>NC_081193.1:37383778-40028778 GCF_902713425.1 Acipenser ruthenus | reverse complement strand
TTTACATACAGTTTTTGATCCAATGATCTTTGGCGTGCTAGGCAAACATGCTAACCACTAGGCTCCTGCCTCATTCCTGCCCCTCCCCAACAATGACATAATCACCTCACACAGAACCAACAGGCAGGCAGGGAGAATAAAGCCAGTGTAGTGAGAGATACAGAGCGAGCAGTAACACACAAGCACAACCACACACATTCAACAAAAAAACATATATGTATAAAAACGGGTCCCTAGGTGCTCCCCCTTCCCTCCCAAGTCAATCGGCACAGTTCATGGTCTTCTGCGTGGCCGCCCTTCCACTACACTATTAGGTCTTTATTATTAGCCAAGGACCTGGCGGCGGTTAATGTTTTTTTTTTGGTTTTCACTGGAAAAACCAAAAAACTAGTTCCATATTCCAACAGAGGAACAAAATGAGGGGTCTCTTGTCTTTAACCTGAAAGAGGCCAAGATATCAGCAATTAATGTAAGGGAGGTACCTCACACTACTGCTCCGGGAAGTGCTGTCCATCTCGGACAAACCTCTCCCAAGGCCTTGGTGGTGGCTGTCCAAATTCTTTTAGTCAGATTTATTTTTCCATGAGAACGAAAAAACAAATTGGCCTCGCGAAAAAAACAAAAACAACAAAACCAAAACAAAACACCACACATAGCAGACGATCGGGAGTCCAAAGGAGTGCAACCAACCCACTGTTGGTGTCGGTCTGCAGCCCAGCTGCTGACTTAACATTTGAGAGAGGAAAAAAAAAAAGGTTAACAAGATGGCGGCCTCACGAAAAAGGAACTCTGGACGACAAAAGAATAGAGTCCAACGAAAAATATATTTTTTCGTGACGGCCACAATCTTTTTTCGTACGAGACATCTATGCAAAAAAGTGGAAATCCCATTGAAAACAATGGGGGATGAAAATGTGAATAACTTTTGAATGGATTAATATTTTTACATGAAACAAAAACACAGGTATACTCAGTCACCCTGGCGTGTTCTACCACAGAAATCAATTTAAAATTCCAAATTATCATCAAGCAGAGAGAGGGAAAATATTGCAAAAGATAGCGATGCAGAAATTTAACACTGCATCTGTGCTCAATCCCTAACTATAGGGGTACTGTTGCACACCGAAGAATAACATTATATATATATATATATATATATATATATATATATATATATATATATATATATATATATATATATAAAAAAACAAACAATGTGAACAGTTATGGGCACACGGGCAACAATGCACTCAATTATACTTGACTGTCATCCAATGCTTTAGTATCAGCTACCCACTCCCGCACGCAAAACCATTGGGGAAACAGCTCTATATATAGCAAGATTAATTAGTTCAGGGAAGCCATGGCTTTGGATACTTCAATGCTGAAATTGTTAAGCTTTTTTACAGATGTTCTTATGCACAGAGGTACTGTGGGTGAATACATTAGGCAGTGCAAGGTCAGGGGGCTGAATTCCTTAACGTTTCACTGGAGGCCAGACAGATGCTGCTTTCATGGTCTTTGTTATAACTAAATAAATTGGGACACATCTGGTAAAATGAGATGACATTTACCTTTTGGTGCCTCCCCACAGTCTAGTACCTCTGTTACAGATTTTAGATGGAAGGCTGCACAACACTATGTCGGTTTCAACAGACCAAACACCCACCTTTTCAGGTAGGCAAGATGAACATTACAAATAACTGCACACACCGGTGTCAGTAGACTGTCCATGCATAGACATAGGTATTGCAATAACTCCCATTAAAAGCAGTCAATTATCCACAAGCACCACAGCTGCTACTGTAATAATTCCATTGCTCACTGGCATTCTGCTCTGTTGCTCACTAAACTAGCAACTAGTTGCCAGGTGAGGTGGATGCCAGTTAAATTAAATTAATAAAAACAGATTAAAAAACTTAACAAGCATCTAAGCCCAATGTTTTGATCGGTAGGATAGCAAAAACGTTTAATAATTGTATTCATAAACAGTTGCCCCAGTGCTGGAATTCAACACTGATTGTATCTCTTATGGCAAAGGCAGTAATATTCAAATGTTAAGAGGGTGGGGGGTGGGGGTGAGGAACAGATAAAAAAATGGCATTCCAGGTATACTGGTATGAATAAGCCCAACCAGGTTTTTTTTGTTGTTGTTTTCGGAACTCAAGACCATCTAAATATCTAATTTAAATTACTGGCAAATAAAAATGACTTACCTC
Organism: Acipenser ruthenus; assembly: GCF_902713425.1. Taxonomy (NCBI): domain Eukaryota; kingdom Metazoa; phylum Chordata; class Actinopteri; order Acipenseriformes; family Acipenseridae; genus Acipenser; species Acipenser ruthenus. The sequence goes on along the minus strand of NC_081193.1, from coordinate 40,026,559 downwards.
TGTTGGTTTGTAACAGTCTACCAGTGATTCCTAAATAGGGAAGACAAGACAAAAAAAAAATATACTTTTATTATAAAATAAAAACAAAAAATTGGTAAATCTTACCTTAAGTGATGTTGTACACACTAGTCGTTACTAATTCCTTGTAGTGAAAGAACCACACTGAAAAAAGCACCTTTGTGGAAAAGATTAAAATTTGTATTTTTGTTTTTCTTGTTCCAGGAGTCTCTTGGGGAGACAAAGCGATTGTGTGCAAAGACTGCTGGGAGATGGTTCAAGAGCTGCTTTTGAAAACTATACCAATATCTGTCTCTAGTCACATGGATGTTATGCATGGGACAACCTAACACTTAAGACACTTCTGTTACCAGTACTACTAATACACATTTTACTTTAATGAAGTGTGATCCTTTTACAACAAGATCATAATATAAACAGATCAGTAATCTAGATTTTATTTTTTCCACACTACAGCAGCTGGTTTATATTCTTTTACAATACAATCTTGTGTATAAAGCAACACTTTATTTACATAGACATGAAATAGTAGGGAGGAAGTTACATTTATAAGTCTAACAAGTGGAATGTACTGTACATTGTAGTATACTAGGCTTTAAAATGTCACCTGTAGTTTAATAGCCCTCTCATCTTCACTGGTTGCATCCAGAACATCATCAATGTCTATTTCTACTTCTGGCATTTCTTCATCCTAAAAAATAAATAAATAAATAAATAAAACAAAAAAGGAGCAATTGGAGACATAAAATCACAGTCAAACCAGTCACATTCTTTGGAAATCAAATATGGGAAAACCGTAAAAGAAAAAAAAAACATGTTTTATTCTATCTGAATAGACTAGTTACACATTATGGTATATTGCAAGCTAAGCCACTAGAAAAGGAGTGGCTTCCCAGATTGACTTGTTTTAGGTACAGAGATAAAAACCAAAACAAACATATAAGTAATTTTTGGACTGGATGAGAAACAGGATTTTAGTGCATCTAGCTGCAACAGAGATTCCCCAATAGGAGGCAATGTCAAAAGAAAGATTAACAGATATTTTGATGCCAATTTGCTGTGGAAGACCTCTTTATAGAAAAATGTATACAAACCATACAGAATATCTTCAATTTAAAAACATTCACCTAATAAATGTACAGTTTCAGTTTGACAGTGTACAGGCAAATACTTCCTTGACAGATTACAGAAGAGACACTGAAATACTTGGACGAGGGATTCTCTTAAGAGCGGATTTGCATATCCCATAGTGGCAATATGGGTTGTCAGTAATCCAATTGAATTAACAGCTCCAGGCAGAGCCAATGCAGACTTAGTCATGGGAATAACAAATTGCTGCCTACTGCATAACATTTCTGTAAAGGGCAGGGGTGGTATCAGCAGTTTTGGGCTCAAAACACACCACAACTGCAAGTTTGGGGTACTGCTGAATCCACAAGTGCAAAACAAGACACAAGAACATTTTCAGGCACCAATAAATTCCAGCTCTGATAGTCCTAAAAAGACCACTTTGTATGTAAAGAATGGTGTTCACCTGCCGTTCTGCACCCGCTATCAGATTTGCATTTTGTCATCAATATAATTTTAATGGATTAATGAAATGATTTCAAAATGAAGAAAAGAGCACTGGGTGGGATCTGAACACCAAGCGGGCACAAACATTATAATGTGATGCAAGGATTTTGCCTTGCACTTAGGCAATTGCTGACCCTCCAAAAACTTTACACCTCTTCTTACAAGGTGCAAACCATTGTAGAAGCAAGTAATTAAGAGCTGTATAAAACCACACACCTTCAGAGACCCGTCATTGGCTTCAGGATGGCTGCTGTGGTACACTTCCTGATGCAGTGACACTTGGCTCTTGTTGAGGAGAGACAGGAATACATTCAGGTGGAGAAGGGCAAGATGAAGAAGACCCTGCATATTCAATCCCAGGGTCACTTTGTTTGGGGTGCCGGAGGATGTGGTGCTAAAGCGTTATCGTCTCACTCCGCAGGTCATCCTAGACCAGTAGTCCTCAAAGTAATTTGAGCAGGTGCATAAATTGATCTTACTTGGCTGTTTGCGGGCATGCTGACTATTGCATAGCTTAAACACTGCCTTCCCGCGACATATACAGTATATATAAGAGTTTTAGTGGGAGTTATTCTTGGCTCACTCTGATAAGGCCAAGTCTCAGGCAGTAATTGCGCATGCTGTGCTTATTCTTTAATTATATAAAATATGCAATGCAAATATTTTTAAATAGCATGTTTACACAGATAACCATGAATAAACTAAAATAAGAGGATAGATAGTGTCTCGCTTTGTTTCAATTTGGCAAATTTGTCAACACTACTCTGTTTTAAAGATCGCTCCTCTCCACTACAATTATTCAGAGAAAGCGGATTCGTAACTAAATCTACTACTGTGTTTCGCTTGTCTGGTGAAATCAATACATGAGATAGAAAATGTAATTCTAAATACTGAAATGTATTATTTCTTTCAATAACAGTCAGTGAAATTCAGTGCTTACTCTGCATATTAACACCCCGCCTCTGCTCACAAATGATTGGACAGCTGTCAGATCTTTCACTTTCCCATTGGTTACTCACTCGCCATCAATTTTCATGCAGAATACCATGAACACCCTCTGCTTGCTTATGATTGGACAGCTGCATAAAACTTTGGCAGATATTTGACTCTCCTATTGGTTAAACTATTGGTTAAACTTACTGTCAGTAACTGCAACTGAAACACAGTTTATGTCCCAACCAACTTGTGATTGGGCTACCGCACAGAAAATGCAGATATTCAATTGGTTGATCGTATCGTAGAGGCCCTTCAGAATAAATAAATAAATATATATTAGGGTTGGAACAATAATCGATTATCGTGATATTATCGATAATGTTTTTGCATCGATAATTGTATTGCGTTGAAAAATAATTATCGATAATCATTTTATCGTCTGTTACCCACTATGATATGCTTGTGTGTAACAGTAACTCTGCATTGAAGCATTAAGACAGGACTTAACTGTCTGCGTGAGACGCAACACGTGATCTGTGCGCGCTGCGTAGTGGGAAGTTGTAACATGTGACGTAAGATTCACGGAGTAAAGGCAAACGTTTGAGCTAATGGCGATGGCAACTGCAGAAACTACGAAACCTTCCGAAAAAATTTTAGAAAAAAGAAACGGCATCAGTCCTGTGTGGCAGTTTTTTGGAGTGACAGAAAGTGATCCGCAAGGTAGTAAGCCCATCTGTAGGCAGTATGGAAAAGCTGATATTTTTTAATCGCAATTTATAATTTGTTTGTTTGGTTTTTTTTAAACACTTTTTTTTAATAAGTAGCCTATATTTCAAAAGTTTAAAAGCTACCAAAGATTTGGTTATATTTAGAGGTCTACTTAAATCGCAGTAAATTTACGTATGTTGCGGAATAAAATTAGGATTTCGAGGTCATTTCGCGGACCTGTTTAAACATTAAATAAACCCAAGTAGACAGTATTTCAGAACACTATAAAGCCTAAAAATAGTGGTACTTGCTTCATTTTTAAAACAGAGTGCTGGCATTTGTTAAAGGCGAGTATGCAGCATCCCCTGCAGTTGACTTGCCCATACATTGAGACTGCACGTCTGCATCCACTGAATTGCTGGAAGTTAAGGCAAAGCTTTGCCAAATTATACAGATTTGGAAATCAATTAGAAACAGCCCAAAAACTCGGTTACACAAGGGCATCTGGCATACTTTAATAAAGGCAATGTATGCAGCACGTTCGTTGTCATGTTATTTGTCCCATCCAATCATTTATTTTATTAGTACCAAGTCAAAACAAAGAAGACGTGGCTATTCGGGTCTAAAATTCCAACTGTAAGCAGCAGGTTGAAGCGAGGTGGCTGTGCTGGATCGTTTTAGTACTGATTTAACTTGCAGACAGGAATACTTCTTTTCTGCGCTGACTTTCCAGTTTGGTTTCTGAAAGCCGTTTATTTTACGTTCTGTTCAGCATCCTCTGAAGTAGCCGTTTGTTTAATGCGTGATTTTGAAGCTATATAGCAATCGATCGTACTTTCTCCAAATTCACATTAAGATATGGAAAACAATTACCTCTGTCTGCATGTAGTTTCTTTGTGAAATATCTTTAAACGATCATCAGCCGAAATATACTTTGCTTTTTTTGTCGCCCATATCTACTATTTTCCCTCCAATGCTGAAAACTAGATTTTAGCAACCTAAATGAAAACAATGCAGCACCTTTGTCCCGCCCCCTCCAGCACAGTACAGATCACATAAAAGCAGTAAAGAGGCACTGATAGGCTGAAAACTTTGTCATTTGAATAGTAAACAAGAATGTTAACTGCTTTGGAGAAATGATTTTGTAAATGTTACTTGTGGACTTTTTTTTTTTTTTTTTTGCTTAAGTGCAATGCACACGGGACGCCGAAGGAATAAAAATGGGCTATCTACAGAAGGAAGATACATAGTTTGCGTCGCTTGTGTTGTGCAGTAGTTCATTTAAACAAGTTTTCTTTTTTTTTTTCCTCTCCGTACTTGTTTGTATGCATTGGCCCCTAAGAGGTGAATTTCGCGGTGACCCCTCAATTTCACAATTTCCGCGAAATCGCGAATTAGGTAGGTCCCTGGTTATATTATTTGTGCTTTTTTGTAACCAACCATTGTTTCATAACTTTTATTAAAGATGCTGGTTTTTTTGAAAATTGTCTCGTTTTATTTCTTCTAAACTCGTAGAGGCAGTTGTCATATATAGCTTTAAATCTGATAAATTCCAAGACATTTTACATGTTATTTTTTCAGCCGATAATCATGATTATCGTGATAATTTACAGCCGATAATCGATAACTGAAAATGTCATTATCGTCCAACCCTAATATATATATATGTGTATGTCGAGTATGTACAAGCACAGCATAAGCGAGCAGCACTGTCAGACTGCTGTGACGCTTTTGTTGGAAAACATGTTTAAAGCTTTATTTATTTTCCCACGTTATGACCCGCCAAAAATGTGTTCACAACCCATAATTTAAGAACAGATGGCCTGGCTTCACGGGCACGAATTCGCCAGCGCGCATCACATTTAGGACCACTGTCCTAGACCTAATAGCTCAATTGAGGGATGAGCTAGACCTCAATATCAATCTAGGGACCGCTATCCCTGCACATGTGAAAGTGCTGTGTTCTCTGCACTACTTAGCCTCTGGTTACTTTCAGACCACAGTTGGGATGTATGGAGGGATAGCCAATGCTAGGCAAATTTCATGTTAAAGGGCAGGTCAATACATATCATTTCCTAAGGATACTAGAATAACTGATGTTGGTTGAGGCTGTTCCAAACAACTCAGTTTCATGCTGAGTGACCTCAGCTGTAAGAACTCTAAGCTTCTCAAAAACATTTTTTTCTTTTCCATACACCAAGACGATTTTGCTGCCCTTCCTCCGACACTTTTTTTGGTTTGTATTTCCGTGCTCTACAAATGTCATATTGCGCCTACTGCTCTGTATTCCTAACACTGCAAGTGCATCCGCTAAATAGACTGATGCGTTCGAGACCCTCATTATCATAAAGTTGTGCGTGTTGAGTAATTTGCATTGCTTTTAAGCTTACATAGGGCGCAATGCAATTTGAATTTTGCATCTGCAATTATTTGCACTGCGCCTATACTTACATCTACCCCTATAGAATAATTTTATTAAAAAAAAGTACAACTATTGTGCTACTTTGCAAAGCTACACTAAATTAATAAACTTCCATTAAGTTTTCATTTTTCAAATTAGGCCTGCTAAGGATCACAACAGAAATCAGCAATACACCAGAACAAAATGCTTAAACTCTGTTCTCTAGGGGTGGGTTTGACCTTTCTCTTAATGACCCTAGTACGATACACCTGACAATAGATCCAGAAACCGAATCCATCTTTTCTATTGAGTATGCAAGTAGATGCATGTCAGGGGTTTTCATTTGGAGCTCTGTTAAACATTAACTTCAGTAATGAGAGAAGCATTGTTACAATTCATAGATGCATTACTGGAAACATGACATGTGTTTTTCAAATGCAATTTTTAAACTAAACAGACTTTAATGGAAGCACAAACAAATCTTTAAAATGCACACACACACAGACACAGTCTTAATAGCATCAATTGTACGAGTTACAAAATAGGTGAAGTTATATTTAAATCAACAGAAGATGTAGGCCATTTTACACCTAACTGAACATTGTTACTTGAAGAGGAAAACAAAGCACTTAAGAAATCAGGGATGCCCACAGAAACTCCCACCTTAATTGGATGCTAATGTGATGTGACGTCTTTGCATTGCACTAGCAAGCTATATTCCAAGAGCAAGTGAAGGCAGCGGGACTGGAGCCATTACATTTGCTGCTTCACACTATCTTTAGGTCCAAGTTCCATGAAAAACGGCATACATACACATTATGAAGAGAGGCATACAGTCAAGCCACATCAAAGTGTATTAAATATGTGATAAACCTCTGGTATTGTGGTTGTTAATTCTATCAGAATATACAGAATCTTGTATCTAGGCTTGCTACTATTCGATTTTTATTATTTTGCCAAATCGACGATTAATACTGATGTTTATTTTTTAAAGAATTTACCAGGTTTTTTTTCGAGCTTTATTTTTCAATTCTAGCAGAGCATGGGTGAAATCGACCTTTATGATTAAAAAAAAAAAAAAAAAAACACTTTATGCCATTTAGAGAAACCCCTTCATCATGCAACAAAACCATGGTTACCAACATTCTAATTGAAATAACTTTTGGTCCCAGCAAAGCTATACCTAGATATAGATCCTACATAATTTTTTTTTTTAAATGTCTCAAATAAAACTGTAGAAAACGCAGCATTAAAAGTGTATTACACAGACTTTTATAGTATACATTTACAAGTAAAATTTACGGTGAAACTACACTAGCCTATTAAGGAACCACTGATTTGACTGACAAAGACCCCTAACAAGCTTTACCAATTACAATTGAAAAGTAGCAAGCCTACTTATATCCATGCTTGGCGAAAATAAAAATGGAGCATGTCATATTCTGTTTAACCTCATTCCTCAGCATAGTCAGTGGGCCATAAGCATTACATTACCCATATGGTATCTGAAACATGCCCAATTCAGGTCAACTGAATAATGGACAAGTAACGTGCGATAATGAACTGTTCTTTTTCCAACAGGATTGTCCCAAAACTCCAGAAATGCGTGATAAACACATATTAAAAATGAAATGGTCATTAAAATCTCATTTTCAACACATGATTGTGCGGTTAGGGAGCGGGACGAGGGTGTAAACATAGCACTTTGCTTGCCTGACAGAGTCAAGTGAGATCCCAGAGTCCAGCAGAATCCACACACACAAAAAAGGGAACAGGGGAGGAGAGTGGAGCTGGTAAACAGAAATGCTTTTCAACAATCCTCGTGTGTGGAAGAACCAGTACTCCATCAACGTACATTGAGTTTCCTCTATGTTATTATTACACAAGGAAGTTATATGCAAACTCCAACAAGGGATTCATTAACTGTACTGCAAAGAATCTATGCTTTATTGACAGAGCACTGTAGTAATTGAACCCAGGAGTCATTAGCACACTTTTAAATATTGATTGCACAAATGTAAGTGAGCTATAGAGCACTCTTCCCAGTTACCCAAATCATACCAACGGCACAGCATGCATGCATATAAGAAATAACTAAAAACACCCTGTGATGGGGTGGCCACCCCTTATTAATTTATATTTTTGTACTGCTATGATTGATTACTGTTGTTATGTATATATGTATTTGTTCCTTTTATTATTAATATGAGTTTGCGTTTGTGTGTTTTGGATCGGCAGGGAAGGGGTTAAATTCCTCCCTGCCAAAATACATGTGAGAATGTGGCTGGAGCCTTAATTGAGTAATTGTTAATTATTGATTAATTGGGCTCCAGCCGCAAACTATAAAAGACAGGGGAGCTCCTTTGTCAGGGGAGAGAGCCAAGAGGAGGAAGGTGAAACAATACTGTGAGTACAAGAAAGACGATTGGCTACCAACTGTGAGACCTTGTAGGTACTCGTTCTAGAAAGATTGCTTGTGTTTTGTTCTGTTTTACTTTGGCCCCCATGCCATTTGCTTTCTAAGTATTTTGTTTTGTTTAATAAAATAACTGGACGCTGTAGCGTTTCAGTTTTGCCCCGCCATTACTTGTTTTGAGTCTGTGTTTCTGGTCTGATGTGACCCTCTGCAAAGCCACCTGTTCACACACCCACAGGTGGGGTTTCCATAGCTTGTTTATCCTTATGCACAGACATCCAGTGAGCTTATCAAATGATTCCTCCCAACTAAGATACTAAAACTTCTGTTTTTCATTAAAAATATTAATACAATCTGTTTCGAGCTACTGCAAACATTTTCAAAATTAACAAGTAACAATACAAGGCAATTTAAAAATTCCGCCAAATCAAAGGAATAACTCCAACACATTTTGGAGTCGGAGGCAATAATGCAAGTCAAACACAAAATCGTTTTGGTATTGGATTGCATTAAAAGGACATGTGGACATTTTACATGGCTGTCATTTATTAAAATTCTCTATATCTTCCAATTGGTTTATACAGGGCATGCCCACACTGGAGATTTGAATGAATGTTCTCAGCGACATCATTTACAGGAATATTTTAAACTATCTGCTCCAGGAGCCTCCAAGCATAGACTAACCATGTCAGCTCAACAATAAATAAAATAAATAAATATTCTTCAGCTCTGTTAATCAGTGAATCCCATGCTAAATAATAAAACACATTCATTTTAACTTAACTGCATTTTGCTCAAAAGGAAATTCAAGTAAAACCAAACAAAGAAAAGGGCTCCCGAGTGGCGCATCCAGTAAAAGCACTCGCTAGAGTGCCGGATGCGCTCTATAGCCTGGACGTCGCCGGTTCGAGTCCAGGCTATTTCACAGCCGACCGTGGACGGGAGCTCCCAGGGGGCGGCGCTCAATTGGCTGAGCGTCGTCCGGGGGGAGGGAGGGTTAGGTCGGCCAGGGTGTCCTAGGCTCACCACGCACCAGCGACCCCTGTAGTCTGGCCGGGCACCTGCGGGCTTGCCTGTAAGCTGCCCAGAGCTGCGTTGTCCTCCGACGCTGTAGCTCTGAGGCGGCTGCACGGCGAGTCTGCAGAGTGCAAAGAAGCGGGCGGCTGACGGAACACGCTTCGGAGGACAGCGTGTGTTCATCTTCGCCCCTCCCAAGTCAGCGCAGGGGTGGTAGCGGTGAGCTGAACCTAAAAATAATTGGGCATTTCAAATTGGGGAGAAAATAATAAAAACTAATTGGCAACGACTAAATTTAAAAAAAAATAAATAAAAAAAAAAACAAACAAACAAAGAAAAAGTAAACCCGTTTACACAGGGGATGTTCAGAATAATCACCTGGATTGGTGCACAACAACAATGAAGCAGCAAACTAACGGAGCAGCAGTGTGGAGTAGTGGTTAGGGCTCTGGACTCTTGACTGGAGGGTCGTGGGTTCAATCCCAGCTGGGAGACACTGCTGCTGTACCCTTGAGCAAGGTACTTTACCTAGATTGCTCCAGTAAAAACCCAACTGTATAAATGGGTAATTGTATGTAAAAATAATGTGATATCTTGTAACAGTTGTAAGTCACCCTGGATAAGGGCGTCGGCTAAGAAATAAATAAAATAAATAAAGCTACAAGTCCCTCCCTTTTTTGATGTAAAGTGTACATGTAGAAGCTCCTGGAAATGCAGATGTTGCCAGAACATTCTTCACCAGACAAATCAACCTGAATGCTAATCATGGCCTGTTGCTCACAAGGAGACTATACCATGAGTCAGTTCAACTTCACCCATTTAGTAAAACTACATGCATGTGCTGTTAGAAAACATACAAACAAAACATCCCTTGAAATCAAAACTTTTTTAGATTTGTGTTAGGAATCCACAAGTACTGTGTGGGCTTGCTCTAGTGTACCTGCAGTAATCATTATGTCAAGAGTCAATGGACAACAAAACACCCACGTCAAAACAAACACACCTACTGGCCTCTTATCTCGCCATCACTATGTTGGAAAAACCAGCTGTACTACCATTGCCCAAGGACAGTTGGAACAAGGAGTGGAATTAAAAATCTGCCCATTTATAACAGGATATTTTCTACCCATCCCTATACATTGTGAATTAATTCTGACACACAAAGGGTGAAATGCAACAAACTTGTAGATTTAAAATGGAGCTACGTAGCAAGTTGCGGACTAGCTAATATGGTACTATGTATTTTACGAGTGTTATTTTTCGTATATATATATATATATATATATATATTTTTTAATTTACATTAACTTAATACATTTCCGTATATAATTACACACGATAGTAAATACTAAAGGCTGAAATTGCACAAGAATGTATTTTCCCATTTTCTTAAAGCAAACACACAGGTATAAATCACACTTTTGTAAAAAAAAAATTTAAAAAACCTGCACACACCACCAAAATTAATTTTATTTTAAAATAAATTAATCACTTAAAAAAAACTAATGCATTCATTTATAGGACCAAAAGGTGTATTGTAGACTACAAAAAGGTGTAAATATCAGGTACAGCCTATAAAAGCTTATTTTCTTAGTACATCCATACGAAAGCAATCATGGCCAGTAGTCGTGTGCAAAATTATTCAATGGAGCAAAAACTTTCATAGAGTGGATAAAAGATGTTTTTGAAACTGTGGAGGATGACCGAAAGGATTCCACAGCAATTCTGCAGTGCACAACTAAATGGAATACACTTGTAAGCAGTTTTTATCTTTATTGTTGTACACATACATTTGTGGCGGGGCGAAAGTCCTTCATGTAAATAGTGTGTGTGGGTGTTGAGAGTATAGGGTTGGCAGGGATGGGGTTAAAATCCCTGCCATAAAACATTCTAGAACGTTGCTGGAGTCTTAATTGAATGATCAATGGTTAATTAGGCTCCAGCCACATGGTTTTTAAAAAGGAGAAAATCCTTGTTGGAGGTGGTGAGTTGGTTGTTACTGTAAAACATTAGAAAATGGTCAGTGAAGGCGAATGCCCAGCCTGACAACAGAATTGCTTATTTAACCTTTTATTATTTTGGCCCTTGTGTCTGTTTTAGTGGTGTGTTTTGTCTATTAACAGCGCTTAAACTGCAGATATTCCTGACTGAGTCTTTCCTGACAATCCTGCCTCAACATTAAAACGGATCAAAGTATACAGCACTGTACATTCACATTTATAGTCCCCCCCTCCAGCAACCCAACAACAATAAAATAAAACATAAAAAACACACTAAAAGAGACACCCTCCCCGGCACAATGTTATCATTAGAACTCTCTCTTAAGTTTACCAGTAGCGAGTCCTATGTTGAACTTGAACTGGTTGGAGTGGTACAAGAAAATAAATATTTTATAATCTAACCTACACCGCTTCTTGGTTTTGTGTGTGGTTTCTGTACCCTGTTCACCCGGACTACAACAGGATTCCACACCTCTTCAAACACCTGCATTCGGTTTTGTATATCAGTCTTTCATAGGATGCTGTCTCAGCTAAGGTATTGTACCATTCCTCATATGGGATTGGGGTTTGATCTTTCCAGCGATGCAGAATAACTTAGCTGTTGCAACTGCAAGCACATTCCAATTAAATATTACCCTCCACCCTTCCTTCAAAATTACCTTTGTGTATAAGACACAGTGCCGGGTCAGTGTTAACTTTTATCCCAATCACAGAGCGGATAGTCTTAAGAACCTTCCTCCAAAAGACTGTGACAACATATTTACCATACATCCAAGACTCTGTGCTGGCGAGTTACTCAGTCCCACTATAAATTTGTTATGAAGTCCAGTACAACCTATGTAGTATTTTAAACTGTATTAAATTTAAGATGTGCTTCTTTCATGGGTCTACTCATTATTAGCAAGGTAATACCCAGGTCCTGCTCCCATGCTATTTTGCTAGGTTGGGGTTGTATTATCTATTAAAAAAGCAGTATATACCAGAAGCTTGATTTGAAACTTTAACTACTGATGAAGCTTTTGACATTTTCAGGCCGCTCCCTACCAAACCCCTTAGGCAGTGACGTAGCTCCAGAAGTAAATCCTAAGAATGTTGTACTTATTTTGTATTAATTCAAAATGCGTCAAAATCTCCTTCTGTGTATAAGTCTTTAATATAATTAGGGCTTCTGTTTTTCGGTTTTTATTAATTGTATTTTTTGGTGCATATTTTTAGCTATTTTCGAGTGTTATGTAAATCATTTTTTTGCTAGGCTTTCGTTTTTGATATACTGTATGAAATTAGTGTTTTCTGTTACTTTTCAAAATGCTTGAGCTTTTTTTTCTGTCAAAATATGAATAGCAGTAACTCAACAGTACTTGCACACTTAAGTTGAACCTTCTTTCCTTTGCTGTCTTCCACAATGAAATCCCTATGGTCACGGGCACATTCTTCTGGGGGTTTTGTGTGTAGGCATTTTTGTACATTTTTTGTACATTTCACCACAATTCTGTGGTGAAATGTACAAATACAGCTTCAAATCCCGCTGATAAGCCTCCATTCCAGATTGTAATCTAGTTTTAAATTTTGCAAGGGAAGTCTCCAAATAGAAATGTAGGAATGTGCTGTCACTCAGTAGTTGGAGCGGGTTTAAAAGTATTCAGAATGAATCAATGATAGACACAAGTCAGGAAGGTGGGACATTGCCCAGCAGCACTAGGAAATGTATTTATTATTATTTTTGGAGTAGGTTTTATTTTTTAATGGGACAAGGGTAAAGTCATTGTGAATTGATAAACCATTTCCACAGTTTTTTCCTGTGTTTATTGGCTATCCACCGATTTTTTTTTGTATCAGGGATGTTTGATCGGGTTTTATCGGTTAATACCCAAAATCAGAAGCCCTAAATATAATGTATAACCCTTTTTTTGCCAACTTCCCCAATTCACACTTGTACCTCCTATCTTAAATTTTAGGATTTTTTCATTTAGGAGAGTCCTGATGCATTCCAATGGCCTCTTTGAACAATACATGTGTCTGTGCCCAGACTGAAACAGTATGAGCTAGAACAGGATTAGAACACATTTGCTCAGACTGTTCCTGTTCCAAGTAAACAATTTTTTACCTAATCTGGTCTTTCATTCCCTGTCCCTCAGATAAGCTATTTGAGTTAGAGAAGGCAAAAATAATAATATTTCAAGTATGGCAATTTAAAACCCCCTTTATTAACTGGACATTGTAATTTAGTGAGGGCTAGACCTAAATGATTTTTTATTCCTTAGCAACTACAGATGACAGTTTCTCACTGGGTCTGGACACTCACATGACCCACCCACACTCATCCACATAACACCACAAATGAATTGAAGAGGAGGGGGGGGGGGCTTGATTAGGGCAGGATTTGATGATTTAGCACCAGTAGGCACTCCGGTGCTAAAGTTTCAAAACAGTTTAGCATCAGTTTTCAAAATGATTTGCACCCCTGCTATAGTTTCAAAATGATCATCCACCTACACATGTGATTTTGATTGCACAGATTAGGTGACAGAAACCATGTGGTTGAATTTATTTTCAGTGTTTGATAGAGTACATCCAGATCAAAAATTGATAATTTCTTACTTGCAAAAGAAAAACAAAAAAGGAAGAAAACAAAAGTGCAAAGCACTTGGTCTTTTAAAAAAATGTTTATCATTGTTCGTTATTATAGTTTTATCTTAAGGCCTTTTGTTTTTGTTAACATTTTAAAAATGGCACAACTATGCTGAAATGGGAACATTTATAGTGCAGACTATTTGGGATTATTTAGAATAAAGACTTCTTAAAGTTCTTAAAATGACTGTTTAGTATTCTATCCTTAACCAGTAGTTTGTCAGTCCCACTGTTGTGACAAATTAGGTATTAAATATAAAAAGGGGGAAAAATGTGTTAATCAGATTATTTTGCCTTTAGTTATTACAACTTTTTGCACCATCTTATCAGCAGATAACCTTTTTTTTTTTTTATAGTCCTCTTAACCACGTTTTCAGCGGTTTGTGAGTGAACACCTGCGGACTCTGCCCATTCTACTTTCCTCTGTCCAAATACAATCCGCCATCATTCTCTTTCTACACGGATCTGCCGTAATATTATAGAAGATCACCTGATTTCAGGTGTTTGCACGATACAGCACCACAGCATTTAGGATAAACATTCCAATCACATGGACTATTGATCACAATAATCTAATCTATTCTACCCTACAGCATTTTCTAAAGTCAACGGTTTTATTCTAATCATAACGTCCAGATGGCAGTGTAATACCACAAGTTCTATATTTTAGCTGGTCCATTCACTGTAAAAGTCATGTATTTCAAGTCAGGTTAAAATTTCATTCGATGTGAGCTGCCAGTCAGGTATTGAACCCATGTCCTAGACTGCTCCTGATCAAATCAATAGGTTTTGCAGCGGCCTCACAGCAATGCATTCTACATCTCTCCCGAAAGCAGCCTCATCTTTGGCTCCATCTAAAATTGCCTTAATACTTAAAGACCAACATCGAAATCCTATCAAAATTCTGGTTGGCAGACAATTGTGCAACAACCTCCTGTAATCCCAAGGAGGTACTTCATGCAGCTTAAATTTGCAATATCTCACAATGAGTTTCTTTTCACTCACTTCAGCAGATCTCTGATCTCTACAGCAGGCCACTTCCCACTACTGACAGCAGTCCACCGCACACGGTTACAGATCACCGCTTCAGCAGAACTCTGCTCTCTATAGCAGGCCAACGCACACTACTGGCGGCAGTCCACCGCACTGTTACAGATCACCGCTTCAGCAGATCTCTGCTCTCAATGAAGCAAGAAAGGATATAAAGATGTGGGCTACTTTAATTCATCACTGGAACAGCCTGTCCTTATTCTATGAAGACCTGATTTCAGCTCCTCATGATTTGAATCTCTTTAATGACGCTTCATTCTTAGTTTTCGGGGGTTACCTAGGGACTGAATGGTTCTCTAGTGAATGGCCTCCTGAAATTCAGAATCTTTCTTCCCACCTCAAAGCTACATCGTCACAGCTGCTCACATCTGGGGCCACCTATGGTCAAGATCTAGCACGTTCTTTAGCAACAACAAATCTACAGTCCATATCATCAATAAAGTAAGATCTTGTATTCCTATGAGATCTCCTGTCTTCAACCTTCTTCAATCTGCTAGAAATTACATGTCTACTGCCCTAGCTCCATAAACAAGATCACCCTACTCTACAGGCTGGTCTTCTTTCTCCTCCTTCTGCACAAAAAAACAAATTCAGCCAGTTCCATTTAATCAAGACTGGATCCTAGCCTTTATCGTCCACGCACGAGACATTCTACACCTCTCCGCTTCCACAATCAAATCTCTGGAATTCAGTTCCATTACCATCTCATGTCAGTGTCCTCTCCGATTCTTCTGGCCATTCCAGCAATCCTCTTGATGCTCCGTGGCATATCCAAGAACTCCCCTCCTACTTCCCCATCTCGATTTCCTATATTTTCGGATATTCTATAGTCGCTCAAATCAATCTTGCGAAAAGGGTGTTTCAACCCTTTGACGATCTCCTCATGGAAGTCATGTGCTTAACTGCTTTCTTTGGATTCCTCAGATGCTCACAATATACAGTCCCATCCCTTTCCAGCTTCCCTTCTCTCGGCATCCGTTCCAACAACATCTCCTTCGTTCCAGAGTCTCATTTCCTAATTATCCTCTAAGACCGATCAACTTCGTCAGGGTCAATTTATACAGCTGTCAAATATGAATTCTCCATTATGTCCCTACACCTCAATGTCTAGATACATCTACAGCAAGAAGCCTTTCCTCATGATGGATCCACGGTTCACCAGCTCCTCCCGTGCAGTAGTTACAAGACATTAGTACTCAAATCACCTTGCCTCTCATCCCCAAAGGAGGCCTTTCTCCCCAGTTCTACACTCCTCACTCCTTTTGAACTGGAGCAGCCATCGCAACAGCAAAAGCCAACATCAAATCACCATCTAATAAAGAGCCTAGGGCGCTGGTCCTCCTGTTTCCAATATAGCTGCAGCTCACCAAAAAAATTGTTAGCATGTCTGGAGTGGGGGCTACCTGATCTGCCGGGTCCACCAGAGGTTTTCCCCCCTAACAGGGGGGAGGTGGTTCCTCTCCACTGTGCGGCAGGTAAACACATAATTTCACTCTACCCATTCTTTTGTCAAAAAAAAAACAAAACAAATAAAAACGAATCTTGTTTGTTTAGTATGTCTTTTTTCCTCCTTTCATAAATGTTATGCATTGACACGTGAACTACTGTTTGTCCCACGGGTGTGGGGTTATGCAGGGAGCCGGGGGTCCAACCTTTAGGGGTAAGTGAGGCTCACTTCCCCGACCTCTATGGCCGCCACCATCCACGCCTCCGATTGATATTAATATTTGTATAAATATATACATTTGCTAGAAGTGATAGTCAGCAAGGGTAAGACAGTTCACTTTAGTTTAAGCAATAGATATTTCTTAATTTCTTCAATATTACCATGTTTCCTTGTGGATAATTGACATTTTATGTTGCACTCTTTTCGTCAAACATTAACAGCAGACAGCATGTTTAGACGCTACCTGTACATGGGTGTCTGAAAAGCAGAGGTCGCTTAAGTGCGAGGAATTTATTACGTTTTACACACAATACACATACAGAATACGATACATATAAAATGATACTCGGAAAGTGCAATGGCCAGGTGTTTTAAAAATAGTGCCAACAATAAACAGTAACCTAAATTCTCCAAAAAGTCAACAAAGCTGAAGACAGCCATAATGCTTTTAGCCTACACCTCACTCTGACCATTTGACAGCCAAGAGGCTTTGAATAACTTACCAATCACAAATAGACAGGCCAACAGTATTTATCGACTACCAAACTTGCATGCATATATGTTTGAAAATCTGACTATGGTTCCCTGGGGGCAGCCTTGAAAAGTTGTGTCAATCAGCTATATAAAAAAGGTCACAGAGATAGACACAGCAAGTTTAACTAGTTGTTCAAGTACTTTCTCAAAATAGGAATGAAAGTGCTTTGCAAATCAGCTGTCACATTAGGATGTCATATTGTGCCCTAGTTACTGTATGCATTGCATATTTATACAATACATGACAGTGGTGATAGAAAAATCATATTATATAAAAAGAGACTTTAAAAAAATAAATAAACCTCAGTGTTTGAGACTTGATGTGCAGCCCTATGTTTATTAGGAAGCCAGATTCCTGGTAGACACTGAGTCAGCACTGGGATGGAGAAACCAAGGAAACAATTTCTTGTTCTCCTCTTCATTAATGAGAATTATAGAGATGTATTTCTTACAAATCAGTATACCAATTCTAATAAGAGTAGGTTTATGAATAAGTAAAAGGGTGATGCAACAAGATACAGTAGTTTACACTATTTGCAGATGTTCCTGTTTTGTCAAACTCCATGCCTCAAGTAGTCATAGAAATTGTTAAAAACACCCTGATCTAGTAATTGGTTATGTTTAAAATGTCCCTTTAAAAAGGACATTTCCAAGGCATTAAATATGGAAGTAATGTAGTATGAAATGCAAGTAGTACAGTACTTGCAACCTTATTGGTCAACAAGGTCACATGACCAAAAATAGTTTGAGCTATTTATCATAGACTTGCAATTAATCAAATAACAATTTCCCTCCGACGTCACAGGTTTAATAAAAATAATTTCCCTTGGGTTGAAAAAGTGACCTCCTGTGAGCAATTAAGACCACAAGTGTCACGTTTTCAACCCCTGGGGCAACACTTCCCTATAAACCTTAACTCCAATCTGTATAAAGCTGTCTGTATAATGTTGCTCAAAGTGTGCAGCACAGATGAATACATCAAATGCCAGCAATTTCTATGATCACCATCAAAATGCAAAGGTCCCAATGATGGAAACTGGCTGCCACAGCTCTACAATTTGATGCAGTCTGATGCAATGGGATAACATGCATTTTAAGAGCCAGTACTCTTAGCACTAATACTGTGTGAAATCTGTAGAACAGCCACATTGGTTTAATGTAAACCATGTAGTTATAATACTGCCTATTAAATTGGCCTGTCCCTCAACTCAACAGCTGCATTTACCAATGTGTCCACAAAAGCAGTTCCCAGGGAGTTCCTGGAATGGCAAGAATTTCAAAAACCATCACCAGAAAGCACAACTCTGGTCAATGTCATGACGGACATAACTGACAGATGTGTGCAACGTATGGCATTAAGCACAACGTCCTACAGGTGTCCAAAATCAGAGAATAGCAAGTTAAAGTTAAAAGCACATGTTAAATGCAATTCAACTTAAAACAAAATTGTGTTACATCCCCAACCAATCCAAGCATTTTCCCAAAATTTCTAAACTTTACATTCAAGACAAAGCTTTAAAATTCCCGACAGACTAGGCCTGTCAAAGACATAAAAAAATACTGTACTGAATTTAGTGAGGATGGATAAAAAATATTTAAAAGCAATGGGTTCAAAATGTTGACTCAACTGGTGTCCAAGCAGTTAAGTCATCAACTATGACTCATTAAGTTAAAGTGAAGGCTCCGGAGGATAGATTAAAAACAAGTGGAGCGGCTAAACACTCCAACCCACTTCTAAACAGTGCAGCCAGACATTTATTACATGCAAATCACGTTTCTCAAAAAGTGAGTCACCTAATCAGCTACCATTTCAAAATGCTGACGCAGTTTGATTTTGTTAGATGCATCTGCCCATAGTCTCCCATTTGGTTGAAAAAATAGTTCAGCAATTATTGTGTGACTTTTCTGCCCTTCATTAAAATTCCAAGTGTTAGTCTGTGGAATCATACAATACAAAATATATCATAAAACATGGCAGCCATATTAGGTTTAAAAAAGTCAGGGTGTCAAGAATTCACTCACTGTAGGACAGTTAACAGATTCAACTAACCATTTTGACAAGCTACAGTGGTAAAAAGAATAACTCTTCATAGTGTTTGCATCATTAACCCAAGACATGCAGAAATAGTGTGTTCATATATTTTTTGAGTAAAGCTAAAACTTCAGCTAACAGGCAATTTAAAATGTGTAATTTATATTGCTCCAGACTACAAACATCTCACTGCATCAATAAAAAAAAATACATCAGAAAGTGTGAAATAGCTTGGCTATCCTTGTTGTATCTGAGGGACTTCATCAATATGCATAAATATTGCTTAAGCAGAATCTCAGAGAGGGGCAATACTGTAGGAAGACAAGCTGTTGCCTTTGCTCATTTTGTTATCTTGGCACTTTTTCATCTGCAAATGAATCCCATCAGTACCAAGCAAAGCAAAGACTGACTGCGTTATGATGGACAGCTGAAATATATACAGTTTGTTAAAGAGATGGCACCATTTGTATTATCATGGAAAATGGTGAGGATCATCATTGCAACAGTAAACTCAGTATTTTAACCATCATAACTGCTGCAAACCGACACTTCTATTTGTATAAATACTGTAATAATTATGAGCTCCCCTTTAAGAGTTATGTATTTCAGCTCCACTCTTTTGAATGACTGTATGCAGTCTGGCATGGTCAAGCTAATTCCTGTCAGAATTCATTACAATATTGTCACAAAGACGGCCGGAGTGGGTGGCGTCAGACCAGAGCCAGGAAATAAACAACAGAGACTTGGGGTTTTGGTGAGGCTGAGCGCGTGATCGCGCTCAGCATTTAATAAATAAACAGAACAGAAAATAAAAGGTTTGAACACAACACAAAACAGGACACGGCACTTACGCCAAAATAAATATATAAACAAAACCGACTAAACAGTGAACAGACAAACGAACAAACACGGTGAGTGAAAACAACTATCAATTTACTTTACTTTCTCCTTCTCTCTCTCCCGTTCTCCACTCACGAACACCCAACCCCGAGTGAAAGAAATGTGCATCTATATATACTGTTGTGCTGGGATTCAATTACTAATTAATTATTCACTTGAATCCCAGCACGTGAATTAATTCTGTGCAACCCCGTGCTCACATATTACATTTAACCAGCACGTGAAGTGATTTGTGCCCTCCTCGTGCCTAAATACAAATCTACATTTTTAAATGCACGTGAAATACAGACCCGTTTATATCCCCGTGTACCAATCTCTATACACCAACATTAACACACGTAACATACAACACTTAACACACACATGTACACAGGGGCGGGGCACATTGCCACAAATATATAAAGTCACATTATAGAAGTGATAAACAGCAAGGGTAAGACCCTTCATTTTGTTTATTCAATAGATTCTTTTTTTAAGCAATCCCCCCATCCATGTTTCTTTGTGGACGACAAAGAAATGTTACCTTAAACTTTCAGCCAAACATTAAGAGTAGATGGCATGTTTAGTCTGAAAAGTGGCAAGAAATACTAAAAGAAACAAAAATTCAAGTACAAACTTTTTGACTTGAAGTCTTTTTCACTGAAGACATTGAAAGACTCCTATAAGATGACGGGACATTAAAAAAAGACTTCCAGTCAAAATGTTTGTCATTGAATTTTTTTATTATTATTGTTTCTAAAATGGAGCACCATTAAGTGTTTAACAGCTATGTATGAAGCATGGGGTTGAACCATGCCCCTAAAAATCAGCTGAAGTGCAAAAGCCAATGTTTTGTTCCTGGTGTGTTCCCAGCCCAGATCAGAAATTTAGTGCGACCAAGATTCAAAACTAGCAAGCTCATGAAAGCATGACTTGTTATATACTCCACATGGTTGTGACTTTACAAGGCAAGCTACAGAGGACCGCCTATTCTGGCTTTCAAGGCCCATCTAATGTCTTTAACAGCAGTGGAAAGACACACTCATACAACACATGCCATTTGGGTTCTCATAGCATATCATCCAACTTATATTAAAATAAATAAAAATGGGTCTATGGTAATTCATTTAAAAAAAAAGACTTTGGTTTTAACTAACCTACTAAATACACAACATCTGCCAAAAGCATTGCCACACTGACCATATTGCAACCTTAAAACTGTCTCTGCAAAAAAGCAGATCACTTACTTGCCTCTGGAATGGTGTTTCATTACCACTGATGTGTCTCCATGTAACTGACAAAGAGATGCTCAAATGATTGACAAATTTCATAGAAAGCAAAAGTACCACTATTTAGATCACTTAGTTATAAGTAAATTGACATCCCATCACCATCAGTACACTTTAGAAAGTTAGTCTGCTCCGTATAAAACAAAGGCAGCTTAATGGCACCAACTTAAAATAGTACTGCTATAATAATGAAGTAAAACTCTAGGATAGGACAACAGGGGTAATAAAAATAAAAACAAAACAGTTTGATCACAAAACCGCAATTATCCATAACTTCACTCAAACTAGGCAAGTTAGCTCAAAAAGTAGTATCAAATAAAAATGTAAAAAACACAGCAATTACTGAACAGTGTTGAATCATTTACAGATTTCTCCAGCAGACAGGTCTACAAAAGCTACCATGTCCCCATGTCCCTTCTTGTTCAGTTGAAATCCAGCCAACCAGTAACCATTTCAAATTATCCACACACAACCTTCTAATCTTGCCATCTCTGGAGAACAATCCATCTTCAGATCAAAACTGCTAGCCCATTACAGATCATGTACTGTTACTGCCAAAGAGGAAGTTCTCTTACTTTGTCGATTGCTTCAGCCTGGTATTTGCACCAGGCAGTCACTGCCTATCAAAGCGCTTTGTGATGGTGGTATACAAAAATAGATTGATCTTTAGTGCAGGCAGTTATAGGTGCGCATCTAAAGGCCGCTACACACCAGACGCGATGCGACACACAAATGTGCAGCAATACGACAATTTATAGAAACTATACTTTTGATAAGTATCTTTCACACCACAAGCGACGTGGGCGCGACGCAAAGTAAATAGGATTGAATCCTAGTTTGGGAGATTTTGTCGCGCGACAACTAGGGAATCGAGCAATCAAAGAACATCTTCAATGGTTGAAGCAGTATCCAAAATGACAGAGGAAAAAATACTACTTGCCATGGGAAGATATACCAAACCAGTATATCCATACTGAGCTTCAACTACACCTTCCACCATTAACAGCTGGCTCAACTTGCGGTTACCAGCAATGAACAAGCAATTAAAATAGACTTTGAACAGCAGCCAATTAATACACCATTATGTCTGTCACAGCACAATGATATGTGTTTTGATTTAATATCACTCGTGCCACCATATCTTGCTTAAACTGTAGACAGTTTTAAAAGGATGCACCAGCTTTTTTATGTTAGCAGGTGACCAACTGCAATCCCCAACCTGGTCCCCTCCTGGCATTAACTGCCGTATCTGAAACAGATATAGAGACTGACCTTAAAATCATTCAAAGCCGATTCAGCAGTAACTTAACACAGCACAAAAACTCTAAACTGGGTTGTTGCTTTGCATCTGTTTGTACCATGTTGCTCTTGAGTGACAGATGTTACCCTTTACAGGGCAACGCATTTTTCGTTGAACTTGCAGTCACGTGTAATTACAGTATTTTAGCATAATATTATGAATCACAAGGATAAGAGACTTACTCCCAATGTCATTTGTATCTGACTTACATTACAAATGTTTAGTTATTAGTTTTGTTCTTTTAATATAATGTTGTTTTTTTGTTTTTTTTTTTAAAAGAAGGTTTAATTTACTTTATTGACTTTGTGCCCACAGGGCCAGCACAGGTTAATCTCAGTGCAGTACAAATACAAAGAGACATTTATCAAGATAAAAATTATACAAATGCTTTTAAAAGATTGTATTGATTTTTAAAAATTACATGCAGCACAGCCGCTATTAAATGTGCATGGATGAATCTACTGGTTAACCAATGTCCATAAATTAACTGATAAAGAATTTGAATCGAGTGATGGTCCTAATTTCAATATATATTTTGGTGTGTACTAAATACTAACCAGGGCTGTCAGTATACATCATAATGCAATATAAAGAGTGTGTGTATGTAGATATGGTTTACGAAACGCACATCCCTAATCCAGACGTGTACTTCTGCGATTGCATCGCTAAAACTGGTGAACTTTGCACTTCCCCACCACAAACCTTCAGTTTTGCTGTACAGCTTAGAGTTTTGAACTTCACAGCTGTATCATATATTCACTATACTCTGGATTTTCAGTAGAAATAGTGTAATTAACACAAAAAGTCTGCATTTAAACTCTAAAGCAAAAAATGCTGAAAGCTCAAGTCATCAATGCAATTCCCCACAGTAGTTCCTTCTGTGGCCCCCTTTCTCCCCTTACCGTTTGTAGTGTTTCCTCCCCCAACCCCCAAAATATCTGAAAAACCATCACCATTAGTCACAATGTCTTAAGGTAAGTGTTATTAAGTCATCCACCAATAGTGTGTCCTTGGTTTCCAACAGTAAGATGAATTGTCTATATACTGCAAGTCTCCAATGACTTCATCATGCCAATTCTAATATATAGCAGAAGCACCAATAAGTGACACTTTCGTCAAGGAAGAGATTTATTAAGGAGGGAGAATGCTTGTTTAAAACCCTACATTTTAGCTTAGCGTCGGAATTGTCCATGCATCAAATCAGATTCTCAAGGTAGTCCACAAACAGTCTACCCTATTTCAGTCAGTCATCACTACGATCCATACCACCAAGTTCACCTTTCTCTGCATATAAAATGGAAATATTTACAAACTTACAGTAACTGTTATGTATGGCTAGTTTTTAAGGGTAGATTGATTCAAATAATTAAATTGTGGGTCATCACGTTTTTTCCTGATACCGCTCAATTTCTAAGCTAAGCGATTGTGTTTTAGATTTAATATTTGATTTAATAATGCAGTAAAAACTGCATCTTACTGTACACACATGCATATATAGAAAAAATGCACAATTCCTAAATTTACATCGACTCTAAATACGGTACAGTACAAACACCTTGGAGAACAAAACTGAAGCATTGCAACTTAATAGCTGTGGTGTATTTACTAAAACTGCACCTTAAAACGCTGTTGGTTAAAATGCAATCCTTTTGTTTCAGTAAAAATAACGTTTTAACGCCACCAAGTTTAAGGAGGTAACTAAGTATGCGTTTATCCACCAAGGTTCTACCTGATTAATTAGTGAAAGCGATATTAAAAAATAATTAAAAGAAGAAAAAAAGTCACCCCTCCAAAATGATAAACTGTAGTGAATGAAAATATAAACAAAATGCACTAAAACAAGTGTATGTTACAAAAATCCACCTGGTATGTTTAATATGGACACCTTCCAACAGTGTCTGACCGCTTTTCATTAAATGTTTGCATAAAGCTATAGGGTCATTTACATTATTTTACATGGTACTGCTGTTCACTGTTCATAACATTTACTATAAATACAGGACAAATTACTTTGAACCTTTAGGTAAATTAGCATCCATAGAAACGCACACAAAACAACATTGCGCGTAAACAAATGAAGATCTTCTCACGGATATCACCAGTTTTACCTCGCAATCGTATAACTCGCTCAGCTGCTCAATGATCCACTCCTCCAAGATCAGCCGTTTTCTCAGCTCCTTTCTGTCGTATTTCACGGTCAATTTTCCGTTTTTTTTCTGGACCGAATCATCCTTGGTTGCTGGTCCGGTTCCCGCACGGCCTCCAGTAGGGGCTGCTTGGAAAAATACCCTTGCAGGAGGAGGGGGGAGCTGGGTGCTGGTTTCTGCTGCGCTGGCTGACATTGTACAAACCGCACTGAACTGAAATTCAGAGGCTGTGAAAATGATCGCAATTTAAACACCTGCTATTTAAAGAAACTTCACTGCCTTGCTTCTGGGTCATCAAGAGGGAGGTGCTTCAGTCCAAAACCCCTTCTTTAACGCTTTCACCGCTAAAGGATGTCGTCCCCAGACAAGGAGAACCCGTGTATATATATATATATATATATATATATATATATATATATATATATATATATATATATATATATTTGTGAAGAAAAGTAAAACTCTCCAGGGTTTCGTTTGTTAGCCTACTAAGGAAACCTAGGAGTGTTCAATTATACACCTTGCAAAGCTGTTCACTTTACATGACTTAGACACATGTTTACAAATATTTAACCAAAGAAAACAATAGGAAAAAATGGTTTAATTAATAAATACATTTTTTATTAATTAATCCATCAAATAATTAATTCAAACTAAATACCTTGATGAACATGGACTGTTCCATATTATTATTTATTTCTTAGCAGATGCTCTTATCCAGAGCGACTTACAATTGTATTTTTTACATACAATTACATTATTTTTTTTACACATTTTTTTACATACAATTACCCATTTATACAGTTGTTGTTTTTTTTTTTTTTACTGGAGCAATCTATGTAAAGTACCTTGCTCAAGGGTACAGCAGCAGTGTCCCCACCTGGGATTGAATCCACTACCCTCTGGTCAAGAGTCCAGAGCCCTAACCACTACTCCACACTTTTAAAGTAAATACAAATACCATTGTAGTAATTAAATAATATGACAACTTAATATAAAGATAAACACAACTTAAATTCAATTTTTACTTCTATTTATCATACAACTAAGTTGTGAATTAAATCTAGGTTAGGGTGAGGAAGATGTCCACCTCATTATTGCTCAAGCATACTTTCAGAAATTGACAAGTCCTCGGTTTCTATGCACTGGAGCAGAGAAGCATCATGACAAAGCATTATCCTTTACAACAATGGGAGATAGGAGATAGAGCTTTTCTGCAATACATATTAATGCCACTATTTGCATAACACATGACATTAATAAGACATGTGAGGGTAAGCCTATTTACATACAAGTGTTTGCTAACTATTGCAGGTGTTTCTGTTTTGTTTCTGCTCCACTTAAAGTAGCTAATTCTAAGAAGGTGGAGTAGCGTCTCTGTAGTGTACTAATAATATACTGTTTCAAGTGGGTGTTTTTGAAATGTTGCATGTTCATGTCATTACATGTCAGTCTTGGGTATGCAGGCAGGTGGTCAGATAAACAATGAATTATGTTTTGATGTATCTGGATATTGTTTGAGGCTATGAGGATATGAGACATCCCACTATCATGGGAATGCTTGATAAAAACAGTGGCTGTAAAACAACACTGAGGTACCAAACTCCACTCTTTCCAAGGGATATAACAGCAGTATAGTCATCAAAATTGATTTATTTTATTTAGAAACTGAAAGGGTGTTTGTTTAACATGACAAATCACACCAGTATCCGTTTGCAAATGATTATGCTCATAGGTTTATTTAAAAGTCAGCAGGTTGGTAAAATCGGTTACTGTCAGTTTCATTCATCTATCATTATGAAACCATATACACATTTTCTGATCACTTCAACAAGGAACATTGAATTGATCAGACGTTGTAAGCCTCACAAACTTTCATGGTGACAAACATCCCAGTAAAAGGTTTGTGAATAAGGGGCATTTAATTCATTATTATAGAATTACTGGTCATCCCTTTTCATATGTAATCTCAATATGTATACCGTAGTTAAATATTTGGTTTCGTAATCATAGCCATACTAAAAATTAAGTAATTAATAAATATTAGTCTGTATTTACAGTATTTAGTTCCATATGCTGAAGGAATATTAGAGAATAAACTGAAGTGTCAAGATAATCAGTGCCACTGTGTCACACATCTTTAAGAAATAAGCGCTGATTGGACAGCAATGAGACAGGTAAGAATGTGACTGTGAGGATTCTTACCTGTCATTACACCAGGCTGAATGTGAGGATTGTGTTGAAAGAGGAAATGCTGTTGGCTGTAATGTTCTGCTTGGCGAAACAAAACAAAAAAAACAAATCCACAAAAAATAGGATATTAACAATGAACCTCAACCAAGGTTGATTATTATTACAGATAAAATGGACCAGAAAATGTTCCCTCTGACCTTTGTTATTGTTCTGTACCAACTTAAGCAAGTTTTTTCTAAATATATGTAGTTCTGAATTTCGGCCATTTTGTAAAGCCAGTTTTCTAGTGTGGAATAGCACATACAGTAAGAAATGTCTTTAAAGCATTCAATTACCAAGGTATTTTTTACGAAACAGAAAAATGGTCTATGTTGAAGTTTTGTTCCTCTCTGTTCTTCTTTAGTAATGGAGCTGGCTCACAGTACAAGAAGCACAAGAACTTCAGCAAGATTCTGCATTCAAACTGTATGACTATATTGGCACTGTCAGCAGTTTAAAGTTTTTTTTCGCCTTCTGAATAAGGTGTTTAGATTATCAGTTAATGTTGACAGTGACCCAACTATAAGCATGTCTGGCTGCTCTGAGGGACATGCTTTACAAAACCATGATGCTACTTATAGCAGGTCCCTGTCCACTAGAAGCATGCTAAGCCAGAAATAACCTGTGGTGTTCATGTAGCAGATTTCCTTATCTTCTTGGCAGAAGGGTCATAACGTTGAAATTGAATGTTGGGGAGGCTTTGGCTGGTTCTTTTCAGTGAATAAGAATAATGATATCACCATGTAACAATTTTTTTTTTTTTTTTTTGTTCCTGGGTAGTAAGTGTTATTTCCTAATTGCTTATGCCTCAAAAGTATAGAAAATGGCTATTATCCCCACAAACTTTGCTTTTGTGACCAGGACAGTGATATTTTGAAATTTACCTATTTTCCAGAACATTCCAGATAGATTCAGTGCTGAGTAAACTTGGAGTAACTTCTAGAACTTTCCAGTAATATAAATAGTAGTATAAATACAGGGGCCTTAAGCCCACCAGTTCAGTTTAGTTCCAGCTGCCTAAGTGGATACATATCTGCATTTTTCTGAGACGGCATCAAGAGGCTGCAAGCATCCGACAGACGCATTTTGCTATGTCTGCGGCCAATTTATCAAGACAAGAGCGAAAAAGTACCCTGTGGAAGCATCTGCTAAGATGTGTGAGGCCTACAAGGCATATTTCGGCATGCCTGTCGGGGATCAAGACAAACCCTGGGCACCTCATTTCACCTGCGAGCACTGCAAAAAAACTCTGGAAGGTAAGATGGACAATTGTTGCTCGGAATTTTATGTTTTAAAATTTGTTAAAATTTTTAAAATTGTAAAAGTTTTTAATTTTAAAATGTTTTACAATTTTCAATGTTATTGAAAAAATATATCATATATGAAAAATGTTGCGAGAATCTCTTACACATTAGTCATGGGTGAAATAAGTG
The DNA here is from genome assembly GCF_902713425.1 of Acipenser ruthenus. Taxonomy (NCBI): domain Eukaryota; kingdom Metazoa; phylum Chordata; class Actinopteri; order Acipenseriformes; family Acipenseridae; genus Acipenser; species Acipenser ruthenus. The sequence goes on along the minus strand of NC_081193.1, from coordinate 39,998,298 downwards.
TATTTTTGTAAGATGGTACAGAGGGGAAAAGAGAGCCATGAAGTTCGCTATCCCAAGAATTTGGCGGGAACCCACTGACCACTCAAGCAACTGCTACTTCTGCATGGTGGACCCTTCCAAGCGGACCGAATTCTCTGTGGGGAGGAACAACGTCAAGTGGGAGCCACTGGTGGACCCCCGGAAGGTGCTGATGCCACCACTGCACATCAAATTGGGCCTTATGAAACAATTTGTCAGAGCTCTAGATAAGGTGTCAGCAGCCTTCAAGTACCTTCAAGACTTTTTCCCTAAGCTGTCTGAGGCAAAGGTCAAAGCCGGTGTCTTCGTCGGACCACAGATAAAGAAGATCCTGGAATGCAATGAATTCCCCAAGAAGCTCACTAGTAAGGAGAAAGCGGCTTGGAACAGCGTGGTTCGGGGCTTCCTGGGCAATCACAAGGCCGAAAACTATGTGGAGCTGGTTGAGACTCTGGTGAAGAACTACGGCACAATGGGCTGTAGGATGTCCCTCAAGGTCCATATCCTTGATGCTCATCTTGATAAATTCAAGGAGAACATGGGAGCGTACTCGGAGGAGCAAGGCGAGCGCTTCCACCAGGATATACTGGACTTTGAACGCCGCTACCAAGGACAGTATAACGAGAACATGATGGGAGACTACATTTGGGGGCTGATTCGTGAAAGTGATTTACAGTGTGAGCGTGCCTATACACCAGACTCAAAACGAGGCTTGGAGTGCAGCTGCTAGCTTCCGGTCGCTGATGTCTCCAACTGCAGTGGAGAGAAGTTATGGTGTTGCACTGTTGCGTTCAGTTTTGTGGTTCTGATTTAAGAAATAACCCAGTGCCCTTTTTAGATGTTAAAACTCAAAATTCTGTACATGTATTATTTAATTATATATATATATATATATGAAGATAAATCTCAACTTTCATTTCTGTGTGGATGTACATATTCTTCATTATAGTCACAAATTGATTACATTTCAGTTATACTGTCCGGGAGCCAATTGAGCATTTCCAATCAATCCTAATCAATAGATAAGATGCAGAAGCTTGAGATTATGCATGGATACTAAAGGGAATGTGTCTTGTGGGATGCAATGTACAGTTTGTATTAAAAAAAACGTATATGACACACTGAGTGTACTAAGAGTCTTTATTAAGCACAACTGAACAAAATTACAAAAACATTTAGTAACGCGAGTTAACAAAAAATATGCTTGAGTTACACAATACTTGGTCAGAAAGAAGATCCTTAACATTACATTAACTCCAAATAAACTGTACAGGAATAACAGAAAGAGGGACGTTTGATTCTTGTTTTTAAAATGTCTTTATTTACCTTCTTATTATTATACTTACACTTGTTCTACATACAAAACATCAAATGTGCTAATGGAACAGCGGATTAGTATACAACTGAACAGAATCTTAATAATGGGATTAATAACTGAACAGAACTAAGCTTGGAGAAACAAACCAAGCCTAGGTTTTCGGATATGGTGTTACCTGAACCCTGTAAGGTGAATCATTCTTTTTCATTGACCGGAACGCCTTAGCCCTAACGCTACATCCATTCTCCTGCCTCTTAACTGTATTTAGAAAACAATTAACACGTGCTTATACCAAACCAATAAACGTGAAACAATACAGAGGCTTAATATCAACATCAATATTAATTAAAGTAAACATTCTCTAACGAAAACTGCGAGATCTAAACATATTTTACAAATCTAGTATAGGCTAGTAGCTTATTCACTTTCCGATCACAAATACGCTTGCTAATTTACCTTCTGCTTCATGAATATAACCCTCGATCCAATTGCTGTCTTTATTATCTGCCCAATTATCAATTTCTTCAACTTATTTGAGGAACACATATTAATGATTTCGTCCACATAGCGACATTATCAGTAGCTGAGGCGGCCATGACAGTTGCTCGCACACCAAGCCTCGTTTTCAACCAAACATGGCCGCTGCGTGAATAAGGCGTATTAAAGGCATAGAGGGATCTACGACATTAAGTCGGTAGAACCTGGTAAACATATGCGGGATGGTCCAGCTAGCCGCAGTATATGTATAAGTCAACGAAACACCTCTGAAGAGGGCCCATGACGTAGCCACACCTCGGGTTGAGTGCGCAGCCACCCTCCCAGGTGGGGGTAGGCCGGCATTAGTATACGCAGTCGAAACCGTGTCCACAATCCAATGGGACAGTCGCTGCTTAGAGAGGGCTTGACCTCGGGTCCGTTCACCATGACAAATGAAGAGCTGGTCAGACTGACGCAGCGCTCTCGTTCTTTTCACATAGCATCTCAATGCCCGAACTGGACAGAGGGAACTTAATATCCTATCTGACTCCTCTGCAAAGGGAGGGGGATGGAAAGCTTTTAGTTACACTGATTGATTCAAATGAAACGCTGTAATCACCTTAGGGAGGAAAGCAGGGTTCGTGCGCAACGATACCGTTTCCATTGTGCCAAATGCGCATACAGGAACTGTGCACGGACAGTGCCTATAGCTCACTGACCCGCTTATCGGAGGTGACCAGAATATGAGCGCCCGGGGTTACTGAGTCGATGGGAACATGGCTGCTAGGTACACTTTCAACGTAGAGGGGGATTTACCTGTCTCTAGTAGATCTTGCAGAACCTGTCAAATAACTGCTATAGGGCAATATATGGGATTATGGCCTCTGGCCATGCACTAGTTTTGAAAATATTTCCACAGTAGGTGCCTTGTGCCCAGATCAGTAGCCAAAAGGCTATGTGTGTAACCACGGGGACCAAAGCCCTCCCTGGTGGTTCATGTACGCAACAACTGACACGTTGTCAATGCGGACAAGGACAGCACAGGGAGAAAATGTTGTAGCGCGAGGTGGACTGCTCTCAGCTCTAGCGCATTTACGTGCAGGGACGTCCAACGGCCCGACCAGAATCTGTAGACTCCTCTGCCTGCCCAGACCGCCCCCCAACCGGAGTTGGAGGTGTCTGTCATCACCACTTGACGGTTGTAAATAACTCCCATCCTTACGTCTTTGCTCAGGTGAAGGGTTTGCCTCCACCAGTGTAGTGCATTCCAGCACAGACGTGACACTGTCAGCCAAAGGTGTCTGTCGCGCTTGGGGTGTAGCCGAAAGGCATTGAGTCATGCTTGAAGCGGGCGCATGTGAAGTAACCCCAGTTGAATAGCTGAGGACACTGGGGGCATCAGACCCAGTAGTTTCTGGCACAACACAAATTGCACTGTGGACCCTGGCTGAAACAGGGCCAGGCAGTTGCAAATAGCAGCTACCCTGTCGTACGACAGATAGGCTTGCATTGTAAGGGAATCCAGATGGAGACCCAAATAAACCATATTCTGCACCGGTGTTAATTGGCTTTTTGCATCGTTGAGGGTGAGACCCAGCCTCGACAGATGCTGTGTCACAATCATTGTGTGGGCCACTGCTCCTGTCTGGGACTGGGAACAAATGAGCCAGTCATCCAGGTAATTCATCTCCCTGATCCCTTGCAGCCGCAAGGGAGCTAGGATGGCATCCATCCACTTTGAAAACATGTGGGAGGCTAAAGGAGAGGCCGAATGGCAGCACTGAGAACTCGAAGACGCTCCCCTGAAAGGCGAAGCGGAGCTATTTCCTGTACGCTGGACGGATAGGAACATGAAAATACGCGTCCTTCAGGTCCACTGTTGTAAACCAGTCGCCCGGCCAGACAGACTGGAGGATGTGGCGATGTGTGACCATCTGGAACCTCCTCTCCCTCAAGAACCCGTTGAGGTGTCTCAGGTCGAGGATGGAGAAGGCCGCCGTCCTTCTTTGGCACCAAGAAATACCTTAAGTAGAACCTCTCTTTTTGAGAGGTGTGTATTATGAGACGGATGGCTTGTTTTCAAAGTAGTGTTTCTACCTCTTGTTTGAGGGCCAAGACCTGGAGATGGTCGTTCATGGATGTGACCGTGATCCCTCGAAAGGGAGGAGGTCCAGAGTGGAATTGCAGTGCGTAGCCGGTGTGTATGGTGGCGAGCACCCAAGAGTCTGAGGTGTGATTGCACCAGTAGTGCAGATGGTGTTGTGCTTATGGGTGGGTCTGAGGCCGCAAGCCTTCAGGGCCCCTGCTAAGGCTGCTCAGGCTGGGGAGGACGCTGCCTTGGAGCCTGCCTGGGGCGGTTCCGGTGGAACTGTCTCCCTGGGCGCTTGCGCACTGGGGTCCCACATCCAGCGTTCCCCCATGCCTGTTGCTGGTTCCTTGCCACGGAGGCCTGGAGGTGGTGCCTCAGGTCACCCCGTGGTGCCGTAGCGATCGGGATAGTCCGGGTTACCGTGGTAACTGCCCAACACCATCGCCACCTCCTTCCCCGTGTCGAGGCATGGGGGGGGGAGCATCAGTGCCACCTGTTGGGACATCCCTCGCTCTCTGTGAGAGCGTTGCAGGATCTCCTCTGCCACTGGTCGTGGTAGTATGGCCAGCGGAGATAGGCGCATCCAATAAGGTGGACTTGTTCGCATCCGGGACCCTCACCTGAGACAGTCACAGCTTTCCATCAGAGCCCAAACCGAGTTCAAGGGTGCTGGAATCTCAGGCTCCGAGGCGAGCTTGGAGCTGGGGGCCATTACCTGAGTCAGGTCTAGGTCCTGAGTCTCTGTTCGCAAGAAGAACTCCTCATCCCAGGAAACCTCTAGGGAGAGAGCATCCTATTCCTACGCGCTCATCACCATGTCATGTTGCTCAACCTCTGTAGCACCCACTGGCGAAGCCGGGGTATGCTGTGGGGCAGGCCCTGGTTGAGCTGGGGCTAGGAAGGGGAGGCCTGGGATCCTGAGACCGACGATGGCTCTCCTAAGCTGGCTGCAGGGTTCTCGTCCGAGAAACGCGCCATTCTTTTTTGTAGGGTGCTCTCCTTGGACCTGGCACAAAAGGAGCAGGACGACCTGTCTGCCAAGGCAGCTGAGGACTCCGAGGCATCGAAGCGCCGAGGAGTGTAGCTTTCAAGGTGTCAAGGATGCCGAAGCACCGAGGCTATCGAAGCTCACCACTTTTTTTGGTGAAAGGCAAAAGAGACTGATTCTCCACTCAATGACTATTTATTACCCCTGTGAGACGGGACCGAGGATGTCACTCCGCGGAGGGGCCTATCGGCAGCTTTGATATAAAATGCTCAGCGAATACCTGACAAGCAGGCATATCCCCAAAAGTATTCAATTTGGCGGTCATCTTTGAATTGAAAGGGAACAGGCAGTGACGTTATATTTCCCTTTCATTCAGGCAATACAGCATAGGGGATCAGGTGATGCTGCGTATACTACCCTGACTACCCCAGATGGCTGACAGCTGCTGAGGAAGCATTCAACACCACGCTTAGGCAAATACGGGTAGTGGGTACTTGAAAGGGAGGTGGCGGATACTGATGAAATGGACTGAAGTGCAGCATTCGTTCGTTCCCAAAATTGCCACTGCCTGCTGTATCCTACACAAACTCTTGTCAACAAAATCTGGTGTTAAGGAATCAGTGTTGCCAAGTCTCACGAGAAAAAAAAGCGGCACAAAACAAGCCCAAAAAAAAGCCGTTCAAAACAAGCCCAAAACAAGCGAACCCATGTTAGAGTGTGGGTGTTTATGCAAATTCCAACCCGCGACTCTCAAAAAACATTATTATAAGCGGATTTGGCAACTGTGAAGGTTACCTCAGCCGCCAGTTTCAATTGGACAGCAGCGATCTGAGGAGGCTCGTGCTGTCAGAGATACTCTCCTTTCTTTTAAATTGTGTTGGATTTACTGCTGTATTAAATATTAATGATGCAAACAAATAAAACACAATCAATACGTTCATTTGCAATTTTATTTGGTCAGTTCTGAGAGGGCATCAACACTTACACTTTCATGTTTTTAAATGAAAATACACGTTATGGAATTATTTTGGTATCTACAATTACTTTAAATTTTAATATGACATCTTTCATCTAGAAACAACATACTGTATTGCCACAGCTTCCCTTCAGGATTACGGTAACACTCTGCAGGGATTTGCCAGTTTAGGCGGGGTTGGTTGATCAGGGACATTTGGAAAAAAAAAGAAATAGCGGGTGATGCGATGACAAACATTGTGTGATACCAGACAGTTGCCAGACCTATTGCCAATTGAAAAAGCATTCACTGAAAATCTAGATGATGTTACCTTTTTGATATTTAACAGCTACTTTACATCTTGAAAACATCTGGAAATGTTTTAAAATTAAGCATACCAAGGTAATCCTCCAGACTGGAGCTTCTGCTAAACTACTGTCAGCAATCAACCATCTGTCATCTGACAGACTCCGAGCAGTTCCCTTATTTTGAAAGCTCAATTTTGTCAGGTATGGAGAAAGCCGATTTAACAACATTATTTTAATACAACAGTATTTCTATGTTTCTGTTCAACCCACATACATATAATACATACAGTATTCATGATCTGACCAAGTACACAAACACACGTTGAATGACATTCAAACAACTGACAAATTTGTGATAATTACAAGTTCCTGTGGTCAAGGTAGTTGCTCCGCCCATTATTCTAATTTGGCAGGAACACCTCCCTTGTTTTCTATGGTCAGCTGTTGTTTTTGTAGAGCTGTTGAAAGAGATAGTAAGGGAGAGACACTCAGACAGCTTCTGTAATTTTGATGACAACTTTATATGCTGTCCTCTACATGACGTCCAAAAGAGAATCTCGTGCGCATTGAATACTGGAAGGATAACCATAGTTGCATTTCACGGATATTTCATCTTACTTTCAATCACTGAATGAGAACATTCTGCAGGTGTATGTATGCCATTACATCACCATCAGGGTCCTTAGCTACTTCCATCTATCAATAAATGAAGTGCCTTTAAGTTATCTTAATACACTCAAAAAACTAGAAAAGTAATGTTAAATAGTCTTCAGCCTTTTATACAGTAGTTCTAGAATTGATTTCACATGAGTGGAAGAATGATTATTCTTCCTAAAGACCCACAATATTGTTAACTAGGTAGACAGTTGAGTACTATTACAGAACTTAGAATCCCTTCAATGAAGACCAGAAAATTAGCATTTGGGGTTGCCTTCGAAGGCAATTGTATTTGTCTTTCACTCTGGAAAGGGTATGGTAGTACCTATCGATGTCTATTTGCAGAACACGTTTTTGTGCATTTTTAACAATAATGCAATTATTATTATGTAATGGAGTATCCAAGTTCGAAAGAAAATCTTGAATATGTATCGCCTGTGTAAATGATCAGCAGAGTGGTCTAATAGCAGTTTTTACTTGATCAATCAGAGCTTGTCAAAGCAGAAAGAAAATGAAGCAGGAAGAAATTCAGTATCACTCTTGGCCAACTAAATGTGACACTGTCGTACTCTCCAGAGCTTTTGTCCTTCAAAACTTGTGACTTGGCTGCAGACAGAGGTTACATAGAAATTCATGTCTCTAATACCCTGTTCTCAGAAAGGTTACTAAATGTAGCCTGCACTAGATACATGAAATAAAACACAAGCAGTTCGTAGAATCAATGAGCTTTCTGTCTAAGTTAACTGTGTACCTGTCCTCAATCATGTAATTATCTACCTCAACATTATGGGGGTGATGTAAGGATACGCGCAAAGTGATTTGTGGGTGCAAAACCCCCATAATGCTGCCGTAAATCGCCTCTGGTTCCTTTCAGACCAGTTGGGAGGAATAGCCCAATCCACCTTTTCCAGAGTGCTAGGCACATTTCTGGATGTCATGCTAAAAAGGGCAGGCCAATACATATCAATCCATAAGGATACCAGCATAACTTTTCCAAACAACTCTGTTTCATGCTGACCTCAGCCCTAAGGACTCTCAGCTCCTTCTCAGAAAATGTTTATTTTCTTTTCTGTGTGCAACAGGACTTTGCTGCCCTTCTTCTGACATATATTTTTTTGGTTTGTATTTTCGTGCTTCGCAAATCTCATACAGCGACTACTGCTCTCTGTACTCCTAACTCTGCAAGTGCGGCCACTAAACAGACCGATGCACTCATTGAGACCCTCGTTATCATAATTGTGGATCATTGTTTGTGCGTGCTGAGTAATTTGCATTGCTCTTATGCTTACATAGGGCGCAGTGCAAAATAATTGCCTGGCCGCAATGCAATTTGAATTTTGCATCCGCAATTATTTGCACTGCGCCTATACTTACATCACCTCTTGTGTATTTGGATACATTTCTAAATGGCCACAGGAAATTATATTTCTAATTGCCTGGTTTGCAGAGTCTCTGGTGCCCTCTAGTGTTTTATTATTATTATTGTACAACAGCAAAGTGATTTATAGATATATTTAAGTTCAGCTGTGTTATACATAAAAGTATTGTAATTGTATTGTTGCAGGACTTGTTGTCTGTCCCGTTTGTCTTGTCTATCTTTTATGTTATGTGTATTGTAAGGGGAACGGGTCACGCCGTTAGTTAGCAGCGGGAAAAGGGGGGCTGCAGACCATGGGTCGATTGGTTGAGCCGGACAGCGGCGGGAGATGAGGAGAGGTTATATAAGGTGGTGGATGAGTGACAGAGGAGAGACTGAGACTGAGAGTGAGAGAGAGTGACAGCGACTTGAGAGAAAGCGAGAGAGATAGCAATAGAGGATAAAGAAGGGTTTGTTGTTTTAGTGGCGTGAATTCCGGCCCCTGACAGGAATTCTCTGTTTATTCAAATAAAAATTCGAGACCGAGAATTCCACACTGTCTCCGTGAGTCCTGCTTCATAAACCTGACAAAAACGCTACAGTATCATAGTATCATACATCTCACCCGACATCATTGCCTACGGGCAGCACGTGGAGTCTTAATTTATATATATATATATATATATATATATATATATATATATATATATATATATATATATATTCAACTTTCATTCATGCGCAGCTAATTTTATACAAGTTCTTTAAATTGAGGCGATTTCCATAAGGAAATGAAATGTAGTATAAGGTGTCTGCCACGAAAACGTTTTAAATATAATTTTAAAACTGTTACTTGTCAAACAGCCGCAGACAGGTTTGGTAGCACTCTCGTCAGAAACTAAAACGTTATTATCTTTATTATTTAAAACATTGATGTTTATTTTATGTCAACCTTGCCATGGCAGAGACATCTGATACTATAGGTGCACTCCACTTAATTACATTAGTCTTTTTTCCCCTTATCTTTTACAGTACATTCACAAATATGTGTCTCCTTATAGTTCTCGTACAATAAAACGACTATGCTAGGTACAGTACTGGGGTGAGAACTGGCCCGGGCTAAAGTTCACCCTCTCAGAAGAGTACTGGGGTGAGAATTGGCCTGACAGGGTGAGGATTAAAGGCTGGTTCACACTGGTCATACAATTCAGACGGACTCTACGAACGCACCACCTTGCGTTCAAATTGTAGACGAGGCGGACAAGTTGTTAGATTTCAACTTCTTAGCGTCAAGCTGGTGACGTCACTCAGGTTCAACCAATCACACGCCTTTCTCTTTCCTTTAGAATTTTACAAGTAAAATACAATTTACCGTTTATTATTTGAAATAAATTATACTTGTATGGATGTAGCGGAAAATGTCTAAAGAACTAATAATTAAGCATGTACGGTACCATAAATAAACAGAACAGATAAATATTCAGAATGAAAACTAACACCTCAGGAATTTAAACCGTGTTTGATGTGTGTCTCTCAGCAGCCTACGTACAGTGTTTCCTGAAAGCGGGATGGTTAAATTGAGCTGGTCAGCTCAACAAAGTCTGCGTGAATGTCAGTGATTTTACCATGAAACGGAATGGTGGCATTTGCTGTCAATCGCACAATATTTTTTTTTTTGTTGGATCAGCTGTTTATAAAAAAGAGGCGCTGCGGTTATACACTGTATAAGTTAAAAGAGTGTTGTCTTTTTTTAAAAACCAATCACAATGAACTAACGCAGGGAGAAGATCGCTCAGTGTGAACCACAGCCTGCGTCCGTTCGTAGCGTCTCTGAATCGTATGCCCAGTGTGAACCAGCCTTTACTAGTCTAATTCACACAAAGATGAGAATTACTATAGCCTATAACACCGGCAGATGTCGCTAATCTACCGTTGTTTGTTATTTCATTGTGGTGTATGTATGCAGTTATATATATATATATATATATATATATATATATATATATATATATATATATATATATATATATATATATGGCAGCTGGATCTTTGTGATATTCTGTATTTGAGGGTTCTTTTACATTGAGACCAAGCTGGGTGAGTCTACTAAATAAATACATTAATGGTTACATAAAAACAGTTGCTGTTTTACTACCATTTGATTAAATATCGAAATAATTCCTGAGTTGAGTACTGTCTGTATTGTGAATATGTTCCAATGTTTTGTCCACACACCTGCCCTCAAGTGCTTGCTTTCTAGTACCGGTATTCATGTTCTTTTTCTTATTCCTGCAGGTGTGTTATTTACCTGCCCGGTAGGCGAGCTTCTCCGTCTGAACCGCCTCTGTGCCACTGCAGATCGCCCGTCCTGACGTCAGGAGGAATGGCGGATCCGGTGAGAGCAGGAACTTCTCTTTGCAGGTTTGAAGGTGAGTTTAAAAGTACTGCAAGTTCCATAGTAACGTTATAAAACTATGTCAAAAGTAAAGCGTTGCCAAAGACTCGGGCCGTGGGTTGGATTCAGTGTAATGAAGCTGTGGCTGACTGAACAAGCGCATTTATTTAAGTGATGGACTCCATGACAGCACGTCGGAGTATGATGATTGTGTACGGCACCAATGGAATTTTAAAACTATTGCACAGCGGAGTCGGAGACCAAAGCATGTTAATTGGTTATTAAATAAATAAATAAATAAATGGTGGGGGAGAAATGGGAACTGCAAATCAGAGACTGCGTGGTAGTGATTGTTCATTCAGAAACAGGAAAAACAACAATAGGGAATGGAAAGGACAAGGGACGGTCAGGAGCAATTTGTTGATCTAAGTTACAAGATCAACTAAGTTTTAACAGTTGAACATTATGAAAGAAATGCAACATTATTCCAGATTTCAGTATTCGGACAGCGCACATTTAAACACAGTTATTGTTGAGACACACAAACGAATTTATTGACCAAATTTCTCCGATACCAGTTTCAATTAGCCACGTTGACCCCGTTGGAATTGTTTTATTTAGTTTGTTGGCAAAGCACGAAATGTCATTATTACTACTGCATGTTAACATTACACAGTGCATTAAGGCTATACTCAACAGAGATCAGCAACGCGCGTTCACCTGTGATTTTGGAACAAATAATAAAGCAGAAAACATATGTAAATTCTCATAAATGCAGACGACACGTGTCACATAAGTGCCATACATCTGCCTAAAATCAAATGCGTGCATAGGCAATCAAATAATTTCTACCGCCAGTAGGCTACTGTAGTGTCACATTCCACGCGCTTGAACTCTCCTTTCATAAACACTGTAGTACTCCTATTGAAAGGCGGCTGTATTTTTTTTTTAGCATTTCTCTTCCAGCTCTATAGTTTTAGTACCTGAACTGACTTTTCGAATCTGATTTGTATTTGTCTCTTCAGTAATGCAGTTATATTTATAGTTCTCAGAATGTATTGCTTTATCGTTTTTTTTTTGAAAAGATCTCCAGTTTCAGCCCTCAAAGGCAAATGGAAGTGGTTTATATGCTCACATGAATTAAACTTCAGTTCTGCAAGAATGAAAGCTTTCCCAATGCCCCTAATAGGACTGGAGGGCAAACACGGAACAGTATTTGGCTGCAGATAAAAGTAGGTGTTAACTTGTCTTTTAAAGAATAAATTTATTGTCTTGTACGTGTAATAAGAGATGCCAAATTTCAGTGTGATATAGAGATAAGTGGAGGTGTTTGTTTCATTGGAAAAACAGGATTGTATGCTTAAAATGTATATTTAACAAATTATTAATCTTCATTAACCTTATGCATTGTTCAGACAGTATTACTCATAAGATATGTACATATTTATGATTAATTTTTTGTAAAAAAAATATTGTTTTATTAAATTTAGAAGAAACAGTATTTTCTGTTAAATTAATTTAATAATGTTGACTGAACCATTTAGCAATTTCTTAATTATTTGTAAATTTGTCTTCAGTGCTACATTTAAGGGCAATGATTGTCTTTGATCCAGTTTTGATTTTAGTGAGATAGTGTACAGTAAAATAACTGAAAATGTATTGTGGCAGAGAAAACAAAGCATACTGATCGTGTTCATCTTCTCTAAAGGCGGTACTTTTTAAGTGAGACACATTAAATTGAATGTCACAAAATCCATTAGAAGTAAAACTGGAGACCCACCCCCCCCCCCCCACACACACAACTACTAAGGCATTGATTTGATTAACATACAGAATACCTTGCTGGATAATCAGTCTTCAATCAATCTTTTTTATATAGCACCTTTCGTACTGGACACCATCACAAAGCGCTTTACAAGATGCAGTAACATAAAGAAAATCCATAATACTTTAAATACAGAGAAATGCATAATACATGATATACAGTAAAAAAAAAAAAAAATGTGATCATGTTTTTTGCATCTGGTAAGGATCCTGGCAGCGGCATTCTGAACTAGCTTCAGTCGGTTTATGGTGCGTGCCGGGAGATCACCATATAGAGAATTGCAGTAGTCGAGTCGAGAGGAATGCATGACAAAGTATCTCCGCATCTGGGAGGGGAAGGTAGGGACAGACTTTGGAAATGTTTCGAAGATGGTAGAAGGAAGATTTGACCACAGAGGAGATGTGGGCATCAAAGGATAGGTTGCTGTCAAGAAGTACGCCAAGGCTTCATACTGTGGGGGAAGGCAGCAGCAGACAGTTTCCAAGGTTCAGGGCAGCTATATTTAGGTTCTTAAGTTGAGTTTTAGAACCGAGTTCAGATTTGCTGAAGTGTTTCTTTTTTAAAGGTGATTCCACAGTGTGTAAAATGCTCACAATCAAAGCTAAAATGGTTAATAAAAAGATGATGGCAATGATAATGAGACTAGTTCTGTTGTTTGAACCAACATGATGTTATTAATATGATATGAAGACCCCAATTGGGTCAACTTTGTTTTTAAGAATAATGCAAGTTAAAAGCAGATACAACTTTAAGTTACTGAATCATAAGACATAGATTTATACTTACAATTTGTATGTATAATATGATATGTAAATGTACTCAATCCTGTTTACCCAGTGTATAGTCAAACAGTGCAGTTGTACAACCAAAAAGACTTCAGTTGTAACGTAATTGAGATCATACTAACCCATAAAGCACAGGAGAGGCAAACTATATGTTGCCACTCAGTGTATGCACCCTATTATTCTGTTTTGTTATGGTTTTGCCTTTAAACGGTTAAAATGTAGTAATAAAAACGGGAAGTCATTCAGAAGACACCATAAGCCCAACATAGATATCAAAAAAATACAGAAACACAATACAAATTAAATATAGGCTAAGTAGTTGTTAGTTTAGTTTGTTTTCATTCTCTATTAATTTAATTATATTAATGGGAAAAAAAGGCAAGCGAGAACTAGACGGTTATTTATGTATTTTTTTAAAATAAGGAAGTTAGTAGTTTGTGTTGCTGCGGGGCCACGAACTGTTACTGTTATCAAGCACCAGTAATAATCTGAAGCAGTAGTATTTCAAAATAACAGAAGCCCGTTTTTACTTTAGTGAAGTAGGCGAGAATGTTTTTTTTTTTTTTTTTAAATTAAAAACTTGTTGTTTATTCAAATTACTTTTCAGCTTTCATATTGAAGTTTGTTATGTACTACTCATTCAATCAAACCAAGTAGGAATTTGCTTGCAGCGTTAAAGACGTTTTTCAAGTCATGTAAGCTTATTTGTGTATAAAAAACGACAATGGTGTCACCTTATTTTAAAGGCACGTACCTGAAATCGTAAGGTAATTAAAATATTGTTGCTTATATTACTCTCCATGCCGTTCTGCGCACTGTCAGCCCTTGTTAAAGATATAAAATAATGTACCCGATCCAATGCAAGTGTAAAACTTGCCCGAATATTTAAAGTAAAAAAATATAAATATTTTAAAACTAACAAGAAATGACTTGGTTGCACTAGCAGCAGTTATTTTATAATGGGCAAACTAACTCAGTGGACCATATTTAGAAGCAAGCACAAATGCAAAAACATAATTTCTTAAGCCCCTTTCACACTCACACTCCTACCCGGGTCCCGACCTGGGTTCTGACTACCCGGGTCACAATATTGAATAGTGTGAAATCACGTACCTGGGTTGACCCGGGTTGACCCAGGTCGCAGCAACCCAACTCAGGATGTGGGTCGAAATGCTTTGACCCGGACTGAGCGAAAAAAAATGCATGACAGCCATTTGTAAGCCGGCGAAATAACAAACAGCCACGCCTGCGTGTTGATTGAGATGCACAATGAGCCAGACTGCAGCAGGGATGAAGGAACATTTGCTCTAATCAACATTTGGGCCGACGGTTCAATCCAGAGAAGCTTGGATGGAAGCGACTGTGACAAGCTGCTTCCGGGGCATTGATACGTGCATTGTGTACTTGTGTCTGTCACCCAGGTCAACTCTGCTTTGAAAATTGTCAAATGATCCTTGAAATTTGTATCAGAGAAACTGTATGACCCTGCATTTTACGACATCTGATTGAGTTAAGGAAAATTTGTATTTGATGTAAGCTGACGTTTTATAAAATGTATATTATGGGAATTGGGCAAACATGTAAAAGGTTTGATGAGTAACTATTCAAAAACTGTGTTTGTGTGATTTATCAGGTTGATCCATCTAGTAAAATGACAAGTTGAAAGTGAATTAATATAAGACTTTTTTTCTACAAAGTTAAGTTCAGATTTGCTTCTGAAAATGGTCCAAAATGGCTCGGACACCTGGCCAGAAAATTGGTTTTGACCCAGAAGTTTCAGTCAAAATGATCATTGGCCACTTACAATTTTATGTACAAATTAGATTTTCGTCATAAAATGTTAACACATTGTTTTCAATCCACTCTCATTCAACATATATTAGGAATTTTAACAGCTTGGAAGAACAAACTGGCTTACTTAGATCCATGCAACTGACACACACACACACACACACACGCACGCACGCAAGCACACACACACACCCACCATGATTTCTTCTAGCCACCATTTTCAATCTAGTTCTGTTATAATTAGGACATCAGTTTTTATTAATTTAGTTTTTCGTTGCTTATTTTTTAGCTATCTGAGTTATATGTAAATGTTTTTTTTTTTTTCTTCAGGGCTTTTTTATATACTGTATGAAGTTATTGTTATCCAGTTACTTTAGTTTTGTTTCTGTCACAACATGTATAGTAACTTGACAGTACTTGCACACGTTTTCAATTGTACCTTATTTCCTTTGTTGTCTTCCACAACTAAATCCTTGTGGTCACAGACATTTTCTTCTGGGGTTTTTGTGTTTTTAGGAATTTGTTTACATTTCGCCTCAATTTGCAATTCTGTTTTAAATTCCATGAGCGTGTAAATATTCCCGATCGATCTGGAATGTATATTTAAATCTCACGAGCAAGAACAATCCTCTGTTTCTTGTAATCGCGATATAAATCTCGCAAGTGTGTTACAATCCTCCAATAGAAATGTAGGAATTTGCTGCCACTCAGTAGTTGGGGTGGGTTTACGTATATTCAGAACGAATCAATGTGAGATACGAGCCAGGAAGGAAGGACATTGACCAACTGTACTGCACAGATTTTTTCCGGTGTTTATTGGATATAACCGATTTAATTTTTTTGTATCAGGGGTGTTTTATCGGTTTTTATTGGTTACAACCGAAAATCAGAAGCTTTGTTTATGGAAAAGTAAACAATTTATATTAAACTGTTGAATTGTTTAGTGTTAAGTATTTTTATCCTCTCATCTACTGTATAGTCTGTCCCCATGTTATTTCAACCTAATACTGCACTAAGTAAAAGCTGTGCATGCATGCAGTAGCACGTTTTACTGTATTACACCCAACTGTTGTGTTGTGCAGATTATTGGAAGATTTAGATCCGGTTTAAGAGGATTTTCCTTTCATTAATTTATCCTGGTATCTTTTCACAAGAAGATCTGACTGGTCACTAGCAACTGGGTCATGACATTTTGCGATTTTGAAAACAGAATTTCTTTGTGTCTTTCTAACCTAAAGGATTACTATGTTTTAAAATGAGTTTCTACATATATAAGATGGTCCTTAAGTTGAAAATATAGGACTTAAGCTTGATATGTAGTTTCTGTCGATGCAGTAAGAAAATGTGTATACATAATTTATAACTACCTACTGCTGGCAGGATAATGCTTATTTTTGCCCCCAGAATGCACACAGGTTCTAGAGGCACATCATGCCATGAACAAAAGAAATTCCTGAAGACCTCCGGAAAAAAGTTGTTGATGCCTATCAGTCTGGAAAGGGTTACAAAGCCATTTCTAAATCTCTGGGGCTTCACCAAACCACAGTCAGAGCCATATTGTCCAAATGGAGAAAGTTTGGGACAGTAGTGAATCTTCCCAGGAGTGGTCATCCTGCCAAAGTCTCTCCAAGAGCAAGGCGTAAAATTGTCCAGGAAGTCACAAAGAACCCTAGAACAACATCCAGGGATCTGAACTCCTCTCTCGCCTCGGCTAAGGTCAGTGTTCATGACTCCACCATCAGAAAGACACTGGGCAAAAATGGGATTCATGGCAGAGTAGCAAGGCGGAAACCATTGCTCACTAAGAAGAACATGAATGCTCATCTCAAGTTTGCCAAAAAGCACCTGGATGATCCTCAAGAGTTCTGGAACAATGTTCTATGGACAGATGAGTCAAAAATTGAACTTTTTGGCTGACGTGGGCCCCGTTATGTCTGCCGAAAACCAAACACTGCATTCCACAGTAAGAACCTCATACCAGCGGTCAAGCATGGTGGTGGTAGTGTCATGGTTTGGGGATGCTTTGCTGCATCAGGACCTGGGCGCCTTGCCATCATTGAAGGAACCATGAATTCTGCTCTGTATCAGAGAATTCTACAGGAGAATGTCAGGCCATCCGTCCGTGAGCTGAAGCTGAAGCGCAGCTGGGTCATGCAGCAAGACAATGATCCAAAACACACAAGCAAGTCTACATCAGAATGGTTGAAGAACAAGAAATTTAAAGTTTTGGAATGGCCTAGTCAGTCCAGACCTAAACCCCATTGAGATGTTGTGGCAGGACCTGAAACGAGCAGTTCATGCTCGAAAACCCACAAATGTCACTGAGTTGAAGCAGTTCTGCATGGAGGAGTGGGCCAAGACTAATCAATAACTACAGGAAGTGTTTGGTTGCAGTTATTGCTGCTAAAAGTGGCATAACCAGTTATTGAGTCTAAGGGGGCGATTACTTTTTCACACGGGAGCATTGGGTGTTGCATAACTTTCTTTAATAAATAAATGAAATATGTATCAAATTGTTGTGTTATTTGTTCACTCAGGGTCCCTTTTATCTAATATTAGGTTTTGGTTGAAGATCTGATAACATTCAGTGTCAAAAATATGCAAAAATGCAGAAAATCAGACGGGGCAAATACTTTTTCACTGCACTGTGTGTGTAATATATATATATATATATATATATATATATATATGATTTCCATTACACGAGAGTAGATGTTAAAACTTCATGCTGATTTGAACTCGGCTCTCGCCAAGATAAGCACCAACTAAGACGTAGCTTTACAGTAAACTAATGTGATCCATATGTGTCTCCCTCCATTTACGTTTCCTTCCATATGATGATGTAGATATCCTTCTGTCTGGTGTTAATGGCTGAAGTGTAATGCTGGCTCCAGGGATCAGCTTATTTTGCCTCCCTGGCGCATCAGCACACACAACGGCTGCGATGCTGGCTCCGGGGATCAACCAAAGTGCGGCCTCCCCAGCGCATCAGCATGACAACCGTCTGGATTGAGCTAAGTAGGGTACATCTCTGGGGTTTTCAAGTGGGCACCTTCCATCCTCAGTGTTTCGTCGACTAGCCCATGACACCTCAAGAGGGCTCGACGGTGATTCTGGCGTCCCAGCATCACCCCCCTCCGTCCCCCACTCAACTCAGCCCAGCTTACTTACCTGTCCCCAGCCAGAATCTTTCCGTCTCAACCACAGCCAGTTGCTGCTCCTCTCTGCTGCTTCAGATAAGTTCTTCACTGTGCGACGCAACTCTTGGCCACTGAATCCGACGTCTCTGAGAAACCGGGTTGTAGTGTGCCACAAATCCTCGACAACCCACTTCCACTGGGTAAACCCGAACTCTCCATCCTCGCTGTTCCGCTTCAGTGGCTAGTTGAGCATACCGCAGTTTCTTCCTCTCATACGCCTCATCTACAGCATCCTCCCATGGCACTGTTAACTCTACCAGGTGAACAAGGCGTGCTGATCCAGACCACAAGACAATATCTGGTCGAAGGTTAGTGGTGGCAATCTCAGGTGGAAAAATAAGCCGTTGACCAACATCTGCCAGCATATTCCAGTCTCTAGCAGCTTCCAGTTGTCCTGGGCGAGGATTGGTTTTAACACCTTTTCTTGGTGGTTGCTCTCCTGGGCGGAGGAATGTTGTCTTTTGTGTGTAATGTTTTGATGGAACAGGTGACAACTTATTGGTCATGTTAAGCTTGTCTTCCAATGCTAAGGCCAAACATCGCAGCACCTGGTCATGACGCCAAGTAAACCGTCCTTGGCTAAGAGCCACCTTACATCCTGTCAAAATGTGCCTTAATGTTGCAGGTGATGAACACAAAGGACATGAGGGATCCTCTCCTACCCAGAGGTTTAGGTTCTGTGGTGATGGGAGAACATCATATGTTGACCTGATGAGGAAACTGATCCTGCTCTGTTCCATTGACCATAGGTCTTGCCAGCCAATCTTGCGTTGTTCCACACTCTCCCATCTCATCCATTCTCCCTGTTTGGCCAGGGAAATGGCCTTTATACACCTCATCCTCTCCTCCTGCTTTTGCACCTCGTTGACTACCAGCTTCCTCCTTTGCGCTGGGGCCGCCTTGTGCCATGTAGGAGGAGTTGAACTGAAACCAAGACCCCCTCTTCCATGCTGAACTTGCCCCATGATATCACCAATTCGAAGGGCAGCCTTTGCATCTTCCACAGCTTTCTTTGCCGCCCACTTTCTTCCAGTTTTCAACACAGGTGCTGCCTCCCTTACGCATTTATCGCGTGACTCTACTAATGTCATTTCCAGTCTGACCTTGGCGCACTTAAACTCCTCGGTTAGAGCAGAGACTGGTAGCTGCAGTATTCCTTTACCATAAAGTCCCACTCTGCTGAGGCAGCGTGGAACTCCCAACCATTTCCTGATGTATGAACTGATTAAAGCTTCCAGCTTCTCTACTGTTGTCAAAGAAACCTCGTACACAGTCAGTGGCCACAGCAACCTCGGCAGTAGACCAAACTGAAAGCACCAGAGTTTTAGTTTACCTGGTAGAGCGCAGCTGTCTATGCTCTTCAACCCTTCCACTGCTTGTTGTCTAACTTCTCCCACACGAACTGTGTGTATATATGCACAGTACTATATATATATATATAGTACTGTGCAAAAGTTTTAGGCAGGTGTGAAAAAATGCTGTAAAGTAAGAATGCTTTCAAAAATAGACATGTTAATAGTTTATATTTATCGATTAACAAAATGCAAAGTGAGTGAACAGAAGAAAAATCTACATCAAATCAATATTTGGTGTGACCACCCTTTGCCTTCAAAACAGCATCAATTCTTCTAGGTACACTTGCACACAGTTTTTGAAGGAACTCGGCAGGTAGGTTGGCCCAAACATCTTGGAGAACTAACCACAGCTCTTCTGTGGATTTAGGCAGCCTCAGTTGCTTCTCTCTCTTCATGTAATCCCAGACAGACTCGATGATGTTGAGATCTGGGCTCTGTGGGGGCCATACCATCACTTCCAGGACTCCTTGTTCTTCTTTACGCGAAGGTAGTTCTTAATGACTTTCGCTGTATGTTTGGGGTCGTTGTCATGCTGCAGAATAAATTTGGGGCCAATCAGATGCCTCCCTGATGGTATTGCATGATGGATAAGTATCTGCCTGTACTTCTCAGCATTGAGGAGACCATTAATTCTGACCAAATCCCCAACTCCATTTGCAGAAATGCAGCCCCAGACTTGCAAGGAACCTCCACCATGCTTCACTGTTGCCTGCAGACACTCATTCGTGTACCGCTCTCCAGCCCTTCGGCGAACAAACTGCCTTCTGCTACAGCCAAATATTTCAAATTTTGACTCATCAGTCCAGAGCACCTGCTGCCATTTTTCTGCACCCCAGTTCCTGTGTTTTCGTGCATAGTTGAGTCGCTTGGCCTTGTTTCCACGTCGAAGGTATGGCTTTTTGGCCGCAAGTCTTCCATGAAGGCCACTTCTGACCAGACTTCTCCGGAAAGTAGATGGGTGTACCAGGGTCCCAGTGTTTTCTGCCAATTCTGAGCTGATGGCACTGCTGGACATCTTCCGATCGTGAAGGGAAGTAAGCATGATGTGTCTTTCATCTGCTGCAGTAAGTTTCCTTGGCCGACCACTGCGTCTACGGTCCTCAACGGTCTATTTTTGAAAGCATTCTTACTTTACAGCATTATTTCACACCTGCCTAAAACTTTTGCACAGTACTGTGTGTGTGTGTATGTGTGTATATATATATATATATATATATATATATATATATATATATATATATATATATATGTGTGTATATAATATTTATTTTTATTTTTTAGATTTGATTTTATCAAGGGCTGCAACAAAGGGTACATTCAAAGGTTCAGAACACATTACCGAAGGAAGGAAGGTTCGAACCTTCAATGGTACTAATTTTCATAATTTACTGGTGACGTCACCATAGCTATGAGTTTATATTTGATTGAATCCTATTTATTTTACAGGTAATCCATATAAATGGAATAAAACATTCACATGTAGTTTAGAACGGTAATCAAGTTTATTTACATGTAATTGATGCTGCTTGTGATATATACAGTAAGTTTGCATTGCAGCAGCACTAACTGCAGTGGATTTAGGCAAAACAAAGCTTAATTTAACAGTCACCATTCCAAGCAGGTTATCAGTCACAGTCACATTTTACTACTACTACTACTACGACTACTACTACTAATAATAATGTGAACTTGCGGTCAAGTGACCCCGGAGATTGGATGTGCCTCCATGATACATCAACAGACGCATTCAACTTTTTTTTTTTGGTCATCTGGGCATTTAACAAAAAAAGCCCAAACAGCAGAGGGGTTTCGAGACATTTCTTTCAATACGGCTTACGCTATACGACGCTTTGCTGTCGAGATAGCGAATGAAGAAATGAAAGTTCTGTCTCTGGTTAACACAAGGGTGGAGGGGCGGATGGTGCTTAGTTTTCAAAATTAAAATTTAGTGTTGGCGTATATTTTGTATGTTTCAAACATATTCTACCATAGCACTTCACTTGTCTTGTACACCAGGTATTCAGACTGACTAGCATTGAGAAGTTAAAATCTATTGATGTCGGAGCCCATCGGGTTTAATGGAAGCGGGTTTAAAACAAATATACGCTAGGTAACTGCATTCCTAGTGAGAGTCTGCATTTTCTAGAACGTTCCTAAAACAGGAGTTATAACCCTTGCAAATGAATAAAACGCACATTAGAAATCCTCTTTGGTACAACCTAATTTGTTATACATACAGCATGTATAAGCAATCAGGATTTAATTCTATCTGTTTCTGTTAGATTATGTTAACAATTTGATGTTGTGTTTGTAAAACTCAGTAACAAAGATTTTAATAGAGTGATGTACAGTAAAATAATCATTTTTACCATGCCACTGCATAGCAGTCAAAATGTTAATCATATTTGGATATAAAACATAATTATGGTATAAAGAAAACAGTTTACTCCATTTTCTATGGTGCTAACTTGTAGGGATTTCATGTAAGATATGTTCACTCTCATTAGAAAACATTCATCAGAGGCTTTACTAGTCATGTAATACAATGCAAATTATAAGTCATTCTCCATTGGGACGTCTTAGGAGCAATTACACATACTTTTGCAGAGAGTGTCAAACGTTTATTACAGTGATAGAAATAAGACTCTCATTGCATAGGAGTTTAATCCATTCCTGGTTTTACTTTGAGTTTGATAAGACACACCTGAGCTTGTTACCTATACACTGGCTAATCAAGCTTCTGGTAAAACCTGGAATGGGTGAAAAGGCTATGCAATAGGATCCTTAGTTCCCATCCCTGTATAAAAACAGATGAAATACTTTGTCAGCTTTTCAACATTCAGTTATATTGAATGACTTTATACTATGTTTAATTATTCAGTGGCTACCTCTATAATCATGTTGAGAGTGTATTTTTGCTTCTACTGTTTGCTTACGGGTATGACACAACAAAGAATGTGAAAGAAATATACTCCCGACATGATAAAAAGTAGCCAACAAACACTTCTAAACATACAATAGAGCTCTGTGTCCAGCTTGTTCTGTTGCTCAGCTTCTGGAACATCACTCCCCACCACATTGTTTTACTTCATACAATTTAATAGAAATATTGAATCTCCTGCTCATTTCCAAATGTAGGTTTCATAACAATTAGATCAAAACAGTATCAATAAAAATGATTTATCTTCAAACTGTAATAATGACATATGTTTTGTTGATCCAATACCTCCCTCCTCAATCTGCAACACAAGGCATACAGAGAAAAAACAGTCCTCCACAAATACACGTTTGCAGTAAGTCTGCAAAGGAATATTGATTCTAGCCTCTAAGGCCTCATTTTAGGTAAGAATAGCTAATGAATCTTAAGGATGTGCTGATGAGGAAATGACCCACCCTTACACTGTAAATAGTTAGCTAAACGAGTTTGGTGGTTTCAACTTTACCAAAGCTTCCCCTAGGGATCTTTACAGCCAGTCCCAAAGAGAGGCAACAGAATGGGTAGGCACAGATTGAATTGCTCACTTGACACTTAAGAGGGTACACCCTCCAGATTGTGCTCTACATTCTCTGTGGATGAATAATAACTGGGTTCATTTTTTTGTATATCCCTTGCTTAAATTCCATTGGTTAGAAAGGCTTGCATAAATGTGTTTTTGTTTTTCATCAGTTGGGTTTCAGGTGTCAAAATGTTAATCCGCATCAAGTGGACTAAAAAGGGGTCTAGCAAATCCTGCAGATCTGTACTAAGTTAGTCCTGATTGTAGCGTGCCAAAAAGCAAGTGGTTTAGCTAGTCTGAACAAGTGGAACAAGTCAGCCAGACAATGAGGACTAACCCATAATAAGCCTCTACAAGTGCGGATGGAAATTCACAATTTAAGGTGTAAAGACAAACTCAGACGTCTTGTACATCGTCATTACGAACATTTGATTAAGAACATTGAGGATATTGAAAGCCCCGGCAAAAAAGTCAGAAATATGAAAAAAAGCAAATACAGTAATACATATAGGCCTATTAATGATAAAAAAAAGTGTTTTTATTAGGCTACATTAGGCGTGATTCGTGCAAACACATTTAAAATACATATTCATAATCTATATTGATATGCCTAATTGTACTTGTATTTTTGTGCACATTCCACACTAACAGATCATACTTGCATTTTAACTTGCCGGTGTTGTGTAATATTCTGCATCCCATAAAATTCTGCATCCCCTGGTTATTGTACTATATGCAATCAAGTGGTTTTTGATTAGTAAAAAACATTGTACCGTAATAATGCAAATATAGACTAACCCTCACCCTTAACCTAACCTTAACATTACAAATATAGACTAACCCTCACCCTTAACCTAACCTTAACATTACAAATATAGACTAACCCTCACCTTTAACCTAACCTTAACATTACAAATATAGACTAACCCTCACCCTTAACCTAACCTTAACATTACAAATATAGACTAACCCTCACCCTTAACCTAACCTTAACATTACAAATATAGACTAACCCTCACCCTTAACCTTAACATTAGAAAAAAGTGTTCACTTCGGAATTCCAACAAAACAAACCGTGGCGAAAGTGCAGAAGAGGACTCGCCAAACCACCTGATTGCATGTAGTACATTCAACAGGAGATGCAGAGTATTACATTGTAATTATACTAATTATACATGTGATGTTTCAGACAGTTAAATTGAATACATGAAACGTGCGTTTTATTATTATTATTTAAATATAGGAGTATCTTATTGTGTGGCACTTTACAGTTTTTGCAACATTTTTATGAATAAAACAAAACCAGTCTCTTCAGAATATTTTGTTCCTCAACCATAATAAATAAGAAAAAAGGAAAAAGGTGCCACATATTTAAATTATAGGCTACATTCTCAGTCAACCTAGAAAATGTATTATTGTTTAATATTGTGTATCAATGATACAAGGTAATGATATAATGTACACAGTGCATTTGTCAATTTTAATAATAATTTAAAATATTGTTTGTAGTTCTGTATTCTGTTAAATTTTAGTGATGCCTTTCACTTGAGACACTGGGTTATGCGGATCTACAGTACCTTGCACTGAACATGAAGCGCTTCATGTGACTCTGCATCGGCGAGCGAACCTGACTGCACAAAATGCTTCAAAAGCCTTCACTTTTCATTTTAATAATTTTCAGACAACATTTCAGAGAATAATGGAGCTGTCTTTGTTTTAAAATGTGCTTTATAAACATCGGACGAGCAAGCGTACTAAGTTAGTCTTATACTTCATAGTACTAAGTTAATCCACCTGAACAGGATCATCTCGCGTCCGATTTGGTACGCACAAACAGGATCTTGTTTAGTCCGATTTAGCGGACGATCCACCTGTGGTGATTATCGTCTGGTACGCTGCAATCGGGATTAACAGTGTACTAACTTTAGTCCAAGCAAGTGGACTAAACCTGCTTAATCCACTAGTTAGACGCATCAAGTGGACTAGCTCTGGTACGCTGCAATCGACCCAAAAGGCGGAGTGGTATTTAAAATACATTTGTTTTAAATAATAACCTGCTCAAAATAAACAAATACAGTTTCAGCAGGGCTTTGTCCTGCCCCCTTTCATACATGCAGGGCTTTTCTACCGCCCTGCTACAATGCTGTATTTGCATTTGTTCAGTATTTGCATTTGTACACTGGTATCATTTACAGTAGCAGAAGGGGAGTGGGGGAGGAGGTTGCTTATAAATTACATTTGGGAATCCTATTGTCAAACACTGCTATAGCTATGTAATACTGCTGCTTCTAGCGGTTTCTCATTTTTGACCTTGAGCAATTCTGATGAACTGTCACTTTAAGCAGAAAATGTGGCTCGGTTCACTGCTTGTCAGCTGCATATTTAGATTTTTTTTATTTATTTTTTGTTACTTATTAAGAGTTAAAATTTACCAATGCTGATTTGAACACTGGCTTGCATTTTATGTGTGTGTTTTTTAAGTGCAACTGGTTTGAATGAATAAATAAATAACTGAAAATATATTACTTCATCAACCCTTCATGGAGCTCCTAATTTACAGCATTATGTAAATGTCATAATTTGTCACATCGCAGGATTAGGCAATCATGCAAAAAAGGGTTAAAAAAAACAACAAAAAAAAAAACCAGTTGTCTTAAATTTGCCTTTGTATTAGAAACCGAAACTGTATCATCAAGGAACGCGATTTATTGTTTGCTTAGCCACACACCCATTCAGAAGATTGTGTGTGCTGCGTATTAGACTATAGGTTTTACTAGGCTATATCTATATCGGCTGCACAGTATAGAACATAGCATATTAAACATCTGTGAAGTTCGACTGGCTATTGGATGTTTCACTCCAGTACTCATCTGCTTGTGCAAACAAAAAGTCCTGCTTGTGCCAGCCACTACGAGGAGAGTACAGATAGCAGCAGTATAATATTAACTAGTGGGCTTCTGTTCCTGTATCTGCCAAGCCTGTGCAAGCGATACTGTGGAGCATTCCGGTGGACTGTAACATCCTGCTGATATACAGCTTCTACCCTGTCATGCTGCTGTTGTTGTCCGAGCAACCATTAACAGCACAGTATCATATTTTCCTGCCTTTTGTTCCATGCTGAATATTTCAATCAGCTGTAGCAGGATTTGAATGCAACAAAAACAGAAGGGATTTCTTTTCTGGCAGGAAGAAGCAGTGTGCGCACTGGGGTCTGATTGTACAGGTTAGACCTTGAAGAAGCAGCAGCATCCTTCTTAGCAAGGCAATGCAGGATTAAAGATTTTCCTCTGGGCTGGTGAATATTGCAAGGCCCCTTGCTTGCTTTGCATGCTTGCCGACTGGATGTCAGTGCTAGTCAGCTGCTCTCCCTGTTTACCCAAAGGGGATTTGTTTGAAGTGCACACATGAACAGGCAGCTCGGGAGCTAGCTAGCTTGGCAAGAGCTGGAAGATAAGCGCTTTGGAAAATAAAATCAGCAGCAGTATGCCTGTTTCTGCTACTGCCGTCCGACAGGAAAGGTTTAAGAAGTCAAGTACGAGGCCGACTCTACCTGTTTTATTTACTATTAATGAAGAGGATGAGCAGCAAAGGAATGGAAATGCCAGAAAGCAGAAAGGTAGGAGAGAATATTCTGCTTCAGTTAAAAGGGCTGATGTGAATAATTGATGCTTTTCCAGCTATTCCTCTACATAAAGTGCAAATATAGTTGTCATTAATTACTTCTTTAGCTGTAATAAACAGACAGTCAATGTCATTATAAACGGTAAACCCATATGTAAAGCTTGTCAAAATCTGTCCAAACATTTTTTTTTTTTTCCATGTGCCTGTAATGTGGAAAGAGAATGTAGCTTTCAGTTAATTCCAGGCTGTTACTAAATTATTCTTGATACTAGTGAGTTTTGTAATTATTATAAAAATGCTGAAAACCTCTTAGAAAAAATATTATTTGCATATTTTGGTAAATAATAACCAACACTTTTCTTAAACTGAGAAAAAGGGATTATACTATATTATTAGACATATCAAATGGAATAAATTATATTTAAAAGAGGCTAGTGTACCACAGTTTGTTTATTTTGTATGTATTTTATTTATTTTCTGTAAAATCTTTTACGTTCTTAGCCTAAAACTAGTTGCAGGATTCAAGGACTGTTGTAGGAAACTAATCTCTATTAATGGCTTCTTTGAAAATGCTTTCATTTAACAAATACACATTTCTGATATGACAGGTTTTCTGTACTTGTACATGTTTAATGTAATTACCACACATACATGTTATGGTCTAAGCTATTGATTATATATATATATATGTCTAATAATATATATATTTCAACATTTCAAATGGAGCAAACATAATATGTATTACGTAGAGAATAATTACATTTTGGAATTTTGCATTTTGTAAGGATATTAATATAGCATAAATATAAAGTGCCAAATGAAGCAATATATAGAATAGAAAGGTACAGTATCTAAATAAATGCCATTTATTTTTTGATAATTTATAATTGCTAAAAGAAAATCCTATTATAGTTAAACCAATGTGTTTCTATATTGCATTTCATATTTGCAATGAATGCACACCTATTATAAAATGCATACAGGGCAGAGCAGTAGTTTTAATTCCTCCTTAATTATACATACTATTCATGGGAATTGTATTTGTATTTAATTATATCCTGATGCAACTATCACTGACACTGTTATCTGCTCCATTATTGAGTCGTATTTTTGTCATACTTGTACTTGCTAGAACCGAGGTCATTGTATTTATCTTGCTCTTAATTGTATTATTACTTGTACTGTGATTCTTGAAATGTATTTGTGTACGACTGTAAGTCGCCCTGGATAAGGGCGTCTGCTAAGAAATAAATAAATAATAATGGGAAGTTGATTTAGGCTGAGATGGGCTGGGTCCCGGTGTTTGTGCTCAACAGATTTATTATTTTAAACCACATACTACTGGGGTGTGTTTTATTTTGCACGCCGATAGGCAAACGCCTTATAAAAGGCTTTTCCTGTTTCAATATACATTGCTTACCTGACAGCATTAGATTTAAATAGGATTGCATTAGGTCCTTGATCATAAATTGCTGCTGATCCCTCCCCCCTACAGTACCTTGTTGCTGTGTGTCCTTTAGTTGGCCGGCCTTGAAGGGCCTTATTCACCTCGGCTGCGGTAACCTTTGGTGACAGCACTGCCTGCCTTCTGGTTTTCATGTTTCATAATAGGAGCTTTGATCGAAGAGCCCAGTACTGTCGTGTTTCCAACATGACACCTAGACGAACACTAGAACAGTGGACTTGTGGCTCATGCAGTCTATTCCAAAACCGGACCTTGTTCCAGTCAGTTCCTTAATTGCATAACTAAACACCTAGGTTCAGTCAAACAAATAAAGGCCTCATTGTACTGTAACTGGACGCTGGGCTGCTCATTGCAATAAATAAGGACATGGTTGGAACAAGATCCTGGACTGGATTGAGAGGCCCAGATAAGTAACTGGTTTTGAAGGTCCAGTTCCAAAATAGTACTGTGAAGTTAAGTCACAATTTCTCAGGAAACTCCAAGAAATACAGCATTGATGCTTAGTAGCCTATGATATTACTTACTGTAGTTTTGAAACAAGAATGATACCCTATGAAGCCAAGTTATTGGCTGATTAGCTATCATATAACTATGCCACCTGTACATGGGCTTACAACCTCATTTCTTAAAAGCATTTATTTTAAGATTAAATTTTTAAACATGTTGATGTGTTCTTAGGGTAATATGATGTACTAGCACTGCAGTATGTTGTATTTGGTGTTTACAAGTTGGATTAGGTTATAAAAGAAGGCAACCTTAATGTGTTCAGTTCACAGTAGTTTTCATGTAGTTAGAAGTACAGTACACCCCTGCTATAACGAACCTGTTAAATACCCTGCACCTGCCT
Organism: Acipenser ruthenus; assembly: GCF_902713425.1. Taxonomy (NCBI): domain Eukaryota; kingdom Metazoa; phylum Chordata; class Actinopteri; order Acipenseriformes; family Acipenseridae; genus Acipenser; species Acipenser ruthenus. The sequence continues at coordinate 39,969,350 of NC_081193.1, read as the reverse complement.
TCTAATTTACAATAATAGCCAGGTGCAGGGGATAATTAAACAATAATACAATTAAACAAATTAAGGGTTTTCAGCTTGTGACCTTCTGGGAGGTGTAGTCCTTTGCTCCCCAGGACTACACTTTCTCACTATATATATGTCATTTAAAAGACGGACATGGGGTCACGTCCTCTCGATGAAGACTCTGACGTGTGGCTTTCGTTATCACTTTCGGCTCAGGACACATAACTCTAGTCACGGCTAACTACCGCACTGTAGAGCCTTCATCGGTGGGCACAATCACTTAAGTAGTACCCCTTGGAGGGGGGCACACTTTGTATGAGAATGCCTGACATGGAGCATCACTGTATAAACGTATGATGCAGAGAACAAAGTGTCACTGAGGCAAACATGGAAGGAAGCAGCTCATTGTGAAATGACCAGTGTGTCTTGTGACTGCTTCAATTTATCTCTCCTATAATTGGGGGAAAAAAATAAAAAATCTGGGAACATATCTTAAAATTACCTATCGGGAGCACACTTTCTTTTAAAAGAATGGGACTGGACTGAGTTACATCCTACAAAGGAGAGATCTATCTTCCTTTCAGGAGTCTAATAAAGTGATCTGTAAATCATGGCCAAATGTTCCTAGTCACAACTTACCCTAGCAATCTGCTAAAGGCAGTACAATAAATCTGTGACCGGCTGAGGGCACAGACACATGAGATCTGTTGAGTGTGCTGTTGATACCACACCCAGGTATTTTTCTATTATGAGGGTTTATTGTTAAAGGTGAAAATTGCAAGAGCCATCGTGGTAAAATTAACCTGTCTTCTCTACCTTAACACCTAAAGGAGCAGTGGAGTTTAAAACAATTTACAAATGCAGAAGCATCTTAAGTTGACCATTTTAAAGGGCACCGTTAAAGATGTGCATAATACGGGGCAATTATCTTGGGGTTAACAGTAATAGTAACAGTAGAAAAGAAAGCCCAAGGCCATTTATCATATGCAGACTTATCTTTATGAAAAGGCTCTGCTAATCCAGTATTATACATGCTGTATACAGTAGGAATTGCATTAGTATGAGTATGTCCTAGTATTGGGTGTTGACATTATGATCAAGTAAAGTAAAGTTGCAGGGCAGACTGTGAGAATGCTTCTCATAGCTTGTTTCTGGCTGGAAGATGACAGATAACAGGTTAAACTGGAACATATCAGTGTTCATGTGACTTGATATAAACACAACCGTGTCACTTGGCTGACTTGCTAATTTGCATTGTTGGTGGAGCCACGTCGGCATGTTGGGTTACTGTATTTGTGTTGTAAAAACAGAAATTGCCGAAAGTGGTAACATGAAAATGCATATAGGCATTGCATAATACAAGCCAATACTTTTTAAAGTATTCTAATAAATGTAGGCGTTCCATAGTCCTACAATATCTTTTAAGTGCTCTTTTTATTTTATGTCAGAGAGACAGAGGTTGCAGACCTGACAGATACTTTGTTTTTTAGAAATTCATTTAAATATGTCCACTAAGCTATAAAAAGTGCTGTTCTATGCTGATATGTTCCATTTTCAGCTAGAAAGTTACCATGAAATTCGACGTCATCGGGCATGCACTACAGTTCTATGGAAGGCCATCCTGGGCAAAAACAAGTTATTTAGTACACGTTTCAAGTATTTAGTACAAGTATTGATTTGGGCCAATCAGAATACATTTAATATAGTACACATTCTAAATAAATGTAAATTAACTATGCATTTTCTATGTAGGGGCTTGTCATTTTACTGCCTGTTAAGAAATAAATAATAACAAATAATAATATTACCTACATAGTGGCTGGTCATTTTACAGTCATGCAGTGTAATTACAAGAGTAGCCAATCACCTTAGGGACAACATCTTTTTATTTCAGACATGAAATACGTTTAAAAAAAATAGAGTAAGGAAAATTGCAAATCATATTGGTGAGAGATTTCCTTCTATGGTGCAAATATAGATTTGCTGAGTGCTGCCGACTTCTTGAGACAGACAATGTTGACCGTGACAAGGTTCAGTTTGTATTAACAATGTACACAATCAGTTTTTTTTTATTTTCTAATTATATTTATTTCAGTTTTACACTAAAATACTGAGTTATCATGACTAATGTTAGATTCAATGCCAGATCTTAAAACACTTGTTAAAATTACATATTAGTTACAGTGGGGTTACCACTGAATTAAAGCGATTTCTAAGGCTCTGAAACCACCAGTTGATGCTCGTCATGGAGGGTCCGGGTCTATCCATCTTTCACTAGACTTTACCCAATGCCAAGTCCATATACCGCCTCGAATTGGGCGGGAATGGCAAATGCAAGGTGACTTTTAATTGGATAATTTATTATACATACTATTTTCTTTAAATTCATTGATTCTCATTTGATCTGATTGGCCAAATTAGTACATGTAATAATTAGGCTTACAACATGTACTAAAGTCAAATTAGAATGTGTATTAAATATTTGAAATGTGTACTAAATAACATGTTTTTGACCTGGATGGCCATCCATACAGTTCATGGTCTATGCGCATGCATACTGGGCCAGAGCCGGCTCAGGTCTGCTCAAGTGTAAATGGGTGGCTGTTGTTTATCCTGGTTCAGGCTGGGCATCGCCTTCACTGAACCTTGCCTTTGTTTCGCTTCCTCTCCAGGTTGCTTCTCTCTCACACTCAATCGAGCCGTCGTTCACCATTCCGGCTGAACAGGGAAGAGGCAGCCAGGCACAGTATGTCCCAGCATGTCCCAGCATAGCACACGTCTCTGTGTTCAATGGCATCGCAACAGCCGTGAGCTATGGTGTGGCAGCTTTTTGAGCTGCACGCCGGCTCCCCAGGCATGCTCCCTAGCCAATCATGATCTCACGATTTTAGGTCAGCCCCGGTTCTTCCTGTTTACTCCACTCCATAGGTTACCTGTATCCTGTTGAATAAAAAAAATTATATTCTTCGATGTTCCATGGGCCAGATGACATCGCTCCGGGGGCCGTATCCGACTCGCAGGCCGTATATGTTTAACATCCCCGTCTTAAAGTATTGTATAATTAATGCATTTCTCTAGAAATAAACAGTTACATTCCTAAACATGCACGTTTAATTTACCCTCATTTTGAATGCACACATCAGTAACCATTGTAATAATATAGTTAATTTTAGGTTGGCTTTTTCCAATTTGAAAAGTTTTTGTACAAAATGTTTTCTCTGTGCACCCACCTCCACCAATTACAGCAAGGGGAAGAAAGTGCTCCATCCAGTGCTGAACTATATTAAAGCTCAATGCGACTATAATATCAATATATCTACATATACCTGTAATGCAATTGATGTAACTTAAAAAAAAGGATGGTGAGTAAGTAGATTCAAGAAACTGCACAGAGTCCTTTTCTTCAATCAGTTGTTAGGTTTATTGAAATATGCAGGGAGTCTGGTCCCAGGTACAGGACAAACAGAATACTCGTTCTTACAATTGTTGCATGACATTAAATACCCTTCTGCATAGGTGTCTCTCTCCTCCTCTTTCTCTGACACTTAACCAATAGAAAAGGTACAACTCATTATCCTGTTACCATATATTTCATTTAGTATGTGTGTGTGTGATCTAGTGTGAAGACCTCTGAACTCAGTGCATTCTTCAGACCCCTGGTGCCACAAAGGTCCATACATCTGGTTTTTGTCATCTTCCTTGTTCCTATCTCTCCGATTTGCCTGAGACCCTTTGATTCCAGTGGCATTATCTCTTTGGATCTCTCTGAAGTCTTAGAGCCTGGTCTCTTCTGGTCCCCTTGAAGACTAGCTTTATGACCCCCTCATAAACCAGCTGTATATTCTAAGCAAAACCCTGTTTAACTAGTTTTATACCCCAGTGGACTCCCCGAAGGGCAAGCTTCTTTCATCTCAGGGCTGGAGATCAAAGGACTTGTTTGTACAGCCGTGTGCTGCTGGCCAGCCATTGCTCAATGAAGCTGCTATTATTTCTTGCTTGCTCGGAGTCAATGCAGTGCAAGTATCTATATACCCAGAGTATATAGCCAGTCTTCATCTATTACAGCAATGCTTGCATTTTTGGAACTAACAGTTTTTTCTATCCAATGTTAAATCACTTTTCAGAAAAATAACATGAATACAGCCGTCATTCCTCATGCGTAGCAAACTGCTATTCAATACTTGTTCCATGTTTTCCAACAGTAATATTACCCTTTGAACTGCAGTTTTGCTTCTTGAACACATTTATATGTTGTAAGGTTGGAGGATGACTACCGCCCCCAATTTCTTCTTCCAAATGTTACCATTTTACTGCTACGCACAGAATAGCATTCTTATTCTGTTTAGTTAACTCTGCTAACCTTTGCTCATTTTCACTTCAGTTACTTCAAATACCGTCAAAGACTCTTTTCTTGATAATTTCAGTCTGTCCTAGTGTTTGCCAAATTTCAGCTACATTGACAAATACTTTTTAATATGTTTTACCGGGTACTGTTGTACATACATGCATCCCGTACATTGAGTATAATATCCAAAAAGGCATTTCATTAAAGTTGTTTATCAGCTTAAATGAACCCCAGCTGTAATGTAGCCCCTCAATTACACCTTTGTTTAGAAACCACAATGTCATGAATAGTAATTTGACCAATAGTGTTTTTAGTTAGATACAAAATTGTCAGGGACAGAACAGTAAGGACATTGGGTTTCACTGGAGTGGTCAATGCATTGCATTTTGACTGCAGCATGAGTGTGCTTCATGAGTCAGCAAGATGTATGGTATTATATTACTGCTATTCCAGCAGGATCAGTTTAACCCCTAAATCTGCCTCTATCTTCGTGTAGTGTAATAGATACAGATGCAGTGTGTTTTGTGTTCCCACTGTGGTAAATGAAACAAGCTTGCTCTACAGGCATATTTTCTTCTGCAGTACCTGATTGCTGTTATCTGTTCGATTGCCAGCTAATGACTGCTTTGTGAAAATGTTAACTATAAATACATTAAAAAGATCCTACAAGCAAAATATTTTGAATTTATATATAAAACATAGTTTAAACATTTTAGCAAACAATATATGCCTGATAAGAGCTTGATTTACAGCAGCTAACATCCCACGCACTGCCTGGATCATGTAGTCTTTTCAAATGAATGTCCTTCCTGGAATTATTTTCTATAGTGCAGCTAGAAGCAGATATTGAAGTCTTTACAGCTTGTGCTTGATTTTTAATCGAATACAATCTTAGCCTTGATATCAATTCCTCCTACCTTCTGTGAAGTCTTTTTTGTATATATAGTCCACTGCATTACCAGAGAATGAATATATATATATATATATATATATATATATATATATATATATATATATATATATATATATATATACAGTGCCTTGCAAAAGTATTCAGACCCCTGACCAATTCTCTCATATTACTGAATTACAAATGGTACATTGAAATTTCGTTCTGTTTGATATTATATTTTAAAACACTGAAACTCAAAATCAATTATTGTAAGGTGACATTGGTTTTAAGTTGGGAAATATTTTTAAGAAAAATAAAAAACTGAAATAACTTGCTTGCATAAGTATTCAACCCCTGTGCTGTGGAAGCTCCCAGTTTACACCGATGAAAGAAATTGCCCTAACGAGGACACAATTACCTTACCATTGGCCTCCACCTGTGAACCATTAAAGTTGCTGTCACATTTTCTGGATAAAACCCCCACTGTTGAAGGATCATTGGTCAGGCTGTGAATCTGAAGGAAAATGAAGGCCAAAGAGCATTCTACAGAAGTTAGAGATAAAGTAATACAAATGCATAGATTAGGGAAAAGGTACAAAATAATATCCAAGTGTTTGGATATCCCAGTGAGCAAAGTTGGATCAATAATCAGGAAGTGGAAGCTGCATCACACCACCCAGGCACTGCCAAGAAAAGGCTATCCCTGAAAACTCAGCGCTCAAACAAGAAGGAGACTTGTGAGGGAAGCCACAAAGAGGCCAACAATCACTTTGACGGAGCTACAGAGTTCAGTGGCTGGGAGTGGAGTAATGGTGCACCAGTCAGCCATAGTCAGACACTGGCCTAACACTGGCCTGTATGGGAGGGTGGCAAGAAAGAAGCCGTTACTCAAAAAAGTACCATCTGAAAGCACGTCTGGAGTTTGCCAGAAAGCATGAGAGTGACCCAGCTGCGATGTGGGAAAAGGTTTTGTGGTCAGATGAGACCAAGATAGAGCTTTTTGACCAAAACTCAAAGCACTATGTGTTGCGCAAACCTAACACTGTCCATGCCTCAAGACACACCATCCCTACAGTGAAGTATGGTGGTGGCAGCATCATGCTGTGGGGATGCTTCTCATCAGCAGGGACTGGGCATCTTGTTAAAATTGAAGGACGAATGGATGGAGCAAAATACAGGGAATACTGCAAGAGAACCTTCTTCAGTCCGCTAAAAAACTGAAGCTTGGGAGGAAATTCACCTTTCAGCAGGACAATGATCCCAAGCACAAGGCCAAAGCAACATTGGAGTGGCTCAAGAACAAAAAGGTGAATGTCCTACAGTGGCCCAGTCAAAGTCCTGATCTCAATCCCATTGAGAATCTGTGGCACTATTTGAAAATTGCGGTCCACAAGCGTCGTCCAACCAACCTGAACAACCTGGAGCAAATCTGCCAAGAAGAATGGGCCAAAATCACTCCGACACTGTGTGCAAAGCTGGTACATACTTACCCCAAAAGACTTAAAGCTGTTATTGCAGCGAAAGGTGGCTCTACCAAATATTAATGTGTGGGGGTTGAATACTTATGCAAGCAAGATATTTCAGTTTTTTATTTTTCTTAAAAATATTTCCCAACATAAAACCAATGTCACCTTACAATAATTGATTTTGAGTTTCAGTGTTTTAAAATAAAATATCAAACAGAATGAAATTTCAGTGTACCATTTGTAATTCAGTAATATGAGAGAATTGGTCAGGGGTCTGAATATATATATATATATATATATATATATATATATATATATATATATATATATATATATATATATATATATATATATATATATATTCAGACCCCTGACCATATAATATAATATATACTCAGATACAAGTCTGAGCACTACAACAAATTACTACAGAGGAACCCAAAATGTACCGTTACTGTAAGAGAGAGAGAGAGAGAGAGAGAGCATGGTACTTGAAAGGAAATCTACATGAACAAGGGGGGATTTTTTCTGTTTTTTACTGCTTTACTTCTTTACATGGACGTTGTGTGGAATATTAATTCTCAGTCATCAAGAGCTGTTGTGATTATTAAAGAAGGCCACAGCCTGACCATGTTATTTAAATGGCAGACCTGGGAATTACTACTGTCTGCTTCTCTACTAGACAAACGTGGGGTGATGGTTGCACTGTGCTTGTCCTCTGTGATCGTTGGTGTAGTACTTGCCAACATGACTGCCCTAAGTGGGATGATCTTGGCAGCTTTATAGCCATGACTTCTGAATACCATTTGGCATCACAAAACTGCTTCAAAGGATGTTTTTTCTTTGATTTGCATAAGTTATTCAACTGGAAAAGCCTTTATAAATGACTATGTTTGATCTTTTGCTCTTAGTCATTCATATGAAGTGTTAAGTGTTTAGAATAGCTTTTATTGTTAAAAATATATACCTGGGTGGTAAAATGAATGAGTTTAACGGTATAAACACTGGATGAAATGTACCTGTTATTTATTTTTGTGTTTTGTTTAAAGCCCTTGTTCATCATGGTGATTTAAAAAAAAAAAAACAGACCAAAAATTATATAACAATATGTTAACATTATGTTCATCTGCATGCTGTTTTTTGTTTTTTTTTCCTTCACATTTTTTCTGTCAAAGCTCACCAGGCTGCATGCATGTTGATTCATCCAGATTGAACTTTGGTCCGTGCAGCTTGGTGATGATGTCCACTGGCTCTGCCTCCCAGCAGACTCTGCAAGGGAACACCCTGTACTGTGGCCAGGGGTGGGCAACAGAGCAACCATTACTTTCGGAAAAACAAACTGAAAAACTACTGCTGTTAACTATAGTTAAGGATATCCAAAAGTTGGTCCATACACTTAACTAGAAACAAGGGCTTTAAAATGTTTTACTAGGGTTTTCTCAATGAGATGACACATATCATGTATACAAATACAGTTGTATGCAAAAGTTTGGGCACCCCTGGAAAAAATGTATGTTACAATGAATCTTTCAGTGAACAGAAGTTGACCTGACCTCTACATGGTACAAAGTTAAACATGACGCCTTTCTGCAAATTTTAATACAGGATTACTATTTATTTGCATTTATTACAGATTCAAAATAATAAACAAAAGTGAACATGGCGCGTGCAAAAGTTTGGGCACCCTTTTGGACCATTCTTAATTACTTCTTAAAAAGATGATTACTAAGGTCCAGAAAGGTTGATTCACTCATTAGGGCTTCAATTAGTCAGGTGAAGTCAATTCCAGTGTTGAACTATTACTCTGAAGTAACTTCATACCTTCTAATCTGTCAGACTGTGATGGTTGTTCTGCCTGGTTTCAAAAACCATGGGCTCCTCTAAGCAGATGTCTGAGGACTTGAAAATGAAGATAATTGACTTTCACAAAACAGGAGAAGACTATAAAAAAACTCTCTCAACGCTTCCAGCTAGCAATTTCAACTGTCAGAAACATTGTCAAGAAATGGAAGTTAAATGGAACGGTTAAAGTCAAGGCAAGATCTGGAAGACCAAGAAAACTATCACATAGACTTGCCTGAAAACTGGTCAGATCTGCACAACAGAACCCACAGGTCACTGCAAAGGACATTCAGAACAGTTTAGCTGACACTGGAGTAGTTGTTCACAGGTCCACAGTACAGCGTACCTTACACAACAAGGATCTGCATGGGAGTTGTCAGAAGGAAGCCTTTTCTACGACCTCATCACAAAAGTCAGCGTCTAAAGTATGCAAAAGAAAACCTTGACAAGCCTGAAGCTTTTTGGAACAATGTTCTTTGGACTGATGAAACGAAAATTGAACTGTTTGGCCACAACCAAAGAAGGTACGTTTGGAGAAAAAAGGGTGAAGCATTTCAAGAAAAGAACACCTTGCCAACTGTTAAGCACGGGGGTGGCTCTATTATGCTTTGGGGTTGTGTGGCAGCCAGTGGAACCGGAAATATTGTGCGGGTGGAAGGAAGAATGGATTCAACTAAATATCAACAAATCCTAGAAGCTAATGTTCTAAAGTCAGTCAGGACACTGAAGCTGAAAAGAGGTTGGATATTTCAGCAAGACAATGACCTCAACATCAACCATGAAATATTTACAAGAAAGAAGGAGAAAGGTTTTGGAATGGCCGTCACAGTCCCCAGACTTGAATATTATTGAAAATCTGTGGGGAGATCTCAAACATGCAGTGCATGCCAGGAGACCTAAGAATCTTTCTGAGCTGGAAGAATTCTGCAAGGAAGAGTGGGAAAAAATTCCAAAGGCAAGAATAGAAAGACTCTTAGCTGGCTACAGGAAACGTTTGGAAGCAGTTAGTTCTGCCAAAGGAGGTGTTACCAAGTACTAAGTGACAGGGTGCCCAAACTTTTGCACGCGCCATGTTCACTTTTGTTTATTATTTTGAATCTATAATAAATGCAAATAAATAGTAATCCTGTATTAAAATTTGCAGAAAGGTGTCATGTTTAACTTTGTACCATGTAGAGGTCAGGTCAACTTCTGTTCACTGAAAGATTCATTGTAACATACATTTTTTCCAGGGGTGCCCAAACTTTTGCATACAACTGTATATATATATATATATATATATATATATATATATATATATATATATATATATATATATATATATAATCTGTTTTACCTCTCCTTCTCTTTGAGTGCAAGTATAAATATGTTCCTCTTGCTTTTGGCAATGACAATAGCTGCACAATAGCTGCAGTGCCTGGCCAGCTTTTTAGCTGCTCTGTGACTCGGATTATTATAAATAAATAAATAAATAAACCAATAAATAAATAATGTAGTCTTTTGGAGCAGACTTGTGATTGATACTGATATTGTGCACATACAGGAATTATCTATATTTAATATAAATTACCATACGCATAACTTCTGTATCTTTGGGTTTGATAACTAGATATTCAAAGAATGTTTCGAGCTCCAGCCTGAACAAAGAGAAAAAATATCTCTGTAAAATATACTAAGTAACTATTACTTGTAACTGATTGTAACTAGTTACAGTTTTGTTCAAGTAACATGTAACTGTAATGGATTGCTTTCTAAAAGTAGCTTCCCTAGCACAGATTCCAACTACATTTGTGTCATACGTTTATGCCTTGTCTGCCTTTGCCAGCTGTCAAAATGAGGACACAGTTGAAAACAAAGGTTCCGATGTTTACCCTATTCTTCAATTTAAATTAGCATTTATTTAGAATGTATTTATTTATCTGGAGACATCATAGATTTAAACAAAAACGATTTGTATTAGGACTACCCATAATAGCCATAGGTCTACTCGCAACAGGTTCCGTGGTTCTTATTCAAAAGGTGGGTATAATTATTTGGTTAAATGAAATAAGTGTGGTTAGAATATTCTTAGGACTATAATGTTGTTCTAACAGAAAGTTGCAGACAGGGCTTACTTGTTGTGCTGCAGTGACTCCCTGAAGGAACTTCAAATAAAAGAAACAAAAATCAAACTGCGAATGTAGATAAAATGTCATGTTTAACAATTTGCATTTAAAGTGTGTAAAATCAGGGTTTCTTTTTTTTAATGCAGTATAAATGGTTAAATCTATAGCAAAGTGGACAGAAAAAACAAAAGCTATTGTGTCCCTTTACTCTTTGAGTTATAGCGTAGATGACAGACTGAAGCCCCTCCATTGTTGTTCTTTGTGATGGTAATGGCGCAGTGTGGCAGACAGCCGTTGGCACTGCTGACCAGTTACTCTTGGCTTAGCTGGCGATAAGCTGCTCAGACCACTGACACAGTATGTCACATCAAAGTGCCGTTGGAAGTTCCTTTTTAATCGCTTCATATAGAAATTTGCTCTTACAAATTTGATCTTGCGGACATACTGCATTATGACTGTGCCACAATTTTTCTTTTTTATTTTTTTTATTTTTTATTATTAAATAGAAACAGAAGAAATACAATTGCTTGTCTTTTTTTGTGTGTCCTTTTGTTGACTGTCATATGTTACTCTTACCTCATGGAGCTGCTGTGTTGACCATTTCTAGTTTAAGCTTTGGAATGTAGGCCATATCTGGTAAAAATAAGCTACAGTATCAAGTGGAAGTAGGAGTACTGTCTGAGAAACCTTTGGAGCAAATAATGATTGAGGAAGCAAGTAAGAGATCTCATCTACTGTACAATGTTATGTGCTGTTGGTTTCCCATCTTTACTTAGACAAATTAATTCTTGTGTATTCTGCTTGAATAGAAGGGCTTTTCTTTTATTTCATTTGTGAGTAAAACTGTTGCTACCAGCTAAAGTTTGCAGTCTATTCCTTCAGTGATCATTATTATTAGTTTATTCTGTAGCTAATGATGTTATGTCGGTAATGTCTGTTTTTTTCCTTGGAATATTTTCAATTGAAATCTTTAATTATCAGTATACTGTTGCTTTTGAAAACAGAAAAAAAAATCCTGCTCTTGATTTAATCTGTATTAAAACTTTTACTGAAGTACTTAAAATGCCAGAGATTAACAACTGTTAAAACAGGCTGGACTGTCATGTGCTCAAATTTAAGGGGCCTAGATGACAAAGGTGAATGGAGACCAGAGAACTGAACTTTGATTCCTGAATGATGGTAAATGGTTAAACCATATTATGTCTAGGGGAACAAACACACATTTAGATATGTGTTCTTGCCTGCCATCTATTATTGTCTTCAGAAGTTTTGAGTAACATTAAAAAGCCAAAAATGTTATAATAATCAACTGTATTTCTACACAGTATTATAATTCTTGCTGTTCAGTGGGCATACGGTGACCGGGATATAATGGACTGGTTTGTCTAAATTTGGAGAAACTTGATTAGGACATTCTTTAGAACACGTCAATGAAAGTATCAGATTCCTCCAGGTAGTCTGTAACTTTGTCTAAATTTTGAAAAGAAAAACTTGCATATTATTGCTATAATACTGTAAAGTTAATTCCAACTTTTTGGTTAAATTGATTGGTAATAAAAACTTAGATGGAACACCTTTTTAATTTACAGTAGATATCAAACGTTTTTTTGAATGGCCCTCCAGACTACTTTGTGAGAAAACAAACTGCAGACCACTTTACCATATCCCTGCATTAATTCAAGATATTCTGACTTGTGTACCTTCTTCTTTAACATGGGAACAAGTTATTTGATCTCATAAATTAGTAAAAATAGTCTGTATTTATGGAAGCAAAGCAAAAAATATTACTAGATAGTATTCACTTCTACAAATTGCAAATTCTAATGCATTTAATAGGGACGCAAAGCAGGTTCTCCTGCTGAAATGATAAAGTTCTCACAGAGTCAGTGAAAGAACAGAGAGGATGTTCTCCGAAACCCGCCTTAACCTACTTTATCAGAAATAGCTACATGCCTGTTTCGGCCTGGTTTAAGCTGAGATCAAGTCATATGTTAAATTGTAGTGTAGCATACTGGTATTTTTACATTCACTTTGTAATGATTAAATCACTTTTTTTTCCCTCTCCAAAAAACATTTTTTTAAGCATTGTGTTGTAACAGAACAGTTTTAAAATAACTGGGTGTACATTTGTTTATTCATTCATTTGTTTTACTGTTCATTATGTAAACAGAATCACAGTGTACAAAAAATCTCCTCATGCTTTTAATATAAATAGCAATCAGATACCCCCCTCCAGCTCCCTTAATCCTTGAAACATTAAAACAGTACTACAGTAGAGCATTATTGGCAACATGTTGGTCTAACAGAAGCAATGTTACTAAACCAGTAACCAAAAGTGTTATAAACAATCACACTGTGACATTTACAACAGTTGCATTGCTAAATAAATGTACCTCTTGACCACATTGTTTTATATTGTTTAATAGGCTGGAGTGACGAGCAACATTCGGTACCGCTAACACCCTCACTCTAGTAAACAACACCTACATAAAGTTTCCTTTTGGTCTGGCGTTTACTGCACCACTCACACTGCCATGTCTTTGTCCAGCATATGTAACAAAGCATATCAAAACACCCACAATGCAATTGTTGTCACAGGACGCAGTAACAGTAACTAGGGCCTACTGATAAATGTTGAGTTTGCAGTACATTGTTATTGCTGCACAGCATACATTATGATGTTGCAAGCCTAATATTTCAGAATCTATTGCTAATTGTTTCAAGACCTACTGTACCTCTCTGGTTAATTGTCTGTTATTTTTCAATTTCTATTATTGCGTTGGAAGTTTGAGCAGGACTAAATTATTTCTCTCATATATTTTGTGTACAATTTTGTATTCATTTAATGTATTGGTCCAATCAACTTTAAAATGTGTTTTGTATTCATTGTGTGCAGTTGAATTATTATGTTACAACTAATTGCCAGGGAGGATTTTCAGCATTTTTCCTAATCTTCAGTTGGTTCACATAATAAATGTCTGTAAGAAAACAGTGGAGTGTGAAGTTTTACGTTTCATCACCCCCTGTGCGTACTCAGAATGACCTTCATGCCATGTAAAAGGCACTACTCTTGTGCATACTGTGAATATACTGCCTTGCTTTCTGGCTAACTGTGGACAGTCCAACCGAGTGAGAAAACAGGATGAGATGTATTCATATGACATTTCTCCTCTGTGAAACATTAGCATGGAAGCCTGCATCTTTGCCACACTGCAAAAGGAATGTAAGTGTCAAAGAAAAACTACATAACATAATGCTTGAAGGGAGGAAGGGAGGATATATTGTAGTGACATTGTTTTGTGAATAATAATGGACTTGCTGCCCAGACGTTGAATTTTCTGCGTAAGAGAACTCTTCATTTTTATAGGCAAGTTGTCAGGGGATGTCAGATTATTTCAGAGGTTATCAATGTACGTAGGCAAGTGACAAGTGCTTAATATTTACAGTATAGTGCTTGACAAGCTGAGGACCATGTTATATGAGTGCACTGAATGTGACCAACATCATTTAACTGGGTTATAAAGGAACCCATTTATGCAAGATAAAATCAGGAGGTTGTTAAATGAAGCGGCTCTTGTTTATTAATCCTCACTCTTTACGAAATGGTCTAGAAATAGTTTCTCGATTGCTTTCAGTAACATGTACAGAAAATGTCTGTCCTTTGGGTTAAGCATAACACTGCATTAAATGATAATACATCATTTGTTGTTTTTTTCTTAAATAAAATGCAAGATTTTTAAACACATTAATCTTCATGGGGAATTTGGCGGTGACAAACAGTTGCTTTGAAAAATATTATGGTCGTTTCACAGTTACTTTTTAATAATAAAATAAAAATTTAAAAAATGGAATTGAATTATCTGATTCATAGTACTGTTCACTACAGTTGTTTTCTAACACATATTCTGTCCAAACTGTAAAAAATGTTGTACATACTGTAGCAGCCCTCTTGAGGGGCACACCCCCGTGTATAATGAGATACGCTGACTGGGTAAATGATGTACCAGTGTTTTATTTGCTTTGATGCTACTGTAATCATTTTTATTGCTGCTTTTTATTTGTCACACTGAGCTAGATTGTTGCCATGGAAATGGAAATCCCTGGCACTGAGACCTGGTGCTACAAATTATGGACAGCTTGTCAACTTGATTTACAAAGACTGCTTGCTGACCAATACTCTATAAACTTAAACAAAACGTGCTGAGAATCTAAATTGTACTTTCTTTTTTCTTTTCTTCCTGTGAAAGTTGCAAAGCCTAACAGTACCAGAGTCCCTCAAAGTAAATGTTTGTCCAGTGTAGACATATTCAAAACAAATACACCTTAGTATTTTAAAGTGCACACTTTGTAAAGAGTGAAGTTTATAGAGAGACTGCATTAATGTATATTGTATTTTCTCTAATTGCCAGATTTTTTTCTTTTCCTTTTTTTTATTTATTTATTTTTTTTATTAAAAGTGACACTCATGCTCTAGGAATTCTCATCAAACCTGGGACATGTACCAAAAATAGGAATGCTGTGTTATACTGTATTTTAAAGTGAAATTTGATGTTTTTCCTCCAATAATTTTTAAATGTCATGTTGCATACATTTTAGTAAGTGCCAAAGGGCAAAAAGGATGCCAGTGGTACATGCTAGAGTGCACAGGGCATTGTTTATCAATATATTCTCCTTTCATCTATATATGTACAGAACAGTTCTATTGGCAAGTGACTGGATGCCTGCACCACTAAATTGGTTTTAGTTCACCCCACACCAGGTCAGTACACATTCTTACACTTGCTCATCCTGGGTGCATGCAAACACTTCTATGCTCCAGGCATTCTGGAACAATGAGACTTGTGTTAGTATACAGATATAGAGGGGTACATTGAGAAACACCTTTTATTACAGTTTTCTGTGCAATTGACTACCAAGTAGTGTTTACGATACATGTGAGGCTGTGTGGTCCAGTGGTTAAAGAATAGGGCTTGTAACCAGGAGGTCCCCGGTTCAAATCCCACCTCAGCCACTGACTCATTGTGTGACCCTGAGTAAGTCACTTAACCTCCTTGTGCTCCGTCTTTCGGGTGAGACGTAGTAGTAAGTGACTCTGCAGCTGATGCATAGTTCACACACCCTAGTCTCTGTAAGTCGCCTTGGATAAAGGCGTCTGCTAAATAAACAAATAATATCCCAGACCATGTTTCGCTTGGACGGCGTGCCATTCATTTTAAGTTTTACTCCCAGCCCTCCAGCCTCCAAGCCTATATAATAAAATGTTCTAAGAATGTGATTTAAATATTTGTGCTATGCTATAGGCTGTTGGACAGATATACTAACCCTTAACTCCAGTGCAGAGTTTCGCTCCACTTTTTCAGAGTGAAATAAAAAAAAAACCTGTTAAGTTTCCAAAAATGAATTGTGCTATTAATAGGCTGAAGAAACCTATTGGATGTTGCGTCTAAATTGCACCTTAAAAGGGAGTGCTGCACCTTTGGGCTATCCTCTTTAATAGCTGTCTGTTTTGTCTAGCAGGTTACAGTATGTTATTTACATTCTGCAAGTACAGACTTAGCTATAAGGTTATTTTATCAACTATATTAGTTTGTATGCTACTCTCTCCCCGGACACATTTGTAATTGAGATGTACAGTGTGTGTATTGATTGACCCGAGTTAAAGCGATATAACTACAGAATTGCTCCAACAGAAATTCTCTTACAATGTCCTTTTAAAGCCAAATCTTTTTATTTTGTATGTGTTTATTTTCGGTTTAAACTTATATCTCTAGGACTATTTGTTGCACTAATTTAGAACATAGTAAATATAACCGTGAACTTTTGGTAAGGATGTGTTTAGAGAGAGTTTAGTGTTAGGAAGTGGCTATATTGTGAAATATACAGTAATATGCTACTAATATCAGTACCAAAATGTGTGTTTTGATAGGAGGTGTTAATGTATTTTGTATAATAACATCTAAACAAAATATATATTTAAGGCAATATATTAAGATTTGAGGACAATCAACTGTTACATCTACAGCCTTTAGTTTAACCTTTAGACTGACAGCATTAAACAGTTTTCCTTCATTTTGTGATCATTGGAAACTCAGTATACAGTAAGGGCTTAAACTGAGTCATACCTGCAATCCCATATGATTTTGTTTTATTGAATTATTAATTTAGTTGTTTTTTTTTCTTCTGTATGCATGACCTAATCCGATTGTGATCAAATGCAGTGACCAGACAGTCTGTGTACTGTATTTTTGTCTTATGGTGTATTGATTTTGCTTAACTGGCATGGTTCAGTAAAAAGAGGTTGAGCTAAATCTAGTGATTCTGAAATGGATTAACTAACCTTGTATGTTATCTCTTGATCATAGATCTGATCTAGCTTTTGATCAAAGACGTTCTGTGTGTTGTAGATCTCACACTACTAAATCTGTTGACAAAACAAAGTGTAGCTGCAATCTCTGTGGAGTCGATGGAATGTGAAGTCTTGCTTTCAGGTCCGGTCCTCCCTATATGAATGTGATGCGTCATGTAATTTCCCCAGTTTGTTCAATGTAAACAAACCTGTTTAGCCGGCTTGACTCCACAATGTGTACCCAATGTCATCAGATGGTGCTGTCATTCAGTCCAGCCTGAATGAGACTACAAAGAGCAAATGGTGCCATTGTTTTAATATTATTTTTTAACCAGTCTCTTAATACTCTGTTGGAGAACAACTTATTATTATTATTATTATTTGTTTATTTAGCAGTCGCCTTTTATCCAAGGCGACTTACAGAGACTATGTCTCACCCGAAAGATGGCGCACGAGGTTAAGTGACTTGCTCAGGGTCACACAATGAGTTAGTGGCTGAGGTGGGATTTGAACCGGGGACCTCCTGGTTACAAGCCCTTTTCTTTAACCACTGGACCACACAGCCTCACTAATGCCCACTGGGGCTGCTTTAATTAGAAAATATGTCATTTCTAACTTGCAGACTTGTGTGTGCTGACATAGATGCAATTTGTATGGAAATATCACATACATAATGCTGGAATTCCCCAGCTTCTGTCAAACTGACAGGCTGTGTTTGGCTGATGCTGCGGTGGCACACACAGGGTTGGCTGCTTGAATACAGTAGTTGTGCTGATTAGTTTTTTTTGAGGCAGAACATTGATGGGATGTTCCAGCAGTAAATAAAATTGCAGACTCATAGTGTTATTGTTGCTAAGACTGCTATTCAAAATATGTGAAAATAGCTTTCACTACGGTCTCCTGGTACAATTTATCTTGGCTTACTAAGCAGGAAAGTAAATATGAAAAAGCAGGTATTTATGTAAATTGATTTTTAAGTTTGAGTCGCAGCTGAAGTCCTAACGTAGCTGGCTTCTACTGTCTGGTAGCTAGAGCCCTTTTGAGTACTCTATCTGGACAGGGTTAGTGTGAATGTGAAGGTTAGGGTCTTCAGACAAGGCATTCCAGGAAAAGTTTTTCCCTGGTTAAGAAAAATATGTATATATTGAATTGAAAGGAGGTATAACTGCACTGTGTGTTTTTTTTTTTTTTTTTTTTGCATGTACACAAGCTTAAATGATTAAAAAATCATTTTTTAGGACATTTCAGACAAAAACCCTTCCGCCGTGTAGAAAGAAAGAAAACACAGTTGTTTTTGAAAAATTTTGTGGATATCACGATTGTCAGAAGGTTCCATTTTTAATTTATTTTTTAATATTCAGTTGATAGTTTTACATAAATATTGGACTTCTAATTATGCACAATATTTAACATAAGTGCTTCCTGGCTGTGCATACTGTATTTAGGGTCGTTTGTGATTTACAAACAATCCTTCCTTGCTCTTATGCTTTTTTTTTCTTTGTGTTTTACAGCAGCCGACACTCAGGCTAAACTAGATGCGAAGAAAGCTCAGGCATCCAGTCGCCCTTCTTCTGCTGCTTCAGGACAAAGCAACAACACTGGAAACAAACTAGGTTTAGTACAGGCTTTATTGACCTCCTGATCCGGCAGCAGTATCAGTTCCTCCATTTGTATATTCTTCTGCCCTTGCATTAGCTTTTCAATGAAAGGAGAGATTGCTGCAGCCTTTGACTATTTTTTTTATTGTAAGCACTATCCTTTTCTCACTGGGAAAAGCCATGGCTGTTTTTATTAGAGAATTTTACAGCACCAGGATATCACCCTGGATTGTATCAGTCACTTATCCATGGTTATCCAGGGATTATTCCTAGAAATAAGCAGTTGATGCTGTCCAAGTAGATTCCCTGGTACTAATAACAAATAACAACAAAAAAGACGGGATAGAGGTTGATCAATTCATCCACAAAATAAGTTTAGTGAAAGATAATAATAATACAGGGAAGTAAAAAATAATAATTTTGGAATTCACAACTTGTATGGTGTCATGGCTTGAAACCCATACTAGTCCTGCATTTCAGGACTACCTTCAATTAAGTAGATTATTTAAATTATCAGGAGCCAGTGGTTTGATGTTAAATAAATTGTTCTTCCCTTATAGCTGTATGAATAACTTTTGTTTGTAAATCTACAGACGCAGATGTGATTTAGTCATGCTATGATGAGTGTTATCATTTCAGATTTACAAGGGGCCTGATTGTTCAAACTTCTGTCACCTGGTCATTTTAATAATATACCTAAATAATGGAAGTTTTGAAAACCAGGATAGAGTGCAGGGCTACTGTGAGTTTCAAGCCTTGCGGTGTTATGATTTAGATGTTCATCCATAACTAAATTGAATATGTAAATGTGTGTGTTTCAAAATACTTTATCCCTTTAACCCACAATGGTTTGTATGCTGTTGGACTAAATATTCCTTGAACTAATTTATTTCCATGATCAGGTTTAGCAAATTCTTGTATTCTTTGCTTCTCACCTAAAAAAAATATATATTGTAGTGAACTTTTTTCCTTAAGTGCCAATTCTTGGTTTCTTTATTTTGTTAGCTTCATACATTATTTAGATGTCATCAGCAATGTGCATTGTAGCTACTGGGCACGATCATCCCAATGTCTAAATTGCAAGTCATTTGGAGGTTGTTTGTATATTATAATAATATTATTAACTTTTGAAGCAAGGAACTGTTCTTTGGTGTTTTTTCTCCTAATGGTTAAGTTGCATGTATTTTCTTTACAGAGTCACTAGTACTGAAGGTTGATGAAAGGCAAAGGCTTGCCAGAGAACGGCGGGAGGAGCGTGAAAAGCAGCTAGGTATGTACCTTTATGTATTTCTGAGTTTTAGAGTGCTGTGCTGGTAAAAAAAAAAAACATCATCTTACTGATGATTTTGGTAAGACAGCAGCCCCTGGAGGACAAAGGCCAGCCCTGCAGATGTCTAAATTGAGGTCCATGGGAACAAGGCTAGTAGAGGCCACTCTAGCATGATGAACTGACACCGTCTCTGCTCAGTTTGTCCCTCCTAACTTTTCTAGAGCACCAGTGCCAACGCAGCGCACCTTCTGTGTTCTGCTACTCCAGTTTTAAGTGTTTTAATTTCCCAGATTTCTAGTCCCTGTATTCAGAGCACAGTGAGACTTGGACCTTTCAAAACGGTTCAATCCACCTGTTCTATATTTTTAAATGACAAGGAACACCATTGTTCATAAATGATGCAGTCTTTTTAATTAAGATTCCTTTTCTATTAAACATCATAATACAAACACATGCAGTTGTTTTTTAATTCATGGATGTATGACATGTAGACAAAGGAGCCAGATAAAGGCACAGTTTTAATAATTTGTCTCAATCCTAGGGAGCTTTGGTGTCTGCAGGCTACCTTAAACCCTGCCAGATCATGATTATAAATCTAGGTTTGACGGGATGTGACTCATTAACGTCATTGTAGTCTGCCTTGCTAGACTGAGGCAGCGCTGGCATTGATTTGTAATTAACCTACTTTACAGAAGTGGACAATGATCTGTGTTGGCTCTTCACAGAAACCTTTTTACAGAGTGTAAAGCTACCTGTTAAATTTCAAAAAAGGCAGCACATTAAGTGTTTGATGTATTTTACTTCTAGATTTTGAGGTAAACAATATTTTTCTTTGTTTTTTAGAACATTAGATTTTTAGTAATGTACTTCATAAACCGTAACATGAAGTTTCAAGAGAGCTTTGCTAGAAAAGTGTCTGGAAAATAGCACTCTAAAAGTTGGATAGATAGTTATATAATTATACATGATTATAGTGTTGAGAGTTTTAGTAACTTTTACATATTCAACACTACAGAGTGAATTTTTATTTTCATTCTGGAATCTGTCGACGACAGAATTACTGGATGAATCACAGTGCTCCAAATTAGGCTGCATTGTGAAGCCCATGTAGAGATTGATCAAAGGAAATTCAGCTGTTTAATTTAGATTAAATGCACTTTCTTGTTCATACACTATATTTGTAGGCTTGTTGGTTAATCAGCCGTACTCATTCATGGAATAACTACAGTACTCCATGATGTGCATGGAGTATTCTCTAAAATTGTAAGGCTGATTCCCACATCTCTGAGGATCAGCTACTATATGGCTATATGGCAGATAATAAAACCTCATGGATCTTTTTATCGTTTAGCATACATTTTACAGTTTTCCTCTCCTTTATGTTGTGTCACTGTGAACAAATCAAGTGTCAGTGTTAGGGGGAAGCAAGGCACTGTGAGATCCAACCCAAACAACTTGAGAGAAATCTGTGGAATACCAGTGCAGTTTGCACAGACTTCAAATAGAAATCAACAGCTTTTTATCAGGTCGACTCTAAGAAACGTTAACTTCATCCTATGAAATGAGATTCGGCCTGATTTTGACCAAACTAAATTAAAAAAGGGTGAGCAGTACGCTCAGGCTTCCTGTGATAAACGAATGCTGTTGAAAATGGGTGTAGCTAACCCCAGTCCTTTACCTTCCAGTGGCTAAAAACACTAAAAATCATACCATCAAATTTTCTTCCTATGCATTGGGATGCAGGACATTTGTTAGGAAAGCGAGACTGTCTTGGCCATATAGGGACTGTTGGCATGTATGATCAACAGCTTTGGCCAAATGTTTTGCATCACTCTATAGAATAAACTAATCTTGCTTCATAATGTTGAATCCGACCTGCTGAATAATGTTACGTTAACATATTGAATTACATACCACTTGATAGTTTTCCATGCAAAATTGACAAAAATGTAATAATCTAACATGAAATACTATACTACTATTATGGCTTCAAGTAGACTTTTGTAATATCAATTTGTATTTTCTTAGATTACGTGATGTTAAATAAAATATCTAAATTGTTTATATATATAATATACACTGCTGTGCAAAACATTTTTGCATGTTTCTACTCTTTGCATTTTTTGCATCTTAGTTGCACATTTTTATCTAACCCTGCAGTGCCTTGCATCAATTCAAGGATTTTTAATGGCCTTTCTATTCATTATATATATATATACCCCCCTATATATACCCCCCTGTGTACCCCCCTGTGGCGGAGTGTCCCGCCCCTATTTATTATTATTTGTATTTTTGTTTGTGGCGCGGGTAAAAGCGCCGCGTCTTATTATTATATTTAAAAACCCCGTGAGGATGCATGGCTGATCAGCTACTGATTATTTAACTAGCTGACAGTCACGCATCCTTACCAAACGCGTGCAGACTCTGGCCGAGGGATAATAAGATAATTAACAACTAGTTAATCCCTCGGCCAGAGTATATAAACCTGCAGCTCTCTGCACTTGTTGTTGGGTGTACAGAGGAGAGTACGGGGATCGGAGAGAGCGAGTCACATTTAAAAAACCAATTGCTAAAACGTGCTGGATTCTCCAGCACGACACTTACTTGTTTGTTTGTTTGTTTGCCGCAGCATTCAGCTTCACCCGCCCATCCACTGTTTTGGTGTCAGTTACTTCCTGGTCCGTGACGTCATCCACTTCACCACTGCGAGCCAGACTGCCACACCCCCCTGTTGAGAACCACTGAGTAAATGTGATGGACTAGCCACCACAACACCTCACACCAGCTGCCCATGCACAGTTCACCCTCAGTTGCCGTCAAAGCTGCCACAACAGCAGAAAACACCAGTGGAGGCCCGGAGTAAACCGCAGATGCTCACAACATCGATATACATTGTAACTGTCGAAGACTTTTGCACAGCAGTGTATATATAATTATTATTTCTTTTTTAAATGGTCTCAATCCTAAAATTCTAGGTGATGTAAAACTTTTGGCCATAGCTGTACATTTGATTTGTGATACCTCGGAATTCCTGCATTTACTGGAAAGTATTATTTTCAGAATTTTCCCCAGGATCTTGAAGTTTGATTGCATGTTGGGGTTTTTTTCAGCTGCCCGGGAATTTGCCTTTTTAGAAAGGGAGGAAAGGGCTAAGCAGTACTATGAAAAGCACCTGGAAGAGCGGAAGAAGAAATTAGAAGAGCAGCGAATAAAGGAAGAAAAGCGACGAGCTGCCGTAGAGGAAAAACGAAGACACAGGCTTGAGGAACAAAAGGTACACAAGTGGATATCTAGACATGAATAAAGAAAGATCACCTGTAATACAATCTTTTAATATAATTGCTATTTGTAAATTAATTCACCAGCCTCCAGTATTTTCCTGACAATATAATGTGTCCCCAGTGTTACTGTGTGATATGCATGTAGAGGGAGTGGGATTGCGGTGCGGTGAGGAGCAGAGGAGGTGATTGCAGAGCTTTGCATCTCTGTTTAATGAGAAACTGAGATCTGCAACGCAACAGAAAATAAGTAAGCCACAGATGCTTAAATGCAGTGATAGTTCTGACAGTAAAATACTGTAATGTAATTTTAGTTCAAAGGCCATTACACATAACACTCCACTGCAGTTAAACTAGGCACCCTCACAAGGCGATTGCTTCTCAAGTATACTGTAGTATAATAGGATTCTGCAGCCTTGATTAAACATAACTCATAACCGTGATCATATAACAAGCTGCTTACCCACAATGACTTGTTTTGATGTATTTTCCTCAGTGATTGAGCACCATTTGACATCTGTATAGTGTATTGTAATGTGACAGAGTGGCCAGCGTAAATGATCAGGCTGAAGTCTTGATTTACAGTTTTAAACCGGTGTTGGTTTTATTTTTCTTACACTGCGGTGGTGAAACAACCGCTTATAAAACAAACTTAATAAACCTAGCTCTCAGCTGGAGCACTACACTAACTTAACAGTACTTTGTGTGGAACAAACACTAGATCTCTTACTCAAGTTTTTGTTTCTTTTTGTTACTTCTGCTTCCTTACGCCTCTATACCCCCTCCATCACAAAGCTATCGGCTAAGCCATTTCTATCGAGGTGTCATTAACTTTAACAAGCAGTTAACCAATTGACTATTATCCATAATCCGTTAACGAAAGCAGCTGTGGATTTTTCGTGGCCGTGCATACATGCGGGAACTCGTGACATCTAGTGGTCAACCCTTTACACTGCAGCCAGGGAACAAGCTCTTATCATTCTCATACTAAGTTTGATTCTGCACCACAATAATCATATCAGTCCGCTTTTAAGAATCAAAACACCCGGGACGGATGTGATTCTTATAAACGGACTGCACTGTGTTTGTGTGTGTGTATATATGTACATATGTATATATGTATATGTGTGTGTATATATATATATATATATATATATATATATATATATATATATATATATTTTAGCTCAAAGAGCCAGCTGCCCAACGTTTCGATATGTTGTACATATCTTTCTCAAGGGAGCCTGTGTTTGAATCCAAACATTGGAGGTATTTATAGGTTTTTGACGGCATGACAACTACTTGTTATTGTTTACATTCAAATTCATGATTTATTCTTACCTGATGTAATGGTGTTCTATATATTGTGACATCATTTTTACTTCTATCTTTGAATCTGTATTAATTCCAATTAACACTACTTTACATAAACTTATATTTTTATTATGTCATGCAATGCTGGCTCTGAGGATCAGTCTAGATTTGGCCTCCCCAGCGCATCAGCATGCACAACTTTTGAATGAATTTTGTTTATTTATTTAAATGTTATATATTTATTGAAGTTAATTAGTTCATTCTTTAATGTTGAGTCCCGCTGGCATAATCGTGTTCAGTCTATATAATATATATATATATATATATATATATATATATATATATATATATATATATATATATATAATGTCGAGCTAGCTTTTCTGTTCATGTGTTCCTGAATGCACATGCCCAAAATGTTGTGTCCCATTCATCAAATACTAAACTTGTTAATACAAAGGCTAATAAACTCCAGTGATGTCCATTTTGGCACATTTTTATGAACGTTTAAACTCTACATATGAACACAGACACATTTTTTTCTTTGTTATAGACCAACAGTAGATCGTTCGCATGACAACGGGACGGGATTCTAAGCACTGTTTTGTTGCCTTCATCTACGTGTGTGTTCATCTTTTTGTGCATGCCAATAACAGCAACAGCATTGCCGTGTCTGTATCTTTGAAGCAAAGATTCCTGAACATCTGTACATCCACTTCTGTGCTTTTATTTGCCCAGCAGCTCTTTCACACACACACTGCATTACATCTTGCCGTCTTGATGAACAAGCCACGGATACTTCATCTCCCATTCAAAATTATAAGAACAGATTTTTCATTTGCATTTTTCAGCATTACTACTGTTTCGGTCACTGTAGTTCTCACTCTTCACTGTGACAGCCTCATTTCACACAGACTAGAGACTGCCTGGAACAAACATTTCTGCATGTTTATATACCTGCCTTCTAATTACAGGCAGGTGATAATGATTAAAGGCTGGAGCCAGGTGAACCCCATCCTGGTTCCCTCCCATGGCATTCTGGGGGTTGTAGTCCTGCAGCTCCCTCCTTGGACTACAGTTTTTCTCCCTTCCTCCCCCCAGTCTGTCACAATATATATATATATGGGCGTACACAGAATTAATTAATTTTGGGGGGGGGGGGGGGGGCAAGGTGTTTTAAAAGTAGTCGGGTAATGTGGTTTTGTATTGCATAATAACTCTTAGCCTCACTTACATTAACAACTCAGACTTTCACTCTGGGTGCTGGCATCTTCTTCACACGCACTGTCAGAACTACCGTAAATGATTTACCATAAATGAACACAACGCAAAACGCACACGTGACCTTTCCTTAGCCCTACCCTAAATTAACATAATATTCATCTCAGGAGTCATTTACTCGCCAGCATCGGTGTTTTTGTTGTGTTTAACTGTAACTCCCATTTTAAATTGACCCTGAGCACTGTTTAATGTGTTTTAGTTTTTGAATTAAAACAGAGAAACTGTTAATTGTGAAATTAATTCGTAAAGGAGAGGCGAAAAGTCAGAAGAAAACACCAAAAGCCAGAAGCCCAAGTGTGTCTCTCTTGGAGAAAATTAGAGGTAGTCTGTTTTTATTAGTTTATTTAACCCTCTGCAGTCCATTTATTAAGTGCGTGTCAGGCACATCAGGTCCAATTTATTTTCACACGCGCAGTTAATTTTAGACGCGCTGTTTAAAAGTATTTTTTTTCCACAGTCAAATGGGTTTAAAAGGCCCTGCATATCAACAAAGCACTCACTAGGCATCTCCCCACCCTTTCGTTCGCTATCGCTTTCACATATGCTAAGAAATAAATAATAATAATAATAATAATAATAATAATAGTCGTACATAGCGATCAATCATCTCCTGATCACTCGTTTTATCACCAAACTCACAAATGTCCGTGATATTCTCTGTGCGCTGATTCAGTAACAGCCAGCTTGTTTCCTTATGGCCGCCCCTATCTGGATCTTAGGGAGTCACATTTGAAATGAACAAGTCTGATTTCAAATCGCTGTGGCAGATGCACACAGCAAGAAAAAGCTTTTTCAAATCATTAGTAAATATTTACTTTGACATTAGAAACCCGTATTTTGGTAATTGCCTTAGATTACTAGAACATTTTGTAAATAATTAATTATTTGATGTTAATAATTTAAACAAGTGATTTGCATTTAGATGGTCTCTAGTGCTATGATTTTAAAAGCAGTTAATGAAAGAGAGAGAGGTAGCAAAATAGCTAATGTGTTTGACTTTATAAGTGTTGCAGTTCATGCACATTGGTCTAAATTTAGTCTCAATGAAAGTCAAATGGCTGACTGCAAAGATCTGTATTGAAATAAGACTTCCTACATCTCGTAAGCAGTAATCGCAGGAGGAGATTAAATATCTGTCATTTTCAAACCTACTTCAGGAACAACTAAAAAGAGAACCCATCAGTTGATTTCATTCACACCACATACATACTGTACATCTCCTCAGCAGTACATGCAAAGATGTTGAGGAGAGAAATACACTGCACTGCCAGAACCCTGGTTGAGAAGAATTTATAGCTTTGGTTAGATTATATGATTATTTTTTTCCTGTTAATTTCCTGTTGCCTGAAAAAAAAACAATACCAATTACACAGTTTGCATGTTTGCTCCCTATTTAATAATTTATTTAACAAAGGTCACACAGTATTTGCATTTTCAATAACAACTGATAGAATAGTTGAGAATCTTAATTGCTTTTTCTGTATCCTGTCCTCAAAGCTTTAACACATGTTATTTAAAAAAACATTTTCTCAATGTCTGTTTTTAATGAATAAAATAATTGAGCTCAGTTGTTTTATAGTGATGTCATATTTTTGTGATTAGCCACCTGTGGTTTACATTACATAAGAACATAAGAACATAAGAAAGTTTACAAACGAGAGGAGGCCATTCAGCCCATCTTGCTCGTTTGGTTGTTAGTAGCTTATTGATCCCAGAATCTCAGGATCCCAGGGTGTCAGCTTCAACAACATTACTGGGGAGTTGGTTCCAGACCCTCACAATTCTCTGTGTAAAAAAGTGCCTCCTATTTTCTGTTCTGAATGCCCCTTTATCTAATCTCCATTTGTGACCCCTGGTCCTTGTTTCTTTTTTCAGGTCAAAGAAGTCCCCTGGGTCAACATTGTCTCTACCTTTTAGGATTTTGAATGTTTGAATCAGAACGCCGCGTAGTCTTCTTTGTTCAAGACTGAATAAATTCAATTCTTTTAGCCTGTCTGCATACGACATGCCTTTTAAACCCGGGATAATTCTGGTTGCTCTTCTTTGCACTCTTTCTAGAGCAGCAATATCCTTTTTGTAACGAGGTGACAAACTGAACACAATATTCTAGGTGAGGTCTTGCTAATGCATGTAAAGTTTTAATATTACTTCCCTCAACTTAAATTCAACACTTCTCACAATATATCCATGCATCTTGTTGGCCTTTTTTTATAGCTTCCCCACATTATCTAGATGAAGACATTTCTGAGTCAACATAAACTCCTAGGTCTTTTTCATAGTTCCCTTCTTCAATTTCAGTATCTCCCATATGATATTTATAATGCACATTTTTATTGCTTGCATGCAATACTTTACACTTTTCTCTATCTGAATGCTGTCTAGATCATTTTGAATGACCTTTGCTGCTGCAACAGTGTTTGCCACGCCTCCTATTTTTGTGTCGTCTGCAAATTTAACAGGTTTGCTTACTATACCAGAATCTAAATCATTAATGTAGATTAGTAATAACAGAGGACCTAATACTGATCCCTGTGGTACACCACTGGTTACCTCGCTCCATTTTGAGGTTTCTCCTCTAATCAGTACTTTCTGTTTTCTACGTGTTAACCACTCCCTAATCCATGTGCATGCATTTCCTTGAATCCCTACTGCGTTCAGTTTGAGAATTAATCATTTATGCAGGACTTTGTCAAAAGCTTTCTGGAAATCTAAATAAACCATGTTGTATGCTTTGCAATAATCCATTTTCAATGTTGCATCCTCAAAAAAGTCAAGTAGGTTAGTTAGACACGATCTCCCTTTCCTAAAACCATGCTGACTGTCTCCCAGGATATTGTTACCATATAGGTCATTTTCCATTTTGGATCTTATTATAGTTTCCATAATAGAAGTCAGGCTTATTGGTCTGTAGTTACCTGGTTCGGTTTTGTCTCCCTTTTTGTGGATCGGTATTACGTTTGCTATTTTCCAGTCTGTCGGTACAACCCCTGTGTCAAGAGACTGTTGCATGATCTTGGTTAGCGGTTTGTAAATAACTTCTTTAATTTCTTTGAGTACTATTGGTAGGATCTCATCCGGCCCAGGGGATTTGTTTATTTTAAGAGCTCCTAGTCCCTTTAACACTTCTGCCTCTGTTATGCTAAAGTTATTTAGAAGTGGATAGGAACAGGTCGACATGTGGGGCATGTTGTCCATGTCCTCCTTTGTAAAAACCTAATCATTTCATATATTTGCTATTTTTTTTCTTCATCTATGATTTTGCCATTTGTGTCTCTTAGACATTTAACCTCCTCTTTGAATGTTCTCTTGCTGTTGTAATATTGGGGAAAAAAAATTTGGAACTGGTTTTAGCCTCCTTGGCAATGTTAATTTCTATCTCTCTCTTGGCCTTTCTAACTTCATTTTTGACTTGTGTTTGCAGTTCCAAGTACTCTTTCTGTGTGCTTTGTTTTTGGTCCCTTTTAAACGCTCTGTAAAGTGCCTTTTTTCGCTGAATATTTTTTTTAATTGATCTATTAAACCATTTTGGCCATTTTGTGTTAGATTTAGATTTGTCTACTTTTGGGATGTAATTTTTTTGCGCATCTAGTACTACATTTTTTAAAAACTTCCTTTTTCTGTGGATGTTTTCTTTATTTTACTCCAATCTACTTCTGTTAGTCTCCGTTTCATACCTTCATAGTTTGCTTTTCTAAAATTGTAAACCTCAGCTTCAGTCATTACTTTTGGGGTTTTAAAAAATACTTCAAATGAGACCATGTTGTGGTCTGAGTTTGCCAATGGCTCTCTGACCTCTGTTTTAGTTATTTTGTCTTCCTTATTTGAAAAGACTAAATCAAGGCATGCCTCCCCTCCTAGTCGGTGCCTTGACAAATTGCGTTAGGAAGCAGTCATTTGTCATTTCCACCATTTCAATTTCATCTGTCGTGCTCCCCACCGGGTTCTCCCATTTTATACGGGGGAAGTTGAAATCACCCATTTCGGGTGAGACTAGTTGTAAGTGACTCTGCAGCTGATGCATAGTTCACACACCCTAGTCTCTGTAAGGTGCCTCTGATAAAGGTGTCTGCTGAACAAACAAATAATAATTTAAGACATTAAATGTTAGGCAGTGAATGGAAATACAGTGGTGGTGACCCATCTGAAATTTGTGTCGGGTGCAGGACCTGCCAAAATCAGCTTGTCACAAATGCCGCAAACTGGGGGTGCTGCTTTGTGAATCAATACTAAAAGCACAAGTTATCCTATTCCTGAAAGGAGACTCATGGAAAAAATAAATAATCATGACACTGGCATGCAAGGCTTCCTTCATACACAGTTTTGTTCAATGACTTTCAGCACCCCCAAGATAACAATTGTTCCAGCACCACTGGTTGGTGTGAGAAGTTATGTTAATATTTTAATGTATCCCCTGTTCAACACTGCCACACCAGTGTCATCAATCAGTATTATTTAAATACTACCCTTTTTATTTTACTCTTAAGGAATTCTGGTATTGTTTCGTTTCAACAGCTTGTATCTAAGACCTGGCCAAAGGCATATTCTAAATCAGTAGCACTTATCTTTGTTTCCAGGCCTGATCTCTCCCCGCCCCAGCCCTGGCTCTCCCCGCCCCAGCCCTGGCTCTCCCCGCCCCAGCCCTGGCTCTCCCCGCCCCAGCCCTGGCTCTTCCCATCCCAGCCCTGGCTCTCCTTCGTGCTCCGCTCGGCTCATACCGAACTGCGCTCTGCTGAAAAAAACTGGAAGAAAACCAATCTCCCTGCTGCCTTGGATCTCTATCGCTCGCTCCTCGCTTCCTTCTCTTCTAAACTCACCTCTGCCAAACACTCCAACTTCCACTATCATTCAGTCTTCCACTAACAATCCCTGTAAACTTTTCCCTACCTCTCCCTCCTTAGCCTTCCCCCCCCCCCTTCTACCTTACTCCATCTCGGCTGATGACTGCCTCCTCCTTCTCCTCCAAAATCAGACATCTGCAAACTCTTCACTACCTCGCCTCCTTCCCCACCCACCCCCTGTCCTCTGCTCACTCACCATCACCCTCTGCAACCCCTACTATTTTACCCTCCTTCTCCTCCTTCTCGTCCCTCTCGGACTCCGATCTTTGCTCCCATTCCAGAGCCATAAACCCACCACGTGTGCTCTGGACCCCCTCCCAACTCATCTCTTCCAGGCTGCTGCCCCTGCCCTACTCCCTTTCATCTCTTCTCTTCTCAACACATCTCTGCTCTCTGGCTGTTTCCCTTCTCAAACAGGCCTGCATCATCCCCATCTTAAAAAAAACCCTCCCTGGATCCCTCATCCCTCCAGAACTACCGTCCTGTCCCTTCTCCCGTTCCTCTCTAAAACCCTTGAATGAGCGGTACACCGCCAGCTCTCTGTTTTCCTGTCAACACATTCTCTGCTCGACCCCCAATCCAATCTCGTTTTCTCCCGGCACACTCCATTGAAACTTTCTGTCACTAACTCTCTTCTCTCTGCCTGTGCCGCCTCCCTCTCCTCTGTCCTAATTCTCCTGGATCTCTCTGTAACCTTTGACATGATCGACCATTCTATTCTCCTGTCCTCTCTCGCTGACCTGGGACTCTCCGGCACTGCTCTCATCTGGTTCTCCTCCTACCTCACTGATCGCACGTACCGGTTGTCCTTGAGTGGCTCACTCTCTGCCGCTTGCTCTCTTTCGACAGGTGTCCCCCAAGGCTCACTCCTGGGACCCCGCTTGTTTTCTCTCTACACCCGTAACCTCGGTCCACTCATCTCCTCCCATGTCTTTTTGTATCATCTCTATGCTGATGATGCCCAGATCTTCCTCTCCTTTCCCCACTCTGACCCCCACACTACAACGTTGCTCCGTTCTCTGCTCCCTCCTATCTCCAGACAATCATTTTTCCCTACACCGCTCGCCCCCTCCGCTCCTCCACCACCGGCAGATTAGCTGTACCCACCCTCTGCTCCCCCTATTCCAGAGCCCGCTCCTTCTCCACCATTGCCCCTTAGTGGTGGAACGACCTGCCCACGGGTGTCAGGACTGCTCAGTCCCTGACCACCTTCCGGCGCCTCCTCAAGACACAACTGTTCAGACAGCATCTGTAAACTTCACAACTCTCGACTATATGGCACCCAATTGTACCAGTACTTGCATCAGCTTGCACTTGCACTGAACTGCTCTATGCTTTGCCAAATTCTACTACTGCTCTTAATTATAACTACTTCCTGTATCTTGTATTTGACTTTACTCTTATAAGTATCCGTTGTCATGTTTTTTTGTAATTTCTCTTTTTTGAAATCATTCTCATCTATTCATCATGCTCATACGGGACTTCATTCGTATAAGCAAATATTTTTAATATAAGTTAACTGCTCTTAGTCGAAACCCGCTCTAACATGTAATTATTTACTGTATACTCTATTTTTTGCTTTTATTTGAATTTGATCTTTTGCTACTGATTTTATTGTATTTTGCAACTGCTTATCTGAAATGTGATATTCTGAAATGTGATACTTTACAATGTGATATTTTGTAATGTGATACTTTGTACTGTGATATTTTGTAACAATTGTAAGTCGCCCTGGATAAGGGTGTCTGCTAAGAAATAAATGATAATAGTAATAATAATAATAATAATCTGTTATTGAGGCATTAGGTAATGCTCTAAGTTATGAAAAAAGCAATTAATTAAGCAAATACCTAAACCCATGACCTGAAGGTACAGTAAAATCACATTACAACAAGTGATGTTTAAAAAGTTTTCTAACATGTATCTTTGTATTCAATTCCAAAGGAGCGACATGAAGCTGTTGTTCGAAGGACGACTGAGAGAAGCCAAAAAGTAAAACAAAAACCCAACAGGTGGTCGTGGGGAGGAGCAATGCACAACAGTGCCGTCAACAGCAGTGGTAAATACCTAGGGACTTTATTTACACATAATAAAATGCTGTGTGTATAACATCACTTAAGAGAATGAAAGATAAACAACAAGCGTTATTAAAGCTTGAAAAGTAGTCCATTTTTAAATCAAAATGAGGTCTTTCTTGCATTTTGTTGTTTTTCCATACTTTCAGATGAATTTCAGATAAATTGACACATACAGAATCCAGCTATCTATTAAATTCTGTGTACAACAGAAGTCCTACATTTTAAAGACTGGGTTTCACACATATTTGCTTTATTGAAACACATTTCCACAGCATTCCTTTTTTGATACGATTTCTTTCTTATTTAAACACAGATTTCCTTCCTGTTTGTCTTGCTGTGCTAAACCTTTTTTTATTTTATTATTTTTTGTTTTATGATTTGCTTTGTTCTTTGTTTCTTTAAAAAAAACATTCATCGTCTTGCATTGGCTGTACCTTTTTTTAAAAAATTTTTTTGTCTTGGCCAGGTTTTGTTGAATCCGCTTTCCCCTTTCTCGATTTAGCAGGCCTGGAGCACCACTTCCATGGTGCTTGTGGTTTTTGCAGATATGGAACAAAAATGCAATGTGAATATCCACTTCTCCATCTATATATCTCAAACCTAGCAAGTAGGGCATCTGCTAACTGGCACCTGCATGCTTACAATTAGAGTACATAGATAGAATAGAAACTTAGATTAGAGCCTTTCTAATAAACATACTTACCCGACGACTGTAGATTGGCGTTTTCTATTTGGCACAGTTAATATACCAAGGAATAGTATGTTATATGTTACATGAATACAATGAGATTACTAGTGAAATTAAGCTTAGTTTTCAGTGCAGTAAAAGGGAGCAGGTCTTCTTACGGAGAACACCACGACTCCACACATTTTAAAATTATTACAAAGTAGACATAAAAGCCAAATAACGGGAAACCTAATTATTAAAACTATTCATTTATTTTGATTATAGAACTAAGTTACTCCTTTTTATTTTCATGGTCGGATGTTATAAAAACAGAAGCTTTATTTCTTTATTTCTTTTGAGAATCTTGAAGCACAGTAATCTGTACTGATATCGGCATCAGATTTTCTGAAAGGCCGTCTACTAGAAAGAGCTTTGCCTTGTCAAACACAAATAGCCAATCTACAGTCTTGCGTAATTCAGATACCTATTCCTAAAAGTCATTGGAAGGGTCTGAATTGTTCCTCAATACCCGATCACCAGTAGTTTCTGGTGTTTAGAATATCACAAAAGTTTGGGTTTTACATCAGGCTGTGACCTGCCATTGTCTCCATTTGTTTTAGATGCAGACCGGCGGTCTGTTTCCACCATGAACCTCTCGAAACATGTTGATCCAGTCATTAGCAAGCGGCTCTCCTCCTCATCTGCAACATTATTAAACACTCCAGACAGAGGTACAGTTTCAACTATTGTTTTAAATTTGGAGAAACTATAACATTTTAAACTGGTCTTGTGTATGAGAAGCTAAGTTCCTTAAATAAGGGATAACTTTTATAATCTAGGTAGGTGCAAATTAATAATAATTTTGCTTAACAAGGATAACGTAAAGATCCAGTATCATACCTTAACCTTCATAGTGTTTCAATTTTACCTGAGAAAGTTTGTGGTGTGTTTTGCCGTTCTCTCATTTTCCCATTTCGGAGAGACCAGCATCCTGCTAGGTTACCTGTGAAAATCCACAAAGGATTCCATGTAGGTCCCGGAAGTAAAATTTGAGTCATCAAAGTGCTACTTAAAAATAACACCAACTGGTTTTCAAAAGACTGCAGGAATCTTGATTTCAAATGTGTGTTTAAGTCTTTTTTTTTCTGTCATTATAGTAATGTTACCCTAATATAAAAATTAATTAATGAATTAATTAATAAATAGCCCAAAATGTTGGAAAGCTAGTTCAGAATTACCAGGATTTTTGTTAGGAACAGGGCACGATATGACAAACGAACACTGGTTCTGATCTTAAAATATATTTTATATTCACTGTATCAGGTATATACTAAATCAAGAAAGGCTGCTGAAATATTTTATGTTGTCCGGACGGTTCATCTTACTGTTGTCAACCATGGCCATTCCAATGTGTACCCATTTCCACTAATACATCATACTGTGTTCGTTGTGTATTATAAAACTTTCATTGTTTGTATATTATTATTATTATTATTATTATTATTATTATTATTATTATTATTATTATTATATACAAGTCAAGGGAACACAGAAACATACATTCTCTGAATCCTTGTGCCATACAAGCATGTCAATTATTACAAGACGAAAGAGTGCAAAAATGGCATTTATACTTATTGTGTCCTTTCTTTTTTATACTTAACACTGGTGTTGGATGCTTTTTTGTGGTGGTTTTGTGTTTTTTTTTTTTTTTTTTTTTTTTTTTTTAATTGTCAGTTTCATATTATTTCACAAATGGTAACAACTTTCCAACACAAAAAAAGTAGGATATAAAGTAGTACTATTGTAGGCCTTTTCAACACCACAACTCACACCTTGCTTAGTTGGGTTAAGGACATAGTTGGTGTTAAGTTAAGGCTACTGTAATGCATTGAAGCAGGCTTATGAGAAACTGAGAAAAAAAAAAAAATGTGACAGTGATACCTATAAACGCTCTAAGTGTAAACAGCACATGTTGTTTTTTTTACATTAACAACCATGTGAATGTAATTACAATTTCCTTTCTCTTTAATGTATAAGTTACAGGCCATTTGTATCAATTACGCCATTTTTCTCTGAGAATTCTTTTGATTTCTAGTCATTAACCTGTTTTATGTTGTGGTCGTTGATCTAACCTTTGACATGTTACCTGCAGGATGATAACTTCATCCAAGTGTTTGATGTTAATGTTAGACAGGTAGAAACATCTTCTTGATATCTGGGTCTTTTAAAATAACTTGTTTGGTTTATTTGAACAGCCTTACAGAAAAGGATTTCGAACTTTATCAAACTTCAGTCAAAGCCACGTTCCTCCTCCCGAGGAAAGCCCTCTCAGGATCCACAGCCAGGTGTTCCTGTGGAACGAAAATGTATTGGAAAGAGTTTTAAGTAGCACTCACTTTAATATTGAATGTGAAACTGTCTGGAAGTCATTTGTGTTGATTTGAGAGCTTTTTTAATCAAATTATGTAAGAGTTATAAGGTCAGTTCTCCAGCATTAATATGCAGCCCGAATTTCAGTAAATTGATGGCTTTTACAAAATTCTTTATTTTTATTATTATTATTGTTATTTTTTATCTAAGTCTCTTACAGTACCAGCACATCAAACCTAAAGGAAGTTTATACTACTTTATACATGCATGCATTAAAACAGCTGTAAAACAAGCTATATAAAAGGGCTTGTAACCAGGAGATCCCCGGTTCAAATCCCAGTTCAAATCACTGTGTGACCTTGAGCAAGTCACTTAACCTCCTTGTGCTCTGTCTTTCGGTTGAAACGTTGTTGTAAGTGACTCTGCAGCTGATGCATAGTTCACACACCCTATTCTCTGTATGTCGCCTTGGATAAAGATGTCTGCTAAGTAAACAAATAATAACAAATAATAGTATAAATGCAAGTTTGTATAGCTTTCTCTAAACTTTTCAGCACCTGCCTTGCATTTCTCTTTCTACAGTCCTAGTATCGCAATATAGTACTGGTTTGTTCCTTAAAAGCACGCTTCAGGATTAAGTTATAGATTACAAGAAGTGGAAAAGCCAGATGGGAGTAATATCTAGTGCTTGCTTGAAACTGACGTTAGATGACATTGACTGAATACAGTGTAAGGAAAACAAAGACAGGTTACAAAGGTCAAGTTAGACTTTTAGCCTGCCCATACTTGACAAATAACCGAAAGTGCATGACAATTTTGGTTGTTTATACTGTCCACATTTCCTTATAAAGGAGCATAACCAACTTTTAAGGCCACTGAGAGAGAGATTGTTTTATAAACAAAATACACAAATATATTTATATTTAAGTACAGACTAACATTTTTATTTTCAACCTACTTTCCCTGATCATTAAATCCCTGATGATTGTATTATGTATTACAGGTTGCACTGTTACTTGATCAAAATCCACAGGATGCCAAATTTTACTTGAAAATCTGAATTTCAGTATTTTGAACTTGAATCAATATAATAACACGGAGTACACAGCTGGTAATACATTTATTCGTGATAGCATGAAAAAGCACTGCAGTCCTGTACAGCAATCGATGATAACCCATTTAACATGTTTCAAGTGATTTTTAGAGTATTTGGAACACTTTAGCTGCCTTTAGCAGACAGAAATGATTTCCAGACCAGTTTCGTA
Source organism: Acipenser ruthenus (assembly GCF_902713425.1). NCBI lineage: Eukaryota > Metazoa > Chordata > Actinopteri > Acipenseriformes > Acipenseridae > Acipenser > Acipenser ruthenus. The sequence goes on along the minus strand of NC_081193.1, from coordinate 39,932,389 downwards.
CCTTGCTTTGTGTAAGCAAACCACTGCAAATGCTAAGCTTGAATAGCGTAATTACATTTCTCTTACATAATCTCTTTTTTTACTTTTTTAACAAATGTATTCTTCTTTAGGAATTTAGCATACTCTACATACATTAAATCCACAAGACTAATGCCTGGCCAGCCTACAACAGCATTTTTGTTGCTCACTAGATCTTGGACCTTTTTAAATATCACTTGTGGCATGAAGTGCTCAGCAGGCGTGTACAGTATGAAATATTGCATGCTTTTAAACATGTCTAAACAGTACTCTGGGCTAATGTTTGCTGCATCCTTTTTTTTTTTTTTTTTCATTACTTTCCTTTTTGCAATTTGCAGGAATCATGCGACCAGCATTGTTAATGTTGTTGTTTTTTTTTTTTGTTTTTTTTTTAAATATTAATTCACAGGCTGCTTTTTATGTTGTTCCAAAGCTTTTGTGCGCCCTGCAGCCACTCTGTTTAATTTCATTTTTCTGTTGTAGCGCGTCGCTTGCAGCTCAGTCCCTGGGAGAGCAACATTGTCAGTCGGCTGCTGACCCCAACCCATTCCTATCTGGCAAGGAGCAGAAGTGCTGTTTCTTTGTCTGGAGAGATAGGTATAGTTTTTTTCTCAAAGGGATTTACATGCTGTTAGCAAATGATTTTGGTACAGTATGCTCTATGGACTAAAAGTGATTAGATTGGAGAACTCCTCATTAGCTTGTAGTTTGTGCAGTCATCCCTCTACTACATTTTGTATTGTTTACCAGCTTTTTTCTGTTAGGGGGGAAAGATGGGAAGACCACACTAACCTTCATGGTATGGTGACACATTTGTCATCACAGCATGATTGTTAATTTTGGGAACACCCTCTGTTTTAAAGTAATAGAAACACCAAAAAGAAATTAACTATGTAATATGATTGGTGTAGAATAAGTTTGTGTAAATACTTAACCTGGGCGTCCCCAGTATATTTTTGGTGTGTAGTAATTGCAACATGTAAACGTTTAGTTGTAGCAAAGCCTTTAATAATAAACTCAGAAGTAAATATGCAAATTACTTATTATCATCAGTCTTTCTTATCTTTTATCTATTTAGTTTTTTGTATAATCTTATTTAATGTTAAAGTTTGTTGTGTGTGGTTTGACTTTTGATATTGAAGTGTTTTTGTTTGTTTATTTGTTACTTTTACCAGTGTATTATAAATGCATGTTAAATGATGTGATTGGAGTTAAACTGCATAACCTTCTATAACTCTCTGTTTTTCCTGGGTTTAACGGTTTTGCATTGCTTTTACTGTGGTGGCTGTGCTTTTCACCAATCCTCTTTTCATAGTAGTAAAATCACCTAAACTAACGAGTACGTTTCTAATCAATGTGCAGTTCTTTCTGATTACTAACATGTTTCAAATTAATAGTAGTTGCTGTGCGTAGCTTAACCGTCACTGTAAACACCCAAGTTTAAAAAGTAGATATGTACATCTGTCTTTGATTATTCAAGGGCAGATGTAGACTGACAGTGATGGTTCTGGTACCCACGTCTCTGGCATTTTCTGGTAGATCTAATAGCTGCTTTCTTTCTTCTCTTTTCTCCACCTCTGGTGCCTGTTCTCCTTCGCTCCCTCTCCATTGCTTCAAACACACCCTATAGTTATCCCCATTTGTCCCCGTTTAGCATCTTTCAGTCCCATGACTCCAGCATCCTACAAGCCTACCCACTGTAGAAGTGTGGAAAGACCAAGGGCTAGTGTCTTGAGTTCAGAGGTCACTAGCCACAGGAGAACTGTGCATTCAGTAACGGTAAGGTGGGGGTGGGGCCCATAGCAGTGAACATTAATTCATCATTTTAATGTTTATATGAATATTTAAACGCAAAACTGCCTCACAACCACAGTAAATCCAGGACACCAAATACCATTTATTATTATTATTATTATTATTATTATTATTATTATTATTATTATTATTATTATTATTATTATTATTATTATTATTGTTAATAATATTCAGTTTGACTTTCATAGGGGCTCAGAAAACCTTGTTGTGGGGATGTTTTGGTTTTTTTTTGCCATTTTTATAATCAAGTAAGACAGCCTTCTAAAACTACACCCTGACAACCCACCAGGTTTTACCAGTAAACTGAAATCCTGCCATGTACAGAATAACACCTCTTTAAACCACCACCATCACTAAACCTGTATGTGGCATCTTAAAGGGGGAGCATGTGAAATATAAATGAAATGCTAAACTCGCTCACCAAATATTAAAATGGAACAGGCTGAATTTGATGTAATAAAGTCGGAGTGTTTTTTTTTTTATTGTTTTCTGCACTTAAAAACCCAATATAAAAAGGCTTTTCTCAGAGTCCAACTGTCTGTGTAAGGACTTATATCATTAACTACTTATGGATGAGATCCAGGAAGTATTAGCCAGTGCAGGAGGGGAGGGGGATGTTGGCGTTAAGAACCATTATCTGCCTGGGGATTAGGTACCTTGAACAATAAGCCTTTATTTAAAAAGCAAAACAGACAACATAGGCTGCATTATTTGACTTTATAAATAATCAAACACAGAAGGCATATTTGACTTGTATACATAACACTATGTAACACAATTTTTGTTCCTGGGTAGTAAGTGTTATTTCCTAATTGCTTATGCCTCAAAAGTATAGAAAATGACTGTTATTCCCCACAAACTTTGCTTTTGTGACCAGGACAGTGGTATTTTGAAATTTGCCTATTTCCAATGAGAAAACGGGCGAATTTGTGTCTTTTTGTTCACATAAAGTCAGAAAAAAACAACATATGAATCCAAATTAACATGTATTTGTACTAAAGTAATACAAAAATGACTACAAAAGATTTAGAAGTGAGTAGTTTTTCGAGATTTACGATTATACTGTAAATCACTTTCACGAATCAGCCCCCAAATGTAGTCTCCCATCATGTTCTCGTTATACTGTCCTTGGTAGCGGCGTTCAAAGTCCAGTATATCCTGGTGGAAGCGCTCGCCTTGCTCCTCCGAGTACGCTCCCATGTTCTCCTTGAATTTATCAAGATGAGCATCAAGGATATGGACTTTGAGGGACATCCTACAGCCCATTGTGCCGTAGTTCTTCACCAGAGTCTCAACCAGCTCCACATAGTTTTCGGCCTTGTGATTGCCCATGAAGCCCCGAACCACTGCGACAAAGCTGTTCCAAGCCGCTTTCTCCTTACTAGTGAGCTTCTTGGGGAATTCATTGCACGCCAGGATCTTCTTTATCTGTGGTCCGACGAAGACACCTGCTTTGACCTTTGCCTCAGACAGCTTAGGGAAGAAGTCTTGAAGGTACTTGAAGGCTGCCGACTCCTTATCTAGAGCTCTGACAAATTGTTTCATAAGGCCCAATTTGATGTGCAGTGGTGGCATCAGCACCTTCCGGGGGTCCCAGCCGTACTCATCATACTTCAAGGCGTCCAGCAAGGTCTTGATGCTGTTGTAATCCTCTTTGAGGTGCACCGAGTGAGCCAGGGGAAGAGACTTGTTACCATTATGGAGCAGCACGGCTTTGAGGCTCCTGGATGAGCTGTCAGTGAAGGACAGTATAACGAGAACATGATGGGAGACTACATTTGGGGGCTGATTCGTGAAAGTGATTTACAGTATAATCGTAAATCTCGAAAAACTACTCACTTCTAAATCTTTTGTAGTCATTTTTGTATTACTTTAGTATAAATACATGTTAATTTGGATTCATATGTTGTTTTTTTCTGACTTTATATGAACAAAAAGACACAAATTCGCCCGTTTTCTCATTGGAAATAGGTAAATTTCAAAATATCACTGTCTTGGTCACAAAAGCAAAGTTTGTGGGGAATAATAGCCATTTTCTATACTTTTGAGGCATAAGCAATTAGGAAATAACACTTACTACCCAGGAACAAAAAAAAAAAAAAAAAATTGTTACACGGTGTAATTAAACAGAAGTTATATTTGATTTTATAAATAAACCATTTAAATTACATAACGGAGGAATAGCCAATCATTTTCTCCCCCTGTTATCATGTCAGTATAATCCATTTCCTGTGCAGCAGGTATTTCCCATGCATATCATCCCTAACTTCGAAACACTGTAAGAAACTTAGTCAAGTAGACACGTGTTTTGGCTAATGCCTTCTTCGGTATGCTGATTTAGATTTATAATGATTTATTTACCCTTGTAGAGTCAATCTCAGATGGGCCAATAATACCTGTTCTACAAGAAGTGTTAGACTATGAGGGCAGGATTGGATTCATCCAAGCAAAAACTATGTGACAATGTTTTACTACCAATGAAACGTAATAAAATAACCTTGGTTAATTAAGTATAAATTAATCATACATTCTTAAATCTTACATATTAGTTTATAGACTTAAGTTTTTTGAAAACATTGGCCACATTGACTTTTCTAGTAGCTAGGCTGAAGGTCTGTCAATTTCTAATGATTTACCTGCATTTCCAGCTGGCTTTAATGTCTTACTTTTCTTTGTTCAGATTGATAAAAAGGAAAAAGATAAAGAAAATGAGCAAGAGAAGAAAGGTTTATCAAACCTCACTGCTGCCCCCCCTGCAACCTTGACAGTCAGGAGGTCTCTTTCACCTTCTAATGTGAGAAGTAGAGCAAAGGCGCCCTCTCCAGCTCGGTAAGGGAACTGCATGTAGATAAACCACTTGTTTTGGTTGGATATAAGAAAAATGTGATGATGTGGGGGGAGGGGGGACGACAGATGACTTCTGAAGCCATTGTGTATTTCACATGATTTTGCTCCTGGTATTTTGAAAATACCATTGAGTTCCAAAAAAGAGCAAACATGTCAGTGACTTTTATCCCCTGTCATCATGGCTGTAAATTCAAAATCAGAGCTATCGGCACCATGAAAAGATAAATCATCATATATGAAATATGCATATTTCAAAATGTAAGTTCGATATACAGTCAGACAGACATATACCTTCATCTACTCCCTGATTCTGATATACATCCCCAGCAGGAGACAAAAAGGGAAACTCTCGCATGTTTAGGGTGAGAGACAAAATAAGAGTAGTTTAAGCAACTGGAAAGTAGACATTCCTGCTTTCATGTTCCAACTTGTCACTGACCCCAACCTGGTTTCAACTCAGACTTGTTCAGGTTGTAACACAACAGAAGCATACTAGCCAATTCCTTTTTTGTTTTGCTTTTTTGTTGTTGTTGTTGACAGAGTGCCTCACAAAACCCCTCCCTTGCCTGGTACTCCTAAGCAATTAAAATCCCCTCCCCAATCAGCTGTGGACTCACCGGCTCACAACCGTCCACTGTCGCCTGGCAACGTGCGGCCAGTGCGAACTGAAACCAACAGAGTTGAAGAGGGTGAGCACCTAGACGTGAGAGAGGAAAGCACAGAAGATATGCAACCATCAAATAAACCAAAATCAGATCATCCAGCACCTACTAAAGACACTGCACCTAAACCAGAGACTCTTATAGGTGGGGATGTGTTGCAATGTTTTTTTTTTTCCCAATGTTGTTAGAAAAATATTATGAAAAGAGACAAGAGTACATTGCTGTGGTTCTGCCAAGTTATATAGGATAATGCTTGAATTGAAATGTAACAGTTTAAAGCCATATTGAAATCTGACATCCCCACAATTTTGGTTCTCCTGAAGACAGCACCAACAGTACTTTCATGAAGATACTATTTTGAGTTAATGATTTGTAATTATCATGGTTGCCTTTTTGTTTTCTTGTTAAACCCGGTTTCACAGCGATTTTGTAAAAACTTGGGGTCCTTAAAGATAATTTAGAGTCATCAGAGACTTTATTTGAGATGTTTTTACAATAAATCTGCCTGCTCAGGTAGGCCTGTGTATTTTTCTCTATTGGTTAAAACAGGGTTCATATATACAGCACTTTGTTCTTGGACCTTTGGAGGGGTGTAATAGAATTGAAATCAAATCTAAATTCTGTTTGTATCAACCATGTTGGTCTGTTTTCCATCAGAATCTGTTCCAGTCCTGCCTCAGCCACAGGCACAGGCTCCAGCCTCGCTGCCTCCCCAACCAGCAGCCGCCATGGCAAAACCATCAGCCGGCACTACCGACCCCGAGGAAGCCACACGACTGCTGGCTGAGAAGAGACGACAAGCCCGGGAACAGAGGGAGAAGGACGAAGAAGAGCGAAGGCAGAGAGAGGAGGCTGAAAGGTAGGAATGAAAGCCTACAAAGAAACAACACAACCCTTAAGATTCAATTACATGTAATCACTCTAGTTCTGATGTTGTTCATTGTTTGTAGATCAATCACTTTTCAGGCCAAAGCATTTTAACAGTGGATGAGGTGCTGTGTGGTCCAGTGGTTTCTGCAAATATGATTTAATTAATCAAAATGGGTTTTAAAAAAACAGACCTTAAAGTTTTGTGAATAGGGCTCATTGTCTCTATTTTGGTCATGCATTTTGAATTATTTTTACCCTTCAGGACATAGTTGTTCTTTCAAAACCTGAGTAGGTTTTCTTATTTTCAGACTTACAATTACTTTGAGGGTTGGTGTTACCCTAGAAATAAAAAATCAATGTCCGTAGTCATACCTGGTGCCATGTTGCAGGCTATGTTTGCAATGAAAATCACAGCTTCCTTAGGGTTTTGAATGAGCACTGAGCATTTTAGTTTATGTAAAGTGCATCATTTCATCAAAGGCATTGAGAAACAACATTGAATTGCCGTTTTCAAGTCGTAACATTGTGTGCCTAAAGCACTCTGTTCTGTCACTTGCAGGCGAGGGCGGGAGGAGATGGCTCGCCGGAAGGCTGAGGAGAAGGCTCGCCGGGAGGAGGAGGCCCGACTGCAGGGAGAGGAGAGGAAGAGAAGGGAGGAGGAGGAGAGGCGTGCCGAAGAGGAACAGCAGCAGAAGCTGGCCGAGAAGAGAGCACAGAAAGAGAGAGAAGAGGCGGAGCAGGTACAAAGACCAGGAAATGTTTTGTTGTTCAAGTACATTCACAAGAGTTATTACAAAAAAAAGAGGATGCTTATTTTCACGTGAAGTAATGTTTGTCTTTATCAGTAATGTTAACATGCTGGTTGTATCAGCTTAATGTTCTTTTTAGTATGATAGACTAGCAACTAAACATAATACTGTTTTCGGCAAATTTGGTCCAGTCAAACGTTCCTGCGACATTGTAGAAAGTAAATTAGTTTTTTATTTAATTTAGAGTTCAGGCAAAAAAAAAAAAGCTTCTCTCCCCTGACGCTACTGTGACAGGCACAGTCAAAACCAAAAATGTGTTTCCAGGTTCATTCAAACACGCAGCCCTACGCGTGTGAGACACCCATGTATTCCCCTCAAGTTTGCAGCACTGACGGCACACGAAAGCAAACTTTGTTTGTAGTGTGTCGACATTAGTACATTTTTGAATGTCTGACCATTTTAGCTTAAATCATGGGTTACATGATTATGCGGCACATACTGATATAAAGAATGGTAAAATGGCTAATAAGTCATTCGTTCTGGTGCGGACTTGAGGTGAATATAAGTTTTTTTTATAGTAACTGAGCCACGACAACAGGGGCCCCTTGTTGCCTCGTGCCCCATGCAATTGCATGGGCTGCATGGGCCTAAAACCACTACTGAGTACATGGCTGTGGAAATCCAATACGCAGACTGTTGACCCAGGTAAGTGCATATTGGATGAATGAGGTCGGTTCTTTTAAGGACACATTATTTATGTCAGTTTGAGGTACCTATTACACTATTACTTAATTATTCCTTCTGGACATTGTGTATCCATTCATATGGTGTACCATTATGAGATGGGATTAGAACTGTTTTCATTAGCATTCTGATTAACACTTATTTTAATAAATCAATACAAAGTAAGGACATTTACTTGTAAAAAGGCATTTATATCTGTTGCTATTTTCCTTTATGAAATATATCTTCATGACAATGGTTCCTTTGTATGCTCCTTTTGTTATTGTGTTTACGTTTGTGGGCTTTGTCTGGTTTAATGACAAAGCAGTTCATGAATGATTGTTGCTGTTTTTCAGAAAGAGGAAGAGGAAGCTCGTCTGCGGGAGGAGGATGAGAGGATGAGATTAGAACGGGAGAGAAAATTCCAGAAAGAGGAGCAGGAGCGCTTGGAAAGAAAGAAGGTACAATCCATCACATGGGCAGGGCCTGCATGATTTGAGTGGGAATGAGCACTAAATAAACATGTATTATAAGGCCAGTCTGTAAAATGGTATATATAAATATTATTATTATTATTATAATAATAATAATATATAAATATGTGACAGATATTTAATAAATAAATATATAACACCGATAGTCTCACTTTTACCAGTCGTCATAACTTATAAAAACCCCTTAAGCATTTTCCCTTTCAACACCTCCCTGATTTCTAGAAAAGTGTTTTGACTATTTTTTTTTTTTTTTCCAGCGACTGGAAGAAATCATGAAAAGAACAAGAAGGTCTAATGGTGCTGATAAGGTACAGCTATTTTCTAGACTGATTTTGAAAAGATTTGTTTTCATTTTATTTTATTTTAGATGATTACGGCTTCCTTTTTTCTTTTTAGAAACCTGTTTCACAAAGGAATGGGGAGGTGTCCCAGCAGACCAAAACAGAAGAAACAGGTATTTATATATTCATTTAAATACTTCAAACCTGTATAAATCAGACCTGGATTATTGCTTTGAGACAATTCATACACCTCTTTAGGCTGGGAAGATGATACCCTGTTTGGATCAACTCGAGTTCAAAATATCTTTTGGGCAAATCCAATTTTGTTCCTTTTTTTATTTGATTAGACTTTTTTTAAGAACAGATGTTGCCTAATAAGTGTAGTAGCTATTAACCCTAAACTAGCATTTTATGTTTCAAAGACTTTATAAAAAGTAAAGCTTCAGACAAATTGACTATTACACAGCCGTTTTGATTGGTGATGCAGTCTTAGTCCATGTCTCATGAGAAAACCCTGCCCCTATGTTAACACTACGCCTTTCAGAAGAGAAACATTTTAAAGACATTAATAACTCTGTTACTTGCTACACAAGCTTTAGAAATTAAATAAGAAATCGGCTAAAAAATAAATAGGTGAGATATATAATAAGGATGTTTTTTATTCCAGTAAATACAGCACATGCCCAAGGGATACAGTATGCTGCACGCTTGTTTGTTTGTTTTTAATGATACATATATAAGAAAACTATTCAATACAGTTTTTCTTTTTTTAAAAAAAATGCATACAAATCATTGATGATCATTTCTTAACATTTTATTTTTCATATTAATTTTATTTTTGCAGTGCCCAGTCAAATGCCTGAACAGACCCCTCAGTCTGTAAAGATAGAGCAGAAGTCACATGAGGAACCAGCTGCACAGTGTACACGCAGCAATGGCCATGGCCAACTGAGCATTTTGCATTCACATCCAGCTCCAGTAACAGAGGAAAGGTGAGCCGGTGTGCACTTTCTGTTAGTAACGTGTATGGGAGTATGGTGGTTCCTTACGTGGTGCTGTGCCAGTGTTTGAGGAAGACAGTTGCATTACCAGTAGTTAGGAAAAAATATAACTAGTTACAAATACAATTTAGCAATTCCTGTCCTCACACAGACCACATCTTCAATGATTTCTGGACTACATAATGTAAATGGGTTTCTTTCTTATTGACTTGAGAATAAAACAGCTTTTTATAATTTTATAGCTTTTTGCTGTCTGGCATGCCTTTTTGCCATTTTGTTTTCTGAAACCAGTGTCTTTGTGTTTCAGCACTTCAACTATTGTTAAACAACCAAAAGAAAATGGCATTTCCGTACAGAATGACAGTTTTGAAGAGGTGATTAACCTCCCTGTTGGAACCAAAACATCAAAGCTGGACTTGACTGGAGAAGGAAGCCAGGATGTCAGCGCAATTATTCCTGTACTTGCATTCAAAGAGAATGGTTCTCTGGGATCATTGGCTAATGCTGAAGGTGTTCAATCACATCAGACAGCGGGTTAGATGTATTTACTAACATACTTCTTGAATCGGGTATCAAGCCTATGATGCTAAATATGACTTGCTAATGCGTGTAGCAAAGGAGAAGCCATACTAATTTCAACTTCCCCCATATAAAATAGGAAAACATGGTGGGGAGCACGACAAACAAAATTGAAATGGTGGAAATGGCAAATAGCTGCTTCCTAACGCAATTTGTCAAGGCTCCAACCAGAGGGGAGGCATGCCTTGATTTAGTCTTTTCAAATAACAAAAACAGAGGTCAGAGAATCATTGGCAAACTCAGATCACAACATGGTCTCATTTGGAGTGCTTTTTAAAACCACAAAAGTAACGACTAAAGCAAAGGTTTACAATTTTAAAAAGGCAAACCATGAAGGTATGAAACCGACTAACAAAAGTAGATTGGAGTAAAATAGAGAAAACATCCACAGAAAAAGCTGGCTATCTTTCAAAAACGTAGTGCTAGAGATGCAAAACAATTACATCCTAAAAGTAGACAAATCAAAATCGAAAACAAAATGGTTTAATAGATCAATTAAAAAATATATCTAGAGAAAAAAGGAACTTTACAGAACATTTAAAAGGGACCAAGAACAAAGTGCACAGAAAGAGTACTTAGAACTGCAAACACAAGTCAAAAAGGAAGTTAGAAAGGCCAAGAGAGAGATAGAAATTAACATTGCCAAGGAGGCTAAAACCAGTTCCAAATTTTTTTCCCCAATATTACAACAGCAAAAGAACATTCGAGGAGGAAGTAAAATGCCTCAGAGATACAAATGGCAAAATCATAGATGAAGAAGAAAATTGCAAATATATTAAATGATTACTTTTCACAAGTTTTTACAAAGGAGGATAAGGGCAACATGCCCTACATGCCAATCTGTTCCTATCCAGTTTTAAATAACTTTAGTGTAACAGAGGCAGAAGTGTTAAGGGGACTAGGAGCTCTCAAAATAAACAAATCCCCTGGGCCGGATGAGATCCTCCCAATAGTACTCAAAGAAATGAAAGAAGTTATTTACAAACTGCTAACCAAGATCATGCAACAGTCTCTTGAGACAGGGTTTGTACCAACAGACTGGAGAATTGCAAACTTAATACCAATCCACAAAAAGGGAGACAAAACCGAACCAGGTAACTACAGACCAATAAGCCTGACTTCTGTTATATGTAAACTTATGGAAACTATAATAAGATCCAAAATGGAAAATTCTCTATATGGTAACAATATCTTGGGAGACAGTCAGCATGATTTTATGAAAAGGAGATCGTGTCTAACTAACCTGCTTGATTTATTTGAGGATGCAACATCGACAATGGATAATTGCAAATTATACGACATGGTTTATTTAGATTTCCAGAAAGCTTTTGACAAAGTCCTGCATAAATGATTAATTCTCAAACTGAACGCAGTAGGGATTCAAGGAAATGCATGCACATGGATTAGGGAGTGGTTAACATGTAGAAAACAGAAAGTACTGATTAGAGGAAAAACCTCAATTATGTCCTCTGCTCTTCCTAATCTACATTAATGACTTAGATTCTGGTATAGTAAGCAAACTTGTTAAATTTGCAGACAACACAAAAATAGGAGGAGTGGCAAACACCGCTGCAGCAGCAAAGGTTATTCAAAATGATCTAGACAGCATTCAGAACTGGGCAGACACATGGCAAATTATATTTAATATAGAAAAGTGTAAGGTACTGCATGCAGGCAATACAAATGTGCATTATAAATACCATATGGGAGATATTGAAATTGAAGAAGGAATCAATGAAAAAGACTTTATTTAGAAATGTGTTCATCTAGGCAATGTGGGGGAGCTATAAAAAAGGCCAACAAAATGCTCGGATACATAATGAAAAGTGTTGAATTCAAATCAAGGGAAGTAATGTTAAAACTTTACAATGCATTAGTAAGACCTCACCTAGAATATTGTGTTCAGTTCTGATCACCTCGCTACAAAAAGGATGTTGCTGCTCTAAAAAGAGTACAAAGAAGAACGACCAGAATTATTCCGGGTTTAAAAGGCATGTCATATGCAGACAGGCTAAAAGAACTGAATCCTGTGACAGGATGGCTGACGAGGTGACCTCAGGCCAGAAACAGGAAGGAAAACAAAAGGCAAGTACTGCAGGGCAAAAGACACTTGCGGCGCCGTTTATTTTTAAATAACAAAAATAAATAAGCGGTTTTTAACAAAAAACACAAAGTTTAAACAAAATAATCACAAACACCACAAGAAAATAAGTATTCCAGGTCAGGCTGGGCAAATCGCCTTCACTGTTCCTACATTTATTTTATTTTAGTTTACTTTGTGTCGTCTCCTCCGCTCTCGTTCTCTACTTCCGAACACCCACCCCGAGTGCAGAGAGCTGCAGGCTTATATACGATTAGCAACAATTAATTGACTCGGGAGATGGTCACCTTCTGCACAAGGTTTTTAATGTGGATGGGGCTTCCCATCCATGCTGTAAAACAATAACAAAATATGACACCCTGGGATCCTTCAAGAAGCTGCTTGATGAGATTCTGGGAACAATAAGCTACTAATGACCAAACGAGCAAGATGGGCCTAATGGCCTCCTCTCGTTTGTAAACTTTATGTTCATATGTAACAGTAATAAATAAATATGAAACCCTGCTTAGAAAAATCTACTTCTTAATGTTGATACTATAAAGCCACTTTATTTTATACTATTTTTGTTCTACATAATTTTTCACAATTTGTTACAGATTTATATAATGATACTGACACTTTTCTCATTTTTAAATTTTAGAAGTCATCTGAGAATTCCAGCTGAAAGGAAGTGAAATTGGCAAAAGCAGCTGCAGTTCTTTTTCTTTTTTGTTTTTTATATATACCAAGGAGTGATTTGGGGCTATTTTCCTGATCTGGCACTTTGGAAGAAGTCAACATATTTTATATCAAAGATTGAAGCAGACTGGATACCTTTTATTGTTAAATGACCAGCTAATGTTTCTCACCACTTTATAACGCTGTGTGTGTATTGTGTTAAACAGCTCCCTTACACCAGTTTAGATTTCCTGTATCCTCAGAAAACAAAAGATTTAAATGTTGTGTGCGACTGTGACGGGAAGAGGGGAATGATTTTGTTGGGTGTTACAAATGACTGTAATCTGAAATCCGCTACAATTTTACACATATCATACTTGAAGAAGCCTCATTGCTTTAGAAGTAGCTGCTAATGGGGTGTTAAGTTTAAACCTGAAAGTTTAAATTTAATGACCGAGAACCTGTATAGGGGTGCACACTCTTAAACCGTTTTCTCTTTGTAAACCAAGAATAGTCTTGGAAAGTTATACAACACTGATGTCTCCTAGTTTTTTAACTAATGTAAAAATGTGGAAAATATATAGTAAATTTAATATTTTCAATTATGAATAAAACTGTTCGCTTGAGCAGGTTAAGCTTTGTTAAATGTTTTGGCAAAGCAGCCAGGAGATGTATTAAGTACACATTCAATACCAGAAGTAGTATGATTGTTGGATTTAATAGCATTGGTCCAATAGATATTGCCAGTATATAAACAACATACAACCCCACCCCCCCCCCCCCCACCCCGATTTTTAGATTTAAATCGAATTTCTTAAACTGCTGCTACTTTATGAATTTCCTTTGCCTTATCGGCTCATGAGAGTAAATGAGGTTCGAGTGATTGTGGAAGTCTTTGTGTTTACTCGTTTCAGAGCAGGGGGACATGGAGTTTGAAATGCATTCCTAAAATGTGACTTTCCCTTAGTTTTTTGAACTTTTGATATATACTGAGCATCAAAAGAAACTTATTTATATTTGGATAAAATTCACTAGATGTGATCGAAAAATATAGCAGGTGCAGTGACTTTTTATTGTGCTGATTAACAATTGACATCACGAAGATGCTGCAAAATGATCTGTCAATCTTGGGCAGGTGTTTTGACTCTTGGTCTCCCAGTTTGTGGCCTGTCATTGACAGAGTGTGTCTGGTTATACCATCTCGCCAGGTTTGAAATTGCTGGCTGTGAGCACCCAAGACGGCGAGCCACAGTACGCTGCCCTAGTCCAGCCTCCAACATGCCGATTGCACGGAGGCGCTGCTCTCTTGACAGACGTGGCATATTCTTTTTTTTCTGTGATTTTCTTTTTTGCTTTTATTCAAGCTTGCAATTCAGCAGCTGAAATCACTCCATATCCAGTGTTCAATCAACTGTCTCACTAATTAGGTGCATATGCTTCAGTCAGTCACTCAAGTGTGGCATGGTCAAGAATGAATGATCGAGTGATTAAAAAAGAAACTGCCCATCATTTATATACCTTATTTTTTTTTTAATAAACGTGTTATAATAGTGATAAGTTTCTTTTGGTGCTCGGTATATATTCCATTATTTCTGCAACACTTGAACCATTTAACTTCCATCTCACACATTTTAGGCATTGTTGCTATAGAACATGGTTGTCAAAGCTTTGCAACTTTTAGGGAGTGCAGACCTGAATTGTTTAAAGACTACTAAAATTCCTACGTAATACAGTATAAGCACTGGCTGGACTTTAAATCCAGCTTTAATCTGATTTTTGACTAAACTGTTACGCAGATGGCAAAACAACAAAAATCAACTAATGTATATTTTATTATTAAAACTAATGGCAAAGCTTTGAAAATTTTAAAGAGAAATAATGATAATGAATTACTAAAGCCATTTAGTGGTTTGTTTTAGTAATAGTGTGACTATTCCGATTGGATCCTGTTTTGTTTCCTTTACAGTCCACTGCTGTCCATGTACATAGAAATTATATTTAATAAGCAGAACTCTGTCCAATCTGTGGTAGTTTTCATTCCATTCAATCTGTATAGCATGTACAAACAAAAATAAACTGTTTGAAAAAAAAAAGTGAATAAGTGATTGCAGAAATGATTTTACTTTTATAAGCAAAGTCTTATTTGTTGTTTTTCTCATAACCTCAGTCAACGTTAAGTTGGTAATTTCCTTAATTATCCTTCAAAACGCTTGTACAGTGTTAAGGTTCAGCACAATTCAAATCTTTCAGTCCTTGTACCTCAAAATCACTGTGTTTTGTTATTTTGTTCTTAATATCTTTGTTTCTGCGTGGGAGCACTTCAGTACTCCACAGATGCTGCAGCACACAATGACTGCCAACTCGAGTCAGTCATATTAGTGAAATGATGAGTTGGTCAAAATAAACAAGTGTTTTTTGAGGTGCTAGCATCGGTTTGAAGTTCTACCTCACTTGCAGATTGGTAGTGTGATATGAAACTTTTCAGCTCCATGATAACTGTTTAAATTTTATCTGGTGGCAACTGTCTAGCTTTCTGCATCATTGAACAAACAACTGGCATGGATTCTCTTAGAAAAGCCAAAGAATGAGCACTGAATACATTCATTTTAGGCACATTTTGTTTATTAAAATTGAACAATACCATGCTGTATTTGCATACATAAAATTAATCTCAAACTAAGAAAAACACTAAAAAAGGACTACATACCACCAACCCATCCCTATTATCTGCAGTTTGTGAAGCCAACCTGAGATACTGAACACTAACCAATCAGTTTGTAACTATGGTGAAAAGATGCTTGTCATTTTGATTCACCATTATACTGAATGATCTGTGACACACAATTTCTTCGTCTCAATTCTGTAATATTAGATTTGTATTCCTTCAGTATTGGGAGGTACACTTGTCTATTCATAGCATTTCTTTTTTTTGTGGTTCAGTTGGCAGATTTAATATCATGCAAGTTTTGATTCTGATTAAGGAAAATGTTTTTAAGGGGTACATCCTACCAAACCTCTCTGCAAGATCTACTACATGCATTTGAACACCACATCGGAGGGGAAAATAAATAATTTCCCCCATCTCAATTGAATCTAAAATCTTTTCCCTTGTAATAAGTACTTGAATTACTGTATCAATTTTAACACACACATCACTATACTTGAATTTAATATGCAGGCTATTTTTTTAGAAGAAAAAAAATTGGTTTAAAAAGTGTGTCTTAAATTCGAAGGAATACGGTTCATGGATTTTGTGATTTTTAGTCTTGGCAAAAAACAGATTTAAAAAATGTATTAAGAGCAGATCTGCTGACAAATGTAAAATAACAACTGATAAAACACAAGCACAATAGATAACACATTGTTAAAGTAAAAATTGAAAAAAGATTCACTGGGAGACGTGGTCATTAATGTCCCTGTCCTCCTCTGTTCATTGAGTGCATTGCCATCCTCAAAAGAGCCTGCGTTTCTTCTGTTTGCTGCTGGAACCTCTGAAGTTGTTCCACTAAAGGGCTTAGTCCAATAGCTGATGAAAAGTTGGCATCTAGAAATACATTAAACACACCAAATTGAACCAACATTCCCCCACACCAAACCTTTTTTATGAACAGTACCTATAACCAAAATGAGCAATATCAGAGTTTAAAGTTATGCAAAGAAAAACTCATTTTTAATACTAAACCCCTAATCTCCCCCTTTAGCGTAACCAAGCTCACACAGCATAAGCATTAAAACACAGTGATTTGTTTCTCATAGGAGCAATTACGTTTATCTTGTGGGATTTTGGATAAAAACCACCCCTTTCTTATTAGTTTATGAAGCATCATCTTTGTCTATCCATATGCCCCAGAGATGCGTAATTGTATTGTCTGCTGAACCTTGTAAAGGTTTTGTATGCTGCAAAGTAAATGGAAGCTTTAGTTTTCCTACCTACCTTCATTGAGCCTGCAGAGGGTGAGTATTCCTAGGTGCTGGAACCTAACTTCTTGGTGACTCAGAAATCGTAGCAGGTATCCCAAAACTTCACTGATGTGAGGCTTTAAAGACTGCCGAACTTCATCTGTACAATGTATACATAATATACCAGTAGTTGTTCAGGTTGCTTACAAAAAGACATGTTCACAATACTGTAACCTGAGCTTAGTTTGCAGGTTATTTTATTTAGAGTTTGTATATTGAACTGTCCCACATATCATTTCTTGAGGTTTCAATAAAATAGATTATGACATTACCAGCACAGAAATGAGCATGTTAGACTGGTTATATGCTTGTAAATTTGTTGTAGCTGTGTTGGCCACTTGGGCAGCACTGATTCAATTGCACTTATTTTTTAATTGTTCTGGAGAGATACATGACTATTTCTTGAAGAGTAATTAGCCTCAAATATCTTTTTGATTGTTTTCTCCAACCTTTTTATGGCATTTTCAGTCATTCTGAATGATTCTGGGTTCTGTTCCAATATCGAGTTAATATAATTTTCTCTATGTAGCTTGGGTAAGCTGGGCCAATAGCAGCAGTTTCCAAAACAGCAGTGTCCAAATTGTATGGGAGATAGACTGAAGGGGGTGGGACGTGGTGAGAGCAAAGAGAGAGAGAGAGTTGGGAGCGAGGACTTATGTCACCTAGTTTTTTGGTCTGGAGACTAGCATATTTTTTAGGGTAGGGTATGTTAATGGCACATTTTCTATTTTAATGCGTTGCCCTATGTTTGTGTTTATTATTTCATTTACTTGTGCAGTAAACATCAACGGGGTGGGAACCTCCCTACCTATTGGTTCTATAGTACTGTTGTCTGGTTTATTTATATACCTAGAACATTTAGATATATACAGCCTATCTTTGCTTTAGGTGGAGGCATCACCATAAATAGTATTTATCTGCACAAGAATACCCAGGACCCAATTCTTTCAGCTTGTTTGGTAATTTTAGTGGTTAGGGGTTACATCTATATCTGGCCCATCACTTTTGAGAAACGTGTGTACCTTTTGTAAGCAATATACAAACGTTCAGTGGTGTTATTGTAAAACAGCAGTGCGGGATATTTTCTGTAATGCTTTTTTTCAAAATGCATTAGAGAGAAACAAAAAAAAAAAAGGATTCACCTTTTGGTTCAAGCTGGCCGATAATATAGGCAGCGTGAAACGATAACTCTGTATTTTCCAACTGGCCAGCCAAACCGATGAGACGTCCTACCAGCTCAGAATTCAATTTTTCAGCTATGTGTGATTTCAGTGATTCTGGAAAAACAAAATTAAAAAGATAGAATTTCTATACGGGACAGGCAGATAATCTACAGTGACAACTGACTTGCATCACTTCTGCTTGTAAAATGTACATGCAGTAATTCAGGCAAAGTATTTGTTTTTTAAAAAGCTATATGAACTAGATATGCACCAATTAGCTTCTGTGCCTTTACAATGCACCCTTGTTCAGTTTAACTTATTTTTATTCCTAGTTACAACTCCCCACGTGTTGCTACAACGGTTTCATTGTCAACATCCTTGACAACTTTTTACACTTAACACTTAACTGTTTCAAAGCTCCTTTCAAAATGTCCGCTCTAGTGCACTGTAGTGGAAGGATTATTGCCCACATTGTCAAAGAGGTATCACAGCAATAACGATCCATTATATGGTATGGAAAAGAAAAGCCACAGCACTTAGTTGAAATGACTAGATAAGACCCTCCCTAGCGTTTTACATACTGCAGACAGAAATACATTAAAGAGAGGCTCTTCTGCATTGTTAGAGTTTGATTTTCATAGTCTTTGTACACACATTTTGGTTAATTCAGTTTTGAGGTCCACTGCTGTTTGGATCAGTTGAACAGCATGTAGAATGTCCAGCATAAAAAGCATTGGGGCCAACATGGAGGGGATTCATAATACATAATACAAACGAACAGGAACAATGCTGAATTAAAGGACAAATTAAGGACAGAACGTACAAATACAATACCTGACATTTCTGTGCAAGCTAACTAGAATGAAAAGGATACCACATGCCAGGTGAATGGCAGAACTAAGTTCGAAGTTGTTCTAACCTTAACCTTAATGTTGGTTATAAATCCCTAATTATGTCCAACTAGGTAGTGTATGCATTGTGCTGTTTCATACGGAGATTCTTTATTTTTGTTGCAGAAATAAAATAGACTTTTTAAAGATGGTTTACCAAGCGCTGTAAGCTCTTTTACACAGGTAGTGACCCAAAGCAGGGATTCTTCTGTAGTATCCGTACAAGCAAGAGTCTGGAGCAATCCTTCTACACACTCGCTGTCAATTACAGCCTAAACAGAGGAAAGAAACATATTAAATCTATTCCTTTAGTTATTATTTGATTTTTTTTAGTTTTGCAGTCTTTGCTGTCTCAACCACATAAACACATTTCTGGGGGGAAATTGAATAACAATGCCCTTCCCAGTTGTGTTTCATTAACTGTATATTGATAGTGTTTGGGGTACCACTGCAGTTGTGTTTCATTAACAGTATATTGATAGTGTTTGGGGTACCACTGCAGTTGTGTTTCATTAACTGTATATTGATAGTGTTGGGGTACCACTGCAGTTGTGTTTCATTAACTGTATATTGATAGTGTTGGGGTACCACTGCAGTTGTGGGTCAGATTACACATCTGGGAAAATTATCTCTTCAAAGGTATGAGAATATTTAAAAAACAAGTGTTCAGAGTGGGGTACACGGGCAATAAATTTGCATGATCAGAAACTTTATACCAAGAACTTAGTTGATAGCAGAATGTTTCTAATGTATATGTTATTTGGGTCAACTTTGCTAGGTATGAAGTTAGAATGGTCTTCCTCAATTTGGTTTAATTGATTAGGGCTAGATGCAAGTTTTAAAAATGAAAAAAGAAACAATAATTTAATGTTACAAAGTTTTCTTTTTTTTTTTTTAAATGGCATAATAAAGCTATACAAGGCTAACCCAATGGTTTAATTTTAATTAATTATAGCTACAGTATTTCTGTAACAATTTGCGAGTACATGTAAAAATGTAAGTTTGGCAGACAGATAAACAGGGAGCTTCCATTTACCCCCATATTCTGATACTCTTAATATACAGAAATTTTCACATGATACATATTATAAATTACACACAATTACAGAATGAAGAAAAATGTAAGAAAATGCCTACAAAAACAGATCATTAAAATGACAGTTAACATATGAAGAATACATTGATAAAGGCAATTTTTGCTGTTAACTGCTCCATTCCGACCCTCCGATTTTAAACTCTAAAGCCCTCGAAACCCATTCTGAATTGCAAAGCAACTACATGAGGCTTAGAAAATCTGAATGCTCTCTCACTTGAAGGCTGAGAACAAAGGACTCGTCGAGTATTCAGAACTGAAAAACAACTGAAACACAATGTCTATGAAATACTCTGTGTTGGATAAATATTGTCTTGTCACAGTTAAATCTTCAAAGAGGGAGTTGTGTTTCATATTTCCTTCAGTTGTGTAGTTAATATTACCACATCTTCTACATACTTATGTATTTGTACACCTGACTCTCTCTCTCTCATTTTGACAGAAGGAGTATGTGTAGCCTGCCCTGACCACTGGGAGCGATTTTCTTCTCAACATAAAAATAATTGGGCTACCAGTTGTGACCTATGCATGTTAGGGCAGGAGGGGGCAGCTGATGATTTGTAGAGAGTGAGGAAGAAATGGTATGTCAAATATATTCAAGCAAATAAAGATAATGATTTTCTCCACCATCCTGCATTGCACCCACATAACACTGTGTGAATTAGGTCTCTTATAGTTGGTTTTATCATAGAGTGGTATTGGAGAAATGTTCCGATTTTAGGTACAGGGAACATAGCGAGCCAGATGGTGTATTTTATGAAGGTCAAAGACCCGGCCTCCAGAGTAGAGGTTCTCTGTATCTGCACAGCTAAACTTTATATAATGCCAAAATGGGCTTTACCTTTTTCATGGAGCCACAATGCAAGGCATGCATTTGCCTAGCTGTACTGAGACATACAAGTTACCTGAACACTCTGACTGGAGCTCAGATTCCTGATGGTATATGTAGTGTGGCTGAGGATTACTGGATTGGTTCTGTAACTAAGTAGCTCTTTCAGAATCTTCAAAAAGCCTTCATCCACTAAGGCACCCTGAAAAAATAGTATCAATAAAATAAACCAGACAAGATTTCTCTCATGTCTTTGAAAAAAAAAAAGAAAAGCAATTACCAGAGATGTGCACCTCTCTTGGATTAGCATACCAGTACAAAAATATAGCTAAGCCCTGCCAAGAACATAGAATTTGCATAACACCTGGTAATACAAGGGAACTAACTAAGGTAGCTTATTCTTTTGTACTTCAGTATAATGCCACTTTGAGGCAGATATTGAAATGGATTTTCTTGTGTCAATACTCTTGTAAAATATGTTCCCATTAAATATGTTTAGGGCTTGTTTCATTGATCCTTTTTAGTTCCACTTTTCTTTACAAACTATTTTAAAGTGGCTATGACTAACTAAATACTTTCATAATCCTTACCTGCAGTGCACATACATTAACTATATAGCTCTCAGTTTTGAAAGTAACATATGACATCGCAAACATGTGTTTTCATTTTAAAACTTCTGGTACTACACAGGGTAAAAGTTATTTCTCAGTTTGCTTGCCCTGTCTTCCAGGAAATATGTTTCACTTGCACTTCTCTGGTCATTTCACCTCCTCAGTGGGGGCTAAGCGTCCACAGTAACTGGCTGCAAACCATGTCAGTCATAAGGGGAAAGCACCTGGTTTGTTAATGACAGGAAAGAAGGCTCTCATCTTGCTGAGAGGGATCATTAGCTCTTTAAATACTCTAATGGTTGTAAGAGCTGATAAACATTTTAGTGTTACATTTTCCCCTACATTCTGAATACCTTTCCGCTATAGTCTGAATTTCCTTCTACTTCCACCCTCTATGACTAGCAGGCTTTAATACTGTACACCAGTGGTCGGCAATTAAATTTGATGGTGGGCCAAATGACCCGCGGGCAGCCGCAGAGCGGGCCACTTGCAATACCAACTGTATAAATGGGTAATTGTATGTAAAAAATAATGTGATATCTTGTAACAATTGTAAGTCTCACTGGATAAGGGCGTCTGCTAAGAAATAAATAATAATAATAATAATACCGGCTGGTCAATAAAAAAATGGGACAGGATGAATTAATGCTATGAATCCATTTTAAAAGCAAGTACGTAAAATACAAGGTTTTTTTTTGCTGCTTGAAATGACCACAGATAAACTGCAACTTTAACAAACTGTGGCCACAACTACTGAACTAAAACATCTTAGTTTTAAAAAAAAGAAAAAAATAAATTATTGGGCTCCCGAGTGGCGCACCTGGTCAAGGCACTCTGCGTGGAGTGCAGGATGCTCCCTATACCCTGGAGGTCGCCAGTTCGAGTCCAGGCTATTCCACTGCCGACTGTGGACTGGAGTTCCCAGGGGGCGGCGCACAATTGATTTTGTCAGTGAGAGAAAAGACAAATATATCTCGTCCTTGGAGTGATGTGTTAAGCCATTTAGCACAAGCTTTTCAATTTTTTTTTTTTTTTTTTTACTGCTCATCGGGTCATTGCTGTCAATTGTTTGATATTTATAAAGCAACTTTCTGAACTCCCTTCACAACAAAAATCACAGAGACTACTGAAGTACATCCTGCTGACATGGCAAGTTAGTTGCTAGGTAACCAGTTCAGAACTTTCAGACAAAGGCAGGTAGGGCCAGTGACTCACTGGGAGTACAAATGATTAAAATGTGGAAATAATAATACATTAACGTACCTGCTTCTTAAACTAAGATGTTTTTATTTTTATTTCGCAGGTATTCGACACATAACTTCATTTTGACCGCTCCGTCTTTACACTCCTCCCTTTTCTATTTTGACTCCAGCTGCTGTGCTCTGCCTAAGAACACCGGAAATCGACAGCTTAAGACTAGTTTGACAGATTAGCTTTCAGGTTGACTAGTGCGTAAAGAGCACATGTTTTGTTGGATATTTACTTTTAAAAACACAAAACGCCGGACACATTATCAATTTGTATTATACGTTAACTTATGTAAGAACGGTATGCATTTATTTAATCGGTTAACCCATTACATCCCTAGCTTTGACAACTTCAGCATTCCCAGGTACATAACCGTTTTTGTCTGTGATCCATTCTGACCCGCCTATATATGTCCATTCTATCACACCTGGTGTTCTAAAGCTGATCACAGAACGAAAGTGCCATTTTTCGCACTAAAATTTGTCATAACGCAATGAAGCATTTAAAATAAAAATGTATGCTACATTTGAATTTTGTTTTATATTAATTAATCTGCATTCCTGTCTATCATATGAGGATTCCAGTACCATAGTGAGGCATAAATGTTTCATCACAAATCAGCAAGTACTGTACTTTGGAATCAATATTGCAAAACACTTCATTTTCTGTTTACTCGCAAGAAATATATGAAGGTCATACGGGGAATACCCCATGACAGCCCCCTTGCGGTAACATTAAAATGAAATTCCGCTCTCGTTCAGCCCTTGATAAAAGCCCTGCCAGGAGACATCCGCCATTTGCCAACCACTGCTGTACACAGTGCAGTACATTCATGTTCCCTGCTTTTTTTAAATCCTACTTTAAATACCATGCAATGTAAGATTATAAATTACACATGCTACCACATGGAAGTGTGTACCTCTCTTTTTTTCTAAGGCAATATGCAATATGCAAAATTTTAAAGTATCATAGAACTCACTGTCAGGAAACCAATGCCAGAGCCCCAACAAGTTCTGAACCATCTGTCCAGGTTTTACATTCAAAAGGTGGCAAGCCTTACTCTAAACTTGATCACAGTTAAGTGGATGTTAAACCTCAGCATATGACTGAAAAGAGATTTTATCAGGTGTTGATATGGCTAATCCAGAATCTTCGAATAAAACGAAATTACTATTATTATTTCTTAGCAGACGTCCTTATCCAGGGCGACTTACAGTTGTAAACAAAACTACATTTCAAATGCTATTAAAATGCTATTAAAGGAGAAAGTCTTACTCTTACCCTATTGGGGGGGTGTTCTGACAGGGCACTGAGGAGAGTGACTGCTGATTCTGACACAGGCTCACTGGAGGACCTGAGCAAAGCCTTCAGCTGAGGAATGCAGCCCATAGCCACAAGCGCCTCTTGGGTATTTACTGCAGCAAAGTAAAAGAAACAGTTAAGATCAACAGGGCACCTAAAGTGTAGTTACATTGTCTAAAGCAGTGGTGTGCCAACTTTTTTAATGCCGCCCCCCTTTTTTAGCATACGTTTTGTTGCCCCCCAACACATATTAAAACGTTACACCTTAACTTTATATTTTAACAGATGTCCCCCCCCCCCGATTTTATGTAAAATCGCATATTTTTTCTTAACCACAAAAAGTCCAGATTTAGCTAAATACATAAGTGTATCACAAAATCAACATTTAAAATCAGTCTCTATATCTTTTTTTTTTTTTTTTTTTTAACACTTAGCAAGTGAACATTTAGCTGACTTCTTGTTAAACCTGGGTTTCTAACAAATCTGATTTTTTTTTTTTTTTTACACTAGTCAACATTTAGCTAACATTTCTAACAAAAAAGTCAGTGAAAAAATGCATGTAACTATATATATATATATTTAAACTTGGCGAATCAACATTTACCTAACATTATCATTCAGCAATTTTCACAAATTTGTATGCACACCAGGAGCAAAGCGAACGACACGAATACAACACGAGTACAAAAAAAAAAAAAGCTGTTTTCTTTTTGTGGAGATGAAATAAAAGAAATAACAACACAAATAAGGACAGCATGGGTACACCACACACTAAAACAAAGGAAACAGTTCAGGGAATACCACCAGCTTGTTAAGAGCTAATGTGATTATTATTATTGGTCAACATTATTAAAACAAAGAAGCGTCATTACAGAAATACAAAACCAGTGCGTGGCGCTCCCCATCACTTTGACTAAAATTAAGGTAAAATAAAGATATCATACCATCAATTTTCAATTGGTCTGCTATTTCTTGCCATGTGGCGTCCTTTTTATTGTCTTTATAACCATGGCCACTGGCATCATAAAGAACATTATATTTTTCGACTTTAATAATTAAATTCTCATTGATGTCAGTTTTTTTTTTTTATTTCTGTGGTAATCTTTGCGTAAGCGAGACAGTGACAGTCTGACAGCCTTTGACCTTATTTCTGATTGGTCCATTGCATCGCGAACAGTGCGTAGCGCAATCACAAATAAAACTAATGTATTTCTATATTTGCTCACTACATTTGCGAAGCTGGCTTTGCTTGCGGTGTGCATTACTCCATTTAAATCAATAGTTTTCATTATTTTTTTATTCGCTCGCATCGTTTGCGTCAAGTGTGCATAGCCCTTTACCATGCAAGCCCACACCCACTGACGCATTTGATTTGGAATTGTATGCTGCAGAGCTGCATTCACACTCTGACTTTTGAGAATGTGTTTGTTAACATTTATATATTTAGCTAAATCTGGAGTTTTTGTTAAATCTAGGAAAAATACACAATTTACATTAAATCCAGAAAAAATACCTGTTAAAACATTTGTGTTTTTTATTTTATTTTTTTTTACACTGTTTTACACATGGAATAGCATCCATGTCCCCTGGCAAGGACAGAAATAAAACAAACATACAGAGGGAAGAAATGTTACAGTGGTGTACCATAACCTACATCCTCGGCATACTGAATATAATCTCAAAATGAATGGTGATAAAGAAAAAGTAAAGAATACTTTCAAAGTAGGGCTGTGTTCGAAGGTTCGTTCGCTAGCCAGGAATTCGAGGGTAGTTTTAAACCTTTGAAGGTTCGTCAGGTGGCATTCAGGCACTGTATTTTTCTGACAATGTGTGAATACTATAAAATGACACATTAAATGTCATGCACATGCAACATTCGATCTTTTGATTTGTAGAATGCATATTACGTAAACAAAAGTTGTATTAAAATCCACTACCAAATCGTTATATGTAGCAACTCTATATGGTGCCGCTGCCATGTATGGAGCAGGGTATATTATCCAAAGCACTGAGGGGGTACCTATAGCAGTGCTTCAGTAAAATATGTACTAAATATCTAGTGTACAAGACGGTGTAAGAGAAGTGCTGTGGTAGAATATATTTAAAACATACAAAATATACGCTAACACTAATAATTTCAATTTAAAAAACTGAGCACCGTCTGCCCCTCCCCCCTACACCTTGTGTTATCCAGAGGCAAACCTTTAAATTCTTAATTTGCCATCTCGACAGCAAAGCATTGTATAGCGTAAGCTGTATTGAAAGAAAACCCTCTGCTGTGTTTTTTTTTTTGTTAAATGCCCAGGCGACCAAAAGAAGTTGAATGCAAACTGTGCAAGCGACTGTTGATGCATCATGGAGGCACAACCAATCTCCATGGTCACTTGACAAGCGTAAGTTCATATTTTTTTGTATTATTATTATTAATATTTTTAGTAGTAGTAAAATATGACTGACTGATAACCTGTTTGAAACGGTGAAATAAAGCTTGCAGTTGGTGTTGCTGCAATGCAAGCTTACTGTATATATCGCAAGCAGCATCAATTACATGAAATAAACGTGTACTTTTATTTAAATTATAAAAACATGATTACTGTTCTATACAACATATTTTTAAACTACATGTGAATGTTTTATTCCATTTATATGGATTACCTGTAAAACAGGATTTTCAATCAAATATAAACAAGTAGATATGGTGATGTTATGCAAATAAGTACCATCGAAGGTTCAAACCTTCCTTTGGTAATGTGTTCCGAACCTTCGAAGGTCAAAATGTACCCTTTGTTGCAGCCCTGCTTTCAAGCAGCAAACGTCTCTTCAAAGTTTTATCAAATACATTTTATTCAAAGTAATCTTGAATTGATTTTACCATTAACTGATAAGTTTCTGAGGCAACGGCACGATTGGCAGCATATCTGTTGAAATGAGACAGACATTTATTTCAGATTTAATCACTTTATTCACAATGGGGGCCTTCTGTATCATTTAAAAAACAACAGTCTGATTTCTTTCTTCCCGCAAAAGTAAACCATTTTTGTAAAAGGAAAATTAAACTGTTACAAAGCTAGTAACAAACAAAGCTAGGTGCACATGTATGCCTTAGTTGCTTGTTCCTAGTTTTATGATACTGCAGGTTACTAGAATCTTCACACATGACATTAAAACGAAAGGTACCGCACAGCTGATGGCAGAAAAATGAACATTGCACTTGAATTACTTACCTTTTGAACAGAGGAAGACATTAAGGAGAGCAGTGCCTTGAGCAGGAACCGGTCCCCTACTTGAAGCATCATCTGGTGGTACTCAGGATTAGTTGCAAAATTGCTTAGGGCAGAACAGCTGTAATACTGCAACAACATAGACAGTACACTTAGACATCAATATATCAATTGATAAAGTTATATAATAGAATACAGATTAATATTGTGTTGAATGGAGAGATGCAAATACATAGCATGTATACCCTTGCATTCTTGCTATTTAAAGTCCGTTCAAAAGAGATGGACAATCTTGCATAATAACCTGTTTTTTCATCGCAGGTTTCACAACAAATACTGTACAAACAATGCAGCATCTCAATTCCAGCTTTAATGTAAATTTGCCAGTCTGCTTACACATTCTTTTAACTACAACTTCAAGTAATCAACTACAGACCAGCACTTTTCAGTTGACCCCTGAAGTTCACAATCCAGTTCCGGGTTTAGCTTGACAGATACATACATTTAAATAACAAAGGCCAATAAACCCCAACTGGCAATATTCTAGACCGAAGTTAACTTCTAAAACAAAACAAGGTTGTTAACCACAGCAGAATGATAGATGAGGCATGACTGATCAATTGTTGGAATGTCAGCTCGGTACTATTTTGAAGGCTACAGGATATGTAAAAAGGTACTCTGCAATTCATGACTCTTCACACAATATGAATGACTCATCTTTATACAGTACACACAGGAAACCTGAACCAACACTGGTCCCCATCTAATTAATACATGGTTTGTAGCCACTCAGTTCTATTACTTCAATCTTCTATTTGTCCTTAAACTTTGTAGACGGATTCAGCCTCTTCAGTTAATATTTTCACATAAAAAAAAATGTCTTCCAGAGTGAATTACATATTAACCAGAGCAGGGAGGGACTTTTAGGTGGTCACAAAAAGTGACACATATCCCCTATTGGAACTGTAAATAAAAAATGATAGCTACTAGAATTATGAAAGTTAATTGCCACCCACCTACATCCACTGTATGTAAATGTAAAAATGTAAATTTGGCATACACAGTCAGAATGATATATGTCTCCATATACCCCTAGACATACTCTCAAAAACTAAAAATTTTACCACATGTGAATAATCTATTCTCTAGATACAAGAAAAACATATGACAGAGAGATAGTTGTCCCTGGATATAGGAATATAGAGGAAGCATGTATAGTAAAATCCTGGGTCTACTCCATTAATCTAAACAGTCAGACAGCAACTGGGTCTATTAAACATACAATGTAAAACCTCTACTTTTGCCAACAGACAATGGATCAGCATGTATGTGTTAAATGCCCATGACAATCAAGAAATGGGTTGAGAAGGATAACTGAACAAATACAAGTGCAGAATGCCTGTTATTTCAAGCTGGAGGGCGAAGACAAAAAGAAAATGCCATAGTGAAATAGCAGCAGGTGCAGCCAGTTGTTTCTCCAGCATATCCACTGTATTTCATGTTGTATTTTATCTCAAGTTCGTGTAGCATTTGCAATCTCCCCATTTATACAAAGTTGATACAGTTGGTGGAGACCAATATTTACCTGAACTTCAGAGTCGGCAGACTCTAGAAGAATTGTAAGAACAGGCAAGGCACCTTCCCTCCACAAAACCTCTCTAGTCCTCTCTAATAAAAAAAGGAAGAAAAATGTGCTCTCCTTTTAGATTAATTCATCATTTTGAGCATGAGGTAACATGATGTTCAGAGGAGCTCAGTTGATTAATCCATGGTACAAATACATCAACAGCAACTATGGGAAATGCTGTAATGTATTGGTTTTAAAACTGGTTTTAACACTAGAACCGCCATGTGGGTCACTGTGACCCATACAATTTTAAACTGCTTTGTTATGAAAATTAAAGACATACTATCGGTTACTACTGAAAAGTTTTATTCATTTATTTATTTAGCAGACGCCTTTATCCAAGGCGACTTACAGAGACTAGGGTGTGTGAATTATGCATCAGCTGCAGAGTCACTTACAATTACGTCTCACCCGAAAGACAGAGCACAAGGAGGTTAAGTGACTTGCTCAGGATCACACAGTGAGTCAGTGGCTGAGGTGGGACTTGAACCGGGGACCGCCTGGTTACAAGCCCGTTTCTTTAACCACTGGACCACACAGCCTCTGAACATGTACATCATATCTAACATTTGCCTTGCTGAAACACCGTATTTAAATGGAAAATTAAATAAAGGCGCATATACAGCACGACTACAAACAGTGATAAAATAAAATACATATTTCAAAAGAAACGGGTATGTACAGTATATGCAGTGCCTATAGAAAGTCTACACTCCCTTTCAAAATTTTCTTATAGCCTGGAATTAAAATGCATTAAAATTGTTTTTTTTCACTGATCTACACATCCTACCCCACAACTTCCAAATGAAAAAAAATATTCTAGAAATTTGTAGAAAATTAATTAAAAATAAAAACTGAAATAGCTTGGTTGGATAAGTGTCCAAATTAGCTCAGGTGTAACCAATCGCCTTCAAAATCACACACCAAGTTAAGTGGACTCCACCTGTGTTAAATTGTAGTGATTCACATGATTTCAGAATAAATTCTGCAGTTCCTGTAGGTTCCCTCTGCTGGGTAGTGCATTTCAAAGCAAAGACTCAACCATGAGCACCAAGGCGCTATCAAAATAACTCCGGGACAAAGTCGTTGAAAGGCACAGATTGGGGGATGGGTATAAAAAAAATATCAAAGGCCTTGAATATGGTTAAGACGATTATGAAGAAGTGGAAGGTGTATGGCACCACCAAGACCCTGCCTAGATCAGGTTGTACCTCCAAACTGGATGACCGAGCAAGAAGGAGACTGATCAGAGAGGCTACCAAGAGGCCAATGGCAACTTTGCAGGAGCTACAAACTTTTATGGCCAAGACTGGTCAAAGTGTGCATGTGACAACAATATCCCAAGCACTCCACAAATCTGGCCTGTATTTTACTCAAGAAATTGAATCCTGTTTGAAGTATACAAAAAACACTCAGGAGATTCTGTAGCCATGTGGCAAAAAGTTTTGTGGTCTGACGAAACTAAAATCAAACTCTTTGGCCTAAATGCAAAGCGTTATGTTTGGCACAAACCCAACACAGCACATCACCCAAAGAACACCATCCCTACTGTGAAGCATGGTGGTGGCAGCATCATGTTATGGGGATGTTTCTCATCGGCAGGGACTGGGGCACTTGTCAGGATAGAAGGGAAAATGAATGGAGCAAAGTACAGAGAAGTCCTTGAGGAAAACCTGCTGCCCTCTGCAAGAAAGCTGAAACTGGGACAGAAGTTCACCTTTCAGCATGATAACGACCCAAAGCATACAGCCAAATCTACACTGGAGTGGCTAAGGAACAAAAAGGTAAATGTCCTTGAGTGGCCCAGTCAGAGCCCCGACCTAAATCCAATCGAAAATTTGTGGCATGACTTGAAGATTGCTGTCCATCAATGCTCCCCAAGGAACTTGACAGAGCTTGAACAGCTTTGTAAAGAAGAATGGTCAAATATTGCCAAATCTAGGTGCAAAGTTGGTCGAGACCTATCCCAACAGACTCACAGCTGTAATTGCTGCCAAAGGTGCTTCCACCAAGTATTAACTCAGGGGGGTGGAGACTTATCCAATTATGATCTTTCAGTTTTGTATTTTTAATATATAATTTTTTTCTCAATAAAAACTTTTTTCCCCTTAAGTGTGGAGTATGGTGTGTAGATAAGTGGAAAAAAATCATCATTTAAATGCATGAAACTGAGGCACTGACACAACAAAATGTGAAAAAAGTTCAAGGGGGTGTAGACTTTCTATAGGCACTGTGTATATACCCGTGTACAGGTGTAAACGGATACATGTACACACAAAACTATAAAACCGAAATCATTGTTTCGAACACTACATAAAAAGAAAATATAACACTACTTCCAGTACGACGGCTGTATTGTACTCTATGGAGGAGCGTACGCGTCTGCCAGCTGACTGTGCCTGCATCCAGGAGCTGTATTGTAAACAGACACAGTTCCATTGAACACTATTGTGTAAATTGGTACATACAAACCTGTAAAACCAAAATGTTTTTTTTTTTCAATAGTAATATAAAAAAAGAATATGTAGCATGTTTCATATTAGGCACATAAGTTGTTAAACTTCCTGTCATTTCAGTTTGCTGTATGTATCCGAGTGCAGGTTGACGTATTCCAATCAAAATGACTACTTTCAAGATTAAATATTTCCTTCCGATATATTCCCAGTTGTGTTTGTGGACAAAACGAAGGATTGTTGTCTCCAGGTACATTGAAAAATAAGCAACTAGGCTTTCACTGAGTTTGCATCTTGACAAATCCACAATCATAGCAATCTCTGTCTCGTAATCGGTCTACAACAAAGAAAGGCTTGAAATTAAAAAAAATTTCAATGCTAGGAGGGGGCGTGTCGTTTGCTGCATTTACCAAAAATATATACTATATTACGTTATATTAAAAAAAGAGACATGTATTGTAATGCATGGGTCACATTGACCCATGTGACGGTTCTTGGTAGAACTGTTTATAACTTTATAATTTGTGCGATTCTGGCCATCAAACGGTGTCTGGATATTTAATATATTCAGGAAAAGTCAAAAATGGACATACACATACGATTTACAACGGAAGAGTATAATTAACATTTTAAATCCAAAATGGGCCAAACTGACCCGGATGGCGGTTCTAGTGTTAAACCAGGTTTTGTACAGCAGTTTTTGTAATACCAAGGGACTGTAGTAAACAACTGCAGTCAGTATGTACATATGGGAATTAAAGCGAACTGATTAAATTATCTTAAATACTTCAAGTCCCTTATCACAACTGTCTGTGATGAAACACACTTCACTACCACAGCCCCTATGGCTGGGTTAGAGACTGCATTAGGCTCAGGGACTAAATGGATTCGAGTTCCCTGCTTTGTCTAATTTTAAGCTAGGATCTCTACAATGTATCAGATGGGATATAGAGTTTATATTTAATTTAGAATAGAGAGCCTCTAAGCGTACCAAAACCCTGCTTAGACTATTGGAGGAGGCTGGTAAATGAGTTTATATGTTCTGAGCAAAGTCTGTGTTAACCATATTTTTCTGTATTTAACAATGCTTTTACTACACTTCACTTTGCAATGCTTTTACAAACAGAATCTTTTATAACAGAACAATGGACAGTTCTTCACAGCTTACCTGATCGGGTGAGATTCAGTACGGCGCCGACAGCATTCTGCTGCACCCGTGGATCATAGGACTTTGCAAGCACCAGCACTGGCAAAACTCCACCAGCAGATGCAATTGCTTCTCTGTTTGATTCTAAAGTAGATGGAAAAAAAAAACATAATGCCTATATGATTGTAATTGTATTAGCTTACTTGTACAAAGGAACATCCGATTACCTTTGTAGACAGGTCCCTCTGCAAAACACAGGGCAGCATTTTCACATTAGAATTTTGATTATGATTTTGTGCAATTTTGGTAAGGAATGGAAATTGAGTATTTAATTTTGGCAAAGAACCCATCTGTCAACCACATTTAATTTGATCTCAAAAAGCTCCGTCCCCTTTAATAAATGTAACTGTTACACACTGCCAGTATATGTTTAAAAATGCACTGTATACAACAACTATAATATTCTTCTCCTGCTGGGGGCTTAAGGGAACCCCAAGTCCTATATATATTATTATTATTATTTGTTTATTTAGCAGACACCTTTATCCAAGACGACTTACAGAGACTAGGGTGTGTGAACTATGCATCAGCTGCAGAGTAACTTTCAATTACATGTCACCTGAAAGACGGAGCACAAGGAGGTTAAGTGACTTGCTCAGGGTCACACAATAAGTCAGTGGCTGAGCTGGAATTTGAACCAGGGATCTTCTGGTTACAAGCCCCTTTTTTTAACCACTGGACCACACACATATAGTATATGTATAGTTACATACCAGTATACAGAAAATGGGTAAGTAAAATCTTAAGTGTGATGATAAAGCACTGTTCTAACATACAGTACAGACCTGAAGTTGTGAGGGTGGCCACACATGCACACGAGTTACACTGGACAGTAGGGTCTCCAGACTCCAAAAGTTCCAGTATTGGCTCCAGCATCCCCATTTCAACCACTAACTCTTTGTTCACTGGAAGAAAAACATACAGTACTGCCCTCTTTCTTAGAAGAACTCTAAACTGGAAAAAAGATCTAATGACTACAGAATTCCACTTCCCGCTTACATGATACAGTCATACTGATTAATAAAACAAGCTAGTGTAATTCACCTTAGCAGACCCTTGTAGAAACCAATGTAATTGACGACTCTTAATATTAATATTTTTCATGTTACGAGTTCTTACTGCTCATGCTTACCATTTTCCTCCACCAAAAGATTGACAAGAGACAGCGAAGTGATCCTCTGCACCTCCATATCGC
Source organism: Acipenser ruthenus (assembly GCF_902713425.1). NCBI lineage: Eukaryota > Metazoa > Chordata > Actinopteri > Acipenseriformes > Acipenseridae > Acipenser > Acipenser ruthenus. Next base: position 39,898,793 of record NC_081193.1, on the reverse strand, counting down.
TGGACTGGAGCAAAGCATTGTAAGGCTCCAAAAACTCAACAGGCAATGGTGCATTCACTGGTTATACAGTAAAATAAAACAACATTTTACATTAACTATTGTAAAGCATTATGAATGAATACACACGTAAATAAATATAGGTAGCACGTTAAGGGAATATAGGTTATAATATGTTAATGAGGCAATAATAACACCACGATGCTGGCAACAAAAACAGTCATCCAAAGAAATTAGACTATGTTCAATTTTGCTGGTAATTAAGTTTGAACTGTATGTAAAGCTTTTCAAATATATGCATTAATATAGCTTGAGGAATGTACTTACACTGTTGACTAATGTGTAAATAGTATATAGCAGCTGACTGTTGTAGATTAGGGTTTTCAGAAACAGCTAAAGTCCTCAGGGCATGTAGACAATCATTGTCAAGCAGTGGTTTGTCAGTACCTGTCAAAGAAAACACTTATTTAAGATTAAAAACATCATGCTGAATCATGTACAAGTTTATCAAAATTATTTGTTTTACAAAATATGTGCAATTTGTTTTCTCAAATTGGCTTCATTGCATACTTTATAATGCTCTGTAGGCCAGTGTTAAGAGGCCATGCTATTTGTGTTTTGCCTAAATGACATGGGTCAAATGGGAGCAAAGAACATACTGCCTTTGAAACATGGTTATTTATGAGCTCTAGCTGAACTGAGATTTAAAGATGTTCTCAAACAAACAATGCAGATTTGCCTCCGGACTTTGGGGGAGAACTGGAAAAAGTGTGTTGTCAACCACATTGCCATGGTATGCAGATGCACAGAAGGGAAAAATGTGAATGCCCAAGGCAGTGCAGCTTCTCCGATACGTCAAAAACATGCTGAACAACGTGCTAACCCAATTTTAATCACAATTGGTTAAGAGGTGCCCGTCCATATCTTACACTTACTGTATATTTTAAACAATGTAGTAAAGTGTGACAGCTGGTCCATTATACATACAATGGAGTGGATAATACAACTAATGTAGTGGCACAGCATTGAGCAAAAGCTTAAAGCGGATGTAACACAAGGCAACTTTTGCTGGCAACTGTTGTATCAAAAGAGTTGCTTCAACTTGTATGCAACACCAGGAAACTTCCAAGGACAACTTTTTCAGGAATCTTAAGAGATGAACCAATAATATTTACTTTAATTTACAAACCTTCAAAAGACAAGTCCAATCAGCCCCCTTGTGTATAGAGATAGTAAATACCATACATTAAATTAAAACATATAAAATGCATTCATTTATAATCAAATAATTTATTAATTCATAAACAAAATACAAACATTTTTAGTATATACAATATGAATTCATAGACTACATTACAATCAAATTCAATATTAATTTGCAGACAAATACATTTTTAGTGAAATACAATATATACTAAATAAAATAAAAAAATATTAATAGTCAAAGTTGGTTTTGTTTTTATGAAAGGGTACATAAGGACCTTATTTTATTGTGTTACGGGTTCCCATGTGTTGCTACAGCTGTTTATGTAAGGTGTGTGTATTGTTTTATTTTTTTTTACATTTTGTCCACTTTAAAACTTTTAAATTGCATTCCCTGCCTCAAGATGGCTTCACATGGACCTCTCAGAACTACATTTCCCATCATCCTCCTGCTCACTGGTAAATCCATCTCAGTTACACATGTGAGGAGGAGGATGGAAATGTTGTTCTGAGAGGTCCATGCGGGTACATGGGAATCCATCTTGAGGCAGGGAATCCAATTTAAAAGTTTAAAAAAGTGGTCAATTTAAAAAAAAAAAAATTAAACACACACACCTTACGTAAACAGTTGTAGGAACACATGGGAACATGTAACACAATAAAATAAAAAGGTCCTTATGTACCCTTTAAAGAAACAAAAAATTAAAGAAGAAAGTGTCATAGCAACTTTTGTTCAATTGAGTATATAAATAATGACTGGTCTATAGCTACATCTGTTTTTTTTTTGTTTTTTTTTCAATTTAATTACATTTCTTTAGAAATACTGTGTAGCACACTATGCACCTGAAACCGTGCCGCAGCCCGTTTTTTCAACTGGCATTTCTGGCAATGGTAATTTGACATGCTTTCCAAATGCTTCGTCTGGATCTAATTCTTTTTTCTTTTGTTTCACCTCCACAAAAGGTACATAACAGCTGCTTTAAGAAGGTCATCATAATCATCTGTTTTTATCTTTTTGACTGCCTGCTACTTTCATAAGGTATGCAAACCTCCAAAGTTGGTGAAGAATAAACTTTGCTGTCAGAAGTGGTTGGTAGGACAGATTATGACAGAAAAGATGGTAATTCAGGTGAAAGGCTGCAGAATGATGTTGGCAGAGTCAGGCACCTGTGAAACAAAAGAATATTTCTTCAGAATTATATTTTTATTTTTTATTTTTTTATTTTTTTTTAAATAAAACTGACAAAACATTCATCAGCAAGTAGATAAAATTAATGAGTTAATATTAAATAGAGCTACATAGCCTTATGGAAAAAACAATAAATATGCTGACATGATTAACACAGTAAGATTTGCTGTAGCTCAATTTGGGGTGTTCATTGCTATGGAATAAGCCGCCCTGACTCATCTCAACTGGCCGTACAGTCTGGATGAATTGCAGCAGTGTGCGTGCCCTTAAAACCAAGAATATGCAGATTTCAGTCGGTATCTCTTCAGATTTGAAAATTGAACATGTTGAACATTCCTCATGCCAGCTTAGTTATTTTCTCCTGCTGGAGGTTCAAAACAGTTCGGAAATCGGGCCTCAAACCACTTATTCTTCCTCCCCACAATTTCTTTCATTACACAACAGACTCCCGCTGTCCTTACTGTAATACAGACTACTAAAAACGTCTCAGAAATTCGTAATGATCGCTTTCACAGTCAGAAGCCATGTATATCTCTCAGCTGTTCCTGGTATGTGTTCCTCTAGTGACGTCACACCAACTTCGAGCATCTCCAGTGCGTTGTCGGTATTTTCCAAAATTATTGATAGTTTTACGTCTCTCAGTGCCATGAAATTGATCATGGAGATTTACATAAGAATAACATTAAAAAGTTTACAAATGAGAGGAGGCCATTCGGCCCATCTTGCTTGTTTGGTTGTTAGTAGCTTATTGATTCCAGAATCTCATCAAGCAGCTTCCTGAAGGATCCCAGGGTGTCAGCTTCAACAGCATTATTGGGGAGTTGGTTCCAGACCCTCACAATTCTCTGTGTAACAAAGTGCCTTCTATTATCTGTTCTAAATGCCCCTTTATCTAATCTCCATTTGTGACCCCTGGTCCTAGTTTCTTTTTTCAGGTGGAAAAATGTTATTTCTTGCTCATTGTGAAACTAAACCAAGTACGACCCCACCGTCAGAAAATGATTTTCTATGTGAGATATTGACTTTAAGACGTAAATTTCAAATATAAAATATAAATATACAGACCTGTAAAGCAAAAACCATTGCACGTGCCCCTTGTCTCGTTTAAAGTAACAACCTGTGAACTAAAACAAAAGCGTATTACAAATTGAAATACACTGTTTATACACATACATTTAGGAAAGTACAGTTACAGACATTAAGACAGTAGCTAACTGCAGTTGTTTAAGCTTCTTTTTAATTGTTACTTTTAATATTTTTTGTAGCCAACAAAATACTTTTAATATGGCCACTTTTAGCAAGTTTGGTGCACTATCAACATAATGGTATTTCAAAGTTGTGTTTGAATGTTCCAATGTAACTTTGAACACGTGAATAGTGTCTGCACTAGTGTCAGCAGTCCACAGGCTAGTGTTACGGTTAAGTGGTTTAAAATTTTAGAAGCTCATTCCATTTTTACATAGTTTTACCAAACCTGTGTCATTTGAATATGATGTAAATAAAAACTATGTTATAAGGTTTGAATACCCAGTAATTTTGCGTTTTATTGTAGCCTACTATAATAATGTATATCATGCTAATCAAACCGTCATTTTTTATTTATCGCGTAAGGCAACTTTAAAATCACATCTTTATTATTTAGTAATTTAGCTAGAGTGATTTTCAAACGGACTACAACGTTACACAGTGTAACACGCTATACATCCCACAAGGTGGCGCTAGATGACTGGTTGTCCCTCGCTCGTACCCGCTTCACTCACGCGAATACGGGGTTCACCCACATACTCTAGCCCTACGGTTCATAGTACGGACTAGTCCTTATTATGTGAGCTCTTTAATAATTAGATAAGCTATAACATAAATACGTTTTACATTTAAAAAATGTAGATAACTTACCTTCAAACCATTCCATCTCTTCGTTTGTTCTCCAGTGCGGTCTCTTTTCGGTAGCCTTTTTTTTTCAGTCAGCGTCTTGCGGTCACATAATATAAATCTGGATAATGATTGGCTGTTACAACAAAGCCCGTGACAGTTCAAAGTTGAAGCAACAAAATCAAAAGTATCTAATTTTGAGCAACTTTGAAAAAACTCCTTGATAACGTTGCGTGCAACTTGTCGCTGCAACAGTTGCCTGAAATAGTTGCTTGAAAGTTGCCTGGTGTTACATCGGCTTTAGGTTGTTGTGTGTGTCTTGTTTAAAGACAAGGGGGCGCTAGTCTACATGTTTTTAGAAAACCGTCGCTTTTCATTTACCGAGTAAGGCAACTTTAAAATAACATCTTTATTATGTTTTCTAGCAACGTGTAGACTAGTGTCCCCTCGGCTTAACTGAATAAAGTGTCTGAACAGAGAATGCAATCCGCTCTGGTGGGTATTGCTACGTTACCTGTGTCCAGGTGTTGCAGAAATTTCTGTGCTGCTTGTCTTTCATGCTGCTGAAGAACAGGCTTGTATAGTTTACTGGCCGCGGCTTTTTTCCTTTTCAAGCAGGAACACTGGCTAATAGCATCCACACAGTCCCTTATTTTCTGTGCAAAGTCTGACGTAACCCCTCGCACAAGTGCAACGAAGTCCTTCAACAGTTGAGCACAAAAAACACACAGCTGCTCTACCCCCATCTGTAACAAAGAAATTTAACATTTGTAGTTCAGTTAACCACAAAACAACGCGTAGCCTGCCAGGATTATCAGTAGAGTAGTTAATTGGTCAAACTTTCTTGTATAACTAAATTTGATTAAAGCGACCTGTTTTCATAAACATAAATATTTATGTTTTCTCGTTGTGTTTCAAATAACACACTGAGTTAAAAACAAACATGCAAATACAGTAATACCGTATGTAATAAATTAAGGTGTTAATCCACTCAGAAAGTTACATTTCCTTAGGACCAGCAGTTGTTTATCTGTAGCACCGACCAACAGTGTTGATAACGTCCACCGCATCTGACCCCTCTACCCCTTTGTCTTTCTGCAGTAGACGCCACCGTCAGTTAAAAGACTGTGAATCGGATAATGACAAAGGGAGCTACCTATGTCACGTGATACTGGAGTACATTCAGGTACTTCATTCACCTTGTTTGTCTGGTTTTTATATACCTTGTGGTAAAATGGGGGGGAAGAAACTTTGCAAAACTTTGTTTATTTATGCATTTGAACTTTTTTTCTGTCAAAGGGATCTGTAGAAATACAAGTACCAGTTTTCAAATGTGAAATAATAAAAAACAATTCAGAATATGTTATTTTATTATATATGAAAATGCATATATACCTGACTTTTCACTGTATACTGTGTAAACAGCAAATTACCAGTACATATAAAAGCTCTTTGTCAGGGTTACCTCTACTGAACAGAGGCTTGACCAGGAGCAAAAATAATTCAGACCCAACTGATCCAGACATTAGAAGGTGTAAATAATTTCTTGTCAAATCTCCAACCCAGGTCTTGTGTGAACATTGTAAAATACAGTGAATTGTAAAATAATAATCTGTCCTAAAGAGGTTCTTCCTTTTATATAATTTATTTTCAATTAAATACATCACTTTTATTTCTTTTGAATTGTGTTATTGTTTTGAAAAGGTTTTTGTTTAAATGGGTTATGTTCAAAATAAAATCTTAATGTTTAAAAAGGTAAATATTAATGATAAAGTGTGCAATTGCAGATGACAGAGCTTCTCCATGTAACTGCTGTTACATGCAAATATACAGACATTTCTCTTAAGGAAAGTGATACATTATAAGCATGACAGAATTGTAAAATATTCATTATTATTGTTTATTATAAATGTGAATTAGCGGTTGTGAAAATGACTATATTGTTGACAGTGGAGAGGAGATTGAAGTGTTATATTGATCTACAGTCAGTACACTACAAACCTGGCTATGCGAATGTGAGCTTTGATGTGTGCCAAAGTAACTCAAGCCTCAGGACTGTAAGAAAATAATGTGTGCTTATTAATAAGATGAGGCAGTGTTGTGCAAAGAACCTGTATTTTAAGAGTACAGGTGACAACTAAATTGGCCAGTGTTCAAGGAGTTACACAGAATATGTATTTAAAGGGACCAGCTTTCTCAGATATGCACATTTTACATATGGAAATGTGGAGTCCATTTATAGAAGCCCACTGAAGCAGAATATGTATTGTTTAATATCTTATTTATTATAGTTCTCAATAACCTTCTAAATTAGATGTTAAGTATAATGGAATGGTATTTTTGTTGTTATTGTTATGTAGTTTATGGTCATCCAAAACTTAGACAACATTTAAATAAAAGTAATGAAAACAGAATATACACACCAAGCACTAAGTGAGACAGTGCTGTAATTAATGTTGCTACTGTGCTGTAATTCATTTTCAAATCTAATTTATTTGCATTTATACAATGGTATTTTCACAGTAGTGGTTGCAGTTTTACCATACTTTTCCCAAATTTATACTATGCATTTACCGTAGTTTATCATGGTTTACAGTGTGTATTAATATTATTTACTATACCTGGCTATTAATATGCTTTATTACACTTTGGTACGTTAGTAATTACATTACTAAATATAATATGAATATAAATTACATTGCTAAAAATAATCAAAATACTGTAGTTTTGGTGAAAAAAGGAAGACTGGTGTGCAAGTTTTGGATCAATACAGTAGCCTCCATATCTAATTGCACCATATGTTCGTTGTTTGTACTGTAGTTTGACTTTGGTAATCCTCAAAAAAAAAAAAAAATTATAATAAGATCTCTCCACAAATCCTGTGCATAAGGGATTGCTTCATATACTCAGGGGTTAGACAAGTAATATTATTTGTTTAAATAAATAAAAATACTTGATAAACAGTATGCCTGTTTTGTGCATTTTAGTGGTTTTATCTTCCCAGGTATTTTTTTTTTATTCAACGTAATTTATAAATTAGAACAAATATATATGTTCAATTCAAACGAAAGACTTGTCAATCATTATAAATTCTACTTTCACTTGGATACAGCTGATCCACAACTGTCAATAGAAATAAAAATTCACAGGACCTGAAAATTTCAGGAATAAAACGAGAGTCAAAAACCAGTATCTGCCAAGCTCAATACTCACCAGACAGACACAAACAAACTAGATTCCGTAATGTGCGTGAACGTGGAAACCATAGCACGCAAAAGAAGCGTCAACGTTTATTGGACTTCTAAAGCATTTGCTTTCCCCCGTTGTTAAGGGTGATGAGCTACACCCTTTGACCCCTTGCTTCGTCTAAGAACGGGGAAAAAAAATGTCTGCGGAGTAAGGCGTTGGGAGATGAGAAAACGAGGAGAAAAAAATAACTAAACTAAAAATCACCATCAAAGGTTCGGCGAGGTAAGAACAAATCTAATACTTAGTCAGAATTAATTTTTGTAGAATTTGTTTTAAATATCTGGAATAAATTCTAGCGAGGAGAGGAGGGTTCTCAAAATGGCCTTCTTCATTTAGTTTCAGTTTACTGGTTGAGTTACTGGCGGTGCAGTAGCATATATTTTTGTGAAATGTATATATATATATATATATATATATATATATATATATATATATAATTTTATTGTGTTTTTTTGTGAAGTTTTGCAATAACCGTACGGTTATCGAGATTATATATATATATATATATATATATATATATATATATATATATATATATATAAAGTGAAAAAGGAACAGTAAACGCTACTTAAATCACTGGTGTTTATTGCGTAAATTGATTGTTACAGTGCAGATTCACCAGAGGCAGGAGGCGGTGTTACTTATGTTGTCTTCTGTCTGAACCACATGCGTTTTCTAGTGTTTGGTTGGGGTGCTTTTAAATGGTACCACAAAAATATCACACAATACATTTTATTGTACCTGTGTGGTTCAGAGCTGGTGCTAAAAAGTAGAGTGGGGTGGAGAACGCACAATTAAAGTACAGTTTTAATAAAAGTTTTTTTTTTTTTATATATATATAAATACACCTCAGTTTGGGGTTGTAATATTAATGATTTAATTCATTTTAATAATTGCCTCATTTGTTAATTTAAAACGACAATGTGGTGAAATACATTTTTATATGCTGGAATAAACCAGTAATAAATTGAAGCAATTTATATTTCAAGAACCACTTGACCACCAACTGCATAGTGCTGTAGCATAATTCAGGATTGATTGGTATGCTCAATACTTTACATACATACATACATACATATATATAAGTATTATATGTATATATGTATAAAAATCATTATACACACACACATTTTTAAAGCTTTTGCCATAAAATAAACCTTTGTAATACATTAAGCAAGTTTAAATGATAATAATAAATACATTTGTTTTTTCTAATTGGCACACACCCAGTTGTTTTTAGGATGGTGAAATGCACCATGGTGTCCTGTATTCTGTATTTACTCTTGGATAGTTATTTAGAATGGGTGGTTCTTCATTAGATCTATAGGCTGCAAATAGGACAACTGCATTCATAGCAACACAAAAGCCGAATTATCTCAGATATTAAAATTAGGTTGTTAAAATAAAAGCCTGTACAGATTTGTATGTAATATCTTAATTTTTTCCCCAAGGTTGAAGTGAAGCATACCAGTTTGACTGTCAGGCACCAGTAACTAGCAAAAATGGTGCGATCCAACTCCCCTTCACATTCTTCAAGGTCAAGGTCTGGGTCTCACTCTAGCTCAAGATCTCGCACCAGATCACGTTCAAGGAAAAAGAGATACAGGTAAATTGTTGGAAAATTATGCTTGAGGAAATTAAATATGGTTTAATACACTATGTAACACAATTTTTGTTCCTGGGTAGTAAGTGTTATTTCCTAATTGCTTATGCCTCAAAAGTATAGAAAATGGCTATTATTCCCCACAAACTTTGCTTTTGTGACCAGGACAGTGATATTTTGAAATTTACCTATTTCCAATGAGAAAACGGGCGAATTTGTGTCTTTTCGTTCACATAAAGTCAGAAAAAAACAACATTTGAATCCAAATTAACATGTATTTATACTAAAGTAATACAAAAATGACTACAAAAGATTTAGAAGTGAGTAGTTTGAGATTTCCGATTATACTGTAAATCACTTTCACGAATCAGCCCCCAAATGTAGTCTCCCATCATGTTCTCGTTATACTGTCCTTGGTAGCGGCGTTCAAAGTCCAGTATATCCTGGTGGAAGAGCTCGCCTTGCTCCTCCGAGTACGCTCTCATGTTCTCCTTGAATTTATCAAGATGAGCATCAAGAATATGGACTTTGAGGGACATCCTACAGCCCATTGTGCCGTAGTTCTTCACCAGAGTCTCAACCAGCTCCACATAGTTTTCGGCCTTGTGATTGCCCAGGAAGCCCCGAACCACTGCGACAAAGCTGTTCCAAGCCGCTTTCTCCTTACTAGTGAGCTTCTTGGGGGAATTCATTGCATTCCAGGATCTTCTTTATCTGTGGTCCGACGAAGACACCGGCTTTGACCTTTGCCTCAGACAGCTTAGGGAAGAAGTCTTGAAGGTACTTGAAGGCTGCCGACTCCTTATCTAGAGCACTGACAAATTGTTTCATAAGGCCCAATTTGATGTGCAGTGGTGGCATCAGCACCTTCCGGGGGTCCACCAGTGGCTCCCACTTGACGTTGTTCCTCCCCACAGAGAACTCGGTCCGCTTGGAAGGGTCCACCATGCAGAAGTAGCAGTTGCTTGAGTGGTCAGTGGGTTCCCGCCAAATTCTTGGGATAGCGAACTTCATGGCTCTCTTTTCCCCTCTGTACCATCCTACAAAAATATATTTATTTCACCCATGACTAATGTGTAAGAGATTCTCGCAACATTTTTCATATATGATATATTTTTTCAATAACATTGAAAATTGTAAAACATTTTAAAATTAAAAACTTTTACAATTTTAAACATTTTAACAAATTTTATAACATAAAATTCCGAGCAACAATTGTCCATCTTACCTTCCAGAGTTTTTTTGCAGTGCTCGCAGGTGAAATGAGGTGCCCAGGGTTTGTCTTGATCTCCGACAGGCATGCCGAAATATGTCTTGTAGGCCTCACACATCTTAGCAGGTGCTTCCACAGAGTACTTTTTCGCTCTTGTCTTGATAAATTGGCCGCAGACATAGCAAAATGCGTCTGCCGGATGCTTGCAGCCACTTGATGCCATCTCAGAAAAATGCAGATATGTATCCACTTAGGCAGCTGGAACTAAACTGAACTGGTGGGCTTAAGGCCCCTGTATTTATACTACTATTTATATTACTGGAAAGTTCTAGAAGTTACTCCAAGTTTACTCAGCACTGAATCTATCTGAAATGTTCTGGAAAATAGGTACATTTCAAAATATCACTGTCCTGGTCACAAAAGCAAAGTTTGTGGGGAATAATAGCCATTTTCTATACTTTTGAGGCATAAGCAATTAGGAAATAAAACTTACTACCCAGGAACCAAAAAAAAATAAAAAAATTGTTACACGGTGTAATAGATTGTTGCTGTTTGGGTATATATTTGTCTACCAGGCATCTGTTATATATTAGGTAGATACTGGATTGTATTACTTTCCAGTTTTACCAGATCCAGAGAATTAATACCTAAATACTATGATTTACATGTTTTTGTCTATTTAAAAAATTTGATCTAAGGGGCTCCCGAGTGGCGCATCCAGTAAAGGTGCTCCATGTGGAGTGCAAGATGCACTCTATAGTCTGAAAGTCGCAAGTTCGAGTCCAGGCTATTCCACAGCCGACCGTGGATGGGAGCTCCCAGGGGGTGGCGCACAATTGGCCGAGCGTCGCCCAGGAGGAGGGAGGGTTAGGTCAGCCAGGGTGTCCTCGGCTCACCGCGCACCAGCGACCCCTGTAGTCTGGCCGGACGCCTGTGGGCTTGTTTGTAAGCTGCCCAAGGGCTGCGTTGTCCTCCGACACTGTAGCTCTTGGGTGGCTGCATGGTGAGTCCGCAGTGTGAAAAAAGCGGTTGGCTGACGGCTCATGCTTCGGAGGACAGTGTGTGTTCGTCTTCGCTCTCCCGAGTCAGCGCAGGGGTGGTAGCGGTGAGCTGAGCTTAAAAAATAATTGGCCATTCTAAATTGGGAGAAAATAATAAAAATAATTGGCAACAACTAAATTTATAAAAAGAAAAAAAAAAAGAAAAAAAAAAAGATCTATACCAAATAATGATGCCAGTGTTGGCTATCACAGGGGAGATTTTTACTTTTGTCTGCTGTTCATAGCTAAACTGCTCTGCCATGTTTATAAACTTGATTCATATGGAATGAGTCTACCTTGGTTGATTGAAAAACAAGATGATTTTTTTTTCTAGTTCTAGATCTCGATCCAGATCGTACTCCCGTTCCCGAAGTCGAGAACGTGAGCGTAATTACCCCAGAGATTATCGACGAGATTACCGCATGAACAGAGGGATGAGGCGCCCCTATGGGTTCCGTGGTCGGGGGAGAGGCTACTATCATCAGGGTGGTGGGCGCTTTCAACACCGAGGCGGCTTCAGGCCCAACTGGCAGAACCGGCGCTACTCCCGCAGCCCCAGAAGGGGGCGCTCTCGGTCCAGGACCCCAAAACGCAGATCTGCTTCACAAAGGTCTCGAAGCAAATCCCACCACTCCGAACGCTCGTCCCTGTCCCGCAGGTCCTCCAGCTCCCGCTCCTCCTCCCGCTGCAGCAGGTCCCCCGTCCCCTCAAAGAAGCGGAGCTCCCAGGACAAGCCCGGCAAGAAATTGGAAGGGGGTCCTACCAAGGACGAGGGGGCAGGCAGGCAGCCGGAGGAGGAGAAGGGGGATGCTAAAAGCGAACAGGCAGCCAACGCCTCTTCCAAGTCGCTGTCTGATCTCAAAAGGGCCCCTGCTGTCATCACTGAGAGCTGGGTAGGGATTGCTGCCTACAATGACACCAGCCCCCGCTCCCACCGCAGTCCCACCCCCACCCCTCCCAGCCAGAGCTCCTTGCGCTCTGACACTGTCTCGCGCCAGGTCACCTCCAAAATCAGCCCCCCCTCCTTACCTTCACAGCGGTTACATTCTTTGCAGCACAGCCCTGATGGTCTTCTGGGGCACTACAGCCCCTCCCATGACAGCCCCCTCTACTGCACCTCCCCCAGGAGGAGTCCAGCTAAAGCCTTCTCTGCCAGCCAGAGCGGCAGAGCTTTTTTCCCTAACAGTGATGAGCAGAATCTCCCAAAAGCTGGAAAGTACCTCAAAAGGTGATTATTATGTTAATATTGTTCAGTTATATTTCAGTAACAAACAGTAGCGCAACAAACAATTCAGTAAAATGTATTTTACACATTTATTTATCTACTTGAGGCTCGGTAAAGCTTACTTCTCTTTCTTGCAATCATTTTCATGGGCAATTTTACTGTTAGTTTTTTTTTTTATCAATCATCCAGCAGGCCCTATCCTTGATCTTTTAACTTGCTTACAACAATTAACCTAGATAATCCATGTATAGTCATATAACTTTAAACACAGCCAGGTTCATGTTTGATATTTTCTAAGCTGCTGTATTGAGGGACTTCTGTTGCTGGGAAATGATTTTAACTCTTAATGTATTTATTTGTATTACCAGGTACACAGAAGAGGAAGGGAGCAGAGTTTACCTACACGAAAGGGGAAACGGGAGGGAGAAAGATGCCCAGAAGGACAGAATACAAGAGAAAGGCAGGGCAGAGAGGGACGGAGAGTGGGCTGAGCAGGGAGGCTTAGATCTGGGGGGTAAAAAGGAGGGTGAAAAAGTGCCTTTCCTGGGTGACTCTCCTGAAGTAGAAGAGGAGGATGAGTCTCAAGCCTATAGGCAGCCATATCAGTTCAAAGTGACCAGTCAGGTAGAGCAAGTTAAGAGTTATGCAGTTGAGTCCCGCTGGAACCTAGACAGCCAGGAGGAGAGTGGCAAGTATAAAACTAAAACATTATCGAAAGCAGAGAGAGATTATGACAGGTTTGGGGAGGACAGGTCATACAAGTTTAAGGATACAAGCTATTTGCCGGACAGGCTAGGTGGAAATAAAGAGAAGTATGCAGAGGAGGAGGGCAAGAGTGCAGAAAAGTTTGAGAAAATTACCATTAAGAGAGACATAGTGTCCCCACAGCAGCTCAAGGCTGACAAGCTCAGAGACCTCTATGAGCATGGTGGTCTGCTGCAAAAGACTGTTGACATGAGGGATAAGGCATTGCTTCGAGATGAAAGCCCACCTAGGGTAAAAATGGTCAGCAATGATGCCTGTCGTCCTGAGGTCAAAATGGTGTATGACGATCCAAGGTAAGCATGCTGTTAATACCTGTTGCACATTTTGAATGAGAAATACCAAGTCTGTTATATATGTCTCTTGTTTTTGTTTTGTTTCCTAATTCAGCCCGGGGACTTCCATGGCAAGTGACAGATCGCTTGCAAGTGCGCTCGTCCATTCTGTCAAGAGGGAGCAAGGATTTCGTTCCATCTTTGACCACATAAAGAGGCCTCAGACGTACAAAAGTTCTGCAGAGTCTTTTATACAGCATATTGTGTCCTTGGTTCACCATGTAAGGGGTATGTTACAAATACAGTTTGTTGCTTAATAAATACTGCTTTATTATTTTTCTTTCTGTAAGTTATTTTAAAAATAACTTAATCTTAATTGTAATTGTTAATTGTCAAGATTCTATGTACAACTTATTTAGGATTACTTATCTTAACAATATTTTTTAAAGTGCCATGTAATGCTCATTTTCAAAATCAAATATCACTAATTTACATTTAATTTCACCTCATGGTTTTAAATATAGTTGCTTTAATGCTAATGCAGTGCTCCTGTCAAATCTGCTTAGTTTTAGAATGGGGTATTTCATTATGCTGCACTTCAGAAGTGGAAATGTAGAACAGCTCATTGTGTAAAGAGCTGAAAACGCCCAGTGATGATTTCTTTTTCATTATAAATAGGTCATGGCAGTCCTGGAATGTGCTTTGAAATGCCAAGTTCTATGTTACAAAATGTAATTGCACTTGAAAGATACAGATGCAAAAACAGGCAAAGTTGAAGCTTCTGTGCTCCTGGCATAAAATCTCATTTACTAGCTCCAAAATTCTTCTACCTCCATGTTGGGTTTGATTGAGGCACTACACTTGTAGTGACTGATTCAAGTGTTAGTGATTGGTTATGAGACATTTTCTGGAAACAAGGCGGTAAGTTGAAATATGGATGTCATTTGTTAACAAGAAAAACCAGAGCGCTTTTTTATTTAATTTCAGAAAAAAATAATTCCCAATGTTATTTGTGTTCTCCAACCTGTGTGTCCAGATATATATTGCATTATTTATTGCGGAATATTCTTTCCCAAGTGGCTCACCTGGTAGAAGCGCAGTTGGCTGTTGCGTAGGGTGAGTCATACAGCGCAGGTTTGTGTCCTGGCTGTGCAAAGTAGGCCGGTCTTTGGTGGGCACTCCAAAGAGAGCGTCACATTGGCTTTGGGGCGCCTGTGGGTTAGGGAGGTAAAACCAGCAGGGACTGTTTCTCCATCGCTCTGGCCAGACGCCCAGCGAGCTCAGAGCAGACACCTGCAGGGCTGGCCTTTGTCCTCCAGAGGTCGGTAGCTCGCTGACATCCGCTCTCGGGTTCCTGGGTGAAAAACAAAGTTGGCTTGGCCCTGGGATCAGAGGACGCCCACTGAATCATCGGGTCTCCTGAGCCATGTTTGGAATTGCTGCAGTGAGGAGAAAAGCGTTTGGGCATTCCAAAGTGGGAGAAAATCGGGGGGGGGATTAGAATTGGACACACTAAATTAAAAAAAAAAAATACTCAGTTATCGACATGCTTTTGGAGTCGTATATTGTTGGCTGACAGCAAGCACATACTGTAGTACTGGTAATTAAAAAAAAAAATATATATACAAAAATACAGATAGGTCTGCTAGCTGATTTTATGTTTTGAAACCTAAACTTTAAATGCTTCAGTCTCAAAACTATTTTTGTTATTTACGGTACTGTCAAACAAAAATCTATAGAAGAATTTGAGTGTCTGTTTGTGAACTGTTGTTTAAGGTTGGAGATCACTGCTTTAACTGGTAATATTTACAGAAGTCTTTTCTTCTGATTCCAATAAGTTGCTATTTAAGAATTTGCTATACAGGGTGTTTATGCAGTAAGTTTGTCAACTTAAGGGCCCTACGTTTTTGCCTGAACTGCTTTATGTAGGCAGAATTTGTGTCAAGGTAACCTTAAAAATAAGCAAAATACTTGCTTTATAATCACCATGTATATCCGATTGTGAAGAGCTTATTAACATGATCATCTGAATTTAAGCCATTGGTTTAATTTTGTAGTTTTGATAGCTTGCTTGGTTTTATATTTTGTTCCACCGATAAAGGCACTGATGCTTTACCATGTCATTTTGAAGTTATGGATGTATTTATACCAATAGCAGTTTTTTGTTATCTAAATCGGATGATCGTTGACAGGTGTTTAACATACTGTGTGAATTTAAAATAACATAGCTTAAATTAATAACTAAAATTGATGGGACTGTTTTAAAGGTACTGCTATTAAATAAAAACATGATGCTTTTGCTTCGTGTTAATCTAATGTTTTGTCTGCTTTTCAAAAATAAAGCAATACAATACTTGTGTGTTTCAGAATATGAACATACAGTAGGTTTCAGTGTTGATATTCTTTTTTTGTGAAGTTCTGCTTTGGAAAAGGCAGTGGCTAATCAATCTGCCTTTTGTCTTCTGCTAGGTTTCTTGAATGTTCTCTTTCCTTAACTCGTCTACTGCATAACCCCCTGTCGAGATTGGAAATACTGTGTAAATAGGTGGAATTAACTAACTGGGCAGTATTTCTCCTCTGCAACCAACAGAGCATTACTTCAAGTCAACAGGAATGACCCTCCATGAGCGGTTCACTGTCTATCAGAAAGCTGCTGAAGTGCATGAAGCCAGACCAAACAGTCCAGAAATCCACAGGTAACAACATTTTGTGTTTGGAAGTTTTAAATCCCACACTGAGTTGTGACAGGTTAAAAATATTGGACTCTGCTGTATTGTGCTGGTTTCACCTGTAGGGTTGTGCCGATTCACAGTGTAGACATAATTATCATGTGTCTACACTGATAATTCGAGAATATAATTTATTAGCATGTACTCTAGCAGCCTCACCTACCAATGACTGTGAAGTGTTTTTGTCAAGTGTTTTTGCCGGCAGCTGAGTGAAACAGATGTTGAAATCTCATCAGGGCGACGGCAAAAATCGACCTGCGCCGGTTGGTTTAAAATCCAGTGTGGACTCTCCTCGGTTTTCTTTTTTTTAATAAGTTGCACTGTATGCAAAATGTGTAAAAGGCTTGATTCAAGTATTCAGGGAATACAACCAATAAGAGTGTCAATGACACCATCAAATCAACAGCACATCATCGCTATCGCAATGTAGGCGGCGTCAGCTCAGGAAGGTATGATAACTCGACATGCACAAGCTGCACTAGAAACATTCAATCGTTCAAAAATATGTGCAACATCTGTGTGCGAAGCAAAGCGTTACCTGTGCATTCCAAAGACCAGTCTCTGCTGAAATACTGTTCTCTGCTGCTGAAGTGCACTCAAATGAGAACATGTAGATCACTGAGTGTACCTCAAGAAAAAACTCAAAATATAAAATTGTTATATTTGTTTTAAAAGTAATCTGCATGTAGAGAACTCTCTTTTTTTCTTTTTTGTCAGATTCCAAACTTTTGAAAAACTTGTTTCCAAGAATTTTTTATTTTTTTTGCAGGGCTCCAGACTGCAAATGCGACAAAAGAAATGAAGTGTATACAGTTTTTTTCGGGGTTAGGCGCCTTGGTGCCAGTTACGTAAAAATGCTGCCTTTCTCTTTAGAAGCATGTGTCAATATTTATGAATGCGCTAGGACGTCGGTCTGTGAGGGGGGGAAAAAAACACATCACATATTTTGGATTACTATTACAGTAGGATCGGTGTCACCCCCAGTGTTTTTAAGGAGAGGCTGTGTGGTCCAGAGGTTAAAGAAAAGGGCTTGTAATCAGGAGGTCCCCGGTTCACTCACTGTTTGACCCTGAGCAAGTCACTTAACCTCTTTGTGCTCCGTCTTTCGGGTGAGACGTTGTAAGTGAATGCAGCTGATGCATAGGTCACACACCCTCGTCTGTAAGTCGCCTTGGATAAAAGGGTCTGTTAAATAAACAAATAATAATGTTTTAATAAATTGAAGCATGAGAAGGACGGTAACAAATAAGCTAATAATAATAATAATAATAATAATAATAATAATTATAATAATAATTATTTAATCAAATACAAATGCTTATAAGCTTAGATAGGTGCTGTATCAATACCAGCAGAATACGGTGTAACCCTAGTTTCACGCAACAGTTGTAACAGTGACCAAATGTCAGCGAGTGTTGTGTAAAAAGTGGACCATTTTTAATATTGTAAAAAGCAGAACCAACTCGCTGCAATTTAAACTTGTTTTTACTGAAAAATAAACTGCAACATGTAATAAGAGCTGTCTGTTATGTGCTGTCAAACTTCACTAACACTGAGCATGGGAGCTGCGATACACATCGTATTGTGGCTCTCATATTGCAATACGTATCGTGAATACACTGTCGATACCCAGCCCTATTCACCTGTGTCTTTCTTCATTGTCAGTGGATTCAGTTTTGTGGTAAAGAGATTTGGGGCTGTGGATAGTAAATGTAAGTGAACTGAGAAGTTAAGAGTATTTATTTCTTTTTTGGATTACTGTTACAGGAGGATTGACGTCTCCCCCAGTGTTTTTAAGAAGGAGAGAATATTAAAGGAAGAAGGTCACAAGGTAATTTAGTCACCCAATATAGCTTGACACTGGGTGGGGTATATTTTAATGATCTAAAGAGTGGTGGATCTTGCCCAGAAGCTTCTAAACCTTCCGTTTTGCTGACATCTTTCCACTTTTAGCTTTTTTTAGTAACCAATAAATCCAACTCTGTTTTTTATCATTAAAGTAGTCCCCAATATGTTAAAATGGGGATGGGATTAGGTAGATTGCTTGTAACATATTCTCACTACCTAAATACATATTTTATGCAAGAATTACAATTCCACAATCTTCCAGCATGGGATGATTGTGTCAAAAGGGTACTGGGTATTGAGGTTCAACATGTAATCCTTCAACAGGGTGACAAAAAATCAAGGTGTGACTCGGCTGATTTGAGGCATGACATTGATCGTCGACGAAAGGAGAGGAGCCGGGAACGAGACGACTCGAGGGGTTCTCGTGAACCCAGCCCGTCGCGTAACATGGACAAACTGGGCAAAGAATTCAAGGACTACAAAGATTACAAGTCCTACAAGGATGAAAGGTAGGCATTTATCTTTCACTTTGCAGGTTTAATTTAAGAAATTTTACACTTTTCTTTAATACTTTTCTTGATCATTTGTTTGCAATATTTATACACAAACGTTTTGTTTTACAGCAGTAATCTATTGTCTTTCTTGCGGCTTATGTTGGATGAGGACAATTGGGATTAGCAAACAAAAATGACATAATAAACTGTCATATAATCCAGACTACAGCAAGAGGTTGGACTTCATTGCAGTGCACTTCTTAAACTTAATGTGTAAGAACTGCGGTTTATAATGCTTGATATTGCATTGGTTTTTTTCTTTCTTTTGTTGTCCTGTTGTAATTGAATTTGAAATAATTACTGTTAATGTGTGATTTATTTAGATGCTCGTTTAAATTGTGTTTTAAACTGAGTGTGTGCAGTCATAAAATCGAGATTTTTCACCAGAAAGTATTTTATACTTTACCACAAAAAGTATACTGTACGCTAAAAGAACAACTGATCCCTGGTTTGTATTAATACAATTCTTTCTATTAAAAAAAGGTTAAAATGGTTTGTGACTTTTATGCAAATGTGGTTTTAACTATTCATGCAATTTAAAGGTGTAATTAACCAGAGAATGCAAGTAAAGCTTCTTTCTAAAGGGCTCTACTTCTTATTTTCTTGTAGCAAGCACAAAAGCAAAGAGCAAGACCATTCAAGATCGTCATCCTCCTCTTCTGTGCCACTGGAAGATAAGGATAGCCGTAAAGAAAGGGACGAGGAATACAAGTCCCATCATGAACAAAAAGATTATGCAGGTTATCATGGAGGAAATCGGGCAAGGGGAACTTTCGTAAGTATCTAAATCTGCGACTATTCCTCACATAAATCAGAAATTCGATGCCCAAGTCTTTGAATTTAAATTTTGGTGGATAATGCATTTTTAATCCCTGCTGTGGATGCATATCATACATGTATATATGGTGGTTATTTTCCATGACATGGATGGCTCTAATTTAGTATTTGTATTTATAGCCACGGCAGAATGTGTTTTAAATGTTGTAGCTGATTTAACATTAAAAAAACCTGCTACAAATTGTTTCATAAAATATTATCTATATTTATAAACATTTGGACAGGCTAAATTCAACTAATGCTACTTATTATTAACTAATAACATTAAATAACTTATCGGTCTGTTGCTCAGAGGAAATGTAGTTTGCTGTTTACTGTATTTCTTTAAACGGAACTCAGCTAGTTAAGACCGTGGTAAGTGTGCTTTGAAATTCCAGAGATGGAATTTTAAGATGAAGAAATTAGTTGTTCCACTGGATGGCTTTGAAAGCAGCTGTTCAAAGCACTAAACAATCAAAGCCAGCGTATTCGTGATGTGAAAATTATAGGCATTTAGAACATGCACCCTGGTACTGGTAAGCCTTTGACCTTAACCCTTTGCAGTCCATTTATTAATTGCGCGTCAGGCACGTCAGGTCTAATTAATTTTCACACGCGCAGTTAATTTTAGACGCGCTGTTTAAAAGTATTTTTTTCCACAGTCAAACGGGTTTAAATGGCCCTGCATATCAACAAAGCACTCACTAGGCATCTCCAGCGCTGCCCCACCCTTTCGTTCGCTATAGCTTTCTTCTATGTAAGAAGTAAATAATAATAAAAATATGTCGTACATACCGATCAATCATCTCCTGATAACTCGTTTTATCACCAAACTCCTCAATAATGCGATCCAAGTCATTATTTTATTACTATAACATCTCAAAAAAGCTCTGCAAATGTCCATGTTCTCTGTGCGCTGATTCACAGGCAGCCAGCTTGTTTACTTACGACCGCCCCGTTATCTGATACCAGGGCATGTATGACACTTCATGAGATACGCCTTTTTTTTTTTTTTTCAACTTGTCTTGGCTCCTGTCGCTCCCACTCGGCAATTGAATGGTTTTCTCGGCTTTTTCCGGAGAAAAAATGACTAGAAACCCGTTTTTTGCGTCGCTATAATGATGTCGGACCCAGTCCGACAAAGGACCCGAGAGGAATAATTGCAATGTCGGACCCAGTCCGACAATGGACCGCAAAGGGTTAAATGTATTTGAAGTCAAACAATGGTACCATTATTTTTGTTAAATATTTATTTAACATGTAACAAAATTCAATATAAGTACATTTTACTTAACATGTATTATGTATGTTTAGCAATTTCGGATAAGAGGAGGCAGAGGAAGAGGCAGAGGGGTCTTTTTAGGGCAGAATGCTGCACCCAGTATTCCTAATGTACCATTCCAGAAAAGACCAAAGGAAGAGGAATGGGATCCTGAATATACTCCAAAGAGCAAAAAATATTTTTTGGTGCGTATCATTTTAGAAAATGTTAAGTATAGTTAGGGTCCAGTCAAAACCATGCATCTTGAAGTGGGGCACTTTCACACCTAGTTTGTTTGACCCTTTGATATGGATTGAAGTGCAGTTTGGTTCGCTTGCCGTTATACGTGAAACCTCCGAGAACCAGTCACTTGGAAACTAACCACTCCAAACAGTGAAACAAGTCGTGGAAGTGACTTACTTCAGCAAACACCAAAAAGTGTCTCGCCACTGAGGCACATACTCAACGCAGGGCTTGTCGAAACACAATACAATGACACATACACGCCGACAATAATGTCACATTTACAAAACAGCACATCACAAAAAAATACAATGGAGCTGATTTACAGTGAAATGATGCTAAATTAATACCAGTGTTTGAGATTTACTATTGCAGCATGCATGTTCTTTAAGCATAATAGCAAAACTGTCAAGTCAGAAAAGTCATAGGAAAACTATGAAATGAACATAGTAATAAATATTTAGCACATGTTTGCATCAGGCTTCATTATAATTGCACCATATACACTTGCAGGGGAAACATTGTGCTAAAACAAAGTGGTACAGACATTAGTGTTGCATTTTCGCTGCTTAACCTAACTCCAGTAAACCAGCTCCTCCTTCCTGTTGCATCTGTATCTCACCACACTGTCACGCTAACAACAATCACAACAAACTGCTATTATTATTATTATTATTATTATTATTATTATTATTATTATTATTAATAATAATAATGATGTTTGCTTTTGCTTGAAACGTCTTCTAAACACCAGCCTCAAAAGAACAGTGTTTTTCCAACAAATACGTTACACTCTCGGCATGCTCCATGTCTTCGGTAATGATTTCAATGTTGTAAGCACCAAATCAACCAAAAGAGCATGGACAACAGCGCATGACGTAAAGTATTCTCCATGTTGGGCATGATGGAAAACTTTTTTCCCCCCAGAGAGAACTTCCACTCTAGTAATCAGCAAGAGCAGAATGCTTTTGAAAAAGTGCCATGTGAAACCAATAGAACTGTGTTCTGGATGAAGCTGCAAGTGAACCAAACAAGTGAATTTGAATTCACTTAAAAAGAAGCTTGTTTGCTTGATTTTATTTATTTATTTTCTACTGTGAAATTCGAATCACTTGCAAGTGAACTAGGTGTAAAAGTGCCCTAAATGTACATCAAAATTAAGCAAATTATTTTTCTATGCTCTCCCATTCTATTCAGTTTCTATAGATTTAGATTTGCTTTAAATTAGATTTTAGAAATATAACCTAGTTGCGTACACACACACACACACACTCTGGAGTTCCCATAATTAGTCATTAAATCAGGCACTTGGGTTGGCAACCTGTGGTTTTATTATTTTACCATTAAAAATATATTTTTATATTTTATGATAGCATGATGACAGAGATGACGGGATTGACTATTGGGCCAAAAGAGGAAGGGGACGTGGCACCTTTCAGCGTGGCAGAGGGCGGTTCAATTTCAAAAAGTCTAGCAGCAGTCCCAAGTGGACACATGATAAGTATCAGTGTGAGGGAAATGTGGAAGAAGATGAAGAGGAAGTAGAAAACAATGAAGAACGGAAGGACAAACGCAAAGACGAGAAGGTAGAGAGTGTAATGGGGCAGAATAGGAATGTGATGTAACAGGTCCTTAACACCCTTTATGCACTGCAACAGTTGCCCAAGTTGTATCTAAAATATAATTCTGTTTGGTTTGTAATTATTGTATGATATTTTGTTTGTGCATTTTATTTATTTTTTCATGAAGGACGGTGTGGTCTGTGATTTTTAGTTTAGTGCTGTTTGAACAGTGACTAGTCCTATCTTGGGTACAGTGCTGTCATACCTCCGATAAAAATAATTAGTTGTTACTTATTTCCTTTTTTCTTTTTTTGTTAAATATAATAGAATATGCACTAACTTGGTCAATTGCAGTGCACTTGAAAATGTAGTCCTTAATGTACTAAATTGAGTGTTAGCTAATACAGTACTATCTGCAGATCATCCCCAACTCCGTACTAATTGCAATGAAAAACACAGGGAACACAGTTCGGGATCAGCTGATCCTCAAATATCGTACAGACCACAGGGTCAAACTGATCATTTATACTTGGTGTATAGGAAATGGCAGTATGGGCTGGGGCAGTAGAGTAAGAGGAGTACTGCATATTTCAACTGTCGTTTTAAATCTCTTGTGTTAAATTTTTCTTCATTCTGTATTTTGTGTATAATTGTACATCCACAATAGGCATATTTTAGAGTAGGCAACGTTTTCAAATAGCACTGAAGCGAGTGAGATATAGGTGTCAGTTTGATTTCTGTAACACTCAATGCGAAGATTGCGAAGAGTCCTCTATGAGGCAGACAATGCGAACAGCTCCTATGAGGCAGACAACTGATACATTTGTTGCAACTGTGAACATCTGAAAACCCAACCTGCAGACTCAGGACTGCAGACTATCATTAGTAATGTCCTCCATACTAACCCGTTCGTACACTACTATTTGTTCATTGTAATTGACCACATAGGTCTAGGTAGATGAGAGTCAAGTCGACATTAAATGTAAATGTAATATTTTCAGTGTAAACCCAGTGTGTGTGTTGAGGTTTCCAGTTAAGCAGAATTGTGTTTCTAATCCATCTTTCTAGATTTCAGTCTTCCAAGAGACTAAGGCTGATATACTTGCAGGAAAACGATTTTATACGAGAAAAGTCTGTTTTTATTATTATTATTATTATTATTATTATTATTATTATTATTATTATTATTATTTATTTCTTAGCAGACGCCCTTATCCAGGGCGACTTACAATCGTTAGCAAATACATTTCAAGTGTTACAATACAAGTAATACAATAAGAGCAAGAAATACAATAACTTTTATACTTTCATTAACACACGATGCAGTGAATTTGAGGCTTCAGACAGCAGTGATGTGGGCAAAAGTTCTGAGTTCTACCTGTTCCATTTTTTTCCCCAGACCTAGCTTGTAGTGTAGGTCTAGGTGTAGAATTACAATATTGAGTTTCAAAGTCAAATTGATTTTTTTTTTTTTTCGCATGGCCCTAGGGCTCTTCTGTACAAAGAGTAAATATTTTATTGATTTTTGTATTGTAGAATGTCTGATTCTTCACTTCTGTTTATTCAAGTAATATTAGTAAAAGTAATATTACTTTATGAAAATGTGTGTATGGCCACTTGTTTATTGCAAAGACACGACAATGGCACAGAATTAAAAAAAACTTCTGTTTGTCAAAGTACACACAAGATTTTTTTTTTCTTTTTGAACTGTTGGCATCCTTTGTTTTATAGTTAGTTCACTAATGAAAAGTAAGGCCTTCAAAACCCATTCTTACATCAGGGTTATGTATAAAGGCTTTAATACTACCTAGAACCGCCACGTGGGTCATTTTGACCCAGACATTTTTAAACTGCTTCGTTATGAAAATGAAAGACATACAACTCAAAAGTTTTATTCATAAACATCATATCTAACATTTGCATAGCAGAAACACTGTTTAAATGGAAAATTAAACACAAAAGGCTTTATTTTCAAAATGAGCACATAAACAGCACAACTACAAACAGTGAAAAAATATAATACATGTTTCAAGAGAGGTGTAAACGGGTAAATATATCACACACTTGAACAAGTTATTGTATTTCTTGCTCTTATTGTATTACTTGTATTGTAACACTTGAAATGTATTTGTTTACGATTGTAAGTCGCCCTGGATAAGGGCGTCTGCTAAGAAATAAATCATAATAATAATAATAACACTATGTAACACAATTTTTGTTCCTGGGTAGTAAGTGTTATTTCCTAATTACTTATGCCTCAAAAGTATAGAAAATGGCTATTATTCCCCACAAACTCTGCTTTTGTGACCAGGAAAGTGATATTTTGAAATTTACCTATTTCCAATGAGAAAACGGGCGAATTTATGTCTTTTTGTTCACATAAAGTCAGAAAAAAACAACATATGAATCCAGATTAACATGTATTTATACTAAAGTAATACAAAAATGACTACAAAAGATTTAGAAGTGAGTAGTTTTTCGAGATTTACCATTATACTGTAAATCACTTTCACGAATCAGCCCCCAAATGTAGTCTCCCATCATGTTCTCGTTATACTGTCCTTGGTAGCAGCGTTCAAAGTCCAGTATATCCTGGTGGAAGCGCTCGCCTTGCTCCTCCGAGTATGCTCCCATGTTCTCCTTGAATTTATCAAGATGAGCATCAAGGATATGGACTTTGAGGGACATCCTACAGCCCATTGTGCCGTAGTTCTTCACCAGAGTCTCAACCAACTCCACATAGTTTTCGGCCTTGTGATTGTCCAGGAAGCCCCGAACCACTGCGACCAAAGCTGTTCCAAGCCGCTTTCTCCTTACTAGTGAGCTTCTTGGGGAATTCATTGCACGCCAGGATCTTCTTTATCTGTGGTCCGACGAAGACACCGGCTTTGACCTTTGCCTCAGACAGCTTAGGGGTAGTCTTGAAGGTACTTGAAGGCTGCCGACTCCTTATCTAGAGCTCTGACAAATTGTTTCATAAGGCCCAATTTGATGTGCAGTGGTGGCATCAGCACCTTCCAGGGGTCCCAGCCGTACTCATCATACTTCAAGGCGTCCAGCAAGGTCTTGATGCTGTTGTAATCCTCTTTGAGGTGCACCGAGTGAGCCAGGGGAAGAGACGGGTACTTGTTACCATTATGGAGCAGCACGGCTTTGAGGCTCCTGGATGAGCTGTCATTGAAGGACAGTATAACGAGAACATGATGGGATACTACATTTGGGGGCTGATTCGTGAAAGTGATTTACATTATAATCGTAAATCTCGAAAAACTACTCGCTTCTAAATCTTTTGTAGTCATTTTTGTATTACTTTAGTATAAATACATGTTAATTTGGATATGTTGTTTTTTTCTGACTTTGTGAACGAAAAGACACAAATTCGCCTGTTTTCTCATTGGAAAGAGGTAAATTTCAAAATATCACTGTCCTGGTCACAAAAGCAAAGTTTGTGGGGAATAATAGCCATTTTCTATACTTTTGAGGCATAAGCAATTAGGAAATAACACTTACTACCCAGGAACCAAAAAAAAAAAAAAATAAATTGTTACACGGTGTAATAATATATGTACAGCGCATACAGGCTCTGTGCCTGCATCCAGGAGCTGTGTTGTAAACACAGACACAGTTACATTGAACACTATTGTGTCAACACGTGTAAACTGGTATATAGAAACCTGTAAAACCGAAATATTTTTTTTCTAAAAGCAATATAACATTTAAAAAAAAGTATTTATAAAATACGTTTCATATTAGGCACATACGTTGTTCTCCTACCTATCATTTTGGTTTGCCATATTCCAATCAAAATGAATACTTTCAAGACTAAATATTTCCTTCTGATATATTCCCAGTTGCATTTCTGGAACAAAACGAATGATTAATGTCTCCCAGGTGCGTTGAGAAATAAAGCATAGGCCTTCACTGAGTTGGCATCTTGGTGCATTGTACAAATCCACAATCATAGCAATCTCTGTCTCCTAGTCAGTCTACAAAGAAAGAAAGGCTTGAAATACAAAAAAAGAACGTGTGCTAGAGGAGGAGGGGCATGTCTTGTTTGCTGCATTTACAAAAAACAAAAAAATAGAATATCTTACGTTGTATTAAAAAAAAAAAAAACATGTATTGTAATGCATGGGTCAAATTGACCCACGTGGCGGTTCTAGGTAGTACTGTTTATAACTATCATTTTTGCGATTCTGGCTTTCAAACACTATCATGATACTTAATTCATATATTTGGGAAAGGTCAAAAACAGACATACACATACGATTTACAACAGAAGAGTAATTAACATTTTAAATCCAAATAATGGGTCAAATTGACCCGCATGGATATCCAAACATCAAAATTCCATGTTTGTCCCAGCACTAATATAAACTGCTGAAACTACTTAAGCAAAACTAAATATTTAACATTTTTCTTTCAGGAATAACTAGCTCCAGTGGAAGAAGGGAGTGTGAAGTCTCATGCTGTTTTAAGAATTGATCATCCCTTTTTTTATTATTAATGTGACTTGTTTAAATGAATGTTAGCATTTTAGTGAGATTTTATTTTTTTCAAAATTTTGGAATACATCAGTCTCTTTGTTAGCATACTAGGCTGAACCTTAATTGTATGTAACCAAAAGATTAAACAGTAGACACTAAATTTAGTTAAAGCTTTTGTGAAAAATGAACTTTTTAAATGCTATTTTAGCTTTTAAGTGGTTGCATTCAATGTTAAACGTTATCTGTTAAGTAAAACATTCTACAGTTACTGGTCTTGTTTATTGGTATGTGCTGTTAAAATGGTACATATTGTTAGTACAGGCATTGGAAATTTAAGATTTTAAATATATAATTAAACTGATGTCAAGGTTGTAAGTCTTGCATCTTTTACCTATGAGGTCAATGTAAGCATATCACTCAACTGTAAAACACTCAATACTAGTAAATTTAGAAATACTAAAGGAAACTTAAACTCAATGACAAACATTTCAACTGGAAGTCTTTTTCGTGTCTTTTGCAGTCATTGGGAAAAAAAGTGCTAGGTGAAATGTTAGTCATGGAATATATTGAGTTTCTTTTAGTATTTATCAATGCGAACCTCGATTTTAAACACCATGAAGGTAACTGATTTTGACGTGCCTGTGCATAAGCATGTTTTGAGATTCTGTGCCACATGCAATTTATGTAGTTACTAGTGTACATTTGTTAGGTATGCCTCCAAACAAGTAATTTTGTTCTACTGCACACGGGTGAACTATGAATAAAAAACTGAAATATAGGAGATGCAGCCTTGTATGCACTACCCAATGAACGGTTTACATTTCCTTCCCAAAAAAATTGGTTGTCACACCGACATTACCACTTGATGAAAGGCTAGATAGTTAAGCATCTGTTTTTTTGTTTGTTTTTTAAGCACAATCCAAATCTTGCCAGTGGGCTGCTAAAAAGTATGAAGGCAGCTCTACACCAGATGAGATGCCTTTTTTTTTTTTTTTCCATCGGGCGACATGACCATGCACATCTGATGAGACAGATAAAACTATTAAATTGCTATTGTCAAAACTATGATGTGGAAATTGAGTGTCTTATCTGAAGGTATTTCAACATATATAGCAATAAATCATGCATACCAGGTTTATCCAGTTCTTTTGAAATGGATTTCCATATATTATTTTTCTCTTTTGAAATGGATTTCCATATATTATTTTTACAATTGGGATGATCACTGGATAATTTTCAACGGCAAGTATTATTTTTTCCTCTGTCACTGGTACTGCTTCAACCTGGTGGAAGCTGTTCTCTCATTGCTCAATAGTTATTGTGCAAAGAAATTGTGAAGAAATAAGTATCTTTCACACCTGTGGTGTGAAAAATACTTATGAAAAGTATAGATTCTATGCATTTACTCTTAAGTAAAAGTAAACTACTGGTATTTTATGATATAAATGAAAAAACATATATCATTCATGTGCAACTAATGTTTGGATCCAGAAAAAAATGGGTGCTTCCCCAGACCTTAACATGTTTAGTGGTTCTAGTTATTAACCCAGTGTAGATTTCTAGTTCATAACTATCTAGAAGTACTATCTTCTCAATCTTTTAAAACCTTTTGACACAACAGAAAGGATCAAATAGAAGTTCAGCATGTTTTTTTTTTTTAATTATTTTGATTATACCATCTACTGAAATAACCTAAATAAATTACATTTTTACACTTACAAGAGTGGTAATCTGATAATAAACCCCCACAAAATAATAAAAATAGAAAACATTGAACAATAAACACATTTGAGAAAATACTCATCCCTCCCAAGCAAACAGGTTTGACAAGCATGCTGTTATAATTATTAGTAAACGTTCCTCAAAGAGGAATCCTGTTCTGCAAAGCAGTTGCTGTATTTTAGCAAACAGTATTGTAATGGCAAATAGCCATAAAAGACAGTTGGAATTATTCACATCAAATAATCCTTTTATCATGAAGGATTTTAATTGAGAAATGAAAACTACTTTGTTTGTTTATTTTCTCTGGACTTGTAGAACTTATGTGCTTCTTTGGAAGCATTTCTAACCAGAGCCTGGGGAAAATAAAAACAAGAAAGTTAAGATCATATTTCACCAATAAAATGTTTTAGTAAGGAAGCCTGCAGAAGCATTCAGCCAACTTCCACTGGCATCTTGTTTTTCTCTAGTTTGTGAAACTGCTTTGCCAACCTCTTTTTTCTGGACTCTCATCTTCAAGCAGATAATCTGGCAAATTGCAATTTCCCGGAACTTCTGTATTTGTAGTGCTAAATGGAATTAAAACCTACAAAACCAAAAATATGATAAAATGAAACACTTAAACAAAAAAAAGTTGGGTTTACATTTATCCTTTTTACCGCTTCTCCAGTTTCATTTTTTACAAGCTGTTGTGCCTTTAATACTTTAGTAGCTGCGATAGCTGATGCCAGTGAAGTGAAAAAAAAGAAGCATGAAAAGGTTTGTCAGAAACAACTTGCTTCAAATGCAAAAGCACAGATTTAATGAGTAGGTTTACTCAAGATGACAGATAGAGTAGACGCCCATACAAGAAGGTTAATTTGAGGAGGCAGGTGGTTTTCAGGTCAAGTTTATATAACATAACAACTATTGCTGCAGAAACTGTGAAAACAATACAAAAAAAGGTAAGAAACAACTATTAAGAGTAACATACAACCCTTGCCTCAGCTCTACATTAAAGTCATCAGAAAAAGCACAAACATGCACAACTTTTAAGTGACAAACACATCTCCATATACCAGTACTCTCAATAACAATATTACCAGCTTTCTAGAATGCAAAACTATAGTGTGACACCCATAACTTCATGTGCGTACATTATGTTCCAATCACCAGGGATATGAAACCCAAGCAGGTCATATATGGAAATGTTCTGCACATGGTATAAACTAATATACAGTGGTTTGCAGAAGTATTCACCCCTTACAAATAATGTCACATTTTGTTGAATTACGAATAATCTATGCACAGTTTTTCAAACAAACTTTTTTTATTCAAAGCAGTAGTGATTAAACTAAACACTTATATTAGGAGGAGGCTAAATGTCAGCAAAACTTACAAAGAAAATGTACAAAATAAAATGTACTGGTTGCATAAGTATTCAGCCCCTTAAGTCAGTACTTGGTAGAAGCACCTTTTTCAGCAATTACTGCTATGAGTATTTTTGGATAGTTCTCTACTAGCTTTGTACAGTAGGATGGTCAAATTTTTGCCCATTTGTCGTGGGAAAATTGCTCCAGTTTTGATAAGTTTGTTAGGGATCGTCAATGGACTGCAATCTTTTGATTGGATTCAAGTAAGGACTTTGGGCCACTCAAGAACATTAATTCTCTTGTTCAACCACTCCAGTGTGGCTCTGGCTTTGTGCTTTGGGTCATTGTCCTGCTGAAATGTGAATTTCCTCCCCAGTTTCAGAGTCTTGGCTGACTCAAACATGTTTTCCTCAAGGATTCGCCTGTACTTTGCACCATCCATTCTCCCCTCTATCCTGACAAGCTTCCCAGTCCCTGCTGAACAGAAGCATCCCCATAACATGATGCTGCCACCACCATGCTTGACAGTTGGGATGGTGTTGACTGGGTGATGTGCAGTGTTGGGCTTGCGCCAGATGTAACGCTTGGAATTTAGACCGAAAAGTTAAATTTTTGTCTCGTCTGACCACAAAACCTTTTTCCACATGTCTGCAGTATCATCTACATGCTTTTTCACAAACTCCATACTTGCTTTAAGATGAGGCTTTTTGAGTAATGGCTTCTTTCTAGCCACCCGTCCATACCGGCCAGCTTTGTGTAGGGACCGGCTTGTTGATGTGTGAACACTGACTCCCATCTCAGACAGAGAAACTTTGCAGATCTCTCAAAGTCATTGTTAGCTTCAGAGTGACATCCCAAACCAGTTTCCTGCTTGCCTGGCTGCTCGGTTTGGGAGGGCGACCTGATCTGGGTAGTGTCTGGGTGGTATGATGCATTTTCCACTTCTTAATGATGGACTTCACTGTGCTGAGTGGGATAATCTGCACCTTTGAAATTTTCTTGTACTCTTCTCCTGCTCTGTGCCTCTCTACCACTTTATCCCTGACTTGTTTTGAAAGCTCCTTGGTCTTCATGGTTGCTTTGTTGGATCACTATGTGAGTTGCAGCTTGAAAGTCTTTATATACCTGACTGAAATTATCTACCACTTTGAGTACACACAGGCTGAAACCATTTCACTAATTTCTCTGTAAATCTTACTTGTTTATATTCTATATGCATTTAACTTTATCAATGTGGAGTAGTTTGTGTAGATTCTACATGTAAAGTCTAATTTGAAAACGTTGTGGAGTTCGCTCAGGTGCCAACAAAATGTGAAAACTTTGACGGGGGGTGAATACTGTATATATATGTGTGTGTGTGTGTGTGTGTGTGTATATATATAAATATATATATATATATATATATATATATATATATATATATATATATATATATATATATACACACAAACACATACTAATAACAATAAGATAATAAATCAGACTGATAGAAAATGGTTGATTTAATTTATTACCTCTACTGCCAGATCAGAACAAATCCGCATAGTACATCTCTTAAGAGCCATTTGGAACGTGAAGCTGATTACTCCCTTAACTTTTAACAAAGCTTCTTCACAAATACCTTTATTATCCTACAAATTGGCAGAAAAACAAATCAGGCCTTAAAGCTAGTTTAATTTATTTATGTTATGCACACTTATAATATCAAAGGTTGCGAGTATAACATTGAAATCAGAAGAACAATCTTACTGCGTTGTCCAATCCTTGGATGTGAAGAGTGACAGATTTGGCCTTCTCTTTTGAACTGTTAATAAAAAGCTGTGATTTTGCTTTTCTTCTGGGAGCATCTGGAGTCCCAGCAGCTTTGTTGTTAACAGGTGAATTTAAAACTATACACATCCTTTGCTAACGCACAGATTTCTTAATTGATTTCACCACTACAAAACAAGCTAGTAAGTCAGCTACTGCATTCTCGTTAGTATTGAACAAATACTAGAGTATACAGCAAGTAAATTAGTCAAACACAGCAGGAACTTTTGTATTCGTTACAGCTCCTTTTTCTACTAACATGCTGGTGTAAGAAAATTAAACATGCTAACTAAAAATGTATGCAAGGTAGTTCCTTAGATTCCATGAGAAAAATGTTAACCCTGTCTAATGCCATTTTAACATCTAAATATCAAAGTTAAAAAGAAACTGTTCACACTGGGTCTGTTTAGAGGGTTTGCTGTGAAGTGAACAACAAAGTCTGCTTGGGAATCAAACCGTACAGAGTCCACCTAAGGACGTTTGCCAAACGCGAGTCTGGTTCGCTTGCTAAACCTCAAATTGAACAACTGCTGGACTCGGTCCTTTTGCACAAGTAAGCATTTTGTGCATAGTTTAGTTAATGTTCTGGGGAAAGAAGTAGAGCAAAAACAGCCTTCATTTTTTGTCCCGTTCGGAAACCGCAAATTGCTAAATCGCCGTTTTGCAATTGTATCTTTTTTTTTTTTCTTTTTAAAGTACAAAATTACATCGGTGTGCTCAGCAAGATAATAGCAGAGTAATTTATTAGGTTGTGTTAGTGTCACTCAAACAAAATAAACAATCTTATGGATTATTTGTTTAATCATTCTGATTATGTGTTTATCATGTTTAAATGGTAATACCAGTAGCTATTGCTGGGACGAACATGGATTTTCATGTTCGGATATTCGCTCATAATTTAAACATTCGTTCAGATATTCGTTCGTTTTTCAAAAAGTAATAAAAGCCATTATATTGCTGTGAACACAGGTAGACACAGCATAGCAGCAGGGGCAGGGGGCATGGCCGCGGCCCCTGTATGTGTGCCTTTATTTTACAGCAAGACCTTACAATATGTAACATGTTAAAATAGAAAAATATCCCTGGAGTAAAGAATAAGTTGTGTAGGACTTACTTTACCCCGGTGAATTAACTACAAAACAAAGGATGCCAAATAGCAGTTCAAGTTAGACGTTGTTTTGTTTATTCCTGAAATAATTAGTACATAATGTTGACACTGCATTTTATTTCTTTTTTTTTATTCCTTGCCATTGCTGTTTCTCCACAGTAAACAGTGGCCATAGACATGTTTTCATAAAGTAATAACATGAGGTTTACTTGTGCCTTTTTGTAGCTGAACATGCAAACGAAAACTGAAATTTAACTTTAAACACTTTAAAACAATCGTTGTATAGTGAAGGGGAAAAAAACTCACTGTTTTGGTTCTCGTTTATTACATTCCACATAACAGAGTCTCAACTAAAAATATAATATATACAATCTATATAAAAAGCACTACACAACATTTTTCTGATAGTTGGGTACTGTTTAAGGAAGGCATTTCAGAATGACATGCTTGTCTTTATGTCCCATGAGATTCTGGTTGCCTTCTGTTACCCAGAGCTTGCTGCACCGGCTGCTCTTGGCTGCGGTCTTTCTGATGTCACACGCAGCTTCTTGAGAAACGCTGTCTCCAAACCTTGCAGCGCAGCACAGTGAAGTGCTTGAAAATACAACAAAACATTCCCTAATAACACTTGCAATGCATTATGACTTCAAATTGATGACTTTAAGGCTATGACACTATCATTTATTGATTTTGTTTTATTTTACTTTATTTATTTGACCACTAATTGCCATGACAACACACTCATTTATTTATGTAGTACTTATTATAATGTAATAAAAAAAAAATTGAATTATTATTATTTTACATCTCACTAAATTGTGTGTCTGTGTGGAGAAATAGGAGGCACTTTTTTACACAGAATTGTGGGAGTCTCGAACCAACTACCCAGTAACATTGTTGAAGCTGACACCCTGGAATCCTTCAAGAAACAGCTTGGAGATTCTAGGAACAATAAACGAGCAAGATGGGCCGAATGGCCTCTATCATTTGTAACCTTTCTTATGTTCTTATGATAAGATGTCGTTCTCCTCCACTAACAAGGGGGCCGCAGTAGTTGCAGTGGTTATTTGCATTACGATTAGCAGACCACTTGTGATCTCTGCATCGTCTCTGTGGTTCACAGCTGTAGCCAGTCTCCTGCAGTAACTTTTCAAAGCTGTGCTGGGCTGTGCAGAATCAGCACAGATTTCTGTGGGTGGAGTTGAGTGATGTCACTCAGCAGCACTCGAAGAACGTGCATCTCCGTGATTCTGTGCAGAACTGTGGAAATCTGTGCTATAAGAACACAACCTCTGACTCGCTCTAAAGCAGCACAACACCTTTTTGTCCCAGATGGCTTTCCACAGAGATCACTATGAGTGTGCGCGCATAATCTGGTTTGTTTACTTTTTGCTGTCTAAAACTTTTAAATAGAGGCTCAAGAGCTGCTGCGTTGATCCCGTGTTTTATATATATACAGTGCTGTGCACAAGTCTTAGACATGTTGCACTGTTCTACTCTGATGCATTATAAGCATCAACTCAAAGTCTCCATCTATTTTTTCTACTGTTCTAACAACCTTGACTTGCATAAAGAAGAAAAACATTGAGTGAAATAGCTTGATTTTCAAGGTGTGGTATTAGAAACTTAATCAACAAGTACAGAGAAACATCATCTGTAATTGATAAACCCAGGACTGGAAGACCCAAAAAGCTGTCTAACAAGGATGAGTAATACTCAAAGATAATATCCTTAAGGAATAGAAAGAAGACAAGCGTTGAATTGACAACAGAACTGGCAGAAGGCACAGGTGTCGTCGTCCATCCATCAACAGTCCAAAGCACCTTTGACCATTGCTCCATAGTCCAATTTCTGTGTTCTTGTGCATATTTTAGCCTTTTAGTCGTGTTCCCCTTTCTTAATAGAGGTATTCTTACTGCAACACAGCCTTTAAGTCCTGATTTCAAGAGTGACCTTCGTAGTGTTGATGTGATGGACAACGACACCTGTGCCTTCTGCCAGTTCTGTTGTCAATTCAACACTTGTCTTCTTTCTATTCCTTCTATATGCAAGTCAAGGTTGTTATAATAGTAGAAAACACTAGTGATGGCAATGATAAACTGTTGAAGCTCATAATGCATCAGAGTAGAAAAATGCAACATGTCTAAGACTTTTGCACAAGCAATATATATATTCATCTCACATTATCACACAGAGCTCTTTTTCATTTGCCATTTTTTTAAAACTGTCGCGGAAATTCTGGTGAGACGGTAAATAAGTGCAAGGTATTTTTGTCATTTGTAGCGAATACGAACATCTGATTTTTGTATCCGAATACATGTCAAAAAATATTTGTTCAAATATTCGGATATTTGTTCATGCACTACTTTTTAATCTGTTTTACCTAAATGTAACATGTTTTGAGATGACAATATAAAAAAATAATAAGTTGTTATCATCTGCAATAAATACACCTGATGTTTAATTTGATTGTGTTATTATATCAGCTTCGGAGCTGGTTGGCATCAGTGAATTGGAGAAGATAAAGCATCCCAGTTTTTCACTCTGCAAATCTGGTAACCTTAATTACATGGACAGTGCAAGAAACTAAGCTCTGATATAAACTTGTTCAGACACCAAAGTCCAAGCCAAACAACTGGACAGAACTCACAAATATAGTAAAATATATTCAGTCTTTTCTCAAATTACTGCCTGCAGTAGGGGAACAGTGCAGTGTTGCGTAACTGAATACTGCACTACTCTCCTACTGCACGTCATTCAACAAATGTATGAATTAAATTAGCAAAGTGCTCCCCCCGTTCCCCTGCTTTCTTCTACAGCAAAAAAAAAACTGGAGCAATACTTCAGTAGCTGCCATCTTTCAAAATACTTTCAGGATATTGTAAACATACAGTTCACATAACATATAAAACAAACAGAGTGCACTTGCAAACTGCATTGTGAACACAAACAAACTCGACTAGCTCACAGCCTTTGTTCTCAAATACTTGTGAACAGCAAGCACATTGATACATTGTTTCAAACTAAACAAACCAGTGTGAATGCAACCTTATTGGATTTCGGACTATCGGATGCTTTTAAAACCCACGTATTTCTGTGTTCTTACAGTATACTTCTTGACACTACATCCTTTCCAGGAATATGACAATTTTAAAATTGTACATGACTACTTAATCAGAAGTTCGATACTTTGCCAGGTTTGCTGACTCTTATAATAACTTTCTCCAAGTTCACCATTATTCCAAGCTCATGCTTCATTATCTCTGTGTTTGAAGGGCATTCTGCTAGATACTGAAGAGCCTAGGTTAAAAACAGCAATGAACGCATATTTAAAAAAAAAAAAAAAAAGCATTTGACAATACATCAAACTGAATAAGCAGCAAATTAGCTCTTTTAAAACAATAATTTCAGTCTGGTGAATAAAACCACACAAATAAAATAATATTTGTTCAGCATTGAATGGGGTCCGTCCATAATCATGCACTTAGTTATCAATACGATTAACGATAGCTGTGAACAGCAAAAGTGGACAATGCAGATTTGTTGACTGTGCAGCCATTTTTCATAGATGTACGATTTAATTATTGCCCAGTCAGTCCATAGTGGATTTTGGCAATTTACTACAATCTTAAATAATTTAGCTTTATACACCTAGACCTTTGTTTGCCACTACACCACACTGAGTCAAACAACTATTGACGTGCTGCAGAAGCTTATACATTAAGTTAATATAGGATTTGTGTATAATTCCTATTTATTGGCTTAACCTTATGGCATCAAATATGAAAGGTAAATACCAAATATAGCACATTCACTAC
Organism: Acipenser ruthenus; assembly: GCF_902713425.1. Lineage (NCBI taxonomy): Eukaryota > Metazoa > Chordata > Actinopteri > Acipenseriformes > Acipenseridae > Acipenser > Acipenser ruthenus. The sequence goes on along the minus strand of NC_081193.1, from coordinate 39,861,859 downwards.
CTGCAAGGTATAGAACAGAACTTGTGAATCTTAATGGTCCAAGAACAAAACCAAACCAGGAAGGCACCCTTGATCCTGTACAAAAGCTTCTCAATTCCGGGGTTCTGAACCCAAGTCTCTCAGCTGGGTCACGAAAGACAATGCATCCATCATCTTGAAGCCTGTCTGTAAAAACGTACTGTAAGAAAAAACAAATATAAGTCAATATATATATATATATATATATATATATATATATATATATATATATATATATATATATAGATAAAAGGGTTGTACAGAATACAAAAGGCTAACAACCACATGAAAATAAAAAACATACAGGTATTTGTAGGGAGATTGAGAATACAGTATACTTAAATGTTTTTTTTTTTTTTTTGCTGTTTTTTTTTTGTATACAATATAATTCCGTTGTGAAATCAGTTGTGCAGAAATGGTCAGCACTACAAAGGTAAGCAATGTATGAAAAACCTGATGGTACAACCGCCTTTCAATCCAGTAGCATTAGACATCCTCAGAGAACACTCATTTTGACTGGTGTCTCTCGGCATGTTGCTGTGAATATATATATATATATATATATATATATATATATATATATATATATATATATATATATGCTGTGTATTACAGTTGCGTGAGTCTAAAACACAAAAGCAAAACGACTCTCCCAGGCCGCAAAATAAATAAATAAATAAATAAATAAATAAATAAATAAAATACAAAAATGAAATCAATCTATTGCTGTTATTTGTCTCCTGTCTATGCCCTATATATCCCACAGTCAGAATGAAAATGTAAACATAAAACACAGATCGCATAGGAACTAATTAAAATGAGCATTCCAGCAAAACACTCTTCCCGTTATTAATCATTCAGTAAACACAACAGAAGTCTTGTTTAAACGTGCTCACTAAACAAAACAAACAAACAAAAAATCGCAACGAGTGTATGACTTAAATTAATATGCTGAAGCTTTATTGACTGCTCACAAAACAGGGCAAAATGCAGCTACCAGAAAACCTAACGAAACACTTAAGTATACAGTCGATTTTTAAAATACAGTAAAACAAATATATATTATGATAATAATCTAGTGACCCCGTTCAAAACGCGTTACTGTCGGTATCGATCCATCTGTCACCCATATTTTTGTGAATGGATCCTTACGTAATTTTATGGCTGTCTCATGATAACCATTCTCAGATACTTACTTTCTAATATAGAGTATTATGAATCTCTGTTTCAATTTACCACGCTCCCGCAAGTCTAGTTCCGAAAGCAAATACAAATATTCGTACGTCGCGCTGTGATTGGTTGATACCCTTCCCACTTTTGAAGTTCTGATCTCTAATTGGTCACTTTTTCCTCATAAAGTTACAGTATCCAATCAGGACAATGGTTATTGAGGCGGCGTTTTTTGAGTCTGACTTGATTCTGCCTGAACGTTCCAAAAGAAGTGAGTGTGTCTTGAGTACTGTACTTGTTTTTAGTAAATACATGTATTTATGTTAGGCATTATTACAGTATATAAATACATAAGAAAATGATAACATATATTTTAATAAAAGCTGTAAAATGTTTTTATTACGAAAAATGTTGGTCTGTATACTAAGGGTTAATATTTTGCGAAAGTGTACGTTGTAAATTACACTGACACGGAGAACAATACTGAGTAGCTAGAATCGGCAAAGCCATTTAACACTCAGTGCTGTGCTAAAGCAGATCCTGTTTATTTTATTTGACTATTCATTTGTGGTTTCTCAGTAACTGTCTTTCACGGATTTAAGTTGACAGTTGTTTCTGTCGTCAAGAAGTTTATAGGGCACGTAATCGAGGATTTAATATCATCACTTCAAACTACTGTATTCCTGTTTGTTTATATATATATATATATATATATATAGAGAGAGAGAGAGAGAGAGAGAGAGAGAGAGAGAGAGAGAGAGAGAGAGAGAGAGAGTTAACGTTTCAAACGAGTGCATTTTTATTATTTTATTTTGCCAGTATAGGCTAAAATATTAACAAATGCTTATTCACAAAAGGCTCCTTTATTTTCCTCAACTAATAGAGCGTTATTAACGTTTCAAAGCATTGTTTGCTTTTGTGCATTATCTTGACGTAAAGTAATTGTAGTTGAATCCTATTATTATTATTATTATTATTATTATTATTATTATTATTATTATTATTATTATTATTATTATTATTATTATATGTTTTATTTTATGGTATAAAGCTTAATATTTGGCACCCCTGTCTTTCAAGGGTTACCATTAAATGAGAAAGTACTTCAACTTATTTTGTATTTGGTGGTTTTAGGGTTAATTTGTTGTGTCAATGTAATTACGTTTTGGGGTAACCCCAACTACTTCTACTTTGGTATCCAATTGCAATAATACTCTGTGTACCCTAGCTTGCTAACTGACAAACGAAAAATTGGAAACCTTTTTGAAAGTGTTTTGTTTATAATTAATAAAGATACCGCATTGTCACTGCAGTTTTGGCCGTGTATTTAAGTATGTTTGTGTACTGTTTCCTGGTTCTGACGTCACCATCCACACCACACCCCTCACATCATGACAATGAAGTTATTAATCACTATATGAGGTAGCGTGTTGTACAGTGTAAAGGGATTATATATTATTTTGCATGTTCATAACTATAGATTACCAACAGGCAGTTGTATTGCTTAACACTTTACCCATACCATGCTGGTTAAGAGATAACAACTATTATAGGTGTTTTTTTATTTATTTGTTTTTATTCCTTCGCTATTCTGTGTGCATTGTACTTGGGCAACAACAACAAGAAAAAGTAAATCGTTTAAAAATACTGTTTAATTTTTTTTTTATATAGTGCTCTGAAATATTATCTACTTAGGTTTATTTAATGCTTAAACAGGTCCGTTAAATCCTAATTTTATTCCATAACCTACCCGCGAAAAAATATGTGAAATCTTTACTATATAAGTAGACCCCTACCTATAAATAACAGTAACATGTTTAGTTTGGGACTCGCTGTCTGTAGCTTGGTGTTGTTTACATTATCGTCGGCATGTTAAGTGTTTGGAAGCTGAAATTACGTTTTTAAAACACCCTTTTCTTATACCAATACCATTTTAATAGCAAAACATTCACTGGCGGCTCTGATAAACCGGAAGGCGATCCTTCACGTATTTAAATCCATTGATAGAAAGTCCCCCAGCTTTCTTGGAAAAATCTGCGTTTCCCTTGTTTTTCTTTTGTATTTGTTATGCTCTCATTAACATCTATAGTAGATTCGGCGTCCGTCAGTTCTGGCAGATTCTACTGTATTTGCTGAAGTGTTTTTCTCCCACTGATAATTTAAAAAATTAATAAATAAATGTAGCCACCTAGCTAATAATTTAATCCCGAGGGCTACCGTGAAACATACTGTCTTTAAATTGGGATTAGTGAAGAACGTTTGTGTACATGAGTAAATTATTGTAGGTAGTAATTCATAGTTATTTAATCACTCACAGGCTGTAACCCCAACTCCACAAACCAGACAGCATTTTTGTAAATAGCAGCACATGTAATGAACAATACAATAAACATTTTATTTGTGTCATCGGTGTCAATTTCAGGCGGAGTTTTATCCTCAGTCATCCCGTCTGGTGCTGTAGGTGTCGGTTTCTCAGCACACAGTACAGTAGTCGCTCAGTAAGGAGGTGCAAACAGTTGATTGACCAATCTGTAGGAGCGTTTACTAAGGTTTTTTGTTAAAAAATAAATAAATAAAAAAAAATCAAAATTTATAGGAAAATAAAAATTAAACCTAATATTTTTAGGGACACCAACTTTTGTTGTTGTTGTTGATACCATTTTATGCACTTCACATAAGAAATAGTAAGTTTACATCGAGACTAGCAAGTTTCAAAAGGTACTAGTACTGCAATTTTGTTCATTTATAAACCTATCTATGGACTTATGTCTCTTAGGAAAAATATTTTAGATTCACAAACTACACAAAAAGGACATTGCATTTTCGGATTATTAGTGCATGTGCGTAAACAAGACATTGTCACATTGTTATTGCAATCCATAACCCAGGCAGCTTAAATTAAATGTTGACACACACACACACACACACACACACATATATATATATATATATATATATATATATATATATATATATAAAAGTAAACAAACATGTAAATGTGCTTTATTTTTCTCTTATCTGCCCCCTATTTTACTGCATTTAATCCTGTACTTCAGAATACTGTAATCTGCCAAGTGTTTAACCTGTAGTACTTTGTATTTAATCACATCCTAATGTAACTATCACTATTTAATCATATCCTGAAGTAACTATCACTATTTTCTGCTGTATTATTGAATTTTGGTTTGTCACACTTGTACTTTGCTTGAACAAAAGTTATTGTATTTCTTGCTCTTATTGTATTACTTGTATTGTAACACTTGAAATGTATTTACGATTTACGTATTTACGACTGGATAAGGGCGTCTGCTAAGAAATAAATAATAATAATAATAAATAATAAAGTAATCTAACCGAAAGCCTTGATTCAACACACACTGCTAGTTCATTTTTTAATCTGGACAAAACTGCCTGGACTGGTCACTAAACAATGCGAAACATCTTTAAAACTATACCACACAATTACTCCATCGCTATAAATATTAAAAAGAATAATCATTTTCATATCTTTTAATCAATCAAAATGCTTACGGCTATCCTGCCCCATGAGGACACTAAATCAGTGAGAAATGTCTTAAAACTATACCGCACAATTTAAGTATGGAAACTCGTACCTAATTGTTATTTTTATTGTGTAGACTAGATATTTTTCAAGATGTTTTGCATTGCTTTAGTGCCCCATCCGTGTAGTTTTGTCTTGGTGAGGCTTTAACCCTCCCCTTCTAGATCTGTGTGCTTCATGTAGCCTGTTCTTTCATTCGTGCAAATTTAATTCAAATTAGGTTGCTTTTAAGGTGGTCCACATGTAAAGCACCCTTAATTTATGTATAAACAGGTGGAAAATCCAACAGAAAAGACTGTCATGACTATGTCATGGCAAGTTTTGCCCCCCTCTATAATAAATATTAACAAACATTATTTATATACATTAAAAACAACAAAACAACATCACTATCGGTTGTGTGTCGGTAAAAAGAAACAAAATGAGTCAAAATGCACTCAAATTTGACAAATAACTGAGCTCTGGCTAAATATGTAAAGCATATTCTACATACACACACACACACACATATGTATATGGTTTAATTGCCATTATATATCGTAATTAAACCATATTTTATGTATTTTTGTATTTATCACACAGAGATCAATGTAATGTAAAGCATCCTGAGATGATAAATAACAAAAGCAAAGCAAGTATGAACATTATGATTAAATACCAATAAAAAACGTAAAAATATGTTTTTGTTTTTACTGTTGACTCTTAATTGCAAAACTGAACTGTCAAGTTACTCGAATTGGGGGTGAAATTTGCCATGACACAGCATATTCACTTGGATTTTCAAGTTCAGGGTGAAGGATCACTCAGACCTAAAATCCTGTGAGTCCTGAATCACACATCAGCTCAGTACAGTATGGATATGTTTGTTGTAGAATGTACAGATCTGTACTAAACAGTACATTTCTAATAAGATAGTGGAAATCCTTTAAGCAAATAATGTGTGTCAAAGAAAATATTAAAAGTAGGTTGTTGTTTCTTATGCGTTTCACTTAAACCCGGACATTAGGGTGTCCGGGTTTGTTAATTCCTGCCACCCGGACACAGGTGCCAATTCCTGGACTGCCCGGGTCAGACTCGGACAGATGGCAACCGTATTATGTACTCTTGTGATATTTTATGAAGCGCTCAGGTTGCATTGTTAAGTTTTCTAACTTTCTGTTCTCTCTTGTTTTTCTTTTTCAGTTCAAATGAACAATTCCTAAATCAGGACCCAACAGAGTGAAAAGACCAGACTTTTTACCTTGCCTGAATGCCATTGGGTTAAATGTCTCTCTATCTGGATCTGCTAGATCTTTTAAGACATCTATTGGAATATTTTGGAGTACCAGCTGATCTGGTAAGGTTTCTTCTCTTTCACCCTTAAAAATGTTAGGTACATACTGTTGTATTTGGGTGTTGCTGTTGCAGCGTCTTGTAGACTTTTCAAAATGAAGAAAATGTATTGAAAATCATATAGAAGTGGTTGATGGGAAAGGATAATGGCTTTTTTGTTTTAGTGCAGCATAATATGTTTAATTACTAGTGCTGAGTTGAAATTGACTATGTACTGTATTTGTTTAATTTAGCAACTGAACAAAATGCAATTGGGTTTCTTCAAGTGACTTCAAGAGTGTCAATATGCAATCGATCATTTTGATTGCTGTTGACATATGTATTCATGCTACAGTGGCTTTTTTTGTTGCTTTGTAATTTCTTGTGTTTGTGTTTATTACAGTTAGTTCCAGTATGGGAAAATCAACTTTGTGGCCAGTACCGCAGCATTATTCGCATGATCGGAACAAATCTTCCTTTAAGTCCCTGCCCAAGAGTCTGTTTCCAAGTATGTAGCCTGTTTCATAGCTGTATCAGACCATTTCTATTTTATATTAATCTCCTTTTGAATGACCTATTTGTATGCTACAGAATCCAGTGGACGACCTTTCTGATGCAAAAGCAAGATCATCACAGTATTATGTGCTGCATCACATTGAACTGAAATCTGTAAACCTGAAGAAAAACAAAATTAACAACAAAATAAAATAGCCAAGGTTGTTTGCTGTTTGGATGAGAACATTTCAGAAGATAAAATTAAAGATTTTGTTTTTCAGAAAATCTCAGATTTACATGCACTGCACAGCACAGAGACCACGCCAGCCGGCCGTCCTTTTGTTCCTTCTTTTGCAGATGTACTGTGGGTGGCTGGTGATGAGAATGAAACCTGCGCCATGTTAAGGTAACAGAAGAATGCTGTGCAGTTCTATTATACACAGTGGTGTTGCATGGCTTAGACATTTAGTTTTACACACTGTGATAGGAATTGCTGTTGACACAATTTTTTGTGGGTGTAATTATCTATTGCTGCTTCATATTGCCACTATATACAGACGTGCTCAAATTTGTTGGTACCCTTACAGCTCATTGAAATAATGCTTCATTCCTCCTGAAAAGTGATGGAATTAAAAGCTATTTTATCATGTATACTTGCATGCCTTTGGTATGTCATAGAATAAAGCAAAGAAGCTGTGAAAAGAGATGAATTATTGCTTATTCTACAAAGATATTCTAAAATGGCCTGGACACATTTGTTGGTACCCCTTAGAAAAGATAATAAATAATTGGATTATAGTGATATTTCAAACTAATTAGTTTCTTTAATTAGTATCACACATGTCTCCAATCTTGTAATCAGTCATTCAGCCTATTTAAATGGAGAAAAGTAGTCACTGTGCTGTTTGGTATCATTGTGTGCACCACACTGAACATGGACCAGAGAAAGCAAAGGAGAGAGTTGTCTGAGGAGATCAGAAAGAAAATAATAGACAAGCATGGTAAAGGTAAAGGCTACAAGACCATCTCCAAGCAGCTTGATGTTCCTGTGACAACAGTTGCAAATATTATTTAAAACTTTAAGGTCCATGGAACTGTAGGCAACCTCCCTGGGCGCGGCCGCAAGAGGAAAATCAACCCCAGATTGAACAGAAGGATAATGCGAATGGTAGAAAAAGAACCAAGGTTAACTGCCAAAGAGATACAAGCTGAACTCCAAGGTGAAGGTATGTCAGTTTCTGATCGCACCATCCGTCGCTTTTTGAGCGAAAGTGGGCTCCATGGAAGAAGACCCAGGAGGACTCCACTTTTGATAGAAAAACATAAAAAGCCAGACTGGAATTTGCTAAAATGCATATTGACAAGCCACAATCCTTCTGGGAGAATGTCCTTTGGACAGATGAGTCAAAACTGGAGCTTTTTGGCAAGTCACATCAGCTCTATGTTCACAGACGAAAAAATGAAGCTTTCAAAGAAAAGAACACCATACCTACAGTGAAACATGGAGGAGGCTCGGTTATGTTTTGGGGCTGTTTTGCTGCGCCTGGCACAGGGTGCCTTGAATCTGTGCAGGGCACAATGAAATCTCAAGACTATCAAGGCATTCTGGAGCGAAACGTACTGCCCAGTGTCAGAAAGCTCTGTCTCAGTCGCAGGTCATGGGTCCTCCAACAGGATAATGACCCAAAACACACAGCTGAAAGCACCCAAGAATGGATAAGTACAAAACATTGGACTATTCTGAAGTGGCCTTCTATGAGTCCTGATCTGAATCCGAACGAACATCTATGGAAAGAGCTGAAACTTGCAGTCTGGAGAAGGCACCCATCAAACCTGAGACAGCTGGAGCAGTTTGCTCAGGAAGAGTGGGCCAAACTACCTGTTAACAGGTGCAGAAGTCTCATTGAGAGCTACAGAAAACGTTTGATTGCAGTAATTGCCTCTAAAGGTTGTGCAACAAAATATTAGGTTAGCGGTCCCATCATTTTTGTCCATGCCATTTTCATTTGTTTTATTATTTACAATATTATGTTGAATAAAAAATCAAAAACAAAGTCTGATTTCTATTAAATATGGAATAAACAATGGTGGATGCCAATTTCTTTTGTCAGTTTCAAGTTATTTCAGAGAAAATTGTGCATTCTTCGTTTTTTGTGGAGGGGTACCAACAAATTTGAGCACGTCTGTATATATATATATATATATATATATATATATATATATATATATATATATATATATATAATCTGTCTTGTTGTCTGGATCAGCACGCCTTGTTCACCTGGTAGAGTTAACAGTGCCATGGGAGGATGCTGTAGATGAGGCGTATGAGAGGAAGAAACTGCGGTATGCTCAACAAGCATGCACAATTTTCTCTGAAATAACTTGAAACTGACAAAAGTAATTGGCATCCACTATTGTTTATTCCAATCAAACATTTTCTGTAGCTCTCAATGAGACTTCTGCACCTGTTAACAGGTAGTTTGACCCACTCTTCCTGAGCAAACTGCTCCAGCTGTCTCAGGTTTGATGGGTGCCTTCTCCAGACTGCAAGTTTCAGCTCTTTCCATAGATGTTCGTTCGGATTCAGATCAGGACTCATAGAAGGCCACTTCAGAATAGTCCAATGTTTTGTTCTTATCCATTCTTGGGTGCTTTTAGCTGTGTGTTTTGGGTCATTATCCTGTTGGAGGACCCATGACCTGCGACTGAGACAGAGTTTTCTGACACTGGACAGTATGTTTCGCTCCAGAATGCCTTGATAGTCTTGAGATTTCATTGTGCCCTGCACAGATTCAAGGCACCCTGTGCCAGGCGCGGCAAAACAGCCCCAAAACATAACCGAGCCTCCTCCATGTTTCACTGTAGGTATGGTGTTCTTTTCTTTGAAAGCTTCATTTTTTCGTCTGTGAACATAGAGCTGATGTGACTTGCCAAAAAGCTCCAGTTTTGACTCATCTGTCCAAAGGACATGCTCCCTGAAGGATTGTGGCTTGTCAATATGCATTTTAGCAAATTCCAGTCTGGCTTTTTAATGTTTTTCTTTCAAAACTGGAGTCCTCCTGGGTCTTCTTCCATGGAGCCCACTTTCGCTCAAAAAGCGACGGATGGTGCGATCAGAAACTGACGTACCTTCACCTTGGAGTTCAGCTTGTATCTCTTTGGCAGTTATCTTTGGCAGTTTTTCTACCATTCGCACTATCCTTCTGTTCACTCTGGGGTCGGTTTTCCTCTTGCGACCATGCTTGTCTATTATTTTCTTTCTGATCTCCTCAGACAACTCTCTCCTTTGCTTTCTCTGGTCCATGTTCAGTGTGGTGCACACAATGATACCAAACAGCACAGTGACTACTTTTCTCCATTTAAATAGGCTGAATGACTGATTACAAGATTGGAGACATGTGTGATACTAATTAAAGAAACTGATTAGTTTGAAATATCACTATAATCCAATTATTTATTATTGTTTCTAAGGGGTACCAACAAATGTGTCCAGGCCATTTTAGAATATCTTTGTAGAATAAGCAATAATTCATCTCTTTTCACAGCTTCTTTGCTTTATTCTATGACATACCAAAGGCATGCAAGTATACATGATAAAATAGCTTTTAATTCCATCACTTTTCAGGAGGAATGAAGCATTATTTCAATTAGCTGTAAGGGTACCAACAAATTTGAGCACGTCTGTATATATAAGCTATATGTAAATGTTTGAAATACATCAAAAACTGGAGTAACTTTGAACTACAGCACATGAAATAATTAAGTACCAGGAAGCTGCAACAGATTTTCATCTATAGTGTTCCTAATTTAATGTATCTTCAGCACTAAAAGGGACTGTGTGCAGTGATAATGGATAGTTAGCACTCATGTACATAAACATAATACTGCTATATCACAGCTATTCATGTACATTTGTCTTTGTTTTTATTCTCTATTAAATAAATGTAATTCGTCCTTGTAGAGCTGACCGAAGAACGAATTGCATCCCAGTACCTCCTGAACAAATCTCCATGCTGTCACAGTCAATTAAAAGAGTGGTAGAAAAAGAAGGAAACTCACAAACTACAGACGCAGGTGCCTTAAAGAAAATCACGGCCCTGGAGGATGAGTTGTCACGGTTACGTGCGCAGATTGCCATGATTGTTACAATGCAGGACCAAGGTAAGAATAAATCCTGTTCTTACTTTCATTATGTAAACTTCAGTTCAAAATAACTTATTTTTGCACTTGTTTTTGTGTTAGTGAGTGGATAACTTTTTTTTTTTAATTGAGTGCCATATTTTAAAGATTTGAACAGCAGCTTGATTTAGCCTCCATTCAGTTCACTAAAATGAGGCCTACCAAGGTATTAAAGTAGTCTTTACATCAAAAAACCGGTTGAAGAATGTAAATGCCTGTAAATTTATTTTCAATCTTAGAGGAAAACGGTGCTCCTTTTTCAAAATGTTCAAATTTTTTTTTTTTTTTTTTTTTCTTAAGCACTTTTTTTTGGTTTATAGAGGATACACCATGCACATTCATGTACTATAGTTATTCCACGAATGAGGACAGCTAAATACTAATGAAATAACCACAGCACTCTATGAATGTTTATGGAGTGCTGTGTTTATATAACCAGTAGATTGTATGGAATAGAAAGTATTTTTTAAACCTACCGGTAAATTAAAGAGTAAGTAATGGGGTTCAGCGAAATATAGCCTGACACGTCACCACATGTTGCTACAACTGTTTAAATAACTTACCTGTAATTATTATTTTCATTGATAACATCCTGACTACCTTTTACACTTGTAACTTTAAAGTCTGTTTCAAAGCTGTTAGTGTAAGTTTTACTGCACACTTTGTCGAACAGGTTACACAGCAGTAATGTTTTTTTTTTTTTTTTTAATCGCTGTTCCTGCAGTTATTTAGAGGACAGATCACAAACCCCAGTGCACTAGGGTGGACATTTTTATTTAAAAAAAAAAAAAATTTATGCTGGATCTCTAACTTGTTAAATAATATCCAATTTATTTGTTTTAATACTGTACCCCTTTATTGGTCCTTTTTATCATTCATCAGTATTTATAACAGTATTATGTTCATGTACACTCCTTGCTGATACCTAAAAACTACTTTTTTTGGGGGGGTTGGATGATCTGCAACTTGTCCTGTTTTTTTCAGGTTCTTCTATGTCCCAGTCAGGATTCATGCAGCCTCCTGGTACCCCTGGGATGTCTCTTCTTCCAGTGTTAGCATCCACTCCTATCTGCATGTCTGCTCCACCTCCCCCTCCATCCCTTCCTTTGCCACCACCACCCAGTTGTAGAACAGCTCAAGTCCTGGATGTTGACTTAAACAGACAGCGGTGTGCTACAAACAGGTCTGGGCAGCGCAACAGGGATAATGTTTCTGCTCCTGACTCCGTCCCCAGTATGTTGCACGTTTTAAGAGATATGAACAAGGTTCGGCTGCAAGCAGTGGAAAGGTATTTAGAGGAAAGAAGATTCATAATGTGAAACTCTTTTTAAAATTAAAAAAAACTCACTTAAAGTAAAGAACTAATGTTTAAGTCTGTGGGCCAAATTTTGAAAAGTGCATTGAGGTGCATTGTGGTCAAGATTTGGCCCTATATCATGTTTGGCCCTAGGCCCACAAATGCAGACATTTTAGGGGGACATGTATCAAGATCGACCGATGCAGCGCTAAATTGGTGGAGTGTAAAGTAGCGCTCTGCCTTGGCACAAATTTTACCCCATGCCGAATGTATTAACTGGACCAAAATGAAATGTGCTGCACCTCCCCCGCAAAATGGGCTACAGGTAGCACAGATTAACAGGCTAATCCGAAAAATAGCACATATTATATTATTATTATACAACGGATAAAACCAAATATACATAATGAAAAGGATAACTTAATGTACCAGGTTTATTATACGATGAATACAAACAGTTGTACATAACGAAGTAGCCGGTGTCAAGCTATAATTTAATCCTCGGGAAGATCAAAAAGGGTAATGTGGATCCTAAATACTCTCCCTTCTTCTCAGTACTCTCCCTCTGTTCCTGGGTTGTTCAGGAAGGTTAGGATCCTGCACTCTCCATCGTAAGAAATGCCCCAGAAAATTCACAATATCACAAATTTCATGGAAATCGTGTATTTGACTGCCTACTTTGAGAAATATGCATTTTATTTCTTAAAGTATTTTACATTACTCTTCACCTCCCCTGTTGATGTCATAATTTTATCAAGTAGAAGCAGCGCTACAGTAGCTGTACACGGTCTGGCACAATGCCATGCATTTGGTTACTACGTCAATGGGGTCAAACAAATACCGGCTTCATGATTGGTGAATTCCTCATACTGTACAATGACATGTCTACATACTACTAGAAATGTACAGTGTGTATAAAGAAAAACACAAAAGCTTCAGTTTTTGCCATTGAGGTTCATGTTTGCAGTTAACGTTTCTCCCGTGTTTAACATTTTGGGATTAGAGGCAGCAAAATAGGCTATGGGAATTACATGGTCATTTTAATTGATGTGTCAACATAAGTTTTTAAAAGTTCACAAAACTCGAAAATGTTGCTGAATTTGTCATTCAAGGTTGTTTTTTAAAAAACATATTTTGTCTGCTTGTTACTTTTTTTTTGCAGCCAACACAGACCATTTTAAACAACTTGTTTCCAGCAGAAGTTTGTTACATTGTTAAAGATTGTTTCAATAGCGAATGTACATTTTAAAGAGTTGACTCAGTAGCTAGGCTAAACGTTAAAATGTTTTAGCCTTGGTTTTTGGGTTATGTTCTTGATGAACTATCAATGATAACACATTTTAGGCAACTTACATCAGTAGAATATAATGTAAATAGAAAATGTGTTTTCTGGTGATTTTTATTTATTTATTTATTTATTTATTTATTTATTTATTTATTTATCCATTCTTTAATAATCTGTGACTCTGTGAAATTTGTTGGGGGGTTTTTTATTGTCATTTGTGAATTTCTTTTAAAAATACAGTGAATTTTCCGGGCCCCTATATGACTGCTGCCATAATGCTCTTTCTTATCAGCTGCTTTCTGATTTCTTTCTTTGTGCCCAAATAAGAACAATTTGAAATCTGACTTATTTGTGGAACCTTTTAGGGCCGACGCAGCTGTTCTGCCGCATCATAAATCTCATTTTAATAACACTGGCTTCATTTACAAATGAGCCCAACCTACAGTTTGCCCATGCATATAAGGCTTGACACCCCTTAAAATGCATGGCTAATGAGCAGCGGAGCACATTGCATGGGGATCTCATTTTGGCTGTGCTAATACGGCCTTAACTTGCCAAAAGTGTCAAGATACATACAGGGCAATTTTAAGGCCGGCGTAAACTCGGCGCTATGGCCTTCGCAAACCCTTGATACATGACCCTCTGTGTTATAATATATAAAATGGCTCTTGTATAAAATTATGAAAACTAGTTAAAAATAATATGTTTATTAAGCCTATAATATTTTTTTACATATTTAAAAAAAAAAAATAAGAAAAACAATTGCTTGTAGGGGATATGCTGTCGTTTAGAAACACTATTTTCTTTTAGTTCCCTCATCTGGTATCTGCAATGTGTGATTTCCTTTTGTGAATCGCCTTAACAAGACATTTTCTTGACAATTTGCAGGTCGCCGGGAGGCACGCCAGTTATGAAGAAAGATAAGAAGCGGGTATCGATTTCGGACCCTGCAGCACTAATTGCTGATGCTTTGAAGCGGAAATTTGCACATAGACATAAGGAAGATTCTTTTGACAAAGAAAACCAATCATTTGAGACTTCACCTTTTGGAAGTCCAGAGATTCATTAGGTATGTGTATCATTAACTAAAATTGCTTACACTTTCATTACACTTCTGTGGGATTGCAGTGCCACTGTAAGCTGCCTAGATGGTGCTAGCACACTAAGAAAGCATCCTGTTTCAGTCAGGATGTGGGGAAGAAAGAAGCTAAATAAATGCAAAAAAAAAAAGCAGGTGTTTAGTTAATGTAACTTTTTCTTTCACACGTTAGGCAAATTAGTTTGTAGAGACGGACAACAAAACAAAGTCTTACTGTATTTAAAATCAGTACAGGCACATACAGATGTTCCTCACACTCACGTAATAAGCACACAACAAGTGAAATGTTATGGTCGGGTGCAATAGGAAACTTCGATAGGTAGCTAGGAGTGTATAATAAAATAAATTTGCTGCCAAGGAAGTAATCGTGTTCACCATGTAGAGTGTGACAGACAGACAAGTGGGACAGTTAAATGTATAATAACATTTTTAGTAATACTTAAGTCATACTAGATAGAACTCATTAAATGTAGATGATTTTAATTCATATGCATGGATTACGTGGGAGCACTTTGGAAAGTAATCTGTTCTGTGTATTACCTATATAATGAAAGATGAGGTTTTATGTAACTTGAATAACTTTTGACTGCTTATGGCGAATACAGCGGCTTTTGGATTGAATGACAAAATCCCCAAATGTACCCAGCCTGACATATATAATTACACAGTTCATACAGAATTAACACAAAGTGGTTTATTCCATACACAATTAAGAATTTGTGTGTGTAGCACATTTCATGTTTTCAAGAAATGCATAGCTGTACATTTTTTATCCTATCTGTATCACTGCCTAATATTTTTCAAGATAATCCAGATTGCTTTATTCACATACCATGGGCCAAAAAGACCCCTTATCTTATTAAATAACATTATTGTACAGGGGTAGTTTTTAGATAGAAAATCCTTGTTCATCAAAAAAAACAAAAACAAAAAAAAAAAAACAAAAAAAAAAACCCAGCAGTTTGTGTTTCAAAAGAATTTTGGTTAGAACCAGTTGAAATAGCTTTTTTGTGTTCATACTGTAAATATTGGTCTTTATGTGGATATTAATGGTGACTTTTAAATATAGAACACAGCTGCAAGTCACTTAACTGAATAATTATTTCTACTGAAAAAATGTGTACAAATCCCATTTATATGTAACACAGTTTACTCTGCAAAGCGGAATGTCGGATAGCTGAATATTCTGTTTAGTGGAAAGGTACTTCTGTGCTATTATGCATCTATAAGGCCCATTATAAAATGTTTATTTAAAAACAAGAAAAGTTGCATTTATGTGTTAAAAAACACCACAACAAAGTAGGGTATTAAACAATGGATATTCAATACAAAAGTCTGTATTTAGTGAAGTAAACATTTTGTAAAAAAAAAACTACAAACTTATGACTTCAGGAGCCGGTGTCACTAAAGTCTGACTTCAAGCTGGACTTACAAGTTGGACTTTTGTGTCAAGTCGGACATGGGTAAAAAAAAAAAAAAAAATGTCTGGCTTGAGAAACAGTTACAATATAAAAAGACAGCCTAGTCAGACTTAAGTGGGACTTGAACAGGAAATCTAAAGTGGTGATAAATGACACGTGCCTTTTCAGTTATTTTCTTTCTGATTTTAAAAGACTAGTATTCGATACGACCTTACTAACTATTGCAACCAGCACCAGGAGTTCTTGCTGATGTTTCTGACAGTAACAAAAAGTAGTATTGGTAAACGTGCAGTCCCCAAATGGAGAACGAAATTGATCTCTGCTCTGTTGGAAATGTTATGTACTAGTTCTACACAAACCGATTATCCACAGGTGAGTCATTGGTGTGGTTTGGGCTAATTTCCCATTCCAAGTGAAGAAACAACTGCTTGGGTTTATGTGGATTGCTGGGGCCAGAAAAAAGTTTCTCGACAACATGTTTCCACGTGCATGCAGGGCTTTAAAAAAGCAGCAATCACCACAAATCAAAGCAGCTGTTTCTTCACCTGTTTCACTCGGAATGGTAAATTTGCCCAATCAAAACCAATGACCCTCACCTGATTGTCGGCACCTGATTTCTGTGGAGAGCGCAATCCGAATAATCAAATGATCAGTTTGTGCAGCACTAATACCCACTAACCACTGTATTCAGCCTGCATAAGTGGAAAATGTTTCCAGCTACTGGTCTGGGTTAGGGATTTTGGTTGTCATTATAACTTAGCATGTTCTCTTCCAGTCCCTGTGAGTTGATTAATAGACAAGGACAAACTCAAAGAAACTCATGTTTTTGTTGAAACCTTTATTAGATGTTTGATTTTTTTGTACCTGTTTTTCTCTTTCAGATTGAATCTCAAGTGTTGAAGGTACCTGGGAAGCATATACCCTTTTTAAGATTAGATAAAAAGCACACAAGTCCCCTACAGTGAGTGCTGGGGCATCTTGTTAAATGCTGCATGGGTATTTTGATTATGAGCAGTCTAAAGACTGGTGGCTGCAACAAATAATGCAGCTTATTTTTGTTAATGTTGAAGTTTGTTGAAAAGCTTGTTTGTGCTTCTTGCTCTTTTTAATTTAAAATATTTCCACATGCTTAAAATGCATGTTTTTCATTCAAGTTGGTCTTCAATGTATTTTCTTTTCTTTTTGGAAATGCCCAACCATGTCTATTATCAATGTTTATATTTCCATATTTTATAACTAGTCAAAATTTTATTTTTGATAAGTAGTTGTTGCTGATAAATTGGGTAGAGGTTGAGGTTGCATGTTTAGTTTTTAATAAGTAGTTCTTGGCATCATTGAGTAGCAGTCACAGCAGTATGTATTTTTTATAGCATTTTTACCATTTTAAAGCTTCTCTTATTAAAAAATGCATATCACTATCTATGTGCTTATTTATAAAGTGTATCATAAAATTCACAGCTGAGTTCAAGTCCACCCAAACTATAAGATAATAAAGCAAATGGTAAAACCTGTATGAAATAATAAGCAGGGTCCCTACATCTTCACTTAAAAAAATTGCAAGCTTTAGCTGGTGGGGTTTTTGTTTTGTCTTGTTTTTATTTTTTTAGCAAGGGGTATTCTTCAAATAAACCATATTAATGTGCATTGTTGTCTATGCTAGTGCCATAAAAACACTAACTTTTTATGCCCAATAACAAATCTTTATCAATAAGAAAAAAAAAATAACATCCTTGATTTGTATAAGTTGACATTTCCAGATGACTGATTGCTTTGGATCACATATGGTCAGCTCCCTTATGAAAGTTATGTTATTGCACAGATTATGTTACTGGCCAAGATCTATTGGAAGGGGATCAAATCTACAGGCAGTAAGTGCCTGTATTACATCCAGTGTGCTTTCAAAGCAGTCATTTCAACTTGTTTTATGCAACCTGGCACAACTAATGCTGTAAACATCTAGGCTACTTGAACGAGTAATTTTCTATGTCTTGTTGAATTTTTTACAATTTAACAGTCAATTATAAAAGGGCAACACAGTTGTTTAAAACATTTTATTTCAGAAGTTGAATACAAAATGTGACGTGTGTGTAAAACAAATGTAATTGGAGGCAGCGGTGTGAATTGTATTTGCATGTCTTTTGACAAATTTCCTCAACTCCTTGCATTGTCACTGTCATACCCCAAAATTGTACTCTGTGCAAATCAATTTACAATGTTAGGATAATATTTTTTTGTTTTCACAAGTAGGAGGATGTATTCTTTTAACAATTGAACATACCATAGTCATGAAAACCTAACATGTAATATAGTTTAAACATTTAAAAACATTTATAGGTAGCAGTGTGGAGTAGTGGTTAGGGCTTTGGACTCTTGACCGGAGGGTTGTGGTTTCAATCCCAGGTGGGGGACACTCCTGTACCCTTGAGCAAGGTACTTTACCTAGATTGCTCCAGTAAAACCCAACTGTATAAATGGGTAATTGTATGTAAAAAATAGTGTAATTGTATGTAAAAATAATATGATATCTTGTAACAATTGTAAGTCGCCCTGGATTAGGGTGTCTGCTAAGAAATAAATAATAATAAAAAGCCATTTCCACTTGTCACAGTGATCAGAAAATGGGTGGGCAAAACACATATTAAAAATACTTTTGGATTTCAAATACTGTATGGGTAGTGGTGGCTAATTGTATAGATTTACATGTACAATAAAAATAAAAAAAACCTGTGTTTAAATGACTGCTTAATAAGTGGAGCAGGGTGTTCATTGAAAAGGTAGATACAAAGAATGTATTTATGTGTTATTAGAAATATTTCTGTTCATATGCAATATGAACAGAAATAGTGTGATAACAGTCACTTGTTTATTTCAAAATACCTAAAGTTCTTACAGGGTTTATTGTATGACTTTAAAATGCTTTACTAGTATGTTGTTGTTGTTGTATTTTAAGAGTAGAAAAAAAATAATAATAATAAAGATTGAACTTTAGGCATACTTGCACAGACATTTTAAACAATTAATCAGATGAGAACAACAATCCATATGGGTTGGATAAATGTAGACAGAACTTAAATGAGCTGCTGTATTGCCACAAGCTAAATAAGAAACATCTAATAATGAAGCTTCCCAAGTATTTAAAACCAAAATTTGTTTTAACCTAACAACAAGCTAATAAATTGCAAAAATGAGCACGCTGTAAGACATAATGGAATGCTTGGGAATCGTGAACTTCCAGAAATGCCCTAGATTTGATAAGCTACTGTAATTTAAAAAGATTATGTGTTATAAAAATGCTGTTTTAATTTAATCACAAAGGTAGTTTGTATTCACGTGGCAAATGATAATGTTAAGGCTTAAAGAATAAGTAGCGGGTTTCTGAAACATTATATATATATATATATATATGTTATACGTCCCCACGTGTTGCTACAACTGTTTAAGTAACATACTTGTAATTTTTCTTTTTATTATTAACATCCTGACAGCAGTGACATACAAAGAAGCCAAAGGCATGTTGGATTTTTTTATTTTAACCATACGTACGTGTGTGTTGTGTTGTGGTGGGGGTGGGGTCAGTTACCACAGACAAGAGGAAGGGGGGCGTGGCACAAAAAGTTTGAGAAAAAAAACAAAAAAAACATAAGAAGTGTTCTGGCTTTTCTATTCCGTACCACATCATGGATCGGTAGTGTTGTATTACCTGTTTGACAATGTGGTAAATAATCCTTAGAGTGGCCATTTTGAAAAGATCTTTGAAACAGATTAAGTTATAAGTGTAAAAAGTTGTCAGGATGTTAATAAAAATTACAGGTACGTTTTTTAAACAGTTGTAGTAACACGTGTGGAGACATGTAACGCTATATTTTTTGGAACCCAGCTACTTACTCTTTAACTATGCACACAATTGTGTATTATGTTATAAAATATTTACAAATACCCTTTGTATTAAAAGTAACAGTATTCTTTAAACAGTGACACAGATGCCACATTATTTTATACAGGTACCAATATTAGACAGTAATTTGCCATGTGAATCAGTAGCTTAATTATTTACCAAAAATACAATGATAACCAATAACAGTATACATAAAGGTATATAAAAAGCCAAAAGGTATACATGGTGCTTTTGTTGGTTATACTCTTCAATAATTAAAAAATAGACTTTTCAGTAGATTATTTTTCAATAGAAAGTATACCATCTTTTGCATATACAAAACGAGGCCACAACAACTATTTCTGCACTTGTGTAAAACGGAAACTAGTCCAAAGTATGAAAGCTCAACCAGTGGCTGGTGCAAACTTTAAAAATGTGTAAAATATATGTAGCTTATTTGAGTATGTACGCTGGTTTTAATTGTTTTATTTTTCGTGCAGCCCAGCTGCTGTTTGAATGTTCGCCATGTTTTTAACTCCAGTTTTCACAGCAAGATTTATCTGTTTTAAAAAAATAAAACAAAATTCACTTCTGTTGCCTCTTGTCCTCCTTCAAAAATGGCATTCTTCCATTGGAACCACATTGGAAAACAAACTTGGTTTACTGATTACGTTTCAGAGGGAGTGAGACCGCTACATCCAAAATGAATGCAAGACAAGGGGGAAAAAGCAGAGGATTTGGTTGTTTCTTCCTCAGTCTTTCTGTTTCTCTTGTCTACCATTGGCAACACTTAAGAGTACCCTGTAATATTTCGATAGATCTCAACACAGGCATCTCCCATGAAGAGTTCAAACAGCAACACCCTTGCTAAGTGATTCCCGTCTTGTTACGAGATTAGGGTCCTGATTCAACCACCTCGCTGCGCTGGCCAGAGCCATCATCACCCCTGTGGTGCTGATTGTGATGCAGTGCCCTCCACCTGGCTTTGTTCTTCCTGAGGTGGCTCATCATGGCCTCTGTGAGGGGCGTGTTGTCCGTGAATCGCCTCCATTCATCAAAGAGAGGTTCCACAAGGTATGTCATAAAGCCTAAAGTAAGAAAGAAAAATGTAAAGGATCTAAATCTTGAATTGTGAAAAAAAGGTGCTTGACCTATGCTACTGCCAGGATGTAAAATTGAAAACATTGGGGAAATAGAGTAAAATAAAATAAAATAAACCATGTTTACCTATTTGTATGGCAGGAACGGTATCCATATGCTGATTACACGAAGGGCTGATTTCAAGTTCAAACTTTGTCTCTAGGTCACCTGAAAGAGAAAGTAAATGAATGTGTTTGGACAAAAAATCTTTTAAAAGGCAAGAAGAAAAATGCTATATTATTTTATGATACCAGATTCTGCCATAAACAAATAATCCCTGAGGGGAAATATCTTGGCTCACATGAATAGAAAAAAACTGCCTAGAATTAGTTGCTCTGTGCATTGAATGTTTCAGGGTTAGGGTTAGGGTTATCTTCGGTTCAGATAACGAAGACGTGGAGGCAGTTTCGGATCAGATACAGACTCTGCAGTCCGATTGATTACGCTTTCCTGTTGTTGCACTACAATTCTAATTTATTTTAGACTTTTATTTTAATGTTTTTCACCTACAAGTGTGTTTTTTCATGATGTGTCTTTGCCCTGGACACTGCAGCTTTAAAGTTGAATGTTTGTTTTGTGAAAATATTTGAAATGAAAAAACAGTTGTATTTCACTAGTCATTAACAAAGTTAACTGCACTCCTTGATTCTTTATTGTGACTGCGCTCTACCTTTGAATTTTATGCATGCCTAATTGTAAACATAATCTATCTACCTAATGTTAAAAATACTCTGTCTGCAATTATGCTTGTAATTTCACCCCTGCCTGACTCCATGCCCCCCTTTTGCTTTAACGACAACTTTATGCCCCTTAGGCGTTGACTCTGCAGAATCCAGTATATAATTAAGTAAAATTTTAATTGTGTGGCTAATCTTCGTCTGATTCCATCTGATACAGAGATATTTCAGAAAGCCGTATCACATTGATAGCAGATTTGTATCAGATGGATGTCACATTAAGATTACCATACAGTTTTTTTATTTTATTTTAATTATACATATAATATGTAGTATTGCATGCTGATTTATAAAGGTTATTCAGTGTTTTTTTTTTCCTTTTTTGAGGAACTTACAAGCTGGTAAGACAATTGGGATGACTGATTAAATGCTGCTTTACTATTCAGATAGCTGGACTCTGTCCTTCAAACACTGCTGTACCCTGAAAGATGCCAGATCACTGGAATTCATAAGGTAAATACAGGCAACTAGATTGCATTTCCAAATGACACTGTACTATATTTAGATAGCATTATAATGCCATTTGAATGGTATGGCAAGTGTAATACAGTAATGACTTAAAATCTTGGGGGTTTTGACAAGTTGAAATATAACTGCAAGAAACATGCATTTTTACTAACTGTTGTCCCTACTTGTAACACAGTGGCAATGCATGCATTTCAATGTGAATGCTGCAGCTTACTTAAAATATTTAACAAAGGTCAAAGCACTTCAGACCTAGCATCGCGCTGAAAGTATGGCACTCAAGCAGCAACAACAGATACAAAGTGGGAAAAAGCTCATACTTGTAGAGATTATTAATGGTAGCGTCTGCCCTTGTTATACAGATATCTGTCTAGTCTCCCTTGAAACATAAACACACTGTGAAGAGCCTTGACAGCAGGTGATAATCTTTTGCTGAGAAAAGCAGGTACTATGAAGGAAAAGTGTCTGCTGTTCTCAGATGCTGATTTGAAGACCCATCGTTGTTTTGGCAAATCTGCACATTCTAAATGGAAAATTCCAGTAAAAGGAGTGGCACTAGTAGTTCGGGTATTAGTTAAATACAAGTTTATAACCCACAATACAACTCATAGTATTTGTTATGACTACATTTTTAAAAACTATTTATGAAATAAAAACAATTGTTTATAGCTATAAAAAATATATTGTTTGCAAACAGAAACTACACCTGTAAGGTGTATCCAAAATAAAAAGTGTTTTTCTTGCAAATCCAACATCTCTTAAATGCCTACATTTTAAGAACGTAAGAAAATTATGGTAAATAAAAAAAAGCTTTAGGACACCCACATGTTATAATGTAATAATTTTCCTTTTTTCTTCTTCTTTGTAGTTAATACTTGTTACAAAGGATAATTTGGATGTAATGTTATGAAGAGTCTAACACTGTACAGTTTATGTTATGTACAATAGCATAAGTACTACAGAATGTGCTTTTCTGCAAGCTAGTTAGCACAATCCACATTTTTCTAAACGGGTTTCTTAATGCTAATGGACATAGCATCCCTTGCTATATTTAAATAGTCGGACATGTGTTTTTAACACATCTACTAAGCTAATAGAGCATTACTAACCTTTGTTTAACTCTTGCTTGGAAAGCATTGGCCTTGTGTTCCAAAACATCCTATTTGTTCAGAACAGCGCACACTCCTTGCACCTCATCTTCATATAAATGATATCTTGTTAAAGTTTAGAATTTGAAGGAAAAAAAAATCTGTAGGGCAGGGGGAGGTGAGGATGTCACAGATCCTTTATTTAGTGAAATTAAGAATCAAATGGCTAAAATTCTGCATAGATCATTTCTACTTGCTTATTGTGCTACAAAAACTATAAAATAAGTGATAGCATAACCCATAATAACTGGCTAATACAGTGTCTTGTGAATATGACCCGCATCGTCTTCAAGGGTAAGAGCTTTTAAGTCAATTACTTTTACATTATGAAATTGGGTCCACGCTGGTGTACACCGCTTTCTGTTTTTACTTTTTTACTTTTACTTTTTTATTTTTTATTTCCAAATAAATACAGAATTACTTTTGGGTTGTTTTAAATTCCATGGCAACAGTAGCAGACTTTTTTTTTATTTTATAGAAAGCACAATAATGGTTTAGGTCAGTGCTTTCCCAACCCTGGTCCTGGAGGACCACTTACCCTGCTGGTTTTTGTTCCAACAAGCTCTCAATTACTTAATTGAACCCTTAATTTAAGTAATAATTTGTTTAAATTTGACTTTTTAAATCATGTAACTTATAAAAAGTTGGAGAATTCAAGTTCCTTATACAAATGTATGCTTAACTTGGAACCCCAACTGTTTAAAATAATTAAAAGGCTCTGATTTGGCATATTATTAGTTCAATTAAGTAATTTCAAGCTCGGAACAAAAACCAGCAGGGTAGGGGGTCCTCCAGGACCAGGGTTGGGAACCACTGGTTTAGGTCTTGCACAGCTCATTAACTAAATAGGTCAGGCCAGAAACACCCATAATAGTGTGGTCCGTGACCAGTCTGGTCACTTGAAACAAATGTGGTTTTCCTGTTTGGCACTTTCCTGTCCTTGCACCTCATTACCATCCACAAGAAATGGAAAGCCAGAGCAGTGATACCGGTGTAATTGGCATTTCGGGACCAGAGAAGGGAAGGGGTAGACAAAGCACACCCAGCCTGTGCAGGAACGCTACCTCTCTGGTTAGACTGAGTGGTCCTACCCTGGTATGGAAAGTTTTACTGGAGGGGGGGCCATTCTGAAGGAAACTGGGGACCTTGTTCACAGCTAGGCTACTGACCTTGCCTGTAGAACTCCTCACAGACTCTCTCACTCCACTGCTTGCTCATCTCCCACACCCTGCAAGGGTTGCTGATGTCTGCGCACTTGAGAGCAATCTGGAAATCACATGAGGTTTGTTGCCATTAATATAACTGTCAAATGATGTGGTGCAATATGACAAGGATTTAATAGTACCGAAAAAAACACAGCTTATTAGAACAACCAATATTATACGACCCATTGAGTCAAAGGATTTACAAAAAGAAGGAAGTAAAAGCCATTGTGGCGGAGTGTCCCGCCCCTATATTTATATTTGCACTGTTTATTATTATTTGTATTATTGTTTGCGGCGCGGATAAAAGCGCAGTGTATTTGTTATTGTGTTTATATTTTAAAAATATTGTGAGGATGCGTGGCTGATCAGCTACTGATTTATTTAACTAGTTGTCAGTCACGCATCCTTACTAAACTCGTGCAGACTGTGGCCGAGGGGTAATAAGATAATTAACAGCTAGTTAACCCCTCGGCCAGAGTATAAGAACCTGCAGCTCTCTACCATCAGAGAAGAGTGTACAGAGGAGAGTACAGGGAGCAGAGAGAGCGAGGAGAGAGAAACTACATTTAAAAACAATAACAAATACGCGGCGCTTTTATCCGCGCCGTAAACAATAATACAAATAATAATAAACAGTGCACATATAAATATAGGGGCGGGACACTCCACCACAGCCACATATAATGAATGGATTTTTAAACTTTTTGTCATGTATATGTATTTTATTTTTTGCCTGTTTCTTACGTTATACAATATATTAATACGTCATACAAAAACGATCACAAACCTGCAGCATGAAGTGCCTGTGTTCTGCATCTTCCAAACTCAGATCATCGTTGTCCAGATGAGTTTTAAAACTGCTGAGGAATTCATTCTGCCGGCTAATGTCTGTTGCCAGAATTAGGGAACCCAACTGTTGTTCAATTTCCTGCCTGTGGTGAAATGAGATTTTAATTATTAGGGATCCTGCTAAACACTGCCTCTTAATGGTCTTCATATTGAGCATATTTTAATTGTGTCACTTTTCACAGCTTACTATTACAAACATGTGCCAGCCACTTCGGTGCCTGGTTCCTATTGCAGATCCCACTCTTTTTTTTCAGAGAAGAATTAACAATGAAATAACTCATTTTTTATGTTTTTTTTTTATATATATAATGAATATAAAGTTTATGTAAAGTTTACAGGCTGGTGCTATTTAGATTGGTCAAAGCTTAGGTCATTAAAAAATGTAGACCCTTTAATGTAATCTTTCAGCAAACTTTGAACCATTAGAGAGATATTTTTCAGCAAAGTGGCTGCATCTCACTGTATATCAGGGGGATTCTTCTGAGATTTACTAAGAGGCTCAGTTGTGAATAAACTTGATTTTACCTCCATGTATCATACTGAAAGAAAAACCATCTGTAATTTTAAACTCTGGGGGAAAAAATTGAGGTTAAAAACCATGCAAAAGTATGAGCTCTCCCTGTACCTCTGGAGACCTGGGTTTGAACCTGGCAGAGGTCACAAGTCAAATGAGTTTGGTGGTCTTAACTAAACCCTCATTGTGCAGAAGTCCACATCATCAAAAAGAGATGTCAAAGATTGGATGAGCATGGAAAACGAACTGCTTCCTCGTCCCCAACGAGGGTGTTGAGGCATACTTCTAGTTCAATGCTAGAAAGCTCACATTGACACTGTTTTTGTTATCCCTGCTCTGATGAATAGAGAGGACTAGAGTCTCTGGGACTGTCAGCACCTTTTTCATGGGCACTAAATTTAATCCTAAAAAAATAAACAAAAGAGAGACTCTACATGAGTGAAAACCCTGGCACCAGCAATGTTGTCAGACCTGGTTAACACTTAATGGCAAAATACTATAATACAGGCCAAACAGATCCAATGTATTACCAACAAGAGATGCAAACTCAATGAAACATTTAACAATACTGTAATTAGAGCTGCAGACTAGGGAAATCAATGCTGCCATGTATTTAGATTATGTTATGTTTACTTTGCTGGGCCCTGAACAGCAGCCAATCTATACAGAAGTGTGGAGCTGGCCTGCTCCCAGAGCCTTGTCAATACCTTTAAAAACTCAAGCCCCATTTCTGTCAGCTCTTTATGAAATATTGAAGTATGATCACTGGTTTTCTGCTAGAGAGGGTGTCAAAGAGATTCTCATGAACAGCACTCACGTCATTTCCACAGGCAGGTGGGACAGGAGCCCTGACTCACGGAGCATGCCCACTGTCGACCTCCAGTGATGGTTTTCCAATACGGACACATTCTGAAAGGCAAACACATCAGCTAATTATTCAAGCATGAAGCTAATCTTCAATATATATGAACTAGCGACAGTGAACAGATTGTTTTGGCTTTTTGGCATATGCTTTAGATTTTTTATTTTCACTCTGCTTCACAGTTCAGTATTGGCAGAAACATCAATTGCCTGTTTCTGTCTTTGAATTTATTCAGCGCTGTAGATTACCTTTCTGTACATATACAGATATACATATAAATGCACCAGTCTGGCTTAGCTTGCTAAATGTAAGGCTGTTGTAAGGTATGGCAAATATTCTTAACTACAAAGGGGAACTTTGATGATGATTGTTTACCAGTTACTAATGAGTACATTATCAATCATGGTTGCTACTGCGGCAGCCATTTCATTTTTTTGTTTAAAAAAAAAAAAAAAAAAAAACACGTTGGCTTTCAACCTAAGGCTATTCAATCTGATCCCCACGAGGCAACATAATTTCTGCAGTCCTTCAGTCCTTTTACCTACATGGCAAGTTGCCAACTGTTTGTATCATTACTGGTCCTACAGCAACATTCGAAACTTCGGTTTGCCGAACAATTTCTAACACATGGTGCTGTCATCTTTGCTAACATCCCCATTAGTAACAGCTTTTTACTTCATCAGCTCTTACCTGGTACAAGCTTGCAAGGTGGTGTTTGGTTTTGACCAGAAAGGGCTGGTTGACCCCTGGGTGATCAACATCATGAGCTGTAGCTGCCAACAGTCCCAGGAAAATATCGAGAGGGGTGAGATACCTGGCAAGCTGAAAGAGATGAACAATGAACAAGCATTCAAGTATTTACAGCGCAACCCCATTATAACGCAACCTGTTATAGTGCGGAATCGGTTATAACACGGTAAGGTCGTGGATCCCATTTCGCCCACAATGCAATTTGACTTGCAAATGTTGGGTGAACGCTCCAGATATATAGCATGAAGCATGGCAGACAGCAAAAAACGAAAATCTTTCTCTGTTAAAATGAAATTCAATGTGGTGGACAGAGTAAGAAAAGGTGAAACTCAAGCAGCAGTTTCAAAAGATATAAATGTTGCAGAATCTACACTGCGTGGATGGCTAAATGACAAAGAAAAACTAAGAGGTTTTCTTGATAAGATTGACTCCAAAGAGGGCTGCTCTAGGAAAAAAATGTGCTGCACTAAAGAGTGAGACAAGCTGCTGTGTGAACGTGCTGCTGTGAGAGTGCAAGATTGTTTGTTGTTTTTGGTGTGGCCCAGACTAACAGGGACCGGGAATAATCATCCCAATAAACCGTGGATTCGAGTACCTGCAAAGTGTGTGTGTCTCCTTCCTTCATTTTCCACCGTACACTATTCCTGATGTAACTGTCACTGACACTGTTATCTGCTGTATTACTGACTTGTATTTTGTCACACTTTATTTGCTTGAACCAAAGTCATTGTATTTATCTTGCTCTTAATTGTATTATTACTTGTACTGTGATACTTGAAATGTATTTGCTTACGATTGTAAGTCACCCTGGATAAGGGCGTCTGCTAAAAAATAAATAATAATAATAATAATACACTACAATATTAATTTGGCTTGTGGACATTGTATATCATTTCGGGAATAAAAATGCCAATATTTGTTATAAGGCGAAAGATAAATAACGCAATCTCCTAATTATGGACCCCGAGAACCTCATTATAACGGGGTACCACTGTATTTAGTTTAGGGCAGGGGTTTCCAAACTCTCTTGGTTTGCTGAACCCCCCAAAAAACAGGCATCTTGATTGAGGACCTCCAGCCAACGAATATATAGAAA
This sequence comes from Acipenser ruthenus, assembly GCF_902713425.1. NCBI lineage: Eukaryota > Metazoa > Chordata > Actinopteri > Acipenseriformes > Acipenseridae > Acipenser > Acipenser ruthenus. The sequence goes on along the minus strand of NC_081193.1, from coordinate 39,833,379 downwards.
TGTGGAATCGGGGTCACCGGCCACTATTTTGGGAACCAGTCGTTAGGTTACACATTGATTTGATTTGAATCACGTTTTTCAAGTCACCTTCCCTGTATTTAAGTTGAGTAATTGAATTTAATTTACTATGTATGCAGCTTTTTTTTTTTTTTTTTTTTTTAAAGGTGATCTGGTCAATCATTACACAGTGCAAAAGCATTAGCAAACAGGTTTCAAATGACAGCCTTCCTTTGGATTTGACTATGGATTTTTTTTTTTTTTTTTTAAAGATGAAAAAGCTCTGATTGCTGCAGCCACTTCTTGTTGACTTACAGCATTTGTTTTCTTGCTAACAGTTCTTAGCTCAGGGAAAGACGGAGAGCACATATGTAACATTCTGCACTGCAATGCATTATTCTGAGCTTGCTGTATCCTCCAATTTCGCTCTCCAAGTAGCAGGTTATAACCAGTTGGTGCTAGATCTTGTGGTTGATCTTTTTCTCATGGATAATACATTGTATACCAGTATCTTGGAATAAGAGGCAATGAGAACATCTCACCTTGAGATGAAGGAAATACCCCACCTGCTTGCCTTTATCTCCTGGCGTGGGCAACAAAATGCCACGTGGTGAGCTGTTTCCCATAGTCTGCAGCTCCCAGACATATTTACTGCTGATAGACATCATTGCCACTGTCAGTTCTGAGAGTGAAGGCCAGCTATTTAAGCAATGGACCAGACACACTGGCGGCATAGAGAGATTCCTGTAATCTCTACTACAATGTGCAAACTCAGCTCCACTTGCAGGGGAGCGGGATGGCTGGGTCCTTACCCTGGGCTCCTTTAGGTAGCAGTGCATGGCTTGAGTCACATCAGCAGCATGGACAGCATTGTGGTAAGGATTCTGGCTGTGGTAGTCCTCTTGCACCATAACTGTTCAGAAAAAAAGGAAAAGTCCATCAAACCCCAGATTTATAGCTTAAACTTAAAGCTCAACAGGCTGTAAGTCAACTCCATCTGGAAGGTTTCGATTCCCAAAACGCATGCCACTGCAGTTAAAAACCTGACGAGGACTTTTAATTTATAACGTGTGACCACTTGCAACTACCCCCCTCCCCTCCTTCCCAAAAAATATAATTAAGCAAACACCATTGGAAAGAATCACACTTATTTATTACTGTTTTACAGACTATTGGTGCTATAATATGCTGTTATGACTTTAGTTTGGCTAAACTTATTTTCTAAGAACTTGAGCTCTGCTTGTAACAGGTCTAAATAACACATATGTCACTTTCCCTGCAGCTGATATTAACTAACACATGTGTTGTTTTTACCAGCTTTGATCAGTTTTGACATTGTAGAGGGGCCTATTTGTATTATTTCAGCCTGAAGTCTAAGATTTTTAATTGCTAGGCATTCAGTATACGTGTTGTATTGAAAACAGACATGTCTGTCTGTTACTCCAAGTACTCAATGAGTGACTGATTCTAAAAATAAAATACAAAGTGAATGTAAATATAAATAAATGGAAGACGAGACGGGACACCTCTGTCAGGGGAAAGCATGTTTGCTTATGTTGGGCTCTGCATATTCAAAGAATTGCATTGTTCTGTGTTACTGGATGTACACTGAGGACTGAGAATGTATATTTTCATGTGCCTACAAAAATTCAAAGCAAGACCTTTCTAGGTTTCAATTAGTTTTTATTAATACTCATTTATTGTAATTTAATCATACGTAGACCCCCGTTAATCCGTGCAGATTGCGACCGATTTGTGCCCAAATTCGTGAAAAACACGGATTAGCTGAAATTGAGTTTAGTGTTTGGGAAATCCCTACGATATTAACTGAAAACTCGAAAAATGCAATAATACAAATAAAATATAATTTCCCAAAAACGGTCAAGAGATATACTGTACATAATCAGCGTTGTTCAGAGGCAGAGAGAGCTGGTTTAAAAAAAGTCACTGATCTTGCTCTATCTTTAATTGTGCTCTTCATATTCAGACTGCCAGGCTAAGAGAGTCTTAAGTCTGTTTCATGGCTCGCTTGTCACTGGTTTCAGTAACTACAATACAGTACTGTCCGTTGGCTTGCACTATACTGTACTCAATTTAATTGAATTAAATTAAATGATGACCTTCCACACAGATACGCTGATTTCCTCACTAATAAAGCATGCGAATACCCGCTTCCGCACAGGTCAGATGATTTCTGCACTATACATTTTGATAATGTACTGTATTAAACACGGATTAACAGGAGTCTACTGTACTTTTTTTTTTCAAACCACAGGTCTTTATATTGTGAAAAAATAGCAAAGGTTTCACACTATATTGGTGAATATTGCTTTATTCTATTTATTTATATTTTTTGTTTACTTTATTTTACTGCTACATTTTGTTTGGGGCATGTTTGCTGACAACAGCATTTGTCAATAATGAATAGGCTTAAGTACTGTAATATATATTCGTTTGACCAGTCAGCTACATTTGACTCTGAAAGTGTTGATTGATTCAAGGTTCTCTGAGATAAAGACCTTATAAATGCAGCACTTACCTAGAAACCGGTGCAATTTCACCATATCGAGCTGGAAATGATGAATAAGACCATGGCCGTTAAAAAGATGGCACAAAAGCGTAACCAGGCTGTTTCCTAGAAAGAAGCAGCAATAAAATATTGGGGATCATAGCATGATTATATTACTTGAGACCTATATTTCATTAATGTATGTTGCAAATATTATGCTTCTTTCCACAGAATACATAACTATAACTCAAGCCAGTGCCACTCACAGAGGGGGGTGGGGGAGCAACCGGGAATTTTGTCAGTTTTGTCCTGGACTTAAAAACTTGTCCCGGGCCCGAAAATGTCTGTGGGCGGCACTGGCTCAAGCCAAGACTGCATAAAATCCATGGTATCCTGTTGCTTGTTCTAATTGCTGAGAAACAACATGGAGCACAATGGCATGTTTTTTATTCTTCTACTTATCTATGCATTATATGTAAAAAAAAAGTTAATAAATGAAAGAGACCACTGGCAATTGGCAATTTGAGAATATTATTTATTATAGTTAAAGGCTTGGAGTAAAACTGTGTTAGGATTACATTTAAGTGTAGATGGTACTGGAAGAGTGGATAGTCCTGAAGCATTTTGGCCCAACAACTTGACCATCTTTACTTTATTATTATTGGTTATTTTCAACAACTTTGCCAAAATGTTAAGTCTGTACAGAAAGTGTTTCTGCTTAAAACAATTTGTAGAAATAGCTATACATATCTATAAATGAGAGGGTCAACCTCAGAAAATAATATTTAAGCCTTTTCAACATTACCCTCTAAATTATTTTGTTCTGTCCCCTTTAGTTTCCAGTACGGACCTTTCCTGAGCACCCAAACCATAACAACACCAACAATAATAATAATGTACAAAATCAAATTGATTCCATATGACCCTGGGGTCGCAAGAGGGTAGTCATTTCACATTATAACCCCCCTTGTGAACATGTAAATGCTGTCATTTTCTTACCATTGGTAAGTCGATCGAACAAGAAGATGTCAAAATTCCACGTTCCAACCTTCGACAACATGTGCTGCATTGAAACAAATGTTATATTTAGATATTACAAATTTGACAGGAAATGTTTATTAACATGTATAATTTAGACCCTTGTTTGAAAGCAGGTATGCCAAGAATTACAATGACTTTTCATGCATGATTTTAGAAGTTAAAAAGCATTGAAAAATAAATAAATAAATACATTAAAAATACCTTTTCACAATCAGAGTGATAGGCTTGTGTAAGATAGATATGTAGTAGATATGTAGTTGCCTCAAGCTCATATGTGCATTTTACAATGACAGTTCTTTGAAAAGTGACTGGGGGTAGATTGTTAAATTATCTGGCCTATTGGAATCAACACAAGGAGGGGCTGTGTAGTGAGACCAGAGTTCAGCTTGTATTATATATTAAACACATTACCTACGGTAGGATATAATTTGATACTCTTATAAACACAATGGTCATTCTGGTTGACATATAATTCCAGCCCATTCCTCCCAAGCCATATCAGGAATGCTGGCACAGTCAAGTCTTTTAAATGAAATTTAAAAACATATGTGTTTGCGTTGGCTTATTCTTGAGCTGGATTGATTGGCCAGTGGCTTTTTGAGTTTTTACTGTAAAGCGTCCTCACGCTCTGCATGAAGAGTGCTATATAAAAGCAAATTGTATTGTATTACATTTACTAAATTATTTTAGACAGAAAGGGCCCTTACCCCTGCTTGTCCAAGGTAGTCTTCGTCTAAAAGGTGTAGAGAGGTCTGTGGCACAATTCCACGCAACAGTCTGGAAGCATGAAAATACCTCTGGAAACTTAACAGTCTCTTCAATTTTTTTTTAGTGCCGATTTCTCCTGAATTTGCTGTTGCTGTGAGTGAGAGTGAGAACAGAATGTGAATTCTTAAGAATTTGATTTAAAAAAACGAAAAAGAAATACCAGCAAAAGTAATTTTCATGTCTTGTGTAAATACTATTTTTGTTAAAAAAAATGGCAAGCTCTCATTCTTTGTAAAATAAATATTATAAATAGAAACAACTGAGCCCATTGTGTTTAATCCTGTAGCTAAAACAAGTGCCTTGATTAGTCTGAAATTGGGAAATGACCAACAAGTGTGGCACAGTATTTTCACTGCCTTACTAAAAGTGTAATAGGATCAGCCACAACATTATATAGTTCAGCAGGTTCACTGGGAGAAATGAGTTAAACCTACTTAGCAAGGACAAAATAATTACTGTAGTAGCAAATTACGTAACTTTTCCTACTTGTCCCTAGCAATGTCTTACTAATGATCTCAAGTACATTTTTCTTCAGTCCTGGAGTGGTCACACAGGGACACTTTGACCACAGTATCATAAAGGAATGTGTTTTGGGGGTTTCAGTTGGCAATTATCCACTTTTTGTTTTTACATTGTAAACAAATGGATAACAGCTGTTTCTAAGGACATAACCTAAAAAACAGAGTGCCATAGGAGTTCTTTACTATCGATCATTTTGCTCTTTCATCTCTGAAAAACCAAACATAATTTGTTAGCTCGTGAAAGTGCCATACACTGTACATCTAATGGAGTTTGGCTTTTTTGGATGAGGCTTTTATAGATTAATTGGCATTGTATCATAGTACTCCGGGCGGTAGTAATGGGAAAAGTTAGTAGTTTGTTGAACCAAGATGAACTAAAGGGGGAGGACAACAATGGAAAAATGATTTACCGCTGTCCACATGCCTTTTCTGAAAGCGTAAGTTAAACCAGACCAGATAAAATACTGCAGGACACAATAAAGTGGGCCACTGAAACAATCGTAGTCTAAAATAACACAATAAAGGAATTTATTTAGAGCTAAACTTTCAATGTGGGCTTCACAGCAAGGGAATACCAAGACAGTTGCCGGCCTTTGCCTTGGTAATGCAAACAGAGTGACTCCCCTGTGAGGTGAAATGCAATATCCACCTTCAGGGTGTTGTTGCTCGGTTATTACCACTATGGGATGCTGTGGGAGAAATGTACAAAGTCATACACTTATTGTTTTTGTTGAATCTATCTTTGTTCTGTGAAGCACTCTGAGGCGATTTCTTTTAAGGCCGCTATATAAAATACAGTTTATTATTATTATTATTATTATTATTATTATTATTATTATTATTACTCCAAAGAGTCAATAGCACCTGACGGGAGAAAAACACTCACTGAATATACAAAACTAGACTCAAAAAATGATAATGATTTAAGGGCTCTTTAAGATTCTTAAGGCTTGTTTTATTATATCGGGTGCTAAGAAGAAAATGGCCCTAATGATCACATATTGGAGTAAAAAGCTTTATCAATTTCCCCAGCATCTACCCTGTTGTCAAACATGCTGGCAACTTGCTGATAGTATTTGCAGTGGCAACCAAACTACATATCCATTTATGAACAAAAAGATAGGTCACTTTACCAGCAGAGGTCACTTTAGTTACTGAGAATTTCAAAATTCTTCTAATGATATTTCACCTAAATGACTCACTTTTGTGTTTCACAATGGATACATCACTTTATGTTAGTTTGTTATTGATTATTATTATTATTATTATTATTATTATTATTATTATTATTATTATTATTATTATTATTATTATTTATTTATTTATTTATTTATTTATTTATTTATTTATATCTTAGCAGACGCCCTTATCCAGGGCGACTTACAATCGTAAGCAAATACATTTCAAGTGTTACAATACAAGTAATACAATAAGAGCAAGAAATACAATAATTGATTCAGACTTGCTGTAATTTCCATGTAAGTCAGTAGTGACTAAAACCTATTGCACTGTCAACATTCACAAGTATTTCCAAGCGTTTAACAGGAACCAAGTTGGCTGTGCTTTCACCAGAACTTATATGAGAAATACATGATGTATACTTTCCTAGAAACATACTAAAATACCACTGGTAATAGAAATATCCTTCATTTGTTTTGTTTTACTAAGTGTAACGCACATAACTAATGCCCATACAAAGATTAAAAAAATGGTGTTACACATGTTTGTGATTCGGGGGGCAGGCCCGCCAATAATATCTGCCAATCTCCCTATTTAAACCCCAAGTCATGCCCTTGTTCTCCGTCTTGTGTTTTTAGTTGTCCACTTTCCTCCCCTCCTCGACTACGCTTTCCTCCTCCACTATGCTGCTTCACCTCTGCAACGGTCTCCCTCTGGGGGTATGTGAAACTTCCCAACAGAGGTCCAGCAGGGCTGGCCTTGTCCTCGGCCAGGAAGGTTTTCCACGAGCCAGAGGGGACCCCCGGCCAAATCTATCCTTTCTCTCCTGGTTTCCCATTCTCTACCCTCGAACAGTTGCTTCCCAGCCTTGGAGGCTGATCGGTTTGGTCTCACCTCTGCGAGGTCGACTCTTTGTGAGCAAAGGGGAAACCCTGTTCTCCTTCCTAAGTCAATTCCTGAGGTTCTTACTCCACACAGCACTTGCTCCTGTCCCGTGAACAGCAGTGCAATAATTTTGAGCAGAAGCCTGGTAATGCAATAATTTAAATAATCTAACTAAACAAAGCACCTTTGAGTAAGGGTCAGTTTGTCCTTTTAGAAAGGACTGGCTATAATAATCAAGACGTCTACTATTGTACTATTGTTTTTAACCAGGGCGATTATTAGGAACTTTAGTGTATGTACAGTAATCCATGTGATGGCATCAGTAGGAAACAGGTATTACACTACAGTCAGTCAAAACCCACAGAATGCAAGCCATCAATGCTATGTTTTCTATGCTATTTTTAACATACCTTCCTAATATGATGTAACTGTTCACACCAGATATGAAACACAGGTTTGCACGGAAAATAATACACCTGTCCAAAAAAAAAAGCAGGTTCAAGCTCCCACTTAATTGGGTAGTTAAAGATGCATTTGTATAATTTCATGGCTTATTCAGTAAATATAATAGTCGTATAGTAGTCTTTTAAATTTAACTTTGTGACAGAGAAAGAATGAATCTTGGTTATAAATCCCCACCTGACCTGGGAGGGCGCTGTGTAAAGGGAACAGAGTGCCCCGGACTGGATGGCCTGACAATTCATTCCAAGGGAAAGGTGGAAGTTAGCCTTCTAGAAAGGGGGCGGAGCTACGGTACACCAAGTCATCGCCCCAGATGGGAAGCGATGTGGCAACTGCGGATTGGAGGAGAAACGGTTACACTCGCTAACCAAGGGGGCGTGACTGACGATACAAAAGGGGACGTGGCTAGGTGATCTGTTCCTTTTGTTATGGTTAAGCTGAACCGAGAAAAGAGTACTATGAATTTACCATAAGTGTTTTAGTATAAGTTGTTCTTATTAGACGACTAACACGATCCAGAGCTGTCGCTTAAACCAGCACTAAACCCGGACAACACTTCAGAACTGCGCATAAATAAATTGTATTTCACCATGAGCACGTTAGCACTCACTCTGGACTTGTGATCGTGTGTGTGTCTTTGTGTGTGTTCTACAGTGTTTAATCATTCGAACTGTGTATACTATTTCGGGACTGTAACCCGTTGTTTTGGATCAGCTCAATACACATTGATGTGTATTGACTGGGATTATTCTTTGTGGTCACCAGACCGGGATTATAAATAAACGTTCTGCTTGGACCGTGAACTTTGTTGTCTGTCTTCTGTTTGTAATCACATCACCTCTACACCTTTGCACTGCAAACCACTTTGCCACAAACTTATAATTGTATTGTTCATACAGTGTTGCACTGGTATTTATTAATATAACTTCCTGGTGTTGGCCTTAAGAGACACCTACAGTTCACAACCTTTAACTGCCAATCGTTTTTTAAAAGTTGTTTTTAGGAATAAATAGAAAGTCTTTAAATACATTGAAAAAGACTTATAATATTTATTTTTGAAATCTTGCACTATCGAGTGTTTTATAGTTATCGATAAAACCAGTTACAATAAATAATAATGACAAAATTAATGCATGACAGCTTAAGAGTAAAATGGATACTTTACAGTTGAACAGATTTTTTTTAAAAAACCTTATCAAGTGTTCCTTGCTGGGGGCAAAAAAAAAAAAAAAAAGTGTTCCCACAAAAAACAGCCTTTGATAATGCTGCTGGCTTTAGTGCTGCTACCCTGGAATGAACCAAAATGTAGTTTTGCAGCAAACTATGTTCCTGTCCCAAAAACGAGATAAGAGTAGGGTTGTTCTTTACTGCAGCTCATTGCTTATTGTGCAAAACAAGAAATATGTCTGTGCTTGTCTACTTGACTTTCTTGTAATAATGCTAATATTGGAACAAGCCTTGTACTGAATGAAAAAAGAAAAAACTGTGGTAATGTAAATGCCAATTTGTACTTAAAGGGTAAAAGCTTGGAAAGGTAATTTAAGGTAACGCTGCAAATTCCAGCCTAGCATTGTAACAGTTATATTCATGAAAATTAAATACGATAATAATCCTTTCACTGAATTCTAGAAATGTGTAAGCTGTTTTCCCCTGAACAAATCCAGGTTGGGAACATTAGTACCATATGGTGAAGCTGCATTAAAACCAACAATAGTAGTAGCTAGCAGTTGCGCAGTTGCACAGTGTCTACAGTTAGTCAATGCCTTCTTATGCTCAGGACAGCTTTCACGGCCTCTTTCTACACAGAATCAATATTGGGAAATTAAAACAAGAAGTCAACTGTAAGCACTTTTATTTAACTAACTAATGTAGATTTTTATTCAATCATGTGCTCATGCATTTGTCAGCGATTTTTTTTTTAGAAGAAGAAAAATGATGTATAAAAAAAATAGCAGGAAACAGTTTGTGCTGGTTGGAGCAGTTAATTGAGTTTTTGTGTAATGCAGGGTTATGTGGAACTTACAATTGGGGCAATAGAAGTGTCCTGAAATTAACTGAGAAAATTCACTAGTTACACCAATCAATGGCCAAAACCCCTGTTAGTGTTTGAACTGGCTGTAGTGTCACTATGATGTTCTTCTATCACACATAATACATTTAGTGCAGGGTAATTCATTTATAGTTTTCATGATGATATATTAAAAACAGTTAAATGGTCAGCTCATTTGAAGCAGCCAGAATAAAGCTAGCAATCTATTATCTGATCCAAACTTTCCTATGGACTTTCATATTACACTATTGAAAGGGCATGAATTTCATGACATTCCAACAAAATAAACACAAAAAAGCAGAGAAATCTTCCATAAACAAGAACACTATTTATTTTGTTGGTATAAACTATAAAGACAATATTTCCATCTCCTTCGTCATGATTCATACTACAAAATCTACAGTTATTAATTGCCTACTGCTAGTGGTTTTCTATATGTGTCTCTTAAATTGTGTATGTAGAGGGGTTGGAACAATTATTAGACGTAACACGTTTGACAATTCCACAGTAGCACCTCTTGTTTCTTTAGAGATGTTGTGAGTGGAACTGTGCAGCGGTCTATGCTCCAGAATTGCCAATAGAGTCCTCACTTTTATGACTGCTTCTCATTGAACGTAAGTACAGGACCAGAGGTCAAGGGTTTGACCATCTACCAAACACCCTGTGCAAGTTAGGTGAAGTCAGTGTGCTTAGAGGTGGGTTTTTTGTGTTTAAAAAGTTCACACAATCTTCACTTTCTTACTTCTTTGGTTTTATTTACCATATTTAAAAATAAAATAACTGTACTGTATAGCCGAACGCTAAGAAACATATGAAGAGAAAACATTAGCCACCAGAGTCCATAACACGAAAACAGCTCCTGTTTGACAAGCATGCTGGCACAGCACAGCCCAGCCCACAGGAACAGCACAGCCCTCAGGAACAGCACAGCCCTCAGTCACTCAATAGTATAGTGTGGTGGTGTGTATGTAGTATTAGATAAAGTAGCATATGCCAAAAGATGACCTTTTACGGATTACATACAGTAAGACCTATAAGAGGTGGCATTTGCAAATAAAGAGTAATCTGACAGCAAGCTTATTTGAATGTGTCAGGCTACTGTTTGGTTAAAGCTTCTATTGTGGATTTAACCAAAGTTCTTACAGTTTTGGAACACTGGCGTAAACATTTTTTGTATCGATGAGATAAGAACATAATCTAAGACTGCTGGATCGAGTCTTACTGGCCCACATACAGCATGCTTCTGAATCCCTTGGGATGCGTTGTCCTAAAACAAAGACAATATTTCTGCCATCACACAGTAATGGGTTACAAGAACTTCAGTACAGAGGTTTGCGTTGCATAGAGAAACAAAGGATTATTTCAGATGTGAAACACACATTCCTGCCTCTCCCTCGCCAAGTCCATCCCCCAAAGCCATACAAAAACGACCTACTAGTATTTAAATAAAATTTCATCTGAGTTGTTTTTCCTGGTTTAATCTGTTTTTTCCCCATTTGAAAAAATCATGCTAATGATGAGAAATCTTACATAATCTAGCTCCATGGTTATCATCAATAGCTTAATTGGCAGCTACAAAAAAAGTCACAAGGATTTAGGAAACTTTTAAACATCACATTCTAAATTGCATTGATCTTGGTTTGGCTGTTTGCTATTCATCCGAATAAGAAGCTTAGTATGATCAGAATATCCCTTCTATGCTGGCGAGGTTGCAGTTAGAGCTCTGCATATTTGTTGATGAATTGCCCCTCTGTATTGCAATTTGCTGACAACAGCTCAGGTTAAACATGTAGCCACTGCAGTCTTGATGCCATTGTGAGTTTGTGTGGAGAACATTGGATTTACCATTATGCTTTGTTTGGTTCTGTTAAAAACTAATGAAACTTCTTAGTCTACTTTATCACAGTTGTTGAAATGTTTGTCTTCCAGACTGAGAACTGTCTTTATTTTTACTCTGTAACAGGGTGAAGATACTGAATCATGTCTGGCCTCCAGTCTATAGGTGGCGCTGATGTCAACTGCAGGCTCTTCTCACATGGATGGTGGAGATAGCCCTTTAGGGTCACCATGTGAGGTCAGGTAAGGTAGAGACAAGGAGGCACTGCTCTCTGGTCGGCCATGTTGGTAAGGACCCCTACTGGTAGTCTATAGGTCTAGGCTGATTGAAGAGGTGGAGCCTCTGAGTATATATAATGGATGTTACCAGTTTGTGCAGAAATCATTCACAGGTTGCAAGTTGCCTGGAGCCTCTGGTTGGGGCTGGAAGGAAGACAGGCAGTGAGACCAGGGCTACAGAAAGGAGTATTGTGTTTTATTTATTAAACTAAGATCCTCCAGATCGTGTCTTTTTTTATATCCCATTCCTGGGGATACCATTGAGCTGGGAAGGAAGGGACTTCTAAATCTGCCTTGAAAGGACTGTAGAGGAAACTCACTAATAAGGCCTCGCCCTGAGGCATTAACTCTTCGGACTGCATGTTTGGATTTATTTTGTGATTTTTGTTCCGTTGGCCTGTAAATAATAAATAAACTGTGTCTTCGTTCCCTGAAAAACCTGTTCATCTGTTTTTTCTATACCACTATTTACATACTCATACAATACTTGTTGGAATTCTGAAGTCACATGCAACCCATATTACAATGAGACTAAATCTGTCAGCTTTCCAAAAATCCAAAAGCTGAAAATCACATTGCTTTCGGCATCAGGTTGTCATTTATAGAAGCCGATTTACACAAGCCGATCTGCACCGCTTCATGTGTAATAGCAGTTATTTTAATAGGTGGCACACCATGCATGGGTGGCTTTGCATGAGGTTAAAACTGAAAAAAAGCTGTCCTGAAAGAGACTTACTGTTTAGTAATCGGAAGTCTATGAATGGGAAGGATCCTCGGCGCTCAGAGAGAACCCTTGCTTGCTCTCTCACTCGTGCATCTCCTGAAAACACAAAAGGAACAGACATTTCAGTAATGATGCCCCTCCAAGAAAATCAACAGACTTGTTTTGTAGGGCACCTGACACAAGCTATGAACTCATAATGTCAAGTTCTCAGTTAACAGTTACTGGCTTTAGAGCTTTAAATGACAACTGCCTTGTGTTTGATGAGCCCATAGTTTGGTATTCTCACTTGATAGGACCAGAGATCAAGGGTTTGACCATCTTGTGCAAGTTAGGTGTGCTTGAAGGTGATTTTTTGGTCACACAATTTTTGTTGAAGAAGAAAGAATATAGAAAGAACTAGTGCCTTGGCAATTTCCATCGTTTAAACTTCACTTCCTTACTTCTTTTTTTTCTGTTTCCACTTATAAGTAATTTGGTATTAGTTACCCTTTTAAAACAAAATAACTGTATTATAAAGCTGACACAGTGGTGTGTGTTTGTGTGTGTGTGGTTGGGGGGGGGGGGGGTGTGTGTGTAGGCTATGCTCATATTGTACTGGCACACTGTTCAGTAACATTGCTAAATAATGCAGTTGTTGGCTCAATAGGAGGTCCAATTGCATCAGGCCCAAAGTGTCCCAGACTTGAATCCTGTCTTGTGATAATGATGTTCTGAGTGTCTGATTCATGGAATTGCAATAGGAATGGCAGAATATGAAAAAGTACAGTAGATTATTGACTCTGGAGTGCCTAAGCCAGATTCCCCCCACAGAGCCTCACTTACCCACCAGCCTGTCAGAAATTCCAGGCTGGGTTTAACCTGGTTAGAACTGGTCACACAGGTTTAAGAGACCTGTAATGCTGGTTCAAGTGCTGGCTATGACAATTCATTTTTAATATCTTTCACTGTAAAATGTGACCAATGTGGTGTGCTATGAAACTGCAGTATTAAAAAGATTAAGACTACAGATACATGATATCAGTGTGTGAGAGAAGAGTGTTTGTGTGTGTGCATGTTTGTGTGTCTGTGTGTGCATGTTTGTGTCTGTGTGTGTCTGTGTACATGTTTGTGTGTGTGTCTGTGTGTGCATGTTTGTGTGTGTGTTTGTGTGTCTGTGTGCATGTTTGTGTGTGTAAATGTTTGTGTTTCTGTGCATGTTTGTGTTTGTGTTTGTGTGTGTGCATGTTTGTGTGTGTGTGTTTGTGTGTGTGTGCAGAAGTCTCAACTCACAAGGGTTCCAATACCAAACGACATCTGTGTTTGCAATGAAGAAAGTAATCAGAACACCACAAGGGTCAAGCTGTTTTGGAACATGGTTTTCCATATTGACATTACAGAACATCCAAAAGGTCAAATCAACATACATTTCTCAATGTTTCCAATAGCGTACAGTCACGTGAACACTGCCATCAGATTACTGTGTGAGATTACTTTTTTAGGCCTGTATAACAATAACTGAAGTTACTGATATGCATCTTGTATTCTCCATGGTTATAAAAAAACAAAACAACAACACTGTCCCAAGCTCAATAGTAAAGCCAAGGAAACTATTTTACACACTATATTCAATGCTAGGCTATCTTCATCATGTCCCTAGGGTTGGCCCATAATAACCTAGAATGAAAATCTACTCTGTTTTATGTACTAGGGTATAGTATAAAACTTTGCATATAAGTCTATATATTCTGTTTTTGTTTTTAAGACTTTATAATGCCTTCATCAAATTGACTTTGTTTTAAGCTTTGCTAAATATTGTAGATACATGGCATATGTATAGGTAAAAAGCAACAAAGTAAAAAGATGATCACCTAAATATAAATGAAAATTTCTTTAACATATAAAAAAGGAATTTAAATTAAGCTTTAAGAATTCACAACAATATAGACCACACTGCATGCACTAGGACAACAATGGCGTCTATCCAATATTTCCAAAAAATAGAATATTTCACTGATGAAATGCAATATCTATTGGCATCTTTAATTGTCCATGAATACTTGAAAACAAATTCTAGAATTTGGGACAACACAGCAGCACAAAACATGAGCTGAAACATGGAACTTACTTGTTGAATTTCTAGATGACCTTGACATATCAATTGAAAAACAATTTCCAGAACAAAAGTCTTCTTTTTTGACCCCCTTGAGCTATGTCGTATGCATGCCCACTTCACAAGCTAGTGTGGTTATTTTTAATTTCTTTGTTGCTTTTGTGTTTGCCTAACCTTTGTGATTTATGTGAAAAGAAAAACATTTTAGCAAGAGTCTGCACTTAGGACACTCCACTGCTGTTTTCTGGATTGTTTCTTCTGTATGTGGTTTCAGTGCCTCAACCATGTTGGGGAGCAGGGCACTGTTTGTAGAGAATGTCCTCCCTTCCCTCTGGAAGCAGGTTGTAATAAACTGTTGGTTAGTTTATTAATTTCAAACTGACTCAGTACTGGAAATATAATGTAGCTTTATTTAGCCAGGAACAGAACCTACTACACAGTGCTGCCAATGCCATACTAACATCTGCCTGACTCTGCTCTGACTAGCACTGATGTGGCAATTCTATGACCCATGACCCCTGAGCCATTGGAGCTCTTAAAGGGATCATGTTACAATCACAACTTTAACCCTAAATGTAAACTAAGGGAACCTAGGGACTATCTACCAATATACTACATCCGTCCCCCTTAGTTAAAACTAACTTGTTGTTTTTACTTTAACACCCATAGTACTACAGGTCCAGTCTCTGAGGAGTCCTGTGCACCCTTAATGATCGTCGCAGCTCTGGTGCAAGAGCTACAGCTGATTCTGGTTCTAGGTCTGGTGGTAGAACCTCTGCTTGAGATTCGAGGTGTACTGGTGCAACAATGTAGTCATCCTCTCATTGCACCTGGTCCTCCTCTGGCCCTTACAATGGTGAAACATCCTGTACATCTCAAATTTCTTAAGTGATCTTGGTGACGGTGGATCACTCTTCCATCTCTTCCAGACTGGTCCCACTTTATCCAGTATGGTTCCTTGCGTCCACTTATCTTCAGCTCCAAAGACACTTGCATAGACTTTTTCTCCTACACAAAATAAACTTTGGCATTTTGATCATGCGTAAACTTCTGTTGAGCTTGCACAGCTCTCACTCTCCCTCCCACTTCAGGTTGAAGCAAATCTAGACATGAGCGTAGTCTACGACTCATTAGTAATTCCGCTGGAGACAACCCCATTGTTGTTTGTGGTGTGATTCTGTACTGGAACAAGAACCTGGACAACTTGGCGTCAATTGTCCCCTCCTTCATCTTCTTTAACCCCTCCTTCACCATCTGAACTGCTCTCGCCGTCAGTCCATTCGATGCGGTGTGGTAAGGCGATATTCTGACATGCTTAATGAGATTTTTCTTGCAGAACTGCTGGAACTCTTCATTAGTGAATGCTGTATCATTGTCTGTCACTAGCATCTCAGGCAGTCCATGCATTGCAAGCGTATGCCTTAACCCATTGATGGTATCTTGTGAAGTCAAAGAAGACATGATATGGACATATATCGGTTTGGATGACCTTACTTCCGCAAAGTAGACAGTCGTCCTGGATAGTTAACTCTCACATACACCAGGACTTGCGACAATATAGGGTCTCTTCTGGTGCCTGACTGTATTTGTCCTACGTTGACATGAAATGTGGATAGGTTTTCCAGCAACATTACCATCTCTCCAGATAGTGGCACATCTGTTGGTGTGTCCTTCAATGGCAACCGACTCCATCAGCAAAAATCTTAAACTTTCATTAGCATTTCCTTTTTTGACATGGGTTTCTAAACATGTCCAAAGTTGGTTTTGTTGAGAGCCCCAATTCTATACATGTTTTTTTTGTCTACGGTTTAATTTACAACATTTATACCATTTAAGTGTAAATGTGTGTTACATTGTATGTGTCTCAACTACTGGGCTTCTTATCTGGCACTGCAATATATCCAGCTCCTCACTGTACTATTTTGTTGCCAGATGACTTATCTATATTTTCATTTCAATAAAAACAGACTGATTAGCCTGCACCAAAACAAGATAATAAAAAAGAAAGAAAAAATTATAATAATTTTTCAGGCCTTCCACAGGAAATACCTGGAGAGAGCCTAAGCTAACCTATTATCTTTCTCAACTACAGGTATTTCCTGAAAAAAAGCCTTTCCGTGGAAACTGTCTTTCCCTTTCTTTTGAGAGTATATTTATTGCCTTGTTTTTGGTTTTATTTCACACTTCCCTTACTGGGAAATAACCCAATGCTTTTCAGGAGAGTGAAAGATAAATATGGGTAGGTGATGGGATTCTTGCTATTGAGTGATATTACAACTGGTTCTGCTAAAGGGAAATATAGACACACTTTTTCTGTCAACACGGAAGTCCAGTTTGCTTTGTGAGTGTTATAGGTCCTGCATCACTTGTCAAAAGGGGCTGCTGTGTTGGCCCAAATTCTCTTAAGTGAAAATACATATTTCAATATGAGACACTATGACTAGTTTTTTTTATATATACAGTACTGTGCAAAAGTTTTAGGCAGGTGTGAAAAAATGCTGTAAAGTAAGAATGCTTTCAAAAATAGACATGTTAATAGTTTATATTTATCAATTAACAAAATGCAAAGTGAGTGAACAGAAGAAAAATCTAAATCAAATCAATATTTGGTGTGACCACCCTTTGCCTTCAAAACAGCATCAATTCTTCTAGGTACACTTGCACACAGTTTTTGAAGGAACTCGGCAGGTAGGTTGGCCCAAACATCTTGGAGAACTAACCACAGTTCTTCTGTGGATTTAGGCAGCCTCAGTTGCTTCTCTCTCTTCATGTAATCCCAGACAGACTCGATGATGTTGAGATCAGGGCTCTGTGGGGGCCATACCATCACTTCCAGGACTCCTTGTTCTTCTTTACGCTGAAGATAGTTCTTAATGACTTTCGCTGTATATTTGGGGTCGTTATCATGCTGCAGAATAAATTTGGGGCCAATCAGATGCCTCCCTGATGGTATTGCATGATGGATAAGTATCTGCCTGTACTTCTCAGCATTGAGGAGACCATTAATTCTGACCAAATCCCCAACTCCATTTGCAGAAATGCAGCCCCAAACTTGCAAGGAACCTCCACCATGCTTCACTGTTGCCTGCAGACACTCATTCGTGTACCGCTCTCCAGCCCTTCGGCGAACAAACTGCCTTCTGCTACAGCCAAATATTTCAAATTTTGACTCATCAGTCCAGAGCACCTGCTGCCATTTTTCTGCACCCCCAGTTCCTGTGTTTTCGTGCATAGTTGAGTCGCTTGGCCTTGTTTCCACGTCAGAGGCATGGCTTTTTGGCCTGCAAGTCTTCCATGAAGGCCACTTCTGACCAGACTTCTCCGGACAGTAGATGGGTGTACCAGGGTCCCACTGTTTTCTGCCAATTCTGAGCTGATGGCACTGCTGGACATCTTCCGATTGCGAAGGGAAGTAAGCATGGTGTGTCTTTCATCTGCTGCAGTAAGTTTCCTTGGCCGACCACTGCGTCTACGGTCCTCAACGTTGCCCGTTTCTTTGTGCTTCTTCAAAAGAGCTTGGACAGCACATCTGGAAACCCCTGTCTGCCTTGAAATTTCTGCCTGGGAGAGACCTTGCTGATGCAGTATAAATAACTTGTGTCTTGTTGTTGTGCTCAGTCTTGCCATGGTGTATGACTTTTGACAGTGAACTGTCTTCAGCAACCTCACCTTGTTAGCTGAGTTTGGCTGTTCCTCACCCAGTTTTATTCCTCCTACACAGCTGTTTCTGTTTCAGTTAATGATTGTGTTTCAACCTACATATTGAATTGATGATCATTAGCACCTGTTTGGTATAATTGTTTAATCATGCACCTGACTATATGCCTACAAAATCCCTGACTTTGTGCAAGTGTACCTAGAAGAATTGATGCTGTTTTGAAGGCAAAGGGTGGTCACACCAAATATGGATTTGATTTAGATTTTTCTTCTGTTCACTCACTTTGCATTTAGTTAATTGATAAATATAATCTATTAACATTTCTATTTTTGAAAGCATTCTTACTTTACAGCATTTTTTCACACCTGCCTAAAACTTTTGCACAGTACTGTATATATATATATAAAAGATAGGCATTAAAGCTGATAGAAAACATTTTCTCCTGTCTTCTACTATGAAGTAGATCCTTCCTGGATAAATAAAGCCTAAGAATAAATACAAAAAATGGATATGAGCCTTTCTTTTGAAACACTAAATACAGAAGTGCTTGAACTTATAGGCCCTGTTAATCTGTTTTGGGAACAGGATGTTTTTCAGTTTTGCTCCTTGATGGGCTTTTAATACTCACTGTATTAAAAGTGTGGTTTCATCCTTTGGTTGTAGACAAACTATGAACAATTTAAATCACTTTACTAACAAAAAGGACAAAACTGAATTATAATGCTCAATGCTACTTTTTGTCCTGCCTGCTGGGAAGAAACTATTTGATCAGTTTGTGGTAGAGAAAATTATTTGGATAAAAATAAACACTAAATTCTCAAATTGTCATTAGCACATTTTTTTTTTGTCTGAAAAAAATAAACATAATTTGCATTTCTAAAATGAATAATAAACTATTTTAGAGGAATCACAAGCCCTTCAATTAAATGTCAGTTGTTTATTTCTAGGTTGGTAACTTTATTGGGTGCATTTCTACTGTCTGAAAAAAATCGTACTCATGACGATTTGAAGTAAATGGCTTTGAGAATCCGGCCCATTGGATGTAACTGAGTGATATGTTATGATGGGTTAATGGTGCAAGACGTAATAATAATAATAATAATAATAATAATAATAACAATAATCAGTATTTATTTTATAGTGCTTTAAACACTGACACAACCGTGCTGGATGCAGTTCCCATGCATTTAACATAACAGTATGTGCACTTCAAATCACTGTATTTGTACTTCTTTAAACCAATGGCTTTATTGTCGTTCATTGGTTTGCGAATAAGATCATATTCAATTTTTAAAAGTAAATATCATAATGTTAGGCAGAACATTATAATAGACATCATGTGAAAAATGTATTTGGTTCCCAGAAAACATTTTTATGTTTTTTCTTTATAAATGATGTTCTCTTTTTGTCCCTTGGAACACATACTTCACAGAGCCTGAGGCCAAAGCAATGACACAGTAGATAAATGTCAGATGACTGGCCTGTTGGGTTTTTTTTTAAAAGAATATTTTTAAAAGCTAAATATTTTAAATAAACTCTGTAATCAACAGGATGTCAAATAGCAATTAATTTTCTGTTCACAAGCTGCCAAATAACAAAAGCAGGTACATTTCCTTTATTAACAGCACGTTCGCTTTTCATCCTTCCAACACTTGCAAACAAGTGTTTCAACATAATTGTTTTCTACTGTGTTTGCAGACAAATTACCTGTTTTTAAATGATAAACCAATGAGGCTTTAGCTGATAATAAAAGGTAATCTAATTCCATTCTGTAGACAAAGTACATACTTACTGACATCACATTGAACCATGTGCAACTCATGCATTGTTAAGTGAAGTAACACGAGCAAGACCAAGTTTGAACAGGCCTTACTACCTGGCAGCATATACTCTATTGCATTTTTTGTTTTTATCACATTTCCCTCTGGCAGCACTCATTTCTAGTCCTAGTTCTTTTGTGTGTAGTTGTTGCTGTACCTTGTTTTTCTGTATCAGTTCTCCTTCAAGATGCTGCATGGTGCAATGTACACAACAACTTTAATTGGATTTTCTTTTGAATAGGCAGACAATAAATAAGGTTCAAAACTTTTAAAATATACTGCAGAAAAACGTAATAACATTTTTGTTTAGTACACAACAAGCTTTTGCATTTCAGTTCATTTTTCACTCCGTATTTTGAATTTTTATTTTACCTGCTCCCCTAACAGGCCACAACTTAAATCACTGTTGGTGGGCTTCTCTTGTAATCGTCATTTTTTAATTAAATAACTTTTAGCTAGAATGTTAAGCACTAAAGGCAGTGCCTGGTAGTACTGGAACTGAAACTCTTTGGGCCCTATTTAGCAAAGTTTGCAATTCCATAAGGCAATCACAAAACACTGCGGACAAAATCAGGCGCACATGTGGGCAAACAGACTTTGCCCACCTATGTGATTTAGCAACCGTGTTTTAGCGCCCACCTGGTAAGTCGGCGTTTAAGATAACAAAATGAGCAAAATGAGTTACTTGATTTATTTGTGCAAGTATTGTTTCTTTTCTTACCTTTGTTATAATCACTGATTGGTTTAATTGCACGTTTGGTTTGTTTTTTAGATGAAGCTGCGTATTCTCCCCGCCGTTCTAAATTGTGAGTGGGAATCAAAATGAATGACAGCTGTCCCTCACTGTGTTTCACCTCTCCCCTTGTTTCAGATACAAGTGACGCCCACATATAAGCTCACGCCGCCTCACCCACAGTGAGCAGAGAGGATCACAGTTCAGCACAAGGGAACACGGTGTCAATTCTTTTCTATTTTTATCTTGCAGCCCCGTATCTGACTCGGAGATTGTATGCAACGCTTTTGTGCATTTTGTGTTTCGGTTCTTGTCAGCGTAATTACAGCATACTCAAATTAGAAGTTTGGTACTATACCAAAGTGGATTGCCCCTTAAGCCCTATTTGAATGCACTCTGCTATTTTAAAACCGGTATGCCTCTATTTTATCTGAACAGTGGCTGTGAGTGTTTTGCAAACAAGTCTATTATGTGAATATATGTACACTGACTCTTTTGTGGTTTCTAAATAAAATAATTGAACTTTTATTCTGGTCTCCTGCCTAGTGCATTCTGGGAAATATAAGCATAGAACGCCTGTATCCTATAAAATAACTTTTGTTGGGAAATTCTGATATTGTATATTTTGGGGGGTCTCCGCCTCTAATTCAGAAGTTGTGTAGTCAGATTATACTGGAGCGCCCCCTAGTGGCATGGAGGTGACATTACATTTTATTCACACCCTACTTTATAGTGTTACATACTTACTGTAGCCTTGTTTATAACCCGTGAGGAATTTTTTTTTTTTTTTTGCAGGAGATGATTTATATGATACAAATAAAATTACAAATCATCTAGATTTACTTTTGGAAACGACTTTTTTTGTTGTTGTTGTAAATCTCTCTCTAATCTATCAAATTCTGATTTTTGCTTTTTAATCAGTTACTCAGTGCTGCAAATGTTAGACTCTGGGTTTGCAAAACTGTTTTCCCAATATTGATTTGTTGAATTTTGATATTAAAAGTCATCCTGTTGTCAGACATCAAAAGGCTGTAATTCTCCCTCCTGCCCCTGCTTTCTTTTGACCCTTACAGCCCACTATGTTCAGTAAATGTCATATTGCCGTCTTCTGCCTTTGGTTCACACGCAAAATGATTCAGTAAAATAGTTTTTTTTTTCTGTTGTTGACATGTTACTCATACAATTGTATCTTTTATGTTTTTAATTTTTAGTTTGTGGTGTACTTTATCTAAAAATATGACATTTCACTTTATTTAACGGCAAGAACAATTCTGTCATTTAATCTTGGGGTATGCCCGAAGTTGTTTTTTATTCATTTTAGAAATGTAATTTGTGTTCATTCTGGAGTACATTTTCTTTGGAGAATCAAGCTGATAATATTCAGAAAGATATATATATAAAAAAAGTGGGTCCCTTATTACGCAAACCCTTCTAGACTATTATTAAAGAATCCAATACAGACTTAAACGTTTCTTGAATACCAAGCTTTATTTACTGTATTACATCTAAACAAATTTGTAACAGCTATGTAAATAGGTAACATTATGAATATAGTCACACGATTTTCAAATGCTTAACAGAATGTATATTTCCCAGAATGTATTATTTTAGTATGAATTTACAATTTACTATTCATAAAACTGTTTAGACTGTTGAGAGAGGAGCAGCAACTGGCTGTGGTTGAGACGGAAAGATTCTGGCTGGGGATCTCAAGCACAATAGAAAGAAAGAAACGCTGATGTACAGGTAAGTAAGCTGGGCTGAGTTGAGTGGGGGACGGAGGGGGGTGATGCTGGGACGCCAGAATCACCGTCAAGCCCTCTTGAGGTGTCGTGGGCTAGTCGACAAAACACTGAGGATGGAAGGTGCCCACTTGAAGACCCCAGAGATGTACCCTACTTAGCTCAATCCAGACGGTTGTCATGCTGATGCGCTGGGGAGGCCGCACTGTGGTTGATCCCCGGAGCCAGCATCGCAGCCGTTGTGTGTGCTGATGCGCCAGGGAGGCAAAATAAGCTGATCCCTGGAGCCAGCATTACACTTTAGCCATTAACACCAGACAGAAGGATATCTACATCATCATATGAAAGGAAAGTAAATGGATGGAGACACATATGGATCACATTAGTTTACTGTAAAGCTACGTCTTAGTTGGTGCTTATCTTGGCGAGAGCCGAGTTCAAATCAGCATGAAGTCTTAACATCTACTCTCGTGTAATGGAAATCATGAAGATCTGGATACGTCCAGTGACTGCTGTGAATAGTGCAGCTGGCAACAAGGGAAAGACCTTGTGACAGCCTGGAGAGACAGCTGACAGGAGGAAAGAGACCCCATTGGGG
Source organism: Acipenser ruthenus (assembly GCF_902713425.1). Classification (NCBI taxonomy): domain Eukaryota; kingdom Metazoa; phylum Chordata; class Actinopteri; order Acipenseriformes; family Acipenseridae; genus Acipenser; species Acipenser ruthenus. The sequence continues at coordinate 39,810,488 of NC_081193.1, read as the reverse complement.
CTGGTAAGGGTTAGCTACCCTTGTCGGCTGTATCCAGCTCTGTGCTTACAGGATGCTGGAGACACCCGCCCAAGGCTTCTAAGAAATTAAAGAGAAAAATACCCCTCGAGTCTGCGAGAGCGGGGGCGGAAGATGACTCAACGTTGGACAACACAGTTAACGACTTAGGAACAGAAACGGATATGAGTATGGAGAGTACTTCACAAAAGACTAGTTCAAGATCTGCAGTTAGCAAAGACATGGAACTCCAGGTTTGTGTCTGCGGCTGGAGCCAGGCGACAACGGTCAGGGGTTTGAAGATTCATCAAGGGAGAATGAAATGCTTGAGGGAGAAGGGACAAGGGCCTCGCATTAATCAGTACTTCTTACAAAGTCAGTCAAGTCAGTTGAATGAAATCCAGCGACAGGAAGCAAACCACAGTTCACAGGATATCAGCACCCCTGTCATAGACGTGAGGAGGACTTGCATGGACACAGTTAGTGATGAACCTAATGATCCTTGTGAACCCGGTCAGACAAACCAGCATAAGAGAGAAAAGAACCTCAACGGGCACAAGCCTGGAGTTAAATGGCCAAGAGCTTGTGAGAAAACTGCATGGGACACAGTAAACACAGATCTCTGCTTTGCATTGGAAAGATTAAGTGGAACAGTTGAAAAGAAGCTGGATAAATTTGGGGACATCATCTACGCATATGGAAGTGAGAGGTTTGGAGTTGGAAAAAGGAAGGAAAAAGTACAAACTATTCCTGGAAAGTCTAGACGGCAGCAGGAGAATTGAACCCTTAGTTAGAGAAAGGAGACAGCTGAGGAAGCAATGGAGAAGAGCAGAACAAAGTCAGAAGGAGGGACTCAATCTCTTACAAAGGGTCATAAAAGATAAGCTTGCAACATTGCGCAGAGCTGAGCGCCTACGGAAACGTTACAAAAAGAAGGAGCGTGCGAGAGCTAACTTTTATAAAGACCCATTCAAATTTGTAAAGAAGTTATTCACCAGTGAGAAGAATGGCACACTAAAAGCATCTAAGGTTGAGCTGGAGAGATATTTGGAGGAAACACATACAGATTCAAAAAGGCAGGAGCCTATGTCAATTCCGTCAGACATCCCACCTATCAATCCACCAGAATACCAAATGGAGGACTGTGCACCTAAGTGGAAAGAAGTAGAGCAAGCTGTGAAAAAAGCAAGGGCTTCATTATCTCCAGGGCCTAATGGAGTTCCATACAGAGTGTACAAGAGTGCTTCAGGAGTTCTACGAAGTCTGTGGAAATTGATGAAAGTGGTATGGGAAAAACAGGTTGTACCAAGAGCATGGCGCCGAGCAGGTGGAGTCTTTACACCTAAAGAAAAAGATTCTACAAGCATCAGTCAGTTTCGTCCTATTTCCCTATTAAATGTAGAAGGCAAGATTTTCTTCAGCATTATTGCTCAGATTGTCAACTTACCTATTAAAGAACTGCTTCATTGACACTTCAATACAAAAAGCGGGCGTTCCAGGTTTCCCAGGATGCTTAGAACACATCAATGTGATCTGGCAACAAATTCAATCAGCTAAAAAGGAAAGGAAGGAGCTCCATGTGACATTCCTGGATTTGGCTAATGCATATGGTTCAGTGCCACATGAACTTCTTTGGGCAGCATTTGATTTTTTCAGTGTACCGATGACAGTAACAAATTTAGTGAAAGCCTACTTTGGAGATTTGCAATTTAGTTTTTCAACTTCAGAATTCAGCACTACATGGCAATGCCTAGAGGCTGGAATAATGGCAGGATGCACCATTTCTCCACTGGCTTTTACCATGGCAATGGAAGTAATCATTTGGGCATCAAAATGGGTAGTAGGAGGAGAGCGCTTGGCTTCTGGAATGCGACTACCACCAATTCGAGCATACATGGATGACATGACAACCATCACTACAACAGTAGCCTGCACTAATCGGTTATTGGGCAAATTAACCAATAACATTGAATGGGCACGAATGCAATTCAAGCCCTCTAAATCAAGGAGCATCTCTATAATTAAAGGTAAAGTAGTAGATAAAACATTCTTCATTAATGGTGAGGCAATACCAACAGTGTCTGAGAAGCCAGTGAAGAGTCTTGGGAGATGGTACGCAGCGCTCTACCAGGCAAACTAAAACTCTGGTGCTTTCAGTTTGGTCTACTGCCGAGGTTGCTGTGGCCACTGACTGTGTAAGAGGTTTCTTTGACAACAGTAGAGAAGCTGGAAGCTTTAATCAGTTCATACATCAGGAAATGATTGGGAGTTCCATGCTGCCTCAGCAGAGTGGGACTTTATGGTAAAGGAATACTGCAGCTACCAGTCTCCGCTCTAACCGAGGAGTTTAAGTGCGCCAAGGTCAGACTGGAAATGACATTAGTAGAGTCACGCAACAAATGCGTAAGGGAGGCAGCACCTGTGTTGAAAACTGGAAGAAAGTGGGCGGCAAAGAAAGCTGTGGAAGATGCAAAGGCTGCCCTTCGAATTAGTGATATCATGGGGCAAGTTCAGCATGGAAGAGGGGGTCTTGGTCTCAGTTCAGCTCCTCCTACATGGCACAAGGCAGCCCCAGCTCAAAGGAGGAAGCTGGTAGTCAATGAGGTGCAAAAGCAGGAGGAGAGGATGAGGTGTATAAAGGCCATTTCCCAGGCCAAGCAGGGAGAATGGATGAGATGGGAGAGTGTGGAACAACGCAAGATTGGCTGGCAAGACCTATGGTCAATGGAACAGAGCAGGATCAGTTTCCTCATCAGGTCAACATATGATGTTCTCCCATCACCACAGAACCTAAACCTCTGGGTAGGAGAGGATCCCTCACGTCCTTTGTGTTCATCACATGCAACATTAAGGCACATTTTGACAGGATGTAAGGTGGCACTTAGCCAAGGACGGAAATCTTGGCTTCTCTACTTTTTCTCCACAACCGTCTGAAACAATTTCATCCATAAAAAAGTTTAAGATTTGTGAGTAGTACATCTATACAGCTAACCCCACTCTTTGAAACACAAACTGTGCAACGCTTTCTTTAAAAAGCTCAAAGCAGGGATTTGCTTCCAGTAATAAGTGTTATCTACACCAATAGTGTAATTTTTAGAATGAGGCATTTGTTTTAAAGATTTGCGTGTAGGATACCAGTACCTAAATGATTATATAAATAAATACCCAATAAATACTGCTTTCATATGTTTTCATATGTGCTCTGAAACTTGCCACATCAGGGGATTGAATATAAGCATAAATCTCTATGACGCACATCCTCTTCACATCTGCTGCATTTCAGATTTTAAATCAGAGAGAGAGCGAGAGAGAGAGAGAGAGAGAGAGAGAGAGAGAGAGAGAGAGAGAGAGAGAGAGAGAGAGAGAGAGAGAATGGCCAGATTGCATTCAGTGTTGCCAGATTTGGTAGTCAGTTTATTGCCCAATCACAGCTAAAATAACGCCCAAAACTCACAAAAGTAGCCCAATCACCAAGTACGTAGTAGAATGACGGGGGGTGGGGGATTTCTGTTATAATAAATTATAACAGAAATTATATAATAAACTAATAGCAATGAACAAATAAAGATAAATAAAATGTTTACAGAAACAGAAACATGAACTATATACATTTCACTTTGTCTCCAATTTTCCAGCGGTATCAGCTAGTTGCTGTACATGCTGGAATCACAATTGACCAGCAGTTCCCAGGGAGGCTACATTCCCTCAAAGACTTTCATTTAGTTAGCCACTGTGGCTAAAGTAACTTAACATTTTTTAGCCACACTGGAAAAACTTAAGCCACTTAATACTGTAAACAAGTTAAACATACTGTTTCACAAGGCAAAAAGACGTGTATTTTATTTGAAAACACGTAAATATTTAAATGCCAGACCCTACCCTTTACACATAAACAGTATATTTAAAGTGCACTATAACTGATTCCCATTTAATAAATGCCAAACTTAGTCCCACATGAAAACACGTCATTACAGATTTCCTAAATTCTGAATAGGTTTGCAGAGATATTCATGTACTGCATAATCCTTTACATTATTTTGACTGACGCGGTTTTCTTTCCACTGCAGGACAGTTAGTGTATGTTAATATTAATGCCTACCTGACCAGCCGCAACTCTAGGTAGACAAGATTGTACTAATGTGATTAATAATATCAGTAGGATTGTACAGCCACTACTGTGTTTAATTTTTTTTTTTTTTTTTTTACCGTGTTCTTTCACCTGGGACTACTGACAGTAATATTGCAACGATTCTGACATTAAAACTCATTATATCACAGTGAGACGAATACTTCTTTTTTAAAATAATAAATGTGTTTGTTTTTTTACTAAATTGTTCCTGTTTCGAATCCACTCTGTTACTATTTCCAAAATATATTTCAACACATTTTTAAGAGATAGCAAACAACGGAAAAAAAACTTATCTGTGATTTTTTGAAGCTGTGTTTTTGAAGGTTGGTATTCCTTGGGCTACATCTTTCGGAACATGATTCTCATAATTTGTCTGTACAATTATTATTATTATTATTATTATTATTATTATTATTATTATTATTATTATTATTATTATTATTATTATTTTAACTTGTCAAGAAATTTTCTGTTTGGATGCCATGTTTTTGTAAAAATATATTTTTTACAAGCAGCGCCATCTGCTGACTGTTTCTAATTAGAACCTTTGTGTCCTCCCACCAAAAACAACATCTGTGGCATACATTTTATGTGAACAAGCTAAAGGGCTTTCATTGGGCGAAATGAAATCTATGGAGCTCCATTTGTGCCAAAGCTATCCGGCCATTAGTTTGTCAATTTGTTTGTCAATTCGTTTGTCAATTCGTGAATTTGTCAATTTGTTTGTCAATGTGTTTGTCAATTTGTGAATTGGTCAATTTGTCCGGCAATTCGTCCATAAATGTGTCAATTCATACAGTAATTCATAAACGTATTTGTTAATTCATCTAATAATTAATTAATTAACTTGTCAATTCATTAATACGAAAGGCTGTACGGACCTGCAAATTTCCAATCAACCAGACAAACTTCCAACTGTCAATCTCGCACTGTGCCGAAAACACTGCAACCTTACTAGCCAATGGGAGCACACACTAATATTTTAATCAACGAAAATCCAGCCTCACTCAAAACTGCTTCAGCCAATAATATTTAGAAGGGCGTTTCAAAAGATATTCTATTTACAAGATACTCGACTCCGCTGATTTTCAATGGAGACTTCAGTCTCACTGCGCGCAAAGCATTGTGGTATATAGAGGTATATGTCCATTTAATGTTCAGATGATGTACTGTGTATACATTGCTTTGGCAATACTGTGAATAATGGTCATGCCAATAAAGCACCTTTTGAATTTGAATTTGAATATAGAGAGTTAGGCAAAACAATTCTATGGAGAGTCAATGCAGGCGTATGAAATGTTGCTGGTTTTCGGCATGTTAAAAAAAATGCCGGTAGTTTGTTTACTATACTATATTGCTGTGTCTTGATAATATTTAATGTTGTTATGTATTTCTAAAGTAACCGGTGTTACCGGACTGTTAAATGATTTAATCAATACGCATCTTTAGAGCGATGTTTCTGCACATGCGCCAACAAACTGGACTGCAGGTCCGTACAGCCTTTTGTATTAACGAATTAACAAATTAATTAATGAATTATTAGATGAATTAACAAATATGTTTATGAATTACTGTATGAATTGACAAATTTATGGATGAATTGCCCGACAAATTGACAAACAAATTGACAAATTCACGAATTGACAAACTAATTGACAAACTAACGGCCGGATAGTTTTGGCACAAATGGCGCTCCATAGAAATCTAAACAGTCTTTAATGATCATCTACCAGCACACAATGACAGTGATTGTGCTGGCAGTCTAAAACAAGTACATTTTTCACAGCCTTCACCACTGTGGCGAACTTGGTGAACAATAGCTGAGCCACAAGGGAAAACGTTTCATTGTAGCGACATGATGGTCTTCTGCTACTGTCAATCATTAGTCCATGGTTTTGTTAAGGTGGGTTAAAGTGGTTATGAAAAGTAAGTGTTTTATTGACATACTTTTACCTTGAGCTCATTGAATCTTATGTATATTTTTAAAATATTTTTTATGGACCTCTGACAGAAAATACGAATTACCCACCCAAAGACCTAAAACTAGCCCAAAATATCATCACCCATACAATGCAATTTTTACCCTCACAAATAATTAAAAAAACAGCTCAATTGGGGAGGAACCAGCCCAATCTGGCAACACTGATTGCATTGTGTTCACTGATACAAAAAAAGACCTACCAAATAGAGAAATGTTGCAGGTTAGAAAAAACATTCTTTAAAAAACTTGTAGCTATAGACCATGAGATATGACCATCTTATATGTTTGAAGGACTTCTCTATAGTTCAGTTACTACGGTCTATGACATAAGTGGGGTTCTAGAGGGTGGGGGCACCGATTTGACATACACATCTCAGGGTTAGAAACTCCCGCTCGCCCGCTCAGCCGAGGCAAATAAAATCTGATGAGGACTAGTTGATGTCTGTGTCTCAGTAGTCCTCTGGGTGAGTACTTAAAGAAAGCTCTAGTTGAGAAAGCAATAGATGCATGATTCCTTTCCTGCAAACCCATTGCATGGGACTGAAGGAGTTCTTCCCATACAACACTTAATCTAGCCAGTGTTTGTCTGCGTCTTCTCCATCCATCCATTTTTGTCGCAACTACTTTGTAAGTAGGCCTATGATTTTGTATACCCTTATAACTAATTAGCAAATACACACAAATTATGTATTTATTATATTAACAGCGTTTGTGTAAGTTTCCACATTTTCTGCATAATTAATTTTAATATTTCAACAAAGTACCTGTGTTTGAAACCAACACATCATGAGTTGTTTTTAATATATTTGTTCCACATTAACGCATATTTGTAATTATTGAACACATACTATTTTTGTTTAGCACATTAACAGTTACGCAGTTGGCTAAGACTAATATATATGGGTGTGTGAAAGGACATCAGTAGCCTAAGAAGCATAAGAAAAGCAGTAATGGGAATTGGTGAGTGCTGTCGGTTTTTGTACACATGATACTTCTACCATTTCTAGAACAACTAATTCTAAACAATAGTAATAACTTATTATTTTCTTCTTTTTGGCAGCATAAACCGTTTTAACTACAATCCTTTTGCATTCTAGACAGATGGGGGTAACCTTGTCTTCATCTTTGCCTAGCGCGTAAAGCCTCATGTAAACCCCTATGCATTATTTGAACGATATCCTTTATCGCAGCATCACTTTTCAGCGTGTTTGGTGATATTTAAATAAACCCTCCCATCATTTTATTATTAATGAGGTCGTTTGTATTTGGACGACTAAATTCTCTCTCTAAAATAAACTCTCATGTAAACGTGGAAGCAGCACTGTCATGATCAAAAAAGCACGAGAGATCTGTTGTCACGCTTTTCAGTTTTTGCTTGTAAACTGCCCCAGTCACTCGGAACTGAAACCTCCCTTCATTTCCCCTGCAATGCCAACCCCACTTAATGACGTTTTACATTTGTGTTCTCCCTCTGCGCGGGATGCAAAGCTTATCATTTGAATTTACTGAAAAACGTTGCATCTTTTGAAGTTAGTGTAAAGTCATTTTACAAAAGTGTGGAGATTTATACTTGGTTACGACCCTAACTGAAGATGTTATTATCAAAGGGGACCGGTTGTACTAACGATGTCAAACAATAGGCCACGTTTTACTAAACATTTTAAAACTAATAAACAAACAACTACCATAATGAACATTATCATAGTTTGTTGCTTAAAACATAATAACACAATATATGCATAACAAAGCTGAGTTCTTATCTATTAACAGTAACACGTTTAAAGCTTGGGACTCGCTGTCTGTATGGTGTTTACATTATAGTCAGCATATTTTAAGTGATTGGAAGCTGAAATTACTTTTTTTAAAACATACCTTTCTTATACCAGTACAATACTGGTGAGCGATAATCAGTTCATTTGAAAATCAGGCTTTTTTTAATCACTGCTAATAGGAGCACAGGCGGTGATTCTGTGAGCGCTCCGGGGTCCGGGGCTCAAGCACCAATGGGGGAAAAGGTCCCGCACAGTGCAAATCAGCTGTTCTGTTAATATATAGTGTGGATGCTTCACAAGCAGAACTGTTATTGCAGCGTTTAAAAATATATAATCCATTTATACAAAGTCTCCCAGCTTTTTTGAAAAAATCTGCGTTTCCCTTGTTTTTCTTTTGTATTTGTTATGCTCTCATTAACATCTATAGTAGATTCAGCGTCCGTCAGTTCTGGCAGATTCTACTGTACTTGCTGAAGCGGTTTTGTCCCACTGTTAATTTAAAAAAAAAAAAAAAAGAAAAAAAGCCACCTGAATGTGTATGTGAGTACATTAATTATTGTAGATAGCAATTCATAGCCAGCCAGCATTTTTGTACACATGTACTGTACAATCAAATAAACATTTTACTTGTGTCATCGGTGTCAGTTTCAGGCACAGCTTCATGGTCGGCAAGGTGACACAGTTGAGAGAATTTTTTCCTCTGTCATCCCGTCTGGTGCTGTTAGTGTCAGTTCCCTTTCAAGCCGAAGACGACCACCAACATTAAGTATGGGATATTCCCTGCCCTAGAGGTAGGTAATACTGAGCTCTCTATATCAGAGCTGCCGAAGGCCCCTTCCTGTGATGACGCACTCAGTCCCGCCTACCGAGGGTACAAAACCGTCACTCACCGGAAGATCTCCCTCTTTTTCCTTCTCAAGACAGTAAGGTAAGACCTCTGTGTCTAAAACTGAGCGTGTTGATAGGAAGAGCCCTCGAGTCGATTCGGGTCGGTTGTAGTTCCTAGCATTCGTGCTGAAAGCTGGCTTGCCACTTTCCTGGAATCAACGACCCTTGGTGGGCCGCTCTCTTTTTACTGTCTGTCGTATGTGAGCGGCTGTCTGTGCAGCCACCCGCGAGTGAGTTGTCTTTTCCTAAAGAGAGTTACACAAGTATCCTCCTCGGGGCCAGGCCTGGCCGTATCCCTGCTGTCGAGTGACCCAGCCGCGCTCCCTTCCTCGGGGCTAGGTACTGCCGTATCCCCGTCCGAGCGGAGCCGCCGGCCAAACCTGACCGCTGCGGTGAGTCGGTTCATGTGCGGTCGGTGTACTCTCTCTCTCTTTCCTTCCTTCTTATAAACTGTAATTTTTGCTTGACAAAAACTTCACCCACCGTGGCTTCGGCCTCTGTCCCCCCCGGTACACGCTTCGCGCTGACCAGGTGTGTGTGTTGACCACGCGGTCTGGGTACACACTTTGCGTAGCGTCCTCTCCGGTGCTGCGGTACTGCGGCGCACGCATAGCCTGATTCTCTTGACATAGGCTGCATATTATCCGACGCCAGCGTAGGAGCATAACGCACATGGTACTTGGTTCCCAGTACGCAGAACGATATTCACAGCGCACATAACGCGCAGGTGCTCGTTGCTCCTTCCAAAAAGTTACACACAGAGCGCAGGGTACGCAGTTTACGCTCCCGCTGCGCGAGGCGTCAAGAACGTTCGAGGCAAGCAGTGCTGTGCACATTGCGCTCTTTCTAAAGAGCAGTTACGCACAGTGTGCACGGTACGCAGTTCACGCAGTGTACGGTACCCATTGCGCAAGGCGTTTGGAACGCTCGAGGCAAGCAGTGCGGTGCACGTTGCGCTCGTTGCGTAAGTACTGCTCTACTAGCGCATAGCTCGTGGTGACGCACGGTAATACCAGTGCGCACTGAGCTCAGCTCAAGCGCTGCACGCGGTGTACATATTACACGGTGCAGGCGTAGTTGGTTGTACACTAGTGCCCATATGCTGCGTAGTACACGGTGCACTTGTGCCCACGGTACCCGGCGCAGGGTAAGCGGTGTTGTGTGTGTGTGTTATGTGTTTTTGCTTTACTGCCTTGCAGTTTAGAAAAATAAATAAATAAATAAATAAATAAAATGTAGTATGATATCAAATGGCAGCTCTGCTGCGCCCCGCTGTTGAGTTACATATGCAAGCTTGCTTCAGCCCGCATACTCGGTGGGCTGGAAAAACAAAACAAAATCAGTTAACCGCGTTGCCGTGGTGACTGATATTTTTACCCACACAGCTTCTGTGTTGTGTGTGCGCATTTGTTTCTTACTTCCTGGCAGTTAGAAATAAATAATAAGCTGATTCTTCCACGGGAACCCAGCTCTGCTGTGTCCCACGGTTGAGCTGAATCCTCCAGCTTGTTTCAGCCCGCCTACTCGGCGCGCTTGGTCACCCGCCTGGCATGATGAATGTGTTTCTCCCATAGCTGAATGGCTGGGTATAAGCCTGTATGTTCCTGTTACTCCCTTTGCAGTTAAAAAGAAATAACAGGTTGCAGCTCCTTGAGCCTGTGCTCCACCCTGGCATATGCTATGCGCTACCCCAGGTTGTGTTGACTTCACGCGGTTAAGGCTGGGCACCCCCAGTCGGCGCCCTCGGTGTTTAGATGCTCCATGCCTCAGTGCTTAGCACCACAGCATGTGAATAACACCTGCACTCGGTGCCCCGATGCTTCGGTGCACCAGTACTGTATTCTACCTCACTCAGTGTCCTTGGTGCCTGAGTGCTTCAGTACACGGCTGAGCTGTACGCGGCGCTGGGCCTGGCCAGGTAGCAGGCTCAAGCCCCTTCTGTGGCCCTAGCTCAGCCAATAACGCCGGCCCCGGAGCTGACCCCGCCTGCACTGGTGGTTGCCCCGGATGTTACTCACTGGCATCTACCGTACTTGCCAGGCTGTCCAGCCGGGCGAATGGTTTATCACACTGGACTGAAAGAACGCGGATTCCACATTGCTGTTCGTCTAGTGCACAGGAAGTATCTCCACTTCGCCTTACAGGGGAGCGTCCTGAGTTTTCTGTGCTGTGGTTCAACCTCTCCTTAGCCCCCGCACGTTTCAAAGTGCATGGATGCCATCCTAGCTCCCTTGCGGCTGCAAGTGATCAGGGTGATGAATTATCTGAACGACTGGTTGATCTGCCCAGTTGCAGTGACCCACACAGTGCAAGCCTACCTGTCGGACGACAGAGTGGCTGCCATTTGCAACTGTCTGGCCCTGTTCAACAAGGGTCACAGTATAATTGGTGTTGTGTTAAAAACTATTGGATCTGATGGCCTCGGCTTCATCACCCACCCAACTAGGGTTACTCCACAAGCGCCCGATCCAAGTGTGGCTCATTGCTTAGGCTACACCCCAAGCGCGACAGACACCGTCAGCTGACAGTGTCTCGACTAGGCTGGGAAGCCCTACGCTGGTGGAAGCAAGCCTCTCTTCTGAGCGAAGGCGCAAGCATAGGAGTGATACACAGCTGTCAATTGGTGATGACAGACGCACCCAACTCTGGTTGGGGGGCTGGTCTGGGCAGGTGGAGGAGTTCGCGGACCCTGGTCGGATCTCTGGACATAATGCGTGGGAACTGAGAGCAGCCCAAGAGTGGTCTAAAGCGTTTTTTGTACGCTTTCCCGCCTATACTGCTGCTCCCGGCTTTTCTAGGAAAAGTCGGGTTAGAGAAAGCGTCAGTTCTCCAGGTGGCCAGGAGAATGTGGTTTTTGACCCTGTGCCAGCTGTTGCATAGCCAGCCCTGGGAGATTCCACTTCGTTGGATCTCCTCAGTCAGACGGAAGGCTCTCTTTGGCACCCGGAGCCACGCAGGTTCCAGCTATGGGTCTGACCCCTGTAAGGGACTGCTGGCTAGCCCTAGGGCTATCGGACGCAGTTGTGGGTACCATGCAGTGCGCTAGGGCTGACTCCACTAGGTTTTTTGTATACCTATAAATGGAAGTATTTTCAAGCTTGGTGTCTGGCTAGAAACCATGACCCCATCACTTGCCCTAGGCCAGTCATATTGCAGTTCCTGCAGGAGCTGCTTGGTGCTGAAAGGTCACCTTCCACCTTGCAGGTGTATTCAGCAGCTATCTCTGCTTGCCATGCCCCTGTAGATTCTATGTCTCCAGGTGCGTATTTTTGGCTACCCATTTCCTTAAAGGCGCACGGTGATTACGCCCTCCTAGGAGGACTGTTCTCCCCGAATGGAGCCTTAATATTGTACTAGAGGCTCTCACGAAGGCCCGTTTGAGCCCTTAAACTCCACTGAGCTGAAGTATCTGTCTATGAAGACAGCCTTCCTCTTAGTTATCACCTCCGTAAAGCAGATCAGTGAGCTGCAGGTGCTGTCTGTGCACAGCTCCTGCATGCGCGTGTGGGAGGATGGAAGCAGAGTGTCGCTGCGCACCAACCCCGCTTTCCTCCCCAAGGTGATTACAGCTTTCCACATTAACCAGTCTGTGGAACTGGAGTCTTTTCATCCACCTCCATTGCTTCAACGGAGGATGAGAGATTTAATTTTCTCTGCCCAGTGTGGGCATTGAGATGTTACATGCTTAGGACAAGAGTGCTGCGTCAATCTGACCAGCTATTTGTCTGTCACGGAACACGGACCCTAGGACAGCCCCTCTCTAAGCAGCGTCTGTCACACTGGATTGTGGACACAGTCTCGACTGTGTTTAATGGTGCTGGGTTACCCCCACCTGGTAGAGTAGCTGCACATTCGACTAGAGGGTTGGCTACATCTTGGGACCCTTTTTAAGGGCGCTTCGATGTCTGACATTTGTACTGCGGCTAGCTGGGCTACGCCGCATACTTTCACCAGATTCTACCGCATTAATGTGGTAGATCCTGCTGTGCCGTCTGTGGGCACAAGGGTCCTTGAGGGTGTAAGTTCACACCGCTAACCTCTGGGTTAGACAGCGCTTGTGCGTCCCTCATATGCTGCCGTTCCCTCTCCCTCGCTACGGCGCTGGTATACATTATCCCATACTTAATGTTGGTGGTCGTCTTCGACTTGAAAGGGAACGTTAGGTTACTTACCGTAACCCATGAGGCTTTACGCGCTAGGCAGAGATGAAGAGAAGGTTACCCCCCATCTGTCTAGAATGCAAAGGGCTTGCAGTTAAAACGGTTCATGCTGCCAATTAGAAGAAAATAATAATAGTTATTACTATTATTGTTTAGAATCAGGTGCTCTAGAAATGGTAGAAATAGCATGTGTACAAAAACCGACAGCACTCACCAATTTCCATTACTGCTTTTCTTGTGCTTCTTAGGCTACTGATGTCCTTTCACACACCCATATATATTAGTCTTAGCCAACTGCGTAACTGCTAATGTGCTAAACAAAAATAGTATGCGTTCAATAATCACAAATATGCGTTAATGTGGAACAAATATATTAAAAACAACTAATGATGTGTTGGTTTCAAACACTGGTACTTTGTTGAAATATTAAAATTAATTATGCAGAAAATGTGGAAACTTACACAAACGCTGTTAATATAATTGTGGAAGGGTGGTGGGTAATTCACTGACACAGGACACAGATATGAGGCTGAAAACACCGCACAGGTGCCCAGTTTTATTAGAAACGTATTTTGGGTTCAGCCCGCAGAGGGCGCTGTTGTCTGTGGCCTGCCGTACCAACTATGGTAGCGACAGAGCCACAACTATACCAGAGCGGTACAGGGTACAGAGGTTTAAACAAAAGTACAAATCAAAAGGCGAAAGGAACAGGGAAAACAAAACACAGTAAACAAAACTACAAAATAAAAAAGTGCTGCGCTCGGCAGCTTCACCCCAACCGTCGCTACCCGCACGGCCCGGGTCTCCGTCCTACCCTAGCGGCTCCCTCAGCCTGCTATACACTCTATCGGGGCTGCCCAAGAGTTTTCCCCCGCTACCGCTAATTCTTTTATTTCTTTCTTTATTATTTATTTGTCTTGCTGGGATTTTTCGTCCCGGCGGATTTTCCTCCAGCGCTTCCGCACGCCGTTTACGTCTCCGTGGGCAGACCTGAGGGAACAGCAGAATGAAACTTATAGGGTCAGCAATTTCCCCAAGACCCGCCTCCCAGCCACTCAGAGAGAAGGAAAGTCCGCACACCCACTCTCCCCCCTCTCCGTGTCACTGCCATGACTGACAGGCGGATATTGACGAGCTGCTGCCCTCTCCCTGCAGCACTATGAACACGTCAGAAGAGTCAGCACAGGTCTCCCCCTGTTACAATAATAAATACATAATTTGTGTGTATTTGCTAATTTGTTATAAGGGTATATAAAATCAAAAATGGATGGATGGAGAAGACGCAGACAAACACTGGCTAGATTAAGTCTTGTATGGGAAGAACTCCTTCAGTCGGGTTTGCAGGAAAGGAATCGTGCATCAATTGGTTATTGCTCTGTACAAACTTCTCGGATCGCTGATTCGGCAGGACTGGGCACAGCAGAACGGGTGCCCACCTCAGCAGGAGCTGTGGTAGGCACCTGCAGTTCTCTTGTTATTGTGCGTAGAAATTCGGCGTGCAACGCAACCACCTCTTGGTGCTGTTGATCAGCGTGGTCCAGCCTTTCCAAAAGGTGGCTGTATTGCTGATCCTGCCTGGCAGCGGTGCGTGCAATCAGACGGTACATCCTACTGTACTCCAGGCGCATCAGACGATGCTCCTGGATCAGCAGCTACAGCAGCTACAGCGTTCAAACCAACTTTAATTTAAAGAAGAACAGTTGTGAATGGCTTGACAGTTTTTGTTTTACATGTGAATCCTAAGAATAATATGTGAAAAACAAAACATATCGCATATGTGCACACACTTAGTCTGACATGCGTAAAATGGCTTGATATCCCCAACCATTTGATTTTTCACAAATTATTATTAGGATTCACATGTAAAACAGAAGCTGTGAAACAATTCACAACTGGTCTTAAATTAAAGTTGTTTTGAAAATGCTAGCTGCTGTGGTTGGGGATATCAAGCACTTTTTTATTGACGCTGGGACGGTGGTGTGTATATGCAATATGTTATTTTATTCATAAATTATACTTAGGCTCCACAAGTAAAACACAGACTGTGAAACAATTCACATTTGGCATCCTTTAAATTAAAGTTGGTTTGAGCGCTGTAGCTGTTGTGGTTGAGGAGATAAAGCCATTTTACGCGTGTCAGGTAGGCTGTGTGTGTATATGCGGTATGTTATTGTTTCTCACAATTTATTTGATTGATTCACATGTAAAGGAGAGCTTGTGAAATCACAATTGATCTTCTTCACTTTAAAGTTGGTTTGGACGCTCTAGCTACTGTGGTTGGGGAGATAAAGCCCTTTTACGCGTGGCTGAGGTTGTGTGTGCGTATGTGCGGTATGTTATTATTTTCCAGAAATTATTCTTAGGATTTACATGTAAAACAGAGACTGTGAAACAATTCACAATTTGTCTCCTTTAAATTAAAGTTGGTTTGAGCACTCTAGCTTCTGTGGTTGGCAAGATACAGCCATTTTCATTCATCAAACGTCAAGCTAACTTTACCGCGGTAGCATATTTTAATTTATAAAAGTAAATGATGGCTGGCGCAATTACCATATTGTATTGATGGGGCTGGTGTTTCACAGGATGTCTGGGAGGATGAGGATTCCAGCAAATGGTCCGATGCCACTGCCACTGGCCGGTCACCCATTAACCGGTGCATTTCCTCCCAGAACCAAAATTGGGACCTCGAGCTTTGACCGCAGGACTGCAGGCGTTTTCTCTCCTGCAGGTACAGATATTTCAGTTTCCTGAATTTATCTCGTACCTGCAGGAGCGTTCTATTTATTCTAAGTTCAGACAGAGCACTGGTCATACTGGTGAAAATGGCGGCATTTCTTTGGCGAGGTCGATCCAGTTCATCCATAACCCCAAGGTACACAATAATTTGGAGGGGGGGACGAGTTTCCTCAACCGTCCAGCGGACCTGGTGTTGCGTGCTGTCAGAAGGGGTGGAAGCTTGAAACATCCTGCGGGAAAAAAGCTACATTATTCGTAGTATTATTATTATGATAATAATGCTGGTCATAACGATCTAGTAGTTCTCAAGCATCGTTCATAATACACTGAAATGAATAAATAATGGTATAAATCAACATCTATATATGCAATTTATATATAATTTAGCCACAAACCTCATCAGGAGAAGTGGATTGATAATAATGGATGGATGGAAATTTAACTGATTTGTATTAGTAAGACAGGGATAAGGAAAATCTTACTTACGCTACAGAGGAGGACAGAAAGACCGTATCCCAGAGAAGAGCGTTCTTTTACATAGGGGAAGTGGAGGAGGTATCGTGTTATTTCATGAAAGTCTATCGTTAAGTATTTTGCACGACTGTGTACTTTGTTGCTATGGGACTAATTAGGCCAATTAGCGTGCACTTTACCGTGCTTTACCAAAGTGTAATGACACTTAAGTCACACACTTTTTTTGCCGTGCACTTTTGGAACGAGCACAATCATGCGTCATTTGTGCGTGACACGTCATGAATGCACTATAGTAGCACGATTAAAACTTGCATGTAAACACCGCCAGTGTGTGCCATGGAATTATCTTGCTTTTTTTAATCAATGGTAGACTTCACATCCTGATTTTAATATCAAACTGGTAAGGGTTTTTGTAGGTGTGCCTGCCCCCACCACCAAATATAACATTTTAAGTACCACAACTACTAGTATTAGATTTAGAAGCTTAGATTGCTACTTCCCTTTGTATTATCAGTTCCTGTGCTATAACCTCTCTCCATGCTCTGACCTCACTGCCTCCCTCCCATGGTCCACATCTCACACATGCTGGACCTTTGAGACCAGTACTTTAATAATGGAACAACACAGTGTACCCAATGTTGTGGAATCCCTCAGCTGTTATAATAATGCAAAATAATACAAAATAATCCAAAGTGCTGTACTTTAGTTTTATTCACTTAACATCTCTAGGGAGTAAGTGTCCAGGATGCCAACAACCATGTCCTGTGGACCCCTAGAGTAAGACTGGCCCCCCCCCCCTGCATGAGAAGCTAGCTCCGCCCCTGGTCCTGAAAGAAAATTATAAAAAAATAAAATCTGCTTCCAGATCTTTAAAAGAAGTAATTTAAATTCTGCTTAATCAAAGATTACATCAACTTTTGAGCATGTTGGTGGGGATTTTTTTAACATCTGTCCGTATCTAAATGAAGGATTATAAATCTGCCCATCTTTGATTTCTCCTGTTCCCTGCATTTGCACTTAATCTGTGTGCAGGAGTTGGGATTGCATCAATAAGACATAAACAGTTAACCGCGTGTTCCCACACACTGTCTGCATCTCATAATGACAAGTTATATAACCCTGGGACCTAGTCTTGAACTACCTTTAAAATAGCCTTTTAATCAGCGCCCAGACCTTTAAACTTCCTGTTCTTTTCTTATTTTTTTTACTTGCCTACTGTCTCTGTCTGCTCCTGCTCTTTTATTCTTTGATTCATAAAAGCTTTATTGTGAAAGAAATGGGTCTTTTTACAATAGCAGGGCACACACAAATATGCATCAACCCTTTACCTTGGCTTTACTATGCTCGAAGCTTTAGCATTCTTCCTTGCACCTGTTTCCACACTTGACTGCTTTATGCTTAACTATGTTTAGAATTGTATTTAATACTGCAGTAAGCTTTTATGTGTCAATGTTCATCAGTCATCAGTTAGAGTATACCTTAATACAAATATACCCATCAGTTTGTATTTTTAAGTTTTACCCTCCGTTTTAAAGACCCATTCTAACCCAATCTAGAAATTAACCGATAATTTTGATACATAGCTCTGGAAGGCATTCTTTTTCGTGGCGTTGTTTCCTTCTATGAAGAGTTGGTATGTAAATGGATAATAAATGTAAACATTTGCAAATTCTGTATTAAAATGTAAAAAATGGTCACTTTGGACTGGATCCCTTAATCATGCACTAAAAAGCCCTGGTATATTAGTGGGGAAACAAAACTGCATTCAGACTTTTGAATGTTCTTGGAATGCAGTTTACCATGGCAGTGTTTACATGCACAAGTCATGACAGTTTTCCTCACAACATGTTTAACATACTTTTCAGGAAATGTGTTGCTATGCAGTTCTGTCTGTGTGTTTGTGGAACATCTAAAAGTTAAATAACACTAGAACTGCCTTTTACAATACATGTTTTTATTTTTAATATAACCTACAATATTCTATATATACCGTGATAATGACTGCCGTCAGCGGTTGTAGGTATGAGTATAACTGCGGCGGTTCTAATGTTAAAGTAGTCCATACATTTACATTTTTTTGTGTGTGTGTGTGTGTGTGTGTGTGTCTGTGTGTGTGTTTTGTACGGCCTTTCTGCTGAAGATTACGTGAGATTAAATCAGAAGAATGAACGGGATCTTGACTGCTGAAATCTTGTGAGCCACAAGCATGATTCCTGCTCCGGTTTACATGGGTTTTTACAGTTATTTTTATCATGAGAAAGCGATTGACCCTGCCCTTAAAGTCGCACTGCCAAAAGTCTTTTTGCTGTTTCAACGTCACACAGTCATGACTATAGAGTCAATTTTCACTTGCAGCCCATGACTATTCAATATGTGGTACAGAGATCCAGTTCAGTAAAAAATTAAACAAAGCAACCCAGGCATTTTTTTTTAAAAACCTATTTATAAAGCATATGCAAATACCTTTCACATATTTCTCCATCAAATCAGAAGCTTTCGGAACATAGTTTCAGAAATTATATCACAAATAAAAATCATTAAAACAGAACAGTGAAATTCTCTTTGAGAATTAAAAAGTATAAAACCACAAACGCTGGCTGAAGATAGACAGGAAACAAGAGCCTGCTGGTATGCAATACCTCAGGGAAGATATTACATATTTTCCATATCAGCTCTTGACTCTGACTCAGATGTGATCACATTCTGAGCAAATAAAATATTATTGGCAAAAAAGGGGGGAGGTAGTGGCAGGACTCAATTCTGTGGTACTTGGTGGGTACGGCTTTAGTCACTAGTATATCCTATTGTATCGTATAAAGATGGATGCATGACGTAATTTCAGCAGCTCATACATTTTTTGTACACATGCAAAACTGCAGGTGGCACCGGCTATGTATGACAAAGCAACAAACAAGTAACTAACGAGAAAGCTCAGTTTACTAAAAAGTACCAATCAGTCTGGAGAGCGCAGCTCTTTTACAGAGAGATCTGATCATTTCATTCACCAGTGTTTCGCAGTTTGGATGACATAGTTCAATTTTCATCTATCTTGTTAATTGTTCAGTTGTTAGAATAAAAAGCAGTATAACCGATTTCCAGTGTTTTAGAAATTGTTTTACTGCCAGAGAAGCATGTGTTGTCACTAAGTTAACACCGGTACTGTAGAAAGACCACCAGGTGCGATGCCTAAGATACAGAAAGATACAATACAAACCAGGTAGTGTTCCAAGGGTTAATAACTGCTGCTTCTGCATGCATTTACATACCCGCCACACAGATCTGGAAAGAGGGACATTTTCCAGTCACCTGGAAACAGTTTTGTACATCTTGTCTTTGAGCAGTGCTTCGGTCACGGTACAATGCCTGTACAGTATGACCCACTGCCAATGTTTACTACATCTTAGAATAATTGCTGAGGATGGCAATCAGGATGGCTTTGCTGTCTTAAACTTGTTGATTCAGCTCACCGCGTGAAGCATTTAAAAATATCGTATGAGGAAGATTGTACAGTATTTTTTTTCTCTTTATACAGAACACAATTTTAACACAAGATTCCTTAATTTAACAGTCCTTAAATATTCCTGAATTAACAGCCCTGTTTTTAAATGGTTCTGATTTATAGATTTGGATATCTTCAGATATTATATAAAAAATTGCACACTAGCCTCCTGAACATATACTTTGTTGACTAACTGAAAATAAATGACTCCCCATAATCAACTTGCAATCTGCTTGTTTGGGTATACCTCGTCATACACATCGTATTTGTTATTACAAAGGGTGTGCAGACCATTATGAGTCAGTGACTGACGGGCGGTAAGAGTTAACTGTTGTTAATTTACTTGTGTCTCACTTCTCAAAGTGTGACAAGTACACCCTCTACAAAAATTTGTAGTGAAAAGTTGCATGTGATCAGAATAGCAATAACAGCTTTCAAATCTCTTCAGTTTTTGCAGTAAATATATAACATAATACTTGTAGAGCAAAAGTATGCTTTTAATACTTCACATGACCACAGACAGTTTTTTTTTTACAAGGAAGCTTCCTTGGACTACCAAGGTCTGAAACAGGTCACCATTTCTCACCAGAATGTAAGTGGGTCACAGATAATGTCTCATGCTGAGTTCAGAAACGGACATTACTGTCCAGAATGTACAGTGCTACGCTTCCTTATCAAAACACAATGTGAACCAGACAAGCTTCCTACTGACATGCTCCCTGGGTTGTACAGGGGGATACTTAATCGTAAGACTGAGTGAGAAAAACACTGCTGCAGTATATTTACAGTATTGGCAGAAGCTGTTATTGTGTGTATGGTCAAAGCACTAAACTTGTATGCCTTAGAGTAAAAGAAGCAGTACGAACCAATCAACCGTATTACCAGTAAGGACCAGATTGAGTTGCTTCCACTGTCACTCTGTAACCAACATTAGCTTACATTAACTGAGCTTTTGTGTATATGAATGCAATGCAGTTTGTTTTTTAAATCAACCTAAATGGCTTGTCCTGCATGGTGAAATGGTTTGGGTAAATAATAATATTAATAATAATAATAATAATAATAATAATAATAATAATAATAATAATAATAATAATAATAATAATGAGGGTTGCTTTAATTCTTAAAATGAACCCTAAATAACATATATAAGAAAATAGAAAACATAACAAATCTCACAATATGATCATTGTATCCCTAAATGACTTGTGTTCTAGTGCATGCTTCAAAACACAATCTGTATGATCCAGAAAGGCACACATTCCAGAGAAATCTGCACACTATACTTCACTAAATCTGAAATGACTAATACAATATTTTTCAAATTAATGGTTTCTCATAGAACCGCACATAACTACAGTGGTGTTTTCCATTCAGCAAACCTATTAGCCCATATATTACCATCACGCTAAAGGTGTCTGCATAAGGCATGCTTCATAAAAAATGTATTCTGTCCCAATTAAAACATGTACTTTAAAGCATCCAATTATTAAAGTACGTAATCCCTAACATAATAATTATTAAAGTACATAATAAACCCAAACAATGACAGAAAGCCCAAACAAGGAAAAAAAATATGAAACAAAAAATGAAAGTGGCAGAAACAAGTTTTTACCTTGGTAATTAGCCAAGGCGTCCTCATTTTCAAAAATCCCTCTCTTCTTTGGTCCCTGCAAGTTGTGCTTGGATTTCCAGACCAGCTTGACCAGTTGGATTAACTCAGGCAGCTCCATGGTGAGTGCTCCTTGCTGGTAGGTAGAGAGTGTCCACACAGAGCTAGGGAGCAGCTCCTCACCTGCCTTCCACCTCCTGCCTAGCTCCGAGTTCAAGAATCTATTTAATATAGGCATCCTCCTGGATGCTCACTTCCAGCACTACAAACAAGATCAGTGTTCCTCCTACTCCCTGTATGTGCGTCTCTCTCTCTCTCTCTCTCTCTCTCTCTCTCTCTCTCTCTCTCTCTCTCTCTCTCTCTCTCTCACTCTCACACACACACAAAACAAAATGCTCAAATTCACTCTCAAGGTCTCTGTAGCCTGAGTAACTATTCCTAAGAGAGAGAGAGAGAGAGAGAGAGAGAGAGAGAGAGAGAGAGAGAGAGAGAGAGAGAGAGAATGTCAGATTCCCTCTCTGATACGCCAGTCCGCATAACAAGGCCTCATAATGCTGAGGCAGATTACTGTATGCACCCCACTTAGACGGTACAAAAATGGGGAAAATGTACCTGCTCCAATAAGAAATAATAAGATTTTTAGTTTTGGTCAATACCAGGCTGTAATGACACATAGATAAATATTAGGAGAGCTCACAAGTCCTGCATTACAGTATAAACGAGCACATAATAAACAGAGAGGCTCAGCATCTCAGCAGACAAGTTAATTGCTGACTGTAACCCCCGCTTGCCCTGTAACATGCAAATGTATTACGGCTGCAATGTTAAGAATATTGCTAGAATTTATTAACAGTAACACAATTATAGAAGCTTTTAGCTCCCCTTTTACTTTATAGCAGCCCAGAGGGGGTTGTATCTGTTACTCAAAATCAGCTGCCCTTTTGTCAGCTGGAAGGGAAAAAAAGCTCCCTGATTCTTCTTCTGTTTTTAAAAGAGTTGGGAACAACGGTGTACAGCAAAAACAGCAACAGGATCTGAATACAAAGAGAGAAACCTTTCACTCCCCTGGAGTACTCTCACAATGCTCCCTCTCCTTTGGCACTCCAGCAATTTCCTCAAAGACCACTTTTGTTTTAGATAAGAATGTTTAACACAACCCCTCGTTCATACTGACTGAACTATGCATGACAACAGTCCTATAAGGCGACAAAAAATCTGGAATATTTTTTCTGTAGTACAGCAAAACTTGCCAATGTTTGGGGCAAAAGGTTAGGTGTAAGACCACATGGACGAGTATGAGTAGGAATATCCTTCATTGTGCCAGGTTAGATTAGTGAAAATAGTAAGAAAATAACCATATATTTGTATTGTGATTGTTGGGGGATGAAGAAGGTCTGTGAGGTGCAGCTAGAGATGTACAGTCAGGGCCCGGGGGAAAGCAAACTAGCAAGTACACCCTCAAGCAATGCATTACAGTGGTCAATCCCAGAGCAGTGATGACTCTTTAGTGATAATGGCACCATACAAGACTAGTCTGTACCATCAGCTTCTCACCTTCATTATCACAGAAAAGAAACAAATCCTTTTGGGTTCCTAATGATCCTGTTCCAGTCAGTCCCTTCACGTTTACTATTTATAAAACAACCAAAAATTGGCCTCTATGCTCTAAGCAACTGTTCTACATTTAATCACACAAGTCTCTCGCTGTCCTTTCACATCAGTCCATGCATATCCATGTTATTGCTTTAGGCTTCTGTTTCACAGTGATTTGAAACTGGTTGTATATTACAGAACAGCAGCTTTGGCTGTAGGCTTCCCCAAAGTAAGATGTTTTCCAGTTTTTCAACAAATTGACAAGGGCACATACACAACTTGCAGTGATGTATTAGTAGTTAGTAACCAACTGATTCACAGCCAATTTGGGAAAGAAATTCAGTAATTTTAAATGCATGCATTTGTCTCAACCCTGTATAAAACAAGATATCAAACTCCAGAATATCACACCATAGATAGCATGAGGCTTGTTCAGTCCTTGGATCTGTACAAAAGGAAAATGGTAGCACAGCATAAGCCACAACTCTATAAACCACCTTACAAATCTTCATATTTTGACACACCAAAGAAAAGGAACAAATACACATTTGTGCAATCCGTTTAAGTACAGTGGTTTCATACCAGTTCCAGAGTGCTATTAGGATGGAATATTTGTTCAAAATCAATTGTGTTGCCAATGATTTTAGAGGTCCTAGAAAAAGTTGGGAAAAGCGCTTTTTGTTTATTATTTAGTGTAACCCCCTCCTTCCACAGCACTGTGTGTGTTTGTTTTGCAATTAGTTCCCTACTAATCTAAGAATGTATTATTGCTTTAATCCAAGCAAGGACCATACTTTTGTCAGAACCCTGTTAGAATCCATCTTGCGTGTGTGTAGCATTATCACCCTTTCTTTAATCCAGCACTCTGGCCAAACTAAACTAAAGGAGTGTATCTCGCGTCCAGCCCCTAGCAAACCTCCAGCTGAGATTTTACTGACTCAAACAATCTACAACAAATCACATTAAACTACACACATGCTGCTTTGTACTAGGTACCTACTGTACCGTAAAGACACATGTAATTATGTACAGTCTGTGCACATTTAAAGACATATTATTAATTCTGCTGCTAAGGTTCAAGTAGTATATTTTACAGTTAATTTATGATACAGATAATATAATGTCATGCCTTTAACCTAAATTAAAGGTAAAATAAACTATGTATTATTATTATTATTATTATTATTATTATTATTACTAGTGGTAGTAGTAGTATTAGTGGGCGGAGCCAGAAACAGAAGTATTGGTATTGGCCAGTAAAAGGTTTTTACAGAAACACCAGTTTTTGGTCCCTCACAGTATCTTCAGTTATTCTATATCCATCTATGTCAGTGCTTCCCAGCCTGTTCCAATTCTAAAACCATATATAAAAATATATACCGTAGGACATGAAAGCTTATCTCCTCATATAAAAACACATGCTATAATATTCTACAATAGTTTATCCTATTATATACAGAGTAAATTACTGCTATAGGCAACTAATAACTATTTTTTTTTTTGTATGAGATGTCTCTACTGCTAAAATTACGGTACCTATAGGTAAACAACCTAATTCTATTCAACTTGCAGTAAAAAAAATAGAAATAAGAAAAAAGATATTCCGGGTTACTTGGGAAATTCATCAAATACACACAAGACACCACAGCCGATACTGAAAGCCTGACTAAAGATTAAGGATTGAACATTTAATTCTAAAAGTGCTTTAAAAAAAAAAAATCAAAAAAATCTTAACTTTACGCTTAAGAACTAGAGATACAAACATGCCAGGGCAGAATGAACTATATCAAGCTTTTTAAAGGGGTATTTACCGTTTGCATACACTTGGTGCTGTTAGAGTTAGGTAAGGGCAGCTTTGATTGGTTTTCTACTTTGAAATGCAACCTCTTCATCTGCCAAGGTGGGGCACAGTATTTCGTCTTCAAGTACTTGATCTTGCATGTGAGTTGATGGATTAAAAAGATTTAGCATCATGGGTATACAGATCCTGGTTATATTGGTGCCTTAACTGCCTTTGTGAATGTAACAGAAAACTTAACTGGAAAAGACAACTGAAGTATAATTTTTATGGTGTTAACAAAAAAAAAACATCAGGCCCTCTGTATTTAGATGTATTGTTGTGTAAAAGTTCAGTGAAGTCTGAACAGTGGGACGCTATGCCACACGGAGAAAGGATACACCGAGATAGATGAAGCTTGGGTGTTTTGATTTGTAATATTTGGAAGTGTTTTGTTTAAACCTTTTATTTCTCGCTGTGTTGTATTTTGTTTTGTGAAGAACAATAAAAGTGCACAAGAGCGCCTTGAGGAGGAGGATGTGTGACTCGGCAGAGGCCCTGCTCACTTAGATCAGGATGCTACGTCACATAGGTGTTTAGAAACAACTTTGCATACTATCTGTACTTCTTACCAGATAATCGTGCAAATAGGCACTTACGCTTGTGTAATGGGAGTGTGCTCGTATGCTATGCAAGATAAGCAAATGGGCTTTTATGCAGAACTTTATTAGAAAAGAGTTGAAGAGAAATCCAAATACAAGGCTTCAGTGTAGTCTTGTATTAATGTTAGTGTCACAACTTACCATTCTGATGTACAGTAAAGCATATTTATAAACATCTCAGCCCCCGGAGCAGTTTCTCAGAAAATGGTGTGTAACCAAGCAAAAGCCCATGCAGCAAATTGCAGATGATTGTGTATATATAGAAGGGACAAGAAACTACCTGGGAAGGTAAACTTGACACCTTTGTGCAAAACATTGTCCTATGATGTTTCCTGGCAAGGGTCATTGGTGTAAAAAATAATAAGGCACAAAAGAATAACATTTCCACACATTTTCTGAAAAAGGTTTGGATTACATGTAGTCTGCTACAGTATATTGTGGAGACACACCAAGGACTTAATGAGATTACTGCCTCCCTATAACAATTTTGTTTTCTATCTAAAGGCCACCTTAAAGTTCTGTTAAGCTTTGCAGCTCAACAAGCTGGGAAAATGGTCACAACACACTTTTGCTAATTTTGAGAATGCATACCAAACAGCTGGTACACCAAGGTCAGTACAGATTGGAGAATGTCTTTTGAATCCCCCACACCCACACCCACATCCAAACCCAACTGTGAGTCAGGTGTTATCAATCTCATATGCTAGTATGTTGTATTGTAGGGATGAGCAGCTCACAGACGCAATGATGCAGGATGTTGCAAGGATAGATGTACAACTGGAGCTCCTAAACAAAGTTCTTTATTTAAGAACATAAGAACAGAAGAAAGTTTACAAACGATAGGAGGCCATTCAGCCCATCTTGCTCGTTTGGTTGTTAGTAGCTTATTGATCCCAGAATCTCATCAAGCAGCTTCTTGAAGGATCCCAGGGTGTCAGCTCCAACAATATTACTGGGGAGTTGGTTCCAGACCCTCACAATTCTCTGTGTAAAAAAGTGTCTACTATTTTCTGTTCTGAATGCCCCTTTATTTAATCTCCATTTGTGACCCTGGTCCTTGTTTCTTTTTTCAGGTCAAAAAAGTCCCCTGGGTCGACATTGTCAATACCTTTTAGGAGTTTGAATGCTTGAATCAGATCACCGCATAGTCTTCTTTGTTCAAGACTGAATAGATTCAATTATTTTAGCCTGTCTGCATACGACATGCCTTTTAAACCCTGGATAATTCTGGTCGCTCTTCTTTGCACTCTTTCTAGAGCAGCAATATCCTTTTTGTAACGAGGTGACCAGAACTGAACACAATATTCTAGGTGAGGTCTTACTAATGCATTGTAAAGTTTTAACATTACTTCCCTTGATTTAAATTCAACACTTCTCACAATATATCTGAGAATCATTTAAGCCAGCCAGTCAGAATGTGAATATAAAGACAGGAGCACAGGAACACAATTAAGTTTATACTAATATGTAATAAAACAATCCACTATTGGTTCTCAATTAATGTCACAGCAATCTACAGCTAAACAGCTTTCCTCACTCTCTTGTCAGCACAGGCTGACAACCCTCCTCCTCTCATCACCTTTGGTTCTTATATACCTGCCTATCCTGGCCCCTTCCCTCGAGCTAAACCATTTTACAGGTATACCTAAAGATAAAAAAGAAGGACATCAAAGGAATATAATAGCATATATACATATTTAACATTATATATACACATCTATATAAATAAAGAGAAATGTTATGCATTACCTCATCTTTAAAATGTATATCTCAAGCTGTGCTATATTATCATAACTGTTAATGAGGCATTGCTTCCCTATGTGTTTCAATGGGCGCACCCCCGCTACTCTAAGATAGAAGCTAGCGCGCGCTCCCCTGTATAGCTGTTCATGGCTCGACCACCAAACTACCTGCCGGCATTAAAACCCCAAACAAAGTGAAATCTCTTTTAAAAACTATACAGTAATATCCCAGGTAAGTCTTTGCACAATAAAGTGCCATAACATTTCATGGGAACGCTACCTTTGTCACATGAAATGTTTAATAACCTTTCCTTTTTTTATTTTACAGGCATGGGTGCTCCACCAGACCAAACCCCAGGAAGACGCCACGCCGGTAAGAACATTTAGATTTTAGATTTTATTGTTAATGCTGTTTTTAGTGCTGTTTATTTAAGGTTGCTGAATATTGTATTGGAATTGGAAAACACAGGAAAACTTTCTCACACCAACCATTTTAAAAAAAGGATTCCTGGCTCATGTGAACTGCTCTCTTCCATCACCAATTATGATAGTACTCACTTGTGGGAACTGAAGCGTTTTCGGGAAACCTATGGAGAAGATTCTCGGAAATGAGGGAAGCGATTTTGATAAAAGCACAATAGACTAAACAAGCTACACTTGGTTCAACTCTTGTGAGCAGTGCTCAGAATCCACACACCACAGGGCTTATTCAGTTTCTTAGGACTGTATCCAAGTAACACTAAGAATTTGCACAAAGCAAACCAAAAGGATTTTGTATGCAATGCATATATTAGGACGTTTTCCATTGATACTTAAGTAATGCAGTTGATATTGAATGTGTTTAGCAATTCTGTTTTGCATATTTATTTAAACATGTGGCTGCTGTAGACAGTGTGCCCATTTTCCTATGAGGTGACAATTTCTGTACTGACATTCTGGGTAAATGTACCTTTCCTAACCACAATACTGACTTCTGAAGTCTCTTGAATAGTGAATCAGAACATTCCTACTTTATATGTATATGGGGATACATCATCATACAGTATGGGGTCTTTTAAGCTTAAGAATGTGTGTCAATAAAGCCTTCTGGCTTGAAAAATAAAATTCTGTAAAACTGTCAATTGATACTTATGAATATGCCGTTCATAAAAAAATAAAAATAAAAACATAATAATTTGACATTTGTGTAGAGCTCTTTTCTGTACATTAAACTTGGCTAGGAAAAGTGGTTTAAGATCTGTCCTATGGAAAAACTAACTGAGATTTGAAGATGCCCTCCATGGATAACCATGGATAAAAGTAAAAAAAAATACCTACACATGCACAACAAATAAAATATTGTTGATAACAACAGCAACTTTACAAAAATTGTACAGTATGTATTGATATTCTGTCATGGGCAAATGTTAAAAACCTCTTGCTTAACAAACTAATCAACAGCAGCCTTTTTAGTGCACCACACCTTAAAAGTTCACAAGACCTGGAATAAACATGCAAGGTGCTCATTGAAGAGAAATAAACCCACACAGTGCTGTATCAGATGTGATGCTTACTGAACAGAGAATGCTCTTTCAAATCATTTTTAAGAAGAACACAGAAAGTGTTACAGGAAGGGCCCCAGACTGGTGGGACAACAGCTGACTCATAAGTCCAATACAATTTACATTTTTGCCCAACAAACATGCCATATAATCTCGAACCATTTATTTTTAATTTAACATAGCAATTCTACAGTGGTGATGCATTTAGCACCAGAAGCACTTCTAGCCCATTAAAAACAACCCTGTTGTCTGTCTACCTCTGTATTTAATTACCGTTCTCAAAGCACAGCAAGGTTACAATGTTGCATTTTTAGGAAGAGAAAAAATGTCATAGAAGATGAAGAATTCAAGGGGTCTTAATTGCCTCCACACAAAAGGTGCAAACTAGCAACCAATTTGTATTTTTAATATTTTCATAAAATGTCTTACTTCACTCTTACAGCTTGAAGGACATACATAAATTGAATTGCCCAAGGTCATAAAGTGAATCCATGATTAGCTGGGAGTCATGCCCAGAATCTCCCAGTTCTTTGGTCCACTTTAGACCAAAGTGCTTTTCAAACATTTAGCCCAATCTACAATTATTAATCTGTTTTATTAAATATAATATTTATTGTGTAGTTATGTGTCTCATGAGCATTCTATATATTTAAAATACCTTATATAAATATGTAGGGCAGCAGTGTGGAGTGGTGGTTAGGGCACTGGACTCTTGACCGGGGGGTCGTGGGTTCAATCCTAGGTGGGGGACACTGCTGCTGTACCCTTGAGCAAGGTACTTTACCTAGATTGCTCCAGTAAAAACCCAACTGTATAAATGGGTAATTGTATGTAAAAATAATGTGATATCTTGTAACAATTGTAAGTTGCCCTCGATAAGGGCGTCTGCTAAGAAATTAATAATGATGTAGTTTAGGTTTGGTATGTTCCACAACTAATCCATTCTTAAACAGAGACTTTGAAAAATATTTACTTTAAAACTTCTCTTGGCCCATAGTTCTCTCGATTGTAAAGTTCAATGCATTCAAAGTTCACTGTGGAACATTACACTAAAATATCGCTATTATTTTATTTCGTAATACTAAATACATAACAGTATCCATTAAAATCTGGGATGAATAACTACACTTCTTTAGCACTAAGTGTTGCAGAAATCATTGCCAATAAGGTATATTGTTCCAAGACATAACCTCCCTTAAGACTTCCATATTAAGGAAAGGGAATTCATTTCAAAGCACATTTCAAAGCTTTGCTTAATAAGTATTAGTGAACATACTAGATGATGGCATGTGGCCAATTCCCTTTATGTACCAATTGATTTTTTCCTCATTTATATTCAGTGAGAAGTTGTGTCTGCAACAGATATGAAACATCTTCCCCATCCATTGCCATTGTACCTCAATATACTACAGGTGCATTTCATTTCTGTTTTATTGTTATTAGTAATGCATTTTAGATTTCTTCCTCTGTTTTACATACAGTATGTTGTGTAAAGCAGGAATACATGTGTCATGGTTAGCCTGTCCATCATTTCTTTCTTGTATTTACTTTCTTCACTTCGAACAACAACCGGCAATGTTGTTAGTGACAACACAAATGCAAAACATTGTCTGTCGTTATAGAAACCAAAGTCACCATTTTGTTAAACATGCAGATAAACAAGCAGACAGAAAACCAATATGTTCACCAAGCTTAGTCTAAAGGTCCATACAGAAAAAGCAGAGGAGACAACTGAAAATGTTATTCTTTAAGAAGCTGTTTTTTCAGATATTGCTAAAATTCAAAATGTATGCAATGATAATAACCCCAAGGGCAGAACTCTCAAAACCAGCATACATAAAAAATAACTGCAAGAAACCCTATGAACCATTGAACTAATCTTGCTACAACAGGTTATACTTCCCAAGCAGACCCTGGTGCATAACACATAGGCTTAAAGTTATTCAGGCTGTAATTACAATAATTGTACTGTAATACATTTCTTTGAAAACATTTCACTTTATCTGAATGTCATTGGCTTCTGAGACTATGTGCATCACTTGTACCTCATGACTTTGGTACATCAAATTAGTTTTCACTCATGTTTTTTGAAAATCAGACCATAATTGTTGCATTTCCAATCATACCATGGCGACATTTCACCACTTGCCCAGACCAGTAAGATAAAAGGAGCAGAACAGTAAAAAAAAAACACTACATTTCTTTATCTTTTCTTATCCAGATGCGAGAAAGCAGTGATAAAAAATGAATACGGTGCTGTGACAAAGAGAGACAGAATCTAAGTTGTAAATCTCCCTCCCGACCAGAACCGGAGGTCAGCCATCTTGGCGGAAGGGCGTAGCGGCTCGTACATGAAACGAATCCCTTGCGATCGGCTACGGCAGTGATTGGAGAAACCATGACGACGGGCTGTTAGCAGGGAGGAGTTGGGTAGTACAAAGGGGACACACCTACGTGAGTACTCCCCCTTACGCTGAGACTGGATAACCAGCCAGAGCATGTATTTGTGTTTGTTTTGTTTTTGCAGAGGAGTAACACAGAGATCGGGTGCTGCATCCACGGAGCCAGCTCACAACCATGTCTCACAGCTTCACTGCACAGCACAGCACCAGAGCACTTGTGCCACTTCCACCTGGATGACAGAACACAGTTTCGTACATAGAAGATTGTGGTTATTGGAGTGTTGTTTTTTGTTTGGGACTGCAACCCTCCATATTTAGATTCCCCTATACCATTGCTGCAGGCACAGTGGGATCAGCAGAGTATATGGAAAACTACAAAGCAGTATGTAATTCAATATGTTTTATGGGACAGGAGCAAGGTCTGCTTGGAGAAAGAACCTCAGGAATTAAGAATAGGAGAGAAGTGCTTTGTGACTTAAGAAAGAGTACAGGGCTTCCCCTTGGCTCGCGGAGAGCCCCCCCTCGTGAAGTGAGATTCACTTGCCCCCAGAGGGAGACTGTTAAGGTGGAGCACCATAGTGGAGGAGGATGGCATACTAGCAATATTCTGTGGGGCAAAAAATATGTCATGGAAGGAAACAAACATGAGACTACACTGCAGTGGAACTGTTTACATTGACTTTGGCTGCTGCACCTGTACGGAAGGAATAAATATCATTAATCATGAAAAGTCGTGAAATACCTATTTTTAGAGAGTGAAATGCCGTAAATAAGCCATTTCTTACCAGGGAAAAAATATACAAGCCATAACTACATGTCACAATGCCTTAATAACAATAAAGACATGTATCTAGACTACATATATCCGTGTCCTAAAACAATGGAAACAGTTTATCCAGAAAGCATTATTTCTGTTTACAGCTTAACAAACAGCTTTTGAAGGAGCTGTTTTATTATTCTTGCTTGCAATTTCAGGCTTTTGGGTCATGTCACATGCTCCAACAAAATTAAAAGATGAAGAGCAAGCAGAGGGAACAGATGCGCTGAGAGCGTGCATGGCAGGATCAGTGGGCATTGAGGTGGCGAGTCTGGCAGTGGCGAGACTAGATGGGTAAGCGGTGCTGGGATGTTTTGAGCGCTGGGAGAAATTGAAAGTGTGGCAGGTGAGTAGACTTTTTTATTTCTAAATTGATAATCTTAGATTTAAATGGTCGAGTCGGAATCTGCAGGCACAGTGGGATCACAGTGGGATCAGCAGAGTTTGAGGTGGTAGATCCAACTGTATCAAGGGTAGATTGGTCTGCAGCTTTTGTCAGCTGTGTAGCAATACACAAACATAGCGATACACAAATGAAAAACGCAAGACACAGGTTAAGGACATGACGGTTTAAATAGGGAGATTGGCAGATATTATTGGCGGGACAGCCCTAACTCCTACCCCCTGAACCACACTTAAGGTTACAATAACGTAACATTATTCAGCAGGATTCATTTGACTTTATGAAGCAAATTATATACAGTGAAATACAAAAAGGACTGAGTAAAATGGTTTTTAATTGAGCTGGTTCCAAAATGGAGAACACACTCTTGTCTCACAAATGAAAAAGTCAAAGCTCTGGGAACTGGTCCTCTGTTTCACACAGAACAGTGGAAATCAGGCTAACCCACAACTTTCTCCTAGAAAAGCTTTCTGTCTCTGTTTTTTTTTTTTTTTTTTTTTTATGTGTACATGTTTTTGAAAAAACAGCATGCCAAAATACAATAAAAAAAAAAAAATAAAATAATAATTGGAACTTTTTGCCTGACAACAAGCATACTGACAATACCTTCTGTTCCATGAACTCCCCGAACCACAAATGAACTACAAGACTACTAGAACTTGAATCTCAGCCAGTAGAATCTGTTTAGTTTGTTTTTATAATACATTTGCTTTTCAAATCATCTACTAAAGGGCATATGTTGAAACATACTGGGAGAGTGTTTCCCTGTTGAAAAGTAATAGATCCTTTTAGAGCAGAAAAACAATGTCTAGAGGTGTTCTCCGGAGCATTTAAGCAAACCTAGGAAGGAAGTGAGCTCATCTGCTTCCCTGAAGGCTACCTCTGAAATTTCAGTGATAACTCTACTTTTTAATATATTTTAACCTTTTTTGTTCTGTCCGCCAACCGGCTGACAGAGAAGCCCTTCTTTGCAAAAATATACAGGCTTATTCATTTCTTTTCAGAATGCATACAGGAAAAACCTGCCATATCGGATGCATACAGGTTAAACTTGAAAGTATTCTCTTATACTAAGTGTGTCATTGAATTTCTTAAGTTGTTTTTTTTAATTTTTTTATGAAAGATGTCCCAGTACAAAATTTGATCTTTAACAAATTTTACCTGTATATAGAGCACAAACATATTTTACTTAAAAAAAAAAAAAAAAAAAAAAACAGAAACATATTAGTACTCAAAAGTATTATTACACCACTTATTATTGCATCATTTATGTTTAGATCCTCAAGGATCCTTTAAAAACATGATAGTAGCTCTTTGAAGTCATACAAACAAATATACAAGTCCCTGTGTTAGTTTTATTTTATGGCATACTAACTTCCTTTGATGCACAGAGACTTTAGGTAAAGGCTTTGATGGGAGATACAAAAAAAAGGTCTTACCAAGCATGCGAAAACAGATGGCATTCTGATCAAGACTTTCAAATGCAATTGCTCCACACCTCTGAAAGATAGAAACAAAACAAAAATGAATACATATGTTTTTATACAGCAATATACTGCTTTAGGGAAAACCATTTCCACCAGTGCCTGTGTCTAAACAGTTGTTTTGAACCTGCAGTACACTGACAACTAGTATAGCAGCAGCTGCTGATTAATGGTCATTTGTCTTGCTAATGGTAATATCGGCAATTTGTTAATAAATCTATGGAGACTGCATTGCAAAGCATTGAAGTGCATCCCCACCAAAGTGATTTTGACAGGGAACTATGGGATTTCCTTTGTATAAAACACCATGGAAGTGGACCAAAGTCTTCCTAATAATCCTTTATTAACCCAATAGCTTAGTTTTAAAAGCAGTAACCAGGAATTACAACTTTGGGATACTTGTGATCGAATGGCATTAGAAAAAATAGACTGGAAAGAAATCGAGGACTGGAATACACTTGTAGGTACCATGCAGTATTCAGATAGTTATTGTGAAACATTAAATTATTATTATTATCATTATTATTTACAGCAAGAGAACCCATTGAGACATGTATAGTTTGTGAATTGTGCAGACAATGTGCTACCTGTAGCCACTACACTCCACTTCTATGATTCATACAGTACGCCCCCTTTTTCTACTCTGTTGCTTAGTTTTCATGACATTTATCTTTTTAAAGGTTTGCATTTGTGTACTTTTACCCTATTCTAATGTTCTATCTCTTATTTATTAATCCATTTCAATTCCTGCTTAGTCATGTGTGTTGTAAAGTTCACTAATGTTCCCATTTGTTCTCTTACTTTCAAAGACAGTTTATTTTATATATCGGGTTGTATAGTTGTAATCAGTGTGCATGAATGTTTGTGCACATTATCTGTGCTTCATTCGCAAGATTCATGCTATGTGACTGTCTCTTTTTTTTCTAGATACAAATCTCTGATTCCGACCGGCCCACTAGACTCAAGAGTGGGGTCCTGATTTAATACGATATTAGCTCTCCAACATGTAATACAGTCCCTTGTACTGAACTTAACAGTATAATATTGTCATAATGCAGCTGTCACTATCAGGTCTGAGCCAGAACATGGATTGTGCAATTCAATTGTTTTTGTCCATGCAAATGTGGATTGTCTTAACATAAATCCCATATTTAGGATCTGCAGTTTGCCCTTAAAATGACTCATCCTGGGTCTTATTCCAGGTAATCTCTTCCTTTCAACAACTTTTTTCAGTCCTCTGGATTTCTGTAGTTTGTTACAGAGCTGTTGTGCTCCACCTACTGGTCAGTACTAGGCTGTGCACCACATATCTTCCCAGAAAAGGTACGTTTCTGCAATTGCAGAAATTACAAACTAATACTAAGCACATAAAGTATAAAATATAAAATGACCTCTTCAGCTTATGACACTGCCAGAATGTAGAGTTTGGTTTCTACAGCTTCTATAAGAAAGCATTATGATAGGTCAGTTTGGACTAATCTGATTC
Source organism: Acipenser ruthenus (assembly GCF_902713425.1). NCBI lineage: Eukaryota > Metazoa > Chordata > Actinopteri > Acipenseriformes > Acipenseridae > Acipenser > Acipenser ruthenus. The sequence continues at coordinate 39,775,333 of NC_081193.1, read as the reverse complement.
AGATTAGCCAGTCTACTGTACTGCATCTTAAATACCTGTAATGTCTCTTTTTTTACAGCTGTACACCAGTACCAGATTTATTATAAGTACATCTTAACATTAACCCACAAAAAAGAAATGTACTCTTAAATAAAAATACAGAGCAGAAAAAACACATCATTAAATATGGATACAGTAGTATTTTTTAAATATTTTAAATGGAATGTACTGTGCATGACCGTGTATGTAATAAAATGTAATTACATTTCTTAGCTGATGGCTGTGTCATTTTGTTCTACATGTGCTGATACAGCACGTGTCATGTACAGAAGCTTTTCGTCAGCAAGTTAAATGGAAAAACCAAAGGAAGTCAAGCTGGATGAGTGAGTTAGGAGTATACAGATTATTACTTTTACACATGCCTTGATGATCAGCATCACACATTAACCCTTTTACAGTTCTGTACTATAATTAAGATGACCAGTTCCATGGGACGGAATGTTGTGACTGCCCACAAATGCCTGTGAACAAAATTATATTAACATAAAAGTCATTGTAACGGGAGGGGGGTGGGGGGTGGGGGGGGGATCTGTGCTGACTATCTGGTGCATGCGTGGTACTGCAGGAAGGGGACAGCAGCCTCATAGATCCACCTGTCAGTCATGGCAGTGACAAGGAGAGGTGGGTAAGAGGGTGTGTTGGTTTTCCCTCTCTCTGAGTGGCTGAGAGGCGGGCCATAAGTACTGCGCTTGGTTATGCATTCGGGTGGCCGTGATTGGAAATACACAGAGATGCTGGCTGAGAAGGCCAGTGTAAACATAGACCAGGCAAGAACACCAGTGATTGGAGCAAGCGACCAAAACAGGCAAGCACGGCTGAGGAAGACTGCTCTTAAACAGGTAAACAAAGAATTAAAATAAATAATTATGTACCCGAAGGGACGTGTGTAGGTATACGGTGATCTCTGGTCACCCCAGTGTATAGGGAATAGCTGAGCGTAGGTCGAAGACCCGAACTGACCGGCTTAGCGGCAGTGGGGGCACTGCGTAAGCAGCACCTTTATTTTGTAGTTATTACTGTGTTTTATTTTCCCTTTTCTTTCGCCTTTTGTTATTTATTATTTCAGAGCTCCTGTGAGTGCGCCAGTATTAACTGTTTACCAGTATTGGTATTTCTGTGGTCCTGTTTACCGTTGCCGGTATTCAGGCCACGGACAACAGCGCCCTCTGCGGACTAACAGAAAATATATAAAATAATAAAACTGGGCACCAGTGTGGTGTTTTCAATTAAACCTTCTGTCTCCTGTGTGTGTCAGTGAATTGCCCACCACCCTTCCACAGTCATCCCTTAAGAAATGTTGTGGTAGCCCCACTTGCAATGTGTGCTTATCAATTTAAGTAGTTCATGCCATATAATGTATAGAATTCAGCTATATAGCCCTACATGAACCTTTGTTGTTGCCTCTACTTGATGAGTTTTATTGCTCTGCAGTGAATTACTTTTTCCACAACACTTTGTGTTGTATATCTATTTATCTATCTACTGAGTACATGGTTTGCAACAAACATATGTTTTGTCCAACTGTAAGGAGAAACTGTAAGAAACAAACATTTTCTCGTAACACCGAATAGACATGCATTTGTCTACTTGACTTTTTTTTAAGATTTCTAGTTCTTCCCCATATACTGCAGGCAGATTTGTCTTGAAAGAAGATGTGTTTCTGTGATGCTCCTTTGCGATATCATTAGTCTGTGTACACTTTTATCATATCTGTCACAGAGGAAGATCTGCTTGGAGACTAAACAGATTTTCAAAAAAATAATGTGCGTGCATTGACGACTGTATTCTACCACAGACAAACTGACAATTGGTAATAAATAAACTTCCATTTCTAGACCCAATTGGTTGTTTTATTCTAAAAAAATACATTCCTTCCACCCTACTACTTCTGTGTGACTAAAAAAAAAAGATGAACTGTTAATATTTTATAACAACAAGAGAGACCATGATTATGCCTGATGAGTGCACACTTATTTTCATTATAATTAATGGACACAGTATTATTTAAAACAGCAGGGATTTCTTAAGATGAAAATTAGTTTAATTTAAAGAATCAAACACACTGCATCTGGGGAGTATAACAAAAACATTGCAATAACTGTAATACAACAAAACCAGAACAACTAACAGTGCTTTCATTTAGTGTCACAGTTCTAAAAACTATTAGACATTAACCATTGTATTGTGCCCTTTTCTATATACAATTGCTGAAAAGAACCATAATTTCAATTAATTTCAAACAGACCCTTAATTTAATGTGTCAGTAAAATTGGTCACACTATAACCGTCAGTTCATGCTGAATTAGTGTTAGGATTAGGGTACAATATCAGTGCTGTATGTGTGAAATGTTTGAGGGATTGATGTGTATGTACAATATGTCCAATATGAATTTAATAAGAAGCCCTATAGTAGTTCACAATATAATTCAATTTGAATACATGACATATCAATATGTAAAATGTCTTACATTCTCAATGCATTCCTACATAATTTACATTGATACTATCTTCTTGCAACAGGCTCTTTATTCAATGTAACAAACTGTTTCTGTTTATTGAATATTTAAACAGAGAACATGACATCTTCCCTGCTGTTCTATTACAATACAAACCTCTTACAGAGTAGCTTGCAGCAATGTAATTACATAATAACCATTACTTATACAGCATCCAATGGATATGTAACGAAAACACAGTTATTGCCCATTGATTCTGTCTAAATAGTGCAGGTAGAAATGGATCATTTATTTCATACAGAACTCAGATCAATTTCACAAGTTGTAAAATCCAGGAAGACCTCATTATAATATTCAGTAGAGATGAGGATCTTTTTACTCCAGTTCAACTTAATGACAAAAAACATCTCTGTCTGGTATTATTTGTTAAATGCAGTCATTGTTGATTTTAAAACTGTTGAGCAGAGAAATAGTAGATGGTACACATGATGTTTTTGTAGCAGGCCAGACGGATGTGTTGTCTTTGTTGCATTGATTTTTAGATGCTTTGCAAGGATACGGCTCACAGTTTGTGGGTCATTACTGCTTAATTTACACCTTAGGATTGCAGAAAAACAAACACGACTTCCAACAGGAGGATAACTAGCTGTGATAGGCTATAGTATAAATAAGAAGGTGAAAACTGAAAAGTTAGACACTTCTTTGTATCTTTGAAAAAAAAGACTGTGTTATGAATGAAGTCATTTTTCACACCCTTTGGACATTTCTATTGACGAATATAAGCTGTGGTCAGGGTCCATGAAAAGTGTCTGTATTAATAAAATCCAAATACCTAAATAAAATGTTGAGGTAATAAGTAAGTGGCGGAGTGGAGCCCCACCACCAAAAAAGTATAGACACTCCGGTCCCACTACACCCCTGGTAACCTGTGTTATACAGCAGAACCATGTGTACTGTATATCCTGCACATCAGTCATTTACACTCCTTTAGAGGTACTTATACCATTGTTTTTGACACATCATGCTGGACTGTAAGTTAGGGTATACAGTTGATCAAATACACAGAGATCTGAGGAAATGAATAAAGTTATGTAACTTTGTGTACATCATTATAAATGCATCATTTGAAAGGGTGGAGTCTTGTATACAGTAGTTTTACAAAAGGCCAATAACCTCTAACCAGGGTTTCCCCATTTGCTAACTGCATACAATGCTGCTATTTGATTAACTTTTTACACTATCAGGATTTCGGACGTCTCTAAAGTGACACTGTACAGGCAGAATGAGCCTATGGGCTTCATACATTTTAATATAAAGCCCATAATTCATACCTGTGTGTACGGCGGCTCGTTGAGGCCATCGAAAAAATTGAATTCTCATCAAGCTCACAAGATAATTTATCCCAGAATCTCGAGAAAATGGAAATCATTACTACAACTTGTGCTGTCGAAATCCTGAGATAAATGATCTTATGATCTCGACATAATGAATTTTTTTTAAATGACCTCAACGAGCCAGCGTGTGTGTTAAATAATGCATTCCAAATTATGTATTTTTCTAAGAGAATATTTTCTTCTTCAACATTTGCAAATTCAGAATGATGCCACACAGCTAGTGCATATTCAAATGTAAAACAATATGAAATACATTACTTCCAATTATGAAGAATGAAATATAATTGTATTTATTGATTTTTTTTCCATATAAATCTATACTTTTCAGAGCAGCCCTAAATTTCCATATCACAGTTTGCATTGCTATATAATTTATTGATTTATTTTAAAATAAATTGTGAATAGAGACAGAATGGTTCTTGGTGATAAATATCCCTCCGACCTCTGAGGGCGCTGTGTAAAGGGAACAGAGTGTCCTGTACTGGATGGCCAGACAATTAATTCCCAGGTGTAACAGAGCGAGGAACCCTGTACATTTATTTGTTTATTTATTTTTAGAACAGAGTCTCCCCCTCCGCCCCTGTGTCGTATTTGATTATGATTTTTGTATTTATATATGACAGCGAAGCGCCGTGTGTGTTTTGTTTTTGTTTGTTTAAATGTGTTCTGGCAGAGGCGAGATTGGGTGCTCGTCCTCTGCTAGAAATAATTAAAAACCTTGGTCATCTCCCGAATTAAGTGATTAATTTGTTGCTAAATCGGGAGATGGTCACCTGTATAAAAACCTGCAGCTCTCTGCACTCCGGGTGGTGAGTGTTCGGAGGAGGAAAGGGAAAGTGAGTGAAAAGAAAACAAAACTAAAATAAATCTATTATTATTAGATCAGTGAAGGCTACTGCCCAGCCTGACCGATCCGCGTATTTTGGGTTCGAGATTTTTGTTTTGTTTAACTGTTTTATTTTCACTCTGTGAACAAGTGTGTATTTTCTGTTAAAATATTTATTTTATTTTGGTTGAAAATAAATGGCGCGCTGCGCCTTTTGCCTGCGGTACCTCCCTGTCAGTGTTCTTTTCTTCCTGCACTGGCCTGACGTCACCACATGTCCATCCTGTCACACCAGGGTTAGGTGGAAGTCGGCCATCTAGAAAGGGGGCGGAGCTACGGTACACAGAGTCGTCAACACGGAAGGGAAGGGATGTGGCAGCTGAGGATTGGAGGCGCGGTTGCAATCGTTTACCAAGGGGGCGTAATTGACGGTACTTAAGGGGATGTAGCGAGGTGATCTGTTCCTTTGTTATGGTTAACGCCAACCTGGAAGGAGAACCATGTTATATATCGTGAATGTTTTGTTTGTTTTGTCGTGTCTAATTATATACTTCTTTGTTGTTATTAGACGGCTAACATGATCCGGATCTATCGCTACAGGCCAGCACAAACCCGGACAACACTGCACTTGTTTCATGATTAATTGTATTTGCACCACGAGCACTACAGCACTCACTTTGGACTTGTGACTGTGTTTGTATATTGTGTGTGCATTAAAGACTGTGTTTATTGTTTCAGAACTGAAACCCGTGGGTTTTTATTGAGCAATACACATTGTTGTGTATTGCCAGTTAACATTATTGACTTTGGATTACAAAAGAAACCATCATTTCACCCATAACATTGTTGCTGTCACTCTCTTGAGAACTGCAACACCTCTACACCTACGCACTGCAAACCACTTTGCCACACATGGTGTCAGAAAAATAGGATGGATCACGCTTCACTATCGGCGCTGCTGGAGGCACTGGACAGCAGACGGGAGGTTGAGGAGAAACGGAGAGAGGAGAGGTACACAGCGCTCATCAAGAGGGTCGGTCTGGCAATGACGCTGAACGGACCAGCAGGATACGTGATGACAGCCCCAAAGGCACAGGCACAGAAGATGACGGCAGAGGATGACCCGGAGTCTTACCTGGTCGCCTTTGAACGGCTGGCTACCACCGCCACAGGAGTTCTGGGCGAGCCAGCTGGGACCCTGCCTGATCGGGGAGGCTCAGGCAGCATACCAGGCCATGACGGATGCCGAAGCCGCCCAGTACGACCTGGTAAAGCTAGCTATCCTCCGTCATCTCAACACCACGTGAGAAACACACCGCGTACGGTTTAGTGAGTACAAAATATCCCCAGATACACCCCCCATGGTGGTCTCGCAGAAGCTGTGTGACCACATGGTACACTGGCTGAACCCCACCAAGAAGACGAGCCTACAGATGGGCGAGGCGATAGTGGTGGAACAGTTCTGCCATGTGGTCGGCACCGACACAGAAGCGTGGATACGGTGCCACAACCCCGACACTCTGGAAGATGCAGTGAAACTGGCCGAGGATTTTGAAGACTCTCTGGTCTCCGCCCGGACCGACCTACTCACTGCTCCAGCTGATCACCACCTCTCTCTGCATTTCAAGTAACCCTAACCCTTATCTGGCTATTTTGAGACTCCCCCATCTCTGCTGTCATAAAAAATGCTCAAAGCTAACATGCAAATGAGGTAACACCCTGAAAGTTATTCTGACCACTGGCACTAACTCAGATGGTAAAGGATGGGACAAACTATGTTACCGAAATCCCATTACTGGGCAAAGGCAGTTTGTTATCTTTTGGGCCAAGTTTTTTTTAACCAAAATCCAGAGCAAACGTGTTTTGCCCTAGCACTAGAGTTTTCCTCCCATCATCAAAATCTGGCCCTTATGAGTTAAGGACTTGAACACTGCAAGGTTCGAACAATTTCTGATGAACTATGTTAGGATAAGTTTTCACATTTTAAGTTACATTAGTTTGGTAAGTCAAAATATATACAGACACTGCTGTGCAAAAGTCTTAGACATGTTGCATTTTTCTACTCTAATGCATTATGAGCATCAACACTTTATTCAAAGTCCCCACTAGTGTTTTCTACTATTATAACACTCTTGACTTGCATAAAGAAGGAAAAACATTGAGTGTAATAGATTGCATCACTCCATTTTCAAGGTGTGGTATCCGAAGCATAGTCAACAAATACAAAGAAACATCATCTGTAATTGACAAACCCAGGACTGGAAGACCCAAAACAGCTGTCTAACAAGGATGAGCAATACCTGAAGATACTATCCTTAAGGAATAGAAAGAAGACAAGCATTGGATTGAACAGAACTGGCACAAGGCAGTGATGTCGTTGTCCATCCATCAACAGTCCAAAGCACCTTTTAGACCATTGTTCCATAGTCCAATTTCTGTGTTCTTGTGCATATTCTAGCCTTTTAGTCTTGATCCCCTTTCTTAAGAGAGGTATTCTCAGTTCATAAGTCCTGATTTCGAGAGTGACCTTCGTAGTGTTGATTTGATGGACAACAACACCTGTGTTCTCACTGGTCTGGCTTTTTAAAGTGAATTCACTGCAGATATATGTACATTTATTTTTTGTCTACTTCAAGCATTTTAAATGGATTTACAGGGAAAATATTTGATGTATTCAGGGTTCCTGTGATGTCAGACCTTTGGTCATTGCCCATCCACCCTATGCTGGGGCCAACCCAAATTTCCAAGCCTAGCTATGCCACTAGGTGTGGGTTTGCAGAGATACATTTTTTAAAATGTGCGACAGAGGGCTTGGCCTTCTGTCACAACAACAGACATGGTTTTCCCAGAACAGAAACCCAGTTTAGCAGCTGTTTTAAATATTGTGACAGATATAGGTATATCAGGTTAATAATTTCTTATATACTTTAGATTAAAAAAAAATACAGTTATTTTAACCTCTTGCACTTTCCTTTCCATACAGCATTAAGTATTGAATAAGTGCATTGGTTATACTGAGGTCATATTCACTATAGGGGCAGCAAAGTAATACATGATTCATATTTAAAGCAAGTAGAGCTGTCTTTAAACCATTCAGGTCTAACTCAGGGTGGATTTGGTTCACTGTAGTTGATACTAAACAGAGGAACTGTCCTTAAAATTACAGTAAGTATGCAAAAAATGTTCAGTATCAAAGACTTCGAATCCCTAAAACTAAGAAGCCTTGATAGTTTGGATCTACCTGTGGCATGAAATTTGTATGTGTAGTAAAAATAGTATATGTCGTTAACTATGGAAGGCCATCTGGGTCAAAAACGTGTGCTGTTAGTATACGTTTCAAATAAATTACTACGTGTAGTACTGCAATACACTACGCGTTCTATTTTGTTAACTACACGTACTATTTTTACTACACGTACAAATTTGGGCCAATCAGTTCTTTAGAAAGGAAATAAGAGCCAATGAATTTAAAGCAAATAGTATGTGTACTAAATGATCCAATGAAAAGTTGGCTCACATTTTCCATGCTCTTCCAAATGTCATCAGGGAATCTGAGCCTTTGAATATTTTTAAAAGCTGTCTCAAAACATACTTTTTCAAACTTGCCTTTCCAATTGTTTAACTTCTGTTTGTACAATGTTTTTTATATGCCTTTACTTTTCCTGTAAAGGCATATATTGTTTAATTAATGTATTCCTTTTTATATTTACAGATAAGTTACAGAAGTAAAACATATAAAAACTGACGGCCAATACCAACAAATCCAAGTTTTATAATTGCACCCGTCTACTCTAGTACTGTGTGAAACGCTCATCGCTGTTTTTTGCGCATGCGCCATCTCTGGTACTACGTTCAGAAAAGTGAATTTTTCGTATAGATTACGGGATGTCATGATTACCACAGGTTATGTTTTTCAGACACCCTGGGCAAGACTAAAATAGACTTCAAAAGTTTTTCATATTTTTAAACGTCGATAAAATAAGCTCAAAGTTGCTCCATTGACAGTCAATAGAAAATCTTCTCCCGAGCTCCCTGTATCCCACAACCCTTTGCGTGCAGCATGATGGAGGTCCCTATAAAGAGTCAATGGAGTTGACTATCTTGGTGTATACAGAGTATCTTTGATGTAAGTGTATCGATATAAACCATTTTAAATGTGGACAGGCATATCATAACAGTATCGGTCTTGTACTGGTGTTGTAAAATCAGTTAGGACAGAAAGTGTTATCATATCTGTATATTCTAAACCGAAACTAATTTTACCAGTATCATTTTGATGCAAGTGTGAACAAGGGTATCACAGTACTGTTTTTGAAGTGTTTATAAACATTCTATGAAGTTCAACAGTGCTTTAAAAAATTAGAATACACTCCAAAATTCTCTTAATCAGTTGAAAACGTTTTGATAACTGAAAACCTGATAATAAATTATAATGCGCTTTGAAAAGAAAAGGCCTGAATAAATCAGTCCTCAAAACATAACTTTTGTGAACTGTGCATAAAATTACAATTATTTTAATGTCCATGTTTTTCAGTAATTAGAAAAAAATCCATATTTAAGATTTACTTCTGAAAAAAAGTTAATCATAACATTTTGTATGGCAAAGGCCCAGCTAAGATTTTATTTTGTAATAATATTGCACAAGCTTTGTCCTATAATATTGTGCAATCTTGCAACAGGATCATGTTAAAGATTTCTGTATGTCAAAAATCTAAAAAAAAAGAAGCCAAAGCCTTCAACTTTCAGAATTACAGAGAGAACACAAATTATTCATTTAAATAATAAAAAAAATAAGAACATTTTTAACATCTTTCAAGATCAGAGATCCAAAGATACATTTTGAAAGAAGCCTCGGGTTGCCTTCTGAGAGCAGGACAAATTAGTCTCATATATTTTCAAAGGAACAGCATGTATTGATTGGAATGATAGACTGTGCTTGGCATAGCCAACATATATGAAGCTCAAGTAAATTCCATTAGATCTCTTACACCTACAGTGGAACAACTACCACTGCACATGAATCATTTACACATCCTAGAATCAATAGAAAAATCACTCGGCATTTCCACACTTTGAACTCTTTGAGTACATTAAGTTCTACTCTGTCTGAATTTTAATAGCTTTACCTGCTTGGCAGAAAACTTTTTTTCTGCAACCATACGGTACGTTTTTTTCAGAATTTTTTATTTTTTATTTCATATGATGAATTTAAAGTTACAGTAAACGTGTAATCCCACAGTATTTGTCTGTCTACAGCAACTCTGCAACAATGTACCTCTTAAAATAAAAAGTGAACTAAAAGTTAATCCTACAAGTATATAGAAATACTAAAAGAAAGGTAATAAATTCAGCCCATACAATACCTTGTGTTCATGAAAAAATTTGCTGTAATTGAAGCATCTATCATTAAAATGTACCTCATTGCCAATAAACTATTACAGGACATCATATCCCCAGCAATGTTTACATATTACAACACCAGGGATATGATATAAACTGTAATCTCCTGGTTATGATTCCGATTTCCTGCAAATAATATGTGTGAAATGTACTCAGCTACATTCCTGAGTTGATTACATGAATAAAAATATAATATTTAAACAAAATCGTTCTTAGATATGAATAGCACAAGAAACAGCAATAATAAATGTAAGAAGTTTCTAAACACCGCAGTTTTTTGAGCAGAGCTTCAGGCTCGTCTCACTGTCTGGCTGCAGACATTTTCATTCAGTATCAACAGCACACACTCTGTTGAGTACACTAGCCTCATTATTTGCTCTGACTTCTTCAATGCAGAGGTTTCATGCATACACAGTTGGCTTTGCTGAAAAGGAACTTGGAGAACTACAGTAGCACGCTACACCCTGTATGCTACACATCCTGATAAATTATCAAGGGCCCATGTTCTAACTTACTGAATAAAAAAAAAAGAAAAAAGCTTGAAAATCCAACATCAAACATCCTACGTCATTTACTTTTCAAGGTAGCACTAAAGTCTTTTAGGCTGCATTCACACTGGTTCCGTTTCAAACAGACTTGGTCTTGTTCGTTTCCTCTGAAACAATGTATTGTAGCGGTGGACGCAGTCGGACCGGCTTTGTCTGAGGCTGCATTGCATTCCAGAACTGTTAATTTGTGGGTCTTGATTGCTTGCACTGGATCAGGCAGTGTGCACAGGGGTCACCAGATGCTGTTCACGTGAACCCCATGCGGCTGTACAGGACTTTGTCTGGGTGAGGAACGTGATCATCTATTACATTGCTGTTAGTTAAAGGTCAGTGGGCGCTGATTAGTCAAAGCCTCACATACTTGTAACTCTGTGTCTGGGTCTGAGTGGGTATGATAGAGGATTGCAAGTGCTGTGAGCTGTATTACTAGCTGTGAACCTGCTGATGCAAATAAAGAGCCTGCCGGCTATTGAACTGTGCTCTGTTGTCAAGACTGCCTTATTTTTTCGTTGGCAATTTCACCATTGCTACATTGGTAATCAGAAGTGGGATGGATCGAACACTGTGGAAAGTAAAGGAGTCGGTGGAAGGTGCGACCGGAGCTGACACAACATCACTGTCCGGGTGGAGATTGGTAGCAAGAGAGGGCGTCTCCTGAGACTTGCTGCGAGAGTGGGTTGCTGAGCAGGAGACGGAGAGCAGAGTCAGAGCAGGCAAGCAGCAAGACCCAAGCGGTTGGCAGAGAACAAGTGGGAAGTTGAGAGAACAGCCAGGCGGAATAAAGATCACCAGTAGCTGGGAAGCCTTTGCAGTGCAGCTGGAGACACTGGGCAAGCTGCACAGCTGGAGCGAGGCAGAGAAGGCGAGCCGACTGATAGGGACACTGAGGGGCGATGCACAGCTGGTCCTTTTAAACCTTCCGAACGACAGCCTGGGATAATACACGGCTCTGAGCGAGCTTCAGGAGCCTGGTCCATCCAGAGGAATTCAAGATAAGGCTGCAACACCATCTGTGGTGGCCAAAGGGAGCCTAGCCAGTCTTGTGTCGGAGCTGGAGAGGGAGAGTCGGCGGGCATACGCAGAGTCTTCCCCCGCTGAACAAGGAGAACAAGCCAGGCTACAATTCATAGAGGCACTCGGGACCAGAGAGCTCTCAGATCCTGCAGAGTGGGAGGAGGTGATGACGGAGGAGGAATCAACAAGGAGCCGACCCACAGTGCGCTAAAGCCCAGCTCAGCAAGCGACACCAACCTGTCAGGCCCAGCAGTAGTCATGGGGAGGACGACTGTGGGGGATGATTGCCACATCCCCATGTTGATTGAAGGGGTCCCCTGCATTGCACTGGTGGACACCAGGTCGAGCGTGACACTGGTGAGCCCGATATGTACCAGCAAACTGCGGGGAGTGCAGGTAGTGGCTTATTTCAGCCGGTCCCTGACCAAGGCAGAGCCACGGTACTGCGTCACCCGACAGGAGTTGCTTGCAGTAGTGGCAGTGGTCCACTATCTGTGTAGATTGCCCTTCCTCATCCACACGGATCATGCTGCGTTCACAGCCAGGCAAAGGCAGATTTAGAGGGGAATTATAGTAAGAACATAAGAAAGTTTACAAATGAGAGGAGGCCATTCAGCCAATCTTGCTCGTTTGGTTGTTAGTAGCTTATTGATCCCAGAATCTCATCAAGCAGCTTCTTGAAGGATCACAGGTTGTCAGCTTCAACAACATTCCTGGGGAGTTGGTTCCAGACCCTCACAATTCTCTGTGTAAAAAAGTGCCTCCTATTTTCTGTTCTGAATGCCCCTTTATCTAATCTCCATTTGTGACCCCTGGTCCTTGTTTCTTTTTTCAGGTCAAAAAAGTCCCCTGGGTCGACATTGTCTATACCTTTTAGGATTTTGAATGCTTGAATCAGAATCACCGCGTAGTCTTCTTTGTTCAAGACTGAATAGATTCAATTCTTTTAGCCTCTCTGCATACGACATGCCTTTTAAACCCGGGATAATTCTGGTTGCTCTTCTTTGCACTCTTTCTAGAGCAGCAATATCCTTTTTGTAACGAGGTGACCAGAACTGAACACAATATTCTAGGTGAGGTCTTACTAATGTATTGTAAAGTTTTAACATTACGTCCCTTGATTTAAATTCAACACTTCTCACAATATATCCGAGCATCTTGTTGGCCTTTTTTATAGCTTCCCCACATTGTCTAGATGAAGACATTTCTGAGTCAACATAAACTCCTAGGTCTTTTTCATAGATTCCTTCTTCAATTTCAGTATATCCCATATGATATTTATAATGCACATTTTTATTGCCTGCATGCAGTACTTTACACTGTTCTCTATTAAATGTAATTTGCCATGTGTCTGCCCAGTTCTGAATGCAGTCTCGATTATTTTGAATGACCTTTGCCACTCCTCCTATTTTTGTTTCATCTGCAAATTTAACAAGTTTGCTTACTATACCAGAATCTAAATCATTAATGTAGATTAGGCATAGCAGAGGACCTAATACTGATCCCTGTGGTACACCACCGGTTACCTCGCTCCATTTTGAAGTTTCTCCTCTAATCAGTACTTTCTGTTTTCTACATGTTAACCACTCCCTAATCCATGTGCTTGCATTTCCATGAATCCCTACTGCGTTCAGTTTGAGAATTAATCTTTTATGTGGTACTTTGTCAAAAGCTTTCTGGAAATCTAAATAAACCATGTCGTATGCTTAGCAATTATCTATTGTCGATGTTGCATGCAATTATCCATTGTTGATGTCAGTATTGGAGAAACAAAACCCAGAAGCAGTCATAATGACGGTAGAACACCACGAAATAGTAAAGGAAATGTTAAAAAATAAATGACATCTGAAGCTACTGTACTTGGTCTTTTAATTTTGTTTACATGATCAAATTAAAACATTGTAATGCTAACAACATTGTTGTAGCAAAAATAAAGCAAAACAATAACCGCATATGTGGGTAAAAAATCATGTTTAAGGGCAACCAAGGATGTATAACTCACATGATAACCATCTGTAACCCATTTAAGTTGTAATTGGGACATATAATACTTATAAAGCTCCCGTCCGTGCACTGTATTCTTTTGGATTTATACTGTTACATGACTGGTCTACAGACCATGTGTGTGTGTTTGTGTGTGTGTGTGTGTGTGTGTGTGTGTGTGTGTGTGTGTGTGTGTGTGTGTAATCAGGGAAGCGGTAAGCTTGCCTCAGCCGGGATTGATTGACGTCCGGGTAGGCGGGGACATGAGTCAGACAAGCTGCTGTGTGAGAGTGCAAGACTGTTTGTTGTTTTTGGTGTGGCCCAGGCTGACGGTCCGGGAATAATCGTCCCAATAAACCGTGGATTCAAGTACCTGCAAATTGTGTGTGTCTCATTCCTTCATTTTCCATAGTATTCCATATTAATTTGGCCATTTTAAATCATTTCAGGAACAAAAATGCCAATATTCGTTATAAGGCGAAACACAAATAACGTGGTCAACTATGGACCTCGACAACCGCGTAACAACGGGGTAGCACTGTAATGCAGTGAAATGTTATCTTACTTTACACATCCACAGTACTTTCAACTATTTAACACTTTTTCCGTCATGCAATTGACTAAGAAAGATTTTGTTTTATTAAAATAAATAATACGTTCTTTAAACCTACGTTCATTGTTATTTTCTCTACATTGTCAGCTTAGCTGTATCCCTCACAAGCTGCTTATTTATTGTGTGTTCAATAGCTTCCCTGCAATATTGTTTGCTCTTTGAAAAGTCCTGCTTTGAGGAGGTTTGTTTGGATCGCAAAGGCAAACTGTTGCCCTGTCTTCAAAATTGCTTAGATGAAAATGATAATGAGGCCGCTCCCCTGGCGGTAGCACAGGTATAAAAACTCCTTCAAAGTGTTTAAAGTGCTGCATGGCGATTTCATCTACAAACAAAGGGTCTTTTGAACCAAATTCAACTGTTTCATGTTAAGTTTCTCTAAAAACGAAATATGTGTTATGTCTTTGTTGGTTTTGGTGTTTGTGGGTTGTGATGCCATTTCCAGTAACAGCAGAATGATTGTTGTGTTTTGTCGTTGTTTGTTGAGTTCTGGTTGTTCTCTGTGGTTTTAGTACTACTGTCTCTTACCGCTAGTTCCCTGTCTGAGAAAATAATAATCCAGTGTACCTTGGCGTAGATTTGGTGGTTTCGATACGCTTTGTTGGAGTTTAAAGCCTTTTCATTTTCTGAGTTGTTTTGAGTTTAATGCTCAATCAAAGTTGTCAAAGTTATTGTTACAGGTCACAATTTGGCAGTCAGTTCCCGTAATAAAGCATAGTGAAAGCATGGTAAAGCATAGGAAAGTAATGTAAAGTAAGTGAGGTATGGTAAAGCATGTTAATAAACATGGTAAACCAGGGTACATTATGGTTAATACATGGTATTACCATGGAAAAAGTGTGGTAAAAGTGCAAACAAACTGCAAAAATACCATGGTAAACTAGTTTAAGGGTTGTAAAGGGTAAATTTAGAACCTGCTACTCTAGCAGAGGTACTGCTACAGTATATTAGTGTTATAGACAATGCCCCCGTGCTAACCTCTCATGGAGAAGTGTAGTGTACAAGGTATATTTATATTTGGACTAATTTAAATTGTGATCATATAATACCTTATTTGAATTATAATCATGTAGAACCCACCACCACTGGAATAACCATACTGGACAACATTTTTAATGAATACAAAGGTACAGTTTTATTACAAATAAAACTAAATAAAGGAAAAATTAAAGGTGCAACAACGAAACTAAAATAATACAGAAAGGAAGAATTAACTAAACTAAACAGTACAGAAAAGAAAGTTTAAACAACTACACCCCACTCCTGCTGGTTGATTAGCGATCCAAAGCAATCTATGGGAGATTCCCTTAAAGGTTACAACTGTATTGCTGACAGCTATTTAAGACGAAGGTTAGTCTAAACAGGGGTATCGTTAGTAACACAAATATTTACTTTCGTTAATATTTAATAATCAAGACATTGTTAAATTAGTCTCATATATATGTTTCGAGAATTATCTGTTATCAAGACAGCTAAATTTGGATTCTAGCCATAAAACGCAGAATGATAATTGCCTTGTAAGAGCCTCATCAATTTCAATAAATCACATACCAACAATTACTATAGTGTTCATTAACTCAAAGCATGAATTGAAAGCAATACTACTGTTCTTACATTCTACTTAAAACAAAATGTTAATTTTACTTGTCTTCAACAATACAGGCGCTTGAAGGCTCTCCTGCTGGCAAGGACAGGTCCAGGTTCCAGGGTCTGCCTTCCTCATGTTTCGTCTCCACTTCAGGGTACAAAAGAAATGTCTTTGCAAAACAAGAGTCATTAACTATTTAGGTATTCCACTGAAACAGCAAATCCTCCACAAGATGTGCAGTCTTCGTCCGGTTATGTCTGGGATATTCCACATGAAAAATGAGGCACTGCTAGTTCAGTAGATTGAATATATATCAGTCTCTGTCGACTTCAAATGTTCATCCAACTCTTTCTCCGGTGATCAATCGGGGCTAAGTTAGAGATTTGATTACAAGTACTTTTAGGATTTTAGACGTCTTATGCAGCGGACTCCCATACCAAGGCAAACACTAGAGTAGTTATCTCATATTAGAGTGTCTGAAAATATCTCTGTACAAGCTGGTCGCAGACTGTGTCTTCAGATCAAAGTTCAGAGACTTGTTTGTGTCAAGAGCCTTGGATTTTGTGTCGGGAGCACTGTTTGAATGTCACGCTCGTGCTTTTCTACCTTTCTCTTTACCCCTACCCCTGTGATTGGATAGTTTGTTTATTTTGGGCTGTGCCTGAGTCCACGTGGAGTGTTTTTTGAGAAATATATTCCTGAAATATAACTGTCATATATGTACATCTTTGCATCCTGGCTACTACAAGTTTTGAGCATAGATTACATTTTAATAACAACAATATCATAATTTGATTACAGTCAATGGAGTCTGAAATACTTTACTTCCCAGAGACATAGTCATAGCTTGCCTTTTTACTGTTTATCAAACAAACACTCTCTGTTATTTAAACAGGAGTGCTGGTGTACCGATCAACCCTAAGACTAAGTAAATCTCTTGCTTAGAAATAAGCATTACGCAATATGACAGAGCATATGAAACCTTACATTTGGTTCCATAGAAAAAAAAAATGTAAATATTATATTTTGTAATAATAAAACCTCAATCTATAGCTATGGCCAAAAGTACATTACCCTAGAATTAACTAATTTTGTTTCATAAAGTCGAATGAAATCTACTGAATAATGTTACGGTAACATATTGAATTATATACCACTTTGTAGTTTTACATATACTTTATGACAAATTGAAAAATGTGACATTTCGAAATCTAACATGAAATACTGTACTACTATTATGGCGTCTGGTACACTTTTACAATATCATTTTGTAGTTTCTTTGATTACATGATGTTAAATAAAAGATCTGACAAACGCAATTACCTTTTTTATATGGAAAAAAATTGAAGCAAATTTGATTGAAACAGAATTTAAAGGGTACATAAGGACATTTTAATTTTATTGTGTTATATGTTCCCATGTGTTGCAACAACGGTTTATGTAAGGTGTATGTATTGTTTTATTTATTTATTTATTTATTAACATTTTTTAAACTTTTAAATTGCATTCCCTGCCTCAATATGGCTTTCCCATGTACCCGCATGGACCTCTCAGAACTACATTTCACATCATCCTCCTGCTCACTGGTAAATCCATCTCAGTTACATATATCAGCAAGAGGATGATGGGAAATGTAGTTCTGAGAGGTCCATGCGGGTACATGGGAAGCCATCTGAGGCAGGGAATGCAAAGTTTAAAGTAGTGGTCAAAATGTAAAAAAAAAAAAAATGAAAACAATACACACACCTTATGTAAACAGTTGTAGGAACACATGGGAACATGTAACACAATAAAATAAAAAGGTCCTTATGTACCCTTTAATGTGTGCCCAAATTCCAGACATTTCTAGCTACTGAATTGCAAGAAAAACATCAACAACAACAACAACAACAACAACAACAACAACATACATACAGGAGGGGCAACTGCCATCTGCCTTAAATACAATATTCAAAAACAGACAAAAAGGTACTATAAGAAAGGGGAACTCATAAGGTTCTTGCCAGCATCAGACTGCTTGGTTGCTTTGGAAGTTATCTGGAGAAGTGATATCAAACTTTACTTGCTTGGGATGTTTTTTATTCAGCATCATGAAAGAAGGTTTGTGGTTCGTATTTGCAGTACACCAAGTCCTTGTTTTTTCATTTGGCACATGCAGCAAACCTACTGTAGCACAACATAACACTGTACTTTATCATTCATGCTTTTCTGCTGTTCCCAGAAAATATGTTTGTTCTTTTTATGTGTGTTTTATAGTATCTGGAAAACCTTAAAAAAAACATTATTAGGTAACATTTTACAGCTTAGTCTTTAATCTATTTGCTCTTCCTGATATATGTTGCACAATTCTTCAATATTTCAAATAAAATCTCCATTTCCAAAATGCAATACAATATGTGTGTATCTTTTATAGTACACCCACACCTCGTTATATCGCCCCTCGCTATACTGCAGATTCGGATATATATCGCGGTCATGGAACTGGCTCCTCATTTTTACTGTCTAACTGTGTATGCCTTAGCTGCAGTATACATAGGCACTTAGAATTAAAAAACAACAATATAAAAAACAATTCAAAACAAAGCATTAATATCGTACTGTTATCATATATACACTTATTGCACAATAACACAAAGCAAATGAAATACTGTAATCTACTTGCTGAAGCGTTTTTTTATTTTAGCCAACGAGGTGTTCACGTGTGGCAGCAATGCACTAGCAAAAGCCACAAGGCAGTGACATCAGCTCCCTGGAACAAGCCTCCTATTTTGTTGTTGAGAATGGATTACAGTATTTAAATGCAGCAGGTTTGTGCATTTGAGAAAGGAGAGGAAGACTCGGGAAATTAATTGGAGACTGAAGTTGATGAGAAGCAATTACCCTCCGCTGTACGAATTAAAACGGTGTGCTGCTTTTTATACGAAAAATGAGAAAAAGCAGGTTGCGTAGAGGATTTATACTGGACCCTGACGCACCCGATAAAACGAGGGAGTGGTTGTACAGTATTTATTTGTTAGCCTATTTGTTTTTCTATGGGTCTCTCGCTATATCGCGGACCTCGCAATATATCGAGTGGGTGGTGTATATATTAGTGCATCAGGGCTGTGTGTGGATGGAACTGTAAAAGTATTTTAATATACAGTAGTCTTTAAGAAAATGGAATCGTGCTGGAGTTGCATTACCATTATGGATGTACTGTCACAGATTGTCTGTGAACACCAATGGAAAATTGTATTTACGTTCATAGTGGGGTCTGCATCTAGGTTAATCTTAACTGCTTCCTTTTAACTACTGTATACAGAACAGTCCACAGTTCAGGAACTCAGCTCAGGACCTGTCAACCACAAGACATAGCACAGACATTTGAACAGCAATTAAAAGCTGTCGTAAGTCTAATGGTCTGTCACCATCAGTGGCAGAGTGGAAGCCCTGCCGGTGTAATGTGTGGGTGTGTGTGGGGAATATCGGGGTGGCAGGGAGGGGTTAAATTCCTCCCTTCCAGAACACATGTGGGAATGTGGCTGGGGACATAATGGAATATTTGATGATTAATTAGGCTCCAGCCACAGGTGTATAAAAAGGGCAAATCATTGGTGTTAAGGTTGGTGAAGGAGTGCTGTGCTGTGCTGTGCTGTGCTGTGCTGTGCTGTGCTGTGCTGTAGGGCGAAGGTACAGTAGTATTTTGTGTGAACCTTTTGTTTTGGCCTTTGTGACTGTTAATTTTTTTGTTTGTTAGTGAGTTTTTGTTTGTTAGTTTTGTTATTAAAAGTGAGCAATAGCACTTAAACTGCAGCTTCTTGGATCTGAGTCTCTCCCCTGACGGTAACAAGCCTTGCCAGTGACGCAACCCTGTCACACCATCATATACCAGCTTCTAAGTGTGTATTCCATTTTGTAAATAGTAATTCTGGTAATGGAACAGTTCCTTACTAAGAAAAAAATAACTGACTTGACAGTGTTGAACCAAGTCACAGGTTTGTATTTAAATTCTAAAGTTCAAACCCAAGTCAGTCAAAGTATCCTAAAAATGTAAAAATACAATGTGAAAGCTAAATGTGTACATAAAGCAGATGATTCAGTGGGAGTCTTTTTTTCCAACTCATGAAACAGACACATTACAATAGCAGGAAACATTAATTTTCAACTGCAGTAAACTCAAGTCGCATTTTTTAAGTTCAAAGCCAATATTGTGAAACGTACAATACCAGTAAGGTGAGCATGATTGGTGCCACTTGGGCTACCATGTATTTATTTGCTGGAATGCTAATATTTTATGAATAAGGTCCATATTTTCAATTATAACATGCACTATTTCTTCTGAAAGAAGAATAAAACTAGGGCTGTCAAGCAATGAAAAAAATGGATCATGATTAATCTCACAATTACAATTAGTAATCTTAGTTAATATTAGTTTTAATCGCATATTTAATTCATACAATTACTGCATCAATTTATTATTATTATTATTATTATTATTATTATTATTATTATTATTATTATTATTATTATTACCTTCTTATCTTCAAGATCTGCTGACCCCACGTGTCTCTGGCTGTTCCCTGAGATCGGAAAACGCTAATCTTCTGACAGTCCCTAAAATGCGTTTGAACTCTGTCAGAGCCAGGCCGTTTAGTTATAATGCCCCTTGTCTTTGGAACTTGCTCCCAATTCAAATCAGGAATGTTAGCACAATTGAGTCTTTTAAATCGTGTTTGAAAACGTATTTGTTTGGGTCTGTTTATTTGTAGCTGGATTATATATTAGACACAGGCTTTTTTATATTTGTTTTGTAAAGTGTCCTAGAATGCTTGCATGAAGAGCGCTATATAAGTGACATTTGTATTGTTCTATTATTATTATTATTATTATTATTATTATTATTATTATTATTATTATTATTATTATTATTATTATTATCTAAAAAAAAAAATAATCCAGCATAAAAAACCCTGTTGTCCTATTTCTCGATTAACATTGTTGCCCCTTCTTTATAGTTTTATATTTATTTACACAGAATTATACAGAAAGACTCCAGCATTTGCTGTTCAATTGTTTGAACCAACTGCTCAATCACAATGGAGTCAGTTTATTACTCATCTTAATGCATTTCAAATTATACTGTATATTTTCTTATCATTTTCCTTTAAAAAGGTATCTTTTACTGATGTTTTTCATCGCTGTTTAAAATACAAAAGTATTCTCTTTTATTAATAACTTTAAATTGTCTAAATAAAACAAAGCATTTATAGTCTCCTTAATTGTAATTACTATTAAATATAGTCATATAGTATATACAGTCAGCACTCGAATATACGACAGTTGTGTTTACCGTCCTTGTATTAAGAAACAAATCATTTCCCATTATACATGTAACAAATGAATGCACTTGCCTGTCACACATGATTTCCAACTCCAGTTTTCTGATACAAATGTTACAATTTATTATTATTATTATTATTATTTGTTTATTTAGCAGATGCCTTTATCCAAGGCGACTTACAGAGACTAGGGTGTGTGAACTATGCATCAGCTGCACAGTCACAACAACGGAGCACAAAGAGCTTAAATGACTTATTCAGGGTCACAGTAGCTGAGAAAAGCTCTTTTCTTTAACCACCACCTCCTAATTTAGTTGATTATCCATCACAGCCTGCATTTTTTTTGTTCTCATGCTAAATCAGTTGTGCAGTTACACATCACTTCCTCCAATTTCACATCGCAAAAATGCAGTAAAAACAAAGTGAATGAGACAAGCTATGGTAATGTTAAACAGTTAATCATTAAACAGTTTTAGACACTGATGAATTAAAAAAAAAAAAATCTGTGATCTTTAGTTAATTTTGTGCATCTTCATTTGCAAGTGAACTGTGACATTAGGGCCTTATTGAGCTCTATATTCTGCAATTTTGAATACTGACTTTTTATTCCATTCTAATTCTGGAAACTGTTTTTTTAATGTTTTGCTAAATTGCATTTCCTTTTAGGTTTTACACAGTTTGTGCATGGGTACATTTTGATTTAATTTTGCTGTTGGGTCGTTAATGGTGAATTTTACATACTGTTACAATACATACTGGATTTAAAAGTACAGTATGTACTGGATTACAGCCCACGTGTTGTCTCTTTTGGCAAGTGATATTTTCAGAATCATATCGTTCTGAATTAAAATCTTCTGTTGAAAATATACCAACAAAACCAACTACAGTACATCTAAATGAAAGCCTACTTATTTTAAAACAGTCCATATATATCTATCTATCTATCTATATATATATATATATATATATATATATATATATATATATATATATATATATATATAGGTTATATTATCATACTTGATTCATGGTCATGTGGAGATCCTGAATTTCTAAAAGTATACTCTGTTGAAACTGACGGGTTTCATTTGTTGTTGTGTTGTTGCTAGAAAGTGTATTTCGAGAAGCGTGTTTAGTACACAGGTGGTACTTCAGATTAGATGAAGCCTACATTTGTGATACTGAAAGTTTCAGTTTGACAGTAGATACGTTATAAAGTTTTTTTTTTAAAATAAACTTCCCATTTACAAGTCCTTCACTTTTAGTACTTTGCAGCATAATGCAGTATATGACTAAATTTCTATGCAAACACCAACTGCACTAATTGTGTTGCATGCGCTACAGTATATTATTAAAATGGTGCATCAGGGATTGAATTATGGTTGCTAAGAGGGTCAAGACAGGAGCTGCGAAATGAACATGTTAGAGTTAACTGCAATTAATTGGCAGCCCTAAAATAAACACCTGCTTATGTTTCAACATTAGTAAGGAATAGCTTATTCTAAGTATACTCATTCAATTACATTTTTGTTCATTTGTAGTTTTCTAACTTTTTTGTTGTTTCTCCCTTCAGAAAAAAAAATGTGGAAATGACATTGTAACCCCTATAGTATCAACTTAGAAAACTTCATCATGGGTCATTTAAGACACTTCATGGACACAGTCATCGAGACTTCATCAGATTTAAGCAATCTGCAAGTGGAAAGATGTATAGAGGTTTTAATTGACAATGTTATCCAAATTTCCATGTGCAAATTTTGTGAAAGCGTACATAAAACCTGAAACAAAAAACAAGACCCTATAAACACACGTTCACCACAATTTTACACTTTCACAGTAACTGTGTTTGTCAACCTGTCTATATCATTCTATATCATTTATTCATGACTCTACTCAACAGAACACTTTTGTTAAGCTTCACCTGAGTGGCCAACTGCAACAACTCACCCACCCAATGGGTTAAAAGTGGAACAGCAAAGGAAGGAAACTACAAATAAAAAAGCAACCAAAAATAACTGTCCGCAACAACACAGAGCAAAAACATACAAAATAATTAAAACAGTTTATATTTTCAGTTTCCCACCTCCCCCCACCTTTTATTTTGGAATGCAGCCTTAAGGTTTTAGTACATACCTCAACCATTAAACAAGACATTTAACCATAGTGGCAGATCTGTGACCTGTAAATGCCTTGAAATCTCTGAGTGGCGCTGCTTGCACATGAAGAAGACTTGCTCTGCAAAATCCAGCACATCCAGTGTAATTAAATAGCTGAGTCTAGAAGAGTGCAATTTCTCTTGTTCTTGCTTTCTAGTTTGTCTTTCTTTTTATTATTTATTTCTCTCTCTTCCCCTCGGGCTGCGCTAGTAGCATGGAGCTGTATTAGATTGTTGCAGTCCACATGCCTGCCTGCTTAGATGTTTGACTGAATGCCTTGGCTGCACTGACAGACTGAGCAGGTCATAGAGGGCCAGCACCACTGGGGAGGTGTTTGTCAGTCACTAGAGGCAAGAAGAGACAGACCAATCGGCTTCAAAGCTGCCAGGCCTGGTGGAGTGGACAGCCTTCTGTTTATGCTTCCTCATAGTGACGTCAAAGGGCTTATTTTTTCCCCAGCATCTGCTATTAATTTAAAAGAGCTACTATGAGAAGAATGTGCCAGTGATTCAAGGAGACTTTCTCTTGCCCTTAAAGTTGCAGTGTGCAGTGACATTTCCTTCTCAGGAGAACAAGGATTGCATTTCAGTGCTTGTGATATTGGTCTTATTTTTGTGGCAAGGTACAGACAGTGTCCTGTGTTATTAAGATGAATTGGTGAACAAAGCCAAATGGGCTATATGCCAAAATACTGCTTTAGCTGGATTAAGAAAACATATTGTTCTTTTTCATTATAACTTGACCCAGCCTTGCAATATGTAAATACTGAGGTCCATATTCACAAAATGCCCTTTTCAACCTGCTTTTGTAGTTTGTTAAAAGTTAACCTAATGATAATTTACAATATATATCAAGTGAAAAATAAGACTTACAATATTAGAAAAAATAATTATGCAAAGTTAATTTATTTTTTTTCTCATAGTCAATAGCCTATCCTTTTGCAGTGGGAGCTTAGTCGTTGTGTTTAATACAGTGCTCCTCCTTATGTAAGCTGACACTTTATACAGTGGAACAAGGCAGTCATGACTCCCATTTGCCTGATAATGCCATTACAATACCACTTGAAAGGTGGAACGCAAATGGCACAATCCCCCCATTTTTTTGTAAAGACCAAACATGTATGCTTTCCTCAAAACTAATAATTTACTTTCATAACAAAAAATTGCACAAAGAAGAAAAAACATATCAAAACATGCATAACACATTTTTCGAAGTAAAACTTGTGTCAAAAATAAATTTTCGGGCACTTCCAGTTCCCACATCTATTCATCAGCTACCTCTATTCATCAGGCAACCTACAGTAACCATCATCTTGTGTTCATATTTAGTTCACAGAACAGGAGCAAGGGATCTGTGGAGTAAAACCTTGGGAATTTAAATAGGAATTTTGTGCTTGTGACTTTAGAAAGAGGACAGGATTTCCCCTTGGCTCACGGAGAGCCGTCTTCGCAGAGGCCTCCAAGGCTGGGAAGCAAGCTCTATTTCCACTAAGGGGAACCTAGAGTGAGGATAGATTTGGCCAGGGGTGCCCTCTGGCTTGCGGAGAACCTTACTGGCAGAGGACAAGGCCAGTGCAGCTGGGCCTCGAAGGTTGGGAAGTGAGCTATACTTGCCCCCAAAGGAGGACCCCCCGGCTACCCATAACTGCGCCACCAATGCAAAGAAGAAGTTAGTAAAGTTAGAGGTTAATTAGTAACAATTAATAATACAATAATCAATAATTCAATAATCAGTAATACATTAATACAATAATATTTATTTATTTATTGTTATATTAAGAGCTAATCTCACTGCTCAGCGGAGTGGAAAACCCTCCCTGTAGGAGGAAACTTTTGGTGGTCCTGGCAAAGAGATGGCCCCCACTCGGGGCATACCAGCAATATTCTGTTGCACCAAATAGATATCAGGGAGAGAAGAATGAATGTATGTGAATGGAAGACCAGCGCCCCATTTTATTGAATAGAATTGAGGGACCAGCTTTAGAAATGAGAGAGGAAAGATGAGTAGAAAAACAGTTTAATATTTTGATAACACGGCTAATGTTGATGAATCGAGGATCAGAGGGGTTGGAGGGGTTACGACAGGAAAGATAGTGGGACAGGGAGGAATAAGGGCAAAGAGGAGAGTTGAATTTACAGAGCTGCACAAATTGACCCTGGCAGAGTTGGTCTGTTTTGGAGATGTGAAGAGGAAAGTGAGAGTTGGGACAAGAGAGAGGTTGCAAGAATGTCCAGGGAGGGAAAAACTGGACGGAGAGGGGACAGCAATTTCAGAACAGCTGAGAAAACCGAAGAAGGCAGAAAGGCAAAGAGATTCCATGACTATTGTTAAAAGGTGAAAAACAGCCTAGGTGGAAGATTGTGATGAAGTGAAAGAGTAAGAAAGAGGAGGGGCACTCTTTGCCATCCCCCCCAAGGAGACGGCGAATAGCAGGGTTAGACGAGAGGAGGGGAAGAAATATATAGTGGTATTGAATGCCAGCTATCTAAGATTTGAGAGTTCCCAGGGAGAGGTGCAGCTTGCCTTTTGCATGAAAAAGGAAAGACTGAATTAAATCCTGGTTAAAGGGTGAAGAGGAGATCTGATTTTGCTTGCAGAAGGTCATGAAGGCAGACCAGCCGTTTGCGTTGGAGAAGTGGGTGGATGGAGTGAGGACAGTGGCCATATAATATTGAGCAGAATTGAGGAGATTGTGAAGGGAAGAATTTAGTTGAATATCTGATCGCTGAGTGGAGGAACATGCAGGGGGAAAAGATGAGCTGAGGGAACTAGACGTCTTGAGCCAGGAGATCTGTAGGCGAGAAAGAGCAACGGCAGTGTTATTAGTGATACCAGGAAGGTGTCGGGCTTGCAAATTAAGTTATTGGTAAATGAATTCCAGTGAGCCGAAGGAGGAGTTGCATGACGAGGGCAGAAGAAGAATGACCTTTATTAATAATATGTACGGTGGACTGATTGTCACAGAAGAATAAGATGTTTTATTTTCTACCACAATAGGCTCCAAAGATAGACTACGACGACAATAGGAAATAGCTTGAGGAGGGCTGTGGATTTATGTTGTGGGGGAAGAAATTGGATTTCCAGAGGCCCAGCACTGGAGGACCATTGTTTAAGGAACACACTGCCGAAATCAATGAAGGAAACGTCAGTATGAAGTAAACGGGTGTGGGGGCAGAAATAAAGTCATCGTAAACAGAGAAAGGCCGTTCCAGTGCTGCAGGAGGGAGGACCACATCCTGATGTCTTTCTGCGCTTCTGATGATATATCGATGTAGGTGCTGAGATTTTTGACTTGTAGAGAGCTAGGAGACGAGATATGAAGGTCATGTCTTGAGGAATGATGCAAGTGGTGAAATTGAAACGTGCCAGGAGTGAAAAGAAGGTCCTGTTTTGAAATGGTGTGGTTGATCTGGAAGGATTGAATGACATGACTGAGAAAAGGGTGTTTAAGAATGACTTTCAAAGCATCAGAAATGTCTGCTTTGGCTATCCAGGATCCCTGTCTGGGTGATTTAATGGATAGCATCAGAAATGGTGATATAGTGAAGAGAAAACTGGTCCAAAGGAATGAGTGAATTGATGCTGCTGATGGAAGAACCGAGTGTGGCAGAGAGGTCAATGGTGGGGCACTTCTTGCCTGAAATTTTTCCAGTGGCGACTGATTCGTAATTGAGGGAAGGGAAGGGAAGGGAGGGAAAGGGCCCTCCATGAAGCCCTTGAAAATCCATCAGAAAGCTTGGAAATAAGATAGGAAACAAAATTACAATCAGGATGGTTTTGGAAAGTCTCAGATAAGACAGGGATGAGAGTAGAAGTGATAAGGAGGATTGACAGGCATTTAAAGGAAAGTAAACATTTTTACCTTCAATAATATTGCATCTGATTTGAGTGGCAAGAGTGCCTGTGAACCACTGAAGCAGAGGAGGAGCCAGCTCTAGCAGTCGCAAGTGTGAAGAATGACAGGTCAGCAGCGGAGGTGGGCACGGCTGAATAGGTGGAAGTGACGGACACTGTTGGAGTGACTAATGCTGAGGGAGGGGGGCTCCAAGCGAGTAATCCTGTTATGAAGCAGATCCAGGTGGTCAGAGGCTGAAGAAACAGTAGCATTGAGAGGTTGAATGAGATGTTTGATATCATTGAATATTTGGAGACGCAATTCAGATAAAGAATCTGAAGAAGCGGCAGGATCAGGTAAAACAGCTGCCTGTGGAGCTGAATGACAGGCAGTTGAATTGAGAGCTCGTGGAGCCTGCACAGCAGAGGAGGAGCATCCTCTGACAAGCCTGGTTTGTTGAACTGATGTAAGGAAAAAGGATTGGCTGAGATGGATTGGCAGTACAAAGTAAATAAAGAGATCTTATTGCTCCCTGCTGGAATTGAAATTTCTCTCTTTTTTTTTTAAAGGAGGCAGCAGGTTCAGCCGTGGCAATGGAGAAGAGTCCAACGTTGTCGGATAGAGGAGAAGCAGTAGGATGAACAGATTTCTTTGAGAATTATTTTGTGTGGATAGAAATGTAGTCACCATCCGAGTCCGAAAAGAAAGAAAAGTGCAGCGGTGAGTAACCATTTTATTGCTAAATTGATAATCTTCCAAGGGGATTGAAATGTAGGGGTCTGCAGAGCTGCATGGCAATACGCAAACGAAAAAGCAAGACAAAGAATAAGGGTGCAACCCAGGGTTTAAATAGGGTGGTTAATTGATATTGTGGCAGAGCATAACAGGGGAGGAGTTCCTGCCCCCTGAACCAAACATAAAGGTTACAATGAATTCCACTGTTAATAAAAGGCAGCAAAATCAACGTGATTATTTCAGTTTTTATAAAGGATTTAGAAGCAAAACCTCATTAAGACGATCTCTAGTAAAATGTTCCCTTGTACCTCATAAAAAAATACAGTACTATTGCAGTAGATTTTTGTAAGGGTTAAACTTTGTTTACAACATTGCATTTCAAATTAAGCTTTACAAAGTTTCTTTACAAATTCTTTAACGCTAGAACCGCCACGGCAGTCATTTTGACGGTTTGAGGTATTCAAATTTAAATTACTCTGCGTGTCTGAAAGTTATGCGGTTGTCCGTTTATGACTTTTCCTAAATACATATATTAAATGCTCTGACAGTGTTTGAAAGGCAGGATCACGAAAATAACCTAGAACCGCTAAAGCAGTCATTTTGACTGCCTCTCACAATACATGTTTTTATTTTGAATATAACCTACAATATTCATTTTTCTTATATACAAGCCTGTTGTTATCTCTACCCCCACTGAGGGTACCTCTGCAGTGCCAGCTGCTTTGTCTGTATCGTCTCCTGTGGCAGCTGCAGGCATGTCAGCCATGCCAACCACTTCACCTGCAGCAGTACCAAGGACAGCGACTCCAACTGCATTGCCAGCACGAACAGGCATTCAGGAGACTGGGAAGGATAGCACTATTTAGGAAATTATAAATCCTGGTGTTGACGCTGTGGGAAGACTGCACAAAATGTTTTGACTGAAACCTCAGGTCCCACGCCGCAACACTGATAGCACTCAGTGCATTTCATTTGTTGATTGATATGCGAATGCTACACCACATTCAGCGCTGTACTGTAGCAGAGGCACATAGGATACAAAATGATGATTGGCAAAACAGTTGAAGAAAAAAAAAAACAGCTTGGTTTGAACAGTGAACAAAGCAAGAAGAGAGCTTCCACCATCTGCACAAAACATGCAACCACAGCTGTACTCCAGTACAATTTTGAAACACAATAACTGTGCTACGTTAACTGTTTACAAGTGCAAGCCAAGAAAGAATGTAATTATTCTCAGCTCCCTTCATATGTCAGTTGCCATAGGGACTGTTGACAAGAAAAAAACAGAGATTGTGGTTCCCTTTCAATTCGAAGACGACCACCAACCAGTAGTTTGGGGATATGCCTGCCTTAGCGAGGTATTCGCTGAGTGTTTTATATCAGAGCTGCCGATAGGCCCCTTCGTGGAATGATGTCCTCGGTTCCGCCTGCCGAGGGAAAAAGTAGTCGTTCCGTGGAGCTCATTTCCTCTTTTGCCTCTCACCTACAGTAAGGTGTCACTAACCAGAGTGTGTTTTTCGAAAAGAGCTCTTCTGAGTCAACTGCAATTCCCTTGCATTCGTGCTGAGGGCCGGCTTGCCACTCTCATGGAATCAGCGGCTCCATTTTGAGTGTCTCTTTCCTTCTTACGGTCTGCTTCGCTTGTGTCGCAGGTTGTCTTTTCTCGGCTGTCCGTCGTATGAGTGTGACTGCCTGTGCAGTATTGGTGTGTGCTTGTGTTGTCTTTCTGCCTACACCTTCAGGGAGAACACCGTTCCTCCGCCGGGGCTCAGCTTGCAGCCCCATCATTGAGTGACTCTGCCGGCTGTCGTTCACAGCTGTCGAGTAGACCTTGTTGGCTGCTTTGGTGCGCTAGCGCCTCAGTGCTCTGTGCGCATGGCGCTCCGTGCACATGGTGCTTCGGCCTGTGTTTCTCCCCTGGTGCATGCTTCGCACTGACCAGTAGGATGACTACACGCGGTTGGGTAGGCACCGCTGCATTAGCTACCCCCCGGTGCTTCGGTACCTCAGTGCATGCTCAGCCCTTGGTACTTCGGTGCCTCGGTGCACATAGTGCCTCGGTGCTTGGAACACGCGACACAGTACTTGGTGCCTCAATGCCCTTTGCTTGTAGATGGTGCTCCACTCCACTGTAGACTATGCACTGCCCTGGTTGTGTGACTGCACGCAGTCCAGGCTAGACACCTTTGTCCAGTTGCTGTGATTGAACTTTTCTGGAGTTCCCTGTATTATAAACGCTACACAACTGCGCTACGTTTAATCTTTTTCTTTTTAACAGGCTACATCACTTTGTGATTGTAGACTGAGCCAAAGCCCATCTCCAAACCATCTCCAAACTCTAGGAGACAACCTTCTTGTTCCACTTACCAAGTCTGAACAGGATACTTTCAAAACTGGTTAGATAGATATAGGACAACAAAGGATAGATAGACCCCTTTCCTGTGATTCTAACATGATCCATCGCAAAAAAAGGTTTGCAATAATTCCTCACTCTATAACCATTAAGCAATTTGGGAGCTGTGTTTACACTATAGTGGCAGTAATGTTTGTATTATTTTACTTAATTGCCAGGCAGATAAGATTTTTAAAACAAATGTAGAAACAAGAGCCATCATTTGTCAGGAGGTTATGTTAAAACAAACCAAAGTGATCGTAAAATGAATTACTCAATATCACAGTCCTGTGAGTATTGCTCTGGACCCTTGTGCGAAGCTGCACACACTTAGAATTCACATCCATACTGATCTTGTTTGGTACTCTCTCAGGGGATAAGGAAAACCCATTTATTCTTCTTAACATAATAAACAAATCAAGTTTTTGAAAGAAATCTTGGTAATGTTTAATTTAAGTAATTATACTAATATGTAACTGCTATAATCTTACATGTACTGGAGGTTAGCGTTATAGACACAAGCCAAAAGCCTGAGAACTTTAAGTGCCAAAACGTGGGTCAAGGCAGTTTGGATTCTAGACAAATGTGTTCGCTGTAACTCTAGTAGGTATGTATGTATGTGCAACAATAAGAAGGGTTCTTAAATAACATAAGAACATAAGAACATAATAAGAACATTTACAAACGAGAGGAGGCCATTCGGCCCATCTTGCTCGTTTTGGTTGTTAGTAGCTTATTGATCCCAGAATCTCATCAAACAACTTCTTGAAGGATCACAGGGTGTCAGCTTCAACAACATTACTGGGGAGTTGGTTCCAGACCCTCAATTCTCTGTGTAAAAAAGTGTCTCCTATTTTCTGTTCTGAATGCCCCTTTATCTAATCTCCATTTGTGACCCCTGGTCCTTGTTTCTTTTTTCAGGTTGAAAAAGTCCCCTGGGTCGACATTGTCAATACCTTTTTAGAATTTTGAATGCATGAATCAGATCACAGCATAGTCTTCTTTGTTCAAGACTGAATAGATTCAATTATTTTAGCCTGTCTGAATACGACATACGTTTTAAACCCGGGATAATTCTGGTCACTCTTCTTTGCACTCTTTCTAGAGCAGCAATATCCTTTTTGTAACGAGGTGACCAGAACTGAACACAATGTTCTAGATGAGGTCTTACTAATGCATTGTAAAGTTTTAACATTATGTCCCTTGATTTAAATTCAACATTTTTCACAATCACAATATATATCCAAGCATCTTGTTGGCCTTTCTTATAGCTTCCCCACATTGTCTAGATGAAGACATTTCTGAGTCAACATAAACTCCTAGGTCTTTTTCATAGATTCCTTATTCAATTTCATTATCTCCCATATGATATTTATAATGCACATTTTTATTGCCTGTGTGCAGTACCTTACACTTTTCTCTATTAAATGTCATTTGCCATGTGTCTGCCTAGTTCTGAATGCTGTCTAGATCATTTTGAATGACCTTTGCTGCTGCAACAGTGTTTGCCACTCCTCCTATTTTTGTGTTGTCTACATGATTTCCATTACATGAGAGTAGATGTTAAAACTTCATGCTGATTTGAACTCGGCTCTCACCAAGATAAGCACCAACTAAGGCGTAGCTTTACAGTAAACTAATGTGATCCATCTGTGTCTCCATCCATTTGTGTTTCCTTCCATATGATGATGTAGATATCCTTCTGCCTGGTGTTGATGGCTGAAGTGTAATGCTGGCTCCAGGGATCAGCTTATTTTGCCTCCCTAGCGCATCAGCACACACAACGGCTGCTATGCTGGTTCCGGGGATCATCCACAGTGCAGTCTCCCCAGTGCATCAGCATGACAACCGTCTGGATTGAGCTAAGTAGGGTACATCTCTGGGGTCTTCAAGTGGGCACCTTCCATCCTCTGTGTTTCATTGACTAGCCCACGACACCTCAAGAGGGCTCGACAGTGATTCTGGCATCCCAGCATCACCCCCCTCCATCCCCCACTAGAATCTAAATCATTAATGTAGATTAGGAATAGCAGAAGACCTAATACTGATTCCTGCGGTACACCACTGGTTACCTCGCTCCATTTTGAGGTTTCTCCTCTAATCAGTACTTTCTGTTTTCTACATGTTAACCACTCCCTAATCCATGTGCATGCATTTCCTTGAATCCCTACTGTGTTTAGTTTGAGGATTAATCTTTTATGCAGGACTTTGTCAAAAGCTTTCTGGAAATCTAAATAAACCATGTCATATGTTTTGCAATTATCCATTGTCGTTGTTGCATCCTCAAAAAAATCAAGCAGGTTAGTTAGACACGATCTCCCTTTTCTAAAACCATGCTGATTGTCTCCCAGGATACTGTTACCATATAGGTAATTTTCCATTTTGGATCTTATTATAGTTTCCATAAGTTTACATATAATAGAAGTCAGGCTTATTGGTCTGTAGTTACCTGGTTCGGTTTTGTGGATCGGTATTATGTTTGCAATTCTCCAGTCTGTCGGTACAACCCCTGTGTCAAGAGACTGTTGCATGATCTTGGTTAGCACTTTGTAAATAACTTCTTTCATTTCTTTGAGTACTATTGGGAGGATCTCATCCTGCCCAGGGGATATGTTTATTTTAAGAGATCATAGTCCCTTTAACACTTCTGCCTCTGTCATGCTAAAGTTATTTAAAACTCTATAGGAACAGGTCGACATGTGGGGCATGTTTGTCTGTATCCTCCTTTGTAAAAACTTGTGAAAAATAATCATTTAATATATTTGCTGTTATTTCTTCTTTGTCTATGATTTTGCCATTTGTATCTCTTAGATATTTAACCTCCTCTTTGAATGTTCTCTTGCTGTTATAATATTGGAAAAACATTTTGGAATTGTTTTTAGCTTCCTTAGCAATGTTCATTTCTATCTCTCTCTTGGTCTTTCTAACTTCCTTTTTGACTTGCGTTTGCAGTTCCAAGTACTCTTTCTGTGTACTTTGTTTCTGGTCCCTTTTAAACGCTCTGTAAAGTGCCTTTTTTCACTGAATATTTTTTTAAATTGATCTATTAAACCATTTTGGCCATTTTGTTTTAGATTTAGATTTGTCTACTTTTGGGATGTAATTGTTTTGCGCCTCTAGTACTACATTTAAAAAAAAAAAACAGCTATACTTTTTCTGTGGATGTTTTCTCTATTTTACTCCAATCTACTTCTGTTAGTCTCTTTTTCATACCTTCATAGTTTGCTTTTCTAAAATTGTAAACCTTAGCTTAGTCTTTACTTTTTGGGTTTTAAAAATCACTTCAAATGAGACCATGTTGTGGTCTAAGTTTGCCAATGGTTCTCTGACCTCTGTTTCAGTTATTCTGTCTTTGTTATTTGACAAATTGACAAATTGCGTTAGGAAGCAGTCATTTGTCATTTCCACCATTTCAATTTCGTCCTTCGTGCTCCCCACCAGGTTTTCCCATTTTTTTATGAGGGAAGTTGAAATCCCTATTAGTATGGTTTCTCCTTTGCTACACTCATTTCTAATGTCATTGTATAACAGATTATTTTGCTCGGCACCTGAGTTTGGCGGTCCATAGCATGCTCCTATTATTATGCCCTTCGAATTTTTGTCCATTATTCTGACCCATATTGATTCGGCGTTGTTTTCTTCGTCCAGATTTAACACTTGGGCTTCAAGACTATTTCTTATGTATAGCGCTACCCCTCTGCCTCTTCTGTCCTGCCTGTCTTTCTATACAGTGTATACCCACTAATATTATATTCGTCTCCATCACTCTCAGACAACCAAGTTTCTGTAACACCTATTACATCGTAGTTACTTGTTAGTGCAGTAGCTTCAAGTTCTAACATTTTGTTTCTGAGACTTCTAGCATTTAGATAAATACATTTAATGGCTGTCTTACCTGAGTTGTTGCCCTTGTTTTGATGTGGTCTCCCTTCTTTTTTGTTTTCTCCCCACTTACTTTCTAGTTTAAATGCTTCTAAACCTCCTCAAGGATCCTTTCTCAGCGTAGATTGATTATATAATTCCATGTAATATAGTTCCATGAAGTGCTTTCTGGCTTGAATATTGCCACAGTTAAAAACAACTGCAGTAGTATCTTTAATAAACCAAATCCAAAGGCAAATGACTAAAGTTGAAAAAGGCATAGACATATCAAACAAGCCTGAAGCTACCAGTTCTTGTTAAATGTATTGTGTAATAGGAAAACCATATCACTATCCAAAATATCTGAGGGGCATCTTTGCTAAAGTGCAGTCCATTTATCTTTGTCCGTTATTTGGGGTAAAGCTAAAGACTGATGACAGTGTAGTAGGGTCTTATTATTTTATTATAATTCACGTGTGTATTGTGTGTCTCATATTATTTTTGATAAATGTGTATTGTGTGTATTGATTATTTATACAAATGTGTGTTTTGTTGTACAGCACTTTATTATTATTATTTTTCATCACGAGTGTGGTTTGATGTATTTGCTTTCACTGGCCCCTAAACTACTTTCTCTCTTTCCTCTATGGAATTATACGAAGGACTGTCTCTGCCCAACGCACACCTCCTGTTGCTTAGCAACCGCGTCTCCCGTTCCACTGCTCTGCTTGCCAGTGACTTGCTACTCGAGCGCCCCGCCCTGCCAATTATCGACTGCCTTTATAAATGCGGAAGAATATTGTGATAGGGAGACCCTGACCTGTAAAGGAGATTCCTTGCTGCAGACTGGAGCTGGAAGGTGGAGAGACTGTATAACTTCTTGTAGCACACCAGGGAAGGCTGTGTTTGACTGTGAGTGTATCATTACCAACACGTGGTATAGCGTGTTGGGGTTCCCCGGTCAGTGAGCCTGTCAGTTTATTGTTAACGTTGTGCGGTTTACTTGATAGCTGTCCCGCTCCTGCAGCAAGGAATCCTTTGTGTTTAATTTGTTACATTTTATTTTATTCTTGCGTGCATGCAGCTGTTTTATATATTTCTTTTAAATAGATTGTGAGGAATTTGTACTGTGCACCTTACAAATGTAGTCTAGTTTGTAACAAGACCATTTAATTGCTGACGTTGTTGTCCACTCTGTATACATCAAAAAAAGAACAGATCTGCTGTAAAGTGGTTAAATAACTTTACTACAAGAAACTGACAGATGCAAGTATTTCATACAAACTGCAATAATATAATCTGTTGTAATTAGTTTAATTAACTTCACTACAAGAAACTGATAGATTTAAAATGTGTTTTATTGTATAATCCCTAAATATACTAGACAATTGTTATAGACTGTGAACTGAAGGTGGCATTGTCATATGGTTTACATTATTGTTAATATGCTTGAGATTTTTAAAAACAATTATTACTAACAAAAACTTGTAAAGATTACTTTTGGTGCATGATTGCTGGGCTTTTCCTGGATAAAAGAGTTTGTGCGGGAACCAACCACTCGAGGTCCTTGCCCTCAATAAACACAAGGTGGCGTAGTCAAATTATTAACATAAATTTAGCTCTTATAAAGACCTGTTACAACAGCAATCCTTGAAACAGTGCCACTAATTGTTTAGATAGGCCTCACAAGATCGCATGCCCCACTTCACTCTCTGGAATATGTTCTTTTGTACAAATAGCCTGTAGAAGAAATAGACATGATAAGTTTACTTATAATACTAGCATATTTAAAAAAAAAAAAATCTAAATTAAACTATGATATGCAATTGTT
The DNA here is from genome assembly GCF_902713425.1 of Acipenser ruthenus. Lineage (NCBI taxonomy): Eukaryota > Metazoa > Chordata > Actinopteri > Acipenseriformes > Acipenseridae > Acipenser > Acipenser ruthenus. Next base: position 39,739,347 of record NC_081193.1, on the reverse strand, counting down.
GAATAACACATTTATAGCCCTGGGGCCCGTTTCACAAAAAATGATTTTCACCAGAAACCTTTTCATTGCAGATCCTGTTTTAGGACATACCATGGCGCTCACACTACTAGCTCACTGTACTCGACTACTTACCCAAGGCAGCTTTCGTTTTCATCTGACTCAGATGAAGAATTTCTCTCCTTCTGGCTGTCTTCCTTCAACAAATAATCCACTGGAAAAATCTTTCAAAGAAATCTGCCCATCCTGTTTCTCCTTCATTTGACAATGCTGCTGCTGCTGCTTCAGCCGCTGCTTATACAGCTGTGCCTGCAGCCATTCCTCTTCGCCACGCTATCTAGACTGGCCCATCGACAAACTTGGGAAAGCTCTTTTCAAAAAAGGATTGCCCATTGAAGCAGGGAGCGATCTGGCTGCTTTATTTGTTTCATATTGCAAATCCATATCGGCCGAGCCTGTCTTTCCTCCTCAAAAGTCAAAGCAGAGATCCAAACTAGTCAGTTCAAGCTCTGCCCCTGCTACATTGCAAGCTTTACTCGCGTCCGATTCAGCAAATACAATCCCTCAGTTTTCAATTTCATCTGATCCTTCCTCTGATTTGCGCTATCAGATTTTTAACAATATCAAGCAACTCATTCATCCTCTTTCCACCACAATTTCTACAGTATCTGATCGTCTGGATGCACTAGATAGCAGGATCACTCGCTTGGAACCAGCAGCCATTACTTCCTCATCAATGGCAACAACGGTAGTGTTGTGGATCACAGGGTAGTTGACTGTGGAGAGCTGTCTGTTACTCTAAAATCTCAGGATCCTCGGCTGTGTAAAAAACTCACTCTTGGAGAATTTTTGCTTGCATTTTCTGTTTTTCGCGATATCCTTTGTGAAGTTTATGCTCACCGACGACAAGAACTGGACTCATTTATTTAACCCTTTGAGTAGTGTGAACGTACTGGTATATTCGCTGCTCTCTGGTCCCTGGGGCGTACGAATGTACCAGTACGTTCTGCAAATTTAAACTTGAATTACACTATGTAACACAATTTTTGTTCCTGGGTAGTAAGTGTTATTTCCTAATTGCTTATGCCTCAAAAGTATATAAAATGGCTATTATTCCCCACAAACTTTGCTTTTGTGACCAGGACAGTGATATTTTGAAATTTACCTATTTCCAATGAGAAAACGGGCGAATTTGTGTCTTTTCGTTCACATAAAGTCAGAAAAAAACAACATATGAATCCAAATTAACATGTATTTATACTAAAGTAATACAAAAATGACTACAAAAGATTTAGAAGTGAGTAGTTTTTCGAGATTTACGATTATACTGTAAATCACTTTCACGAATCAGCCCCCAAATGTAGTCTCCCATCATGTTCTCGTTATACTGTCCTTGGTAGCGGCGTTCAAAGTCCAGTATATTCTGGTGGAAGCACTCGCCTTGCTCCTCCGAGTACGCTCCCATGTTCTCCTTGAATTTATCAAGATGAGCATCAAGGATATGGACTTTGAGGGACATCCTACAGCCCATTCTGCCGTAGTTCTTCACCAGAGTCTCAACCAGCTCCACATAGTTTTCGGCCTTGTGATTGCCCAGGAAGCCCCGAACCACTGCGACAAAGCTGTTATTGAGCCTACAAAACTCCTAATAACATGATATTGTAACACTAGGTTTCTGTAACACCATTTAGTGGTCTCTTGCGCCCTCTGCCAGATATTGGCTGAATTACATACAAAAAACCTAGTCAAAAAATGTTAACAATGTCTCGCAGCTGGTAGAAAACCACCACACACCGCGGAAGTCATTCAAGTCACCCAAGCTTAGACAACCCAACAAGGATCACTGACCAACATTTTCCACATCCCATACCCCAAACAGCAAAGGGCAGTCGTATACAGCGCAGGTGTCACGTCTGTATCCACACCACTCGTAGGCCCAGGCAGAGGAAGGATACACGATTTACGTGCATGGAGTGCAACACAGCTCTGTGCATTGCTCCATGCTTCAAGGAGTATCATACGCTGAAGCATTAGACACTCTCACTCCCTCCGCCCCCACAACCTGTTTACCCGGATATGATTTATTCATCTCGCCCTTTTTTTTTTGTTAGGATGCATAGTTGTGGTTGTTCCACCCTGTTGTTTATAGTTTATTGTCTACCTGTTATATTTTAGACAAAACCTTTCCCTATGACAAAATAAAGTATATTTATTTGTTTTATTTATTTACGGTAATTATTTGTTTACATCTTTTCATAGTGATGTAAATAAACTGCTAATAGGCCTACTAACAAAATGTATCGAGATTTGTCAATGTGATACGTGTAAATAGTTATTTAATTCATTGTAATCAACACATTTATCTTTTGTTTGTATTTTGTCAGTATTCATTACATATAAACATGTAGCTTTCAGCTTATTTGTATGCTGTACTCGTAATAATCAAACGCATGCAGAAGAAAAACTGGCAGGGCATTTTAGAACTCACTACCCAAAGGGTTAACATCGTTGCAGCGTTTTTCGATGAGTATCGTAAAGCTTTTTCAGACAAAGCAGCATCTCGGTTAGCATTGGTCAATACACTGATTGACTGGTCTCAACCTGATCACGATCTCTTTTAATAGATTCCTCAGTGGTCTCCGTGCTAATGCTTTCAGAGTTTGTGCTTCCACAGCCCATTCCACCTCTTTGTGTCCAAAAGCAGCCTCCTCTTCAGTCTCCTCATCAGCCTCAAATTATTCTCCCCCTGCTCTCGACAACACTCCTTTTTTTAGGAATCGTGCATCTGCAGTTTCTCCTATTCATTCTTCAGCTCAGCCTGCTTTTTCAACAAGCAAATATTCTCATGGAAGACCCATCAAATATTACAGGGGCGGTCAGCTGTACAATAATTCCAATTCTTCGTTCTGCATTTCCAAAGGATGCCGTTTTTTGTTTTTTTTTACATCTGTGCAGTTTCTGTGGCGATGCTCATTCACATTCCATCTGCCCTCTTTCATCTAAATGACAGCCCCTCCAGCTGATTCGCTCCTAGAACTCAGGTTTCTCTTGTCGGCTTCTCAGATGTCTGGCCTCCAGAAATAAAAAAATCTTCCTCCTCAGCTTAAATCCACAGGCTTACTTGAAGTATTCCCTGTTGTCGTTGCAGCCTATCTTTGAGGCCCATTTTGACAGAGAAATCTATCTTATTTTTCTATCTATTGTTCATATTATTAATTTGCTCTTCTCTCCTTGATATTATTCCACTAAATAAAGTATTGCTAGCATGCCTGGAGTGGGGGCTATCTCTCCACCCGGTTTCCTCCCACAAAGGCGGGTTTTTTCCTCTCGAGGGGTTTAATTAGTTAGTATTAAAAAAAAAAAAAATTGAGATTTTTTATATTATATATATATATATATATATATATATATATATATATATATATATATATATATATATATATAATTTGTTGTAATTAATCAGAGCCCTGGCCCTCTTTATGTGTTTATTTCTTATTCTCTTTTCCAGCACTTTTGTTCTCCCTGCTTAGATCGCGAGGCTCTCTATGCAGCCTCGGAGCGTCAGTCGAGTCTGACCTCTCTCGACTAGACTCAGTAATCCAGGGAGACCTTGGTTTGTCCTCCTATCCTTCCTTACTTTCCCCTTGGGGGAAATCCTCGCTTCCCGGCCTTGGAGGTCGATCGGTTCGGTCTCAACCCAGGGAGGGCGGTTCTCCGAGTAGTCAAGGGGAAACGCCTATTCTGTTACTAAGTCACAAGAACCATGTCTTTATTCTAGTAGTCCCTTATGCAGACCTGGCTCCTGCCTCGTGAATTTATTAAATACAGTAATATACAAAAAGTACCGATTTATTCAGTATGATAATAGCATTATTTGGTAGATTGCCTCGATTTAAACTGGTGACAATAAAGTAACAATAAATAACATAAAGTGATATAAATAAATAAAATGGACCAAACTCAAGTGACAAAAATAGTGATAAGCGCCTCCTTCTCACTTCGAGATAAAAACTCGAAGAAACCTGCCAGATCCCCAAATCACGGAAACAAAAATCACTTTCCTCAGTTAGTCTCAGCTACAGTTCACCACAGCAATAACAAAGCTTTGTTACAGCAGCCACCTCCATGTTATTACAGGCCCCACACATTTAAATAAATGAGGCTAAACGCAGCTTGATTATCAGACATGCCCCCTAATAGAGACTAATAAAAAAGTCAAGGTAGACAGTGTGCTTAGCTGGCTATGTATGTTTCGGCCAAAAGCCCCTTTTCAGCTGTGTAGAAAGAAAGGTAAACACAGATCAGTAAATTTTTTCTTTAAATACGTTTGTTACACAGCCTTTGATTTTTTTTTTTTTTTTACACAGCTGAAGAAGAGCTTTCCTTATGTATGTATGTCTAGAACTTAAAAGTACAGCCTGTCAATTCTACGCAGCTCCAAATCTCTGTCAGCAGTGAGGTATTTTGGTTTTCTCAATCAACTTTAAAGCTTTTTCATCTGCCTTCTTTTTCCTTCTTTTAATTGCTAGATCTATCCATTTCTTTCTTATTTCGGCTACTGTTCTTTGCTCCTCACCAACAGTGTTTACCGTATCAGTGATCATCTGCAAACTTGCCAAAAAGAATGGATTTGTGGCCACCAGCCATTTCAATAATTGTATCATTCTTTTTTCTTTAAAAAAAGAGCAGCTTTCCTTTGCAATCCTTCCATTGTGTATTTACTAATCAGTCACTGTGCCTTAAAATTGATTACCGAGTTATTGATTTCACTTATCGCAGATCGCAAAAGAGTGAGCGCAAGCGACGGCACTTGCGAAGTGCTTTATGAAACGCACGCAGCGCCAACCTCTGCGTCCTCACAACCTCATCGCAAGCACATCGCAATTGCACGACTTTTGTGAAATGGGCCCCTGAAATGCAAAATATAAATACGTATACAAACTATAGATAAATGTTAACTCTTCCAGAAACATGAACATTGAAAACCTAACATCACAAAATAATAATACATTTAAGTGAAAAAGTTGGTCTTATAAAAAAAAGACAAAATTCATAGTGCAGAATATTATAGCCCTACAGCCCCTGTAAAGTACCACTGAGGGAAATACTTGAGAAGAGAGGATAAGTAGTGTTAAGTTAATCTAAACTATCCACTCTACCAGATATCACTTATCAGTTGACATTGACATTCCTTTTTTGTTATAACATGAGGGAAACCTTTTATATACAACTAGGAACCTACACGACAGATGTGAAATCTCCTGTGTTTTGAAGGAAACTTCAATATACTCTTGGTTTTGGTTTTACAAACCTGTAACTGCATACGGGCCTATTCAATATGTTTATGTTAAGCATTGGGTACATTTGTGGGAAGAGAACTTGGAGAATTTCAAATATCTTTCCTCCCACCTTGTACTGTATTTATTCTGAAAGTTGCTCATGCTAAAGTGTTATTTAAATGTTATTTTATTTTTTAAAGTAATCAACATACTTAATCAAAAGCATAAACCGGCACTGCAATAATTTTATATTATAAATTCAATGGTCTTTAAGCATGCTACATAGCAATATAACAACCACAATGCATGTACATTCAGTACCTGTAAAAATACTTATTTCATTGTCCTACCACACAGTTGGTCTAATGTCATATAGTTACCTAAGAGGAGACTGAACTTCAAGATCAGCTGTTGTTCCAGAAACACATATCAATCAAAAGGTTATTGAATGCATTTTTTAATTTTTGACTTGTAATATAAAGAATGTATTCTTATTCAAGTAAAAAGTTGTAGAAATTGATCCGATACATTTTTTGTGAGTAGAGTCACAAGGAGTTTGCATGGACTCAATCTTAATGTGTGCATACAGCATACATGGGAGACATTGGCTTTGCAGATTATCCATCGTAAAGAAATATATGTATGATTTTGCAAGTTATTGGGTGCACTGAATTTTAAAGACTTTGTGCAAATGGATTTGCTTTATGCAGCACTATGTCATTTGTAGATAAATATCTACACAACACATAAAGGCATCTGCCAAATAAATAAAAATGTTGTTGAGCTACTGGGATTTTGTTCATTTTTAATTTCAGTTGGTTGAAGCAACTAATCTTTTCTGCATCAGTCATCAAATGTATAATGTCAAGCAATAGTCTTCTTCAGATATGGGGCTATACATGATACCCCTTCAGTATAGGACCTCTTTCACACCATTCTGTTTTTAATGCTTTTCCACAACCAGGGTTTCCTCCCAAGTTAAGGGTTTTTCTATCTTCCGAAGTGAGGATTGACTTTTAGGGGTTTCTTTCTTTTAATCCCATTTCCTGCTAAGCCTATATGTCCTTAAAAGTGAGAACCAGGGCCATGGCAATACTAAATTGTTTCATATTATGCAAACTAAAATAAGCATACAGTGAACAGTGTATGAGAAGACATAAAGAGGTTTGCTTTGCCCACGCCTAATATTCCTGTGAGTATAAGACCCTCATTTTATTTTTGTGGACAAGATTGTTTAAACTTTTATTTTTGCTCTGTGTTTTTGTTCAACCTGTTTATTTATTTTTGCTTAAATAAAATGGCTCTGCAGTGCGTTTTTCACCTGAGTACCTGGCTGTGTTGTATCTGTCAGCTTCCGTATCTGGTCTGGGGAATCATCAACACTCAGCTACCCTGTCACACATGATGTCCTGCGTGCTAGAACACCAGCAGAGGAAGACTGCCTGCTGTTTCCAGATCGACCAGCAAAGGAAGATTGCCTGCTGTTTCCACCTCCACCAGCAAAGGAAGATTGCCTGCTGTTTCCATCGCCACCAGCAAAGGAAGATTGCCTGCTGTTTCTGACTCCACCAGCAGGGGAAGATTAACTGCTGCTCCTACCACCACCAGCAGAGGAAGATTGCCTGCTGTTTCCACCTCCACCAGCAGGGGAAGATTACCTGCTGCTCATACCGCCACCAGCATGTAAGTTGACAGTCTTTCTGCTCTCAGATAGGGAGCCGCCATGTAAATAGGTATTGTAATGAGGAAGAAGTAAACTCCAATACAACACGACCGAGGTTTGGAAGTCAAAGGGGCTGTGCAACGCTTGATGGAATGGCTACAGGTAAACATAGTAAGTTCTGCCTATCATCCTCCAAGTCAAGGGAAAGTCAAAAGGTTGCACAGATCCCTAAGAAAGAAAATATTGTATGACCTACTCAACTTAAGACAAGGAGGATTGAATTGGACCAGGTATTTGCCATCTTATGCCTCAGGAATGAATGAGGATCATAAAGAAGTGTTGAATTGGAAGTCTCCATTTCAAGTCTACTATGGCCAAAAAAGCAACCAAGTTCTCCAGCAATTGAATGGTTCTGCATCGGAAATCAGCACGCAACGCAATTAGAGACCAGTGGCTCCTACTTCTGAATTCAGTTTGAAAAGAGAAGGTCGTCAGTACGTCGTATGGCAGTGGCGGTAACCGTGTGCTGCATGGGACGGATGCATGGTTAGACGAGGTATGGAATTAAATCCGCCATCGGTTTATCATGTTGATAATGAGGTATTAGTTAGGGTCAGCAATAGTCGACATTGTGTGCCAAAATAACACCATGTAGTGCATGGCAGAATTACCAAAAGAAACTTGAAGTTGTCCCAGTATAAAGAGCGTTTTTCCCCCCCCCCTAACAGTGAAAATAGCATTGAGAAGTGGTTCTCAGTCACTGACATTACAAGTATTACCAGAGATGCAGAGAACAAGCGACGGAAATGATCCATGTCTCTGTCAACATCCAAACGAAGTCAACTAAGACAAAAGTACCTAATTCCTTACACACATGAGGAATGACATGTAGCGTCAGATTGGGTCATAATATCATTTTGTGTATGAAATTATCAGAAATGGAATACACAGAGGGGGGTCCTAAGCCATTCTCTCTGTCTACATGGTTTCTTGTAACAAACTCCCCCACTGACAAAGAATGCTTTTAAAAAGAGTTGTAAACTAAATACTGGACAAGTGGTTTATCTTCACCATCGCTGAATAAATCCTGTGGTGCCGGCAGTGTCTTGCAAAGGGTACAAACCAGACGGTTTTGAATGCTTTGACACCTCGGACAGAAAACGGTCCATCGCATAAATCCAGCCGATAGGGTCGAAACAGCAGACCAATTGAGAACACTGGGCCGTCTCGGAACGAGAACAGCCAATGGGAAAACACTCCATGTGGACTCAGGCACAGCCCGAAATAAAAAAGAGAGATGTAGAAAAGGACAAGCGCGACATTCAAACAGCACTCAACACCTGAGAAACAGGGCTCCTAATACACATAACAGGGCTCTGAACTTTGAAAATCTGAAGACCTGTAGCCTGCAAGCGGCTTGAGATACCGTTTTCAGAAACTCTGATATGGTGTAACAACCCTAGTGTGTGCCTTAGTGTGGGAGTCCGCAGAGTAAGACGTCTAAAATCCTAAAAGTACTTGAAATCAAATATCTAACGCCTCGATTGATCACCAAAGTAAAAGAGATTTTAACATATTATTTGAAGTCGACAGGGATTGAAATATATTCAACCTATTAAGCTAGTAGTGGTGGAGTTTGCAGTGGAATATCCCAGGCGTAACCAGACGAAGACTGCACATCTTGTGGATGATTTGCTGTTTCAGTGGAATACCTAAATAGTTAATGACTCTTGTTTTTGTAAAAACATTTTCTTTCGTACCCTGAAGTGGAGACGAGACATGAGGAAAACAGAAACCGGAATCTGAACTTTTCCTTCGCCTACAGGGGCGCCTTTGAGTGCTTGTTTTGTTGAAGACACGTATAAGCTGAAGGAGGAGCGAAAGTCCGTTAAGTATTCAACATGTAGTGTTTTATCCTCTTATGAACTCGAGAATAAGCCAGCCTTAAAGTCAAATTAATGTTTTGTAGAAAAGTAGTATTGCTTTCAATTTATGCTATGAGCTAATGAACACTATAGTAATTGTTTGTTGTGTGTGATTTATACAAATTGATGTGGGTTTTACAAGGCAATTGTCATTCTGCGTTTAAAGCTAGAATCCAAATTTAGCTGTCTTGATAATAGGTAATTCTCGATAGGTTGTCTAGACGCAAAGAGCGTCTTTATCTTGCAAGCGTGAGAATTGCCGTCTGAACCAAAACATATATATGAGACTGATTTAACAATGCTTTGATTATCAAATATTAACGAAAGTAAATATTTGTGTTACTAACGATGCCCCTGTTAAGACTAACCTTCATCTTAAATAACTGTCAGAAATGTGGTTGTAACTTTTAAGGGAATCTCCCATAGATTGCTTTGGATCGCTAATCAACTATCAGGAGTGGGGTGTCGTTTATATTTTCTATTTGTTTAGTTTAGTTAATTCTTCCTTTCTGTATTACTTTAGTTTAGTTGTTGCACCTTTCATTTTTTTTATTTAGTTTTATTTCTAATAAAACTGTTCTTTTATATTCACTAGAAGCGTGTCCAGTCTGATTATTTCAGTATTGATGGGTCCTACATGATTTTGAATTCAAATAAGGTGTTATATGATTACAACTTAAACTAGTCCAAATACAAATATACCTTGCACACTACATACATATCTTCTGGCTTGACCATCCAGTTCGATCCACAACCTGATGGTAACTCAGTTTGCAGCTATGGCTGACCAGTTGGCAGACTGGGGTCTATTTAGGACAGCTACAACACTGAGACAAGAAATCGTTGCAGATATGACATCAAACCCATTTGCAATCGATGGAACTTGAAGCTTATGTGGAAGGAAATTACTTGGATGCATAATTGCTACAGATAGCACAGCACAGAACGTATGGCGACTATACGATGTGTGGTCCAGTGGTTAAAGAAAAGGGCTTGTACCAGGAGGTCCCCGGTTCAAATCCCACCTCAGCCACTGACTCATTGTGTGACCCTGAACAAGTCACTTAACCTCCTTGTGCTCTGTCTTTCGGGTGAGACGTAGTTGTAAGTGACTCTGCAGCTGATGCATAGTTCACACACCCTAGTCTCTGTAAGTCGCCTTGGATAAAGATGTCTGCTAAATAAATAATATCACACTCTGTCGAGCGTCTCAATTGTTTCAAGTACAGTTTCTTATTATTTCCACCACAGGCCCTGAGGCGACGACTATCATTTCCCTATCCCATGGCTACTGTGAAAGCTTGCTAATGCTAGTCCTAGGCCACATAGTGGAAGGACATGGGGAACATTACTTGAGCCTCCGTAGATTGGTCAGTCATTATGTGCAAGCCATTCAGGAAGCTGAGCAGGAACATTTGATGTATTTTGGTGCAGGTCAAGATGTTAGCATTTCTTCAACTCCTGATGGAACTGCTTTGCATTGTAATATTACCAATGATGCAGCTCCCGATGGTTGCTGTGTTGCTGCTGCTGCTGTAGAAAGTCTAGGCCCTTTGTCTCTACCAGTGGAAATTATTTTGTTGATCATCAGGTGAACGCTGGGAATGGATATGGCAATGCTCAGAACATTCAATCACGCTTCGCAGTACCTACCCTGGTTGCACATTAGTGATTCTTTGGCTAATGGTTTGGACGTCATTGGTGCCATTGAATCCCCTGTTAGTTTTATGAGGCTATGCAGACTGGCTGGTACAGGGAGTGGTCTGTCTTTTTGTATACAGGAACTATTTTCTATTAATAGAAGATGGATGCATGCTTGGCTGGTGCTGTCTGATGCATCGCATGGCCGTTACAGGGTAGATGATATTTTCTGGAAATACCAGACACCATTGTTGAATATATATTTTAAGTTGTTAGTATTAGAATGTTCCATTTGAATTGGAACATTTCTTATTTGCTAGTGTTCTTTATCTCATATTTGTTAGTGTTTATATCTGCCATATGTTATATATTTTTGCAGTTGTGTTAATGCCAAATGTTTGATGTAAAAAACATTGTGTCTTGCTTTCAAGGGGATGCCAAAAATGGGAAAATCACTGCTGATTAAGTTTTCAGCAGAAACAGTTGTCATGTCTTGAAAGTGAAAAGTATTTTGTGATTGCACAGTTTAAAAAAGTGGTTTACCTTTTTTTGCACATTTAAATGTTTTTATTGTGTGTTCTCTTAAGTGTATAAATATTGTGATTGTTTAAAGGTTTAAACTTGTAATGGACAGAAAAACATCTCTGATCATGTATGCCTAGATCTTGTTTTTGTTAGTTAGCTTTGGGATAATGGAAGGAATTTACCCTGTCATGTGATGACGTTTAAGGTCTAATTGGGGCAGCAGTGTGGAGTAGTGGTTAGGGCTCTGGACTCCTGACCGGAGGGTTGTGGGTTCAATCCCCAGTGGGGGACACTGCTGTTGTACCCTTGAGCAAGGTACTTTACCTAGATTGCTCCAGTAAAAACCCAGCTGTATAAATGGGTAATTGTATGTAAAATAATGTGATATCTGTATAATGTATGTAAAATAATGTGAATCTGTATAATGTGAAATAATGTGATATCTTGTAACAATTGTAAGTCGCCCTGGATAAGGGCGTCTGCTAAGAAATATATAAATAAAAAAAATAAAAATAATTGATCTATCATTGAAGGCACACAATTTCTTTAATGTGTTTTTTTTATATGAAATAAAATTATGAAATTATTTTTATTTAAGAATACTGTAAAAAAAAAAAATCATGGTATTGGGCTAATTTCCGTGCAGCTCGTGAAATCGCGATTTTCATAGGGCCTTACACATATTACAGCTCCCTTAGTGGTTGCTTCTGCAACACCCTGCACATAATTAAATGCGGTGCACTCAGCTACCCTGGCACGAGCAGCCATGCTGTACAGTAAATAGGGACCATGACATTTCTGAAGCATGGAAACAGTTAATTTTCCACCAAGTCATTTCTTAAGCGTATTTTAGAATACTGTACAGGGTAAAAACCTGTCTGTTTTTGGTTTGTAGATTTTGACAAATACCTAAGGGAATACAGTTTGTTTGGATAACTGAATACAAACAAAATTCCAACAGAAGAAAAAATAGGGTCATTTATTATATTTTTGTAAATAATGATTTCCATTTGTTAAACATATTTCAGTCCAGCCAGTTACAGTAAGTCCTATTCATCCATATAAACTACACTGTATATCAAACATTTAACAATAATCCTAATAATGCCAATTAGATAACTATTTATTTGTTTTTGATTAATTCAGTAGGCAACTTTCTCTTATTTACCACGCTCTTGAAATGTAGTTTAATTTATTAAAACTAAGAACATACATTCAAAATAGTCTCATTCACAAAATAATGGTACTAATTTTTATATATATATATACAGCTCTGGAAAAAATTAAGAGACCACTGCAAAATTATCAGTTTCTCTGGTTTTACTATTTATAGGTATGTAAATTCCAAATAAAAATATTGTCATTTAGAGCATTTATTTGCAGAAAATGACAACTGGTCAAAATAACAAAAAAGATACAGTGTTGTCAGACCTCGAATAATGCAAAGAAAATAAGTTCATATTCATTTTTAAACAACACAATACTAATGTTTTAACTTAAGAAGAGTTCAGAAATCAATATTTGGTGGAATAACCCTGATTTTCAAGCACAGCTTTCATGCGTCTTGGCATGCTCTCCACCAGTCTTTCACATTGATGTTGGGTGACTTTATGCCACTCCTGGCGCAAAAATTCAAGCAGCTCAGCTTTGTTTGATGGCTTGTGACCATCCATCTTCCTCTTGATCACATTCCAGAGGTTTTCAATGGGGTTCAGGTCTGGAGATTGGGCTGGCCATGACAGGGTCTTGATCTGGTGGTCCTCCATCCACACCTTGATTGACCTGGCTGTGTGGCATGGAGCATTGTCCTGCTGGAAAAACCAATCCTCAGAGTTGGGGGAACATTGTCAGAGCAGAAGGAAGCAAGTTTTCTTCCAGGACAACTTTGTACTTGGCTTGATTCATGCGTCCTTCACAAAGACAAATCTGCCCGATTCCAGCCTTGCTGAAGCACCCCCAGATGAGTCCAATTTTCAGCTTTGCCCAACACCTGGTCATCTAATGGTTAGACGGAGACCTGGAGAGGCCTACAAGCCACAGTGTCTCGCACCCACTGTGAAATGTGGTGGAGGATCGGTGATGATCTGGGGGTGCTTCAGCAAGGCTGGAATCGGGCAGCTTGCTTCCTTCTGCTCTGACAATGTTCCCCCAACTCTGAGGATTGGTTTTTCCAGCAGGACAATGCTCCATGCCACACAGCCAGGTCAATCAAGGTGTGGATGGAGGACCACCAGATCAAGACCCTGTCATGGCCAGCCCAATCTCCAGACCTGAACCCCATTGAAAACCTCTGGAATGTGATCAAGAGGAAGATGGATGGTCATAAGCCATCAAACAAAGCTGAGCTGCTTGAATTTTTGCGCCAGGAGTGGCATAAAGTCACCCAACATCAATGTGAAAGACTGGTGGAGAGCATGCCAAGACGCATGAAAGCTGTGCTTGAAAATCAGGGTTATTCCACCAAATATTGATTTCTGAACTCTTCCTAAGTTAAAACATTAGTATTGTGTTGTTTAAAAATGAATATGAACTTATTTTCTTTGCATTATTCGAGGTCTGACAACACTGCATCTTTTTTGTTATTTTGACCAGTTGTCATTTTCTGCAAATAAATGCTCTAAATGACAATATTTTTATTTGGAATTTTGGAGAAATGTTGTCAGTAGTTTATAGAATAATACAAAAATGTTCATTTTACCCAAACACATACCTATAAATAGTAAAACCAGAGAAACTGATCATTTTGCAGTGGTCTCTTAATTTTTTCCAGAGCTATATATATATATATATAAACAAGACTGCAACTCACTCGGGTTCGTTATCCCTTTAAAAACCGACCCAAGACACAGAAATTGTATTTTAAGCGCGGTTGCGCTATTTTTAATAAACAAACAAACAAACAAAATAAACAAAACACCTAGCTCTCTTCGAGCACTAACTAAACATAAACACTGGAACCTAAACTAAAAACAGGACAGCTAAGCTGTTTACCTGTTGTCAAAAACTAAAACAAAGTTACACAGCACTCCAACAAAAAGCACACACTCGCAACCAGCCTCTTCACACAGTAGCCCTGAACAGCCTAGCTGCTTCTCTTTTATACCCTGCACCTGGCTCTAATTTACAATTATTACCAGGTGCAGGGGATAGTCACTAATAAAATAATTAACAAAAATAATTAAACAATAAAACAAAACAATTAAATTAAACCAGTATGCATTTGCACATGTTTTTCATGCAGGGAGGATTAACCCCCTCCCTGCTGTGTGTTTCAATCTATATCTATATATCTATATATCTATATATCTATATATCTATATATCTATATATATATATCTATATATATCTATATATATCTATATATATATATACACATATATACACACATATACACACACATATATATATATATATATATATATATATATACATACATATATATATATATATATATATATATATATATATATATATACATATATATACATATATATATATATATATTATTGTCCCCAACATTTAATGTGAATTAAGAGCTGTTAGCTTACAAAGGAAAATTCAAACACTTTCAACAACAGCTCAATCTTCATTGAAACCACCAAGGTACCTTAAAGCATGATCGTCCTACACAGCCAAACAAGTGCCGTTGGTTCATGAAATCACAGTTAATTTACAGCTGGGAAAAAAGCTTTCAGCATTCTGCAGTTATCTGAATTATTATATTTCTTTAAAATGATCTCTTTACTAGTAGCCCGAGTGTCAGATTTAATAAAGAAAACAAAGCAAAGCTAAAAATAAAAGTTTACCACAAAAGGCAAGCGCTAGTCTCACTAAAAGAGGTCTTGCTCCAGGAACCTGCTATACTACGAAAACCTTCTCTATACACTATTTGGGATCACCCTACCCTAAACTCACCTACTTCTGGAGTACCGGCATCCTCACGGTGATTCCTGCCTCTTCAAATGGCCTCGGCTGGGCAATGCCTTCACAAGCACCGTCTTGGAGTGGAAGGGTTTCATGCAGCAGTTCTCTTCATGGAGCGGATGTTAACAAGCACAAGCTTTCGCTCAGCGTCCATCTGTGTAGCAATGGCCGTGCAATAGCCTTGAGTTGTGGCGTTTTTGTGCTCTGCTTAGCCTCCCCGGGTATGAACCCCAGCCAATCTGGACCTCCCGATCAGCTCAGCGCCGATGAGCCTACCTGCTCAATAGGTTGCCTAACAACGGGTCTCCTGTTCCGCATCCCAGCTGCACAGTTACCAGCGACGGCTCTCCCTGTCACATAAATGGAGTAAAACAGGAATGCATAACAGTATTGTATTGACAATAACTGAAATGTAATACATAATCAGTGTTGTTACACTGATGAATGCATTATCAAAAATATTTTTGCATAGTTTTACCTCAGAATGTATGCATTATCTACAGTCAGCAGGGACTATTTTATTCTCAAGAGGTGCAGTCCCTGCTTTCACAAACAAACTATACTATGTTATCAAAGTAAGAAAGACATTTTTTATGACTTCACATAAACGTTGTCTCGCCAGCAACATACAACAGTGTCCTAAACTGGGCAGCAGTCTTCAATAGTGTGAATAGGTTTATAAAGTAGGCCCTATTTGTTTTGAGCAGACATGATTCTTCATAAAACCAATTAACTGTAGAACGTTTCACCACTTTATGCATTACAAATTGATATATTCAGGCAAACGATAAAAAAATTGAACGAGTTAGATAGAAAACATAACTTCAATTTAGGTAAGTTAAGCCTTGAATTATTTGAAGAAACTGTAGTAAGATAAACAAACACAATACAGTGTATTATTCTGAAAGGTGAGTGATGTAGTACAGTATTTTGTGCACTTCTTAAAACACTAAAAATAAAAGGTCCATGATCCTAATGCAAGAACATCAATTTCTCAGAACTAATAGCAGTACCCAGTGAACATTTACCTGTGATCATAAGGTTCATATTTAAACAAAAAAAATGTACACACTCTATTTTAATTTAGACTATGGGAGCTGCAGTTATTACTTTAATAAAATCAATAAAAAGAAATGATGTGCCTGTGTCATGGGTGGGGTGACCAAGGGTAACCACAAGTAAATGAATAATTTGATTAGTACCAACTACGCCACATCGAGTTTGAAAAGGGCAAGGACCTTTAGTAGTAATAACCTTCCCGGAACAGGTTATTTTGATCCCTGGGAGCCCATACACACACACACTAAGGGAAACCCAGGTAGGCTCAAACAAATTTTTATTGTTTCAACAGGGTAAAAAATACTCCACACACAAGTTCCACACACAAACTCGCAACAAATAGAAACAGTTAAAAAATAAAGGCAAACCTAAAAAATACAAATTACCTCCTGTTGGTAAAAGTCTCTAAAAAAAAAAAAAAAAAAAAAATAATGTTTGTGCTTAGCTGCCACACAAAAATTCCAGTAAAAGTATTGGAAGTCCGATTAAAGTTGGTTCCTAAACCGCTCAGCTGCCCACTCGTCCCGACGTCCACTATCCCACGTATCGAACCGCCAATGGACCTCACTGCAATGATACGCTGACCCACTGAAGAAGATGAAGATGATGGAGATCCCGGGGAACCTGAGAGGGGGAAGGGGGGGGGGCAAAGAAGGAGGACATCAGAAACGTGTACAACGGTAAGTAAAACTTTCTCATACACTCCGGTGTTCCAGCTGGTTACTTCCCCTTAGCTTATCTCTGAATCTTGTGTATCTCTCTCTCTCTCTCTCTCTCTGGTTCTGGAACCCAACTGTTGCCCCCAGCAGTGGACAGGTAAGTATCACTCTCGAATGGACCCCTGGACTTCGATCTCTAACGTGGACCTGGTAAGTATCACCCTGGTGGGCTTCAGGCGTACCCGGACAGAAAACACAGAGCCGACTCAGGGTGGGTAAATATAAGTTATGGAGATACAGTTTGTAATATATCAAAGTCTAAAAAAAAATAAGCAACTAATAATGAACGTCACTTTGTAACGGCGTCAAGCTCTGGGGTGCCAGATAGTAATAAATGTCCTATCAAATTATTTAACTTAACCACCTTACCAGGACCAGAAGACCAGAAAACCCATTATCCTATTCAAGTCCTATATCAACCAGAGTAAAAGGGGACTAGTAATTAATTGAATGATCAAACAAGTTGCTTATGAGGTAAAACATATATATATTTAGATGGCTCCAGCTTTAAGTCCATTTACCCCAAAATAATGAAACCAAATTATAAACAAAATAAAAAAAACAAGTTTTACAGAACAAAGAAACAAAACATGTACAGAACAAAATATTAATTAACCAAACATAAAAATAACAGTTAATTGCTATGGTAGTAACAAACAGTACACAACAATGAAAAGCTTTTCATCCCTATTGGAAACCTGCTTTAAATACGGTCCTTCCAAGAGACAAACTAACTTTACCATCGTGTTACCAAAGACACCTCTTTAGTAATCAACGCCAGTGGTTGCGGGAATATACCCTCACGAGCCAATTTACACTATTAAACTGCAAGCCGGGTTTCAATAGTCTCAGCAAACACACACAACGCAATATACATACCCAACAATGAATCAACAAAGCAAAAGTTAATTAACAATTTACTAAAATAAAATACAGAAACAAAAAAAACAACAGTATACTATAAAGCAATATTTATAGTTATTTACTGGTCAAAACAAAATAAATAAATAGAAGAAAAATAATAAAGTACGGAAAATAACACACGAGTCTGTAACACACAAGGATTGGCGGTAATTCTATAGCAGTTCTGATAGACAGAGTAATGTTCATTTAATATGCTGCCAGTCAGTTATATTCGAATTATTTTCTCTTCCTTACAGCGACTGAATTGGATATTGAACCAGTCACAAAAATGTCAATTTCCCTTTAGCAATCGAAACAACGATGCGGGAATCCTTTCAATGACCTAAAACCAAACTCCCCAATTTCAAAGCTGTACGACCTGTTCCGCTGGAACAAACAGGTTAGTTAACCTTGTTTGTTCATCTGGCCTCCGGCACGTAGTTTGTTCCAAATACTTGGCAAGTAGTTTAGTCAACGTTTTCCTCATGCAGCCGCTGATAATATAGAACACTTTTCCTTTTCAAAATTGTTTCGTTCGAACACGCCATCAGTCACAGCACTCAGCTCCAAACTTCCTGATGACATCACACAATGCCTTCCATCCCAGACTGCATAGCAAACAGGAACCGCCAACCTCCATACAGCACCCGTAGTGACCTCCAGCAAGCCTCCTCAACAAGCTAATTGTTCAGCTTTTATACGCAAGTGGCTCTCTGTTAAACGTACAGTACCGATATGTCATGTTTGCCACATTCTCCCCCCTTTAAAAAAACACAAGTCATTGTGTTTAAATCCTCGTTGGTAAAACCAGCAAACTCTGACTCTTCATCCACATCATCATCCTTAAAGATTTCAAGCACCTTTTGACGAAGTTGGAAATCATGCTCTTCGGCTGTAGGATAAAAGGGTTTAACATCACAAACATGGATAGTCCTGACATCTTGTCCGGTGTCTTCTAAACAAACTAGATAACTCACTGGACCCCGTTTCTCAACAATGCGATAAGGGCCTTTCCAGCGAGGTGCTAGTTTGGAAGTAAACTTCTTGGAAGCATCAGAAAGAACATGATTACGCACCCACACTCTATCTTGGGACTTGTAACTAACAGTTCTTCGATGCTTATCATAATTCCTCTTTTGTCGCGCTTTAGCTTTGGCAACATTGCTTTGCACATGCTCCTTCAGATCATGAACCAGTTGTAGGGTGTCATAAGCAGGCATGTCAGGTGATATACCTGCTCCAGACAAGGCTTGATCGATAGGTCCCTTCAGTGATCTGCCTAAGTTGAGCTCTGCAGGAGAATAACCAGTAGTCTCCTGCTTAGATGAATTAATAGCATATCTGAACTCTGCTAAATAGCAATCCCATTTAGCATGTCGTTCCTGCACATAGGATGCCATCATAGACTTCAATATTCTGTTAATACGCTCAGAAAAATTCGTCTGCGGATGATATGCAGTTGTCTGTTTCTTTACTACATTCCACTGCTTACAAAGAGCAGTCAACACTTCTGATACAAACTGCGGACCCCGATCAGATAAAAGATAAGCAGGCGTACCCCAACGTGTAAATATGTCTTTTCTCAGACAGTTAGCAATGGTTACAGCTTTTGCCTGTCTTAATGGAAAAAGTTCAACCCAGCGGGTGTAATAGTCTACCACCACTAGCAATTGCGTATTGTTGTTGGAACTGTTAGGCAGGGGACCCATAAGGTCAACTCCAACCATTTCCCATGGTCGAGTGACTGTAATAGACTGTAATTTACCCACAGGGCGAGTATTTTCAGGTTTTACAGACTGACAAACTTGACAGTTGCGCACATAAGTAACAACATCTTTCCATATCCCTGGCCAATATGCTGTTTGCAGGATACGGTGCAGAGTTTTATACCGACCCATGTGCCCACTCATAGGATTACTATGATAGGCATGCAACACATCAGCTCGTAAACTCTTTGGTATATAGAGTTGGTACTTTGTAGTATTGTACATTTTACTCACTCTATAAATCTTGTCCTCTAAAACAACATAGGCCTTTTCATTTTGTTCAGAGATGGTATCATCTTCAATCTTTTCCAGAAGAGTTTGATAAATTCTCTGTACTTCCGGATCTTCTCTTTGCGCACTCCAAACATCATCATCTGTATAAGGAAATGGAGTATAACTTTGCCCAGCTGCTAGTTGTTCCACTTGTACTCCTAATAGAATTTTCTCAGTTGTCCCTAATGGAGCACGTGACAAAGCATCTGGGGCTTCATTCAGCTTACCCTTCCGAAACTCCACAGTAAAATCAAATTCTTGAAGGCGTAGAGCCCATCGAATGAGTCTAGAGTTAGGCTTTGTAGTATTAAAAACCCACAAAATAGCCGAGTGATCCGTAACCACTTTAAACGGTTTGCCTTCTAAATATTGTCTCCATTTCTCTAAAGACCACACAACTGCTAAGCATTCCTGCTCAGTGGTAGTATAATTCTTCTCCGGAGGAGTCAATGCTCGACTGGCATACGCTAACACCTCTTCTTGAGTAGGAGATAAGCGCTGCACCAATATAGCTCCCAAGCCAAAACCACTGGCGTCAGTATAGACCACTAAAGGCAACTCATTGTTCGGGTGACCAAGCACTGGTGGTGACATTAAATGTCCTTTCAGTTGTTCAAATGCTGACTGACATTCAGGAGACCACCTCCACTTCACACCTTTCTTCTTAAGAGTGTTCAAAGGCTCAGCAATGACAGAGAATCCAGGAACAAAGCGATGATACCAGCCTGCCATTCCTAAGAACCTTTGCAAGTCCCTTAAATTAGCTGGTACTGGATAATGCTGAATTGCTTCAGTCTTTGCAGGATCTGCATACACACCTGCTGTAGAAACAATATGTCCCAAAAATTTAATCTCAGTTTTGCAAAATTGACACTTCTTTAAATTAATAGTAAGGCCAGCCTCTTGAAGTTTATCAAAGACTGACCGGATATCCTTTAAATGCTGTTCTTTGTTTGCTGAGTAAATGATCACATCATCTAGATATACTAAGCAAACCTTACCACGCAAATCTCCTAACACCAACTCCATTAAGCGTTGAAAAGATGCTGGAGCATTTTTAAGGCCAAAAGGCATGACCTTAAATTGATACAAGCCATAGTTTGTTACAAATGCTGTCAATGGTTTGCAAGTCTCATCCATTTGGACTTGCCAATAACCACTATTCAAGTCAATTGTAGAAAACACTTGTGAACCAGACAACGAAGTTAACATATCATTAATTGTAGGCATAGGATAAGCATCAGTTATTGTTTGAGCATTTAATTTACGATAATCTACACAAAATCTTTGGGAGACATCTTTCTTAGGGACAAGTACTACAGGGGAACTCCATGGAGAATATGAAGGTTCAATTATTCCCTTATCTAGCATATCATCCAAATGCTCTTTCACCATTTGTTGCTTTCCTGCAGACATTGGATATGACCGTTGTTTGATTGCAGGACCTTCCCTAACATGGATCTTATGAGATAACACTGCAGTCTTTCCAAGTTTTGGGGTACAAACACCCAAATACACTTCCATCACATCAGCCATTTCTTTTTCACACTCAAATACAGTATCCATTCGAGACAAAGCCTCCTTCACATACAGTTTACGCTTTTCTTCCACAGACATTTCTGATTTTAACTCTACTGCAACTACTGGATTAATCTTGGTATACACAAAAGTATTAGTGGTAGATTCACATGTATGCCAAGTATTTAAATGTGCAAAACCTGGTTGAAAAGGGAATTTCTCTTTCTGCATAACATAGTAAAGGTTTTTTACATCTATCAACATTCCAGTTGACGTAATAAAATCTAAACCCAAAATTAGAGCAAAAGCCAACCCATTCCCAGACACCACTGCTACTGGCATTGCAACTATTACGCCATGAAAATTAACTTCTAGATTAGCAGAACCTAATGGACAACTTGGGTCACCATTCGCTAAAAACAAAGTACCTCCTTTCCAAGGTTGCAACTTCTCATTGGACACACACATTTTTTTCCACAAATCCTCATGCAATAAAGTACACGAAGCACCAGTATCTAACAATCCCTTACCTTCCCACTGTCTAATGCCAACAGAAACTATCAATTGTTGCAAGACATTGGGTGGGATTTTCTTTTCTTTGTTAGGTTTTCTAGTCTGTCCTTTAGGATTAATGACATCCGTCACCTCTTCTCCTTTTGCAGTTGTTACTACACCAACTTTAGGTTTGTAGCCTTCTTTTTTAAACAATGGGCATTGTTTTGGTAAATGTTCCTGTTTACACCTCCAACAAAGTACATTATCCTTGCTCGCCACTGGGGTAACTTGCTGCCCTTTATATACCCTTTCTTTATTACCACCATAGGTCTGGCGCCCGTCAAACTCTGATTGAGCAGCCAGATCCTTCTCAATTTGTCTTCCTAACTGCACAAGCTCCTCTACTGTATTAACTCTACCTCTCAAATGACTAACATATTTAGGATTCATATTCTTTAACATGAGTTTTACAACCTCCGTCTCTTGAATTGAAGATTTCCACCTTCTACACAAAGCACGAAAACTATATGCATAATTCTGTACCGATTCTGTTGATCCTTGCACTCGAGTTTTCACTCGCTCCTCCAATTCATCTTCATAATCATCTGAAAGAAATGCAGACATAAACTTCTCCTTGAAATCTGCCCAACTAATAACTTGCTCTCTAGCAATCTCCCACCAATCACGGGCTATGCCATGTAAAACATTACTCACTGTAGCCAGTATTTCATAATCAGACATAGGACGCAGGGCAAGAAAATCACTACATTTGGCTAAATATTTCACAGGATCACTTTCATCATGCACTCTTCCAAAAGACGGAAAATTAATTTTAACAGGCAACTTAGCTGCTGTTACACCAGTTTCTCCTCTCACTTGTGCACTACTTTCCAATGACAAACCAACATCCCCTTTCTTATGGTTTGCTTCCAACACCCTCACACGTTTTGTTAAGATCTCAGAACACTCTTCCAATTGCTTCACTTCCTGTACTGTCCGACAAACCAACAAATCCCGTTCATCTGCTACACGATTCTCAAGCTTATTCTGCGTTTGCAAATTTAAAATCAGTTCCTTCACATCTTCTATGTTAGCCCTACATTCTTCCCTTAAATGCTTAATTACACCATTGAGACTTTTAGTGACAGCATCAGACAACTCATTCACCGATGTTTCAATAACACATGGTATATATCGCTTTAAACCCTCAATGCTTTCAATAATAAACCCTTGCTCCTGTTTAAGATCAACCAATTCTTTTTCCATAGCTAGTTGTTTTCTTGAGTTTTCCTGCACAATGGTTTGCAATTCATTTACCATCTGTCTACTTATTTCCACTGATTGCGCCAACACCCGTATATCTAAATCTCCTGATCGTAAACCCAACGGTGTAGGCAATGGCCTTAAAGGAGGATATTCTTGAGGCGAACAAACACCCTCAGTTTCAAAATCTAGCAAGGACATATCAGCTGTAGGCATTAACTGATCATCACTCAATTCAAAAACATTAGCCATTTTTTCCCCCTCTAAAACAATCGCCCAATTATCAACTCCAATTAATTATATCCCAATTAGTCCAGTACTAATTAGCTCTGTCCCATCTGGGGTGCCACTTATGTAACGGCGTCCCATCTGGGGTGCCACTTATGTAACGGCGTCAAGCTCTGGGGTGCCAGATAGTAATAAATGTCCTATCAAATTATTTAACTTAACCACCTTACCAGGACCAGAAGACCAGAAAACCCATTATCCTATTCAAGTCCTATATCAACCAGAGTAAAAGGGGACTAGTAATTAGTCGACTGAATTGGATATTGAACCAGTCACAAAAATGTCAATTTCCCTTTAGCAATCGAAACAACGATGCGGGAATCCTTTCAATGACCTAAAACCAAACTCCCCAATTTCAAAGCTGTACGACCTGTTCCGCTGGAACAAACAGGTTAGTTAACCTTGTTTGTTCATCTGGCCTCCGGCACGTAGTTTGTTCCAAATACTTGGCAAGTAGTTTAGTCAACGTTTTCCTCATGCAGCCGCTGATAATATAGAACACTTTTCCTTTTCAAAATTGTTTCGTTCGAACACGCCATCAGTCACAGCACTCAGCTCCAAACTTCCTGATGACATCACACAATGCCTTCCATCCCAGACTGCATAGCAAACAGGAACCGCCAACCTCCATACAGCACCCGTAGTGACCTCCAGCAAGCCTCCTCAACAAGCTAATTGTTCAGCTTTTATACGCAAGTGGCTCTCTGTTAAACGTACAGTACCGATATGTCATGTTTGCCACAACTTCCCTTCTCTCTCTTCACCGGTCACAGACTCCTGGCACCGTCTGCTCAAACCTAGACAGCCCCTGCAATGTAACCCGGCCAAACAAAAGCAAAAAATAAAAAGATGTATACAGATGTATACAAAAAACATCTTTCTAAAATCCCAATGAGCTTCGCAGTGTCGGGTAGCTTTAAAAAAAAAACAGCCCAATATGACGGGATATGAAAAGCAGTCACAAAAAGTTATTGCAGTACATAAACAAAGAAAAAGAGAAAATCAAAAAAATATAAACAGAAAAATTGTAGCACAGTCCCAAAACAACAAAAATCCCAAAACAGCAAAACAAAGGAATCCAAATCTGTTAATTGCCCTACAGCCAGAATTCTTCTTTCAGGGTAGCCAAGACTCTCTTCCTTTTTTCCGTCTCTTCTGTCCATTTAACGATTCCAGTTTTCCATCAGCAGCCACAACCAGACTGCTTCCCCAGACTGCTTCCCTACACCGCTCTCTCCCTCCCTCCTTCCTGTCCTTCCTCTTTTATATCCCCCTGGACACTCTCATTCGCTGGACTGGGTGTGGGGCGGGACTTCCTACTAATGTAGGGAAAGTGCTCATGCAGATGGTAAAATAGTGTGCACACAAAAATAAACAGTGATTTAAACATGCAGATTTCAAAGTGCAACAACAAAAAGAAAATACAAAAGAAAAACATATCAGGTAAGTGCACATAAACGGAAAACACAATAATAAATCATTTCAGTGCACAAAATAATAATAATTAATAAAACATTATTAGCTGTGTGGTCCAGTGGTTAAAGAAAAGGGTTCGTAACCAGGAGGTCCCCAGTTCAAATCCCACCTCAGCCACTGACTCATTGTGTGACCCTGAGCAAGTCACTTAACCTCCTTGTGCTCTGTCTTTCGGGTGAGATGTAATTGTAAGTGACTCTGCAGCTGATGCATAGTTCACACACCCTAGTCTCTGTAAGTCGCCTTGGATAAAGGCGTCTGCTAAATAAACAAATAATAAAAAAAAGACACTGTTTATCTCATTAGACTGAGAGGCATGCTGTAGCAGGGCGGTAGAGAGCCCTGCTGTGTAAATGTATTTATTTATTTTTAGAACGGGGTTTCCCCCTCCGCCCCTGTGTTATTTTATATTTGTTTTGTATTATTATTATTATTATTATTATTATGTATTTATTTATGACGGCGTAGCCGTGTATTTTGTTATTTTGTTTAGTAGCGTGGATTGGAAACCCCATCCACAGTAATTAATAAACTTGTGCAGATTGTGGCCGAGGGCTAATAGAATAGTTACTAGCCAGTTAAACCCCTCTGCCACGATATAAAAGGCTGCAGCTTTCTGCACTCCAGGTGGGTGTTAGAGAGGAGAGAGAAAACGAAGCGAAACGAAATGAAAAAACGTAAAGGATCAGTGAAGGCTATTGCCCAGCCTGATTGTGTTGTTTGTGTTTGTGATTATTTTTGTTTAACATTTTTATTTTGCTCTGTGAGCAAGTGTTTTGTGTTTGAACTTTTTATTTTATTTTTGTATTTAAATAAACGGCGCCCCGCGTCTTTATTTTGAACTGCAGTACTTGCTTGGTGTCAGTATTTTTCCCTTCCTGCTTCTGACCTGACGTCACCGCACAGCCACCCTGTCACACATGCCCATATGGTAGACACTAGAGACAATATTGAAAGTGTGATTTTTGTTACCTGGTTGCAAGCATAAGTACAGAAAGTCCTGGGCTACCACACTTTCTAGAGGAAACATACACGTGCCGCAGAGCTGTGCTGCACTATAGTTCTGCTGCAAAAACAGACTGAGAAGCACACACACTTTGTCTACAACGTCCCAGCTTTCTCCTACTTACAGTACAGGCAATGAGAGATCTGGGCCCTTGTTGTTCTTATGCTCAGCACAACGCAGCAAAATAGGAGTGGGTGTTTTTTCTTTCATTATTCACTCAGCATGGCCAAGCATATTCTAAAGAGGCATGCTTGTGCAGAAACATGTATGGCAATGTTAATAGCCTGCATTACAATGGCGTATTCTCTTTCTTGACTGCAGGCCAACCAATTGACGTCATTCCACATTGCCCTCCCAATGTCTCTCTCTCTCTCTCACTTCCCATGCTTGCTTTAGCTGCAAACCATAAACAAAAACATACACAAGAAAGCCTGAGGTGCAAAAATAGAAGGTATTAAGATTTTAATAAACTGAATTTGCTTGCTTACACTTGGACCAAATGGGAAAGCAGGGGTAAAAAGTGAAGTACCAGTATTTGGTGCAGGATGTGTACTGTGGTTGAGCTGATTCAAAACAATAAGCCTGCTTAAATGCACATAGAGAGAGAGAGAGAGAGAGAGAGAGAGAAACAATACAATCATATGCATTTCTCTGTATTTAAAGTATTATGGATTTTCTTGTTGCTACTGCATCTTGTAAAGCGCTTTGTGATGGTGATCCACTATGAACGGCACTATATAAAATAAAGATTGATTGATTGATTGATATCAATACACAACAGAAAAGATGAGTGAGGATAAGCTACTCCCAGGAGTTATCGCTACTACACACCTGATGCAATGCAACATGCAAATACATTGCAACAAAAATAATCAAACCTAAACTTCTGATAAACACCTCACACTCGCAACAAGCGACACAATGGGCAACACCGGAGCGATGCAAAATAAATAGGATTGTAGTATATTTTTTGAAAATATGTTGTGCTACAGCTAGGGGACTGATCAATCAGAGATCTTAATCAAAGCATGTGTTCTACTAGGAAATAGTACAATCTAAAAATGAAGTGATAAAAGTATCTACTCTGCCCGTGCCGCCTCCCTCTCCTCTGTCCTAATTCTCCTCGACCTCTCTGCAGCCTTTGACACAGTTGACCACTCTATTCTCCTGTCCTCCCTCGCTGACCTGGGACTCTCCGGTACTGCACTTCTCCTCCTACCTCTCCGAGCGCACATACCGGGTGTCCTGGCGTGGCTCACCCTTTGCCTCTTGCTCTCTTTTGACAGGTGTCCCCCAAGGCTCAGTCCTGGGACCCTTCCTGTTTTCTCTCTACACGCTCCCTGGGTGCTGGTGATGCCCAGACCTTCCTCTCCTTTCCCCCCTCTGACCCTGACGTTTCCTTCCGTATCTCTACCTGCCTCTTGGCCATCTCCTGGATGCACTCGCATCATCTCAAACTCAGCCTCTCCAAATCAGACCTCCTTTTCTTCCCCCTCTTCTTCCCCCACCGCTGATCTCTCTATCTCTATTCCTCTTGAATCCACCATCCTCTCCCTCCTCATCCACCAAGAACCTTGGTGTCACCCTCGACCCCTCCCTCTCCTACTCTCAGCACATCTCTACTCTGGCATGCTCCTTTCGCTTCTTCCTCTGCAACATACGCAGAATTAACCCCTTCCTCATCTGTATAAAAGCCTGTATAAAAATCCAGTACATTTTTGCTTGTTTGTTTTCTAGTGATCTAGTTTTCTCTTTAGTGCTTCAATATTAAAAAAATATCTAGAAATAAAATGTTGCACAAAATAAATAATACATGCAATTAAATCTGTCAATGGCTATTTATAAATTAAAGTTTATCAAAAGTAGTTTCTGTGTCACTCTACAAAAAAATCATATCACTTACAGTGTGTAGCAACTTTTAGAACCAAAAATAGATTTTTTAACCATGGAAGGAAAATTGCTTCTCTGTTCTGCGTTATAAAGAGAGAAAATAGAATGCTATAATTTGTTGGATATGTTCCCAAGTTAGCAGCTAACTCATGATGTATGTTTATGGGGCACTAAATCTAATTGCATTAACGTTTAGTTTGCCCCAAGGCTAAAAATGTAGGACATTCAAGGGATTAGACTCCAGATCACTTACCTACTCTGATATCATTAGTTTACCAGGAAAATAAAATTTTCCTTTTTTGAATAACACAAAAATAATTGTGTTTGTTTTGATTGTATAGCATTAGGTTTGTTTTCCTCAGGACTACAACCGATGAAAATAACGATCATATTTTGGAACCGATTTAAAAGCTTTTGGGGGGAACAAAAGGGGCTTCATCTCTTTTACAGGTGACAGGAAAGCCAGTGTTGTGTTTGGTTGACTGCTTAGTTGTTAAGCCTGCTGATCATAACTTTGAGGATCCACTGTACTGTACAGTAATCTGCATCAAAATCCTTATACACATGAACTAATGAAATAATAGAAAAGGGCTTTATCATCTGGTAAGGCCTGTCTTGTGCAGATAAATGTCTCGAGCCGAAGGTGAAGCCATCAGTCATTTTATCCACTATAATTTTTTTTTAATAAAATTACATTTAAGGGATATGATTCTATATATAGCTGTATGTTATCTGTGTCTTTAATGAAAATAAATTCAATCACTCAAACGTTAACAAATGGAGAGGATATAAAATTAAACTATGGGCATGGGGAGAAAAATAAATCTGCTGTTTGGCGTTTGTGACAGTCTGGCTCGCAGTGGTGAGGTTGATGACGTCACGGACCAGGAAGTAACTCAAACCAAAACAGTGGATGGGTGGGTAAAGCTGAATGCAATTGCATTCAGCGTATTTAATAAAAAAACAAATGATTTTAACAAAACACAAAACAAAAGGGCACGAGGGCCAAACAAATAAACAAACAAACAAGTAAGTGTCGTGCTGGATTATCCAGCACTTTTTAGCAATTGTTTTGAAATGTTGTTCTTTCTCTCCGCTCCCCGTACTCTCCTCTGTACACCCAACCCCGAGTGCAGAGAGCTGCATGTTTATATACTCTGGCCGAGGGATTAACTAGTTGTTAAATATCTCATTACCCCTCGGCCAGAGTCTGCACGCATTTGGTAAGGATGCATGACTGTCAGCTAGTTAAATAATCAGTAGCTGATCAGCCATGCATCCTCACGGGGGTTTTTAAATATAATAATAAAAGACGCGGCGCTTTTACCCGCGCCGCAAACAAAAATACAAATAATAATACATAGGGCGGGACACTCCGCCACAGCGTTGTTTTACCCTTTTGGTCCTTAAAAGTTATTCCTTATACTGCCTCCTGTTTCCAGGAAGTTTAGAGCTTGGAGCAAAAACATTTCATTACCACTTGTTTAAAAGCAGTGTAATTCTGTATGGTACTTATCAATTAGAATCTAACCTAATAAGTGCCAAGGACATTAAGTTTCTTTGACTGGCTCAGACAAAGTACTGTTTTGTGTTACATATAGTAAGTACCATTTGAGTTCCATTTAATTGTTCTGTGAGTTAGAAAGAACTCTAGTATGGTCTATCGTCATCATGACATCAGTAAGCATGGCACTGGAATCATTGATTGAAAGGGATTGAGCTGGTTTTAAAGTACACATTTGGATCATTTTACCATTTCGTAATTAAGGCCCAATATTAAAGCAGTTACACCAGTTTTGAATTTAAATCAAGGGGAGTAATGTTAAAACTTTACAATGCATTAGTAAGACCTCACCTAGAATATTGTGTTCAGTTCTGGTCACCTCGTTACAAAAAGGATATTGCTGCTCTAGAAAGAGTGCAAAGAAGAGCGACCAGGTTTAAAAGGCATGTCGTATGCAGACAGGATAATCTATTCAGTCTTGAACAAAGAAGACTACGTGGTGATCTGATTCGAGCATTCAAAATCCTAAAAGGTATAGACAGTGTCGACCCAGGGGACTTTTTTGACCTGAAAAAAGAAACAAGGGCCAGGGGTCACAAATGAAGATTAGATAAAGGGGCATTCAGAACAGAAAATAGGAGGCACTTTTTTACACAGAGAATTGTGTGGGTCTGGAACCAACTCCCCAGGAATGTTGTTGAAGCTGACACCCTGTGATCCTTCAAGAAGCTGCTTGATGAGATTCTGGGATCAATAAGCTACTAACAACCAAACAAGCAAGATGGGCTGAATGGCCTCCTCTCATTTGTAAACTTTCTTATGTTCTTATGTTCTTAAATCAGTTTTTAGTTTTTCCATTATTACCATAACAAAATTAAAGAACAACTCCCTTATAAAAGTTTCCCATAGTAATAGTGAAAGCATGGTGGAGCACAGGTAAGCACTCTAAAGCCCAGAGAGATATGGTAAAGTATATTAAAACATATTGCTCACCACAGTAAACTAGGGTAAATGCATAGTATAACCATGGGAAAGCAATTTCCACTCATTTTCCCTGACCACATTTACTTCCTCTGTTCTATCCCTTCTTCCCCTATTCTCTCAGCATTCAGTAGACTCTGCCACCATGACTCTTTATTCCTCTCTCACCGCAGCTCTTGACTTCTGTTCTATGATCTCCTGCCCTGCTCTCTCCTCAGCCCTGGCTATCCTCTACACTCCGCTCATCCTGTAATAAGCTGCACACTGCTGAGCGGAGATGGAAGCGATCCAAGCTACCCTATGAAGAACACTACTGCTTCCTCCTTTACTCCTACTCAACAGCCCTCACCTCTGCCAAACAGTCTTACTATCAATCCCCATTACCAACCCCCACTGACTTTGCGCCCTGGATTACTTGTGCCCTGGATCCCCTTCCTACTCACTTCTGTCAATCTATTGCCCCCACTCGTCTTCCTTTTATCTCCTCCCTCATTAACACCTCTCTGGCTCCTTTCCCTAAGCCTTCAAAACTGCTTGTGTCACCCCCATTCTTAAGAAACCTTGTCTTGACCCATTCTCTGCCTAGAACTATCGCCCTGTCTCTCACCTCCCGTTCCTCTCTAAGCAGCCCCTGGACCCTTGCTTAAAGTCCCCCTCCACTACTGAAATCTGAAATGGTGCCCCTGTCTGTGATGGTATTATATTATTTGCACTTAATATAAACTATACTGTCTAAGCAAAAGTCCAGAACAGGCAGAGGTTACTCTTAACCTGTGATTTACTGAAGATTTCCATTGAGAAATAATAATAATTAGAAGAAGTGCTCTGTCATGTATTCTTTAATACAGAAGGTTGCCGAACTTGAAAAACAAATTGGAATACTTAGAAGCATAAACGAAAATGAGCAGTTCATTGAAAATAGTTTTAACAAAATTAATAACACTTGGTTAGTTTTGGATACTGAAGGTGAGACTGAAAGCGGCTCTGATTTTAACTTTATAAATGCGCCTGCTCCATGTGACGTTTCAGTGCCACAGCATGACAGTGGAACTGTATGTGTAGAGAAGGTAAATATGGATGAAAGGCAGGAAGTAAGTGGGAACTGGGTAACTGTTACAAAACATACAAAGAGGAGGATGACATCGAGCAGTCAACATAGAGAGGAGATTGATCTAGCTAATAGATTCCAAGCACTGAGCAATGACGACCAAGTGCTGGATGAAAACAGGGGTGTGGTGTTGTTAGTAGGTGATTCAATTCTACGCTATGTCGACAGTGATTTTAGCCATAAAGATCCCATAAATAGGGTTGTTACCTGCCTCCCTGGAGCAAAAGTAAAGGATATTGAATCAAGACTGCACAGATTATTACATGACAAAAAAGAGTCTGTGGTCATTGTACATGCTGGTACAAATGACATAATGACACAAAAAATCTGAGATTCTGAAAGATGCTTAACAAGACAGCTGAAAAAGTTAGGATGCAGAATTATTCTATCAGGTCTACTACATGTTGTTGCTGGTGGGGATAAAGTATTGAGTAGAATTAAGGCTTTAAATACTTGGCTGGTTGGTTGGTGTGTTGAAGAAGGCCTGGGATTTATAAACAACTGGGATTGCTTTTGGAAAAGAAATATATATTATAGGAAAGATGGACTGCACCTAAATAGGTCAGGGGCAAGCAGGCTAGCTGATAACATCAAACACCACCTAGCAAGGTATTTAAACTCTTGATTGGATCAATATACGCCTAGGTTTATTTAATGTCAGGTCTCTGTCTAATAAGGCTCTGTTAATTAGTGATTTTATTCAGGATTACAACATTGATATTCTCTCTTTAACTGAAACTTGGTTTGGACCCAATGACAGTGTTTCCCTGATTGAGGCTTCTCCACCTAACTATTCTTTTTTCCAGAACGCTCGCTCTACTGGGTGGGGCAGTGGGCTTGCTACTGTTTTCCGTAGTGAACTTGGAATCAAACAGGAAATTGTTGAAATTTTAACTGTGACATTAAACAGTTCATTACCTGTTCATATTGTAATTATTTATCAACCACCTCAGTCAAAGCCGCAATTTCTGACTGAATTTGGGAATCTGCTGTCTATATTGACAGTTAAATATGATAGGATTCTTTTATTGTGTAATTTTAACCTTCATGTTGACATTGATTCTGATTCTAACTCCTTGAAGTTTTTGAGGCTACTGAATTCCTTAGATTATATCCTGCATGTCAAAGGTCCTACGCATAATCATGGCCATACTTTAGATCTGGTAATTTCTCGTGGTTTAGCTGTTAAGAACATCATAACCCTAGATCTTACTTTTTCTGATCATCTTGCCGTTCTTTTTTAGGTGAATCTGCCAGTATCTACAAAGACTGTGGACCGTACAGTTAAATCCCGGGTAATTAATTCTTCAGCTGCTGTTAAGCTTTCGGATGTATTGAGCTCATTATCACTCTGAGTCCACATCAGTAGATGACCTGATTAATACCTACAACACCACCTTGACTGGTATCTTAAATACTGTAGCGCCAATCAAAACTTGGAGCGTGTCTTTTAAAAAAAGCTCGCCGTGGTTTAATGATACAACTCATAAGATGAAATATGAGGTTCGTAAAATAGAACGGAGATGTTGGGAATATAAATTGCATGTTCATTACATTGCATGGAAGGACCACCTGGTTAAATATAGGAAGGCTCTGGCGTTGGAGTGAATTTCCATTGTTACGCAGATGATACTCAGCTGTACTTGTCTTTCAATCCAGATAATCCCTCTACTGGGGCGATTTCCATTACACGAGAGTTGCTTTGCAGACATAAAGTGTTACGATTAAGATGTCACAGAATTTTCTGATGTTGAATTCTGATATAACGGAGGTCATGCTTGTGGGTTCACAGCACCAATTAAAAAATGTTGATTTATATAAAGCAGTCTTTCCTCAGAACTAAAACGAAGCAAGAAATTTGGGGTCATTTTTTATCCTGTTCTATCATTTGAGTCCCATATTAGGAAAATTATTAATCATCTTTTTATCATTTGAGATCTATTGTTTCTGTATCTGATGCTGAGAGGCTAATGCATGCCTTTGTTTCATCAAGAATCGACTATGGTAATGCACTTTTTTTCTGGGATTCCAAAGTATTTGGTGTCTCACTTGCAGCTTATTCAGAATGCTGCTGCAAGAATTCTAACTAAAACCAGAAAAGAGGAACATCTTACTCCTGTCTTGGCCTCCTTACACTGGCTTCCTGTGCAGTTTCGAATTGATTTTAAAATGTTATTTTTAACTTATAAAGCCCTTAATGGATTAGCACCCAGTTATTTACAAGAGCTGTTCATCCCATACATTCCTAAACGGAATCTTAGATCTCAGGATGCAGGGCTCTTGGTTATTCCAAGGGTAAATATAAATAGTATGGGATTAAAGGCCTTTTCTTATAAGGCTCTGTGGCGGAGTGTCCCGCCCCTATTTATTATTATTTGTATTTTTGTTTGCGGCGCGGATAAAAGCGCCGAGTCTTTTATTATATTTAAAAACCCAGTGAGGATGCATGGTTGATCAGCTACTGATTATTTAACTAGCTGACAGTCATGCATCCTTACCAAACGCGTGCAGACTCTGGGGGGTAATAAGATAATTAACAACTAGTTAATCCCTCGGCCAGAGTATATAAACCTGCAGCTCTCTGCACTCGGGGTTGAGTGTAGAGAGGAGAGTACGGGGAGCAGAGAGAAAGAACAACATTTAAAAACAATTGCTAAAAAGTGCTGGATTATCCAGCACGACACTTACTTGTTTGTTTGTTTATTTGTTTGGCCCTCGTGCCCTTTTGTTTTGTGTTTTGTTAAAATCATTTGTTTGTTTATTAAATACGCTGAATGCAATTGCATTCAGCTTCACCTGCCCATCCACTGTTTTGGTTTGAGTTACTTCCTGGTCCGTGACGTCATCAACCTCACCACTGCGAGCCAGCCTGCCACAGGCTCCTACATTATCATTTTTGTCAGAGAAGCTAGGAGTCTTGCTGTTTTTAAGTAAAGATTGAAGACCTATTTATATACACAAGCCTTTTTATTATAGCCTTTCTATTTTTGATATCCATTATTACTGTTTTATTTTTTTTTTTTTATATACATGATTGGAAATTTATTCACTTTTTATTATAGTCTTTCTTATGTTATTATCAATTTTTAATGCTTTATTATGCTGTGTGTATTAAGTTTTTGTTTTGTTTTTTTTATGATGTTTTCTGTAAAGCACCTTGGGGTATATGACATAAGGTGCCATATAAATGAAATAAAAAAAATAAAATACATAAATCATATTATTCTAATTTAATTGAAACAAATGAAAATAATCCTAGATTTCTTTTTGCTACCCTAGATAAATTAATTAATTAGTGTGGCAGGATAAATAGGCTTTACCTGAGTGAAAGTGAAAACAAAGTATGAAAAAAAAAAAGATTAACAGCAAAACTAGAAAAGACCTTGAGACAATGTTGTTATGTTAAAGAGGCATAAGAAACGTATTTTCTTGATTGTTACAGCAGTGGATCTTAACAAAAAAAGATTGCAATAAATCACTTTAAAGAGTGGTGTTATTAAGATCTGCCAATTTTTAAATCAGTAACAAAAAATGTCTGCTATCTATACTGTTCACTGTCACTGCTGTTGGAATTGACTTTGACTCTTGGCTGTTTAATCTCCTGCCCTTTAAGTACATTCAAAGATCTTAGAACAGTGCATTGACTGGATTTTGACTCTGCTGGGTTAGCGATTGCTTCAATACAGGATGACACCGAGCTTGCTCTGCAGGGTCAGCAGATCCTGTAATACTTTGATGCTTTGCTTTTGCTGGCTGCTCCCTGACAGCTGTGTCACCTCTCAAACCAGGAAACACATGGAGCTTCCTGTCCATCCGGCTACTGGAAAGGAAATGTTATGTTCGGTTTCAGAACTCCTCAAAAACATTATCTGGAAGCTTCCGCGAGAGGTAACAAAGGAGCTTACGCACTCTCGGCTCATGAGCAGGTCCGCTTGGCATGGCGATGAGATTCCATGTACCCACCGCCTCTGCCCTTGTCATCACAAATTGAGATGATTTTGAAAAATGAACAGTGACCTCTTTTACTGGACATTTTACTGATTATCCTGGAAGTCTTTTTTACTTATTTTATGTTTTTTTACATAAAGTACGGTCATGCATGTCACGCGTGATCTCCCTCTATTGTTTTGAATGTCTTTCAGCAAAGTTTTTATTAAAATAATTAAACATCAGGTATTTAAAGAGACACTTCATATGATCTACATTTTTCTGAATATGTAATTTCTTACCTAGTTTTTAATCTACTATTACATGTGTTTTGTATATCATAAAGACTCTTTCAGAACCTAAACAAAAAGCTTTTGACAACATAATGATTTTATGAAACAGATACTTTAATGTTTAAAAGTGATGTTAATGTGTAAATTAGCATATTCCAACACAAATGTACCCTAACTCTAAATCATATCCCTATAGGCCTATTAACCTTGATTTGAAACTTCATTCAACATTGTTTTCTTTGAAACCAGGGCTGCAGTTAAGGGGTAAAATAGGGGGTGTAACATCACTCCAATTGATGGTTTCTTGACATACTGTTGATATCAATACTGACATTTTTGCAGCAGAGTTGAAAAAATGACTTATTGTTAATCTATAAACCAATAATAATCAAAACAATGTGATGAAGACACATAAGATAAAACTAAACAATTTATATAACAATTTTATATTGGTACATGCACAAAAAAAAAAAAAAAAAAACTAGAACAGACTCCATTCCCAACACAATGCCAGTCAGTGGCAACATGCTACAGTACAGGGGGTGGGCAGGATACATATTACTGTATTTTATATGACTAAATAAAGATATTTTTATAAACTTCTAAGTTGACACCCTTGTGTATAAAGTTGTGGCAGTGTAAGGGGTCGTGCTTGGTGAGACAGACTAGGGAGAACTCTGTACCAAGTTGTCAACTCCTCCCTTGTACAAAATAAGCGCCAGCTTCCCTTGTACAAATAGTTTTATGTTTTGTGGTAGTTTGCCAAGGATAGGCTTAAAGCCCATTTTCCTGCATGAAAATTGTCCCCCTGGTTACCTCTATTCCAGCCTTGTGAGAATGTGGCTCGAGTGGAGGAAACAGGGACCCTGATTGGTTGGCCCAGGCCCGTAGGAAGCATTTTGAAAGTGATACGGCCATACCACATGAGTCAATAGCGAGATGTAGCCATGTAGCTAATAAAGTATGCCATTCAATACTGGGTTTCTTCTGTTAGAATGGCGATTTTATATTAAGAACAACTGAAAAAGAAACAAGGAGATTTATTGTTATGAATTGTCATTTTCAAAACACACAAAATTGCATTTATTATTTATTATCTATTTAATATTTTTATTATTTAATGTTTTATTCTCCTTTATTAACCGAATACAGTGTTTTGTGTCCCTTTTGCAATTTTTGGAAATGTTTTGTTACATTATTTTTACGTTTAAGTTTTTGTAGCTATTGTTTCACTTCAATTTTGTTCCTTCTCCCGCAGTTACATAGCAAGAGTGCCATTTCTATTCTATTATAAAACCAAAATGCTGAAAAGCACATATGCAATAGTATTTTTTAGAATATTTGCCAAGCTCTGTAAATGTCAATAAGGAAAGGGATATAAATAAGGAGAAATCACAAGTCAAAACAACAACTGTTATTTTATCTATCGCCTTTCAAGAGGAAGCATCACAAAGCGCTGTACATCAAATTGCTTTCATACCAAATAAAATATCACTCTAAAACTATTTAAATAGAAACTGAAACTTTAACTCTTTAAACTCAGCCCTTTTCCCGCCTGTTTTTCACTGTTTTCATTTATGTATGTGTAACTACTGGATAGTTTGTGCTGCATGCATGTAACTTATATCAAATGAAAGGCCACACAATTTCCTTTCATATTATATAAGTCGCAACATGATCAGGCATACTGTATGTGGTAGAGATGAAAATATATGTTAAAAAAGAAACTTTTCTAAAAAAAATCATATTTGGTCACTGCTATATATTTTTTAATCATAGATGGCTCAAAAAACACTGCACCATTGAACTTCAATATGAAATGAAAATGGGGAAAAAATGAAGCAAATTTGTGCAATCCCGTGCCTAAATACAACTATATGTTTTAAATCACTCGTGCTACACAGACCCATTTATATCCCATGCAGCAATATCTATACACCAACATTAACACGCCACACACAACACAGAACACATAAATACGCACAGGGGTGGGGCACCACGCAACATATGTCCTCCCTTGTGCGCAGCACACATGGCCTCAAAGGCCACCTCCCCCCTTAAAAACCCCAAAGTCTCGGTCAGGGTCCTGGGCCCAGAACGAAGGCACCACTGGGCCCACGGGTGTCAATGTTGCCAGTGTCAGTGCTGTCAGCAGAAAGGCTGACAGTGGGGCACATTCCTCATCCCGTAGCACCCCGGACATGCTGACAGCAGAGTGGCACACTCCAGCAGCAGATGTGCTGACAGGTAGACGTGCTGACAGCGCCAAGGCTGGCTCCTCCAGCAAAGGCAGGTGAGGTAGTGGACATGCTGCCAGCAGAAAGGTGGACAGTGGTGTGGCCCACTCCGCCAGAGGCCACAGCAAACCCCTGGGGGTCAGCATCAAATGACCCCCATGCGGTGGCAAACTAGCCTCCCCAGGTGATGGCGAACAACCCTCCCGAGGCGAAGGCGAACAAGCATCCCCAGGCAAAGGCGAGCAAGCCTCCCCAGATGATGCAAGTGTGGCAGCCCTAGGCTGTGCAGCCTCGGCAGCCCTAGGCGGTGCATGCTTTGCAGGCTCGGGCAGGAGCAACCGGTAGTCTCCCTCTAGCGGTGGAGGCGGGAGCAGCAGGCAGTCTCCCTGTACCTGCTAAAACGAGATTACAATTAGGAATAGAGGGTTGAGGGCTCCCAAGTGGCACATCTGGTAAAGGTGCTCTGCGTGGAGTGTAGGATGCGCCCTATGACCTGGACATCACCGGCTATTCGAGCCCAGGCTATTCCACTGCTGACCAGGGGGCGGCGATCAATTGGCCGAGCGCAGCCCGGGGGGGGAGGTCCAGGGTGTCCTCGGCTCACCGCGCACCAGCGACCCCTGTAGGCTGGCTGGGCACCTGCGGGCTTGCCTGTAAGCTGCCCAGAGCTGCGTTGTCATCTGATGATGTAGCTCTGAGGTGGCTGCATGGTGGGTGAAAAAAAGCGGTCGGCTGGCGGGACACTCTTCGGAGGACAGCGTGTGTTCGTCTTCGCCCTCCCGAGTCAGTGCGGGGGTGGTAGCGGTGAGCTGAGCCTAAAAATTATTATTATTATTATTTATTTCTTAGCAGACGCCCTTATCCACGGCGACTTACAATTGTTACAAGATATCACATTATACAGATATCACATTATTTTTACATACAATTACCCATTTATACAGTTGGGTTTTTACTGGAGCAATCTAGGTAAAGTACCTTGCTCAAGGGTACAACAGCAGTGTCCCCCACTGGGGATTGAACCCACAACCCTCCGGTCAAGAGTCCAGAGCCCTAACCACTACTCCACACTGCTGCCCTGTAATTCTAGAACTGCTCTTTTCAGCTTCCCTTAAATTGTGTACTGTGAGCACTGTGCTACAAATTGGACAGTGTAGGCAAAATGATTTCGTTTCTTTACTTTTTCATGAAGGGTTGAACCAGCTGAAGCTTCATTCCCATCACTACAGGCAAGTATTGTGTCAACAGGGGTAGAGTGTGTACAGTTTTTTCAAAGTGTGTATTCTTGGACTCCTGCCTGTGGGAACTATTTTCTGATGGTAGGGGAAAGTGTTTTATTTTCGTAGCTTTGTTAGTTTTCCCTTTTGTGAATTTTTTGTTTTATTTTGTAAATAAACGAGCCACAACCCAGTGCTTGAAAACCTCTCTGTCATTGCAATTACCAGTCCAACCCCTCACAAAAGGTACTGTTAAATGTTTGCTTCCTTGCACTTGACCAATTTATATTATGCTTCTAATTATTTAAAATTATGTTCTTCAAGTAGTTGCAATTGTGATGTTAACACAGTGTGTGTGTGTCTCAAGTGATTTCCTGTTATAGGTTTTAATATGGAAAATTGCATAGGCCAAGCCGGTATCAAATACATGTCTGTTTGTTTCTGCATCTCTGTATGCAACTTTCTCTCTGTATGCGATTAATTCCTGAAGAATTATTGTAAACTATGTTTTAAAAATAGTGGATTTTGCGCTAAAACAAATTACAGATTACACATATGATTTACCAGAGCCAGAATATTCATCTGCCCTTTGCTTCCCATTAACTGCTTCTCAAAATTGATTTTGTTTACCTGTATTTAGGTCAGATGGGGATATCTTCCTATTAGATTAACCTGGTGCACACACACTACAAACGTTACCAGTTTCTAATGCATGCATTGACTATAGCTTCTGATGAACTCTTTAATGCTGTCATTTCCTTAGGAAATGATCAGACCACCAAAGCACTAAATTGCATGACTGCTATCCTTTGGATCAGATGGAAAGGGTCCAGTGTACTCTTTGGACTTTAGAGATACCAGATCCCATGGTACACATTTAAGAAATATACTGGTTGGATGCTAGCCCATGCATCCTTGGTGGCTAAACTAAATCCCTCTGCAGATGAATAAGTGTTTTTTTAAACTTTTCCTTTGTGTTTCAATATCCTGTAATCTCCACAAATAATAAGCTTTGATGATCTGATGCTCTGTTATGTCACAATACTAACTAAGTGTCTGTGTTCTTTGGCGGATAAGCAACATTATGTAACACTAATGGAATGCTCTTCCGATCTGGAGAGGATCACTGTACAGAAGCGTGAGATCCCTTATTAAGACTGTGCCAGTCATTATGACATTGTTTTCATCCAGGACAATTATATTAAATCAAGCTCCGGGGACTTATAAAATTGCAGTGTTGCCCTGCAAGGTTTTGGTTTTCCAGTTTGTTTAAAGAATTTACTTGCGCTAGCTTTGGCCTTTAACGTTATCTCTGTTGAAATCCGGTTGTAATTCCATGTAATTGCATCCATCAGTCAATAAAACAGATATTCAGGTAGTAAATTATCAGCCATTTAAAAACTGATATCTACAAAATGGGACTAGTTATAAAACATTGGAGCTAACTTAGTTAACTTAAAAGGAGGGAGGGGGGTAAAGTTAGCTGTGTTTTGTTTTTGTCTGTGGGAAATGTTGGCTATTTTCTTCAGTCTTGGTCTGATACCGCCAATGGCAATGATTCAAGCATTGCATTCCCTAGTCAATCTCAATAACTACAAGTATGAAGAGTTCAATGAAGATTCATCTGAATTACTAAGTTTTGCTCTTCAACAAAACAAGATTTTTTCCCACTTGACTTCTTATTTCTCCTAATCTATCATCAGTAACTTTGATAGATTACAGTGATTTACAATGTTACTGATCTCAATGTAAAACACCCATCAGAAATGTCCTTGTATTGTATCACAAGTCTGTATCACACAGCTTGTATAAGATACAAATGGCACTGCAACATAGATTTCACTGGTACCTGAAGCTAAAAGCGAAGGGGAAAATGTGCCACCAATGGTAGACCTGCAACGTGTTAACACTGCACTGTCATCCCTTAACAATATGAATGCCAGGTACGTTTTAATGTTTTTTTTGTATTAGTTCACAGTAGTGTCTCATTAGCTCTTTGCTAATGAGACACTAAAATTTTCATTTAAGTTAACATAGTGAAATGAATAGAAAACTATGCTCTGCACATACTATATTGTATAGAAATCCTAAGAGCATTACAAAGTAGCTCATAAATAATACTTCTCAAGACTATTATGCAACTGTAAGCAGATGTTATTTCTTTTAGGACTGATCGAGCTTCCTTTAGCTCGAGATTCATCAAGGAAAGAGGATTAATGTATGTGAAATCAACACAAAAGCTTACATTATTAGATAATGTTATATAAAGTTACTTGTTCTGGTTTTACTTCAGAACATGAAACATATCTCCTGGCACTTCCTTTATTTTTGTAGTAGTATATATGGCAAGCCGAATTATCATTTAGAGCTATCTCAAATTAATTTAGAGATATCTCTAAATATTTAAAGATATCTCTAAATCATTTCTAGATTCCTCTAAATATCTGAAGATAGCTTTAAATATGTAAAGATATCTCTAAAACATTTTGAGATATCTAAAATACATTTAGAGAGATCTTAAATTGATTTACAGATATCTCTAAATGGAGCTTTAAATGAGATATCTAAAATGCATTTTGAGATAATGTAAAATTATTTCCTGTTCATTTAGAGATATCTGTAAATCATTTTAAGATATCTCGAAATAACTTCCTGTTCATTTAGAGATACCTCTAAATCATTTTAAGATATCTCGAAATAATCTCTAAATGGACAGGAAGTCCATTCAAAACAGAGCATTTTCACAGTAAGTCATTTTGAGATATCTTGAAATGGCTTCCTATTCATTTGAAGATATCTTCTAATGATTTCCTTTTCATTTGAAGATATCTTCAAATGATTTAGAGATAGCTCTAAATGAACAGGAATTTATTTAGATATATCTCTAAATGATTTAGATATCTCAAAATAACGTCAGGTTACTTACCATAACCCTGGTTCCCAGAAAAAGAAGATGACCACCAACGAACATTATGTATAGGATATGCCTGCCCATTGGGTAGGTATCACTGAGCTCTGTATACCAGAGTTGCCGATAGGCCCCTTCCTGGGATGATGCACTCGGACCCGCCCACCGAGGGAATAAAATTGTCAGCCATTTCTCTTTTTCCATCGAACCCGTGAGGGCGACCTATGCGACCTTGCGGTTGGTGGTCGTCTTCTCTTTCAGGGAACCTGGGTTACGGTAACTAACCTAACGTTCCCTTTCAATTTGAAGACGACCACCAACAAACATTATGTATGGGATAAAGTATACCAGAGCCGTCGCGAGGGAGAAGGAACGGCAGCATATGAGGGACGCACTAGCACTGCCTAACCCAGGGGTTAACGGTGTGAGCTTACACCCTCAAGGACCCTAGTGCCTAATGAAGGCAGGGCAGGGTCTACCACATTAAGGCGGTAGAACCTGGAAAAAGTATGTGGCAGTACAAATATCAGACGTCGAGGCCCCTCTGAAGAGGGCCCAAGATGTAGCCAACCCTCTAGTGGTGTGTGCGGATACCCTACCAGGTGGGGGCAAGCCAGCACCATCATATGCAGTCGAGACTGTGTCCACAATCCAATGTGACAGACACTGCTTTGAGAGGGGCTGTCCTAGGGTCCGTGTCCCGTGACAAACAAAGAGCTGGTCAGACTGACGCAGAGCTCTTGTCCTATCCACGTAGCATCTCAATGCCCACCCTGGGCAGATGAAATTCAATCTCTCATCCTCCGTTGAAGCAAACGATGGTGGATGGTGGATGGTTAATGATTAATGTGGAAGGCTGTAATCACTTTGGGGAGGAAAGCACAGTTGGTGCGCAGAGACACCCTGCTGCCATCCTCCCAAATACGCATGGAGGAGCTGTGCACCTGCAGTTCACTGACCCGCTTTGCGGAGGTGATAGCCAAGAGGAAGGCTGTCTTCAGACAGATGTTTCAACTCTATGGAGTGTATAAGCTCAAACGGGGCCTTCGTGAGAGCCTCCAGTACAATATCAAGGCTCCATTCAGGGAGAACGGCCCTCCTGGGAGGGCGTAACCACCCAGCGCCCTTTAAAAAACAGGTTGCTAGTATATAAGCGCCTGGGACACTGAGTCAATGGGCACATGGCATGCAGATATGGCTGCTAGGTACACTTTCAACGTAGAGGTGGATCGACCCGCCTCTAACAGATCTTGTAGAAACTGCAAATGAGTTGCTATAGGGCAATATTTGGGGTCATGACCTCTGGCCATGCACCAATTTTGAAAATACTTCCACATATGGGTGTACTGACAACTGTGTCTGAGAGCCCTAAGGCGGACAGATGGTCCCGTTCAGGGGCCAGACCCACAGTTGGAGTCTGCCCGGTCCTGGGTGACAGAGGGTGCCTTGAGCCTGACTGAAGAGATCCATGCACATCAGGATCCCCCAGGGCTGGCCTTGCAGCAGCTAGCAGAGGTTTAAAAACCAGAATCTCCTCGGCCATCTAGGGGCCACCAGGAGAACAGTTGCCTTGTCTCTCCTGACCTTGAAGAAGGCATGGAGCAGCGGTATCTACGGGAAAACGTAAAAAATGCATTGGGCCACTCATGGGCTGCTGTCAGTTGACACGCATTTATGTGAAGGGATGTCCAATGATCTGACCACGGTCTGCAAACTCCTCTGCCTGCCCAGACCGCCCCCCAACCAGAGTTGGGTGTGTCTGTCATCACCAATTGATGGTTGTGTATCACTCCCATCCTTACGCCTTTGCTCAGTTGAGAGGCTTACCTCCACCAGCGTAGAGCTTCCCAGCATAAGCGAGACACGGTCAGC
Organism: Acipenser ruthenus; assembly: GCF_902713425.1. Classification (NCBI taxonomy): domain Eukaryota; kingdom Metazoa; phylum Chordata; class Actinopteri; order Acipenseriformes; family Acipenseridae; genus Acipenser; species Acipenser ruthenus. The sequence continues at coordinate 39,695,690 of NC_081193.1, read as the reverse complement.
CGACAGTGTCTGTCGCGCTTGGGGTGCAGCTGAAAGTAACACTAGTTGGGTGGGTGATGAAGCCGCGGCAACCAGACCCAATAGTTTTTAACACAACACCAATGTACTGAGAACCCTTGTTGAACAGGACCAGACAGTTGCGAATGGCAGCTACTCTGTCGTCCGACAGGTAGGTGCGCATCGTACGAGAATCCAGCCGGAGACTCAAGTAGACCGTACTTTACACCGGTATTAATTGGATCTGGCATCGTTGAGGGTGAGACCCAGCCTCAACAGATGCTTCATCACAATCGCTGTGGGGGCCACTGCTCCTTCCTGCGACTGAGACAGATCAACCAGTCGTCCAGGTAGTTCATTACACTGATCACTTGCAGCCGCAAGGGAGCTAGGATGGCATCCATGCACTTTGAAAACATGCTGGGGGCTAAGGAGAGGCCGAATCACAGCACGGAAAACTCAAAGACGCTCCCCTGAAAGGCGAAGTGGAGATGAATAGGAATGTGGAATCCGCGTTCTTTCAGTCCAGTGTGAAAAACCATTTGCCCGGCTAGACAACCTGGCAAGTACAGCGGATGCCAGCGTCTTGTTCTCTAACTGCCGAGACGCCTTGCGTTTTAGGTGAGAGTGCTGCAGCAATTCTCAACCACTGGTCCAAAGGAATGGTCAGGAGAGGTAGGGGCTGCTTCAGAAGGAATAAGCCACCTTCACATGAGGCCGCTATAGAAATTGCATCATTGTCCTCCTCAGCAATGCTGACATCCGGTTCTGTAACATCCGGGGCAACCACTGGGGCAGGCGGGGTCAGCTCCGGGGCCAGCTGAGCTGGGGCCAGAGCAATGGCTTGAGCCTGCTGCCTGGCCAGGAGCTCCCAGTGCTGCGTACGGCTCAGCTGTTTAAACACTGGAGGGTATAGACCTGTGTATTGAAGCACTCAGGCACCAAAGGTGCAGAAGCACCAAGGACACTGAGTGAAGTAGAATACAGTACTGGTGCACTGAAGGATCGGGGCACCAAGTGCAGGTGTTATTGACATGCTGAGGCACTAAGCACCGAGGCATGGCGCATCTAAGCACTGAGGGCGCCCAGCCTTAACTGCGTGTAGTTAACACAACTTGGGGTAGCGCATAGCATACACCGGGGTGGATACACAGGCTCGAGTGGCTGCGGTAGGCAATCAGGAGAGCAGTACAACGGAGCGGTGCAGCCCCACGGTGAAGCAGAGCGATAACCTGGTTCTGGACCGTGTTCAGTCACAACGTGGCAGCACTTAGCATATGCCAGAGTGGAGCACAGGCTCAAGGAGCATGTTAGGCAGGAAGAAAAGTGTACTGCTTTTTTTCTAACTGTAAAGGCAGTAATAGGAAAACATAGAGGCTTACACACACAGCAATACAGCTATCGGAGAAACACATTCACCACGCCAGGCGGGTGAACAAGCGCACCGAGTAGGCCGGATGAAACAAGCCAGCTGATTACATACACACACCACAGCAAGCTGTGAGGGTAAAAATAACAGTCACCACGGCAATGCAGGTAACTGATTTTGTTTTGTTTTTACCAGCCCACCGAGTAGGCGGGCTGAAACAAGCCAGCGTATACTACTCAACAGCGGGGTCCCAGTGGAGGAATCGTGCTTATATAAATATATATATATATATCATTTCAACTAAAAAACCACACATACACACACACTGTGAGGGTAACACAACAGACACCATGGCAACGTGGGTGAACTGGAATTTTTAAGCGCACCGAGAGGGTGGGCCGAGACAATCCAGCGGAGTCAACGCCACAGCGGGGCGAAGCAGAGCCGGGGTCTGGTGGAAGATCACACGTCTCTTTTTCTTTTTTTTTTTTTTAAACTGAAATAACAGAGGAAAACACAAAACAGCAGGCGTTGTAAGGTTAGAAAGCAGACTGCAACTGCAAAGCAATGTAGGCTGTTGAAAAGAAAAAGAGTAAACAGCGCAGTTGTGCAGCATTTATAGCTGAATTCAAAGAATCGGGGTTTCTGATTCCAGGGAAGTGGCAAGCCGGCTTCCAACAATAAAATTGCAGGAGAACCCCAGAAAACTCGAGAGAGCTATTTCACACAGTTTCGATCACAGCAACTGGACAGGGGTGTCTAGCCTGGACTATGTGCAGTCACATAACTGGGGCATCAAGTAGCCTACAGCAGAGTGGAGCACCGTCTACAGGCAGAGGGCATTGAGGCACCTTGTGCACCGAGCACCCGAGGGCGCTATGCACACCAAGGTACTAGACAACTGCCTACTGAGCACCGTGCGCACAGAGTACCATAAGCACTACATGCACCGAGTACCATGCAGCACCGCGCGCTCTTGCATTAGCTCTGTAGCAGTGGGCACCAAGCACCGTGTGCACCATGCGTACCGAGCACCGTGCGCACTGAGTACCGTGTACCATGCAGCACTGTGCGTTTGTGCACTAGCGCTGTAGGAGTGGGCCAAGCACCGTGTGCACCGAGAGCCGTGTACCATGCAGCACTGTGCGTTTGTGCACTAGCGCTGTAGCAGTGGGCCAAGCACCGTGTGCACCGAGAACAGCGTGCACCGAGTACCGAGAGCACTGTGACTGTGCGCTGATACTGTAGCGCTGGGCACCGTGTGCCGTATGTAATAAGCACCTCGCGCACCGAGATACCAAAGTACCAAGGACTATGTGTGCACCGCAGTACCGAAGCACCGGGGGGCAGCTATGCAATTGTGGCTACCCTAACCGCGCGGTCACACACCTGGTCAGCGCATAGCATGCACCAGGGGGACACAAGGGCCGATGCTGCGGTGGGCGATTTGAAGCAGACAGCAAAAAACCACGGTAGAATAGCTAGATAGCAGAGAGCACACTGTTTGTTTACAAGGCCCGACTCACCTTGGTGGGCGGGCCTACGCAGCCGGCGAGGTCTACTCAACAGCGGGGATGCAGCAACGCCTAGCCCCGTGGAGGAGAGCACAGCTGGAAGAGTCACTCAACAGCGGGGATATGGCAAGGGTTAACCCCATGAAGGAACTGTGTACTCTCAAGAAAAAAACATACAGCCACTCGCGGATGGCTGCACAGGCAGTCGCTCAAACACATGACAGACAGATAACAAAGAGCGGCCTACCACACAAGTGAGGAAGCTGCTGAAAGACAGAAAGGCGAAAGGCTCGGTCTTTTCAAAGTCATTGATTCTGGGAAAGCGGCGAGCCAGCTTTCAGCACGAATGCAAGGGAAATACAATCAACTCGAGAAACTCTTTTCTATCAACATGCTCAGCTAGACATAGAGATCTTACCTTACCATCTTGAGAAGAAAAAAGAGAAATGGCTTCCCCAGGCTGACAGTTTTATTCCCTTGGTGGGCCGGACTGAGTGCATCATCCTAGGAAGGGGCCTATCGGCAGCTCTGGTATAGAGAGCTCAGCGATACCTACCCAATGGGCAGGCATATCCCATACATAATGTTCATTGGTGGTCTTCTTTGAATTGAAAGGGAACTTCCTGTTCATTTAAAGATATCTCTAAATGATTTAGAGATATCTCTAAATAACTTCCTGTTCATAACTTCAGTTACACTATCATGATTTGGTTAGTTTTTGTTATTATTGCAAATATATGTTCTCAATTTTCTCTGTTCCCATGGAAACAGCAGGTTTTAGAATGTGTGACAAGGGGTGATGATTGTGGCATGGTGACCAGCAGGGTAACAATTGCAACAGTGGGACCTTCCCAGAATCCAGAGTGCCGGGGCATATATTGTAACAGCAAAGGTTAATTATCTTTGTATCGGGGGCATGTTTTACAATTTTTTTAACAGGTAGATAAAAAAAACAGTTCACAAACAATGTTTGCTTTTTTGTAGGGAGGTACCTGACCAGAAGAACAGCTCCATGTAGAAGAGTTATTATTTTGGCTATTGGAAATACAGGGGTTCAGAGAATAACAAATATAGAAAAAAATATAGGAAAAATACAGGAACTCAATTTTAATATTGTAAAGGCCTCATAATTAATGATTTCAACTGGTCGGCAGCGACCCACCTCAGGATGTGGGTAATCACGCTTTAACCCAGGTTGAGCGAGACAAAATGCATAATGGCCGTTTGTAAGCGAACAATGTAACAAACAGCCACGCCTGCGTGAAGATTTCACTTCCGCAAGGAACGTTTATGTTTATTCTGTTTAGCCATATTTTTGTTGATTGAAACACACCATGAGCCAGATTGCAGCAGGGATGAAGAAACATTTGCTCTAATCAACATTTGGGCTTGGATGGAAGCGTCTCTAAGAAGCTGCTTCAGGGGCATTGCGTACGCACATTTACATATCCCCGTTTGTTCAGGAAGCTGCCCTCTTGTCTGTTGTCACCTTCTTTCACATCAGATAGCATCTGCATCCTTTGGGTTGCATTGTTGGCAAAGCATTAAAGAAAGACAACTGGCTGCATGTTACCCGCTTTGCAGCTGCTTTGCATATTCATATTATTTTTCATATTTCAATGGCAAATTTATAGCAGTGATGTCACAATAATGGCTTCACCAAGCTTTAAGCACCCCACACTAATGGCCAAGTTAAATTTAAATATTTGATCATAAGGAAATATGTCATTATAGGCAGGTGGGATAAACAGAAAACTCTATGGTTCTTTGTGGTTAAGTCATTATTAAATTTGTAAGTAAAGATATAAACAACTCAGAACCATCGTATACTCTTTCTGAAAACAGTTTTTCTCCCTTAAAACTAAGTAGAAATGATAAATAGGAGACCTTATTTTCTTGAGTTTTAAAAGAACAATTGAATGACTTTAAAGATATTTAATGTATACTAATTAGTATATACTGGATGGTTTCATGACTAGGCCTCCTTCAAGATTATCTTACTGTATTTCCTTAAGACCTGGTATGGCCAAGAACTTTTTTCCATAAACAATCATTTTTTTGGCCTTTTGCCATTTCTCCATTTCCCTATTACATTTCAAAGTGGAAGGAAACCTTATTTATAAAGCACCCTAATGAATTCCTGTAAATGAGATCAAAGAACTACAAAAAACCTTGTCATATTAAAATGAACATGACTTTTTCAAGCAAGTTGCTTTATAACAAACCCGTTGTCAAGGAGGGAACCAAATATATTATTGTGCAATACCAATGACAGACTGGGCAAATCCACCACCCTTGATTGTAGACAGATTTTTAAATAATAATATCCTTATCTTACATAGTTTATTAACTGTAACTGAAATACAAGGATTACGTGTGCATTTCAACTAAGAAAGGGAAATTAATTATAGAGATCCAGTAGTGGGTGGTTAATTTGATCAAAACTCAGTGGCATAAATATGATATATAAAATGTATTCAAAGCATATGCTGCAGACACAACAACATACAGTATGGGAATTATCTGAAATCCCAGTATTTTCCTGTTTTTGTAATTTGAATGAACTGAAATACCTGAAGTTAAAGTGTTTTAAAGTTTTTATGAAATATGTTATACATGTGTCATTTCATATAAAAAATAAATGTATTGGGGTGTTGTTTTTATTAAGTGAAAATTGTAAACACAACATTTTGTTTTAACAAGAATAAATCTGATTTTGGATTGAAGCAAAAACTTGTGTGTGTTTGCTTGTGCATGTGTAACACCCGCTTGCTCACAGGGGCTACAAACAGAGGGGTTATTTTTAGTATGTAGTCCAACTACGCCAGTTCAGTGCAATAAAACACAATATTAAATAATTGATCAGGTTCTTTTTATTCAGACACAGAGCTAAAATACAGGGAACAGTGTCACCAAAAAAAACACAGACAATAGATACATATAAAATCAATGAGAATGTTTTTATTTGACAGTACGGTTAAAAGGAGAGACACATTGCTCAATATCCAAGTGATCAATTACAGATTTTTCCATTAACAGGTCATCATAATTAAGATTTATCAAAATAGTCATTTTAAATCACCAAAGTGCAAACTGAAATATTGCACTTTAGAAAGTACTTAGTGCATGTAGTAAGGGTAAGGTTCATTAACCAGGCGTAACTAGAGGATAATAATACAAACACTGACCATTGTAAAAACACAAAACATAACACGTTGTCTGTGCAGGGGAGGGAACATCGAAGCGAGAAAAAAATCTGTATACAATCTCTTACTTTACTTTCCATACCATAGGTTCATTGTTTAAACCGGCTCATAGTACGTCATTGTACGTCAGCCGAATACTTGTCATCAGGAAAGTTCATGTATAGACTCGTTTCGCTTGGTAGAGTTAACAGTGCCATGGGAGGATGCTGTGGATGAGACGTATGAGAGGAAGAAACTTTGGTATGCTCAACTAGCTGCTGAAGAGATGGAGAGTCCGGGTTTATCTAGTGGAGGTGGGTTGTCGAGGATTTGTGGCACACTCTACAACCCAGTTTCTCAGAGACGTCGGGTTCAGTGGCCAAGAGTTGCGTCGCACAGTGAAGAACTTATATGAAGCAGTAGAAAGGAGCAGCAACTGGCTGTGGTTGAGACGGAAAGATTCTGGCTGGGGATCTCAAGCACAATAGAAAGAAAGAAACGCTGATGTACAGGTAAGTAAGCTGGGCTGAGCTGAGTGGGGGACGGAGGGGGGTGATGCTGGGACACCAGAATCACCGTCGAGCCCTCTTGAGGTGTCGTGGGCTAGTCGACGAAATGCTCAGGGTGGAAGGTGCCCATTTGAAGACCCCAGAGATGTACCCTACTTAGCTCAATCCAGACGGTTGTCATGCTGATGCACTGGGGAGACCACACTCTGGTTGATCCCTGGAGCCAGCATTGCAGCCGTTGTGTGTGCTGATGTGCTGGAGAGGCAAAATAAGCTGATCCCTGGAGCCAACATTACACTTCAGCCATCAACACCAGGCAGAAGGATATCTACATCATCAGATGAAAAGAAACGCAAATGCAGATGGATTATATTAGTTTACTGTAAAGCCTTAGTTGGTGCTTATCTTGGCGAGATCAGCATGAAGTTTTAACATCTACTCTCATGTGATGGAAATCATAACCCTCTGTTACTCTGTGTTCCAAACACTAAAATTGTGTTCCTGCAGTCAACCACAACAAAGGACATACAGACAGACACAAAAGTACTGCAGGTTGAGTCGCCAATGTGCTCTTTCTTTATCAAACAAAAATAAAGACTTTAAATAAGAAACAAAATGGTGCAAGGGCCAAACAAATAAACATACACAAAATAGTACCATGCTGGTGCACATCCAGCATGCGTAGCAATTGTCTTTTCGCTATTTCTCTTTCTCTTCGTCTCTTCTTTCTCCTCTCCTTTCCCAGCACACAGCTGCTGTTTATATTGATGTGGTGGTCCTCATATTTGAAGAGGCTGTGTGGTCCAGTGGTTAAAGAAAAGGGCTATAACCAGGAGATCCCCGGTTCAAATCCCACCTCGGCCACTGACTCATTGTGTGACCCTGAGCAAGTCACTTAACCTCCTTGTGCTCCGTCTTTCGGGTGAGATGTAATTGTAAGTGACTCTGCAGCTGATGCATAGCTCACACACCCTAGTCTCTGTAAGTCGCCTTGGATAAAGGCATATGCTAAATAAACAAATAATATACAAGTATTTCTGGCAGGGAAGGTTTTTAGCTCCTTCCCTGCCAAACAAAACAATAATAATAAAACCTTATTTTTTAACAAACCCAAAACAATACAAAAATAATCAAAATAAACATAGTGGTGGGGCGTACCCCATCACAATTACCAATAGCTCTCTGTCTGAATGACTTCATTACCTTTTTCTCTTGAATAAGCACCAGTAAGTGCAGAGCTCTGATATGCAGTACTTTAGGTAAAATACATTATAAAAAATGCTCACAAATGTCAATCTATATTCAAACAACATCATAGAGCTATAAAGTTAAAAAATAAGTTACTTTTTTTTCTAAATTGCTCTTCACTGTGTTTGTTTATGGTTGTTCTGCGTATGTATAAAGCCATAACCCAATTCACAAGCCATGGCCCCCTCAGCCAGACTGTGGCAGAATGTACAAACTATACACACACACACAAAATGAGAGAGGAGGGACCTGACTTGTTTCATAATTTAAAGGTAATATTACCCAAAACAGACCATGAATATCTGGAAGTCTAAGTCCTAATTTTAATGATAATTTCCCCAAAATATAAATCTTGAGTCAGCATTTTGGGAGGGGTACAAATAAGCTGTAATTCTATCACGTTTTTAAAAAAATGCATTCAACCTTCAATAATTCTTTAAACATAAAGTCAGCCAGAGCTTAATTTAATTTTTAAAACAGGAAGTATGGTCTGGCAACATTATGAAGGCATTTGCTAAAACAAAGATCAAGATAATAAGAATCCTTTTATAACAGGATACCATTTTGTCAAAACTTTCTAAGGCATGTCGGACAACACAGACAACTTGTTGTCATGGTATCACCTGTTTATATAAACACCACTGCATTTGCCACAAAAGTAATATCACAATGCTTTAACCCTTTAAAATAAAGATTATTGACATTGACCCTAGCAAGCAGAACCTTCACCCACCTACTGATTCTTCAGACCCCAGTGATTTTATTCTTACAGGGCATCTACTGAAATAAATGGCTTCTCACTGTTCTGTTTATTATGGCTGAATACTCAATACCAAGTGACATTACATAGAATAAAGCTTCTTCTGAATGCTACCGTCTCCATTATGGCAAGTTGCCCTGTTGATGGGTTTAACCTTTTTATATATACAGTGAAACCAGAAATAAACAAGAGCACTGGACATGTGTAGACAGGCAGTTCTATTTAGGTTTTAAATAACAAAAAATATGTTCTGTATGTAATCGTGTTTGTACAGTATATATTGAAGCTCAGAAGATAAATAATAAGATGATTTAATATGTGGATAATTGGTTGTGTTACCAAATATAAAGCATCTGTTAAATATGTTTAAGCACTATAACTGAGCCCTAGTCCATATGAAAAGTATATATCATATCATACAGTATTGTATATAAGCGACATTAGTCAAAAAGAAAACAAACAAACAAAAAACAACTACAAAGAAAACAGCTTTTATTTATAAATAAATAAATAAATAAATAAATAAATAAAACATACCTAAAATATATTGGGGTTTTTCCACACTATAACATACAGGGTTCCCAATTGACACTTTAAATCTAAATATAATATAAACACAGTTTAGTTAGTTAACACTTTTATTTGAAACACTCCTCATCATGAATCAAAAGTTAATGACCAGATTGCATGCAACCTATGAGATACTAAGATGTGACACTAAGTGATATGTTAAATTCAGTGAGTGACTGAGGCAGGAAAGAAGCAGTTGGCCTGATTCAGTGAACTGACTGTAGCCCCTGATTATAAGTAACTAAGCACTATCCTACTGAGGTTCTGGAAAGGGTGTGGAGAATTGAGTCTGCTGCCTTTACACTCCAAGCAATTTTCACCTGTTTTACATGAATTGCATTTCCCACTGTAAACATATTTTTTTATGTCCTACAAGCATAAAAGCATGACACACACTGTGCAGATGACCGGGCACATCGTCCAATGCATGCACTGTCAGGCCAACGACGTGAGTCACCTATTTTCATATAGTGACGTGTTCCAAGAACGTTTGTTTTAAGTTACAGGAACATTAGGAAAGAACGTTCACAGAATTTTTTTCAAGAAAGTTTTCCAAACTTTATTGGAACGTTAGCTGTAGGTTGTGGTAAAGTTAGGTGAAAACGTTCCCGTGCTTAGAACGTTATTTTGATTGGAATTACTTAATATTCATACATTTTCAAAACATTATATTATCAGGTATTACACAAATAATGTGTACCCACTTATCACATGAAATTAAGAATATGAATTACGGTTTTGCATTTTAAATTTAGACAAATGTGTAATTAATCACCACCATACAAAAGAATATTTGTTATTATTATTATTGCAACCATTAAAACATGTCCTTGATCCTTCCTTTCCTCTTCTCTCTTGGGAGAGACGCAGGGGTTTGAACAGGGTTACAAGGAGTCTTTGGAGCATATCTGCAAGTACTTTCTTTATTTGACCTCCCTGCAGAGTTACTGGGCACACAGAAATAGAAAGCGCTGGAGCAGCGTCTTATCAATACCAAAGAAAACTTTCCGTGCATTCTATTGCGTCATCAGATGTTACTTTAATAACTTAACAATTAGCAAAAACATTCAAAATAATGTCTACAAAAACAAATTAATTATAGTTTGTTATTTATTTTTTGTAGGCTAGGGCTAGTTAATTTAAAGTGGAAAAATAACGAACATAAAAGGTTGTATAGTTATGTATTTTTTTATTTATAATAATTCTACAGTTTATTTATAAATCTATAATTCTGTTGATTAAATCTTCATTCACTACATCCTCTTGGTGCTCCATCTGAAAACATACAAAAAGCTTGTTGTTCAAGCGTTCAAAGAAGAGGCAAGCAAATATGATCGCATTGCCCCGGCCTATGGGCGGGCCTCGGGGCCCCCAGTTTCAGATTCTTAGTTGATATAAAACAAAATTATAAATAAGAACAAATCATTAATCAAATCAAATTCAAGCACAAAAATAATAAGTAAAAAAAAAAGTCTAGGCAAGTATACGAATAGGCAGGTGCTTGGAAACAGTAATGGGAAAGCGACGCACACAGCCAGGGAAAGGGCACGAGACAAAGCGGTTGAAAGAGAACGGGAAAAGCGCCAAAGTGACACTCCTCCTGTCTGACAAAATATTTAAATATTGACAGAAAAGTACAAATTCAGAGTAAATATAAATTAATAAAATTAATTAATAAAAACACTATAAAACGTGTCGTATTATTTGATTACATAAATATTTATACTTATATTTTTTAATTTCTACACATTTTTTTCCATAGAAGACGCATTAACTTTCAAAACGATTGGTAAAACATCATCTACTTTTTCTTTTACGTACTTTAATCTTAAAGTTTAAGCTCTACATTACATTTAAAAAAATATTTATGTGAAGCTTACCTTAAAATTGTCGGATGTAGCTGGCTAAATAAATAAATAAAATGAACCCAACAACTAACTAACTATAACTAACAAACTACGACCTAAAATGACTAAAACACACACACACAAATATTTCTCTCTATCCTCCTTTCGCTTTCTTGTCACCATCACCTTCTCAGAACATCGCTCCAGCGCATTCAGTCCTCGAGGGCATATTACGTCACATAAACAGAGCGTTGCAGGAGATTATTGTTATTTATTTCTTTTATTAGGAGGAAATATAAGCGTGTGCTGCTCTGAGTTTGCAGTGCATTAGGGTATCAACCCCCCCCCCCCCCCCCCCCCCAGGTCGTCCCCCGAAAGCTGCATTACCCCAGATTAGCAGAACTGTATATGAACTTGTCTGTGATTCAAGTGCTATGCATACAGAAAACATACATTCACCATAATTTGGACAATAATTTCACTTCTGAAGACCTTTATAAATATCACGTTTTTAGAACGTTCTCTCAACGTTGTGTAAAACACAACCAAACCAGAACCTTGCAGCAACGTTGTGTGTTGGTTGACATACAACATGTACAGAACGTTTCCCTTTCACTTAACTGTAACGATCCTACAACGTTACGCCTAACCAAAAACGTTCTAAGAACGTTGTAGCGACATTGTGTTTGTCACAACCAAATGGGAACCTTCCAGGAACTTTAGGAAAACGTTGTGTGTTAGCTGAGATGCAAGCTATAGGTATTAGTGCTGTTGATAGACTTTCGTAGCTATATATTGTGCAATTCGTTTCATATTTGTATTTAATCACCCCTAGGATGTCAACAATGTATTTTGGTGGCAGAGTACAGGCGATCCAGCCTGGTGGAAGCGAGACTGTTGCGACGGCAGATGCAGACTACTGCTAGCTGACAACAGATGCTGTTTCTGGAATTTTAGCGCCGTCGTCAACATGACTGGGACATGTGGATGAGGTAGCAACAACAACATCAGCAAACGATGGCGATGTTTTCAGAGTTCTCACAGAGTATTGCTGAGGGTTCAAGAACACCCACGCCATGGCTAATGTTGCTACTGACCCGATGCCTATTATCTTTGGTAGGGGAAGGTCTAGCATCATTCGCCGTGCTGGTCGTCTACCTCGAAGGATTGGCACCAGGGGAGGAAGGCAAATGTTAATAACAAATATGTAATTAATAACCATGTAAATAGTTTACTGCGGTATTCCTGAGTATTGTTTTCTCTACAGTTCGACATTGGTATATTAAGTAAACCACACAATGCACAACACGAACGCTGTTGAACCCAGTATTTTATTTAACAGAAGCAGTCATACAAGTACAGCAACAGGACGACTTTAGCAGCAAATAATTGTAGTAGGCCTGCTATGTACAATAAAATAACATAAAGGGTTGTGTTTCTCTTATAGGTGCATTGGTTTATTATTTAACTGAGAAATATATATATATAAAAATATACACACACTGTAAAAAGAAAAGAAAATGTGATGAAACACAATTGATGTCAAACGGACAATTTGTCACTGTTTGAACACAAAAGGTGTTTTCAACACAAATTCTTGTACAGTGTGCACACAAAATATGCTTATGAAAGACATGATGCAAATCAAAAGTACAGTGGGCTTACTAAACTAAAGATTGCAGTGCATCACTGATAGCACGGCCGTCTTCAGAACGCTGCGGTGCAGGTACCACTGGTGGCTGAGGTAGTTGTTCCTCAACTTCCCTCACAGGCAGCAGTCAATCCTGCCTGTACACCTCCTGACAGTCCTGGCAGAGATTCTGCAGTATACAGCAGGTGATTATTTGGGAAATAAACGCATGGTCCATCTCATTCCGCTTCAGCAGTATCCACCACCTCCCAAACGCCTGTTCAACGACCACTCGGATGTGGCCCAGTTTATCATGAAATGCTTCTTCAGCAGCTGGTTGCTGTGTGGAGGGGTAGGGTTTCATAAGCCAGGGGAGAAGGGGGTATGCAGCATCACCTAGGATACAGGAGCACTTCTTCATCTGCTATATCTTTCAGTGCTTACAAAATAATGCATACAATTATTACATACACACACACACATATATATATAATATATAAATAACACAACTTCACCACTCACAGTCCTTTGCCCCTTTAAAAATTGACCCAGACAAAGGAATGGATTTTGAACTGCGCTGACACGCTATTTTTAATAAACACAAAATCAAAATAGAACACAAAATAAACACCTAGCTCTTAAATGAGCACTAACTAAACACACAGGAACCTCACTATTGGACAGGACGGCTAAGCTGTTTACCTGCTAAACCCAAAAAACACACTCTCTTCTTCACACTTACGTTCCGTCTTTTTTTTGCGACTGCTTGGAAACAGAGCACCGCTTCTGCCCCCTTCTCAGCGGCCGTGAGCAGACTGACTGTTTCTCTCTTATACCCTGCACCTGGTCCTAATTTACAATTACTACCCAGGTGCAGGGGATAATTAAACAATAAAACAACAAATTAAACTAAACAATAACGCAAAACAATTAAATTAAAACAAATGTGCATTCGCACATATTTTTCCTGCAGGGAGGATTAACCCCCTCCCTGCTGTGTTACAATATATATATACTGTTTAATTCAGCAGACATATATGCATTCAATTGATGTGATAGTAAGGGTTAATCAGGAAGTTTGCTGTAATACTGCAATGTTGCTTTTACATTGTAAAATAGTAATCTATTTGAAATGCTTACCTGCGGAAATTTATTGTGATGCACATATAATCCCGATGAAACCAACACTAGCATTATGTGCTACAGTGTTACTCAAAATGAAATGGGAGTATTTGGTCACACATAAACTTTACCGATTTGGGACCTACTTAATCAAATTTATTTTACACAAATAACAGTCATTTAAGTTAATTCCGGAGACATTTTCAATAACCATCTAAAAAAAAATAACATTTGTAAACTCTGTTAACAAAAAGTTGTGTTATACACGCATCATAGTACTCTTTACCATAACGTGAGAAAACAATTACTTTATTACGAAATATGTATCTTACCTTCCCTTGTCATCCACCACAGCCTGCAGAATGTACGAAGGCCACAATTTCCTATTGAGGTAACCTCTTAGGCACTGCTTTGGTGCTGTAATAGGAATGTGGGCGGCGTCTAACATGCCCATTACTTGGGGCATCCTGTACTTTTCACAGACACATAAAGCGATGCTTTTAGCCTCGGCTTCATCGGCATCGCTATATATGTCTTGCAGTGCCTCTGCACAAGTGACTTTACAAACTTGTACACATACTTATGCACAGTTGACCTATGCACACCAAACACGTTCCCAGCTCTTGTACTCAGCTGTGGAAGCCAGCCTGTACAGAGCTATAGCCACTCTTTTCTGAAGTGGTACAGGCGTCCGGACGTCATTTAATTCTGGCTGCAGGTCTTCTTTAATGAGTTCCACTATTTTGTGGAAGGTTGATCGTGTGACCCGAAAGGATTCCATCCACTGTTCATCCGAAAAAGAGGAATGTAGCACAACCTCTTCCCACCAGCAAGACGGACGATTATGTCCCCAGACTTCTCTATTGCTAGGCATAGGGATCTGTGGGTAAAGGATGTTAGGGGGTTCAATTGCTGTGAACAGTGGCATGGCATCCACTGTTCCCAATCCAGACAGCCTTGATCTAGGTAGATGTCTTGCACACATTGCTAGTATTCTGCGTCTCCGCCAGTTGTCAGCCATGGTGAAATGACATAAAAGGGCTGAACATATTCCTTATATATGCTTGTGGCAGGATGACAGAGGTTTGAGGCTCAGAGACAGTGGAAGGGGCAAAATAATGATCTTTATTAAACAAAAAAATAATCAAATAAATAGGCACAAGGGCCAACAAAAAGGTTCAAACAAAAATACAGAAATGTAGGCTGGGCATTAGCCTTCACTACAGTTTCTTTTTTCAAAAAACTAAACAGCACACCAACAAACAAACAAAACTCACCCAAAAACTCCTCTCCCTAATAAAGTGTTTCAGCTGTCTTTTATAGTCTGTGGCTGGAGCCCAATTAACTAATAATTAACAATTATACACTTAAGGCTCCAGCCACATTCTCACATGCATTTTACAGGGAGGAATTTAACCCCCTCCCTGCCAATCCAAAACAAACCAAGAATCACAAAAACCATAATGAAAACAGTAAAAACAACAACAATAACAAAACACAAATTTATAGGGGCGAGCTAGCACCCCATCACAATGCTGCTAATACATTTTCAATTGATTAAGTAGGCAAAACTGGTTGTAGCAGGGCTTAAATTCAACCGGGGCTGTCTGGAGCAGTGTGGCCGACAACAGTACAACTAAGTATTAAAGAAACAGTGAGTATCCATCAGCAGATCACATCTTTAATAACGATTATGTCACGAGCATTCTTTCTCGTGAAACTGTTCTCTGCTCATGTAAACAGTATTTTGGGGACTTTCACGGTCAACATCACTAGAATCTAAGTGGACCGTCAGCATGGCTAATTTAAATCTGACCCCCCCTCCCCCTCTCCTTCATTTGCATTCCAAAAGGCGTTCCAAAAGGAAATGAGATGCTTTACATGTAAACACAAAAAGGCACCATGGTTTATTCACAAGAAACAGATGTCTAGAGAAAAGTCAAACACTCATGTAACGTGGCCTATTGTCTTCTTTATCTCGCCATCTGTTTATCTCTGTCTCCTGCTGGGAGCCTGGAGCTGAACAGTCTGCCACACCCTCTGTAAAACTGGTCCAGCTGGTATTTGCGCACTGCCTGGGGCTGTAGGTGTGGATGGATACTATACGTTTCACAGAGGGCAGTCTCCACTCTTGGTGTCTGTAATTATATGCGTAAAACAATCACATTTAGTATTACAAATAATTTGGTGCTGTAACAGATATGTATTTGCCAAGTACTATCCTGGGATTATCAAATTGAGATACTGACATTTTGGCAACGCGCAATTATAATGTCATATTCACTATTTACTAAATAATAATAAAATTAGAAAAATATTATAAAAATAGCATACTACTACTACTAATAATAATAATAATAATAATAATAATAATAATAATAATAATAAAATGTTACAACTCCAAAGAGGCATCGATTCCCCCAAGAAATCGCCTCCTCCTTTTCATCAGATGACAGCAAATAATTGTCAGAATTGTCCCTTCCTGACTGGTGCAAAAGCATTTCTGACACTTGTTACAGTGTAAATTGCTGTCCTGAAGTGACAGCTTTTGTCTTCTGTGCTTGTTTTGAAGGTATGTTTTCAAAACAACAAACTTAATTCAGGCTGTTTACTCTCACTGAACCCCATTGTTTCCCTGCCTGTATATTCCTTATGTGGCAACCTATGACGTCTTGGTTAGGCTTGATGAATAAAGTGAAGGCTCATCTTCCAAACAAGACCCGATCTGTCGATTTCCGATGTTTATACCCTGTGCTATTGAAAGCAATGTAAATGGTCACTGGCAGTCAAAATACAAAAAGGTGGAGTGTAATAAACCACTGCCAAAGTGTATTTAAAGATGCAATCTTACTTTTCTGATGTGATTTAGTAATTATTCTTAGAATATGAAGAGGTGGTCCATACCGATTTTAGGTGTAGATCTTGTTAAAAAGGGCAGCCTCATCAGTTTTGTTTAAAGCAAGACACAATACACATGTTTTTCTAAGTTGACTAACCCCCTAAAGCAATACATGACCAATTAATACCATAAGTTATTATTAAAGGGTGATCTAGAAACGACTGAATTTGTTTTTCACCTCTCTTTTCCTTTTAAATACCTCATAGTACAGCCTGTGTTATAATGGGAGGGTGTGGGTATCCACTGACACGGGAGACAGAAAGGTGTACTTGAAACACCGCACAGGTGCCCAGTTTTATTTATGACTTTTGTTTTTTCTTTCTTTTATTTTCAAGTGCTTGTTTAGCCCGCAGTGGGCACTGTTGTCCGTGGCCTGAATACCAGCGATGGTAGACAGGACCACGGAAATACCCACAGGTAAACAGACCCACTGACGCACTCGCAAGTGCTCTCAAATAATAAGAATAATAATAAAAGGCGAAATCAAAAAGAGAAAATAAAACACAATAATCAAAAACTACAGAGAAAAGGTTCTGCACTCGGCAGCGTTACCCCGACCGTCGCTACCTGCACGGCCGGGGTCCCCATCCTACACTTCACGGCTGCCTCAGCCTGCTTTCTATGCACTTATGGGGTCTCCCCAAGGTTTCCTCGCTACCAATATTTTAATTTAATTTTCTTTGGGTTTCTTTTAGTTTTTTTTTCTTTTTCTGGCCGTTCTCGGTCCTGGAGCAGAGCTTCTGCTAGCTCGTTATTTCGTCTTACAGGGGCAGCCCTGAGGGAACAACATAATGTTATTTTATAGGGCCAGCAATCCCTCTCAGCCACTCAGAGAGAGGGAAAGCCCACACACCCTCTCTCCCACCTCCCACCAAGTTACACATGATCGGAAGGGACCCAACATCTACATGAAGCCACGGAACCTTATATTTGCCATATATATGTATATGCTATGCATGGTAATATTATACACAGTTGTTTTCTATTATGTTTAATCTATGGACATTTTTAACAGACTTATCTGAGTATCAGTATGTAACTACGTCATAAACCTGAAATACAAACTTAAGTTTCTAACTAAAGTTCTGGGGAGGGTCAGACACCAATCTCCGCGTGCAGTGGCGACGCATTGGGGGGGCACGCCTGGTCACGTGCCCCCCCAGATTTCTGCCAGGCAGTGGCTTAGCCACTGTGTTAGGATCGTTCACACTTAAACATGTGTAAGAAATTGCAATATTGTTATATTTTTCGCTTCCCATTATAGCGGGGCGGACGTGGCATGGGCGGCGCTGATTTTTCTTTTCGCTCACGGAAAGAACTTTTTATTTACCGCGTTGCTATCAACCAATGAGAATACATAAGCAAGCTGTACTTGCTCAACCCCAAACACAGATGCATGAAACATATAGGCTATGATTACTGTATATGCTATGTAGCCTAGCTACTACACACATAGATGTGGTAGAGGACATCTACTATGTAATGAGTAGCCTATGTATTTACATAGAATGCACTCGCCTCATGACATATCTTATTGCCAGCTGACCTCTCCAGCAGCCAGCCTACTAATAAGATTATCATTTTTCACGGATTGTGCAGCCAGCTTCATCAAGGGACGGTAACCAAGTCCATCCAGGTCTTGGAGATGGAGTGGTAAATGTACAACCTGTTATTAATTGAATAACTAAAGAAATAAATCAGAATGAAAACAGTTCTGGACGCTGCTGAGAGAAAACCGGCAAAACTGTTTCAATTCCTGAGTTCGGTTACCTACTTGTTTTCATTCTGATTATTTGTTTAGGCTACAGCGTGTCCGTCAGCTCAACTAGCGAATGTCAGTGCAGTGTGATACCAAAAAAAATGAGTGGTTGGATTTGCTGTCAATCAACCCAAGTTTTTTTGTTGGATCAGCTGTTTGTACATTTTTTTTGTTTTTAAAGGCGCTGTAGTTATACAATGTAGTTAATGCAACTGTGTGCACAAGTCCCTCCTCCCCCCGAACCTCCAGAAGATTAGGTACCATCGGCAGTCCTGCGTCAGTCAAAGAGTAATTACATTAGTCAGGATTTGTGAAATTAAATAAAATGGTTTGCTTTGCTTTGAACACCAAATGTGAAATGAACAACCATAAGTACGAATGAAATTATATACAGTTATTTATTATCATAATGTGAAATTGAAATCTGATGCGCATGTTAAAAGTTCAAGTCCTTTGCTTCGTATTTCCTTTTTTGTTTTTAAACGGAAGTGTTCTGAACTGAATCTCTCTTTTTAACTATTTTGCACAACAGTGTATTTGGTTATTGGATCTTCTGTTCAAAAAAAAAAAAAAAGTTCTTTATTTTTCGAAAATAAAACGTCAATGCACTAATAAGAAATCAGGTTGCCAATTTCACCACTGTGACTGTTCACCTTAAAAAAGTTACCATTGACACCCTCTCCCGAAAAAAAATCCTGGCTAAGCCACTGTTGCCAGGGTTTATTATTTAAAAATGCGCAGTTTATTTCAAACTTTCAAAACATAATAACATAACAAAGAGTGTCTAAGACCCTTCTCCGTTATATCTGTTCTCGTGTGAGACTTTCACTTTTTCAGTCAGCGAAAATATGTGCTAAAACGGAGTGAATTTGAGCCCTGTTAAAATGGCAAAAAGACAGCTACGTTTGGAGTTTTTCTACAACAAAAAAGCTAAACCTCCAACGCCAGAGACATCAACAGAAACCGAACCTGACTCTTCTGTAGTTCAGAATGTTACGAACAGCACAAGAGTGTGACGATACTTCCATTTCAAACGCTCAGGTTAGTGCAGGTGTAGCTGTCTGTCGATAAGAGACTCTTGTCTGTAAAGTGTTGTTTGCAGCTCTCTTGATTGTGACAATCTGGCGTAGAACTGTTTGTGATGAAATATCTGGTAATGTTAGAAAGCTAGCTTAATGTTTACATAAAAATGGTTAAAATCGGGCATCGGGTTTGAGCACTTTTTTTTTGGGGGGGGGGGGGCTGTGCCCCTCCAGTTTTTCAAGCCATGAGCCCGGTAGCTAAATGCTTAGTTACGGCTCTGGGCAAAACCAAAGCCCATGGCCAGTATACAATATTTTTCTGTATGCATTCTTTTCTGTTGAGCACTACTGACACCGTTGAAACGGTGAGTCTTAGGTCGCCTGCGGATACATTAGTCCAATCAATGCGTCTGAACCTGGTGTGTAATCCCAAGGTAACTGCTCACTGTTAACACGTTTTAAGACGTTAATTCACGTTTTAAGTAATACAGTGTCCCCTTCAGACATGTTTAAAGGAGAGATTCGGAAATAACATTCAAAACTATGCGCGAGTAGATACCATCCTAACTCCTAACATCCCCCCCCCCCCCCCCCCCAAAAAAAACGAAGAAAAAAAAACAATAATATTATATATATATATATATATATATATATATATATATATATATATATATATATATATATATATATATATATATTGTAGCGTTCTGTGCTATGGGGATGAGACAGACTCGGGAGAGACCAGATGAGGTTCCACATACTTTTATTTTTTTAATTTCTTTAATAACACAAGGAAACCCTGTTTGGGCCGGGGTTCACGCCAAAATAACAAATAGCTGTCTCTCTCTCTTTTACACCGCAGACTCACCGACAAGCACTCTCTCAGCCGGTACTCTGTCTCTCGTAATCGCTCTCCAGTCAGACATTCACACGCATTCACCCCCTCGCGGCTTCCCCCCCCCCCTCCTACTTATAGCCTCTGGGGGAACCGCCCACTGCACACACACGCATGCACTCACGCAGACACACACCAACGGCGTGCCCCGTACCCTCACAATACATGGAACCTTAAACAGGACGTAACAAACAAGACAAACACAATGTCCAGGATGCTGCCATCGCCAGGGTCGTTACAATATATATATATATATATATATATATATATATATATATATATATATATATTTGCACGCCCCGGTAGCTAAATGCTTAGTTACGGCTCTGGGCAAAACCAAAGCCCATGGCCAGTATACAATATTTTTCTGTATGCATTCTTTTCTGTTGAGCACTCCTGACACCGTTGAAACGGTGAGTCTTAGGTCGCCTGCGGATACATTAGTCCAATCATTGCGTCTGAACCTGGTGTGTGTAATGTTGTTATAATACTGTGGCGCTGTTTGAGTCCAGTCCATGTTTTGAGTGAAGTAACGTAGCTGATTGTTACGTCACTCCAGTCCGGGTTTTGGGTATAGCGGGAAGTTGCAGAACTTTGCAAGCTGGAAGCGCAAAGTTGTTTGTTTAGGTTTAACAATTAAATTAATACAGGTTATGAATACTTATCATACTGCCTTTGGATTGTTCTTCTCAACACACAACAAAACTATATTTGACGACGAGGATATCTGAACAACGCAACACGTGAGTTAAAATAAATAAATAAATAAATAAACACGACCACGAAATGGCGGCTGCAGCTGGACTTCCTCCGTTTCCTTCATTTGACATACACAGTGACCCTAGCTCACTCGGGCTCCGCTGGACTAAGTGGATTCAAAGATTCCAGAACTTCATTATTGCGTTAAACATTAAAGACAACAAACAAAAGAAAGCTATGCTTTTACATTACGCTGGACCTGGTGTGTTTGATGTTTTTGAGACGTTGCCAGAAACCGGGGGAGTGGATGCTTATGATACTGCAGTAACGAAATTGACTGAGTACTTTATGCCGAAAAAAAACATAGAATATTAAACATACGTTTTTCGTCAGGCAAAACAGGTGGCAGATGAAACCCTTGATGCATATCATACGAGACTCAGACACCTGGCAGCAACATGCGAGTTTGCAAGTATAGAAAGGGAAATCAAATCTCAAATTATTTTAAGATGCACATCCTGACATGACACTGAAAGAACTGCTGGACACAGGAAGGGCTATGGAATTCTCAGAACTTCATGCAAAAAAGTATAGAAGAAACAAAACAGCAATTTCAAAACGCAATGCCTGTGAATTCCATTCAACACAACAAACGTCAATTCACCAGAGAAGCATACACCAACAGGGCACCTGACAATAATAAATGCAACAACTGTGGAGGCAGCTACCCTCACAGAGGAGGACAGGCCTTTTGCCCTGCTAAAGGCAAAACATGCAGAGCATGTGGAAAACTGAATCATTTTGAAAAATGCTGCCGTTCAAAACTACACTTGCCCACCACAAGGAACCCTGGAAAGCAACATATAAAGTCCAAAGTGCATGAAGTGCATGTAAGTGATGACTCTTCCAGAAAAACTGACAGAAGATCAAGTTTAGATGATGAATGCCTTTACACTGTGTATACCATTAACCCAAAACAACCTCTTACCAAGATTATTGTTGAGAACACTGCTATTGATGTCATTGTGGACTCCGGTGTGAGCGTGAACATAATGGATGAAACTGCTTACACCAAACTACAAGACAAGGTACAACTCCAGCGCGCAAACATTAAATTTGCACATATGGATCTCGCACAGCCCTACCACTGTTGGGAAAATTCTGCACTACAGTTAGCAACAGCACAAAAATTGTCCCTACTGTTTTCTACATTGTCAATGGGCACTATGGCTCGTTGTTGAGCTGCCAGACAGCCACTGAACTTGGACTTTTAAAAATAATTAATTCAGTGTCACATACAACTCCAAAGGTCCACCCACCATTCTTAGAGTCACTCTTGACACAACATACAAATATCTTTGAAGGAATTGGAAAGTTAAAAGATTTCCAAGTCAAGCTGCATGTCAACCCTGACATTCCACCAGTTGTCCAGCCACATCGAAGAATTCCTTTCCACATACGAAAAAAAGTAGAGGAAGAACTAAGTCTGCTTGAAAGTCAGGACATTATAGAAAGAATAAGTGGTCCAACACCCTGGGTATCGCCAATTGTTGTGGCTCCCAAACCCAAAGACCCAGACAGAGTTCGTATTTGCATTGATATGAGATTACCAAACACAGCCATTCTGCGAGAACGCCACCTGACTCCCACAGTAGATGACCTAATCCATGACCTCAATGGAGCAGTGGTATTCTCTAAGCTTGATTTAAATGCTGGATACCACCAGCTTGAGCTAGCACCAGAATCAAGATACATTACCACGTTCACCACTCATGTTGGTCTGTGGCGCTACAAGAGATTGAACTTTGGGATTTCATCTGCTGCTGAGCTATTTCAAAACACCATCCAGCAGGTCTTGCAAGGAATTCCAAATGTCAGAAACATCAGTGATGACATAATAGTATTTGGGAAGACTCCAGAAGACCATGACAAGAGTCTCAAAGCTGTGTTCCAAAGACTGCAAGAAAAGCACCTCACCCTAAACAAAAACAAATGTGAGTATAACAAATCTAAACTAGAATTTTATGGATACATTTTCTCAAAAGAAGGCATCTCTGCAGACCCCCAAAAAATTGAGGCTATAATGAACATGACAGCCCCAACCAGTACCACAGAAGTACGCAGTTTACTTGGCATGGTAACCTACTGTGCACGTTTTATTCCAGATTTTGCTACAATATCACAACCCCTTCGTGAACTTACAAAGAAAGACAAATTGTGGTGCTGGAATTCAAAACATGATTTTGCTTTAGGTGAATTGAAACGGCAGTTGACAAGCCACAAGACAATGGCATATTTTGACCAAACTAAAGACACAACCGTTCTTGTAGATGCTAGTCCGGTTGGTTTAGGTGCCATTCTCAGCCAACAAGCACCAGACAGCAGAATCACAAACATAATCGCATATGCTAGTAGAGCTCTCACTCCTGTAGAACAACGCTACTCTCAAATAGAACGGGAAGCACTAGCAATCATCTGGGCATGTGAACACTTTCACCTGTACTTATACGGATCTGATTTCACTGTGATCACGGATCATAAACCACTGGAGTACATCTTCAACAACCCAAAAGCAACACCACCCGCTAGAATAGAAAGATGGAGACTCCGCTTGCAACCCTATACCTTTAAAGTGATCCACCAAGCTGGAAAGGATAACCCTGCTGATTATATGTCAAGGCATCCCATACCACACATGTCATCACACAACACGCAAGCTAGCATGATTGCGGAAGAGTACATAAGTTTCATTGCTGATCACACGGTCCCCAAGGTGATGACCATGCTAGAAGTGAAACAAGAAACCAATCAAGACCCTACACTACAAAGGCTAGCAGATTAAATTCAGAAAGGAAATTGGCATGACATTAATAAAACTCCTGACACACTCACAAATATTGACTTTACCACACTTAAAGCTTTCTATCCCCTGCGCAATGAGCTTACCACCAATGCAGATGCGGACATCATACTCAGAGGCAACAGACTCGTTATACCAACCTCGTTGCAGTCTAGAGCACTAGCTTTAGCTCATGAAGGCCATCTAGGCACAGTCAAGACAAAGCAACTAATAAGAGACAAAGTTTGGTTTCCAGGCATTGATAAACGTGTAGAAAATCTAATCCACAACTGCATCCCATGCCAAGCTGCTGTGCCACAAACACACATGGAACCTCTTCAAATGTCTGAACTTCCAAAAGGACCATGGTTTCAAGTGGCCATTGATTTCACAGGACCTTTTCCTTCTGGGGATTATCTGCTTGTTGTGTTAGATGAATACTCCCGCTACCCAGAGGTAGAAATTGTTAAGTCCACGTCAGCAAATACAATCATTCCAAAACTGGACAAGATTTTCTCATCTTTTGGAATTCCGCAGGTTGTCAAGACTGACAATGGTCCTCCTTTCAATAGCCAAGAGTTCAAAAACTTTTCTACCTACCTTGGTTTCAGACACAGAAGAATTACACCCTACTGGCCAAGAGCAAATGCAGAGGTGGAACGTTTTATGAGAACACTTAAAAAGACAGTTTCTGCCACATATTCCGAGGGCAAGCCATGGAAACAACATCTTTTCAAGTTTCTCAGGAACTATAGAGCTGCACCGCATATCACCACTTAACTGACCCCAGCTGAACTGATGTTTGGCAGAAAAATCAACATTACACTTCCCAGCCTGCACCATCAAACTGAAGACACATCACTTCGAGACACCGATCGAAAAGCGAAGCAACGCATGAAGACATATGCAGATTGTCACAACAATGCACATGCTTTGGACATCAAAATAGGTGACACGGTACTTTACCGCCAACTGCACAAAGGTAAACTATCCACCCCATTCCATAGCACACCATACCAGGTGGTCGACATCAAAGGATCAATGCTTACAGCTGAAAATCACGGACACCGTGTCACTAGAAATTCATCACACTTCAAAGTGGTCAAAACCCCAAACAACGATTTACCTGCCATGGAAGAGGTAGGGGATGTCCCCCAGACAACATGCACCAATTTAGGAGGAGGCAGAGAGAATTCAGAACTTCAGCGTGATCAACAAATCCCATCACATGAAAGACATTACCCTTCAAGAGAAACTCGAAGACCTCCAAGATATCTGATTAAAGAAATTTGATTTAATGGACTTTCCAGAAATCACACAAGTTACAGTTTCAAAGACTTTAAAGAAAGGGCTTATAAATATATATATATGTATATGTATATGTACATCTATTATCTTGTTAAAACAAGGGAGAGATGTAATGTTGTTATAATACTGTGGCGCTGTTTGAGTCCAGTCCATGTTTTGAGTGAAGTAACGTAGCTGATTGTTACGTCACTCCAGTCCGGGTTTTGGGTGTAGCGGGAAGTTGCAGTTGCAAGCTGGAAGCGCAAAGTTGTTTGTTTAGGTTTAACAATTAAATGAATACAGGTTATGAATACTTATCATACTGCCTTTGGATTGTTCTTCTCAACACACAAGAACACTATAGTGTGTAATCCCAAGGTAACTGCTCACTGTTAACACGTTTTAAGACGTTAATTCACGGTTTAAGTAATACATTGTTCCCTTCAGACATGTTAAAGGAGAGATTCGGAAATAACATTCAAAACTATGCGCGAGTAAATACCATCCTAACTCCTAACATCCAAAAAAAAAAATATATATAACAATAATAATGTGTATATATATATATATATATATATATATATATATATATATATATAATTGCATGCCCCGCTAGCTACGATATGGAGTCTTTCCATCCACCTCCGGTTGCTTCATTCCAGAGGTGCATGCAATATATATATATATATATATATATATATATATACATATATTTGCATGCCCCGGTAGCTAAATGCTTAGTTACGGCTCTGGGCAAAACCAAAGCCCATGGCCAGTATACAATATTTTTCTCTATGCATTCTTTTCTGTTGAGCACTCCTGACACCGTTGAAACAGCGAGTCTCAGGTCGCCTGCAGATACATAAGTCCAATCATTGCGTCTGAACCTGGTGTGTAATCCCAAGGTAACTGCTCACTTTTAACACAATTTAAGACGTTAATTCACGTTTTAAGTAATACAGTGTCCCCTTCAAACATGTTAAAGGAGAGATTCGGAAATAACATTCAAACCTATGCGCGAGTAAATACCATCCTAACTCCTAACGTCCAAAAAAAAAAAGAAAAAAGAAAAGAAAATAACAATTATATATATATATATATATATATATATATATATATATATATATATATATATATATATATATAATTGCATGCCCCGCTAGCTACGATATGGAGTCTTTCCATCCACCTCCGGTTGCTTCATTCCGGAGGTGCATGCAATATATATATATATATATATATTTGCATGCCCCGGTAGCTAAAAGCTTAGTTACGGCTCTGGGCAAAACCAAAGCCCTTGGCCAGTATACAATATTTTTCTCTATGCATTCTTTTCTGTTGAGCACTCCTGACACCGTTGAAACGGTGAGTCTCAGGTCGCCTGCGGATACATAAATCCAATCATTGCGTCTGAACCTGGCGTGTGTAATCCCAAGGTAACTGCTCACTGTTGTAATTGTTTGCCACAAAGGTCAGTGGTGTCTGGGATTACGCAAGCACGGAAGACGTGACATTGCTAAAATTCCCAAAACACTATCAGCAAGGAACGAAGAAACAGATTTGTAATAAGGAAGACCCTTTAAATAACCCTCCCAAAGGAAATGCATATACAAAACCATCGTCAAAGAGGAGATAAAACAAGTCCATTGACCTAAACTGTCACCATAGCACAGGGAACAAGTTTAAACTGTCATTGTGAAACATTGAGGAGCACAAAGTTCATACGAAGTTTCTAGTATTACGACAACACGAAGCTTCTAGTATTACGACAATGTAGAAGTCGTTTCTGTAAGTGAATCAGGTAAGAACCAAGAGAAGTGTTATTCATTTATAAGTGCTCTCTCAAGTTACGGGATTCAGAGGTTGTTTACTGAAGAAAAAAACAAAAGTTGAATATTTTGAAGCTGCAGTTGATAGTAAATGTGTACTTGCAATGAAGAATGATCGTGGTTAAGACGTGAGCTGTTTTGTATTACTGTACATGAAGGGTGTGTGTTCTTGTTAGGAGTATGTATCGTAATTGCACAAGTGGAACTGTACTGTGTCTTGTAATTAGTGAAACTAAAACATTATTCCCAACACTCTGATACGTCTAACCACGGTCAGTTTACCAAATAAGTCTAGGAAATGCCAATTGTTTTCACAATATTTCAGTTTTAGATCCCAAATTCATTTTCTGAAGGAGTCTAATAATAGCCTGGATGAAAGCCTACTCCAGTAAAGTATTAGGGCAAGGGCGTTTATGCTGAAGTATCCAATGCGTACAGTTCACATTGTCAGGCAGCTTTAAACCCTTGTTTTGATAACAGGACAGTAGCCTGCTACACATTAATACGCTTTGTTCCTTGTCATTGGGCTCTGGTGTTTTTTCCTTATGGAGGCCAGCTTCAGTCGTAACTACATCAGAACACTCCAATTGTCTATTGCTGATTCAAGATTTGGTTTATTTATTTAATAAAATGAACTGTGCTACTGCAGCATTTTACTCCAGTATTTTGCTGTAAACACTATACTTTAAAGTGGTAATTTTTATTATACAAGTATTATACAAGAATAATGCATACTTCAGTGGTTATAGAAATTTTCAGAATTTACTATAGCATACTTTCAAGGAGGTGTAATTGCCAGTAGTATTTACTACAGTGCCTGTATGTTATACAGTATTAAAAAAAAGCATTTACAGCAAATGTGCTCATTAACAATAGAATCCTGTATTAAAATATGTGTTTTAAAAAAGTTGCAATAATTTAAAGTTGTGTGAAGTTTAGATTTTATTTTTCATAGAACATAATCCTGAATAAGGGACACTGCAATCACCACAGAGAGCATAGGGAAACTAGTACCTCTTCTGCAGACCTTCATAGCTGATAGCTTCTTTTTTTGTACTAATTGTTAGTCACATGGGACTGTAAGGATGTAACATTTTATTTACAAATTCGTCCCTCGCTGAAGCTGGTGTTTGTGAAAGTTTAACTAACTGACAAGGGGCAGGGAAAAGCTAATAAAGGGAATGAAAATTGATTATACCATACTACACCTCTTTTTAATAGCCAAAGACAAACCAGTTAACATCTTTTCTTTGAAATCTGGTGAGGACACATGGTGAGGACTGTTAAGATGGAGCAGGACTGTCAAGTCGGAAAACCCATGCCTGCAGCTGATCCCAATCTGACAAGCCCAGACAATCATCATGACCTCACTGCCAGTGCAAGAGAGGAAGTGGAAAGCACCAAGGAGAACGAGGGTGATTCCACACACATGGACCAGAGCAATGCCCAAGAGAAGCCAGTCATGAAAACTAAGATGGAACCCTCCTCCACAAAACTGTGTGGGTACCTGAACAAACTGGGGGGGGGGGGGCCTTGATGGCCTGGAAAGCCCGCTGGTTTGTTTTCGAAGAGAAGAAATGCCAGCTGTACTACTACAGAACGTCACAGTATGTCAATCCCTTGGGAAGCATTGACCTGGCTAACGCTACCTTTGCCTATCCAGCTCAAGCTCAGGAAGGGACCTTTCAAATTCAAATCCCAGGACGGGTTGTTGTGCTGAAGGTATGTCTTTTTAAAATTAAAGCAATAGGAAATCCCCTAATCTGTGAAGGTACGTGAAGCAGTAACAAGCCAGCCAATAAAACTTAATCATATACATCTTGCACTTCCATTCGTTGAGTAGAACACACAAGTGCAGTTCTGAGTTGAAACAAACACAAGTTACAGCAAACATGTATTTTCATTAAGAAAAAAAAAAAACACTGTTTGTGCCTATACTGATGTCTTAATTAAGTTATTTTGTTAGATACAACCGCTTTGGTTGAGGATACACTAATCAGTATGGACATCCACTTACTGTCATTTTTTTTCAAATAACCTTAAAAAACGATGTATCATTTTAAGAAAGTGCCCTTGTGCAATACCAAGGGTTCCCTTATAAATTTAACCACAGTAAATTTAATGCAGGAATTTAGCATTTTTCCCATGGTTCTACAATGCATTTACTGTAGTTTACCATGGTATATTAATGTTCTTTACCATACCTCTGTGTTCCAGGGATGGAAATAAGACTTCCATTGCATAGCAGTTTGATCCAATCCTGGTTTTACTTTGAGTTTAATATGACACATCGGAACTTGTTACTTATACACTGTGGCTAATCAGGCTAATTTTAACTGCAATGCAATAGGGGTTTGAATGTCTGTCATTTGGTGCAGGGTGTAAAATTAGCTTTTGAGCACTGGGAACCTGAAAGTTATATATATATATATATATATATATATATATATATATATATATATATATATATATATATATATACAGACGTGCTCAAATTTGTTGGTACCCTTACAGCTCTTTGAAATAATGCTTCATTCCTCCTGAAAAGTGATGAAATTAAAAGCTATTTTATCATGTATACTTGCATGCCTTTGGTATGTCATAGAATAAAGCAAAGAAGTTGTGAAAAGAGATGATTTATTGCTTATTCTACAAAGATATTCTAAAATGGCCTGGACACATTTGTTGGTACCCCTTAGAAAAGATAATAAATAATTGGATTATAGTGATATTTCAAACTAATTAGTTTCTTTAATTAGTATCACACATGTCTCCAATATTGTAATCAGTCATTCAGCCTATTTAAATGGAGAAAAGTAGTCACTGTGCTGTTTGGTATCATTGTGTGCACCACACTGAACATGGACCAGAGAAAGCAAAGGAGAGAGTTGCCTGAGGAGATTCAGAAAGAAAATAATAGACAAGCATGGTAAAGGTAAAGGCTACAAGACCATCTCCAAGCAGCTTGATGTTCCTGTGACAACAGTTGCAAATATTATTAAGAAGTTTAAGGTCCATGGAACTGTTGCCAACCTCCCTGGGCGCGGCCGCAAGAGGAAAATCGACCCCAGATTGAACAGAAGGATAGTGCGAATGGTAGAAAAAGAACCAAGGATAACTGCCAAAGAGATACAAGCTGAACTCCAAGGTGAAGGTACGTCAGTTTGTGATCGCACCATCCGTCGCTTTTTGAGTGAAAGTGGGCTCCATGGAAGAACACCCAGGAGGACTCCACTTTTGAAAGAAAAACATAAAAAAGCCAGACTGGAATTTGCTAAAATGCATATTGACAAGCCACAATCCTTCTGGGAGAATGTCCTTTGGACAGATGAGTTAAAACTGGAGTTTTTTGGCAAGTCACATCAGCTCGATGTTCACAGACGAAAAAATGAAGCTTTCAAAGAAAAGAACACTGTACCTACAGTGAAACATGGAGGAGGCTTGGTTATGTTTTGGGGCTGCTTTGCTGCGCCTGGCACAGGGTGCCTTGAATCTGTGCAGGGCACAATGAAATCTCAAGACTATCAAGGCATTCTGGAGTGAAATGTACTGCCCAGTGTCAGAAAGCTCTGTCTCAGTCGCAGATCATGGGTCCTCCAACAGGATAATGACCCAAAACACACAACTAAAAGCACCCAAGAATGGATAAGAGTAGTAATATTACTATAGCTTATGTCAAAAGTCTAATTTATGACCCTTTTGACTTTTTTTTGACCTTATAGGTATGAATTTATGAATATATAATGAGGGGGCGTGGATTTATGAATTTATGAATATATAATGAGGGGCGGGGATTTTATATTGGTATTGATATATATATATATATATATATATATATATATATATATATATATATATATATAAAACAGACCATTTGTATTTTACAAGTGCTTATAAACATTAAATATTTATAAATGTAAAAGAGTATGAAAATAAAATAATTACTGTGGGTAGGATTCGATCCCACGCTGACAATTGAGTCAAATGGATCTTAAGTCCTTCGCCTTAACCACTCGGACACAACAGTTTTTCTTAAAACATTAATAAATAAAAAAATAAGTATTAAGCTTACCGGGGGATTCAGAGAATCAAGGTGGTATGGTGTTTGAGCAAAAGGTTGAACAGATGGAGACTACGTTGGGTTTTTGTTTTTTTTAAAGGGGCATGTCTGGGCATGTTTTTCAGACCTTATAAAAAGGAGGAAAATATTTGGGGAGTTTATTAGAGTGTTACACAAGATGTCTCATTCCGTTGTTAGTTGCTACTCAGAGAAAGGGGATCTTGAGGATCGGGAAATGTCTGAACTTATAAAAGCCTTTAAAAAATGCACATTAGCCCCTCCGCAGATGTAGAAGAAACCACGGCTTGTAAAAAAGTTTCAAGAGAGAGTCCAAGCATGGGGCCTTCAAGCATTCTTCCCAAGGATCGTCTGTGTACTGTACAACCTCCTCGGTGGACTGAACTGAAAACAAACATCAATGAGAGAGAGGGGCGGATGTATTAGGGTAACTCTGAAAATGCCCCTAGGGGCGGCGCCTCAAGGACCACCCATTCAAGGATCTCTGATAGGCCGTCTCAAAGGATCCCCCACGGTGCCTGAGGCGTCAACACCCTCATAGGCCGAAACCTAATCTTGGGGAGCATACTAAAGGGGCTCCCCACATGTCCTTTTGATTGAAGGAGTCTGACATCATGGCTTCTGCAAACTTTAGATACTTCTCTGAAAATGCCGTTCTTGAACCTAGCGATCATGAGATGGATTGGACCAGTGAAGAAATGACCCAGCTTATAAAAGACTTTGAAAATGTCCCGCTCCTCAACCCTGCAGAGTCTGATGACGTTGATGGGGGCTTAGGCATCTCTTTTGAAAAAGTATTAAAGATCTCTATGGGGCTCGTGGCTTCTCTATTGGAAGTGATTGACCGTGATATGGTGAAAAATTGCCGTGGTTGCGAAATTGACCACCCGAGCCAGTTGAGACACAGCTGCCTTTTTGAAGCGGCCCCCAATTATTTTGATTAACATTTTGAAGAAATACTAGAAAAAATACATGTCCCGTGGCTGAAACTTCTGGTGGCTAAAGCTCTAGCTTGTTTCAATTTTCATCCATCTTTGACAAAACTTCAGAAACTGGTGGAAGATATTTTAACAGAGCTAAGACCAGAACACAGCATTAGACGTAAACTGATTCATCTACAAGAAACCCTGGATGACAAGGCCCGAGACATTGTTAACAAAATTACCAAAGCTTTCTACCATCACAGTTTTACAAACCTGCGCGCTCCATTAGCATATTACGGGGCCTGTGACTTTTAAAATGGGGAACGTCCAGACTCCAGCAAAACTGAGGAAAACCATGGAGGGGCTGTTGTTTGAGTTATTAGCTGAGAAAGTGGCTTGCAAGAGACTCTTTCAAAACCTGATCCCCGTAAATGTAAAAATGTTTAGCAATTTAAAAAGTGTAACTGATTTAATCCGTAAAGATATTGATACTAAAGAATGGTCAGAGTTGGTAATTACACATGTAAAACACTGTAAACCCTTAAATGCATTTTTAATGAATATATTACCTAAAATGTTTGATGAAATAGAAGATTGCAAATGTACACATATCCTTGTTTTGTATGCTTATGTGACTGATGTATGTTTTTATAACATGGCCAGGTTTTTAAGAGATGAAGATATATCGATAGTTGTGCAAAATGTCGTGGATTATTTAGTGACTAATCATGAATGTTTGTGTAAAAACTTTATAGCTCTTCTAAAATGTCCTAATCTTCTTGATAAACTGTGAATAAAACTTTTGAACGTCCCACATGTCTCTGAAGTGTTATGATAACCTTTGAATAAAAACTTTTTGAAAGTCATATTGTTCTCAGTTGTGTTATTTTGGTTAAAGATGACACACTATCCCATACCTGGGATAATATAAGCCTTAAAGACAGCACTTTTATTACTTATGATATAGAAAATGCGATAAAACGTGATTATACTATACCAAAAGGATATTATGAGACCCTTCAGGATGTAATAACGACCATGAACGATGTCCTGCTCGGAAAAGGACTAGATCAGAAAGGTGACAAGGCTCCCGATGAACAAAATAATAATGATTTGAAATTAGTCTATAAACCTATAGAAAGACGAATTTATATAAAAAGTACTAAACCATATATGATTTTTACCAAAGAACATCTCGGACAAATGTTGGGATTTTGTGAGACTATAAAGGGTGAAACTATTAGACTATTAGGCCCTATTGAGGCTAAAGTGTATTCTGCTTATTTGAGGACCAACTACCCAGCCGACATCAGAGCGGGATTTTATACCCTGTATGTCTATACTGATATCATTACACATCAAGCCATTGGAGATAGTTACGTGCCTCTTCTAAGATGCGTTCCTATTAAAGGCAAAAACAACGATATAATCACGGTAACTTACGACAGACCTCATTACGTGCCCCTCAGCAAGACCAACTTTGACACGTTAACTATACAAATTAAGACGGACCAAAACAAGTTAGGGCCATTCCGTTTTGGGAAGGTTGTAGTGAAGTTGCATTTCCGACCTGTAAAGCCTCTTTTTTACACATAATTGAAAATGGGCCCTAATGGATATGTCAATCCTTATATTAATTATTACAAAAATCAAGCTGGTAATGGATTGCCTGGATTTTCTGGAGCTCCAGTAATGTACGGGGCGGGTATAGGGGGTATTTTTAGAAGTCTTTTCAGAAAAGCTTTACCGTTACTTAGAAGGGGTTTTGAAATAGTTAAACCTCATTTTAAATCAGCAGCTAAAAATATTGTTAGTGACGTAGTGTCAAATGTCCTAACAAGTCATAACCCTCATAGCCATAACAAGAGCCAGTCAGGGGAGGGATTGATGGTGATGTCCCGAGGATACAAGAGAAAACGTGGCAAACCCCCAGGATCTCGCTATCATCCACACAAAAAGGCTAAACCAGCTACATTGAGGTCATTTAGTAACGGTAACCGGAGAAGGAGTAAGAAACCAAAGACCCCCAGAACAGCGAAAAAGTGAAACATCTTTTAAATCATGACGCTGGTACATCATATGTCTCAAGAATGTGTGAAATCAGAATTGGATCTGTTTACTATACCTTATACCCAGACAAGTATTGAAAAAAACCTTTATGTGGAAATTCCCCCCCTGTCTGCCTTGTCTGACACGGCCCCAATCGAATATAACATAGCGGGAAATGGGGAAGATTATCTTGATTTGAATAATACTCTTTTAAGACTTTCATGCAAAATTACTAGGGCTGATGGCGCCGATTTAGTTGGAGGCAGTATAGTCGGTATTATCAATTACCCTGTAGCTACCATGTTTTCACAAGGACACTCTAGAATCACAGTTCACTGCCGGCTTGTTTTACAAAGATACCCCAGGACATATGGATGAGACTGATCCTGCAGGGGCTAATGAAGGTTTAGTTAAACGGCATGCGTTTACTAGAATGAGTCATACTGTTGAACTTTTAGGACCTCTGCATGCGGATATATTTTTTCAAGAGAAACTCATGCTGAATGGGATTGACCTGAAAATTAAAATGGTGAGGGCCAATGACACTTTCTGTTTAATGTCTGATGCTGCAGAAGAGTTCAAACTTAAAATTTTAGAAGCATCTCTCTATATTAAAAAAGTAAAAGTGTCCCCTGAGGTCAGAATTGCCCAAGCTCAGGCCTTGATGACCTCTAATGCCCGATATCCTATTGATAGATTGTCTATGAAAGTTTTTAGTATTCCTAGAGGGGGTAGGGTCTGTAATCAGGAGAATTTGTTTCTGGGGCAGTTACCAAAGTTTGTGGTTATTGGTTTAACAGATAATGACGCATTTAGTTGTTCCTACGCTAAAAACCCATTTAACTTTAAACACTTTGCTGGGAACTTTATAGCTTTATAGCCCACTATACAGCAAGACACAACCCAGTCAGGGAATATTACAGTCTAATACAGGCCACGGGTAGACATCTCAAAGACAAACCGCTGATAATTGATAGGTCAGACTTTATTAGAGGCTATACGCTCTATGCATTTGATTTGACCCCTGATCAAGAATGTGGAGATCATTTTTCCTTAGTGAAAAATGGCAATATGCGCCTTGAAATGCGTTTTGCCAATGCTCTGCCAGAGACGGTGAATATGATTGCATATGCTGTTTTTGAGAACGTGATTGAGGTTTCCCACCAAAGAGCTGTTCTCTTTGATTACTGAAAAGTTTGATACAACATTGATCCTTTTAAAATGAATACCACTCAGCTTACAGCGCTGCTAACCAGCAACCCATTGACTGCAAAGTATTTTTATGGGGTTCTAGCTAGTGATCAACTACCTAAAGGAAAAATAAAAAAATTGCCTGCAATACTCATTGTCAACACGGACCCCCAGAATTATCCGGGAGAACACTGGCTAGGGATTTATCTAAAAGAAGAGGGACAGGGAGAGTTTTTTGATTCTTACGGTAACCCTCCAGATTTGATTTATTTTCCTAAGACTATCTCAAACTTTTTAGACAACAACGTCAAACAAACAGTGTACAATAATCAGCCTCTACAAGGTCTTATGACCACGACATGCGGCCATCACTGTGTTTTCTTTGTACATCATCGATCCAAAGGACTTACATACCCTGAGGTTATGGCGCTCTACAGCTCTGATTTAAACAAAAATGATCTGATGGTGTCCCAATTTATACATTGTATGTCTAACCCTAAAAAACAGAATTGTATAAATATATTTTCATGCGTGCAGTGTGTCAAGACTCATCATGATTTTAAAAAATGTTATGAATGTTAATCTTCAAAAAAAAACTTATGACATTGTAAATGGTGAATAAATATTTGTATTGCTGTAAAGACACATATATATATATATATATATATATATATATATATATATATATATATATATATATATATATATATATATATATATATATATATATATATATATACATATCAGACATTGTTTATATAACATATGCATGAATATACAACAAAATGTATCAGACAATGTTTACACAACATTGGCATGAATATACAACAAAATGTACAAATATGTAAACTCAATAAAAACAGTAACATCTTAATAACTTTCCCATAACTGCTGTCTTTTTTCCTGCTTCTTATGCATGGGGGTCTCTAAGGGTCGTTTTTTATAAGCTTCTATGAGTTGTCGTGTTTGAGAATTAGGTACTGTAGAATAGGGGACATTTATTACAGACAAACCTTTGATGAATTCGGACCATCCTACAGGCAACCTATGTTCAGGGATATGGGTATGCCCCGTTGCAGCCCTGATTAAATCAACCATATGCGACCCTCTAATGTTCTTGCCCCTAAGAATGAATTCCCCTTGATCATTCCATGAGGTAACCAAAGCATTCTGAGACATAGCGTTTAAAATAAAATTAGCATTTTTCTTAGATCTGGAGGGCACACTACTCATAACTGCAGTCACTATCTTAGATTCAGATTCTGCTGCCGGTTGGTCCGTTTCCTCAGAGGGGGGTGTAATTAATGTAAGGGTATTAAACTCTTTTTCACTCTGTTTAAGCAGGTTTAGATATCTCTGTAAGGAGTTGGTGTATAGCTTAACTTTCTCATGGTCACTGATGTCGCTTCTAAGTAGAATGCTTTTCATTTCAGAGTCAAGTCGGCTTTCAACAGCTTTTTTAATAGGCTCGGGGTGTTGGGGCTCAGGCTGCCGAAGTCTATCGAGTTGATGCTGGGGTATCAGAAACATTTTCTGGGAGTGAGTCATTTTTACAAATTAACTTTGAGGCGATAAGAGTCCTGATAAAAAAGGCAATGCAATCCTTATTAAAGCTCCGATAAAACCACCACTCTGATTCACAGTTTTTTTCTTCTTTTTAATTGAATGCTTCTTATTGCATAGGCTCTTTATAACACGCCGCTGCTTTTTGAGAGTGTTTAACTGACTCGAAGTTAATGGGATGTGACCCTTTAAGGCATTTAAGGCAATTTCCCCAATCGATTTGATAAAATCGTCTGAGGCGTTTCGTAAAATTGCTCTTCTCTGATGAGCAGAGCTATGAACTATGCTCTTTAAGAGATGGAGGTTACGTTTTATTCTAGCCGACATGCTGCGCTGTTGCATAGCCTAGATAAATAAAAGTTTTAGAGCAATAACCGGCCGCTTATAGGTGTTTTGATTTGGTATTTCTCAGGATGTACGCAACAGGCCAATCAGGAGTAAATAAACCAGTTCTTAGACGAAATGCTTCAGGGGTTTGGGCCTTTAAGTCTATTAAAAGATAACCATAGGGTTTTTTTTGTTGCATCTTCAAACGCTTCTAAGAAAGACTTGGAGTTCCCGGGGTACATCTGACGGGCTAGTGTGTTGATTTGAAGTTTATCTCGAGGGTTTTTAAACAGAATAATGTAATTGGCATTCAAGTTTATTGTGCGGCTCATTTTTCCTTGAAAAAACAAATTTTGAACCAAATACAGTACGCATAAATTCCTATGATGAACGTATTTTGTAAAAGCTTTCTGTATTTCATCATTTTCGCTAGCTGCTTCCATCAAGTCATCTATAATGAGTAAATTGATTTTGTTAGGAGGCATTAAATTATCATCGGTTAATGAATCTGGTATGCCTTCAATAAATTTGATATTTTTAAATTTAAGGGCCAATTCATTGTATAATCCCTGCCAGCAACTATAACTCCAAATTATATTCTCAGGGGTTTTGGAAAAGATCTGTTGAGAGTTTTCTAAAAGCTGCTTCACAAAATAACTTTTCCCTGAATTGGAGGGTCCCGATATTATAGCTGCAAAAGGCACAGATAGTCTAATATCAAAACCTTCTTCAGTACCCATAAGGAATCAATGTGAAATCAGAACGCAAGACTCGCTTATTGTAGACTATTTGAAAGGTTTTCTGGAGTGGTTTGTTTTCCAATTGAAATTCTTTTTTATTGCGGTGAATCTGGGAGCCTCGAATCATGATATGTTCTGCAGGGGTGTTTCTATCATGATTCACAAAGTTTTGTACAAGGTCTTTTAATGAAGTGATGTTAATTAATTTGGAATTCTCATAGTTTAGGGTAATCCCCTTTACTTTGAGACATGTTTTTCCATTGTTTGTGACATATCCATATGTTTTAGGGCCCCCTGACACAAACTCTGTAATGTATTCCCCCGGCTTCAACTCGCTAGTTAAATCACCAAGATAATCACCTAGTTCGGGACGCCAAGCCTGGGGCCTGCTGACAAAGATTACAGAGTCTGTATCATGATACAGACATCGACCCTGCAGACGATCCAAGAGGTTATAGAGCTCTAGCCGGGCGTAAGCGGTAGTAAATGCCGCTATTAATACGTTTACATTACCTGTGGGAGTATAGGTATCAGAAGCGTAACGCCACTGAACCTGAGCCACAGTATCACTTACAAAACAAAAATGCGAAACCTGATATCTTTTTGAAAAGAGATAATGGAAAAACTGGTCAGGATCCTTTACCAAGCTTGTAGAGAGCTGGTTAGTTCTCTGTGCTAGTTTTCCCCACAAACTATTGAGGCATAGTTTGGAGATTTGTCTTTTAGCAGGATTAACATTAATGTTTTGAGGATCTAATTGAACCCCCTCTTTCTGAAAATATTCCGCAATATAACGCTCTTTACGCTCCTCATCGGTACAATGAGCAGGGTATCCTGAACTTTCCTGTTTCCCCTTGAGATGACTATTAATGTAACCTGTAAAGAGAGTGTCAGATTTCTGAGGAAAATGCCACACTTCATGTATTTTAGACACTTTGTAACCTTTCTCAAGAGCTTTAACTACCTCTACACTACACCATGTCCCGGTCAAGGCTCTTTCTCCAGAGGTATGATTACATACCCCCGTCTGGTTTAGTGTTTCTGCGCATGAACGGCAGAGGGTAAACATTAATTTACCACAGATGCGGGCAGGCAGTACAGGGAAATAAAGACCCCTAGGAGGCAGAACAGTTAATTTGAACAAGCCAAAGTACTGGCTCAAGTCTTGAAAATTATGGTAAATTACAGTAGGATGGTCTACGGGATACACTTTTGTTTTGTTAACAAACGGATACAAACTAGTGAAATCAAAGTATTCCACCCTTTCATTTTCTTGGGCCACATAATGTAATGTAATGGCATTTGTACGTCCCCCAAACAGAGCCTCGCGTGGATTTATGCGTTCTGGAAAATCAGAACGAATCAGAAATTTGTGAACTTTAGGTTGTTTTTTCAGGGTGTTCCATTCATGTTCCCAAATAACTCTGACTTCCATCCCGTAAACCTTTTGCAATGTTTCAATCTTTTCATCAAAGTGATGATGCATCGTACCACACGATACTTTGCTTAAGGGGTTTACATCGGCCGAATCATAGCACAAGGGACAACCATGAAAAAAACACCCTGCAAATTCAAAAGCCGTACGCTTACCATTAATCACAGCATAACCGTCCAAGAAAAAGGGGCCTATTTTAAGCTCTCCGTAGTTTAAAGCGTGTTGAATGAAAACATTTTCAGTTTCTGCTACATACATTAACCATTGTATCGAGGCATTTGAAAAGCTTTTTGCTGCTCACTGTAATTGTCGGGAGGAATGATCGCTATTGTGTCTTTAGGCATGAATTTACTTCTATACATAGCCATGCACAGTGAAGCAATGGTGGTACATTGGAAGGGGTCTATCTGCCCTATTGCATAAACCTTGGTCCGGAATTTGATACATGCCTCTTTCAAAATTTCAACATCATTTTTGCAGTAGAATGCCATTTCGTCTCTGAAATTAAAAACACCCATCTTAATCGAATCATACCATTTGTAAAAGTCATCACGATCTTTAGACATAATTTGCTGAACACCATAGTAAATGGGTTCAGGAAATGGCCCCACATAATTCTGGTTTTCAGCAGTATTGAAAAAATGAGGAAAATATCCTTTTTTGGCTTCAAATCCCATAGCAGCAGGCAGGGCACTTAACTTCATGGGCAAAAAGTTAAAGGAATCAATGTAACGCATTTTAAAAGCTTCGTCTGTAAAACACATCAACTTGCTACCCTGAGCTATGATATTTGGGTTAATTCCGTTGGTTATTAAATAATTCATCAGTAAATAACTGTCATAAGACTTTGCATTGTGTGCCAAGAAAGTATATCCTGCATAACAAGGTCTACGATACCGCTGAAAAAACTTTTTCACACATTCCTTGCCCTCCCAAAACCATGATTCACCACCCATGTGCATGCAGTACAAATAATTAGGAATGTGTACGCCAGCTTCCTGACGACATTCAAAATCATAAAACACATATTTGTCTGTGGGTTCCTTAGGTTTAAGCATTTGAATGAAGCATTTATGATCACTGTGAGGTAACAACACGGCTTTACATAGCTTACAGTAAGGAGTAAGACATTTGTGAGTCTGTGGCTTTGTCGGGTCACATTTATAGAGAGAATAGCACCTTGTACAAAGTTTTAAAAGGTCACACATAGAAACCTGTTTTTCACTGTTGGCTTTATCTCGGAGAATCTTATGCTCATCATAACAGAGCTGTGAGCGACAATAACGATTGCAATCGTTACATTTTACCTTTACTGAGGACTCGCTGTTACAAGCTGATGAAAAACACGCATTACAGTGTCCTTCACAGCGATGTCCCGATCGGTTACTATATGCGGTGTAATTACACAGATAGGCAGCACCCAGAAAACCTTTCAAGTTAACAATACCATAAAAATGATTCTCATGAAGAAACAGAAATACAGTTTTGTTTTTTGCTCGAGTATCTGTTTGGTGATTCAGGAACACATCCTTTTGAGGACATCTGTACCAGACCACAATTTTAACATCTAAGGCCTGTTCAAATTTATCTATGTCTACAAACGACACCATTTGATGTTCACTTAATCCCACACTCTGTTGAAGTTTTAAAGCCTCAGCCATACACATTTCATAAGCCCCTCTGAATTCTGGAAATAACAAGCTCAGTACGCTGTAGGCAAAGCATAATTGATTGTCTCTGTTGTAACATATAATCAGATGCTTGGCTTTTTTTCTAATAAGCTCACTTTTCATTAAGGTCTGCAAACATCTCCTTACACCACCTCCTTCTGGGCACCTAATAACCTGCACAATCAACATTAAAGAGTCATCAGCCAAAATTTCACTATGACTTTGAAGGAGAGCTTCAATCTGACTGAGAAAATCATCTAGACTTAAATTGGCTCCACTCATTTTTACATACACTGGTATATCTAAGGATCCCGCTCGTAATTCAAGCTGGACAACGTCGGAGGGTCTTAGCGTTCTAGAAACCTCACTCAACATATTCTCTAACGTTTCATGTAACACAGTAAAAACTTCAGCGTAGGAATCCAAGTCATACAGATGTGTAAAGTTAAGAGGTTGCTTCAATTCAAAATTGTTAAACATAGGTCTATGTCTACGCTGTACACTTGCCCCTCCAATTCTATCACCGTCACTATCCCTATGGGGGGCCTGTAAACCTGAAGGACCTGCCACTTGATCATCATGTAATACACCACCCCCCGGGACTTTTATGCTAAAAGAATCATCACGGTAAGCCCTGTCGTTCAAACCTCCCCCTATTTGTTTTTCCACATCAACTACACTCTCTAGAGTATCATGATTTTCTCTATACATTTCATGCAGAAGCTTATCCAAAGAGTCAAAATTGATCTGAGTCAATTTAGCATCATTAACAAACACACGGCACTGGGAGTTATTGCTGTCTATATTAGTGGAGTTGTCATTTATCGGGGGCCTATCTGGAGAAATCTCATCAATCAGAGCCCTGATTGACGGTAAACTATACGCATTATAATTTAAATCATTTAATAGTTTGTCTAGATAGTCAAAATTCTCGAAACCATTTAAATTTTGGGGGTGAACAGGGGGCAGACAGACATTGGGGGCTGTAGACATACTATGTGTATGTGAACTTGTTGAAGGATCAGAATTTAAGGTATTTTTAGGAACGAATATAGAATTTACCACAGAATTTGACACATTATGACTCGGATCAATTGAAACCATTTTATTTTTTAGAACTCCATTCACAGCCGTATCATCATTGTCAGAATCATCAACAGTAATTTCAATGTGTTTCCTTTTACATGTTTTTTTGCGATGTGGTTCCATTGTAGCTCTACAAATACACTGTTATTGTTTTAAAAAAACCCAGCGTTTTCAATAGAGTAATTAATGTTTGTATATTCTGAGCCACTTCTGGGTCAGAAACTAGGGCCCTTATAGCAGGATGTCTGTAAATGATCTGCTCTATAGTCATATGTACATGTTTCAATAGCTCAGCGCTGTGATACCTAGCAGTAGTTGAAGTTGAGGGGAGCGTAGGTTTTAGCCTTTGTGATACTTTGGAGACTGTGGGGGTGCCTCTTGATTGTAGTGAAGTATGAAACCTTTCGGAAAATTTATGCAGCCTTTTAGACTTTGGGTCTCTGCTGAAGGATG
This sequence comes from Acipenser ruthenus, assembly GCF_902713425.1. Taxonomy (NCBI): domain Eukaryota; kingdom Metazoa; phylum Chordata; class Actinopteri; order Acipenseriformes; family Acipenseridae; genus Acipenser; species Acipenser ruthenus. Next base: position 39,653,195 of record NC_081193.1, on the reverse strand, counting down.
TGTCGTCCTCGGAAGATTCGCTTTCCACAAGAAGTGTACGTCTAGTGGGCCGTTCTAAATGAAAATATGCCAAAATATACAATCAGACCAAAAATACCTTAACAGATGTTTGAAATATTTAACAAAAAAAAAAAACTTCATTTTAAATACACTTACTTTTGAGAGGTCTTTTTGCAGATTTTTGAGGTCTATTGGGAGGCTCCAAGGGGGTATACGCATGTATAACCTGGCCCTCCTCCGAAGTACAGGCCACGTCGTTCCTTTCGGATTTTTCAGGAACTTCTAAAATAATATAAACGGTTGAATATGAATGTTTTAACCTAAAAATAATTAATATTATGAAAAACGATCAAACATTTTTTATTAATCTATAAAAACAATACGGTTCATACTTTTAGACAATTCGGAGTCTGACGCTAGGTCGCTGAAGGATGTCTTGAAGTACTGTTCCAAAAGCTCAGAATCTTCAATATATTCAGCTTCTAAAAACAGAATGAATCAGGTATGTTTTTAAAAGGAAATCATAATAAGCTAAAAAAACAATGTCTAGCATGTAATATCATTCACGCACTATATATATCATAAGTACATTTATGTATTTGTTATTAATAAAACAAACAGACAAATATGTATACTATTTTACTCACTTTCCGGCTTTTCTGTTATCACTGAGAAATTATTTAAAAAGTCCTCAGGCACGATTAGATCGCACGGTAGCTCAAGGGAAATGCTGTGCCCTGGGATTGTATCTGCAATTTAAAAGGAGGTATTTATAGTTAGACCAGAAAAAAAAAAAAAAAAAACCCTCGCGATATTTTGGTTAGCAAAATGAAAAACTCACCATTCTGACTATCCAAAATAAATGTCGGGGACAATGGAATGATTGTAGGTGAGAGGGGAATGAGCATAGGATAATGCTCAATTACTTCCTCCTGGTGTGAAATTAAATGTTCTTCAATAAATTCCTGGATATCTATAACAATGAAAATATATGATTTTAAATAAATAAAATAATAATAATATTAATGACAACATAAAATAAAACACATTGCATATCCTGATGTAATAACCCCTTTTTTATATTTTATATTTTTAGATATTGTCACTATTATCTCATTTTATACACACACACACACACACACACACACACACTTAATGAAAAAGAAAGTTTAAAAAAAGTTATTAAAAGCAAAAAGAAAAACCAAAAAGAAAACGTCTTATTCACCATTTAAAAGCATTTAAACAATATACACACACACTTAATGAAAAAGAAAGTTTAAAACCGCATATCACAAAATAAAACAGATATTAAATTAAATATTTATAAAAAAAGAAAAAAACAAAACAAAAAGAAAACACGATTACGCAGCATCACCGACACACCCCACATTGTTCATCATAAACATAAATTAAGTATCAAACTTTTTTTACCACACATCTAACATTTACAGCCAATTTAAACATTAAACCTAGGACATACCGTTTAGATCCTCATTGTTGTGGCTTGATTCTCCGTCCATTTGCTGAAGTGGTTCTTTACGGGATAAGGTTTCTTGAGAGGATTCGTCCTTTCCAGAAGTGTAATACATAGCTCTGTACGTGGACGATTTATACTCTCAAGATCCGCGGTAAATGCCTTTGTAACCACACGGGGTCCGGATCAGGCTGGATCAGGTGAGATAAACACGACACCCGAAAGTTGCCTAGACTAGCTGGCGCTGAAATCTGCCCCTCCCCGCTTCTCTAAAGCGGCTATTCACAAACCCGTCCGTCATATTCTCGATATTATGCGGAAATTATGTTTTATTATGTTTAAATCACGTTTTTAAAGGTATGCTTTTAATAAACAAGAAATGACGACGCATATACCTACACATGTATGTTATTATAGTTAAAAGAGGGCTTAGTTTTTTCTATACTCAGTATTATATGCAAAAAAATATTCTCATTCGTTTTGTAAACGATTTTATACAATCTGTTTTATAACCCGATTCATTTTAGATACACGTAAAGGAGCATTACAACTGTATCGAGTCAATATTCACCGTTTCTTAAAAAAACATTACGTTGTACTATGCTACCACATAGTTTTAAATCTACAAACTGTAAAAGCGTGTTAATGATTTGCACCATCCTCAGAATAGTTTGTTTGTGTATGAGAAGCTACTGGAGATTATCCTGATGGGAGGCTATTCAAAAAATGGGCAATGATAAAACACTTAAATACGTTCTCTTATTTTATTTGCAATATAACACAGATTTTATCTTATTTTATTTTCTAATAGTTATGCCCAGAAACTAAATCCCGTTTGAAATACCATGATGCTTATTGCCTCTAGCAGGCTAAACGACGCCGCGGTGATGTTTCTCAGTGGGGTGCCTTCCTCTAACATACCCTATCTGTACTTTTAATACCCAGCGGCGCAAAGCTGAGCCTAACGTGTAAAATTGAATAAAAAATATTTATCCCCTATAGCTATCTATCTATCTATCTATCTATATATATATATATATATATATATATATATATATATATATATATATATATATTCACATTGAGATAATATTGTGCTTTCCAACATCATCAAACATACAGTCACCCAAAGTCTGATATGTTAAAGAACTAGACTCACGGGTGCCACGATTCTCACCTCACAAATGAATTTCGGTTTTTCAGACACACAAAATACCCTACAAAAACCGTAGCACTTATTCCTTAAGACATGATAAACTCTGATTTATTAATTTACATATGTGTTTAATTTTCCTTCATTTGTTTCCTGCAAAATCATTACATTTTGTTTTTATTCAGTTATATTCAATTCCCTAAGTTTTACAGGTACAGTGCGAATAACCAAGCTTTGCTATAGCATATATTATACATGTTTGTTTGTTTATAGTTGAACGTAGGCTTAGTTAAATCTACTTTCATTACGCGGTAATACAGGCATAAAATGTTCATGCAATATATTTTAAATACGTCTTTCATTTTTTTTTTTTTTTTTTTAAATTTTACTAGCGTCATGAAAAAATGCTCTCATTTTATCTTTTTAAAAAAATTGCAAACAAACAAACACAGACAACCAAACACGTTTAAACAGTTTTTATTTATAGAATTGATTCCTGGTTTTAATCTTAACAGAAATATGCACGCTCCTTAATATATATATATATATATATATATATATATATATATATATATATATATATATATTTATGTAGAAAGTATGTATATTCATTTGAAGTAGTCATCGCAGTGTCTATCATGCGGAGACCAAACCTTTAGGCATTACAAATCACACATTTCAATAGCCTTCTCTGCAGGGGACCTTCCTCTAACAAATAGGTAGCGGTGCTTTTTAATACATCGAGACGCCAGTCTGTTCATAGCGGGTGGTTATGTGTCTGTGTGTGTCTGTGTCTGCGAGTGGGGTTGTCTCAGTGTCGGTGCTCATGTGCGCGCGCCTGTAAGTGTACCTATAGGAAGTTGTGCGCATGTTCGAAGCCCAAGGAACCGCCCCCTATTTAAGTCAAAGAGCGAGTTTGCATTCATTCTTCTGCTAAAGTTTGATGAGTGCAGTTGGCTGCAGTTGTCTGCGAGGGAGAGAATTCAGACTGTACTTAAGCGGATGTCCTGGGGAGTTTTTTTAAAAACGGTAAGAGAGAGAGCGCTTTTTCAGAAATTGTACTTTGGTAGATTTTTTTGTTTTGTTCTTTTTTTTTATAAATATTTAATTTAATATCTGTTTTATTTTGTGATATGCGGTTTTAAACTTTCTTTTTCATTAAGTGTGTGTGTGTGTGTGTGTGTGTGTGTGTGTGTGTGTGTGTGTAATGTTAGTTTAAATGCTTTCAGGGAATGCTGACTGTAAAACGTTTTGTCCGGGGAGTTTTTTTTGAAAAACGGTGAGAGAGAGAGAGAGAGAGAGAGAGAGAGAGAGCTTTTTCAGAAATTGTATTCTGGTAGATTTTTTTGTTTTGTTTTTTTCTTTTTTTTTTATAAATATTTAATTTAATATCTGTTTTATTTTGTGATATGCGGTTTTAAACTTTCTTTTCATTAAGTGTTTATATGTATATTGTTTAAATGCTTTTAAATGGTGAATAAGACGTTTTCTTTTTGCTTTTAATAACTTCTTTTAAACTTTCTCCTTTTTCATTAAGTGTCTTATGTAAAAAAAAAAAAAAAAAGACTTTAATGTTGTCTGCACCAAGCATAAGTTAACATAAGCATTAATGTTGTATGCCCCAAGCATAAGTTAACATAAGCATTTATAAAACATGGGTACCCACTATCCCGATTACATAATAACATATTAAACACTGATTTTTGCACATATCTTATAAAAGACGTGCAATAAGTTTATAGGCAAATATAAGCCTATATTCAATAAGCATATCTGTCTTGTAACAACCATAAAATCCATGACCCCTCATTATATATTCATAAATTCATAAATCCACGCCCCCTTCATTATATATTCATAAATCCATACCTATAAGGTCAAAAAAAAGTCAAAAGGGTCATAAATTAGACTTTTGACATAAGCTATAGTAATATTACTACTGTCATAGACTTAAAGTCATACCTTTGAAGTCATAATGCATTACAAGTGTTATTAGGGAATGTTGTGCTGTGTTTTCAAGCGCTTCAATGTGCTGCTCTGCAAGGTTTGGAGACAGCGGGTGCGTTCACGGAGATCAACAGCAGCCGGAGATCAAGAGCAGCCGCCGCAGGGGAGGGATACCATGGTAAATAGGTTACCTATTTACCATGGTATCTCTCCCCTGGGTGCGTTGTGTTTTGGTGAGCAATAATGCAGGAAAGCAGCGGGCGGGATGGCGAGCTTGTCCTGCTGCTCCAACACAAGCTACCTTAAGAGCCGGTACGATGCGGGCAATGGGTGAAGTTCGTCAGGAGTACTGCATAAAAAAAACGAGTGTGTTGTCGTGGCAGTTGGTGATCAAAGAAATAAAACAAAATAAAATCAATAAATAATAATGTCATAGACTTAAAGTCATACCTTTGAAGTAATAATGCATTACAAGTGTTATTAGGGAATGTTGTGCTGTGTTTTCAAGCGCTTCAATGTGCTGCTCTGCAAGGTTTGGAGACAGCGGGTGCGTTCACGGAGATCAAGAGCAGCCGGCGCAAAACACAAGGCACCCAGGGGAGAGATACCATGGTAAATAGGTTACCTATTTACCTATTTTTGTTTCGGCGAACGGTTTTGGTGAGCAATAATGCAGGAAAGCAGCGGGCGGGATGGCGAGCTTGTCCTGCTGCTCCAACACAAGCTACCTTAAGAGCCGGTACGATGCGGGCAATGGGTGAAGTTCGTCAGGAGTACTGCATAAAAAAACGAGTGTGTTGTCGTGGCAGTTGGTGATCAAAGAAATAAAATAAAATAAAATCAATAAATAATAATGTCATAGACTTAAAGTCATACCTTTGAAGTCATAATGCATTGCAAGTGTTATTAGGGAATGTTGTGCTGTGTTTTCAAGCGCTTCAATGTGCTGCTCTGCAAGGTTTGGAGACAGCGGGTGCGTTCACGGAGATCAAGAGCAGCCGGAGATCAAGAGCAGCCGCCGCAGGGGAGGGATACCATGGTAAATAGGTTACCTATTTACCATGGTATCTCTCCCCTGGGTGCGTTGTGTTTTGTCGAGCAATAATGCAGGAAAGCAGCGGACGGGATGGCGAGCTTGTCCTGCTGCTCCAACACAAGCTACCTTAAGAGCCGGTACGATGCGGGCAATGGGTGAAGTTCGTCAGGAGTACTGCATAAAAAACGAGTGTGTTGTCGTGGCAGTTGGTGATCAAAGAAATAAAACAAAATAAAATCAATAAGTAATAATGTCATAGACTTAAAGTCATACCTTTGAAGTCATAATGCACTGCAAGTGTTATTAGGGAATGTTGTGCTGTGTTTTCAAGCGCTTCAATGTGCTGCTCTGCAAGGTTTGGAGACAGCGGGTGCGTTCACGGAGATCAAGAGCAGCTGGAGATCAAGAGCAGCCGCCGCAGGGGAGGGATACCATGGTAAATAGGTTACCTATTTACCATGGTATCTCTCCCCTGGGTGCGCTGTGTTTTGGTGAGCAATAATGCAGGAAAGCAGCGGGCGGGATGGCGAGCTTGTCCTGCTGCTCCAACACAAGCTACCTTAAGAGCCGGTACCATGGGGGCAATGGGTGAAGTTCGTCAGGAGTACTGCATAAAAAAACGAGTGTGTTGTCGTGGCAGTTGGTGATCAAAGAAATAAAACAAAATAAAATCAATAAATAATAATGTCATAGACTTAAAGTCATACCTTTGAAGTCATAATGCATTACAAGTGTTATTAGGGAATGTTGTGCTGTGTTTTCAAGCGCTTCAATGTGCTGCTCTGCAAGGTTTGGAGACAGCGGGTGCGTTCACGGGGAGCAAGAGCAGCCGGCGCAAAACACAAGGCACCCAGGGGAGAGATACCATGGTAAATAGGTTACCTATTTACCTATTTTTGTTTCGGCGAAAGGTTTTGATGAGCAGTAATGCAGGAAAGCAGCGGGCGGGATGGCGAGCTTGTCCTGCTGCTCCAACACAAGCTACCTTAAGAGCCGGTACGATGCGGGCAATGGGTGAAGTTCGTCAGGAGTACTGCATAAAAAAACGAGTGTGTTGTCGTGGCAGTTGGTGATCAAAGAAATAAAACAAAATAAAATCAATAAATAATAATGTCATAGACTTAAAGTCATACCTTTGAAGTCATAATGCATTGCAAGTTTTATTAGGGAATGTTGTGCTGTGTTTTCAAGCGCTTCAATGTGCTGCTCTGCAAGGTTTGGAGACAGCGGGTGCGTTCACGGAGATCAAGAGCAGCCGGCGCAAAACACAAGGCACCCAGGGGAGAGATACCATGGTAAATAGGTTACCTATTTACCTATTTTTGTTTCGGCGAACGGTTTTGGTGAGCAGTAATGCAGGAAAGCAGCGGGCGGGATGGCGAGCTTGTCCTGCTGCTCCAACACAAGCTACCTTAAGAGCCGGTACGATGCGGGCAATGGGTGAAGTTCGTCAGGAGTACTGCATAAAAAAAACGAGTGTGTTGTCGTGGCAGTTGGTGATCAAAGAAATAAAACAAAATAAAATCAATAAATAATAATGTCATAGACTTAAAGTCATACCTTTGAAGTCATAATGCATTGCAAGTGTTATTAGGGAATGTTGTGCTGTGTTTTCAAGCGCTTCAATGTGCTGCTCTGCAAGGTATGGAGACAGCGGGTGCGTTCACGGAGATCATGAGCAGCCGGAGATCAAGAGCAGCCGCCGCAGGGGAGGGATACCATGGTAAATAGGTTACCTATTTACCATGGTATATCTCCCCTGGGTGCGTTGTGTTTTCGTGAGCAATAATGCAGGAAAGCAGCGGGCGGGATGGCGAGCTTGTCCTGCTGCTCCAACACAAGCTACCTTAAGAGCCGGTACGATGCGGGCAATGGGTGAAGTTCGTCAGGAGTACTGCATAAAAAAAACGAGTGTGTTGTCGTGGCAGTTGGTGATCAAAGAAATAAAACAAAATAAAATCAATAAATAATAATGTCATAGACTTAAAGTCATACCTTTGAAGTCATAATGCATTGCAAGTGTTATTAGGGAATGTTGTGCTGTGTTTTCAAGCGCTTCAATGTGCTGCTCTGCAAGGTTTGGAGACAGCGGGTGCGTTCACGGAGGTCAAGAGCAGCCGGAGATCAAGAGCAGCCGCCGCAGGGGAGGGATACCATGGTAAATAGGTTACCTATTTACCATGGTATCTCTCCCCTGGGTGCGTTGTGTTTTCGTGAGCAATAATGCAGGAAAGCAGCGGGCGGGATGGCGAGCTTGTCCTGCTGCTCCAACACAAGCTACCTTAAGAGCCGGTACAATGCGGGCAATGGGTGAAGTTCGTCATTAGTACTGCATAAAAAAACGAGTGTGTTGTCGTGGCAGTTGGTGATCAAAGAAATAAAACAAAATAAAATCAATAAATAATAATGTCATAGACTTAAAGTCATACCTTTGAAGTCATAATGCATTGCAAGTGTTATTATGGAATGTTGTGCTGTGTTTTCAAGCGCTTCAATGTGCTGCTCTGCAAGGTTTGGAGACAGCGGGTGCGTTCACGGAGATCAAGAGCAGCCGGAGATCAAGAGCAGCCGCCGCAGGGGAGGGATACCATGGTAAATAGGTTACCTATAGGTTACCTATTTACCATGGTATCTCTCCCCTGGGTGCGTTGTGTTTTCGTGAGCAATAATGCAGGAAAGCAGCAGGAGGGATGGCGAGCTTGTCCTGCTGCTCCAACACAAGCTACCTTAAGAGCCGGTACGATGCGGGCAATGGGTGAAGTTCGTCAGGAGTACTGCATAAAAAAACGAGTGTGTTGTCGTGGCAGTTGGTGATCAAAGAAATAAAACAAAATAAAATCAATAAATAATAATGTCATAGACTTAAAGTCATACCTTTGAAGTCATAATGCATTGCAAGTGTTATTAGGGAATGTTGTGCTGTGTTTTCAAGCGCTTCAATGTGCTGCTCTGCAAGGTTTGGAGACAGCGGGTGCGTTCACGGAGATCAAGAGCAGCCGGAGATCAAGAGCAGCCGCCGCAGGGGAGGGATACCATGGTAAATAGGTTACCTATTTACCATAGTATCTCTCCCCTGGGTGTGTTGTGTTTTGGTGAGCAATAATGCAGGAAAGCAGCGGGCGGGATGGCGAGCTTGTCCTGCTGCTCCAACACAAGCTACCTTAAGAGCCGGTACGATGCGGGCAATGGGTGAAGTTCGTCAGGAGTACTGCATAAAAAAACGAGTGTGTTGTCGTGGCAGTTGTTGATCAAAGAAATAAAACAAAATAAAATCAATAAATAATAATGTCATAGACTTAAAGTCATACCTTTGAAGTCATAATGCATTGCAAGTTTTATTAGGGAATGTTGTGCTGTGTTTTCAAGCGCTTCAATGTGCTGCTCTGCAAGGTTTGGAGACAGCGCGTGCGTTCACGGAGATCAAGAGCAGCCGCCGCAGGGGAGGGATACCATGGTAAATAGGTTACCTATTTACCATGGTATCTCTCCCCTGGGTGCGTTGTGTTTTGGTGAGCAATAATGCAGGAAAGCAGCGGGCGGGATGGCGAGCTTGTCCTGCTGCTCCAACACAAGCTACCTTAAGAGCCGGTACAATGCGGGCAATGGGTGAAGTTCGTCAGGAGTACTGCATAAAAAAACGAGTGTGTTGTCGTGGCAGTTGGTGATCAAAGAAATAAAACAAAATAAAATCAATAAATAATAATGTCATAGACTTAAAGTCATACCTTTGAAGTCATAATGCATTGCAAGTGTTATTAGGGAATGTTGTGCTGTGTTTTCAAGCGCTTCAATGTGCTGCTCTGCAAGGTTTGGAGACAGCGGGTGCGTTCACGGAGATCAAGAGCAGCCGGAGATCAAGAGCAGCCGCCGCAGGGGAGGGATACCATGGTAAATAGGTTACCTATTTACCATGGTATCTCTCCCCTGGGTGCGTTGTGTTTTGGTGAGCAATAATGCAGGAAAGCAGCGGGCGGGATGGCGAGCTTGTCCTGCTGCTCCAACACAAGTTACCTTAAGAGCCGGTACGATGTGGGCAATGGGTGAAGTTCGTCAGGAGTACTGCATAAAAAAATGAGTGTGTTGTCGTGGCAGTTGGTGATCAAAGAAATAAAACAAAATAAAATCAATAAATAATAATGTCATAGACTTAAAGTCATACCTTTGAAGTCATAATGCATTGCAAGTGTTATTAGGGAATGTTGTGCTGTGTTTTCAAGCGCTTCAATGTGCTGCTCTGCAAGGTATGGAGACAGCGGGTGCGTTCACGGAGATCATGAGCAGCCGGAGATCAAGAGCAGCCGCCGCAGGGGAGGGATACCATGGTAAATAGGTTACCTATTTACCATGGTATATCTCCCCTGGGTGCGTTGTGTTTTCGTGAGCAATAATGCAGGAAAGCAGCGGGCGGGATGGCGAGCTTGTCCTGCTGCTCCAACACAAGCTACCTTAAGAGCCGGTACGATGCGGGCAATGGGTGAAGTTCGTCAGGAGTACTGCATAAAAAAAACGAGTGTGTTGTCGTGGCAGTTGGTGATCAAAGAAATAAAACAAAATAAAATCAATAAATAATAATGTCATAGACTTAAAGTCATACCTTTGAAGTCATAATGCATTGCAAGTGTTATTAGGGAATGTTGTGCTGTGTTTTCAAGCGCTTCAATGTGCTGCTCTGCAAGGTTTGGAGACAGCGGGTGCGTTCACGGAGGTCAAGAGCAGCCGGAGATCAAGAGCAGCCGCCGCAGGGGAGGGATACCATGGTAAATAGGTTACCTATTTACCATGGTATCTCTCCCCTGGGTGCGTTGTGTTTTGGTGAGCAATAATGCAGGAAAGCAGCGGGCGGGATGGCGAGCTTGTCCTGCTGCTCCAACACAAGCTACCTTAAGAGCCGGTACAATGCGGGCAATGGGTGAAGTTCGTCATTAGTACTGCATAAAAAAACGAGTGTGTTGTCGTGGCAGTTGGTGATCAAAGAAATAAAACAAAATAAAATCAATAAATAATAATGTCATAGACTTAAAGTCATACCTTTGAAGTCATAATGCATTGCAAGTGTTATTATGGAATGTTGTGCTGTGTTTTCAAGCGCTTCAATGTGCTGCTCTGCAAGGTTTGGAGACAGCGGGTGCGTTCACGGAGATCAAGAGCAGCCGGAGATCAAGAGCAGCCGCCGCAGGGGAGGGATACCATGGTAAATAGGTTACCTATAGGTTACCTATTTACCATGGTATCTCTCCCCTGGGTGCGTTGTGTTTTCGTGAGCAATAATGCAGGAAAGCAGCAGGAGGGATGGCGAGCTTGTCCTGCTGCTCCAACACAAGCTACCTTAAGAGCCGGTACGATGCGGGCAATGGGTGAAGTTCGTCAGGAGTACTGCATAAAAAAACGAGTGTGTTGTCGTGGCAGTTGGTGATCAAAGAAATAAAACAAAATAAAATCAATAAATAATAATGTCATAGACTTAAAGTCATACCTTTGAAGTCATAATGCATTGCAAGTGTTATTAGGGAATGTTGTGCTGTGTTTTCAAGCGCTTCAATGTGCTGCTCTGCAAGGTTTGGAGACAGCGGGTGCGTTCACGGAGATCAAGAGCAGCCGGAGATCAAGAGCAGCCGCCGCAGGGGAGGGATACCATGGTAAATAGGTTACCTATTTACCATAGTATCTCTCCCCTGGGTGTGTTGTGTTTTGGTGAGCAATAATGCAGGAAAGCAGCGGGCGGGATGGCGAGCTTGTCCTGCTGCTCCAACACAAGCTACCTTAAGAGCCGGTACGATGCGGGCAATGGGTGAAGTTCGTCAGGAGTACTGCATAAAAAAACGAGTGTGTTGTCGTGGCAGTTGTTGATCAAAGAAATAAAACAAAATAAAATCAATAAATAATAATGTCATAGACTTAAAGTCATACCTTTGAAGTCATAATGCATTGCAAGTTTTATTAGGGAATGTTGTGCTGTGTTTTCAAGCGCTTCAATGTGCTGCTCTGCAAGGTTTGGAGACAGCGCGTGCGTTCACGGAGATCAAGAGCAGCCGCCGCAGGGGAGGGATACCATGGTAAATAGGTTACCTATTTACCATGGTATCTCTCCCCTGGGTGCGTTGTGTTTTGGTGAGCAATAATGCAGGAAAGCAGCGGGCGGGATGGCGAGCTTGTCCTGCTGCTCCAACACAAGCTACCTTAAGAGCCGGTACAATGCGGGCAATGGGTGAAGTTCGTCAGGAGTACTGCATAAAAAAACGAGTGTGTTGTCGTGGCAGTTGGTGATCAAAGAAATAAAACAAAATAAAATCAATAAATAATAATGTCATAGACTTAAAGTCATACCTTTGAAGTCATAATGCATTGCAAGTGTTATTAGGGAATGTTGTGCTGTGTTTTCATGCGCTTCAATGTGCTGCTCTGCAAGGTTTGGAGACAGCGGGTGCGTTCACGGAGATCAAGAGCAGCCGGAGATCAAGAGCAGCCGCCGCAGGGGAGGGATACCATGGTAAATAGGTTACCTATTTACCATGGTATCTCTCCCCTGGGTGCGTTGTGTTTTGGTGAGCAATAATGCAGGAAAGCAGCGGGCGGGATGGCGAGCTTGTCCTGCTGCTCCAACACAAGTTACCTTAAGAGCCGGTACGATGTGGGCAATGGGTGAAGTTCGTCAGGAGTACTGCATAAAAAAATGAGTGTGTTGTCGTGGCAGTTGGTGATCAAAGAAATAAAACAAAATAAAATCAATAAATAATAATGTCATAGAGTTAAAGTCATACCTTTGAAGTCATAATGCATTGCAAGTTTTATTAGGGAATGTTGTGCTGTGTTTTCAAGCGCTTCAATGTGCTGCTCTGCAAGGTTTGGAGACAGCGCGTGCGTTCACGGAGATCAAGAGCAGCCGGAGATCAAGAGCAGCCGCCGCAGGGGAGGGATACCATGGTAAATAGGTTTTTACCTATTTACCATGGTATCTCTCCCCTGGGTGTGTTGTGTTTTGGTGAGCAATAATGCAGGAAAGCAGCGGGCGGGATGGCGAGCTTGTCCTGCTGCTCCAACACAAGCTACCTTAAGAGCCGGTACGATGCGGGCAATGTGTGAAGTTCGTCAGGAGTACTGCATAAAAAAAAACGAGTGTGTTGTCGTGGCAGTTGGTGATCAAAGAAATAAAACAAAATAAAATCAATAAATAATAATGTCATAGACTTAAAGTCATACCTTTGAAGTCATAATGCATTGCAAGTGTTATTATGGAATGTTGTGCTGTGTTTTCAAGCGCTTCAATGTGCTGCTCTGCAAGGTTTGGAGACAGCGGGTGCGTTCACGGAGATCAAGAGCAGCCGGAGATCAAGAGCAGCCGCCGCAGGGGAGGGATACCATGGTAAATAGGTTACCTATTTACCATGGTATCTCTCCCCTGGGTGCATTGTGTTTTGGTGAGCAATAATGCAGGAAAGCAGCGGGCGGGATGGCGAGCTTGTCCTGCTGCTCCAACACAAGCTACCTTAAGAGCCGGTACGATGCGGGCAATGGGTGAAGTTCGTCAGGAGTACTGCATAAAAAAACGAGTGTGTTGTCGTGGCAGTTGGTGATCAAAGAAATAAAACAAAATAAAATCAATAAATAATAATGTCATAGACTTAAAGTCATACCTTTGAAGTCATAATGCATTGCAAGTGTTATTAGGGAATGTTGTGCTGTGTTTTCAAGCGCTTCAATGTGCTGCTCTGCAAGGTTTGGAGACAGCGGGTGCGTTCACGGAGATCAAGAGCAGCTGGAGATCAAGAGCAGCCGCCGCAGGGGAGGGATACCATGGTAAATAGGTTACCTATTTACCATGGTATCTCTCCCCTGGGTGTGTTGTGTTTTGGTGAGCTAGAATGCAGGAAAGCAGCGGGCGGGATGGCGAGATTGTCCTGCTGCTCCAACACAAGCTACCTTAAGAGCCGGTACGATGCGGGCAATGGGTGAAGTTCGTCAGGAGTACTGCATAAAAAAACGAGTGTGTTGTCGTGGCAGTTGGTGATCAAAGAAATAAAACAAAATAAAATCAATAAATAATAATGTCATAGACCTAAAGCCATACCTTTGAAGTCATAATGCATTGCAAGTGTTATTAGGGAATGTTGTGCTGTGTTTTCAAGCGCTTCAATGTGCTGCTCTGCAAGGTTTGGAGACAGCGGGTGCGTTCACGGAGATCAAGAGCAGCCGGAGATCAAGAGCAGCCGCCGCAGGGGAGGGATACCATGGTAAATAGGTTACCTATTTACCATGGTATCTCTCCCCTGGGTGCGTTGTGTTTTGGTGAGCAATAATGCAGGAAAGCAGCGGGCGGGATGGCGAGCTTGTCCTGCTGCTCTAACACAAGCTACCTTAAGAGCCGGTACGATGCGGGCAATGGGTGAAGTTCGTCAGGAGTACTGCATAAAAAAACGAGTGTGTTGTCGTGGCAGTTGGTGATCAAAGAAATAAAACAAAATAAAATCAATAAATAATAATGTCATAGACTTAAAGTCATACCTTTGAAGTCATAATGCATTGCAAGTTTTATTAGCGAATGTTGTGCTGTGTTTTCAAGCGCTTCAATGTGCTGCTCTGCAAAGGTTTGGAGACAGCGGGTGCGTTCACGGAGATCAAGAGCAGCCGGCACAAAACACAAGGCACCCAGGGGAGAGATACCATGGTAAATAGGTTACCTATTTACCTATTTTTGTATCGGCGAACGGTTTTGGTGAACAGTAATGCAGGAAAGCAGCGGGCGGGATGGCGAGCTTGTCCTGCTGCTCCAACACAAGCTACCTTAAGAGCCGGTACGATGCGGGCAATGGGTGAAGTTCATCAGGAGTACTGCATAAAAAAAACGAGTGTGTTGTCGTGGCAGTTGGTGATCAAAGAAATAAAACAAAATAAAATCAATAAATAATAATGTCATAGACTTAAAGTCATACCTTTGAAGTCATAATGCATTGCAAGTGTTATTATGGAATGTTGTGCTGTGTTTTCAAGAGCTTCAATGTGCTGCTCTGCAAGGTTTGGAGACAGCGGGTGCGTTCACGGAGATCAAGAGCAGCCGGAGATCAAGAGCAGCCGCCGCAGGGGAGGGATACCATGGTAAATAGGTTACCTATTTACCATGGTATCTCTCCCCTGGGTGTGTTGTGTTTTGGTGAGCTATAATGCAGGAAAGCAGCGGGCGGGATGGCGAGCTTGTCCTGCTGCTCCAACACAAGCTACCTTAAGAGCCGGTACGATGCGGGCAATGGGTGAAGTTCGTCAGGAGTACTGCATAAAAAAACGAGTGTGTTGTCGTGGCAGTTGGTGATCAAAGAAATAAAACAAAATAAAATCAATAAATAATAATGTCATAGACTTAAAGTCATACCTTTGAAGTCATAATGCATTGCAAGTTTTATTAGCGAATGTTGTGCTGTGTTTTCAAGCGCTTCAATATGCTGCTCTGCAAAGGTTTGGAGACAGCGGGTGCGTTCACGGAGATCAAGAGCAGCCGGCACAAAACACAAGGCACCCAGGGGAGAGATACCATGGTAAATAGGTTACCTATTTACCTATTTTTGTATCGGCGAACGGTTTTGGTGAACAGTAATGCAGGAAAGCAGCGGGCGGGATGGCGAGCTTGTCCTGCTGCTCCAACACAAGCTACCTTAAGAGCCGGTACGATGCGGGCAATGGGTGAAGTTCGTCAGGAGTACTGCATAAAAAAAACGAGTGTGTTGTCGTGGCAGTTGGTGATCAAAGAAATAAAACAAAATAAAATCAATAAATAATAATGTCATAGACTTAAAGTAATACCTTTGAAGTCATAATGCATTGCAAGTGTTATTATGGAATGTTGTGCTGTGTTTTCAAGAGCTTCAATGTGCTGCTCTGCAAGGTTTGGAGACAGCGGGTGCGTTCACGGAGATCAAGAGCAGCCGGAGATCAAGAGCAGCCGCCGCAGGGGAGGGATACCATGGTAAATAGGTTACCTATTTACCATGGTATCTCTCCCCTGGGTGTGTTGTGTTTTGGTGAGCTATAATGCAGGAAAGCAGCGGGCGGGATGGCGAGCTTGTCCTGCTGCTCCAACACAAGCTACCTTAAGAGCCGGTACGATGCGGGCAATGGGTGAAGTTCGTCAGGAGTACTGCATAAAAAAACGAGTGTGTTGTCGTGGCAGTTGGTGATCAAAGAAATAAAACAAAATAAAATCAATAAATAATAATGTCATAGACCTAAAGCCATACCTTTGAAGTCATAATGCATTGCAAGTGTTATTAGGGAATGTTGTGCTGTGTTTTCAAGCGCTTCAATGTGCTGCTCTGCAAGGTTTGGAGACAGCGGGTGCGTTCACGGAGATCAAGAGCAGCCGGAGATCAAGAGCAGCCGCCGCAGGGGAGGGATACCATGGTAAATAGGTTACCTATTTACCATGGTATCTCTCCCCTGGGTGCGTTGTGTTTTGGTGAGCAATAATGCAGGAAAGCAGCGGGCGGGATGGCGAGCTTGTCCTGCTGCTCCAACACAAGCTACCTTAAGAGCCGGTACGATGCGGGCAATGGGTGAAGTTCGTCAGGAGTACTGCATAAAAAAACGAGTGTGTTGTCGTGGCAGTTGGTGATCAAAGAAATAAAACAAAATAAAATCAATAAATAATAATGTCATAGACTTAAAGTCATACCTTTGAAGTCATAATGCATTACAAGTGTTATTAGGGAATGTTGTGCTGTGTTTTCAAGCGCTTCAATGTGCTGCTCTGCAAGGTTTGGAGACAGCGGGTGCGTTCACGGAGATCAAGAGCAGCCGGAGATCAAGAACAGCCGCCGCAGGGGAGGGATACCATGGTAAATAGGTATCTCTCCCCTGGGTGCGTTGTGTTTTGGTGAGCAATAATGCAGGAAAGCAGCGGGCGGGATGGCGAGCTTGTCCTGCTGCTCCAACACAAGCTACCTTAAGAGCCGGTACGATGCGGGCAATGTGTGAAGTTCGTCAGGAGTACTGCATAAAAAAAAACGAGTGTGTTGTCGTGGCAGTTGGTGATCAAAGAAATAAAACAAAATAAAATCAATAAATAATAATGTCATAGACTTAAAGTCATACCTTTGAAGTCATAATGCATTGCAAGTGTTATTATGGAATGTTGTGCTGTGTTTTCAAGCGCTTCAATGTGCTGCTCTGCAAGGTTTGGAGACAGCGGGTGCGTTCACGGAGATCAAGAGCAGCCGGAGATCAAGAGCAGCCGCCGCAGGGGAGGGATACCATGGTAAATAGGTTACCTATTTACCATGGTATCTCTCCCCTGGGTGCATTGTGTTTTGGTGAGCAATAATGCAGGAAAGCAGCGGGCGGGATGGCGAGCTTGTCCTGCTGCTCCAACACAAGCTACCTTAAGAGCCGGTACGATGCGGGCAATGGGTGAAGTTCGTCAGGAGTACTGCATAAAAAAACGAGTGTGTTGTCGTGGCAGTTGGTGATCAAAGAAATAAAACAAAATAAAATCAATAAATAATAATGTCATAGACTTAAAGTCATACCTTTGAAGTCATAATGCATTGCAAGTGTTATTAGGGAATGTTGTGCTGTGTTTTCAAGCGCTTCAATGTGCTGCTCTGCAAGGTTTGGAGACAGCGGGTGCGTTCACGGAGATCAAGAGCAGCTGGAGATCAAGAGCAGCCGCCGCAGGGGAGGGATACCATGGTAAATAGGTTACCTATTTACCATGGTATCTCTCCCCTGGGTGTGTTGTGTTTTGGTGAGCTAGAATGCAGGAAAGCAGCGGGCGGGATGGCGAGATTGTCCTGCTGCTCCAACACAAGCTACCTTAAGAGCCGGTACGATGCGGGCAATGGGTGAAGTTCGTCAGGAGTACTGCATAAAAAAACGAGTGTGTTGTCGTGGCAGTTGGTGATCAAAGAAATAAAACAAAATAAAATCAATAAATAATAATGTCATAGACCTAAAGCCATACCTTTGAAGTCATAATGCATTGCAAGTGTTATTAGGGAATGTTGTGCTGTGTTTTCAAGCGCTTCAATGTGCTGCTCTGCAAGGTTTGGAGACAGCGGGTGCGTTCACGGAGATCAAGAGCAGCCGGAGATCAAGAGCAGCCGCCGCAGGGGAGGGATACCATGGTAAATAGGTTACCTATTTACCATGGTATCTCTCCCCTGGGTGCGTTGTGTTTTGGTGAGCAATAATGCAGGAAAGCAGCGGGCGGGATGGCGAGCTTGTCCTGCTGCTCTAACACAAGCTACCTTAAGAGCCGGTACGATGCGGGCAATGGGTGAAGTTCGTCAGGAGTACTGCATAAAATAACGAGTGTGTTGTCGTGGCAGTTGGTGATCAAAGAAATAAAACAAAATAAAATCAATAAATAATAATGTCATAGACTTAAAGTCATACCTTTGAAGTCATAATGCATTGCAAGTTTTATTAGCGAATGTTGTGCTGTGTTTTCAAGCGCTTCAATGTGCTGCTCTGCAAAGGTTTGGAGACAGCGGGTGCGTTCACGGAGATCAAGAGCAGCCGGCACAAAACACAAGGCACCCAGGGGAGAGATACCATGGTAAATAGGTTACCTATTTACCTATTTTTGTATCGGCGAACGGTTTTGGTGAACAGTAATGCAGGAAAGCAGCGGGCGGGATGGCGAGCTTGTCCTGCTGCTCCAACACAAGCTACCTTAAGAGCCGGTACGATGCGGGCAATGGGTGAAGTTCATCAGGAGTACTGCATAAAAAAAACGAGTGTGTTGTCGTGGCAGTTGGTGATCAAAGAAATAAAACAAAATAAAATCAATAAATAATAATGTCATAGACTTAAAGTCATACCTTTGAAGTCATAATGCATTGCAAGTGTTATTATGGAATGTTGTGCTGTGTTTTCAAGAGCTTCAATGTGCTGCTCTGCAAGGTTTGGAGACAGCGGGTGCGTTCACGGAGATCAAGAGCAGCCGGAGATCAAGAGCAGCCGCCGCAGGTGAGGGATACCATGGTAAATAGGTTACCTATTTACCATGGTATCTCTCCCCTGGGTGTGTTGTGTTTTGGTGAGCTATAATGCAGGAAAGCAGCGGGCGGGATGGCGAGCTTGTCCTGCTGCTCCAACACAAGCTACCTTAAGAGCCGGTACGATGCGGGCAATGGGTGAAGTTCGTCAGGAGTACTGCATAAAAAAACGAGTGTGTTGTCGTGGCAGTTGGTGATCAAAGAAATAAAACAAAATAAAATCAATAAATAATAATGTCATAGACTTAAAGTCATACCTTTGAAGTCATAATGCATTGCAAGTTTTATTAGCGAATGTTGTGCTGTGTTTTCAAGCGCTTCAATGTGCTGCTCTGCAAAGGTTTGGAGACAGCGGGTGCGTTCACGGAGATCAAGAGCAGCCGGCACAAAACACAAGGCACCCAGGGGAGAGATACCATGGTAAATAGGTTACCTATTTACCTATTTTTGTATCGGCGAACGGTTTTGGTGAACAGTAATGCAGGAAAGCAGCGGGCGGGATGGCGAGCTTGTCCTGCTGCTCCAACACAAGCTACCTTAAGAGCCGGTACGATGCGGGCAATGGGTGAAGTTCGTCAGGAGTACTGCATAAAAAAACGAGTGTGTTGTCGTGGCAGTTGGTGATCAAAGAAATAAAACAAAATAAAATCAATAAATAATAATGTCATAGACTTAAAGTCATACCTTTGAAGTCATAATGCATTACAAGTGTTATTAGGGAATGTTGTGCTGTGTTTTCAAGCGCTTCAATGTGCTGCTCTGCAAGGTTTGGAGACAGCGGGTGCGTTCACGGAGATCAAGAGCAGCCGGAGATCAAGAACAGCCGCCGCAGGGGAGGGATACCATGGTAAATAGGTATCTCTCCCCTGGGTGCGTTGTGTTTTGGTGAGCAATAATGCAGGAAAGCAGCGGGCGGGATGGCGAGCTTGTCCTGCTGCTCCAACACAAGCTACCTTAAGAGCCGGTACGATGCGGGCAATGGGTGAAGTTCGTCAGGAGTACTGCATAAAAAAACGAGTGTGTTGTCGTGGCAGTTGGTGATCAAAGAAATAAAACAAAATAAAATCAATAAATAATAATGTCATAGACTTAAAGTCATACCTTTGAAGTCATAATGCATTACAAGTGTTATTAGGGAATGTTGTGCTGTGTTTTCAAGCGCTTCAATGTGCTGCTCTGCAAGGTTTGGAGACAGCGGGTGCGTTCACGGAGATCAAGAGCAGCCGGAGATCAAGAGCAGCCGCCGCAGGGGAGGGATACCATGGTAAATAGGTTACCTATTTACCATGGTATCTCTCCCCTGGGTGCGTTGTGTTTTGGTGAGCAATAATGCAGGAAAGCAGCGGGCGGGATGGCGAGCTTGTCCTGCTGCTCCAACACAAGCTACCTTAAGAGCCGGTACGATGCGGGCAATGGGTGAAGTTCGTCAGGAGTACTACATAAAAAAACGAGTGTGTTGTCGTGGCAGTTGGTGATCAAAGAAATAAAACAAAATAAAATCAATAAATAATAATGTCATAGACTTAAAGTCATAGCTTTGAAGTCATAATGCATTGCAAGTTTTATTAGGGAATGTTGTGCTGTGTTTTCAAGCGCTTCAATGTGCTGCTCTGCAAGGTTTGGAGACAGCGCGTGCGTTCACGGAGATCAAGAGCAGCCGGAGATCAAGAGCAGCCGCCGCAGGGGAGGGATACCATGGTAAATAGGTATCTCTCCCCTGGGTGCGTTGTGTTTTGGTGAGCAATAATGCAGGAAAGCAGCGGGCGGGATGGCGAGCTTGTCCTCCTGCTCCAACACAAGCTACCTTAAGAGCCGGTACGATGCGGGCAATGGGTGAAGTTCGTCAGGAGTACTGCATAAAAAAACGAGTGTGTTGTCGTGGCAGTTGGTGATCAAAGAAATAAAACAAAATAAAATCAATAAATAATAATGTCATAGACTTAAAGTCATACCTTTGAAGTCATAATGCATTGCAAGTGTTATTAGGGAATGTTGTGCTGTGTTTTCAAGCGCTTCAATGTGCTGCTCTGCAAGGTTTGGAGACAGCGGGTGCGTTCACGGAGATCAAGAGCAGCCGGAGATCAAGAGCAGCCGCCGCAGGGGAGGGATACCATGGTAAATAGGTTACCTATTTACCATGGTATCTCTCCCCTGGGTGCGTTGTGTTTTGTCGAGCAATAATGCAGGAAAGCAGCGGGCGGGATGGCGAGCTTGTCCTGCTGCTGCAACACAAGCTACCTTAAGAGCCGGTACGATGCGGGCAATGGGTGAAGTTCGTCAGGAGTACTGCATAAAAAAACGAGTGTGTTGTCGTGGCAGTTGGTGATCAAAGAAATAAAACAAAATAAAATCAATAAATAATAATGTCATAGACTTAAAGTCATACCTTTGAAGTCATAATGCATTGCAAGTGTTATTATGGAATGTTGTGCTGTGTTTTCAAGCGCTTCAATGTGCTCCTCTGCAAGGTTTGGAGACAGCGGGTGCGTTCACGGAGATCAAGAGCAGCCGGAGATCAAGTGCAGCCGCCGCAGGGGAGGGATACCATGGTAAATAGGTTACCTATTTACCATGGTATCTCTCACCTGGGTGCGTTGTTTTTTGGTGAGCAATAATGCAGGAAAGCAGCGGGCGGGATGGCGAGCTTGTCCTGCTGCTCCAACACAAGCTACCTTAAGAGCCGGTACGATGCGGGCAATGGGTGAAGTTCGTCAGGAGTACTGCATAAAAAAACGAGTGTGTTGTCGTGGCAGTTGGTGATCAAAGAAATAAAACAAAATAAAATCAATAAATAATAATGTCATAGACTTAAAGTCATACCTTTGAAGTCATAATGCATTGCAAGTGTTATTAGGGAATGTTGTGCTGTGTTTTCAAGCGCTTCAATGTGCTGCTCTGCAAGGTTTGGAGACAGCGGGTGCGTTCACGGAGATCAAGAGCAGCCGGAGATAAAGAGCAGCCGCCGCAGGGGAGGGATACCATGGTAAATAGGTTACCTATTTACCATGGTATCTCTCCCCTGGGTGCGTTGTGTTTTGTCGAGCAATAATGCAGGAAAGCAGCGGGCGGGATGGCGAGCTTGTCCTGCTGCTGCAACACAAGCTACCTTAAGAGCCGGTACGATGCGGGCAATGGGTGAAGTTCGTCAGGAGTACTGCATAAAAAAACGAGTGTGTTGTCGTGGCAGTTGGTGATCAAAGAAATAAAACAAAATAAAATCAATAAATAATAATGTCATAGACTTAAAGTCATACCTTTGAAGTCATAATGCATTACAAGTGTTATTAGGGAATGTTGTGCTGTGTTTTCAAGCGCTTCAATGTGCTGCTCTGCAAAGGTTTGGAGACAGCGCGTGCGTTCACGGAGATCAAGAGCAGCCGGCGCAAAACACAAGGCACCCAGGGGAGAGATACCATGGTAAATAGGTTACCTATTTACCTATTTTTGTTTCGGCGAACGGTTTTGGTGAGCAATAATGCAGGAAAGCAGCGGGCGGGATTTCGAGCTTGTCCTGCTGCTCCAACACAAGCTACCTTAAGAGCCGGTACGATGCGGGCAATGGGTGAAGTTCGTCAGGAGTACTGCATAAAAAAACGTGTGTGTTGTCGTGGCAGTTGGTGATCAAAGAAATAAAACAAAATAAAATCAATAAATAATAATGTCATAGACTTAAAGTCATACCTTTGAAGTCATAATGCATTGCAAGTGTTATTATGGAATGTTGTGCTGTGTTTTCAAGCGCTTCAATGTGCTGCTCTGCAAGGTTTGGAGACAGCGCCTATTTACCATGGTATCTCTCCCCTGGGTGCGTTGTGTTTTCGTGAGCAATAATGCAGGAAAGCAGCGGGCGGGATAGCGAGCTTGTCCTGCTGCTCCAACACAAGCTACCTTAAAAGCCGGTACGATGCGGGCAATGGGTGAAGTTCGTCAGGAGTACTGCTTAAAAAAAACGAGTGTGTTGTCGTGGCAGTTGGTGATCAAAGAAATAAAACAAAATAAAATCAATAAATAATAATGTCATAGACTAAAAGTCATACCTTTGAAGTCATAATGCATTGCAAGTTTTATTAGGGAATGTTGTGCTGTGTTTTCAAGCTCTTCAATGTGCTGCTCTGAAAGGTTTGGAGACAGCGCGTGCGTTCACGGAGATCAAGAGCAGCCGGAGATCAAGAGCAGCCGCCGCAGGGGAGGGATGCCATGGTAAATAGGTTAACTATTTACCATGGTATCTCTCCCCTGGGTGCGTTGTGTTTTCGTGAGCAATAATGCAAGAAAGCAGCGGGCGGGATGGCGAGCTTGTCCTGCTGCTCCAACACAAGCTACCTTAAGAGCCGGTACGATGCGGGCAATGGGTGAAGTTCGTCAGGAGTACTGCATAAAAAAACGAGTGTGTTGTCGTGGCAGTTGGTGATGAAAGAAATAAAACAAAATAAAATCAATAAATAATAATGTCATAGACTTAAAGTCATACCTTTGAAGTCATAATGCATTGCTAGTGTTATTAGGGAATGTTGTGCTGTGTTTTCAAGCGCTTCAATGTGCTGCTCTGCAAGGTTTGGAGACAGCGGGTGCGTTCACGGAGATCATGAGCAGCCGGAGATCAAGAGCAGCCGCCGCAGGGGAGGGATACCATGGTAAATAGGTTACCTATTTACCATGGTATCTCTCCCCTGGGTGCGTTGTGTTTTCGTGAGCAATAATGCAGGAAAGCAGCGGGCGGGATGGCGAGCTTGTCCTGCTGCTCCAACACAAGCTACCTTAAGAGCCGGTACGATGCGGGCAATGGGTGAAGTTCGTCAGGAGTACTGCATAAAAAAACGAGTGTGTTGTCGTGGCAGTTGGTGATCAAAGAAATAAAACAAAATAAAATCAATAAATAATAATGTCATAGACTTAAAGTCATACCTTTGAAGTCATAATGCATTGCAAGTGTTATTGGGAATGTTGTGCTGTGTTTTCAAGCGCTTCAATGTGCTGCTCTGCAAGGTTTGGAGACAGCGGGTGCGTTCACGGAGATCATGAACAGCCGGCGCAAAACACAAGGCACCCAGGGGAGAGATACCATGGTAAATAGGTTACCTATTTACCTATTTTTGTTTCGGCGAACGGTTTTGGTGAGTAATAATGCAGGAAAGCAGCGGGCGGGATGGCGAGCTTGTCCTGCTGCTCCAACACAAGCTACCTTAAGAGCCGGTACGATGCGGGCAATGGGTGAAGTTCGTCAGGAGTACTGCATAAAAAAACGAGTGTGTTGTCGTGGCAGTTGGTGATCAAAGAAATAAAACAAAATAAAATCAATAAATAATAATGTCATAGACTTAAAGTCATACCTTTGAAGTCATAATGCATTGCAAGTGTTATTATGGAATGTTGTGCTGTGTTTTCAAGCGCTTCAATGTGCTGCTCTGCAAGGTTTGCAGACAGCGGGTGCGTTCAAGGAGATCAAGAGCAGCCGGAGATCAAGAGCAGCCGCTGCAGGGGAGGGATACCATGGTAAATAGGTTACCTATTTACCTATTTTTGTTTCGTCGAACGGTTTTGGTGAGCAGTAATGCAGGAAAGCAGCGGGCGTGATGGCGAGCTTGTCCTGCTGCTCCAACACAAGCTACCTTAAGAGCCGGTACGATGTGGGCAATGGGTGAAGTTCGTCAGGAGTACTGCATAAAAAAACGAGTGTGTTGTCGTGGCAGTTGGTGATCAAAGAAATAAAACAAAATAAAATCAATAAATAATAATGTCATAGACTTAAAGTCATACCTTTGAAGTCATAATGCATTGCAAGTGTTATTAGGGAATGTTGTGCTGTGTTTTCAAGCGCTTCAATGTGCTGCTCTGCAAGGTTTGGAGACAGCGGGTGCGTTCACGGAGATCATGAACAGCCGGCGCAAAACACAAGGCACCCAGGGGAGAGATACCATGGTAAATAGGTTACCTATTTACCTATTTTTGTTTCGGCGAACGGTTTTGGTGAGTAATAATGCAGGAAAGCAGCGGGCGGGATGGCGAGCTTGTCCTGCTGCTCCAACACAAGCTACCTTAAGAGCCGGTACGATGCGGGCAATGGGTGAAGTTCGTCAGGAGTACTGCATAAAAAAAACGAGTGTGTTGTCGTGGCAGTTGGTGATCAAAGAAATAAAACAAAATAAAATCAATAAATAATAATGTCATAGACTTAAAGTCATACCTTTGAAGTCATAATGCATTGCAAGTGTTATTATGGAATGTTGTGCTGTGTTTTCAAGCGCTTCAATGTGCTGCTCTGCAAGGTTTGCAGACAGCGGGTGCGTTCAAGGAGATCAAGAGCAGCCGGAGATCAAGAGCAGCCGCTGCAGGGGAGGGATACCATGGTAAATAGGTTACCTATTTACCTATTTTTGTTTCGTCGAACGGTTTTGGTGAGCAGTAATGCAGGAAAGCAGCGGGCGTGATGGCGAGCTTGTCCTGCTGCTCCAACACAAGCTACCTTAAGAGCCGGTACGATGCGGGCAATGGGTGAAGTTCGTCAGGAGTACTGCATAAAAAAACGAGTGTGTTGTCGTGGCAGTTGGTGATCAAAGAAATAAAACAAAATAAAATCAATAAATTATAATGTCATAGACTTAAAGTCATACCTTTGAAGTCATAATGCATTGCAAGTGTTATTATGGAATGTTGTGCTGTGTTTTCAAGCGCTTCAATGTGCTGCACTGCAAGGTTTGGAGACAGCGGGTGCGTTCACGGAGATCATGAGCAGCCGGCGCAAAACACAAGGCACCCAGGGGAGAGATACCATGGTAAATAGGTTACCTATTTACCTATTTTTGTTTCGGCGAACGGTTTTGGTGAGCAATAATGCAGGAAAGCAGCGGGCGGGATGGCGAGCTTGTCCTGCTGCTCCAACACAAGCTACCTTAAGAGCCGGTACGATGCGGGCAATGGGTGAAGTTCGTCAGGAGTACTGCATAAAAAAACGAGTGTGTTGTCGTGGCAGTTGGTGATCAAAGAAATAAAACAAAATAAAATCAATAAATAATAATGTCATAGACTTAAAGTCATACCTTTGAAGTCATAATGCATTGCAAGTGTTATTATGGAATGTTGTGCTGTGTTTTCAAGCGCTTCAATGTGCTGCTCTGCAAGGTTTGCAGACAGCGGGTGCGTTCAAGGAGATCAAGAGCAGCCGGAGATCAAGAGCAGCCGCTGCAGGGGAGGGATACCATGGTAAATAGGTTACCTATTTACCTATTTTTGTTTCGTCGAACGGTTTTGGTGAGCAGTAATGCAGGAAAGCAGCGGGCGTGATGGCGAGCTTGTCCTGCTGCTCCAACACAAGCTACCTTAAGAGCCGGTACGATGCGGGCAATGGGTGAAGTTCGTCAGGAGTACTGCATAAAAAAACGAGTGTGTTGTCGTGGCAGTTGGTGATCAAAGAAATAAAACAAAATAAAATCAATAAATTATAATGTCATAGACTTAAAGTCATACCTTTGAAGTCATAATGCATTGCAAGTGTTATTATGGAATGTTGTGCTGTGTTTTCAAGCGCTTCAATGTGCTGCTCTGCAAGGTTTGGAGACAGCGCGTGCGTTCACGGAGATCAAGAGCAGCCGGAGATCAAGAGCAGCCGTCGCAGGGGAGGGATACCATGGTAAATAGGTTACCTATTTACCATGGTATCTCTCCCCTGGGTGCGTTGTGTTTTCGTGAGCAATAATGCAGGAAAGCAGCGGGCGGGATTTCGAGCTTGTCCTGCTGCTCCAACACAAGCTACCTTAAGAGCCGGTACGATGCGGGCAATGGGTGAAGTTCGTCAGGAGTACTGCATAAAAAAACGAGTGTGTTGTCGTGGCAGTTGGTGATCAAAGAAATAAAACAAAATAAAATCAATAAATAATAATGTCATAGACTTAAAGTCATACCTTTGAAGTCATAATGCATTGCAAGTGTTATTATGGAATGTTGTGCTGTGTTTTCAAGCGCTTCAATGTGCTGCTCTGCAAGGTTTGCAGACAGCGGGTGCGTTCAAGGAGATCAAGAGCAGCCGGAGATCAAGAGCAGCCGCCGCAGGGGAGGGATACCATGGTAAATAGGTTACCTATTTACCTATTTTTGTTTCGGCGAACGGTTTTGGTGAGCAGTAATGCAGGAAAGCAGCGGGCGTGATGGCGAGCTTGTCCTGCTGCTCCAACACAAGCTACCTTAAGAGCCGGTACGATGCGGGCAATGGGTGAAGTTCGTCAGGAGTACTGCATAAAAAAACGAGTGTGTTGTCGTGGCAGTTGGTGATCAAAGAAATAAAACAAAATAAAATCAATAAATAATAATGTCATAGACTTAAAGTCATACCTTTGAAGTCATAATGCATTGCAAGTGTTATTATGGAATGTTGTGCTGTGTTTTCAAGCGCTTCAATGTGCTGCTATGCAAGGTTTGGAGACAGCGCCTATTTACCATGGTATCTCTCCCCTGGGTGCGTTGTGTTTTCGTGAGCAATAATGCAGGAAAGCAGCGGGCGGGATAGCGAGCTTGTCCTGCTGCTCCAACACAAGCTACCTTAAGAGCCGGTACGATGCGGGCAATGGGTGAAGTTCGTCAGGAGTACTGCATAAAAAAAAACGAGTGTGTTGTCGTGGCAGTTGGTGATCAAAGAAATAAAACAAAATAAAATCAATAAATAATAATGTCATAGACTTAAAGTCATACCTTTGAAGTCATAATGCATTGCAAGTGTTATTAGGGAATGTTGTGCTGTGTTTTCAAGCGCTTCAATGTGCTGCTCTGCAAGGTTTGGAGACAGCGGGTGCGTTCACGGAGATCATGAGCAGCCGGAGATCAAGAGCAGCCGCCGCAGGGGAGGGATACCATGGTAAATAGGTTACCTATTTACCATGGTATCTCTCCCCTGGGTGCGTTGTGTTTTCGTGAGCAATAATGCAGGAAAGCAGCGGGCGGGATGGCGAGCTTGTCCTGCTGCTCCAACACAAGCTACCTTAAGAGCCGGTACGATGCGGGCAATGGGTGAAGTTCGTCAGGAGTACTGCATAAAAAAAACGAGTGTGTTGTCGTGGCAGTTGGTGATCAAAGAAATAAAACAAAATAAAATCAATAAATAATAATGTCATAGACTTAAAGTCATACCTTTGAAGTCATAATGCATTGCAAGTGTTATTAGGGAATGTTGTGCTGTGTTTTCAAGCGCTTCAATGTGCTGCTCTGCAAGGTTTGGAGACAGCGGGTGCGTTCACGGAGATCATGAGCAGCCGGAGATCAAGAGCAGCCGCCGCAGGGGAGGGATACCATGGTAAATAGGTTACCTATTTACCATGGTATCTCTCCCCTGGGTGCGTTGTGTTTTCGTGAGCAATAATGCAGGAAAGCAGCGGGCGGGATGGCGAGCTTGTCCTGCTGCTCCAACACAAGCTACCTTAAGAGCCGGTACGATGCGGGCAATGGGTGAAGTTCGTCAGGAGTACTGCATAAAAAAACGAGTGTGTTGTCGTGGCAGTTGGTGATCAAAGAAATAAAACAAAATAAAATCAATAAATAATAATGTCATAGACTTAAAGTCATACCTTTGAAGTCATAATGCATTGCAAGTGTTATTAGGGAATGTTGTGCTGTGTTTTCAAGCGCTTCAATGTGCTGCTCTGCAAGGTTTGGAGACAGCGGGTGCGTTCACGGAGATCATGAGCAGCCGGAGATCAAGAGCAGCCGCCGCAGGGGAGGGATACCATGGTAAATAGGTTACCTATTTACCATGGTATCTCTCCCCTGGGTGCGTTGTGTTTTCGTGAGCAATAATGCAGGAAAGCAGCGGGCGGGATGGCGAGCTTGTCCTGCTGCTCCAACACAAGCTACCTTAAGAGCCGGTACGATGCGGGCAATGGGTGAAGTTCGTCAGGAGTACTGCATAAAAAAAAACGAGTGTGTTGTCGTGGCAGTTGGTGATCAAAGAAATAAAACAAAATAAAATCAATAAATAATAATGTCATAGACTTAAAGTCATACCTTTGAAGTCATAATGCATTGCAAGTGTTATTAGGGAATGTTGTGCTGTGTTTTCAAGCGCTTCAATGTGCTGCTCTGCAAGGTTTGGAGACAGCGGGTGCGTTCACGGAGATCATGAGCAGCCGGAGATCAAGAGCAGCCGTCGCAGGGGAGGGATACCATGGTAAATAGGTTACCTATTTACCATGGTATCTCTCCCCTGGGTGCGTTGTGTTTTCGTGAGCAATAATGCAGGAAAGCAGCGGGCGGGATGGCGAGCTTGTCCTGCTGCTCCAACACAAGCTACCTTAAGAGCCGGTACGATGCGGGCAATGGGTGAAGTTCGTCAGGAGTACTGCATAAAAAAAACGAGTGTGTTGTCGTGGCAGTTGGTGATCAAAGAAATAAAACAAAATAAAATCAATAAATAATAATGTCATAGACTTAAAGTCATACCTTTGAAGTCATAATGCATTGCAAGTGTTATTAGGGAATGTTGTGCTGTGTTTTCAAGCGCTTCAATGTGCTGCTCTGCAAGGTTTGGAGACAGCGGGTGCGTTCACGGAGATCATGAGCAGCCGGAGATCAAGAGCAGCCGCCGCAGGGGAGGGATACCATGGTAAATAGGTTACCTATTTACCATGGTATCTCTCCCCTGGGTGCGTTGTGTTTTCGTGAGCAATAATGCAGGAAAGCAGCGGGCGGGATGGCGAGCTTGTCCTGCTGCTCCAACACAAGCTACCTTAAGAGCCAGTACGATGCGGGCAATGGGTGAAGTTCGTCAGGAGTACTGCATAAAAAAAACGAGTGTGTTGTCGTGGCAGTTGGTGATCAAAGAAATAAAACAAAATAAAATCAATAAATAATAATGTCATAGACTTAAAGTCATACCTTTGAAGTCATAATGCATTGCAAGTGTTATTAGGGAATGTTGTGCTGTGTTTTCAAGCGCTTCAATGTGCTGCTCTGCAAGGTTTGGAGACAGCGGGTGCGTTCACGGAGATCATGAGCAGCCGGAGATCAAGAGCAGCCGCCGCAGGGGAGGGATACCATGGTAAATAGGTTACCTATGGTACCATGGTATCTCTCCCCTGGGTGCGTTGTGTTTTCGTGAGCAATAATGCAGGAAAGCAGCGGGCGGGATGGCGAGCTTGTCCTGCTGCTCCAACACAAGCTACCTTAAGAGCCGGTACGATGCGGGCAATGGGTGAAGTTCGTCAGGAGTACTGCATAAAAAAAACGAGTGTGTTGTCGTGGCAGTTGGTGATCAAAGAAATAAAACAAAATAAAATCAATAAATAATAATGTCATAGACTTAAAGTCATACCTTTGAAGTCATAATGCATTGCAAGTGTTATTAGGGAATGTTGTGCTGTGTTTTCAAGCGCTTCAATGTGCTGCTCTGCAAGGTTTGGAGACAGCGGGTGCGTTCACGGAGATCATGAGCAGCCGGAGATCAAGAGCAGCCGCCGCAGGGGAGGGATACCATGGTAAATAGGTTACCTATTTACCATGGTATCTCTCCCCTGGGTGCGTTGTGTTTTCGTGAGCAATAATGCAGGAAAGCAGCGGGCGGGATGGCGAGCTTGTCCTGCTGCTCCAACACAAGCTACCTTAAGAGCCGGTACGATGCGGGCAATGGGTGAAGTTCGTCAGGAGTACTGCATAAAAAAAAACGAGTGTGTTGTCGTGGCAGTTGGTGATCAAAGAAATAAAACAAAATAAAATCAATAAATAATAATGTCATAGACTTAAAGTCATACCTTTGAAGTCATAATGCATTGCAAGTGTTATTAGGGAATGTTGTGCTGTGTTTTCAAGCGCTTCAATGTGCTGCTCTGCAAGGTTTGGAGACAGCGGGTGCGTTCACGGAGATCATGAGCAGCCGGAGATCAAGAGCAGCCGCCGCAGGGGAGGGATACCATGGTAAATAGGTTACCTATTTACCATGGTATCTCTCCCCTGGGTGCGTTGTGTTTTCGTGAGCAATAATGCAGGAAAGCAGCGGGCGGGATGGCGAGCTTGTCCTGCTGCTCCAACACAAGCTACCTTAAGAGCCGGTACGATGCGGGCAATGGGTGAAGTTCGTCAGGAGTACTGCATAAAAAAAACGAGTGTGTTGTCGTGGCAGTTGGTGATCAAAGAAATAAAACAAAATAAAATCAATAAATAATAATGTCATAGACTTAAAGTCATACCTTTGAAGTCATAATGCATTGCAAGTGTTATTAGGGAATGTTGTGCTGTGTTTTCAAGCGCTTCAATGTGCTGCTCTGCAAGGTTTGGAGACAGCGGGTGCGTTCACGGAGATCATGAGCAGCCGGAGATCAAGAGCAGCCGCCGCAGGGGAGGGATACCATGGTAAATAGGTTACCTATTTACCATGGTATCTCTCCCCTGGGTGCGTTGTGTTTTCGTGAGCAATAATGCAGGAAAGCAGCGGGCGGGATGGCGAGCTTGTCCTGCTGCTCCAACACAAGCTACCTTAAGAGCCGGTACGATGCGGGCAATGGGTGAAGTTCGTCAGGAGTACTGCATAAAAAAAACGAGTGTGTTGTCGTGGCAGTTGGTGATCAAAGAAATAAAAAAAAATAAAATCAATAAATAATAATGTCATAGACTTAAAGTCATACCTTTGAAGTCATAATGCATTGCAAGTGTTATTAGGGAATGTTGTGCTGTGTTTTCAAGCGCTTCAATGTGCTGCTCTGCAAGGTTTGGAGACAGCGGGTGCGTTCACGGAGATCATGAGCAGCCGGAGATCAAGAGCAGCCGCCGCAGGGGAGGGATACCATGGTAAATAGGTTACCTATTTACCATGGTATCTCTCCCCTGGGTGCGTTGTGTTTTCGTGAGCAATAATGCAGGAAAGCAGCGGGCGGGATGGCGAGCTTGTCCTGCTGCTCCAACACAAGCTACCTTAAGAGCCGGTACGATGCGGGCAATGGGTGAAGTTCGTCAGGAGTACTGCATAAAAAAAACGAGTGTGTTGTCGTGGCAGTTGGTGATCAAAGAAATAAAACAAAATAAAATCAATAAATAATAATGTCATAGACTTAAAGTCATACCTTTGAAGTCATAATGCATTGCAAGTGTTATTAGGGAATGTTGTGCTGTGTTTTCAAGCGCTTCAATGTGCTGCTCTGCAAGGTTTGGAGACAGCGGGTGCGTTCACGGAGATCATGAGCAGCCGGAGATCAAGAGCAGCCGCCGCAGGGGAGGGATACTCTCCCCTGGGTGCGTTGTGTTTTCGTGAGCAATAATGCAGGAAAGCAGCGGGCGGGATGGCGAGCTTGTCCTGCTGCTCCAACACAAGCTACCTTAAGAGCCGGTACGATGCGGGCAATGGGTGAAGTTCGTCAGGAGTGCTGCATAAAAAAACGAGTGTGTTGTCGTGGCAGTTGGTGATCAAAGAAATAAAACAAAATAAAATCAATAAATAATAATGTCATAGACTTAAAGTCATACCTTTGAAGTCATAATGCATTGCAAGTGTTATTAGGGAATGTTGTGCTGTGTTTTCAAGCGCTTCAATGTGCTGCTCTGCAAGGTTTGGAGACAGCGGGTGCGTTCACGGAGATCATGAGCAGCCGGAGATCAAGAGCAGCCGCCGCAGGGGAGGGATACCATGGTAAATAGGTTACCTATTTACCATGGTATCTCTCCCCTGGGTGCGTTGTGTTTTCGTGAGCAATAATGCAGGAAAGCAGCGGGCGGGATGGCGAGCTTGTCCTGCTGCTCCAACACAAGCTACCTTAAGAGCCAGTACGATGCGGGCAATGGGTGAAGTTCGTCAGGAGTACTGCATAAAAAAAACGAGTGTGTTGTCGTGGCAGTTGGTGATCAAAGAAATAAAACAAAATAAAATCAATAAATAATAATGTCATAGACTTAAAGTCATACCTTTGAAGTCATAATGCATTGCAAGTGTTATTAGGGAATGTTGTGCTGTGTTTTCAAGCGCTTCAATGTGCTGCTCTGCAAGGTTTGGAGACAGCGGGTGCGTTCACGGAGATCATGAGCAGCCGGAGATCAAGAGCAGCCGCCGCAGGGGAGGGATACCATGGTAAATAGGTTACCTATTTACCATGGTATCTCTCCCCTGGGTGCGTTGTGTTTTCGTGAGCAATAATGCAGGAAAGCAGCGGGCGGGATGGCGAGCTTGTCCTGCTGCTCCAACACAAGCTACCTTAAGAGCCGGTACGATGCGGGCAATGGGTGAAGTTCGTCAGGCGTACTGCATAAAAAAAAACGAGTGTGTTGTCGTGGCAGTTGGTGATCAAAGAAATAAAACAAAATAAAATCAATAAATAATAATGTCATAGACTTAAAGTCATACCTTTGAAGTCATAATGCATTGCAAGTGTTATTAGGGAATGTTGTGCTGTGTTTTCAAGCGCTTCAATGTGCTGCTCTGCAAGGTTTGGAGACAGCGGGTGCGTTCACGGAGATCATGAGCAGCCGGAGATCAAGAGCAGCCGCCGCAGGGGAGGGATACCATGGTAAATAGGTTACCTATTTACCATGGTATCTCTCCCCTGGGTGCGTTGTGTTTTCGTGAGCAATAATGCAGGAAAGCAGCGGGCGGGATGGCGAGCTTGTCCTGCTGCTCCAACACAAGCTACCTTAAGAGCCGGTACGATGCGGGCAATGGGTGAAGTTCGTCAGGAGTACTGCATAAAAAAAACGAGTGTGTTGTCGTGGCAGTTGGTGATCAAAGAAATAAAACAAAATAAAATCAATAAATAATAATGTCATAGACTTAAAGTCATACCTTTGAAGTCATAATGCATTGCAAGTGTTATTAGGGAATGTTGTGCTGTGTTTTCAAGCGCTTCAATGTGCTGCTCTGCAAGGTTTGGAGACAGCGGGTGCGTTCACGGAGATCATGAGCAGCCGGAGATCAAGAGCAGCCGCCGCAGGGGAGGGATACCATGGTAAATAGGTTACCTATTTACCATGGTATCTCTCCCCTGGGTGCGTTGTGTTTTCGTGAGCAATAATGCAGGAAAGCAGCGGGCGGGATGGCGAGCTTGTCCTGCTGCTCCAACACAAGCTACCTTAAGAGCCGGTACGATGCGGGCAATGGGTGAAGTTCGTCAGGAGTACTGCATAAAAAAAACGAGTGTGTTGTCGTGGCAGTTGGTGATCAAAGAAATAAAACAAAATAAAATCAATAAATAATAATGTCATAGACTTAAAGTCATACCTTTGAAGTCATAATGCATTGCAAGTGTTATTAGGGAATGTTGTGCTGTGTTTTCAAGCGCTTCAATGTGCTGCTCTGCAAGGTTTGGAGACAGCGGGTGCGTTCACGGAGATCATGAGCAGCCGGAGATCAAGAGCAGCCGCCGCAGGGGAGGGATACCATGGTAAATAGGTTACCTATTTACCATGGTATCTCTCCCCTGGGTGCGTTGTGTTTTCGTGAGCAATAATGCAGGAAAGCAGCGGGCGGGATGGCGAGCTTGTCCTGCTGCTCCAACACAAGCTACCTTAAGAGCCGGTACGATGCGGGCAATGGGTGAAGTTCGTCAGGAGTACTGCATAAAAAAAACGAGTGTGTTGTCGTGGCAGTTGGTGATCAAAGAAATAAAACAAAATAAAATAAATAAATAATAATGTCATAGACTTAAAGTCATACCTTTGAAGTCATAATGCATTGCAAGTGTTATTAGGGAATGTTGTGCTGTGTTTTCAAGCGCTTCAATGTGCTGCTCTGCAAGGTTTGGAGACAGCGGGTGCGTTCACGGAGATCATGAGCAGCCGGAGATCAAGAGCAGCCGCCGCAGGGGAGGGATACTCTCCCCTGGGTGCGTTGTGTTTTCGTGAGCAATAATGCAGGAAAGCAGCGGGCGGGATGGCGAGCTTGTCCTGCTGCTCCAACACAAGCTACCTTAAGAGCCGGTACGATGCGGGCAATGGGTGAAGTTCGTCAGGAGTGCTGCATAAAAAAACGAGTGTGTTGTCGTGGCAGTTGGTGATCAAAGAAATAAAACAAAATAAAATCAATAAATAATAATGTCATAGACTTAAAGTCATACCTTTGAAGTCATAATGCATTGCAAGTGTTATTAGGGAATGTTGTGCTGTGTTTTCAAGCGCTTCAATGTGCTGCTCTGCAAGGTTTGGAGACAGCGGGTGCGTTCACGGAGATCATGAGCAGCCGGAGATCAAGAGCAGCCGCCGCAGGGGAGG
Organism: Acipenser ruthenus; assembly: GCF_902713425.1. NCBI lineage: Eukaryota > Metazoa > Chordata > Actinopteri > Acipenseriformes > Acipenseridae > Acipenser > Acipenser ruthenus. The sequence continues at coordinate 39,618,438 of NC_081193.1, read as the reverse complement.
GATACCATGGTAAATAGGTTACCTATTTACCATGGTATCTCTCCCCTGGGTGCGTTGTGTTTTGGTGAGCAATAATGCAGGAAAGCAGCGGGCGGGATGGCGAGCTTGTCCTGCTGCTCCAACACAAGCTACCTTAAGAGCCGGTACGATGCGGGCAATGGGTGAAGTTCGTCAGGAGTACTGCATAAAAAAAACGAGTGTGTTGTCGTGGCAGTTGGTGATCAAAGAAATAAAACAAAATAAAATCAATAAATAATAATGTCATAGACTTAAAGTCATACCTTTGAAGTCATAATGCATTGCACGTGTTATTAGGGAATGTTGTGCTGTGTTTTCAAGCGCTTCAATGTGCTGCTCTGCAAGGTTTGGAGACAGCGGGTGCGTTCACGGAGATCATGAGCAGCCGGAGATCAAGAGCAGCCGCCGCAGGGGAGGGATACCATGGTAAATAGGTTACCTATTTACCATGGTATCTCTCCCCTGGGTGCGTTGTGTTTTCGTGAGCAATAATGCAGGAAAGCAGCGGGCGGGATGGCGAGCTTGTCCTGCTGCTCCAACACAAGCTACCTTAAGAGCCGGTACGATGCGGGCAATGGGTGAAGTTCGTCAGGAGTACTGCATAAAAAAAAAACGAGTGTGTTGTCGTGGCAGTTGGTGATCAAAGAAATAAAACAAAATAAAATCAATAAATAATAATGTCATAGACTTAAAGTCATACCTTTGAAGTCATAATGCATTGCAAGTGTTATTAGGGAAGTTTGTGCTGTGTTTTCAAGCGCTTCAATGTGCTGCTCTGCAAGGTTTGGAGACAGCGGGTGCGTTCACGGAGATCATGAGCAGCCGGAGATCAAGAGCAGCCGCCGCAGGGGAGGGATACCATGGTAAATAGGTTACCTATTTACCATGGTATCTCTCCCCTGGGTGCGTTGTGTTTTCGTGAGCAATAATGCAGGAAAGCAGCGGGCGGGATGGCGAGCTTGTCCTGCTGCTCCAACACAAGCTACCTTAAGAGCCGGTACGATGCGGGCAATGGGTGAAGTTCGTCAGGAGTACTGCATAAAAAAAACGAGTGTGTTGTCGTGGCAGTTGGTGATCAAAGAAATAAAACAAAATAAAATCAATAAATAATAATGTCATAGACTTAAAGTCATACCTTTGAAGTCATAATGCATTGCAAGTGTTATTAGGGAATGTTGTGCTGTGTTTTCAAGCGCTTCAATGTGCTGCTCTGCAAGGTTTGGAGACAGCGGGTGCGTTCACGGAGATCATGAGCAGCCGGAGATCAAGAGCAGCCGCCGCAGGGGAGGGATACCATGGTAAATAGGTTACCTATTTACCATGGTATCTCTCCCCTGGGTGCGTTGTGTTTTCGTGAGCAATAATGCAGGAAAGCAGCGGGCGGGATGGCGAGCTTGTCCTGCTGCTCCAACACAAGCTACCTTAAGAGCCGGTACGATGCGGGCAATGGGTGAAGTTCGTCAGGAGTACTGCATAAAAAAAACGAGTGTGTTGTCGTGGCAGTTGGTGATCAAAGAAATAAAAAAAAATAAAATCAATAAATAATAATGTCATAGACTTAAAGTCATACCTTTGAAGTCATAATGCATTGCAAGTGTTATTAGGGAATGTTGTGCTGTGTTTTCAAGCGCTTCAATGTGCTGCTCTGCAAGGTTTGGAGACAGCGGGTGCGTTCACGGAGATCATGAGCAGCCGGAGATCAAGAGCAGCCGCCGCAGGGGAGGGATACCATGGTAAATAGGTTACCTATTTACCATGGTATCTCTCCCCTGGGTGCGTTGTGTTTTCGTGAGCAATAATGCAGGAAAGCAGCGGGCGGGATGGCGAGCTTGTCCTGCTGCTCCAACACAAGCTACCTTAAGAGCCGGTACGATGCGGGCAATGGGTGAAGTTCGTCAGGAGTACTGCATAAAAAAAACGAGTGTGTTGTCGTGGCAGTTGGTGATCAAAGAAATAAAACAAAATAAAATCAATAAATAATAATGTCATAGACTTAAAGTCATACCTTTGAAGTCATAATGCATTGCAAGTGTTATTAGGGAATGTTGTGCTGTGTTTTCAAGCGCTTCAATGTGCTGCTCTGCAAGGTTTGGAGACAGCGGGTGCGTTCACGGAGATCATGAGCAGCCGGAGATCAAGAGCAGCCGCCGCAGGGGAGGGATACCATGGTAAATAGGTTACCTATTTACCATGGTATCTCTCCCCTGGGTGCGTTGTGTTTTCGTGAGCAATAATGCAGGAAAGCAGCGGGCGGGATGGCGAGCTTGTCCTGCTGCTCCAACACAAGCTACCTTAAGAGCCGGTACGATGCGGGCAATGGGTGAAGTTCGTCAGGAGTACTGCATAAAAAAACGAGTGTTTTGTCGTGGCAGTTGGTGATCAAAGAAATAAAACAAAATAAAATCAATAAATAATAATGTCATAGACTTAAAGTCATACCTTTGAAGTCATAATGCATTGCAAGTGTTATTAGGGAATGTTGTGCTGTGTTTTCAAGCGCTTCAATGTGCTGCTCTGCAAGGTTTGGAGACAGCGGGTGCGTTCACGGAGATCATGAGCAGCCGGAGATCAAGAGCAGCCGCCGCAGGGGAGGGATACATGGTATCTCTCCCCTGGGTGCGTTGTGTTTTCGTGAGCAATAATGCAGGAAAGCAGCGGGCGGGATGGCGAGCTTGTCCTGCTGCTCCAACACAAGCTACCTTAAGAGCCGGTACGATGCGGGCAATGGGTGAAGTTCGTCAGGAGTACTGCATAAAAAAAACGAGTGTGTTGTCGTGGCAGTTGGTGATCAAAGAAATAAAACAAAATAAAATCAATAAATAATAATGTCATAGACTTAAAGTCATACCTTTGAAGTCATAATGCATTGCAAGTGTTATTAGGGAATGTTGTGCTGTGTTTTCAAGCGCTTCAATGTGCTGCTCTGCAAGGTTTGGAGACAGCGGGTGCGTTCACGGAGATCAAGAGCAGCCGGAGATCAAGAACAGCCGCCGCAGGGGAGGGATACCATGGTAAATAGGTATCTCTCCCCTGGGTGCGTTGTGTTTTGGTGAGCAATAATGCAGGAAAGCAGCGGGCGGGATGGCGAGCTTGTCCTGCTGCTCCAACACAAGCTACCTTAAGAGCCGGTACGATGCGGGCAATGGGTGAAGTTCGTCAGGAGTACTGCATAAAAAAAACGAGTGTGTTGTCGTGGCAGTTGGTGATCAAAGAAATAAAACAAAATAAAATCAATAAATAATAATGTCATAGACTTAAAGTCATACCTTTGAAGTCATAATGCATTGCAAGTGTTATTAGGGAATGTTGTGCTGTGTTTTCAAGCGCTTCAATGTGCTGCTCTGCAAGGTTTGGAGACAGCGGGTGCGTTCACGGAGATCATGAGCAGCCGGAGATCAAGAGCAGCCGCCGCAGGGGAGGGATACCATGGTAAATAGGTTACCTATTTACCATGGTATCTCTCCCCTGGGTGCGTTGTGTTTTCGTGAGCAATAATGCAGGAAAGCAGCGGGCGGGATGGCGAGCTTGTCCTGCTGCTCCAACACAAGCTACCTTAAGAGCCGGTACGATGCGGGCAATGGGTGAAGTTCGTCAGGAGTACTGCATAAAAAAAACGAGTGTGTTGTCGTGGCAGTTGGTGATCAAAGAAATAAAACAAAATAAAATCAATAAATAATAATGTCATAGACTTAAAGTCATACCTTTGAAGTCATAATGCATTGCAAGTGTTATTAGGGAATGTTGTGCTGTGTTTTCAAGCGCTTCAATGTGCTGCTCTGCAAGGTTTGGAGACAGCGGGTGCGTTCACGGAGATCATGAGCAGCCGGAGATCAAGAGCAGCCGCCGCAGGGGAGGGATACCATGGTAAATAGGTTACCTATTTACCATGGTATCTCTCCCCTGGGTGCGTTGTGTTTTCGTGAGCAATAATGCAGGAAAGCAGCGGGCGGGATGGCGAGCTTGTCCTGCTGCTCCAACACAAGCTACCTTAAGAGCCGGTACGATGCGGGCAATGGGTGAAGTTCGTCAGGAGTACTGCATAAAAAAAACGAGTGTGTTGTCGTGGCAGTTGGTGATCAAAGAAATAAAACAAAATAAAATCAATAAATAATAATGTCATAGACTTAAAGTCATACCTTTGAAGTCATAATGCATTGCAAGTGTTATTAGGGAATGTTGTGCTGTGTTTTCAAGCGCTTCAATGTGCTGCTCTGCAAGGTTTGGAGACAGCGGGTGCGTTCACGGAGATCATGAGCAGCCGGAGATCAAGAGCAGCCGCCGCAGGGGAGGGATACCATGGTAAATAGGTTACCTATTTACCATGGTATCTCTCCCCTGGGTGCGTTGTGTTTTCGTGAGCAATAATGCAGGAAAGCAGCGGGCGGGATGGCGAGCTTGTCCTGCTGCTCCAACACAAGCTACCTTAAGAGCCGGTACGATGCGGGCAATGGGTGAAGTTCGTCAGGAGTACTGCATAAAAAAAACGAGTGTGTTGTCGTGGCAGTTGGTGATCAAAGAAATAAAACAAAATAAAATCAATAAATAATAATGTCATAGACTTAAAGTCATACCTTTGAAGTCATAATGCATTGCAAGTGTTATTAGGGAATGTTGTGCTGTGTTTTCAAGCGCTTCAATGTGCTGCTCTGCAAGGTTTGGAGACAGCGGGTGCGTTCACGGAGATCATGAGCAGCCGGAGATCAAGAGCAGCCGCCGCAGGGGAGGGATACCATGGTAAATAGGTTACCTATTTACCATGGTATCTCTCCCCTGGGTGCGTTGTGTTTTCGTGAGCAATAATGCAGGAAAGCAGCGGGCGGGATGGCGAGCTTGTCCTGCTGCTCCAACACAAGCTACCTTAAGAGCCGGTACGATGCGGGCAATGGGTGAAGTTCGTCAGGAGTACTGCATAAAAAAACGAGTGTGTTGTCGTGGCAGTTGGTGATCAAAGAAATAAAACAAAATAAAATCAATAAATAATAATGTCATAGACTTAAAGTCATACCTTTGAAGTCATAATGCATTGCAAGTGTTATTAGGGAATGTTGTGCTGTGTTTTCAAGCGCTTCAATGTGCTGCTCTGCAAGGTTTGGAGACAGCGGGTGCGTTCACGGAGATCATGAGCAGCCGGAGATCAAGAGCAGCCGCCGCAGGGGAGGGATACCATGGTAAATAGGTTACCTATTTACCATGGTATCTCTCCCCTGGGTGCGTTGTGTTTTCGTGAGCAATAATGCAGGAAAGCAGCGGGCGGGATGGCGAGCTTGTCCTGCTGCTCCAACACAAGCTACCTTAAGAGCCGGTACGATGCGGGCAATGGGTGAAGTTCGTCAGGAGTACTGCATAAAAAAAACGAGTGTGTTGTCGTGGCAGTTGGTGATCAAAGAAATAAAACAAAATAAAATCAATAAATAATAATGTCATAGACTTAAAGTCATACCTTTGAAGTCATAATGCATTGCAAGTGTTATTAGGGAATGTTGTGCTGTGTTTTCAAGCGCTTCAATGTGCTGCTCTGCAAGGTTTGGAGACAGCGGGTGCGTTCACGGAGATCATGAGCAGCCGGAGATCAAGAGCAGCCGCCGCAGGGGAGGGATACCATGGTAAATAGGTTACCTATTTACCATGGTATCTCTCCCCTGGGTGCGTTGTGTTTTCGTGAGCAATAATGCAGGAAAGCAGCGGGCGGGATGGCGAGCTTGTCCTGCTGCTCCAACACAAGCTACCTTAAGAGCCGGTACGATGCGGGCAATGGGTGAAGTTCGTCAGGAGTACTGCATAAAAAAAACGAGTGTGTTGTCGTGGCAGTTGGTGATCAAAGAAATAAAACAAAATAAAATCAATAAATAATAATGTCATAGACTTAAAGTCATACCTTTGAAGTCATAATGCATTGCAAGTGTTATTAGGGAATGTTGTGCTGTGTTTTCAAGCGCTTCAATGTGCTGCTCTGCAAGGTTTGGAGACAGCGGGTGCGTTCACGGAGATCATGAGCAGCCGGAGATCAAGAGCAGCCGCCGCAGGGGAGGGATACCATGGTAAATAGGTTACCTATTTACCATGGTATCTCTCCCCTGGGTGCGTTGTGTTTTCGTGAGCAATAATGCAGGAAAGCAGCGGGCGGGATGGCGAGCTTGTCCTGCTGCTCCAACACAAGCTACCTTAAGAGCCGGTACGATGCGGGCAATGGGTGAAGTTCGTCAGGAGTACTGCATAAAAAAAACGAGTGTGTTGTCGTGGCAGTTGGTGATCAAAGAAATAAAACAAAATAAAATCAATAAATAATAATGTCATAGACTTAAAGTCATACCTTTGAAGTCATAATGCATTGCAAGTGTTATTAGGGAATGTTGTGCTGTGTTTTCAAGCGCTTCAATGTGCTGCTCTGCAAGGTTTGGAGACAGCGGGTGCGTTCACGGAGATCATGAGCAGCCGGAGATCAAGAGCAGCCGCCGCAGGGGAGGGATACCATGGTAAATTGGTATCTCTCCCCTGGGTGCGTTGTGTTTTCGTGAGCAATAATGCAGGAAAGCAGCGGGCGGGATGGCGAGCTTGTCCTGCTGCTCCAACACAAGCTACCTTAAGAGCCGGTACGATGCGGGCAATGGGTGAAGTTCGTCAGGAGTACTGCATAAAAAAAAACGAGTGTGTTGTCGTGGCAGTTGGTGATCAAAGAAATAAAACAAAATAAAATCAATAAATAATAATGTCATAGACTTAAAGTCATACCTTTGAAGTCATAATGCATTGCAAGTGTTATTAGGGAATGTTGTGCTGTGTTTTCAAGCGCTTCAATGTGCTGCTCTGCAAGGTTTGGAGACAGCGGGTGCGTTCACGGAGATCATGAGCAGCCGGAGATCAAGAGCAGCCGCCGCAGGGGAGGGATACCATGGTAAATAGGTTACCTATTTACCATGGTATCTCTCCCCTGGGTGCGTTGTGTTTTCGTGAGCAATAATGCAGGAAAGCAGCGGGCGGGATGGCGAGCTTGTCCTGCTGCTCCAACACAAGCTACCTTAAGAGCCGGTACGATGCGGGCAATGGGTGAAGTTCGTCAGGAGTACTGCATAAAAAAAACGAGTGTGTTGTCGTGGCAGTTGGTGATCAAAGAAATAAAACAAAATAAAATCAATAAATAATAATGTCATAGACTTAAAGTCATACCTTTGAAGTCATAATGCATTGCAAGTGTTATTAGGGAAGTTTGTGCTGTGTTTTCAAGCGCTTCAATGTGCTGCTCTGCAAGGTTTGGAGACAGCGGGTGCGTTCACGGAGATCATGAGCAGCCGGAGATCAAGAGCAGCCGCCGCAGGGGAGGGATACCATGGTAAATAGGTTACCTATTTACCATGGTATCTCTCCCCTGGGTGCGTTGTGTTTTCGTGAGCAATAATGCAGGAAAGCAGCGGGCGGGATGGCGAGCTTGTCCTGCTGCTCCAACACTAGCTACCTTAAGAGCCGGTACGATGCGGGCAATGGGTGAAGTTCGTCAGGAGTACTGCATAAAAAAAACGAGTGTGTTGTCGTGGCAGTTGGTGATCAAAGAAATAAAACAAAATAAAATCAATAAATAATAATGTCATAGACTTAAAGTCATACCTTTGAAGTCATAATGCATTGCAAGTGTTATTAGGGAATGTTGTGCTGTGTTTTCAAGCGCTTCAATGTGCTGCTCTGCAAGGTTTGGAGACAGCGGGTGCGTTCACGGAGATCATGAGCAGCCGGAGATCAAGAGCAGCCGCCGCAGGGGAGGGATACCATGGTAAATAGGTTACCTATTTACCATGGTATCTCTCCCCTGGGTGCGTTGTGTTTTCGTGAGCAATAATGCAGGAAAGCAGCGGGCGGGATGGCGAGCTTGTCCTGCTGCTCCAACACAAGCTACCTTAAGAGCCGGTACGATGCGGGCAATGGGTGAAGTTCGTCAGGAGTACTGCATAAAAAAAACGAGTGTGTTGTCGTGGCAGTTGGTGATCAAAGAAATAAAACAAAATAAAATCAATAAATAATAATGTCATAGACTTAAAGTCATACCTTTGAAGTCATAATGCATTGCAAGTGTTATTAGGGAATGTTGTGCTGTGTTTTCAAGCGCTTCAATGTGCTGCTCTGCAAGGTTTGGAGACAGCGGGTGCGTTCACGGAGATCATGAGCAGCCGGAGATCAAGAGCAGCCGCCGCAGGGGAGGGATACCATGGTAAATAGGTTACCTATTTACCATGGTATCTCTCCCCTGGGTGCGTTGTGTTTTCGTGAGCAATAATGCAGGAAAGCAGCGGGCGGGATGGCGAGCTTGTCCTGCTGCTCCAACACAAGCTACCTTAAGAGCCGGTACGATGCGGGCAATGGGTGAAGTTCGTCAGGAGTACTGCATAAAAAAAACGAGTGTGTTGTCGTGGCAGTTGGTGATCAAAGAAATAAAACAAAATAAAATCAATAAATAATAATGTCATAGACTTAAAGTCATACCTTTGAAGTCATAATGCATTGCAAGTGTTATTAGGGAATGTTGTGCTGTGTTTTCAAGCGCTTCAATGTGCTGCTCTGCAAGGTTTGGAGACAGCGGGTGCGTTCACGGAGATCATGAGCAGCCGGAGATCAAGAGCAGCCGCCGCAGGGGTATCTCTCCCCTGGGTGCGTTGTGTTTTCGTGAGCAATAATGCAGGAAAGCAGCGGGCGGGATGGCGAGCTTGTCCTGCTGCTCCAACACAAGCTACCTTAAGAGCCGGTACGATGCGGGCAATGGGTGAAGTTCGTCAGGAGTACTGCATAAAAAAAACGAGTGTGTTGTCGTGGCAGTTGGTGATCAAAGAAATAAAACAAAATAAAATCAATAAATAATAATGTCATAGACTTAAAGTCATACCTTTGAAGTCATAATGCATTGCAAGTGTTATTAGGGAATGTTGTGCTGTGTTTTCAAGCGCTTCAATGTGCTGCTCTGCAAGGTTTGGAGACAGCGGGTGCGTTCACGGAGATCATGAGCAGCCGGAGATCAAGAGCAGCCGCCGCAGGGGAGGGATACCATGGTAAATAGGTTACCTATTTACCATGGTATCTCTCCCCTGGGTGCGTTGTGTTTTCGTGAGCAATAATGCAGGAAAGCAGCGGGCGGGATGGCGAGCTTGTCCTGCTGCTCCAACACAAGCTACCTTAAGAGCCGGTACGATGCGGGCAATGGGTGAAGTTCGTCAGGAGTACTGCATAAAAAAAAACGAGTGTGTTGTCGTGGCAGTTGGTGATCAAAGAAATAAAACAAAATAAAATCAATAAATAATAATGTCATAGACTTAAAGTCATACCTTTGAAGTCATAATGCATTGCAAGTGTTATTAGGGAATGTTGTGCTGTGTTTTCAAGCGCTTCAATGTGCTGCTCTGCAAGGTTTGGAGACAGCGGGTGCGTTCACGGAGATCATGAGCAGCCGGAGATCAAGAGCAGCCGCCGCAGGGGAGGGATACCATGGTAAATAGGTTACCTATTTACCATGGTATCTCTCCCCTGGGTGCGTTGTGTTTTCGTGAGCAATAATGCAGGAAAGCAGCGGGCGGGATGGCGAGCTTGTCCTGCTGCTCCAACACAAGCTACCTTAAGAGCCGGTACGATGCGGGCAATGGGTGAAGTTCGTCAGGAGTACTGCATAAAAAAAACGAGTGTGTTGTCGTGGCAGTTGGTGATCAAAGAAATAAAACAAAATAAAATCAATAAATAATAATGTCATAGACTTAAAGTCATACCTTTGAAGTCATAATGCATTGCAAGTGTTATTAGGGAATGTTGTGCTGTGTTTTCAAGCGCTTCAATGTGCTGCTCTGCAAGGTTTGGAGACAGCGGGTGCGTTCACGGAGATCATGAGCAGCCGGAGATCAAGAGCAGCCGCCGCAGGGGAGGGATACCATGGTAAATAGGTTACCTATTTACCATGGTATCTCTCCCCTGGGTGCGTTGTGTTTTCGTGAGCAATAATGCAGGAAAGCAGCGGGCGGGATGGCGAGCTTGTCCTGCTGCTCCAACACAAGCTACCTTAAGAGCCGGTACGATGCGGGCAATGGGTGAAGTTCGTCAGGAGTACTGCATAAAAAAAACGAGTGTGTTGTCGTGGCAGTTGGTGATCAAAGAAATAAAACAAAATAAAATCAATAAATAATAATGTCATAGACTTAAAGTCATACCTTTGAAGTCATAATGCATTGCAAGTGTTATTAGGGAATGTTGTGCTGTGTTTTCAAGCGCTTCAATGTGCTGCTCTGCAAGGTTTGGAGACAGCGGGTGCGTTCACGGAGATCATGAGCAGCCGGAGATCAAGAGCAGCCGCCGCAGGGGTATCTCTCCCCTGGGTGCGTTGTGTTTTCGTGAGCAATAATGCAGGAAAGCAGCGGGCGGGATGGCGAGCTTGTCCTGCTGCTCCAACACAAGCTACCTTAAGAGCCGGTACGATGCGGGCAATGGGTGAAGTTCGTCAGGAGTACTGCATAAAAAAAACGAGTGTGTTGTCGTGGCAGTTGGTGATCAAAGAAATAAAACAAAATAAAATCAATAAATAATAATGTCATAGACTTAAAGTCATACCTTTGAAGTCATAATGCATTGCAAGTGTTATTAGGGAATGTTGTGCTGTGTTTTCAAGCGCTTCAATGTGCTGCTCTGCAAGGTTTGGAGACAGCGGGTGCGTTCACGGAGATCATGAGCAGCCGGAGATCAAGAGCAGCCGCCGCAGGGGTATCTCTCCCCTGGGTGCGTTGTGTTTTCGTGAGCAATAATGCAGGAAAGCAGCGGGCGGGATGGCGAGCTTGTCCTGCTGCTCCAACACAAGCTACCTTAAGAGCCGGTACGATGCGGGCAATGGGTGAAGTTCGTCAGGAGTACTGCATAAAAAAAATGAGTGTGTTGTCGTGGCAGTTGGTGATCAAAGAAATAAAACAAAATAAAATCAAGAAATAATAATGTCATAGACTTAAAGTCATACCTTTGAAGTCATAATGCATTGCAAGTGTTATTAGGGAATGTTGTGCTGTGTTTTCAAGCGCTTCAATGTGCTGCTCTGCAAGGTTTGGAGACAGCGGGTGCGTTCACGGAGATCATGAGCAGCCGGAGATCAAGAGCAGCCGCCGCAGGGGAGGGATACCATGGTAAATAGGTTACCTATTTACCATGGTATCTCTCCCCTGGGTGCGTTGTGTTTTCGTGAGCAATAATGCAGGAAAGCAGCGGGCGGGATGGCGAGCTTGTCCTGCTGCTCCAACACAAGCTACCTTAAGAGCCGGTACGATGCGGGCAATGGGTGAAGTTCGTCAGGAGTACTGCATAAAAAAAAAACGAGTGTGTTGTCGTGGCAGTTGGTGATCAAAGAAATAAAACAAAATAAAATCAATAAATAATAATGTCATAGACTTAAAGTCATACCTTTGAAGTCATAATGCATTGCAAGTGTTATTAGGGAATGTTGTGCTGTGTTTTCAAGCGCTTCAATGTGCTGCTCTGCAAGGTTTGGAGACAGCAGGTGCGTTCACGGAGATCATGAGCAGCCGGAGATCAAGAGCAGCCGCCGCAGGGGAGGGATACCATGGTAAATAGGTTACCTATTTACCATGGTATCTCTCCCCTGGGTGCGTTGTGTTTTCGTGAGCAATAATGCAGGAAAGCAGCGGGCGGGATGGCGAGCTTGTCCTGCTGCTCCAACACAAGCTACCTTAAGAGCCGGTACGATGCGGGCAATGGGTGAAGTTCGTCAGGAGTACTGCATAAAAAAACGAGTGTGTTGTCGTGGCAGTTGGTGATCAAAGAAATAAAACAAAATAAAATCAATAAATAATAATGTCATAGACTTAAAGTCATACCTTTGAAGTCATAATGCATTGCAAGTGTTATTAGGGAATGTTGTGCTGTGTTTTCAAGCGCTTCAATGTGCTGCTCTGCAAGGTTTGGAGACAGCGGGTGCGTTCACGGAGATCATGAGCAGCCGGAGATCAAGAGCAGCCGCCGCAGGGGAGGGATACCATGGTAAATAGGTTACCTATTTACCATGGTATCTCTCCCCTGGGTGCGTTGTGTTTTCGTGAGCAATAATGCAGGAAAGCAGCGGGCGGGATGGCGAGCTTGTCCTGCTGCTCCGACACAAGCTACCTTAAGAGCCGGTACGATGCGGGCAATGGGTGAAGTTCGTCAGGAGTACTGCATAAAAAAAAACGAGTGTGTTGTCGTGGCAGTTGGTGATCAAAGAAATAAAACAAAATAAAATCAATAAATAATAATGTCATAGACTTAAAGTCATACCTTTGAAGTCATAATGCATTGCAAGTGTTATTAGGGAATGTTGTGCTGTGTTTTCAAGCGCTTCAATGTGCTGCTCTGCAAGGTTTGGAGACAGCGGGTGCGTTCACGGAGATCATGAGCAGCCGGAGATCAAGAGCAGCCGCCGCAGGGGAGGGATACCATGGTAAATAGGTTACCTATTTACCATGGTATCTCTCCCCTGGGTGCGTTGTGTTTTCGTGAGCAATAATGCAGGAAAGCAGCGGGCGGGATGGCGAGCTTGTCCTGCTGCTCCAACACAAGCTACCTTAAGAGCCGGTACGATGCGGGCAATGGGTGAAGTTCGTCAGGAGTACTGCATAAAAAAAAACGAGTGTGTTGTCGTGGCAGTTGGTGATCAAAGAAATAAAACAAAATAAAATCAATAAATAATAATGTCATAGACTTAAAGTCATACCTTTGAAGTCATAATGCATTGCAAGTGTTATTAGGGAATGTTGTGCTGTGTTTTCAAGCGCTTCAATGTGCTGCTCTGCAAGGTTTGGAGACAGCGGGTGCGTTCACGGAGATCATGAGCAGCCGGAGATCAAGAGCAGCCGCCGCAGGGGAGGGATACCATGGTAAATAGGTTACCTATTTACCATGGTATCTCTCCCCTGGGTGCGTTGTGTTTTCGTGAGCAATAATGCAGGAAAGCAGCGGGCGGGATGGCGAGCTTGTCCTGCTGCTCCAACACAAGCTACCTTAAGAGCCGGTACGATGCGGGCAATGGGTGAAGTTCGTCAGGAGTACTGCATAAAAAAAACGAGTGTGTTGTCGTGGCAGTTGGTGATCAAAGAAATAAAACAAAATAAAATCAATAAATAATAATGTCATAGACTTAAAGTCATACCTTTGAAGTCATAATGCATTGCAAGTGTTATTAGGGAATGTTGTGCTGTGTTTTCAAGCGCTTCAAAGTGCTGCTCTGCAAGGTTTGGAGACAGCGGGTGCGTTCACGGAGATCATGAGCAGCCGGAGATCAAGAGCAGCCGCCGCAGGGGAGGGATACCATGGTAAATAGGTTACCTAAATAGGTTACCTATTTACCATGGTATCTCTCCCCTGGGTGCGTTGTGTTTTCGTGAGCAATAATGCAGGAAAGCAGCGGGCGGGATGGCGAGCTTGTCCTGCTGCTCCAACACAAGCTACCTTAAGAGCCGGTACGATGCGGGCAATGGGTGAAGTTCGTCAGGAGTACTGCATAAAAAAAAACGAGTGTGTTGTCGTGGCAGTTGGTGATCAAAGAAATAAAACAAAATAAAATCAATAAATAATAATGTCATAGACTTAAAGTCATACCTTTGAAGTCATAATGCATTGCAAGTGTTATTAGGGAATGTTGTGCTGTGTTTTCAAGCGCTTCAAAGTGCTGCTCTGCAAGGTTTGGAGACAGCGGGTGCGTTCACGGAGATCATGAGCAGCCGGAGATCAAGAGCAGCCGCCGCAGGGGAGGGATACCATGGTAAATAGGTTACCTATTTACCATGGTATCTCTCCCCTGGGTGCGTTGTGTTTTCGTGAGCAATAATGCAGGAAAGCAGCGGGCGGGATGGCGAGCTTGTCCTGCTGCTCCAACACAAGCTACCTTAAGAGCCGGTACGATGCGGGCAATGGGTGAAGTTCGTCAGGAGTACTGCATAAAAAAAAACGAGTGTGTTGTCGTGGCAGTTGGTGATCAAAGAAATAAAACAAAATAAAATCAATAAATAATAATGTCATAGACTTAAAGTCATACCTTTGAAGTCATAATGCATTGCAAGTGTTATTAGGGAATGTTGTGCTGTGTTTTCAAGCGCTTCAATGTGCTGCTCTGCAAGGTTTGGAGACAGCGGGTGCGTTCACGGAGATCATGAGCAGCCGGAGATCAAGAGCAGCCGCCGCAGGGGAGGGATACCATGGTAAATAGGTTACCTATTTACCATGGTATCTCTCCCCTGGGTGCGTTGTGTTTTCGTGAGCAATAATGCAGGAAAGCAGCGGGCGGGATGGCGAGCTTGTCCTGCTGCTCCAACACAAGCTACCTTAAGAGCCGGTACGATGCGGGCAATGGGTGAAGTTCGTCAGGAGTACTGCATAAAAAAAACGAGTGTGTTGTCGTGGCAGTTGGTGATCAAAGAAATAAAACAAAATAAAATCAATAAATAATAATGTCATAGACTTAAAGTCATACCTTTGAAGTCATAATGCATTGCAAGTGTTATTAGGGAATGTTGTGCTGTGTTTTCAAGCGCTTCAAAGTGCTGCTCTGCAAGGTTTGGAGACAGCGGGTGCGTTCACGGAGATCATGAGCAGCCGGAGATCAAGAGCAGCCGCCGCAGGGGAGGGATACCATGGTAAATAGGTTACCTATTTACCATGGTATCTCTCCCCTGGGTGCGTTGTGTTTTCGTGAGCAATAATGCAGGAAAGCAGCGGGCGGGATGGCGAGCTTGTCCTGCTGCTCCAACACAAGCTACCTTAAGAGCCGGTACGATGCGGGCAATGGGTGAAGTTCGTCAGGAGTACTGCATAAAAAAAACGAGTGTGTTGTCGTGGCAGTTGGTGATCAAAGAAATAAAACAAAATAAAATCAATAAATAATAATGTCATAGACTTAAAGTCATACCTTTGAAGTCATAATGCATTGCAAGTGTTATTAGGGAATGTTGTGCTGTGTTTTCAAGCGCTTCAAAGTGCTGCTCTGCAAGGTTTGGAGACAGCGGGTGCGTTCACGGAGATCATGAGCAGCCGGAGATCAAGAGCAGCCGCCGCAGGGGAGGGATACCATGGTAAATAGGTTACCTATTTACCATGGTATCTCTCCCCTGGGTGCGTTGTGTTTTCGTGAGCAATAATGCAGGAAAGCAGCGGGCGGGATGGCGAGCTTGTCCTGCTGCTCCAACACAAGCTACCTTAAGAGCCGGTACGATGCGGGCAATGGGTGAAGTTCGTCAGGAGTACTGCATAAAAAAAACGAGTGTGTTGTCGTGGCAGTTGGTGATCAAAGAAATAAAACAAAATAAAATCAATAAATAATAATGTCATAGACTTAAAGTCATACCTTTGAAGTCATAATGCATTGCAAGTGTTATTAGGGAATGTTGTGCTGTGTTTTCAAAGCGCTTCAAAGTGCTGCTCTGCAAGGTTTGGAGACAGCGGGTGCGTTCACGGAGATCATGAGCAGCCGGAGATCAAGAGCAGCCGCCGCAGGGGAGGGATACCATGGTAAATAGGTTACCTATTTACCATGGTATCTCTCCCCTGGGTGCGTTGTGTTTTCGTGAGCAATAATGCAGGAAAGCAGCGGGCGGAATGGCGAGCTTGTCCTGCTGCTCCAACACAAGCTACCTTAAGAGCCGGTACGATGCGGGCAATGGGTGAAGTTCGTCAGGAGTACTGCATAAAAAAAACGAGTGTGTTGTCGTGGCAGTTGGTGATCAAAGAAATAAAACAAAATAAAATCAATAAATAATAATGTCATAGACTTAAAGTCATACCTTTGAAGTCATAATGCATTGCAAGTGTTATTAGGGAATGTTGTGCTGTGTTTTCAAGCGCTTCAATGTGCTGCTCTGCAAGGTTTGGAGACAGCGGGTGCGTTCACGGAGATCATGAGCAGCCGGAGATCAAGAGCAGCCGCCGCAGGGGAGGGATACCATGGTAAATAGGTTACCTATTTACCATGGTATCTCTCCCCTGGGTGCGTTGTGTTTTCGTGAGCAATAATGCAGGAAAGCAGCGGGCGGGATGGCGAGCTTGTCCTGCTGCTCCAACACAAGCTACCTTAAGAGCCTGTACGATGCGGGCAATGGGTGAAGTTCGTCAGGAGTACTGCATAAAAAAAAACGAGTGTGTTGTCGTGGCAGTTGGTGATCAAAGAAATAAAACAAAATAAAATCAATAAATAATAATGTCATAGACTTAAAGTCATACCTTTGAAGTCATAATGCATTGCAAGTGTTATTAGGGAATGTTGTGCTGTGTTTTCAAGCGCTTCAAAGTGCTGCTCTGCAAGGTTTGGAGACAGCGGGTGCGTTCACGGAGATCATGAGCAGCCGGAGATCAAGAGCAGCCGCCGCAGGGGAGGGATACCATGGTAAATAGGTTACCTATTTACCATGGTATCTCTACCATGGTATCTCTCCCCTGGGTGCGTTGTGTTTTCGTGAGCAATAATGCAGGAAAGCAGCGGGCGGAATGGCGAGCTTGTCCTGCTGCTCCAACACAAGCTACCTTAAGAGCCGGTACGATGCGGGCAATGGGTGAAGTTCGTCAGGAGTACTGCATAAAAAAAACGAGTGTGTTGTCGTGGCAGTTGGTGATCAAAGAAATAAAACAAAATAAAATCAATAAATAATAATGTCATAGACTTAAAGTCATACCTTTGAAGTCATAATGCATTGCAAGTGTTATTAGGGAATGTTGTGCTGTGTTTTCAAGCGCTTCAATGTGCTGCTCTGCAAGGTTTGGAGACAGCGGGTGCGTTCACGGAGATCATGAGCAGCCGGAGATCAAGAGCAGCCGCCGCAGGGGAGGGATACCATGGTAAATAGGTTACCTATTTACCATGGTATCTCTCCCCTGGGTGCGTTGTGTTTTCGTGAGCAATAATGCAGGAAAGCAGCGGGCGGGATGGCGAGCTTGTCCTGCTGCTCCAACACAAGCTACCTTAAGAGCCGGTACGATGCGGGCAATGGGTGAAGTTCGTCAGGAGTACTGCATAAAAAAAACGAGTGTGTTGTCGTGGCAGTTGGTGATCAAAGAAATAAAACAAAATAAAATCAATAAATAATAATGTCATAGACTTAAAGTCATACCTTTGAAGTCATAATGCATTGCAAGTGTTATTAGGGAATGTTGTGCTGTGTTTTCAAGCGCTTCAATGTGCTGCTCTGCAAGGTTTGGAGACAGCGGGTGCGTTCACGGAGATCATGAGCAGCCGGAGATCAAGAGCAGCCGCCGCAGGGGAGGGATACCATGGTAAATAGGTTACCTATTTACCATGGTATCTCTCCCCTGGGTGCGTTGTGTTTTCGTGAGCAATAATGCAGGAAAGCAGCGGGCGGAATGGCGAGCTTGTCCTGCTGCTCCAACACAAGCTACCTTAAGAGCCGGTACGATGCGGGCAATGGGTGAAGTTCGTCAGGAGTACTGCATAAAAAAAACGAGTGTGTTGTCGTGGCAGTTGGTGATCAAAGAAATAAAACAAAATAAAATCAATAAATAATAATGTCATAGACTTAAAGTCATACCTTTGAAGTCATAATGCATTGCAAGTGTTATTAGGGAATGTTGTGCTGTGTTTTCAAGCGCTTCAATGTGCTGCTCTGCAAGGTTTGGAGACAGCGGGTGCGTTCACGGAGATCATGAGCAGCCGGAGATCAAGAGCAGCCGCCGCAGGGGAGGGATACCATGGTAAATAGGTTACCTATTTACCATGGTATCTCTCCCCTGGGTGCGTTGTGTTTTCGTGAGCAATAATGCAGGAAAGCAGCGGGCGGATGGCGAGCTTGTCCTGCTGCTCCAACACAAGCTACCTTAAGAGCCGGTACGATGCGGGCAATGGGTGAAGTTCGTCAGGAGTACTGCATAAAAAAAAACGAGTGTGTTGTCGTGGCAGTTGGTGATCAAAGAAATAAAACAAAATAAAATCAATAAATAATAATGTCATAGACTTAAAGTCATACCTTTGAAGTCATAATGCATTGCAAGTGTTATTAGGGAATGTTGTGCTGTGTTTTCAAGCGCTTCAATGTGCTGCTCTGCAAGGTTTGGAGACAGCGGGTGCGTTCACGGAGATCATGAGCAGCCGGAGATCAAGAGCAGCCGCTGCAGGGGAGGGATACCATGGTAAATAGGTTACCTATTTACCATGGTATCTCTCCCCTGGGTGCGTTGTGTTTTCGTGAGCAATAATGCAGGAAAGCAGCGGGCGGGATGGCGAGCTTGTCCTGCTGCTCCAACACAAGCTACCTTAAGAGCCGGTACGATGCGGGCAATGGGTGAAGTTCGTCAGGAGTACTGCATAAAAAAAACGAGTGTGTTGTCGTGGCAGTTGGTGATCAAAGAAATAAAACAAAATAAAATCAATAAATAATAATGTCATAGACTTAAAGTCATACCTTTGAAGTCATAATGCATTGCAAGTGTTATTAGGGAATGTTGTGCTGTGTTTTCAAGCGCTTCAATGTGCTGCTCTGCAAGGTTTGGAGACAGCGGGTGCGTTCACGGAGATCATGAGCAGCCGGAGATCAAGAGCAGCCGCCGCAGGGGAGGGATACCATGGTAAATAGGTTACCTATTTACCATGGTATCTCTCCCCTGGGTGCGTTGTGTTTTCGTGAGCAATAATGCAGGAAAGCAGCGGGCGGGATGGCGAGCTTGTCCTGCTGCTCCAACACAAGCTACCTTAAGAGCCGGTACGATGCGGGCAATGGGTGAAGTTCGTCAGGAGTACTGCATAAAAAAAACGAGTGTGTTGTCGTGGCAGTTGGTGATCAAAGAAATAAAACAAAATAAAATCAATAAATAATAATGTCATAGACTTAAAGTCATACCTTTGAAGTCATAATGCATTGCAAGTGTTATTAGGGAATGTTGTGCTGTGTTTTCAAGCGCTTCAATGTGCTGCTCTGCAAGGTTTGGAGACAGCGGGTGCGTTCACGGAGATCATGAGCAGCCGGAGATCAAGAGCAGCCGCCGCAGGGGAGGGATACCATGGTAAATAGGTTACCTATTTACCATGGTATCTCTCCCCTGGGTGCGTTGTGTTTTCGTGAGCAATAATGCAGGAAAGCAGCGGGCGGGATGGCGAGCTTGTCCTGCTGCTCCAACACAAGCTACCTTAAGAGCCGGTACGATGCGGGCAATGGGTGAAGTTCGTCAGGAGTACTGCATAAAAAAAACGAGTGTGTTGTCGTGGCAGTTGGTGATCAAAGAAATAAAACAAAATAAAATCAATAAATAATAATGTCATAGACTTAAAGTCATACCTTTGAAGTCATAATGCATTGCAAGTGTTATTAGGGAATGTTGTGCTGTGTTTTCAAGCGCTTCAATGTGCTGCTCTGCAAGGTTTGGAGACAGCGGGTGCGTTCACGGAGATCATGAGCAGCCGCCGCAGGGGAGGGATACCATGGTAAATAGGTTACCTATTTACCATGGTATCTCTCCCCTGGGTGCGTTGTGTTTTCGTGAGCAATAATGCAGGAAAGCAGCGGGCGGGATGGCGAGCTTGTCCTGCTGCTCCAACACAAGCTACCTTAAGAGCCGGTACGATGCGGGCAATGGGTGAAGTTCGTCAGGAGTACTGCATAAAAAAAACGAGTGTGTTGTCGTGGCAGTTGGTGATCAAAGAAATAAAACAAAATAAAATCAATAAATAATAATGTCATAGACTTAAAGTCATACCTTTGAAGTCATAATGCATTGCAAGTGTTATTAGGGAATGTTGTGCTGTGTTTTCAAGCGCTTCAAAGTGCTGCTCTGCAAGGTTTGGAGACAGCGGGTGCGTTCACGGAGATCATGAGCAGCCGGAGATCAAGAGCAGCCGCCGCAGGGGAGGGATACCATGGTAAATAGGTTACCTAAATAGGTTACCTATTTACCATGGTATCTCTCCCCTGGGTGCGTTGTGTTTTCGTGAGCAATAATGCAGGAAAGCAGCGGGCGGGATGGCGAGCTTGTCCTGCTGCTCCACCACAAGCTACCTTAAGTGCCGGTACGATGCGGGCAATGGGTGAAGTTCGTCAGGAGTACTGCATAAAAAAAAACGAGTGTGTTGTCGTGGCAGTTGGTGATCAAAGAAATAAAACAAAATAAAATCAATAAATAATAATGTCATAGACTTAAAGTCATACCTTTGAAGTCATAATGCATTGCAAGTGTTATTAGGGAATGTTGTGCTGTGTTTTCAGCGCTTCAATGTGCTGCTCTGCAAGGTTTGGAGACAGCGGGTGCGTTCACGGAGATCATGAGCAGCCGGAGATCAAGAGCAGCCGCCGCAGGGGAGGGATACCATGGTAAATAGGTTACCTATTTACCATGGTATCTCTCCCCTGGGTGCGTTGTGTTTTCGTGAGCAATAATGCAGGAAAGCAGCGGGCGGGATGGCGAGCTTGTCCTGCTGCTCCAACACAAGCTACCTTAAGAGCCGGTACGATGCGGGCAATGGGTGAAGTTCGTCAGGAGTACTGCATAAAAAAAAACGAGTGTGTTGTCGTGGCAGTTGGTGATCAAAGAAATAAAACAAAATAAAATCAATAAATAATAATGTCATAGACTTAAAGTCATACCTTTGAAGTCATAATGCATTGCAAGTGTTATTAGGGAATGTTGTGCTGTGTTTTCAAGCGCTTCAATGTGCTGCTCTGCAAGGTTTGGAGACAGCGGGTGCGTTCACGGAGATCATGAGCCGCCGGAGATCAAGAGCAGCCGCCGCAGGGGAGGGATACCATGGTAAATAGGTTACCTATTTACCATGGTATCTCTCCCCTGGGTGCGTTGTGTTTTCGTGAGCAATAATGCAGGAAAGCAGCGGGCGGGATGGCGAGCTTGTCCTGCTGCTCCAACACAAGCTACCTTAAGAGCCGGTACGATGCGGGCAATGGGTGAAGTTCGTCAGGAGTACTGCATAAAAAAAACGAGTGTGTTGTCGTGGCAGTTGGTGATCAAAGAAATAAACAAAATAAAATCAATAAATAATAATGTCATAGACTTAAAGTCATACCTTTGAAGTCATAATGCATTGCAAGTGTTATTATGGAATGTTGTGCTTTGTTTTCAAGCGCTTCAATGTGCTGCTCTGCAAGATTAGGAGACAGCGGGTGCGTTCACGGAGATCAAGAGCAGCCGGAGATCAAGAGCAGCCGCCGCAGGGGAGGGATACCATGGTAAATAGGTTACCTATTTACCATGGTATCTCTCCCCTGGGTGCGTTGTGTTTTGGTGAGCAATAATGCAGGAAAGCAGCGGGCGGGATGGCGAGCTTGTCCTGCTGCTCCAACACAAGCTACCTTAAGAGCCGGTACGATGCGGGCAATGGGTGAAGTTCGTCAGGAGTACTGCATAAAAAAACGAGAATGTTGTCGTGGCAGTTGGTGATCAAAGAAATAAAACAAAATAAAATCAATAAATAATAATGTCATAGACTTAAAGTCATACCTTTGAAGTCATAATGCATTGCAAGTGTTATTAGGGAATGTTGTGCTGTGTTTTCAAGCGCTTCAATGTGCTGCTCTGCAAGGTTTGGAGACAGCGGGTGCTTTCACGGAGATCAAGAGCAGCCGGAGATCAAGAGCAGCCGCCGCAGGGGAGGGATACCATGGTAAATAGGTTACCTATTTACCATGGTATCTCTCCCCTGGGTGCGTTGTGTTTTCGTGAGCAATAATGCAGGAAAGCAGCGGGCGGGATGGCGAGCTTGTCCTGCTGCTCCAACACAACCTACCATAAGAGCCGGTACGATGCGGGCAATGGGTGAAGTTCGTCAGGAGTACTGCATAAAAAAACGAGTGTGTTGTCGTGGCAGTTGGTGATCAAAGAAATAAAACAAAATAAAATCAATAAATAATAATGTCATAGACTTAAAGTCATACCTTTGAAGTCATAATGCATTGCAAGTGTTATTAGGGAATGTTGTGCTGTGTTTTCAAGCGCTTCAATGTGCTGCTCTGCAAGGTTTGGAGACAGCGGGTGCGTTCACGGAGATCATGAGCAGCCGGAGATCAAGAACAGCCGCCGCAGGGGAGGGATACCATGGTAAATAGGTTACCTATTTACCATGGTATCTCTCCCCTGGGTGCGTTGTGTTTTCGTGAGCAATAATGCAGGAAAGCAGCGGGCGGGATGGCGAGCTTGTCCTGCTGCTCCAACACAAGCTACCTTAAGAGCCGGTACGATGCGGGCAATGGGTGAAGTTCGTCAGGAGTACTGCATAAAAAAACGAGTGTGTTGTCGTGGCAGTTGGTGATCAAAGAAATAAAACAAAATAAAATCAATAAATAATAATGTCATAGACTTAAAGTCATACCTTTGAAGTCATAATGCATTGCAAGTGTTATTAGGGAATGTTGTGCTGTGTTTTCAAGCGCTTCAATGTGCTGCTCTGCAAGGTTTGGAGACAGCGGGTGCTTTCACGGAGATCAAGAGCAGCCGGAGATCAAGAGCAGCCGCCGCAGGGGAGGGATACCATGGTAAATAGGTTACCTATTTACCATGGTATCTCTCCCCTGGGTGCGTTGTGTTTTCGTGAGCAATAATGCAGGAAAGCAGCGGGCGGGATGGCGAGCTTGTCCTGCTGCTCCAACACAAGCTACCTTAAGAGCCGGTACGATGCGGGCAATGGGTGAAGTTCGTCAGGAGTACTGCATAAAAAAACGAGTGTGTTGTCGTGGCAGTTGGTGATCAAAGAAATAAAACAAAATAAAATCAATAAATAATAATGTCATAGACTTAAAGTCATACCTTTGAAGTCATAATGCATTGCAAGTGTTATTAGGGAATGTTGTGCTGTGTTTTCAAGCGCTTCAATGTGCTGCTCTGCAAGGTTTGGAGACAGCGGGTGCGTTCACGGAGATCATGAGCAGCCGGAGATCAAGAGCAGCCGCCGCAGGGGAGGGATACCATGGTAAATAGGTTACCTATTTACCATGGTATCTCTCCCCTGGGTGCGTTGTGTTTTCGTGAGCAATAATGCAGGAAAGCAGCGGGCGGGATGGCGAGCTTGTCCTGCTGCTCCAACACAAGCTACCTTAAGAGCCGGTACGATGCGGGCAATGGGTGAAGTTCGTCAGGAGTACTGCATAAAAAAAACGAGTGTGTTGTCGCGGCAGTTGGTGATCAAAGAAATAAAACAAAATAAAATCAATAAATAATAATGTCATAGACTTAAAGTCATACCTTTGAAGTCATAATGCATTGCAAGTGTTATTAGGGAATGTTGTGCTGTGTTTTCAAGCGCTTCAATGTGCTGCTCTGCAAGGTTTGGAGACAGCGGGTGCGTTCACGGAGATCATGAGCAGCCGGAGATCAAGAGCAGCCGCCGCAGGGGAGGGATACCATGGTAAATAGGTTACCTATTTACCATGGTATCTCTCCCCTGGGTGCGTTGTGTTTTCGTGAGCAATAATGCAGGAAAGCAGCGGGCGGGATGGCGAGCTTGTCCTGCTGCTCCAACACAAGCTACCTTAAGAGCCGGTACGATGCGGGCAATGGGTGAAGTTCGTCAGGAGTACTGCATAAAAAAACGAGTGTGTTGTCGTGGCAGTTGGTGATCAAAGAAATAAAACAAAATAAAATCAATAAATAATAATGTCATAGACTTAAAGTCATACCTTTGAAGTCATAATGCATTGCAAGTGTTATTAGGGAATGTTGTGCTGTGTTTTCAAGCGCTTCAATGTGCTGCTCTGCAAGGTTTGGAGACAGCGGGTGCGTTCACGGAGATCATGAGCAGCCGGAGATCAAGAGCAGCCGCCGCAGGGGAGGGATACCATGGTAAATAGGTTACCTATTTACCATGGTATCTCTCCCCTGGGTGCGTTGTGTTTTCGTGAGCAATAATGCAGGAAAGCAGCGGGCGGGATGGCGAGCTTGTCCTGCTGCTCCAACACAAGCTACCTTAAGAGCCGGTACGATGCGGGCAATGGGTGAAGTTCGACAGGAGTACTGCATAAAAAAACGAGTGTGTTGTCGTGGCAGTTGGTGATCAAAGAAATAAAACAAAATAAAATCAATAAATAATAATGTCATAGACTTAAAGTCATACCTTTGAAGTCATAATGCATTGCAAGTGTTATTAGGGAATGTTGTGCTGTGTTTTCAAGCGCTTCAATGTGCTGCTCTGCAAGGTTTGGAGACAGCGGGTGCGTTCACGGAGATCATGAGCAGCCGGAGATCAAGAGCAGCCGCCGCAGGGGAGGGATACCATGGTAAATAGGTTACCTATTTACCATGGTATCTCTCCCCTGGGTGCGTTGTGTTTTCGTGAGCAATAATGCAGGAAAGCAGCGGGCGGGATGGCGAGCTTGTCCTGCTGCTCCAACACAAGCTACCTTAAGAGCCGGTACGATGCGGGCAATGGGTGAAGTTCGTCAGGAGTACTGCATAAAAAAAACGAGTGTGTTGTCGTGGCAGTTGGTGATCAAAGAAATAAAACAAAATAAAATCAATAAATAATAATGTCATAGACTTAAAGTCATACCTTTGAAGTCATAATGCATTGCAAGTGTTATTAGGGAATGTTGTGCTGTGTTTTCAAGCGCTTCAATGTGCTGCTCTGCAAGGTTTGGAGACAGCGGGTGCGTTCACGGAGATCATGAGCAGCCGGAGATCAAGAGCAGCCGCCGCAGGGGAGGGATACCATGGTAAATAGGTTACCTATTTACCATGGTATCTCTCCCCTGGGTGCGTTGTGTTTTCGTGAGCAATAATGCAGGAAAGTAGCGGGCGGGATGGCGAGCTTGTCCTGCTGCTCCAACACAAGCTACCTTAAGAGCCGGTACGATGCGGGCAATGGGTGAAGTTCGTCAGGAGTACTGCATAAAAAAACGAGTGTGTTGTCGTGGCAGTTGGTGATCAAAGAAATAAAACAAAATAAAATCAATAAATAATAATGTCATAGACTTAAAGTCATACCTTTGAAGTCATAATGCATTGCAAGTGTTATTAGGGAATGTTGTGCTGTGTTTTCAAGCGCTTCAATGTGCTGCTCTGCAAGGTTTGGAGACAGCGGGTGCGTTCACGGAGATCATGAGCAGCCGGAGATCAAGAGCAGCCGCCGCAGGGGAGGGATACCATGGTAAATAGGTAACCTATTTACCATGGTATCTCTCCCCTGGGTGCGTTGTGTTTTCGTGAGCAATAATGCAGGAAAGCAGCGGGCGGGATGGCGAGCTTGTCCTGCTGCTCCAACACAAGCTACCTTAAGAGCCGGTACGATGCGGGCAATGGGTGAAGTTCGACAGGAGTACTGCATAAAAAAACGAGTGTGTTGTCGTGGCAGTTGGTGATCAAAGAAATAAAACAAAATAAAATCAATAAATAATAATGTCATAGACTTAAAGTCATACCTTTGAAGTCATAATGCATTGCAAGTGTTATTAGGGAATGTTGTGCTGTGTTTTCAAGCGCTTCAATGTGCTGCTCTGCAAGGTTTGGAGACAGCGGGTGCGTTCACGGAGATCATGAGCAGCCGGAGATCAAGAGCAGCCGCCGCAGGGGAGGGATACCATGGTAAATAGGTTACCTATTTACCATGGTATCTCTCCCCTGGGTGCGTTGTGTTTTCGTGAGCAATAATGCAGGAAAGCAGCGGGCGGGATGGCGAGCTTGTCCTGCTGCTCCAACACAAGCTACCTTAAGAGCCGGTACGATGCGGGCAATGGGTGAAGTTCGTCAGGAGTACTGCATAAAAAAAACGAGTGTGTTGTCGTGGCAGTTGGTGATCAAAGAAATAAAACAAAATAAAATCAATAAATAATAATGTCATAGACTTAAAGTCATACCTTTGAAGTCATAATGCATTGCAAGTGTTATTAGGGAATGTTGTGCTGTGTTTTCAAGCGCTTCAATGTGCTGCTCTGCAAGGTTTGGAGACAGCGGGTGCGTTCACGGAGATCATGAGCAGCCGGAGATCAAGAGCAGCCGCCGCAGGGGAGGGATACCATGGTAAATAGGTTACCTATTTACCATGGTATCTCTCCCCTGGGTGCGTTGTGTTTTCGTGAGCAATAATGCAGGAAAGTAGCGGGCGGGATGGCGAGCTTGTCCTGCTGCTCCAACACAAGCTACCTTAAGAGCCGGTACGATGCGGGCAATGGGTGAAGTTCGTCAGGAGTACTGCATAAAAAAACGAGTGTGTTGTCGTGGCAGTTGGTGATCAAAGAAATAAAACAAAATAAAATCAATAAATAATAATGTCATAGACTTAAAGTCATACCTTTGAAGTCATAATGCATTGCAAGTGTTATTAGGGAATGTTGTGCTGTGTTTTCAAGCGCTTCAATGTGCTGCTCTGCAAGGTTTGGAGACAGCGGGTGCGTTCACGGAGATCATGAGCAGCCGGAGATCAAGAGCAGCCGCCGCAGGGGAGGGATACCATGGTAAATAGGTAACCTATTTACCATGGTATCTCTCCCCTGGGTGCGTTGTGTTTTCGTGAGCAATAATGCAGGAAAGCAGCGGGCGGGATGGCGAGCTTGTCCTGCTGCTCCAACACAAGCTACCTTAAGAGCCGGTACGATGCGGGCAATGGGTGAAGTTCGTCAGGAGTACTGCATAAAAAAAACGAGTGTGTTGTCGTGGCAGTTGGTGATCAAAGAAATAAAACAAAATAAAATCAATAAATAATAATGTCATAGACTTAAAGTCATACCTTTGAAGTCATAATGCATTGCAAGTGTTATTAGGGAATGTTGTGCTGTGTTTTCAAGCGCTTCAATGTGCTGCTCTGCAAGGTTTGGAGACAGCGGGTGCGTTCACGGAGATCATGAGCAGCCGGAGATCAAGAGCAGCCGCCGCAGGGGAGGGATACCATGGTAAATAGGTTACCTATTTACCATGGTATCTCTCCCCTGGGTGCGTTGTGTTTTCGTGAGCAATAATGCAGGAAAGCAGCGGGCGGGATGGCGAGCTTGTCCTGCTGCTCCAACACAAGCTACCTTAAGAGCCGGTACGATGCGGGCAATGGGTGAAGTTCGTCAGGAGTACTGCATAAAAAAAACGAGTGTGTTGTCGTGGCAGTTGGTGATCAAAGAAATAAAACAAAATAAAATCAATAAATAATAATGTCATAGACTTAAAGTCATACCTTTGAAGTCATAATGCATTGCAAGTGTTATTAGGGAATGTTGTGCTGTGTTTTCAAGCGCTTCAATGTGCTGCTCTGCAAGGTTTGGAGACAGCGGGTGCGTTCACGGAGATCATGAGCAGCCGGAGATCAAGAGCAGCCGCCGCAGGGGAGGGATACCATGGTAAATAGGTTACCTATTTACCATGGTATCTCTCCCCTGGGTGCGTTGTGTTTTCGTGAGCAATAATGCAGGAAAGCAGCGGGCGGGATGGCGAGCTTGTCCTGCTGCTCCGACACAAGCTACCTTAAGAGCCGGTACGATGCGGGCAATGGGTGAAGTTCGTCAGGAGTACTGCATAAAAAAAACGAGTGTGTTGTCGTGGCAGTTGGTGATCAAAGAAATAAAACAAAATAAAATCAATAAATAATAATGTCATAGACTTAAAGTCATACCTTTGAAGTCATAATGCATTGCAAGTGTTATTAGGGAATGTTGTGCTGTGTTTTCAAGCGCTTCAATGTGCTGCTCTGCAAGGTTTGGAGACAGCGGGTGCGTTCACGGAGATCATGAGCAGCCGGAGATCAAGAGCAGCCGCCGCAGGGGAGGGATACCATGGTAAATAGGTTACCTATTTACCATGGTATCTCTCCCCTGGGTGCGTTGTGTTTTCGTGAGCAATAATGCAGGAAAGCAGCGGGCGGGATGGCGAGCTTGTCCTGCTGCTCCGACACAAGCTACCTTAAGAGCCGGTACGGTGCGGGCAATGGGTGAAGTTCGTCAGGAGTACTGCATAAAAAAAACGAGTGTGTTGTCGTGGCAGTTGGTGATCAAAGAAATAAAACAAAATAAAATCAATAAATAATAATGTCATAGACTTAAAGTCATACCTTTGAAGTCATAATGCATTGCAAGTGTTATTAGGGAATGTTGTGCTGTGTTTTCAAGCGCTTCAATGTGCTGCTCTGCAAGGTTTGGAGACAGCGGGTGCGTTCACGGAGATCATGAGCAGCCGGAGATCAAGAGCAGCCGCCGCAGGGGAGGGATACCATGGTAAATAGGTTACCTATTTACCATGGTATCTCTCCCCTGGGTGCGTTTTGTTTTCGTGAGCAATAATGCAGGAAAGCAGCGGGCGGGATGGCGAGCTTGTCCTGCTGCTCCAACACAAGCTACCTTAAGAGCCGGTACGATGCGGGCAATGGGTGAAGTTCGTCAGGAGTACTGCATAAAAAAAACGAGTGTGTTGTCGTGGCAGTTGGTGATCAAAGAAATAAAACAAAATAAAATCAATAAATAATAATGTCATAGACTTAAAGTCATACCTTTGAAGTCATAATGCATTGCAAGTGTTATTAGGGAATGTTGTGCTGTGTTTTCAAGCGCTTTAATGTGCTGCTCTGCAAGGTTTGGAGACAGCGGGTGCGTTCACGGAGATCATGAGCAGCCGGAGATCAAGAGCAGCCGCCGCAGGGGAGGGATACCATGGTAAATAGGTTACCTATTTACCATGGTATCTCTCCCCTGGGTGCGTTGTGTTTTCGTGAGCAATAATGCAGGAAAGCAGCGGGCGGGATGGCGAGCTTGTCCTGCTGCTCCGACACAAGCTACCTTAAGAGCCGGTACGGTGCGGGCAATGGGTGAAGTTCGTCAGGAGTACTGCATAAAAAAAACGAGTGTGTTGTCGTGGCAGTTGGTGATCAAAGAAATAAAACAAAATAAAATCAATAAATAATAATGTCATAGACTTAAAGTCATACCTTTGAAGTCATAATGCATTGCAAGTGTTATTAGGGAATGTTGTGCTGTGTTTTCAAGCGCTTCAATGTGCTGCTCTGCAAGGTTTGGAGACAGCGGGTGCGTTCACGGAGATCATGAGCAGCCGGAGATCAAGAGCAGCCGCCGCAGGGGAGGGATACCATGGTAAATAGGTTACCTATTTACCATGGTATCTCTCCCCTGGGTGCGTTGTGTTTTCGTGAGCAATAATGCAGGAAAGCAGCGGGCGGGATGGCGAGCTTGTCCTGCTGCTCCAACACAAGCTACCTTAAGAGCCGGTACGATGCGGGCAATGGGTGAAGTTCGTCAGGAGTACTGCATAAAAAAAACGAGTGTGTTGTCGTGGCAGTTGGTGATCAAAGAAATAAAACAAAATAAAATCAATAAATAATAATGTCATAGACTTAAAGTCATACCTTTGAAGTCATAATGCATTGCAAGTGTTATTAGGGAATGTTGTGCTGTGTTTTCAAGCGCTTCAATGTGTTGCTCTGCAAGGTTTGGAGACAGCGGGTGCGTTCACGGAGATCATGAGCAGCCGGAGATCAAGAGCAGCCGCCGCAGGGGAGGGATACCATGGTAAATAGGTTACCTATTTACCATGGTATCTCTCCCCTGGGTGCGTTGTGTTTTCGTGAGCAATAATGCAGGAAAGCAGCGGGCGGGATGGCGAGCTTGTCCTGCTGCTCCAACACAAGCTACCTTAAGAGCCGGTACGATGCGGGCAATGGGTGAAGTTCGTCAGGAGTACTGCATAAAAAAAACGAGTGTGTTGTCGTGGCAGTTGGTGATCAAAGAAATAAAACAAAATAAAATCAATAAATAATAATGTCATAGACTTAAAGTCATACCTTTGAAGTCATAATGCATTGCAAGTGTTATTAGGGAATGTTGTGCTGTGTTTTCAAGCGCTTCAATGTGCTGCTCTGCAAGGTTTGGAGACAGCGGGTGCGTTCACGGAGATCATGAGCAGCCGGAGATCAAGAGCAGCCGCCGCAGGGGAGGGATACCATGGTAAATAGGTTACCTATTTACCATGGTATCTCTCCCCTGGGTGCGTTGTGTTTTCGTGAGCAATAATGCAGGAAAGCAGCGGGCGGGATGGCGAGCTTGTCCTGCTGCTCCAACACAAGCTACCTTAAGAGCCGGTACGATGCGGGCAATGGGTGAAGTTCGTCAGGAGTACTGCATAAAAAAAACGAGTGTGTTGTCGTGGCAGTTGGTGATCAAAGAAATAAAACAAAATAAAATCAATAAATAATAATGTCATAGACTTAAAGTCATACCTTTGAAGTCATAATGCATTGCAAGTGTTATTAGGGAATGTTGTGCTGTGTTTTCAAGCGCTTCAATGTGCTGCTCTGCAAGGTTTGGAGACAGCGGGTGCGTTCACGGAGATCATGAGCAGCCGGAGATCAAGAGCAGCCGCCGCAGGGGAGGGATACCATGGTAAATAGGTTACCTATTTACCATGGTATCTCTCCCCTGGGTGCGTTGTGTTTTCGTGAGCAATAATGCAGGAAAGCAGCGGGCGGGATGGCGAGCTTGTCCTGCTGCTCCAACACAAGCTACCTTAAGAGCCGGTACGATGCGGGCAATGGGTGAAGTTCGTCAGGAGTACTGCATAAAAAAAACGAGTGTGTTGTCGTGGCAGTTGGTGATCAAAGAAATAAAACAAAATAAAATCAATAAATAATAATGTCATAGACTTAAAGTCATACCTTTGAAGTCATAATGCATTGCAAGTGTTATTAGGGAATGTTGTGCTGTGTTTTCAAGCGCTTCAATGTGCTGCTCTGCAAGGTTTGGAGACAGCGGGTGCGTTCACGGAGATCATGAGCAGCCGGAGATCAAGAGCAGCCGCCGCAGGGGAGGGATACCATGGTAAATAGGTTACCTATTTACCATGGTATCTCTCCCCTGGGTGCGTTGTGTTTTCGTGAGCAATAATGCAGGAAAGCAGCGGGCGGGATGGCGAGCTTGTCCTGCTGCTCCGACACAAGCTACCTTAAGAGCCGGTACGATGCGGGCAATGGGTGAAGTTCGTCAGGAGTACTGCATAAAAAAAACGAGTGTGTTGTCGTGGCAGTTGGTGATCAAAGAAATAAAACAAAATAAAATCAATAAATAATAATGTCATAGACTTAAAGTCATACCTTTGAAGTCATAATGCATTGCAAGTGTTATTAGGGAATGTTGTGCTGTGTTTTCAAGCGCTTCAATGTGCTGCTCTGCAAGGTTTGGAGACAGCGGGTGCGTTCACGGAGATCATGAGCAGCCGGAGATCAAGAGCAGCCGCCGCAGGGGAGGGATACCATGGTAAATAGGTTACCTATTTACCATGGTATCTCTCCCCTGGGTGCGTTGTGTTTTCGTGAGCAATAATGCAGGAAAGCAGCGGGCGGGATGGCGAGCTTGTCCTGCTGCTCCGACACAAGCTACCTTAAGAGCCGGTACGGTGCGGGCAATGGGTGAAGTTCGTCAGGAGTACTGCATAAAAAAAACGAGTGTGTTGTCGTGGCAGTTGGTGATCAAAGAAATAAAACAAAATAAAATCAATAAATAATAATGTCATAGACTTAAAGTCATACCTTTGAAGTCATAATGCATTGCAAGTGTTATTAGGGAATGTTGTGCTGTGTTTTCAAGCGCTTCAATGTGCTGCTCTGCAAGGTTTGGAGACAGCGGGTGCGTTCACGGAGATCATGAGCAGCCGGAGATCAAGAGCAGCCGCCGCAGGGGAGGGATACCATGGTAAATAGGTTACCTATTTACCATGGTATCTCTCCCCTGGGTGCGTTGTGTTTTCGTGAGCAATAATGCAGGAAAGCAGCGGGCGGGATGGCGAGCTTGTCCTGCTGCTCCAACACAAGCTACCTTAAGAGCCGGTACGATGCGGGCAATGGGTGAAGTTCGTCAGGAGTACTGCATAAAAAAAACGAGTGTGTTGTCGTGGCAGTTGGTGATCAAAGAAATAAAACAAAATAAAATCAATAAATAATAATGTCATAGACTTAAAGTCATACCTTTGAAGTCATAATGCATTGCAAGTGTTATTAGGGAATGTTGTGCTGTGTTTTCAAGCGCTTCAATGTGCTGCTCTGCAAGGTTTGGAGACAGCGGGTGCGTTCACGGAGATCATGAGCAGCCGGAGATCAAGAGCAGCCGCCGCAGGGGAGGGATACCATGGTAAATAGGTTACCTATTTACCATGGTATCTCTCCCCTGGGTGCGTTGTGTTTTCGTGAGCAATAATGCAGGAAAGCAGCGGGCGGGATGGCGAGCTTGTCCTGCTGCTCCAACACAAGCTACCT
Organism: Acipenser ruthenus; assembly: GCF_902713425.1. Lineage (NCBI taxonomy): Eukaryota > Metazoa > Chordata > Actinopteri > Acipenseriformes > Acipenseridae > Acipenser > Acipenser ruthenus. Next base: position 39,586,265 of record NC_081193.1, on the reverse strand, counting down.
TAAGAGCCGGTACGATGCGGGCAATGGGTGAAGTTCGTCAGGAGTACTGCATAAAAAAAACGAGTGTGTTGTCGTGGCAGTTGGTGATCAAAGAAATAAAACAAAATAAAATCAATAAATAATAATGTCATAGACTTAAAGTCATACCTTTGAAGTCATAATGCATTGCAAGTGTTATTAGGGAATGTTGTGCTGTGTTTTCAAGCGCTTCAATGTGCTGCTCTGCAAGGTTTGGAGACAGCGGGTGCGTTCACGGAGATCATGAGCAGCCGGAGATCAAGAGCAGCCGCCGCAGGGGAGGGATACCATGGTAAATAGGTTACCTATTTACCATGGTATCTCTCCCCTGGGTGCGTTGTGTTTTCGTGAGCAATAATGCAGGAAAGCAGCGGGCGGGATGGCGAGCTTGTCCTGCTGCTCCAACACAAGCTACCTTAAGAGCCGGTACGATGCGGGCAATGGGTGAAGTTCGTCAGGAGTACTGCATAAAAAAAACGAGTGTGTTGTCGTGGCAGTTGGTGATCAAAGAAATAAAACAAAATAAAATCAATAAATAATAATGTCATAGACTTAAAGTCATACCTTTGAAGTCATAATGCATTACAAGTGTTATTAGGGAATGTTGTGCTGTGTTTTCAAGCGCTTCAATGTGCTGCTCTGCAAGGTTTGGAGACAGCGGGTGCGTTCACGGAGATCATGAGCAGCCGGAGATCAAGAGCAGCCGCCGCAGGGGAGGGATACCATGGTAAATAGGTTACCTATTTACCATGGTATCTCTCCCCTGGGTGCGTTGTGTTTTCGTGAGCAATAATGCAGGAAAGCAGCGGGCGGGATGGCGAGCTTGTCCTGCTGCTCCAACACAAGCTACCTTAAGAGCCGGTACGATGCGGGCAATGGGTGAAGTTCGTCAGGAGTACTGCATAAAAAAAACGAGTGTGTTGTCGTGGCAGTTGGTGATCAAAGAAATAAAACAAAATAAAATCAATAAATAATAATGTCATAGACTTAAAGTCATACCTTTGAAGTCATAATGCATTGCAAGTGTTATTAGGGAATGTTGTGCTGTGTTTTCAAGCGCTTCAATGTGCTGCTCTGCAAGGTTTGGAGACAGCGGGTGCGTTCACGGAGATCATGAGCAGCCGGAGATCAAGAGCAGCCGCCGCAGGGGAGGGATACCATGGTAAATAGGTTACCTATTTACCATGGTATCTCTCCCCTGGGTGCGTTGTGTTTTCGTGAGCAATAATGCAGGAAAGCAGCGGGCGGGATGGCGAGCTTGTCCTGCTGCTCCAACACAAGCTACCTTAAGAGCCGGTACGATGCGGGCAATGGGTGAAGTTCGTCAGGAGTACTGCATAAAAAAAACGAGTGTGTTGTCGTGGCAGTTGGTGATCAAAGAAATAAAACAAAATAAAATCAATAAATAATAATGTCATAGACTTAAAGTCATACCTTTGAAGTCATAATGCATTGCAAGTGTTATTAGGGAATGTTGTGCTGTGTTTTCAAGCGCTTCAATGTGCTGCTCTGCAAGGTTTGGAGACAGCGGGTGCGTTCACGGAGATCATGAGCAGCCGGAGATCAAGAGCAGCCGCCGCAGGGGAGGGATACCATGGTAAATAGGTTACCTATTTACCATGGTATCTCTCCCCTGGGTGCGTTGTGTTTTCGTGAGCAATAATGCAGGAAAGCAGCGGGCGGGATGGCGAGCTTGTCCTGCTGCTCCAACACAAGCTACCTTAAGAGCCGGTACGATGCGGGCAATGGGTGAAGTTCGTCAGGAGTACTGCATAAAAAAAACGAGTGTGTTGTCGTGGCAGTTGGTGATCAAAGAAATAAAACAAAATAAAATCAATAAATAATAATGTCATAGACTTAAAGTCATACCTTTGAAGTCATAATGCATTGCAAGTGTTATTAGGGAATGTTGTGCTGTGTTTTCAAGCGCTTCAATGTGCTGCTCTGCAAGGTTTGGAGACAGCGGGTGCGTTCACGGAGATCATGAGCAGCCGGAGATCAAGAGCAGCCGCCGCAGGGGAGGGATACCATGGTAAATAGGTTACCTATTTACCATGGTATCTCTCCCCTGGGTGCGTTGTGTTTTCGTGAGCAATAATGCAGGAAAGCAGCGGGCGGGATGGCGAGCTTGTCCTGCTGCTCCAACACAAGCTACCTTAAGAGCCGGTACGATGCGGGCAATGGGTGAAGTTCGTCAGGAGTACTGCATAAAAAAAACGAGTGTGTTGTCGTGGCAGTTGGTGATCAAAGAAATAAAACAAAATAAAATCAATAAATAATAATGTCATAGACTTAAAGTCATACCTTTGAAGTCATAATGCATTGCAAGTGTTATTAGGGAATGTTGTGCTGTGTTTTCAAGCGCTTCAATGTGCTGCTCTGCAAGGTTTGGAGACAGCGGGTGCGTTCACGGAGATCATGAGCAGCCGGAGATCAAGAGCAGCCGCCGCAGGGGAGGGATACCATGGTAAATAGGTTACCTATTTACCATGGTATCTCTCCCCTGGGTGCGTTGTGTTTTCGTGAGCAATAATGCAGGAAAGCAGCGGGCGGGATGGCGAGCTTGTCCTGCTGCTCCAACACAAGCTACCTTAAGAGCCGGTACGATGCGGGCAATGGGTGAAGTTCGTCAGGAGTACTGCATAAAAAAAACGAGTGTGTTGTCGTGGCAGTTGGTGATCAAAGAAATAAAACAAAATAAAATCAATAAATAATAATGTCATAGACTTAAAGTCATACCTTTGAAGTCATAATGCATTGCAAGTGTTATTAGGGAATGTTGTGCTGTGTTTTCAAGCGCTTCAATGTGCTGCTCTGCAAGGTTTGGAGACAGCGGGTGCGTTCACGGAGATCATGAGCAGCCGGAGATCAAGAGCAGCCGCCGCAGGGGAGGGATACCATGGTAAATAGGTTACCTATTTACCATGGTATCTCTCCCCTGGGTGCGTTGTGTTTTCGTGAGCAATAATGCAGGAAAGCAGCGGGCGGGATGGCGAGCTTGTCCTGCTGCTCCGACACAAGCTACCTTAAGAGCCGGTACGATGCGGGCAATGGGTGAAGTTCGTCAGGAGTACTGCATAAAAAAAACGAGTGTGTTGTCGTGGCAGTTGGTGATCAAAGAAATAAAACAAAATAAAATCAATAAATAATAATGTCATAGACTTAAAGTCATACCTTTGAAGTCATAATGCATTGCAAGTGTTATTAGGGAATGTTGTGCTGTGTTTTCAAGCGCTTCAATGTGCTGCTCTGCAAGGTTTGGAGACAGCGGGTGCGTTCACGGAGATCATGAGCAGCCGGAGATCAAGAGCAGCCGCCGCAGGGGAGGGATACCATGGTAAATAGGTTACCTATTTACCATGGTATCTCTCCCCTGGGTGCGTTGTGTTTTCGTGAGCAATAATGCAGGAAAGCAGCGGGCGGGATGGCGAGCTTGTCCTGCTGCTCCGACACAAGCTACCTTAAGAGCCGGTACGGTGCGGGCAATGGGTGAAGTTCGTCAGGAGTACTGCATAAAAAAAACGAGTGTGTTGTCGTGGCAGTTGGTGATCAAAGAAATAAAACAAAATAAAATCAATAAATAATAATGTCATAGACTTAAAGTCATACCTTTGAAGTCATAATGCATTGCAAGTGTTATTAGGGAATGTTGTGCTGTGTTTTCAAGCGCTTCAATGTGCTGCTCTGCAAGGTTTGGAGACAGCGGGTGCGTTCACGGAGATCATGAGCAGCCGGAGATCAAGAGCAGCCGCCGCAGGGGAGGGATACCATGGTAAATAGGTTACCTATTTACCATGGTATCTCTCCCCTGGGTGCGTTGTGTTTTCGTGAGCAATAATGCAGGAAAGCAGCGGGCGGGATGGCGAGCTTGTCCTGCTGCTCCAACACAAGCTACCTTAAGAGCCGGTACGATGCGGGCAATGGGTGAAGTTCGTCAGGAGTACTGCATAAAAAAAACGAGTGTGTTGTCGTGGCAGTTGGTGATCAAAGAAATAAAACAAAATAAAATCAATAAATAATAATGTCATAGACTTAAAGTCATACCTTTGAAGTCATAATGCATTGCAAGTGTTATTAGGGAATGTTGTGCTGTGTTTTCAAGCGCTTCAATGTGCTGCTCTGCAAGGTTTGGAGACAGCGGGTGCGTTCACGGAGATCATGAGCAGCCGGAGATCAAGAGCAGCCGCCGCAGGGGAGGGATACCATGGTAAATAGGTTACCCATTGCCCGCACCGTACCGGCTCTTAAGGTAGCTAAATAGGTTACCTATTTACCATGGTATCTCTCCCCTGGGTGCGTTGTGTTTTCGTGAGCAATAATGCAGGAAAGCAGCGGGCGGGATGGCGAGCTTGTCCTGCTGCTCCAACACAAGCTACCTTAAGAGCCGGTACGATGCGGGCAATGGGTGAAGTTCGTCAGGAGTACTGCATAAAAAAAACGAGTGTGTTGTCGTGGCAGTTGGTGATCAAAGAAATAAAACAAAATAAAATCAATAAATAATAATGTCATAGACTTAAAGTCATACCTTTGAAGTCATAATGCATTGCAAGTGTTATTAGGGAATGTTGTGCTGTGTTTTCAAGCGCTTCAATGTGCTGCTCTGCAAGGTTTGGAGACAGCGGGTGCGTTCACGGAGATCATGAGCAGCCGGAGATCAAGAGCAGCCGCCGCAGGGGAGGGATACCATGGTAAATAGGTTACCTATAGGTTACCTATTTACCATGGTATCTCTCCCCTGGGTGCGTTGTGTTTTCGTGAGCAATAATGCAGGAAAGCAGCGGGCGGGATGGCGAGCTTGTCCTGCTGCTCCAACACAAGCTACCTTAAGAGCCGGTACGATGCGGGCAATGGGTGAAGTTCGTCAGGAGTACTGCATAAAAAAAACGAGTGTGTTGTCGTAGCAGTTGGTGATCAAAGAAATAAAACAAAATAAAATCAATAAATAATAATGTCATAGACTTAAAGTCATACCTTTGAAGTCATAATGCATTGCAAGTGTTATTAGGGAATGTTGTGCTGTGTTTTCAAGCGCTTCAATGTGCTGCTCTGCAAGGTTTGGAGACAGCGGGTGCGTTCACGGAGATCATGAGCAGCCGGAGATCAAGAGCAGCCGCCGCAGGGGAGGGATACCATGGTAAATAGGTTACCTATTTACCATGGTATCTCTCCCCTGGGTGCGTTGTGTTTTCGTGAGCAATAATGCAGGAAAGCAGCGGGCGGGATGGCGAGCTTGTCCTGCTGCTCCAACACAAGCTACCTTAAGAGCCGGTACGATGCGGGCAATGGGTGAAGTTCGTCAGGAGTACTGCATAAAAAAAACGAGTGTGTTGTCGTGGCAGTTGGTGATCAAAGAAATAAAACAAAATAAAATCAATAAATAATAATGTCATAGACTTAAAGTCATACCTTTGAAGTCATAATGCATTGCAAGTGTTATTAGGGAATGTTGTGCTGTGTTTTCAAGCGCTTCAATGTGCTGCTCTGCAAGGTTTGGAGACAGCGGGTGCGTTCACGGAGATCATGAGCAGCCGGAGATCAAGAGCAGCCGCCGCAGGGGAGGGATACCATGGTAAATAGGTTACCTATTTACCATGGTATCTCTCCCCTGGGTGCGTTGTGTTTTCGTGAGCAATAATGCAGGAAAGCAGCGGGCGGGATGGCGAGCTTGTCCTGCTGCTCCGACACAAGCTACCTTAAGAGCCGGTACGGTGCGGGCAATGGGTGAAGTTCGTCAGGAGTACTGCATAAAAAAAACGAGTGTGTTGTCGTGGCAGTTGGTGATCAAAGAAATAAAACAAAATAAAATCAATAAATAATAATGTCATAGACTTAAAGTCATACCTTTGAAGTCATAATGCATTGCAAGTGTTATTAGGGAATGTTGTGCTGTGTTTTCAAGCGCTTCAATGTGCTGCTCTGCAAGGTTTGGAGACAGCGGGTGCGTTCACGGAGATCATGAGCAGCCGGAGATCAAGAGCAGCCGCCGCAGGGGAGGGATACCATGGTAAATAGGTTACCTATTTACCATGGTATCTCTCCCCTGGGTGCGTTGTGTTTTCGTGAGCAATAATGCAGGAAAGCAGCGGGCGGGATGGCGAGCTTGTCCTGCTGCTCCAACACAAGCTACCTTAAGAGCCGGTACGATGCGGGCAATGGGTGAAGTTCGTCAGTACTGCATAAAAAAAACGAGTGTGTTGTCGAGGCAGTTGGTGATCAAAGAAATAAAACAAAATAAAATCAATAAATAATAATGTCATAGACTTAAAGTCATACCTTTGAAGTCATAATGCATTGCAAGTGTTATTAGGGAATGTTGTGCTGTGTTTTCAAGCGCTTCAATGTGCTGCTCTGCAAGGTTTGGAGACAGCGGGTGCGTTCACGGAGATCATGAGCAGCCGGAGATCAAGAGCAGCCGCCGCAGGGGAGGGATACCATGGTAAATAGGTTACCTATTTACCATGGTATCTCTCCCCTGGGTGCGTTGTGTTTTCGTGAGCAATAATGCAGGAAAGCAGCGGGCGGGATGGCGAGCTTGTCCTGCTGCTCCAACACAAGCTACCTTAAGAGCCGGTACGATGCGGGCAATGGGTGAAGTTCGTCAGGAGTACTGCATAAAAAAAACGAGTGTGTTGTCGTGGCAGTTGGTGATCAAAGAAATAAAACAAAATAAAATCAATAAATAATAATGTCATAGACTTAAAGTCATACCTTTGAAGTCATAATGCATTGCAAGTGTTATTAGGGAATGTTGTGCTGTGTTTTCAAGCGCTTCAATGTGCTGCTCTGCAAGGTTTGGAGACAGCGGGTGCGTTCACGGAGATCATGAGCAGCCGGAGATCAAGAGCAGCCGCCGCAGGGGAGGGATACCATGGTAAATAGGTTACCTATTTACCATGGTATCTCTCCCCTGGGTGCGTTGTGTTTTCGTGAGCAATAATGCAGGAAAGCAGCGGGCGGGATGGCGAGCTTGTCCTGCTGCTCCAACACAAGCTACCTTAAGAGCCGGTACGGTGCGGGCAATGGGTGAAGTTCGTCAGGAGTACTGCATAAAAAAAACGAGTGTGTTGTCGAGGCAGTTGGTGATCAAAGAAATAAAACAAAATAAAATCAATAAATAATAATGTCATAGACTTAAAGTCATACCTTTGAAGTCATAATGCATTGCAAGTGTTATTAGGGAATGTTGTGCTGTGTTTTCAAGCGCTTCAATGTGCTGCTCTGCAAGGTTTGGAGACAGCGGGTGCGTTCACGGAGATCATGAGCAGCCGGAGATCAAGAGCAGCCGCCGCAGGGGAGGGATACCATGGTAAATAGGTTACCTATTTACCATGGTATCTCTCCCCTGGGTGCGTTGTGTTTTCGTGAGCAATAATGCAGGAAAGCAGCGGGCGGGATGGCGAGCTTGTCCTGCTGCTCCAACACAAGCTACCTTAAGAGCCGGTACGATGCGGGCAATGGGTGAAGTTCGTCAGGAGTACTGCATAAAAAAAACGAGTGTGTTGTCGTGGCAGTTGGTGATCAAAGAAATAAAACAAAATAAAATCAATAAATAATAATGTCATAGACTTAAAGTCATACCTTTGAAGTCATAATGCATTGCAAGTGTTATTAGGGAATGTTGTGCTGTGTTTTCAAGCGCTTCAATGTGCTGCTCTGCAAGGTTTGGAGACAGCGGGTGCGTTCACGGAGATCATGAGGCTCGCAGCCGGAGATCAAGAGCAGCCGCCGCAGGGGAGGGATACCATGGTAAATAGGTTACCTATTTACCATGGTATCTCTCCCCTGGGTGCGTTGTGTTTTCGTGAGCAATAATGCAGGAAAGCAGCGGGCGGGATGGCGAGCTTGTCCTGCTGCTCCAACACAAGCTACCTTAAGAGCCGGTACGATGCGGGCAATGGGTGAAGTTCGTCAGGAGTACTGCATAAAAAAAAAGAGTGTGTTGTCGTGGCAGTTGGTGATCAAAGAAATAAAACAAAATAAAATCAATAAATAATAATGTCATAGACTTAAAGTCATACCTTTGAAGTCATAATGCATTGCAAGTGTTATTAGGGAATGTTGTGCTGTGTTTTCAAGCGCTTCAATGTGCTGCTCTGCAAGGTTTGGAGACAGCGGGTGCGTTCACGGAGATCATGAGCAGCCGGAGATCAAGAGCAGCCGCCGCAGGGGAGGGATACCATGGTAAATAGGTTACCTATTTACCATGGTATCTCTCCCCTGGGTGCGTTGTGTTTTCGTGAGCAATAATGCAGGAAAGCAGCGGGCGGGATGGCGAGCTTGTCCTGCTGCTCCGACACAAGCTACCTTAAGAGCCGGTACGATGCGGGCAATGGGTGAAGTTCGTCAGGAGTACTGCATAAAAAAAACGAGTGTGTTGTCGTGGCAGTTGGTGATCAAAGAAATAAAACAAAATAAAATCAATAAATAATAATGTCATAGACTTAAAGTCATACCTTTGAAGTCATAATGCATTGCAAGTGTTATTAGGGAATGTTGTGCTGTGTTTTCAAGCGCTTCAATGTGCTGCTCTGCAAGGTTTGGAGACAGCGGGTGCGTTCACGGAGATCATGAGCAGCCGGAGATCAAGAGCAGCCGCCGCAGGGGAGGGATACCATGGTAAATAGGTTACCTATTTACCATGGTATCTCTCCCCTGGGTGCGTTGTGTTTTCGTGAGCAATAATGCAGGAAAGCAGCGGGCGGGATGGCGAGCTTGTCCTGCTGCTCCAACACAAGCTACCTTAAGAGCCGGTACGATGCGGGCAATGGGTGAAGTTCGTCAGGAGTACTGCATAAAAAAAACGAGTGTGTTGTCGTGGCAGTTGGTGATCAAAGAAATAAAACAAAATAAAATCAATAAATAATAATGTCATAGACTTAAAGTCATACCTTTGAAGTCATAATGCATTGCAAGTGTTATTAGGGAATGTTGTGCTGTGTTTTCAAGCGCTTCAATGTGCTGCTCTGCAAGGTTTGGAGACAGCGGGTGCGTTCACGGAGATCATGAGCAGCCGGAGATCAAGAGCAGCCGCCGCAGGGGAGGGATACCATGGTAAATAGGTTACCTATTTACCATGGTATCTCTCCCCTGGGTGCGTTGTGTTTTCGTGAGCAATAATGCAGGAAAGCAGCGGGCGGGATGGCGAGCTTGTCCTGCTGCTCCAACACAAGCTACCTTAAGAGCCGGTACGATGCGGGCAATGGGTGAAGTTCGTCAGGAGTACTGCATAAAAAAAACGAGTGTGTTGTCGTGGCAGTTGGTGATCAAAGAAATAAAACAAAATAAAATCAATAAATAATAATGTCATAGACTTAAAGTCATACCTTTGAAGTCATAATGCATTGCAAGTGTTATTAGGGAATGTTGTGCTGTGTTTTCAAGCGCTTCAATGTGCTGCTCTGCAAGGTTTGAAGACAGCGGGTGCGTTCACGGAGATCATGAGCAGCCGGAGATCAAGAGCAGCCACCGCAGGGGAGGGATACCATGGTAAATAGGTTACCTATTTACCATGGTATCTCTCCCCTGGGTGCGTTGTGTTTTCGTGAGCAATAATGCAGGAAAGCAGCGGGCGGGATGGCGAGCTTGTCCTGCTGCTCCAACACAAGCTACCTTAAGAGCCGGTACGATGCGGGCAATGGGTGAAGTTCGTCAGGAGTACTGCATAAAAAAAACGAGTGTGTTGTCGTGGCAGTTGGTGATCAAAGAAATAAAACAAAATAAAATCAATAAATAATAATGTCATAGACTTAAAGTCATACCTTTGAAGTCATAATGCATTGCAAGTGTTATTAGGGAATGTTGTGCTGTGTTTTCAAGCGCTTCAATGTGCTGCTCTGCAAGGTTTGGAGACAGCGGGTGCGTTCACGGAGATCATGAGCAGCCGGAGATCAAGAGCAGCCGCCGCAGGGGAGGGATACCATGGTAAATAGGTTACCTATTTACCATGGTATCTCTCCCCTGGGTGCGTTGTGTTTTCGTGAGCAATAATGCAGGAAAGCAGCGGGCGGGATGGCGAGCTTGTCCTGCTGCTCCAACACAAGCTACCTTAAGAGCCGGTACGATGCGGGCAATGGGTGAAGTTCGTCAGGAGTACTGCATAAAAAAAACGAGTGTGTTGTCGTGGCAGTTGGTGATCAAAGAAATAAAACAAAATAAAATCAATAAATAATAATGTCATAGACTTAAAGTCATACCTTTGAAGTCATAATGCATTGCAAGTGTTATTAGGGAATGTTGTGCTGTGTTTTCAAGCGCTTCAATGTGCTGCTCTGCAAGGTTTGGAGACAGCGGGTGCGTTCACGGAGATCATGAGCAGCCGGAGATCAAGAGCAGCCGCCGCAGGGGAGGGATACCATGGTAAATAGGTTACCTATTTACCATGGTATCTCTCCCCTGGGTGCGTTGTGTTTTCGTGAGCAATAATGCAGGAAAGCAGCGGGCGGGATGGCGAGCTTGTCCTGCTGCTCCAACACAAGCTACCTTAAGAGCCGGTACGATGCGGGCAATGGGTGAAGTTCGTCAGGAGTACTGCATAAAAAAAACGAGTGTGTTGTCGTGGCAGTTGGTGATCAAAGAAATAAAACAAAATAAAATCAATAAATAATAATGTCATAGACTTAAAGTCATACCTTTGAAGTCATAATGCATTGCAAGTGTTATTAGGGAATGTTGTGCTGTGTTTTCAAGCGCTTCAATGTGCTGCTCTGCAAGGTTTGAAGACAGCGGGTGCGTTCACGGAGATCATGAGCAGCCGGAGATCAAGAGCAGCCACCGCAGGGGAGGGATACCATGGTAAATAGGTTACCTATTTACCATGGTATCTCTCCCCTGGGTGCGTTGTGTTTTCGTGAGCAATAATGCAGGAAAGCAGCGGGCGGGATGGCGAGCTTGTCCTGCTGCTCCAACACAAGCTACCTTAAGAGCCGGTACGATGCGGGCAATGGGTGAAGTTCGTCAGGAGTACTGCATAAAAAAAACGAGTGTGTTGTCGTGGCAGTTGGTGATCAAAGAAATAAAACAAAATAAAATCAATAAATAATAATGTCATAGACTTAAAGTCATACCTTTGAAGTCATAATGCATTGCAAGTGTTATTAGGGAATGTTGTGCTGTGTTTTCAAGCGCTTCAATGTGCTGCTCTGCAAGGTTTGGAGACAGCGGGTGCGTTCACGGAGATCATGAGCAGCCGGAGATCAAGAGCAGCCGCCGCAGGGGAGGGATACCATGGTAAATAGGTTACCTATTTACCATGGTATCTCTCCCCTGGGTGCGTTGTGTTTTCGTGAGCAATAATGCAGGAAAGCAGCGGGCGGGATGGCGAGCTTGTCCTGCTGCTCCAACACAAGCTACCTTAAGAGCCGGTACGATGCGGGCAATGGGTGAAGTTCGTCAGGAGTACTGCATAAAAAAAACGAGTGTGTTGTCGTGGCAGTTGGTGATCAAAGAAATAAAACAAAATAAAATCAATAAATAATAATGTCATAGACTTAAAGTCATACCTTTGAAGTCATAATGCATTGCAAGTGTTATTAGGGAATGTTGTGCTGTGTTTTCAAGCGCTTCAATGTGCTGCTCTGCAAGGTTTGGAGACAGCGGGTGCGTTCACGGAGATCACGAGCAGCCGGAGATCAAGAGCAGCCGCCGCAGGGGAGGGATACCATGGTAAATAGGTTACCTATTTACCATGGTATCTCTCCCCTGGGTGCGTTGTGTTTTCGTGAGCAATAATGCAGGAAAGCAGCGGGCGGGATGGCGAGCTTGTCCTGCTGCTCCAACACAAGCTACCTTAAGAGCCGGTACGATGCGGGCAATGGGTGAAGTTCGTCAGGAGTACTGCATAAAAATACGAGTGTGTTGTCGTGGCAGTTGGTGATCAAAGAAATAAAACAAAATAAAATCAATAAATAATAATGTCATAGACTTAAAGTCATACCTTTGAAGTCATAATGCATTGCAAGTGTTATTAGGGAATGTTGTGCTGTGTTTTCTAGCGCTTCAATGTGCTGCTCTGCAAGGTTTGGAGACAGCGGGTGCGTTCACGGAGATCATGAGCAGCCGGAGATCAAGAGCAGCCGCCGCAGGGGAGGGATACCATGGTAAATAGGTTACCTATTTACCATGGTATCTCTCCCCTGGGTGCGTTGTGTTTTCGTGAGCAATAATGCAGGAAAGCAGCGGGCGGGATGGCGAGCTTGTCCTGCTGCTCCAACACAAGCTACCTTAAGAGCCGGTACGATGCGGGCAATGGGTGAAGTTCGTCAGGAGTACTGCATAAAAAAAACGAGTGTGTTGTCGTGGCAGTTGGTGATCAAAGAAATCAAACAAAATAAAATCAATAAATAATAATGTCATAGACTTAAAGTCATACCTTTGAAGTCATAATGCATTGCAAGTGTTATTAGGGAATGTTGTGCTGTGTTTTCAAGCGCTTCAATGTGCTGCTCTGCAAGGTTTGGAGACAGCGGGTGCGTTCACGGAGATCATGAGCAGCCGGAGATCAAGAGCAGCCGCCGCAGGGGAGGGATACCATGGTAAATAGGTTACCTATTTACCATGGTATCTCTCCCCTGGGTGCGTTGTGTTTTCGTGAGCAATAATGCAGGAAAGCAGCGGGCGGGATGGCGAGCTTGTCCTGCTGCTCCGACACAAGCTACCTTAAGAGCCGGTACGATGCGGGCAATGGGTGAAGTTCGTCAGGAGTACTGCATAAAAAAAACGAGTGTGTTGTCGTGGCAGTTGGTGATCAAAGAAATAAAACAAAATAAAATCAATAAATAATAATGTCATAGACTTAAAGTCATACCTTTGAAGTCATAATGCATTGCAAGTGTTATTAGGGAATGTTGTGCTGTGTTTTCAAGCGCTTCAATGTGCTGCTCTGCAAGGTTTGGAGACAGCGGGTGCGTTCACGGAGATCATGAGCAGCCGGAGATCAAGAGCAGCCGCCGCAGGGGAGGGATACCATGGTAAATAGGTTACCTATTTACCATGGTATCTCTCCCCTGGGTGCGTTGTGTTTTCGTGAGCAATAATGCAGGAAAGCAGCGGGCGGGATGGCGAGCTTGTCCTGCTGCTCCAACACAAGCTACCTTAAGAGCCGGTACGATGCGGGCAATGGGTGAAGTTCGTCAGGAGTACTGCATAAAAAAAACGAGTGTGTTGTCGTGGCAGTTGGTGATCAAAGAAATAAAACAAAATAAAATCAATAAATAATAATGTCATAGACTTAAAGTCATACCTTTGAAGTCATAATGCATTGCAAGTGTTATTAGGGAATGTTGTGCTGTGTTTTCAAGCGCTTCAATGTGCTGCTCTGCAAGGTTTGGAGACAGCGGGTGCGTTCACGGAGATCATGAGCAGCCGGAGATCAAGAGCAGCCGCCGCAGGGGAGGGATACCATGGTAAATAGGTTACCTATTTACCATGGTATCTCTCCCCTGGGTGCGTTGTGTTTTCGTGAGCAATAATGCAGGAAAGCAGCGGGCGGGATGGCGAGCTTGTCCTGCTGCTCCAACACAAGCTACCTTAAGAGCCGGTACGATGCGGGCAATGGGTGAAGTTCGTCAGGAGTACTGCATAAAAAAAACGAGTGTGTTGTCGTGGCAGTTGGTGATCAAAGAAATAAAACAAAATAAAATCAATAAATAATAATGTCATAGACTTAAAGTCATACCTTTGAAGTCATAATGCATTGCAAGTGTTATTAGGGAATGTTGTGCTGTGTTTTTAAGCGCTTCAATGTGCTGCTCTGCAAGGTTTGGAGACAGCGGGTGCGTTCACGGAGATCATGAGCAGCCGGAGATCAAGAGCAGCCGCCGCAGGGGAGGGATACCATGGTAAATAGGTTACCTATTTACCATGGTATCTCTCCCCTGGGTGCGTTGTGTTTTCGTGAGCAATAATGCAGGAAAGCAGCGGGCGGGATGGCGAGCTTGTCCTGCTGCTCCAACACAAGCTACCTTAAGAGCCGGTACGATGCGGGCAATGGGTGAAGTTCGTCAGGAGTACTGCATAAAAAAAACGAGTGTGTTGTCGTGGCAGTTGGTGATCAAAGAAATAAAACAAAATAAAATCAATAAATAATAATGTCATAGACTTAAAGTCATACCTTTGAAGTCATAATGCATTGCAAGTGTTATTAGGGAATGTTGTGCTGTGTTTTCAAGCGCTTCAATGTGCTGCTCTGCAAGGTTTGGAGACAGCGGGTGCGTTCACGGAGATCACGAGCAGCCGGAGATCAAGAGCAGCCGCCGCAGGGGAGGGATACCATGGTAAATAGGTTACCTATTTACCATGGTATCTCTCCCCTGGGTGCGTTGTGTTTTCGTGAGCAATAATGCAGGAAAGCAGCGGGCGGGATGGCGAGCTTGTCCTGCTGCTCCAACACAAGCTACCTTAAGAGCCGGTACGATGCGGGCAATGGGTGAAGTTCGTCAGGAGTACTGCATAAAAATACGAGTGTGTTGTCGTGGCAGTTGGTGATCAAAGAAATAAAACAAAATAAAATCAATAAATAATAATGTCATAGACTTAAAGTCATACCTTTGAAGTCATAATGCATTGCAAGTGTTATTAGGGAATGTTGTGCTGTGTTTTCAAGCGCTTCAATGTGCTGCTCTGCAAGGTTTGGAGACAGCGGGTGCGTTCACGGAGATCATGAGCAGCCGGAGATCAAGAGCAGCCGCCGCAGGGGAGGGATACCATGGTAAATAGGTTACCTATTTACCATGGTATCTCTCCCCTGGGTGCGTTGTGTTTTCGTGAGCAATAATGCAGGAAAGCAGCGGGCGGGATGGCGAGCTTGTCCTGCTGCTCCAACACAAGCTACCTTAAGAGCCGGTACGATGCGGGCAATGGGTGAAGTTCGTCAGGAGTACTGCATAAAAAAAACGAGTGTGTTGTCGTGGCAGTTGGTGATCAAAGAAATCAAACAAAATAAAATCAATAAATAATAATGTCATAGACTTAAAGTCATACCTTTGAAGTCATAATGCATTGCAAGTGTTATTAGGGAATGTTGTGCTGTGTTTTCAAGCGCTTCAATGTGCTGCTCTGCAAGGTTTGGAGACAGCGGGTGCGTTCACGGAGATCATGAGCAGCCGGAGATCAAGAGCAGCCGCCGCAGGGGAGGGATACCATGGTAAATAGGTTACCTATTTACCATGGTATCTCTCCCCTGGGTGCGTTGTGTTTTCGTGAGCAATAATGCAGGAAAGCAGCGGGCGGGATGGCGAGCTTGTCCTGCTGCTCCAACACAAGCTACCTTAAGAGCCGGTACGATGCGGGCAATGGGTGAAGTTCGTCAGGAGTACTGCATAAAAAAAACGAGTGTGTTGTCGTGGCAGTTGGTGATCAAAGAAATAAAACAAAATAAAATCAATAAATAATAATGTCTTAGACTTAAAGTCATACCTTTGAAGTCATAATGCATTGCAAGTGTTATTAGGGAATGTTGTGCTGTGTTTTCAAGCGCTTCAATGTGCTGCTCTGCAAGGTTTGGAGACAGCGGGTGCGTTCACGGAGATCATGAGCAGCCGGAGATCAAGAGCAGCCGCCGCAGGGGAGGGATACCATGGTAAATAGGTTACCTATTTACCATGGTATCTCTCCCCTGGGTGCGTTGTGTTTTCGTGAGCAATAATGCAGGAAAGCAGCGGGCGGGATGGCGAGCTTGTCCTGCTGCTCCAACACAAGCTACCTTAAGAGCCGGTACGATGCGGGCAATGGGTGAAGTTCGTCAGGAGTACTGCATAAAAAAAACGAGTGTGTTGTCGTGGCAGTTGGTGATCAAAGAAATAAAACAAAATAAAATCAATAAATAATAATGTCATAGACTTAAAGTCATACCTTTGAAGTCATAATGCATTGCAAGTGTTATTAGGGAATGTTGTGCTGTGTTTTCAAGCGCTTCAATGTGCTGCTCTGCAAGGTTTGGAGACAGCGGGTGCGTTCACGGAGATCATGAGCAGCCGGAGATCAAGAGCAGCCGCCGCAGGGGAGGGATACCATGGTAAATAGGTTACCTATTTACCATGGTATCTCTCCCCTGGGTGCGTTGTGTTTTCGTGAGCAATAATGCAGGAAAGCAGCGGGCGGGATGGCGAGCTTGTCCTGCTGCTCCGACACAAGCTACCTTAAGAGCCGGTACGATGCGGGCAATGGGTGAAGTTCGTCAGGAGTACTGCATAAAAAAAACGAGTGTGTTGTCGTGGCAGTTGGTGATCAAAGAAATAAAACAAAATAAAATCAATAAATAATAATGTCATAGACTTAAAGTCATACCTTTGAAGTCATAATGCATTGCAAGTGTTATTAGGGAATGTTGTGCTGTGTTTTCAAGCGCTTCAATGTGCTGCTGTGCAAGGTTTGGAGACAGCGGGTGCGTTCACGGAGATCATGAGCAGCCGGAGATCAAGAGCAGCCGCCGCAGGGGAGGGATACCATGGTAAATAGGTTACCTATTTACCATGGTATCTCTCCCCTGGGTGCGTTGTGTTTTCGTGAGCAATAATGCAGGAAAGCAGCGGGCGGGATGGCGAGCTTGTCCTGCTGCTCCGACACAAGCTACCTTAAGAGCCGGTACGATGCGGGCAATGGGTGAAGTTCGTCAGGAGTACTGCATAAAAAAAACGAGTGTGTTGTCGTGGCAGTTGGTGATCAAAGAAATAAAACAAAATAAAATCAATAAATAATAATGTCTTAGACTTAAAGTCATACCTTTGAAGTCATAATGCATTGCAAGTGTTATTAGGGAATGTTGTGCTGTGTTTTCAAGCGCTTCAATGTGCTGCTCTGCAAGGTTTGGAGACAGCGGGTGCGTTCACGGAGATCATGAGCAGCCGGAGATCAAGAGCAGCCGCCGCAGGGGAGGGATACCATGGTATCTCTCCCCTGGGTGCGTTGTGTTTTCGTGAGCAATAATGCAGGAAAGCAGCGGGCGGGATGGCGAGCTTGTCCTGCTGCTCCAACACAAGCTACCTTAAGAGCCGGTACGATGCGGGCAATGGGTGAAGTTCGTCAGGAGTACTGCATAAAAAAAACGAGTGTGTTGTCGTGGCAGTTGGTGATCAAAGAAATCAAACAAAATAAAATCAATAAATAATAATGTCATAGACTTAAAGTCATACCTTTGAAGTCATAATGCATTGCAAGTGTTATTAGGGAATGTTGTGCTGTGTTTTCAAGCGCTTCAATGTGCTGCTCTGCAAGGTTTGGAGACAGCGGGTGCGTTCACGGAGATCATGAGCAGCCGGAGATCAAGAGCAGCCGCCGCAGGGGAGGGATACCATGGTAAATAGGTTACCTATTTACCATGGTATCTCTCCCCTGGGTGCGTTGTGTTTTCGTGAGCAATAATGCAGGAAAGCAGCGGGCGGGATGGCGAGCTTGTCCTGCTGCTCCAACACAAGCTACCTTAAGAGCCGGTACGATGCGGGCAATGGGTGAAGTTCGTCAGGAGTACTGCATAAAAAAAACGAGTGTGTTGTCGTGGCAGTTGGTGATCAAAGAAATAAAACAAAATAAAATCAATAAATAATAATGTCATAGACTTAAAGTCATACCTTTGAAGTCATAATGCATTGCAAGTGTTATTAGGGAATGTTGTGCTGTGTTTTCAAGCGCTTCAATGTGCTGCTCTGCAAGGTTTGGAGACAGCGGGTGCGTTCACGGAGATCATGAGCAGCCGGAGATCAAGAGCAGCCGCCGCAGGGGAGGGATACCATGGTAAATAGGTTACCTATTTACCATGGTATCTCTCCCCTGGGTGCGTTGTGTTTTCGTGAGCAATAATGCAGGAAAGCAGCGGGCGGGATGGCGAGCTTGTCCTGCTGCTCCAACACAAGCTACCTTAAGAGCCGGTACGATGCGGGCAATGGGTGAAGTTCGTCAGGAGTACTGCATAAAAAAAACGAGTGTGTTGTCGTGGCAGTTGGTGATCAAAGAAATAAAACAAAATAAAATCAATAAATAATAATGTCATAGACTTAAAGTCATACCTTTGAAGTCATAATGCATTGCAAGTGTTATTAGGGAATGTTGTGCTGTGTTTTCAAGCGCTTCAATGTGCTGCTCTGCAAGGTTTGGAGACAGCGGGTGCGTTCACGGAGATCATGAGCAGCCGGAGATCAAGAGCAGCCGCCGCAGGGGAGGGATACCATGGTAAATAGGTTACCTATTTACCATGGTATCTCTCCCCTGGGTGCGTTGTGTTTTCGTGAGCAATAATGCAGGAAAGCAGCGGGCGGGATGGCGAGCTTGTCCTGCTGCTCCAACACAAGCTACCTTAAGAGCCGGTACGATGCGGGCAATGGGTGAAGTTCGTCAGGAGTACTGCATAAAAAAAACGAGTGTGTTGTCGTGGCAGTTGGTGATCAAAGAAATAAAACAAAATAAAATCAATAAATAATAATGTCATAGACTTAAAGTCATACCTTTGAAGTCATAATGCATTGCAAGTGTTATTAGGGAATGTTGTGCTGTGTTTTCAAGCGCTTCAATGTGCTGCTCTGCAAGGTTTGGAGACAGCGGGTGCGTTCACGGAGATCATGAGCAGCCGGAGATCAAGAGCAGCCGCCGCAGGGGAGGGATACCATGGTAAATAGGTTACCTATTTACCATGGTATCTCTCCCCTGGGTGCGTTGTGTTTTCGTGAGCAATAATGCAGGAAAGCAGCGGGCGGGATGGCGAGCTTGTCCTGCTGCTCCGACACAAGCTACCTTAAGAGCCGGTACGATGCGGGCAATGGGTGAAGTTCGTCAGGAGTACTGCATAAAAAAAACGAGTGTGTTGTCGTGGCAGTTGGTGATCAAAGAAATAAAACAAAATAAAATCAATAAATAATAATGTCATAGACTTAAAGTCATACCTTTGAAGTCATAATGCATTGCAAGTGTTATTAGGGAATGTTGTGCTGTGTTTTCAAGCGCTTCAATGTGCTGCTCTGCAAGGTTTGGAGACAGCGGGTGCGTTCACGGAGATCATGAGCAGCCGGAGATCAAGAGCAGCCGCCGCAGGGGAGGGATACCATGGTAAATAGGTTACCTATTTACCATGGTATCTCTCCCCTGGGTGCGTTGTGTTTTCGTGAGCAATAATGCAGGAAAGCAGCGGGCGGGATGGCGAGCTTGTCCTGCTGCTCCGACACAAGCTACCTTAAGAGCCGGTACGGTGCGGGCAATGGGTGAAGTTCGTCAGGAGTACTGCATAAAAAAAACGAGTGTGTTGTCGTGGCAGTTGGTGATCAAAGAAATAAAACAAAATAAAATCAATAAATAATAATGTCATAGACTTAAAGTCAACCCTTTGAAGTCATAATGCATTGCAAGTGTTATTAGGGAATGTTGTGCTGTGTTTTCAAGCGCTTCAATGTGCTGCTCTGCAAGGTTTGGAGACAGCGGGTGCGTTCACGGAGATCATGAGCAGCCGGAGATCAAGAGCAGCCGCCGCAGGGGAGGGATACCATGGTAAATAGGTTACCTATTTACCATGGTATCTCTCCCCTGGGTGCGTTGTGTTTTCGTGAGCAATAATGCAGGAAAGCAGCGGGCGGGATGGCGAGCTTGTCCTGCTGCTCCAACACAAGCTACCTTAAGAGCCGGTACGATGCGGGCAATGGGTGAAGTTCGTCAGGAGTACTGCATAAAAAAAACGAGTGTGTTGTCGTGGCAGTTGGTGATCAAAGAAATAAAACAAAATAAAATCAATAAATAATAATGTCATAGACTTAAAGTCATACCTTTGAAGTCATAATGCATTGCAAGTGTTATTAGGGAATGTTGTGCTGTGTTTTCAAGCGCTTCAATGTGCTGCTCTGCAAGGTTTGGAGACAGCGGGTGCGTTCACGGAGATCATGAGCAGCCGGAGATCAAGAGCAGCCGCCGCAGGGGAGGGATACCATGGTAAATAGGTTACCTATTTACCATGGTATCTCTCCCCTGGGTGCGTTGTGTTTTCGTGAGCAATAATGCAGGAAAGCAGCGGGCGGGATGGCGAGCTTGTCCTGCTGCTCCAACACAAGCTACCTTAAGAGCCGGTACGATGCGGGCAATGGGTGAAGTTCGTCAGGAGTACTGCATAAAAAAAACGAGTGTGTTGTCGTGGCAGTTGGTGATCAAAGAAATAAAACAAAATAAAATCAATAAATAATAATGTCATAGACTTAAAGTCATACCTTTGAAGTCATAATGCATTGCAAGTGTTATTAGGGAATGTTGTGCTGTGTTTTCAAGCGCTTCAATGTGCTGCTCTGCAAGGTTTGGAGACAGCGGGTGCGTTCACGGAGATCATGAGCAGCCGGAGATCAAGAGCAGCCGCCGCAGGGGAGGGATACCATGGTAAATAGGTTACCTATTTACCATGGTATCTCTCCCCTGGGTGCGTTGTGTTTTCGTGAGCAATAATGCAGGAAAGCAGCGGGCGGGATGGCGAGCTTGTCCTGCTGCTCCAACACAAGCTACCTTAAGAGCCGGTACGATGCGGGCAATGGGTGAAGTTCGTCAGGAGTACTGCATAAAAAAAACGAGTGTGTTGTCGTGGCAGTTGGTGATCAAAGAAATAAAACAAAATAAAATCAATAAATAATAATGTCATAGACTTAAAGTCATACCTTTGAAGTCATAATGCATTGCAAGTGTTATTAGGGAATGTTGTGCTGTGTTTTCAAGCGCTTCAATGTGCTGCTCTGCAAGGTTTGGAGACAGCGGGTGCGTTCACGGAGATCATGAGCAGCCGGAGATCAAGAGCAGCCGCCGCAGGGGAGGGATACCATGGTAAATAGGTTACCTATTTACCATGGTATCTCTCCCCTGGGTGCGTTGTGTTTTCGTGAGCAATAATGCAGGAAAGCAGCGGGCGGGATGGCGAGCTTGTCCTGCTGCTCCAACACAAGCTACCTTAAGAGCCGGTACGATGCGGGCAATGGGTGAAGTTCGTCAGGAGTACTGCATAAAAAAAACGAGTGTGTTGTCGTGGCAGTTGGTGATCAAAGAAATAAAACAAAATAAAATCAATAAATAATAATGTCATAGACTTAAAGTCATACCTTTGAAGTCATAATGCATTGCAAGTGTTATTAGGGAATGTTGTGCTGTGTTTTCAAGCGCTTCAATGTGCTGCTCTGCAAGGTTTGGAGACAGCGGGTGCGTTCACGGAGATCATGAGCAGCCGGAGATCAAGAGCAGCCGCCGCAGGGGAGGGATACCATGGTAAATAGGTTACCTATTTACCATGGTATCTCTCCCCTGGGTGCGTTGTGTTTTCGTGAGCAATAATGCAGGAAAGCAGCGGGCGGGATGGCGAGCTTGTCCTGCTGCTCCAACACAAGCTACCTTAAGAGCCGGTACGATGCGGGCAATGGGTGAAGTTCGTCAGGAGTACTGCATAAAAAAAACGAGTGTGTTGTCGTGGCAGTTGGTGATCAAAGAAATAAAACAAAATAAAATCAATAAATAATAATGTCATAGACTTAAAGTCATACCTTTGAAGTCATAATGCATTGCAAGTGTTATTAGGGAATGTTGTGCTGTGTTTTCAAGCGCTTCAATGTGCTGCTCTGCAAGGTTTGGAGACAGCGGGTGCGTTCACGGAGATCATGAGCAGCCGGAGATCAAGAGCAGCCGCCGCAGGGGAGGGATACCATGGTAAATAGGTTACCTATTTACCATGGTATCTCTCCCCTGGGTGCGTTGTGTTTTCGTGAGCAATAATGCAGGAAAGCAGCGGGCGGGATGGCGAGCTTGTCCTGCTGCTCCAACACAAGCTACCTTAAGAGCCGGTACGATGCGGGCAATGGGTGAAGTTCGTCAGGAGTACTGCATAAAAAAAACGAGTGTGTTGTCGTGGCAGTTGGTGATCAAAGAAATAAAACAAAATAAAATCAATAAATAATAATGTCATAGACTTAAAGTCATACCTTTGAAGTCATAATGCATTGCAAGTGTTATTAGGGAATGTTGTGCTGTGTTTTCAAGCGCTTCAATGTGCTGCTCTGCAAGGTTTGGAGACAGCGGGTGCGTTCACGGAGATCATGAGCAGCCGGAGATCAAGAGCAGCCGCCGCAGGGGAGGGATACCATGGTAAATAGGTTACCTATTTACCATGGTATCTCTCCCCTGGGTGCGTTGTGTTTTCGTGAGCAATAATGCAGGAAAGCAGCGGGCGGGATGGCGAGCTTGTCCTGCTGCTCCAACACAAGCTACCTTAAGAGCCGGTACGATGCGGGCAATGGGTGAAGTTCGTCAGGAGTACTGCATAAAAAAAACGAGTGTGTTGTCGTGGCAGTTGGTGATCAAAGAAATAAAACAAAATAAAATCAATAAATAATAATGTCATAGACTTAAAGTCATACCTTTGAAGTCATAATGCATTGCAAGTGTTATTAGGGAATGTTGTGCTGTGTTTTCAAGCGCTTCAATGTGCTGCTCTGCAAGGTTTGGAGACAGCGGGTGCGTTCACGGAGATCATGAGCAGCCGGAGATCAAGAGCAGCCGCCGCAGGGGAGGGATACCATGGTAAATAGGTTACCTATTTACCATGGTATCTCTCCCCTGGGTGCGTTGTGTTTTCGTGAGCAATAATGCAGGAAAGCAGCGGGCGGGATGGCGAGCTTGTCCTGCTGCTCCAACACAAGCTACCTTAAGAGCCGGTACGATGCGGGCAATGGGTGAAGTTCGTCAGGAGTACTGCATAAAAAAAACGAGTGTGTTGTCGTGGCAGTTGGTGATCAAAGAAATAAAACAAAATAAAATCAATAAATAATAATGTCATAGACTTAAAGTCATACCTTTGAAGTCATAATGCATTGCAAGTGTTATTAGGGAATGTTGTGCTGTGTTTTCAAGCGCTTCAATGTGCTGCTCTGCAAGGTTTGGAGACAGCGGGTGCGTTCACGGAGATCATGAGCAGCCGGAGATCAAGAGCAGCCGCCGCAGGGGAGGGATACCATGGTAAATAGGTTACCTATTTACCATGGTATCTCTCCCCTGGGTGCGTTGTGTTTTCGTGAGCAATAATGCAGGAAAGCAGCGGGCGGGATGGCGAGCTTGTCCTGCTGCTCCAACACAAGCTACCTTAAGAGCCGGTACCTTTGAAGTCATAATGCATTGCAAGTGTTATTAGGGAATGTTGTGCTGTGTTTTCAAGCGCTTCAATGTGCTGCTCTGCAAGGTTTGGAGACAGCGGGTGCGTTCACGGAGATCATGAGCAGCCGGAGATCAAGAGCAGCCGCCGCAGGGGAGGGATACCATGGTAAATAGGTTACCTATTTACCATGGTATCTCTCCCCTGGGTGCGTTGTGTTTTCGTGAGCAATAATGCAGGAAAGCAGCGGGCGGGATGGCGAGCTTGTCCTGCTGCTCCAACACAAGCTACCTTAAGAGCCGGTACGATGCGGGCAATGGGTGAAGTTCGTCAGGAGTACTGCATAAAAAAAACGAGTGTGTTGTCGTGGCAGTTGGTGATCAAAGAAATAAAACAAAATAAAATCAATAAATAATAATGTCATAGACTTAAAGTCATACCTTTGAAGTCATAATGCATTGCAAGTGTTATTAGGGAATGTTGTGCTGTGTTTTCAAGCGCTTCAATGTGCTGCTCTGCAAGGTTTGGAGACAGCGGGTGCGTTCACGGAGATCATGAGCAGCCGGAGATCAAGAGCAGCCGCCGCAGGGGAGGGATACCATGGTAAATAGGTTACCTATTTACCATGGTATCTCTCCCCTGGGTGCGTTGCGTTTTCGTGAGCAATAATGCAGGAAAGCAGCGGGCGGGATGGCGAGCTTGTCCTGCTGCTCCAACACAAGCTACCTTAAGAGCCGGTACCTTTGAAGTCATAATGCATTGCAAGTGTTATTAGGGAATGTTGTGCTGTGTTTTCAAGCGCTTCAATGTGCTGCTCTGCAAGGTTTGGAGACAGCGGGTGCGTTCACGGAGATCATGAGCAGCCGGAGATCAAGAGCAGCCGCCGCAGGGGAGGGATACCATGGTAAATAGGTTACCTATTTACCATGGTATCTCTCCCCTGGGTGCGTTGTGTTTTCGTGAGCAATAATGCAGGAAAGCAGCGGGCGGGATGGCGAGCTTGTCCTGCTGCTCCAACACAAGCTACCTTAAGAGCCGGTACGATGCGGGCAATGGGTGAAGTTCGTCAGGAGTACTGCATAAAAAAAACGAGTGTGTTGTCGTGGCAGTTGGTGATCAAAGAAATAAAACAAAATAAAATCAATAAATAATAATGTCATAGACTTAAAGTCATACCTTTGAAGTCATAATGCATTGCAAGTGTTATTAGGGAATGTTGTGCTGTGTTTTCAAGCGCTTCAATGTGCTGCTCTGCAAGGTTTGGAGACAGCGGGTGCGTTCACGGAGATCATGAGCAGCCGGAGATCAAGAGCAGCCGCCGCAGGGGAGGGATACCATGGTAAATAGGTTACCTATTTACCATGGTATCTCTCCCCTGGGTGCGTTGTGTTTTCGTGAGCAATAATGCAGGAAAGCAGCGGGCGGGATGGCGAGCTTGTCCTGCTGCTCCAACACAAGCTACCTTAAGAGCCGGTACCTTTGAAGTCATAATGCATTGCAAGTGTTATTAGGGAATGTTGTGCTGTGTTTTCAAGCGCTTCAATGTGCTGCTCTGCAAGGTTTGGAGACAGCGGGTGCGTTCACGGAGATCATGAGCAGCCGGAGATCAAGAGCAGCCGCCGCAGGGGAGGGATACCATGGTAAATAGGTTACCTATTTACCATGGTATCTCTCCCCTGGGTGCGTTGTGTTTTCGTGAGCAATAATGCAGGAAAGCAGCGGGCGGGATGGCGAGCTTGTCCTGCTGCTCCAACACAAGCTACCTTAAGAGCCGGTACGATGCGGGCAATGGGTGAAGTTCGTCAGGAGTACTGCATAAAAAAAACGAGTGTGTTGTCGTGGCAGTTGGTGATCAAAGAAATAAAACAAAATAAAATCAATAAATAATAATGTCATAGACTTAAAGTCATACCTTTGAAGTCATAATGCATTGCAAGTGTTATTAGGGAATGTTGTGCTGTGTTTTCAAGCGCTTCAATGTGCTGCTCTGCAAGGTTTGGAGACAGCGGGTGCGTTCACGGAGATCATGAGCAGCCGGAGATCAAGAGCAGCCGCCGCAGGGGAGGGATACCATGGTAAATAGGTTACCTATTTACCATGGTATCTCTCCCCTGGGTGCGTTGTGTTTTCGTGAGCAATAATGCAGGAAAGCAGCGGGCGGGATGGCGAGCTTGTCCTGCTGCTCCAACACAAGCTACCTTAAGAGCCGGTACCTTTGAAGTCATAATGCATTGCAAGTGTTATTAGGGAATGTTGTGCTGTGTTTTCAAGCGCTTCAATGTGCTGCTCTGCAAGGTTTGGAGACAGCGGGTGCGTTCACGGAGATCATGAGCAGCCGGAGATCAAGAGCAGCCGCCGCAGGGGAGGGATACCATGGTAAATAGGTTACCTATTTACCATGGTATCTCTCCCCTGGGTGCGTTGTGTTTTCGTGAGCAATAATGCAGGAAAGCAGCGGGCGGGATGGCGAGCTTGTCCTGCTGCTCCAACACAAGCTACCTTAAGAGCCGGTACGATGCGGGCAATGGGTGAAGTTCGTCAGGAGTACTGCATAAAAAAAACGAGTGTGTTGTCGTGGCAGTTGGTGATCAAAGAAATAAAACAAAATAAAATCAATAAATAATAATGTCATAGACTTAAAGTCATACCTTTGAAGTCATAATGCATTGCAAGTGTTATTAGGGAATGTTGTGCTGTGTTTTCAAGCGCTTCAATGTGCTGCTCTGCAAGGTTTGGAGACAGCGGGTGCGTTCACGGAGATCATGAGCAGCCGGAGATCAAGAGCAGCCGCCGCAGGGGAGGGATACCATGGTAAATAGGTTACCTATTTACCATGGTATCTCTCCCCTGGGTGCGTTGTGTTTTCGTGAGCAATAATGCAGGAAAGCAGCGGGCGGGATGGCGAGCTTGTCCTGCTGCTCCAACACAAGCTACCTTAAGAGCCGGTACGATGCGGGCAATGGGTGAAGTTCGTCAGGAGTACTGCATAAAAAAAACGAGTGTGTTGTCGTGGCAGTTGGTGATCAAAGAAATAAAACAAAATAAAATCAATAAATAATAATGTCATAGACTTAAAGTCATACCTTTGAAGTCATAATGCATTGCAAGTGTTATTAGGGAATGTTGTGCTGTGTTTTCAAGCGCTTCAATGTGCTGCTCTGCAAGGTTTGGAGACAGCGGGTGCGTTCACGGAGATCATGAGCAGCCGGAGATCAAGAGCAGCCGCCGCAGGGGAGGGATACCATGGTAAATAGGTTACCTATTTACCATGGTATCTCTCCCCTGGGTGCGTTGTGTTTTCGTGAGCAATAATGCAGGAAAGCAGCGGGCGGGATGGCGAGCTTGTCCTGCTGCTCCAACACAAGCTACCTTAAGAGCCGGTACGATGCGGGCAATGGGTGAAGTTCGTCAGGAGTACTGCATAAAAAAAACGAGTGTGTTGTCGTGGCAGTTGGTGATCAAAGAAATAAAACAAAATAAAATCAATAAATAATAATGTCATAGACTTAAAGTCATACCTTTGAAGTCATAATGCATTGCAAGTGTTATTAGGGAATGTTGTGCTGTGTTTTCAAGCGCTTCAATGTGCTGCTCTGCAAGGTTTGGAGACAGCGGGTGCGTTCACGGAGATCATGAGCAGCCGGAGATCAAGAGCAGCCGCCGCAGGGGAGGGATACCATGGTAAATAGGTTACCTATTTACCATGGTATCTCTCCCCTGGGTGCGTTGTGTTTTCGTGAGCAATAATGCAGGAAAGCAGCGGGCGGGATGGCGAGCTTGTCCTGCTGCTCCAACACAAGCTACCTTAAGAGCCGGTACGATGCGGGCAATGGGTGAAGTTCGTCAGGAGTACTGCATAAAAAAAACGAGTGTGTTGTCGTGGCAGTTGGTGATCAAAGAAATAAAACAAAATAAAATCAATAAATAATAATGTCATAGACTTAAAGTCATACCTTTGAAGTCATAATGCATTGCAAGTGTTATTAGGGAATGTTGTGCTGTGTTTTCAAGCGCTTCAATGTGCTGCTCTGCAAGGTTTGGAGACAGCGGGTGCGTTCACGGAGATCATGAGCAGCCGGAGATCAAGAGCAGCCGCCGCAGGGGAGGGATACCATGGTAAATAGGTTACCTATTTACCATGGTATCTCTCCCCTGGGTGCGTTGTGTTTTCGTGAGCAATAATGCAGGAAAGCAGCGGGCGGGATGGCGAGCTTGTCCTGCTGCTCCAACACAAGCTACCTTAAGAGCCGGTACGATGCGGGCAATGGGTGAAGTTCGTCAGGAGTACTGCATAAAAAAAACGAGTGTGTTGTCGTGGCAGTTGGTGATCAAAGAAATAAAACAAAATAAAATCAATAAATAATAATGTCATAGACTTAAAGTCATACCTTTGAAGTCATAATGCATTGCAAGTGTTATTAGGGAATGTTGTGCTGTGT
Organism: Acipenser ruthenus; assembly: GCF_902713425.1. Classification (NCBI taxonomy): domain Eukaryota; kingdom Metazoa; phylum Chordata; class Actinopteri; order Acipenseriformes; family Acipenseridae; genus Acipenser; species Acipenser ruthenus. The sequence continues at coordinate 39,558,731 of NC_081193.1, read as the reverse complement.
TTTCAAGCGCTTCAATGTGCTGCTCTGCAAGGTTTGGAGACAGCGGGTGCGTTCACGGAGATCATGAGCAGCCGGAGATCAAGAGCAGCCGCCGCAGGGGAGGGATACCATGGTAAATAGGTTACCTATTTACCATGGTATCTCTCCCCTGGGTGCGTTGTGTTTTCGTGAGCAATAATGCAGGAAAGCAGCGGGCGGGATGGCGAGCTTGTCCTGCTGCTCCAACACAAGCTACCTTAAGAGCCGGTACGATGCGGGCAATGGGTGAAGTTCGTCAGGAGTACTGCATAAAAAAAACGAGTGTGTTGTCGTGGCAGTTGGTGATCAAAGAAATAAAACAAAATAAAATCAATAAATAATAATGTCATAGACTTAAAGTCATACCTTTGAAGTCATAATGCATTGCAAGTGTTATTAGGGAATGTTGTGCTGTGTTTTCAAGCGCTTCAATGTGCTGCTCTGCAAGGTTTGGAGACAGCGGGTGCGTTCACGGAGATCATGAGCAGCCGGAGATCAAGAGCAGCCGCCGCAGGGGAGGGATACCATGGTAAATAGGTTACCTATTTACCATGGTATCTCTCCCCTGGGTGCGTTGTGTTTTCGTGAGCAATAATGCAGGAAAGCAGCGGGCGGGATGGCGAGCTTGTCCTGCTGCTCCAACACAAGCTACCTTAAGAGCCGGTACGATGCGGGCAATGGGTGAAGTTCGTCAGGAGTACTGCATAAAAAAAACGAGTGTGTTGTCGTGGCAGTTGGTGATCAAAGAAATAAAACAAAATAAAATCAATAAATAATAATGTCATAGACTTAAAGTCATACCTTTGAAGTCATAATGCATTGCAAGTGTTATTAGGGAATGTTGTGCTGTGTTTTCAAGCGCTTCAATGTGCTGCTCTGCAAGGTTTGGAGACAGCGGGTGCGTTCACGGAGATCATGAGCAGCCGGAGATCAAGAGCAGCCGCCGCAGGGGAGGGATACCATGGTAAATAGGTTACCTATTTACCATGGTATCTCTCCCCTGGGTGCGTTGTGTTTTCGTGAGCAATAATGCAGGAAAGCAGCGGGCGGGATGGCGAGCTTGTCCTGCTGCTCCGACACAAGCTACCTTAAGAGCCGGTACGATGCGGGCAATGGGTGAAGTTCGTCAGGAGTACTGCATAAAAAAAACGAGTGTGTTGTCGTGGCAGTTGGTGATCAAAGAAATAAAACAAAATAAAATCAATAAATAATAATGTCATAGACTTAAAGTCATACCTTTGAAGTCATAATGCATTGCAAGTGTTATTAGGGAATGTTGTGCTGTGTTTTCAAGCGCTTCAATGTGCTGCTCTGCAAGGTTTGGAGACAGCGGGTGCGTTCACGGAGATCATGAGCAGCCGGAGATCAAGAGCAGCCGCCGCAGGGGAGGGATACCATGGTAAATAGGTTACCTATTTACCATGGTATCTCTCCCCTGGGTGCGTTGTGTTTTCGTGAGCAATAATGCAGGAAAGCAGCGGGCGGGATGGCGAGCTTGTCCTGCTGCTCCGACACAAGCTACCTTAAGAGCCGGTACGGTGCGGGCAATGGGTGAAGTTCGTCAGGAGTACTGCATAAAAAAAACGAGTGTGTTGTCGTGGCAGTTGGTGATCAAAGAAATAAAACAAAATAAAATCAATAAATAATAATGTCATAGACTTAAAGTCATACCTTTGAAGTCATAATGCATTGCAAGTGTTATTAGGGAATGTTGTGCTGTGTTTTCAAGCGCTTCAATGTGCTGCTCTGCAAGGTTTGGAGACAGCGGGTGCGTTCACGGAGATCATGAGCAGCCGGAGATCAAGAGCAGCCGCCGCAGGGGAGGGATACCATGGTAAATAGGTTACCTATTTACCATGGTATCTCTCCCCTGGGTGCGTTGTGTTTTCGTGAGCAATAATGCAGGAAAGCAGCGGGCGGGATGGCGAGCTTGTCCTGCTGCTCCAACACAAGCTACCTTAAGAGCCGGTACGATGCGGGCAATGGGTGAAGTTCGTCAGGAGTACTGCATAAAAAAAACGAGTGTGTTGTCGTGGCAGTTGGTGATCAAAGAAATAAAACAAAATAAAATCAATAAATAATAATGTCATAGACTTAAAGTCATACCTTTGAAGTCATAATGCATTGCAAGTGTTATTAGGGAATGTTGTGCTGTGTTTTCAAGCGCTTCAATGTGCTGCTCTGCAAGGTTTGGAGACAGCGGGTGCGTTCACGGAGATCATGAGCAGCCGGAGATCAAGAGCAGCCGCCGCAGGGGAGGGATACCATGGTAAATAGGTTACCCATTGCCCGCACCGTACCGGCTCTTAAGGTAGCTAAATAGGTTACCTATTTACCATGGTATCTCTCCCCTGGGTGCGTTGTGTTTTCGTGAGCAATAATGCAGGAAAGCAGCGGGCGGGATGGCGAGCTTGTCCTGCTGCTCCGACACAAGCTACCTTAAGAGCCGGTACGATGCGGGCAATGGGTGAAGTTCGTCAGGAGTACTGCATAAAAAAAACGAGTGTGTTGTCGTGGCAGTTGGTGATCAAAGAAATAAAACAAAATAAAATCAATAAATAATAATGTCATAGACTTAAAGTCATACCTTTGAAGTCATAATGCATTGCAAGTGTTATTAGGGAATGTTGTGCTGTGTTTTCAAGCGCTTCAATGTGCTGCTCTGCAAGGTTTGGAGACAGCGGGTGCGTTCACGGAGATCATGAGCAGCCGGAGATCAAGAGCAGCCGCCGCAGGGGAGGGATACCATGGTAAATAGGTTACCTATTTACCATGGTATCTCTCCCCTGGGTGCGTTGTGTTTTCGTGAGCAATAATGCAGGAAAGCAGCGGGCGGGATGGCGAGCTTGTCCTGCTGCTCCGACACAAGCTACCTTAAGAGCCGGTACGGTGCGGGCAATGGGTGAAGTTCGTCAGGAGTACTGCATAAAAAAAACGAGTGTGTTGTCGTGGCAGTTGGTGATCAAAGAAATAAAACAAAATAAAATCAATAAATAATAATGTCATAGACTTAAAGTCATACCTTTGAAGTCATAATGCATTGCAAGTGTTATTAGGGAATGTTGTGCTGTGTTTTCAAGCGCTTCAATGTGCTGCTCTGCAAGGTTTGGAGACAGCGGGTGCGTTCACGGAGATCATGAGCAGCCGGAGATCAAGAGCAGCCGCCGCAGGGGAGGGATACCATGGTAAATAGGTTACCTATTTACCATGGTATCTCTCCCCTGGGTGCGTTGTGTTTTCGTGAGCAATAATGCAGGAAAGCAGCGGGCGGGATGGCGAGCTTGTCCTGCTGCTCCGACACAAGCTACCTTAAGAGCCGGTACGGTGCGGGCAATGGGTGAAGTTCGTCAGGAGTACTGCATAAAAAAAACGAGTGTGTTGTCGTGGCAGTTGGTGATCAAAGAAATAAAACAAAATAAAATCAATAAATAATAATGTCATAGACTTAAAGTCATACCTTTGAAGTCATAATGCATTGCAAGTGTTATTAGGGAATGTTGTGCTGTGTTTTCAAGCGCTTCAATGTGCTGCTCTGCAAGGTTTGGAGACAGCGGGTGCGTTCACGGAGATCATGAGCAGCCGGAGATCAAGAGCAGCCGCCGCAGGGGAGGGATACCATGGTAAATAGGTTACCCATTGCCCGCACCGTACCGGCTCTTAAGGTAGCTAAATAGGTTACCTATTTACCATGGTATCTCTCCCCTGTGTGCGTTGTGTTTTCGTGAGCAATAATGCAGGAAAGCAGCGGGCGGGATGGCGAGCTTGTCCTGCTGCTCCAACACAAGCTACCTTAAGAGCCGGTACGATGCGGGCAATGGGTGAAGTTCGTCAGGAGTACTGCATAAAAAAAACGAGTGTGTTGTCGTGGCAGTTGGTGATCAAAGAAATAAAACAAAATAAAATCAATAAATAATAATGTCATAGACTTAAAGTCATACCTTTGAAGTCATAATGCATTGCAAGTGTTATTAGGGAATGTTGTGCTGTGTTTTCAAGCGCTTCAATGTGCTGCTCTGCAAGGTTTGGAGACAGCGGGTGCGTTCACGGAGATCATGAGCAGCCGGAGATCAAGAGCAGCCGCCGCAGGGGAGGGATACCATGGTAAATAGGTTACCTATTTACCATGGTATCTCTCCCCTGGGTGCGTTGTGTTTTCGTGAGCAATAATGCAGGAAAGCAGCGGGCGGGATGGCGAGCTTGTCCTGCTGCTCCGACACAAGCTACCTTAAGAGCCGGTACGATGCGGGCAATGGGTGAAGTTCGTCAGGAGTACTGCATAAAAAAAACGAGTGTGTTGTCGTGGCAGTTGGTGATCAAAGAAATAAAACAAAATAAAATCAATAAATAATAATGTCATAGACTTAAAGTCATACCTTTGAAGTCATAATGCATTGCAAGTGTTATTAGGGAATGTTGTGCTGTGTTTTCAAGCGCTTCAATGTGCTGCTCTGCAAGGTTTGGAGACAGCGGGTGCGTTCACGGAGATCATGAGCAGCCGGAGATCAAGAGCAGCCGCCGCAGGGGAGGGATACCATGGTAAATAGGTTACCTATTTACCATGGTATCTCTCCCCTGGGTGCGTTGTGTTTTCGTGAGCAATAATGCAGGAAAGCAGCGGGCGGGATGGCGAGCTTGTCCTGCTGCTCCGACACAAGCTACCTTAAGAGCCGGTACGGTGCGGGCAATGGGTGAAGTTCGTCAGGAGTACTGCATAAAAAAAACGAGTGTGTTGTCGTGGCAGTTGGTGATCAAAGAAATAAAACAAAATAAAATCAATAAATAATAATGTCATAGACTTAAAGTCATACCTTTGAAGTCATAATGCATTGCAAGTGTTATTAGGGAATGTTGTGCTGTGTTTTCAAGCGCTTCAATGTGCTGCTCTGCAAGGTTTGGAGACAGCGGGTGCGTTCACGGAGATCATGAGCAGCCGGAGATCAAGAGCAGCCGCCGCAGGGGAGGGATACCATGGTAAATAGGTTACCTATTTACCATGGTATCTCTCCCCTGGGTGCGTTGTGTTTTCGTGAGCAATAATGCAGGAAAGCAGCGGGCGGGATGGCGAGCTTGTCCTGCTGCTCCAACACAAGCTACCTTAAGAGCCGGTACGATGCGGGCAATGGGTGAAGTTCGTCAGGAGTACTGCATAAAAAAAACGAGTGTGTTGTCGTGGCAGTTGGTGATCAAAGAAATAAAACAAAATAAAATCAATAAATAATAATGTCATAGACTTAAAGTCATACCTTTGAAGTCATAATGCATTGCAAGTGTTATTAGGGAATGTTGTGCTGTGTTTTCAAGCGCTTCAATGTGCTGCTCTGCAAGGTTTGGAGACAGCGGGTGCGTTCACGGAGATCATGAGCAGCCGGAGATCAAGAGCAGCCGCCGCAGGGGAGGGATACCATGGTAAATAGGTTACCCATTGCCCGCACCGTACCGGCTCTTAAGGTAGCTAAATAGGTTACCTATTTACCATGGTATCTCTCCCCTGGGTGCGTTGTGTTTTCGTGAGCAATAATGCAGGAAAGCAGCGGGCGGGATGGCGAGCTTGTCCTGCTGCTCCGACACAAGCTACCTTAAGAGCCGGTACGATGCGGGCAATGGGTGAAGTTCGTCAGGAGTACTGCATAAAAAAAACGAGTGTGTTGTCGTGGCAGTTGGTGATCAAAGAAATAAAACAAAATAAAATCAATAAATAATAATGTCATAGACTTAAAGTCATACCTTTGAAGTCATAATGCATTGCAAGTGTTATTAGGGAATGTTGTGCTGTGTTTTCAAGCGCTTCAATGTGCTGCTCTGCAAGGTTTGGAGACAGCGGGTGCGTTCACGGAGATCATGAGCAGCCGGAGATCAAGAGCAGCCGCCGCAGGGGAGGGATACCATGGTAAATAGGTTACCTATTTACCATGGTATCTCTCCCCTGGGTGCGTTGTGTTTTCGTGAGCAATAATGCAGGAAAGCAGCGGGCGGGATGGCGAGCTTGTCCTGCTGCTCCGACACAAGCTACCTTAAGAGCCGGTACGGTGCGGGCAATGGGTGAAGTTCGTCAGGAGTACTGCATAAAAAAAACGAGTGTGTTGTCGTGGCAGTTGGTGATCAAAGAAATAAAACAAAATAAAATCAATAAATAATAATGTCATAGACTTAAAGTCATACCTTTGAAGTCATAATGCATTGCAAGTGTTATTAGGGAATGTTGTGCTGTGTTTTCAAGCGCTTCAATGTGCTGCTCTGCAAGGTTTGGAGACAGCGGGTGCGTTCACGGAGATCATGAGCAGCCGGAGATCAAGAGCAGCCGCCGCAGGGGAGGGATACCATGGTAAATAGGTTACCTATTTACCATGGTATCTCTCCCCTGGGTGCGTTGTGTTTTCGTGAGCAATAATGCAGGAAAGCAGCGGGCGGGATGGCGAGCTTGTCCTGCTGCTCCAACACAAGCTACCTTAAGAGCCGGTACGATGCGGGCAATGGGTGAAGTTCGTCAGGAGTACTGCATAAAAAAAACGAGTGTGTTGTCGTGGCAGTTGGTGATCAAAGAAATAAAACAAAATAAAATCAATAAATAATAATGTCATAGACTTAAAGTCATACCTTTGAAGTCATAATGCATTGCAAGTGTTATTAGGGAATGTTGTGCTGTGTTTTCAAGCGCTTCAATGTGCTGCTCTGCAAGGTTTGGAGACAGCGGGTGCGTTCACGGAGATCATGAGCAGCCGGAGATCAAGAGCAGCCGCCGCAGGGGAGGGATACCATGGTAAATAGGTTACCCATTGCCCGCACCGTACCGGCTCTTAAGGTAGCTAAATAGGTTACCTATTTACCATGGTATCTCTCCCCTGGGTGCGTTGTGTTTTCGTGAGCAATAATGCAGGAAAGCAGCGGGCGGGATGGCGAGCTTGTCCTGCTGCTCCAACACAAGCTACCTTAAGAGCCGGTACGATGCGGGCAATGGGTGAAGTTCGTCAGGAGTACTGCATAAAAAAAACGAGTGTGTTGTCGTGGCAGTTGGTGATCAAAGAAATAAAACAAAATAAAATCAATAAATAATAATGTCATAGACTTAAAGTCATACCTTTGAAGTCATAATGCATTGCAAGTGTTATTAGGGAATGTTGTGCTGTGTTTTCAAGCGCTTCAATGTGCTGCTCTGCAAGGTTTGGAGACAGCGGGTGCGTTCACGGAGATCATGAGCAGCCGGAGATCAAGAGCAGCCGCCGCAGGGGAGGGATACCATGGTAAATAGGTTACCTATAGGTTACCTATTTACCATGGTATCTCTCCCCTGGGTGCGTTGTGTTTTCGTGAGCAATAATGCAGGAAAGCAGCGGGCGGGATGGCGAGCTTGTCCTGCTGCTCCAACACAAGCTACCTTAAGAGCCGGTACGATGCGGGCAATGGGTGAAGTTCGTCAGGAGTACTGCATAAAAAAAACGAGTGTGTTGTCGTGGCAGTTGGTGATCAAAGAAATAAAACAAAATAAAATCAATAAATAATAATGTCATAGACTTAAAGTCATACCTTTGAAGTCATAATGCATTGCAAGTGTTATTAGGGAATGTTGTGCTGTGTTTTCAAGCGCTTCAATGTGCTGCTCTGCAAGGTTTGGAGACAGCGGGTGCGTTCACGGAGATCATGAGCAGCCGGAGATCAAGAGCAGCCGCCGCAGGGGAGGGATACCATGGTAAATAGGTTACCTATTTACCATGGTATCTCTCCCCTGGGTGCGTTGTGTTTTCGTGAGCAATAATGCAGGAAAGCAGCGGGCGGGATGGCGAGCTTGTCCTGCTGCTCCAACACAAGCTACCTTAAGAGCCGGTACGATGCGGGCAATGGGTGAAGTTCGTCAGGAGTACTGCATAAAAAAAACGAGTGTGTTGTCGTGGCAGTTGGTGATCAAAGAAATAAAACAAAATAAAATCAATAAATAATAATGTCATAGACTTAAAGTCATACCTTTGAAGTCATAATGCATTGCAAGTGTTATTAGGGAATGTTGTGCTGTGTTTTCAAGCGCTTCAATGTGCTGCTCTGCAAGGTTTGGAGACAGCGGGTGCGTTCACGGAGATCATGAGCAGCCGGAGATCAAGAGCAGCCGCCGCAGGGGAGGGATACCATGGTAAATAGGTTACCTATTTACCATGGTATCTCTCCCCTGGGTGCGTTGTGTTTTCGTGAGCAATAATGCAGGAAAGCAGCGGGCGGGATGGCGAGCTTGTCCTGCTGCTCCGACACAAGCTACCTTAAGAGCCGGTACGGTGCGGGCAATGGGTGAAGTTCGTCAGGAGTACTGCATAAAAAAAACGAGTGTGTTGTCGTGGCAGTTGGTGATCAAAGAAATAAAACAAAATAAAATCAATAAATAATAATGTCATAGACTTAAAGTCATACCTTTGAAGTCATAATGCATTGCAAGTGTTATTAGGGAATGTTGTGCTGTGTTTTCAAGCGCTTCAATGTGCTGCTCTGCAAGGTTTGGAGACAGCGGGTGCGTTCACGGAGATCATGAGCAGCCGGAGATCAAGAGCAGCCGCCGCAGGGGAGGGATACCATGGTAAATAGGTTACCTATTTACCATGGTATCTCTCCCCTGGGTGCGTTGTGTTTTCGTGAGCAATAATGCAGGAAAGCAGCGGGCGGGATGGCGAGCTTGTCCTGCTGCTCCAACACAAGCTACCTTAAGAGCCGGTACGATGCGGGCAATGGGTGAAGTTCGTCAGTACTGCATAAAAAAAACGAGTGTGTTGTCGTGGCAGTTGGTGATCAAAGAAATAAAACAAAATAAAATCAATAAATAATAATGTCATAGACTTAAAGTCATACCTTTGAAGTCATAATGCATTGCAAGTGTTATTAGGGAATGTTGTGCTGTGTTTTCAAGCGCTTCAATGTGCTGCTCTGCAAGGTTTGGAGACAGCGGGTGCGTTCACGGAGATCATGAGCAGCCGGAGATCAAGAGCAGCCGCCGCAGGGGAGGGATACCATGGTAAATAGGTTACCTATTTACCATGGTATCTCTCCCCTGGGTGCGTTGTGTTTTCGTGAGCAATAATGCAGGAAAGCAGCGGGCGGGATGGCGAGCTTGTCCTGCTGCTCCAACACAAGCTACCTTAAGAGCCGGTACGATGCGGGCAATGGGTGAAGTTCGTCAGGAGTACTGCATAAAAAAAACGAGTGTGTTGTCGTGGCAGTTGGTGATCAAAGAAATAAAACAAAATAAAATCAATAAATAATAATGTCATAGACTTAAAGTCATACCTTTGAAGTCATAATGCATTGCAAGTGTTATTAGGGAATGTTGTGCTGTGTTTTCAAGCGCTTCAATGTGCTGCTCTGCAAGGTTTGGAGACAGCGGGTGCGTTCACGGAGATCATGAGCAGCCGGAGATCAAGAGCAGCCGCCGCAGGGGAGGGATACCATGGTAAATAGGTTACCTATTTACCATGGTATCTCTCCCCTGGGTGCGTTGTGTTTTCGTGAGCAATAATGCAGGAAAGCAGCGGGCGGGATGGCGAGCTTGTCCTGCTGCTCCAACACAAGCTACCTTAAGAGCCGGTACGGTGCGGGCAATGGGTGAAGTTCGTCAGGAGTACTGCATAAAAAAAACGAGTGTGTTGTCGAGGCAGTTGGTGATCAAAGAAATAAAACAAAATAAAATCAATAAATAATAATGTCATAGACTTAAAGTCATACCTTTGAAGTCATAATGCATTGCAAGTGTTATTAGGGAATGTTGTGCTGTGTTTTCAAGCGCTTCAATGTGCTGCTCTGCAAGGTTTGGAGACAGCGGGTGCGTTCACGGAGATCATGAGCAGCCGGAGATCAAGAGCAGCCGCCGCAGGGGAGGGATACCATGGTAAATAGGTTACCTATTTACCATGGTATCTCTCCCCTGGGTGCGTTGTGTTTTCGTGAGCAATAATGCAGGAAAGCAGCGGGCGGGATGGCGAGCTTGTCCTGCTGCTCCAACACAAGCTACCTTAAGAGCCGGTACGATGCGGGCAATGGGTGAAGTTCGTCAGGAGTACTGCATAAAAAAAACGAGTGTGTTGTCGTGGCAGTTGGTGATCAAAGAAATAAAACAAAATAAAATCAATAAATAATAATGTCATAGACTTAAAGTCATACCTTTGAAGTCATAATGCATTGCAAGTGTTATTAGGGAATGTTGTGCTGTGTTTTCAAGCGCTTCAATGTGCTGCTCTGCAAGGTTTGGAGACAGCGGGTGCGTTCACGGAGATCATGAGCAGCCGGAGATCAAGAGCAGCCGCCGCAGGGGAGGGATACCATGGTAAATAGGTTACCTATTTACCATGGTATCTCTCCCCTGGGTGCGTTGTGTTTTCGTGAGCAATAATGCAGGAAAGCAGCGGGCGGGATGGCGAGCTTGTCCTGCTGCTCCGACACAAGCTACCTTAAGAGCCGGTACGATGCGGGCAATGGGTGAAGTTCGTCAGGAGTACTGCATAAAAAAACGAGTGTGTTGTCGTGGCAGTTGGTGATCAAAGAAATAAAACAAAATAAAATCAATAAATAATAATGTCATAGACTTAAAGTCATACCTTTGAAGTCATAATGCATTGGAAGTGTTATTAGGGAATGTTGTGCTGTGTTTTCAAGCGCTTCAATGTGCTGCTCTGCAAGGTTTGGAGACAGCGGGTGCGTTCACGGAGATCATGAGCAGCCGGAGATCAAGAGCAGCCGCCGCAGGGGAGGGATACCATGGTAAATAGGTTACCTATTTACCATGGTATCTCTCCCCTGGGTGCGTTGTGTTTTCGTGAGCAATAATGCAGGAAAGCAGCGGGCGGGATGGCGAGCTTGTCCTGCTGCTCCAACACAAGCTACCTTAAGAGCCGGTACGATGCGGGCAATGGGTGAAGTTCGTCAGGAGTACTGCATAAAAAAAACGAGTGTGTTGTCGTGGCAGTTGGTGATCAAAGAAATAAAACAAAATAAAATCAATAAATAATAATGTCATAGACTTAAAGTCATACCTTTGAAGTCATAATGCATTGCAAGTGTTATTAGGGAATGTTGTGCTGTGTTTTCAAGCGCTTCAATGTGCTGCTCTGCAAGGTTTGGAGACAGCGGGTGCGTTCACGGAGATCATGAGCAGCCGGAGATCAAGAGCAGCCGCCGCAGGGGAGGGATACCATGGTAAATAGGTTACCTATTTACCATGGTATCTCTCCCCTGGGTGCGTTGTGTTTTCGTGAGCAATAATGCAGGAAAGCAGCGGGCGGGATGGCGAGCTTGTCCTGCTGCTCCAACACAAGCTACCTTAAGAGCCGGTACGATGCGGGCAATGGGTGAAGTTCGTCAGGAGTACTGCATAAAAAAAACGAGTGTGTTGTCGTGGCAGTTGGTGATCAAAGAAATAAAACAAAATAAAATCAATAAATAATAATGTCATAGACTTAAAGTCATACCTTTGAAGTCATAATGCATTGCAAGTGTTATTAGGGAATGTTGTGCTGTGTTTTCAAGCGCTTCAATGTGCTGCTCTGCAAGGTTTGGAGACAGCGGGTGCGTTCACGGAGATCATGAGCAGCCGGAGATCAAGAGCAGCCGCCGCAGGGGAGGGATACCATGGTAAATAGGTTACCTATTTACCATGGTATCTCTCCCCTGGGTGCGTTGTGTTTTCGTGAGCAATAATGCAGGAAAGCAGCGGGCGGGATGGCGAGCTTGTCCTGCTGCTCCAACACAAGCTACCTTAAGAGCCGGTACGATGCGGGCAATGGGTGAAGTTCGTCAGGAGTACTGCATAAAAAAAACGAGTGTGTTGTCGTGGCAGTTGGTGATCAAAGAAATAAAACAAAATAAAATCAATAAATAATAATGTCATAGACTTAAAGTCATACCTTTGAAGTCATAATGCATTGCAAGTGTTATTAGGGAATGTTGTGCTGTGTTTTCAAGCGCTTCAATGTGCTGCTCTGCAAGGTTTGAAGACAGCGGGTGCGTTCACGGAGATCATGAGCAGCCGGAGATCAAGAGCAGCCACCGCAGGGGAGGGATACCATGGTAAATAGGTTACCTATTTACCATGGTATCTCTCCCCTGGGTGCGTTGTGTTTTCGTGAGCAATAATGCAGGAAAGCAGCGGGCGGGATGGCGAGCTTGTCCTGCTTCTCCAACACAAGCTACCTTAAGAGCCGGTACGATGCGGGCAATGGGTGAAGTTCGTCAGGAGTACTGCATAAAAAAAACGAGTGTGTTGTCGTGGCAGTTGGTGATCAAAGAAATAAAACAAAATAAAATCAATAAATAATAATGTCATAGACTTAAAGTCATACCTTTGAAGTCATAATGCATTGCAAGTGTTATTAGGGAATGTTGTGCTGTGTTTTCAAGCGCTTCAATGTGCTGCTCTGCAAGGTTTGGAGACAGCGGGTGCGTTCACGGAGATCATGAGCAGCCGGAGATCAAGAGCAGCCGCCGCAGGGGAGGGATACCATGGTAAATAGGTTACCTATTTACCATGGTATCTCTCCCCTGGGTGCGTTGTGTTTTCGTGAGCAATAATGCAGGAAAGCAGCGGGCGGGATGGCGAGCTTGTCCTGCTGCTCCAACACAAGCTACCTTAAGAGCCGGTACGATGCGGGCAATGGGTGAAGTTCGTCAGGAGTACTGCATAAAAAAAACGAGTGTGTTGTCGTGGCAGTTGGTGATCAAAGAAATAAAACAAAATAAAATCAATAAATAATAATGTCATAGACTTAAAGTCATACCTTTGAAGTCATAATGCATTGCAAGTGTTATTAGGGAATGTTGTGCTGTGTTTTCAAGCGCTTCAATGTGCTGCTCTGCAAGGTTTGGAGACAGCGGGTGCGTTCACGGAGATCACGAGCAGCCGGAGATCAAGAGCAGCCGCCGCAGGGGAGGGATACCATGGTAAATAGGTTACCTATTTACCATGGTATCTCTCCCCTGGGTGCGTTGTGTTTTCGTGAGCAATAATGCAGGAAAGCAGCGGGCGGGATGGCGAGCTTGTCCTGCTGCTCCAACACAAGCTACCTTAAGAGCCGGTACGATGCGGGCAATGGGTGAAGTTCGTCAGGAGTACTGCATAAAAATACGAGTGTGTTGTCGTGGCAGTTGGTGATCAAAGAAATAAAACAAAATAAAATCAATAAATAATAATGTCATAGACTTAAAGTCATACCTTTGAAGTCATAATGCATTGCAAGTGTTATTAGGGAATGTTGTGCTGTGTTTTCAAGCGCTTCAATGTGCTGCTCTGCAAGGTTTGGAGACAGCGGGTGCGTTCACGGAGATCATGAGCAGCCGGAGATCAAGAGCAGCCGCCGCAGGGGAGGGATACCATGGTAAATAGGTTACCTATTTACCATGGTATCTCTCCCCTGGGTGCGTTGTGTTTTCGTGAGCAATAATGCAGGAAAGCAGCGGGCGGGATGGCGAGCTTGTCCTGCTGCTCCAACACAAGCTACCTTAAGAGCCGGTACGATGCGGGCAATGGGTGAAGTTCGTCAGGAGTACTGCATAAAAAAAACGAGTGTGTTGTCGTGGCAGTTGGTGATCAAAGAAATAAAACAAAATAAAATCAATAAATAATAATGTCATAGACTTAAAGTCATACCTTTGAAGTCATAATGCATTGCAAGTGTTATTAGGGAATGTTGTGCTGTGTTTTCAAGCGCTTCAATGTGCTGCTCTGCAAGGTTTGGAGACAGCGGGTGCGTTCACGGAGATCATGAGCAGCCGGAGATCAAGAGCAGCCGCCGCAGGGGAGGGATACCATGGTAAATAGGTTACCTATTTACCATGGTATCTCTCCCCTGGGTGCGTTGTGTTTTCGTGAGCAATAATGCAGGAAAGCAGCGGGCGGGATGGCGAGCTTGTCCTGCTGCTCCAACACAAGCTACCTTAAGAGCCGGTACGATGCGGGCAATGGGTGAAGTTCGTCAGGAGTACTGCATAAAAAAAACGAGTGTGTTGTCGTGGCAGTTGGTGATCAAAGAAATAAAACAAAATAAAATCAATAAATAATAATGTCTTAGACTTAAAGTCATACCTTTGAAGTCATAATGCATTGCAAGTGTTATTAGGGAATGTTGTGCTGTGTTTTCAAGCGCTTCAATGTGCTGCTCTGCAAGGTTTGGAGACAGCGGGTGCGTTCACGGAGATCATGAGCAGCCGGAGATCAAGAGCAGCCGCCGCAGGGGAGGGATACCATGGTAAATAGGTTACCTATTTACCATGGTATCTCTCCCCTGGGTGCGTTGTGTTTTCGTGAGCAATAATGCAGGAAAGCAGCGGGCGGGATGGCGAGCTTGTCCTGCTGCTCCAACACAAGCTACCTTAAGAGCCGGTACGATGCGGGCAATGGGTGAAGTTCGTCAGGAGTACTGCATAAAAAAAACGAGTGTGTTGTCGTGGCAGTTGGTGATCAAAGAAATAAAACAAAATAAAATCAATAAATAATAATGTCATAGACTTAAAGTCATACCTTTGAAGTCATAATGCATTGCAAGTGTTATTAGGGAATGTTGTGCTGTGTTTTCAAGCGCTTCAATGTGCTGCTCTGCAAGGTTTGGAGACAGCGGGTGCGTTCACGGAGATCATGAGCAGCCGGAGATCAAGAGCAGCCGCCGCAGGGGAGGGATACCATGGTAAATAGGTTACCTATTTACCATGGTATCTCTCCCCTGGGTGCGTTGTGTTTTCGTGAGCAATAATGCAGGAAAGCAGCGGGCGGGATGGCGAGCTTGTCCTGCTGCTCCGACACAAGCTACCTTAAGAGCCGGTACGATGCGGGCAATGGGTGAAGTTCGTCAGGAGTACTGCATAAAAAAAACGAGTGTGTTGTCGTGGCAGTTGGTGATCAAAGAAATAAAACAAAATAAAATCAATAAATAATAATGTCATAGACTTAAAGTCATACCTTTGAAGTCATAATGCATTGCAAGTGTTATTAGGGAATGTTGTGCTGTGTTTTCAAGCGCTTCAATGTGCTGCTGTGCAAGGTTTGGAGACAGCGGGTGCGTTCACGGAGATCATGAGCAGCCGGAGATCAAGAGCAGCCGCCGCAGGGGAGGGATACCATGGTAAATAGGTTACCTATTTACCATGGTATCTCTCCCCTGGGTGCGTTGTGTTTTCGTGAGCAATAATGCAGGAAAGCAGCGGGCGGGATGGCGAGCTTGTCCTGCTGCTCCGACACAAGCTACCTTAAGAGCCGGTACGATGCGGGCAATGGGTGAAGTTCGTCAGGAGTACTGCATAAAAAAAACGAGTGTGTTGTCGTGGCAGTTGGTGATCAAAGAAATAAAACAAAATAAAATCAATAAATAATAATGTCTTAGACTTAAAGTCATACCTTTGAAGTCATAATGCATTGCAAGTGTTATTAGGGAATGTTGTGCTGTGTTTTCAAGCGCTTCAATGTGCTGCTCTGCAAGGTTTGGAGACAGCGGGTGCGTTCACGGAGATCATGAGCAGCCGGAGATCAAGAGCAGCCGCCGCAGGGGAGGGATACCATGGTAAATAGGTTACCTATTTACCATGGTATCTCTCCCCTGGGTGCGTTGTGTTTTCGTGAGCAATAATGCAGGAAAGCAGCGGGCGGGATGGCGAGCTTGTCCTGCTGCTCCAACACAAGCTACCTTAAGAGCCGGTACGATGCGGGCAATGGGTGAAGTTCGTCAGGAGTACTGCATAAAAAAAACGAGTGTGTTGTCGTGGCAGTTGGTGATCAAAGAAATAAAACAAAATAAAATCAATAAATAATAATGTCATAGACTTAAAGTCATACCTTTGAAGTCATAATGCATTGCAAGTGTTATTAGGGAATGTTGTGCTGTGTTTTCAAGCGCTTCAATGTGCTGCTCTGCAAGGTTTGGAGACAGCGGGTGCGTTCACGGAGATCATGAGCAGCCGGAGATCAAGAGCAGCCGCCGCAGGGGAGGGATACCATGGTAAATAGGTTACCTATTTACCATGGTATCTCTCCCCTGGGTGCGTTGTGTTTTGGTGAGCAATAATGCAGGAAAGCAGCGGGCGGGATGGCGAGCTTGTCCTGCTGCTCCAACACAAGCTACCTTAAGAGCCGGTACGATGCGGGCAATGGGTGAAGTTCGTCAGGAGTACTGCATAAAAAAAACGAGTGTGTTGTCGTGGCAGTTGGTGATCAAAGAAATAAAACAAAATAAAATCAATAAATAATAATGTCATAGACTTAAAGTCATACCTTTGAAGTCATAATGCATTGCAAGTGTTATTAGGGAATGTTGTGCTGTGTTTTCAAGCGCTTCAATGTGCTGCTCTGCAAGGTTTGGAGACAGCGGGTGCGTTCACGGAGATCATGAGCAGCCGGAGATCAAGAGCAGCCGCCGCAGGGGAGGGATACCATGGTAAATAGGTTACCTATTTACCATGGTATCTCTCCCCTGGGTGCGTTGTGTTTTCGTGAGCAATAATGCAGGAAAGCAGCGGGCGGGATGGCGAGCTTGTCCTGCTGCTCCAACACAAGCTACCTTAAGAGCCGGTACGATGCGGGCAATGGGTGAAGTTCGTCAGGAGTACTGCATAAAAAAAACGAGTGTGTTGTCGTGGCAGTTGGTGATCAAAGAAATAAAACAAAATAAAATCAATAAATAATAATGTCATAGACTTAAAGTCATACCTTTGAAGTCATAATGCATTGCAAGTGTTATTAGGGAATGTTGTGCTGTGTTTTCAAGCGCTTCAATGTGCTGCTCTGCAAGGTTTGGAGACAGCGGGTGCGTTCACGGAGATCATGAGCAGCCGGAGATCAAGAGCAGCCGCCGCAGGGGAGGGATACCATGGTAAATAGGTTACCTATTTACCATGGTATCTCTCCCCTGGGTGCGTTGTGTTTTCGTGAGCAATAATGCAGGAAAGCAGCGGGCGGGATGGCGAGCTTGTCCTGCTGCTCCAACACAAGCTACCTTAAGAGCCGGTACGATGCGGGCAATGGGTGAAGTTCGTCAGGAGTACTGCATAAAAAAAACGAGTGTGTTGTCGTGGCAGTTGGTGATCAAAGAAATAAAACAAAATAAAATCAATAAATAATAATGTCATAGACTTAAAGTCATACCTTTGAAGTCATAATGCATTGCAAGTGTTATTAGGGAATGTTGTGCTGTGTTTTCAAGCGCTTCAATGTGCTGCTCTGCAAGGTTTGGAGACAGCGGGTGCGTTCACGGAGATCATGAGCAGCCGGAGATCAAGAGCAGCCGCCGCAGGGGAGGGATACCATGGTAAATAGGTTACCTATTTACCATGGTATCTCTCCCCTGGGTGCGTTGTGTTTTCGTGAGCAATAATGCAGGAAAGCAGCGGGCGGGATGGCGAGCTTGTCCTGCTGCTCCAACACAAGCTACCTTAAGAGCCGGTACGATGCGGGCAATGGGTGAAGTTCGTCAGGAGTACTGCATAAAAAAACGAGTGTGTTGTCGTGGCAGTTGGTGATCAAAGAAATAAAACAAAATAAAATCAATAAATAATAATGTCATAGACTTAAAGTCATACCTTTGAAGTCATAATGCATTGCAAGTGTTATTAGGGAATGTTGTGCTGTGTTTTCAAGCGCTTCAATGTGCTGCTCTGCAAGGTTTGGAGACAGCGGGTGCGTTCACGGAGATCACGAGCAGCCGGAGATCAAGAGCAGCCGCCGCAGGGGAGGGATACCATGGTAAATAGGTTACCTATTTACCATGGTATCTCTCCCCTGGGTGCGTTGTGTTTTGGTGAGCAATAATGCAGGAAAGCAGCGGGCGGGATGGCGAGCTTGTCCTGCTGCTCCAACACAAGCTACCTTAAGAGCCGGTACGATGCGGGCAATGGGTGAAGTTCGTCAGGAGTACTGCATAAAAAAAACGAGTGTGTTGTCGTGGCAGTTGGTGATCAAAGAAATAAAACAAAATAAAATCAATAAATAATAATGTCATAGACATAAAGTCATACCTTTGAAGTCATAATGCATTGCAAGTGTTATTAGGGAATGTTGTGCTGTGTTTTCAAGCGCTTCAATGTGCTGCTCTGCAAGGTTTGGAGACAGCGGGTGCGTTCACGGAGATCATGAGCAGCCGGAGATCAAGAGCAGCCGCCGCAGGGGAGGGATACCATGGTTAAATAGGTTACCTATTTACCATGGTATCTCTCCCCTGGGTGCGTTGTGTTTTCGTGAGCAATAATGCAGGAAAGCAGCGGGCGGGATGGCGAGCTTGTCCTGCTGCTCCAACACAAGCTACCTTAAGAGCCGGTACGATGCGGGCAATGGGTGAAGTTCGTCAGGAGTACTGCATAAAAAAACGAGTGTGTTGTCGTGGCAGTTGGTGATCAAAGAAATAAAACAAAATAAAATCAATAAATAATAATGTCATAGACTTAAAGTCATACCTTTGAAGTCATAATGCATTGCAAGTGTTATTAGGGAATGTTGTGCTGTGTTTTCAAGCGCTTCAATGTGCTGCTCTGCAAGGTTTGGAGACAGCGGGTGCGTTCACGGAGATCATGAGCAGCCGGAGATCAAGAGCAGCCGCCGCAGGGGAGGGATACCATGGTAAATAGGTTACCTATTTACCATGGTATCTCTCCCCTGGGTGCGTTGTGTTTTCGTGAGCAATAATGCAGGAAAGCAGCGGGCGGGATGGCGAGCTTGTCCTGCTGCTCCAACACAAGCTACCTTAAGAGCCGGTACGATGCGGGCAATGGGTGAAGTTCGTCAGGAGTACTGCATAAAAAAACGAGTGTGTTGTCGTGGCAGTTGGTGATCAAAGAAATAAAACAAAATAAAATCAATAAATAATAATGTCATAGACTTAAAATCATACCTTTGAAGTCATAATGCATTGCAAGTGTTATTAGGGAATGTTGTGCTGTGTTTTCAAGCGCTTCAATGTGCTGCTCTGCAAGGTTTGGAGACAGCGGGTGCGTTCACGGAGATCATGAGCAGCCGGAGATCAAGAGCAGCCGCCGCAGGGGAGGGATCTCTCCCCTGGGTGCGTTGTGTTTTCGTGAGCAATAATGCAGGAAAGCAGCGGGCGGGATGGCGAGCTTGTCCTGCTGCTCCAACACAAGCTACCTTAAGAGCCGGTACGATGCGGGCAATGGGTGAAGTTCGTCAGGAGTACTGCATAAAAAAAACGAGTGTGTTGTCGTGGCAGTTGGTGATCAAAGAAATAAAACAAAATAAAATCAATAAATAATAATGTCATAGACTTAAAGTCATACCTTTGAAGTCATAATGCATTGCAAGTGTTATTAGGGAATGTTGTGCTGTGTTTTCAAGCGCTTCAATGTGCTGCTCTGCAAGGTTTGGAGACAGCGGGTGCGTTCACGGAGATCATGAGCAGCCGGAGATCAAGAGCAGCCGCCGCAGGGGAGTTGTGTTTTCGTGAGCAATAATGCAGGAAAGCAGCGGGCGGGATGGCGAGCTTGTCCTGCTGCTCCAACACAAGCTACCTTAAGAGCCGGTACGATGCGGGCAATGGGTGAAGTTCGTCAGGAGTACTGCATAAAAAAAAACGAGTGTGTTGTCGTGGCAGTTGGTGATCAAAGAAATAAAACAAAATAAAATCAATAAATAATAATGTCATAGACTTAAAGTCATACCTTTGAAGTCATAATGCATTGCAAGTGTTATTAGGGAATGTTGTGCTGTGTTTTCAAGCGCTTCAATGTGCTGCTCTGCAAGGTTTGGAGACAGCGGGTGCGTTCACGGAGATCATGAGCAGCCGGAGATCAAGAGCAGCCGCCGCAGGGGAGGGATACCATGGTAAATAGGTTAACTATTTACCATGGTATCTCTCCCCTGGGTGCGTTGTGTTTTCGTGAGCAATAATGCAGGAAAGCAGCGGGCGGGATGGCGAGCTTGTCCTGCTGCTCCAACACAAGCTACCTTAAGAGCCGGTACGATGCGGGCAATGGGTGAAGTTCGTCAGGAGTACTGC
This sequence comes from Acipenser ruthenus, assembly GCF_902713425.1. Lineage (NCBI taxonomy): Eukaryota > Metazoa > Chordata > Actinopteri > Acipenseriformes > Acipenseridae > Acipenser > Acipenser ruthenus. The sequence continues at coordinate 39,538,770 of NC_081193.1, read as the reverse complement.
ATAAAAAAACGAGTGTGTTGTCGTGGCAGTTGGTGATCAAAGAAATAAAACAAAATAAAATCAATAAATAATAATGTCATAGACTTAAAGTCATACCTTTGAAGTCATAATGCATTGCAAGTGTTATTAGGGAATGTTGTGCTGTGTTTTCAAGCGCTTCAATGTGCTGCTCTGCAAGGTTTGGAGACAGCGGGTGCGTTCACGGAGATCATGAGCAGCCGGAGATCAAGAGCAGCCGCCGCAGGGGAGGGATACTCTCCCCTGGGTGCGTTGTGTTTTGGTGAGCAATAATGCAGGAAAGCAGCGGGCGGGATGGCGAGCTTGTCCTGCTGCTCCAACACAAGCTACCTTAAGAGCCGGTACGATGCGGGCAATGGGTGAAGTTCGTCAGGAGTGCTGCATAAAAAAACGAGTGTGTTGTCGTGGCAGTTGGTGATCAAAGAAATAAAACAAAATAAAATCAATAAATAATAATGTCATAGACTTAAAGTCATACCTTTGAAGTCATAATGCATTGCAAGTGTTATTAGGGAATGTTGTGCTGTGTTTTCAAGCGCTTCAATGTGCTGCTCTGCAAGGTTTGGAGACAGCGGGTGCGTTCACGGAGATCATGAGCAGCCGGAGATCAAGAGCAGCCGCCGCAGGGGAGGGATACTCTCCCCTGGGTGCGTTGTGTATAGGTTACCTATTTACCATGGTATCTCTCCCCTGGGTGCGTTGTGTTTTCGTGAGCAATAATGCAGGAAAGCAGCGGGCGGGATGGCGAGCTTGTCCTGCTGCTCCAACACAAGCTACCTTAAGAGCCGGTACGATGCGGGCAATGGGTGAAGTTCGTCAGGAGTACTGCATAAAAAAACGAGTGTGTTGTCGTGGCAGTTGGTGATCAAAGAAATAAAACAAAATAAAATCAATAAATAATAATGTCATAGACTTAAAGTCATACCTTTGAAGTCATAATGCATTGCAAGTGTTATTAGGGAATGTTGTGCTGTGTTTTCAAGCGCTTCAATGTGCTGCTCTGCAAGGTTTGGAGACAGCGGGTGCGTTCACGGAGATCATGAGCAGCCGGAGATCAAGAGCAGCCGCCGCAGGGGAGGGATACTCTCCCCTGGGTGCGTTGTGTTTTCGTGAGCAATAATGCAGGAAAGCAGCGGGCGGGATGGCGAGCTTGTCCTGCTGCTCCAACACAAGCTACCTTAAGAGCCGGTACGATGCGGGCAATGGGTGAAGTTCGTCAGGAGTACTGCATAAAAAAAACGAGTGTGTTGTCGTGGCAGTTGGTGATCAAAGAAATAAAACAAAATAAAATCAATAAATAATAATGTCATAGACTTAAAGTCATACCTTTGAAGTCATAATGCATTGCAAGTGTTATTAGGGAATGTTGTGCTGTGTTTTCAAGCGCTTCAATGTGCTGCTCTGCAAGGTTTGGAGACAGCGGGTGCGTTCACGGAGATCATGAGCAGCCGGAGATCAAGAGCAGCCGCCGCAGGGGAGGGATACCATGGTAAATAGGTTACCTATTTACCATGGTATCTCTCCCCTGGGTGCGTTGTGTTTTCGTGAGCAATAATGCAGGAAAGCAGCGGGCGGGATGGCGAGCTTGTCCTGCTGCTCCAACACAAGCTACCTTAAGAGCCGGTACGATGCGGGCAATGGGTGAAGTTCGTCAGGAGTACTGCATAAAAAAAACGAGTGTGTTGTCGTGGCAGTTGGTGATCAAAGAAATAAAACAAAATAAAATCAATAAATAATAATGTCATAGACTTAAAGTCATACCTTTGAAGTCATAATGCATTGCAAGTGTTATTAGGGAATGTTGTGCTGTGTTTTCAAGCGCTTCAATGTGCTGCTCTGCAAGGTTTGGAGACAGCGGGTGCGTTCACGGAGATCATGAGCAGCCGGAGATCAAGAGCAGCCGCCGCAGGGGAGGGATACCATGGTAAATAGGTTACCTATTTACCATGGTATCTCTCCCCTGGGTGCGTTGTGTTTTGGTGAGCAATAATGCAGGAAAGCAGCGGGCGGGATGGCGAGCTTGTCCTGCTGCTCCAACACAAGCTACCTTAAGAGCCGGTACGATGCGGGCAATGGGTGAAGTTCGTCAGGAGTACTGCATAAAAAAAACGAGTGTGTTGTCGTGGCAGTTGGTGATCAAAGAAATAAAACAAAATAAAATCAATAAATAATAATGTCATAGACTTAAAGTCATACCTTTGAAGTCATAATGCATTGCAAGTGTTATTAGGGAATGTTGTGCTGTGTTTTCAAGCGCTTCAATGTGCTGCTCTGCAAGGTTTGGAGACAGCGGGTGCGTTCACGGAGATCATGAGCAGCCGGAGATCAAGAGCAGCCGCCGCAGGGGAGGGATACCATGGTAAATAGGTTACCTATTTACCATGGTATCTCTCCCCTGGGTGCGTTGTGTTTTCGTGAGCAATAATGCAGGAAAGCAGCGGGCGGGATGGCGAGCTTGTCCTGCTGCTCCAACACAAGCTACCTTAAGAGCCGGTACGATGCGGGCAATGGGTGAAGTTCGTCAGGAGTACTGCATAAAAAAAACGAGTGTGTTGTCGTGGCAGTTGGTGATCAAAGAAATAAAACAAAATAAAATCAATAAATAATAATGTCATAGACTTAAAGTCATACCTTTGAAGTCATAATGCATTGCAAGTGTTATTAGGGAATGTTGTGCTGTGTTTTCAAGCGCTTCAATGTGCTGCTCTGCAAGGTTTGGTGACAGCGGGTGCGTTCACGGAGATCATGAGCAGCCGGAGATCAAGAGCAGCCGCCGCAGGGGAGGGATACTCTCCCCTGGGTGCGTTGTGTTTTGGTGAGCAATAATGCAGGAAAGCAGCGGGCGGGATGGCGAGCTTGTCCTGCTGCTCCAACACAAGCTACCTTAAGAGCCGGTAAGATGCGGGCAATGGGTGAAGTTCGTCAGGAGTGCTGCATAAAAAAACGAGTGTGTTGTCGTGGCAGTTGGTGATCAAAGAAATAAAACAAAATAAAATCAATAAATAATAATGTCATAGACTTAAAGTCATACCTTTGAAGTCATAATGCATTGCAAGTGTTATTAGGGAATGTTGTGCTGTGTTTTCAAGCGCTTCAATGTGCTGCTCTGCAAGGTTTGGAGACAGCGGGTGCGTTCACGGAGATCATGAGCAGCCGGAGATCAAGAGCAGCCGCCGCAGGGGAGGGATACCATGGTAAATAGGTTAACTATTTACCATGGTATCTCTCCCCTGGGTGCGTTGTGTTTTCGTGAGCAATAATGCAGGAAAGCAGCGGGCGGGATGGCGAGCTTGTCCTGCTGCTCCAACACAAGCTACCTTAAGAGCCGGTACGATGCGGGCAATGGGTGAAGTTCGTCAGGAGTACTGCATAAAAAAAACGAGTGTGTTGTCGTGGCAGTTGGTGATCAAAGAAATAAAACAAAATAAAATCAATAAATAATAATGTCATAGACTTAAAGTCATACCTTTGAAGTCATAATGCATTGCAAGTGTTATTAGGGAATGTTGTGCTGTGTTTTCAAGCGCTTCAATGTGCTGCTCTGCAAGGTTTGGAGACAGCGGGTGCGTTCACGGAGATCATGAGCAGCCGGAGATCAAGAGCAGCCGCCGCAGGGGAGGGATACCATGGTAAATAGGTTACCTATTTACCATGGTATCTCTCCCCTGGGTGCGTTGTGTTTTCGTGAGCAATAATGCAGGAAAGCAGCGGGCGGGATGGCGAGCTTGTCCTGCTGCTCCGACACAAGCTACCTTAAGAGCCGGTACGATGCGGGCAATGGGTGAAGTTCGTCAGGAGTACTGCATAAAAAAAACGAGTGTGTTGTCGTGGCAGTTGGTGATCAAAGAAATAAAACAAAATAAAATCAATAAATAATAATGTCATAGACTTAAAGTCATACCTTTGAAGTCATAATGCATTGCAAGTGTTATTAGGGAATGTTGTGCTGTGTTTTCAAGCGCTTCAATGTGCTGCTCTGCAAGGTTTGGAGACAGCGGGTGCGTTCACGGAGATCATGAGCAGCCGGAGATCAAGAGCAGCCGCCGCAGGGGAGGGATACCATGGTAAATAGGTTACCTATTTACGATGGTATCTCTCCCCTGGGTGCGTTGTGTTTTCGTGAGCAATAATGCAGGAAAGCAGCGGGCGGGATGGCGAGCTTGTCCTGCTGCTCCAACACAAGCTACCTTAAGAGCCGGTACGATGCGGGCAATGGGTGAAGTTCGTCAGGAGTACTGCATAAAAAAAACGAGTGTGTTGTCGTGGCAGTTGGTGATCAAAGAAATAAAACAAAATAAAATCAATAAATAATAATGTCATAGACTTAAAGTCATACCTTTGAAGTCATAATGCATTGCAAGTGTTATTAGGGAATGTTGTGCTGTGTTTTCAAGCGCTTCAATGTGCTGCTCTGCAAGGTTTGGAGACAGCGGGTGCGTTCACGGAGATCATGAGCAGCCGGAGATCAAGAGCAGCCGCCGCAGGGGAGGGATACCATGGTAAATAGGTTACCTATTTACCATGGTATCTCTCCCCTGGGTGCGTTGTGTTTTCGTGAGCAATAATGCAGGAAAGCAGCGGGCGGGATGGCGAGCTTGTCCTGCTGCTCCAACACAAGCTACCTTAAGAGCCGGTACGATGCGGGCAATGGGTGAAGTTCGTCAGAAGTACTGCATAAAAAAACGAGTGTGTTGTCGTGGCAGTTGGTGATCAAAGAAATAAAACAAAATAAAATCAATAAATAATAATGTCATAGACTTAAAGTCATACCTTTGAAGTCATAATGCATTGCAAGTGTTATTAGGGAATGTTGTGCTGTGTTTTCAAGCGCTTCAATGTGCTGCTCTGCAAGGTTTGGAGACAGCGGGTGCGTTCACGGAGATCATGAGCAGCCGGAGATCAAGAGCAGCCGCCGCAGGGGAGGGATACCATGGTAAATAGGTTACCTATTTACCATGGTATCTCTCCCCTGGGTGCGTTGTGTTTTCGTGAGCAATAATGCAGGAAAGCAGCGGGCGGGATGGCGAGCTTGTCCTGCTGCTCCAACACAAGCTACCTTAAGAGCCGGTACGATGCGGGCAATGGGTGAAGTTCGTCAGGAGTACTGCATAAAAAAAACGAGTGTGTTGTCGTGGCAGTTGGTGATCAAAGAAATAAAACAAAATAAAATCAATAAATAATAATGTCATAGACTTAAAGTCATACCTTTGAAGTCATAATGCATTGCAAGTGTTATTAGGGAATGTTGTGCTGTGTTTTCAAGCGCTTCAATGTGCTGCTCTGCAAGGTTTGGAGACAGCGGGTGCGTTCACGGAGATCATGAGCAGCCGGAGATCAAGAGCAGCCGCCGCAGGGGAGGGATACCATGGTAAATAGGTTACCTATTTACCATGGTATCTCTCCCCTGGGTGCGTTGTGTTTTCGTGAGCAATAATGCAGGAAAGCAGCGGGCGGGATGGCGAGCTTGTCCTGCTGCTCCGACACAAGCTACCTTAAGAGCCGGTACGATGCGGGCAATGGGTGAAGTTCGTCAGGAGTACTGCATAAAAAAAACGAGTGTGTTGTCGTGGCAGTTGGTGATCAAAGAAATAAAACAAAATAAAATCAATAAATAATAATGTCATAGACTTAAAGTCATACCTTTGAAGTCATAATGCATTGCAAGTGTTATTAGGGAATGTTGTGCTGTGTTTTCAAGCGCTTCAATGTGCTGCTCTGCAAGGTTTGGAGACAGCGGGTGCGTTCACGGAGATCATGAGCAGCCGGAGATCAAGAGCAGCCGCCGCAGGGGAGGGATACCATGGTAAATAGGTTACCTATTTACCATGGTATCTCTCCCCTGGGTGCGTTGTGTTTTCGTGAGCAATAATGCAGGAAAGCAGCGGGCGGGATGGCGAGCTTGTCCTGCTGCTCCAACACAAGCTACCTTAAGAGCCGGTACGATGCGGGCAATGGGTGAAGTTCGTCAGGAGTACTGCATAAAAAAAACGAGTGTGTTGTCGTGGCAGTTGGTGATCAAAGAAATAAAACAAAATAAAATCAATAAATAATAATGTCATAGACTTAAAGTCATACCTTTGAAGTCATAATGCATTGCAAGTGTTATTAGGGAATGTTGTGCTGTGTTTTCAAGCGCTTCAATGTGCTGCTCTGCAAGGTTTGGAGACAGCGGGTGCGTTCACGGAGATCATGAGCAGCCGGAGATCAAGAGCAGCCGCCGCAGGGGAGGGATACCATGGTAAATAGGTTACCTATTTACCATGGTATCTCTCCCCTGGGTGCGTTGTGTTTTCGTGAGCAATAATGCAGGAAAGCAGCGGGCGGGATGGCGAGCTTGTCCTGCTGCTCCAACACAAGCTACCTTAAGAGCCGGTACGATGCGGGCAATGGGTGAAGTTCGTCAGGAGTACTGCATAAAAAAAACGAGTGTGTTGTCGTGGCAGTTGGTGATCAAAGAAATAAAACAAAATAAAATCAATAAATAATAATGTCATAGACTTAAAGTCATACCTTTGAAGTCATAATGCATTGCAAGTGTTATTAGGGAATGTTGTGCTGTGTTTTCAAGCGCTTCAATGTGCTGCTCTGCAATGTTTGGAGACAGCGGGTGCGTTCACTGAGATCATTAGCAGCCGGAGATCAAGAGCAGCCGCCGCAGGGGAGGGCTACCATGGTAAATAGGTTACCTATTTACCATGGTATCTCTCCCCTGGGTGCGTTGTGTTTTCGTGAGCAATAATGCAGGAAAGCAGCGGGCGGGATGGCGAGCTTGTCCTGCTGCTCCAACACAAGCTACCTTAAGAGCCGGTACGATGCGGGCAATGGGTGAAGTTCGTCAGGAGTACTGCATAAAAAAAACGAGTGTGTTGTCGTGGCAGTTGGTGATCAAAGAAATAAAACAAAATAAAATCAATAAATAATAATGTCATAGACTTAAAGTCATACCTTTGAAGTCATAATGCATTGCAAGTGTTATTAGGGAATGTTGTGCTGTGTTTTCAAGCGCTTCAATGTGCTGCTCTGCAAGGTTTGGAGACAGCGGGTGCGTTCACGGAGATCATGAGCAGCCGGAGATCAAGAGCAGCCGCCGCAGGGGAGGGATACCATGGTAAATAGGTTACCTATTTACCATGGTATCTCTCCCCTGGGTGCGTTGTGTTTTCGTGAGCAATAATGCAGGAAAGCAGCGGGCGGGATGGCGAGCTTGTCCTGCTGCTCCAACACAAGCTACCTTAAGAGCCGGTACGATGCGGGCAATGGGTGAAGTTCGTCAGGAGTACTGCATAAAAAAAACGAGTGTGTTGTCGTGGCAGTTGGTGATCAAAGAAATAAAACAAAATAAAATCAATAAATAATAATGTCATAGACTTAAAGTCATACCTTTGAAGTCATAATGCATTGCAAGTGTTATTAGGGAATGTTGTGCTGTGTTTTCAAGCGCTTCAATGTGCTGCTCTGCAAGGTTTGGAGACAGCGGGTGCGTTCACGGAGATCATGAGCAGCCGGAGATCAAGAGCAGCCGCCGCAGGGGAGGGATACCATGGTAAATAGGTTACCTATTTACCATGGTATCTCTCCCCTGGGTGCGTTGTGTTTTCGTGAGCAATAATGCAGGAAAGCAGCGGGCGGGATGGCGAGCTTGTCCTGCTGCTCCGACACAAGCTACCTTAAGAGCCGGTACGATGCGGGCAATGGGTGAAGTTCGTCAGGAGTACTGCATAAAAAAAACGAGTGTGTTGTCGTGGCAGTTGGTGATCAAAGAAATAAAACAAAATAAAATCAATAAATAAAAATGTCATAGACTTAAAGTCATACCTTTGAAGTCATAATGCATTGCAAGTGTTATTAGGGAATGTTGTGCTGTGTTTTCAAGCGCTTCAATGTGCTGCTCTGCAAGGTTTGGAGACAGCGGGTGCGTTCACGGAGATCATGAGCAGCCGGAGATCAAGAGCAGCCGCCGCAGGGGAGGGATACCATGGTAAATAGGTTACCTATTTACCATGGTATCTCTCCCCTGGGTGCGTTGTGTTTTCGTGAGCAATAATGCAGGAAAGCAGCGGGCGGGATGGCGAGCTTGTCCTGCTGCTCCAACACAAGCTACCTTAAGAGCCGGTACGATGCGGGCAATGGGTGAAGTTCGTCAGGAGTACTGCATAAAAAAAACGAGTGTGTTGTCGTGGCAGTTGGTGATCAAAGAAATAAAACAAAATAAAATCAATAAATAATAATGTCATAGACTTAAAGTCATACCTTTGAAGTCATAATGCATTGCAAGTGTTATTAGGGAATGTTGTGCTGTGTTTTCAAGCGCTTCAATGTGCTGCTCTGCAAGGTTTGGAGACAGCGGGTGCGTTCACGGAGATCATGAGCAGCCGGAGATCAAGAGCAGCCGCCGCAGGGGAGGGATACCATGGTAAATAGGTTACCTATTTACCATGGTATCTCTCCCCTGGGTGCGTTGTGTTTTCGTGAGCAATAATGCAGGAAAGCAGCGGGCGGGATGGCGAGCTTGTCCTGCTGCTCCAACACAAGCTACCTTAAGAGCCGGTACGATGCGGGCAATGGGTGAAGTTCGTCAGGAGTACTGCATAAAAAAAACGAGTGTGTTGTCGTGGCAGTTGGTGATCAAAGAAATAAAACAAAATAAAATCAATAAATAATAATGTCATAGACTTAAAGTCATACCTTTGAAGTCATAATGCATTGCAAGTGTTATTAGGGAATGTTGTGCTGTGTTTTCAAGCGCTTCAATGTGCTGCTCTGCAATGTTTGGAGACAGCGGGTGCGTTCACTGAGATCATTAGCAGCCGGAGATCAAGAGCAGCCGCCGCAGGGGAGGGCTACCATGGTAAATAGGTTACCTATTTACCATGGTATCTCTCCCCTGGGTGCGTTGTGTTTTCGTGAGCAATAATGCAGGAAAGCAGCGGGCGGGATGGCGAGCTTGTCCTGCTGCTCCAACACAAGCTACCTTAAGAGCCGGTACGATGCGGGCAATGGGTGAAGTTCGTCAGGAGTACTGCATAAAAAAAACGAGTGTGTTGTCGTGGCAGTTGGTGATCAAAGAAATAAAACAAAATAAAATCAATAAATAATAATGTCATAGACTTAAAGTCATACCTTTGAAGTCATAATGCATTGCAAGTGTTATTAGGGAATGTTGTGCTGTGTTTTCAAGCGCTTCAATGTGCTGCTCTGCAATGTTTGGAGACAGCGGGTGCGTTCACTGAGATCATTAGCAGCCGGAGATCAAGAGCAGCCGCCGCAGGGGAGGGCTACCATGGTAAATAGGTTACCTATTTACCATGGTATCTCTCCCCTGGGTGCGTTGTGTTTTCGTGAGCAATAATGCAGGAAAGCAGCGGGCGGGATGGCGAGCTTGTCCTGCTGCTCCAACACAAGCTACCTTAAGAGCCGGTACGATGCGGGCAATGGGTGAAGTTCGTCAGGAGTACTGCATAAAAAAAACGAGTGTGTTGTCGTGGCAGTTGGTGATCAAAGAAATAAAACAAAATAAAATCAATAAATAATAATGTCATAGACTTAAAGTCATACCTTTGAAGTCATAATGCATTGCAAGTGTTATTAGGGAATGTTGTGCTGTGTTTTCAAGCGCTTCAATGTGCTGCTCTGCAAGGTTTGGAGACAGCGGGTGCGTTCACGGAGATCATGAGCAGCCGGAGATCAAGAGCAGCCGCCGCAGGGGAGGGATACCATGGTAAATAGGTTACCTATTTACCATGGTATCTCTCCCCTGGGTGCGTTGTGTTTTCGTGAGCAATAATGCAGGAAAGCAGCGGGCGGGATGGCGAGCTTGTCCTGCTGCTCCAACACAAGCTACCTTAAGAGCCGGTACGGTGCGGGCAATGGGTGAAGTTCGTCAGGAGTACTGCATAAAAAAAACGAGTGTGTTGTCGTGGCAGTTGGTGATCAAAGAAATAAAACAAAATAAAATCAATAAATAATAATGTCATAGACTTAAAGTCATACCTTTGAAGTCATAATGCATTGCAAGTGTTATTAGGGAATGTTGTGCTGTGTTTTCAAGCGCTTCAATGTGCTGCTCTGCAAGGTTTGGAGACAGCGGGTGCGTTCACGGAGATCATGAGCAGCCGGAGATCAAGAGCAGCCGCCGCAGGGGAGGGATACCATGGTAAATAGGTTACCTATTTACCATGGTATCTCTCCCCTGGGTGCGTTGTGTTTTCGTGAGCAATAATGCAGGAAAGCAGCGGGCGGGATGGCGAGCTTGTCCTGCTGCTCCAACACAAGCTACCTTAAGAGCCGGTACGATGCGGGCAATGGGTGAAGTTCGTCAGGAGTACTGCATAAAAAAAACGAGTGTGTTGTCGTGGCAGTTGGTGATCAAAGAAATAAAACAAAATAAAATCAATAAATAATAATGTCATAGACTTAAAGTCATACCTTTGAAGTCATAATGCATTGCAAGTGTTATTAGGGAATGTTGTGCTGTGTTTTCAAGCGCTTCAATGTGCTGCTCTGCAAGGTTTGGAGACAGCGGGTGCGTTCACGGAGATCATGAGCAGCCGGAGATCAAGAGCAGCCGCCGCAGGGGAGGGATACCATGGTAAATAGGTTACCTATTTACCATGGTATCTCTCCCCTGGGTGCGTTGTGTTTTCGTGAGCAATAATGCAGGAAAGCAGCGGGCGGGATGGCGAGCTTGTCCTGCTGCTCCAACACAAGCTACCTTAAGAGCCGGTACGATGCGGGCAATGGGTGAAGTTCGTCAGGAGTACTGCATAAAAAAAACGAGTGTGTTGTCGTGGCAGTTGGTGATCAAAGAAATAAAACAAAATAAAATCAATAAATAATAATGTCATAGACTTAAAGTCATACCTTTGAAGTCATAATGCATTGCAAGTGTTATTAGGGAATGTTGTGCTGTGTTTTCAAGCGCTTCAATGTGCTGCTCTGCAAGGTTTGGAGACAGCGGGTGCGTTCACGGAGATCATGAGCAGCCGGAGATCAAGAGCAGCCGCCGCAGGGGAGGGATACCATGGTAAATAGGTTACCTATTTACCATGGTATCTCTCCCCTGGGTGCGTTGTGTTTTCGTGAGCAATAATGCAGGAAAGCAGCGGGCGGGATGGCGAGCTTGTCCTGCTGCTCCAACACAAGCTACCTTAAGAGCCGGTACGATGCGGGCAATGGGTGAAGTTCGTCAGGAGTACTGCATAAAAAAAACGAGTGTGTTGTCGTGGCAGTTGGTGATCAAAGAAATAAAACAAAATAAAATCAATAAATAATAATGTCATAGACTTAAAGTCATACCTTTGAAGTCATAATGCATTGCAAGTGTTATTAGGGAATGTTGTGCTGTGTTTTCAAGCGCTTCAATGTGCTGCTCTGCAAGGTTTGGAGACAGCGGGTGCGTTCACGGAGATCATGAGCAGCCGGAGATCAAGAGCAGCCGCCGCAGGGGAGGGATACCATGGTAAATAGGTTACCTATTTACCATGGTATCTCTCCCCTGGGTGCGTTGTGTTTTCGTGAGCAATAATGCAGGAAAGCAGCGGGCGGGATGGCGAGCTTGTCCTGCTGCTCCAACACAAGCTACCTTAAGAGCCGGTACGATGCGGGCAATGGGTGAAGTTCGTCAGGAGTACTGCATAAAAAAACGAGTGTGTTGTCGTGGCAGTTGGTGATCAAAGAAATAAAACAAAATAAAATCAATAAATAATAATGTCATAGACTTAAAGTCATACCTTTGAAGTCATAATGCATTGCAAGTGTTATTAGGGAATGTTGTGCTGTGTTTTCAAGCGCTTCAATGTGCTGCTCTGCTAGGTTTGGAGACAGCGGGTGCGTTCACGGAGATCATGAGCAGCCGGAGATCAAGAGCAGCCGCCGCAGGGGAGGGATACCATGGTAAATAGGTTACCTATTTACCATGGTATCTCTCCCCTGGGTGCGTTGTGTTTTCGTGAGCAATAATGCAGGAAAGCAGCGGGCGGGATGGCGAGCTTGTCCTGCTGCTCCAACACAAGCTAACTTAAGAGCCGGTACGATGCGGGCAATGGGTGAAGTTCGTCAGGAGTACTGCATAAAAAAACGAGTGTGTTGTCGTGGCAGTTGGTGATCAAAGAAATAAAACAAAATAAAATCAATAAATAATAATGTCATAGACTTAAAGTCATACCTTTGAAGTCATAATGCATTGCAAGTGTTATTAGGGAATGTTGTGCTGTGTTTTCAAGCGCTTCAATGTGCTGCTCTGCAAGGTTTGGAGACAGCGGGTGCGTTCACGGAGATCACGAGCAGCCGGAGATCAAGAGCAGCCGCCGCAGGGGAGGGATACCATGGTAAATAGGTTACCTATTTACCATGGTATCTCTCCCCTGGGTGCGTTGTGTTTTCGTGAGCAATAATGCAGGAAAGCAGCGGGCGGGATGGCGAGCTTGTCCTGCTGCTCCAACACAAGCTACCTTAAGAGCCGGTACGATGCGGGCAATGGGTGAAGTTCGTCAGGAGTACTGCATAAAAAAACGAGTGTGTTGTCGTGGCAGTTGGTGATCAAAGAAATAAAACAAAATAAAATCAATAAATAATAATGTCATAGACTTAAAGTCATACCTTTGAAGTCATAATGCATTGCAAGTGTTATTAGGGAATGTTGTGCTGTGTTTTCAAGCGCTTCAATGTGCTGCTCTGCAAGGTTTGGAGACAGCGGGTGCGTTCACGGAGATCATGAGCAGCCGGAGATCAAGAGCAGCCGCCGCAGGGGAGGGATACCATGGTAAATAGGTTACCTATTTACCATGGTATCTCTCCCCTGGGTGCGTTGTGTTTTCGTGAGCAATAATGCAGGAAAGCAGCGGGCGGGATGGCGAGCTTGTCCTGCTGCTCCAACACAAGCTAACTTAAGAGCCGGTACGATGCGGGCAATGGGTGAAGTTCGTCAGGAGTACTGCATAAAAAAACGAGTGTGTTGTCGTGGCAGTTGGTGATCAAAGAAATAAAACAAAATAAAATCAATAAATAATAATGTCATAGACTTAAAGTCATACCTTTGAAGTCATAATGCATTGCAAGTGTTATTAGGGAATGTTGTGCTGTGTTTTCAAGCGCTTCAATGTGCTGCTCTGCAAGGTTTGGAGACAGCGGGTGCGTTCACGGAGATCACGAGCAGCCGGAGATCAAGAGCAGCCGCCGCAGGGGAGGGATACCATGGTAAATAGGTTACCTATTTACCATGGTATCTCTCCCCTGGGTGCGTTGTGTTTTGGTGAGCAATAATGCAGGAAAGCAGCGGGCGGGATGGCGAGCTTGTCCTGCTGCTCCAACACAAGCTACCTTAAGAGCCGGTACGATGCGGGCAATGGGTGAAGTTCGTCAGGAGTACTGCATAAAAAAAACGAGTGTGTTGTCGTGGCAGTTGGTGATCAAAGAAATAAAACAAAATAAAATCAATAAATAATAATGTCATAGACATAAAGTCATACCTTTGAAGTCATAATGCATTGCAAGTGTTATTAGGGAATGTTGTGCTGTGTTTTCAAGCGCTTCAATGTGCTGCTCTGCAAGGTTTGGAGACAGCGGGTGCGTTCACGGAGATCATGAGCAGCCGGAGATCAAGAGCAGCCGCCGCAGGGGAGGGATACCATGGTAAATAGGTTACCTATTTACCATGGTATCTCTCCCCTGGGTGCGTTGTGTTTTCGTGAGCAATAATGCAGGAAAGCAGCGGGCGGGATGGCGAGCTTGTCCTGCTGCTCCAACACAAGCTATCTTAAGAGCCGGTACGATGCGGGCAATGGGTGAAGTTCGTCAGGAGTACTGCATAAAGAAAACGAGTGTGTTGTCGTGGCAGTTGGTGATCAAAGAAATAAAACAAAATAAAATCAATAAATAATAATGTCATAGACATAAAGTCATAACTTTGAAGTCATAATGCATTGCAAGTGTTATTAGGGAATGTTGTGCTGTGTTTTCAAGCGCTTCAATGTGCTGCTCTGCAAGGTTTGGAGACAGCGGGTGCGTTCACGGAGATCATGAGCAGCCGGAGATCAAGAGCAGCCGCCGCAGGGGAGGGATACCATGGTAAATAGGTTACCTATTTACCATGGTATCTCTCCCCTGGGTGCGTTGTGTTTTCGTGAGCAATAATGCAGGAAAGCAGCGGGCGGGATGGCGAGCTTGTCCTGCTGCTCCAACACAAGCTACCTTAAGAGCCGGTACGATGCGGGCAATGGGTGAAGTTCGTCAGGAGTACTGCATAAAAAAACGAGTGTGTTGTCGTGGCAGTTGGTGATCAAAGAAATAAAACAAAATAAAATCAATAAATAATAATGTCATAGACTTAAAATCATACCTTTGAAGTCATAATGCATTGCAAGTGTTATTAGGGAATGTTGTGCTGTGTTTTCAAGCGCTTCAATGTGCTGCTCTGCAAGGTTTGGAGACAGCGGGTGCGTTCACGGAGATCATGAGCAGCCGGAGATCAAGCGCAGCCGCCGCAGGGGAGGGATACCATGGTAAATAGGTTACCTAATAGGTTACCTATTTACCATGGTATCTCTCCCCTGGGTGCGTTGTGTTTTCGTGAGCAATAATGCAGGAAAGCAGCGGGCGGGATGGCGAGCTTGTCCTGCTGCTCCGACACAAGCTACCTTAAGAGCCGGTACGATGCGGGCAATGGGTGAAGTTCGTCAGGAGTACTGCATAAAAAAAACGAGTGTGTTGTCGTGGCAGTTGGTGATCAAAGAAATAAAACAAAATAAAATCAATAAATAATAATGTCATAGACTTAAAGTCATACCTTTGAAGTCATAATGCATTGCAAGTGTTATTAGGGAATGTTGTGCTGTGTTTTCAAGCGCTTCAATGTGCTGCTCTGCAAGGTTTGGAGACAGCGGGTGCGTTCACGGAGATCATGAGCAGCCGGAGATCAAGAGCAGCCGCCGCAGGGGAGGGATACCATGGTAAATAGGTTACCTATTTACCATGGTATCTCTCCCCTGGGTGCGTTGTGTTTTCGTGAGCAATAATGCAGGAAAGCAGCGGGCGGGATGGCGAGCTTGTCCTGCTGCTCCAACACAAGCTACCTTAAGAGCCGGTACGATGCGGGCAATGGGTGAAGTTCGTCAGGAGTACTGCATAAAAAAAACGAGTGTGTTGTCGTGGCAGTTGGTGATCAAAGAAATAAAACAAAATAAAATCAATAAATAATAATGTCATAGACTTAAAGTCATACCTTTGAAGTCATAATGCATTGCAAGTGTTATTAGGGAATGTTGTGATGTGTTTTCAAGCGCTTCAATGTGCTGCTCTGCAAGGTTTGGAGACAGCGGGTGCGTTCACGGAGATCATGAGCAGCCGGAGATCAAGAGCAGCCGCCGCAGGGGAGGGATACCATGGTAAATAGGTTACCTATTTACCATGGTATCTCTCCCCTGGGTGCGTTGTGTTTTCGTGAGCAATAATGCAGGAAAGCAGCGGGCGGGATGGCGAGCTTGTCCTGCTGCTCCAACACAAGCTACCTTAAGAGCCGGTACGATGCGGGCAATGGGTGAAGTTCGTCAGGAGTACTGCATAAAAAAAACGAGTGTGTTGTCGTGGCAGTTGGTGATCAAAGAAATAAAACAAAATAAAATCAATAAATAATAATGTCATAGACTTAAAGTCATACCTTTGAAGTCATAATGCATTGCAAGTGTTATTAGGGAATGTTGTGCTGTGTTTTCAAGCGCTTCAATGTGCTGCTCTGCAATGTTTGGAGACAGCGGGTGCGTTCACTGAGATCATTAGCAGCCGGAGATCAAGAGCAGCCGCCGCAGGGGAGGGCTACCATGGTAAATAGGTTACCTATTTACCATGGTATCTCTCCCCTGGGTGCGTTGTGTTTTCGTGAGCAATAATGCAGGAAAGCAGCGGGCGGGATGGCGAGCTTGTCCTGCTGCTCCAACACAAGCTACCTTAAGAGCCGGTACGGTGCGGGCAATGGGTGAAGTTCGTCAGGAGTACTGCATAAAAAAAACGAGTGTGTTGTCGTGGCAGTTGGTGATCAAAGAAATAAAACAAAATAAAATCAATAAATAATAATGTCATAGACTTAAAGTCATACCTTTGAAGTCATAATGCATTGCAAGTGTTATTAGGGAATGTTGTGCTGTGTTTTCAAGCGCTTCAATGTGCTGCTCTGCAAGGTTTGGAGACAGCGGGTGCGTTCACGGAGATCATGAGCAGCCGGAGATCAAGAGCAGCCGCCGCAGGGGAGGGATACCATGGTAAATAGGTTACCTATTTACCATGGTATCTCTCCCCTGGGTGCGTTGTGTTTTCGTGAGCAATAATGCAGGAAAGCAGCGGGCGGGATGGCGAGCTTGTCCTGCTGCTCCAACACAAGCTACCTTAAGAGCCGGTACGATGCGGGCAATGGGTGAAGTTCGTCAGGAGTACTGCATAAAAAAAACGAGTGTGTTGTCGTGGCAGTTGGTGATCAAAGAAATAAAACAAAATAAAATCAATAAATAATAATGTCATAGACTTAAAGTCATACCTTTGAAGTCATAATGCATTGCAAGTGTTATTAGGGAATGTTGTGCTGTGTTTTCAAGCGCTTCAATGTGCTGCTCTGCAAGGTTTGGAGACAGCGGGTGCGTTCACGGAGATCATGAGCAGCCGGAGATCAAGAGCAGCCGCCGCAGGGGAGGGATACCATGGTAAATAGGTTACCTATTTACCATGGTATCTCTCCCCTGGGTGCGTTGTGTTTTCGTGAGCAATAATGCAGGAAAGCAGCGGGCGGGATGGCGAGCTTGTCCTGCTGCTCCAACACAAGCTACCTTAAGAGCCGGTACGATGCGGGCAATGGGTGAAGTTCGTCAGGAGTACTGCATAAAAAAAACGAGTGTGTTGTCGTGGCAGTTGGTGATCAAAGAAATAAAACAAAATAAAATCAATAAATAATAATGTCATAGACTTAAAGTCATACCTTTGAAGTCATAATGCATTGCAAGTGTTATTAGGGAATGTTGTGCTGTGTTTTCAAGAGCTTCAATGTGCTGCTCTGCAAGGTTTGGAGACAGCGGGTGCGTTCACGGAGATCATGAGCAGCCGGAGATCAAGAGCAGCCGCCGCAGGGGAGGGATACCATGGTAAATAGGTTACCTATTTACCATGGTATCTCTCCCCTGGGTGCGTTGTGTTTTCGTGAGCAATAATGCAGGAAAGCAGCGGGCGGGATGGCGAGCTTGTCCTGCTGCTCCAACACAAGCTACCTTAAGAGCCGGTACGATGCGGGCAATGGGTGAAGTTCGTCAGGAGTACTGCATAAAAAAACGAGTGTGTTGTCGTGGCAGTTGGTGATCAAAGAAATAAAACAAAATAAAATCAATAAATAATAATGTCATAGACTTAAAGTCATACCTTTGAAGTCATAATGCATTGCAAGTGTTATTAGGGAATGTTGTGCTGTGTTTTCAAGCGCTTCAATGTGCTGCTCTGCTAGGTTTGGAGACAGCGGGTGCGTTCACGGAGATCATGAGCAGCCGGAGATCAAGAGCAGCCGCCGCAGGGGAGGGATACCATGGTAAATAGGTTACCTATTTACCATGGTATCTCTCCCCTGGGTGCGTTGTGTTTTCGTGAGCAATAATGCAGGAAAGCAGCGGGCGGGATGGCGAGCTTGTCCTGCTGCTCCAACACAAGCTACCTTAAGAGCCGGTACGATGCGGGCAATGGGTGTAGTTCGTCAGGAGTACTGCATAAAAAAACGAGTGTGTTGTCGTGGCAGTTGGTGATCAAAGAAATAAAACAAAATAAAATCAATAAATAATAATGTCATAGACTTAAAGTCATACCTTTGAAGTCATAATGCATTGCAAGTGTTATTAGGGAATGTTGTGCTGTGTTTTCAAGCGCTTCAATGTGCTGCTCTGCAAGGTTTGGAGACAGCGGGTGCGTTCACGGAGATCATGAGCAGCCGGAGATCAAGAGCAGCCGCCGCAGGGGAGGGATACCATGGTAAATAGGTTACCTATTTACCATGGTATCTCTCCCCTGGGTGCGTTGTGTTTTCGTGAGCAATAATGCAGGAAAGCAGCGGGCGGGATGGCGAGCTTGTCCTGCTGCTCCAACACAAGCTAACTTAAGAGCCGGTACGATGCGGGCAATGGGTGAAGTTCGTCAGGAGTACTGCATAAAAAAACGAGTGTGTTGTCGTGGCAGTTGGTGATCAAAGAAATAAAACAAAATAAAATCAATAAATAATAATGTCATAGACTTAAAGTCATACCTTTGAAGTCATAATGCATTGCAAGTGTTATTAGGGAATGTTGTGCTGTGTTTTCAAGCGCTTCAATGTGCTGCTCTGCAAGGTTTGGAGACAGCGGGTGCGTTCACGGAGATCACGAGCAGCCGGAGATCAAGAGCAGCCGCCGCAGGGGAGGGATACCATGGTAAATAGGTTACCTATTTACCATGGTATCTCTCCCCTGGGTGCGTTGTGTTTTCGTGAGCAATAATGCAGGAAAGCAGCGGGCGGGATGGCGAGCTTGTCCTGCTGCTCCAACACAAGCTACCTTAAGAGCCGGTACGATGCGGGCAATGGGTGAAGTTCGTCAGGAGTACTGCATAAAAAAACGAGTGTGTTGTCGTGGCAGTTGGTGATCAAAGAAATAAAACAAAATAAAATCAATAAATAATAATGTCATAGACTTAAAGTCATACCTTTGAAGTCATAATGCATTGCAAGTGTTATTAGGGAATGTTGTGCTGTGTTTTCAAGCGCTTCAATGTGCTGCTCTGCAAGGTTTGGAGACAGCGGGTGCGTTCACGGAGATCACGAGCAGCCGGAGATCAAGAGCAGCCGCCGCAGGGGAGGGATACCATGGTAAATAGGTTACCTATTTACCATGGTATCTCTCCCCTGGGTGCGTTGTGTTTTGGTGAGCAATAATGCAGGAAAGCAGCGGGCGGGATGGCGAGCTTCTCCTGCTGCTCCAACACAAGCTACCTTAAGAGCCGGTTCGATGCGGGCAATGGGTGAAGTTCGTCAGGAGTACTGCATAAAAAAAACGAGTGTGTTGTCGTGGCAGTTGGTGATCAAAGAAATAAAACAAAATAAAATCAATAAATAATAATGTCATAGACATAAAGTCATACCTTTGAAGTCATAATGCATTGCAAGTGTTATTAGGGAATGTTGTGCTGTGTTTTCAAGCGCTTCAATGTGCTGCTCTGCAAGGTTTGGAGACAGCGGGTGCGTTCACGGAGATCATGAGCAGCCGGAGATCAAGAGCAGCCGCCGCAGGGGAGGGATACCATGGTAAATAGGTTACCTATTTACCATGGTATCTCTCCCCTGGGTGCGTTGTGTTTTCGTGAGCAATAATGCAGGAAAGCAGCGGGCGGGATGGCGAGCTTGTCCTGCTGCTCCAACACAAGCTACCTTAAGAGCCGGTACGATGCGGGCAATGGGTGAAGTTCGTCAGGAGTACTGCATAAAGAAAACGAGTGTGTTGTCGTGGCAGTTGGTGATCAAAGAAATAAAACAAAATAAAATCAATAAATAATAATGTCATAGACATAAAGTCATAACTTTGAAGTCATAATGCATTGCAAGTGTTATTAGGGAATGTTGTGCTGTGTTTTCAAGCGCTTCAATGTGCTGCTCTGCAAGGTTTGGAGACAGCGGGTGCGTTCACGGAGATCATGAGCAGCCGGAGATCAAGAGCAGCCGCCGCAGGGGAGGGATACCATGGTAAATAGGTTACCTATTTACCATGGTATCTCTCCCCTGGGTGCGTTGTGTTTTCGTGAGCAATAATGCAGGAAAGCAGCGGGCGGGATGGCGAGCTTGTCCTGCTGCTCCAACACAAGCTACCTTAAGAGCCGGTACGATGCGGGCAATGGGTGAAGTTCGTCAGGAGTACTGCATAAAAAAACGAGTGTGTTGTCGTGGCAGTTGGTGATCAAAGAAATAAAACAAAATAAAATCAATAAATAATAATGTCATAGACTTAAAATCATACCTTTGAAGTCATAATGCATTGCAAGTGTTATTAGGGAATGTTGTGCTGTGTTTTCAAGCGCTTCAATGTGCTGCTCTGCAAGGTTTGGAGACAGCGGGTGCGTTCACGGAGATCATGAGCAGCCGGAGATCAAGCGCAGCCGCCGCAGGGGAGGGATACCATGGTAAATAGGTTACCTAATAGGTTACCTATTTACCATGGTATCTCTCCCCTGGGTGCGTTGTGTTTTCGTGAGCAATAATGCAGGAAAGCAGCGGGCGGGATGGCGAGCTTGTCCTGCTGCTCCAACACAAGCTACCTTAAGAGCCGGTACGATGCGGGCAATGGGTGAAGTTCGTCAGGAGTACTGCATAAAAAAACGAGTGTGTTGTCGTGGCAGTTGGTGATCAAAGAAATAAAACAAAATAAAATCAATAAATAATAATGTCATAGACTTAAAGTCATACCTTTGAAGTCATAATGCATTGCAAGTGTTATTAGGGAATGTTGTGCTGTGTTTTCAAGCGCTTCAATGTGCTGCTCTGCAAGGTTTGGAGACAGCGGGTGCGTTCACGGAGATCATGAGCAGCCGGAGATCAAGAGCAGCCGCCGCAGGGGAGGGATCTCTCCCCTGGGTGCGTTGTGTTTTCGTGAGCAATAATGCAGGAAAGCAGCGGGCGGGATGGCGAGCTTGTCCTGCTGCTCCAACACAAGCTACCTTAAGAGCCGGTACGATGCGGGCAATGGGTGAAGTTCGTCAGGAGTACTGCATAAAAAAACGAGTGTGTTGTCGTGGCAGTTGGTGATCAAAGAAATAAAACAAAATAAAATCAATAAATAATAATGTCATAGACTTAAAGTCATACCTTTGAAGTCATAATGCATTGCAAGTGTTATTAGGGAATGTTGTGCTGTGTTTTCAAGCGCTTCAATGTGCTGCTCTGCAAGGTTTGGAGACAGCGGGTGCGTTCACGGAGATCATGAGCAGCCGGAGATCAAGAGCAGCCGCCGCAGGGGAGGGATCTCTCCCCTGGGTGCGTTGTGTTTTCGTGAGCAATAATGCAGGAAAGCAGCGGGCGGGATGGCGAGCTTGTCTTGCTGCTCCAACACAAGCTACCTTAAGAGCCGGTACGATGCGGGCAATGGGTGAAGTTCGTCAGGAGTACTGCATAAAAAAAACGAGTGTGTTGTCGTGGCAGTTGGTGATCAAAGAAATAAAACAAAATAAAATTAATAAATAATAATGTCATAGACTTAAAGTCATACCTTTGAAGTCATAATGCATTGCAAGTGTTATTAGGGAATGTTGTGCTGTGTTTTCAAGCGCTTCAATGTGCTGCTCTGCAAGGTTTGGAGACAGCGGGTGCGTTCACGGAGATCATGAGCAGCCGGAGATCAAGAGCAGCCGCCGCAGGGGAGGGATACCATGGTAAATAGGTTACCTATTTACCATGGTATCTCTCCCCTGGGTGCGTTGTGTTTTCGTGAGCAATAATGCAGGAAAGCAGCGGGCGGGATGGCGAGCTTGTCCTGCTGCTCCAACACAAGCTACCTTAAGAGCCGGTACGATGCGGGCAATGGGTGAAGTTCGTCAGGAGTACTGCATAAAAAAAACGAGTGTGTTGTCGTGGCAGTTGGTGATCAAAGAAATAAAACAAAATAAAATCAATAAATAATAATGTCATAGACTTAAAGTCATACCTTTGAAGTCATAATGCATTGCAAGTGTTATTAGGGAATGTTGTGCTGTGTTTTCAAGCGCTTCAATGTGCTGCTCTGCAAGGTTTGGAGACAGCGGGTGCGTTCACGGAGATCATGAGCAGCCGGAGATCAAGAGCAGCCGCCGCAGGGGAGGGATACCATGGTAAATAGGTTACCTATTTACCATGGTATCTCTCCCCTGGGTGCGTTGTGTTTTCGTGAGCAATAATGCAGGAAAGCAGCGGGCGGGATGGCGAGCTTGTCCTGCTGCTCCAACACAAGCTACCTTAAGAGCCGGTACGATGCGGGCAATGGGTGAAGTTCGTCAGGAGTACTGCATAAAAAAACGAGTGTGTTGTCGTGGCAGTTGGTGATCAAAGAAATAAAACAAAATAAAATCAATAAATAATAATGTCATAGACTTAAAGTCATACCTTTGAAGTCATAATGCATTGCAAGTGTTATTAGGGAATGTTGTGCTGTGTTTTCAAGCGCTTCAATGTGCTGCTCTGCAAGGTTTGTAGACAGCGGGTGCGTTCACGGAGATCATGAGCAGCCGGAGATCAAGAGCAGCCGCCGCAGGGGAGGGATACCATGGTAAATAGGTTACCTATTTACCATGGTATCTCTCCCCTGGGTGCGTTGTGTTTTCGTGAGCAATAATGCAGGAAAGCAGCGGGCGGGATGGCGAGCTTGTCCTGCTGCTCCAACACAAGCTACCTTAAGAGCCGGTACGATGCGGGCAATGGGTGAAGTTCGTCAGGAGTACTGCATAAAAAAACGAGTGTGTTGTCGTGGCAGTTGGTGATCAAAGAAATAAAACAAAATAAAATCAATAAATAATAATGTCATAGACTTAAAGTCATACCTTTGAAGTCATAATGCATTGCAAGTGTTATTAGGGAATGTTGTGCTGTGTTTTCAAGCGCTTCAATGTGCGGCTCTGCAAGGTTTGGAGACAGCGGGTGCGTTCACGGAGATCATGAGCAGCCGGAGATCAAGAGCAGCCGCCGCAGGGGAGGGATACCATGGTAAATAGGTTACCTATTTACCATGGTATCTCTCCCCTGGGTGCGTTGTGTTTTCGTGAGCAATAATGCAGGAAAGAAGCGGGCGGGATGGCGAGCTTGTCCTGCTGCTCCAACACAAGCTACCTTAAGAGCCGTTACGATGCGGGCAATGGGTGAAGTTCGTCAGGAGTACTGCATAAAAAAACGAGTGTGTTGTCGTGGCAGTTGGTGATCAAAGAAATAAAACAAAATAAAATCAATAAATAATAATGTCATAGACTTAAAGTCATACCTTTGAAGTCATAATGCATTGCAAGTGTTATTAGGGAATGTTGTGCTGTGTTTTCAAGCGCTTCAATGTGCTGCTCTGCAAGGTATGTAGACAGCGGGTGCGTTCACGGAGATCACGAGCAGCCGGAGATCAAGAGCAGCCGCCGCAGGGGAGGGATACCATGGTAAATAGGTTACCTATTTACCATGGTATCTCTCCCCTGGGTGCGTTGTGTTTTGGTGAGCAATAATGCAGGAAAGCAGCGGGCGGGATGGCGAGCTTGTCCTGCTGCTCCAACACAAGCTACCTTATGAGCCGGTACGATGCGGGCAATGGGTGAAGTTCGTCAGGAGTACTGCATAAAAAAAACGAGTGTGTTGTCGTGGCAGTTGGTGATCAAAGAAATAAAACAAAATAAAATCAATAAATAATAATGTCATAGACATAAAGTCATACCTTTGAAGTCATAATGCATTGCAAGTGTTATTAGGGAATGTTGTGCTGTGTTTTCAAGCGCTTCAATGTGCTGCTCTGCAAGGTTTGGAGACAGCGGGTGCGTTCACGGAGATCATGAGCAGCCGGAGATCAAGAGCAGCCGCCGCAGGGGAGGGATACCATGGTAAATAGGTTACCTATTTAACATGGTATCTCTCCCCTGGGTGCGTTGTGTTTTCGTGAGCAATAATGCAGGAAAGCAGCGGGCGGGATGGCGAGCTTGTCCTGCTGCTCCAACACAAGCTACCTTAAGAGCCGGTACGATGCGGGCAATGGGTGAAGTTCGTCAGGAGTACTGCATAAAAAAACGAGTGTGTTGTCGTGGCAGTTGGTGATCAAAGAAATAAAACAAAATAAAATCAATAAATAATAATGTCATAGACTTAAAGTCATACCTTTGAAGTCATAATGCATTGCAAGTGTTATTAGGGAATGTTGTGCTGTGTTTTCAAGCGCTTCAATGTGCTGCTCTGCAAGGTTTGGAGACAGCGGGTGCGTTCACGGAGATCATGAGCAGCCGGAGATCAAGAGCAGCCGCCGCAGGGGAGGGATCTCTCCCCTGGGTGCGTTGTGTTTTCGTGAGCAATAATGCAGGAAAGCAGCGGGCGGGATGGCGAGCTTGTCCTGCTGCTCCAACACAAGCTACCTTAAGAGCCGGTACGATGCGGGCAATGGGTGAAGTTCGTCAGGAGTACTGCATAAAAAAACGAGTGTGTTGTCGTGGCAGTTGGTGATCAAAGAAATAAAACAAAATAAAATTAATAAATAATAATGTCATAGACTTAAAGTCATACCTTTGAAGTCATAATGCATTGCAAGTGTTATTAGGGAATGTTGTGCTGTGTTTTCAAGCGCTTCAATGTGCTGCTCTGCAAGGTTTGGAGACAGCGGGTGCGTTCACGGAGATCATGAGCAGCCGGAGATCAAGAGCAGCCGCCGCAGGGGAGGGATACCATGGTAAATAGGTTACCTATTTACCATGGTATCTCTCCCCTGGGTGCGTTGTGTTTTCGTGAGCAATAATGCAGGAAAGCAGCGGGCGGGATGGCGAGCTTGTCCTGCTGCTCCAACACAAGCTACCTTAAGAGCCGGTACGATGCGGGCAATGGGTGAAGTTCGTCAGGAGTACTGCATAAAAAAAACGAGTGTGTTGTCGTGGCAGTTGGTGATCAAAGAAATAAAACAAAATAAAATCAATAAATAATAATGTCATAGACTTAAAGGCATACCTTTGAAGTCATAATGCATTGCAAGTGTTATTAGGGAATGTTGTGCTGTGTTTTCAAGCGCTTCAATGTGCTGCTCTGCAAGGTTTGGAGACAGCGGGTGCGTTCACGGAGATCATGAGCAGCCGGAGATCAAGAGCAGCCGCCGCAGGGGAGGGATACCATGGTAAATAGGTTACCTATTTACCATGGTATCTCTCCCCTGGGTGCGTTGTGTTTTCGTGAGCAATAATGCAGGAAAGCAGCGGGCGGGATGGCGAGCTTGTCCTGCTGCTCCAACACAAGCTACCTTAAGAGCCGGTACGATGCGGGCAATGGGTGAAGTTCGTCAGGAGTACTGCATAAAAAAACGAGTGTGTTGTCGTGGCAGTTGGTGATCAAAGAAATAAAACAAAATAAAATCAATAAATAATAATGTCATAGACTTAAAGTCATACCTTTGAAGTCATAATGCATTGCAAGTGTTATTAGGGAATGTTGTGCTGTGTTTTCAAGCGCTTCAATGTGCTGCTCTGCAAGGTTTGTAGACAGCGGGTGCGTTCACGGAGATCATGAGCAGCCGGAGATCAAGAGCAGCCGCCGCAGGGGAGGGATACCATGGTAAATAGGTTACCTATTTACCATGGTATCTCTCCCCTGGGTGCGTTGTGTTTTCGTGAGCAATAATGCAGGAAAGCAGCGGGCGGGATGGCGAGCTTGTCCTGCTGCTCCAACACAAGCTACCTTAAGAGCCGGTACGATGCGGGCAATGGGTGAAGTTCGTCAGGAGTACTGCATAAAAAAAACGAGTGTGTTGTCGTGGCAGTTGGTGATCAAAGAAATAAAACAAAATAAAATCAATAAATAATAATGTCATAGACTTAAAGGCATACCTTTGAAGTCATAATGCATTGCAAGTGTTATTAGGGAATGTTGTGCTGTGTTTTCAAGCGCTTCAATGTGCTGCTCTGCAAGGTTTGGAGACAGCGGGTGCGTTCACGGAGATCATGAGCAGCCGGAGATCAAGAGCAGCCGCCGCAGGGGAGGGATACCATGGTAAATAGGTTACCTATTAAATAGGTTACCTATTTACCATGGTATCTCTCCCCTGGGTGCGTTGTGTTTTCGTGAGCAATAATGCAGGAAAGCAGCGGGCGGGATGGCGAGCTTGTCCTGCTGCTCCAACACAAGCTACCTTAAGAGCCGGTACGATGCGGGCAATGGGTGAAGTTCGTCAGGAGTACTGCATAAAAAAAACGAGTGTGTTGTCGTGGCAGTTGGTGATCAAAGAAATAAAACAAAATAAAATCAATAAATAATAATGTCATAGACTTAAAGTCATACCTTTGAAGTCATAATGCATTGCAAGTGTTATTAGGGAATGTTGTGCTGTGTTTTCAAGCGCTTCAATGTGCTGCTCTGCAAGGTTTGGAGACAGCGGGTGCGTTCACGGAGATCATGAGCAGCCGGAGATCAAGAGCAGCCGCCGCAGGGGAGGGATACCATGGTAAATAGGTTACCTATTTACCATGGTATCTCTCCCCTGGGTGCGTTGTGTTTTCGTGAGCAATAATGCAGGAAAGCAGCGGGCGGGATGGCGAGCTTGTCCTGCTGCTCCAACACAAGCTACCTTAAGAGCCGGTACGATGCGGGCAATGGGTGAAGTTCGTCAGGAGTACTGCATAAAAAAACGAGTGTGTTGTCGTGGCAGTTGGTGATCAAAGAAATAAAACAAAATAAAATCAATAAATAATAATGTCATAGACTTAAAGTCATACCTTTGAAGTCATAATGCATTGCAAGTGTTATTAGGGAATGTTGTGCTGTGTTTTCAAGCGCTTCAATGTGCTGCTCTGCAAGGTATGTAGACAGCGGGTGCGTTCACGGAGATCACGAGCAGCCGGAGATCAAGAGCAGCCGCCGCAGGGGAGGGATCTCTCCCCTGGGTGCGTTGTGTTTTCGTGAGCAATAATGCAGGAAAGCAGCGGGCGGGATGGCGAGCTTGTCCTGCTGCTCCAACACAAGCTACCTTAAGAGCCGGTACGATGCGGGCAATGGGTGAAGTTCGTCAGGAGTACTGCATAAAAAAAACGAGTGTGTTGTCGTGGGTGTTGGTGATCAAAGAAATAAAACAAAATAAAATTAATAAATAATAATGTCATAGACTTAAAGTCATACCTTTGAAGTCATAATGCATTGCAAGTGTTATTAGGGAATGTTGTGCTGTGTTTTCAAGCGCTTCAATGTGCTGCTCTGCAAGGTTTGGAGACAGCGGGTGCGTTCACGGAGATCATGAGCAGCCGGAGATCAAGAGCAGCCGCCGCAGGGGAGGGATACCATGGTAAATAGGTTACCTATTTACCATGGTATCTCTCCCCTGGGTGCGTTGTGTTTTCGTGAGCAATAATGCAGGAAAGCAGCGGGCGGGATGGCGAGCTTGTCCTGCTGCTCCAACACAAGCTACCTTAAGAGCCGGTACGATGCGGGCAATGGGTGAAGTTCGTCAGGAGTACTGCATAAAAAAACGAGTGTGTTGTCGTGGCAGTTGGTGATCAAAGAAATAAAACAAAATAAAATCAATAAATAATAATGTCATAGACTTAAAGTCATACCTTTGAAGTCATAATGCATTGCAAGTGTTATTAGGGAATGTTGTGCTGTGTTTTCAAGCGCTTCAATGTGCTGCTCTGCAAGGTATGTAGACAGCGGGTGCGTTCACGGAGATCACGAGCAGCCGGAGATCAAGAGCAGCCGCCGCAGGGGAGGGATCTCTCCCCTGGGTGCGTTGTGTTTTCGTGAGCAATAATGCAGGAAAGCAGCGGGCGGGATGGCGAGCTTGTCCTGCTGCTCCAACACAAGCTACCTTAAGAGCCGGTACGATGC
The DNA here is from genome assembly GCF_902713425.1 of Acipenser ruthenus. Classification (NCBI taxonomy): domain Eukaryota; kingdom Metazoa; phylum Chordata; class Actinopteri; order Acipenseriformes; family Acipenseridae; genus Acipenser; species Acipenser ruthenus. The sequence continues at coordinate 39,511,211 of NC_081193.1, read as the reverse complement.
GGGCAATGGGTGAAGTTCGTCAGGAGTACTGCATAAAAAAAACGAGTGTGTTGTCGTGGGTGTTGGTGATCAAAGAAATAAAACAAAATAAAATTAATAAATAATAATGTCATAGACTTAAAGTCATACCTTTGAAGTCATAATGCATTGCAAGTGTTATTAGGGAATGTTGTGCTGTGTTTTCAAGCGCTTCAATGTGCTGCTCTGCAAGGTTTGGAGACAGCGGGTGCGTTCACGGAGATCATGAGCAGCCGGAGATCAAGAGCAGCCGCCGCAGGGGAGGGATACCATGGTAAATAGGTTACCTATTTACCATGGTATCTCTCCCCTGGGTGCGTTGTGTTTTCGTGAGCAATAATGCAGGAAAGCAGCGGGCGGGATGGCGAGCTTGTCCTGCTGCTCCAACACAAGCTACCTTAAGAGCCGGTACGATGCGGGCAATGGGTGAAGTTCGTCAGGAGTACTGCATAAAAAAACGAGTGTGTTGTCGTGGCAGTTGGTGATCAAAGAAATAAAACAAAATAAAATCAATAAATAATAATGTCATAGACTTAAAGTCATACCTTTGAAGTCATAATGCATTGCAAGTGTTATTAGGGAATGTTGTGCTGTGTTTTCAAGCGCTTCAATGTGCTGCTCTGCAAGGTTTGGAGACAGCGGGTGCGTTCACGGAGATCATGAGCAGCCGGAGATCAAGAGCAGCCGCCGCAGGGGAGGGATACCATGGTATATAGGTTACCTATTTACCATGGTATCTCTCCCCTGGGTGCGTTGTGTTTTCGTGAGCAATAATGCAGGAAAGCAGCGGGCGGGATGGCGAGCTTGTCCTGCTGCTCCAACACAAGCTACCTTAAGAGCCGTTACGATGCGGGCAATGGGTGAAGTTCGTCAGGAGTACTGCATAAAAAAAACGAGTGTGTTGTCGTGGCAGTTGGTGATCAAAGAAATAAAACAAAATAAAATCAATAAATAATAATGTCATAGACTTAAAGTCATACCTTTGAAGTCATAATGCATTGCAAGTGTTATTAGGGAATGTTGTGCTGTGTTTTCAAGCGCTTCAATGTGCTGCTCTGCAAGGTATGTAGACAGCGGTTGCGTTCACGGAGATCACGAGCAGCCGGAGATCAAGAGCAGCCGCCGCAGGGGAGGGATACCATGGTAAATAGGTTACCTATTTACCATGGTATCTCTCCCCTGGGTGCGTTGTGTTTTGGTGAGCAATAATGCAGGAAAGCAGCGGGCGGGATGGCGAGCTTGTCCTGCTGCTCCAACACAAGCTACCTTAAGAGCCGGTACGATGCGGGCAATGGGTGAAGTTCGTCAGGAGTACTGCATAAAAAAAACGAGTGTGTTGTCGTGGCAGTTGGTGATCAAAGAAATAAAACAAAATAAAATCAATAAATAATAATGTCATAGACATAAAGTCATACCTTTGAAGTCATAATGCATTGCAAGTGTTATTAGGGAATGTTGTGCTGTGTTTTCAAGCGCTTCAATGTGCTGCTCTGCAAGGTTTGGAGACAGCGGGTGCGTTCACGGAGATCATGAGCAGCCGGAGATCAAGAGCAGCCGCCGCAGGGGAGGGATACCATGGTAAATAGGTTACCTATTTACCATGGTATCTCTCCCCTGGGTGCGTTGTGTTTTCATGAGCAATAATGCAGGAAAGCAGCGGGCGGGATGGCGAGCTTGTCCTGCTGCTCCAACACAAGCTACCTTAAGAGCCGGTACGATGCGGGCAATGGGTGAAGTTCGTCAGGAGTACTGCATAAAAAAACGAATGTGTTGTCGTGGCAGTTGGTGATCAAAGAAATAAAACAAAATAAAATCAATAAATAATAATGTCATAGACTTAAAGTCATACCTTTGAAGTCATAATGCATTGCAAGTGTTATTAGGGAATGTTGTGCTGTGTTTTCAAGCGCTTCAATCTGCTGCTCTGCAAGGTTTGGAGACAGCGGGTGCGTTCACGGAGATCATGAGCAGCCGGAGATCAAGAGCAGCCGCCGCAGGGGAGGGATACCATGGTAAATAGGTTACCTATTTACCATGGTATCTCTCCCCTGGGTGCGTTGTGTTTTCGTGAGCAATAATGCAGGAAAGCAGCGGGCGGGATGGCGAGCTTGTCCTGCTGCTCCAACACAAGCTACCTTAAGAGCCGGTACGATGCGGGCAATGGGTGAAGTTCGTCAGGAGTACTGCATAAAAAAACGAGTGTGTTGTCGTGGCAGTTGGTGATCAAAGAAATAAAACAAAATAAAATCAATAAATAATAATGTCATAGACTTAAAATCATACCTTTGAAGTCATAATGCATTGCAAGTGTTATTAGGGAATGTTGTGCTGTGTTTTCAAGCGCTTCAATGTGCTGCTTTGCAAGGTTTGGAGACAGCGGGTGCGTTCACGGAGATCATGAGCAGCCGGAGATCAAGAGCAGCCGCCGCAGGGGAGGGATACCATGGTAAATAGGTTACCTAATAGGTTACCTATTTACCATGGTATCTCTCCCCTGGGTGCGTTGTGTTTTCGTGAGCAATAATGCAGGAAAGCAGCGGGCGGGATGGCGAGCTTGTCCTGCTGCTCCAACACAAGCTACCTTAAGAGCCGGTACGATGCGGGCAATGGGTGAAGTTCGTCAGGAGTACTGCATAAAAAAACGAGTGTGTTGTCGTGGCAGTTGGTGATCAAAGAAATAAAACAAAATAAAATCAATAAATAATAATGTCATAGACTTAAAATCATACCTTTGAAGTCATAATGCATTGCAAGTGTTATTAGGGAATGTTGTGCTGTGTTTTCAAGCGCTTCAATGTGCTGCTCTGCAAGGTTTGGAGACAGCGGGTGCGTTCACGGAGATCATGAGCAGCCGGAGATCAAGAGCAGCCGCCGCAGGGGAGGGATACCATGGTAAATAGGTTACCTATTTAACATGGTATCTCTCCCCTGGGTGCGTTGTGTTTTCGTGAGCAATAATGCAGGAAAGCAGCGGGCGGGATGGCGAGCTTGTCCTGCTGCTCCAACACAAGCTACCTTAAGAGCCGGTACGATGCGGGCAATGGGTGAAGTTCGTCAGGAGTACTGCATAAAAAAACGAGTGTGTTGTCGTGGCAGTTGGTGATCAAAGAAATAAAACAAAATAAAATCAATAAATAATAATGTCATAGACTTAAAGTCATACCTTTGAAGTCATAATGCATTGCAAGTGTTATTAGGGAATGTTGTGCTGTGTTTTCAAGCGCTTCAATCTGCTGCTCTGCAAGGTTTGGAGACAGCGGGTGCGTTCACGGAGATCATGAGCAGCCGGAGATCAAGAGCAGCCGCCGCAGGGGAGGGATACCATGGTAAATAGGTTACCTATTTACCATGGTATCTCTCCCCTGGGTGCGTTGTGTTTTCGTGAGCAATAATGCAGGAAAGCAGCGGGCGGGATGGCGAGCTTGTCCTGCTGCTCCAACACAAGCTACCTTAAGAGCCGGTACGATGCGGGCAATGGGTGAAGTTCGTCAGGAGTACTGCATAAAAAAACGAGTGTGTTGTCGTGGCAGTTGGTGATCAAAGAAATAAAACAAAATAAAATCAATAAATAATAATGTCATAGACTTAAAATCATACCTTTGAAGTCATAATGTATTGCAAGTGTTATTAGGGAATGTTGTGCTGTGTTTTCAAGCGCTTCAATGTGCTGCTTTGCAAGGTTTGGAGACAGCGGGTGCGTTCACGGAGATCATGAGCAGCCGGAGATCAAGAGCAGCCGCCGCAGGGGAGGGATACCATGGTAAATAGGTTACCTAATAGGTTACCTATTTACCATGGTATCTCTCCCCTGGGTGCGTTGTGTTTTCGTGAGCAATAATGCAGGAAAGCAGCGGGCGGGATGGCGAGCTTGTCCTGCTGCTCCAACACAAGCTACCTTAAGAGCCGGTACGATGCGGGCAATGGGTGAAGTTCGTCAGGAGTACTGCATAAAAAAACGAGTGTGTTGTCGTGGCAGTTGGTGATCAAAGAAATAAAACAAAATAAAATCAATAAATAATAATGTCATAGACTTAAAATCATACCTTTGAAGTCATAATGCATTGCAAGTGTTATTAGGGAATGTTGTGCTGTGTTTTCAAGCGCTTCAATGTGCTGCTTTGCAAGGTTTGGAGACAGCGGGTGCGTTCACGGAGATCATGAGCAGCCGGAGATCAAGAGCAGCCGCCGCAGGGGAGGGATCTCTCCCCTGGGTGCGTTGTGTTTTCGTGAGCAATAATGCAGGAAAGCAGCGGGCGGGATGGCGAGCTTGTCCTGCTGCTCCAACACAAGCTACCTTAAGAGCCGGTACGATGCGGGCAATGGGTGAAGTTCGTCAGGAGTACTGCATAAAAAAAACGAGTGTGTTGTCGTGGCAGTTGGTGATCAAAGAAATAAAACAAAATAAAATCAATAAATAATAATGTCATAGACTTAAAGTCATACCTTTGAAGTCATAATGCATTGCAAGTGTTATTAGGGAATGTTGTGCTGTGTTTTCAAGCGCTTCAATGTGCTGCTCTGCAAGGTTTGGAGACAGCGGGTGCGTTCACGGAGATCATGAGCAGCCGGAGATCAAGAGCAGCCGCCGCAGGGGAGGGATACCATGGTAAATAGGTTACCTATTTACCATGGTATCTCTCCCCTGGGTGCGTTGTGTTTTCGTGAGCAATAATGCAGGAAAGCAGCGGGCGGGATGGCGAGCTTGTCCTGCTGCTCCAACACAAGCTACCTTAAGAGCCGGTACGATGCGGGCAATGGGTGAAGTTCGTCAGGAGTACTGCATAAAAAAAACGAGTGTGTTGTCGTGGCAGTTGGTGATCAAAGAAATAAAACAAAATAAAATCAATAAATAATAATGTCATAGACTTAAAGTCATACCTTTGAAGTCATAATGCATTGCAAGTGTTATTAGGGAATGTTGTGCTGTGTTTTCAAGCGCTTCAATGTGCTGCTCTGCAAGGTTTGGAGACAGCGGGTGCGTTCACGGAGATCATGAGCAGCCGGAGATCAAGAGCAGCCGCCGCAGGGGAGGGATACCATGGTAAATAGGTTACCTATTTACCATGGTATCTCTCCCCTGGGTGCGTTGTGTTTTCGTGAGCAATAATGCAGGAAAGCAGCGGGCGGGATGGCGAGCTTGTCCTGCTGCTCCAACACAAGCTACATTAAGAGCCGGTACGATGCGGGCAATGGGTGAAGTTCGTCAGGAGTACTGCATAAAAAAACGAGTGTGTTGTCGTGGCAGTTGGTGATCAAAGAAATAAAACAAAATAAAATCAATAAATAATAATGTCATAGACTTAAAGTCATACCTTTGAAGTCATAATGCATTGCAAGTGTTATTAGGGAATGTTGTGCTGTGTTTTCAAGCGCTTCAATGTGCTGCTCTGCAAGGTTTGGAGACAGCGGGTGCGTTCACGGAGATCATGAGCAGCCGGAGATCAAGAGCAGCCGCCGCAGGGGAGGGATACCATGGTAAATAGGTTACCTATTAAATAGGTTACCTATTTACCATGGTATCTCTCCCCTGGGTGCGTTGTGTTTTCGTGAGCAATAATGCAGGAAAGCAGCGGGCGGGATGGCGAGCTTGTCCTGCTGCTCCAACACAAGCTACCTTAAGAGCCGGTACGATGCGGGCAATGGGTGAAGTTCGTCAGGAGTACTGCATAAAAAAAACGAGTGTGTTGTCGTGGCAGTTGGTGATAAAAAGAAATAAAACAAAATAAAATCAATAAATAATAATGTCATAGACTTAAAGTCATACCTTTGAAGTCATAATGCATTGCAAGTGTTATTAGGGAATGTTGTGCTGTGTTTTCAAGCGCTTCAATGTGCTGCTCTGCAAGGTTTGGAGACAGCGGGTGCGTTCACGGAGATCATGAGCAGCCGGAGATCAAGAGCAGCCGCCACAGGGGAGGGATACCATGGTAAATAGGTTACCTATTTACCATGGTATCTCTCCCCTGGGTGCGTTGTGTTTTCGTGAGCAATAATGCAGGAAAGCAGCGGGCGGGATGGCGAGCTTGTCCTGCTGCTCCAACACAAGCTACCTTAAGAGCCGGTACGATGCGGGCAATGGGTGAAGTTCGTCAGGAGTACTGCATAAAAGAAACGAGTGTGTTGTCGTGGCAGTTGGTGATAAAAAGAAATAAAACAAAATAAAATCAATAAATAATAATGTCATAGACTTAAAGTCATACCTTTGAAGTCATAATGCATTGCAAGTGTTATTAGGGAATGTTGTGCTGTTTTCAAGCGCTTCAATGTGCTGCTCTGCAAGGTTTGGAGACAGCGGGTGCGTATCTCTCCCCTGGGTGCGTTGTGTTTTCGTGAGCAATAATGCAGGAAAGCAGCGGGCGGGATTGCGAGCTTGTCCTGCTGCTCCAACACAAGCTACCTTAAGAGCCGGTATGATGCGGGCAATGGGTGAAGTTCGTCAGGAGTACTGCATAAAAAAAACGAGTGTGTTGTCGTGGCAGTTCGTGATCAAAGAAATAAAACAAAATAAAATCAATAAATAATAATGTCATAGACTTAAAGTCATACCTTTGAAGTCATAATGCATTGCAAGTGTTATTAGGGAATGTTGTGCTGTGTTTTCAAGCGCTTCAATGTGCTGCTCTGCAAGGTTTGGAGACAGCGGGTGCGTTCACGGAGATCATGAGCAGCCGGAGATCAAGAGCAGCCGCCGCAGGGGAGGGATACCATGGTAAATAGGTTACCTATTTACCATGGTATCTCTCCCCCTGGGTGCGTTGTGTTTTCGTGAGCAATAATGCAGGAAAGCAGCGGGCGGGATGGCGAGCTTGTCCTGCTGCTCCAACACAAGCTACCTTAAGAGCCGGTACGATGCGGGCAATGGGTGAAGTTCGTCAGGAGTACTGCATAAAAAAAACGAGTGTGTTGTCGTGGCAGTTGGTGATCAAAGAAATAAAACAAAATAAAATCAATAAATAATAATGTCATAGACTTAAAGTCATACCTTTGAAATCATAATGCATTGCAAGTGTTATTAGGGAATGTTGTGCTGTGTTTTCAAGCGCTTCAATGTGCCGCTCTGCAAGGTTTGGAGACAGCGGGTGCGTTCACGGAGATCATGAGCAGCCGGAGATCAAGAGCAGCCACCGCAGGGGAGGGATACCATGGTAAATAGGTTACCTATTTACCATGGTATCTCTCCCCTGGGTGCGTTGTGTTTTCGTGAGCAATAATGCAGGAAAGCAGCGGGCGGGATGGCGAGCTTGTCCTGCTGCTCCAACACAAGCTACCTTAAGAGCCGGTACGATGCGGGCAATGGGTGAAGTTCGTCAGGAGTACTGCATAAAAAAAACGAGTGTGTTGTCGTGGCAGTTGGTGATCAAAGAAATAAAACAAAATAAAATCAATAAATAATAATGTCATAGACTTAAAGTCATACCTTTGAAATCATAATGCATTGCAAGTGTTATTAGGGAATGTTGTGCTGTGTTTTCAAGCGCTTCAATGTGCCGCTCTGCAAGGTTTGTAGACAGCGGGTGCGTTCACGGAGATCATGAGCAGCCGGAGATCAAGAGCAGCCACCGCAGGGGAGGGATACCATGGTAAATAGGTTACCTATTTACCATGGTATCTCTCCCCTGGGTGCGTTGTGTTTTCGTGAGCAATAATGCAGGAAAGCAGCGGGCGGGATGGCGAGCATGTCCTGCTGCTCCAACACAAGCTACCTTAAGAGCCGGTACGATGCGGGCAATGGGTGAAGTTCGTCAGGAGTACTGCATAAAAAAAACGAGTGTGTTGTCGTGGCAGTTGGTGATAAAAAGAAATAAAACAAAATAAAATCAATAAATAATAATGTCATAGACTTAAAGTCATACCTTTGAAGTCATAATGCATTGCAAGTGTTATTAGGGAATGTTGTGCTGTTTTCAAGCGCTTCAATGTGCTGCTCTGCAAGGTTTGGAGACAGCGGGTGCGTATCTCTCCCCTGGGTGCGTTGTGTTTTCGTGAGCAATAATGCAGGAAAGCAGCGGGCGGGATGGCGAGCTTGTCCTGCTGCTCCAACACAAGCTACCTTAAGAGCCGGTACGATGCGGGCAATGGGTGAAGTTCGTCAGGAGTACTGCATAAAAAAAACGAGTGTGTTGTCGTGGCAGTTGGTGATCAAAGAAATAAAACAAAATAAAATCAATAAATAATAATGTCATAGACTTAAAGTCATACCTTTGAAGTCATAATGCATTGCAAGTGTTATTAGGGAATGTTGTGCTGTGTTTTCAAGCGCTTCAATGTGCTGCTCTGCAAGGTTTGGAGACAGCGGGTGCGTTCACGGAGATCATGAGCAGCCGGAGATCAAGAGCAGCCACCGCAGGGGAGGGATACCATGGTAAATAGGTTACCTATTTACCATGGTATCTCTCCCCTGGGTGCGTTGTGTTTTCGTGAGCAATAATGCAGGAAAGCAGCGGGCGGGATGGCGAGCTTGTCCTGCTGCTCCAACACAAGCTACCTTAAGAGCCGGTACGATGCGGGCAATGGGTGAAGTTCGTCAGGAGTACTGCATAAAAAAAACGAGTGTGTTGTCGTGGCAGTTGGTGATAAAAAGAAATAAAACAAAATAAAATCAATAAATAATAATGTCATAGACTTAAAGTCATACCTTTGAAGTCATAATGCATTGCAAGTGTTATTAGGGAATGTTGTGCTGTTTTCAAGCGCTTCAATGTGCTGCTCTGCAAGGTTTGGAGACAGCGGGTGCGTATCTCTCCCCTGGGTGCGTTGTGTTTTCGTGAGCAATAATGCAGGAAAGCAGCGGGCGGGATGGCGAACTTGTCCTGCTGCTCCAACACAAGCTACCTTAAGAGCCGGTACGATGCGGGCAATGGGTGAAGTTCGTCAGGAGTACTGCATAAAAAAAACGAGTGTGTTGTCGTGGCAGTTGGTGATCAAAGAAATAAAACAAAATAAAATCAATAAATAATAATGTCATAGACTTAAAGTCATACCTTTGAAGTCATAATGCATTGCAAGTGTTATTAGGGAATGTTGTGCTGTGTTTTCAAGCGCTTCAATGTGCTGCTCTGCAAGGTTTGGAGACAGCGGGTGCGTTCACGGAGATCATGAGCAGCCGGAGATCAAGAGCAGCCACCGCAGGGGAGGGATACCATGGTAAATAGGTTACCTATTTACCATGGTATCTCTCCCCTGGGTGCGTTGTGTTTTCGTGAGCAATAATGCAGGAAAGCAGCGGGCGGGATGGCGAGCTTGTCCTGCTGCTCCAACACAAGCTACCTTAAGAGCCGGTACGATGCGGGCAATGGGTGTAGTTCGTCAGGAGTGCTGCATAAAAAAACGAGTGTGTTGTCGTGGCAGTTGGTGATCAAAGAAATAAAACAAAATAAAATCAATAAATAATAATGTCATAGACTTAAAGTCATACCTTTGAAGTCATAATGCATTGCAAGTGTTATTAGGGAATGTTGTGCTGTGTTTTCAAGCGCTTCAATGTGCTGCTCTGCAAGGTTTGGAGACAGCGGGTGCGTTCACGGAGATCATGAGCAGCCGGAGATCAAGAGCAGCCGCCGCAGGGGAGGGATACCATGGTAAATAGGTTACCTATTTATAGGTTACCTATTTACCATGGTATCTCTCCCCTGGGTGCGTTGTGTTTTCGTGAGCAATAATGCAGGAAAGCAGCGGGCGGGATGGCGAGCTTGTCCTGCTGCTCCAACACAAGCTACCTTAAGAGCCGGTACGATGCGGGCAATGGGTGAAGTTCGTCAGGAGTACTGCATAAAAAAACGAGTGTGTTGTCGTGGCAGTTGGTGATCAAAGAAATAAAACAAAATAAAATCAATAAATAATAATGTCATAGACTTAAAGTCATACCTTTGAAGTCATAATGCATTGCAAGTGTTATTAGGGAATGTTGTGCTGTGTTTTCAAGCGCTTCAATGTGCTGCTCTGCAAGGTTTGGAGACAGCGGGTGCGTTCACGGAGATCATGAGCAGCCGGAGATCAAGAGCAGCCGCCGCAGGGGAGGGATACCATGGTAAATAGGTTACCTATTAAATAGGTTACCTATTTACCATGGTATCTCTCCCCTGGGTGCGTTGTGTTTTCGTGAGCAATAATGCAGGAAAGCAGCGGGCGGGATGGCGAGCTTGTCCTGCTGCTCCAACACAAGCTACCTTAAGAGCCGGTACGATGCGGGCAATGGGTGAAGTTCGTCAGGAGTACTGCATAAAAAAAACGAGTGTGTTGTCGTGGCAGTTGGTGATCAAAGAAATAAAACAAAATAAAATCAATAAATAATAATGTCATAGACTTAAAGTCATACCTTTGAAGTCATAATGCATTGCAAGTGTTATTAGGGAATGTTGTGCTGTGTTTTCAAGCGCTTCAATGTGCTGCTCTGCAAGGTTTGGAGACAGCGGGTGCGTTCACGGAGATCATGAGCAGCCGGAGATCAAGAGCAGCCGCCGCAGGGGAGGGATACCATGGTAAATAGGTTACCTATTTATAGGTTACCTATTTACCATGGTATCTCTCCCCTGGGTGCGTTGTGTTTTCGTGAGCAATAATGCAGGAAAGCAGCGGGCGGGATGGCGAGCTTGTCCTGCTGCTCCAACACAAGCTACCTTAAGAGCCGGTACGATGCGGGCAATGGGTGAAGTTCGTCAGGAGTACTGCATAAAAAAACGAGTGTGTTGTCGTGGCAGTTGGTGATCAAAGAAATAAAACAAAATAAAATCAATAAATAATAATGTCATAGACTTAAAGTCATACCTTTGAAGTCATAATGCATTGCAAGTGTTATTAGGGAATGTTGTGCTGTGTTTTCAAGCGCTTCAATGTGCTGCTCTGCAAGGTTTGGAGACAGCGGGTGCGTTCACGGAGATCATGAGCAGCCGGAGATCAAGAGCAGCCGCCGCAGGGGAGGGATACCATGGTAAATAGGTTACCTATTTACCATGGTATCTCTCCCCTGGGTGCGTTGTGTTTTCGTGAGCAATAATGCAGGAAAGCAGCGGGCGGGATGGCGAGCTTGTCCTGCTGCTCCAACACAAGCTACCTTAAGAGCCGGTACGATGCGGGCAATGGGAGAAGTTCATCAGGAGTACTGCATAAAAAAACGAGTGTGTTGTCGTGGCAGTTGGTGATCAAAGAAATAAAACAAAATTAAATCAATAAATAATAATGTCATAGACTTAAAGTCATACCTTTGAAGTCATAATGCATTGCAAGTGTTATTAGGGAATGTTGTGCTGTGTTTTCAAGCGCTTCAATGTGCTGCTCTGCAAGGTTTGGAGACAGCGGGTGCGTTCACGGAGATCATGAGCAGCCGGAGATCAAGAGCAGCCGCCGCAGGGGAGGGATACCATGCTAAATAGGTTACCTATTTACCATGGTATCTCTCCCCTGGGTGCGTTGTGTTTTCGTGAGCAATAATGCAGGAAAGCAGCGGGCGGGATGGCGAGCTTCTCCTGCTGCTCCAACACAAGCTACCTTAAGAGCCGGTACGATGCGGGCAATGGGTGAAGTTCGTCAGGAGTACTGCATAAAAAAACGAGTGTGTTGTCGTGGCAGTTGGTGATCAAAGAAATAAAACAAAATAAAATCAATAAATAATAATGTCATAGACTTAAAGTCATACCTTTGAAGTCATAATGCATTGCAAGTGTTATTAGGGAATGTTGTGCTGTGTTTTCAAGCGCTTCAATGTGCTGCTCTGCAAGGTTTGGAGACAGCGGGTGCGTTCACGGAGATCATGAGCAGCCGGAGGTCAAGAGCAGCCGCCGCAGGGGAGGGATACCATGGTAAATAGGTTACCTATTTACCATGGTATCTCTCCCCTGGGTGCGTTGTGTTTTCGTGAGCAATAATGCAGGAAAGCAGCGGGTGGGATGGCGAGCTTGTCCTGCTGCTCCAACACAAGCTACCTTAAGAGCCGGTACGATGCGGGCAATGGGTGAAGTTCGTCAGGAGTACTGCATAAAAAAACGAGTGTGTTGACGTGGCAGTTGGTGATCAAAGAAATAAAACAAAATAAAATCAATAAATAATAATGTCATAGACATAAAGTCATACCTTTGAAGTCATAATGCATTGCAAGTGTTATTAGGGAATGTTGTGCTGTGTTTTCAAGCGCTTCAATGTGCTGCTCTGCAAGGTTTGGAGACAGCGGGTGCGTTCACGGAGATCATGAGCAGCCGGAGATCAAGAGCAGCCGCCGCAGGGGAGGGATACCATGGTAAATAGGTTACCTATTTACCATGGTATCTCTCCCCTGGGTGCGTTGTGTTTTCGTGAGCAATAATGCAGGAAAGCAGCGGGCGGGATGGCGAGCTTGTCCTGCTGCTCCAACACAAGCTACCTTAAGAGCCGGTACGATGCGGGCAATGGGTGAAGTTCGTCAGGAGTACTGCATAAAAAAAACGAGTGTGTTATCGTGGCAGTTGGTGATAAAAAGAAATAAAACAAAATAAAATCAATAAATAATAATGTCATAGACTTAAAGTCATACCTTTGAAGTCATAATGCATTGCAAGTGTTATTAGGGAATGTTGTGCTGTTTTCAAGCGCTTCAATGTGCTGCTCTGCAAGGTTTGGAGACAGCGGGTGCGTATCTCTCCCCTGGGTGCGTTGTGTTTTCGTGAGCAATAATGCAGGAAAGCAGCGGGCGGGATGGCGAGCTTGTCCTGCTACTCCAACACAAGCTACCTTAAGAGCCGGTACGATGCGGGCAATGGGTGAAGTTCGTCAGGAGTACTGCATAAAAAAACGAGTGTGTTGTCGTGGCAGTTGGTGATCAAAGAAATAAAACAAAATAAAATCAATAAATAATAATGTCATAGACTTAAAGTCATACCTTTGAAGTCATAATGCATTGCAAGTGTTATTAGGGAATGTTGTGCTGTGTTTTCAAGCGCTTCAATGTGCTGCTCTGCAAGGTTTGGAGACAGCGGGTGCGTTCACGGAGATCATGAGCAGCCGGAGATCAAGAGCAGCCGCCGCAGGGGAGGGATAGGTTACCTATTTACCATGGTATCTCTCCCCTGGGTGCGTTGTGTTTTCGTGAGCAATAATGCAGGAAAGCAGCGGGCGGGATGGCGAGCTTGTCCTGCTGCTCCAACACAAGCTACCTTAAGAGCCGGTACGATGCGGGCAATGGGTGAAGTTCGTCAGGAGTACTGCATAAAAAAAACGAGTGTGTTGTCGTGGCAGTTGGTGATCAAAGAAATAAAACAAAATAAAATCAATAAATAATAATGTCATAGACTTAAAGTCATACCTTTGAAGTCATAATGCATTGCAAGTGTTATTAGGGAATGTTGTGCTGTGTTTTCAAGCGCTTCAATGTGCTGCTCTGCAAGGTTTGGAGACAGCGGGTGCGTTCACGGAGATCATGAGCAGCCGGAGATCAAGAGCAGCCGCCGCAGGGGAGGGATACCATGGTAAATAGGTTACCTATTTACCATGGTATCTCTCCCCTGGGTGCGTTGTGTTTTCGTGAGCAATAATGCAGGAAAGCAGCGGGCGGGATGGCGAGCTTGTCCTGCTGCTCCAACACAAGCTACCTTAAGAGCCGGTACGATGCGGGCAATGGGTGAAGTTCGTCAGGAGTACTGCATAAGAAAAACGAGTGTGTTGTCGTGGCAGTTGGTGATCAAAGAAATAAAACAAAATAAAATCAATAAATAATAATGTCATAGACTTAAAGTCATACCTTTGAAGTCATAATGCATTGCAAGTGTTATTAGGGAATGTTGTGCTGTGTTTTCAAGCGCTTCAATGTGCTGCTCTGCAAGGTTTGGAGACAGCGGATGCGTTCACGGAGATCATGAGCAGCCGGAGATCAAGAGCAGCCGCCGCAGTGGAGGGATACCATGGTAAATAGGTTACCTATTTACCATGGTATCTCTCCCCTGGGTGCGTTGTGTTTTCGTGAGCAATAATGCAGGAAAGCAGCGGGCGGGATGGCGAGCTTGTCCTGCTGCTCCAACACAAGCTACCTTAAGAGCCGGTACGATGCGGGCAATGGGTGACGTTCGTCAGGAGTACTGCATAAAAAAACGAGTGTGTTGTCGTGGCAGTTGGTGATCAAAGAAATAAAACAAAATAAAATCAATAAATAATAATGTCATAGACTTAAAGTCATACCTTTGAAGTCATAATGCATTGCAAGTGTTATTAGGGAATGTTGTGCTGTGTTTTCAAGCGCTTCAATGTGCTGCTCTGCAAGGTTTGGAGACAGCGGGTGCGTTCACGGAGATCATGAGCAGCCGGAGATCAAGAGCAGCCGCCGCAGGGGAGGGATACCATGCTAAATAGGTTACCTATTTATAGGTTACCTATTTACCATGGTATCTCTCCCCTGGGTGCGTTGTGTTTTCGTGAGCAATAATGCAGGAAAGCAGCGGGCGGGATGGCGAGCTTGTCCTGCTGCTCCAACACAAGCTACCTTAAGAGCCGGTACGATGCGGGCAATGGGTGAAGTTCGTCAGGAGTACTGCATAAAAAAAAACGAGTGTGTTGTCGTGGCAGTTGGTGATAAAAAGAAATAAAACAAAATAAAATCAATAAATAATAATGTCATATACTTAAAGTCATACCTTTGAAGTCATAATGCATTGCAAGTGTTATTAGGGAATGTTGTGCTGTTTTCAAGCGCTTCAATGTGCTGCTCTGCAAGGTTTGGAGACAGCGGGTGCGTATCTCTCCCCTGGGTGCGTTGTGTTTTCGTGAGCAATAATGCAGGAAAGCAGCGGGCGGGATGGCGAGCTTGTCCTGCTGCTCCAACACAAGCTACCTTAAGAGCCGGTACGATGCGGGCAATGGGTGAAGTTCGTCAGCAGTACTGCATAAAAAAAACGAGTGTGTTGTCGTGGCAGTTGGTGATCAAAGAAATAAAACAAAATTAAATCAATAAATAATAATGTCATAGACTTAAAGTCATACCTTTGAAGTTATAATGCATTGCAAGTGTTATTAGGGAATGTTGTGCTGTGTTTTCAAGCGCTTCAATGTGCTGCTCTGCAAGGTTTGGAGACAGCGGGTGCGTTCACGGAGATCATGAGCAGCCGGAGATCAAGAGCAGCCGCCGCAGGGGAGGGATACCATGGTAAATAGGTTACCTATTAAATAGGTTACCTATTTACCATGGTATCTCTCCCCTGGGTGCGTTGTGTTTTCGTGAGCAATAATGCAGGAAAGCAGCGGGCGGGATGGCGAGCTTGTCCTGCTGCTCCAACACAAGCTACCTTAAGAGCCGGTACGATGCGGGCAATGGGTGAAGTTCATCAGGAGTACTGCATAAAAAAACGAGTGTGTTGTCGTGGCAGTTGGTGATCAAAGAAATAAAACAAAATAAAATCAATAAATAATAATGTCATAGACTTAAAGTCATACCTTTGAAGTCATAATGCATTGCAAGTGTTATTAGGGAATGTTGTGCTGTGTTTTCAAGCGCTTCAATGTGCTGCTCTGCAAGGTTTGGAGACAGCGGGTGCGTTCACGGAGATCATGAGCAGCCGGAGATCAAGAGCAGCCGCCGCAGGGGAGGGATACCATGCTAAATAGGTTACCTATTTACCATGGTATCTCTCCCCTGGGTGCGTTGTGTTTTCGTGAGCAATAATGCAGGAAAGCAGCGGGCGGGATGGCGAGCTTCTCCTGCTGCTCCAACACAAGCTACCTTAAGAGCCGGTACGATGCGGGCAATGGGTGAAGTTCGTCAGGAGTACTGCATAAAAAAACGAGTGTGTTGACGTGGCAGTTGGTGATCAAAGAAATAAAACAAAATAAAATCAATAAATAATAATGTCATAGACATAAAGTCATACCTTTGAAGTCATAATGCATTGCAAGTGTTATTAGGGAATGTTGTGCTGTGTTTTCAAGCGCTTCAATGTGCTGCTCTGCAAGGTTTGGAGACAGCGGGTGCGTTCACGGAGATCATGAGCAGCCGGAGATCAAGAGCAGCCGCCGCAGGGGAGGGATACCATGGTAAATAGGTTACCTATTTACCATGGTATCTCTCCCCTGGGTGCGTTGTGTTTTCGTGAGCAATAATGCAGGAAAGCAGCGGGCGGGATGGCGAGCTTGTCCTGCTGCTCCAACACAAGCTACCTTAAGAGCCGGTACGATGCGGGCAATGGGTGAAGTTCGTCAGGAGTACTGCATAAAAAAACGAGTGTGTTGTCGTGGCAGTTGGTGATCAAAGAAATAAAACAAAATAAAATCAATAAATAATAATGTCATAGACTTAAAGTCATACCTTTGAAGTCATAATGCATTGCAAGTGTTATTAGGGAATGTTGTGCTGTGTTTTCAAGCGCTTCAATGTGCTGCTCTGCAAGGTTTGGAGACAGCGGGTGCGTTCACGGAGATCATGAGCAGCCGGAGATCAAGAGCAGCCACCGCAGGGGAGGGATACCAT
Source organism: Acipenser ruthenus (assembly GCF_902713425.1). NCBI lineage: Eukaryota > Metazoa > Chordata > Actinopteri > Acipenseriformes > Acipenseridae > Acipenser > Acipenser ruthenus. The sequence continues at coordinate 39,494,776 of NC_081193.1, read as the reverse complement.
GGTAAATAGGTTACCTATTTACCATGGTATCTCTCCCCTGGGTGCGTTGTGTTTTCGTGAGCAATAATGCAGGAAAGCAGCGGGCGGGATGGCGAGCTTGTCCTGCTGCTCCAACACAAGCTACCTTAAGAGCCGGTACGATGCGGGCAATGGGTGAAGTTCGTCAGGAGTACTGCATAAAAAAACGAGTGTGTTATCGTGGCAGTTGGTGATAAAAAGAAATAAAACAAAATAAAATCAATAAATAATAATGTCATAGACTTAAAGTCATACCTTTGAAGTCATAATGCATTGCAAGTGTTATTAGGGAATGTTGTGCTGTTTTCAAGCGCTTCAATGTGCTGCTCTGCAAGGTTTGGAGACAGCGGGTGCATATCTCTCCCCTGGGTGCGTTGTGTTTTCGTGAGCAATAATGCAGGAAAGCAGCGGGCGGGATGGCGAGCTTGTCCTGCTGCTCCAACACACGCTACCTTAAGAGCCGGTACGATGCGGGCAATGGGTGAAGTTCGTCAGGAGTACTGCATAAAAAAACGAGTGTGTTGTCGTGGCAGTTGGTGATCAAAGAAATAAAACAAAATAAAATCAATAAATAATAATGTCATAGACTTAAAGTCATACTTTTGAAGTCATAATGCATTGCAAGTGTTATTAGGGAATGTTGTGCTGTGTTTTCAAGCGCTTCAATGTGCTGCTCTGCAAGGTTTGGAGACAGCGGGTGCGTTCACGGAGATCATGAGCAGCCGGAGATCAAGAGCAGCCGCCGCAGGGGAGGGATAGGTTACCTATTAACCATGGTATCTCTCCCCTGGGTGCGTTGTGTTTTCGTGAGCAATAATGCAGGAAAGCAGCGGGCGGGATGGCGAGCTTGTCCTGCTGCTCCAACACAAGCTACCTTAAGAGCCGGTACGATGCGGGCAATGGGTGAAGTTCGTCAGGAGTACTGCATAAAAAAAACGAGTGTGTTGTCGTGGCAGTTGGTGATCAAAGAAATAAAACAAAATAAAATCAATAAATAATAATGTCATAGACTTAAAGTCATACCTTTGAAGTCATAATGCATTGCAAGTGTTATTAGGGAATGTTGTGCTGTGTTTTCAAGCGCTTCAATGTGCTGCTCTGCAAGGTTTGGAGACAGCGGGTGCGTTCACGGAGATCATGAGCAGCCGGAGATCAAGAGCAGCCGCCGCAGGGGAGGGATACCATGGTAAATAGGTTACCTATTTACCATGGTATCTCTCCCCTGGGTGCGTTGTGTTTTCGTGAGCAATAATGCAGGAAAGCAGCGGGCGGGATGGCGAGCTTGTCCTGCTGCTCCAACACAAGCTACCTTAAGAGCCGGTACGATGCGGGCAATGGGTGAAGTTCGTCAGGAGTACTGCATAAAAAAAACGAGTGTGTTGTCGTGGCAGTTGGTGATCAAAGAAATAAAACAAAATAAAATCAATAAATAATAATGTCATAGACTTAAAGTCATACCTTTGAAGTCATAATGCATTGCAAGTGTTATTAGGGAATGTTGTGCTGTGTTTTCAAGCGCTTCAATGTGCTGCTCTGCAAGGTTTGGAGACAGCGGGTGCGTTCACGGAGATCATGAGCAGCCGGAGATCAAGAGCAGCCGCCGCAGGGGAGGGATACCATGGTAAATAGGTTACCTATTTACCATGTTATTAGGGAATGTTGTGCTGTGTTTTCAAGCGCTTCAATGTGCTGCTCTGCAAGGTTTGGAGACAGCGGGTGCGTTCACGGAGATCATGAGCAGCCGGAGATCAAGAGCAGCCGCCGCAGGGGAGGGATACCATGGTAAATAGGTTACCTATTTACCATGGTATCTCTCCCCTGGGTGCGTTGTGTTTTCGTGAGCAATAATGCAGGAAAGCAGCGGGCGGGATGGCGAGCTTGTCCTGCTGCTCCAACACAAGCTACCTTAAGAGCCGGTACGATGCGGGCAATGGGTGAAGTTCGTCAGGAGTACTGCATAAAAAAAACGAGTGTGTTGTCGTGGCAGTTGGTGATCAAAGAAATAAAACAAAATAAAATCAATAAATAATAATGTCATAGACTTAAAGTCATACCTTTGAAGTCATAATGCATTGCAAGTGTTATTAGGGAATGTTGTGCTGTGTTTTCAAGCGCTTCAATGTGCTGCTCTGCAAGGTTTGGAGACAGCGGGTGCGTTCACGGAGATCATGAGCAGCCGGAGATCAAGAGCAGCCGCCGCAGGGGAGGGATACCATGGTAAATAGGTATCTCTCCCCTGGGTGCGTTGTGTTTTCGTGAGCAATAATGCAGGAAAGCAGCGGGCGGGATGGCGAGCTTGTCCTGCTGCTCCAACACAAGCTACCTTAAGAGCCGGTACGATGCGGGCAATGGGTGAAGTTCGTCAGGAGTACTGCATAAAAAAAACGAGTGTGTTGTCGTGGCAGTTGGTGATCAAAGAAATAAAACAAAATAAAATCAATAAATAATAATGTCATAGACTTAAAGTCATACCTTTGAAGTCATAATGCATTGCAAGTGTTATTAGGGAATGTTGTGCTGTGTTTTCAAGCGCTTCAATGTGCTGCTCTGCAAGGTTTGGAGACAGCGGGTGCGTTCACGGAGATCATGAGCAGCCGGAGATCAAGAGCAGCCGCCGCAGGGGAGGGATACCATGGTAAATAGGTTACCTATTTACCATGTTATTAGGGAATGTTGTGCTGTGTTTTCAAGCGCTTCAATGTGCTGCTCTGCAAGGTTTGGAGACAGCGGGTGCGTTCACGGAGATCATGAGCAGCCGGAGATCAAGAGCAGCCGCCGCAGGGGAGGGATACCATGGTAAATAGGTTACCTATTTACCATGGTATCTCTCCCCTGGGTGCGTTGTGTTTTCGTGAGCAATAATGCAGGAAAGCAGCGGGCGGGATGGCGAGCTTGTCCTGCTGCTCCAACACAAGCTACCTTAAGAGCCGGTACGATGCGGGCAATGGGTGAAGTTCGTCAGGAGTACTGCATAAAAAAAACGAGTGTGTTGTCGTGGCAGTTGGTGATCAAAGAAATAAAACAAAATAAAATCAATAAATAATAATGTCATAGACTTAAAGTCATACCTTTGAAGTCATAATGCATTGCAAGTGTTATTAGGGAATGTTGTGCTGTGTTTTCAAGCGCTTCAATGTGCTGCTCTGCAAGGTTTGGAGACAGCGGGTGCGTTCACGGAGATCATGAGCAGCCGGAGATCAAGAGCAGCCGCCGCAGGGGAGGGATACCATGGTAAATAGGTATCTCTCCCCTGGGTGCGTTGTGTTTTCGTGAGCAATAATGCAGGAAAGCAGCGGGCGGGATGGCGAGCTTGTCCTGCTGCTCCAACACAAGCTACCTTAAGAGCCGGTACGATGCGGGCAATGGGTGAAGTTCGTCAGGAGTACTGCATAAAAAAAACGAGTGTGTTGTCGTGGCAGTTGGTGATCAAAGAAATAAAACAAAATAAAATCAATAAATAATAATGTCATAGACTTAAAGTCATACCTTTGAAGTCATAATGCATTGCAAGTGTTATTAGGGAATGTTGTGCTGTGTTTTCAAGCGCTTCAATGTGCTGCTCTGCAAGGTTTGGAGACAGCGGGTGCGTTCACGGAGATCATGAGCAGCCGGAGATCAAGAGCAGCCGCCGCAGGGGAGGGATACCATGGTAAATAGGTTACCTATTTACCATGTTATTAGGGAATGTTGTGCTGTGTTTTCAAGCGCTTCAATGTGCTGCTCTGCAAGGTTTGGAGACAGCGGGTGCGTTCACGGAGATCATGAGCAGCCGGAGATCAAGAGCAGCCGCCGCAGGGGAGGGATACCATGGTAAATAGGTTACCTATTTACCATGGTATCTCTCCCCTGGGTGCGTTGTGTTTTCGTGAGCAATAATGCAGGAAAGCAGCGGGCGGGATGGCGAGCTTGTCCTGCTGCTCCAACACAAGCTACCTTAAGAGCCGGTACGATGCGGGCAATGGGTGAAGTTCGTCAGGAGTACTGCATAAAAAAAACGAGTGTGTTGTCGTGGCAGTTGGTGATCAAAGAAATAAAACAAAATAAAATCAATAAATAATAATGTCATAGACTTAAAGTCATACCTTTGAAGTCATAATGCATTGCAAGTGTTATTAGGGAATGTTGTGCTGTGTTTTCAAGCGCTTCAATGTGCTGCTCTGCAAGGTTTGGAGACAGCGGGTGCGTTCACGGAGATCATGAGCAGCCGGAGATCAAGAGCAGCCGCCGCAGGGGAGGGATACCATGGTAAATAGGTTACCTCTCCCCTGGGTGCGTTGTGTTTTCGTGAGCAATAATGCAGGAAAGCAGCGGGCGGGATGGCGAGCTTGTCCTGCTGCTCCAACACAAGCTACCTTAAGAGCCGGTACGATGCGGGCAATGGGTGAAGTTCGTCAGGAGTACTGCATAAAAAAAAACGAGTGTGTTGTCGTGGCAGTTGGTGATCAAAGAAATAAAACAAAATAAAATCAATAAATAATAATGTCATAGACTTAAAGTCATACCTTTGAAGTCATAATGCATTGCAAGTGTTATTAGGGAATGTTGTGCTGTGTTTTCAAGCGCTTCAATGTGCTGCTCTGCAAGGTTTGGAGACAGCGGGTGCATTCACGGAGATCATGAGCAGCCGGAGATCAAGAGCAGCCGCCGCAGGGGAGGGATACCATGGTAAATAGGTTACCTATTTACCATGGTATCTCTCCCCTGGGTGCGTTGTGTTTTCGTGAGCAATAATGCAGGAAAGCAGCGGGCGGGATGGCGAGCTTGTCCTGCTGCTCCAACACAAGCTACCTTAAGAGCCGGTACGATGCGGGCAATGGGTGAAGTTCGTCAGGAGTACTGCATAAAAAAAAACGAGTGTGTTGTCGTGGCAGTTGGTGATCAAAGAAATAAAACAAAATAAAATCAATAAATAATAATGTCATAGACTTAAAGTCATACCTTTGAAGTCATAATGCATTGCAAGTGTTATTAGGGAATGTTGTGCTGTGTTTTCAAGCGCTTCAATGTGCTGCTCTGCAAGGTTTGGAGACAGCGGGTGCGTTCACGGAGATCATGAGCAGCCGGAGATCAAGAGCAGCCGCCGCAGGGGAGGGATACCATGGTAAATAGGTTACCTATTTACCATGGTATCTCTCCCCTGGGTGCGTTGTGTTTTCGTGAGCAATAATGCAGGAAAGCAGCGGGCGGGATGGCGAGCTTGTCCTGCTGCTCCAACACAAGCTACCTTAAGAGCCGGTACGATGCGGGCAATGGGTGAAGTTCGTCAGGAGTACTGCATAAAAAAAACGAGTGTGTTGTCGTGGCAGTTGGTGATCAAAGAAATAAAACAAAATAAAATCAATAAATAATAATGTCATAGACTTAAAGTCATACCTTTGAAGTCATAATGCATTGCAAGTGTTATTAGGGAATGTTGTGCTGTGTTTTCAAGCGCTTCAATGTGCTGCTCTGCAAGGTTTGGAGACAGCGGGTGCGTTCACGGAGATCATGAGCAGCCGGAGATCAAGAGCAGCCGCCGCAGGGGAGGGATACCATGGTAAATAGGTTACCTATTTACCATGGTATCTCTCCCCTGGGTGCGTTGTGTTTTCGTGAGCAATAATGCAGGAAAGCAGCGGGCGGGATGGCGAGCTTGTCCTGCTGCTCCAACACAAGCTACCTTAAGAGCCGGTACGATGCGGGCAATGGGTGAAGTTCGTCAGGAGTACTGCATAAAAAAAACGAGTGTGTTGTCGTGGCAGTTGGTGATCAAAGAAATAAAACAAAATAAAATCAATAAATAATAATGTCATAGACTTAAAGTCATACCTTTGAAGTCATAATGCATTGCAAGTGTTATTAGGGAATGTTGTGCTGTGTTTTCAAGCGCTTCAATGTGCTGCTCTGCAAGGTTTGGAGACAGCGGGTGCGTTCACGGAGATCATGAGCAGCCGGAGATCAAGAGCAGCCGCCGCAGGGGAGGGATACCTATTTACCATGGTATCTCTCCCCTGGGTGCGTTGTGTTTTCGTGAGCAATAATGCAGGAAAGCAGCGGGCGGGATGGCGAGCTTGTCCTGCTGCTCCAACACAAGCTACCTTAAGAGCCGGTACGATGCGGGCAATGGGTGAAGTTCGTCAGGAGTACTGCATAAAAAAAACGAGTGTGTTGTCGTGGCAGTTGGTGATCAAAGAAATAAAACAAAATAAAATCAATAAATAATAATGTCATAGACTTAAAGTCATACCTTTGAAGTCATAATGCATTGCAAGTGTTATTAGGGAATGTTGTGCTGTGTTTTCAAGCGCTTCAATGTGCTGCTCTGCAAGGTTTGGAGACAGCGGGTGCGTTCACGGAGATCATGAGCAGCCGGAGATCAAGAGCAGCCGCCGCAGGGGAGGGATACCATGGTAAATAGGTTACCTATTTACCATGGTATCTCTCCCCTGGGTGCGTTGTGTTTTCGTGAGCAATAATGCAGGAAAGCAGCGGGCGGGATGGCGAGCTTGTCCTGCTGCTCCAACACAAGCTACCTTAAGAGCCGGTACGATGCGGGCAATGGGTGAAGTTCGTCAGGAGTACTGCATAAAAAAAACGAGTGTGTTGTCGTGGCAGTTGGTGATCAAAGAAATAAAACAAAATAAAATCAATAAATAATAATGTCATAGACTTAAAGTCATACCTTTGAAGTCATAATGCATTGCAAGTGTTATTAGGGAATGTTGTGCTGTGTTTTCAAGCGCTTCAATGTGCTGCTCTGCAAGGTTTGGAGACAGCGGGTGCGTTCACGGAGATCATGAGCAGCCGGAGATCAAGAGCAGCCGCCGCAGGGGAGGGATACCATGGTAAATAGGTTACCTATTTACCATGGTATCTCTCCCCTGGGTGCGTTGTGTTTTCGTGAGCAATAATGCAGGAAAGCAGCGGGCGGGATGGCGAGCTTGTCCTGCTGCTCCAACACAAGCTACCTTAAGAGCCGGTACGATGCGGGCAATGGGTGAAGTTCGTCAGGAGTACTGCATAAAAAAAACGAGTGTGTTGTCGTGGCAGTTGGTGATCAAAGAAATAAAACAAAATAAAATCAATAAATAATAATGTCATAGACTTAAAGTCATACCTTTGAAGTCATAATGCATTGCAAGTGTTATTAGGGAATGTTGTGCTGTGTTTTCAAGCGCTTCAATGTGCTGCTCTGCAAGGTTTGGAGACAGCGGGTGCGTTCACGGAGATCATGAGCAGCCGGAGATCAAGAGCAGCCGCCGCAGGGGAGGGATACCATGGTAAATAGGTTACCTATTTACCATGGTATCTCTCCCCTGGGTGCGTTGTGTTTTCGTGAGCAATAATGCAGGAAAGCAGCGGGCGGGATGGCGAGCTTGTCCTGCTGCTCCAACACAAGCTACCTTAAGAGCCGGTACGATGCGGGCAATGGGTGAAGTTCGTCAGGAGTACTGCATAAAAAAAACGAGTGTGTTGTCGTGGCAGTTGGTGATCAAAGAAATAAAACAAAATAAAATCAATAAATAATAATGTCATAGACTTAAAGTCATACCTTTGAAGTCATAATGCATTGCAAGTGTTATTAGGGAATGTTGTGCTGTGTTTTCAAGCGCTTCAATGTGCTGCTCTGCAAGGTTTGGAGACAGCGGGTGCGTTCACGGAGATCATGAGCAGCCGGAGATCAAGAGCAGCCGCCGCAGGGGAGGGATACCATGGTAAATAGGTTACCTATTTACCATGGTATCTCTCCCCTGGGTGCGTTGTGTTTTCGTGAGCAATAATGCAGGAAAGCAGCGGGCGGGATGGCGAGCTTGTCCTGCTGCTCCAACACAAGCTACCTTAAGAGCCGGTACGATGCGGGCAATGGGTGAAGTTCGTCAGGAGTACTGCATAAAAAAAACGAGTGTGTTGTCGTGGCAGTTGGTGATCAAAGAAATAAAACAAAATAAAATCAATAAATAATAATGTCATAGACTTAAAGTCATACCTTTGAAGTCATAATGCATTGCAAGTGTTATTAGGGAATGTTGTGCTGTGTTTTCAAGCGCTTCAATGTGCTGCTCTGCAAGGTTTGGAGACAGCGGGTGCGTTCACGGAGATCATGAGCAGCCGGAGATCAAGAGCAGCCGCCGCAGGGGAGGGATACCTATTTACCATGGTATCTCTCCCCTGGGTGCGTTGTGTTTTCGTGAGCAATAATGCAGGAAAGCAGCGGGCGGGATGGCGAGCTTGTCCTGCTGCTCCAACACAAGCTACCTTAAGAGCCGGTACGATGCGGGCAATGGGTGAAGTTCGTCAGGAGTACTGCATAAAAAAAACGAGTGTGTTGTCGTGGCAGTTGGTGATCAAAGAAATAAAACAAAATAAAATCAATAAATAATAATGTCATAGACTTAAAGTCATACCTTTGAAGTCATAATGCATTGCAAGTGTTATTAGGGAATGTTGTGCTGTGTTTTCAAGCGCTTCAATGTGCTGCTCTGCAAGGTTTGGAGACAGCGGGTGCGTTCACGGAGATCATGAGCAGCCGGAGATCAAGAGCAGCCGCCGCAGGGGAGGGATACCATGGTAAATAGGTTACCTATTTACCATGGTATCTCTCCCCTGGGTGCGTTGTGTTTTCGTGAGCAATAATGCAGGAAAGCAGCGGGCGGGATGGCGAGCTTGTCCTGCTGCTCCAACACAAGCTACCTTAAGAGCCGGTACGATGCGGGCAATGGGTGAAGTTCGTCAGGAGTACTGCATAAAAAAAACGAGTGTGTTGTCGTGGCAGTTGGTGATCAAAGAAATAAAACAAAATAAAATCAATAAATAATAATGTCATAGACTTAAAGTCATACCTTTGAAGTCATAATGCATTGCAAGTGTTATTAGGGAATGTTGTGCTGTGTTTTCAAGCGCTTCAATGTGCTGCTCTGCAAGGTTTGGAGACAGCGGGTGCGTTCACGGAGATCATGAGCAGCCGGAGATCAAGAGCAGCCGCCGCAGGGGAGGGATACCATGGTAAATAGGTTACCTATTTACCATGGTATCTCTCCCCTGGGTGCGTTGTGTTTTCGTGAGCAATAATGCAGGAAAGCAGCGGGCGGGATGGCGAGCTTGTCCTGCTGCTCCAACACAAGCTACCTTAAGAGCCGGTACGATGCGGGCAATGGGTGAAGTTCGTCAGGAGTACTGCATAAAAAAAACGAGTGTGTTGTCGTGGCAGTTGGTGATCAAAGAAATAAAACAAAATAAAATCAATAAATAATAATGTCATAGACTTAAAGTCATACCTTTGAAGTCATAATGCATTGCAAGTGTTATTAGGGAATGTTGTGCTGTGTTTTCAAGCGCTTCAATGTGCTGCTCTGCAAGGTTTGGAGACAGCGGGTGCGTTCACGGAGATCATGAGCAGCCGGAGATCAAGAGCAGCCGCCGCAGGGGAGGGATACCATGGTAAATAGGTTACCTATTTACCATGGTATCTCTCCCCTGGGTGCGTTGTGTTTTCGTGAGCAATAATGCAGGAAAGCAGCGGGCGGGATGGCGAGCTTGTCCTGCTGCTCCAACACAAGCTACCTTAAGAGCCGGTACGATGCGGGCAATGGGTGAAGTTCGTCAGGAGTACTGCATAAAAAAAACGAGTGTGTTGTCGTGGCAGTTGGTGATCAAAGAAATAAAACAAAATAAAATCAATAAATAATAATGTCATAGACTTAAAGTCATACCTTTGAAGTCATAATGCATTGCAAGTGTTATTAGGGAATGTTGTGCTGTGTTTTCAAGCGCTTCAATGTGCTGCTCTGCAAGGTTTGGAGACAGCGGGTGCGTTCACGGAGATCATGAGCAGCCGGAGATCAAGAGCAGCCGCCGCAGGGGAGGGATACCTATTTACCATGGTATCTCTCCCCTGGGTGCGTTGTGTTTTCGTGAGCAATAATGCAGGAAAGCAGCGGGCGGGATGGCGAGCTTGTCCTGCTGCTCCAACACAAGCTACCTTAAGAGCCGGTACGATGCGGGCAATGGGTGAAGTTCGTCAGGAGTACTGCATAAAAAAAACGAGTGTGTTGTCGTGGCAGTTGGTGATCAAAGAAATAAAACAAAATAAAATCAATAAATAATAATGTCATAGACTTAAAGTCATACCTTTGAAGTCATAATGCATTGCAAGTGTTATTAGGGAATGTTGTGCTGTGTTTTCAAGCGCTTCAATGTGCTGCTCTGCAAGGTTTGGAGACAGCGGGTGCGTTCACGGAGATCATGAGCAGCCGGAGATCAAGAGCAGCCGCCGCAGGGGAGGGATACCATGGTAAATAGGTTACCTATTTACCATGGTATCTCTCCCCTGGGTGCGTTGTGTTTTCGTGAGCAATAATGCAGGAAAGCAGCGGGCGGGATGGCGAGCTTGTCCTGCTGCTCCAACACAAGCTACCTTAAGAGCCGGTACGATGCGGGCAATGGGTGAAGTTCGTCAGGAGTACTGCATAAAAAAAACGAGTGTGTTGTCGTGGCAGTTGGTGATCAAAGAAATAAAACAAAATAAAATCAATAAATAATAATGTCATAGACTTAAAGTCATACCTTTGAAGTCATAATGCATTGCAAGTGTTATTAGGGAATGTTGTGCTGTGTTTTCAAGCGCTTCAATGTGCTGCTCTGCAAGGTTTGGAGACAGCGGGTGCGTTCACGGAGATCATGAGCAGCCGGAGATCAAGAGCAGCCGCCGCAGGGGAGGGATACCTATTTACCATGGTATCTCTCCCCTGGGTGCGTTGTGTTTTCGTGAGCAATAATGCAGGAAAGCAGCGGGCGGGATGGCGAGCTTGTCCTGCTGCTCCAACACAAGCTACCTTAAGAGCCGGTACGATGCGGGCAATGGGTGAAGTTCGTCAGGAGTACTGCATAAAAAAAACGAGTGTGTTGTCGTGGCAGTTGGTGATCAAAGAAATAAAACAAAATAAAATCAATAAATAATAATGTCATAGACTTAAAGTCATACCTTTGAAGTCATAATGCATTGCAAGTGTTATTAGGGAATGTTGTGCTGTGTTTTCAAGCGCTTCAATGTGCTGCTCTGCAAGGTTTGGAGACAGCGGGTGCGTTCACGGAGATCATGAGCAGCCGGAGATCAAGAGCAGCCGCCGCAGGGGAGGGATACCATGGTAAATAGGTTACCTATTTACCATGGTATCTCTCCCCTGGGTGCGTTGTGTTTTCGTGAGCAATAATGCAGGAAAGCAGCGGGCGGGATGGCGAGCTTGTCCTGCTGCTCCAACACAAGCTACCTTAAGAGCCGGTACGATGCGGGCAATGGGTGAAGTTCGTCAGGAGTACTGCATAAAAAAAACGAGTGTGTTGTCGTGGCAGTTGGTGATCAAAGAAATAAAACAAAATAAAATCAATAAATAATAATGTCATAGACTTAAAGTCATACCTTTGAAGTCATAATGCATTGCAAGTGTTATTAGGGAATGTTGTGCTGTGTTTTCAAGCGCTTCAATGTGCTGCTCTGCAAGGTTTGGAGACAGCGGGTGCGTTCACGGAGATCATGAGCAGCCGGAGATCAAGAGCAGCCGCCGCAGGGGAGGGATACCATGGTAAATAGGTTACCTATTTACCATGGTATCTCTCCCCTGGGTGCGTTGTGTTTTCGTGAGCAATAATGCAGGAAAGCAGCGGGCGGGATGGCGAGCTTGTCCTGCTGCTCCAACACAAGCTACCTTAAGAGCCGGTACGATGCGGGCAATGGGTGAAGTTCGTCAGGAGTACTGCATAAAAAAAACGAGTGTGTTGTCGTGGCAGTTGGTGATCAAAGAAATAAAACAAAATAAAATCAATAAATAATAATGTCATAGACTTAAAGTCATACCTTTGAAGTCATAATGCATTGCAAGTGTTATTAGGGAATGTTGTGCTGTGTTTTCAAGCGCTTCAATGTGCTGCTCTGCAAGGTTTGGAGACAGCGGGTGCGTTCACGGAGATCATGAGCAGCCGGAGATCAAGAGCAGCCGCCGCAGGGGAGGGATACCTATTTACCATGGTATCTCTCCCCTGGGTGCGTTGTGTTTTCGTGAGCAATAATGCAGGAAAGCAGCGGGCGGGATGGCGAGCTTGTCCTGCTGCTCCAACACAAGCTACCTTAAGAGCCGGTACGATGCGGGCAATGGGTGAAGTTCGTCAGGAGTACTGCATAAAAAAAACGAGTGTGTTGTCGTGGCAGTTGGTGATCAAAGAAATAAAACAAAATAAAATCAATAAATAATAATGTCATAGACTTAAAGTCATACCTTTGAAGTCATAATGCATTGCAAGTGTTATTAGGGAATGTTGTGCTGTGTTTTCAAGCGCTTCAATGTGCTGCTCTGCAAGGTTTGGAGACAGCGGGTGCGTTCACGGAGATCATGAGCAGCCGGAGATCAAGAGCAGCCGCCGCAGGGGAGGGATACCATGGTAAATAGGTTACCTATTTACCATGGTATCTCTCCCCTGGGTGCGTTGTGTTTTCGTGAGCAATAATGCAGGAAAGCAGCGGGCGGGATGGCGAGCTTGTCCTGCTGCTCCAACACAAGCTACCTTAAGAGCCGGTACGATGCGGGCAATGGGTGAAGTTCGTCAGGAGTACTGCATAAAAAAAACGAGTGTGTTGTCGTGGCAGTTGGTGATCAAAGAAATAAAACAAAATAAAATCAATAAATAATAATGTCATAGACTTAAAGTCATACCTTTGAAGTCATAATGCATTGCAAGTGTTATTAGGGAATGTTGTGCTGTGTTTTCAAGCGCTTCAATGTGCTGCTCTGCAAGGTTTGGAGACAGCGGGTGCGTTCACGGAGATCATGAGCAGCCGGAGATCAAGAGCAGCCGCCGCAGGGGAGGGATACCTATTTACCATGGTATCTCTCCCCTGGGTGCGTTGTGTTTTCGTGAGCAATAATGCAGGAAAGCAGCGGGCGGGATGGCGAGCTTGTCCTGCTGCTCCAACACAAGCTACCTTAAGAGCCGGTACGATGCGGGCAATGGGTGAAGTTCGTCAGGAGTACTGCATAAAAAAAACGAGTGTGTTGTCGTGGCAGTTGGTGATCAAAGAAATAAAACAAAATAAAATCAATAAATAATAATGTCATAGACTTAAAGTCATACCTTTGAAGTCATAATGCATTGCAAGTGTTATTAGGGAATGTTGTGCTGTGTTTTCAAGCGCTTCAATGTGCTGCTCTGCAAGGTTTGGAGACAGCGGGTGCGTTCACGGAGATCATGAGCAGCCGGAGATCAAGAGCAGCCGCCGCAGGGGAGGGATACCATGGTAAATAGGTTACCTATTTACCATGGTATCTCTCCCCTGGGTGCGTTGTGTTTTCGTGAGCAATAATGCAGGAAAGCAGCGGGCGGGATGGCGAGCTTGTCCTGCTGCTCCAACACAAGCTACCTTAAGAGCCGGTACGATGCGGGCAATGGGTGAAGTTCGTCAGGAGTACTGCATAAAAAAAACGAGTGTGTTGTCGTGGCAGTTGGTGATCAAAGAAATAAAACAAAATAAAATCAATAAATAATAATGTCATAGACTTAAAGTCATACCTTTGAAGTCATAATGCATTGCAAGTGTTATTAGGGAATGTTGTGCTGTGTTTTCAAGCGCTTCAATGTGCTGCTCTGCAAGGTTTGGAGACAGCGGGTGCGTTCACGGAGATCATGAGCAGCCGGAGATCAAGAGCAGCCGCCGCAGGGGAGGGATACCTATTTACCATGGTATCTCTCCCCTGGGTGCGTTGTGTTTTCGTGAGCAATAATGCAGGAAAGCAGCGGGCGGGATGGCGAGCTTGTCCTGCTGCTCCAACACAAGCTACCTTAAGAGCCGGTACGATGCGGGCAATGGGTGAAGTTCGTCAGGAGTACTGCATAAAAAAAACGAGTGTGTTGTCGTGGCAGTTGGTGATCAAAGAAATAAAACAAAATAAAATCAATAAATAATAATGTCATAGACTTAAAGTCATACCTTTGAAGTCATAATGCATTGCAAGTGTTATTAGGGAATGTTGTGCTGTGTTTTCAAGCGCTTCAATGTGCTGCTCTGCAAGGTTTGGAGACAGCGGGTGCGTTCACGGAGATCATGAGCAGCCGGAGATCAAGAGCAGCCGCCGCAGGGGAGGGATACCATGGTAAATAGGTTACCTATTTACCATGGTATCTCTCCCCTGGGTGCGTTGTGTTTTCGTGAGCAATAATGCAGGAAAGCAGCGGGCGGGATGGCGAGCTTGTCCTGCTGCTCCAACACAAGCTACCTTAAGAGCCGGTACGATGCGGGCAATGGGTGAAGTTCGTCAGGAGTACTGCATAAAAAAAACGAGTGTGTTGTCGTGGCAGTTGGTGATCAAAGAAATAAAACAAAATAAAATCAATAAATAATAATGTCATAGACTTAAAGTCATACCTTTGAAGTCATAATGCATTGCAAGTGTTATTAGGGAATGTTGTGCTGTGTTTTCAAGCGCTTCAATGTGCTGCTCTGCAAGGTTTGGAGACAGCGGGTGCGTTCACGGAGATCATGAGCAGCCGGAGATCAAGAGCAGCCGCCGCAGGGGAGGGATACCATGGTAAATAGGTTACCTATTTACCATGGTATCTCTCCCCTGGGTGCGTTGTGTTTTCGTGAGCAATAATGCAGGAAAGCAGCGGGCGGGATGGCGAGCTTGTCCTGCTGCTCCAACACAAGCTACCTTAAGAGCCGGTACGATGCGGGCAATGGGTGAAGTTCGTCAGGAGTACTGCATAAAAAAAACGAGTGTGTTGTCGTGGCAGTTGGTGATCAAAGAAATAAAACAAAATAAAATCAATAAATAATAATGTCATAGACTTAAAGTCATACCTTTGAAGTCATAATGCATTGCAAGTGTTATTAGGGAATGTTGTGCTGTGTTTTCAAGCGCTTCAATGTGCTGCTCTGCAAGGTTTGGAGACAGCGGGTGCGTTCACGGAGATCATGAGCAGCCGGAGATCAAGAGCAGCCGCCGCAGGGGAGGGATACCTATTTACCATGGTATCTCTCCCCTGGGTGCGTTGTGTTTTCGTGAGCAATAATGCAGGAAAGCAGCGGGCGGGATGGCGAGCTTGTCCTGCTGCTCCAACACAAGCTACCTTAAGAGCCGGTACGATGCGGGCAATGGGTGAAGTTCGTCAGGAGTACTGCATAAAAAAAACGAGTGTGTTGTCGTGGCAGTTGGTGATCAAAGAAATAAAACAAAATAAAATCAATAAATAATAATGTCATAGACTTAAAGTCATACCTTTGAAGTCATAATGCATTGCAAGTGTTATTAGGGAATGTTGTGCTGTGTTTTCAAGCGCTTCAATGTGCTGCTCTGCAAGGTTTGGAGACAGCGGGTGCGTTCACGGAGATCATGAGCAGCCGGAGATCAAGAGCAGCCGCCGCAGGGGAGGGATACCATGGTAAATAGGTTACCTATTTACCATGGTATCTCTCCCCTGGGTGCGTTGTGTTTTCGTGAGCAATAATGCAGGAAAGCAGCGGGCGGGATGGCGAGCTTGTCCTGCTGCTCCAACACAAGCTACCTTAAGAGCCGGTACGATGCGGGCAATGGGTGAAGTTCGTCAGGAGTACTGCATAAAAAAAACGAGTGTGTTGTCGTGGCAGTTGGTGATCAAAGAAATAAAACAAAATAAAATCAATAAATAATAATGTCATAGACTTAAAGTCATACCTTTGAAGTCATAATGCATTGCAAGTGTTATTAGGGAATGTTGTGCTGTGTTTTCAAGCGCTTCAATGTGCTGCTCTGCAAGGTTTGGAGACAGCGGGTGCGTTCACGGAGATCATGAGCAGCCGGAGATCAAGAGCAGCCGCCGCAGGGGAGGGATACCATGGTAAATAGGTTACCTATTTACCATGGTATCTCTCCCCTGGGTGCGTTGTGTTTTCGTGAGCAATAATGCAGGAAAGCAGCGGGCGGGATGGCGAGCTTGTCCTGCTGCTCCAACACAAGCTACCTTAAGAGCCGGTACGATGCGGGCAATGGGTGAAGTTCGTCAGGAGTACTGCATAAAAAAACGAGTGTGTTGTCGTGGCAGTTGGTGATCAAAGAAATAAAACAAAATAAAATCAATAAATAATAATGTCATAGACTTAAAGTCATACCTTTGAAGTCATAATGCATTGCAAGTGTTATTAGGGAATGTTGTGCTGTGTTTTCAAGCGCTTCAATGTGCTGCTCTGCAAGGTTTGGAGACAGCGGGTGCGTTCACGGAGATCATGAGCAGCCGGAGATCAAGAGCAGCCGCCGCAGGGGAGGGATACCATGGTAAATAGGTTACCTATTTACCATGGTATCTCTCCCCTGGGTGCGTTGTGTTTTCGTGAGCAATAATGCAGGAAAGCAGCGGGCGGGATGGCGAGCTTGTCCTGCTGCTCCAACACAAGCTACCTTAAGAGCCGGTACGATGCGGGCAATGGGTGAAGTTCGTCAGGAGTACTGCATAAAAAAACGAGTGTGTTGTCGTGGCAGTTGGTGATCAAAGAAATAAAACAAAATAAAATCAATAAATAATAATGTCATAGACTTAAAGTCATACCTTTGAAGTCATAATGCATTGCAAGTGTTATTAGGGAATGTTGTGCTGTGTTTTCAAGCGCTTCAATGTGCTGCTCTGCAAGGTTTGGAGACAGCGGGTGCGTTCACGGAGATCATGAGCAGCCGGAGATCAAGAGCAGCCGCCGCAGGGGAGGGATACCATGGTAAATAGGTTACCTATTTACCATGGTATCTCTCCCCTGGGTGCGTTGTGTTTTCGTGAGCAATAATGCAGGAAAGCAGCGGGCGCGATGGCGAGCTTGTCCTGCTGCTCCAACACAAGCTACCTTAAGAGCCGGTACGATGCGGGCAATGGGTGAAGTTCGTCAGGAGTACTGCATAAAAAAAACGAGTGTGTTGTCGTGGCAGTTGGTGATCAAAGAAATAAAACAAAATAAAATCAATAAATAATAATGTCATAGACTTAAAGTCATACCTTTGAAGTCATAATGCATTGCAAGTGTTATTAGGGAATGTTGTGCTGTGTTTTCAAGAGCTTCAATGTGCTGCTCTGCAAGGTTTGGAGACAGCGGGTGCGTTCACGGAGATCATGAGCAGCCGGAGATCAAGAGCAGCCGCCGCAGGGGAGGGATACCATGGTAAATAGGTTACCTATTTACCATGGTATCTCTCCCCTGGGTGCGTTGTGTTTTCGTGAGCAATAATGCAGGAAAGCAGCGGGCGGGATGGCGAGCTTGTCCTGCTGCTCCAACACAAGCTACCTTAAGAGCCGGTACGATGCGGGCAATGGGTGAAGTTCGTCAGGAGTGCTGCATAAAAAAAACGAGTGTGTTGTCGTGGCAGTTGGTGATCAAAGAAATAAAACAAAATAAAATCAATAAATAATAATGTCATAGACTTAAAGTCATACCTTTGAAGTCATAATGCATTGCAAGTGTTATTAGGGAATGTTGTGCTGTGTTTTCAAGCGCTTCAATGTGCTGCTCTGCAAGGTTTGGAGACAGCGGGTGCGTTCACGGAGATCATGAGCAGCCGGAGATCAAGAGCAGCCGCCGCAGGGGAGGGATACCATGGTAAATAGGTTAACTATTTACCATGGTATCTCTCCCCTGGGTGCGTTGTGTTTTCGTGAGCAATAATGCAGGAAAGCAGCGGGCGGGATGGCGAGCTTGTCCTGCTGCTCCAACACAAGCTACCTTAAGAGCCGGTACGATGCGGGCAATGGGTGAAGTTCGTCAGGAGTACTGCATAAAAAAACGAGTGTGTTGTCGTGGCAGTTGGTGATCAAAGAAATAAAACAAAATAAAATCAATAAATAATAATGTCATAGACTTAAAGTCATACCTTTGAAGTCATAATGCATTGCAAGTGTTATTAGGGAATGTTGTGCTGTGTTTTCAAGCGCTTCAATGTGCTGCTCTGCAAGGTTTGGAGACAGCGGGTGCGTTCACGGAGATCATGAGCAGCCGGAGATCAAGAGCAGCCGCCGCAGGGGAGGGATACCATGGTAAATAGGTTACCTATTTACCATGGTATCTCTCCCCTGGGTGCGTTGTGTTTTCGTGAGCAATAATGCAGGAAAGCAGCGGGCGGGATGGCGAGCTTGTCCTGCTGCTCCAACACAAGCTACCTTAAGAGCCGGTACGATGCGGGCAATGGGTGAAGTTCGTCAGGAGTACTGCATAAAACAACGAGTGTGTTGTCGTGGCAGTTGGTGATCAAAGAAATAAAACAAAATAAAATCAATAAATAATAATGTCATAGACTTAAAGTCATACCTTTGAAGTCATAATGCATTGCAAGTGTTATTAGGGAATGTTGTGCTGTGTTTTCAAGCGCTTCAATGTGCTGCTCTGCAAGGTTTGGAGACAGCGGGTGCGTTCACGGAGATCATGAGCAGCCGGAGATCAAGAGCAGCCGGAGATCAAGAGCAGCCGCCGCAGGGGAGGGATACCATGGTAAATAGGTTACCTATTTACCATGGTATCTCTCCCCTGGGTGCGTTGTGTTTTCGTGAGCAATAATGCAGGAAAGCAGCGGGCGGGATGGCGAGCTTGTCCTGCTGCTCCAACACAAGCTACCTTAAGAGCCGGTACGATGCGGGCAATGGGTGAAGTTCGTCAGGAGTACTGCATAAAAAAAACGAGTGTGTTGTCGTGGCAGTTGGTGATCAAAGAAATAAAACAAAATAAAATCAATAAATAATAATGTCATAGACTTAAAGTCATACCTTTGAAGTCATAATGCATTGCAAGTGTTATTAGGGAATGTTGTGCTGTGTTTTCAAGCGCTTCAATGTGCTGCACTGCAAGGTTTGGAGACAGCGGGTGCGTTCACGGAGACCATGAGCAGCCGGAGATCAAGAGCAGCCGCCGCAGGGGAGGGATACCATGGTAAATAGGTTACCTATTTACCATGGTATCTCTCCCCTGGGTGCGTTGTGTTTTCGTGAGCAATAATGCAGGAAAGCAGCGGGCGGGATGGCGAGCTTGTCCTGCTGCTCCAACACAAGCTACCTTAAGAGCCGGTACGATGCGGGCAATGGGTGAAGTTCGTCAGGAGTACTGCATAAAAAAAACGAGTGTGTTGTCGTGGCAGTTGGTGATCAAAGAAATAAAACAAAATAAAATCAATAAATAATAATGTCATAGACTTAAAGTCATACCTTTGAAGTCATAATGCATTGCAAGTGTTATTAGGGAATGTTGTGCTGTGTTTTCAAGCGCTTCAATGTGCTGCTCTGCAAGGTTTGGAGACAGCGGGTGCGTTCACGGAGATCATGAGCAGCCGGAGATCAAGAGCAGCCGCCGCAGGGGAGGGATACCATGGTAAATAGGTTACCTATTTACCATGGTATCTCTCCCCTGGGTGCGTTGTGTTTTTGTGAGCAATAATGCAGGAAAGCAGCGGGCGGGATGGCGAGCTTGTCCTGCTGCTCCAACACAAGCTACCTTAAGAGCCGGTACGATGCGGGCAATGGGTGAAGTTCGTCAGGAGTACTGCATAAAAAAACGAGTGTGTTGTCGTGGCAGTTGGTGATCAAAGAAATAAAACAAAATAAAATCAATAAATAATAATGTCATAGACTTAAAGTCATACCTTTGAAGTCATAATGCATTGCAAGTGTTATTAGGGAATGTTGTGCTGTGTTTTCAAGCGCTTCAATGTGCTGCTCTGCAAGGTTTGGAGACAACGGGTGCGTTCACGGAGATCATGAGCAGCCGGAGATCAAGAGCAGCCGCCGCAGGGGAGGGATACCATGGTAAATAGGTTACCTATTTACCATGGTATCTCTCCCCTGGGTGCGTTGTGTTTTCGTGAGCAATAATGCAGGAAAGCAGCGGGCGGGATGGCGAGCTTGTCCTGCTGCTCCAACACAAGCTACCTTAAGAGCCGGTACGATGCGGGCAATGGGTGAAGTTCGTCAGGAGTACTGCATAAAAAAAACGAGTGTGTTGTCGTGGCAGTTGGTGATCAAAGAAATAAAACAAAATAAAATCAATAAATAATAATGTCATAGACTTAAAGTCATACCTTTGAACTCATAATGCATTGCAAGTGTTATTAGGGAATGTTGTGCTGTGTTTTCAAGCGCTTCAATGTGCTGCTCTGCAAGGTTTGGAGACAGCGGGTGCGTTCACGGAGACCATGAGCAGCCGGAGATCAAGAGCAGCCGCCGCAGGGGAGGGATACCATGGTAAATAGGTTACCTATTTACCATGGTATCTCTCCCCTGGGTGCGTTGTGTTTTCGTGAGCAATAATGCAGGAAAGCAGCGGGCGGGATGGCGAGCTTGTCCTGCTGCTCCAACACAAGCTACCTTAAGAGCCGGTACGATGCGGGCAATGGGTGAAGTTCGTCAGGAGTACTGCATAAAAAAAACGAGTGTGTTGTCGTGGCAGTTGGTGATCAAAGAAATAAAACAAAATAAAATCAATAAATAATAATGTCATAGACTTAAAGTCATACCTTTGAAGTCATAATGCATTGCAAGTGTTATTAGGGAATGTTGTGCTGTGTTTTCAAGCGCTTCAATGTGCTGCTCTGCAAGGTTTGGAGACAGCGGGTGCGTTCACGGAGATCATGAGCAGCCGGAGATCAAGAGCAGCCGCCGCAGGGGAGGGATACCATGGTAAATAGGTTACCTATTTACCATGGTATCTCTCCCCTGGGTGCGTTGTGTTTTCGTGAGCAATAATGCAGGAAAGCAGCGGGCGGGATGGCGAGCTTGTCCTGCTGCTCCAACACAAGCTACCTTAAGAGCCGGTACGATGCGGGCAATGGGTGAAGTTCGTCAGGAGTACTGCATAAAAAAACGAGTGTGTTGTCGTGGCAGTTGGTGATCAAAGAAATAAAACAAAATAAAATCAATAAATAATAATGTCATAGACTTAAAGTCATACCTTTGAAGTCATAATGCATTGCAAGTGTTATTAGGGAATGTTGTGCTGTGTTTTCAAGCGCTTCAATGTGCTGCTCTGCAAGGTTTGGAGACAGCGGGTGCGTTCACGGAGATCATGAGCAGCCGGAGATCAAGAGCAGCCGCCGCAGGGGAGGGATACCTATTTACCATGGTATCTCTCCCCTGGGTGCGTTGTGTTTTCGTGAGCAATAATGCAGGAAAGCAGCGGGCGGGATGGCGAGCTTGTCCTGCTGCTCCAACACAAGCTACCTTAAGAGCCGGTACGATGCGGGCAATGGGTGAAGTTCGTCAGGAGTACTGCATAAAAAAAACGAGTGTGTTGTCGTGGCAGTTGGTGATCAAAGAAATAAAACAAAATAAAATCAATAAATAATAATGTCATAGACTTAAAGTCATACCTTTGAAGTCATAATGCATTGCAAGTGTTATTAGGGAATGTTGTGCTGTGTTTTCAAGCGCTTCAATGTGCTGCTCTGCAAGGTTTGGAGACAGCGGGTGCGTTCACGGAGATCATGAGCAGCCGGAGATTAAGAGCAGCCGCCGCAGGGGAGGGATACCATGGTAAATAGGTTACCTATTTACCATGGTATCTCTCCCCTGGGTGCGTTGTGTTTTCGTGAGCAATAATGCAGGAAAGCAGCGGGTGGGATGGCGAGCTTGTCCTGCTGCTCCAACACAAGCTACCTTAAGAGCCGGTACGATGCGGGCAATGGGTGAAGTTCGTCAGGAGTACTGCATAAAAAAAACGAGTGTGTTGTCGTGGCAGTTGGTGATCAAAGAAATAAAACAAAATAAAATCAATAAATAATAATGTCATAGACTTAAAGTCATACCTTTGAAGTCATAATGCATTGCAAGTGTTATTAGGGAATGTTGTGCTGTGTTTTCAAGCGCTTCAATGTGCTGCTCTGCAAGGTTTGGAGACAGCGGGTGCGTTCACGGAGATCATGAGCAGCCGGAGATCAAGAGCAGCCGCCGCAGGGGAGGGATACCATGGTAAATAGGTTACCTATTTACCATGGTATCTCTCCCCTGGGTGCGTTGTGTTTTCGTGAGCAATAATGCAGGAAAGCAGCGGGCGGGATGGCGAGCTTGTCCTGCTGCTCCAACACAAGCTACCTTAAGAGCCGGTACGATGCGGGCAATGGGTGAAGTTCGTCAGGAGTACTGCATAATAAAACGAGTGTGTTGTCGTGGCAGTTGGTGATCAAAGAAAAAAAACAAAATAAAATCAATAAATAATAATGTCATAGACTTAAAGTCATACCTTTGAAGTCATAATGCATTGCAAGTGTTATTAGGGAATGTTGTGCTGTGTTTTCAAGCGCTTCAATGTGCTGCTCTGCAAGGTTTGGAGACAGCGGGTGCGTTCACGGAGATCATGAGCAGCCGGAGATCAAGAGCAGCCGCCGCAGGGGAGGGATACCATGGTAAATAGGTTACCTATTTACCATGGTATCTCTCCCCTGGGTGCGTTGTGTTTTCGTGAGCAATAATGCAGGAAAGCAGCGGGCGGGATGGCGAGCTTGTCCTGCTGCTCCAACACAAGCTACCTTAAGAGCCGGTACGATGCGGGCAATGGGTGAAGTTCGTCAGGAGTACTGCATAAATAAAACGAGTGTGTTGTCGTGGCAGTTGGTGATCAAAGAAATAAAACAAAATAAAATCAATAAATAATAATGTCATAGACTTAAAGTCATACCTTTGAAGTCATAATGCATTGCAAGTGTTATTAGGGAATGTTGTGCTGTGTTTTCAAGCGCTTCAATGTGCTGCTCTGCAAGGTTTGGAGACAGCGGGTGCGTTCACGGAGATCATGAGCAGCCGGAGATCAAGAGCAGCCGCCGCAGGGGAGGGATACCATGGTAAATAGGTTACCTATTTACCATGGTATCTCTCCCCTGGGTGCGTTGTGTTTTCGTGAGCAATAATGCAGGAAAGCAGCGGGCGGGATGGCGAGCTTGTCCTGCTGCTCCAACACAAGCTACCTTAAGAGCCGGTACGATGCGGGCAATGGGTGAAGTTCGTCAGGAGTACTGCATAAAAAAACGAGTGTGTTGTCGTGGCAGTTGGTGATCAAAGAAATAAAACAAAATAAAATCAATAAATAATAATGTCATAGACTTAAAGTCATACCTTTGAAGTCATAATGCATTGCAAGTGTTATTAGGGAATGTTGTGCTGTGTTTTCAAGCGCTTCAATGTGCTGCTCTGCAAGGTTTGGAGACAGCGGGTGCGTTCACGGAGATCATGAGCAGCCGGAGATCAAGAGCAGCCGCCGCAGGGGAGGGATACCATGGTAAATAGGTTACCTATTTACCATGGTATCTCTCCCCTGGGTGCGTTGTGTTTTCGTGAGCAATAATGCAGGAAAGCAGCGGGCGGGATGGCGAGCTTGTCCTGCTGCTCCAACACAAGCTACCTTAAGAGCCGGTACCTTTGAAGTCATAATGCATTGCAAGTGTTATTAGGGAATGTTGTGCTGTGTTTTCAAGCGCTTCAATGTGCTGCTCTGCAAGGTTTGGAGACAGCGGGTGCGTTCACGGAGATCATGAGCAGCCGGAGATCAAGAGCAGCCGCCGCAGGGGAGGGATACCATGGTAAATAGGTTACCTATTTACCATGGTATCTCTCCCCTGGGTGCGTTGTGTTTTCGTGAACAATAATGCAGGAAAGCAGCGGGCGGGATGGCGAGCTTGTCCTGCTGCTCCAACACAAGCTACCTTAAGAGCCGGTACGATGCGGGCAATGGGTGAAGTTCGTCAGGAGTACTGCATAAAAAAAACGAGTGTGTTGTCGTGGCAGTTGGTGATCAAAGAAATAAAACAAAATAAAATCAATAAATAATAATGTCATAGACTTAAAGTCATACCTTTGAAGTCATAATGCATTGCAAGTGTTATTAGGGAATGTTGTGCTGTGTTTTCAAGCGCTTCAATGTGCTGCTCTGCAAGGTTTGGAGACAGCGGGTGCGTTCACGGAGATCATGAGCAGCCGGAGATCAAGAGCAGCCGCCGCAGGGGAGGGATACCATGGTAAATACCTATTTACCATGGTATCTCTCCCCTGGGTGCGTTGTGTTTTCGTGAGCAATAATGCAGGAAAGCAGCGGGCGGGATGGCGAGCTTGTCCTGCTGCTCCAACACAAGTTACCTTAAGAGCCGGTACGATGCGGGCAATGGGTGAAGTTCGTCAGGAGTACTGCATAAAAAAAACGAGTGTGTTGTCGTGGCAGTTGGTGATCAAAGAAATAAAACAAAATAAAATCAATAAATAATAATGTCATAGACTTAAAGTCATACATTTGAAGTCATAATGCATTGCAAGTGTTATTAGGGAATGTTGTGCTGTGTTTTCAAGCGCTTCAATGTGCTGCTCTGCAAGGTTTGGAGACAGCGGGTGCGTTCACGGAGATCATGAGCAGCCGAAGATCAAGAGCAGCCGCCGCAGGGGAGGGATACCATGGTAAATAGGTTACCTATTTACCATGGTATCTCTCCCCTGGGTGCGTTGTGTTTTCGTGAGCAATAATGCAGGAAAGCAGCGGGCGGGATGGCGAGCTTGTCCTGCTGCTCCAACACAAGCTACCTTAAGAGCCGGTACGATGCGGGCAATGGGTGAAGTTCGTCAGGAGTACTGCATAAATAAAACGAGTGTGTTGTCGTGGCAGTTGGTGATCAAAGAAATAAAACAAAATAAAATCAATAAATAATAATGTCATAGACTTAAAGTCATACCTTTGAAGTCATAATGCATTGCAAGTGTTATTAGGGAATGTTGTGCTGTGTTTTCAAGCGCTTCAATGTGCTGCTCTGCAAGGTTTGGAGACAGCGGGTGCGTTCACGGAGATCATGAGCAGCCGGAGATCAAGAGCAGCCGCCGCAGGGGAGGGATACCATGGTAAATACCTATTTACCATGGTATCTCTCCCCTGGGTGCGTTGTGTTTTCGTGAGCAATAATGCAGGAAAGCAGCGGGCGGGATGGCGAGCTTGTCCTGCTGCTCCAACACAAGCTACCTTAAGAGCCGGTACGATGCGGGCAATGGGTGAAGTTCGTCAGGAGTACTGCATAAAAAAAACGAGTGTGTTGTCGTGGCAGTTGGTGATCAAAGAAATAAAACAAAATAAAATCAATAAATAATAATGTCATAGACTTAAAGTCATACATTTGAAGTCATAATGCATTGCAAGTGTTATTAGGGAATGTTGTGCTGTGTTTTCAAGCGCTTCAATGTGCTGCTCTGCAAGGTTTGGAGACAGCGGGTGCGTTCACGGAGATCATGAGCAGCCGAAGATCAAGAGCAGCCGCCGCAGGGGAGGGATACCATGGTAAATAGGTTACCTATTTACCATGGTATCTCTCCCCTGGGTGCGTTGTGTTTTCGTGAGCAATAATGCAGGAAAGCAGCGGGCGGGATGGCGAGCTTGTCCTGCTGCTCCAACACAAGCTACCTTAAGAGCCGGTACGATGCGGGCAATGGGTGAAGTTCGTCAGGAGTACTGCATAAATAAAACGAGTGTGTTGTCGTGGCAGTTGGTGATCAAAGAAATAAAACAAAATAAAATCAATAAATAATAATGTCATAGACTTAAAGTCATACCTTTGAAGTCATAATGCATTGCAAGTGTTATTAGGGAATGTTGTGCTGTGTTTTCAAGCGCTTCAATGTGCTGCTCTGCAAGGTTTGGAGACAGCGGGTGCGTTCACGGAGATCATGAGCAGCCGGAGATCAAGAGCAGCCGCCGCAGGGGAGGGATACCATGGTAAATACCTATTTACCATGGTATCTCTCCCCTGGGTGCGTTGTGTTTTCGTGAGCAATAATGCAGGAAAGCAGCGGGCGGGATGGCGAGCTTGTCCTGCTGCTCCAACACAAGCTACCTTAAGAGCCGGTACGATGCGGGCAATGGGTGAAGTTCGTCAGGAGTACTGCATAAAAAAAACGAGTGTGTTGTCGTGGCAGTTGGTGATCAAAGAAATAAAACAAAATAAAATCAATAAATAATAATGTCATAGACTTAAAGTCATACCTTTGAAGTCATAATGCATTGCAAGTGTTATTAGGGAATGTTGTGCTGTGTTTTCAAGCGCTTCAATGTGCTGCTCTGCAAGGTTTGGAGACAGCGGGTGCGTTCACGGAGATCATGAGCAGCCGGAGATCAAGAGCAGCCGCCGCAGGGGAGGGATACCATGGTAAATACCTATTTACCATGGTATCTCTCCCCTGGGTGCGTTGTGTTTTCGTGAGCAATAATGCAGGAAAGCAGCGGGCGGGATGGCGAGCTTGTCCTGCTGCTCCAACACAAGTTACCTTAAGAGCCGGTACGATGCGGGCAATGGGTGAAGTTCGTCAGGAGTACTGCATAAAAAAAACGAGTGTGTTGTCGTGGCAGTTGGTGATCAAAGAAATAAAACAAAATAAAATCAATAAATAATAATGTCATAGACTTAAAGTCATACATTTGAAGTCATAATGCATTGCAAGTGTTATTAGGGAATGTTGTGCTGTGTTTTCAAGCGCTTCAATGTGCTGCTCTGCAAGGTTTGGAGACAGCGGGTGCGTTCACGGAGATCATGAGCAGCCGAAGATCAAGAGCAGCCGCCGCAGGGGAGGGATACCATGGTAAATAGGTTACCTATTTACCATGGTATCTCTCCCCTGGGTGCGTTGTGTTTTCGTGAGCAATAATGCAGGAAAGCAGCGGGCGGGATGGCGAGCTTGTCCTGCTGCTCCAACACAAGCTACCTTAAGAGCCGGCACGATGCGGGCAATGGGTGAAGTTCGTCAGGAGTACTGCATAAATAAAACGAGTGTGTTGTCGTGGCAGTTGGTGATCAAAGAAATAAAACAAAATAAAATCAATAAATAATAATGTCATAGACTTAAAGTCATACCTTTGAAGTCATAATGCATTGCAAGTGTTATTAGGGAATGTTGTGCTGTGTTTTCAAGCGCTTCAATGTGCTGCTCTGCAAGGTTTGGAGACAGCGGGTGCGTTCACGGAGATCATGAGCAGCCGGAGATCAAGAGCAGCCGCCGCAGGGGAGGGATACCATGGTAAATAGGTTACCTATTTACCATGGTATCTCTCCCCTGGGTGCGTTGTGTTTTCGTGAGCAATAATGCAGGAAAGCAGCGGGCGGGATGGCGAGCTTGTCCTGCTGCTCCAACACAAGCTACCTTAAGAGCCGGTACGATGCGGGCAATGGGTGAAGTTCGTCAGGAGTACTGCATAAAAAAACGAGTGTGTTGTCGTGGCAGTTGGTGATCAAAGAAATAAAACAAAATAAAATCAATAAATAATAATGTCATAGACTTAAAGTCATACCTTTGAAGTCATAATGCATTGCAAGTGTTATTAGGGAATGTTGTGCTGTGTTTTCAAGCGCTTCAATGTGCTGCTCTGCAAGGTTTGGAGACAGCGGGTGCGTTCACGGAGATCATGAGCAGCCGGAGATCAAGAGCAGCCGCCGCAGGGGAGGGATACCATGGTAAATAGGTTACCTATTTACCATGGTATCTCTCCCCTGGGTGCGTTGTGTTTTCGTGAGCAATAATGCAGGAAAGCAGCGGGCGGGATGGCGAGCTTGTCCTGCTGCTCCAACACAAGCTACCTTAAGAGCCGGTACCTTTGAAGTCATAATGCATTGCAAGTGTTATTAGGGAATGTTGTGCTGTGTTTTCAAGCGCTTCAATGTGCTGCTCTGCAAGGTTTGGAGACAGCGGGTGCGTTCACGGAGATCATGAGCAGCCGGAGATCAAGAGCAGCCGCCGCAGGGGAGGGATACCATGGTAAATAGGTTACCTATTTACCATGGTATCTCTCCCCTGGGTGCGTTGTGTTTTCGTGAACAATAATGCAGGAAAGCAGCGGGCGGGATGGCGAGCTTGTCCTGCTGCTCCAACACAAGCTACCTTAAGAGCCGGTACGATGCGGGCAATGGGTGAAGTTCGTCAGGAGTACTGCATAAAAAAAACGAGTGTGTTGTCGTGGCAGTTGGTGATCAAAGAAATAAAACAAAATAAAATCAATAAATAATAATGTCATAGACTTAAAGTCATACCTTTGAAGTCATAATGCATTGCAAGTGTTATTAGGGAATGTTGTGCTGTGTTTTCAAGCGCTTCAATGTGCTGCTCTGCAAGGTTTGGAGACAGCGGGTGCGTTCACGGAGATCATGAGCAGCCGGAGATCAAGAGCAGCCGCCGCAGGGGAGGGATACCATGGTAAATACCTATTTACCATGGTATCTCTCCCCTGGGTGCGTTGTGTTTTCGTGAGCAATAATGCAGGAAAGCAGCGGGCGGGATGGCGAGCTTGTCCTGCTGCTCCAACACAAGTTACCTTAAGAGCCGGTAGGATGCGGGCAATGGGTGAAGTTCGTCAGGAGTACTGCATAAAAAAAACGAGTGTGTTGTCGTGGCAGTTGGTGATCAAAGAAATAAAACAAAATAAAATCAATAAATAATAATGTCATAGACTTAAAGTCATACCTTTGAAGTCATAATGCATTGCAAGTGTTATTAGGGAATGTTGTGCTGTGTTTTCAAGCGCTTCAATGTGCTGCTCTGCAAGGTTTGGAGACAGCGGGTGCGTTCACGGAGATCATGAGCAGCCGGAGATCAAGAGCAGCCGCCGCAGGGGAGGGATACCATGGTAAATAGGTTACCTATTTACCATGGTATCTCTCCCCTGGGTGCGTTGTGTTTTCGTGAGCAATAATGCAGGAAAGCAGCGGGCGGGATGGCGAGCTTGTCCTGCTGCTCCAACACAAGCTACCTTAAGAGCCGGTACGATGCGGGCAATGGGTGAAGTTCGTCAGGAGTACTGCATAAAAAAACGAGTGTGTTGTCGTGGCAGTTGGTGATCAAAGAAATAAAACAAAATAAAATCAATAAATAATAATGTCATAGACTTAAAGTCATACCTTTGAAGTCATAATGCATTGCAAGTGTTATTAGGGAATGTTGTGCTGTGTTTTCAAGCGCTTCAATGTGCTGCTCTGCAAGGTTTGGAGACAGCGGGTGCGTTCACGGAGATCATGAGCAGCCGGAGATCAAGAGCAGCCGCCGCAGGGGAGGGATACCATGGTAAATAGGTTACCTATTTACCATGGTATCTCTCCCCTGGGTGCGTTGTGTTTTCGTGAGCAATAATGCAGGAAAGCAGCGGGCGGGATGGCGAGCTTGTCCTGCTGCTCCAACACAAGCTACCTTAAGAGCCGGTACCTTTGAAGTCATAATGCATTGCAAGTGTTATTAGGGAATGTTGTGCTGTGTTTTCAAGCGCTTCAATGTGCTGCTCTGCAAGGTTTGGAGACAGCGGGTGCGTTCACGGAGATCATGAGCAGCCGGAGATCAAGAGCAGCCGCCGCAGGGGAGGGATACCATGGTAAATAGGTTACCTATTTACCATGGTATCTCTCCCCTGGGTGCGTTGTGTTTTCGTGAACAATAATGCAGGAAAGCAGCGGGCGGGATGGCGAGCTTGTCCTGCTGCTCCAACACAAGCTACCTTAAGAGCTGGTACGATGCGGGCAATGGGTGAAGTTCGTCAGGAGTACTGCATAAAAAAAACGAGTGTGTTGTCGTGGCAGTTGGTGATCAAAGAAATAAAACAAAATAAAATCAATAAATAATAATGTCATAGACTTAAAGTCATACCTTTGAAGTCATAATGCATTGCAAGTGTTATTAGGGAATGTTGTGCTGTGTTTTCAAGCGCTTCAATGTGCTGCTCTGCAAGGTTTGGAGACAGCGGGTGCGTTCACGGAGATCATGAGCAGCCGGAGATCAAGAGCAGCCGCCGCAGGGGAGGGATACCATGGTAAATTCCTATTTACCATGGTATCTCTCCCCTGGGTGCGTTGTGTTTTCGTGAGCAATAATGCAGGAAAGCAGCGGGCGGGATGGCGAGCTTGTCCTGCTGCTCCAACACAAGTTACCTTAAGAGCCGGTAGGATGCGGGCAATGGGTGAAGTTCGTCAGGAGTACTGCATAAAAAAAACGAGTGTGTTGTCGTGGCAGTTGGTGATCAAAGAAATAAAACAAAATAAAATCAATAAATAATAATGTCATAGACTTAAAGTCATACATTTGAAGTCATAATGCATTGCAAGTGTTATAAGGGAATGTTGTGCTGTGTTTTCAAGCGCTTCAATGTGCTGCTCTGCAAGGTTTGGAGACAGCGGGTGCGTTCACGGAGATCATGAGCAGCCGAAGATCAAGAGCATCCGCCGCAGGGGAGGGATACCATGGTAAATAGGTTACCTATTTGCCATGGTATCTCTCCCCTGGGTGCGTTGTGTTTTCGTGAGCAATAATGCAGGAAAGCAGCGGGCGGGATGGCGAGCTTGTCCTGCTGCTCCAACACAAGCTACCTTAAGAGCCGGTACGATGCGGGCAATGGGTGAAGTTCGTCAGGAGTACTGCATAAAAAAAACGAGTGTGTTGTCGTGGCAGTTGGTGATCAAAGAAATAAAACAAAATAAAATCAATAAATAATAATGTCATAGACTTAAAGTCATACCTTTGAAGTCATAATGCATTGCAAGTGTTATTAGGGAATGTTGTGCTGTGTTTTCAAGCGCTTCAATGTGCTGCACTGCAAGGTTTGGAGACAGCGGGTGCGTTCACGGAGATCATGAGCAGCCGGAGATCAAGAGCAGCCGCCGCAGGGGAGGGATACCATGGTAAATAGGTTACCTATTTACCATGGTATCTCTCCCCTGGGTGCGTTGTGTTTTCGTGAGCAATAATGCAGGAAAGCAGCGGGCGGGATGGCGAGCTTGTCCTGCTGCTCCAACACAAGCTACCTTAAGAGCCGGTACGATGCGGGCAATGGGTGAAGTTCGTCAGGAGTACTGCATAAAAAAACGAGTGTGTTGTCGTGGCAGTTGGTGATCAAAGAAATAAAACAAAATAAAATCAATAAATAATAATGTCATAGACTTAAAGTCATACCTTTGAAGTCATAATGCATTGCAAGTGTTATTAGGGAATGTTGTGCTGTGTTTTCAAGCGCTTCAATGTGCTGCTCTGCAAGGTTTGGAGACAGCGGGTGCGTTCACGGAGATCATGAGCAGCCGGAGATCAAGAGCAGCCGCCGCAGGGGAGGGATACCATGGTAAATAGGTTACCTATTTACCATGGTATCTCTCCCCTGGGTGCGTTGTGTTTTCGTGAGCAATAATGCAGGAAAGCAGCGGGCGGGATGGCGAGCTTGTCCTGCTGCTCCAACACAAGCTACCTTAAGAGCCGGTACGATGCGGGCAATGGGTGAAGTTCGTCAGGAGTACTGCATAAAAAAAACGAGTGTGTTGTCGTGGCAGTTGGTGATCAAAGAAATAAAACAAAATCAAATCAATAAATAATAATGTCATAGACTTAAAGTCATACCTTTGAAGTCATAATGCATTGCAAGTGTTATTAGGGAATGTTGTGCTGTGTTTTCAAGCGCTTCAATGTGCTCCTCTGCAAGGTTTGGAGACAGCGGGTGCGTTCACGGAGATCATGAGCAGCCGGAGATCAAGAGCAGCCGCCGCAGGGGAGGGATACCATGGTAAATAGGTTACCTATTTACCATGGTATCTCTCCCCTGGGTGCGTTGTGTTTTCGTGAGCAGTAATGCAGGAAAGCAGCGGGCGGGATGGCGAGCTTGTCCTGCTGCTCCAACACAAGCTACCTTAAGAGCCGGTACGATGCGGGCAATGGGTGAAGTTCGTCAGGAGTACTGCATAAAAAAACGAGTGTGTTGTCGTGGCAGTTGGTGATCAAAGAAATAAAACAAAATAAAATCAATAAATAATAATGTCATAGACTTAAAGTCATACCTTTGAAGTCATAATGCATTGCAAGTGTTATTAGGGAATGTTGTGCTGTGTTTTCAAGCGCTTCAATGTGCTGCTCTGCAAGGTTTGGAGACAGCGGGTGCGTTCACGGAGATCATGAGCAGCCGGAGATCAAGAGCAGCCGCCGCAGGGGAGGGATACCATGGTAAATAGGTTACCTATTTACCATGGTATCTCTCCCCTGGGTGCGTTGTGTTTTCGTGAGCAATAATGCAGGAAAGCAGCGGGCGGGATGGCGAGCTTGTCCTGCTGCTCCAACACAAGCTACCTTAAGAGCCGGTACGATGCGGGCAATGGGTGAAGTTCGTCAGGAGTACTGCATAAAAAAAACGAGTGTGTTGTCGTGGCAGTTGGTGATCAAAGAAATAAAACAAAATAAAATCAATAAATAATAATGTCATAGACTTAAAGTCATACCTTTGAAGTCATAATGCATTGCAAGTGTTATTAGGGAATGTTGTGCTGTGTTTTCAAGCGCTTCAATGTGCTGCTCTGCAAGGTTTGGAGACAGCGGGTGCGTTCACGGAGATCATGAGCAGCCGGAGATCAAGAGCAGCCGCCGCAGGGGAGGGATACCATTGGTAAATAGGTTACCTATTTACCATGGTATCTCTCCCCTGGGTGCGTTGTGTTTTCGTGAGCAATAATGCAGGAAAGCAGCGGGCGGGATGGCGAGCTTGTCCTGCTGCTCCAACACAAGCTAACTTAAGAGCCGGTACGATGCGGGCAATGGGTGAAGTTCGTCAGGAGTACTGCATAAAAAAAACGAGTGTGTTGTCGTGGCAGTTGGTGATCAAAGAAATAAAACAAAATAAAATCAATAAATAATAATGTCATAGACTTAAAGTCATACCTTTGAAGTCATAATGCATTGCAAGTGTTATTAGGGAATGTTGTGCTGTGTTTTCAAGCGCTTCAATGTGCTGCTCTGCAAGGTTTGGAGACAGCGGGTGCGTTCACGGAGATCTGAGCAGCCGGAGATCAAGAGCAGCCGCCGCAGGGGAGGGATACCATGGTAAATAGGTTACCTATTTACCATGGTATCTCTCCCCTGGGTGCGTTGTGTTTTCGTGAGCAATAATGCAGGAAAGCAGCGGGCGGGATGGCGAGCTTGTCCTGCTGCTCCAACACAAGCTACCTTAAGAGCCGGTACGATGCGGGCAATGGGTGAAGTTCGTCAGGAGTACTGCATAAAAAAAACGAGTGTGTTGTCGTGGCAGTTGGTGATCAAAGAAATAAAACAAAATAAAATCAATAAATAATAATGTCATAGACTTAAAGTCATACCTTTGAAGTCATAATGCATTGCAAGTGTTATTAGGGAATGTTGTGCTGTGTTTTCAAGCGCTTCAATGTGCTGCTCTGCAAGGTTTGGAGACAGCGGGTGCGTTCACGGAGATCATGAGCAGCCGGAGATCAAGAGCAGCCGCCGCAGGGGAGGGATACCATGGTAAATAGGTTACCTATTTACCATGGTATCTCTCCCCTGGGTGCGTTGTGTTTTCGTGAGCAATAATGCAGGAAAGCAGCGGGCGGGATGGCGAGCTTGTCCTGCTGCTCCAACACAAGCTACCTTAAGAGCCGGTACGATGCGGGCAATGGGTGAAGTTCGTCAGGAGTACTGCATAAAAAAAACGAGTGTGTTGTCGTGGCAGTTGGTGATCAAAGAAATAAAACAAAATCAAATCAATAAATAATAATGTCATAGACTTAAAGTCATACCTTTGAAGTCATAATGCATTGCAAGTGTTATTAGGGAATGTTGTGCTGTGTTTTCAAGCGCTTCAATGTGCTGCTCTGCAAGGTTTGGAGACAGCGGGTGCGTTCACGGAGATCATGAGCAGCCGGAGATCAAGAGCAGCCGCCGCAGGGGAGGGATACCATGGTAAATAGGTTACCTATTTACCATGGTATCTCTCCCCTGGGTGCGTTGTGTTTTCGTGAGCAATAATTCAGGAAAGCAGCGGGCGGGATGGCGAGCTTGTCCTGCTGCTCCAACACAAGCTACCTTAAGAGCCGGTACGATGCGGGCAATGGGTGAAGTTCGTCAGGAGTACTGCATAAAAAAACTAGTGTGTTGTCGTGGCAGTTGGTGATCAAAGAAATAAAACAAAATAAAATCAATAAATAATAATGTCATAGACTTAAAGTCATACCTTTGAAGTCATAATGCATTGCAAGTGTTATTAGGGAATGTTGTGCTGTGTTTTCAAGCGCTTCAATGTGCTGCTCTGCAAGGTTTGGAGACAGCGGGTGCGTTCACGGAGATCATGAGCAGCCGGAGATCAAGAGCAGCCGCCGCAGGGGAGGGATACCATGGTAAATAGGTTACCTATTTACCATGGTATCTCTCCCCTGGGTGCGTTGTGTTTTCGTGAGCAATAATGCAGGAAAGCAGCGGGCGGGATGGCGAGCTTGTCCTGCTGCTCCAACACAGTTACCTTAAGAGCCGGTACGATGCGGGCAATGGGTGAAGTTCGTCAGGAGTACTGCATAAAAAAACGAGTGTGTTGTCGTGGCAGTTGGTGATCAAAGAAATAAAACAAAATAAAATCAATAAATAATAATGTCATAGACTTAAAGTCATACCTTTGAAGTCATAATGCATTGCAAGTGTTATTAGGGAATGTTGTGCTGTGTTTTCAAGCGCTTCAATGTGCTGCTCTGCAAGGTTTGGAGACAGCGGGTGCGTTCACGGAGATCATGAGCAGCCGAAGATCAAGAGCAGCCGCCGCAAGGGAGGGATACCATGGTAAATAGGTTACCTAGGTTACCTATTTACCATGGTATCTCTCCCCTGGGTGCGTTGTGTTTTCGTGAGCAATAATGCAGGAAAGCAGCGGGCGGGATGGCGAGCTTGTCCTGCTGCTCCAACACAAGCTACCTTAAGAGCCGGTACGATGCGGGCAATGGGTGAAGTTCGTCAGGAGTACTGCATAAAAAAAACGAGTGTGTTGTCGTGGCAGTTGGTGATCAAAGAAATAAAACAAAATAAAATCAATAAATAATAATGTCATAGACTTAAAGTCATACCTTTGAAGTCATAATGCATTGCAAGTGTTATTAGGGAATGTTGTGCTGTGTTTTCAAGCGCTTCAATGTGCTGCTCTGCAAGGTTTGGAGACAGCGGGTGCGTTCACGGAGATCATGAGCAGCCGGAGATCAAGAGCAGCCGCCGCAGGGGAGGGATACCATGGTAAATAGGTTACCTATTTACCATGGTATCTCTCCCATGGGTGCGTTGTGTTTTCGTGAGCAATAATGCAGGAAAGCAGCGGGCGGGATGGCGAGCTTGTCCTGCTGCTCCAACACAAGCTACCTTAAGAGCCGGTACGATGCGGGCAATGGGTGAAGTTCGTCAGGAGTACTGCATAAAAAAAACGAGTGTGTTGTCGTGGCAGTTGGTGATCAAAGAAATAAAACAAAATAAAATCAATAAATAATAATGTCATAGACTTAAAGTCATACCTTTGAAGTCATAATGCATTGCAAGTGTTATTAGGGAATGTTGTGCTGTGTTTTCAAGCGCTTCAATGTGCTGCTCTGCAAGGTTTGGAGACAGCGGGTGCGTTCACGGAGATCATGAGCAGCCGGAGATCAAGAGCAGCCGCCGCAGGGGAGGGATACCATGGGAAATAGGTTACCTATTTACCATGGTATCTCTCCCCTGGGTGCGTTGTGTTTTCGTGAGCAATAATGCAGGAAAGCAGCGGGCGGGATGGCGAGCTTGTCCTGCTGCTCCAACACAAGCTACCTTAAGAGCCGGTACGATGCGGGCAATGGGTGAAGTTCGTCAGGAGTACTGCATAAAAAAAACGAGTGTGTTGTCGTGGCAGTTGGTGATCAAAGAAATAAAACAAAATAAAATCAATAAATAATAATGTCATAGACTTAAAGTCATACCTTTGAAGTCATAATGCATTGCAAGTGTTATTAGGGAATGTTGTGCTGTGTTTTCAAGCGCTTCAATGTGCTGCTCTGCAAGGTTTGGAGACAGCGGGTGCGTTCACGGAGATCATGAGCAGCCGGAGATCAAGAGCAGCCGCCGCAGGGGAGGGATACCATGGTAAATAGGTTACCTATTTACCATGGTATCTCTCCCCTGGGTGCGTTGTGTTTTCGTGAGCAATAATGCAGGAAAGCAGCGGGCGGGATGGCGAGCTTGTCCTGCTGCTCCAACACAAGCTACCTTAAGAGCCGGTACGATGCGGGCAATGGGTGAAGTTCGTCAGGAGTACTGCATAAAAAAAACGAGTGTGTTGTCGTGGCAGTTGTTGATCAAAGAAATAAAACAAAATAAAATCAATAAATAATAATGTCATAGACTTAAAGTCATACCTTTGAAGTCATAATGCATTGCAAGTGTTATTAGGGAATGTTGTGCTGTGTTTTCAAGCGCTTCAATGTGCTGCTCTGCAAGGTTTGGAGACAGCGTGTGCGTTCACGGAGATCATGAGCAGCCGGAGATCAAGAGCAGCCGCCGCAGGGGAGGGATACCATGGTAAATAGGTTACCTATTTACCATGGTATCTCTCCCCTGGGTGCGTTGTGTTTTCGTGAGCAATAATGCAGGAAAGCAGCGGGCGGGATGGCGAGCTTGTCCTGCTGCTCCAACACAAGCTACCTTAAGAGCCGGTACGATGCGGGCAATGGGTGAAGTTCGTCAGGAGTACTGCATAAAAAAAACGAGTGTGTTGTCGTGGCAGTTGGTGATCAAAGAAATAAAACAAAATAAAATCAATAAATAATAATGTCATAGACTTAAAGTCATACCTTTGAAGTCATAATGCATTGCAAGTGTTATTAGGGAATGTTGTGCTGTGTTTTCAAGCGCTTCAATGTGCTGCTCTGCAAGGTTTGGAGACAGCGGGTGCGTTCACGGAGATCATGAGCAGCCGGAGATCAAGAGCAGCCGCCGCAGGGGAGGGATACCATGGTAAATAGGTTACCTATTTACCATGGTATCTCTCCCCTGGGTGCGTTGTGTTTTCGTGAGCAATAATGCAGGAAAGCAGCGGGCGGGATGGCGAGCTTGTCCTGCTGCTCCAACACAAGCTACATTAAGAGCCGGTACGATGCGGGCAATGGGTGAAGTTCGTCAGGAGTACTGCATAAAAAAACGAGTGTGTTGTCGTGGCAGTTGGTGATCAAAGAAATAAAACAAAATAAAATCAATAAATAATAATGTCATAGACTTAAAGTCATACCTTTGAAGTCATAATGCATTGCAAGTGTTATTAGGGAATGTTGTGCTGTGTTTTCAAGCGCTTCAATGTGCTGCTCTGCAAGGTTTGGAGACAGCGGGTGCGTTCACGGAGATCATGAGCAGCCGGAGATCAAGAGCAGCCGCCGCAGGGGACGGATACCATGGTAAATAGGTTACCTATTTACCTATTTACCATGGTATCTCTCCCCTGGGTGCGTTGTGTTTTCGTGAGCAATAATGCAGGAAAGCAGCGGGCGGGATGGCGAGCTTGTCCTGCTGCTCCAACCTTTTTACCTATTTACCATGGTATCTCTCCCCTGGGTGCGTCCCCTGGGTGCGTTGTGTTTTCGTGAGCAATAATGCAGGAAAGCAGCGGGCGGGATGGCGAGCTTGTCCTGCTGCTCCAACACAAGCTACCTTAAGAGCCGGTACGATGCGGGCATTGGGTGAAGTTCGTCAGGAGTACTGCATAAAAAAACGAGTGTGTTGTCGTGGCAGTTGGTGATCAAAGAAATAAAACAAAATAAAATCAATAAATAATAATGTCATAGACTTAAAGTCATACCTTTGAAGTCATAATGCATTGCAAGTGTTATTAGGGAATGTTGTGCTGTGTTTTCAAGCGCTTCAATGTGCTGCTCTGCAAGGTTTGGAGACAGCGGGTGCGTTCACGGAGATCATGAGCAGCCGGAGATCAAGAGCAGCCGCCGCAGGGGAGGGATACCATGGTAAATAGGTTACCTATTTACCATGGTATCTCTCCCCTGGGTGCGTTGTGTTTTCGTGAGCAATAATGCAGGAAAGCAGCGGGCGGGATGGCGAGCTTGTCCTGCTGCTCCAACACAAGCTACATTAAGAGCCGGTACGATGCGGGCAATGGGTGAAGTTCGTCAGGAGTACTGCATAAAAAAACGAGTGTGTTGTCGTGGCAGTTGGTGATCAAAGAAATAAAACAAAATAAAATCAATAAATAATAATGTCATAGACTTAAAGTCATACCTTTGAAGTCATAATGCATTGCAAGTGTTATTAGGGAATGTTGTGCTGTGTTTTCAAGCGCTTCAATGTGCTGCTCTGCAAGGTTTGGAGACAGCGGGTGCGTTCACGGAGATCATGAGCAGCCGGAGATCAAGAGCAGCCGCCGCAGGGGAGGGATACCATGGTAAATAGGTTACCTATTTACCATGGTATCTCTCCCCTGGGTGCGTTGTGTTTTCGTGAGCAATAATGCAGGAAAGCAGCGGGCGGGATGGCGAGCTTGTCCTGCTGCTCCAACCTTTTTACCTATTTACCATGGTATCTCTCCCCTGGGTGCGTCCCCTGGGTGCGTTGTGTTTTCGTGAGCAATAATGCAGGAAAGCAGCGGGCGGGATGGCGAGCTTGTCCTGCTGCTCCAACACAAGCTACCTTAAGAGCCGGTACGATGCGGGCAATGGGTGAAGTTCGTCAGGAGTACTGCATAAAAAAACGAGTGTGTTGTCGTGGCAGTTGGTGATCAAAGAAATAAAACAAAATAAAATCAATAAATAATAATGTCATAGACTTAAAGTCATACCTTTGAAGTCATAATGCATTGCAAGTGTTATTAGGGAATGTTGTGCTGTGTTTTCAATCGCTTCAATCTGCTGCTCTGCAAGGTTTGGAGACAGCGGGTGCGTTCACGGAGATCATGAGCAGCCGGAGATCAAGAGCAGCCGCCGCAGGGGAGGGATACCATGGTAAATAGGTTACCTATTTACCATGGTATCTCTCCCCTGGGTGCGTTGTGTTTTCGTGAGCAATAATGCAGGAAAGCAGCGGGCGGGATGGCGAGCTTGTCCTGCTGCTCCAACACAAGCTACCTTAAGAGCCGGTACAATGCGGGCAATGGGTGAAGTTCGTCAGGAGTACTGCATAAAAAAAACGAGTGTGTTGTCGTGGCAGTTGGTGATCAAAGAAATAAAACAAAATCAAATCAATAAATAATAATGTCATAGACTTAAAGTCATACCTTTGAAGTCATAATGCATTGCAAGTGTTATTAGGGAATGTTGTGCTGTGTTTTCAAGCGCTTCAATGTGCTGCTCTGCAAGGTTTGGAGACAGCGGGTGCGTTCACGGAGATCATGAGCAGCCGGAGATCAAGAGCAGCCGCCGCAGGGGGGGGATACCATGGTAAATAGGTTACCTATTTACCATGGTATCTCTCCCCTGGGTGCGTTGTGTTTTCGTGAGCAATAATGCAGGAAAGCAGCGGGCGGGATGGCGAGCTTGTCCTGCTGCTCCAACCTTTTTACCTATTTACCATGGTATCTCTCCCCTGGGTGCGTCCCCTGGGTGCGTTGTGTTTTCGTGAGCAATAATGCAGGAAAGCAGCGGGCGGGATGGCGAGCTTGTCCTGCTGCTCCAACACAAGCTACCTTAAGAGCCGGTACGATGCGGGCAATGGGTGAAGTTTGTCAGGAGTACTGCATAAAAAAACGAGTGTGTTGTCGTGGCAGTTGGTGATCAAAGAAATAAAACAAAATAAAATCAATAAATAATAATATCATAGACTTAAAGTCATACCTTTGAAGTCATAATGCATTGCAAGTGTTATTAGGGAATGTTGTGCTGTGTTTTCAAGCGCTTCAATGTGCTGCTCTGCAAGGTTTGGAGACAGCGGGTGCGTTCACGGAGATCATGAGCAGCCGGAGATCAAGAGCAGCCGCCGCAGGGGAGGGATACCATGGTAAATAGGTTACCTATTTACCATGGTATCTCTCCCCTGGGTGCGTTGTGTTTTCGTGAGCAATAATGCAGGAAAGCAGCGGGCGGGATGGCGAGCTTGTCCTGCTGCTCCAACACAAGCTACCTTAAGAGCCGGTACGATGCGGGCAATGGGTGAAGTTCGTCAGGAGTACTGCATAAAAAAACGAGTGTGTTGTCGTGGCAGTTGGTGATCAAAGAAATAAAACAAAATAAAATCAATAAATAATAATGTCATAGACTTAAAGTCATACCTTTGAAGTCATAATGCATTGCAAGTGTTATTAGGGAATGTTGTGCTGTGTTTTCAAGCGCTTCAATGTGCTGCTCTGCAAGGTTTGGAGACAGCGGGTGCGTTCACGGAGATCATGAGCAGCCGGAGATCAAGAGCAGCCGCCGCAGGGGAGGGATACCATGGTAAATAGGTTACCTATTTACCATGGTATCTCTCCCCTGGGTGCGTTGTGTTTTCGTGAGCAATAATGCAGGAAAGCAGCGGGCGGGATGGCGAGCTTGTCCTGCTGCTCCAACACAAGCT
This sequence comes from Acipenser ruthenus, assembly GCF_902713425.1. Lineage (NCBI taxonomy): Eukaryota > Metazoa > Chordata > Actinopteri > Acipenseriformes > Acipenseridae > Acipenser > Acipenser ruthenus. The sequence goes on along the minus strand of NC_081193.1, from coordinate 39,454,507 downwards.
ACCTTAAGAGCCGGTACGATGCGGGCAATGGGTGAAGTTCGTCAGGAGTACTGCATAAAAAAACGAGTGTGTTGTCGTGGCAGTTGGTGATCAAAGAAATAAAACAAAATAAAATCAATAAATAATAATGTCATAGACTTAAAGTCATACCTTTGAAGTCATAATGCATTGCAAGTGTTATTAGGGAATGTTGTGCTGTGTTTTCAAGCGCTTCAATGTGCTGCTCTGCAAGGTTTGGAGACAGCGGGTGCGTTCACGGAGATCATGAGCAGCCGGAGATCAAGAGCAGCCGCCGCAGGGGAGGGATACCATGGTAAATAGGTTACCTATTTACCATGGTATCTCTCCCCTGGGTGCGTTGTGTTTTCGTGAGCAATAATGCAGGAAAGCAGCGGGCGGGATGGCGAGCTTGTCCTGCTGCTCCAACACAAGCTACCTTAAGAGCCGGTACAATGCGGGCAATGGGTGAAGTTCGTCAGGAGTACTGCATAAAAAAAACGAGTGTGTTGTCGTGGCAGTTGGTGATCAAAGAAATAAAACAAAATCAAATCAATAAATAATAATGTCATAGACTTAAAGTCATACCTTTGAAGTCATAATGCATTGCAAGTGTTATTAGGGAATGTTGTGCTGTGTTTTCAAGCGCTTCAATATGCTGCTCTGCAAGGTTTGGAGACAGCGGGTGCGTTCACGGAGATCATGAGCAGCCGGAGATCAACTTCAGCCGCCGCAGGGGGGGGATACCATGGTAAATAGGTTACCTATTTACCATGGTATCTCTCCCCTGGGTGCGTTGTGTTTTCGTGAGCAATAATGCAGGAAAGCAGCGGGCGGGATGGCGAGCTTGTCCTGCTGCTCCAACCTTTTTACCTATTTACCATGGTATCTCTCCCCTGGGTGCGTCCCCTGGGTGCGTTGTGTTTTCGTGAGCAATAATGCAGGAAAGCAGCGGGCGGGATGGCGAGCTTGTCCTGCTGCTCCAACACAAGCTACCTTAAGAGCCGGTACGATGCGGGCAATGGGTGAAGTTCGTCAGGAGTACTGCATAAAAAAACGAGTGTGTTGTCGTGGCAGTTGGTGATCAAAGAAATAAAACAAAATAAAATCAATAAATAATAATGTCATAGACTTAAAGTCATACCTTTGAAGTCATAATGCATTGCAAGTGTTATTAGGGAATGTTGTGCTGTGTTTTCAAGCGCTTCAATGTGCTGCTCTGCAAGGTTTGGAGACAGCGGGTGCGTTCACGGAGATCATGAGCAGCCGGAGATCAAGAGCAGCCGCCGCAGGGGAGGGATACCATGGTAAATAGGTTACCTATTTACCATGGTATCTCTCCCCTGGGTGCGTTGTGTTTTCGTGAGCAATAATGCAGGAAAGCAGCGGGCGGGATGGCGAGCTTGTCCTGCTGCTCCAACACAAGCTACCTTAAGAGCCGGTACGATGCGGGCAATGGGTGAAGTTCGTCAGGAGTACTGCATAAAAAAACGAGTGTGTTGTCGTGGCAGTTGGTGATCAAAGAAATAAAACAAAATAAAATCAATAAATAATAATGTCATAGACTTAAAGTCATACCTTTGAAGTCATAATGCATTGCAAGTGTTATTAGGGAATGTTGTGCTGTGTTTTCAAGCGCTTCAATGTGCTGCTCTGCAAGGTTTGGAGACAGCGGGTGCGTTCACGGAGATCATGAGCAGCCGGAGATCAAGAGCAGCCGCCGCAGGGGAGGGATACCATGGTAAATAGGTTACCTATTTACCATGGTATCTCTCCCCTGGGTGCGTTGTGTTTTCGTGAGCAATAATGCAGGAAAGCAGCGGGCGGGATGGCGAGCTTGTCCTGCTGCTCCAACACAAGCTACCTTAAGAGCCGGTACGATGCGGGCAATGGGTGAAGTTCGTCAGGAGTACTGCATAAAAAAACGAGTGTGTTGTCGTGGCAGTTGGTGATCAAAGAAATAAAACAAAATAAAATCAATAAATAATAATGTCATAGACTTAAAGTCATACCTTTGAAGTCATAATGCATTGCAAGTGTTATTAGGGAATGTTGTGCTGTGTTTTCAAGCGCTTCAATGTGCTGCTCTGCAAGGTTTGGAGACAGCGGGTGCGTTCACGGAGATCATGAGTAGCCGGAGATCAAGAGCAGCCGCCGCAGGGGAGGAATACCATGGTAAATAGGTTACCTATTTACCATGGTATCTCTCCCCTGGGTGCGTTGTGTTTTCGTGAGCAATAATGCAGGAAAGCAGCGGGCGGGATGGCGAGCTTGTCCTGCTGCTCCAACACAAGCTACCTTAAGAGCCGGTACGATGCGGGCAATGGGTGAAGTTCGTCAGGAGTACTGCATAAAAAAACGAGTGTGTTGTCGTGGCAGTTGGTGATCAAAGAAATAAAACAAAATAAAATCAATAAATAATAATGTCATAGACTTAAAGTCATACCTTTGAAGTCATAATGCATTGCAAGTGTTATTAGGGAATGTTGTGCTGTGTTTTCAAGCGCTTCAATGTGCTGCTCTGCAAGGTTTGGAGACAGCGGGTGCGTTCACGGAGATCATGAGCAGCCGGAGATCAAGAGCAGCCGCCGCAGGGGAGGGATACCATGGTAAATAGGTTACCTATTTACCATGGTATCTCTCCCCTGGGTGCGTTGTGTTTTCGTGAGCAATAATGCAGGAAAGCAGCGGGCGGGATGGCGAGCTTGTCCTGCTGCTCCAACACAAGCTACCTTAAGAGCCGGTACGATGCGGGCAATGGGTGAAGTTCGTCAGGAGTACTGCATAAAAAAACGAGTGTGTTGTCGTGGCAGTTGGTGATCAAAGAAATAAAACAAAATAAAATCAATAAATAATAATGTCATAGACTTAAAGTCATACCTTTGAAGTCATAATGCATTGCAAGTGTTATTAGGGAATGTTGTGCTGTGTTTTCAAGCGCTTCAATGTGCTGCTCTGCAAGGTTTGGAGACAGCGGGTGCGTTCACGGAGATCATGAGCAGCCGGAGATCAAGAGCAGCCTCCGCAGGGGAGGGATACCATGGTAAATAGGTTACCTATTTACCATGGTATCTCTCCCCTGGGTGCGTTGTGTTTTCGTGAGCAATAATGCAGGAAAGCAGCGGGCGGGATGGCGAGCTTGTCCTGCTGCTCCAACCTTTTTACCTATTTACCATGGTATCTCTCCCCTGGGTGCGTCCCCTGGGTGCGTTGTGTTTTCGTGAGCAATAATGCAGGAAAGCAGCGGGCGGGATGGCGAGCTTGTCCTGCTGCTCCAACACAAGCTACCTTAAGAGCCGGTACGATGCGGGCAATGGGTGAAGTTCGTCAGGAGTACTGCATAAAAAAACGAGTGTGTTGTCGTGGCAGTTGGTGATCAAAGAAATAAAACAAAATAAAATCAATAAATAATAATGTCATAGACTTAAAGTCATACCTTTGAAGTCATAATGCATTGCAAGTGTTATTAGGGAATGTTGTGCTGTGTTTTCAAGCGCTTCAATGTGCTGCTCTGCAAGGTTTGGAGACAGCGGGTGCGTTCACGGAGATCATGAGCAGCCGGAGATCAAGAGCAGCCGCCGCAGGGGAGGGATACCATGGTAAATAGGTTACCTATTTACCATGGTATCTCTCCCCTGGGTGCGTTGTGTTTTCGTGAGCAATAATGCAGGAAAGCAGCGGGCAGGATGGCGAGCTTGTCCTGCTGCTCCAACACAAGCTACCTTAAGAGCCGGTACGATGCGGGCAATGGGTGAAGTTCGTCAGGAGTACTGCATAAAAAAACGAGTGTGTTGTCGTGGCAGTTGGTGATCAAAGAAATAAAACAAAATAAAATCAATAAATAATAATGTCATAGACTTAAAGTCATACCTTTGAAGTCATAATGCATTGCAAGTGTTATTAGGGAATGTTGTGCTGTGTTTTCAAGCGCTTCAATGTGCTGCTCTGCAAGGTTTGGAGACAGCGGGTGCGTTCACGGAGATCATGAGCAGCCGGAGATCAAGAGCAGCCGCCGCAGGGGAGGGATACCATGGTAAATAGGTTACCTATTTACCATGGTATCTCTCCCCTGGGTGCGTTGTGTTTTCGTGAGCAATAATGCAGGAAAGCAGCGGGCGGGATGGCGAGCTTGTCCTGCTGCTCCAACACAAGCTACCTTAAGAGCCGGTACGATGCGGGCAATGGGTGAAGTTCGTCAGGAGTACTGCATAAAAAAAACGAGTGTGTTGTCGTGGCAGTTGGTGATCAAAGAAATAAAACAAAATAAAATCAATAAATAATAATGTCATAGACTTAAAGTCATACCTTTGAAATCATAATGCATTGCAAGTGTTATTAGGGAATGTTGTGCTGTGTTTTCAAGCGCTTCAATCTGCTGCTCTGCAAGGTTTGGAGACAGCGGGTGCGTTCACGGAGATCATGAGCAGCCGGAGATCAAGAGCAGCCGCCGCAGGGGAGGGATACCATGGTAAATAGGTTACCTATTTACCATGGTATCTCTCCCCTGGGTGCGTTGTGTTTTCGTGAGCAATAATGCAGGAAAGCAGCGGGCGGGATGGCGAGCTTGTCCTGCTGCTCCAACACAAGCTACCTTAAGAGCCGGTACAATGCGGGCAATGGGTGAAGTTCGTCAGGAGTACTGCATAAAAAAAACGAGTGTGTTGTCGTGGCAGTTGGTGATCAAAGAAATAAAACAAAATAAAATCAATAAATAATAATGTCATAGACTTAAAGTCATACCTTTGAAGTCATAATGCATTGCAAGTGTTATTAGGGAATGTTGTGCTGTGTTTTCAAGCGCTTCAATGTGCTGCTCTGCAAGGTTTGGAGACAGCGGGTGCGTTCACGGAGATCATGAGCAGCCGGAGATCAAGAGCAGCCGCCGCAGGGGAGGGATACCATGGTAAATAGGTTACCTATTTACCATGGTATCTCTCCCCTGGGTGCGTTGTGTTTTCGTGAGCAATAATGCAGGAAAGCAGCGGGCGGGATGGCGAGCTTGTCCTGCTGCTCCAACACAAGCTACCTTAAGAGCCGGTACGATGCGGGCAATGGGTGAAGTTCGTCAGGAGTACTGCATAAAAAAAACGAGTGTGTTGTCGTGGCAGTTGGTGATCAAAGAAATAAAACAAAATAAAATCAATAAATAATAATGTCATAGACTTAAAGTCATACCTTTGAAGTCATAATGCATTGCAAGTGTTATTAGGGAATGTTGTGCTGTGTTTTCAAGCGCTTCAATGTGCTGCTCTGCAAGGTTTGGAGACAGCGGGTGCGTTCACGGAGATCATGAGCAGCCGGAGATCAAGAGCAGCCGCCGCAGGGGAGGGATACCATGCTAAATAGGTTACCTATTTACCATGGTATCTCTCCCCTGGGTGCGTTGTGTTTTCGTGAGCAATAATGCAGGAAAGCAGCGGGCGGGATGGCGAGCTTGTCCTGCTGCTCCAACACAAGCTACCTTAAGAGCCGGTACGATGCGGGCAATGGGTGAAGTTCGTCAGGAGTACTGCATAAAAAAACGAGTGTGTTGTCGTGGCAGTTGGTGATCAAAGAAATAAAACAAAATAAAATCAATAAATAATAATATCATAGTCTTAAAGTCATACCTTTGAAGTCATAATGCATTGCAAGTGTTATTAGGGAATGTTGTGCTGTGTTTTCAAGCGCTTCAATGTGCTGCTCTGCAAGGTTTGGAGACAGCGGGTGCGTTCACGGAGATCATGAGCAGCCGGAGATCAAGAGCAGCCGCCGCAGGGGAGGGATACCATGGTAAATAGGTTACCTATTTACCATGGTATCTCTCCCCTGGGTGCGTTGTGTTTTCGTGAGCAATAATGCAGGAAAGCAGCGGGCGGGATGGCGAGCTTGTCCTGCTGCTCCAACACAAGCTACCTTAAGAGCCGGTACGATGCGGGCAATGGGTGAAGTTCGTCAGGAGTACTGCATAAAAAAACGAGTGTGTTGTCGTGGCAGTTGGTGATCAAAGAAATAAAACAAAATAAAATCAATAAATAATAATGTCATAGACTTAAAGTCATACCTTTGAAGTCATAATGCATTGCAAGTGTTATTAGGGAATGTTGTGCTGTGTTTTCAAGCGCTTCAATGTGCTGCTCTGCAAGGTTTGGAGACAGCGGGTGCGTTCACGGAGATCATGAGCAGCCGGAGATCAAGAGCAGCCGCCGCAGGGGAGGGATACCATGGTAAATAGGTTACCTATTTACCATGGTATCTCTCCCCTGGGTGCGTTGTGTTTTCGTGAGCAATAATGCAGGAAAGCAGCGGGCGGGATGGCGAGCTTGTCCTGCTGCTCCAACACAAGCTACCTTAAGAGCCGGTACGATGCGGGCAATGGGTGAAGTTCGTCAGGAGTACTGCATAAAAAAACGAGTGTGTTGTCGTGGCAGTTGGTGATCAAAGAAATAAAACAAAATAAAATCAATAAATAATAATGTCATAGACTTAAAGTCATACCTTTGAAGTCATAATGCATTGCAAGTGTTATTAGGGAATGTTGTGCTGTGTTTTCAAGCGCTTCAATGTGCTGCTCTGCAAGGTTTGGAGACAGCGGGTGCGTTCACGGAGATCATGAGCAGCCGGAGATCAAGAGCAGCCGCCGCAGGGGAGGTTACCTATTTACCATGGTACCTATTTACCATGGTATCTCTCCCCTGGGTGCGTTGTGTTTTCGTGAGCAATAATGCAGGAAAGCAGCGGGCGGGATGGCGAGCTTGTCCTGCTGCTCCAACACAAGCTACCTTAAGAGCCGGTACGATGCGGGCAATGGGTGAAGTTCGTCAGGAGTACTGCATAAAAAAAACGAGTGTGTTGTCGTGGCAGTTGGTGATCAAAGAAATAAAACAAAATAAAATCAATAAATAATAATGTCATAGACTTAAAGTCATACCTTTGAAGTCATAATGCATTGCAAGTGTTATTAGGGAATGTTGTGCTGTGTTTTCAAGCGCTTCAATGTGCTGCTCTGCAAGGTTTGGAGACAGCGGGTGCGTTCACGGAGATCATGAGCAGCCGGAGATCAAGAGCAGCCGCCGCAGGGGAGGGATACCATGGGAAATAGGTTACCTATTTACCATGGTATCTCTCCCCTGGGTGCGTTGTGTTTTCGTGAGCAATAATGCAGGAAAGCAGCGGGCGGGATGGCGAGCTTGTCCTGCTGCTCCAACACAAGCTACCTTAAGAGCCGGTACGATGCGGGCAATGGGTGAAGTTCGTCAGGAGTACTGCATAAAAAAAACGAGTGTGTTGTCGTGGCAGTTGGTGATCAAAGAAATAAAACAAAATAAAATCAATAAATAATAATGTCATAGACTTAAAGTCATACCTTTGAAGTCATAATGCATTGCAAGTGTTATTAGGGAATGTTGTGCTGTGTTTTCAAGCGCTTCAATGTGCTGCTCTGCAAGGTTTGGAGACAGCGGGTGCGTTCACGGAGATCATGAGCAGCCGGAGATCAAGAGCAGCCGCCGCAGGGGAGGGATACCATGGTAAATAGGTTACCTATTTACCATGGTATCTCTCCCCTGGGTGCGTTGTGTTTTCGTGAGCAATAATGCAGGAAAGCAGCGGGCGGGATGGCGAGCTTGTCCTGCTGCTCCAACACAAGCTACCTTAAGAGCCGGTACGATGCGGGCAATGGGTGAAGTTCGTCAGGAGTACTGCATAAAAAAACGAGTGTGTTGTCGTGGCAGTTGGTGATCAAAGAAATAAAACAAAATAAAATCAATAAATAATAATGTCATAGACTTAAAGTCATACCTTTGAAGTCATAATGCATTGCAAGTGTTATTAGGGAATGTTGTGCTGTGTTTTCAAGCGCTTCAATGTGCTGCTCTGCAAGGTTTGGAGACAGCGGGTGCGTTCACGGAGATCATGAGCAGCCGGAGATCAAGAGCAGCCTCCGCAGGGGAGGGATACCATGGTAAATAGGTTACCTATTTACCATGGTATCTCTCCCCTGGGTGCGTTGTGTTTTCGTGAGCAATAATGCAGGAAAGCAGCGGGCGGGATGGCGAGCTTGTCCTGCTGCTCCAACCTTTTTACCTATTTACCATGGTATCTCTCCCCTGGGTGCGTCCCCTGGGTGCGTTGTGTTTTCGTGAGCAATAATGCAGGAAAGCAGCGGGCGGGATGGCGAGCTTGTCCTGCTGCTCCAACACAAGCTACCTTAAGAGCCGGTACGATGCGGGCAATGGGTGAAGTTCGTCAGGAGTACTGCATAAAAAAACGAGTGTGTTGTCGTGGCAGTTGGTGATCAAAGAAATAAAACAAAATAAAATCAATAAATAATAATGTCATAGACTTAAAGTCATACCTTTGAAGTCATAATGCATTGCAAGTGTTATTAGGGAATGTTGTGCTGTGTTTTCAAGCGCTTCAATGTGCTGCTCTGCAAGGTTTGGAGACAGCGGGTGCGTTCACGGAGATCATGAGCAGCCGGAGATCAAGAGCAGCCGCCGCAGGGGAGGGATACCATGGTAAATAGGTTACCTATTTACCATGGTATCTCTCCCCTGGGTGCGTTGTGTTTTCGTGAGCAATAATGCAGGAAAGCAGCGGGCGGGATGGCGAGCTTGTCCTGCTGCTCCAACACAAGCTACCTTAAGAGCCGGTACGATGCGGGCAATGGGTGAAGTTCGTCAGGAGTACTGCATAAAAAAACGAGTGTGTTGTCGTGGCAGTTGGTGATCAAAGAAATAAAACAAAATAAAATCAATAAATAATAATGTCATAGACTTAAAGTCATACCTTTGAAGTCATAATGCATTGCAAGTGTTATTAGGGAATGTTGTGCTGTGTTTTCAAGCGCTTCAATGTGCTGCTCTGCAAGGTTTGGAGACAGCGGGTGCGTTCACGGAGATCATGAGCAGCCGGAGATCAAGAGCAGCCGCCGCAGGGGAGGGATACCATGGTAAATAGGTTACCTATTTACCATGGTATCTCTCCCCTGGGTGCGTTGTGTTTTCGTGAGCAATAATGCAGGAAAGCAGCGGGCGGGATGGCGAGCTTGTCCTGCTGCTCCAACACAAGCTACCTTAAGAGCCGGTACGATGCGGGCAATGGGTGAAGTTCGTCAGGAGTACTGCATAAAAAAAACGAGTGTGTTGTCGTGGCAGTTGGTGATCAAAGAAATAAAACAAAATAAAATCAATAAATAATAATGTCATAGACTTAAAGTCATACCTTTGAAATCATAATGCATTGCAAGTGTTATTAGGGAATGTTGTGCTGTGTTTTCAAGCGCTTCAATCTGCTGCTCTGCAAGGTTTGGAGACAGCGGGTGCGTTCACGGAGATCATGAGCAGCCGGAGATCAAGAGCAGCCGCCGCAGGGGAGGGATACCATGGTAAATAGGTTACCTATTTACCATGGTATCTCTCCCCTGGGTGCGTTGTGTTTTCGTGAGCAATAATGCAGGAAAGCAGCGGGCGGGATGGCGAGCTTGTCCTGCTGCTCCAACACAAGCTACCTTAAGAGCCGGTACAATGCGGGCAATGGGTGAAGTTCGTCAGGAGTACTGCATAAAAAAAACGAGTGTGTTGTCGTGGCAGTTGGTGATCAAAGAAATAAAACAAAATAAAATCAATAAATAATAATGTCATAGACTTAAAGTCATACCTTTGAAGTCATAATGCATTGCAAGTGTTATTAGGGAATGTTGTGCTGTGTTTTCAAGCGCTTCAATGTGCTGCTCTGCAAGGTTTGGAGACAGCGGGTGCGTTCACGGAGATCATGAGCAGCCGGAGATCAAGAGCAGCCGCCGCAGGGGAGGGATACCATGGTAAATAGGTTACCTATTTACCATGGTATCTCTCCCCTGGGTGCGTTGTGTTTTCGTGAGCAATAATGCAGGAAAGCAGCGGGCGGGATGGCGAGCTTGTCCTGCTGCTCCAACACAAGCTACCTTAAGAGCCGGTACGATGCGGGCAATGGGTGAAGTTCGTCAGGAGTACTGCATAAAAAAAACGAGTGTGTTGTCGTGGCAGTTGGTGATCAAAGAAATAAAACAAAATAAAATCAATAAATAATAATGTCATAGACTTAAAGTCATACCTTTGAAGTCATAATGCATTGCAAGTGTTATTAGGGAATGTTGTGCTGTGTTTTCAAGCGCTTCAATGTGCTGCTCTGCAAGGTTTGGAGACAGCGGGTGCGTTCACGGAGATCATGAGCAGCCGGAGATCAAGAGCAGCCGCCGCAGGGGAGGGATACCATGCTAAATAGGTTACCTATTTACCATGGTATCTCTCCCCTGGGTGCGTTGTGTTTTCGTGAGCAATAATGCAGGAAAGCAGCGGGCGGGATGGCGAGCTTGTCCTGCTGCTCCAACACAAGCTACCTTAAGAGCCGGTACGATGCGGGCAATGGGTGAAGTTCGTCAGGAGTACTGCATAAAAAAACGAGTGTGTTGTCGTGGCAGTTGGTGATCAAAGAAATAAAACAAAATAAAATCAATAAATAATAATATCATAGTCTTAAAGTCATACCTTTGAAGTCATAATGCATTGCAAGTGTTATTAGGGAATGTTGTGCTGTGTTTTCAAGCGCTTCAATGTGCTGCTCTGCAAGGTTTGGAGACAGCGGGTGCGTTCACGGAGATCATGAGCAGCCGGAGATCAAGAGCAGCCGCCGCAGGGGAGGGATACCATGGTAAATAGGTTACCTATTTACCATGGTATCTCTCCCCTGGGTGCGTTGTGTTTTCGTGAGCAATAATGCAGGAAAGCAGCGGGCGGGATGGCGAGCTTGTCCTGCTGCTCCAACACAAGCTACCTTAAGAGCCGGTACGATGCGGGCAATGGGTGAAGTTCGTCAGGAGTACTGCATAAAAAAACGAGTGTGTTGTCGTGGCAGTTGGTGATCAAAGAAATAAAACAAAATAAAATCAATAAATAATAATGTCATAGACTTAAAGTCATACCTTTGAAGTCATAATGCATTGCAAGTGTTATTAGGGAATGTTGTGCTGTGTTTTCAAGCGCTTCAATGTGCTGCTCTGCAAGGTTTGGAGACAGCGGGTGCGTTCACGGAGATCATGAGCAGCCGGAGATCAAGAGCAGCCGCCGCAGGGGAGGGATACCATGGTAAATAGGTTACCTATTTACCATGGTATCTCTCCCCTGGGTGCGTTGTGTTTTCGTGAGCAATAATGCAGGAAAGCAGCGGGCGGGATGGCGAGCTTGTCCTGCTGCTCCAACACAAGCTACCTTAAGAGCCGGTACGATGCGGGCAATGGGTGAAGTTCGTCAGGAGTACTGCATAAAAAAACGAGTGTGTTGTCGTGGCAGTTGGTGATCAAAGAAATAAAACAAAATAAAATCAATAAATAATAATGTCATAGACTTAAAGTCATACCTTTGAAGTCATAATGCATTGCAAGTGTTATTAGGGAATGTTGTGCTGTGTTTTCAAGCGCTTCAATGTGCTGCTCTGCAAGGTTTGGAGACAGCGGGTGCGTTCACGGAGATCATGAGCAGCCGGAGATCAAGAGCAGCCGCCGCAGGGGAGGTTACCTATTTACCATGGTACCTATTTACCATGGTATCTCTCCCCTGGGTGCGTTGTGTTTTCGTGAGCAATAATGCAGGAAAGCAGCGGGCGGGATGGCGAGCTTGTCCTGCTGCTCCAACACAAGCTACCTTAAGAGCCGGTACGATGCGGGCAATGGGTGAAGTTCGTCAGGAGTACTGCATAAAAAAAACGAGTGTGTTGTCGTGGCAGTTGGTGATCAAAGAAATAAAACAAAATAAAATCAATAAATAATAATGTCATAGACTTAAAGTCATACCTTTGAAGTCATAATGCATTGCAAGTGTTATTAGGGAATGTTGTGCTGTGTTTTCAAGCGCTTCAATGTGCTGCTCTGCAAGGTTTGGAGACAGCGGGTGCGTTCACGGAGATCATGAGCAGCCGGAGATCAAGAGCAGCCGCCGCAGGGGAGGGATACCATGGTAAATAGGTTACCTATTTACCATGGTATCTCTCCCCTGGGTGCGTTGTGTTTTCGTGAGCAATAATGCAGGAAAGCAGCGGGCGGGATGGCGAGCTTGTCCTGCTGCTCCAACACAAGCTACCTTAAGAGCCGGTACGATGCGGGCAATGGGTGAAGTTCGTCAGGAGTACTGCATAAAAAAAACGAGTGTGTTGTCGTGGCAGTTGGTGATCAAAGAAATAAAACAAAATAAAATCAATAAATAATAATGTCATAGACTTAAAGTCATACCTTTGAAGTCATAATGCATTGCAAGTGTTATTAGGGAATGTTGTGCTGTGTTTTCAAGCGCTTCAATGTGCTGCTCTGCAAGGTTTGGAGACAGCGGGTGCGTTCACGGAGATCATGAGCAGCCGGAGATCAAGAGCAGCCGCCGCAGGGGAGGGATACCATGGTAAATAGGTTACCTATTTACCATGGTATCTCTCCCCTGGGTGCGTTGTGTTTTCGTGAGCAATAATGCAGGAAAGCAGCGGGCGGGATGGCGAGCTTGTCCTGCTGCTCCAACACAAGCTACCTTAAGAGCCGGTACGATGCGGGCAATGGGTGAAGTTCGTCAGGAGTACTGCATAAAAAAAACGAGTGTGTTGTCGTGGCAGTTGGTGATCAAAGAAATAAAACAAAATAAAATCAATAAATAATAATGTCATAGACTTAAAGTCATACCTTTGAAGTCATAATGCATTGCAAGTGTTATTAGGGAATGTTGTGCTGTGTTTTCAAGCGCTTCAATGTGCTGCTCTGCAAGGTTTGGAGACAGCGGGTGCGTTCACGGAGATCATGAGCAGCCGGAGATCAAGAGCAGCCGCCGCAGGGGAGGGATACCATGGTAAATAGGTTACCTATTTACCATGGTATCTCTCCCCTGGGTGCGTTGTGTTTTCGTGAGCAATAATGCAGGAAAGCAGCGGGCGGGATGGCGAGCTTGTCCTGCTGCTCCAACACAAGCTACCTTAAGAGCCGGTACGATGCGGGCAATGGGTGAAGTTCGTCAGGAGTACTGCATAAAAAAAAAGAGTGTGTTGTCGTGGCAGTTGGTGATCAAAGAAATAAAACAAAATAAAATCAATAAATAATAATGTCATAGACTTAAAGTCATACCTTTGAAGTCATAATGCATTACAAGTGTTATTAGGGAATGTTGTGCTGTGTTTTCAAGCGCTTCAATGTGCTGCTCTGCAAGGTTTGGAGACAGCGGGTGCGTTCACGGAGATCAAGAGCAGCCGGCGCAAAACACAAGGCACCCAGGGGAGAGATACCATGGTAAATAGGTTACCTATTTACCTATTTTTGTTTCGGCGAACGGTTTTGGTGAGCAGTAATGCAGGAAAGCAGCGGGCGGGATGGCGAGCTTGTCCTGCTGCTCCAACACAAGCTACCTTAAGAGCCGGTACGATGCGTGCAATGGGTGAAGTTCGTCAGGAGTACTGCATAAAAAAACGAGTGTGTTGTCGTGGCAGTTGGTGATCAAAGAAATAAAACAAAATAAAATCAATAAATAATAATGTCATAGACTTAAAGTCATACCTTTGAAGTCATAATGCATTGCAAGTGTTATTAGGGAATGTTGTGCTGTGTTTTCAAGCGCTTCAATGTGCTGCTCTGCAAGGTTTGGAGACAGCGGGTGCGTTCACGGAGATCATGAGCAGCCGGAGATCAAGAGCAGCCGCCGCAGGGGAGGGATACCATGGTAAATAGGTTACCTATTTACCATGGTATCTCTCCCCTGGGTGCGTTGTGTTTTCGTGAGCAATAATGCAGGAAAGCAGCGGGCGGGATGGCGAGCTTGTCCTGCTGCTCCAACACAAGCTACCTTAAGAGCCGGTACGATGCGGGCAATGGGTGAAGTTCGTCAGGAGTACTGCATAAAAAAAACGAGTGTGTTGTCGTGGCAGTTGGTGATCAAAGAAATAAAACAAAATCAAATCAATAAATAATAATGTCATAGACTTAAAGTCATACCTTTGAAGTCATAATGCATTGCAAGTGTTATTAGGGAATGTTGTGCTGTGTTTTCAAGCGCTTCAATGTGCTGCTCTGCAAGGTTTGGAGACAGCGGGTGCGTTCACGGAGATCATGAGCAGCCGGAGATCAAGAGCAGCCGCCGCAGGGGAGGGATACCATGGTAAATAGGTTACCTATTTACCATGGTATCTCTCCCCTGGGTGCGTTGTGTTTTCGTGAGCAATAATGCAGGAAAGCAGCGGGCGGGATGGCGAGCTTGTCCTGCTGCTCCAACACAAGCTACCTTAAGAGCCGGTACGATGCGGGCAATGGGTGAAGTTCGTCAGGAGTACTGCATAAAAAAAACGAGTGTGTTGTCGTGGCAGTTGGTGATCAAAGAAATAAAACAAAATAAAATCAATAAATAATAATGTCATAGACTTAAAGTCATACCTTTGAAGTCATAATGCATTGCAAGTGTTATTAGGGAATGTTGTGCTGTGTTTTCAAGCGCTTCAATGTGCTGCTCTGCAAGGTTTGGAGACAGCGGGTGCGTTCACGGAGATCATGAGCAGCCGGAGATCAAGAGCAGCCGCCGCAGGGGAGGGATACCATGGGAAATAGGTTACCTATTTACCATGGTATCTCTCCCCTGGGTGCGTTGTGTTTTCGTGAGCAATAATGCAGGAAAGCAGCGGGCGGGATGGCGAGCTTGTCCTGCTGCTCCAACACAAGCTACCTTAAGAGCCGGTACGATGCGGGCAATGGGTGAAGTTCGTCAGGAGTACTGCATAAAAAAAACGAGTGTGTTGTCGTGGCAGTTGGTGATCAAAGAAATAAAACAAAATAAAATCAATAAATAATAATGTCATAGACTTAAAGTCATACCTTTGAAGTCATAATGCATTGCAAGTGTTATTAGGGAATGTTGTGCTGTGTTTTCAAGCGCTTCAATGTACTGCTCTGCAAGGTTTGGAGACAGCGGGTGCGTTCACGGAGATCATGAGCAGCCGGAGATCAAGAGCAGCCGCCGCAGGGGAGGGATACCATGGTAAATAGGTTACCTATTTACCATGGTATCTCTCCCCTGGGTGCGTTGTGTTTTCGTGAGCAATAATGCAGGAAAGCAGCGGGCGGGATGGCGAGCTTGTCCTGCTGCTCCAACACAAGCTACCTTAAGAGCCGGTACGATGCGGGCAATGGGTGAAGTTCGTCAGGAGTACTGCATAAAAAAACGAGTGTGTTGTCGTGGCAGTTGGTGATCAAAGAAATAAAACAAAATAAAATCAATAAATAATAATGTCATAGACTTAAAGTCATACCTTTGAAGTCATAATGCATTGCAAGTGTTATTAGGGAATGTTGTGCTGTGTTTTCAAGCGCTTCAATGTGCTGCTCTGCAAGGTTTGGAGACAGCGGGTGCGTTCACGGAGATCATGAGCAGCCGGAGATCAAGAGCAGCCGCCGCAGGGGAGGGATACCATGGTAAATAGGTTACCTATTTACCATGGTATCTCTCCCCTGGGTGCGTTGTGTTTTCGTGAGCAATAATGCAGGAAAGCAGCGGGCGGGATGGCGAGCTTGTCCTGCTGCTCCAACACAAGCTACCTTAAGAGCCGGTACGATGCGGGCAATGGGTGAAGTTCGTCAGGAGTACTGCATAAAAAAACGAGTGTGTTGTCGTGGCAGTTGGTGATCAAAGAAATAAAACAAAATAAAATCAATAAATAATAATGTCATAGACTTAAAGTCATACCTTTGAAGTCATAATGCATTGCAAGTGTTATTAGGGAATGTTGTGCTGTGTTTTCAAGCGCTTCAATGTGCTGCTCTGCAAGGTTTGGAGACAGCGGGTGCGTTCACGGAGATCATGAGCAGCCGGAGATCAAGAGCAGCCGCCGCAGGGGAGGGATACCATGGTAAATAGGTTACCTATTTACCATGGTATCTCTCCCCTGGGTGCGTTGTGTTTTCGTGAGCAATAATGCAGGAAAGCAGCGGGCGGGATGGCGAGCTTGTCCTGCTGCTCCAACACAAGCTACCTTAAGAGCCGGTACGATGCGGGCAATGGGTGAAGTTCGTCAGGAGTACTGCATAAAAAAACGAGTGTGTTGTCGTGGCAGTTGGTGATCAAAGAAATAAAACAAAATAAAATCAATAAATAATAATGTCATAGACTTAAAGTCATACCTTTGAAGTCATAATGCATTGCAAGTGTTATTAGGGAATGTTGTGCTGTGTTTTCAAGCGCTTCAATGTGCTGCTCTGCAAGGTTTGGAGACAGCGGGTGCGTTCACGGAGATCATGAGCAGCCGGAGATCAAGAGCAGCCGCCGCAGGGGAGGGATACCATGGTAAAAAGGTTACCTATTTACCATGGTATCTCTCCCCTGGGTGCGTTGTGTTTTCGTGAGCAATAATGCAGGAAAGCAGCGGGCGGGATGGCGAGCTTGTCCTGCTGCTCCAACACAAGCTACCTTAAGAGCCGGTACGATGCGGGCAATGGGTGAAGTTCGTCAGGAGTACTGCATAAAAAAACGAGTGTGTTGTCGTGGCAGTTGGTGATCAAAGAAATAAAACAAAATAAAATCAATAAATAATAATGTCATAGACTTAAAGTCATACCTTTGAAGTCATAATGCATTGCAAGTGTTATTAGGGAATGTTGTGCTGTGTTTTCAAGCGCTTCAATGTGCTGCTCTGCAAGGTTTGGAGACAGCGCGTGCGTTCACGGAGATCAAGAGCAGCCGGAGATCAAGAGCAGCCGCCGCAGGGGAGGGTTACCATGGTAAATAGGTTACTTATTTACCATGGTATCTCTCCCCTGGGTGCGTTGTGTTTTGGTGAGCAATAATGCAGGAAAGCAGCGGGCGGGATGGCGAGCTTGTCCTGCTGCTCCAACACAAGCTGCCTTAAGAGCCGGTACGATGCGGGCAATGGGTGAAGTTCGTCAGGAGTACTGCATAAAAAAACGAGTGTGTTGTCGTGGCAGTTGGTGATCAAAGAAATAAAACAAAATAAAATCAATAAATAATAATGTCATAGACTTAAAGTCATACCTTTGAAGTCATAATGCATTACAAGTGTTATTAGGGAATGTTGTGCTGTGTTTTCAAGCGCTTCAATGTGCTGCTCTGCAAGGTTTGGAGACAGCGCGTGCGTTCACGGAGATCAAGAGCAGCCGGAGATCAAGAGCAGCCGCCGCAGGGGAGGGATACCATGGTAAATAGGTTACCTATTTACCATGGTATCTCTCCCCTGGGTGCGTTGTGTTTTGGTGAGCAGTAATGCAGGAAAGCAGCGGGCGGGATGGCGAGCTTGTCCTGCTGCTCCATCACAAGCTACCTTAAGAGCCGGTACGATGCGGGCAATGGGTGAAGTTCGTCAGGAGTACTGCATAAAAAAACGAGTGTGTTGTCGTGGCAGTTGGTGATCAAAGAAATAAAACAAAACAAAATAAAATCAATAAATAATAATGTCATAGACTTAAAGTCATACCTTTGAAGTCATAATGCATTATAAGTGTTATTAGGGAATGTTGTGCTGTGTTTTCAAGCGCTTCAATGTGCTGCTCTGCAAGGTTTGGAGACAGCGGGTGCGTTCACGGAGATCATGAGCAGCCGGAGATCAAGAGCAGCCGCCGCAGGGGAGGGATACCATGGTAAATAGGTTACCTATTTACCATGGTATCTCTCCCCTGGGTGCGTTGTGTTTTCGTGAGCAATAAAGCAGGAAAGCAGCGGGCGTGATGGCGAGCTTGTCCTGCTGCTCCAACACAAGCTACCTTAAGAGCCGGTACGATGCGGGCAATGGGTGAAGTTCGTCAGGAGTACTGCATAAAAAAACGAGTGTGTTGTCGTGGCAGTTGGTGATCAAAGAAATAAAACAAAATAAAATCAATAAATAATAATGTCATAGACTTAAAGTCATACCTTTGAAGTCATAATGCATTGCAAGTGTTATTAGGGAATGTTGTGCTGTGTTTTCAAGCGCTTCAATGTGCTGCTCTGCAAGGTTTGGAGACAGCGGGTGCGTTCACGGAGATCAAGAGCAGCCGGAGATCAAGAGCAGCCGCCGCAGGGGAGGGATACCATGGTAAATAGGTTACCTATTTACCATGGTATCTCTCCCCTGGGTGCGTTGTGTTTTCGTGAGCAATAATGCAGGAAAGCAGCGGGCGGGATGGCGAGCTTGTCCTGCTGCTCCAACACAAGCTACCTTAAGAGCCGGTACGATGCGGGCAATGGGTGAAGTTCGTCAGGAGTACTGCATAAAAAAAACGAGTGTGTTGTCGTGGCAGTTGGTGATCAAAGAAATAAAACAAAATAAAATCAATAAATAATAATGTCATAGACTTAAAGTCATACCTTTGAAGTCATAATGCATTGCAAGTGTTATTAGGGAATGTTGTGCTGTGTTTTCAAGCGCTTCAATGTGCTGCTCTGCAAGGTTTGGAGACAGCGGGTGCGTTCACGGAGATCATGAGCAGCCGGAGATCAAGAGCAGCCGCCGCAGGGGAGGGATACCATGGTAAATAGGTTACCTATTTACCATGGTATCTCTCCCCTGGGTGCGTTCTGTTTTCGTGAGCAATAAAGCAGGAAAGCAGCGGGCGTGATGGCGAGCTTGTCCTGCTGCTCCAACACAAGCTACCTTAAGAGCCGGTACGATGCGGGCAATGGGTGAAGTTCGTCAGGAGTACTGCATAAAAAAACGAGTGTGTTGTCGTGGCAGTTGGTGATCAAAGAAATAAAACAAAACAAAATAAAATCAATAAATAATAATGTCATAGACTTAAAGTCATACCTTTGAAGTCATAATGCATTATAAGTGTTATTAGGGAATGTTGTGCTGTGTTTTCAAGCGCTTCAATGTGCTGCTCTGCAAGGTTTGGAGACAGCGGGTGCGTTCACGGAGATCAATAGCAGCCGGAGATCAAGAGCAGCCGCCGCAGGGGAGGGATACCATGGTAAATAGGTTACCTATTTACCATGGTATCTCTCCCCTGGGTGTGTTGTGTTTTGGTGAGCAATAATGCAGGAAAGCAGCGGGCGGGATGGCGAGCTTGTCCTGCTGCTCCATCACAAGCTACCTTAAGAGCCGGTACGATGCGGGCAATGGGTGAAGTTCGTCAGGAGTACTGCATAAAAAAACGAGTGTGTTGTCGTGGCAGTTGGTGATCAAAGAAATAAAACAAAACAAAATAAAATCAATAAATAATAATGTCATAGACTTAAAGTCATACCTTTGAAGTCATAATGCATTATAAGTGTTATTAGGGAATGTTGTGCTGTGTTTTCAAGCGCTTCAATGTGCTGCTCTGCAAGGTTTGGAGACAGCGGGTGCGTTCACGGAGATCAAGAGCAGCCGGCGCAAAACACAAGGCGCCCAGGGGAGAGATACCATGGTAAATAGGTTACCTATTTAGCTATTTTTGTTTCGGCGAACGGTTTTGGTGAGCCGTAATGCAGGAAAGCAGCGGGCGGGATGGCGAGCTTGTCCTGCTGCTCCAACACAAGCTACCTTAAGAGCCGATACGATGCGGGCAATGGGTGAAGTTCGTCAGGAGTACTGCATAAAAAAACGAGTGTGTTGTCGTGGCAGTTGGTGATCAAAGAAATAAAACAAAATAAAATCAATAAATAATAATGTCATAGACTTAAAGTCATACCTTTGAAGTCATAATGCATTGCAAGTGTTATTAGGGAATGTTGTGCTGTGTTTTCAAGCGCTTCAATGTGCTGCTCTGCAAGGTTTGGAGACAGCGGGTGCGTTCACGGAGATCATGAGCAGCCGGAGATCAAGAGCAGCCGCCGCAGGGGAGGGATACCATGGTAAATAGGTTACCTATTTACCATGGTATCTCTCCCCTGGGTGCGTTGTGTTTTCGTGAGCAATAATGCAGGAAAGCAGCGGGCGGGATGGCGAGCTTGTCCTGCTGCTCCAACACAAGCTACCTTAAGAGCCGGTACGATGCGGGCAATGGGTGAAGTTCGTCAGGAGTACTGCATAAAAAAACGAGTGTGTTGTCGTGGCAGTTGGTGATCAAAGAAATAAAACAAAACAAAATAAAATCAATAAATAATAATGTCATAGACTTAAAGTCATACCTTTGAAGTCATAATGCATTATAAGTGTTATTAGGGAATGTTGTGCTGTGTTTTCAAGCGCTTCAATGTGCTGCTCTGCAAGGTTTGGAGACAGCGGGTGCGTTCACGGAGATCATGAGCAGCCGGAGATCAAGAGCAGCCGCCGCAGGGGAGGGATACCATGGTAAATAGGTTACCTATTTACCTATTTTTGTTTCGGCGAACGGTTTTGGTGAGCAGTAATGCAGGAAAGCAGCGGGCGGGATGGCGAGCTTGTCCTGCTGCTCCAACACAAGCTACCTTAAGAGCCGGTACGATGCGGGCAATGGGTGAAGTTCGTCAGGAGTACTGCATAAAAAAACGAGTGTGTTGTCGTGGCAGTTGGTGATCAAAGAAATAAAACAAAATAAAATCAATAAATAATAATGTCATAGACTTAAAGTCATACCTTTGAAGTCATAATGCATTGCAAGTGTTATTAGGGAATGTTGTGCTGTGTTTTCAAGCGCTTCAATGTGCTGCTCTGCAAGGTTTGGAGACAGCGCGTGCGTTCACGGAGATCATGAGCAGCCGGAGATCAAGAGCAGCCGCCGCAGGGGAGGGATACCATGGTAAATAGGTTACCTATTTACCATGGTATCTCTCCCCTGGGTGCGTTGTGTTTTCGTGAGCAATAATGCAGGAAAGCAGCGGGCGGGATGGCGAGCTTGTCCTGCTGCTCCAACACAAGCTACCTTAAGAGCCGGTACGATGCGGGCAATGGGTGAAGTTCGTCAGGAGTACTGCATAAAAAAAACGAGTGTGTTGTCGTGGCAGTTGGTGATCAAAGAAATAAAACAAAATAAAATCAATAAATAATAATGTCATAGACTTAAAGTCATACCTTTGAAGTCATAATGCATTGCAAGTGTTATTAGGGAATGTTGTGCTGTGTTTTCAAGCGCTTCAATGTGCTGCTCTGCAAGGTTTGGAGACAGCGGGTGCGTTCACGGAGATCATGAGCAGCCGGAGATCAAGAGCAGCCGCCGCAGGGGAGGGATACCATGGTAAATAGGTATCTCTCCCCTGGGTGCGTTGTGTTTTCGTGAGCAATAATGCAGGAAAGCAGCGGGCGGGATGGCGAGCTTGTCCTGCTGCTCCAACACAAGCTACCTTAAGAGCCGGTACGATGCGGGCAATGGGTGAAGTTCGTCAGGAGTACTGCATAAAAAAAACGAGTGTGTTGTCGTGGCAGTTGGTGATCAAAGAAATAAAACAAAATAAAATCAATAAATAATAATGTCATAGACTTAAAGTCATACCTTTGAAGTCATAATGCATTGCAAGTGTTATTAGGGAATGTTGTGCTGTGTTTTCAAGCGCTTCAATGTGCTGCTCTGCAAGGTTTGGAGACAGCGGGTGCGTTCACGGAGATCAAGAGCCGCCGCAGGGGAGGGATACCATGGTAAATAGGTTACCTATTTACCATGGTATCTCTCCCCTGGGTGCGTTGTGTTTTGGTGAGCAGTAATGCAGGAAAGCAGCGGGCGGGATGGCGAGCTTGTCCTGCTGCTCCAACACAAGCTACCTTAAGAGCCGGTATACCGCTAGCTACGATATACCGCTAGATACGAATGCATAGTAGTATACTGGCCAAGGGCGTTGATTTTGCCCAGAGCCGTAACTAAGCTTTTAGCTACCGGGGCATGCAAATATATATATTGCATGCACCTCCGGAATGAAGCAACCGGAGGTGGATGGAAAGACTCCATATCGTAGCTATCGTAGGCATGCAATTATATATATTTATATATATATTGTTATTTTTTTTTATTTTTTCTTTGGATGTTAAAAGTTAGGATGGTATTTACTCGCGCATAGGTTTGAATGTTATTTCCGAATCTCTCCTTTAACATGTCTGAAGGGGACACTGTATTACTTAAAACGTGAATTAACGTCTTAAATCGTGTTAAAAGTGAGCAGTTACCTTGGGATTACAAACCAGGTTCAGACGCAATGATTGGACTTCTGTATCCGCAGGCGACCTGAGACTCACCGTTTCAACGGTGTCAGGAGTGGTCAACAGAAAAGAATGCATAGAGGAAAATATTGTATACTGGCCAAGGGCTTTGGTTTTGCCCAGAGGCCTTTATATATGTCGCGCCCCCGAAATAAATAGCCAGACTACGCCACCTTATGTTTAAAGAAAATAAGGAATTCTGTTCTATTATAATTACCTTCTACTTTCATTGACACAGGTTCATATTATCAACAAAGGGGGACCGCAACTAGCCCACATCAAAGAACACAGAGAAGTAGCAATATGCAATTCTTTATTAAAAACAGGAAATAGTCAAAACTTGGCATTAATATAGCACACCTCGTCACTAACAAGAAAAGTCAAAGTAATACAGTAAAATGTGCATGACCAGTCCTTATTCAATATTGCACTTGCCCTGGCTGGATTGTCAGTAGGGGACGTGGTTCCAATCTCCTGCCACCCCAAATTTCAAAACTGCTCAATTATCCCTTTCCCCAACAGGGGGCGCCACTCCACCACTGAGTCCAAGCCAACAGACTAATAACACCAAGCCTTCCCCAAAGTCAATTGAGTGGAGAAAGAATGTTTCAATCTGCAACCGAGCAGGGCCTCCAGTTTCGATCTAAAATAAGATATTGCACACGACACAGGTTTCCTAATAAAAATAAAGCAAAAGATCAGTGCACTTCAAGACATTTCAATTCATCTGCTAATTTATACAACAAATTAAAATAGTATAATAAAACAGAGAGATTACTATTAAGCAAATTACTAATTAAAATTAATCACAAACACATATCTATAACCATATATCAATACACATATCTAGATCTATGTATCAATACAGTATAATCTAGTAACAGATATAACCTAGCAGCATATACAACCTAGCAGCTTTATGTAGTTTAGCAACAGATACATTCTAGCAGCGTTATATAATTTTAGCAGCAGATACAATTTAGCAGCCAAGTATAATCTACCAGCATTTGTAGCAGTAAAATACAGCCCTGCATCAGTTTAATTCTGGCTGTAATGTAAAGCAGGGAACAGGGAAAAGACTCCGCTAATAAGTTATAATAAAAAGTAACAATAGCTCAATGAGAAGGTGTGTGACTACTGCAGTTCAAGCATAATGCACCACAACAAAACACTTAACTGGTGGATGACGACCCACAACTCCCAATCCAGCGTCTCGGGCTGCTCTCGCTCTCAAAGTGCTCGTGCTTTTCACTTCTCTCCAACCAACGCCGCTCAGCTGGTCGTCTTCAACTCCTCACGTCCCGATTTCTCTTTAGTCTCGTTCCCAGTACACCAAGTGTCCCGTGCTGCTACCTGCAACACTCCGATCTACTTGCTTTTAGTCTTATATTCGTGTTGTTCTATTCTCTATCCCCGCATTCTGCTTTCTCCCTATCTTGTTTCTTCCTCTTTCTTTTCGTTCCACCTTGTTCTAACTTCGTTTATTCACTTTGTTTTCTGAACTCATTTTCTGAACTGCGTCTCCCGAACTACGTCTCTCGAACTGCGTCTCTATCCTCTTTTTTACTCCCTCTTTATAGTGAACAGCTGATTAAATTATTGCCCACACCTGCGATCCAAACAGTGATTTCAAGCTATAGACACCGATGACGTTGCCATAGGAACAGGTAACACAGCGTGTGTACGAAAACGTAAAAAACAAAATAAATCAATACATCAATAACGTGCTTAAATTAAATCATTCCAACAACACAATGTGAAAAAAGGAAAAATAAATAAAACATTCTAAAAATCACAACAATATAATTCAATAAATCACATACACTTTTGTCACCCGTGACATATATATATATATATATATATATATATATATATATATATATTGCATGCACCTCCGGAATGAAGCAACCGGAGGTGGATGGAAAGACTCCATACCGTAGCTAGCGGGGCATACAAGACTCCATATCGTAGAAACCGGGGCATGCAAATATATATATATATATATATATATATATATATATATATATATATATATATATATATATATATATATATATATATATATTTTTTTTTTTTTTTTATTGTTATTTTTTTCTTTTTTCTTTTTTTTGGATGTTAGGAGTTAGGATGGTATTTACTCGCGCATAGGTTTGAATGTTATTTCCGAATCTCTCCTTTAACATGTTTGAAGGGGACACTGTATTACTTAAAACGTGAATTAACCCAGAGCCGTAACTAAGCTTTTAGCTACCGGGGCATGCAAATATATATATATATATATATATATATATATATATATATATATATATATATATATATATATATATATATATTGCATGCACCTCCGGAATGAAGCAACCAGAGGTGGATGGAAAGACTCCAAATCGTAGCTAGCGGGGCATGCAAGACTCTTATATATATATATATATATATATATATATATATATATATATATATATATATATATATATATTATTCTTATTTTTTTCTTTTTTCTTTTTTTTTTTGGACGTTAGGAGTTAGGATGGTATTTACTCGCGCATAGGTTTGAATGTTATTTCCGAATCTCTCCTTTAACATGTTTGAAGGGGACACTGTATTACTTAAAACGTGAATTAACGTCTTAAATCGTGTTAAAAGTGAGCAGTTACCTTGGGATTACACACCAGGTTCAGACGCAATGATTGGACTTATGTATCCGCAGGCGACCTGAGACTCACCGTTTCAACGGTGTCAGGAGTGCTCAACAGAAAAGAATGCATAGAGAAAAATATTGTATACTGGCCAAGGGCGTTGGTTTTGCCCAGAGCCGTAACTAAGCTTTTAGCTACCGGGGCATGCAAATATATATATATATATATATATATAAAAATATATATATATTATGCACCTCCGGAATGAAGCAACCGGAGGTGGATGGAAAGACTCCATATCGTAGCTAGCGGGGCATGCAAGACTCCATATCGGAGCTACCGGGGCATGCAATTATATATATATATATATATATTGTAACGGGCACGGCTGGACTGACTCGCCGTTGCCACCTGTCGGCGAATAAGGCGCTGTGCCCGGAGCCAGTCCCCTACATTTGGTTAATGTGCAGCAGAGGATGCTGGGAGTACGAACTATGGTAGGGGAGAAACTGAATTATTGTTGTTGTGTTTATTTGTTGTCCCTGTAAAAGTTCCAGTATTGTTTCATGCATTTCCCTGTAATTGTTATTACCCTTCCTGTGTTATTTGTTAAATATGTGAATGTCACCCTGAGAGGCAGAGTAGTGCTCTGGGGTGGGGAAGGGCTGTGTGTGTGTGTTCGAGGAGGGCGCTGACGTGCTGTTAGCTGCTTATTAAACTGCATTACCTAAAAGACCTATTGTGTGCGTGTCTCCGTTAATCCCTGTGCTCGCTACAATATATTATTGTTAATTTTTTCTTTTTTCTTTTTTTTTTGGACGTTAGGAGTTAGGATGGTATTTACTCGCGCATAGGTTTGAATGTTATTTCCGAATCTCTCCTTTAACATGTTTGAAGGGGACACTGTATTACTTAAAACGTGAATTAACGTCTTAAATCGTGTTAAAAGTGAGCAGTTACCTTGGGATTACACACCAGGTTCAGACGCAATGATTGGACTTATGTATCCGCAGGCGACCTGAGACTCACCGTTTCAACGGTGTCAGGAGTGCTCAACAGAAAAGAATGCATACAGAAAAATATTGTATACTGGCCAAGGGCGTTGGTTTTGCCCAGAGCCGTAACTAAGCTTTTAGCTACCGGGGCATGCAAATATATATATATATATATATATATAAAAATATATATATATTATGCACCTCCGGAATGAAGCAACCGGAGGTGGATGGAAAGACTCCATATCGTAGCTAGCGGGGCATGCAAGACTCCATATCGGAGCTACCGGGGCATGCAATTATATATATATATATATATATATATATATATATATATATATATATATATATATATATATATATATATATATTATTGTTATTTTTTTCTTTTTTCTTTTTTTTTTTTGGACGTTAGGAGTTAGGATGGTATTTACTCGCGCATAGGTTTGAATGTTATTTCCGAATCTCTCCGTTAACATGTTTGAAGGGGACACTGTATTACTTAAAACGTGAATTAACGTCTTAAATCGTGTTAAAAGTGAGCAGTTACCTTGGGATTACACACCAGGTTCAGACGCAATGATTGGACTTATGTATCCGCAGGCGACCTGAGACTAACCGTTTCAACGGTGTCAGGAGTGCTCAACAGAAAAGAATGCATAGAGAAAAATATTGTATACTGGCCAAGGGCGTTGGTTTTGGCCAGAGCCGTAACTAAGCTTTTAGCTACCGGGGCATGCAAATATATATATATATATATATATATATATATATTATGCACCTCCGGAATGAAGCAACCGGAGGTGGATGGAAAGACTCCATATCGTAGCTAGCGGGGCATGCAAGACTCCATATCGGAGCTACCGGGGCATGCAATTATATATATATATATATATATATATATATATATATATATATATATATATATATATATATATATATATATAGCATGCACCTCCGGAATGAAGCAACCGGAGGTGGATGGAAAGACTCCATATCGTAGCTAGCGGGGCATGCAAGACTCCATATCGGAGCTAACGGGGCATGCAATTATATATATATATATATATATATATATATATATATATATATATATATATATATATATATATATATATTATTGTAATTTTTTTCTTTTTTCTTTTTTTTTTTTGGGATGTTAGGAGTTAGGATGGTATTTACTCGCGCATAGGTTTGAATGTTATTTCCGAATCTCTCCTTTAACATGTTTGAAGGGGACACTGTATTACTTAAAACGTGAATTAACGTCTTAAATCGTGTTAAAAGTGAGCAGTTACCTTGGGATTACACACCAGGTTCAGACGCAATGATTGGACTTATGTATCCGCAGGCGACCTGAGACTCACCGTTTCAACGGTGTCAGGAGTGCTCAACAGAAAAGAATGCATAGAGAAAAATATTGTATACTGGCCAAGGGCGTTGGTTTTGCCCAGAGCAGTAACTAAGCTTTTAGCTACCGGGGCATGCAAATATATATATATATATATATATATATATATATATATATATATATATTGCATGCACCTCCGGAATGAAGCAACCGGAGGTGGATGGAAAGACTCCATATCGTAGCTAGCGGGGCATGCAAGACTCCATATCGGAGCTACCGGGGCATGCAATTATTGGACTTATGTATCCGCACTTATGTATGTATATATATATATATATATATATATATATATATATATATATTATTGTTATTTTTTTTCTTTTTTCTTTTTTTTTGAACGTTAGGAGTTAGGATGGTATTTACTCGCGTATAGGTTTGAATGTTATTTCCGAATCTCTCCTTTAACATATTTGAAGGGGACACTGTATTACTTAAAACGTGAATTAACGTCTTAATGAACAGTTTCCAAGCAGATTATTAAAGTTTTGAACAATTTAACTGGTAGGTCAATTGGCTGGTTTCACAGGCCCTGTTTAGCACTAATCCTGGACTACCTATTGTTATCTTAGGTAAGGTAGTCCAAAATTAGTGCTAATTGTAGTTTGTGAAACCAGCCGTTTAAGATACTATTAAAAACAGTATTTTCTTGCCATTAGGTCTTAGTAGTAAAAATAAGTTATCCTAACGATGAATAATTCCAAGGTTCTGTTGCCTTTTATTTACTGAAAACATTTATTTTCTGTTATACTGTAGTACGGAACTGGATCAATCAGTCTGCTTTCTCTTGATTTTCAGTGAAATAACTGGGATTATATGATAATAATTTGGCAGAGCTTTCTCACAATGACTGTAAAGCAGCAGAAATATGTTTCCATTTAGTTCTCAAAGCCTTTTCATTGGAATTATTGATCCAATCACCATGTTTCTCCTCTGTCCAGCCACTAAACCTGAAATACAAACACATTCATTTAGATGCAGCCATTCATGCTTCAGTATTAGACAAGAATCCAAGCAGTGCCGGCTGTGCAGAGACAGGGGGCCATTGACTGATTTGGACCACCTGAAGATTGATACACTGTAGAAGTTAATGGGTTCAATATCTAAACAATTATGTTATAAAATTAGCAAGTAACAACTTTGTATGTCAGACTTAAATTTTTTGTTCCTGTTTGAACTGTGTGAGGCTCCCGAGAGGCGCATCCAGTAAAGGCGCTCCACATGGAGTGCAGGATGTGCCCTATAGTCTGGACATCGCAAGTTCATGTCCAGGCTATTCCTTTGCCGACCGAGGACAGGAGCTTCCAGGTGGCGACACTCAATTGGCCGAGCGCCGCCCGGGGGGGAGGGAGGGTTAGGTCGGCCAGGGCGTCATCGGCTCACCGCGCACCAGCGACCCCTGTAGTCTGGCTGGGTGCCTGCAGGCTTGCCTGTTAGCTGCCCAAGAGCTGCGTTGTCCTCCGACGCTGTAGCTCTTGGGTGGCTGCATGGCGAGTCCGCAGTGTGAAAAAAAGGGGTCGGCTGACGGCACACGCTTCGGCCATTCCAAATTGGGGAGAAAATAATAAAAAATAATTGGCAATGACTAAATTAAAAAAAAACTGCATTGTTTCTCAAGTGTGTATGTTTGTCTTTTTGTGTCTTTTTATGAATTTAATTTTGGCAGGCCCATACTTTATTGTTTATTTATTTATTTGTGTATTTTTTGAAAGGGGGAAAAATGCAGAGTTCCCAGGTCCTTTAACTTTGCAGTTGTTTCATCAGTGGCATTTTGTTTTCTCTGTATCTTCTGTCTTTAGGAAACTAATGAACATAGCATTTAATGATATGAATCCCTTCCCTATGAAGCTGCTGAAGAACAGACGAGAGTTTCACATGGAGAGGCTGACAGCCGAGCTGCAGGAGCTGGAGAGGATACAGGAGGAGTTTGTGAAAGAACAACAAGTGGAGCACAAAGACAAGGACCTGGACACTGCTGTCAGCGAAGACGAAGAAGTAATACAGACTGCAGTTAGCTTGCATCACACGTCCTGAAGTTATTGAAAAATTACACATCACTGATACTATTTAAACTAATTTGTTTGCCTTATTATTCCCTGCTGTGGAATATAGTGGGGCTTACATATTGTGTATGTCACACATACATCTAACTGTTATCCTTTGTCTGTTGTTGAGTATATAGGTATGTCAGACTTACATTTTTACATGTACAGTTCGGCTCTTATTTTGTAATGGCGTGTGATGTACCGACATACTTGTTTTAGAGTCAACAAATTAAGTTTACCAAACCTGTCAAAATGCAGAATATTAATGGAAATAGGTGTGTTGGTAATACACACACACTACATCTCTGAATGCTTGACTTCAAATCCAGTTTAAGTCACACATGAAAGGAGTATGGTGGTCCTAAGCCCTCGGCTTCCACATCACAAAACCAACACACAGTGCAGCACAATTGGCACAATGGATAAACCTGTTTCTTATCTCATAAAACAGCCTTTTACTATAATTATCATCTGTCAGTCTCTGAATTTCTTCAATCAGCAGTTCCATTCCACTCAGATCAGTTCAGTAAATTAATTATGTTGTAGTTTCCCAAGAAAACAAAAACTCATTGGAGATCTTGAAAATTAATGTCTTGAAATGTGATTCATTTAGGCCAGGCTAATCTGAACAAGTACAGAGATTCCAGTTACTTTTCAGACCGGCAACCAGGTTCCAGATTTTCTAAACGAGACTATCTCTGAAATAAACTTATTTTTTATGCATTGGTTGTTTGTTTATATTCCTGTAAATTGCATAGTTCAGTTATTGCTAAGTTAAGAGGAAGACGTTGCTTTGTTTAATTATGTTAAATTGTATGGCAATCCTTCATGATTTGCATGAATTCACTTAGGTTTAGAGGTACAGTTTTAATTCATGTACCTCTGATAAACCTAAACTAAGTGATGAAAGCAAAAACACAAACGTTTTTTACTTGAGCTTGAAAAGGAAAAAATAGGATGAATACAGTGCTATATATACTGTGTGTGTGTGTGTATATATATATATATATATATATATATATATATATATATATAATTGATCGCTACATATAGATTTTTCAACGCTGGTAAAATGTTTAATTCAGTAATGATTTTAAAAATGTTTACTTTTTCATTTTTTAGGGATGCAAGACATGTAACAACTTCGTGTCTAAAGTTTTTAAATGCCAACTGTTAAATAAATAGAATTATGGATATTAATGTGTTGATAGTAGGGATAGCTTTTGTGACTGGAGCATGGCTGCATTGTCTATTGCGCTGAATTTTAACCAATTTTAACAAATTGTTCCCATTATTCTTATTTTTTATTTTAGCTTTTCTCTTCAAATATTTTTTAGAAAACAAAAAAGCACAAACAAAATCTCAGCGTGTTTCGTCTTACTCATGAGTAGACTTAATTTGATACAGAGGAACACCCCTTTTTTATACACTCAATTTTCCACAGGTGATTAATCACCTTTTAAGAGATGGCTCAGCTGACAAACAACTCTTGAGAAGGGAAACTTTTGTGATATATTTTTTAATTCTGTTCCACCACATGGCCTTAATGAAGACTTTAAATATGGGTATTTTTTGTGGAATGTATGTTTGTATGTATACAGTATATACCTCTGTTCATTATTCAAGTTGCAGAGTAAAAAGAAAAAAGTAACTTAGTAAAAGAATATTTAGTGGTATGAAAAGTTTTGTGTTGACGTACAGATTGAGTGTTTAAAATAATATAAAAAGTATGGTCTTCTGCCTTCTGTTGTCTTTTCTGTACCTAATTACTTATTAATTTTGGTTGTTTTTGATTGTTCTGATTGTCAATTGAAGGTTTGTGACGTAAAGGTGATTAATCGCCTGTGGAGAATTGAGTGTAAAAAAAAAAAGGGGTGTTACTCTGTATCAAATTAAGTTTACTCATGATTAAGACTCTGTCGAAACACGTTGAGATTTTGTTTGTGCTTTTTTTGTTTACTAAAAAATGTGAAGAGAAAAGCTAAAATAAAAAATAAGAATAATGGAAAAATGTGTTAAAATAAATTATTTTTGTGAAGAATGGGTTGTCTTTTTCACTCGAATCACTGTATAAGGGCCTGTTGGCAACCAATACAAGCTGCCTTTATTTTCTCAGGTGTTGCCAGGTTGATTACCTGGTCAAAGACTAAACACATACATGTAAAACATTTAGAACATATTTGTATTCTGTATTTGTATATTATGATATTTGATTGGATTTTTTATGTACGTATTATTGCACAATAGGGAGAATTAACAAGAACATTTCTAATATTTAGGAGTTCATTTTTGTATTGCTGTTTTATAATGTGATGGCAATCTGAACTATAGTCAAAGTCTCTCAAAGTGAATTATTATTTTAGGAAAGTATTACGGCACAAGCACTTATATATTACCAGTGTCACTCTCCTCACAAGGTTAAACTGTGAAACCCAGAACATACTTTAACTGGCTGAGATGAGCCCTTTTCAAGGCATTTTCTCTGCTGTATAATATAACAGAACTTGTTTTTTGATGAAATGGTGTGCATTTTTTGCATCCTTTGTGTAAGGTATTTGAACTGAAAAACATCAAATACTGGTATTATCATTGTGTTGTTTTAGATTTGTTGAACAAAATCTTATTCTACTGAAAATATTTCTCTTTTGTTTCTATAAAGGTTTATATAAATACAGTAATAACATTTGCTGACACTGCAGTGGAGAAACACTTCATTTATTAATTTGTCTCACAGCAAATTCAGAAAAGATTGTTCTACAACAGTGTTAATACCTCCCTTTAGTTTACTGATAATAAATGTTAATAAAAAACATTAACTAATATTAAACTGCTGAAACGTCTGTATTTCTTTTCCCCAATATATTTCTGTTTTACTCCATGACATTCCAGTTAATTATTCAACAGCCAAGCTTTTATGTTGTGTATCCTGATGCAGTCAACATTTTAAAATCATAATTTTTTCATCTATGTTTGGAAAAGGAGACCATATAGAAAAAAAGGTAGTCGAGGATCAAATGATGATATATGAGCCTCTAATACAATCACTAATAATATATATTGTAACAAAAGGCTGTCACTGGGACTTTGTGCATGCGTCAGTGCTTGAAGTGCTTTGCAGAGCAAAGTTGCATGGTCTGCGACCGTGCTTCCCATGCGTAGGACCGCTTACCCTGCTGCAGACACTGTTCCCCTATATTGGATTATTGGTGCAACCTTGCAGGATCATTATATGTACCTTGCAGGAGCCAGAGGGAGTGGGGCTGATAGTGGCCACTGATTGGTCGTGGTTAACCTGCAATGTTGTATGGGTTGTGGGCTGTAAGAGGCAGCTTGCATGCTAGACAGGAGTGGAGAGTTGGAGAAGTAACCTGTCTTGCTAAGAAGTATGTAGCCTGTTCTTTAATGCAAAATAAAAGTGATTGCTGCTTTTGAAGAACGCCTGTTTCACACTTCCATTCTTATCAAGTCATTACTATATATATATATATATATATATATATATATATATATATATATATATACAGACGTGCTCAAATTTGTTGGTACCCCTCCACAAAAAACGAAGAATGCACAATTTTCTCTGAAATAACTTGAAACTGACAAAAGTAATTGGCATCCACCATTGTTTATTCCATATTTAATAGAAATCAGACTTTGCTTTTGATTTTTTATTCAACATAATATTGTAAATAATAAAATAAATGAAAATGGCATGGACAAAAATGATGGGACCGCTAACCTAATATTTTGTTGCACAACCTTTAGAGGCAATCACTGCAATCAAACGTTTTCTGTAGCTCTCAATGAGACTTCTGCACCTGTTAACAGGTAGTTTGGCCCACTCTTCTTGAGCAAACTGCTCCAGCTGTCTCAGGTTTGATGGGTGCCTTCTCCAGACTGCAAGTTTCAGCTCTTTCCATAGATGTTCGATAGGATTCAGATCAGGACCCATAGAAGGCCACTTCAGAATAGTCCAATGTTTTGTTCTTATCCATTCTTGGGTGCTTTTAGCTGTGTGTTTTGGGTCATTATCCTGTTGGAGGACCCATGACCTGCGACTGAGACAGAGCTTTCTGACACTGGGCAGTACGTTTCGCTCCAGAATGCCTTGATAGTCTTGAGATTTAATTGTGCCCTGCACAGATTCAAGGCACCCTGTGCCAGGTGCAGCAAAGCAGCCCCAAAACATAACCGAGCCTCCTCCATGTTTCACTGTAGGTATGGTGTTCTTTTCTTTGAAAGCTTCATTTTTTCATCTGTGAACATACAGCTGATGTGACTTGCCAAAAAGCTCCAATTTTGACTCATCTGTCCAAAGGACATTCTCCCAGAAGGATTGTGGCTTGTCAATATGCATTTTAGCAAATTCCAGTCTGGCTTTTTTATGTTTTTCTTTCAAAAGTGGTGTCCTCCTGGGTCTTCTTCCATGGAGCCCACTTTCTCTCAAAAAGCGACGGATGGTGCGATCAGAAACTGACGTACCTTCACCTTGGAGTTCAGCTTGTATCTCTTTGGCAGTTATCCTTGGTTCTTTTTCTACCATTCGCACTATCCTTCTGTTCAATCTGGGGTCGATTTTCCTCTTGCGGCCGCGCCCAGGGAGGTTGGCTACAGTTCCATGGACCTTAAACTTCTTAATAATATTTGCAACTGTTGTCACAGGAACATCAAGCTGCTTGGAGATGGTCTTGTAGCCTTTACCTTTACCATGCTTGTCTATTATTTTCTTTCTGATCTCCTCAGACAACTCTGTCCTTTGCTTTCTCTGGTCCATGTTCAGTGTGGTGCACACAATGATACCAAACAGCACAGTGACTACTTTTCTCCATTTAAATAGGCTGAATGACTGATTACAAGATTGGAGACATGTGTGATACTAATTAAAGAAACTAATTAGTTTGAAATATCACTATAATCCAACTATTTATTATCTTTTCTAAGGGGTACCAACAAATGAGTCCAGGCCATTTTAGAATATCTTTGTAGAATAAGCAATAATTCATCTCTTTTCACAGCTTCTTTGCTTTATTCTATGACATACCAAAGGCATGCAAGTATACATGATAAAATAGCTTTTAATTTCATCACTTTTCAGGAGGAATGAAGCATTATTTCAAAGAGCTGTAAGGGTACCAACAAATTTGAGCACGTCTGTATATATATATATATATATATATATATATATATATATATATATATATATATATATGTGTGTGTGTGTGTGTTCTAGTGCACTGATGGTGAATTAGGATCACTAACCACATTGTCAAACAGGTTATACAGCAATAACGATCCATGATGTGGTACGGAACAGAAAAGCCAACGCTCTTCCTGCAGTGATTTAGAGGACAGATCTCAAACCCCAGTGCACAAGAGTGGCCATTTATAAAAATGCTTTGAAACAGACTTTAAAGTTATAAGTGTAAAAAGTTGTCAGGATGTTAACAATGAAAACAAAAATTAGAGGTACCTTATTTAAACAGTTGTAGCAACAAGTGGGGACATATTTTTTCGGAATACAGTTACTCTTTAAGATTGAGCTTTATGTTAATTAGCCATGAGGTTTTTGAATGCTCTGTACTCCCAACACAGAAGCACATGTGTGTGCAAATATATTTTTCTTATGTGTTTACTTTTCTACCGTAATAGAAAAGTGTGTAATGTATAAATGTGAAATGATCTTAAATGACCAATTGAAAGGTATTGTTTTTTCTGATATTCATTTATTATACCAGTATTTTTTTTTCTTTACATGGCCTCAGACATCGTTTAAATGGTGCAGTTGAGTTTACCGCAGGTTATATGCACCTTTACAAAAGAAAATGTAAAAGTAGCAGCCTTAATATAGAGATGAGTGTTCTCATTAATGGTTTAAGATTGAGTACTTAGTTTTGGTTTGTATAAACAGGGTGCACAACGTACAAAAAGATCTGAGATCTGGGTACCGATTTTGATACTTGTGAGGGAGATGGTATTCAGTTCTGGGCACATATTGTATCAAAGATCCCTTCTATGGGCCGTTTCTATTTTTATTCTCCACCCCCCCCCCTTGAGTCAACCAAGGTTCATCTAATTGGTACATGAACAAAGCACAATCTCGTTGGAGATAATTGCTTCAAATTACAGTCACAGAATCTAATAAGTAAATCACTCCCTACCCTAGTCTTAAACATTTGGTATAAAGAAAAGCTTCAAAATGAAATATGAATGCCTCACAGCCAAGGGCACTGTATATTGGTCCTAATTCAAATTCCTTTTGCCTCTCTTACTAAATGACATTCTTCATCACATGTGACATCTTGGCCACTCATTAATGAGGGCATTTAACAGCTCTTTCAAGAGAAGAATGGCCGAAGGGTTACCTACATAGTTTCAGAAACAAAGGTCAAACAAGGGTTAAAGGATTTTGCATTATAGCAAGGAAGTGGACCAATCTTACTTTCTAATAAGGAGATTTATTTTACTATACATTTTCCCAACATACAATTCCACTTCATAAACAGTGCTAATGTGGCACTTCTTTTCTTTCATAGCTTTCAAACAGGATGCAACTAATTGCAGAGTACCAAAATGTAAGGAGCCTCCACCCATGCCAGGTTTCTGTCTCCAGTGAATTGAGTATTGAAAAATTATGCAGTAGGTCTAAAGTATTATTCATTTCTGCCAAGGCCCCACCATATAGACTGCAGATCTCCCTAAAGTTTTTATTTTTTTATTTTGACTACAGCTACAGATTACAACTGCATCTACTTGTCCCGTTATGAAAAGATTCTTTAAGTATTTCAGTGAGTGACATCAAAATAGAGGCATCTCATATTACAATACTACATTTATAATTCTAAGTTCATTATGCAAAGCGCCATGATCAATGGGTAGGTATTCTATTGAAATGGACGGGTAGCTGGGAAAGTGTAGGGCATCAACAAATCTTCTTCACAGGCACCCGGAGAGCAATCGTGAATATGAATTACAGAATATGAATATGAATTACAGATTTTAATACTTCATTAATACTTAGAAACAACAGCCATCATAGAATCAATAAGGGACAGGGCCGCCATGGGCAGCCAGGATGACACTGGACCATCCACAATGATTAGTTGAAGTTCTTGAGGAAAGCTGGCGATGAAAATCTGCTGGTCCTGAATGACTCATCTTTTTTTTTTTTTTTTTTTCAGTTTAGTAGTCACCAATTGTTTTTATTATTTTCTCCCCAATTTGGAATAGCCAATTATTTTTAGGCTCAGCCCACCGCTACCTCCGCCGCGCTGACTCGGGAGCGGCGAAGACGAACACACGCTGTTCTCCGAAGCGTGTGCCATCAGCCGACCGCTTCTTTTACACACTGCAGGCCCACCATGCAGCCACCTCAGAACTACAGCGTCGGAGGACAATGCGGCTCTGGGCAGCTTACTGGCAAGCCCGCAGGCGCCCGGCCAGACCCATATATATAATTGCATGCCCCGGTACCTACGATATGGAGTCTTGCATGCCCCGGTAGCTACGATATGGAGTCTTTCCATCCACCTCCGGTTGCTTCAACCGGAGGTGCATGCAATTTATATATATATATATATATATATATATATATATATATATATATATATATATATATGCATGCCCCGGTACCGCGTCACCAAATTGATTCATTCAATCTACTTATTAGCTAATTAAGATTGTTAGCACTACAAATACCCTCTGCACTTACCTCTCATTTGTATTTTGATTTCATCGTACCTACACGCACCATGGAGAATATTCTTGACTATTCCGTCTCGTCGGATGATGACCTGTTTGCCGTTTCTCCCGATCCCTCGTCTTTCCTCCATCGCCCAGAACAACAACCGGCTCGCTCTCCTGCCCGCCACAGCTCCTGCTTGGCCACTCGTTCCTGGACAACTCCTGACATCAGAGATAACAATATCCCCTTCAGATCTGCAGCACGTAAGGAGAATTTGTTCAATATATTCCCTCCTCTCTGCAGCATCCTTCCCGTCACAGGCGATATGACGACAGCACAGATCGTCGCTTTCCAGCTTACCCGGCACCCACTGGCCCATCTCTACAAAGCTCAGCCCCTGCATCTGGGAAATGTCGGAGGTGGGACCTTCATAACACCAATCAATCCAAGGCTCATTCAGCAATTCCCAAGCATTGGGATCCAGAGACTGTTTCACAGTCAGGAGTGGCTGCTCTCACGGGGTTTCAGCACCAGTCACAGTCGTCCAACAAGCCCCCCCCGTACCTCCAACTATAACCTTTCAGGTTACCTCCCCCTAGGCCAGCAG
Organism: Acipenser ruthenus; assembly: GCF_902713425.1. Classification (NCBI taxonomy): domain Eukaryota; kingdom Metazoa; phylum Chordata; class Actinopteri; order Acipenseriformes; family Acipenseridae; genus Acipenser; species Acipenser ruthenus. Next base: position 39,417,097 of record NC_081193.1, on the reverse strand, counting down.
GCCCCTGCAGTGACCTCTCTGGTCACTATGGGCATCCAGCAGGCCCCCATAGTTGTCTCTTCTCTGTCGAATGCTTTTAATCCTTCTGGCTTTTCAGCTGCAGGTTTTCAATAGGGTCCCGCAGCTCTTTCTATTCTATATCTCAAACGGCGGCCCAGCAGTCAACTCTTCCCTCCTTTCCAGCAGTTCAGCAAGTCCCTGCTTCCTGTTCTTTTCCAAACTTGCAGCAAACACCTGCTTTTCTTACCTCCGCTTTGGGTTCCCAGCAAGCCCCCTCAGTAGGTTCCATGTTCCCTCCTCAGCCGGGCCCAGCTCTCTTTTCATCTTCTTTCCCCATGGCCATAAGAACATAAGAAGAACATAAGAATATAAAAAAGTTTACAAACGAAGAGGCCATTCAGCCCATCTTGCTCGTTTGGTTGTTAGTAGCTTATTGATCCCAGAATCTCATCAAGCAGCTTCTTGAAGGATCACAGGGTGTCAGCTTCAACAACATTACTGGGGAGTTGGTTCCAGACCCTCACAATTCTCTGTGTAAAAAAGTGCCTCCTATTTTCTCTTCTGAATGCCCCTTTATCTAATCTCCATTTGTGACCCCTGGCCCTTGTTTCTTTTTTCAGGTCAAAAAAGTCCCCTGGGTCGACATTGTCTATACCTTTTAGGATTTTGAATGTTTGAATCAGTTCGCCGCATAGTCTTCTTTGTTCAAGACTGAATAGATTTAATTATTTTAGCCTGTGTGCATACGACATGCCTTTAAACCCAGGGTAATTCTGGTTGCTCTTCTTTGCACTCTTTCTAGAGCAGCAATATCCTTCTTGTAACGAGGTGACCAGAACTGAACACAATATTCTAGGTGAGGTCTTACTAATGCATTGTAAAATTTTAACATTACGTCCCTTGATTTAAATACAACACTTCTCACAATATATCCGAGCATCTTGTTGGCCTTTTTTATAGCTTCCCCACATTGTCTAGATGAAGACATTTCTGAGTCAACATAAACTCCTAGGTCTTTTTCATAGTTCCCTTCTTCAATTTCAGTATCGCCCATATGATATTTATAATGCACATTTTTATTGCCTGCATTCAATACTTTACACTTTTCTCTATTAAATGTCATTTGCCATGTGTCTGCCCAGTTCTGAATGCTGTCTAGATCATTTTGAATGACCTTTACTGCTGCAACAGTGTTTGCCACTCCTCCTATTTTGTGTCATCTGCAAATTTAACAAGTTTGCTTACTATAGCAGAATCTGAATCATTAATGTAGATTAGGAATAGCAGAGGACTTAATACTGATCCCTGTGGTACACCACTGGTTACCTCACTCCATCGCTCCATTTTGAGGTTTCTCCTCTAATCAGTACTTTCTGTTTTCTACATGTTAACCATTCCCTAATCCATGTGCATGCATTTCCTTGAATCCCTACTGCGTTCAGTTTGAGAATTAATCTTTTATGCGGGACTTTGTCAAAAGCTTTCTGGAAATCTAAATAAACCATGTCGTATGCTTAGCAATTATCCATTGTTGAAGTTGCATACCCTTTCCTTCCTTCTCAAAAGAAGAAAAACTGACCAGGAAGGAAATGATTCCCTAATCTATTTGTTTAAATTAAACTCCTATATTAGCCCCTACGAACCCCTTCTCTCTTTTCTCCATCTCAGGGCGCATCACCCTCAGACCCACTGTTTTATTAATGAAAACGGAGCAATCGTCACTTGCCATTGGTTCCTCTTTCACCTTCGCCAGATTCTTTCCAGGTCCGGATTCGCAGCTGAGCAGTTCTCCGGTCATTCCTTCAGGATCGAAGCAGCCTCTTCAGCTTCTCGCCACAGAGTTCCAGATTCCCTCATCAAACAGTTAGGTTGTTGGTCCTCCAGTGCTTACCAAGTTTACATCAGAACACATATTACAGATCTTAAAAATGCTTTTACTAAAATGTGCTCTTAAGTTAGTAGCCTGTCCGGAGGAAGGGCAATCAGATCAGCCATGGATTCCCAGTGGTTTTTATTCCCAACTGGAGTTTTCTTTTCCTCTCCTGCGCGCTGACAATCTTCGTTAAAGGTTGGCTAAACCTTCAAGTTGGCTTGTGGTAATGTGCCCCGCTCCTGTGTGCGTTTGTGTGTTATATGTTGTATGTTTCGTGTGCGTGCATTTAAAGTATTTAATATGTGAGCACGAGGTTGCACATAATTAATTCACATGCTGGGATTCAAGTGAATAATTAATTGGTAAATTGAATCCCTGCACAACAGTATATATAGATGCATGTTTTACTCACTCGGGGTTGGGTGTTCGGTGAGTAGTGAACTGGAGAGAGGAGGAGAAAGATAAAGTGAAATAACAATAACAATAACAACAACAACTGCTATTGCGTGCAAGAGGCACGATACTTGTTTGTTTATTCTTACTCACCGTGTTTGTGTGTCTGTCCGTCCACCGTTTGTTTAAGTGTTAATCCGTTTTGTTTGTCTATTTATTTTGGCGCAAGTGCCGTGTCCTGTCTTCTGTTTTGTTTAAACCTTTTTTATTTTGTTCAATTAAAACACTGATCGCTGCCGCGACTCAGTTTCAACACACTCCACTACTGTCTCTGTGTATTCCTTTCTGGTGACAGGGCTATATCCAGTACTACTGGCGGCATTGAGACCTGCTTGTTCTTTTGGGGGTTTCCGTCTTGTCCAGTCGGCCAGGCAGCGAGCCCTCAAACCAAGTTAGGTCTGATGCCAAATGAATGTGTATATATAACATACTTCTGTGTATTCTTGCATACTCCGCATTCTCCTCAATAAATATTTGTACCAAAACACGCTGTAATTGGTGTTTGTCCCGAACTACTGAAGTGTTGAATGCAATCAGATACATAATGCAAAACTTCAAGTTAGATAATATCTCCAGCGCTTGTGCGTGAGATTAAACTCAAATACTCAGATTTTTTATAAATGAGAAAACAGTTAACATTTTCTGTTAAAATAATGTTATATATTCAAAGCATATTTAGTGTTTCAATCAAATACTACTGTATTGAAAATGAAAACATTCATTTGAAACTAAACGTTTGTTGAAAAGGGGACTTTCTTTTGCTATGTTTCCCCTTGAGTTGAACATTCAGGGCCAAAGTGTTTACTCCAATGTTAAAATTATTAAACAACCAAGTAACTGTTACAAAAATCAATTAAAAAATAAATAAAAAAATTAACAGACATTTTACCTCTTTCAAAAAATATGAGTTAATTAAAGACTGGACCTTGATAACTCTACCGTTGGGTTGTAATATGATATGTACAACAACACATTTTAGTTTTTTTTATAATTAATGTTATATAAATACTCATACTGCAAATAATCCATAAGTTCATATTATTATTATCATTTTTGGACAGACGGAACATATAAAAGTACATCAGCAACATATAAACATATATAAAATGAAAATACAGCAAACGTTTTATCACATTTTCTTCTACTATGGGCACATTATTACTATATTGTAGATTAGTTTAACAGTGTCCCTTTACCACCATCAAGTGGTTACAAGTAAAATTGCAGTTTTTGTGAACTTGTTAAACTCAGTGGTAGGCTGTACCAGTTGCCCTCTGAACAGTAATCACTACACAAATTGCCCATCCTTGATTGAACGCATTCACACTGTGATTTCTGAAATCAGAACGTATTTTTTATCAGAGAATTGTTAGCAACAAATAATGAAAGTTGTACTTTGACACAAAGTGTTGTTAGAAATGTGTATCAATTATTTTTTCAACCCTTTTCTGTTAGAAATACTAAAAGATACTAAATTATTTTGTTCAAATGTATTACGTTTCTTTACTGTATTTCTAACATTTCTAACTATTGAATGTTTATTAATTGAGAGAGAGAGAGTGTGTGTGTGTGTGTGTGTGTGTGTGTGTGTGTGTGTGTGTGTGTGTGTGTGTGTGTGTGTGTGTGTGTGTGTGTGTGTGTGTGTGTGTGTGTGTGTGTGTGTGTGTGTGTGTGTGTGTGTGTGTGTGTGTGTGTGTGATATATATATTGTGTGGAGTAGTGGTTAGGGCTCTGGACTCTTGACAGGAGGGTTGTGGGTTCAATCCCCAGTGGGGGACACTGCTGTTGTACCCTTGAGCAAGGTACTTTACCTACATTGCTCCAGTAATAACCCAACTGTATAAATGGGTAATTGTATGTAAAAATAATGTGATCTCTGTAAAATGTGAAATAATGTGATATGTTGTAACAATTGTAAGTCGCCCTGGATAAGGGCGTCTGCTAAGAAATAAATAATAATAATTATATATATATATTTACTGATCTATTTATTGAATAATAACATGCGGAATGCTGGGCAACATGAGCAAACTAGCAGACTGTAAGGCTATGTAATAAGCAGTTGCATTTGGACGTTATTAATAATGTGCTATTTTATAAATCACATTAAGGTCAAAATATGTTTAAACAGAAATAAATGATTTTAAAAAAATTATATATAAGGGGGTATATTGAATTGATTGAAAAAGGTTTGGTCATAATTTAATATTTAAACAGGGGCAGTATTTAGATTAGACACTGTTTATATCAATTGAATAGACTCCACGGTTTCATTACATGACTGCCATCGGGTGCTCTACAAACAATGTATGAGCTGCAATTCTATCATGTTTTGTAATTAAGAAATACGAAAATAAGTTTTTTTACTGCCTTCAATAAAAAATGACTTAATATCAAAATGTCTGTCATTCAACTGAGTGTTTTACAGATATTGTGACGATCGCAGGGAGGGTGGGTGTCTGGGAAGGTGGTTGTCCCTCAGGGGTTAACTTGTGTGAGTGGTTGAGGGGCTGGGGAAACGCGGTTTGGGGTGAACGTGACTGTGAGTGCATGCTAGAAGCGGGAGGCGGGGTGTAGGGAAGAAGGGATGCGAAGTGATTGGAGGAGAACAGAGTCGAGCGAGGGCATAAATATGGTGCGCATGCCGCACCATAGCACATAATCTTGCACTGAGATGGCCTAATTATGTATTAATCCATTCATAATTTTGATTACAATTATTAACGTTAGATGGGCTATGTATACATGTCCCGGTAAGAACTTAACTCGGTAACAACAATTGCGCACGCAACACTACCCTGCCTGTGCTGCCTGTGGGAGCCTGCGTTCTGCAGCAATACCCCTCTCGACAGCAGAGCTTTTGATTTGAAACTGCGTCACTTGCTTGCTGGAGCTGAAAGCTTAATTCTGATTGGCGAATCCTAGGCGGATATACATTACGTACATGTAGGCCGGGTCAACCAATATTGTTGTTTGGGAAACCATCGTAACGGCTTGCCTCCATTGATAGACCTTCACTCACTGAAGTGAACATTTAATGTATTGTAGTTTTAAATAAATAATTATATCGAAAACACTGGGACTTGACCTTCTACGCAGGTATGTTCAGATAGAATACAAAAAAGAGACGTTTTTGTTCTATTTAACTGCCACTTGTTTCTATTTTCTGCTCTGCATCTTTTCTTTGATAGCTACTGTGGTGTCTAAATCACAGAAGAGTCTGGGAGGAGACGTATTTTATGCTACTCGTTTGTGTTTTTAGCAAATGTTAGTATTTAAGTCATTATCCCGGCTGTCACAAATAACATTTAGAGAGGATACCGTATGAATATAGAACAAAATCTAGGTCCTGTCAGCAGAAGGACACATTAATCACTGCGTGACAACTGAACAACCTAAAGAAACGAGTACGTGACCAAATGGCAAACGTGTAACCATTTAAAAAATGCCATTGAGTTTGTGCTACAACCAAGTACTTAACAGCAACAGTAGCCCACTATTTAATATTTTTTAGACGTATTGTTACTGTTGTTGCCAGTAATACTCCCGCATCTTTTGGACGTGAGGAAGCTGCGTTAATTATAAATGTTAAATCCAATAGGCTAGCTGCGCAGACTCGGAGCACTCCTCACCACAGTCCCATGCCACACAGAAGCGGGCATGTCAGCACTTTGCAGTGACAATTATTTAATTTTATTAAGGTATGCCCCCAACTTAATTACATTTTAAACTTTACAGCCCAGCAAGTTATGCAGGAAAGACACCCATAGATCCCAGAACAATTTGAACATCCCGGTTTATTATTATTATTATTATTATTATTATTATTATTATTATTATTATTATTATTTATTTCTTAGCAGACGCCCTTATCCAGGGCAACTTACAGTCGTAAACAAATACATTTCAAGAATCACAGTACAAGTAATAATACAATTAAGAGCAAGATAAATACAATGACTTTGGTTCTAGCAAGTTTAACGCTTATACACTTAGATTGTTAGTGATGTAACGTAAATGTACTCCGCATAAAAGACCAGTTAACCAGGCATGTTCTTGGGTATGCCCATATTTATTATTATTATTATTATTATTATTATTATTATTATTATTATTATTATTATTATTATTATTATTATTATTATATCTTTTTATTTTTATTCTACCAATATTACTTTGTATGGGGTTGCTGCTCTGTCCTTGTCTCTAGTGCTCAAAGATGTGTGGGCATGGAATCCTCCATTCCACCAAAACATTTTGTTTTTTAAACAACTTGCTATGCCACATTCTTTAAAAACTTATCATACTATTCTACCAATATATAGAACACCTCTGATGCTAGAGCTATTAATACATTCCTACTAGCAGGGGTGTCAAACTCAGTTTAAAGAATTAGACTAATTACTTAATTGGTCTAATTATTTGATTAATTGGACAAATGTAATACTTCTTTCCAGGCCTCAAAATGTTTTATAGGTAGTGGACCACGAATCAAGTGCATTTTTGAAATCGTCAACTGTAAAAGACCTTGAAATAATATTAAATATGTCAATTTGAACAAGTAATTGGATGAATTTAGTTAATTGAGAGCTTACGTAGGTTTGAAAACCAGAAGACCCTGCGACCTTCGAGGACTGGAGTTCGACACCCCTGCTCTAGAACAATCCATAGACTCTTAGGACCTACACAAGAACTTGAGGAAGCAATTAGGATCTCTGAACAGTTCAAATATGCATCAGAAAAACTGACTGTTGTTGACTACCATTGGGCCTAGCTATTGGACCTTGGCATTTGATTCCCTGACTGGTGAGGTTTAATGTATTTCTAATCTTCTCTAAATGAGGAAGGAGATTAACCATGTCTAATTCCTCCCAAGTAGTCACATGGTGTTGTTTATAAATAATTGCTTCAGACCTTCCTATAGAAAACCATATGCTGTATACTGAGATCTAACATTACATTTTTTATTTTGCTTTCCAGTTTGTTTGACACCAGAAGAACGTAGCACTGTTGTACACTCAGCATGAACTTTAAGACTTGAAAATGCCAGCAGGTGAGGATATGAGAAAGAAACATTGTTTTTCCCAGAAGGCGAAAATCTTCATAGTTTCGGTGTATCTAACAAAGATTATAGAGAACTGATGCAAGACAGCTATAGTACACAATACCTTGCTTTCATTAAAAATCTAATTTGACAAAAATCTCTTATGTTGAAAATACTTGCATAGGAAAGGTCCACTGAGATACTGATCTCGTTCACTTGGTGTTCCTCTTGGAAAGATCATTCTAAACTTTCTGCAGAGGGTATAATTAATAACACTTGTGGTCTGCAAGTCACAGACAATAGGATCACAAGAGATGTACATTTTTTTTTATTTATATCAATCAGAGCTCTTTGCTCCCACCACAAAGTAGTTTGTTGTTCAACTGATTATATTAAACAATTAATACTGTACTTTAGATATATAGGTATAATTGTGCTTCTGGACTTCGGAGGACTGAAAAACATTGTAATGTCACACATCAGCTTTTACCCTGTATTCGATGGATGGAAAGATTAGCGTATGGAGACAAACGCAGGAAACACTTCACTTTGACTTTTTTGCTAACCCTGTATCAGTAGCCCACGAACGATTTGTTGCTGCTATCTGGGACTGAGCATTTTAGCTGATCTTGTACCTGACACAATGCTTCTCTTTAATCGTGATGGATAAGATTTGTTTTTAAGAATATATTTCATCCATAACTATAAAACACCCATTGGTGGTATACCATACACACACACAAAAAAAAACCTTACACAATTATTTAAGAAACATTTCAACTAGAAGACCTTGAGGAAGACTTCTTGTCTAAACTTTTGTTAAATAATTTAATACATTTATTTTAGAATTACTACACAAGAAGACAAGGAAACAAAATTGTACAATACAATAATGGAATGGCATGCATCACCAAGCTGTTGTTCATTGGGACTAACAAAGTACAGAGGGGTGTTCATAGAAGTGCCTGATCCCTGAATGTGATAATGTTATTTCTGTACTTTTTTTTAACCCTTTAATGTAGTCAAAATATTTGTCTTCTAGGGGAGAGTGAAGCAAAAGCAAAGACCAAGGCTCGATTTGAAGAAGTTTTTAAAAGCTATGCAGGTCCATCTACTGATAAAAAGAAAAGCACCCTGTCTCAGGAAAGTTTTGCGGTGAGTAAAGAGATTTTCTCAAAATCAACTTCATCTTATGCGTGTCACTTTAACTGTGAGTAATAAGCAGAGGCTGGGGTTATCTGATACAATTTTATTTGTGTCATAAGCATTAATAAAACTACCAGTATTGATGAGGTGAAGTGTCAGCTGAATTTTAATGAGCTCATGTTAAAACAGGAAGATGTTTTTACTAAATAGATAACAATCCAGATTCCTTTGGAACATGTTATTTTTAGTGTTGCCCAGTAGGTGGCACATATATACATAATTAAGGTTTTGGATCCCCATTAGGTTTAATACTTGTTTGGTTTTGTTAATTTCGTTTCTTTATTATTATTATTTATTTCTTAGCAGACGCCCTTATCCAGGGCGACTTACAATTGTTACAAGATATCACATTATACATTATTTCACATTATACAGATATCACATTATTTTTATATACAATTACCCATTTAAACAGTTGGGTTTTTACTGGAGCAATCTAGGTAAAGTACCTTGCTCAAGGGTACAACAGCAGTGTCCCTCACCGGGGATTGAACTCACGACCCTCCGGTCAAGAGTCCAGAGCCCTAACCACTACTCCACACTGCTGCTCCACTCAATTACCCCATTATCTATTTATTTCAAAACTTCAATAAAGATTTATTTTCAGTGTTCTGCTGTGTGATGAGTAAAAAAGATTTTAAAAGTACATATTGAATACAGACATTGCATGATAAATGAGTTCCCTTGTTTCTTAATGTGTGTGTGTGTGTGTGTTTTTGTTAAAATTAGATTATTTTAATGTATTTCAAATAATTCTAGCCTTAAATTTGTAGTAATATATATATATATATATATATATATATATATATATATATATATATATATATATATATATAGGTGCATTGTGATAATAATTATATTATCCTTCTCAGGCCCTTTTATTTTAGACATTAGATGAGGCATGTTTGTGATTTTTGTCTAGTTTAAAGCTCAGTTACAGCTTAGCTTTTTGTATTCTGCAATCAGTTTTTGAAAACACTAACTTTTTAACTTTCTCTATTTGTTTCCAGTAAGGTTTCCATTGTGTGGGCTATATTTAAATAGTTTCCACTTGTTTTATACATCTAATTTACATTAATGTGTCTCCTACCATCCATTGCCTTATCTTCACAACTATGCTTATCTTTTAAAGAAACCACATCCTTTTTGCCTGGAAACCTTTGTACGAAACGGATGTGCTTGGTCTACCCAGACAGGAAAGGGTTAAACACTGATGGTTGAATTTGTCTGTGTTTAATTCCTATTGCAAATACATGTCAGTCTCGCAGTGCTATATTTTTTATAAATGTTCATCTCTAAAATAATGCATTTACAATCAGGTGACTATCTAAAGTACTAAGTTGGTTTTCTAAAAGTTTCATTACAGGTGGTGTCCAGCAAAAATTAACCCTTTCACTGCCACTGTTTTTAATTTATGGACATGTCAATGATACAGATCCTTTTTTTTTTTTTTTTTTCCTTCACATTTCCATAGTACTTAATGGTTACACACCAATCAAATGCATTTCTCTCTTCGCAGCTTGAAACCTTGAAAAACAGCCTTGACCTGAAAAAAGGGGATGACAAGACCATCCTCAACAACACCTACAATCAAGAGGAGGGGAGCCCCCGGTTTACAAAGAACAAGTTAAGAGAGAAAACCTTAACAACAGAGAAAGTCAACAACAATGCCCTGACTGAGGAGGAAAGACAACCAGCAAAGACCAAGAAGAAGAAGAAGAAGAAGAAGGATGTTACTGAGGACCAAGGCCAGTATGAAGATCCCCAATATATCATCAGCACTTCTGCTGAGAGAGATGACACACACACTACCAAGGTTGCAAAATCTAAAACTAATTTGGAGGCTGATGAAACCAGACAGAAGCCTGAAAGAAGAAAGGCAAAAAATGCCTCCAGAGTGCCACCAGAGTTATCAAAGGATGAGGAGGAGGAGGATGAGCAACTCTTCCAGAGGTATCAGCAACAAATTGCTGAAGAGGAAGCCAAGGAAATTAAAAAGAAACTAAGAAAGAAGATTGCTGAAACAATGTCAGATTATACTGTGAACACAACAAATCAAGTTTTAAACAATGAGGTGGAGAAGAAGAAAAAGAAAAAAACGGTGCCAGTTACCACTGAAGGAGAAATAAGGTAAAATGGGTTGTATTTTAAAGCACAAGGTTCATCATTTAGTGCACCCCCATAATGGCAATCTCATCTGCTGTTGTGTGCCACTTCCTGTGCACGTTTTACATTATCACACAAGTAGTAAACAGTATTTGTAGTGGGAATGAAATAGCCCAGTACAAGATATGAACTAATAAGTATAATAAGGATGTGCTTTCCTTTCAGTGCAATGTCCTTATCTGAGCTGCAGGACAGCCAGACAGAGGAGCTCATCAGAAAGAAAAAGAAACACAGGATAACTACCTCTGATACAGAGAGAGTAGAAGAAGATGGGGAGCAGATACTTAAAGAGGAGGAGGCACAGCAGAAAGCAGAAGCAAAGAAAAGAAAAAAGAAAAGAAAAAAAGGTACTGTGAACTATTGTTACAGAATGTGGATGTGCTGTAGTGGTTTTATTTTCTTTTAACCTTTTTGTTTTTATGGCTGCATTTACTTTGTTATTTTGTCTTCAGCAGAACAAGAAGTTAATGAAGAGCTGAATGACAATGCCACCGCTGCTGAAGCTCAGCCGAGCAGGCATTTGTTTGATGACAACCTTGTGCTGGGGGTTTATGTCCATCGAACAGACAGACTAAAGACAGATCTCATGGTGTCGCATCCTATGGTGAAAGTCCATGTGATAGATGAAATGACTGGGCAGTATGTAAGGAAGGAAAAAAGGTAAACAAAATATAGAAGCAATTGTATGTGGAAAGTTTGACTGTTGGTAGAATTAACCACACAGATTTATTTTTACAGATGAAGTGATTATAAAAGGTATTTCACCAATGAAATGGTGTGTTATTTCCTGTGCTCAACAGTAAATTCAAGCTTTAAGTGCAGTAAGGGGTGTAATATTTTATCCTGATATAGACTGTTCATATTTAAAAAATCTTTGTCCATGTCTTCAAACTAGGTTTGCAGCAATACACACGTTTTACATTATCATCACAATACTGCGTATCACTTGTCTCGTATGAATTGTCCTTATACATGCTTTGCTTCCTTTTATTAGTGGTGTATTTTTTGGCAGACTTGATTCTTCACCGCACATACACCTGTATAGTAAATGTAGCTAGTCTACCCATCATGAGGTTGCATCATATATTCATAATTCAAGTGTCAAATCTAGTGTCAGTTTACATTGTAGCATAATATTTAGTCTGGATACTTTTCATTAACAGTGGTCGTCCGGTTTCTTCGTTTTATGAGCAAGAGACAGTGGATCACATTCTACCTATCATGACACAGCCTTATGATTTCAAGAAAAATAAGTCGACGGTCCCAGAATGGGACGAACAGATTATCTTCAATGAGAGATTTGGATATTTTGTGCAGGAAACCGAAGAAAGTCCAAAAGTAATGCTGTTTTTTGAGGTACAGACATTCTTGCATTTATTGTGATACTGAACATACAGCAATGCAAGGTTGCAGTATATCTGTTTAAAGTACAGTAATCCGTCACGTATCTGACTGTGGTGGGACCAGAGTAAGGGCGGATATGTAAAAAGTCTGATAAATGAATCCTGTTTTAAATACTGTTATACACACTATTCACTATATTCACACAATTATTGTTTTGAGATTCAGCTTTTATTAGGGCGCTCCCCTAAATCCCTTGTTTAGAAAGATGCAGGGTAGCCGTCTGCTGTGTGGGTGCGTGCATTCGCTGCTGAGTGACAGGCAGTAGATCGAAATGGAGGTTGAAGTTGATACGTCCTGCAGGCGAACAGGATGTATTTACATATCAACACACTGAACAGCTTACGTGACACTACTAGTAATGGTAGCGCATGGAGCACATACAACACGGTGTACATAAACGATCTACAATCTCTGAACTAATCTTCTCTGTTCAATAATGACGTTGCTGAAGAGCTTGATCATAGCGGATAAACAGTTAGGGTGGATATGTGACGGGCGGATACACGACGGATTACTGTACTGATTAATAATGACATGGAATAATGTTGCTCTAATTCTAATAGATTTAAAGCTGAAGCTTCAAAACACAATATACCTCCTGGTATATAAGCTCCAAAAAATAGTAGTAGTATTATGACTGACCATGACTGTAACTGCACTGCCGATTTAAAGTGGGACAACTTTTGACTTCTGCCATTTTTTTTTATTGTGGTCTATGTGAGGGGATGGTTTTCTGCCAGAGAGGTTATAAAGAAACATAGATATACAGACACATGCACACAAAAAAAACTTACATTGTTCTTTGTCTATTTCAATAATTCTGTTTTATGAATTAAGGTTCTTGATTTTATGAGTATGGATGAAGCACGGGCCAACTTTGAGATACAGAGACATGAAAGTGGTTTTCGAAAAATAGCCTGGGCATTTTTAAAGGTATGTTAAATCAATTTACGGACATTTATATTTAACTAAAACAGACCTTGGGACAGAACCATGCTTGTTTAATGGCAGGCAAAGGTGAAGATTTTTCAGCTGATTTCTCAACCGGTTTTGTTGATGATTTAACATTAGAAGGACTGGAGATATACTCATACCAATAAGCCCCGCAGCAGTCTTTCTGACGGCTGTATTCAAAACACTGTAAATAGTATAACGAAAGGAGAAACAGTTGGATGTAATTAGTTTTTTTTTTTTTTGATTGAGTACATCACATAAACATCTGAACAACCAAAGCATGCATATATATATATATATACACACAATGCCTTGCAAAAGTATTCAGACCCCTGACCAATTCTCTCATATTACTGAATTACAAATGGTACATTGAAATTTCGTTCTGTTTGATATTTTATTTTAAAACACTGAAACTCAAAATCAATTATTGTAAGGTGACATTGGTTTTATGTTGGGAAATATTTTTTTTTAAAAAGTGTCTGAATACAGGGGTCTGAATACTTTTGCAAGGCACTATATATATATATATATATATATATATATATATATATATATTAAAAAAATATGAACATTTATTTTACAAATCAAAACAAGAAAATGTAAATAAATAAACATCTGAACAGACATTGGTCGAAGGCTGTTCACAATCAACACAGATAATGCACTTCTCCACGCCGCCTTTCTGCACAGGGAACAGCTGTCCAAAGTTTTATTTTTATTGCACTTGCAACATGGCATTGGTGTCTCTTGCGGCTCTCAGCGGGGTTGCCAGCTTCAGCTGTGGGTACACGCTTGACAGTCTCCCTCTGTTCCAAATGCTTCTTGCGAAGTTGCTGTGCTAACTGTAAAATATATTCTCTCCTTGGTAAATTCTTCTTCGTGCATTCTTTGTAAAGTACCCAGGAGTTGATGGCTGCTAGGTCCAATACATTGTAAAACACCTGGTCTCTGGTATTTATTTTCACTAGTCCCCGATGCTAATTGACTGACCAAAGCAGCGCAGCTGGCAGGCAGGTGCCAGCTTTTAAATGGCTGATTGAAAACAATAGACTGTCAGTCATTCACTCAGGCAGAGAGTATAGACTAATCTGATTACAGCTAAACACACTGCAGACCTGGTAAATAAAAGTAATAAAGTAGAACACCTTTCTGTATAATCAAAATACAATTGTTTTCTGTGTGGCCGTCATTGTGACTGCTACTGGGGCTTTTAGGTATAATGTAGTATATCTCCTTTTTTCTGCACTCCCGCGTTTCATGTTTTGTGAGAATATTTAATACATATGGACAGAAAGGTACACAAATACGAAAATATGTGTTACACGACTGGAGACAATTACATTTTAAAACCAAAAACCACCAAAATGACTGTCACAGGGCTTCTAGTGTTAACATCTTTCCTGAACACTTTTAAGGGTTCTGTATTTCACACCATTTTTTCCTTTTTCAGATTGTAGGGACTAACGGTGTCCTGAATGTGGAAGGAAAACTCAGACTACAACTCTTTTGCCCACCTCCCAGAGGAAGGACGCAGCCCAACACTGTGGAGGTGTTTGAGTGGTGGAAGAAGTACCCAAGGAATCGATACTCATCAACACTTTATGTTACAGTCAAAGGCTTAAAATTGCCAGATCATGTAAGTTTTTTAATATGTAGTTTGTGCTTAATGTATCAGTGATATCTTATTTTGGTCAACAAAATATCTAAACTGCAGCATTGCTGAATTAAACAATTTCATATTCCCAAGGGTGTCACACACAAACATCTGAATCTAACTTCTAAGGTAATAAATACTACAAAACACATGTTCTTCTTAGCTTGTTCATAATAATTTACTGAAATGAATTGGTCAATCATAATTGTTAAAATCGTTTGCAGTCTTTCCTGGGAGGGATATAATTCAGAAAAGACATGCGCATCCTTATTTCCCTGTAAAACTAAGTGTCAGTGTGCAAAGGTATAGTGCCGCCACACTAGTAATTGGCAATGGTTCGGGTATTTTTTCAGGTTGATCCTTGTGTTCGCTCGATGATGGCTCTGCAACAGGAGATGGGTAGTACCTCATACAGCGAACTTCAAAATGAAGTCACAAGAAAGGGTGATAACCTCCCTCAGGAGGAAAAGATGATTGAGTTTCTGAAGTGGAGCAGGCTGCCTGGGCAGGTCAGATCCTAAATATTGTTCTTTTATGTTTAGTAGAAAACAGCTTAGCTGTCTGAGAACAGAACAGTTTGCATGTTGAAAATAGCTGTGTGGGGAAAACCTGCATGCAGTGATCAAAGGAAAATTATTTGCTTTACATCTTGCATTATTTTATGGCCATATCTATTTCAGAGCATTTGTAAATGCATACACATCCGCTTTAAAGTGAAAACTGAAGTGTACTAGAATGTTGTAGAATAATTTGTGTATTACTGTTTATACAGTAATTGCGTATTTATGTATACCTTCATTCAATTAACTTAAGTCGCCATGCTGCTGTATTTAGCTGAATATAGAATTTAAATGAATATAGAATTTTGGTTTGTTGTCTACCAATTTTGCTAAAATACATTTTTCAGCATTTCAGGGTGCAGTTACCCATTATATATATATATATATATATATATATATATATATATATATATATATATATATATATATATATATAATGAGAGAGAGATCATTTCTGTTGAAATAAAAGCAGGTGAATCACATGTGAAGAGAGATTGAAAAAGCAAGAAATTAAATATTGATGACTTCTACAGGGTAAAAAGAATCCATACAAACAGCATTAAATTATCCCTTAAAACAAGGGGATTATAAAACTAGCTAACAAACCACACTTCCTTACTGCTTGTCATATTTCAAGCAAGATTGTTTAACTATTAATGTAATTTATTTATTTTATACAGGTTTGCCGTATTCCAAACAAGCCTTTGCTATCCTTTCGAGGGGGTCAGATGGGCTGTTTCTGTGTTCGTTTCTCCAATGATGGAAAAACATTGGCATGTGCTTGTGCTGACAAGGATGGTTATCCTATAGTAGGTACGTACTTTCTTATGCTTCATGGGACTCTGAAGTGAGTTATGTTTATGTTTATCTTTATTGTTTTGTATACTATTTAAAAATCATCAGTGGATGCATATCTATAAGGTGGAAAACTGGCCCAGTAAAATGTTTGGCAAAATTGGTAGGCAACATAAAATTAGTTTTATGGTAAATCGCTATTAATACTGGTATAAAATGTGTGCTTTTTCATAAAAATGAAATTTGGTATGTTTACCAGTTTTGCTGAAATACATTTGTCAGCATTTCTGGGTGCGGTTTCTCCACTTGTTAATGTCTGTTTTCTGCAGTAAGTACTGATAACTGAAACTTAGCATTGATGTACTGCTAGTCGTCACCACTAGATGGCAGTAGGTCATTGCAGTAATTTTAACTTAAATTATTATTATTATTATTTTTCTTTTCTTGTTGAGTAGTGTATGAAATTCCATCAGGCAAAGTCCTTGGAACATTTAATGGTCACCTTAGTATTGTGTATGACCTTTGCTGGTCCAGAGATGACAAGAACCTCCTTTCAGCATCCTCAGATGGGACTGTAAGGTAAATATGTTCAATGCAGATTAAACTTACAAGAATTGTGTTGTATTAAGATTGTTTTTTGTTTCATATGATTTTGATTGTTGGCCCAGAGCAGTAGCAAATGTCTGATCTTGTTTTTTTTTTTTTTTAATTCCCATTGGAAATTAAGTTATCAATTACACGGACTGCTTTCTAGTGAAGTAGGGAATTTCAAATATTACATATAGCTTTAACTGTCATAACCAGTCATCCGTAATCTATATATATTTTTTTCATCTATGCCCCTAAACAGTTTTTATTTAATTAAGCTGCAATGATCTTACTGGTTCAGTCCTACACTGTCATCTATGCCAAGAGAAGTTGAAGGGCTCCAAACTGCCTAGACATTTTACAAGTTCTAAAACAATCCCGATGTGATGTCCTATATTATACAGTCAGCACTCGCATATCCGACCCTATAAAATTTTGACTTCAGTGACGGTTAAAAGCGTGTGACACACATGTGATTATTTCATTTTGGCCCGATCTAACCCTTGTCCGTTTTTCAGGGAACACAAAAAACATACAATAGCAACAATACATAACTGAAAGGACTGTGTTTTAAAATAAGTAGGCTTCCATTTAGATATACTGTATTGGTTTTGTTGGTACAGTACTATATTTTCAACAGAAGTAATATTTTAATTCAGAACGATATGATTCTGAAAATATCACTTGCCAAAACTAGAGAGACAACATGTACATACTTTTAAATCCGGTACATATTGTAACGTTATGTAACATTTCCCATTAACGACCTAACAGCAAATTAACATCTAAATGTTATCCATGCACAGAACTGCGTAAAACATAAAAGGCAATGCAATTTAGCAAAACCAAAAGATTAAAAAAACAACAACGGTTTCCACAATTAAAACAGTATCCCAAGTCGGTATTCAGAATTGCAGAATATAGTGCTCGATAAGGCTCTAATGTCACAGTTCACTTGCAAATGAAAATGCACAAAAGCAACAAAAGATTGCGGATTAAAAAAATAAAAATAGTAGTATTTAAAACTGTTTAATGATTAACTGTTACATTACCGCAGCTTGTCTCGTTCGCTTTGTTTTTGCTGCATTTTCGTCAGGTAAAACTGGAGGAAGCGCTGTGTAACTGACAATAAAGACAGACTGATTTGGCATTAGAATTAAAAAAAAAAAAAAAAAAAAAAACATGAAAAAAAACATGGGCTGTGACGGATATTCAGATAAATTGTAACTGAAGAGATGGGCTTTGCATCAGAAAACTGGTGACAGAGTCGGAAATCGCGAGTGATGGGCAAGTGCATTCATTTGTAACATGTATATAATGGGGATTGATTTTATTCTTAATAAAAGGGCGGTAAAACGCAACTGAAGTGTGTCTGGGTAATGGATATCCGAGTGCTGACTGTACTTATTATATATGTTCAAACAAATAACCAAAATAATACAGTGATCCATTGTCATTGGTCAATATGGTTTAACTATGAATTAAATTTGTCATGAAATTAACAAAGAGATCTATATTATGCCACCTTGTTTTTGAAGAGCATTGAAAATAATTGTTTTTTAGAATCCACTAGAGGGCCTTCGTGTGTTACATAGTCACTGAAGTTATGCTTGAAACAAAAACCTTGTTTTGATATTGTGGGGAATCCCAGTGTATAATACATCCAAATATGGTTTTAGATTTTCCTGTGGTATTACCAAACTGTAAATCTTTAACAGTAAAGGGAGCACTTTTTGTCTGTTGTTTTTGTAAAAGCAGAAATGTGGTCATGTTACAGAAATACTGAGAAACCAATTATCTAAACTATTTGATATATAGTATTTATAACTTTAGTTTTACTTTTAGAAAAAGGCATGGTAAACTAATCATTTAAGTAACTGCTTTTTATAAGTCATATTCAGTAAGAAGATTTGTACCAGGTTTAGGTACCAAGACATTTAGGTAATAGATATATACAGTAAGTTGTCTCTTTGTATATTTATTCTTTTCCATGTTCCTTCTGGTTACCCTTTTGTACCGTACATTGTAGAGCACCAAATATTGGTCTAAATATTTAATTACAGCAGAAGGTGAAACTGTTTTTTTTTTTTAATTTATTTATTTATTTTTTATTTTTTTTAGGGCCAGTTAACGCACAAGACTGTAACTAGTGTAGGATAGATGATTGGTACCACCATATTAAGTAACAAAATTTAAAAAACACTACAAATAAAATTGAAATGTTGTATTTTACACATACATGCTACATTCGACTATTGAACAAAGTGGATAACTTTTTTTCATCATAGAATTTACTAAAATATATATTTTTTAAATAAAATAAATACATTGTGCTAACCTCTGTTAATTGTTTTCTCCACATTGTCAGCTTAACTGTATCCCTCACAAGCTGTTTATTTATTGTGTGCAGTAGCTTTTCTGTGATACCGTTTGCTCTTTGAAAAGTCCTGCTTTGAGGAGGTTTGGATCGCAAAGGCAAACCTTTGCCTTGTGTTCAAAATTGCTTAGATGAAAATGGTAATGCGGCCACTCCTCAAGGTTTTAGCAGGCGTGGCACCAAAATCGCATCGCAGGCAGGCAAAGTCTGATTGTGTGTGTTGGCGCTCGCCTAGTGCGCCCAGTATGTCACTTATGGTTCCAAAAAAATAACACGCTGGAAAGAAGAAATACTGTACGGTGTGAAGTACAGTTGTTATTTCAAAGTCTTGTGTACTGGCCCTTTAAAATACAGTTCAACACAGCTGTCATTTTAGCCAGAAAAACGTAAACTCAGAAGTGATTCCACCTTATTTTTCTGCAGGGTCCTATTGAGAGTGCCATATTTGGTAGTAATGTTTGCATTGCACTGTGATTTTAGCCCATTGGGTTCTATTAAAATGATCTATAAATCAATAGATCTAAATATCACTGTTGTTTGAATAATTAAAACAAGACCTATTGTGCTTTTTTATAGGAAGAAATACACTAAGTAGACTTTATTTTGCTGTTAAAGGTTTGATTTTCTTAACATTCATATTCAAAAGCTTGAATTCTTAGTATTTTGATCTGGCACTAAGAATAGGCCACCCCCTTTACTGATAGACACTTAAATAAATATGAATTTTTTATTAAATGCATGTGGTTTACTTTGTTTATATGATAATTAAGAATATAATTTCTTTTGAATTTTTTTTTTTTTATCAACCTCTAGGCAGTGGATATTTTAAGTTTTTTAACCTGTCCTCGTTTCAGTTGTTTTGGGCTTGTTTTTGATCATATATATATATATATATATATATATATATATACAGTGCCTTGCGAAAGTATTCGGCCCTGTGGCAAAGTGCCCCGCCCCTGTGTGCATTTGTGTGATCTATGTGTATGTATGCGTGCGTATGTTAATGTTGGTGTATAGATTGGTACACGGGATATAAACGGGTCTGTGTTTCACGTGTGTTTAAATAGTGTATATTTGTATTTAGGCACGGGATTGCACATCACGCACGTGCATTTAAAATATAATATGTGAACACGGGGTTTCACGTAATGAATTCACGTGCTGGGATTCAAGTGAGTAATTAATTAGTAATTGAATCCCAGCACAACAGTATATATAGAGACACATTTTCTTGCACTAGGGGTTGGGTGTTCGGAAGAGGAGAACGGGTGAGAGAGAGAGAGGAGTAATTAAAAGCGAAAGATCGTAAATATAAGTGTTTGTTCTCACCGTGTTTGTTTGTCTCCGTGCACCGTTTGTTAAGTGTCAGTCGTTTTGTCTGTGTGTTTATTTTGGCGTCAAGTGCCGTGTCCTGTTTTGTATTCCGTTGTTTAAACCTTTTATTTTGTTATTAAACGCTGAGTGCAGCCATTGCACTCAGCTCATCACAACCACCGTCTCTTTGTTTGAATTCCTGTCTGGTCTGACGCCACCCACTCTGGCCGTCTTTGTGACACGTGGTGTCATCGTGGGATAGCCGCGCCTCCAAGCGTCAGACCAGGAGGGGTTTTGTTAAAAAAAAAAAAAAAAAAAAAATTATATATATATATAATGGCAGAAGACGCCACAAAATGGCGGGACTGGTTCCTGGAGAATGCTGGGCTGGAGGCCCAGGCTCTGCCCATAGTCGTTCGGGCCCTGTGGATGATGGACAGTGAGAGATGGGAGGCTTATCAGCAGGAACACACCCCAAACACCTTGGAGGAAGGTGTGGAGTTTCTCCTCAGCTACCTGGAGGCAATGATAAACGGAACAGCAGCCCAGGTAGCAGGACCACCAGCAGAGGAGTACCTGCTGTCCCCATCTCCACCAGCAGAGGGTGAATGCCTGCTGGTTTTGCCTCCACAGCCCAAGCGGGAGACAGATAAAGAGGTGAAGGACAGGGAGGAGGAGTGCCGCCTAAGGGCCAGGCATCCACGGCGATGTAACAAGCCATCGTCGGGGTGCCTCCTCTGCGACCAGGATCACCTGTTCGCCCACTGTCCCTTCCGCAGTTATGGGGAGGAGCCTGAGCGTCCACAGCCCAAGCGGGAGGAGCCTGAGCGTCCACAGCCCAAGCGGGAGGAGCCTGAGCGTCCACAGCCCAAGCGGGAGGAGCCTGAGCGTCCACAGCCCAAACGGGAGGAGCCTGAGCGTCCACAGCCCAAATGGGAGGAGCCTGAGCGTCCACAGCCCAAATGGGAGGAGCCTGAGCGTCCACAGCCCAAATGGGAGGAGCCTGAGCGTCCACAGCCCAAGCGGGAGGAGCCCGAACGTCCTACGCCTGAGTGGGAGGAGCCCGAACGTCCTACGCCTGAGTGGGAGGAGCCCGAACGTCCTACGCCTGAGTGGGAGGAGCCCGAACGTCCTACGCCTGAGTGGGAGGAGCCCGAACGTCCTACGCCTGAGTGGGAGGAGCCCGAACGTCCTACGCCTGAGTGGGAGGAGCCCGAACGTCCTACGCCTGAGTGGGAGGAGCCCGAACGTCCACAGCCCAAAAGGGAGGAGTCGGTGCGTCCACAGCCCAAAAGGGAGGAGTCGGTGCGTCCACAGCCCAAAAGGGAGGAGTCGGTGCGTCCACAGCCCAAAAGGGAGGAGTCTGTGCGTCCACAGCCCAAAAAGAGGGAAGTCGGGGCTTCCACAGCCGTAGGACCCAAGCTGCCAGCAGAGGGAGAATGCCTGCTGGTCCCACCTCCACCAGCAGAGGGTGAATACCTGCTGGTGCCGTCCCAAGAGCCAGAAGGGGAGGAGTTACAGGCTCAACCCCCTGAAAATTTTTGGGGGGGAGAAGGGCAGGATGCTGGTGTCCCCCAGCAGCCTCTCGCTATGCTGCTGAAGGCAGCACGGCGTGCACATGCCCAGCCGACACAGCAGAGGGAGCCAGCACCGCCAGGAGCAGAGGAGCAGGAGCTGCCTCTGCCTCCACCACCTCCAGGAGCAGAGGAGCAGGAGCTGCCTCTGTCTCCACCACCTCCAGGAGCAGAGGAGCAGGAGCTGCCTCTGCCTCCGCTACCACCACCGCAAGGAGCAGAGGAGCAGGAGCTGCCTCTGCCTCCGCCACCACCACCGCAAGGAGCAGAGGAGCTGGAGCTGCCTCTGCCTCCACCGCCGCCAGGAGCAGAGGAGCTGGAGCTGCCTCTGCCTCCACCGCCGCCAGGAGCAGAGGAGCTGGAGCTGCCTCTGCCTCCGCCACCGCCCGGAGCAGAGGAGCAGGAGCTGCCTCTGCTGCCCGTACCTCCGCAGGGAGTACGGTGGCCGGAGCCCCAGAAAGGGGAGCTGCCGGCCACGAAGAAGGGGGAGGAGGTCTGGAGACCACTTTCCCCAGCAGCAGTTTCGCTGCAGGAGTTCTTGTGGCCGGAGCCCCACAGGAGGGAGCTGCCGGCTACGAAGAAGGGGGAGGTCGGGGGACCACCTGCCC
The DNA here is from genome assembly GCF_902713425.1 of Acipenser ruthenus. Classification (NCBI taxonomy): domain Eukaryota; kingdom Metazoa; phylum Chordata; class Actinopteri; order Acipenseriformes; family Acipenseridae; genus Acipenser; species Acipenser ruthenus. Next base: position 39,394,524 of record NC_081193.1, on the reverse strand, counting down.
CCGCAGCTTTTTCGCTGCAGGATGGGACCAACAGGCTGTCAGCCGTGCCACTACCGGCAGGGGTGCTGACAGCATTGCCAGCCAAGGGCCCACTGAAGCCTCCCTTCCCAGCCCGAGACTTTGTTCTGGACTGCTGGGTTTTTAAGGGGGGAGGTGGCCGTTGAGGCCATGTGTGCTGCGCACAAGGGGGGGTATATGTGGCAAAGTGCCCCGCCCCTGTGTGCATTTGTGTGATCTATGTGTATGTATGCGTGCGTATGTTAATGTTGGTGTATAGATTGGTACACGGGATATAAACGGGTCTGTGTTTCACGTGTGTTTAAATAGTGTATATTTGTATTTAGGCACGGGATTGCACATCACGCACGTGCATTTAAAATATAATATGTGAACACGGGGTTTCACGTAATGAATTCACGTGCTGGGATTCAAGTGAGTAATTAATTAGTAATTGAATCCCAGCACAACAGTATATATAGAGACACATTTTCTTGCACTAGGGGTTGGGTGTTCGGAAGAGGAGAACGGGTGAGAGAGAGAGAGGAGTAATTAAAAGCGAAAGATCGTAAATATAAGTGTTTGTTCTCACCGTGTTTGTTTGTCTCCGTGCACCGTTTGTTAAGTGTCAGTCGTTTTGTCTGTGTGTTTATTTTGGCGTCAAGTGCCGTGTCCTGTTTTGTATTCCGTTGTTTAAACCTTTTATTTTGTTATTAAACGCTGAGTGCAGCCATTGCACTCAGCTCATCACAACCACCGTCTCTTTGTTTGAATTCCTGTCTGGTCTGACGCCACCCACTCTGGCCGTCTTTGTGACAGGCCCCCTTGAACTTTGCGACCTTTTGCCACATTTCAGGCTTCAAACATAAAGATATGAAACTGTAATTTTTTGTGAAGAATCAACAACAAGTGGGACACAATCATGAAGTGGAACGAAATTTATTGGATATTTCAAACTTTTTTAACAAATAAAAAACTGAAAAATTGGGCGTGCAAAATTATTCAGCCCCTTTACTTTCAGTGCAGCAAACTCTCTCCAGAAGTTCAGTGAGGATCTCTGAATGATCCAATGTTGACCTAAATGACTAATGATGATAAATAGAATCCACCTGTGTGTAATCAAGTCTCCGTATAAATGCACCTGCACTGTGATAGTCTCAGAGGTCCGTTTAAAGCGCAGAGAGCATCATGAAGAACAAGGAACACACCAGGCAGGTCCGAGATACTGTTGTGGAGAAGTTTAAAGCCGGATTTGGATACAAAAAGATTTCCCAAGCTTTAAACATCCCAAGGAGCACTGTGCAAGCGATAATATTGAAATGGAAGGAGTATCAGACTACTGCAAATCTACCAAGACCTGGCCGTCCCTCTAAACTTTCAGCTCATACAAGGAGAAGACTGATCAGAGATGCAGCCAAGAGGCCCATGATCACTCTGGATGAACTGCAGAGATCTACAGCTGAGGTGGGAGACTCTGTCCATAGGACAACAATCAGTCGTATACTGCACAAATCTGGCCTTTATGGAAGAGTGGCAAGAAGAAAGCCATTTCTTAAAGATATCCATAAAAAGTGTCGTTTACAGTTTGCCACAAGCCACCTGGGAGACACACCAAACATGTGGAAGAAGGTGCTCTGGTCAGATGAAACCAAAATCGAACTTTTTGGCAACAATGCAAAACGTCATGTTTGGCGTAAAAGCAACACAGCTCATCACCCTGAACACACCATCCCCACTGTCAAACATTGTGGTGGCAGCATCATGGTTTGGGCCTGCTTTTCTTCAGCAGGGACAGGGAAGATGGTTAAAATTGATGGGAAGATGGATGGAGCCAAATACAGGACCATTCTGGAAGAAAACCTGATGGAGTCTGCAAAAGACCTGAGACTGGGACGGAGATTTGTCTTCCAACAAGACAATGATCCAAAACATAAAGCAAAATCTACAATGGAATGGTTCACAAATAAACATATCCAGGTGTTAGAATGGCCAAGTCAAAGTCCAGACCTGAATCCAATCGAGAATCTGTGGAAAGAACTGAAAACTGCTGTTCACAAATGCTCTCCATCCAACCTCACTGAGCTCGAGCTGTTTTGCAAGGAGGAATGGGCAAAAATGTCAGTCTCTCGATGTGCAAAACTGATAGAGACATACCCCAAGCGACTTACAGCTGTAATCGCAGCAAAAGGTGGCGCTACAAAGTATTAACTTAAGGGGGCTGAATAATTTTGCACGCCCAATTTTTCAGTTTTTTATTTGTTAAAAAAGTTTGAAATATCCAATAAATTTCATTCCACTTCATGATTGTGTCCCACTTGTTGTTGATTCTTCACAAAAAATTACAGTTTCATATCTTTATGTTTGAAGCCTGAAATGTGGCAAAAGATCGCAAAGTTCAAGGGGGCCGAATACTTTCGCAAGGCACTGTATATATATATATATATAAAATAACAAGTAGCTTTCGAGTTAAGGTGAGTGAAAGCAATAAATTCAAAAACAAAATTGCTTTCACTCACCTTAACTCAAAAGCTACTTGTTTTTACTTACTCTCCTGAGACTTTCTGAAGTCAAAATACAGTTGCGCTGTACTGATGAGCCCCAAAACATGTATGCAGCTACTGTATTTTGACTTAAAACGCTGTGAATGTAGAAGCCGTTAGGCCACTTTCACGCGATTTAATTGGCTTTTGTAATGCTTTATTTGCATATCTCCCTACAACCTATATATATATATATATATATATATATATATATATATATATATATATATATATATATATATATATCCTGAATAAGTTTTTATAACTTTTATATTTTAATACTGGTGAAATTACATTTTATATGTGATAGATATGTGGCTATGGTCCATATGGTTTAGTTTGTTAATATTTTTTTTCCTCTTTTAGAATATGGAATGTTGAGACATTTCAAGGCCTTGCTGAAAAGGTTCTCCCACACCCTGCATTTATCTATGCTGCACAGTATCACCCCTTTGCACAGTATTTGGCAGTGACAGGAGGCTATGATTGTGTGATTCGCGTGTGGAACGTGAAAGTGAAAGATGTTAATGGCCAGTTGCTCCAAGAATTTGATGGACACAAGAGCTTCATAAACACGCTGTGTTTTGATAAAGAAGGTACGTAAAGGTGCAATTCCTCTTAGATTTTTGGATATTAATCAATTTTATTTACAAATTAAGCAATAGAACCCAAAGAACAGGGCTTTACTGTCCTCAGGCCTCTACATTGGGTAAAAAAAAAGGCAAGGTCAAATGGCCTTCAGTTAAATTAATTTGTAGAGGGCACCAAGGCCACTAAACTTAAGTCAAGACCAAAGTGTAGGATGTTGTATTATTTTTCATATAGAAAGGTAATTTAGACATAGAAACAAGAGTTTAACATAATAACTTTATTTGTTCAGAAAATGCAGGTTACTGACTTGCTGGCATGAGGGTCACTTGTGCCCACAGGGTCAGAAAACATATTTTTTGGCAAACAGCTTCACTGTTCAGAGGAACACAGCTGCCATCACCAAGACTGCAAAGAGAGCAATTCAGCGTTGTTCAATTTTAATAGCATGTATTTTACACAATTTAACATTAACAAAACTCAGAAATATAGTTCATGGCAACTGAGCCATAATCAAGTGGATTATAGTAAATCCACTATTATTCATAATTATTTTTTATTTGGCAGAAAATAATTTGCAAGCAACATTTCTAAACTACTGACCTACTCTTTTCTGAGATGGCATTAATATGCACAGTAAAAATCCATGTTCTTGAAAGGGTAACGTTCGTTGTTTGTTTAGTTTTTTTTTCCTGCCTGTGCGACTTAACCACGCGAATCATGTAATCATGTTATTGTTTGGATCCAAACACTTCCTAATTTGATATGTTCAGGCGTCGCTAGTTGCTGTAGTGAATAGGAAACTGTAGCCGTAATTACCATGAATAGACATACATTTTGCTGGGCATTGCGGTAATTGAGAAGGGCACCCACAGGAATTGCTGCATTGCTGTCATTAATTTCGAGTCCTGCTCATGCTGTTAAATGTCCCGAGCCGAAGGCATATACGGCAGGTGGCAGGTGGCTGTGTTCTTCCGTATGGAAGACTTCAAAAATCAGTGATGGTTGAATGGGAAGTTTCAAAGTGGATGACCCATCTGAGGAAGTACAATAAAACGTTAACAAGGGGGATCAGCATTTTTCATTCATTCAGTGAACTGTGAAAGGTGTATTTTGTGATAACACATTTATTTTGTCGCATTTTTTAAAATGTCTAATGAAAAAAATAAAACAAGGGATTTTTACTTTAATGGCCCAGATAAAGGGTTGCTTTAACAAGCATAAGTAGATCTTACTTGCACAACCCATGTGTTTTGTATAGTACCTGTTGTTGTTGTAAACCTCTTCTATACTAAACTGAAATAAAATGTTTAATGTTTCAGGGCTACGAATGTTTTCAGGGGACAGCTCAGGTTTGATAATCGTGTGGAACTCCTTTGTGAATGAACGCTCACGGCGCCACCCAGCTCAGCAGTGGTCTATTGAAAAGGTACTAGGAATAACACTGACTTTTCTAAGAAAGGCATTTCTTTGCAATTTGAAACATGCTTGTCTAGCAGTTTGTGCCTTTGTGGTTGGAAATGCAAGTTCCCTATTTGAGTATATTGATCAGTTTCCAATAAGGCAAACCGCGGTAAGGTTGTAGTGTTATTAACTGTCGGGGGATATACCTAGTGCATTGCAATTGTTTAGGAAATAAACTCAAGTTTTTATTCACCATTACCACAAACAATTCTCAGTACATTGTTTCATCTCCAGATAGTGTTTAGTTTTGCATGTCTTTTCATCTTGTACAGTACAAAACACGTGTTGGACAATATAACAATCTAACCCTTTTTAGGGCCTTTCACATTTAATGGTGTTTGTTTCAAAATTAACCCTTTGCAGTTAGTTTGAAAACTAACAGAAAAAAACAGAAAAGATCTGAGTTACTTTTTTAATTTCACATCGCACTTCAAAGCAAAATAAAAAAAAAAACTGTTCACCTGAAAGTTTTTCTGTTGCTTCCAAGTTTTTCTGAACTGATTTTGCTTTCACATTGCAGTGAAACAAACAAACCAAACATACAGGTTAGGTATACTGTATTGTGCTACTTTCATATTTCAGAACATTTCATGTCTTGTAAGAACATTAAACAGCAGCTTATTTACATAAAAGTATACATATCCAACTGTATACTTTTATCCTCAAAACGATATCAGGTGGGGTGAATGAACGTTTTAGATACAATTTTTATATATATACAGTGTACATATATATATATATATATTATATAATGTGTGTGTGTGTATATATATATATATATATATATATATATATATATATATATATATATATATATATATATAATATATATACACACAGTGCCGTGAAAAAGTATTTGCCCCCTGTCTGATTTTCTGCATTTTTGCACATTTTTCACATTGTATTTGGTCAGATTTTTTTGTGGATTGTAGTAGTATATAGAGGGAGTCTGAAAGAAAAAAAGACACCAAAGTTTGGTGCTTCTTTCATTTGTTTGGTGTACAAGGTAATTGTGGCAATGTACCCCGCCCCTGTGTGTATTTTTGTGTTTTATGTTGTATGTTGCGTGTGTTAATGTTGGTGTATTGTAGTTGCTGCACGGGATATAAATGGCTGCATGTAGCATGAGTTATTTAAAATGTATAATTGTATTTAGGCACAGGGATTGCACTTCACTTCACGTGCATTTAAAGTAGTTAATAATATGTGAGCACGGGGTTGCACAGATTTAGTTCACGTGCTGGGATTCAAGTGAATAATTAATTGATAATTGAATCCCAGCACAATTGTATATATAGATGCACATTTCACTCACTAGGAGTTGTGTGTTCAGGGCGAAGGAACGGGAAAGTGTGAGGAGAGCGAGATTAATAATCATTTGCTACGTCGTGCTGGAGGACCAGCACGGTACTTGTTTGTTTAGTGTTCGTCCCTGTGTTTTAGTGTCTGTTCGTTTTGTTTGTCTATTTATTTTGGCCACAAGCGTCGTATTCTGTTTGTTCAGCATTTTATTTTCTCTGCTATTAAAACACTGAGCGCAACAGCGTCTAAGATTCACTCACCACTATTGTCTGTCTGTGTACTCCTTTCTGGTCTGATATCATCACTAGAGCTAGCCTGTCACAGTAATCAAACATGCAATCTTCAGGTGTGAAAAAGTTATTGCCCCCCCTAGTTAACTCAACCCAATTAAAGGGATAATTAGGGTCAGCTGTTTGAGTACTTTGGTTAACAACCAGGCCTGATTTGGGCTAGCCCTGCCCAATATAAATCTGACTAACTTTGGCACTTACCATCAGAGTGAAGTTGTCAGCACACAGGTTCTAGAGGCACATCATGCCACGAACAAAATAAATTCCTAAAGACCTCCAGAAAAAAAGTTGTTGATGCCTATCAGTCTGGAAAGGGTTACATAGTCATAGTCAGAGCCATATTGTCCAAATGGAGAAAGTTTGGGACAGAAGTGAATCTTCCCAGGAGTGGCCATTCTGCAAAAATCTCTCCAAGAGCAAGGAGTAAAATCGTCCAGGAAGTCACAAAGAACCCTAGAACAACATCCAGGGATCTGCAGGCCTCTCTCGCCTCGGCTAAGGTCAGTGTTCATGACTCCACCATCAGAAAGACACTGGGCAAAAATGGGATTCATGGCAGAGCAGCAAGGCGGAAACCATTGCTCACTTAGAAGAACATGAATGCTTGTCTCAAGTTTGACAAAAAGCACCTGGATGATCCTCAAGAGTTCTGGAACAATGTTCTTTGGACAGATGAGTCAAAAGTGGAACTTTTTGGCCGACATGGGCCCCGTTATGTCTGGCGAAAACCAAACATTGCATTCCACAGTAAGAACCTCATACCAACGGTCAAGCATGGTGGTGGTAGTGTCATGGTTTGGGGATGCTTTGCTGCATCAGGACCTGGACGCCTTGCCATCATTGAAGGAACCATGAATTCTGCTCTGTATCAGAGAATTCTACAGAAGAATGTCAGGCCATCCGTCCGTGAGCTGAAGCTGAAGCGCAGCTGGGTCATGCAGCAAGACAATGATCCAAAACACACAAGCAAGTCAGAATGGTTGAAGAACAAGATATTTAAAGTTTTGGAATGACCTAGTCGAAGTCCAGACCTAAACCCCATTGAGATGTTGTGGCAGGACCTGAAACGAGCAGTTCATGCTCGAAAACCCACAACTGTCACTGTGAAGCAGTTCTGCATGCAGGAGTGGGCCAAAATTCCTCCACGGCGCTGTGAGAGACTAATCAATAACTACAGGAAGCGTTTGGTTGCAGTTATTGCTGCTAAAGGTGGCGTAACCAGTTATTGAGTCTAAGGGGGCAATTTAGTTTTTCACACGGGGGCATTGGGTGTTGCATAACTTTCTTTAATAAATAAATGAAATATGTATCAAATTATTGTGTTATTTGTTCACTCAGGGTCCTATTTACCTAATATTAGGTTTAGGTTGAAGATCTGATAATTCAGTGTCAAAAAATATGCAAAAATGCAGAAAATCAGACAGGGGGCAAATACTTTTTCACGTCACTGTGTATTTACAGTGCCTTGCAAAAGTATTCAGACCCCTGACCAATTCTCTCATATTACTGAATTACAAATGCTACATTGAAATTTCGTTCTGTTTGATATTTTATTTTAAAACACTGAAACTCAAAATCAATTATTGTAAGGTGACATTGGTTTTATGTTGGGAAATATTTTTAAGAAAAATAAAAAACTGAAATATCTTGCTTGCATAAGTATTCAACCCCCACACATTAATATTTGGTAGCGCCACCTTTCGCTGCAATAACAGCTTTAAGTCTTTTGGGGTAAGTATGTACCAGCTTTGCACACATTGTCGGAGTGATTTTGGCCCATTCTTCTTGGCAGATTTGCTCCAGGTTGTTCAGGTTGGTTGGACGACGCTTGTGGACCGCAATTTTCAAATAGTGCCACAGATTCTCAATGGGATTGAGATCAGGACTTTGACTGGGCCGCTATAGGATTCACCTTTTTGTTTTTGAGCCACTCCAATGTTGCTTTGGCCTTGTGCTTGGGATCATTGTCCTGCTGAAAGGTGAATTTCCTCCCAAGCTTCAGTTTTTTAGCGGACTGAAGCAGGTTCTCTTGCAGTATTTCCCTGGCAAACTCTAGACGTGCTTTCAGATGGTACTTTTTGAATAACGGCTTCTTTCTTGCCACCCTCCCATACAAGCCAGTGTTACGCAGAGCTCTTGATATGGTTGGCTGGTGCACCATTACTCCACTCCCAGCCACTGAACTCTGTAGCATCTTCAAAGTGATTGTTGGCCTCTCTGTGGCTTCTCTCACAAGTCTCCTTCTTGTTTGAGCGCTGAGTTTTGAGGGACGGCCTTTTCTTGGCAGTGCCTGGGTGGTGTGATGCAGCTTCCACTTCCTGATTATTGATCCAACTGTGCTCACTGGGATATCCAAACACTTGAATATTATTTTGTACCTTTTCCCTAATCTATGCATTTGTATTACTTTATCTCTAACTTCTGTAGAATGCTCTTTGGTCTTCATTTTCCTTCAGAGTCACAGCCTGACCAATGATCCTTCAACAGTGGGGTTTTATCCAGAAAATGTGAGAGCAACTTTAATGGTTCACAGGTGGAGGCCATTGGTAACGAATTGTGTCCTCGTTAGGGCAATTTCTTTCATCGGTATAAACTGGGAGCTTCCACAGCACAGGGGTTGAATACTTATGCAAGCAAGATATTTCGTTTTTTTATTTTATTGCTTATTCTACAAAGATATTCTAAAATGGCCTGGACACATTTGTTCGTACCCCTTAGAAAAGATAATAAATAATTGGATTATAGTGATATTTCAAACTAATTAGTTTCTTTAATTAGTATCACACATGTCTCCAATCTTGTAATCAGTTGTTCAGCCTATTTAAATGGAGAAAAGTAGTCACTGTGCTGTTTGGTATCATTGTGTGCAACACACTGAACATGGACCAGAGAAAGCAAAGGAGAGAGTTGTCTGAGGAGATCAGAAAGAAAATTAGACAAGCATGGTAAAGGTAAAGGCTACAAGACCATCTCCAAGCACCTTGATGTTCCTGTGACAACAGTTGCAAATATTATTAAGAAGTTTAAGATCCATGGAACTGTAGCCAACCTCCCTGGGCGCGGCCGCAAGAGAAAAATCGACCCCAGATTGAACAGAAGGATAGTGCTAAAATGCATATTGACAAGCCACAATCCTTCTGGGAGAATGTCCTTTGGACAGATGAGTCAAAACTGGAGCTTTTTGGCAAGTCACATCATCTCTATGTTCACAGACGAAAAAATTAAGCTTTAAAAGAAAAGAACACCATACCTACAGTGAAACATGGAGGAGGCTCGGTTATGTTTTGGGGCTGCTTTGCTGCGCCTGGCACAGGGTGCCTTGAATCTGTGCAGGGCACAATGAAATCTCAAGACTATCAAGGCATTCTGGAGCGAAACGTACTGCCCAGTGTCAGAAAGCTCTGTCTCAGTCGCAGGTCATGGGTCCTCCAACAGGATAATGACCCAAAACACACAGCTAAAAGCACCCAAGAATGGATAAGAACAAAACATTGGACTATTCTGAAGTGGTCTTCTATGAGTCCTGATCTGAATCCTATCGAACATCTATGGAAAGAGCTGAAACTTGCAGTCTGGAGAAGGCACCCATCAAACCTGAGACAGCTGGAGCAGTTTGCTCAAGAAGAGTGGGCCAAACTACCTGTTAACAGGTGCAGAAGTCTCATTGAGAGCTACAGAAAATGTTTGATTGCAGTGACAGCCTCTTAAGGTTGTGCAACAAAATATTAGGTTAGCAGTCCCATCATTTTTGTCCATGCCATTTTCATTCGTTTTATTATTTACAATATTATGTTGAATAAAAAATCAAAAGCAAAGTCTGATTTCTATTAAATATGGAATAAACAATGGTGGATGCCAATTACTTTTGTCAGTTTCAAGTTATTTCAGAGAAAATTGTGCATTCTTCGTTTTTTGTGGAGGGGTACCAACAAATTTGAGCACGTCTGTATATGGCGGCCCTTTATACTGTGGAACAGGTTATAAGGCGGTACGGTCATGGCTCCCATTTGCCCCATAATGCCATTACACTAACACTAGTATTCTCATTATAAAGTGGAACACAAACAGCACTCTTAACTATGGCTCCTGACTACAGCGTTATAAAGGGGAAGCACTGTTTGTGTGTCTGTTTATATATACAGTATATCTATATCTATCTATATATATATCTATATATATATATAGATATATATATATTATCTATCTATCTATCTCTCTATATATATATATAATATATATATATATATATATATATATATATATATATATATATATATATACATGAGCTTTTCTGAAGTCAAAGTACAGTTGTGCTGCACTGATGAGCCCCAAACAGGGCAAAACTGATGGTATAGACAATGTCGAGCGGACGGGTGGCGGACGCAGGGAGGCCAGCCAGGAGGGAGTTGCAGTAGTCTAGGCGGGAGAGTACCAGGGCCTGGACCAGGAGCTGGGTAGCATAGTTGGTGAGGAAGGGTCGGATTCTTCGGATGTTGCTCAGGAAGAATCGGCAAGTGCGTGCCAGAGTGGAGATGTGCTGGGAATAAGAGAGGCAGGGGTCCAGGGTGACTCCAAGGTTCTTAGCGGAGGAAGAGGGAGAGAGTGTGGTAGATTCCAGAGGAACAGAGATAGAGAGATCAGAGGAGGGGGAGGAGGAGGTAAAGAAAAGGAGGTCAGATTTAGAGAGGTTGAGTTTGAGGTGATGCGAGTGCATCCAGGAGGAAATAGCAGACAGACAGGTAGAGATATGGGAGGAGATGGTGGAGTCAGAGGTGGGGAAGGAGAGGAAAATCTGAGCATCATCAGCATAGAAATGGTATGAGAAACCATAGGTGCGATGAGGGGGCCCAGGGAGCGGGTGTAGAGAGAGAACAGGAGAGGACCCAAGACTGACCCTTGGGGGACTCCAGTTAAGAGTGGGTTTCTTGCTTTGCTGTTGTTGGGTGCTGCATGCCTAGCTGCCTACCTTTGCCTAGCCATTGCAAAAAGGTAGTAAATCTGGGAACCGGAACAAACAAACCCCTGGCTGAGGTTTAGATTTCATGTGAATTCATCAAATGTCCTGTTTATCGCAAATGTATTTCTCTTTCCATAGGAGATACAGGAGATTGACTTAAAAGGAGTTCCTGTGAATCACTTGGAGGTGCATCCAAATGGTCGCCGTTTGCTCATCCATGCCAAGGACAGTATTCTTAGAGTAATGGACCTGAGAATGTAAATGCACTTATATTTTAAATCATGTTTCTTTATAACCAGTCATAGTTGTAAGTATTATTCTAGGGGCAGAGCAGTAGGTATGACATTGTGTAATTCATTATAAATACCCATTCCACTGAAGTGTTGTGTTGTATTGTATTTTTGAGCCCAGTTCGACCTGCAAAATTGGTAAGATTCTAGATTAAATAATGGTACATGTGAGGAAACTTGTTGCTATTTCAGGGTTAGTGGAAGTTTCTGTACAAGGGGTGTTAATAAAGATAATGAACAGTGAATGTAGTTTTAAAACTCTTAATCAAAAAAACGTTGACAAGACTTTATTCAGTATTGTACAACTGAGGGTTTTATTGTCTCTTCTAGACTGACTACAAAGAAATACACAGGTGCTACTAACTACAGAGAGAAAATCCACAGTACTTTTACTCCATGTGGAAGCTTCCTTTTTTCAGGAAGTGAAGATGGGATGGCCTATGTTTGGAATGCTAATACAGGCAAGTCGTTTGTATACTGGTTTAATTGTTGCATATTTGTTGCCCTCATAATTCTCCCTCCTAATATAATTCTTTAAATAAAATAAGTGGAGCGTTGCCATGAACCAATAAACAAAAGTTCAAGGCAGTCTAGTTCTTATTAAGTAGCCTATTAAGAAACTCATTTCTCACACTGTCAAAGTTTGCTGGTGGCATTTTCCGACTAGTGCTGGCTTTTCTTTTTACAAAGTCCATGCGGATCAGCAATGATTTAGCCCAGGTCGGTGTAACAATAAGTGGACTGCCATTCTCAGACAGCAGGAGACGATCGTGCGACATTACAATTCCTTTTCCTGCAGCAACGGTAACCACAGTATTGACAACTCCTCCAGATTCATGTAAGGTTTTAAGTAGAGCCTGACTTTATCATCTAGTTCCCCAAGTAAGAGAGGCCTGCCATGTTTTATTTGTGGGAGAGACTGAAGCTGAACAATCTCTGTGCTGTTTTTCATTTCAGCAGCCTTAGACTTCAGTTTGTTCTCGTATAATGTTTTAAGACGCCGAGCTGTTGTCTCAGGGACACCAAATTTTATGAACTGCTTCAGCAATCTTGTGCTCACTTGCATATTTACCGATTTCAAGATGCTGCTCAGCTGTATAATTTGAATACGACCCTCGAGGGCCAGTGCCTGGTTCTTTTTCTACTTACAACTTGTGAGTCTTCAAAAACTTGAATCATGAACATATTTGTAGTATTCACTTCATGTTCAGAAAGCCCTGGAACAGTCAGGTATGGCAGGTAATCCATCTAACTGCTTAAAGTACTTTAAAATAGACATTTCCCTTGCTCCAACTTACAATATACCAGTAATTTAAATTGCATTAAGAACGTTCTCTTTTCCTCTGCGCTACAGCCAGTGGGTGGGATCGCTCTGTTAGGAGCACTGTATGCAACACTTATTGGTGGAAGTATTATTGGCGATCCAATCAAAACTGCCAATAAAGCCAAAATAAATTTCTCGCCAATCTCTGCAGTAAACATCTCCTACTCTTTTATAACATCTGGGAGTAAGTGAAAGATGGAGTGCAGATCATTAGCATAAGAATGTATTGCCATTCCACTTATATTATGCCACAGGATGTTTAGTTTACACGTGAATTAAGCATTATTAAAAAAAAAAAGGCTGGTACATTACTAGTAGGTTTTCTGTACAGTTAGTGCAAAACACTTCCTAACACAGCATGCCACAGATTAATACTTTTTTTTTTAATTAACAAATTCTGAAATGTTAATTTTAGTAAATTAATGAATTCATTTTTTTGTATAGAAATAAAATGTATCTTGGTTTATTCATGCGGCAACATGAAGTAGTAACCAATACAATTGTTAGTTAAAATGTATATTTTTGGTTTAATGCAGGGGACCAAGTTGCTGTGTATTCTGAGCTCTGTTATTCATCCCCTCTTCGTGACGTAGCCTTTCATCCTCATGAACACATGGTAGCATTATGTGCCTTTGGACCAAACCTGCCTGTCCATGTATATCTGTATGATCGTAAAAGTAAGTAAATGTCTTTTATATAAATTATATATAAATACATGGATACAATGATAAGCGCAAGAGGTGTGTTTTTTGGTTTTTTGTTTTTTTTAACCACTAACGCCTTATTCAAAGTTTTAAATACCGTTAAGTTTATTGTGGTATGTAGCAGGGTAGCGTTGCTGTCAAGGCTGGCAGCAGCAGGAAAGCAAACCCAGTGATACTGCAGTTTTATGTACAATGCACACTTTAATTAACAAACAAAGCAAGGCACAAGGGCCAAAATAAAAGGTTTAAACTAACACAAACTCATTTTGTAACATTTACATGCTTTTTTTTCTTCTTTTCATTTTTTTATTTTTAATTAAAAACTGGAGGTAAAGCTTTGAACACTTTTTCTTTAAATACCTCAATGGCTCATCTTTTTAAATATTACAAATGTTGGTTTTAATGGTTTAGTTCATTGCCTATATTTTGATAGTGGCATCGTCATGGTGGAACCTTTAGCAGTCACTGCCAGTATTTTACTAAATGTAGCACCTGGGGGTAAGTGAAAGATGTCATGCATATCGCCAGTGTAAGAATGTATTGGCATTCCCCTTATATTGGGTATGAAGTAAAACAAAATTGCTTGTATGCTTAACCCATGTATTACCAATGCACAAAGACCACACTATTTGCATTATGTATGAGTGTGTCCAACTTGGTTTTGTTTAAAAACTAAGCTGTAGCTTTCAGTAGACAGTTAAGTTGTGTCTGGCTTCGAAAGGGTTAATCATACAGTACTTCTATATTTAGTCATGAGTAATGCCACAATTAGGACCTTTGCTTTCTGGTTCTCATGTACATGTAGTTTTCACTATGTGCTAAAATAGTTGACTTTGCATTAAATACATCTTGAATTCAGTCAGTAATACAAAATAAAAAAGTGACTCATCACTGTCAAGTGTGTAGTCCTACATAGCATATGGGAATGGTGTGAAACAAAACTTAGCTTTTATTATTTTAGAAAATCACTGTTACAGGAAATTGGTTAGGTATGCGTGTCAGAACTTTGTTTTATTCGTTAAATCAACTGCACATTGAAGCTAGGATTTAACTTGAATAGAAGTTATTATTATTTATTTCTTAGCAGACGCCCTTATCCAGGGCGACTTACAGTCGTAAACAAAAATACATTTGAAGAATCACAGTACAAGTACAATACAATTAAGAGCAAGATAAAATACAATCACTTCGGTTCTAGCAAGTACAAGTATATGACAAAATACAATTCAATAACGGAGCAGATAACAGTGTCAGTTATAGTTACATCAGGATATAATTAAATACAAAATACTACAGATTAAATGACACTTGTACAGATTACAGTACTCTAAAGTACAGGATTAAATGCAGTAAAATAGGGAGCAGATAAGAGCAAGTAAAGTGCATTTAAGGTTTTAATTCTACATATTCATCTGTTGTACATATTACATTTCCTGTTGAATGTTTTAGGTGAGAATCTGCCATTTCTTCTCTTAACTAGGCTCATCTCAGCCTTTCCCTACATATTCTATGAGACCCTTTCTATTCATCAGTTTTTCAAAACAAAAAACACACCTGTGTTTAACAGTAACTACAACAATCTAATTCAATCAAGGAGTCGGAATATGAATAAAAAAAACTTTATTGCAGAAAGTAAAGGTGTCTTTCTGAAGGAGGACAGTAAAAGTTTGTATATTAAAATAAACCAGAAGCTTAAATTATATTAATGGCAAAGGAAGGTAGGCCTGGGCTTGGTGGATATTGATCAATTGAAGCCCTTTTCTGCATGCACAAAAATTATTGAAAACTGATTTAATTGTTAAATAACTTTTTTTTTTTACCTGGTGCGCCGCCCTAGAATGAATGTGGAGCAAACTTATTTTTACTGTCCTGTTTAAAATGACAATGGCATATGCGGCAGTGTACAGTGATATGTGGCAGTAGCAGGTTCTGCTGGTTACAGTCCTTAGCAGGTCTTTGGAAGCATTTGCTCCATCTGGTAGAATCAATGTTAACAACAAAGTAGAGAAACACATTTTTAAACATGTCGAATCTCATTTGTGCTAGCTGGCCTTGGGTGGAGAGAATTGTTTCTCGAAGCAGTAGAAAGTGTGTTGAACAAAATAAACATGTGTAGGCGCACCAGCTTTATAGCTTGATGAAACTTCAAAATCATCTTTTTAATGTGCTTTACTTACATACCAGGACTTCTGGCTTGTGTGCTCTTTCAATAAGATGTCTCTATGAATGGGCAAAGAAACAAAATAGTGCCGTGGTTTTTTGTATATATTTTAGTTTTATGTATATTAGCAACTCTGTTATCGGTTCTTCACACTACATTTCTCTGCATGCTTCACGTATCAACATGCAGTATACAGTAGGCTACCACTGTAACTGCCTCAGTGCAAGAAAAAGCAGATCAAGTTCAAAGTCTTCAGCACACTATGGAGCACTTTTTAGATTCTTATATCAATGAAAAATGTTGGACAAATAGAGATTAGTCATGACAAATTGAAGGAGGCGTCGCATTGAAATTAAATCTAGCCTTACTATTAATTTCAAATATGATGTTTTTAAATTAATAAAGAGATTTTTTTGAAGAAAATAAATGGCAGGAGTTGGACAGAGAGCACAACTTGCTGCTCTCTGACCTCCTAAACTAACTTTTCCTAAACAAAGGATCTGGCTCCTTTTAAACCATGTGACTGGGCTTAATTGATAGTCAGTTACTCAATTAAGACCCAGCCATATTCTATACGTGGGTTTGGCAGGGATGGGATTTTAACCTGATCCCTGCTAAACTTGCATGAAAAATATATCGAACATTATTTCATACAGTATATATACACTGAGTGTACAAAACATTAGGAACACCTGCTCTTTCCATGAAATAGACTGACGAGGTGAATCCAGGTGAAAGCTATGATCCCTTATTGATGTAACCTGTTAAATCCACTTCAATCAGTGTAGATGAAGGGGAGACAGGTTAAAGAAGGATTTTTAAGCCTTGACACAATTGAGACATGGATTGTGTATGTGTGCCATTCAGAGGGTAAATGGGCAAGACAAAAGATTTACAGTAAGTGCCTTTGAATGGGGTATGGTAGTAGGTGCTAGGCGCGCCATTTTGAGTGTGTGAAGAACTGCAACGCTGCTGGGTTTTTCACACTCAACAGTTTTCTGTGGGTATCAAGGATGGTCCACCACCCAAAGGACATCCAGCCAACGACAGGCCAGTGGTCGAAAACGGCTCATTGATGAAAGAGGCCAAAGGAGGCTGACATGAATGGTGCAGAGCAACAGACGGGCTACAGTTAGTCAACTGACAGTCCAGTACAACACTGCTGCCGAAAGACCCATAAAAGAATGCACAACTCGTCGTACCTTGACACGAATGGGGTATGGCAGCCGACGACCTAACAGAGTTCCACTTCTTTCAGCAAAACACAAGAAGGGCTAAGGAACGAAAACACATTGGAAAAACATTGCCTGGTCTAATGAATCCCGGTTTCTGCTGTTTCATGCTGATGGGAGGACTAGGGTATGGAGAAAACCACATGAGTACATGCAAACATCATGCCAGGTATCAACATTGCAGGCTGGTGGTGGTGGTGTGGGGTGTGTTTTCATGGCACACATTGGGCCCCTTGATAAAAGTGGAGCTACATTTGAATGTCACAGGATATCTGAACATCATTGCCAATCAGGTGCATCCCTTCATGGCAGCAGTGTATCCATCTGCTAATGGATTTTTTCAGCAGGATAATGCCCCATGCCACAAGGCTAGGATTGTCCAGGAATGGTTCCACGAACATGACAGTGAATTCAGCTTACTGCAGTGGCCTGCCCAGTCTCCTAATGTTTTGTACACTCAGTGTGTATATATATATATATATATATATATATACAGTATATATATATATTGTGTGTATATATATATATATATATATATATATATATATATATATATATATATATATATATATATATATATATATATATATATATATATATATACACACATGCAGGGCCTCAGCCATGCCACACACTCACTATGTAGCTTCTAACATTTGCAAAGTTTAAGACTGCATCATGTTTTGTTTTTTTTTAAACAAAAATAAATCCAAACATATGCATGTTCAGTGTTGCTGTTTTATTTGTACCGTAATGAAAACATGAATGCAATTTCCTGTCTAATGTACAGTACCTAGTCATCATTATTATAGCATATAGGCTTGCTACTATTCAATTTTTTATTTTTTGCCAAATCGACGATTTAATAGTGACATTTATTTTTTCTAAAGAATTGATCGTTTTTTTCGATCTTTATTTTTCAATTCAAGCAGAGCATGGGTGAAATTGCCCTTTATGCTTAAAAAAACCAGACTTTTTATGCCATTGAGAAACGTCTCATTTAGAGAAACCCCTTATCATGCAACAAAACCATGGTTACCAATATTCTAATTGAAATAATGTTTGGTCACAGCGAAGCTATACCTTGTATACATATAGATCCAAATTTAAAAAAATGTCTCAAATAAACCGTAGAAAACACAGCATATAAAAGTGTATTACAAACCTTTTTTATAGCATACATTTACAACTAAAAACAATATGCACAGAAAAAAACATTAGAGAGTTTAACAGAACTAACTTGCACTTATTCCGAGCTCCGCCTCTCTTCTTAAGCACAGCTGGACTCACTGGAGGCAAGGCAGACTGGCCCGCTTCGTCCTGCCGCGGAGACTTCTGCCGTCAATCAGGGTATTGTGCACAATTGTGTTTTCCTCATTCACCCCATTTTCAAATTAAACTAATAACTGTCACTGTATATACCTATAATAGCAAACGCTTACTTACATCTTAACCCGCTAATTTCAAAGTAGGCGCTTCGAATGACAGGCACTGCTTCAGCCAACGAGATCTCAGTACAGGATGAAATGACTGACGGTGAAACTACACTAGCCTATTAAGGAACCACTGATTTGACTGACACCAGAATACCAAATGGGGGACTGTGCACCTAAGTGGAAAGAAGTAGAGCAAGCTGTGAAAAAAGCAAGGGCTTCATCATCGCAAGGGCCTAATGGAGTTCCGTACAGAGTGTACAAGAGTGCTTCAAGAGTTTTATGAATTCTGTGGAAATTGATGAAAGTGGCATGGGAAAAACAGGTTGTACCAAGAGCATGGCGCCGAGCAGGTGGAGTCTTTATACCTAAAGAAAAAGATTCTACAAGCATCAGTCAGTTTTGTCCTTTTTCCCTATTAAACGTAGAAGGCAAGATTTTCTTCAGCATTATTGCTCAGAGATTGTCAACTTACCTATTAAAGAACTGCTTCATTGACACTTCAATACAAAAAGCGGGCATTCCAGGTGTCCCAGGATGCTTACAACACATCAGTGTGATCTGGCAACAAATTCAATCAGCTAAAAAGGAGAGGAAGGAGCTCCATGTGATGTTCCTGGATTTGGCTAATGCATATGGTTCAGTGCCACATTAACTACTTTGGGCAGCATTTGATTTTTCCAGTGTACCGATGACAATAACAAATTTAGTGAAAGCCTACTTTGGAGATTTGCAATTTAGTTTTTCAACTTCAGAATTCAGCACTACATGGCAATGCCTAGAGGTTGGAATAATGGCAGGATGCACCATTTCTCCACTGGCTTTTACCATGGCAATGGAAATAATCATTAGGGCATCAAAATGGGTAGTAGGAGGAGAGCGCTTGGCTTCTGGAATGCGACTACCACCAATTCGAGCATACATGGATGACATGACAACCATGACTACAACAGTAGCCTGCACTAATCGGTTATTGGGCAAATTAACCAATAACATTAAATGGGCACGAATGCAATTCAAGCTCTCTAAATCAAGGAGCATCTCTATAATTAAAGGTAAAGTAGTAGATAAAACATTCTTCATTAATGGTGAGGCAATACCAACAGTGTCTGAGCAGCCAGTGAAGAGTCTTGGGAGATGGTACGACGGGGATCTAAAGGACACAGTTCGTGTGGGAGAAGTTAGACAACAAGCAGTGGAAGGGTTGAAGACCATAGACAGCAGCGCTCTACCAGGCAAACTAAAACTCTGGTGCTTTCAGTTTGGTCTACTGCCGAGGTTGCTGTGGCCACTGACTGTGTACGAGGTTTCTTTGACAATAGTAGAGAAGCTGGAAGCTTTAATCAGTTCATACATCAGGAAATGATTGGGAGTTCCACGCTGCCTCAGCAGAGTGGGACTTTATGATAAAGGAATACTGCAGCTACCAGTCTCCGCTCTAACCGAGGAGTTTAAGTGCGCCAAGGTCAGACTGGAAATGACATATGTAGAGTCATGCGACAAATGCGTAAGGGATGCAGCACCTGTGTTGAAAACTGGAAGAAAGTGGGCGGCAAAGAAAGCTGTGGAAGACGCAAAGGCTGCCCTTCGAATTGATATCATGGGGCAAGTTCAGCATGGAAGAGGGGGTCTAGGTCTCAGTTCAGCTCCTCCTACATGGCACAAGGCAGCCCCAGCTCAAAGGAGGAAGCTGGTAGTCAACGAGGTGCAAAAGCAGGAGGAGAGGATGAGGTGTATAAAGGCCATTTCCCAGGCCAAGCAGGGAGAATGTGGAACAACGCAAGATTGGCTGGCAAGACCTATGGTCAATGGAACAGAGCAGGATCAGTTTCCTCATCAGGTCAACATATGATGTTCTCCCATCACCACAGAACCTAAACCTTTGGGTAGGAGAGGATCCCTCATGTCCTTTGTGTTCATCACCTGCAACATTAAGGCACATTTTGACAGGATGTAAGGTGGCTCTTAGCCAAGGATGGTTTACTTGGCGCCATGACCAGGTGCTGCGATGTTTGGCCTTAGCATTGGAAGACAAGCGTAACATGACCAGTAAGTTGCCACCTGTTCCATCAAAACATTACACACAAAAGACAACATTCCTCCGCCCAGGAGAGCAACCACCAAGAAAAGGTGTTAAAACCAATCCTCGCCCAGGACAACTGGAAGCTGCTAGAGACTGGAAAATGCTGGCAGATGTTGGTCAACGGCTTATTTTTCCACTTGAGATTGCCACCACTAACCTTCGACCAGATATTGTCTTGTGGTCTGGATCAGCACGCCTTGTTCACCAGTTAACAGTGCCATGGGAGGATGAGGAATAGATGAGGCGTATGAGAGGAAGAAACTGCGGTATGCTCAACTAGCCACTGAAGCAGAACAGCGAGGATGGAGAGTCCGGGTTTACCCAGTGGAAGTGGGTTGTCGAGGATTTGTGGCACACTCTACAACCCGGTTTCTCCGAGACGTCGGATTCAGTGGCCAAGAGTTGTGTCGCACAGTGAAGAACTTATCTGAAGCAGCAGAGAGGAGCAGCAACTGGCTGTGTTTGAGACGGAAAGATTCTGGCTGGGGATCTCAAGCACAATAGAAAGAAAGAGACGCTGATGTACTGGTAAGTAAGCTGGGCTGAGTTGAGTGGGGGACGGAGGGGGGTGATGCTGGGACGCCAGAATCACCGTCGAGCCCTCTTGAGGTGTTGTGGGGTAGTCGACGAAACACTGAGGATGGAAGTTGCCCACTTGAAGACCCCAGAGATGTACCCTACTTAGCTCAATCCAGACGGTTGTCATGCTGATGCGCTGGGGAGACCGCACTGTGGTTTGATCCCCGGAGCCAGCATCGCAGCCGTTGTGTGTGCTGATGCGCCAGGGAGGCAAAATAAGCTGATCCCTGGAGCCAGCATTACACTTCAGCCATTAACACCAGACAGAAGGATATCTACATCATCATATGGAAGGAAACGTAAATGGATGGAGACACATATGGATCACATTAGTTTACTATAAAGCTACATCTTAGTTGGTGCTTATCTTGGTGAGAGCCGAGTTCAAATCAGCATGAAGTTTTAACATCTACTCTCGTTTAATGGAAATAACTTGTTACATTATGCATTTTATTTACAGCTAACTTACCACTGTATACACTTCCATACTTTGAAATATATTTTGATGTATTTTGAATTTAACATACCTTGTTTTATGTAAAATAATATATTGAAACCATATCTGCTAGTGTTACTACTGTGATGCACAGGACAACAATTGTAAATATGTTAATAGCAAAAATAAAACATCACACAAATACATTGGTTTATTTTATGTCATTGGTTACAGTACTTTGTTCCACTACCAGCAGCTCTCGCATGCTTTTCAGGAAGCCTGTGTGTTTCAATATAATTTAAGTTTTAGTGGCGTCTCTTCATGCTTTCATCTCTGCTGTGCTCTGGTAACATATACATGGGCACTATGTGCTCCCATGTTTGTTACATGTTCATGGGAAGCACAGCAAATTTGTAAAACAAATCATAGATAACATGCTTCGATGCATTCCGCGCCCCCCTCTTCACCATCCTCAATAATATGTATACTCTGAAAACTTTATTATTATTTATTTCTTAGCAGACACCCTTATCGTGTAACAATTGTAAGTCGCCCTGGATATCACATTATTTTTACATACAATTACATTATTTTTTACATATAGTTACCCATTTATACAGTTGGGTTTTTAGTGGAGCAATCTAGATAAAGTACCTTGCTCAAGTGTACAGCAGCAGTGTCCCCCACCTGGGATTGAACCCACTACCCTCCGGTCAGGAGTCCAGAGCCCTAACCACTACTCCACACTGCTGCCCCAAACTATGATAATTGGTGGAATTAAACCATCAATGAATACTGGCAAGGCCAATACTGGTAAACTGAAATTTAAGGCTTGTCATTTATTGGGACGTGTACAGCCTTTAAGAGTTACACCAATGTCCTTTTGGTAAAAACATAACTGAAGAAACCCTGAAGAATTTTCAATATGACATTCTCTCTCTTTTTATTTTTTTTTGTAAAGACTACTCGTGTGGGACTGTTTTGTCATTCTTGTATAAAGGGACTTTAAAACATAATGGAGCTGGGGTTTAGTGCTGAATTCTCTCATGCTGGATCCTATGAGACTGAAATAGGTAGTTTCCACATCAAGTTTTGAAATTACATCATATGTGCTATGGGGAGTTAAGAGGTTAATGCTTTTTGCATTATTGAGATTTCTAATATAAATAAGTTACTTATAACCAAAGTTAATCATATATTAGTTTAGTTAAGGTGATTCTCAACAGAAAATGACACACTAGTATTTCCAAATGCAAATCTTGAACTCTCCCTTTTGGGTTTTAAGACATGGAAAGTAAAAACCGTATAGTAAAAAAGAACAGAATCATGCAATGAAATACAAGCACTTTTCATATTACAGCAACTGATGTTTTGTTTAAGGATGCTTGATTTGAAAGTTCTTGTGTTTTAAAATACATTTTTAATATATAATAAAACGCACTGCAGCAAAGGTTTTTTCTCTTGCCTTGTAATGTAAGACTTCGTAGTTGGTACACTGCTGTATTCTATGATTTTTCCAGTACCAATATTGTGCAGTGAAATATACTTTGCTTAAGCCTCATACCATTTCGAAGATGTAGACTACACAGCTACATTCTACGATCTATTGTATTTATTATCTTGTTTCAGTTGCACTGATGGAAGCTGAATCTATGAAAGAACTAAGTGGGTCTCGGGTTACAACAGTTCCAAAAGGGCCTAGGATTCTAAGCAGCACTTCAGATGATCCCACATTGCAGGATTCAACAATGTCTTCCATGGATCGTTTTGCAAGTGCTGCAAGGATTTCATTGAATCTGCAGCGAGTAAAACAAAAACTAGATTCTGTTCTGGTATGTATCATCATTAACACACCTTCAAAGGGACATCTATACATTAATCCACTGTTTTTGTAGTTTTTACCCTTTGTTATGTACAGTGGTTACTAAGAATTTTAGGTTTTTGTACCGGTCTTCATAAAAAAAAAAAAAAAAAAAAAAGCTACGCTAATATGGTGTTCTAGGCTGAAAAACACTGTGTATATAAATTACCACAGACTATGTAATGGGAACCAAAGTCAGCTTAAAGTATCCAAACAAATGGGAGTTCCCCTGTCTGTTTCAAAGAAGTGAAAAGAGAAGTGTTGCCATCCATCCAGACAGTCCAGGATCCACATAGTAAATCTCTCAGAAGGCTTGGATAATCAATTGAGGGAAATGCACAACTGTTTTAAGAAGTGTTAATTAAAATATCATAAAACATTACAAACTTAACATTCCTTGCTACAAGTTATTTTAACTTTGGCCATAATCTAGTTTTGTCCTGGATTTGGTTAGGTTGTTTTAAGAACTTTTATTCAGCTTTGCAAGGATATGTTTAACAAAATAAGTTAACGTACAACACAAAGGAGTTTTCCTTTCAAAATAAGCAAAAGAATGTTTACGTGTGAACCATTAACATCAGGTTCTTTCCCTGCTTCAAATACAGTCAGATATTTGTACACTGCTGTCATTCTGCATCAGAAAAGATATTTGAGTACTATGAACACACATTGAGAGATGAAGGGGGTATCCAGATCATGACTGTACACAACTGGGCACTTACTTTCCGCAGTGAAGAAGTCAGACATAACCTTAAAGGCTGCAAACTGCAGATCTTTCTCTGGGAACCATGTGACTCACTTCTAACCTGCTGTGTAAGAAAACACTTGGTGTGTGTGTGTGTGTGTGTGTGTGTGTATATGTGTATACTGTGGCCTACCCTAAAAATGTAAAAACATTTACTGTTTTGTGGAGATTGGGGCATGTCTGCTTAATGTACCCCACTCAGACCTGTTCCTTTATTAGGTATCCCTGAATAAATATTTGTCCTCTATTCAAATATATGCGTTGGTATTATTAATCAAGCTATTTCTAAAGAGCGAAGGTAGTCTAAAATGTGTCTTGAAATACAAGATACAAAGCTATTGACATTTAATCATGTATTTAAGTTGTTTCATCAAAGGAAATAGCACTAAAAATAGTAAATAACAAGAATGTGTTGCAGGGTCTAAAATTGATAGAAAAAAAAATATATATCTGTTTGACCATCCAATACTTTTTTGATATGTCAACTAGAAGTACTTCTGTAATTAGTGCTTCAGCTAATTATTTACTAAACATTTATATTCTAAAAGACAATGCTCCATTGTTTATTTAGAAATTGTTTTTAAAAAGCACAAAAAAAATTATAATAAAATAAAACAGGTGTTCTTGATTTGTACAGTCTTTGCACAGCTGCATCCACAATGTGGTTGTAATCAAGGGAAGCCTGCCAAGTGAAGCCATTGGCATACAAATTAATAAATATTTTCATTAAACAAATGTACAATAGAAAAAATGCTTTGCAAGGCTACCAGGGTAACAACAGGAGTGGATAGTAACACTTTAATACAGAAATTGCTGGAGTGCATAGATTAGCCTTTTGTCACTTACCACATGTACTGGACAATATGAATGAAAGCAAGTTTAAATGGATATACGAGTTGGTACAGTATATTAAAGAAGATATATTAAAGAAACCCTAATTGGTTGTATTATTCAAATATAATTTTTACTGGCCATGATGTATTTGTATACAGTAAATCAATGAAAACATATCTACACCCATGGATGAGTCATTCTGGTTTTATATGCACATTTATCTAGTAAGAGTTATGTTGTCAGCAGAGGCCATGGAGTGCTAAATGGGTTTAGGGAGAGTTTGATAATAGGAAATAAGTGAGGTTTCTAAGCTCCAGTCCTACACAATAAGGTTACATTTTACAGGTATAAAAGGTTTCTATTTATAACACCTTGCTAACGATCCACTTTGCTTGCCTTGATTAAAGGCATGGACACAAATGAGCAGAGCTGTACCGCACAGTACCGGATGCCTTTTAGCCCTGCATATTGCTTTGCTGCTGCTAAATTTTTCCACTGTGGTACACCTTATACTTGCAGACATTAATATTTAAAGGTATGCCGTTCATGTATGTCCACCAGAGGAGCTGTTCGGCACCGTGCCACTAGAAGCCACCGGGTACCGGTATGCTCATGCGTGTCCAAGACTTAAATCTGTACAGTAAATCAGATCAATTGGTAACACAAAATAGTGTCGGATTATACAGTATGCTGGTTTACAGGTATAGTGTAAAATCTAATACTATACCCAAAATAAAATGTAGGTATAAATGACAATCTACTGTATATACAGTAGAAGTACTGTCCTGTAACTCTAGTATTGTATTCATTTAAATGTTACTTCTCCATTATGTAAACAATGATGTTACTGTACCTGTGGAACATACTTTATATTGATCTTAGGCCGACAAGCCTTACAAATCCTGCCAGATTAATTTCAATAGGGATTTGGTCGAATTGTACAGAATGACGGTTTGTAGAGCGACTGGGTTAAGCAGGTTTTACTGGGTAATACAATATGGAACCTATGCTTTCCTTTTTGTGTCACTCACATAATCACGCAGCAGAAGGAGTTTTAAACAACATATTCAAGCTATGGCAGAGCTCAGGATGTAAATATAAACAATATTTAATATTATCCCTTTAAAGGGTGCTACACGTTTAACACAAGTTTGTGCTGTCAAAGATAATCAAAAGGTACCATCCTACTTTTCTAATGTATTACTATGTTGGTATAGTCATTCCAAATGCTGTAAACGGGCATCTCCTGGAGAGAATCCATGTTTAGGTAGTGTAAACAAAGCTGCCTCAGTATCACTGTCAGGAGAGGTCCAAATTAAACTTGTAAGATATGCAGAAAATTACTCCACTGTGGAAAGATAACTCCACTCAAAATCACTTGCCCACAAACTAATCTAATATATTAATATGTATATCTATGCTTATTTACTGTTAGTTTTATTGATTTAATGAGTGTTTTTACATTGAACACGTTTGTTAGCTGTCCCAGGGCAGTCTTTGATTTTGGCCAAATCATTTAGTGCTGAAATAGTTGGAGAAGAATTGACAACATTCTGATTTGTTGTTTTTGTTTTAGGTACCGATGCATAAAAACCAATCAACGATGGAGTACCTTTATGAGCAACCAGGTATTTCTAAAAGCATTTTTCTTTTTTTTTTTACCATTAAGAAATTATAGTGCACTATTTTCCATTATTTGTTTTAAAAAATATTTATTTACAATAAAAAAAATGTCTTCTAACCTTACCATAAATTTGTGATTAATTGTACAAATAATAACCCTGGTTGCCTGAAATTTGAAATGTAACCATTACCTAATGGGTGTTTACCTCCTAAAGACCCCGAAACCTGAATATTATATGCCAAAGCTGTTCTTCCGAGCCTGTGACGCAGTCATGCCCGCCCCAAGGTTATAAAAGGACTGCGCCATCAGATCGCGGCGTCATTTTTCTTTCAAGCCTGCTGCAATAATGGATGCAGCGACCTTGACCTTTTATTTGAGGGAACCAGTATTATAATAATAACATAACATTCCCTTTCAAGTACGAAATGTAACCATAACCTAATGGGTGAGTATACCCAAGCCGTCGCAAGGGCAACATTGCAGAATGACTGGAATGCTGCAAGGCTAAGCCAAGAGGCTGTCTTGTGCATTACCATACGGAACACCAGTAACAAGTGACTAGGGCTAAAACATTGAGGGAGAAACACCTCCTATGTTTGTGTTGTAAGGGTCGACTCGGAAGGTGTCCTTAACACTCTAGTTCCAAAGCCAGGGTTTTGAGGATCCCTGACATTTAGTCTGTAGAACCTAGTGAAGGTATGGGGAATAGCCCATGCTGCTGCATTGCATATGTCTTTGACAGGTGCACCCTGGAATAAAGCCCACAAAGTTGCCATGCTCCTGGTGTAATGTGCAGTGAGCTTCTCTGGAGGGGGCAAGTTGGCTTGCTCATAGGCAGTCCTGACTGTATCAGCTATCCATTTGGACAGCCTCTGTTTAGACGGGGCTTGACCATGGGACTTTGTCCTATAGCAGACAAAAAATTGCTGTCAACATAGTACGCCAGAGCCTACACTGGGCAGAGCGTATGGAGCTGTAGCTCCCTGTCAGACTGACGTATGCTCTGGTTTAATACGGGCATCCAACAGTGGTGCTTTGTCCCAGTCAGGCACACGTGCCTGGGAAAGCCAAAGCTGCCTAAGTGTAGCTATCAGCGCAGCCAGATTCCTGCCTACAGCCTGCCCATTAAGCTTTGACACACAGAGCAGATTCTTATTAACCAGACGCAGCTCATCCAGCTGTTGTGGTGAGGGCCTGTGACTGTCAGAAAGGGACCTAAGCAAATAGGACTGGTAGGCTACCAGAATACTATTATAATTGCCTAGCTGTGCGGCAAACAAGGATCACGTCCGAGACCTGGCACTGCTTGTCAGAGCAGGTAGCGTCCTTGGACAGGAGCTCTAAATTAGGCACCTGTACCAAGGCGGCAACTGAAGCCTCCACCAGCGGAAATAGGGCCAGGTCCAGCTTCTTCGCTTAATGCACCCTATATAGGATGTCCGTCAAGCGGGAAAGGAGCTGTAGCCGGGTGACCCCTTGACAACTGGATCTCAAAAAGAAAATCTGGGTGTACTGGGGGGACAGGACACGGAAGAGGTGGTAGGCTCATTCTCAAAGATGGACTGCCTTGTCTCACCTTGTGTTGGCCAGGGCACTTGCAAGACTTCAATCAGCGGTAGAAGCTCTGCCGATAGGGAGAGCTTAAGTGCAGGGGATGTGCTGTCTGACTCCACGACTTCAGACGGGAACACCAGCTCCTGTTCGCCCGTCTCCCGTTGCCAATCTGCGCTTGTGACCTCAAGGTGACAGGTGGGCAGGCGGCCCCGAACATTCACGCAGTAACTCTGTGAGCACTGTTTCTTGGTGGGAAACAGATGCCCAGAGCTTCTTCATCTGCTCTGAGTCCGATGATTGCTTGGAACGGCGACTCTTCTTCTTTGAGCGCTGTGCAGGTGTACGGGACGCAGCGTGCGCTTGGAGAAAGATGCACAAAACTCACAGAAACTGCGGTTAGTCAGTGCCTCCTTGGGATGCTCTGGCCCCAGGTGAAAATCGCAGCGAGATACTGTGGAATGAGACTGCAAGCAATCTCAATCCAAAGCGCATATCTCGGTTATAAAAAAAAAAACTAAAAAAAACACAGAAAATACAACAAGAAATATTTCTCCACAGAAAACAGTAATAACACAATTACAGTTCAGAAAATAAACGTCTCGTAACTTAAAATGAGAATTTTAATTTAACTCTAGCCGGAGCTAAGCAGCCTATGAGGAGAGCACAAGTCAGCCGACTTATGTTGCTTGATCCCTGGGAAGCCGCTGGCTTCACGCAGTGCAGAAGGCCGCTGCGGAACATAACAAACAGGCTGTAGTGCGCAACATAAAACTTTTACAGCATAAATAAAATCGAATACATTTGTAAAACACAATAAAGTATACAGTCATAAGCAACAGATGTGGTAATCTGCTCTGTGACTCCTAAACTAACACCTCCTTTAATATAGTATGTTCTTCTTATTTATTTACATAGGAATAGTTCCTTCTATGAC
Organism: Acipenser ruthenus; assembly: GCF_902713425.1. Classification (NCBI taxonomy): domain Eukaryota; kingdom Metazoa; phylum Chordata; class Actinopteri; order Acipenseriformes; family Acipenseridae; genus Acipenser; species Acipenser ruthenus. The sequence continues at coordinate 39,365,592 of NC_081193.1, read as the reverse complement.
AAAGAATTTGACTCAGGAGGCCAGTGTCATAAGTCCAGGGAGCAGTAATTATCTGCACACTGTAAGTATTGTGAACAGTTTCACACAGAAAATCTCAATTGTTTTTATAATATGTTAATGTAACTAGTGAAAAATAACAGATCTGGCCATCATGTATATAACAAACAACCAATACTGAAACATCTTAGATCTTATATTTCCTTCAAATTGCAATATATCAGCCAGGAATGTATTTGATTAAACCATGCAAAATGTTATATGTATATGGTATGGTCCCCTTTGCGTGCGGTGCAAAAATCAGGCCAGTGTTGTACACAGAATACAGTGAATAAGTCATCCTGATACAAAAACTACATGAGGTACATGAATCTCTGAAAATGTGTTTGACGAACGTAAGAGAGAGTCCAGTTTGTATGCATGAGTTAATATTCTTTCTTTGGAAAGGTGTATAAAAAACATTTTACTGAGAAAAGAAAACTGCTATAAGTACTGGAATGTAATTTTAAAAGGGGTCATTTGAATGGAGAATAACTTGATGCCAGACAGCCCAAGGCAGAAAATGAACTATGATGGTCTGATAAGTAGTGGAAAATGGTGAGCTTATTTGACTTGCAAATGTATTTATGCAAATGACTGCTGTACTATAGGATGCTGGAGACATGGCTTGCGTTTGAATGAGGGCACTGTTGATCCCACCTTGTTTAATCATGTTAAATTTCACTTTTTTTTCTTTTAGACTTTAATAAATGTTTTGGTATGAAAATTTTGTATCTAAGAAATTGCTGAATATTTACATAATTTGCATAGAGTTTGCAGGGGATAAGAAAAGTAATGCAAAGTAGCACTTGGCACGGATTAGTTGGTTTGTTCCCTTTTTTTCAAGCTTTATTGTATTGTTGCCTAACTCCGGAGCTTTAGTAAACAGGAAGATCTGTGGTCTTCTTTTTTTTTTTGCTTTGAGCGCACGTGTTGTGAAACTGCAAGGCCCCATATTGACTCTCTTGGTGCAATATCTTTCCACAACCTGTATTTTTGAAACCGAGATTGCTTCATTTTATTCATCATAGTGAATGAATCAAGGATATATTTTTTCAGGAAGTATTAGTAAGATTTGAGGGCTAGCATGCCCAGAGTAAAGTGCAATAACAATGCTGGTTATGTTTTACATTTTTAAAGTCATGAATTTATTTATAAAACTTTAATGTATGTATTTATTTATTTATTTATTTATTTATTTAGAAAAAACCAATAAAATAAATGAAAGCAATAATGAACTATTTTGATAAATGTCATTTTAAAACATTACGTTCAGTGTGTTTGTACAATAGGAACAAAAATAGGCACTCAAGGTAATCTTCCTTTGAAAAGGTTTAGTTTCCTCTCTTGTATTATGGTGTGTTTGCCTTCTGCTCTAGGACAAACACTGATTAGAAATAGCTTACTTTTTAAAGAAGCTCTCCTTTTATTTTAGGAGAAATTGCTCTTTTAGCATGTTTACATTCACTTTTTCAGATGTCAGAGTCATGCTTAACAGGTTGACGGAGGATTAGGAAATCTGACCCAGAAGAATTATATATATATATAATTCTTTGAGCTAATATATATATATATATATATATATATATATATATATATATATATATATATATATATATATATATATATATTATAATCTGTGTGTTAAAGTTGGAGCAGTACTGTAATTATTCAGTGGTTTCTTCAAACTCGGAGTAAAATAAACAAGAAGACTGAATTATCTACTTAGCCCAGTAGAGGGTGGTCCCAGTTCTCTTTAGATGTATGCCCTGTCAAAGCTATAATATCATATTGCAGCATGCTGCGTGAACCCATGAGGAAGAAGACGGTCTTGCATGCTTGCCAGAAACGTTGTTAAATCTCCTGTGGAATTGTATGTAGGTGGTTATTGTTGTCCCTGTGCTGTTCATGCAGCTCAATATTGCAGAGTGTGAATTTGACTGTTTTAGTATCTACATTGGTAAAATTCCGTTTGGTATTGGCTTGCTTATTGATATTAACCACAGCGGTTTAAGTGTAAATAATGATACCATGACTGCCGACAATACTGTATTGTATGATATATAGATTTTTTGTAAAATCTCTAATTTGTGGTCTCTTGTATTAATTGAATTGAATAATTAAATATGGTTTTATAAGTGCAATGGTGCATTCCAACCACCTGGCTTACTAGTAGTTACAATATTGGTATCACTCTGCACTTTATTTAAGAACACCTGTTTAGTTTTTTTTTTTTTTATCTGTCAGGAGCTTGAGTGATTTAGAGCCATAGAAATGGTTTATTTAATATTTATTAATACTAATAATTTCGGTTGCAGCAGCAGGCTAAGCATGTTTAATGGGTCTGTTCAGACAATTTGTATTTGTTAATCATTTAGAAAATTACTAAAATGGGATAATCTATCTTGTATTGCAACAATTTTTTAATCAATTATTAAAATAAACAAGTCCCTAGTCTTAAGCCAACTTCAAGTAAAGTTATTCCCACTTTTAAAAGCCCAGAAGTTGGCATAAATTTGCTAACTGTTTTGATATTAGAGCTCTACATTGGTTAAAATCCCTTCGGACTGAGTCCTCATTAATCTTGAAATATCATCTCACTTGCTGGTAGAGATCATTGATGCACAGGTAAGCTATTGGATATTGCACTGCTCAAATCACACAAGTAGTAAATGAGCATTAGTTAACCATTGGTCATTTAGTCATATCTAAGAATTTAGGTCATTTAGGTAGTTTAGATAGATATTAAAAGTCCTGTATTTGCATTGCTCCTCCTTTTAGCTGCCTTGTAAACCCCCCTTATTATGGTAAAATAAAGCAGCTCACTGTCAGTCAACAACATAGTTGGTCATACTGTTCATTTAATGTCAGCAATAGCTTCATTTGATTTCCTTCCTGCAGTGATCCAGTCCAACAGGGATTATTAGATTGTACAGTATTGTTAACATTTAAAAATATTAAGGTAACTGGTCAGTAGTAGTTTTCTACTGTACTGTGGAATGTCCAAAATCGATACGAGAGGTAGTTTTATCACATCAAGATTTAGACTGTCTCTACTGACAGCATTGTATAATGTAGTAATTAAGTACTGTATATACACAAAAGGGGTACTTTAATATTTTTTGTAATTTCTACTGTAGATAAGACCTGACTGACGAGATTGATAATGTGATACAAAAGCTTGTATTGGTTACATTGGTTAACTAAATGTTTGTAATGCTGAGTGTATACAATAATTTAAACCAATCTCCTCAAACGAATCAGCAATAGCCCAAGTACTGAAAAGGTAACACAAATCTCCAGTCCTGGGATTTTTCATTATGATCTTAGCCTTTTAACTAGTAGATACACAAGAGTATATTTATAATACTTGTAAAAAGTAGTAACTATGGAACTACATGTCTTTTAGCTTGTTTTATTTTTTATATGTTTTGCTATTGCATTGTGGAATTTAACTAGTCCATGCGAATTACACATATGCAAACAATCGCCTAGTAACGCAAACCGTAGCAACCTTATCTATGCATATATGAAAATTACTGAACATGAATGTATCCTGGTGAGGGGGTATTAAAAAATAAAACATTCTGCAGTTTTTCAGTGCATGATTCAGCTGCACTAGATTCTTAACCCTTTATTGAGATTGAGATTGTATTGTTTTCCACTATCAAGAAAGGGGAAGTGGAAGTGTATGTTGAATTGATCCCATGCAATGTAACTTATGATATTAAGATTGACTGTCTATCTGCTTTGGTACCTAAGTCACAAAGGCTTACAGTAACTTCAACAAAGCAGCCTTTTACTTCGTCTGACAAGACACTTAGCAAATTATCAGAGAGGAATGAAATTATTTTTACGGTATAATACTACACTACACAGAACAGTTATTTGAACACTCTTTCCTTTTAAATATGTTGTTTCTTGCTAGTTTTATACAAGTATACTTTTATTCTACTGAGGAAATATTCTTTTCCTTTGCATTTTCATTCATCAAACATGGTTCTCTGTGTAGTTCAGCATTCACATGATTTTATTTATCATGATTTCTTGACATACATACATACATACATAAACTTATGTTGCTAAACAAATATTTTGTGGTTATACCCACAATATTTAGATGATGGGAATAATATTAAACGTTAAATAAAAACCTAGTAATTAAAAAAATAAGTACATAAATAAATCCTGAAAGCAAGAGAGAAATGATGGATTAAGAAGGTTTAAATCTACTGCTGATTTTTATTAAAGGAACATGCAATTGCATTTCTATTCTTGTATTTGGAAACTTTAATTTATTATTATTATTTTATTTTAACTGTATGCAGATGTTGCTTTTTTCCCAGGCTTGATATTGGTACGTAACCCAGGAAATTACACTTCGCTTTCTTATTTGCCTTCCCTATTGCAGGTCGGGTCAAATCTCTCGCTTCCTGCTCCATCACTGCTGTCACCACACTCCAAACTAAGGCTCCCCAGCACACTGGGTGCTCAGCTGATTCCACAGCAGTCCTCACACAACGGTAAGTACTTTTCCTCATTTGGTTACAGATTCATGCTGCCATTAGCCTTGTCAGCTGAAGTCATAATATTTTGTCGTCGGATCATACTGAAATTCACATACTGGTAAGAGTAATGATTTTTACTTCCAGGTTCCTATATTTTGTGTATGTGTGTACACTTATATATCTTTATTAAATGCTGACATAGTGCCCTAAGTTGAGTCATTTTGATTTAAAAAAAATGCCTTTCTTAACACTTGCTTCAAAATAGGTCCCATTGTTTGATAGATATATTCTACAATAAATAAATTAGTTTGAAATGTGGTTTATTTGCATTGTAGATTAAAATAACATACCACATAGAGAAAGGGGATATGAAAATACAAGATACGTTAGCCAGTTAAACACATTTTCTTAGTAAAGTAGGTAAAAGAGAACCACATATGAAGATTCTCTTTTTAAGCTTTAAAGCATATTTGTGATTTTGTACTTTTAAATTTGGCTCAGCTTTTGATTAGATCAGGATAAACTTCTACTGTATGTGGATGTTCCTTTCGGCACCACGTAATGTATATGACTAATGGTGGTCAGTTTGTTAAATAGGAATATAGCAAAAATGAAAATATAAATACATCTTTTTTCTACAGTATTAATGGGCAGATTACTTTACATGTTATTGTGTTTTAGTTGTATTTCTTTAAAACTGTAATGACATTAATAACGGTTAGTTGGGTAGTTTTATTACTAGTGTTTCTAAAGTTTGTATAGAACACCAGTGGGATCTGGAGTAAAAACAAAATAAATGTGCTTAATAATATATCATGTCAGATTTTTAAATGGTTAAGCAGAAGGAAGCGAGAGCATAGTATCACCTGATGCAATGTGGCAAATGTATTTATGTATATCAGCTGTGAGGTAGAGGTTTAAGAAAATTGCATGAACTGAACAGATTAGTGCATATGTTTGCTTTGCAAAACATGCAATTTTTTTACATTTAATACATTTTTTAATTAACATGCAAACATGTCTGTAGTTTTTTTGTTTACGTTCGTGAGACAAATACTAATCCCTTTATGTAGTGCAGAAACTCTACATAATAGCTAGAAAACTGCTAATCCACTTGTGATGAAACTTGCTATGGACATTACCAAGCCTGACAGAATCTGCGGGTGAATGGAAGCTCCCAGTCTGTCCGTTTTAAATCAAGGACATTATTATTATCCACCACTGGGGAGTAATTTTTCCAGCAACAGAGATATAGTGGAGACACCTGTACACATGTCACACTTAAATCTTTACATAATTATATCCAACGTGAGTAAATCGCCTTAGAAATCTAGGCATGTATGGAAATAAGAAAACATTTGACAATGTGAGTACACTTCGAGGAATCATGATTGTTTTGGCCTACCATTTTCAAAGGGGGTGTGGGCTGAAATATGGTAGAGATTCCAACTCGTCATGCAATAAATTTGAGTTTCACCATTCTTTACATTCATGTGTTGTACATCACAGCAGATTTTACCTTGGCTATTGGGAAGTTTGGCAGTAACAAACCAAAATCTATTTCAGTACCAGCAGTAGGAAGTGAAACTGTACCTTAAGTACACACCATTACAATTTTAAAATGATTTTGTGAGTGTGTGTTATAGATCTTTTATTGAGGCAAAATCACCTGGATCCTTTAAGACCCAACTTGACAAAGTTAGATGGGCCAAATGACCTCCTTTCATTTATACATTTTCTTATGTTCTTATTTTCTGTTGTATTGTATGTTGTTTTTCTTGCTTATGAAGAGAAATTACAGAATTGGCAGTAGTTACTGGCAGCAGGGTATTGCATATGATTAACTTCTATGACAGCTTAAAGTTAGTAATAGCATTGAAAATTTTACAAAACGGAACTTACCTTTTGTTGTTTGTATATTCCTCTTTTAATTGGATACATGGTTTTTTTTTAGGCATGTATATTCAATTTGGGCATTAAAACAATGAAGCATCTCTCCTCCTAAAATGTTAACAGTCTCTCTGTATAAGCATGGTGGTGTAATTTTTCTTATTGTGATGTAATGTCTTACCTACCGCAAGTGATTATGTGCAAATGGTCCCCTTAGTGATCAAGTGGTCAAGCACAAGAAGTATAGATCAGGGGTGTCAAACTCCAGTCCTCGAGGGCCGCAGGGTCTTCTGGTTTTCATTCCAACTTATGCTCTCAATTAATATAATTTATCTAATTATTTGTTGAATTTGACATTTAATATTTTTCAAGGTCTTTTACAGTTGATGGTTTTGCCATCAACTGCAAAATGCACTTGATTCAAGGTACACTACCTATGAAACATTTTGAGGCCTGAAGAGAAGTGTTAAATGTGTCCAGAATCAAATAATTAGACCAATTAAGTAATTGAGAGCTCGGGTGGAACTGAGTTTACACCCCTGGTATAGATCATTGATGCACAGGTAAGCTATTGGATATTGCACTGCTCAAATCACACAATTAGTAAATAGCTCCGGTATCTGATATAAATGGACTGGATGTTTTGGGGAATAATGTACATGATATATACTAGTGTAGCCTTCATGTCTGAACTGTCAGATGAATATCACTAGAATAAATAAACATTCACCTTAACCGCTTATTTGGGGAAGTTGAGTATAAATGTGTCCATTAGACCTTGTTACTATACGTTTTGGCCAGGTGTTTTATATGTAATATCTCCCATCAGAAACGGTATTGGAGGCAGTTCATACATAAATACTAATGTCATATTACTATTTTGATTCAATTATTGATTTGACATTCAAATGCAAGATATTTGCTTTCTTGTATGTGAACAACAGTGCGTGCACATCTGTATATTTTACTCTTGAAAACTGTTCTGCATTCCAAATTCAGTTCATTATAGGAAAGATCATTTTGTAGACTGTAGAATACTATAGTACCGGTTTTAAAGCATAGTAAGGAATATAAATTGTGTAAAAACAAAAATAAACTATTTTCTGCTTTTTACTTTTGTTCCTTGTTAGTTTCATAAAGATGTGTTTCTTTTTTCTTTTTGAGAAAAAATGTGACTAATTATTTTGAAATGAAATCTTAAGTATTGTCATTACAAAACCAGAGGGTTTTTTTTTTTTTTTTTAATGGTTAGCTAAACTTATTTGCAATCACAGTACAGAACTGACACCCAGAGTTTGTGTTTGTTTATTAATATACTAAATAGAATATATATATATATATATATATATATATATATATATATATATATATATATATATATATATATATAGCACTTCAAATAAGAATTCCCCTTTTATGTAGGTGTGAAGAAAGTTTGATTTTATAAAATGCAAAAATGTAATGGTAAGTATATTGCACTTAAAATACAACATTTTAAAAAGAACACTAATTTTCTCTGCATTTGTCTTATTCATCAGGTAGCACTGCTAAATTTGCAGTAGGATTTTCATCTTGGCTTCTGTTTGTTGACTGGAATACTATAGCAACCAGTGGTAACTCTAGTCACAGCCTGGTTTTCATTCAGTAGGTCTGTTTCCTGTCAAGAGTGTGCTTAGCTACAGAGTGCTGATTAATTCTGTAACATGCTGCTACATAACCTGAAATCTCAAATATATGAATGCGTCAAAGTCCCAGTTACTTCAATTTGAATCTGAGTTCATGTAGGTCAGCTAAGCCTTTCAGAAAAGAAAGCATAATTTAACATAACCTCAATTAAACACCACCAATGTAATAAAGACAATCTCTATATTGAACCACATGTCTACTCCCAAACACAATCCAAATTCTGTCCAAAGACCAATTTCATCATGTAAGGTATACTGTACTGAACATAAGTTTCCTGGTTGTAGTCTGATGAACAGGTAAGTGGACGTCCTACGAGTAGTTCATTAGGAGGCTGTGTGGTCCAGTGGTTAAAGAAAAGGGCTTGTAACCAGGAGGTCCCCGGTTCAAATCCCACCTCAGCCACTGACTCATTGTGTGACCCTGAGCAAGTCACTTAACCTCCTTGTGCTCCGTCTTTCAGGTGAGACGTAATTGTAAGTGACTCTGCAGCTGATGCATAGTTCACACACCCTAGTCTCTGTAAGTCGCCTTGGATAAAGGCGTCTGCTAAATAAACAAATAATTATACAGATATACCAGAAGAGTAATGCAAATTTAAATATTACTAAATAGCAGTTTGTGGTTTAGGGTAGTCAACCTCTATATTTTACCTAATTTATTAAAAACAAATTACAATTATATTCTGGCTTTCAAAAAGCTTCAGTTTACTCGGAAAGATTTATGTTTTTGTTAAGACAAAATACAGAAGAGTCGCTATTCCTTAAGGATTAAATTGTTATATACTATGTACCAAAGCATTATGAGTATATAGGACTTTGCAAACACATTCACATAAAGGCAGAGGAAAATGCAAGGATATTCTTCAAAATTATTCCAACTTCAAAACTAGAATAAATAAACCTGGTGAACTCATGAGGCGTATTTTGTGCCACTTTCTGGATTGCCAATGGTGTGCGTAGGTCAGTGATTCCATACCACTCAGTGTAACATGATGTGATTCCATCTTACCGGTCATAAACTTCCACCTGCTATATAAATTTATTTATTTATGTATGTATTTATTAATTGCATTTATATAGCGCTTTTTATACAAAAGTATCGCAAAGCACTGTACAGTACATAGCAGACAAAAAGAACAAACCACAATACATTTGTTTAGCATGTCACTCATACAACTGCCACAATCAGACCATTTCAATAACAGATTTAAATAACAATTATAAATAAGATTATTATTAATAATAATAATAATAATAATAATAATAATAATAATAATAATAATAATACAAAAGCAGCAATTTTAAAGCTAAAACCCAGTAAGATGAGAGGTCATTTTATAAAAGAGCATTTTTAGTCTTGACTTGAAAACTGTAACAGTCCCAGCTTCCCTGATATAGGTCTCAAACACATATTTTCATTAAAAAAATTATATCTGAGGTAAAACAGACTGAGTAAAACAGACAGATAGTATCAGATATCTTGTTTTAACTGTAAATAAATGTTTGCTTAACATCTGCTTAATTCAAAATTGCACATTTGAGACTTACAGTATATAGCTAATGGAAATGTGCAACCTTTTTATAACATAAATTAAAGTATCTTGTTTGCACAATCACTAAGTTAATGTTTTTACATGTTTAGAAATAAACAGAAACATTTGTCATTTTTACAGTGAGTGTTAAAGTGGGCCACGGTGTCTAATGGAGTTAATGGAGTAAAGTCTAAACATGCCAGTTACAGTTTCCAGTTGTATGGGATTCTAGACAGATTATAATACAAGGAGTTTATTCAGAACAAGTGGGGAAAGATAGTACCAAGTCATATAGATCATGCCTGTCTCAGCATGCTGCTAGCTGTCTGCTCATTGTAAAAAACAGATAAAAATTGACAGATGTTATATTTCTCACTCACGAGTCCTGCCTGTACATTAAAGTGCACATTAATTGTTTTCATGAGGACATAAGGTATGTTTCTCAATAATGAACATGTTAAAACGTGTAATATGCACAGCAATTTATAGTATTACATAAGGAATGAACATGTGAACAACCTGAAAGTCAAGATTCCTACTTGAAAGAACCTTACTGTGAAACCTTAGGGGTACTTTCCCACGAGAAAAACTTTGGCAGAGTTTGAATGATTACATATTTGGAACTATGATTAGAAAAAAAAGCTAGGAGTGCTGCAGGTCTTTACTATATTGTCATGTTTTGACAGCACAGCTTGTCTTATGCTGGTACATTTATTTATAATGGTAATGATGTTGATCTCCTTTCACCCAAAAATGTTTACATGCACAATATGAAACCTTTTAAAGCTGATTAGTTTTTTTTTTTTTTTGGGGGGGGGGGGGGGGGACTTATTTTAACTTCATTTTTAACCACAAATATAACACATCTAGGCACAACAAAATGTTCCTCTTTTAGTAATATTTATGCATATTTAGAAAACCACATATGGGAACATTGAGTTTTAAACACACAACTTTCACTAGAAAATAAAATGAACAAAGCTTGTGTAGATGAACTATTAACTTCCTGAATCTGTAAATGTAAGGAAAAGCTAGTGTAGTGATGGCAGATGTTGCCATGGTTTAAGGCAAAGGGAAGCACCATCTGTCAACCTACACAAGGGTGTGGATTAAATGATGCATTACCTTAATTCCACTTGGCAGTCATATCAGATATCCCTCATAAAAGTTGCTTAAGCAGAGTATGATGTAACTTTCTTGTTGTCACCTGCTGCTGTTATTTGTGTGATACAATCTATTTTCCTTAACTGGTTAAAGGTCATGTCTCAGTTAGGTTTTATATACATATAAAAACATCCAAACTGTTTTAGTTATCTGGTTGTTACGTAGTTATTAAAACACTGATCTTGCCTGACAGCTGAAAGGAGCAATTTAAATATAAAGATACACAAATAAAGACAAATTTGGCGACATTGCATATTTAGATTTTGTAATGCATATGGGCAGGATCTGTTTCTTCTTCCGCAAGAACTACGGGTCTGACTATTAATCTTAATCTTATGTATTCGTCAGACATTTGGAAAGCAGTCAGCTTTCTAAAGTACACATTTCATTAACTAAAAATGGAATGCAGTATCCCCACTGTAATTCAGTGTGCCTGGCCACAAATGGTTCAGCTGTCTGTCACTAGTTGTTTTGTAGCTCAGGGGGACCACACAGTGCATAATATTAGCAACATTTTCTTTCATAATCACCACTATCCAAAAATAGTGCACAAAATGTCATCGTATGGGCCCTACTCATCTCAATACAAGAAATCAGGAATTACCGTATTCCTTCGAGCTTTAAGACACATTTTGTAAACCCAATTTTTTCTTCGCAAAAATGGCCTGCATCTTAAGTTGGAGTATAGTGATGCATATATTAAAATCAACAACAAAAGACATGACTACCTGTATACAAAACAGCAACGTGACTGACTGCCGAATAGACAAACAAAAACATCACTGCCCGAATACACAAACAGCAACGTGGATTACTGCCGAGAAAAGACAAACAAACAAAGCCCGTCACTGCACAGGCTCAGTTCTAACAAACAGTACTAGCTTGGACAGATCGGAAATGCTGATCAGACCCCCGTATTTTTTGACATGCCAATACCACTGTTCACAAAAAGGAAGAAAAACAGGTGTGACTAATCACGACGGGAAATGAAGCAGGGCATAACTGTATGCTTTGTGTGACAGCATCTTTATTTTATGTTATTTTTTACGGAAATTGAGGGTCTTAAATTTGAAGGGATATGGTCATTTTTAAAAATATATCTGTGGCTTAACAGGGAAAAGTAAAAACAACCTGACCATGCTTTAGACAAATAAATACAGGCAAAGCCATATGGGTTAGAGTGTTTGGTTTGAGGCTTAGAGCTCTGATGCATGTGTTCATGAAAATCTCCTTCTCATTTCTCAGGGATGGTAAGACACCATAGTTTTTATTTTAATGTCAGGTGCAATTTCCTACATGATAGCTGCCTTCACTACAAGTGTTACAGGTCTATGGACCTCACCCCTACATGTTCTGTCTGGCAAAAGTTTCCAAGAAACTGCAGAACCAGTTTTATCTCCTCTTCACATAATGTCATGCAATACAATGTGGTTCAATAAATAACATCATGGACAAGACTCAACATGTCCCACTTTCTCCATTTGATGTGGCAGTAAGGCTTCATAATAAGTTTATTTTCACGTTTATCATTTATATTTGTTTGCTGGCTTTGTCTTTTTCTTGCAAGTTAATGTTAATTGTCTTTAACCCTTCTGTAGTTAACTTTTGAAAAAGGTTCCACCTCCACTACAAACAAATCCTTTATCAAACCTTTTTTTTCTTAGATACTAAAATGCAACAGGCACAGTGGTGAAACCAGATGCAATCTGCAACTTCATAAGCAATGATACCAAACACAGAGAATTAGCCACAGTACTGTAATGAGTGTTTTATTTAATGGTCCATTATCTCTGGTAATTCCCCATTTTTAATTATAATGTTATTTATATATTAAAAATATGTACATGTTTATATTGGAATACAATGCTGTTCAACCATTCTAACTGGTATGTTTTTTTTTATATATATATATATATTTTTTTTAAATACGATCTATAGTTGTATAGGAAAACTCGAAGTAACCTGACAGACGAGTTTATCCAAGTAATGCAGAGTGGATTAAAATATTAGCTTTTTGGCCATAGCATCTCCACTGATCACCGTTATGTCATCGACTTCTTATATTTGGGACTAGTATTACATTATAAATAGGTCTTCTGTTTTTTGGTTTTTATTAATTTCATTTTTCTGTGTGTATTTGAGTTTTACGTAAATTGTTTTTGTTCTGGGCTTTCGCTTTTTAAATACTGTATAAAAATTATTGTTTACGGTTACTTTCCAAAATGTTTGAGTGTCAAAATATGTACAGTAGTAACTCGACAGTACTTGCACACTTAAGTTGTACCTTCTTTCCTTTGCTGTCTTACATAACGAAATCCTTATGATCACAGGCACATTCTTCTGGGGTTTTTGTGTGTAAGCATTTTTTTACATTTCACTACAATTGCAATTCTGTTTTAAATCCTTTGTATCTTAACTGTAATACAGCTTTAAATCCTGCAAACAAGTATCATTTCCTAATTGCAATCTCGTTTCTCAAACAGAGTCTCCAGTAGAATTGTAAGAATGTGCTGCCACTCAGTAGTTGGGGTGGGTTTATTTATGTATGTATTTATTTATTTTATTTAATGGGAAAGGGGTGGTCAACATGAATTGAGTAACCATTTCCACTGTTTTCCTGTGTTTATTGGTTATACACCGGTTTTGTATCGGGTGTTTCACTGGTTTTTATCGGTTAAAACCGAAAATCAAAAGCCATAATTATAAATTATCCCTTTTAAGAGCAATTTGTTATTTTTATGTTTCTGAAGTCAATTTAGATAATTTATCGCAAAGCTATAATTGTATAGTAGTTATTCACAAGTCAAATAATAAGGTTAGCTTAAAAGTCTATCAACCATTTAACCTCCCTCCCCTCTTATTTAAGAGATATTTAATACAAAAATAAAAGCCACTGTTATACCATTTTCCATTAATTTTAAATACAGGTTTTGGTAGAACCTTATTTTATTATTTTTATTTTTTATTAATAAGTTTGTTATTTTGTGAACTCAAACTTGTGTTACAGCCAAGTACTGTCACTTGATAGGAATAGAATTTCCTTTATTTGCTAAACCTGCTAGCTTAACACTGAAACTAGGCCAGAATAGCAGGCAGCAGCTATTGTGGTTGGCTAGTGTCTCAAGTTGAAGTTGATTTATATTTTCCAGAAGATTGTGTGGGTTTGCAGAAACTCTTGCCTTTAAAACATCAAGTGAGAGTGAGTAAAGTACGTATAGGCTGTGGTGTTTTAAATGTTTGGGTTTTCAGTCAGTAAATACATTTTTTATGGTTTCAGTTGGCAGATGATGTTACTGATCAGGGTTGATGACAAATATTAGACATGAAAGACATAGGCAGTGGATAGCAATTTGCTTATCCTCAGTACTTTTGCATATCAAATTAAGTGGGCCTGCCTAAAGCAGGTGGAACTGCAGCTCTGGCTTGCCATATGGCTTTTGTCTTCTTCATCAAGCAGTTTAAGTTGAAGTCGTTTTAAGTTTACTATTTTAGTTTTAGGACATGTTAAGTCTTGTGAAGAATATGCCTGGGGACAGCAATACCACCTCTATCTACCGCCGGTCTCCACATCTATTAGGGCCTATATAATGTCTGGGACAGCATGGAAAGAAGTTGCCAGCATTGCAAAATCATTCAATTTTCTAGGGTGTGCAGTATTTTGACTTATTGATTGGTTGCAAAGTCATTTAATGTATATCAATTAGGCTGCTTCCTTCATCACTGCACCCTCCATTTTTGTGCTGGTAAAGTATTTGTAAATGACGCTGATTGTGAACAAGGAATTTTTTTTTCATTAGCAAGGGTAATCGCCAGCAATTTAAATTGGGGTTATATACAGAAAACAAGTCATATGCAGTTGCCTCTTTAAATCTGTAGTCAGTAAAACATCTTTGAAAGCAGGAAACTACAGTTTTTTATATTAGTTTTGGTGGCATAACAAAATGCATCATATCCGTTCATTCATTTATTCATTCATTCATTCATACATGCATACATATATTTATAAAATTGATATTTTAAATACTCTATCTTGATTGGTCAAAACAGGTCATATCGGGGTATTGCTATTACAGGATATCACTATGGGTCAGCTCTTTTCAAAAAAGAGGCAAATCACTGGTCGATATCCATACGGTGCTAGAATTACAAACAAACAAACAAAAAAAAGCAGACATATTGGAATTAATCGCAATACACTGACGAGATTTATGTAAATGTTGACTTTTTGGGAAACCGAAGTGTACATGAGATATTGAATGAGTCTGAATCGAACACCAGTGAATAAAGTAGTGGGGGAAAAAAAGCAAAAGTAAGTATTCAAATCAATTTAAAACTGAACATTCTGATCGATCTCTGCTCCTTCTCCATGAACTACAGTGTTTCCTTTTCCCATTCTGAAAATAAATACCGTATTACTTCAATTTGGCCCTTAAACGAGGGCGGCCTTTATTAATAGTACTATGATTTACAAATGCTGCAATATTTTATTACATGATTTAAGGCATTTTAGAAGCGGCTCCATGAGAGGCTCCGATCTGCAGCAATATACTCTTGTGTGTTTTTGGGGCTTGAATACAGTACATTTACTGACAGTTAACAAGAGCCTATTAGGTCAGGGGAGTACTGTACCAGCGAATCAGGAGTGTGTATTGGTTGCTATGGGGTGGAGTTGTTTTTCATAACAAAAAATATTACCTCTGAATATCGGTTTGATTGCTGTTAAAACTAAAATATATCCTACTCGGTTATTTTTTTTTCTCATTGTAATTTACCTGCTTGTTTGTAATTTCTCTGTAAGAGAAACCGAAACTAAATCTTGTCATTGATAGTAAGCAAGTTTTTATATATATATATATTTGTACAGGCCTGAGTAAAGTTCCAATTTAACAAAGATATCTTCGACAGATTTTGGATAGCGGTTAGAGTGACTGGCAGAGCTTTAAGTTCCACTGAGTTTAAGTTTTCACCATCCAAGCTGAGGGCGAGGTAAACAGACAGCCTTTGTTTTATCCCCTGCTGTGTTGGCACTGAACTCTGCTGGGGGGGGAAAAAAAAAGAAAGAAAGACTTGAAGGACTGCTGTGCTGTAAGTAGTTCATCTTGGGTTGTCTTTTGGGACTGTACCATGAAATATAAATTTGCTTACTAAGGTTTGTGTACATTAGTTTGTATTACATGTTGGATTGAGGCTGCAGTCTCTTCGGGGGCATCACATGTACATAGCAAGAGTTGCATGTTTCTTTATTTATTTTTTGAGCAGGGGTAGAAAAAAATAACTTTACATTTCTTTATTGAGAGCGGTGTTTATTCAAGTGCTGCGTTAATTCGAAGTAATACGGTAGTAATGTTTTGTTGCCATTGCTCCTGGTTGTCCGTTCTTCGTCTGCCTGCCTCTGATCCCATCCCCTGCACAGCTGTGTGATCTGTTGCAGAATATTTATCAATGCATCTTGACAATTCCTGACGTACCTTTCTCTCCAAATGAATTCGTCCAGGTACGATGGTATCGTCTCTTCTGCTGTACCTTGCATTCTTTTAAAACAGGCTGTGTAGTTCACCACGTTGTCCAGCCATGAAGTGCAAAGTCAGTTTGATAAGTAACCGGGTATTCCATAATGCAAATAACGTCTTTCTCGCCACTGTGAAGCAGTAGCACAAATCTGGTATGGATACCTCACTACCTCAGATACCAAAGGACGATTGAAAAAACAGAATAAAGCACTGTCACCTGATACTGTTGCAGGTCTTGTGAGGAAGGGTCTCCATGATTTAGATTAGGCAGACTAATTTGTGCTGTGTCATGATGAAAAGTTACATGGAACTATATATTTTTTTCTTAGGTCAGTTTTAGGTGAAATGATATTTAATAAAAATTACTTTTTTGTTTTATTAATAAATGTTTTTTTTTACTTTTTTTCCAATTTAGTTAGTTGACCCATTTTATAAGAGCAATAAGGCACATCATGGTGTGTGATATACTCCAATATCACCACGCCCCGACTTATTGCATACATACATACATTTTGATCTGATGGTTAACCTTTGGGAGGCTAATACCCTGTTTACACTAGCCATTTTTTCACCAGCTTTGAGGCACCTTATTTTTATTTATTTTTTTTGTAGTGTAAACGCAGCCGTCATAAAAGTGGCCTCCTCCGGGGGTGGGGGTGGGGAGGCTTGTTCTAACACCCCCATTGTCTGTCAAACAGGCACACGGAACAGGATGTTGGAATTTTTACTCTGACAACAGAATCCTAAAATATATTTGACAGAACGATGAGAGGGACAGGGGCAGAGGATTCCAAAATGCAAACAGGCTTTTTATATGTGTGTTTATAATGTAAAAGGATGTTTAAACATGGTAATTTATGTAGGATACTGGTTGCCACAAAACTAGTCATAAATGTTATTTTTCACACACATCTACAAACGTAACCTGTGATCAGATTTTGATATGTGTCATTTATGAGTAAATGTTCGGTTTTGAAATAAAAAAAAAATCATTACAGTAAAGTCGGTAAGAAAACAAGTTTTTAGAAGTAACATGCTTTCAGACCTGAATATAGATAGCGTTTGGTTAATTATATGCATCACGGCACTAACAATTATACAATCTGAAAAATAAAGCCGCAAGCTTGTGGAAGTTTGAAAAATAAAGTATATACATTGTGAATGAGATGCGGGCACACGGGTTCGTGCCCCTTTAAAAATACGACCCAGTACACACAGGAATGGATTTTTCTGCGCTGACGCTATTTTTTTAATTAAACGCAAAATAAAAAAAACACAACAAAACAGAAAATAAACACCTAACTCCGTTTGGGAGCGCTAACTAAACAGGTTATTCCCTGACTAACTTGCAGGACGGCTAAGCCGTTTACCTGACACCACAACACAAAACTACACGGGCTTAACACAGCACTTACTTTTCTCAGGACTGCTCAGAAGCAGAGCACCACATCTGCCTCCTTCTACTCGGCAGCCAAGAGCAGACTAGGTGCCTCTCTTAAATACCCTGCACCTGGTCCCAATTCCCAATTACCGCCCAGGTGCAGGGGATAATTAAACAATAAACCAAAACAATTAAACTCAAACAAAGGTGCATTTTCACATGCTTTTTCTTCAGGGAGGCTTTAACCCCCTCCCTGCTGTCTCACAACATTTAAATTGATTAAGGAGTATCATCGTAAGTGCCGTGATGCAAATGTATCATATTTAGAAGCACTAGCTTTAGGTCCAAAAGCACATTACTTTTAAATAAAAGAGTATGTTCACCCCTAGAAGGAAATCTTTTGATTTATGAAAGGCTTTATTTTTTTTTAAATTGTATCCTCGATAGTACCGTGATGCGTTGTTAGTATATGATAAATAAACTTGAGTTCTGGGAGGAGAATGTACACAATTGAAAGTTGCAGATGTTTCCCTATCAAGTACGAAATGTAACCATTACCTAATGGGTATTTAACCTAAAGACTGTCATAACCTGGATAAGATACATATCAAAGCTGCACAAAGTGCCAGTGATGCAGTCGTGCCCATCCCAAAGGGCATAAAAGGACTGCTGACACAAACATCGTCATCATTTTATCTTTCACCAGCCTGAAAGTGGGAGAGATCTACGAACAGATAAGTATCATCACTTATATATAGGCTTGCTACTTTTTGATATTAATCGGTAAAGCTTGTTAAACATCTAATTCCCAAAAAATGAGTTTGCCTGAAATAGATTTAAATAGGATAAACGTTGGTAAAACCACACGCTTTATTTTTTATTTTCTTCCCAAAATAATCATTTACAAATCATCTCTAATTTGTGAAGTTTTTATACTTACTGTCTGTCCTGTCTCCATTCCGCGCTGAATGACTAGGCGTTGCTGTCAGTCAACTCAGTGGTCTGTTGTGGTTTCACTGTCAATGTCATTTCACGCTCTTCCGACAGATCTCATTGCCTAAACAGTGCTAGAATGCTCTCATTTGTTTAAATGCCTGTCAATCATCAGACCGGCACCAACTGTGTACTTTCATTTGCCAGCTACAGTGTCTGTCATTCAATGCACCTACTTTGAAATTAGCGTGTAAGGTGTAGGTAAGCTTTTGTTATATATACGGTGACAGTTACTTGTTAGATTTAAAAATGTGCAAGAGGAAAACACTAAATGAGTATTGTGCAGAATACTTTGAAGTGAAAACTGTAAAGAAACGTGGGACAGGAGATGACAATCTCCTGGTATGTAAACTGGTATAAGAACAACATAAGAAAGTTTACAGATGAGAGGCCATTTGGCCCATCTTGCTCGTTTGGTTGTTAGTAGCTTATTGATCCCAGAATCTCACACTGTAAGTGTCACATTCATCCTGAAACGTAGCTGCAGTTTACTTCAGTATCCAGTGCATTGTTATGACTGAATGAGCTACTTAAACGTGCAGAAAACAATACAAAATCAAAATCACCCCCAAGGAGTTTGGCAATAGCCATGCAAATAACAAAGACTAACTCGGAGATAAACTGGTATGAATACTATTTATAGTGTTTTTTTATTATTATTATTATACAGAAGTATTTGTAATGTTTTAAAGTAAAATGCTAAGTTTGTTTATATTAGTGATTGCGCTGGTGAGCGTGTAACTTCCTAAGAATTTAAGAGAGTACCAATAAATGCTTCCTGTGTTAACTGTTATTCAGTAGAACTGTTTGTTTATCATATAATGTGATGGTGGGGGCTCAATTTTAGCCTTTTATTTTAATTGCGGAATAACGCAGATTTTTATAGTTTTTTCTTTTTTTTTATCAGAGATAAAGGTGTTTCGAGCAAACCATTTTTCAGCCAAGGAAAGGGAGGGAAAACAAAAAACATTTCACGCTTATGGTATGATTTGAATGCAAAAAAACCTTGGTGTAGAATAAGAAAATATTTCCAGGACTTAAGGAGATGTGTTTTTGGCAATACAATTAAAACAATAAATAAAGCTCAGGCCCGAGACAACTGTCAGTGTTGGCCCCCCCTGATGGCGGCCCTGCATACTGTTCCCTGTGTACCGGTTACTGTGCAATGGGTACCGTGTTGTGTGCACTGTGCTGTGTGCATTGCACCGTGTATGCCATACCATGTGCGCCGTAAAAGTGTACTGCACCGTTAACACCGCACCATACCGTGTGTACAGTGCTGTGTATACCATACAAATTCTACCATACCGTACAGTACTGTACTAGTGCTTAGTAAGAGTAACCAAAGCTAAACAGTGCCATCCTTGGTCCAGTACCAGCGGATTTGGTAAGGGTGACCCGTCCCATTTAACTTATTACAGTGCTATTGCCTGTTACATAAGCTGCATTGCTGCATGCGCTGACCAAACAGCAGTACTGTATACTGTACTGGAAAGCAGTACAGCTTCATGTAGGAGATCACCTTCGCGGTCTTCCTCATCTTCTAGTTCTCTCTCTCCTCCTTCTGCTTCCCATAAGAAGAGGAGAAGAAAGAGCCACCGATCTCATAGATTGGTTAGTTCTGAGCAGCTGAAGCTCTGGGCAGCAGTCTCCCAGCAGGGCACCGTGTTAGCCGAGCTACTGCGTGAGTGCAGTGCTCCAACTACTCGCTCTGTGCCTTTTAGAGCAGCAGGGAGTAACAGACGCAGAATGGCAGCAAGAACTCTATCAAGAGTTCCCCCGAGGAGGTAGACTCGGATAGCACAATACCAATAGAGCATCTTTCCTTGTCAGCCGAGCTTATGCTGCTGATGAAGAGGGCCACTAGTGCCTTACAGGTTCCATGCCTTTTAGATGAGATGCGGAAACAGTCAATCTTTGAGGATGATCTCAATCCTGCTCCCTCTCAGGTGTCTCCCCCAGTGCACCCAGACTTTCTTTTTGAGGTCCACTCATCCTGGGGTCTCCCAGCTACAGCGGTTGCCGTTTCACGTTCTCTTCTGGTAGATGCCGCTATTGTCTCACTGGCGCAAGCACCAAAACTAGCGCTTTTGAATAAAGACGCTACCTGCCCAAGTAAACAGTGCAGGGTTTCAGAGACCATTCTCAAGAGGGCTTACTCAGCCGGTGCATTATCCGCATGGCTGGGTAACTACAACAGCATCTTGGTAGCCTTCCAGAACTGTTTGTTAAATTTCCTCTCCCAGAGCCACAGACCCAAACCACAACAGCTCGAGGAGCTGCAGTTGGTTAATAAGAACATGCTCCCTTTCTCTAAGTTGAACGGGCAGGTGGTGGGCAGGAACCTTGCTGCGTTAGTAGCCGCAAGGCTGTCTCAAGCAAGAGTGGCTGATTGGGGTAAGGCATCATTGCTAGATGCTTCCATTACTCCGGGACACACTTTTGGTCCTGCAGTGGAGGACATGCTGCAGCGCTCTCACTTTGCACGAGAGTTTACGAAAGAGCTGGTGTGCCTGCTTCCTAAGCGGCCTCCTCCAGTACGCAGACCAGCAGCAAACTGGCGGCCAAGGTTCCAGCAGCCTCAGAGACCGGCCCACTGGCTCCTGCTAAATCCAGAGGGGTTTTTCACATCCGACCCGCGGCTGCGCAAAGGGGAAACTTTAAATTCTGCCACCAAACTCTTTTTAATCTGATCGACCCTAAGCCAGCTCAGGTCCAAGTTGTAAATGTAATGCACCATAAATGACATGCACACGATCACAAATTTGTTTCTCAGCTTCAATGAAAGTTTAAGATCTCCTGCTAGACTCCTTGGCTCAATGCACTTCCGCCTCCTCTACCAGTAAAATATTCTTGCAATGGGGTTGGGTTCCTGTGTATTCATGTCTGGCAAATACATCTGATATATTTCTAAGCTGTAGAAATATCTTGCCAATGTTACAGATAACAGGATTATCTTATCCACTGATTTTACCTATGTTTTCAACACCTTTTTATAGAAAAGATATCAGTAAAATATCAGTAAAACTTTATTAATTGATTACCATACCACCTGCTACAGACTCAGAAGGACCTTCTTGTGCCTTAAAGACTGAAAACTACTGTCCTATTATCAGAGGTGACTCACTCATAGTGGGGCTGTCCAGTGTGGGATGTGCACAGGCCACATCCGTTTGTGTCTTGCATAACAAGGTCCTGCAGCTGCATGCTTATTGTGAGAACACTTTCATGTACAAAAAAAATGCAATTCATGAAGTATATTAGATTGCACATAGGTACATAATATAAAACAAATAACCTCATAAATGGTATTTGGAAATCTCTATAAATTCCACACTAGTGAGCATTAAGGTCTGTGACATTTTAGACAATTGTCTCTAACAATTTTAGTTTGTATAAGAAAGAAACATAAAAATGTGTAAAAGCAGTACTTGATTAATTGAGTGTTATTTTATTGTGCTGCTTTTCTAATTCACAATTTAACCTCTATGTCCAACTCTGATAACTGATCAAAAACAGAAAGTACACCAAAGAGCACAATACACAAAAAAAACTTTCTATCATGTTAAAAATTCTGAAGTTTTATTTTTTAAATTCATTCAGTTACATATTTAGAGTTGGAACAAACATAATTGTGCAATATTATAAGACAGATTTGAACAGTGTGGTTTGTCGTGGCAATGTGCGTGCAAAAAACAGCTTTTTGGTTTAGGTACTGAAAATATGCTGTTGTTGTTGTTAGGTGAATTCAAAGGAATCTTTTACCTCAAAGTTTGTTTTATATTTTTTTCTTAAGAATTTGCACCATAGCTATGGGAAAGCTTCAATACAATTCAATAACCAGGCAACAAACTATTAGGTACTGCACTTTCATTGATCATGTTTAGGACTAGGAGTTTGTCACAGAAAATGTGGTTATACGAGAAAATGACAGCAGGAGAACGAAGTCACAGGGATAAAAAAAAAATTAACTGTCGTTAATAAAAGCATATTGTGGCACCTGGTTCAGCAAAGAAGGACAAGACAAGCAAATGGAGCTTCAATGTGTTGCTTTTTTATTTGCTCTGTAACAGTGACTACTAACTAACAGTAGCATTTATAAGCGCTGAACTAAGCAGAGAGTAAAAATGTAAATGGGAAAGGGTAAGCAGACGGGAAGCGTAACACACTTTGGGGGCGAGAAATACACACATGTGGATAACAAAGATGGTCTGGGACAGACAAGAAACATGTACACTAAATTAAGTGCAACCATACAACAATTAAACAACAAGTGGAACAATAATTTAAATTAAAAAGAGAAAACTGTTCAATGTATGTCCCACAGCGAATGCTGGCAGTTAGTATAGTAGACACACACACACACACACACACACACACACACACTGAATTTACGAACGGTTAACATAACTTTCAAGAAGTATTTAGCTTAGTTTGATTCAGATTTTTTTTTTTTTTCTTCTCCAAAAAAAAAGGACAGCAAAAATTCAATTATAAAAAGAAGACTTGCAGTCACCAATTTCATCTATTGTGGTACAAGTTCATTGTTCTTTTCACATTTTATTCTGGTACAGCATCTTGTACATTG
Organism: Acipenser ruthenus; assembly: GCF_902713425.1. NCBI lineage: Eukaryota > Metazoa > Chordata > Actinopteri > Acipenseriformes > Acipenseridae > Acipenser > Acipenser ruthenus. Next base: position 39,342,305 of record NC_081193.1, on the reverse strand, counting down.
AGAGGTTTGATGGCTTAATGGAATATTGTGGTAGAGAGAAAAAGTTCTCATTTTTGTCAGTGTCAAGGGCTGCAACGGCTCCTGAGCAAAGTACGATGCGGAGCTAGTTCAAAATATATTTATTCAAATTAATAAACGATAAAAACTTTTTTTTTTTTTTAAATACAAAATTTAATGTTAATGAGAAACACTTTCCAATAAAATCACATACAGATGGAACACAATTTACTGACATCTCCACAAGTCACGCACATCAGCAAAAATCACGGACACTAGCAAAAGTCCCAGAATCCGTGACACCCGCGACCACTGTGACTAAATCCCAGCCCTAATCATGTTTGATTAAAAGCTTTCAGTACTAGTAAATGCCTGTTATTTCCAAAGTGTGAAAACAGTTGGCATGTGGTTAGAACATTTTGTAAGTAAAGTTACAAAAAAAGGTTTATAAAATATGTTGTAATGTAAAAGTAGAATGGAAAGACTACTCATCATTAAATAAACAATGGCCACCCAAGAACATGTGTTTTATTTTTTATTTTAAAAAAGCATATTTAATAAATCTGCTTAATAAAAAAAGATGTTGATCAGATTTAAGTGAGGAAGATAATTAACTTGTAACTGAAGTAATGGAGACCTCTAAGCCTTGTCAAGGGTCATGTGGCCAAGATATTGGAGAAAGCTAATTGAATTGTCTTTTAATGTGGTTTTGTGCCCCTTTTTGTTTGAGTTGATATTAAAAAAATAAGTCCTGTGCCTTCCCTTCATCCTCATCCAAATACCTCATCATGTGTGGATCAGATTCCTGTTTGTGCTTCTAATCACATAATGTGTACATTTAATAATGGTTTGAAAATGGAACACAAGCATTCTAGCTGGTTCTTGAATAAACATGTTGCCATTGTGTTCCTCTAGAGAAGGGGCCCGACTTGCCAAGCATATAATATAGCAGCTGTATTTACGAGACAGATTTTCTTGACGTTGACTTTAATCACCAGCCACTTCATCTACTTCTAGGTCATTCCCGATCAAGTCAAGTGGACTAAAGGGGTAGCTCAACCTCTTATGTCAATGATTTGTATCAATTAATTATTATTTTTATTGGAATTCCCTTGAAACAAGCTTTATAAAAGACACACATTCTTTTTCTAGGTCATCACCATTTATAAATGTTAGGTAATCAAAATGGGCATTTTTTTGGTTTTCAAACCTAAGACACATTTTCACGATTTTAATGCAGTGAGTTACACAGCTAATGTTTTGCATGAACACCAACCCAATGTTGTGGTCAATTTGCTTTATGGTTCTTTAGCCTTGCGATGTACTGTTATTGCTATGTCAATGTGAGGTGCTGTGTTTGGTGTGTAGTACCAAAGATGGCAAAAATGCCAAATAACAAATGCCTTCTGTGATGGATTGGAAAGTGAAGATGCATGATAATCTTCTACTTAGGGCTTCAAATGATATAACCTCAAAAAGAAAGCACTGGGTGTATGATTCCCTCCAAAGAGCAATTTATTTGAACAGACACACAGGTAAGGAACCATAAAAAGAAGTTAGAATAAGCCACCCACCAAGCCCAATGTGTACTAAAGTATGATTTGCACGGGACTAAAAATCAGGTGTCCTCAGAGTGGATGTATGTAGAAGTTTTTTAACTTGCTGTCTTTAATAATACATATTATACTATTATATTTTTGCATTCCATAGTTTTTTGTGTTTTTTTTTTAAATATGATTTTAATACAGTACATGGACTTTCACATTTCATTGAGTCACAGTTCTTTCACTTTCTGGGATTTTAAATCTTACTTTGGTACTGTATACTGCCATTTTTTTAAATTTATTTTTAAGCTCTGGACTGTGACTGCCATTGTGCTGTGACTGAGGTTGGCTGATAGCACAAGAAAATAACTTGTGTTGATCGCTTCTTTGTAATTCGTGGTAGTTTACTACAAAATTGATATTTTGCATTTGATACGGAGGTCAAATAAGTTTTACATAGCCACGGTGCCAGTTGATAACACCCTGAGATAGTTCAAGAAGCTGCTTGATGCGATTCTAACAACCAAACGAGCAAGATGGGCCGAATGGCCTCCTTCTTATGTTCTTAAACTTATTTTTTTAATTTTTTTTTTACTGAAATAGTATATTTACAGTGGTTTTAATGTGTAACCATACACGCTGTGTCCAACTGAAAACAGTGTAAATTAGGGATTTTATAAAAAATAATGTCTGCTTGTTTTTGTAACCTTTAAGAAATGTAATTTCAATTTGATTAGTCCTTCTCTAGCACTAAAAATGTAATTGTGAGCTATGTACAGATGCACCATTATATACCCCAGATTCTCTTTGTATTTAAGAATATCCAAAGCAACTTTAATCTCAACCTGATAAGCGGCTTTCTAACTATATGTACAACTACTGTATAAAGTGTGACTACAGTAGAAGCTGTCCACAACTTCCCCAGCCAGGGATAATAAAGCACCTAAAAGGCTTGATTCAAGAGAGCATTAATGTGTGATGAAGCAACTATCTGAAACTGAAATTGTCAAGAGGTAACACCTTACCCCTCCTTTAAGAAAACAATACTTTATGGCTTCCTGTACTTGTACTTATCCAACCTCAATTTGGTTATTCATGGTAAAAAAATAAATAATAATAATCACTGGACCACCGAATATGAAAACGGGTTGTTGCTCAATCTCAATCTTTGTTGTATAAAACAATTTATCCATATGTTATTCTTTAACAAAGACTCTGCCTTGGTAACTACCATCAGAAGCAGCCATATTTAATTTTTCTGCCAGATTAGGAGAACAAACACAAGTAACTTCATGTTCTTACTAGAAAGAAAAAATCTCACCTTTTAGGTCTAAAATGATCATCTCGTAGAACATGTACTTTTTAAATTAAGCTTTTGATTACAGACAAGAAGATATTTTGTGGTAGGAAGTCAGATGATCACACGGATATATCATTAACTGTTAATGTTTCAGACAAATAAATAAGGAAGTAATTTCTAATACGTGTATTTTCATTTATTTTATTTCTGCTTGAAGAATAAAACTGTGGCCACTAAAGTAGAGTTTTTTTCATTCTCAAGCAAGATTAATTATGGAAAATAGTTGTAATCCGTTACCTTCCGTTTGTGCCAAGGATTAGTTCACCTAGCGACAGACTTTCATCAAATGCTCAGACCCCTTACAGTATTTTACAAACTACAAGATGTACAGCATTAACCGTGACAAAGATGGTCCTCTCATGGTCTTTACCAGCATTCTTCCACAAAGAGGTTTGCTTGGCTTTCAGAGTGAACTCACTTGATATATGTGTAGTATCCCTTGGCAACATCTTCATTTTATTATGTATTTTTTTGCAGGTGGATTCAGCCCAGTAGGACAACGCTTTAGCCATGCACCATCACTCAGACTGCAGACGGTAAGAAATGTAGTTGTTTTTTTTGTTGGTGTGTGTGTGTGTGTGGTTTGTTAATTTTTATTTTTTTTATATACAGGTTTACAGGTTATTATATACCCCCAAACAAACCTCTTCTGAGAAACTAGCTGATAAAAGGAGACCTGGATTCAGTAAAGCTAACATTCCTTTTAGATTCCTACAATTTGCGTAACCTGGCATTTTTAATATACTGTACTACTATGCATTATGAAGTGGCAGGGGGGGATCTTGCATACCGAGGAGTATCATGCACAGATTCACAAATCAACTGGTTTAAGCTGACTTTAAAAATAGGAAAGCAGACTTTTTTTTTTTTAGGGCCAAATGAGAAGTGAAATGTAAGCCTACTACAGTAATACTTATGCTTATTAGGTCTGTGCTGAGCAATGAGCACAAACAAATATCTGTAATGATTATGGTCATTTTTTCCTGTGAACGCTTTCGGAAGAGAGCTGTTGTCACTTTGTCAGAACTTCTACATACATCCACTTTTTAAATCGTACTTTTTAAGGATGTACTCTACAAAAATGATTTGTATTGTTCATATTTGGTTTATTTGGGGGTTTTAGACTTTTTGAAAGGTTCTTAATTATGTCCATACTAGGGCTGGGTATCGTCAATGTCTTCATGATACAATACATATCGCTATACGGGGGTCACGATACAATATGTATCACGATACAGTAAATTCAGCACAAAACATAAAAATCACAGTTGTTTCATTTGCTTGTGCAAGTGTTTGCAATAACACTGGTAAAGCACTTTTGGTCAAGTGAGCTTCATGACCTACTTTCGTTTTTTTTTCCTGTTTATTCTTAAAATACATTTCTTTAAAACAAAATTACAAATCAAGGCTCTAAACACAGTTGTTGCCTCAGTTTAATAAATGCGTGTTTTCCCCTTACAGACCGACGTCATAGCTCATTCATAAATATTGACACGTGCTTTTAAAGGGAGGCAGCTTTTTTGTTTTGCAGGCGCCAAATCCGCCTAACGCCTAAAAAAACTTTACTACTTTGCATTTGCAACCATTTTAGCCCCAGTCTTGAGCTCTTCAAATTTGATCCTTACACATTTTATACAAAGCATGACTCTTATCAAGAACGTGAGGCGAATTCACACTGTATTTTAAACCGACCAGAGCAGGTCGAATTTCACCGTCGCCCTTCCGTTTCGCTCTGCTGCCGGGGGAATTGTCAAAAGCACCCTATAACACAGTGATTGGTAGGTGAGGCTGCTAAAGTACATATAGAATAATAGATGGGCTTCAGTGAGTTACAGGAAAATAATTCCATCTAGGGTTTATGTGATGTCATAAACTAAGAGACCATATAAACTGCTTGGTTTATTTGATCTCCAGTGTATTATAATTAAGGCCCTGTGAAAATTATGGATTGTATTTTTTTTTTTTTTTTTTTAAACTCACAGCAGTGTCATGGGTTAAGTATCATATTTCACGAAATGTGCATGAAACTATTTTATACATTGTGTATTATTATTATTAACAACAAATAGAGAGAGAAATGCACTGACATGATCAAAATTAACGTCAAAGTTATTCAAGCACTTTACAATAGCTTGTGAAATGGTGTTGTAATTAACAGCCTGTAGGCAGTGATGTAGTCGAGGGTATACGCAGGTAAACAGCATTTACCTACTTCTAATTTGGGCGATATAGCGTTTACCCACTTCTCATATAAGGGGCAGACATAGGACCTATACTTTTGCTGGGACCAGCGACGTGTCTGTTATGTTGCTGCGCGCTCACTTCATAAAATCACACGCACAGCACTCATCTAGCTCTGGACCCTGGATATTAATGCTGCATATTAATGCTGCACCACCGCAGAGTCACCTGCTTTGCGTATATCAGTTTGGACGGCAGGGAAATCCTACTGGTTAAGAGAAGCAAAGAGCAATTAGCATAGCCAATCTAGTGACACATTAGGATTTTAAAATTCATGTTAAATAAACATTAAACAACTGTCTAGTCACTTTCTGGATGAAAATCAGTGCCAGAGGTGCATATTAACAGCTCTTCCGATTTTAGCCCTGCCCACTTCAGATGATGCCATACAAGTATGAGTATCCGCACAAGTATTGGTTTCTGAGTATGATTACGAGTAATGGGTTCTCTGCACACCCCTAGTATTTATCCCGGGTTTAAAAGGCATGTCGTATGAAGACAGGCTAAAATAATTGAATCTCTTGAACAAAGAAGACTACATGGTGATCTGATTCAGGCATTCAAAATTCTAAAAGGTATTGACAATGTCGACCCAGGGGACTTTTTCGACCTGAAAAAAGAAACAAGGACCAGGGGTCACAAATGGAAATTAGATAAAGGGGCATTCGGAACAGAAAATAGGAGTCACTTTTTTACACAGAGAATTGTGAGGGTCTGGAACCAACTACCCAGTAATGTTGTTGAAGCTGACACCCTGGGATCCTTCAAGAAGCTGCTTGATGAGATTCTGGGATCAATAAGCTACTAACAACCAAACAAGCAAGATGGGTCGAATGGCCTCCTCTCGTTTGTAAACTTTCTTATGTTCTTATAGTACCGGTATGTATTAACATAATTTGCCACATCCGCATGGGTATTTTTGCTGCAACTAACTTTAATATAAATTAAGAAAGCAATAAGATATGATGGGATGTTCAGATACAGTCCAAACCCTGTATGCCAAGGGGGGTGATGGTAAATAGCCTAGGAGTGCGTTATGGTTTACACCCATGTGTTATGGTGTAAATCCTATCTCACCCAATCTGTTTCTAAATTTAGATAATTTAGATATGTTACTGGAAAAACACAAAAAGATTCAGTAAAACCACAATTCCTAGATTCCCCTAATGCTTGAAACTGTTTCATTGGTCTGCTGTCAGAACGCCTCAACACACTTACTGAGCTGTGACGATAAAAAGGCCGCCACACACCAGCCACGATGCAGTTTTTCACTGGGAGACCAGATATTTTCGCAGCAATGATGTATGACCATACATAACAAAACAACACAGAGGCAATGCGACAGATTTGAAAACTGGCAGATCTATAAAACTATTAAACATTGCTATTGACAAAACTGTGGTCAAGACTGGTACATATTCGTCAACATGATGTAGTAATAATGTGTGTCTTCTCTGACGGTATTTCAACATATTATTATTATTATTTATTTCTCAGCAGACGCCCTTATCCAGGGCGACTTACAATTGTTACAAGATATCACATTATACATTATTTCACATTATACAGATATCATATTATTTTTACATACAATTGCCCATTTATACAGTTGGGTTTTTACTGGAACAATCTAGGTAAAGTACCTTGCTCAAGGGTACAACAGCAGTGTCCCCCACTGGGGATTGAACCCACAACCCTCCGAGCAAGAGTCCAAAGCCCTAACCACTACTCCACCACTGCTCCACACATATATGGCAATATATCATACATACCAGGCTTATCCACTTCCTTTGAAATGTACTCCCATATATTACCTTTCAAATCTGTATCTTTTTATAATTGCAATGATCTTTGTCTTAAAGCTCTGGGTATTTTTTCCTCCGTCATTCTGGATACTGCTTTACCCTGCTGGACCATGGGCATTGAAGCTGTTCTCTGATTGGTCAACTCCTCATTGTTGCACAACAAATAGAAAGAAAATAGGATTCAATCCTATTTATTTTGCGTCACTTGTCGTGTGAAAGATACTTATCCAAAGTATAGGTTCTATTCATTTTGCAGACGTGCTAACCTCTACGCATTTTGCGTATCCGCTACTTTTTCGCTCATCGTCTATGATGTTGCCTGTAGTTAGAGAAAGTGTTGCATCTAACGTCAGGGCCGGCTTTAGGGCAAGGCAAGCAAGATAGATTAACCATTTAGGTTTTGAGTTTAATTACGTGATAGAATAACCAATCTGCTTTTGAGTTTAGTTGATGATCCAACCAACGTTTTTTTTTTTTTTTTTTTTTTAAAGTTATCGTGGGTTGACTGACAAATTCCTACCACCCAGTTTCTTTGTATAACACTACTGTAGCCTATCAGGCTTTGTTGAGCTGACTCGCATGTGTTTCAACTGCCAGTTTCGGACACACTGGAAGGAGTGTGAAGTACTGGGACTTGTGAGGAAATTATTTCAAACTGGCTACGGTACCTTTGTTTTTTTTAATTATTATTAATGCATTCGTTATGCATTCATTTTTGTCTGGGGGAAAAAAAAAAACACTTGCTTGGTTTAGATAACTGCATTGCATGAAAAGAAAATACAGCTGAATGAGGATTTTACGAGAATGGCGAGGGAGTAAGTACAAACGTTTATTATAAAAATATAGTACAATATTTAAGTTTAATGTTCTGTTTTTGGCTCGTTGTCCTGTTTTTCACAAACACCTGTTACCATACAGGGATGTCTGTAAAATTCAATTTTATAAAATAAGCAAAGCATTAACATTGTTAATGTGGTTAAGGTACGTAAGGCTTCTGTTCACTTTGCAAGTAGCGTACAATTACATTGTAGATACATGCCATTTCATTGTGCTTTAAACAAGTCAAACGGCTGGTTTATGATTTTATATTGAAGTTCAGTAAGATCATTAATGTAGCATTATGAATGTTAACAGTAAAATATTTTATGTAAGGACTGGCAATCACTGACCCGCATAAGTGTAATCGTGTTTAACTGTATAGCTAAATATTTATGAAAAAAAAAAACGGCCATACAAGTAAGCGTGTTAAAGTGGGACTTAATACTACTACTACTACTACTAATAATAACGTCATATCAGAACTACCAATATGTGCTTACTGATAGTAACTTTTTATGAAGCGCTCACTACAAACGAATGGTTTCAGTCTTTTTCGTTTTTTTTTATTCTCTTTTTAATCGCTGAAATCCATTTTACCCTCCTGTCTGGATCAGCAGGTATCCTGTAGAAGGAAACTATATTTCTGTCCAGAACAAAAAAATCGGGCATTACTGTAATGTTACCGCGCTAGGCATTTTGGACATCTTCCACAGTAATGCTGACTGTGAAAGAGTGTTCAGCTTGGTGACCAAAAACAAAACCCAACACAGAGCCAGCCTGAGCACAGACATGCTAATTTCACTGGTAACGCACAAAGTCATGATGTCAGCGAAGCAGCAAGCGTGTCACACACAAACCTTTAGTGACACCTTGCTCAGGAAAGCCAAGTCAGCCACCTATGAAGCTAAACATTCAAGATCTGAAAGTGCAGTTTGACCTGTTGGATTCCTTTCTGTTCCAAACAACTCTCTTTGTGGATAGCTATTACATTTGGTGCTGACTCAGTGACTATTTACAAGTTTTTCTTTTTTTTTTTCCTTTTTTGAAAGTGCTTTGTTTCTCTGTTTTAGAAGCTTATACATTTCAATTTATGTTTTGACAGTAAATAAAATACAAACATACTACAAAAATGGCTATTTTCTGTACTTGAAATAATTTTCAGTTGGTATAAATTAAAAAGGTTTCATCTATACTAAGGTAAACCAATTAAATTTAAACTGAAACAATCATAGCTAATCATTTATTTATTTATTTTTTACTGAAAAATTCATACTCAAACTCACCAGAGTGTAGCATTTAGCTGTTTTATACCCTGAAACAGTTCTGGGAGGAAGCCCCCTGGACCCCTCGAGATGTCCGCGTGAAAGAGTGCTTCTCAAAAAAAAAAAATGTCAAGGTTGGCAGGTCTGATTTTTTTTCTTTCTTTTTTTTTTAAAAATGTAGTCGTTGCCAATTATTATTTATTATTTTCTCCCCAATTTGAAATGCCCAATTATTTTTAGGCTCAGCTCGCCACTACCACACCTGTGCTGACTCGGGAGGGGCGAAGATGAACACACGCTGTCCTCCGAAGCGTGTGCCGTCAGCCGCCCGCTTCTTTACACTCTGCAGACTCACCGTGCAGCCACCCAAGAGCTACAGCGTCGGAGGACATCGCAGCTCTGGGCAGATTACAGGCAAGCCCGCAGGTGCCCGGCCAGACTAAAGGGGTCGCTGGTGCGCGGTGAGCCGAGAACCCTGGCCGACCTAACCCTCCCTCCCCCCGGGCGACGCTTGGCCAATTGGGAAACAAGCTCGCTGTTACTGCATCAGCGCTCCAGAGAATATCACAGACATTTGCAGAGCTTTTTTGAGATGTTATAGTAATAAAATAATGACTTGGATCGCATTATTGAGGCGTTTGGTGATAAAACGAGTGATCAGGAGATGATTGATCGGTATGTACGACTATTATTATTATTATTATTATTATTATTATTTATTATTTATTTCTTGGAATATGTGAAGCTATGGCGAACGAAAGGGTGGGGCGGGGCTGGAGATGCCTAGTGAGTGCTTTGTTGACATGCAGGGCCTTTTAAACCCGTTTGACTGTGGAAAAAAAATACTTTTAAACAGCGCGTCTAAAATTAACTGCGCGTGTGAAAATAAATTGGACCTGACGCGCCTGACATGCACTTAATAAATGGACTGCAAAGGGTTAATCCCATAGAACACCTCTGAGACCTTCTAGGACATTGTGTTTTTCAGCATTGTAACCATATATATATATATATATATATATATATATATACAGTCACCTCCAAAATTATTGGCACCCTGGATAAAAATGAGCAAAAAAGACTGTATAAAATAAATAATACCAGTACTGAGCTATATTGTAATTTTCCAACATGTGGGATATATTTGACTTTATTAATGATTCAATGGAATCAACCAAAATTACACATTTCTCAAATTATAAATTTATTTTCAAAGAAGTGTCACAATTATTGGCACCCTTGTTTTCAGTACTTTGTGCACCCTCCCCTTGCAAGGATAACGGCACTGAGTCTTTTTCTATAATGTTTAATGAGATTGGAGAACACATTGGGAGGGATCTTGGACCATTCCTTCATACAGAAACTTTCCAGATCCTTGATATCCTTCGGTCTGCACTTATGGACTGTCCTCTTCATTTGAAACCGCAGCTTTTCAATGGGGTACAAGTCTGGAGACTAAGATGGCCATTGCAAAATGTTGATTTTGTGGTCAATTAACCATTTCTTTGTGGATTTTGATGTGTGCTTGGGGTCATTGTCTTGCTGGAAGATCCACTTGCAGCCAAGTTTCAGCCTCCTGGCAGAGGCAACCAGGTTTCTGGCTAAAATGTCCTGGTACTGGGTAGAGCTCATGATGCCGTTGACCTTAACAAGGGCCCCAGGATCAGTGGAAGCATCCTTCTTTCGACACCAAACCCACCGCTGGTGTGCATGGCAAAGAGCTCTATTTTCGTCTCATCTGACCATAGCATCCGGTTCCAATCGAAGTGCCAGCCGTTTAGCAAACTCCAGGCGCTTACGTTTGTTGGTTGCTCTCAATAAAGGCTTTTTTTATGGCAACCCTTCCAAATAGCCTATTGGCATGGAGGTGGCGTCTAATTGTAGATTTGGAGACTTGGTGACCCCAAGATGCAACCAAGTTCTGTAATTCTCCAACTGTGGCCCTTGGATTTCCCTTTGCCTCACGAACCATCTGCCTCACTGTGCGTGGGGGCAAAATACACTTGCGTCCTCTACCAGGCAAGTTTACCACTGTTCCAGTGGTTTTGAACTTCTTAATTATTGCCCTAATAGTGGTAAGTGGTATATTTAGTTTTTTTAGCTATTGTTTTGTACCCATTGCCTGATTTATGAAGGTCAACAACCATTTGTCTCTTTTCATTTGTGAGTTTTTTGTCTTTTCCCATGGTGATGGATGACAAATGGATTTCATATGCGTGTTACCTCATTTTTATACCCCAGTGAAACAGTAAGCCATGGAAGGCCACAATACAGTTCCTTAAGACTGAGATGAACTTAAAGAAGTAGAATGTTAATGCAGATTAAATTTTTTTTTATTTTATTTATAGGAATCTTTAGGGGTGCCAATAATTCTGACACCTATCTTTTTGAGAATTTTTTTTTTTATTACTTGTTAATAAAAAAACTTTTTCTCTGAGCAATTGTATTAGAATAAAATAATATGGTTTTCCCATATATTTGAGCATAAAATATAGCTTATTAAAAAGTCTTTTTTGCTCATCTTTATCAAGGGTGCCAATAATTTTGGAGGTGACTGTGTGTATGTGTGTGTATATGTATATATATATATATATATATATATATATATATATATATATATATATATATATATATTTTTTTTTTTTTTTTGTGAGATTGCAGGGAGGGGGTTAAAACCTCTCTGCAGGAAAAACATGTGCGGAAGGCACACTTTTGTTTTGTTTAATTGTTTTATTATTAATCATTACCTGCACCTGGCTACTATTGAAAATTGGAGCCAGGTGCAGGGTTTAAAAGGAGAGCAGTCAGTCTGCTCTGGGCGGCTGCTGAAGAGGGTAGAAGCCCAACTGTGCTGGTGTGTGGGTACAGCTGTAATTTAAAAAAAATGAAAAAGGTAGAGTGAAGCCTTTTTGTTGTGTGTGTGCTGTTTTGTTTGTTTTTGATGCAGGTAAACAGCTTAGCTGTCCTGTTTAGTTTAGGTTCCTGTTTTGTTTTAGTTAGTGCTCAAAGAGAGCTAGGTGTTTGTTTTGTTTATTTTGTTTTTGTGTTCATTAAAAATAGCGCAACCGCGCTTAAAAAAATCAATTTCTGTGTGTTGGGTCAGTGTTTTTAAAGGGGCAACGAACCGCGGTGAGTGCGATTCTTTCACATATGGTGGTCGCGAGTGTGGGCACCCCTGGAGACCCAAAAATGGATTTTAAAGATTTAATAGAGAGGCTTAATAAGAACACCGCTGCTCAGGAGGAGCAGACAAGGAAGATGGACAGGCAGAGACAGGAGCTGGGCGTGGCCCCGTTGATAATACAAGAGCGGGAGCCAACGGAACTGGAGCTGCTGCTACAAAAGTGGGAGCTGCCGTCCCGAGAGCCAGAGGGGGTGGAGCTGCCGTCCCGAGAGCCAGAGGGGGTGGAGCTGCCGTCCCGAGAGCCCAGAGGGGAGGAGCCGCCTCTCCCAGAACCATCATCCATGCAAGTGAGTCCGGCATTGTAGAGGGATGTCCCCAGTCCCGTCATCGTGGACACCTGGCCGGAATGCCCAGACCTCCCTGCGCTGGACCTTGCTCCCAGGTCGCAGCACTGCCAGGCACAGTCGCTTACCTGGTCCCTTACTCCACTCCCCCTGGAATCCCAGACGTCACTGCGCAAGAGGCAGACGTCGCTACGCAAGGGGCAGAGGTCACTAGCGTTCCCCCTGCTGATTGCTCCGCTCCCCTTGCATCGTGCTGCGCTCCACCTGGAATTCCAGAGGTCGCTGCGCAGGTCCACAGGCGCACGCCTCTGCCTGTCAGTCCTGGCTCCCGGTCACCGGTCCGCGCTATGGTCGCCCTGGACAAGCTGTCTGGGTCCCTCCTCACCGGTCCTGGGTCCCTCCCTGGAAACGCCGGAGGGACCAACCCACCCTCAAGCCCGCCCGTGGAAGAGGGCGAAAATTGACATTTGTGGACTTGAGGGTGGGTGGTCTTTTAAGGGTGGAGGGAGGTGGCCGTTGTATGGCCGGTGTCTTGAAAAGACATGGGGGGGGGGATGTGTGAGATGGCAGGGAGGGGGTTAAAACCTCTCTGCAGGAAAAACATGTGTGGAAGGCACACTTTTGTTTTGTTTAATTGTTTTATTATTAATCATTACCTGCACCTGGCTACTATTGATAATTGGAGCCAGGTGCAGGGTTTAAAAGGAGAGCAGTCAGTCTGCTCTGGGCGGCTGCTGAAGAGGGTAGAAGCCCAACTGTGCTGGTGTGTGGGTACAGCTGTAATTTAAAAAAAAAATGAAAAAGGTAGAGTGAAGCCTTTTTGTTGTGTGTGTGCTGTTTTGTTTGTTTTTGATGCAGGTAAACAGCTTAGCTGTCCTGTTTAGTTTAGGTTCCTGTTTTGTTTTAGTTAGTGCTCAAAGAGAGCTAGGTGTTTGTTTTGTTTATTTTGTTTTTGTGTTTATTAAAAATTGCGCAACCGCGCTTCAAAAATCAATTTCTGTGTTGGGTCAGTGTTTTTTAAAGGGGCAACGAACCGCGGTGAGGGCGATTCTTTTACTATATATATATATATATATATATATATATATATATTAGTGGCAGGGCAACTATCCCTGCGCAGGAAGAATGTGTGTTTGTGGCAGGGAGAGAGTTAAAATCTCCCTGCCAAACTAAATTGTTAATTATTTTTATTGTTTAATTATCACCCGCACCTGGTAAGTATTGTAAATTGATGCCAGGTGCAGGGCTTAAAAGGGGTGCAGCCAGTTTATTCTGGGCTGCTGTGTGTGAAGAACCCCGCTTGATAGTGTGCTCAAGTGTATATAAAGAAAGAGGAAAAAAAGGTACTGAGTAAAATCTTTTGTGTGTCTAACAGTGTTTTGTGTGTGTTTTAAAAAAAATTGTTTTGGACTGATAAACGGCTTAGCCATCTAGTGTTTAGTAAGGGAATCTTCCAAATGTTTAGTTAGCACTCCAACAAGGAGTTAGGTTTTTGTTTTGGTTTGTTTATTAAAAATTAACACATAAGCGCTTTAAAACCTCCAGTTTGTGTGTTCTGGGTCTGTTTGAAAGGGGCAACGAACCAGAGAGAGTTGCAGCTTGTTTACAGTACATACATACATACATAATTACAGTCGGTACTTGTATATACGATACCCAGATACACGTTTGTCGCATTTTACTGTCCTTTTATTAAGAATAAAATCAATTGCCATGTTTTAAATATATATATATATATATGATATAATGTGTGTGTGTGTGTAATAAATTAATGTACTTACTTGTCACACACGGTTTCCAACAGTTTTGATATAAAATTTTATAGGGTCGGATATGGGAGTACTGACTGTGTGCATTATATATATATATATATATATATATATATATATATATATATATATATATATATATATATATACTATATGTTAAGGGCATTTCAGAATGACACGCTTGCCTTTCTGTCCCATGAGATTCTGACTCACAGCGCGGATGGCCTTCCATAGCGATCACTATGCGTGCATGTGCATAATCTGGTGTTGATCCTGTGTTTGAGCTTTTTATATACTGTTGTTTTTGTGTATTCGATTATCCAAACTCTGGTCCCTTACATTACTAAGAATAAAAGGCAAATGCGTGTACAAGCAGACAGCATAACAGTGTAAGCCGGTAAAGTTTAGCCAGGTTCACAAAATGTACAATGTCCAAGACGAGATTTCTTCGTTCAATACCCTATTTCCTTAGGCACAAGTTTTTCCTTTTGTTCACTGAATTAAAATACATAACTCCAATGAGCAGCAAAGGTCACAGCATGTAGCTCTTCCAATTAAAGCAACAGTAGCATAATATTGCGCAAACCACCAAATAATCATTTTTGCTGTAGTGTATTCAGAATAAAATAAAATCTTTTAGCAACCTAAATATTCTACATCTGTTTAATTCTAACAAGTAATATTTATAAAATAATCTTAATAGTGTAAATATTGTAACCTGAGACAAAACAATAGAAAATACATTCCAACATTACAATACTTTAACATTACTAATTACAGTACTGACATCAAAGTACTGATGAATCTAAGTCACGTTACTTTGTTTCTTCAATAACCTGTAAATAATTCAAAACAAAGATAACTGGTTGTAGATGTTTTATATTGATATTGCAGTCCAGAGTTAAAAAAGAACTCCTTTCCAACTCCAAGTATCTTGCCTTTTCTTATTAGTCACTGTGTTGTTCTGCTTAACATTTAGTGTACAGTCTTTATATTCATCATAATGTTAAATTACCTTTCTAATTTCGATGTTACCCAAGTTTGGTTTACTTCTTTTAGCACTTGCTATATAATTTATTTTATTTCAGTTCACACATTCATAGTTCACCGGTGAAGCTGTTTCACGACTGGCTAGCAATAGCTGCAGAAGCTGCTGTGTACAGTCTTTACAGCGGAACTCAACATTAGCAGGGATCTTAACATTAGCTGAAAACAAGGCAATAAAATTGGCAACATTTTTAAACAGAATATGATTACTGTAGAATGTTGCTATTACAAGCATTACATAATTAATTAGGGTCCTTACGTATAATATGCAAATAACAACAGGTTTAAGACTGACAAAACACGTGTTAAGCGTCAGCATTAAAAAAATAAAAGAAAGACGTGTTTGCTTCTACTACTTTTTTTTATTTTTTATTTTCGTGTAATTGTGTATTTGACTACACTGACCCTAAACCATCCATATGGTAACAGCTTGGTTGCAGGTTTGCTTGTGAAAAAATGAGTATCATTTGTACACATACATTTCAAATCTTCTTTTTTTTTTTTTTTTTTTTATAAATTTAGTCGTCGCCAATTTTTTACCCCGGTTTTCTCCCCAATTTAGTATGCCCAATTATTAACTGTATCCTCGGCTCACCACTCGCAACCCCTCCGCCGACTTGGGAAACGGCGGCTGGAACACGCGTCCTCCGAAACGTGCTGCCAAGCCGTCATTTTTCGCACAGCAGATCCACAGCAATGCCACCAGACCTATAGTGCCGGAGGACAACACAGATCTGGCGGCTCCACTGCAGAACCACAGGCGCCCTATCGGCCACAGGGGTCGCTGATGGGCGGTGAGCCGTGGATTCCCCTGCCGACCTAAGCCCTCCCTACCCGGGCAGCGCTCAGCCAATTGTGCGCCGCCCTCTAGGAACTCCCGGTCACGATCGGCTGTGACATGGCCTGGATTCGAACCTGCGATCTCCAGGCTATAGGGCACATCCTGCACTCCGCGCGGAGCGCCTTTACTGGATGCGCCACTTGGGAGCCCCACACATTTCAAATCTTGAATACAGTATTTTCATTTTCCAACAAGCACACAAATGTATGCATGTTAAATGGCTGAAGTAACATATATTGAAAGGCTTCGTTAGCCACATTCTTTTGAGACGTGGGCTCTCTTTGGTTACCGTACACAGTTAGAAACATACTGAAAATAAAAACCATCATGAAAAAATATATAAATACATTGGGCCAGATCAAATTGCCTCCAGGCCAGTAAAAACACTAGCGCCGTGGCCCAAGGGGCCAGTAGTTAAAAATCTAAACATCTCACTGAAGAGGTCCATCCATTAAATTTTATAATACATGGATACCCTTGTGATGCTAATATTAAAGAAGACGAGGTTCAGCAGTACAGTTTTTTAAACATAGTGTTTCAGTGCTGTACAGCTGTTCTATGTCGTTATCTGTTAGTGCTTCAGCTTTATTTGCATGATTGCCCTTTAACCTTGTTTTAATTTCCCGTTCCTCCCCAGTTTCTCTCAGATACGACTGTACCAGCTTTACATCATTTTTTTTTTTTTTTAACGTAGTCTAATTTTGTTGATCATTAATGAACATTTCTGTACTGTGGGTGTTGTCATGTGAATGAAAACGAGACATTTTGTGTTTGAATTGAAAGTGATGGTCTCGAGGAGTCGAATGGGTCAAAGTTCAAGTATATTTTCCTCTAGAGGAATTATCACTTTTTGACGTCACTACTGTGGTGTTATGCCTTTTTTTTCAAATGGCTCAGGATGCAAATATAGCCTTCATCCATGTATTATATATACATACATACATACATACAAAAAATAAATGAAAAAGTGGCAATTTAAAAAATGTATAAGCGTACTATACTGATTCTAGTATGTCTTATTAAAAAGTAGAAGAAAGCAAATATTTTTTTGTTTGAATTGCTATAGGGTCGGAAGCAGTTCAAGCAGTGTTACAAATTATATACAATTCATGTTGGTTTGCTATGATTTCAATCAATATTCATCACATTGTTCTCACCCTCTTTAAACAAAACAGCTGTATTTACATTTAAGCCTATGCCATTTTTGTTGATCTGACCAAAACAGGCCAGTTTTTCTTTTTTAAAGACTTACCCAATGAGATCACCTACTCCTGTTTTCTTCTTTTATTTTAACTATTAAACAAATCACCAATTGCCTTGTTCTAAGCAAATGTAATTTTACCAGATGTTACTGTAACGTAAGTATACACCATTGTAAGTACTACATCAGTCTAAATATTCATCATATAGAGTTTCAGTTGTGTACTGTTTTTATTGTTGAGTCCAGGCAAAGCATTGTCAACAGGATATCATCCCTTGGTTTATTCATTTTGGAAGCTTGCGAAAGGGTGCCAACTCTTGTTGATTAGAAATGCCAACTCTTGTTGATTAGAAATCCATATTGTTTAGTGCATTTAGAAGCAAGGACCCCTCCTATAATTTATACTGACACCTGACTGATGTGTTAATTAAATCCTTGGCGAGGGATATGTACTGTCTGATCCTGACATACAAGCTTGAATCATGGTAAATGTCTGCAGTATGGCTGAGAATTTGTAAAGCTTTACAGTAATAAATATATTATAGGAACGGGGTTCTTCTGGAAGTTTTTTTTTTTTTTTAAATTGTGGTTTTAGTCAGAATTATTTTCCCCTTTTTGCCTTTTTACAGGTCTCTTAAATTTGTATGATATTTGCGGTTATTTTGCTGATGTAGCTGATGCCTTTGTTAAATATGGTGAAACTGAATGTGATCATTAAAGCTGGAGAGCTGTTTCTGAATTGAGGTCAAATACCTTAACACATGTGAAAAAATTAATTAAACACAATATTTGACTAATTAGAACCACTCAGAATGATGGCAAACATCACAAACATGTAAGACGGTAAAAAGACATCCCTAGGTATAATCAACCATTTTGCTTCTATATCAAATCTGTTTAGTATCAAATATTGGGTTTATCTTTATTTCATTGCAAGGGGCCTGTCCACTTCAATTACACCCTCTCTTGGTGAAGAGGTAGGAAAGGCTTTTTGTTTAAACAGGCCTATTGTGTTTCTTTTGTTTGATACAATAAGGTACTTTCCCTTACCCCCACCCCCTCTCGCCCTCATTTGTTTACTTTGTTCTCTCCAGTAATTGATACTGAGGCTGAAGTTTCATAACAGATTGCTCTAAAAACAAGGAACCCTACCATACCTGAATTTTACAAATTAATATTGGATTGACTTTCACCATGTGGTGGCTTTCTTTTTCAATGTTTTAAAGCAGTGGTTTAGTATTATGAACATCAATTAAGGGAGGAATGCCATCTGCATTGTCATGACATTAGTATATCGTTACACCCCTAACATCAGCTGCTTAAAATGTCAACTGGTGATATTATCTGTGTTTTATATGGCATATGTACAAACACTCATGTCCTTTGTATAATTTTTATACTTTCCTTTTTTCTTCTTCTTAAGAGCATTGCTAATCCCTCAGCTTCGTTCCTTAGAGTTGAGGCAGACACCTTTATACCAGTCCAACAAACAGTAAGTACAAGCTCATACTGGTGATACGTTTAAAGCTTTTCTGTTGTAAACAGAGTTCTTGTTACTTTTTCAATTGAAATTGATTTAGTTTTTATTGCGCTTTTCTGTCTGAATTTGTGGCAAAAGGCCAGACATGTACTAGGATTTGCTACCAAAATGAGGACAGGTGTAAGAGGATTGTCAGGTGAGTTGAGAAGTAACTGGGAAGTAAACTGCAGTATTCCTATTCTCAAAACCATAAAATGTTTCACAGTTTTATTTAATCTTGCTGCCAAAAGTAGCCATAAGACAAATTTTAAAATATGTTGAAACTTTTGTTTTTGCTGTTGTCACATGCTCTGTAAAATCTAGCTTCTTGTTTGGATTTTTTGTAAACTGTGAAACACCATGACTCAGATTTCCCTGCTTTGATTACAGGAGGCGTTTAGAAAAATGTTAACAACCCATAACAAAAACAGAAAACCAAGAAAGACTTTTTAATAACTGTGCATACATTCAAGACTTCTTTTAGCCTGTGTTATCCAGAAAAAGGATTACATTAAGTAATAATATTCAACTTGGAAAATCTCCATCAATTGGCAGTCTCAGAGGAAGGACTAAGATTTTAATAGGATGATGGTTAAACAGTTGTCTCACTCCTTGTAAGGCAGGGAAAGTGGCAACATGAGAAAGCATGCACAGCTTACTCCTCAAACAAATCTGCTTTTGCTATAGTTTTACATTCAGATTTTGTACAAATTGTAAACATCATGCTGGAAAATAGAAACAAAATGTTTACTGCTTTCCAAAAAATTTTCAGCACTGTGTGCCAGTAAAGGGTTAACTGCACTAGTAAATTGAAAACAACACATTTGGCACAGAAGGTAGTGTCAGAATTCTAAGAACGTGTGTGTGCTGAGAGCTTTTTAATCTTACTTTCACAAGTGTAATCACTCATAGAACGCATTGCAGCTGTTTGAATGCTAATCTTAGCATTGTGGAAGGTTGTTAACTATTTCTGCAATCCCGCAGTCCTTTATCTCACTGATCCTGCTGTGCTCCCACCACCCCGAATCCCATTCGCACAACCCTAGACAGCCTCAGCTATTACCAGAAGAGCAGCTTTGGTTTCAGCTGCTTTACTGCAGGAGGAAGTGAATGTTGGGGGTTTCTCTCTGTGGCACTGTTCTGATAAAGCTGTTGTTCTCTTATCTCTCCCCTAGGTTGTGGCACTCTATGACTACACAGCGAATCGATCTGATGAGCTAACCATACATCGCGGTGAAATTATCCAAGTGTTGTACAAAGATAATGATAACTGGTGGTTTGGTCGCCTGGCAAATGGACAGCAAGGCTATTTCCCAGCTAATTATGTGGCTGATGAAAGTAAGTAATTCAAAAGTTTCATATTAGCGAATGCACCCTCTGCAGACAGAGTGGTTTTGTGTCATTTGTAAAACCATATTTGCATGGTTTGTTTTAGGAGGGTTTGAAGAGGAGCTGTCTCACACACTAGAATCAAATCCTGCTCTGTCCGACAAACAACATGAGACTGAAGAGAGATCCCCAACCCCAACTAAGGTAACCAAAGGAATCAAATAAATTCTTCATATTAACCCTTTATGGTCCATTGTCGGACCAGGTCCCACATTGCAATTATTCCTATCAGGTCCATTGTCGGACCCTGTCCGACATCATTATAGAAACGCAAAAAATGGGTTTTAGTCGTTTTTTCTCCAGAAAAAGTCGAGAAAACCATTCAATGGCCGAGTGGGAACGACAGGAGCCGAGACAAGTCGAAAAAAAATAATAAAATAAAAAAAGGCGTATCTCATGAATAGTCATACATGGCCCTGGTATCGGATAACGGGGCGGTCGTAAGTAAACAAGCTGGCTGCCTGTGAATCAGTGCACAGAGAACACAGACATTTGCAGAGCTTTTTTGAGATGTTATAGTAATAAAATAATGACTTGGATCGCATTATTGAGGAGTTTGGTGATAAAACGAGTGATCAGGAGATGATTGATCGGTATGTACGACTTATTATTATTATTATTATTATTATTATTATTATTATTATTATTATTATTATTATTATTATTATTATTATTATTATTATTTATTTCTTGCATAGGTGAAAGTTATAGCGAACGAAAGGGTGGGGCAGGGCTGGAGATGCCTAGTGAGTGCTTTGTTGATATGCAGGGCCATTTAAACCTGTTTGACTGTGAAAAAAAAATACTTTTAAACAGTGCGTCTAAAATTAACTGCGCGTGTGAAAATAAATTAGACCTGGCGTGCCTGACGTGCATTTAATAAATGGACCGCAAAGGGTTAATGCACAAGTGTCCTGACTCCTGACCCTATTGGAATTGAAGACTTGGATTTTCACCCATGTACAATTCAGCCCTAAGTTACTAAAACTGGGTGGGTGGTGAACAGAAGGGTATTATTAAGTGTTAGCAGATGCCACTGTATTGACATAGTAGACACTAATTGTGTTTTGAGGGACATTTCTAGGGCTACAACAGGTTCCTTATTTAGTTATTTATTTTTTACTATGCCCATTCTGAGCAACAAGTACAAACAAAGTTCTGTAACGACTATGACAAATGTTCCTAGTAATTTTGCTATTACTCGTATTCAGGGGAAAAAAATGTACATTGAATCAGCGCTTGGTTCCAGTAGAGTAGTAACAATTGTAAATCTCAAGTCTAGATATAAAGAGCCAATCCAGGGGGGAAGGAAGTGGAACCATCGGCACAGCAAAACATTTATGCTCCATTATTGTTTCAGAGCAGAGCTGCAATCATAGAATTCTTACATACATCCACTTTGAAAAAGGGATTTCCCAATGACATACGTTCAAAAAACACACATTTATTTAAAAATATTTTCTTTTGGTTCATATTAGGTTTATTTGGGGATTTTGTCTCTGATGTACTGGATGCGGCCAAAATCAATGTTGTGGGTCTCGTAAACATGTTAGTCTGGTGTTTTTTGTTTTTTGTTTTTGCATGCTGTAGAAAAGAACAAAAGTAAGATATATTTTATATAGTTGCCTGTGATGTTAAAAAAAAAAAATATATATATATATATATATATATTGTAAAAGAATCGCCCTCACCGCGGTTCGTTGCCCCTTTAAAAACACCGACCCAACACACAGAAATGGATTTTTGAAAGCGCGGTTGCGCAATTTTTAATAAACACAAAAACAAAATAAACAAAACCAACACCTAGCTCTTCTTTGAGCAATAACTAAAACAAAACAGGAACCTAAAACTAAAAGACAGGACAGCTAAGCTGTTTACCTGTAACAAAAACAAAACAAACAGAACAGCACACACAGAAAAGGATTCACTCTACCTTTTCCCTTTGAAATTACGGCTGTACCCCCACACCAGCACAGTCGGGCTTCTACCCTCTTCAGCAGCCGCCCTGAGCAGACTACCTGCTCCCCTTATAAACCCTGCACCTGGCTCTAATTTTCAATCATAGCCAGGTGCAGGTAATGATTAACAATAAAACAATTAACAAAACAATTCAACAGTTAAACAAAACAAACCCAAAATGTGCCTATGCACATGTTTTCCTGCAGGGGGAATTTAACCCCCTCCCTGCTGTGTTACAATATATAAAATAACCTTGCGTCGCAGTGTCTTTTTAAATGCAGTCTTCCTTTCCTTGTAGTTAAATTACAACAAGGTGTTTTTTTCGTGGGGTTCTCTTTCAAATACAAAATGTTAGCATTACCAAATGGGTATCTACCTCTTAAAGACCCGAAAGCTGAACAAGATATATCAAAGCCGCTCAACAAGCCTGTGACAGTCATGGCCCGCCCCCGAGGACATAAAAACACTGCGGTCCCAGACCTCAACACCACTTTTCCTTTCAAAAACTGGCCTGACAGGAGGAGCCTATCAGATAAGTACTACCTGTATAATTTTCGCTAATTGTTAATTAATTATAGCAGTGCTATGCAGGACCAAGAGGCTGCTTCGATTGTGGATGCTTGCAATCCCTCCCACAGCATCGATGCCATTTTGGTGGCAGCTCTGCATCACCATTACAAGGGCTGTTAGTTAATTCTAACAAGCAGGCTTCCCTCAGTCTCGTGTGAGTACTGACCGAGTGGTTTTGCCAGTAGCTTGCACAGGTGGGCATCCCAGTACAGTGCTACCTGCGGTAACTGCGTATCGAGGTCACCAACTCGCTCCATTCCTGTGTCCGGTACCAGTTCGGTATTGTTTGGGTCTTGAACAGCCCTGTTGCAGTCTTCAAACAGACTGAGGTAGCACCTGTACAGTGTTAATGTACACTGCAGTGTTAATGTACACTGCACAAAGGAGCTGGTGCACTTTCTTCCCAAGCGACCACCCCCAGTGCACAAACCAGCGGCACACTGGCACCCTAGTCCCTAGCAGCCTCCAATGCCAGGGGTGGTGTTCAGAATCGGCTTGCGGCTGCTCGCCATGGAGGCTGCAATAAGTTCCACCCAGGGGATGCAGAGGTAAAAGCCTCAGGTCAAGTCACAAGCTGGGCAGCAGCCCTAGGGGTTTGATGCGACAGGGAGCATCTTGAGTATTGGCGTCCGTGAACCACGGTCATCTGGGTGCTTACTACTTGTTCAGACTGGCTACTCACTGCAGTTCAAGCACAGTCGTCCTCCCTTTCGGGGTGTGATTGTAACTTCAGTCACGGACCAACAGGGCGCCACGGTGGTGTCTCAGGAGGTAGCAGCTCTGCTGCAAAACCAGATTATTTGCATGATAGACCCCCTCCAGTTGGGGGAAGGGTTTTACTCCAGGTACTTCCTAGTGTCCAAGCGAGATGGTGGCCTCAGACCGATCCTCGACCTCAGACAGGTCAACCTGTGTCTGAGCCAAAGGAGGTTCAAAGTGTTGACAATGCAACAGCTGTTGCAGTTAGGCCAGGCAACTGGTTCATCATGGTGGACCTCAAAGACGCCTGTGCCACATCCCATTAAAACCAGCGCACAGGAAGTACCTGTGGTTCCCCTTTCAAAGAACAGTGTACGAGTTCCAGGTCTTGCCATTTGGCCTCTCTCTAGCTCCCCGTGCCTTTTCGGTGCATGGAAGCTTATCATGGCCCCATTGAGACTCAAGGCTTCAGAGTACTCAATTAGTTGGACATCTGACTCATTTGTGCCCAGTCTCCAGCACAGGAAAACGCCCACACGGAACTTCAACAGTTGGGCCTTACAGTGAATCATGTGAAGAGCCAGCTCACGACTTCTCAGACAGCCTCCTATCTAGGAGTGTGCTTGGACTCCAGGTCCATGCTGTCTACTCTGTCGGATAGCAGAATGCAAAGAATAATCGTGAAGTTCCTGAAACTTCTGGGCTTGATGGCAGCAGCTTCATAGACCCTACCTTTGGGTCTCCTGCTCATGCGCCCTCTGCAGGCATGGTTTAACAGCAGGGTTTTTCAGCCCGCGTTGAACCGAGACCACCTATTGACTCATCACTGTTTAAAAGGCAGACTCTTGCTGGAAACAGCCGGCCCATCTACTCCTCCTGGGGCGCAGGGGGTGTGGAACCCTCCTTGGCAGGGTCTCCAGCATTTATTTGCAGAAGTTTCAAGGGAGGCATGTGCTTGTCCATACAGACAGCACAACAGTGGTGGCTTACATCAACCACCAGGATGGCCTCGGGTCGCCCACTCTTCATCTGCCCGGGGTGATAAACTGCGACCTGCTCAGTCAGGCACGGGGGACCTTATGGCATCCTGACCCATCAAGCTTGCAGCTCTGTCTAGTCCCTGAAAGGCTGCATTTGAGCAGTCTCAGCCTGTCCAATAGGGTTATTGACACCCTACAAAATGCCAGAGCAGTGTCCACCCAGTACAAGTACAAGTGGAGCGTCTTTCAGATGTGGTGTGTGCCTGGTGGGTTCGACCCCACGACTTGTCCCATGGCCCATTATAATTTCAGACACATTTGTCCGATGACACAATTGCACACAACGTTGTGACAAGTATGTTATTTTTGTTTTCAAATTAGCATAAACACCTTTGTCAGACTTCATACAATCAACCAAAACAGCAGTTTGTCCGGTCTGTAGTTTTTTTTTTTGTTTTGTTTTTTGTTTTTTTTCCAGCGACCAGAATGCATTCAGCAACTATGAAGAATTACCTCATAGCGTACTAAATCACCCAAACAAACCAAACATTTACTTTAGTGAAATATCTGTGTGACAGTCTCAGGCATGACAAACCGATCAAAATGTATTTCACTTAAGTCCCTAACCAATAGAGTTGAGTTTTTGGATGCGGTGCAGCATTTCAGTATCTATGGTTGCAGTGTTTACTCGAGATTACCGTAGACAAGGGCTTCTCAAACTCGGTCCTGGGGACCCCCTGTGGCTGTTGGTTTTCATTCCAACCGAGCTCTCAATTACTTAACTAGACCCTTAATTGAACTGTTAATTTGCTTAATTAGACCTTTTTTCTTGTTTTCAGCTCTTGAACAGTTGCATATTGTTGAAAAAAGAGCTGAAAAAAAGTAAAAAGGAAGGTCTAATTAAGCAAATTATTAGTTAAGTTAAGGGTCTAGTTAAGTAATTGAGAGCTCTGTTGGAATGAAAACCAGCAGCCACAGGGGGTCCCCAGAACCGGGTTTGAGAAGCCCTGCCGTAGACCATGACATCAAAGCGCAATGCTTTACCGGAGAGCTTTCTAAATCGTTTTGCAAGACCCAGAAAGCTTACTGATCCATAAGAAATTTAATATTTCTTTTATAGAAGATGTTGATGGAATGAATGCCAGAAGGAGAAGAATATCTCCTGGATTATGAACTTCTTCACACAGATAGTGAAGATTCTGAAGTAGATTAGCCTGGGAACATTCAAGTTTTGCTTGTTTATTTTTCAATACATGTTCGTTATGTGAAATAAGCCCTGGTTATAAATATACTAATGTGTATATAGATAGTAACTTGTACAATTGTTTAGTGTAGACTAGTGTGTTACACTTAGAATAATTCATTAGTTAACGTTGCTGTTGTTAGTGTTACGCATTTACTTATTTATTTTTTTACATTATTGGTTCCTTTTTTCATTTTGTCATTTTATGAATTTGGTCCACTGTAGTATATTACTTGTATAGCTATTAATTGGTTATTATAATGTAGTATTTATTTATTTATTTATTTATATTGAAAAGATGCTGTTTAAACATTTGATGGGCAAAGTGCACTTTTTAAGCATTGTTCTGAAAAAAAAGTTTTGAATTATTTTATTTTTTTATTTTTTTTAAATGTTTGCTGTTGCTCAGACATTCATATTTTTAAGCAAAGCTACCTGTAAAAAAAATGGCGCTACAGTTATGTATTTCTTACAAAATGATCAGACTACTCATGTCTTCCTCCAGACATGTCCGGTTTAGCAAGGGACTACTGATTTATGAAAACCTTTTTGAGAGAAAAATATTTGTCACTTCTGCACGGTTCTCCTAATGTCGGCATTAAACAAAGTAATTTGAGAAAAGACTGAATATGGGGCAGCAGTGTGGAGTAGCGGTTAGGGCTCTGGACTCTTGTGGGTTCAATCGCAGGTGGGGGACACTGCTGCTGTACCCTTGAGCAAGGTCATTTAACTAGATTGCTCCAGTAAAAAAAAAAAAAACTGTATAAATGGGTAATTGTATGTAAAAAAAATGTGATATCTTGTAACAATTGTGAGTCTGCCAAGAAATAAATAATGATAATAATAATATAGTTTACTATTTTTGTGTTTTGTCCAGTTCAGTAAGATTTTGGTGTCCTGACTAAACTGACTAAATTTTCTACCAGTTTCTCGCACTGTCCATGTAGTTTAGGATTACGAGATTTCCACAGTGAAAAACTGGGAGTTTTTTTTTGTTTCTTTAATTTACTGACACCATAGCAACTCTGAAGCCAAGAGTAACAGTATATACAATAACACAATAATAGTTTAAAAATGAAACATCGGGTGAATGTATTGCATATGATAACAACTCATTATTTTCTTTTATATTGTCATATAGTCAAAACATGTTAAATGTATAAAAAAAATAGATCAGCTTTTACCATTTAAACATATGGTATACACATAAATAAGAATGATTAAACAAATCCATAAGATTGTTTGTTTATTTTTGAATGGCGCTAACACACAACCTAATGCATTACTCTGCTATTAACTTGCTGAGCACACTGATACAGTTTTGTACTAAAGAAAAAAAAAATACATTTTACAATTTTACTCTTTCTGACCGGGACCAAAAATGAAGGCTGAAAACTGTGACTATCTCAATTTTCCCAAGAAGCCTGGTAACCTTAATGTAGTTCCCCCAAGACATTGTTTGTTTATGTCCGAGTCAGGTTACCTTGTATAGTTTATTTCCCATGTGCAGAAGTCCAGAGTCCAGCTGTTTTTCACATTGAGGTTTAGCAAGCGAACCAGACTCGGTGCGTTTGCCAAACGGACCAGGTCCACCTCTTTAGGTGGACCCGGTACAGTTTGTTTCCCAAGCAGATTTTGTTGTTCACACTTAACACCAAACGTACCAAACCGTACCGAGTGCAGATCAAACCCTCTAAATGGACCCAGTGTGAACACAGCCTAAGAAAGCTGCATGATAGCTGTAGTTGTGCAAGGCCAAAGTGGAACTCAGACAGAAACATTTCAATGTACCCTCCCATATTTTAATAATAATTAGGTTATTTCCATTTGGAAGGAGAATTCCTCTGGCTAAAAGAAAACTACATGGAAACCCACACTACCCAAAAGGTACTACCAAAATAGTGTGAGAAAAAGGTGAGACTTATTTTTCTTTTTCCATGGAAAACTGGCCATGCAAAGCCACACATTCAGATAAATGCTTTGAATAAATGATTGAAAGAAATAAAGAACTGACAGAGAAAGAATGAATCTTGGTTATAAATCTCCCTCCCGACCTGTGAGGGCATTGTGTAAAGGGAACAGAGTGCTCTGGACTGGATAGCCTGACAATTAATTCCCAAGGTTAGGTGGAAGTTGGCCATCTAGAAAGGGGGTGGAGCTACTGTACACGAGAAAGGAAGAGATGTGGCAACCTTGGATTGGAGAGAAACGGTTGCACTTGTTAACTAGGGGGGCGTGACTGACGGTATATAAGGGGACATAGCAAGGTGATCTGTTCCTTTGTTTATAGTTAAGCTGAACTGGAAGGAGTACTGTGAATTACCATGAGTGTTTTGTTTGTTTTTGTCATGTCTAAAATCTACTTGTTTGTTATTATTAGACGGCTAACACGATCCGGAGCTGTCGCTTAAGGCCAGCACTAAACCCGGACAACATTGCACCATTGTACACGGATAAATTGTATTACACCACAAGCACTACAGCACTGACTCTGGTTTTGTGAACAGTGCAATATTCTTTGTGGTCACCAGACCAGGATTATAAAAATAAAACCTGTTTAGATTGTGAACTTTGTTGTCTGTCTTCTGTTTCATAATCACATCACCACTACACCTGCGCACTGCAAACCACTTTGCCATAAGAACATATTCAGCAAAGCACCTGAAATCATTCACTGAAATCACAGTAATAATAATAATAACTAGAGCTGCCAGACGGTTTTACGGTTTCCAAGCTCAGTACCAGTTGGAAATTTTGGCAAGCTGTAGCATTGCAGCACAAGTGTCAGCAACAGATTTAGTTTTATGGAGCAGTTTCAATTCAGAATACTGCATTAGTTCATTATTTCACGATGCTTTATAACTTTAAACACCATAGTAACCATGACCCTATCTACACACTGTAAGGAGTTATAAGCTAGTTTTACATTTTAACTTGAGAGGTCAAAGGTCGCAGACAAGGTCATTTTTGGATAGAGCACATATATTTTCCTGTATGTGTTCCATAGTAACCATTAACCTAGCTTCACTTTGTAAGGAGTTATAAGCTAGTTTTACATTTAACCAAAGATTTTGAAAGGTTTTTAAATAAATGCGTCAGGCGACCATCTTGGTTTACGCACAAACACCATTTTTGAAAAAGTAAATTTTATTGACACAGGGATGATGCTTGTCAACTTTGGAGTTAATCAACTAAACCGTGTTCAACTGAAGCGGTTTTAAATTTAAGAACAAAACGTAGGTCTGGCGGCCATCTTGTTTTGCAAAAGAACACCATTTTGCCATATTTTAATTCCATTGCCCCCAGGATGATGCCTACCAAGTTAAGAGTTAATTGGTTAAACGGTTTGCAAACAGAAGCAGTTTGATGTTTCGGCACATTTTGGCGAATTTGGTGGCAGCCATTCTGATAGTAAAATTTATCGCAGCAACTTCTCTTTGCAAACTTGAAGCAGGTTTGGTTCCTGATGAACTGTAAAGTTTCAGATCAATCGGTTCACTGGTTCCCAAGAAGAAGATTTTGAAAGGTTTTCCCAAAAAATGCATCTTGGTTGATGCAGGAGCACAGTTTTTTTTTTTTTTTGCATCTAAACTGTAATCTACACGAGATGATACCTGCCAGGTTTCATGTTGATTGGTTACACCGCGAACGAACAGGAGCAGTTTAAAGTTTTGGGAGGAAAAACGACAATAATATAAATAAATAAATCTTTACAATAACAATAGTAATTGTATACTATTGACAATAGTAGACCAAAGTGAAATAGAAGTGTTATTTTGTATTTTACACTGGGAGTAAATACTGTTCTATAAATGGTGGTGTGATATTATAATTTACTGCCCTGTAACAGTTGTAGCGCTGTTACTCTGTTTGATTTTGGTGATTTAAAAGTGGCCTAACTAACCCCATTTTTATTTTGTTATGGGTAAATTATTTTGAATTCATTTCTTCTGTGTTTTGGTTGAGAAAGTCACACCACTCCTGCTGCGTATTCAAGTGACATGTTAAACCTTACATTCAGCCTTGATCTGCATGTGCTGTTCCTATATTTGTGTAGTAAAGCTTCCCTTGACAAGACAGGAACCCCTATTTCTCTGTTTTTTTGGGAATACAAGCCCACATCAGCTGAAGATGATTATGCGCAGATGGTTACCAGTATGTTTATTCAGTCATGTTATCACAATTATTAGCATCAAATTGCAATCTTTTTGTAAATTGGGTTTTTGCAATAATTCAGTTTAACTTGGTGAGAGAGTAGAAACTGTGCAGAACATATTGCTTACTAGCCTTTACTGGTTTCCTTTTCAACTGATATTGTGGATGAATGGGGGGTATTTCAGCATTTCAGTATTACAAGTATAATAAGTAATGGTTATTGAGGCTCCTTAGTGAATTGGGGGATATATGTAAGAGTTAGTTAGTCCACATTAGATTTTAAGATTGGTGTTTTCTATAGTAGGAGTATAACGACTGTAAAAGTTGACCAAAGCCCTGCCTGGAGAGCATAAGAAAAAGGAAGTGTGGAAGTAAAAAAAAAGACATTGATATGGTCTTGGATATATACTGTATTTGTTAAGTATTATTATTGCTAATTATTATTAATAATTCATTTGTTTTCTTTTTTCATTTGTCTAGCTTACTTTATTGCAGTGGCAAACAATGTGATCAAGTGCATTTTATTGTGGCATTTCAAGCCTTTTATTTACACTATAATGAGAACATTTTTTTAAAAGTGTTATCACACAAGCTTTTTCCTATCCATGTGGTATAATCAGTCTTTGCACCTCTGTCATTCCTTTGCTTCATATTACTTAACCATAAACCCACAACACTAGTTCATCTTGTCTACTAATTTCAAAATACCCCATATACCACCCACGTGACAACATCTGTAAATGCAGCAGATTGGTTTTAAACACAGTTCGAAGTCATTTTGTTTGGTGAGTGCACACACTGTTACAAATGCTAAGTTACTAATCCTAAAGTTTTGCTTCTTATTAAGGATTGTGAAATGAAAAGATGGATTTTTTATTATATGAATATGTTACCAGTGCATGCTGTTCTGCTATTTCCAGTTTATAAATTGTTTTCCTTATAAGAATTTGTAAATGAAACCACCTTGATCAACTGTGTTTAATGCTCAGAAATGAGTTAACACTTCTTATTTTAAGACAAGGGGATGTGTAAGAAGTTTCTGCAAAGGTGTTGCACATGCTTTACCAAAGCTTGTTACACCATGAGAGCTGAATTGTTTGTTTCTGACATTTTGCTTTAACATACTACTACACTTAATAATTTTTAAGCATCCCTGTCACTGCAATTGCTAACATCTCAGACTGTAAATCTCACAGCACCCGTCTTCTGCAGAGACTAAGCACTTTGAGTTATTGTATTAATG
Source organism: Acipenser ruthenus (assembly GCF_902713425.1). NCBI lineage: Eukaryota > Metazoa > Chordata > Actinopteri > Acipenseriformes > Acipenseridae > Acipenser > Acipenser ruthenus. The sequence goes on along the minus strand of NC_081193.1, from coordinate 39,311,194 downwards.
TTTAGCAGATCATCATCTGTGTTGCCAATAATATAAATGTTAAATACCAATACTGGCCCTATAAACGTCTTTATAGTTGGTACACTGCTGTATTCTTTTTCTCTTAATACATTTCCATTGCAGGTTGTGTCCAATATAAATTAAGCATTTCACTGCCACAGTTTCAATCTCTAGACTTTCTTTCACATATGCATTTTACTTCCATGTTTACAAACCATTCAATATGATATGATTTGCCCCTTTGATTGATTCAGATTTTATTTATAAGAACTCTCATTTCTATTTTCTCTTTTTTATAAACTGTTCCAAACTCAACTTGTCACTTGTTTTAGTCACAGTGATTCATGTTAATTTGTGTTATGTAAATCTGTGTTAATACAGTGTAGTATAGGTGCATCAGATTCAGAACATCACTGCTTTGGTGATAAATGCTATCAGGAAAGAAAAAGGACTGCTTAAATGAATAGATTTTCTCAACTTATTCTGTTTACTGAGTCTAAAAATTGATCATATGTATGAAATTGGATAGCAATTTAGGATAGCATAGTAAGCAGAATCAGATTTAGGCTAAATAAACAGGTTTCACTCAAGGGAGTTTTAGGTTGTTGCTGATACATTATTACTGAATTACTCATTTCACTGCTGTTTGCTGTTTTTTATTTTTTTCTGTTTTTAACAGATAGTTTTTTTTGTTTTGTTTTGTTTTTTAAATGTGACCACACTAGAACAGACACTTCATAGCCAACAGACACAGCTTTTTTAAAAGGGTGGATGAGCTCTTTATACAGGAAGCCAGTGGGTTTTTACATACCTGAACACAGAGAAAGTGCTAGCCCCATTGTCTTCCTTTTCACTAAATATTATACTGCCTTTGTTATTCTGCAGATGTCAGCCGTCATCAGCAAGTCAGGGAAATTCAAAATCATCTCGGAGAATGACACAGATACAGAGTCCCCTGTGATCCTGTAAGTAACAGTGAAAACTTGTATTCAAAATTTTCCACTTTTAGAGTTTGTAGTCTATGACATGATATGTTAATTTTCATTGAGGAGAAATATACTTTTATAACCTTTTTATACCCATCAGGGATATAAAATATTATGGGCTATTCACCAAAGAGATAAGAATTCTTATCTCAGAATATGCAGGTGTTTTGTTATCTGTTCCTAGTAAAATGTATATCTACATATTTTTTGTTGTCACAATAAGTATTTCCTCCCCTGCATGAATATGTATTTATGTAAAGCAGGGTTTGTAGTATTGAAAATGTGACAATTTTTACAACTTACATTGTGCCACACCTGTAGAAAGCATGAGTTGCTGGTCAGCCTCCACCTGCAGCAACAACTGCTGGTAGTTCCCCTCCCCCCCCCCATCTCTTTTGATTAAAACAACAAAAACTCAATCCATCGCCAGGAACCCCACAGTTCATCCAGATGTAAGCCACATCAGACCTTACTCTTAACTGCCTCATATAATGTTTTTTTTTTTCTATGTTAATATAGCCAGTTTCCTACACACACACACACACACACACAAAATATAGTAGTTGCTAAATTTGAAAAACATGATTGTGATTTTAAAGTCACATTCCAGGACACATAGAAGTTTTTAAATTGACACATCTCTCATGATGTATGGCAATTGTCTTACTTATCATCAGGGACATCATGTGTCCCCTCAAATCCAGCCAACGCTAGTGGGTGTAGTTTTATAGGATTGGTTTCTGATTTGTTTTATTTGCTTTTGTTAATGTGGTCTGTTATCTATGTGAAAAAGTAAACAAAACAAGTGGCATTGATTTTATTTTTGTGTATATTTTGTTTAAATTATATAGCTGTTTCTAGTAAAGTATACAGTACTTAAAAATAAAAATATTTACCGTCTTCCCTCAGCCTTCATTAAATCTACATGTTTTATATCAAACACTGGAATAAAAAAAAGTGATGTTAAAAATATATGAAGTACATCACATTTCTTTTGTAGCATCCAGAAAAAGAAGAAGAAGAAAAAGGCAGTGGGAAGTGGATCTGAAGCTCCTGTCCTAGCTCCTGAACCGTTACAGCCTACAGATGTAGTGGAACAATCTTCCACAGAAGTTGTGAGAAAGAAGAAACTTAAGGCACCTCACAAACACTCTGATGCAAGCGGGGAAACCAATGTTGCCTTCGAACCCGATTTTTAGCAAAAAAATAGCCATTGCCCTCCAGTTTAAATAACTTTTTGTTTTGCAATTAATTATGTTTTGTTTGTATAGCAGTATCAGCAACATACGCTACACACACCTGTGGTATTTGAGCAGGAATAATTTCAATGTTTCTGTAGCATGTCAAACATGGTAAAGTGTGCTAATGGATACCTGTAGGAACTGGCTTTTGTTAGTGTTACAGCATTCAAAGATTAGGTTGAACCTATTTGAGAAACCTCCTTAGAAAAACACTAGTTTATTTATGTAGGGATGATTGTTTTTTATGTCTGTTGTCTTGCCAAAAGCCTACCTGCAGTTCCTTTGTTCATTAACATGTGCAGAGAAAAGTTCACAAAAAAGCAGTTCTCATTACCAAACGCATGGCATTGTTTGGGGTACATGTGGAATTTATTTTAATTTGACTTAATATCGCTTTTTTAAAGTGGCTATTAATATATGTAAATTGTTGTTTTCTGTAGAGTGTTTATTTTGTTGGATTTGCATTTAAAACTTAATTCAGTGTATTTTATATAATTTGTATAATGTATTTTATTTACAAGATTTATTGAAGGATACCTGGATGATCATTTTGTACACTTGAGTGTTTTATAAGTATTCATGAAGAAATTACCCCTGCCTAATACATTATGTTGTATTAGATGCCAGTTAACTACATGCCACATGCTTCATTTTGGCATCTTGCACATTTTATGTAAAACAGTTTGTATAAAAAAGTGCAAAGAAAAAAGAATTTGACTTGTCACATCATTTAACTATAGGTATAAATAATTACAGAGAGAATAATTATTGTGGCCTTTGTTAATATGAAATAACTTTCTTAACTGGAACTAGTACATCAGTGAGAGAACCCATGTTCATCATGCTCATCTGAACATCTAAGACCTTGTTCCAGTTTAGCAAGTAAGCAAAGACACCCAGGAGGGGCCTTTCTGTATTGAGCACTATAGCTAAAGTAGAGCTGGCCCTTTAAACAACTCTATTCATTTGTATAGCACATACTGTACAAACATGAACGCACTCTTCTCTAGGCAACAGAACATGAAAAAATGCTTTTTATTGTTATATCCTACATGGTTACAAATAATAGTTTTGTATTATAAGGCCTGTGTTGATCCTTTAAAATGTATTTTTCAAAAATGGTATAATGAAAGTTTCTAGCAAAAAAAAAAAAAAAAAAAATTCTTAGAGCACTGAAAAGTGTATTTGTATGTACGTATTACAGTATTAAACTTCAAGGGAGATGTGGAAGTGTTTTTTAATCTATTGAAATTTATATATGTGTAAGAATGGCTTAAGATTACTACTTACTGATAGAAATCGGAAAAAGGCTAATCTATCAGTGAGACAGTAAGAAACCTTAAGCGAATAAGCTTGTGTTAAAGAAAATATATGATCACTGTTGATTAAAAGGTATAAAATCATCCTGTTGTAATTCTTCATGACGTTCACATTCCTTGGTTTGCCTGCACTTCATGTTAAAAGAAAATCTAATGCCCAACAATTTTTTTCATGGCTATAACAGTCATTGTTGTCATTTATGTACCATAAAATGAGGTAATATTGGACAATTTTGACACATTTTTTGTAATGATATTTTGGAACTAAGTGTGTGATATATTTACAGATGTACCTGGGGGCTACATGAGAGTGTATAAGCATAAATCCTATCGCGTGACTAAAGGTCTTTTTTTGATTGAAAATCTGTCCAGTGTTCCAGGGCTTAGTGAAGACATCGGACATACTTTCAAAAACTTGAAATAAATTATTTATTCTTTAGTAGACAACTGAAGAAGTTACAAACAAATAAATAAATAATTACCTAGTGAAGTTTAACGCCACAGAAAAATAACAAAACTTTCAGTTTTTGCTCAAAAATGTTTGTTTTGCGAGGACTTTCAACTCCTGCACTACCTTTTTAATGCTTGTTTCCCCTTTTTGAACAGTCATTGAACATTGAGCCTTACGGGCCTTCATCAAACTGAACACCTTCTTTTTTTGTAGAGGAACAGGAAGTTTCTTTTCAACTCTCCATTTCAATGTCATCAATGTCCTCCTGACATGTTAAGGACTCTTCCCACAAAGTGTTTCTGGCTCTTCTCTGTGTATTTCACTACCAGCCTGTCACCTTTTCTTCTGTCTAAAGCAGTGGTTTTCAAACTTTTTAGGCCCTGTACCCCCATCTGAGATAGGGTCATAATATACTATAAAACTGGATTTCTTTTTGCGGCAACTTAATTTCGCTAATGGCCCTCAAGGAACATTTTTGGCCTGCTAGATTGCATAACTCAAAATCACAATCCTAGTGTTTAAAAATCCATAAATACTTTTATTGGCATATCAAAATAAAGTACAGTACCTTCTATTTTGGCTCATGTTGAAGGGTCATACACATTATAATGTCCTTTTTTACATGGTTCAGTGACCTCAATAACTTCTTCAGATGCCTTTTCTTCTGCATTTGAGGCAGGAGTTCCTGGGTTGTTTTTAAATTCCTGAGTTCCTGGGTTGTTTTTAAATTCCTGAGTTCCTGGGTTGTTTTAATACAGTACTGTATTAAAAAAAAAATTAACGGTTCTGTACCCAGTAATCTTTGGGACCAGCACCATGGCAACTGAGAGCGTGCACGTGACCAGAAATAATGTATGTAGCGTTTTCAGTCCTAGGGAGAATCAAGCAAAGGGACAATAATCAGTTTTCGGGGCGGGTCAAGACCTGTATTTATTTAAAAGTAAATAAGGTGACAGTAAAGTGGTAAGGGAGGTTGGAGAACACACACACACAGACACAAGACTGAGGCCAGTTCCTCTCAGTCTACTCTGATTCCTCTCTAGCCTCCAGCCTATTTCGCCTCTCTCTCTCTCTTTCTGGTCTTCCCCGGCAGTGGTCTCGCTGCCCCGCTCACTCTTTTCCGCCAGTCGCCTCCCGTCCCTATTCTTCCCTCTCGTCCGTTTCCCCTACAATTAATGATCTTTTAATGTTTGTTTATTTTTGGTCGTGTTGCTTCTTTCTACTGTTGTCCAACTGCCACACCCGCAACGATGCAGAGCCCCCTTTTATCACCTCGTAGGCCCCGCCCCCAGTGGTACCCTTCGCCAATAGGGGCGCTCTCCTGGTGTCCCCCCACTACTGGAACGTCTGTTCCTCGCAGTGTCCGCGAGCCCCCTCAAGACGTTACAGTACTGTAGAACTGCTGTTGCAATTACCCATCACGTTTTACAGTGTTGTTATACAGTGCCTATGAAAACAGGAAAACATATGGTCTTTTCTAATTACTAGAAGTACTGTAAATGGAAAACTGCTGTTAAAAATGAACAAAATAAAATACAATTAGTTACCCACGGTGCAAATGCACCAACTAAAAATGCCATGTAAAATTATTTCAAAATACAGACTCCAATAAGTATGCCGAAACGAGTCCAAATTAAGAGTCTAAAAACAGGTTATGCTTCTGAAAAACAAAACTAAGGTTCCAGTTTAAAACAAAATCAAAAAGCAATTCTCAACAAGACATGCCTTTCTTACAACAAATGCAGAAGTGTAGACAGAAAAATGATTTTTTTTTAATTGAACTCTAAACTTTATCGCTGAACAGTTGAGCTGGGACAATGTAAAATGCCATATGTGTCATTGTGACAGAAATACAGTGATTCTTGGTTGTAAATCTCCCTCCTGACCTGTGAGGGTGCTAAGCAGCGAGAACAGAGTTCTTTGGACGGGCTGGTCTGACAGTTCTTTCCCAGGGTCTGGAAGTCGGCCAGTCTGGATGAAGGCGAGAACGCATTGACCCGGAAGGGAAACGAGGCAGCCGCAGATTGGAGAGGCGGTTGCACTCGTTTACCAAGTTGGTCATGTGAGACGGCATAAAAGAGGACGGAGAATCACAATCTGTTCCTTCGTTTTGGTTTGTGTTTGTGAACCGAGAAGGACCTTGAGAGACCCCGTAACAACTGTTTCAGTATTGTGAGTGTTTTGTTTGTTTGTCTTTGTATAATTTGTCTTGTTTGTAAATCACTAGACGGCTAACACGATTCCGGAGCTGTCACCAAGGGCCAGCACAAAGCCAGAACAACACTGCACTACTGTCACAAAATAAACTGTATCACCCACCACGAGCACTACTGCACACACCCTGGACTGGTGACAGTGTCGGTATTATTGTGGGGCAGTATTGTTTAGGGTCTAGAAGCCCATTATTGTCTACCCCATGCAGTACACATTGCTGTGTATTGCCAGGGGATTATTGTTTATTGGTCTCCAGACCTAGATAAAAATAAAGTGCAATTTCCAAACTGGATTACAGTAGTCTATTCGTGTTATAGACAATTAGAGCTTGTTGATGGGCACTCACTGTATGATATGAACACACTCAGTAGGTCTGGAGTAGGGAATCCAATTCTGAACACTTTTCCCAATCCCTGGTTTTAGTGAATGATTTTCTTTTTTTTTCTAATTGTGCGATTCCATTTTTGTAATAATAATAATATTGTGCTTTTGTTTTTATTAATAATTACTGGCATAGGCTTATGAACCTATTGGCTTAGTCGGGCTGTAGCCCGACTAAATATTTTGACTTTTTTTTCAAGTGCACGCTTTTGTATGCTGTTTACAGTCTTTTAGAAAAACGTGCATTTCAAAACTCTCCTATACGAAAGAAATGTCCCTCCCCACAACACACAGGCAGTGTCAGCCTGTGTAGAGAGACACAAAGTGTTATCTTTCAGGGTTCCCACAGAGCCTTAAAGTCTTATATTTGTTTTTCCATTTTAAAGGCCTTGAAGGGTTTAAATATGACAGATTTGCAGCTGAAGGTGTTAAATGTCTTAAATTTGTTTTTTTCTATTTAACACTTTGGATACCAACTGTTATAAGACTGTGCCTTTAAATGGGGGAATTCTGGGTACAGTGAGGGAGGGGTGTCTGTGTTGTCAGGGAAGTGCTCTGAGTTCTCTCTCTCCTGGCCATGCTGTGAGTAAGACATGTGTTGAGCTTGTATTCTCTGGTAATAAACCGCAGATATTTTGTTCTAATTACTACAGTGGTCATTGTTTGTTGTTATAAGGTGCATCGCTATCATCATTATGCAACTGTTTAGGGGTTTACCCCAGAGCTATATAAGTATATAAACTTGGAGTTTATTCTGCTCTGGCCCTTGGGGCTTGTTAGTTTTGCAGGTCCCTAAAGCTGATTATAAGAAGATAATCAGAAAGGTAACACTGGGGGCTCGGTCCGGGATAATAGCATGCATGTTTAAATTGTGTTTGTGTATATTTTTGCACTGCAGGTTTATTATTTGTTGAGTTATTGTGCAGTAAGTTGTTTACTGTTTGTTAAGCATGGATGGAAATTTTGTAGAGAGAGACAATGTGCTGTTTCCAGCATTTTGGGCTCAGAATGGTTCTTTGCAGTATGTGGGTGCAAATATGAATGTGAATACGAACCCTTTTCTTTCTCCAAATGCTGAAGTTGTATCTGTGTGTCCTGAGTTGTTTACTGCGGACAGTGTGAGACCAGTTAGTAGTGAACTTACAGTACTGAGTGCTGATTCTGGCATTGCATGAGGAATTAACTCCTCGATGTCAGGTGAGGAAAATACTGCTGTAAATAATGAATACACTGCTAGTGCAAGTACTTTGAATCCATTCAGTGGTTATTCTGTACCACAGCAGCAAAGTCAAGTGTGTACGAATCCATTTATAGCAAACAATCCTTTTGTAAATGATCAAACTGATACAAATCAAGTGTCGGGCTTAAAGAGCAGGCACACTGCTAACCCTCCGGTGAGTGTGGCCTACAGTCACCGCCAATCAACACCATTGCAGGACGGCAAATCATTTTTTGTGCCATACACACCAATAATGCCAGGTCGCCAGCACCATGCTGATTTTGTAGCTAGCAATAGCCATGGTCTGATGTATTCACAGCCAGCTGGGAGAGAGCAGGGTGCAGGCCGGTGTTATTTTGAGGGGCCTTTTTGTGATAATCAGAGGAAGCAATCACGCAATAGGCTACGCAGACAGGTGCATTTTGAGACATCGCCCAGCAGTAGCGATAGTGAATGCTCGACCCACAAGGAAAGAATTTCTACTCTGCGGCCTGGACAGTTTGATGGCTCGGGATCGTGGAGAGATTTTCTCCGCCGCTTTGAAAATTGTGCAAAGGCCAATCACTGGTCAGAAAGAACCATGTCTGTACAGCTTAAGAAATGTTTGGTTGGGGCAGCGGGTTGCATCGTGCACAAAAACTCCAGATCTGATCAGTGGGATTACAAGCGAATGGTTTCAGAGCTGGAAGCTGCTTATGGTCCTCTTTCTGATCATGCTGCTGCTCTTGGGATAGAATTACGGCAAAGAATCCGGCAACCTGGGGAACCACTACATGTTCTCAGAGATTATATTTATGAGAAACTGTCCATTGTGTATGCTGATCGTTCTGAAATTGACCAAGATGCTATTGGTGTTGAGGTTTTCACTAATGCTCTAGGTGATGCAGGACTTGTACAAAAGTTGTTAGAAAAACGACCACACAATCTGGCAAAGGCTTATGAAATAGCTCACAGGTTCGAAACAACCAGAAAGGCTGCTAAGAGTGTTACTCAACTAATGCAGTTAGGTGAGAGGGGCAAATCTGAGCGCAGAGCAAGGACTGTGGCTTTGAAAGATTTCTCTGAAGAGGAAACAATAGACAGTGAACAAAGTGAACCTAACTCGAGGGCCTTGCACCATGGTCAACCACCAAAACCTTTGCCTAGGAAACCTGAGATTAGCAATGCAGAATATAAAAAGAAAAATTCCACTCTAAAGAAAAAGAACTGGACTGAGATCATTTGCCACAATTGTTCAGGGGTGTGGGGCACATGTATCGGGAATGCCCTTCATCGAGGAGAACTGGTAAGCAGCAAACAGCAAGGAAGGTGCCAGGTAGCTCAAAACAACATCCTAGGCCAAGTGGTAATGTCCTCATAGTTAAGGGACAGGGGCCAGAAATGTGTATTCATGTTCTGATTTACGACATGGAAGTTCATGCTCTTTTAGACAGTGGTGCACAGAGAAACATTCTGCCTCTCCAGTACTACCACACCATACCCAGTGATTTACAGCCTCCCCTTCAATAGTCAAGAGTGAAATCCCTGCAAGGCATCAGTCATGCCCAGGTGTTAGTGTTGGGGGAAGTAAACCTGTCTATTCAGGTTGGAGCTCAGTCAGTAAGTGTCAATTTCTTGGTTGCCAATGTTGCGGAGAGTACTGAAGCAATATTAGAACACCCATTTTTGGAGCAGTCTAAGGCACGTTTGGATTTTGGCGAGCAGAGAATCATCTTGTTTGGTGAAATGGTGTCTTATTTTGACCCCGAGAGCACACAAAGCAGCCGCCTTTTGCAGCCGGAAAGGTCTCTTCGAATGGAATGTAATGCCATTCGGCCTATGTAACACGCCGGCGACGTTTCAGCGTCTTATGGACCGGGTTTTGTCTGGCATGCAATGGGAGACATGTTTGGTGTACTTAGACGACGTCATTGTGCTGGGGAGCAGTGTTAAGGAGATGTTAACTAGGCTGCATCAAGTGTTTGATCGGCTGCGCAGTTCTAATTTAAAACTCAAGCCTGCAAAATGCTGCCTGTTTCGCCGGCAGGTGGAATACTTAAGACATATTGTCTCCGAGATGGGAATTGCTACTGATCCCCAGAAGGTTCAGAAAGTTCAAGAATGGCCTACCCCAAAAGATGTTTCAGAAGTTCGTCAATTTGTTCGTCTTGCATCATACTACAGACGATTTGTGAAGGATTGTGCTACTATTCCATGCCTTGACAAAGAAATATGCCCGTTTTTCTTGGACTTCAGTCCAGGAGGCATTTGATGAACTCAAGAGCCGGCTGGTTTCTGCCCCTATCCTTGGTTACCCACTAGATGGTGAAGGTCTGATTTTGGACACCGATGCCAGTAATTATGGAATCAGAGCCATTCTCTCCCAGGTCCAGGAAGGGGAGGAACGTGTGTTGGCGTATGGCAGTAGAAGATTGTCCCCCACTGAGCAGAATTACTGTACAACGTGAAGAGAGCTTCTTGCAGTTGTGGCATTTACATCTCACTTTAGACAATACCTACTGGGAAGGTTTTTCACAGTGAGGACTGACCATAGCAACTTGCTCTGGTTAATGCGCATGAAGGAACCTGAAGGCCAGCTTGCTCGCTGGCTTGAGAAGCTTGCGGAGTACAACTACAAAATAGTTCACCGCCCAGAACGGCATCATGTAAATGCTGACAGCATGTCTCGTAGACCTTGCCCAAAGTCCTGTCCCTGTACTATGCCAAACACTGTGCCAGAAAACAAGCAGTGCCATCACCAAGAGGTTCAGTGTGACCTGGGTTCCTCAGAAAACTGTATACCTGAAGAATGTGGGAGCTCCAGGTTGCCAATGCCATGTCTAGTGGGGGTAGAAGGACCAGATGAAGATGCTGCTGAAGATGTGAGCTCCGACCAACCTTCGAATTGGCCGGTAATGGATTCTTGTGACCACAGTTTGGAGCCAAGCATGCAACCAACATGCACAGCCAAAGTCTCTAACACAGTAGTGAACCCTTCAGACCTATTTACTGGATGGACCATGGAGCATTTAAGAGAAGCACAAATAACTGACCCAGATATTGGACAGGTGCTAAAGTTGAAAGCGCAAGGAGGGGTCCAACCTAAATGGCCTACAATATCTCCTTTCAGCTCAGCCACTAAGGCGTACTGGACTCAATGGAAAAGACTGCAACTGAGAGATGGCATCTTGGTTCGTCTTTTCTACTCCCAAGATGGTTCCCAATTTCAGCCGCAAATCATTTTGCCCAGAGAATTCCATACAGGTGTCATGAAGCAGATGCATGAGGGGTCTGTTGGGGGACATTTTGGGGTGGAACGAACTTTGTCTCGCATACAGACCCGATACTACTGGTACAAGATGCGTGAAGACATCACATTCTGGTGTCAGAACTGTACTAGCTGTGCAGCCAAAGCAAAGCCTCCTAAAACTCCACAAGCTCTGATGGGAACTGTTCGTGTTGGAGCTCCAATGGAAAGGATTGCCATGGACTTAATGGGCCCACTTAATGAGACTGATAGGTAATCGCTACATATTGGTGGTGCAAGATTATTTTACAAAGTGGGTGGAAGCCTATCCTCTTCCTGATGACAAGGTGGTGACAGTAGCTGACACTCTGACCTCCGAGTGGGTATGCAGGTATGGCGCACCTTATGCCCTGCACAGTGATCAAGGCTCCAATTTTGAGTCAGACATTTTCCAGAGAATGTGTGAACTACTGGGAATCGAAAAGACAAGGACCACACCCTTCCGACCCCAATCTGACGGTCAAGTGGAAAGATTTAATGCCACTCTACAGAAGATCTTGGCCACCACAGCTGAACGGTGCCACTGGGACTGGGATATCATGATTCCTTTTGCTCTTATGGCCTATCGTGCCACCAAGCACAGCTCTACGGGAATTACACCTAACATGATGTTCTTAGGGCGTGAGATCACAGAGCCCATTGATCTGGTTGCAGGCCGCCCACCAGATGACGAGTCCTACCTGACCCAGCCTGAGTATGTTGTTATAAAGCTACGAGAGCAAATGGAGCAAGCTCACCGGATAGCTCGAGATGTCCTTGGTCAAGCTTCAGAGCAAGCAAAGAAGCTATATGACAAGAGAGCCCAGCAGTTTCAGTACCAGATTGGTGACGCTGTCTGGTATTTGGTAAAAAGCACAAGGCGTGTGAAGAATCGAGTTCGCAAATTCCTGCCAGCTTACGATGGGCCATATTTTGTACTGGGTCAGTTGGACGACCTTGTGTACCGCATTAAAAAGACTCCCAAAACTAAAGCAAAGGTTGTGCAACATGACAAGCTCAAACCTTACAAGGCCCGAACACCACTAGACAATGCCTGGGTGTTTAGAGAGGCTGGGGTGTGGAGCCCAGTAGAGGTTCCACCACCAATACTTGATCCAGACCCATTAGACACTGACCTGAATCTCTCAAACCTGTTTGACCCACCCGAGGTCTCACGTGATAGTCCGCCAGCTAGCCCCCACAGAGATCAGGCTAGTGGGGGTAGTATTGTGTCTTCTAGTAGTACTTCAAAGAAACCCAAGGGGTCAGTTAACAAAGATAAAACAAGTGCGAGCCCACCATTTGTTCAAAATAGATCCCAAAGAAGCAGAAAACCACCTAATAGATATGGTGATTGGGTAACTAACTAAGGTAAAGTGTCAAGTGTGAATGACAAACTGAATTTGTTTTGTTTTCTTTGATAAAATGCTTCAATGTGATACCATTTGTAATATGTTAAAATTACAGTTCAGCTAGAGTATTTTAAAAACTGAAAAGAGGATATGAATGTTATTACTGCAGACATATAGCATGTTCAATATAATGGTTTCCCCCTTTATTTCTGTGTTACAAGTGTTGTATCTAGAAAAAAAATGTGCAAATGTATTGATTTGAGTAACTGCAGATGTGTTCTTTAAATGCATGTTTACAATCTTGCCATTTTTATGCATGGTTCTGTATACTGTGTTCTAATGGTGTTATTTGAAAAAAAAGATTATAAATCTGTTATTTGTACTAATAAAAATAGTATTGCTATCTTGAAATTGCATAAACAATGCTGGAACTAATGGAAATGATTAGGTACAACTAAGTTATGAAGTATACTGACTAACTACATAACGTGTTGTATAATAATGTAACCTTGTTTCCAAAAGCCTAAAAGCTTTCAATAGGCACAACCTTCTGTGTCACTATGGACCAGTGATGCATCCTACTACGGGACAGCAGAAGGATCTGCTGTTGAACATTGGATATTTGTTGATTTTTGTAACATAGACTGAGCATGTTTTCTTTCAAGGATATGGATTTTGCCACAAACTTTTGGACTTGTTCTAAGGACTTTATCAGTTTGTATCTGGTATGCCCTGGATGTGCAAGCTGGCACCTTTTTGATGGACTGTGGACATTGTTACTAAATATCGAAACATTCTTACAAACTGTTGCAAAGCTTTTTACCAGCTTATACTTTTGCATTTATGACCACTACTGTTAATTCAAGAAACTGATGGGGAAAGACCTCTTTGGACTGTGCTATGTATTGCCAATGTTGTGAAATGATTGTTTACACATGTTCATCAAAAGTTATGTATTACTGTTATAAGACTGTGCCTTTAAATGGGGGAATTCTGGGTACAGTGAGGGAGGGGTGTCTGTGTTGTCAGGGAAGTGCTTTGAGTTCTCTCTCTCCTGGCCTTGCTGTGAGTAAGACACGTGTTGAGCTTGTATTCTCTGGTAATAAACCGCAGATATTTTGTTCTAATTACTACAGTGGTCATTGTTTGTTGTTATAAGGTGCATCGCTATTATCATTATGCAACTGTTTAGGGGTTTACCCCAGAGCTATATAAGTATATAAACTTGGAGTTTATTCTGCTCTGGCCCTTGGGGCTTGTTAGTTTTGCAGGTCCCTAAAGCTGATTATAAGAAGATAATCAGAAAGTTAACACAACGTCGCCATTTGGCGCCCAGTGGGTCCGTACCAGTGGTGTGAATCGGCGACAGGCAGCTGTACCTTGTTGACTGAAACAACAAGCAACTTGAAAAAAGTCACCACAATAAGCAGCACAACTGCTGCTTTCGATTGGTCTATTAAATATATGCTGTCATTCAAGTTTGTTTTTAGCAAATCACATTTGAAAGTTTGCTAACAGCCAAACAAAACAGAGAAGGAGGCAGTGCTTGCGCTGTGAAGTGCTCAGTGCAGTCTGTTAATATCTCTCATTAAGAATTAAGGTTAGTTTCTGATATTTAACTAAATATAAAATGATTTTTTATAAACAACTTCTGTCAGTAAGATAGGATTGCTGAATACTTGGTAAATATTTTAGTTTTTGTTTTTGAGATTGTTTCAAACATAAACATGTATTGATAGTATTTAGTAATTAGGAAATGATGTTTCTTATTTATTTTATTTCACGTTTACCTATATTGTCCAATTGTTTAACCATATTTTAAATTGGATAATAAACATGTCTGTTTACAACTAACCATTTCATCGCTTGCAAAAAAGGAACATATTTTACGTATTTTCCCTTTGTACTTTTGTTTACTACTATTACGTCATAAAATGTATTAGCACAAGTAATATAATTGATAATATCTGGTACAGCCAACGTGTTGTTGCTAATCGTGCTTTTTTCAGTTACTTCAGTGTGTTCATAAAGTTTATTCAAAGTCTGCTGTGATGAGCTACTGATATCAAGTTGTTTTATTTTTACAATTTATCATTAAAACCATAGAGTAGCTGCTATTGCTGCTATTGCCACTAATTGCAAACATTATTTAATAGACATTTCCCTTTGACGCATCGCGATATCAATAATATTATAGAAACAATAAAATTCAGTGCTGTTCTGTGTTGTCGATATAATCACTGGACAACGGTAAACTATCAATCAAAATAAATGAATGCAGCCAATGCCATGAGACTCTGAAATATCCTATTTCCTTTTTTCTTCTAAAGAAATAAAACTTTCTTCAGAAGCTGAAGCCACAAGCAAGTCCAGGTGAAAGTGCACTTTAAATTTTAAGAATAATTTAAGTGTTATAAAAGCTTTATAGTTAATTAAATAATTCCCAAATAATTTTAAATCCATAGGTTAAAGATCACTTGGATTACTTTCAGGGAGTCTGTTAGACTTTGTGATGGGGTCATCCCTGCCCTTGGGTGTATTTTGGTTTATTGTATATAGTGTGGGTTATGTAGCATGGGTGATTTAAAATGTATGTTGGTATGTGGGCACAGGAAAGTCACAATTAGTTCAGATGCAGACTGTGCTGGGGCCAGATTGAATGATTAGCAAATGAGTCCTGGCACAGCTGTGTATATAGAGGCACGAATCATTCACTCGGGTTTGGTGTACAGAGAGGAAGTACGGGAGAAATAAAAAGAGAGCTTTAAAATAACAATTGCTGCTCGTGCTGGCTTTAAACCAGCACCATACTTGTTCTAATTATTGCCTGTTTTGTTTTGACCATCGTGCCGTTTTTGTTTTGCAAAGTGTTTTGTTTGTTAAACCTTTTTATTTATAATAAACTCGTGCATCAGCGCTTCACTCACCCTACTGTGTCCTCTACTTCCTGGTCTGACATCACCACACCAGCTATCCTGGTGACAGACTTGCACTTACAAGCTCATTTCAGCCCAGCAATGTCTTTGGGATGAAAACATATCACTAGCTGCCAATGGCAGACCTACACGCAATAGCTAATGGAAATGCACAACAGATAGAAAAATGTATTTTGTTCTAACTAATTTAGCTCGAACAGAAATAGGAAATATAGTTAAGGATTTTGTATTTATCTATTGCATACATCTTCCATTAATTTAGATTTCATTAGGAGGGAAGGGTGGGGCACCACACCCACAACACACATGGACTGATGTCCTTACCAATTCTTCTGAAATGTACTTCTGATCCATTTGAGGTGCTACAATGCATTTAAAAAAAAAATTGAAACAGAAGATTATTTATTCATTTGCTACTCAATTCAAAGAGGTGTTTTGTTATTTAAGCAAGATGTATCTATTTAAATTATAACAAGGAAGTGTATGTAATAAAACTCTTAAATGCAGCAAAATATCGGTCACCTGAACTAAGACATCGCCACTTCTTACCAGCAAGTAAAAAACAGATTTTTTTTTCAGTGGATGACAGATGCACCTTGCAGTGACATGTCTTCAGCACAAAAGTGCAGTCCTATTGATGAGCAGTTAGTTCAGGTTTTACAGTATATTGTTTATGTATACAGAATGGTATATTGGTTGCTTTGGGAGGTGGGTGAAAGGGGTTAATTAACAAGATTTTTGTTTGATTTCAGCAGGACTGGGTCTATTTGTAGCCTATGAACATGCCTTTGACACTGTTGATCACTCTATTCTACTATCATCTCTTGCTGACCTGGGGATCTCTGGTAATGCTCTGGCCTGGTTCTCCTCCTACCGCTCTGTCACAAAGACGGCCGGAGTGGGTGGCGTCAGACCAGCAGCAGGAAATAAACAGACACAGATGTGGTTTGGTGAAGCTGGGCGCGTGATCGCGCTCAGGATTTAATCAACAGAACAGAAAATAAAAGGGTTTTAAACACAAAAACACTGGACACGGCACTACACGCCAAAATAAATAGACAAACAAAACGGACTACACAGACAAACGGTGCACGGAGACAAACAATCACGGTGAGTACAAACACTTATATTTACGATCTTATTTTACGTTTCTCCTTCTCTCTCTCACCCGTTCTCCACTCTCGAACACCCAACCCTGAGTGAATGCTACGTGTCTCTATATATACTGTTGTGCTGGGATTCAATTACTAATTAATTATTCACTTGAATCCCAGCACGTGAATTAATTCTGTGCAACCCCGTGCTCACATATTACATTTAACAAGCACGTGAAGTGATTTGTGCTCTTCTCGTGCCTAAATACAAATCTACACTTTTTAAATACACGTGAAACACAGACCCGTTTATATCCCGTGTACCAATGACTATACACCAACATTAACACACGCAACATACAACACATAACACACAAATACACACAGGGGCGGGGCGCATTGCCACATATACCCCCCCTTGTGCGCAGCACACATGGCCTCAACGGCCACCTCCCCCCTTAAAAATCCAGCAGTCCAGGACAAAGTCTCGGGCTGGGAAGGGAGGCTTCAGTGGGCCCATGGCTGGCCATGCTGTCAGCACCCCTGCCGGTAGTGGCACGGCTGACAGCCTGTTGGTCCACTCCTGCAGCGAAACTGCTGCTGGGGAAAGTGGTCTCCTGACCTCTCCCCCTGTCTTTGTAGCCGGTAGCTCCCTTTGGTGGGGCTCCGACCACAGTACTGCCGGCAGCGAAGAAGCTGCAGTGGGAGCAGGTCTCTGGACCTCCCCCACGATCTCCGGCAGCGAAACTGCTGCAGTGGGAGCAGGTCTCCGGACCTCCCCCACGATCTCCGGCAGCGAAACTGCTGCAGTGGGAGCAGGTCTCTGGACCTCCCCCACGATCTCCGGCAGCGAAACTGCTGCAGTGGGAGCAGGTCTCCAGACCTCCCCCACGATCTCTGGCAGCGAAACTGCTGCTGGGGTTGGTGGTCTCCAGACCTCTGCCCCCTTCTTCGTGGCCGACAGCTCCCCTTTCTGGGGCTCCGGCCACCGTACTCCCCGTGGTGGAGGTATGGGAAGCAGAGACAGCTCCTGCTGTTCTGCTTCTGGCAGTGGCAGAGGCAGAGGCAGCTCCTGCTCCTCTGCTCCTGGAAGTGGCAGAGGCAGCTCCTGCTCCTTTGCTCCTGCCGGTGTAGGTGGCGGAGGCAGAGGCAGCTCCGGCTGCTCTGCTCCTGCCGATGTAGGTGGCGGAGGCAGAGGCAGCTCCGGCTGCTCTGCTCCTGCCGGTGAAGGTGGGAGCAGCGTGTAGTCTCCTGCCGATGGAGGTGGGAGCAGCATGTAGTCTCCTGCCGATGGAGGTGGGAGCAGCGTGTAGTCTCCCCCTTTTCCAGGGGACTGGTGCTGCTCTGCCTCTCTTGCAGGGAACTGGTGCGGCTCCGCTCCTATTGCAGGGGACTGGTGCGGCTCTGCCTCTGAAGGGAAAACCAGCAGGCATTCTTCCTCTGCTGGTTGTGCTGGGGAAACCAGCAGGCATTCTTCCTCTGCTGGTTGGGCTGGGAAAACCAGCAGGCATTCTTCCTCTGCTGGTTGTGCTGGGGAAACCAGCAGGCATTCTTCCTCTGCTGGTTGTGCTGGGGAAACCAGCAGGCATTCTTCCTCTGCTGGTTGTGCTGGGGAAACCAACAGGCATTCTTCCTCTGCTGGTTGTGCTGGGGAAACCAGCAGGCATTCTTCCTCTGCTGGTTGTGCTGGGGAAACCAGCAGGCATTCTTCCTCTGCTGGTTGTGCTGGGGAAACCAACAGGCATTCTTCCTCTGCTGGTTGTGCTGGGGAAACCAGCAGGCATTCTTCCTCTGCTGGTTGTGCTGGGGAAACCAGCAGGCATTCTTCCTCTGCTGGTTGTGCTGGGGAAACCAGCAGGCATTCTTCCTCTGCTGGTGAAGGTGGGAACAGCTGCCTCTCAGGCTTCGGATTCCCGCGGTCCCCCCGTCTGGGCGCTGGACGCTCGCGGTCCCCCCGTCTGGGCGCTAGTTCCTCCTCTTCATACTGGGTGGGGCATATGGCTAACGTGTGCCCATAAGCCCCACAGCCAGGGCATAACTCTGCTGCGAGGTTCTTTAAAAAAACCTCCCAGCCATCATCCCCGACCTCCTCCCTTTTGGGCTGTGGACGCCCTGACTCCTCCCTTTTGGGCTGTGGACACTCGGGTTCCCCCCACTCAGGCGTAGGACGTTCGGGTTCCTCCCACTCAGGCGTAGGACGTTCGGGTTCCTCCCACTCAGGCGTAGGACGCTCAGGCTCCTCCCACTCGGGCTGTGGATGCTCAGGCTCCTCCCACTCGGGCTGTGGACGCTCAGGCTCCTCCCACTCGGGCTGTGGACGCTTAGGCTCCTCCCACTCAGGTACTGGAGAGGGCAGCGACTGCTCCTCTCCCTCTTGCTCACTGGAAGGCATCCCTTCCATGTCTGCAGCTAGGTAACCCAGCACCACCATGGTGAGGTCACGAACAGATGCCGGGTTGTGCTGTTGCTCCTAGTCCTCCCATCGTTTCCCATCTCGCATCTGCAGTGCGTGAATAACCCAGGGGAGGTCACTGGCGAAGTTCCCCTCGGGGTGCACCAGCCAGTCCCATATTTCCCGGGACGGTGGGGAACCCGGTGGCAGTGGGGGTAGAGGGGTGGCTACTGCCCCGTTGTGGCTGTCCTCCTCCCAGCCCTGCATGCAGGATGAGGGCTGCAGCTGTTGTTGCTGCTGCTGCTGCTTCCTGCAGCTCTTTCTTCCCATCCTCGCTTTACTATTTTTTTTTTTCACAAAACCCCCTCTCCTGGTCTGACGCTTGGAGGCGCTATTATCCCACTTCTGACACCACGTGTCACAAAGACGGCCGGAGTGGGTGGCGTCAGACCAGCAGCAGGAAATAAACAGACAGAGATGTGGTTTGGTGAAGCTGGGCGCGTGATCGCGCTCAGGATTTAATCAACAGAACAGAAAATAAAAGGGTTTTAAACACAAAAACACTGGACACGGCACTACACGCCAAAATAAATAGACAAACAAAACGGACTACACAGACAAACGGTGCACGGAGACAAACAAACACGGTGAGTACAAACACTTATATTTACGATCTTATTTTACGTTTCTCCTTCTTTCTCTCACCCGTTCTCCACTCTCGAACACCCAACCCTGAGTGAATGCTACGTGTCTCTATATATACTGTTGTGCTGGGATTCAATTACTAATTAATTATCCACTTGAATCCCAGCACGTGAATTAATTCTGTGCAACCCCGTGCTCACATATTACATTTAACCAGCACGTGAAGTGATTTGTGCTCTCCTCGTGCCTAAATACAAATCTACACTTTTTAAATACACGTGAAACACAGACCCGTTTATATCCCGTGTACCAATGACTATACACCAACATTAACACACGCAACATACAACACATAACACACAAATACACACGGGCGGGGCGCATTGCCACACGCTCCAACCGCACTTACCAGGTAACCTGGCGTGGAGCAACCTCCACACCTCACCCACTCTTAACTGGAGTCCCCCAAGGGTCAGTCTTGGGTCCTCTCCTGTTCTCTCTCTACACCCGCTCCCTGGGCTCCCTCATCGCATCCCATGGTTTCTCATACCATTTCTATGCTGATGATGCTCAGATTTTCCTCTCCTTCCCCACCTCTGACTCCACCATCTCCTCCCGTATCTCTACCTGTCTGTCTGCTATTTCCTCCTGGATGCACTTGCATCACCTCAAACTCAACCTCTCTAAATCTGACCTCCTTTTCTTTCCTTCTTCCTCACCCTCCTCTGATCTCTTTATCTCTGTTCCTCTGGAATCTACCACACTCTCTCCCTCTTCCTCCGCTAAGAACCTTGGAGTCACCCTGGACCCCTGCCTCTCTTATTCCCAGCACATCTCCACTCTGGCACGCACTTGCCGATTCTTCCTGAGCAACATCCGAAGAATCCGACCCTTCCTCACCAACTATGCTACCCAGCTCCTGGTCCAGGCCCTGGTACTCTCCCGCCTAGATTACTGCAACTCCCTCCTGGCTGGCCTCCCTGCGTCCGCCACCCGTCCGCTCCAGCTCATCCAGAACTCTGCTGCCCGCCTGGTGTTCTCTCTGCCTCGCTTCGCCCACGCTACTCCACTACTCCACTCGCTCCACTGGCTCCCGATCACCGCTCGCATCCAATTCAAGACTCTTGTACTAGCCTACAGATGCTTTGACCAGACTGCACACAGCTACCTCCAGACCCTCATCTCTCCCTACACCCCCACTCGACCTCTCCGCTCCGCCTGCACTAGAAGACTGGCTCTACCTCCGCTACGCTCCTCTGCCTCCAGCGCCCGCTCCTTCTCCACCCTTGCTCCGCAGTGGTGGAATGACCTTCCTACAGATGTCAGGACTGCCCAGTCCCTGACCACATTCCGGCGCCTCCTTAAGACTCACCTCTTCAAACAGCACCTGTAGAACTCCTCTGTTGTATCCTGGGACACTATCACCCTTCATTTAAATGTGCTTTATTTTGCTCTTTTCTGCCCCCTATTTTACTGTATTTAATCCTGTACTTCAGAGTACTGTAATCTGCCAAGTGTTTAACCTGTAGTATTTTGTACTTAATCATATCCTGATGTAACTATCACTATTTAATCATATCCTGATGTAACTATCACTATTATCTGCTGTATTATTGAATTGTGGTTTGTCACACTTGAACAAAAATTATTGTATTTCTTGCTCTTATTGTATTACTTGTATTGTAACACTTGAAATGTATTTGCTTGCGATTGTAAGTCACCCTGGATAAGGGCGTCTGCTAAGAAATAAATAATAATAATAATAATTTTATGAACTAAAACATCAATGACAGGTAAGTATAGAATTAAAATAAAATTGCAACTATTTTAGAAAAAAATGGCAATTTAAAGGCTTTCCTTATTAAGTATAATTTGATTATTTTCAATTTGTAGTATTGCATGCTATGAAGAAATCTAACGTGAACAGTTGCACAGTATACCGCTTCTATGCAACACAGGCTAGTTTTCAAAAGTAGTATTATTATTGATGTTTTGTAATTCCAGAAGTAAAATTGATCATAAAACATGCCAGTGGTGTTTTAGTTTGTAGATATACAGACAGCTTGAATTACACCTTGAGTGGTCAGCAAGGTTTAGTCTGGACTTTGTTTTCAAAGTGGATCAAGAAAGAGTCTATGTACCCTTTGGATTAAATACTTTGAGGAATGGACACTATAAACAAACTAAAATGCAAGGTTTTGTATTATCTCTGGAAACATCTGAAAAAGATGAATGTGGGGGAGTGACAAGAAAACACAGGAGGACATTGAAAGTCACTGTTGACAAGCAGCCTATATCTACTAGCTGGGCCCAATTGTCTGGTTATGAATTGAATGTCAGGATCACTTAGAGTTAACAATGACCCAGTGCAGGCAGTATTGGTCAGCGATGAAAACAGAACTGGCATGTTGTACATTGTGAAGAATCTGTGATTGCAAAGTTAATAATGAGCTGCTTCATTCATCACTTGCATCTGCTCTAATTCCCCAGGTGAATGGGCTGCACTTTGTCCAAGGCGGGAAGAGTTTGCAGCACAAATAATTGTTTTATAAAGCTGTGTTGTCAATGAGATCTTCAAGCTTTTAAATTATAAGCATTGCTCTGGAACTGCAGGTTTTTTTTGTGTGTGTTTTGGTTTTAAAAGGAATAATATTTTATTTTCATGTCATTCCACTGACGAAAAATGTTTGTAATCACTCCTCCCACAGTAGAACACACTCTTGAATCATTATAAACTGTGTAAGATATGCTGGTACGGTATCCATTTTAGGATATCCTCAGGTATCACTCCTTCCTGTGTCCGGCACCAGTCTTCCGTCAGGTATCCTCCTCGAATCAGTCGTCAGGCATCAGTCCTCGAGTTTTTTTAGTTGTTTTGTTTTTTTTAAGGGGAAAGTGAGGGGTTGGACAGAGTCGTCTAAATCGCCCAATCAGACAAGCACAAAAAACTTTCAGTGCTTCCTTTGGATGACGCAAATGTCAATCAAACGTTTGACAAGTGGATGGCATTATGTCATTGGGGTGAGTGATTAAGAAGTTATTAAAGAAATGATGATTGTATAATTTAAAAAAGAATGAAAATGTAAACTAATTGCTAACAATACAGTGTAGCTACTGATTAGTCGTGCCTTTTTACCGTTCTTTAGTTGCATTTAATAAGTTTATTTTAAGTGTTTTAAAAATGATTTAAGTTAGGATGTGCAACTTAATTATTTGAATTCGCTTGGATTTAAATTCTACGTCAAATATTGTCAGCATATGACATCAGACCTTACGCCCCCGGTCCAGTACCAAACCCGTTTTGTTCGGGTCTTGACCCGTCTGGTTACGGTCTATAAGCAGATTGAGGCAGCACCTGTACATCTGTATACTGTACAGGGGGCGTACAGGAGCTGGCTTTCCCGTCTGAGGACTTGGAGTCAGACAGCACATCCCCTGCGGTTTAACTCTCCCTGTCAGCAGAGCTTTTACCGCTGATCATGGGTCCACCAGGCTACAGCTCCTGCTGTTTCCCATTGATGGCCTGTGACAGTCTGGCTCACAGTGGTGACATCACGGACCAGGAAGTAGAAACCAAAGCAATGGATGGGCGGTTGAAGCTGAGTGCAACGGCACTCAGCGTATTTATTAATAAACAAAACAAAAGTTTTAAACAAAACAACAAAACACAAAACAAAAAGGCACAAGGGCCAAACGAATAAACAAATAATGTTTAGCAGTCGTCTTTAACTGTCGTTATTTTTTTCGCTCGCTCTCTCCGCTCCCCGTATTCTCCTCTGTACACTCCACCCCGAGTGCAGAGAGCTGCAGGTTTATATATTCTGGCCGAGGGATTAACTAGTTGTTAATTATCTTATTACCCCTCGGCCAGAGTCTGCACACGTTTGGTAAGGATGCATGACTGTCAGCTAGTTAAATAATCAGTAGCTGATCAGCCATGCATCCTCACAGGGTTTTTAAATATAATAATAAAAGACGCGGCGCTTTTACCCGCGTTGCAAACAAAAATACAAATAATAATACATAGGGGCGGGACACTCCGCCACATGGACACTTTATATAGGGTGCATGATGTAGAGAAGCTGGGCCTGGCTCAATTTCCACCGGGTGAGGCTTCAATTGCTGCTTTGGCACAGTGCTGGGTCTCAGAGGTGATCCTCAAGTTTGCCTATTCAACCACTGCGTTCGCCACATGGCTGGGCAAATATAATAGTATTCTTGTAGTGTACCAGTCCTATTTGCTGAGGTCCCTCTCTGACAGTCACAGGCCCTCACCAGAACAGCTGGATGAGCTGCGCCTGGATAACAAGAACCTGCTCCGTGTATCAAAACTGAAGGGGCAGGCTGTAGGCAGGAGCCTGGCTGCGCTGATAGCTGCACTTAGGCAGCTCTGGCTTTCCCAGGCACGTGTGCCTGACTGGGACAAAGCACCGCTGTTGGATGCCCCTATTACACCAAGCCATATGTTTGGTCCCACAGTGGACGAGATGCTGCAGCTCTCTCACCACATGCGGGAATCCACAAAGGTTCACCTGCTTCCCAAGTGACCGCCTGCAGTGTGTAAACCAGTGGCAAACTGGCGTCCAAGGCCCCAGCAGCCTCAAAAGACTGGCAGTGTTCAGAACCGGCCCGCTGAGACTTTAATATGTTCTGCCACCCGCCGCAGAGACAAAAGCCTCATCAGTGCACCATGGACATCTGGGTGCTTACTACTATTCAAACTGGCTACTCTGCAGTTCAAGCCCAGTCCCCCTCCCTTTTGGGACGTGACTCCAACAGTCACGGACCCGCAAGACGCTGCGGTGGTGTCTCAGGAGGTAGCGGCTCTGCTGCAAAAACGGGATATTCGCATGATAGACCCTCTCCAGTTGGAGGAAGGGTTCTACGCCAGGTACTTCCTAGCGCCAAAGCAGGATGGTGGCCAATCCAGACCAATCCTTGATCTCAACCTGTGAGCCAAAGGAGGTTCAAAATGTTGATGGTGCAACAACTGTTGCAGTCAATCAGGCCAGGCAACTGGTTCACGGTAGTGTCGTTCCAAAGACTTCTGGGTTTGATGGCAGCAGCTTCCCATACCCTTCCATTGGGTCTGCTGTGCATGTGCCCTCTGCAGACCTATTTCATCAGCAGGGTTTTTCAGCCTGTGTTGGACTGCCACCGCCTATTAACAGTGTCTTGCCACAGTCTAAAGGCATGCTCTTGGTGAAAAAGTGTTACCAGAAGGGAGGTCATCACCACGGACGCATCCAGCCTGGGCTGGGGCACTGTGTGGAATGGCAGAAGGGCGCAAGGAGTGTGGAACACCCCTTGGCAGGGTCTCCACATCAATGTTTTGCAACCGCAGGCAGTTTACCTGGCCTTGCAGAATTTTTTGCAGGAGGTTCGAGGGAGACATGTGCTTGTCCGTACAGACAACACAACAGTGGTGGCTTACGTCAACCACCAGGGCAGCCTCAGGTCACCCAGTCTCCAATGTGTGGCCCGCAAGCTTTTGCTGTGGGCACACAAGAACCTCTTCTCACTGCTGGCAGTACACCTGCCCAGGGTGATAAACTCCTCTCAAGGAGAGTTCCCAGCTCCTCGGAGTGGAGGCTTCACCCTGAGGTGGTGAGCCTCATTTGGGAGAGGTTCAGGAGAGCAGAGACAGATCTCTTTGCCTCCCAGGAATTGACCCACTGTCCTCTCTAGTTCTCCATAATAGGAGGAGTGGAACTGCTGGCAATAGATGCCTTGGCACACCAGTGCCAGAGGCAACTGTTATATGCCTTCCCACCACTCGCCATACTCCCACTGTGTCTGCTCCCAAGGTGCTCTTAGTAGCCCCTTATTTGTCAAGGAGACTGGTTTTTGAACCTGACAGCTCCTGAGCAGCCAGCTGTGGAGACTGCCCAAGCGCCGCAACCTGCTCATTCAGGCACAGGGGACCTTATGGCATCCCAAACCATCAAGCCTGCAGCTCTTGGTCTGGTCCCTGAATGGCTGCATTTGAGCTGTGTGGGGCTTTCTAATAGGGTCATTGACACCCTGCAGAATGCCAGAGCACCGTACACACATTCCTAGTATGAGTACAAGTGGGGGATTTTTCAGACGTGGTGTTTGCCTCATGGGTTCGACCCCACAAACTGTCCCATAGCAATTTTTGCAGGCTCTGTTTGAAGAGGGGAAATCCCCCTCTAAAAAAGGTCTATCAGCTCGCTCCCACCGTCCCAGTCATTTAGGCTTCTGTTGCTACTAATTCTGCCAGTCCCCAAGCGCTCTCGATTTTGCTGCCTCCCCTTCTCCTCAAACATCTTCTTTTCTGCTGTCTGTATTATAACCCTTTTCAAGGGCATAATCACATCTAGGCCAGGATAGGTAGCATGTTACATCCATTTTAATACAAAGGATTATACAATTGCTGTTTTCATAATTATTTATTTTTAAATTAAATTAAACGAAATAACGAAACTTTTGCAGCCACTAAAACCACTCACTCACATCATTTATTGCAGCCTGGATTACTAATATGCTTTACCATACATCCCCACTTCAATGGTTCACCGACACTCTCCCTCTCCTCCGATTAGACACAATATTATTGAGGCAGTCAAAGTTAACCCTAACCAGTACTTGTTCAGCAAACAAACTGCTGTTTTCTTCATACTTGCAGCTATTGCAGTGACGCCCCTTACCATTCCATATGCTTGTTTTTCTCTAACTGACAGTCATCCATCCTTCCTGCTTCTACCCCCCAATAAACTGGAATGTATCCACTCACTCACTCAATCCTTCCAGATCAACCAAACCATTTCAAAATGGGAACTTTGCTCCTGGGGCATTTCGATTTCGCCATTTGCATTATTCCTCAAGGCAGGACATTTATATCTCGTCTCCTCGTTCTGTACACTATAGTAAAAAGTCTGGCCCTTCAG
Source organism: Acipenser ruthenus (assembly GCF_902713425.1). NCBI lineage: Eukaryota > Metazoa > Chordata > Actinopteri > Acipenseriformes > Acipenseridae > Acipenser > Acipenser ruthenus. The sequence continues at coordinate 39,284,788 of NC_081193.1, read as the reverse complement.
AATATTGCTAGTATGCCTGTAGCGGGGCCTATCTCTCTGTCAGGACCACCAGAGGTTTCCTCCCACAGCTGTAAGATCAGTCCTTAAAAAAAAAAAATACTATATATATATATATATATATATATATATATATATATATATATATATATATATATATATATATTAGGGCTGCCACTTGATTAAAAATGTCGATTGGTTAATTAATGGCCATTAGTTGATTAATCAGTAGATTAATCCTTGCACATTTTTAATACAGGTAACAATGTTATAGCAACTGTCCTGCGTAGTACCGGTGATACTAAAAAATCAATAGAATCTAAAAAAAAAAAAAAAAAAAAAAAGCCCTATGGGTATTTGGTTTTTTTAAAAGCATTTGTATTAAGGGGCTCCCGAGTGGCGCATCCAGTGAAAGCACTCGCTAGAGTGCAGGATGCACTCTATAGCCTGGACGTCGCCGGTTCGAGTCCAGGCTATTCCACAGCCGACCGTGGACGGGAGCTCCCAGGGGGCCGTGCCCAATTGGCCAAGTGTCGCCCCGGGGAGAGGGAGGGTTAGGTCGGCCAGGGTGTCCTCGGCTCACCGTGCACCAGCGACCCCTGTAGTCTGGCTGGGCGCCTGCGGGCTTGCCTGTAAGCTGCCCAGAGCTGCGTTGTCCTCCGATGCTGTAGCTCTGAGGCGGCTGCACGGTGAGTCTGCAGAGTGTAAATAAGCGGGCGGCTGACGGCACACGCTTCGGAGGACAGCGTGCGTTCATCTTCGCCCTCCCGAGTCAGCGCAGGGGTGGTAGCGATGAGCTGAGCCTAAAAATAATGGGGCATTTCAAATTGGGGAGAAAATAATAAAAAAAACTACTTTAAAAAAAAGCACTTGTATTATTATTTTCAGAGAACAACCATTCTTTCGGGCCACTGTCAGTCACATACCTGAAAACACAAGAGAGCTAAGCTGCGTTTCCAACGTTGGTTGTTTCATCTACCATTACAGCTTCATACTTGGCTTCCTGTGTGTAGCAGGGCGGTAGAAAGCCCTGCTGTTAAAATATATTGTTTATTTATTTTTAGAACGGGGTCTCCTCCTCCGCCCCAGTGCAGTTTATTATTTTTATTTGTTTTGTTTTGTTTTAGTTATTATTATTATTATTATTATTATTATTATTATTATTATTATTATTGTATTTGTTTATTTAGAAATATATATGACGGTGTAGCTGTGCATTTGTTGTTTGTGTGGAACGTGTTCTGGCAGAGGCGAGATTGGTGCTCGTCCTCTGCCAGGAGTAATTAATAAACTCGTGCAGATTGTGGCCGAGGAGTAATAGAATAATTACCAGCTAGTTAAAAGTGTATAAAAAGCCTGCAGCTCTCTAACTCGGGGTGGGTGTTCAGAGGAGGAACGAGCGCGAGCAGGAGCGAGAGAGAAATAGTAATACAGGATCAGTGAAAGCGTTTGCCCAACCTGACCTGTACTGTTTAATTGTATTGTGTTTGTGATTTGTTTTATTTAAAATATTTATTTTCGCTCTGTGAGCAAGTCTGTTTTGTTTAAATATTTATTTTGTTATTTAAAAATAAACGGCGTACGCCGTGTCTTTTCACTGCAGTACTTGCCTTTGTTTTTCTGTTCCTGCATCTGGCCTGACGTCACCACAGCGTCATCCTGTCACACTGTACTTCTGCTTTTATTCATTCTGAATCCTGGGAATACTGTGGCTATTGACAAGCGATTGCTTAACATGCTGTCATAGTCAGAAATCAGAGAAAGTAATTCCACATAATTACCTCTGTTTGAGGAATCGGTGCCTTCATCATGCCCTCTGAATGCCAGTTCTTGCTTGCCAAGGTAAACAACAGAATATATCCCTTCCCTTCCTGTGTCAGTTCGGGTATTTGTGGTGTATACCTCCATTTTTTAACGCTCTTCAAGAAAGTTCTTGAAAATTGATTCATAACCAAATTATCTACGATGCCTCCGTTGTCTGATGACATTTTTTTTATTTGTAAAAAGCAATTCTAAATATTGCTTCAAAGTTCTCAATATAATTCTCAATACTAGCAATATTGAGCGAAATTCAGCTATTCTTATACAGCACACTCCACTAACCAAGGGGAAATCCTGACCTCTTTTTTAAATCACAAGCACATTATTCCTATTTAAATTCCTGGTTGTTACTCCATGCAGCCCTTGCTCCTGTTCTGTGAATGGATGATCTTGTTAGAAAGCCAACTGGGTAAACAGTGTGGAGCAGCAGTGTGGAGTAGTGGTTAGGGCTCTGGACTCTTGACTGGCGGGTCGTGGGTTCAATCCCAGGTGGGAGACACTGCTGCTGTACCCTTGAACAAGGTACTTTACCTAGATTGCTCCAGTAAAAACCCAACTGTATAAATGGGTAATTGTATGTTAAAATAATGTGTAAAAAAAATAATGTAATTGTATGTAAAAAATAATGTGATATCTTGTAACAATTGTAAGTCGCCCTCGATAAGGGTGTCTGCTAATAAATAAATAATAATAATAATAACTGCAGAACAGTCCCATAGCATGGGCTATAGCTATAGACAGATCTATGACAAATATTTGTTGCTGCTTTTTTGATTCAGGAAGTTCAGGAAGTTAATAATTAAAATTTGAAGAGAAATGTACCACACCATAGTGCTATTTCATCCAATAAAAGTTTATTAATCATTCCTTCAGTATTTTTAAAAATAATTGTGCCTTTTGTCTTTTTTATTCATTTGGACCTCATTTCAAAATATGTTCTAAAAAAGAACGGCAACTTACAAATATCATTTATTTGTGAGAAGCCATGCTGAAAAATAGTATTAAATACTATTGTGACAAATGTGACAACTAACCATTTCCCACTTCCTGACAATAAGAGAAACCTTGCCTGTACTGTGCTTTGTTAGCACCTTACAATGTGTTTCAGAATACAGAAAGGTACACAGTATGTGTGAACTTTCCTCTAAACAACAAGTACAAGTTGAAAGTTCTCATGCCAAAAGTGATAAATATGATACAGGGTTTACATTTTACCCACAGGTAGGTCTATATGTATATATCTATATATCTATATATATATTTGTGTTTATTTAAAATAAAATCATTGCATACTCACACATTGCCATGTCATGTGCATTCTTAAAAATAATATCTGGTACCCTATTTTCAAGCAAGTGCAGATTCCTCAGAGGAATAATACACTTTTATTATGAATCACCCTGTGATTTTATTCTGTCATGCCTTATTGTAAAGGGCACTTTTTTTTGCATCATCAGTGTGTTGTGTAGCCCACTTTAGATGCACCCTACTTTCGCAGTCAGTCTCCTCTTTTTTTCTTTTCTTATCCATTTTGTATGATATGGACTGTCAAAATAGGCTGGATTTGAACACAGATGTAAAGGATATTGCATTCCACCACTGCACCACCTAGCCCGCAACCTATATATTCTAAGAACTGTGAATTCCAAAGTTAAACATTCATATGCATTCTTACTGTAAGTCACTGTAGAAGCTGACAGGATACAAAATGGCTGCAGAGGATATAAAAATAGCTCTACAGCCAATTTTTATGAGACAAGACAGAGTTTTCAAGTTCTTTTTTTCTTGTTTGATAGATGTAGAAACTGTACTGTGACATTATTGTTGTCTCTGCCCCTGCCAGATTCTATAAGATAAAGTGTCAGTCTTTGCACTGTTGATTGGAATTTGTTTTTTACAAAAGTGTTCAAGTTTTATCTGTTATTCAGTTTTCTCTAGAAGGTTTTATGTACATCTGCCATTTTGCAAAGTTGTTTAAATTTGGTATACATACAATAAACCCACCTACACATGCACACACTAATAATTTTAAAATATCTGGGGAGACAGGGCTGGTAAATGCTTGCGGAAGCCCCTGTAAAGCAGATGTACATTTCCACTTTGGCAGCTCTCTATCACTGAGCTCTTCACACTACCAGCACTTATCGTTAAAATGATATCCAGTTCTCTTATTTAGCGCACTAAGTAGTTTACAGCAGCTGTAAATATCTGAGGACATGTCTAACCACAAATATATAGAAATGGGGAAACTGAGCTATATTAATCTATGCAAGATGTATATGTTGGAACTACACTGCTTCTGCAACATCCTGTAATTAATTTATTGTGACAGGTCTAGCAAACTGAATTTCTAACCCAATCTACTTGCAACAGAGAAGTAGTGGTATACAATAGCAAGTATAAAAAAACAATAAACATCTTGCTCTTTATTCATTCCATAAAACCATCAAATCTGCAGGCTGTTGTGTATTATTATACAACATATTGTGTTATGCACTACAGTCATTTTCAGTGGAATACAGATCAACAGTACTGTGTAGTAAACAAAAAAACATAACAAAGCTCACATTCACAGCACAGCCTGCCAGTGATTATGTTGAAGACTTCAATTATATGGTAACTGACTTTTTAATACAGAATCTTTACAAAGGAAGATCCAAAGTACTTGTCACATGCTGTAGTAGCTATAACCTGATGATGCATAAAGTGAACACCCATAAGAATAAGAACCTTGACTCCATCTCAGATTGTATCCAGTTGGAAGCCCCCTACTTATTTACAAAGTGATTCTTAAACTATGAGAAAAGTCAAGCCTTCAATGAAAAGCATCCAGACAGACCAAAGTGACACTACAAGCGTCGGTCCTGCCTTCCGAGGGAACACATTGTCACTCCATGGAGGTCACTACGTCTTTTGCTAAGGTAAGGTACTGTACTAACCAACCAGTTGCTGTGTTTGAGTTTGCATGAAAGAGCTCTCAATCGAGTTTTACTGGAGTTCTCCTGCTATTTTTTAAAAATATTGCTGGAAGTCGGCTTGCCACTTTCCTGGAATCAGTAACTCAGCTTCTGAACTGAGCTATTATTGTTGTGCTACTGCACTTCGTTTTCTCTTTTCACCAGTCTGCATCACTTGCGCTGCAAACTGCTTGCTAACCAGCATCTACTGTTCTACTATTATTTTTAACCTGCTACTTGTAGCTAAAAAAAAGAGAGAGAGAGAGAGATGCGTGATTCCTCCACTGGGGCCTGGCTCTGCCGTGTCCCGCTGTTCAGTTGACTCAGCCGGGTGTCTCGGCCGTTAGCAAAAAAAAGTAATAATAAAAGACTGTCTCTAGTCTACTGCCTGGCATGGTGACTGCTTTACTCACAGCTCGCTTATGTGTGCTTGTGTGTGTTTTTCTTCTGCTCTTGCAGTTTAAAAAGAAAACATGCATGGTGACTTGGAAAGTGCCGATCCCGACTGCCCCGCCTCCCTTTCGAGGGATCACGATTACATCCATGAGCGGCCCTGTGGCAGGCTGGCTCGCAGTGGTGAGGTGTGGTGACGTCACGGACCAGGAAGTAACTGAATCACAACAATGGATGGGCGGGTGAAACTGAACACAACGGCGTTCAGCTGATTTTATTAATAAACAAAACAAAAGATTTAAACTAAACAACAAAACAGAAAGAAAGCCGAAAGAAGGATGGCGGCTTTCGTCCCATCCTAGACCTAAGACACCTCAACGGGTTCCTGAGGGAGAGGAGGTTCCAAATTGTCACACACCATCACATCCTGCAGTCTGTCCAACTGGGCGACTGGTTTACCACTGTGGACTTAAAGGAACCCAAAAACCTCTACCTAACTTTATGCCAAACTATTCTTTTATACCTCTAAAAACAGAATTGATAAGTAGTTTTCCAATTTAGGATTAAGAAAGGGTTCATTTTGAGGTTAAAAGTACATTTTTCACACTCAGGTATTTCCATGACCAATCGGCTTCATGACATCATAGAGTGAACTGATTTTCATCTGACTGTCACCATTGCTTTTCGCGGTACAGAGCGTGTGAGAGACAGCTAATTAAATGTATCATTATGCCCCGTCGATGTGTCGCAGGTGGTTGTAGCAACACAAACAAAGGCAGATATAAACTGCACAAGTGGCCAAAGGACCCAGAGGTTGACAGGGTTTGGACAGTATTTGTCCAGAAAACGAGAGCCTTCTAGAGGAATCCGACAAAATGATCGCACTTGTGCTTGGCCCATTTTGAGGAGCAGTGCTATGAAACATCAGTGATCGCTAGGTCCTGTGGTATCCAGCCTCGACTGAGAGTTGATCCGTATCCCAAAGTTAGACCAAAGAAGGCATCAATGGTAGCGAAATCAAGACTGTCTCGTAATAAATGTGTGAGCCTCTTGATAAAACACTGCGGGCTGAGCGGGTCTGATTTCTATACCAGTGAGGGCTTGTCTGCGGGTATGCCTGCTTATATGTCACCGTTAGATTTACTGCCGTCAGCTGCCGTTTCTTTGACCCACGAAGAGGAAGACAGTAAGAAACTGGACCCCAGTTTTTCCACAGTATTCACTTCGGCCTCCAAATTAAAGAAACGGTTACCAGATGGAAAGATCAGCATTTCGAAAGAGAGAGAATAAAAAGGTGAGCAAGAGTGTCATACTGCCCCTTGCTTTATGTATACTTATGTAATCCGTACTTTAAATATTATATATTAATTATTGTAGCCTATATTCATTTCTATTTATTTATTTTTTTTAATATGTGTTTATTTACAATATTTGTGAGAAGACCCGGCATGTATATTATATTAATGTTATTAGATAAGGATACGGTATGCAAAACGTTATAAAACAAACAAGCAGAAGTACGAATTTGTATTTAAAACTGAAATAGATCTACCATTGTTAATAATAATAATAATAATAATAATAATAATAATAATAATAATAATAATACAAACCTCTAAAATGTATACCTATTGTATGGATCAATTGATACATCGTAATAGGAAGGGTTAGTCACCTCTGCAAGTGTCAAGAAACTGGGATATTTAAACCACATTTTATTAATTTATTTGGCTGACGCTTTCATCCAAAGCGACTTAGATTTGTATCAGTTTATACAGCTGGGCATTTTTTACATACTGAGCAATCTGACTCAGATGTAGGCTACCTTGCTCAAGTGTACAACAGCAGTGCAGCCAGGATTGAATGTACTGTAGTTGTTTTTTTTTAATAACATTTAATAAAAAAAACAATTATTTCAGATCAATTGGTATGCAGTTAGTTTATACACGTTGTAGTATAAATACAAATAACATAAAAACTTACCAATCTGTGTTATGTAGGCGATCGCCTTCATCGATGTCTTGCTTTCGTCAGATGCATTGCTTTCGGTTTCATACGGCTCAAATTGATATGGCTGTATGCCACACACACCAACAACGAGCCCACAGTCATCAAGAAAACTGCCCTCCCCATTACACTCATCATTTTCATTAAAGTCTGAAGAAGTACAGTCAGTAAAATCACAGCTTCTCGTCAATGTATTTTCAATAATATTCGCCATCTATGCCGCCACCGAGTTCACTCTGTGACGTCACAAGTCAGATTTCATCATCTATTTCCTTGTTGGAAAGAAACCTACTGTAACGCTATTTGTAAAAAATCCAATATTTATATTTTTATATCAAATCAGAATAAGAATACATTTTTTTGTGTTTTTTATAGAACAAAAATTCATCCAGTGCACAGGAAGTATCTCAACTTTTCCATTTATGGAAGTGTCTTTGAGTTTTCCGTGCTGCCATTCGGCCTCTCCTGAGCCCCCTGCATGTTTTCAAAGTGTGTGGATGCCATCCTGGCCCCCAGAAGGGATCAGGGTGCTGAACTGCTGAACTACCTGGACAACTGGTTGATCTGTTCCCAATCGCAGGAAGTAGCAGTGGCCCACACAGTGATCATGACAGAGCATCTGTCGAGGCTGGGTCTCAACCTCAATAATGACAAGAGCCAATCAGTGCCGGTGCAAAGTACGATCTACCAGGGACTCCGGCTGGACTCCCTTACAATGTGAACTTATCTGTCAGAAGACAGAGTAACCGCCATACAGAATTGTCTATCCCTGTTTCAACAGGGATCAATAGTACCTCTGGTGTTGTGTCAGAAGTTGCTGGGTCTGATGGCCACAGCTTCATCAGCCCTCCAGCTGGGATTACGCTATATGCTTCAGGTGTGGCTCAATGCCTTCTTGCTACATCCCAAGCGAGACAGACACCGTATCCAGTTGGAAGAAGCAGCATTACCTTGTCTTCTGGTCAAAAGGTCTGAATGTGCTTTTTGGTTGTAATTCTGCTGTTGCCGGTGCTGAGCCAATTTTAGATTGTCCTGTGCCAAACGACTGACCAGATCCAGGTGAGGAGTAGGAGCACATGCTGCACTCCTCCCACCCCTCTCAACAGATCGAGAAAGCCGCGAGGCTGTCGGCAGTACAAAAGCTAGAAGGGGAGAACCCTGTCGAACTCTGTGGCACCTCTCTCACTGCAAAAAGGAGGTAGGGAAGAAGCGTTGCCCAATGTCTCTGCTCTTGGTTCACAAACCGTCTCAGCATCTGCTTTAATGTTTGAATAAAATGTTCCACCAAACCGTCCGTCTGTGGATGATAAACAGATGTCCGGATGGGACGTATTTTTAATATTTTGTACACCTGCTGTAACATTTGAGACAAGAAGTTAGTTTCATGATCAGTCAATATCTCTTTGGGGATCCCTACTCTCGACATAATCTGCATTAGTTCCTTGGCTTTTGCAGCTGCCACCACTAATATATGCGTAATCTACCACCACTAATATATGCGTATACCCGGAATCAGAAGGTAGCAAAGGGCCCACTATGTCCATTGCAATGCACTCAAAGGGAGTGGAAATGATTGGCAGTGGGACCAAATGGGCGGGGCGCACTCGACCCGGCGCTACTCGCTGGCAGTCTGGGCATGTGGCTACATATTTCGACACTTCATTATGAAGCCCTAACCAATAAAATCGAGCCAATATTTGTTCTCTCGTTTTATCAACTCCGAGGTTCCCTGCAAAAGGGATATCATGCACCAGCCTCGTAACCTCAGGCCAACAAAACAGGGTAACCATCAATTGAGTTACAGGCTGTCCTGTACCCTATACAGTAATTGCCCCTTGATAATGAAGTGTGGATGTACCAGTGCCCCAGCGCCTTCAACATCCTTACCTTCAATAGACCGGACCTGACCCCAAGCATGCACCAGTGTGGGGTCGTTGCTCTGGCTCCACACTAGGTCCACGCTTCAGTCCCACTCTCCGGTACATTGAGAGGGACCGGAGTAACAACTGCCCTGGATGGCCCAGTAACCTCACCCTCTTGGTCACACTGCTTACCGACTCCCTTTGAGTGGCATTTGATACCATCCGAGCTCTCTCCCACCAGACCCCAGCCTTGTTGTCGTGATACGTTTGATACCATCCGTCTCTCTTTCTTTTTTTCTATGATGAAAAAGGGAAGAAAACAAGTCAGCTTGCAGGGGGAAAATCTCACCAATTGTTTCCCCTGCTGTGCCTGACACGGTTACGTGTGCAGTCGGGACTGCCTTTTTAATTAATTGTCTAAAGTTTGGCCTCTCCCGACCATTTTCCCCTTACTTACACACTTCTGATGCCCAATTGCAAGCCGCCACATCGCACTCCATCACAGATGGGCATGACTTGGCCTGGTGTCCTGGTTGGTGACATCTAAAACAGGTAGGGGAGAAAGAGGGAGCAGAGGTTAAATATCTGTCCTGTTGCTGGATTGGCAACGGGGCAGGGGCAGCAAATCTACCCCAGCTGGGGGCCAGCCTTGGTCTCCATGAAGGGGAGGTAAGGTTGCTCATTAGGGTCGGTGGTCTAGGATGTCTCAGTCCCGGTCCCGGTGATGGTGGAGCGGAGAGAGGAGGTGGTGCTCGGCTGCTCCGTTGGGCTGGAACGGTGAATAGGCCGGTCTTGGTGGAGACCAGGGAGTCTTCAAAATCCTCAGCCAATTTCACAGCATCTTCCAGGTTGTCGGGGTTGTGGTGCCGTATCCATGCTTGGGTTTCGGCACCGACCACATGGCAAAACTGCTCCACAATGATAGCCTCGGACATCTGTAGGCTTGTTTATCTGGGTGGGGTCTAGCCAGTACCATGTGGTCACACAACTTCTGCGCAACAACCCTGGAGCATGTATCCGGGGATCTCTGGTACTCCCTGAACCGTACGCAATGTGTTTCCCCCGTGATGTTCAGACGGCGTAGAATGGCTTGCTTTACCAGGTCGTACTGGGCGGCTTCTTTGTTCATCATGGCCTGGTATGCTGCCCCAGCTTTCCCGATCAAGCAGAGTCCTAGCTGGCTCACCCATGACACAGTGGTAACCAGCTGCTCAAAGGCGACCAGGTAATCTTCCAGGTCATCCTCCGCCATCATCATCACCTTAAGACTTAATTATCCCATTTGAAATGGTTAATTCTGAGACATTCAAAATAAATATCGAGTTCCTCGATATTTATTTTGTTTTCAAGATTGTTAATCTCAGGGTTGTGTGCTGTACCAATCTGTATCAATGCCGCGTTGTCAGTATTACCAATAACCTAAATAATAATTTATTATAAATAATTTATTAAGGGAGTGTAGGTTCATGTGTTTTTTGTAATTTTCAGTATTTAAGTTACTGTCAGGTTGTAAAATTCATTAACGAACGTGTATGTACATTTTATTCAAAGCCTCCTGGCTTTGTTACAGAAGATAGCACAGTGCCTGGTGTTGTTATTATGATATGCTGAAATAAAGTTGCTGAAAGTAATCGGTCTGCATCCAGTTGTTTGAGTTATACAACTTGTCATTCAAACCAGAGACTATTAACTATTGCTGTTGTGTTTACTGTATTGCCACTGACAGCAAACAGAATTCTTGATTATTTATTTATTAATTTTTTTATTATTATTATTTTTTTAATTTAGTCGTCGCCAATTATTTTTACCCCGGTTTTCACCCCAATTTAGCATGCCCAATTATTATCTGTATCCCCGGCTCACCGCTCACAACCCCCCCGCCGACTCAGGAAACGGAGGCTGAAACACGCGTCCTCCGAAACGTGCTCCTTCCAAGCCGTCATTTTTCGCACTGCAGATCCACAGCAATGCCACCAGACCTATAGTGCCGGAGGACAACACAGATCTGGCGGCTCCGCTGCAGAGCCACAGGCGCCCTATCGGCCACAGGGGTCGCTGATGCGCGGTGAGCCGTGGATTCCCCTGCCGACCTAAGCCCTCCCTACCCGGGCAGCGCTCAGCCAATTGTGGACCGCCCCCTAGGAACTCTCGGTCACGGTCAGCTGTGACATAGCCTGGATTCGAACCAGCGATCTCCAGGCTATAGGGCACATCCTGCGAGGAGCGCCTTTACTGGATGCGCCACTCGGGAGCCCCTAGAATTCTTGATTATATTTATTTATTTTTTTACTTTCTTTACAATACTAAATTTAAATAGATAGATTGAGCATATAGGACAGTGAGGAAGTCTACATTGACAGGCAACATTCAGAGGACATGTACGAGAACAGATATTTTCTTTCATCAAGCAGAAAAAAGGTAATGTACATAAATGAATACTGAATTTTCTGGTGGATTGATGTGAAACAGAGATTAAACATAGTTTGAACGACAACATTCAAGGTCCTTTACCAGAAATCAGGGACCTCATATTGACCAATCAGGTTAAAAGAAATCTCTGATTCATTTTGGAATGCTATTTTAGTCATTCTTATAAGGTTTCTGAGGAGAACCGCAGCTCTAGAAGTGCTGGATATCATATAGCATAGTCAAGCCTATTATACCTATTTACGTTTCTGGTTAAGTAGTGTATGTATTTCTCCTGTCTAGAAGGGTTAAAAAGATACTTCCTTTTTAGGACCTAATGCGCTAAATCATGGTACTGGGATATCATCATTGGTGCACAAAATACAACTCCTGTTGTAGTAGAGGGGCCAGGAGGATTTCTCAAAATCCCCTTTGTTTAGGGAAACTGTCAAACATATTGAGTCTGGAAGAGAAGAACGGGTTCTGTAAACTGCAGCAGCGTATTCAAATGTGCACTCTCAAAAGAGCGGTAACCATAGATCGAAACCATGGCCGAATCCGAAACACAGGTTTTATAAGCAAAAGAAAAATATTTCCTCTGCAGGCTTCTAGGTTTGACTCACACTGCGAGATTGCTTAAAGGCACAAGATGCCAGCTACCTGCACTACAGCAGTCATAACATGTGAATAGCTGTAACAATTCGAAGGAATGACAGATTTCATGTATTTTGTTAAGGATTACAACCAGATGTGACCACGCTATTCAGACACTGGGGTTTTCAGCTACCTGTGTTAAGGTGAGATCAAAACAAAGATTTTCAATTCATCTGCACCAAGTGACATGCAGAGGATTATAGGATAGAGCTCCAGAGATATAGTTGAGTAGACAGAGTGGTGTTGGATTGAGTGGTGTTTGAGGGGAAAGCCATTCATCTCCCAAAACCGATGAGATCAGTCACTTTCTTTTGTTATATAAATGACATTTCTGAAGTATTGTACACAACCTGTTTGTTAATTAAGGGAAAAACTGATTGATGAGAGCTTGTCCGGTGCCTGTGTAGACCTAAAAAGAGATCACAAGCAATCGATTTGGTTTTTCCCAGTCTAGCCTCTTTTTTTGCACATTTTAGAAAAAAAACTGCAGTGCCACAGGATAAGGAGCTATGTAAAGTAAACCCCAAACATATAGCCCCACAGATTTCCAAGGGTCTATTTTATTTAAAACCTCATTCAGTACAAAAACATCATGAGAACTAACACAAAAATAAAATTTCACGATCAGGTAACAAAAAAGACTTTTCTGAGGCTGTTTCTTTCACTGTGGAACTTACGCTGCTACACAAAACCAATTAGGATTCATAGGAGTGCAGCACTGGTCTGTATCTAACAGCCTGGGTAGTGTGGATTTTATCACCCTTGCCTTTATTTTTTACCATGGGCCATTCTTTCTTCACAACCAAGATCAAGTGTTAATTTTGCGGTTTTCTACAGATATTTTTGTGTTGTGGTAAGTGCTATTTTCACTGTTCTACAAGACTGGGAGTTTGGTCTCTGAATTGTGTCAGAATGATTTACAGTACATAGCTAAACAATTGTCTCTAGTCTTTATTTTTCGGTCTGTACATACTCATACTGTATGTTTCCTTCAGTTTTGTTGTGTGATTGTCTTTAACTTTACTATATAACACTACAAAATCTAATTATGATCCATGAATTTTCAGCCCCAATAACCCAAATAAATGTTGGCAATTTCTGTATTGTACTATGTGTTCTAAATAAATGTAAATGAACTATGCATTTTCTACGTAGTGGCTGGTCATTTTACAGTAGTACCTACTTAGGGGCCAGTCATTTTATAGTCATGCAGCACAATTACAAGAGTAGCCAATCACCTTCAGGATAACATCTTTTTAATTTCAGGCATTATTATTATTTAATTATTTAGCAGACGCTTTTATCCAAAGCGACATACAGAAATTAAACAAAATATTACAGACATTACAGATTGCAAAATATTATACAATATTACAGGCAATATAAATGCAAAACAAACACAAATATACTATACATACAAAATACATATAAATAAATGAAAATACAAAAAGATATATAAATAAAGGCTCAATAAGTGGGTTTTGAGAAGACGACAGAAAGCAGTAGAAGACTGAACAGTCCTGAAGATAACCGGTAGCTGATTCCATGAAATACATTAAATGTGCTTAAATCAAGAATAAGGAAACTAGCAAATCATGGCAGCGAGAGATTTTCTTCTACGGTGCAAATATAGATTTACCGAGTATTGCCGACTTCTGTTGACAATGTTGACCGTGACATAATGTGTTTTTTTTTTTTTTCTAATTATATTTATTTGTTTTACACTGAAACATAGCTAATGTTGGATTCAATGTCAAATCTTTCAACATGTGTTTAAAATGACATAATAGTTCCAGTGGGGTTACCACAAAATTAAAGCGATTTCTAAGGCTCTGAAACCGTCGGTTGATGCTCATCTTGCAGGGTACGGGTCTATCCATCATGAACTGGGTGGGAATGGCAGATGTAAGGTGACTTTTAATTGGATAATTTATTACAAATACTATTTTCTTTATTTTCATTGGTTCTCATTTCATTTTCAGTGATTTGATTGACCCGGATGGCCTTCCATACTTGCCCAGGAATGTACAAATGATTTTAGCTCAGAAAACAAAGAAATGCCCATCTGAACAGGGTAAGATGTACTGAATTTGCCCCGTAAAGTTATGTTTAATATATTTTTTGTTCACAATTCAGCAAATGTATGTGACTATAATAGATGAGCAACACATTGGGTTATCTAAAATTGTAAACATATACGATTTTGTCTTGTTCGTATTGCACTATGTAACACAATTTTTGTTCCTGGGTAGTAAGTGTTATTTCCTAATTGCTTATGCCTCAAAAGTATAGAAAATGGCTATTATTCCCTGCAAACTTTGCTTTTGTGACCAGGACAGTGATATTTTGAAATGTACCTATTTCCAATGAGAAAACGGGCGAATTTGTGTCTTTTCGTTCACATAAAGTCAGAAAAAAACAACATATGAATCCAAATTAACATCCAAATTGGGCAGCAGTGTGGAGTAGTGGTTAGGGCTCTGGACTCTTGACCGGAGGGTCATGGGTTCAATCCCCGGTGGGGACACTGCTGCTGTATCCTTGAGCAAGGTACTTTACCTAGATTGCTCCAGTAAAAACCCAACTGTATAAATGGGTAATTGTATGTAAAAATAATGTGATATCTTGTAAGTCGCCCTGGATAAGGGCGTCTGCTAAGAAAGAAATTATTAACATGTATTTATACTAAAGTAATACAAAAATGACTACAAAAGATTTAGAAGTGAGTAGTCTTTTTGGTTGGGGTAGTATGGGTTTCTCTCCTCAGCTCCACCTCTGAAATTGTCATCTGGATCTACAATGTCTTCCTCGCTCTCTGACTTGCTGCTCTCTTCTAAAGACGGCTGCTCTCTCTCCAGAGGAGTGGGTACGGGGAGCTCATGGCAGTGTGGCACCGGGGCGATGGATGAAGGAAGGTCCGGATACGTGATAGCAGGTGCATTCTTGCCAGTCCGACGTTTGGAAGGGTCCACCATGCAGAAGTAGCAGTTGCTTGAGTGGTCAGTGGGTTCCCGCCAAATTCTTGGGATAGCGAACTTCATGGCCCCTCTGTACCATCCTACAAAAATACATTTATTTCACCCATGACTAATGTGTAAGAGATTCTCGCAACATTTTTCATATATGATATATTTTTTCAATAACATTGAAAATTGTAAAACATTTTAAAATTAAAAACTTTTACAATTTTAAAAATTTTAACAAATTTTATCACATACAATTCCGAGCAACAATTGTCCATCTTACCTTCTAGAGTTTTTTTGCAGTGTTCGCAGTTGAAATGAGGTGCCCAGGGTTTGTCTTGATCCCCGACAGGCATGCCGAAATATGCCTTGTAGGCCTCACACATCTTAGCAGATGCTTCCACGCAATGCTTTTTCGCTCTTGTCTTGATAAATTGGCCGCAGACATAGCAAAATGCGTCTGCCGGATGCTTGCAGCCTCTTGATGCCATCTCAGAAAAATGCAGATATGTATCCACTTAGGCAGCTGGAACTAAACTGAACTGGTGGGCTTAAGGCCTCTGTATTTATACTACTATTTATATTACTGGAAAGTTCTAGAAGTTACTCCAAGTTTACTCAGCACTGAATCTATCTGGAATGTTCTGGAAAATAGGTAAATTTCAAAATATCACTGTCCTGGTCACAAAAGCAGAGTTTGTGGGGAATAATAGCCATTTTCTATACTTTTGAGTCATAAGCAATTAGGAAATAACACTTACTACCCAGGAACAAAAAAAAAATAAAAAAAATTGTTACACGGTGTAATTTGTGCAGTCGTAAATCACAGCACTTCGAATCACTGTGTCTTTAAATTAGAGCCCAGCTTGTATAGCTGGAGATCTCATTTCAAAAGGTGTTAATATAACTTTAATTATTATCATAAGAGATGCATATTTTAAGTGCAATAGGCTTTAATGCAGGGCTTCTCAAACCCTGGGTTTCCTTCCAAATTAGTTCTCAATCACCTAACTAAACCCTTAATTGAACTGATAGTTTGCTTAATTAGACCTTTTAAACTGTTCTCTGCTCTGAAAAAGATGCAGATTTTAAATGCTACAGCTAACTTGAAATCTTCAACTGTTTAAGAGCTGGAAACAAGTAAAAAGGTCTAATTACATAAATGATCAGTTCAATTAAGGGTTCAGTTAAGTAATTGAGAGCTCGGTTGGAATGAAAACCAGAAGACACAGGGGGTCCCCAGAACTGAGTTTGAGAAGCCCTGCTTTAAAGATATGGGGCTATACTAAGATCACAATGATAACTGAGCAGTATTTTGGTTTTGTTTGTTTTGGCCGATCGCTTACAACCCTGTGTTAACTAGTTAATAAATGCTTTTCATGCCATTTCTCTTGACTGTCTCCCCTGCATGTCTTGGATGGTATCAACAAAGGTGTTTCTTTTTATTTTTTTACTTATTCTACTGAAAAGTAGCTGCATTTTACAAATGCATTGAACCGAACCGAACGTTGTTTAAACAAAAAGTCAAATGAAGGGGAAAAAAACAAAACTAACGATCTGCCAAAAACATTACTATTTTTGTATTTATTTTTAATAAAAAAAAAATGGCAATTACCTTTTATCTATTTGTGGCATGATGAGGAGACTCCCTAAGCCTATTTCTTGCAAACGTGTGTAGTACCGTTGTAGTGTTAGAAAGTGGTACATCGTCAGAATGTGGTACATGTACCAAAACTGACCCGTGTAATGTCCAAAAATGTATTTTTTTTTCTTTAGCAACTCCTGTCTCCCTTGTTTACGCACCGCAAAAAATACCCACTAGACTTCCCTGATGAAAAACGAATGGCACTTTGTTGCACTAAATGACACTCTTATACCATTAGAGCCAGGGTCAACTGTACATATTGCAGCAGAGGCGTCTGCAGCGGAATAAAAGAAGACAACACAGGATGCAGCTCAAAGCAGTTAAAACTGCTGTTTTTATTGAAAATGGAACGGCAGGCAATAGGAAGCTCCTTTTAGCAAAATAATAAGTAGCTCAGTAGGCAGCGTCAACAACACAACACAACCCCGAGCTGCGCACGGGTAGCTCATAAATAGAGAGCGCCCCCCCCCCCCCCCCAGCCCTATTGGCTCACACACACAAGGTCACATTTACATAAACACTGACCAATCGCTCAGACCATCTGTCCCATGCAAGCAGCTGACTGGCAGAACCAAACACAAATCATAGTGCAGCCAACACAGACTCATCTCTCATACAGCTGCACTGTGCACCTGAAACCCTAGGCAGCACGCTAGCACTGCCTAGACACGAAACACGCTTCCACTCAGACTCATGCAGGGTGACACACACAAACGATGGGGAAGACAGGACAACACACACACACCAATACCTAATACTAACACTCCTGCTCCCCTCCCAGCATCCAGTCCCAAGTAGTCCAAACTGACCCACCATTACAATATTAACATTGCTTACATTTACATGGTATAAATGTAAGCAATGTATATACAGTGAAGAGGTATACTACAAACACTATTTTATCTTCACACTTTATTATATAGCTATAGCTATATCTGCTGAGTCCTTGGTATACAGTACCCACAGGCAGCATGCACTGTATATACACCTCATTTAATACAATTATTGAGAGGAATGGTAGTTCCTCGCGACAAGTTATCAGCGAGAACTGCCAGAGACTCTCTATACAGCAAGGATAGTTTACGTGTTTTCAGGGTATTGGTGCAGCAAAAAGTAAATCAGCCAAAAGCACCATTTCACTTTTAAAAGTCAATACCTGTCATACAGTAAGAGAAATAAGTTACCGAAGTTTCTTTTTTTGCAGATTTTTGTAAACCCCAGGCTCTTTTATCCACGCATATGTATATTACAGGACATCCAAGTTTAATGACAATTAACTTGTTTTGTCAACATGAAAATATACTAGGGAACGCATTTATGTTGACGTCTGTATCATTTATATTAAACTATTTATTGGTATTTTAAAATGGACTAGTCTATATCATTTCTATTAAATTATTTACTTCTGTTTTAAAATGGAGCGTTTGCCTGCAAAAAATATAAAAAAATATAAAAAAAGGTCTAGCATGTGTGGGATTTGAAACTATAACCTTCAGTTTGGAAGCGTGTTGTGTTATACTGTCATCAGTGCTACACAATTAGTTGAGAAAACAAGCAGTATTTTGAAAGATGACGTCAGCCAGCTGAAAATTCTCGGGTCTGTGATATATATATATTTTTACATTGTGGAGATTTTGGAGATTTTTCGAATTCAAGTCATCATCTCATCATCATTCTGAGATTCTGATCTTGATCTCTGAAAAATGTTGGTTTCCTGTCAGTGTAACTCTCATTGTGGTCCCTATTGGTGCAAGGAAGTACAGTTCCTCTCGATACTAGTTGATAAGAGTAACACTATTTGTGGTCCCCGCTAGACAAAAAGGAACTTTAATTTCTGAGAATTCGCTATATGTGGATAGGATAGCCTATATATTTTGTAAAAGTAAAACATAAATAAATAAATACATTAATAAATATTGAAATAAATTAATACATAGACATGTATTTATATCTTTATCTATCTTGATATTTATTTATTTCTTTTTCACTACCAGATATAAACACTGCCATTTAATACTGTATGAAACTAAAAACAAATACTCAAAAGTTCTTGTTCAATTGTATATTAGTGAAGATTTTTGTACATAAATGTCGTCATGCTTTCATATATTTTTACTTTCAAATTTAAAAATAAAGCCAGAGGAGGAGGTGCTGTCTCTTGAGCAGGACAAGAAAGATCCATTGTTGTCTCTGGAGCCACCGGCTGAAAACAAGGGGGAGGAGGAGAATAAGATACCTCTACCACAGCCCCGACCACCACCCCTGATAACCAGTCCGCCGCCAGACGGTGCGGTCCCTCAACCCGTGCTCCTGGACACCCTGCCAGAGTGCCCGGACCTCCAGTTGATGGGCCTAGCGATCAAGCCGGAGCACCACCAGACACAGTTCCTCGTCTGGTCCCCTGCGCCGTTCTTCCTGAAGCCCCAGACGTCACATCGCAATCGGCAGATGTCGCTTGGGCTCCCCCTGCCTTTTGCTGTGCTCCCCTCTGTCTGCTGCTGCTCCTGCCAGATCACCGACCTGCACACCTGTCACCCCTGTCACTCCGTTGGGGTCCCTCATCACTGGTTTGCGGTCCCTACCCAGAAGCACCGGAGGGACCGACCCATCCTCAAGCCTGCCCGCAGGAAGGGGCGAAAATTGACTTTTCTGGACTTGAGGGTGGGTGGTTATGTTTCGGGGGGGGGGGTGGCCGTCGAATGGCCGGTGTGCTACACCCAAGGGGTGGAAGTGTAACAGAGCAAGGGCTCTGCTTGTAAATAGTTTTAATAATGTTTGTGTTTTGGTGGTGGTTGGCAGGGACGGGGTTAATTCCTCTCCCTGCCAAAAACATGTGAGAATGTGGCTGTTCCCAAACAAGGTAATCGGTGTTAATTTGGAACAGTCACAGACTATAAAAAGAGAGCTTCCAGCTCCATTAGGGGGGAGATCACCAGGGAGCTGGTGCAAGTAGAGTTTGGCAGTTTAAAGAGAGGTAAATTGTTTGTTAAGGTGTTTGTTGACAGGTAAACGGCTTAGCCGTCCTGTGTGTGAGTCAGGGACCTGTGTAAGTGAAGTTAGGCTCTCTGTTGAACTAGACTTTTTTGTTTGTTTGTTTTTTGTGTTTTGAATTAAAATCTAAGTTTTGGTGTCTGGGTCTGTGTTTTAAGGGGCAAACGAACCAAAAGTGGTGAAGTCCTTTTACAATATATATATATATATATATATATAATATATATATATATATATATATATTATAAAGGCAGGATTTGAACCCTAACTAGTCTTTCACTCCAACTTCATAACCGCTTGTGGCAAAGTGCCCCCCCCCTGTGTATGTTATATGTTACGTGTTGTGTGTAAATGTTGGTGTATAGGCATTGGTACACGGGATATAAGCGGTCTGTGTTTCACGTGTGTGTAAATTGTATATTTGTATTTAGGCACGGGGATGGCACATCACATCACGTGCAAGTAAAAAGTAATATGTGAGCACGGGGAATTGCACTTTAATTAATTCACGTGCAGTTGTACCGAGATTCCAATTGAATGATTGACTAGCAATCGAATCTCGGTACAACTGCATAAAAGCTGCATGTTTTCACTCACTGGGGGTTGGTGTTCGGTGAGTGGAGAACGGGTTAGGAGACGGAGGGTATTGTAAAAGTAATAATAGTAAAAGAAGCTCACCGTGTTTGTCTGTGTAGTCCGTGTTGTTTGTCTCTTTATTTTGGCTCAAGTGCCGTGTCCTGTTTTGTGTTCTGTTTGTTAAACCTTTTTATTTTGTTAATAAACGCTGAGTGCAGCCATTGCACTCAGCTCATCATCACCACCGTCTCTGTCTGTGTGTTTCTCTCTCTGGTCTGAGTTCCTCCCTGCAGCCGTCTTTGTCACACGTGGTGTCAGAAGTGGGATAACAGCGCCTCCAGGGCTCAGGCCAGAGCGGGAACCGCAGTTTTTTTTTTGGGAAAAAAAAAAAAAAAAAAAAAAAACCCAAAGGAGAAGAAATGGGGAGAAGAGGCTGGACAAGAGCACAGGAGGGCAAAGGGAGAAAGGTGGAAGCAGGGCTGTGGTGTTTCGACTGTGGCCAAACTAGCCACACCGCCATACCCTGCTCCGTCCACAGGACCCTACAGGCAATGGCCCAAAGACTGGGATGGGGGGAGTGGTGCCCTGGCTGTGGGGCATATGGGCACACGTTGGCCCTATGCCCCATGCAGGATGAAGAAGAGGAGCGGAGGGGAGGAGCCGGTGCGCCCACGGCCCGGAGGGGAGGAGCCGGTGCGTCCTGTGTCCGGAGGGGAGGAGCTGAAGGCCCAAACCCCTATTTTTTTTTGGGAGGGACGAGGGCGTGAAGCTCAGGCTCCACAGCAGCCGCTGTTTTTGCTGCTGAAGGGAGCCCAGCGGAGACGCCCGCCACCAGCTCTACCCCCGCTGTCGGAGGAGCCGGCAGCGCCACCAGCCCTACCCCCGCTGTCGGAGGAGCCGGCAGCGCCACCACCACCACCCGAGGGAGAGGAGCAGGAGCTGCTTCTGCCTCCACCACCCGAGGGAGAGGAGCAGGAGCTGCCTCTGCCTCCACCACCACCCGAGGGAGAGGAGCAGGAGCTGCCTCTGCCTCCACCACCACCCGAGGGAGAGGAGCAGGAGCTGCCTCTGCCTCCACCACCCGAGGGAGAGGAGCAGGAGCTGCCTCTGCCTCCACCACCCGAGGGAGAGGAGCAGGAGCTGCCTCTGCCTCCACCACCACCCGAGGGAGAGGAGCAGGAGCTGCCTCTGCCTCCACCACCACCCGAGGGAGAGGAGCAGGAGCTGCCTCTGCCTCCACCACCCGAGGGAGAGGAGCAGGAGCTGCCTCTGCCTCCACCACCCGAGGGAGAGGAGCAGGAGCTGCCTCTGCCTCCACCACCACCCGAGGGAGAGGAGCAGGAGCTGCCTCTGCCTCCACCACCACCCGAGGGAGAGGAGCAGGAGCTGCCTCTGCTTCCACCACCACCCGAGGGAGAGGAGCAGGAGCTGCCTCTGCCTCCACCACCACCCGAGGGAGAAGAGCAGGAGCTGCCTCTGCCTCCACCACCACCCGAGGGAGAGGAGCAGGAGCTGCCTCTGCCTCCACCACCACCCGAGGGAGAGGAGCAGGAGCTGCCTCTGCCTCCACCACCCGAGGGAGAGGAGCAGGAGCTGCCTCTGCCTCCACCTCCCGAGGGTCCGCTGCTGCTGCCGTCGCCTGAGGTCATCGAGGGTCCTGCTTCGCCTGGGGTCGCCGGGGCCTCTGCTTTGCCTCGGGTCGCTACACTGTGGCCGGAGCTCCATGAAGGGGAGCTGCCGGCCATAAAGAAAGAGGGGGAGGTCAGGAGACCAGCTCCCCCAGCTGCACTTTCGCGGCAGCAGATAGTGTGGCTGAAGCCCCGGAAGAGGGAGCTGCCAGCCACGAAGAATTGGGGGATGCCAGACATTCCACCATGGCCACCCCCAGAAACAACTTGCTTCCCCCTCTTCCGGGACTTTGGGACTGAGGGGGGAGGTGGCCATTGAGGCCATGTGTGCGTTGCACAAGGGGGGGTATATGTGGCAAAGTGCCCCCCCCCCTGTGTATGTTATATGTTACGTGTTGTGTGTAAATGTTGGTGTATAGGCATTGGTACACGGGATATAAGCGGTCTGTGTTTCACGTGTGTGTAAATTGTATATTTGTATTTAGGCACGGGGATGGCACATCACATCACGTGCAAGTAAAAAGTAATATGTGAGCACGGG
Organism: Acipenser ruthenus; assembly: GCF_902713425.1. NCBI lineage: Eukaryota > Metazoa > Chordata > Actinopteri > Acipenseriformes > Acipenseridae > Acipenser > Acipenser ruthenus. The sequence continues at coordinate 39,262,347 of NC_081193.1, read as the reverse complement.
GAATTGCACTTTAATTAATTCACGTGCAGTTGTACCGAGATTCCAATTGAATGATTGACTAGCAATCGAATCTCGGTACAACTGCATAAAAGCTGCATGTTTTCACTCACTGGGGGTTGGTGTTCGGTGAGTGGAGAACGGGTTAGGAGACGGAGGGTATTGTAAAAGTAATAATAGTAAAAGAAGCTCACCGTGTTTGTCTGTGTAGTCCGTGTTGTTTGTCTCTTTATTTTGGCTCAAGTGCCGTGTCCTGTTTTGTGTTCTGTTTGTTAAACCTTTTTATTTTGTTAATAAACGCTGAGTGCAGCCATTGCACTCAGCTCATCATCACCACCGTCTCTGTCTGTGTGTTTCTCTCTCTGGTCTGAGTTCCTCCCTGCAGCCGTCTTTGTCACACGTGGTGTCAGAAGTGGGATAACAGCGCCTCCAGGGCTCAGGCCAGAGCGGGAACCGCAGTTTTTTTTTTGGGAAAAAAAAAAAAAAAAAAAAAAAACCCAAAGGAGAAGAAATGGGGAGAAGAGGCTGGACAAGAGCACAGGAGGGCAAAGGGAGAAAGGTGGAAGCAGGGCTGTGGTGTTTCGACTGTGGCCAAACTAGCCACACCGCCATACCCTGCTCCGTCCACAGGACCCTACAGGCAATGGCCCAAAGACTGGGATGGGGGGAGTGGTGCCCTGGCTGTGGGGCATATGGGCACACGTTGGCCCTATGCCCCATGCAGGATGAAGAAGAGGAGCGGAGGGGAGGAGCCGGTGCGCCCACGGCCCGGAGGGGAGGAGCCGGTGCGTCCTGTGTCCGGAGGGGAGGAGCTGAAGGCCCAAACCCCTATCATCATCACCACCGTCTCTGTCTGTGTGTTTCTCTCTCTGGTCTGAGTTCCTCCCTGCAGCCGTCTTTGTCACACCGCTACATTACACATCACGTCTCAACCATTTCAACAGACTAGGCTACTATTTACATTTACCCTATCCAAACGGCAATACATTGCCTCAATATAGGTTGAACAATTTTACTATTCCCGTGTGTGTGTGTGTGTTATTATCAGTAACGTGTTAGAACAGCTAATTGCTTCTGCATTTCACATTGTTTATCAAGTCACTTCTACAGCTGTGCTTGAGAATGCCATTTTACCAGACATAACATGAAAGTTCTTTGTACTGTTGTTATGTTTTGTTGGATTTTATGTAAACACCAACTGTTGTTTTAAGAAAATACTTGTTTCATTCAGTATATCACCAATCTGTCCATTGGATTACATTACAATTGATCACTGATTCTTCTATGGGATTAATGCACACTTCGCACAGTTCTGAATTACACACAAATTTGACAAGGAACGGCCCTCTGAACCAATTGGGCCAGTTGTACAGTAAGTACCAATAATTATACATTTTTACATTGCTGCATTCCAATCTGATATTGCAATGTCATGTTATACAACATTTTGTTGAACATACTGTAACATTGAGGGAAAGCGCTTAAAGAAAGGGGCTTTATACCAGGAGCCCAGTTCAAATCCCGGCTCAGCCACTAACTCACTGTGTGTGTTCTTGATGAGCAAGTCTCTTAACCTCCTTGTGCCCCGTCCTTCAGATGAGACGTAAAACCCAGGTCCTATTGTAAGTGACTCTGCAACAGCAGTTGTTGATGCATCATTCACCCACCATAATCTCTATAAATCGCTTTGGATAAAAGCATCTGGAAAATTATTTATTATTATTCTATTGAAACAAACCAAAGCTCCTAAAGTTTTTTCAATTATATAGTATTATTATTTCTTCTTCTTCTTCTTCTTTATTTGCTTAGCAGACGCCCTGTTATACATCCATCTTCGCCTGGGTGAGATTTTCCATGCTGCCAACAAAGACAATGGTTGGTTTGGAAAAATCAACATCTTCTGAGGGATTTGCTGCAGCTTCCACCTGTGCATGGAAACCACCTTTTGTCCCACTTACTCAAGAGAAATTGCACAAATTGACTGCTCTATGGCATCTGTGGACCTGCGGAAATTGTTCACGTATAATGAACTCACAATTAATATGCGCCAGAAGCAGGACCGGGTTTATGCCAATCTGCTTAACCGTGCCGGAGCCACCAACAAAACTGATCACATTTTGTTAAGTAAATGACTGATACCAATCAAGGGAGGAGATATTTACAGCTGCAAAAAATAAATTATCCAACACATAGATGACAAAGGTGGAAGTTCAACCTGTCTCATGTCTACAGTAGACATCTGTAACCAGATACAGACCGCTGTGCTTGATAGTATGCCTGGGGAGGACATTCATCTTGTGGCAATGGATACTGTAGACTGCCTTCCTTCCCTCCAGGAAAATGTGCTGAAAAAATTGAAAGCTCATAAGGCTGACTGCAGTTGTACATCTGGACTGCAAACTAGCATACGAGTGAAAATAGGCTGTAAGCTGATGCTTCAGAAAAATATCCACATTGCCACTGGTCTCATCAATGGTGCAATGGGCAAACTATTGTCTAGAAAACCCCATGATGGTGAAAACCATAACCATCCATTTTAACAATGGACACACACATACCTTTGAACGCTCAAGGTCAAAGTTTAAAGTCATGGACAGGGCCTACATTGTTCAAGAGCAGTTTCCAGTCATTGGTGCTCACACAATCACCATTCAGAAATGCCAGGGCATGACACTCAAAACAGTGATAATGGACCTTGGTAACTCCATTTTCTCCTGTGGCCAAAGTTTTGTGGCACTTTCTAGAGTTACTTCCTTAAGTGGCGTCCACCTTATAAACTTTGACCCCACCTGCATTAAAGCACTTCCATCTGCAGTTGCAGAGTACAACAGGCTGAGAAGTCTACTGTTCTGAGCTGAAAAGCTTGAAGAAGACCAACACACACAAGGTCATGTGTATTTCGTATGTCAAGCCATCACCAACGTTCAGGAACAACAAAAGCTATGATATTCTGAGGGAACAGTTGCAGTTTGTCACTTCTTAGGAGAACCCTACAGTAGATTTCAGCAGCAAGATGATGTTGAATTACTCATCAAATTGTGTCAAACTTGCCCAGAAATATGTGATCTGGTTTCAGTTACCACAAGGCACAACATGCTATGTACACAATGTTGGTACCGCACATCAAATCAAGAGGTGGGGCATGTTTACTCTCCGCACATACCTGATGGTACACATTCCATGTGTTTGGAACAGCTAATTAATATGGAGCACAAGTGGGCACCCAATGATGGTGGCAGATGTGACCACTGCCAAAAATCTACACTACTTAAACGCAAAGTCCTTCAGTCAGCAGGAAGAATGCTTGCAGTCCAGCTTATGCTTTGGCAAATCAAACCAAACGGGAATATTACAAAGCAACAAGATGTGAAGTTTACAGGTGTGCACAAGAGTAAAATGAATGTGGACAACAGCAATTACAAATCATCTTCCATTAGTATACACAAAGGAGGAGATGTCGCTTCAATACACTACATGTGTATCCTCTCAGTTCCTGGCACTACAAAGTAGGTGCATGCAAATGACACACTTCTTGAAGTCAAACCTTGGCCAAGAAATGCAAAAGACATGTACATGGCCTTTTATGAACAGGTGTAATGCTTTAAGATTGGACTACACTGGACTAAGTCGATCAAATCACAAGATTAGGAGGCAAAAAAAGGCAATTCTACAATGAATATGTCCATGTAATTCACTTTAGCATTCATATGCCTATGTAAGTTTATAACCAAGTAGAAATTAGTAGAATGTTGAACAATGTGGAAATGTACTTTTTTTTTTACCATTGCTTTGCTTGTATACTTTTGTACCAAAGTAAAAATCAGTAACTAGCAATAAAGACTTGGACATTTCAATGCTCTTCTACTGCCCATTTGCATAGGTAAGTTTGAAACCTATTAAATAACTAACAAACCAACAAAAAAAAGAAAATCACATCTTGAACCTTTGAGTGCTATGAAAATAGTCTAATATTACAACTTTGCATTCAAATGCTTTTGCCATTATACTTACCCCCCCCCCCCCCTCCCCCACACACACAGTATATACATATCCATTAAGTGTAAAAATAAGTGATATCTGAAACAAAAACACATTGGAAATGTGAATAAACGCCAGGTTATCAAAAGTGCCCAGCCATTTAAAGTGGAGATATCAAAAACACAAGCCAAGTTTCAAGAAACCATTGGAGCAACCTTGCCCAGCACAAAGCAAATAGGCACAACTGTAAAAATGGTGGGGGTCAAGGTTGCCCCAATTGTTTCTACTAACTTGGCTTGTGTTTTTCAGGCACAATAATAGCAGCTCGAACTTGCTCCGTTTTTAGAATAAACAATTGGGGCAACCTTGGCCCCCATCAGTTTTACAGTTGTGCCTATTTGTTTATTGTCTATTTTTGTTTCAGGTTATATATTCTATTAATCTGTTTAAATGAGGGAACACAATCACATGAACAAATTTGAAATGAATGTATATTCCACAAGCTTAAATCTGTCATTTTTCTTTCCATTGTCAACATCCTGACAACTTTTTACATGTATAACTTTAGTCTGTTTCAAAGCTCTTTCCAAAATGTCCACTCTAGTGCATATATGATAGTATAACACCAGACAGTATAAGGAGGCTGTGTGGTCCAGTGGTTAAAGTAAAGGGCTTATAACCAGGAGGTCCCCAGTTCAAATCCCACCTCAGCCACTGACTCATTGTGTGACCCTGAGAAAGTCACTTAACCTCCTTGTGCTCTGTCTTTCAGGTGAGACGTAGTTGTAAGTGACTGCAGCTGATGCATAGTTCACACACCCTAGTCTCTGTAAGTCGCCTTGGATAAAGGCGTCTGCTAAATAAACAAATAATAATAATAAGGATTAGTACCCACATTGTCAAACAGGTAACACAGCAATAACAATCTGTGATGTGGTACGGAACAGAAAAGCCAGTGCACAGTGTATATACCATTTTCTGACCTTACACGGGTCACGTTTTGGTATGCGTACCACATTCTGACAATAATACTAAGGTATTAATCTTAAAAAAAAAAGCCAAGAAGTTTGAAATGGATACTTTTGTGTAACATATTTGAATACAAATGTTACATATAGGTCAGATATCGCAATGTGCTTTATTTATTAATTTCAATTCTTGTTTTGTTTTGTTTCTTAATTTCAATTCTTTGTTTTTATGTTTAGAGGCTTCAGTTCAGTTTATGCTTTAAACAAAGATCTTCCCCAAGGATCACAAACTGTGTAACACACCTGCATTCTTATGTTTTTTTTGTTTTTGTTTTAATCAGGCATCTCTTCTCAGTATGCAGAAAGTGTGCTAAGCCATCTGCTTCATTAGCCTCTACATGCAGGTGTGTAAACCATGGGCTCTGATAAGTGTAACAATATGATTGTGAAAGTATGCTTCTGTTTCTTAATCCCCCGTCCACAGACAAACACACACATCCCAGGAGATTAAAATAAGGTTCCTGTCCCCAGGGATCAGAGACGGTGTGCAACACACCATGAAGTCATAACGCATGATTGGTGGCTGATGAATAGAGTAGACAACATACAATCAAAAACAGGGAGCAAGTCCTAGTAAGCCAAATATGGATCTTTTTAAATGCTTCTTTTAAAGAAAGGTTTAATATATGGGATGTGCTTTGCAAAACTTTGAGGACATCTCAGCCAAACCAATTCTACTTTAACTCATCCTGGCTAACTTCCAATGCAGTTTTTTGGGGGTTCTTTTTAATGAAAGGAAAAGACAAGAAGAGAGACATGGAAATTCAAACATGTCTAATCTATTTGCCAGGAGGAAAAATAGGATTTTCAATGGCAATGCAGTGGCACTATAATGGCAATTATGGTATATAATAAAAATACAGTGGGTAAAGGCATGGTATATCTCCGGTTTAAGATTTAAGGTGTCAGTTTTTAGAACTGCCACTGTTTAGATTACACTATGTAACACAATTTTTGTTCCTGGGTAGTAAGTGTTATTTCCTAATTGCTTATGCCTCAAAAGTATAGGAAATGGCTATTATTCCCCACAAACTTTGTTTTTGTGACAAGGACAGTGATATTTTGAAATGTACCTATTTCCAATGAGAAAACAGGCGAATTTGTGTCTTTTTGTTCACATAAAGTCAGAAAAAACAACATATGAATCCAAATTAACATGTATTTATACTAAAGTAATACAAAAATGACTACAAAAGATTTAGAAGTGAGTAGTTTTTCGAGATTTACGATTATACTGTAAATCACTTTCACAAATCAGCCCCCAAATGTAGTCTCCCATCATGTTCTCGTTATACTGTCCTTGGTAGCGGCGTTCAAAGTCCAGTATATCCTGGTGGAAGCGTTTGCCTTGCTCCTCCGAGTACGCTCCCATGTTCTCCTTGAATTTATTAAGATGAGCATCAAGGATATGGACTTTGAGGGACATCCTACAGCCCATTGTGCTGTAGTTCTTCACCAGAGTCTCAACCAGCTCCACATAGTTTTCGGCCTTGTGATTGCCCAGGAAGCCCCGAACCACTGCGACAAAGCTGTTCCAAGCCGCTTTCTCCTTACTAGTGAGCTTCTTGGGGAATTCATTGCACTCCAGGATCTTCTTTATCTGTGGTCCGACGAAGACACCGGCTTTGACCTTTGCCTCAGACAGCTTAGGGAAGAAGTCTTGAAGGTACTTGAAGGCTGCCGACTCCTTATCTAGAGCTCTGACAAATTGTTTCATAAGGCCCAATTTGATGTGCAGTGGTGGCATCAGCACCTTCCGGGGGTCCACCAGTGGCTCCCACTTGACGTTGTTCCTCCCCACAGAGAACTCGGTCCGCTGTGGCCAGTCCCGCCTGTGGTAGTGCGCCTTGGTGTCCCTGTTGTCCCAAAGGCAAAGATAGCAGGGAAACTTGGTAAAACCGCCTTGGAGACCCATCAGGAATGCCACCATTTTGAAGTCTCCTATGACCTTGATGCCATCTCAGAAAAATGCAGATATGTATTCACTTAGGCAGCTGGAACTAAACTGAACTGGTGGGCTTAAGGCCCCTGTATTTATACTACTATTTATATTACTGGAAAGTTCTAGAAAGTTCTAGAAGTTACTCCAAGTTTACTCAGCACTGAATCTATCTGGAATGTTCTGGAAAATAGGTAAATTTCAAAATATCACTGTCCTGGTCACAAAAGCAAAGTTTGTGGGGAATAATAGCCATTTTCTATACTTTTGAGGCATAAGCAATTAGGAAATAACACTTAATACCCAGGAACCAAAAAAAAAAAAAAAAAATTGTTACACGGTGTCATTAAAGTAGACCTTGTCATATGTGTTTTTTTTCTGTATTTATTGACATATTGTCCCGAAGACCTTTTCTACGATTTTGAACATAGCAATAATGCACTCCAAAAATGTCGTCACACTTAATTGTCCATTTTAACGATGTACAAATTCAAATTTGTCAGCTGTTATACTACTAAATGGAGATCTACCGCAGCCGACTGCAGATTAGGATTTTTGATTGAAGTTATGGGTGGACCAGCATTTAGTGAAAATGAGGACAATGTACCATGTAGTAATTCACTGGCAGGCAGGTGGCAAACGAGGATGTGAAAACAGGCATCTTTTAAATATAGACTGCGAGGCCTACCTTCTTCTGTTGAAGGAAGCGATTGTCCCCCGGAGACCAGCTTGGACCTCTTTTCACTTTTTCACATTTGCAAAGTTGTGTGTCAAATCATATGTGTGTGTGTGTGTATATATATATATATATATATATACACACATGCACACACACACACACACACACATACATAGATATACTTTTATAAATATTTGTATTACATTTTTAAATAACATACACGCAATCTTATAATACAAACATATTTTCAAATAAATAACTTTAACATTCATACATATATCAAATGAAACCCACAACCCATACCTTAAGTATATTGTTGGCCAGTAAAGATAAATCAATTGCTTTAAAAACAGAGACCACAATAATGTCTTTACATTTGGTACACAGCTGCTTTTCTCTTGATTACACTTTATAATATACTTTTTCCAATAAAAAATAACAATTTTGATGTACACTCTAGTAATATCTCAGAAACCCTTTAGATTCAGACTTAAAATTTGCTACATTAAACAAATACATAAGACAAAGAAAGGTCCATATTCATAAAAGATGGGGTAATTACCAGCCAGTAAAAAAAATTAACGAGCAGTATTTAAAATGTGATTTATAAAGCTACGGGCTGGTTATTTTACCGTCCGGTAATGGTTTTAGATGTGATTGTCCATCATGGATATTTACTGAGATGTTTTATGTAAGACGTCATCAATGGCATGTATGTTTACACCGTCACCTTATGGCTATGGAACATGTCTTGAGACAGGCAGGTTGTCCAAAATATCGTCAGTTTTATTATTATTTGTTTATTTAGCAGACGCCTTTTTCCAAGGTGACTTACAGAGACTAGGATGTGTGAACTATGCATCAGCTGTAGAGTCACAATTTAACTTTTTGGCCTAAATGCAAAGCGTTATGTTTGGCGCAAACCAAACACAGTGCATCACCCAAAGAACACCATCCCTACTGTGAAGCATGGTGGTGGCAGCATCATGTTATGGGGATGTTTCTCATTGGCAGGGACTGGGGCACTTCTCAGGATAGAAGGGAAAATGAATGGAGCAAAGTACAGAGAAGACCTTGAGGAAAACCTGCTGTGCTCTGCAAGAAAGCTGAAACTGGGACGGAAGTTCACCTTTCAGCATGATAACGACCCAAAGCACACAGCCAAAGCTACACTGGAGTGGCTAAGGAACAAAAAGGTAAATGTCCTTGAGTGGCCCAGTCAGAGCCCCAACATAAACCCAATCGAACATTTGTGGCATGACTTGAAGATTACTGTCCATCAACGCTCCTCAAGGAACTTGACAGAGCTTGAACAGTATTGTAAAGAATAATGGTCAAATATTGTCAAATCTAGGTGTGCAAAGTTAGTAGAGACCTATCCCAACAGACTCACAGCTGTAATTGCTGCCAAAGGTGCTTCCACCAAGTATTAACTCAGGGGGGTGGAGACGTATTCAATTATGATCTTTCAGTTTTGTATTTTTAATATATCATTTTTTTCCCCTTAACAGTGAGGAGTATGGTGTGTAGATAAGTGGAAAAAACCCTCAATTAAATGCATGAAATGCATGCGGCATTGACACAACAAAATGTGAAAAAAAAGTTCAAGGGGGTGTAGACTTTCTATAGGCACTGTATATATATAGATAGATATATTTTTTTTTACTGAGCTTTGTGCGAACATGGATTAAGCCAGTACATTGTCAAAAAATAAGGCGGCCCTTAGGCTAGCAGGCACCTGACCAATCTAGGCGGAGACTACCTAGGCTGGGAACCGCCTCCAGGGTTCATTAGCTTGGTAACATCTGCTTCTGGGTGATAAGAGACAATAGGAATGGAGGTCCTGTTAGACTGGTAATTTGGTTGCGGCAGTGATGTGAGGCATTTAAATTTGGCATTTCAAAAATAGGTTATGGTATTGATTGGATAGATGCAGAGTACAGATTGTGGATACACAAATATGGTGCTGGAGATTCGAAGTCCTGCAGGGTTTACCAGCATCATTGAATAACTAACCAATTAAGACTATGTTTAATTAAATAATTTAGGGTACAGGTGGAACAAAGTCCTGGAGGGCTTGGCACTCCACAAAGGGCGTCCTTTCTCACAGTGCTCCAGTGCTGGTGGTGAATAGTTATTTTGTGACTAGTGCAGTATTTGGAATCTGGGTTTTCGCCATCTACTAAATACAAACAAACAGTGGTTAACTAAACAAATACAAACACTCACGGTCTCTCTATGTCTCTATCGTCACATCCCCTGAAATAGCCTTAGTCACGCCCCCTCCGATAACTAGTCAATCACGTCTCCTCCAATCCATTACTGACACATCGCTTACCGTACTAGGGCGATGACTTCTGGTATTGTGACCCCGTCCCCTTTCTGGATGGCTGGCTTCCGACTGACCTTGGAATGAACTGCTGAACCATCCAGTACGAGGCGAACTGTTCCTGTTATACCACGCCTTCACAGGTCAAGAGGGAGATTGTTGACTAGGATTCATTCGCTCTCTGTCACAGGGTGGTATTAATATTTGTCACTACTAAAACCATTAAAATTGCCTCCACCAGTTTCAAGAACAGGATTTTTATACCAAGGCACTCTTACTAAAGGGTCAAATATATAAATATTGGCTAGGGATTAAAACTGTGAATATGTGGATCATCTCATGTGCTCAACAATAGCATTGACTCGTAGAATTATGATTTTTTCAAACTGGATTATGTAATGTCTGGCATTATATCTCATTGAACTATGGTTGAACTACATATAGGAGACATAGTATAAAGGTCATTGGCACACTTTCTAAAGGGAAAATCCTCCAACATGACTTAAAACAATTATTTATTTTTGTGTAACCGCAAAAACACCATCTTAAAACCCTACAACTTTCAATACTGGCCAGCCTTTACACTAAAGGTAATTAGTTCTTCAACCTTAAGAATAACTTCTATAAATAAAATATGTTACTACAATAAATAATACATTGCCTGAAAAACAACAGTGCACCTTTGACTGCTTAAAGGTACGAAAGCTTCTGTCATGAAGTTCTACATAACTGTTCACTAAGAAATTAACCATTCTGTACCTTCTTGTTATCCCCTGTGAAGGGGATATCGTGGAGGTGGCTGTACGTACATACACCCCTCTGTCCGTATGTATGTCACACTTCACAGATTTCTCCATATATCTGGAAGTTATCCCATTGTTATGAAACTTGACATTTACATGATTTAGCCTACTGGAGTTATGGGTGGTGTCTGTGTGTCAGTCCATCTGTATGCCACACGTACATTTGTGCATACAACTGGAGAACCAATTGTGATTAAACATGTAATTGCTATATTCTATACTATCCTGTACATACAACACTGTTCTATTGATGCTTGAACTGTAAAATTGTATTTTCCCACATGAACTTTCTCCATCATGCATCACAGTTTTGCACCACTTCTTCAAATGTATTATTATCAATGGATAATAGCTAACAGATAATTGTTATTATTGTATAGTTTTACCAGCTATTAGATAATATCAACCCTGCCTCGATTTATTTGTCCATATGGAAATAAAACACAAGAAAAATCTAATAAAAAACACACACTTTATTTACAAGGCAGTTGATATACAAATTTGTATCAAAAAGCAAGTGTAGATGATTTGCACCAAAAGCTATAAAAAGGCAGCAAAGTTTACTACGTTGTTTCAAAGTGTTTGTTTGAAGTTTGCTACGGCAGTCGAATGAAGGCAAGACATCAAAAACGGAGAACATTTCAAAGCCTGCATGTACAACTCAAAGGTTTGGTTCTTTTATTATTATTCTTTTTTTAAATACAGTGTTTCCCCAAAAGTGAAGGTGCAAGACCATTTTGTTATCTCCCAAGAAAAGTGTTTCCAAATAACAAAACAATTAACTTCACCCTCAATGGTAGTGCAGTAGGTTATCCAATTTAGTAAAGCTCTACTGCCCATTTGACGCTAGCAGTCTACATGCTAAACTTTATAGCAGCAAAAAGATCCTCTTCCATTTGGCATTTACAAAAATGTAATTATAAAATAAAAAATATAATACATTTGTTCAAATAAAACAATTTTCCATACACTTATCATCAGACAAGCTAAAAAAACAAACAAAAAAAAAACACACACACACACAAATAGTGGTTTAAAACCAAACAAGTACTTAAACAGAATATTTTTGAATATTCACAATCCTGATTATCTTCATTTGGTCTGTAATAATGCTAACACAATACTTCCCATCAGTGCATTTAGTTTAACCATGTATGACTGTTTATACTGTTATTTAGTACATTTGTTCCGCGCAACAAGAGGAAAATAAGAATACTGGCATAAAACACTGCTTATTTGCCAATTTCTGGACAACAATATTCAAACTAAAAATAAATTATGCAGGTTGTTCTTTATATTATTATGCATAAATTATACATTTAAGTGATACAAAAAATAGTATTACCTACCTAGTAACTCAGGTAAGCGTGTCATTTTAAGTTTTCTTTGGTTGGTTGAAATCCAACAAGTGAATGTACAATGTCAAACTGCATTGTGCTGCTCCCAACTGTTGTACCACAACAAATAGGTTCCCCTCCTAATTTTATCTTCATGAAGAGGGAACGTTGATTTTTAAATCAACCTGAAGTGTTTTAAAATGTTATAAATGTTATAATGCTTAGCTTGAAACCTTTACATGACTAGAGTCCTGGTTGAGAATGTGTTAATATATTTGCGGGCCTGCTCTGTTACAAGCATTTGATCTTCAGTCTTTCCACAAGCAACTGCTTCCCATGTATTGAACTGCTAATATAAGAGAAAAAAAATAATAAAAAGCAATTTTTATTTGCTTTACATCAATTTTATTTTAACTAAGTTCTTCACCTGTTTATTTATTTATTTATTTTATTTTTTTGGGGGGCGGGGGGGGGATCAGAATATATTGAACAGTTGTGGACAAGTACATGAATAATAAAGTGAATTATATTTTTGTGTTAACAGTTGTAATAAAATCTCACTTGGTATGAATACTGGTATCTGTCTAGAACACCCACTTGATCATGTATTTTTCTATTTGAAGAACATGATCAACATGTAACTGTATCTACAGCATCAACATTGACACAACATGCCATATAAATGCATTAATATGGCAAACAATCTATTTAGCAGTCTAGATGCATCGTAAAACATACTCAACGTACTTTGCTACTATCCTAACAATTACCTGTAATGGACTTCCAAGTGGTCTTCGTGGCACATTAAACGTTTTAATAAGGTTGTCTTCATTTTTATCAGACACAGGCATCATTAACACTGAACTTGTAAGAAGATTCTGCAAACAAGCAAAAATTATATTTTATTAAACTGTATAAATGAATCAACTATGTATTGCACTATTGAGTGCCATAAAGTAATACAAAAAAAATATGTTCAATTGCAGGTATATACAATCTGTCTATTACTACATTTCTCTGATGCTTCAATCATTTAATGTTTTTATGTTTACATTTATATAAATACATTTTTAAAAAGATAACTAAATAAATAAATAAAACTGAAATGTTAAATAACCAAACACACACTATGATGATTTATGACATAGGAACAAACACTCGTAAAAAAATATCTTATCAATATATTTATGTTTATGTTTAAACAAATCTGATAAAGTTGCTATGTGAACCTGACTCATTGAATGGAAAGGGCTTTGTGCCCATTTTAGAAAACTGTTACACGTTTCAGAAACCTTCAACTTATTTTGAGGGCAACCAAATAAAACTATTTTGGTCATTTGTTATATTTATTAGCAACTTGATTATAAGCAACCCAAATAACCAAATAACACATTCCTAAACACACAAAATAACTTTTGAATAATGTGTTTACTTTCTTATTGTTATCTATTTAAAGCCTGCAAATCTAATATACATACCGGTGCATCTTCCGAAGAATTGCCTTGTGTTAAGAGCTGAGTGTTTTCTCCTTCCCACTGAAGAAAATTTCTTATTCTCTCACAGGGGCATTCCACCTAAAATAGATTTAGAAATCAAAATGGCTGTGCATTTAACATTTGGTAAATATTTACAGAATGTATACAAGTTGCTAGAAAATACCTCTTGTTTAATTTTCTTTAAGGGAGGTTGCTCATCTTCATGCAACCCTGTTGCAATTCCAGACTCGCCATCTTCCTGTTTGATGACATCTTCCAAGTCTTGTTCGAGATGGGGAGTTTGGGGCTGAAACAGATCAAAAACATTCCATGTTAAATGTAATAAATAGAAAGTTATAATGAGAAGTGTTCCACATACTGATACAGATTTCCCATTTTCATTATGCATTAAATCAAGTCCAAATATATTTTAATGTACAATACATATATTTATCTACATGGACAAATGTTACTGAATTTATTAGTCTTTTTTACCAGCATCTTTAAAGGGCCATATTTGATTTCCTGTAGAGCCAGTGCAGTTTTGAAAGGAGTAGGAGTTCTTGGAAATGTCTCCATTATTGATTGACGGATATTTGGAGTTCTGAAACTGATGGGGAAAAAAAAATCTGTCAATGAACTTACAAACCACATGATATGTCTTCCTTACATGGCCTTAAAAAGGGTTGATCGCAATGCTGAGTTTGTAAAGAAAATGTAAAAACGCAAAGAATTGTGAAAAGTTATTCCTGTTACTGAAACAAAATATTTATCATGTCACTGAATTAAATAATTACATGAAATAATGTACAGTAATTAATATGTAACTATGGTAATTGTTAATTAATGTTGTGTTGAAAGATTAAGGCAATAAAATGGCTTCTGTAAATTGTTACTATTATTATAATTATTATTATAGTGTTGACCCCAGTTTTCCCCTGCTAGTGAAATGAGCATTATATCAATGAAATGGCATATTACATCTACATCATTTCAATATATATATATATATATATATATATATATATATATATATATATATATATATATATATATATATATATATATATATATATTTATATTCAGTAGGTAAACACCTCTTTTAACGAATACTGAAAAACTTACACATCATTCTCTTTCTGAGGTTTAGTTATGTGGTCCCGGTGCAGTGGAGTTGTAATCATGGATTTCTGAGTACAAACAGGAGTTGATGTTAATGATGGATTGTCAATCTCTAGATTTACTTGATTTGTTGAGGTGTTGAAAAACTGTAAATAAAGGTGAACAAAGTTATAGATTTAAATAAGGACACTAAAACCCCCAAAATCAAAGAATTGAAGAAGCTCCATTTGATTTCTGCAAATGGCTGATTAAAATGCAGGCATTCATTTAAAGACACACAAGCTGGGTTTCAGGTGAAATTTAAACTTTAATCATTAGATTTGTTTGCACATTGTTTAACAAGTGGTGTAACTTTTAAAATAAAACCAAATGATGTATGGTAAATAACAAGATGATTATTGTACCAGTAACGGTAGAATGTGCCGAACCATTGAGAGCTAGCACATTCTCTCTGAAAAACAGCTTGTACTTTGCTTTTGCAAAAGGGTTATAAAGAAACGTAGATCTAAACTTCTTCCAGGAATTAAGGCAGAAAACTTGCAGCTTAGGTGCTATGAAGAAGAATAAATCACAAGTTAGTTTTTTGCTGATGCAGAAAAAATGGTCAGAAAGTGACAGCAATGAGTATGTTAAAATACCTAAGGAAATCAACAAGTGCAAAACTGATTAGTCATTTGGTCCAAATGATTAGTTTCTAAATTGTTAACCCATTTTTGACTGATGAAAATTAGGAGCGGGTGCTGCAGTTCAACTACCTGCGAGGGTGAGAAGGGCAGGCTTTTGACCGGGGAACGCTTGGGAGTGGAGCAGCTGAAGTCTGCTAGTGTGAAGGTGCTACCCTCACCACTGTCCGAATGGTTGGCAATCTCTTTCCGTTTACGAAGGCTGACTGCAGGAGAGGTGGCAAACTCTGAGGCAGAAAGTGACCTGAGCGAAGCAGGAGAGCCCTGACACAGCATGCTTTTGTTTAAGCTTGAGTTAGTGTGTTCAGTACTTTCACACACATTGCCCTCTTTTTGCTGAAGCTCTGTGCATCTGTTGGATGGCATTTTGCAAGCATCTGCACCTTCAAGGAGTTCAAAACTGCTGAGATCGGTCCATGTGGAAGGATCCTGAAAAGACTGGGGGAGGCACGAAAGACAGTTTGGTGCCACCGTATTCAATTAAATTCCTATGATGATCAAAATGTCCTAATTTCCAATACTTTCTGGAAGTAAAGATTACGTCTTTGTTTTTATTTTGTTTTTGTTTGTTTGTTTTCTGTTTGACTTGAGGAGCCTACTGTACTTCAATTCCCAAATAAAATACATAATTAAATCTCAAATATGTACCCAAGGTAAGGTGAGTTTTAAATATGTACCCCTGGCATTTTGTATATGTTTTAAAGCATTAAAAAGTAGTAGGAACAAAGAGTCAAGATACACGCACTTGTGTTAAAAATGCCTAGCCAGGCCACCAACAATATTACTATACATTTTCATTTTAAGGATCCTAGAAAAGTTCCCCATCCGATAAGCTGTTTTATGACTGTCGTTGCGCAGTACTGACTTACCGAATCTATTAGCTGGAGTGTTTCTGTAAACTCAGGGAGAGGCGACATGCCGTTATTTTGGTTGACTGCCATGCTGCGTGCTGGGGAGGCTCTCTCTTCAGGATGACAGCTGTGGTCCAGGGGAGGAGGGGGAGCAGTCCGTTGCTGCTGTTCTCCCAAACAGGAAATGGTAACATTGTCACCATGAGATCCTGAGTTGTCAGCCATCACTGTGGCATTCCATCTTGAGTAGTTTGGCACCTGGCTCTGCACGAAAGAGGGCAGAGAAAAGGAACTTAGCAGTGAAGTTGCATAAGGTGTCAAACAGACACTGCTGAAGGCAAGATAAAAGAGATTGCATCACTTGAGCAGTTTGCATGTGAAATAGACACCCAGATGTTTCCTTGCATTAAATACCCAAGCAATATAGGAACTACAGGAGAATTGAGCCATTGGTTTAAAATCTTAGGCAGGATGAACTGAACTGTTCCAACCATTGTACCACTGTACAGTGTTGGGTCTAGCACTATGTTAAATCATTTTATAGTACATTTCCCCATTAACGTATTTTTATTGCATGCTTTCTTAATGTAGAATGAGTTTTGTCCTTAAAATTATGCAACAAATTGTTACGTTTGGAACCCAGTGACAAAACAGTATCCAGACTATCACACAAGTATTGCCAACACATAGTTTAGCTAAAATCTGAATGACACTAATCTTTAATGCAGCTTTCACATGCTTGGGGGGAGAGCACATTTTTTAGGCAACATGTTCCTTATTGACTTTAAGAGTTACAGTTGCTTTCCTTGGTTTATGTATTTTTTTCCTCTTCTATCTCTAACCTTCCTAACGCTGCAGCTCACACCAACGCAGCAAAGATGTGGGTAAATCATATTTAAATCAAGAACACAGAAGACCTAATTGATAGGTATAAGTTTTTACTATGGAGAAGAAAAAAAAATCTAAATGAAACCCATTAGTATTAAGAACATGCACATTAAATCAATAACACAAACAAACCACAGATTTGAAAATCTCCAATAAATCAAAAGTCCATCATTTGCCATCTGGGAGATTGTGTTATTATAGTGTGTTGTTATTTTTGTGATCCTGTCATGGTAATGAGTTGTTTACAGACAAGGGAATGCACAAACCTTTAAGCAAAAAGGTATAATTAAACAAAGCAAAATGAATTGAAAATAAAAGGATGGACTGCACACCGGTAAAATTTGAAGTTTTTGAAAAACAAAACAATGATTGAAAGTCTACAAGCATGCAAGCCAAAACTGTGGGGAGGCTCTTTCTTTTAATTTTCTGTCTTAAAATGAATTTACAGTTTTAAAATGGAATTGATGTAATCATTATCAGTATCTATGATTACTTTGTAGATGTATGGTTACTAATGACAAATGTTACTTATCTTGTGTGGTTGAGTTTCTTCAGTATAATTTTGTGGAATCTGTTAACTTTTAAAAGACTTGGCTGAAAGAAATTATCAAGTGAATATCAATGGTGAGCCTCACCACAGTTTTGGAGGATTTAAAGAGGAAAGAAAAGCATTGGGGTGAAGCTGCTATCCCTTCATCCAAGCCACTCAGTAACATTCTTACTGGTAATGCTTGCTGCCCTCTCAGTTCATTCTCAGTCGACATAAGTAGCAACTCTAATTCCTTTATTCTTTTCTCTTTCTCTGGATCTTCATCACTATAGTGTCTCTGAAATTAAGAGTTAAGGGAAAAGAACAGATAAAGTGTATGCATGACACTTGGGCTTTAATATACCTCACAGCTGAGGCCAAGCCAACCGTAAAGGAGAAAAAAAATGGTTTCTATTCTGCTGTGTAAACAATATACAACTCTAGAACTGTGTCTGCAAATCAGATAACCCCAGTTTCACTGCTTAATATTTGAACTGATCTGATCTTTCAGTTCAGAAGTGTCTCGCCTCCCCTCCCCCTTAGAAGTGCAAAAAACAATACTTTACAAAGGAACCCCACACTGTTTTTTCTATGTGTTTTAGTAATCCCTATTTGACTGTTATTTTAAAAGACTTACCTGAATTGCTACAGCAGCGGGTTGGGGAATGTTGAGTATATTCACATGCAAAGCTACCGGAAAGGGAACCGGACCAGGAATCTAAACAAGAAAAAGGAAAGATGATAGGGTCAGTCAATATAACTTACATATTACATCTTTCAGGATACAAAATAAATAGCATGTCCAGTCTTGTTGATGTGTTGTACATTAAATCGTTTTTATGTTTTAGAAGCCCCAGCAAAAGTTAGTATTTATCATATTCAATCATTTTTGTCACAAGATCAAATTGAACAATGACATTTAAAGTTTCCTTTGTTACAAGAGCAGTCAGAAAACACTAGCCCAAAAAATGATGTAATTTACAAAGGGCATTTAAAACAATGACATGCTAATGGTTGAACTAGAATTAGCAGTCTTTAAAAAAAATACACTGTTAACCAGTAGGCTACATTCATTATTATTTATTTTATTTTATTTTTTTATTTCCTTGTATCTGAAACCATTCATTGCAAACGTGGCTTACACTGTGTGTTTCTTGGATGTGGTAATATTGATAATCGGCATTCATTGTGGGTATCTGAGCGGGTGGAGACGAATGGGCGAAACCCATTATGTGGTTGTTCTTATTGTAATTTGCAGCCAATACTGGTAGGCCTGTTTTGGGAGAAAGCTGGAGATAACCTTCCTGTTCAACCTTTCGTCGCATCGTGGAATTCCAGTGGTTTTTGATAGCATTATCAGTCCTGCACAAGAATAAAAAAATGTATATGTGTTCATAAAAACAAGTCTTTTATCCCCTGTATCAAAAATGGCAACATAGGATTAAGCTGTACTGAAAATGTGCTTATCATGTGAACTGGTTTATCGTGGAACTGTTTACACGCCACTGTGGTATTAAAGTAAGCTAAAGTTGGCAAAACAAAGTGAACTCAGTATTCATTTAAAAAGCTATCTTCCTGGGGCCCAAACAAATGGATCTAAGCTGGAAGCATGCAACACCTGACACCTGGTTCAGCTGTGGAAGTTCCCAAGTAGGAAGAAAAGGGACAAAACATGATATAGCATGATATGCTCAGTCATCTGAGTGAGATACAAGTGGGGTACTATCAAGTTATCCAATGATTTTTTTTTTTTTATTAAATACTGACTAGAAAAATTTACTATGCTGTTAAATTACCTTCCAGGAAGGAGTTTAGCAATTTCAGCCCATCTATTTCCCAGTCTTTTATGTGCTTGGAATATAATTCTGTCTTCTTCCTCTGTCCAGGAGGTTTTCTTCACCTCTGGGTTCAAATGATTATGCCACCGTTCCCTGCACTGTTTGCCAATTCTCCCCTTTAAGTGCTTTGCAATGACAGACCAGCGTTTGGGGCCATACTTCAGCACAAGTTCGATCACCTGCATGAAGAATACATTAGTTTATCTTGCTATGCTATTGTCGCATTTTTTTACAAAAAAATCAAATTCAGTAGCATTGTTCAGCAATCACAATCAAACTAAAGTAACTTTAGGACAGTAGACAAATTTCTGTTTTACTATGATAAAGTGTTTGAAGCTATTGATAAATATTCTACAAAACACTGACATCTATTTCATATTCCTTTTGTTTAAAAAAAAACAAATAAATAAAATGTCATTACCCGCTGATCCTCTTCTTTAGTCCAAGGCCCCTTGATGAGCTCAGGATTCAACACCTTTTGCCATCGGTGCTGGCACTGCACATCTGTTCGATTCTATTAAATGGAATAAATTCACAAAATTGTTTAATTATTCATTTCTGTGAGTTCATGGTATCTGAGAACAATAGAAACAGAGACAACACGTTGCAATCCTCATCAGTACTTTTCCCATCCAGTAATGATCACCTCCATGTTTGTTTCAAGTTCTGCTGTTGCTGCTCCAGAGAATTATTCAAGACTATGATGTGCCTTGCACTTAATACAGTACTGTATTGCTGTTGGTGCTACTGAATACCTGGTGCCCACAATGTGCATTACAAATTAAACATTTTTTGTTTCCGATTCTGAATGTATAAATGTATTCAAAGTTTTATTTGGGGAAATTGAATATGTATTTCTACCATCCATGCCAAGACACAAGTGCAGTGTGGTTTTGAAGATCAGAAAGACCAACTTGATGATTTTGTGTTTCAAAAGAGAAATAAAGAAATGCTACTCCCATTGTTCTTGTAGCCCCTCTTAAATGTATAGCCTGGAGAGGGTGTTGATAAGACCAGAACTGGAGTTAAATATTATTGCACAATTTAAGTCTATCTCTGGATCTACATCTTTTCATGAATTTTGAATTTGAAGAGTTTGACATAATGCCTATTGACTGTTTCTTTTCTTGAGTTACCCAGGTTAGTATCACCACAAGTCCTTAAAGCCTCCAGTGGATTACTTATATTCAAATACTACTTCTGTGGCTGTGCAGGTGGCACAAAGATGCTTCCCTGTCAATATACAACATGTGCAACTTCTCCTTTAAAACAACAGAAAGGAATCATTGTTCAAACCAGCATGTTTAATATAATCCCCCCCCTTATCAATGTGGAGTAAAAGATAAAACTAGTGTGTATGAGATGCCAGAGATAATATATCACAATTAAATAAAAGGTAATACTTACAGGAAGGAAACTGGCAATAACTTTCCAGTCTTCAGTTCCATGGTGTTCAACTAGTTTCTTCAGTTTTTCATCCTGTGGGAAGAAAAAATCCAACATTCAGAAACAAGCAAATACTTTGTTATTTTGCTATAAACTTAGCATGTTTATGGCATTTTGTAACTGTCTCTTTTGTAATTAAGAACATAGATTCATAAGCATTAGTAAACAACATGTAATGCTGGCGTTGATAAAAAAAAATAAAGGACCACACTGCAATAGCTGTATGGTACAGGAAAACCTGTCCAATCCAGCCCCTCAACAAACCAGTATTCTGTATAATTTGACATCATTTTCGGGTCCAGACCAAATCCCTATTAAAATAATGGTGCAATGCCTTCTACAATCCGGAACCTGTCTATTCTGGAATCTGGCAGTCTGGCACCAAATCATGTTTTTTTTTTTTTCTTGTCTAAATTTACAATCAAGTATGTTGTGTAAACACATACATGTCCCGCAGGTATGGTAAATCTACAGTAAAATCCTTGCTTATATAATGGAGAAAGTAAATTAAAATTGATACAAGTCTTGAGCTACAGGTTGTACCTGGACACTACTTTTAATGTATGTACTGTAATAGTTTTTTTTTTAAATAATTTGTCATTTCATTTTTTTCAGGTAAAGTATTACAGACCTCTGTAATCCAGCATACTGTATAATCTGGCACAATTTGTCTGTCCCAAACGATGCAGAATTCGACAGGTTTTACTGTATTATCTTAATTTTTACTTACTTCTTCACGGGTCCATCTAGTTTTACCTAGATGTCGCTTCCCAGACTTTGGCAATGGTCCGTCATAATCATGGTCATACATTTCAATTTCTTCTTCATCCTCATCACTGCTGTAAACACTACAAAAAATATTGTATGATTTAGCCAATAAATATAATATTATATCAAATGCATAAGTTAACACTGTACAATAACACAACCTGTATATCTTGCAGATCCAGGTGTGGGACCAAGTTACACATAATTCGAAAAACGGGTTCTAATGTTTTTGGTTTCCACAGATACATCTAAGGGGATTGGCAACGTGAATTATTTTGTTCATGACTAGTACATGTTGGGACCTGTATTTGTATTGTCAGAAAACAGGTTAGTTATACATTTGGCAAACATTCAACCAATCATGGTTTAAAACACAGTTAAATGTTTTGGATACTAAACTCTAGCCGGAGATACGTCCTTTATAGTATGTACTCAGTCTATGTACTGTGTGGTTAACCCTTAGTGTTCTCGTATTGCATTAAATAATATAAGCCTATACGTTTTACTGTGGTTCAGGGAAGTTTAATACTGTATTAACATTTTGGTTTTGTACCTTTTGCTAATGCTGTTTTTCAATAAAATTTTAATACACTGTTGCAATATATTATATTAATGGTATAATTTGCCTTTATCTGCAGATTAAGTTACTGCTACTTTACACAAAAAGTAAGTTTGGGCTTTAAATCTAAATTACCATTAACTACACAGAATAAATTGTACTGAAAATGCAATCCAGTTTATCGAACTCACCGATAAATACGATTTTAGCCAGAAGGAAACCAAACAAACGGACACTTCAACAAATAAAATCAAGTAAGAAATGTAGATGGCCGTATTGAAAAGTATAGTTTATGTGGAACTCGCTATTTTCCGGGATAATATAAAAACTTTTCCCAGCAACAAAAGGGTTAAGCGTAACCTGTAGCATCAGAGCTGAAAACGAGGAAATGTTCTACTAAACCCACTAATGTAGAACGCATACCAAAACTACAAATATATGCAGAATTACTTATTCATTTAAAAGCATGCTTTTATACTCCCAGTTTGTAGGTTGCGGCTTTACGCTAGCTTTTGCACTGACTGTAGCCTAACGACACGTTTACGTTTGATCTCAAATTGACTAGCCAGTATAATTTATATTTTTATATTATTTTAGACATAAAACTGTCAAATTGTGTGTCCCATTCAATTTCAGTGACCGAATAATAAATATTCAGTAAGTAGTTACATTGAATACAAGTAGGCTACCAGCAGAACTTTATTTATTCTTTATCTTGTTTACATACAAAGCACTACTGACACTGTACTTGTAGCCTATTTATTAATTTATTTCTAGTCCTCCAACTAAGTCTGACACAGTCATTTAGACTAGAGCACTGTCTTTACGGCTAGATGATAACCACCGATATGTACTAGTATAGAATGCTTAATAAACCATGAAAAAATATTTAAAACATCAAACGAACAAAAGCAATGCAGCGCTGCACTGTACAGAAGTGGTATTGAACAATTACTGCATGAATGAAAACAATTCACGTACACCGTAAGCACAATAGGAAGTATTTTTTAATAATGACCTGCTGTGAGTGAAATCCTAGATCCTAGAAAAAAAAAAAAAAGCACGCAAGAAACTCCAAGTAGAGCCACAAACAATATACACATATCTAAATGAATATCAGATTTGAGTGAACAAATGGTCACATGCATACGTGTCAGTAGCACAGCTAATGACGTTTTGATAACTGCATTGTTTATTAATGATCATATGATAAACATGTCAATATTTTGTATTTGTTTAAATCCTTAATGCCTTTCACTGTTAACTGTCAGTTCATATATACATTCTTCTTGCCCACCTGCCACCTGTGACACCCATGCAGCCACCACAAAGAATGAATGAAATTTAAATGAACAACCTGCAGCCACAAAACAAAGTTTGAATTTAACCGCATATGTCATCTTCTCACCTCACCAAGTACAATTCACCTGTATACTAGCTCTGAAACTCAAACAGGTTACTAATTACTACTCTGAGAATACGTATTGCCATTCACTTACGCGCTACCTTTCCACACACTAGTATATCGCTTATGCTATACACACAAAAGTACAAAATTAATAAGGCTAGTAAAAATACAAAAACATTGACTATAACGTTAGAACACGAGCAGTAAAGAAAAATACATGAAAAGTTTCCAGCAAAGCATTAAAGTAAGCATAGAAATCTATAACTGCACCTGTGCCTTGGCCGCCTAGCCATTATCAATGTACTGAAGGAGTGTCTGCTGTTGCAAGTACTGAAGACAAGCGTGTATCTCAGGAAAGCAGGAAGCAGGTTACGATTAAAGAGTAGACAGAGTGACTGTAAACAGATTCCATCAAACAAAAGTCTCTTGGTCCCTCCCTCCCCGCTAAATTTGGCGCCGCTGGCCTATGCGCACGCGTCAAATTAGTTTTCAGTGAGTTTGCAGAGCAAAGGCGCCTTTTCTTGCCCAATCCCCGCTAAACTTAATTATTAAATTACATGCATACATTTGTTTCAAGCGGATTTTTATTGTTACACGGAACACTGTAAACCATTACTCAATAAACTTGGCGTGAGTAGCCGGACTGCTCGTAGGTACCAGCATGTTTCAGTGGGTGAAGGCTGTGTTTCACACATACACTGAATGTAGCAAAGTGCCACTGAACAGTGTTGCATTCAGCTTCTACCCGTACCTTGCTACTGAAAAGCACAACGCAGTCAGTGTATTCCAATTCTCTCGATAATATTAATAAAAATGAACGTGAATTGCTATAGTCATGCTAATGCTGCAGCATCACACATTTACAATGGCTAAATTAAATAACAACATTACGGTTTAAATATGTATTGTTTTTGTTTTTCAGACTCGTAGTAATAAAAAAAAAATAATAATTATACACACACACACAATCGGTAGCAACTATTGTTATTTCAATGTATTTATTGGAATAATATTTTACTACGGGCATTAAATTAGACCACTAATCCAAACGCTGCATTTGATGCTTCCGTGTTGAAAAACAGAACTGCTAGTGCATGTGTCCTGGAGTATTTTTGTATGCGTAATCGCTGTTTAAGGAACGTTGTACACAATAACATGAATATGTATCATTTTGAAAATATACCACAGGCTACAGTAGTGATTGCAATATACTTTTGCCTGACCATTTTGTTATTTGGACACCGTAAAGTTTGAATCAAGTTGCCTTAAAAAAAGTATTTTTGCTGTAGCTTACTACTTTAAACTTACTGTGTGACCACTAGCACATATTTCTTTAAGCATTTGCTGCACTAGTACAGATTGTGAAGTGTCACTACTCACTGTCAGTATTCTTGAAACATCGACCTGCAAATTGCATTGAATAAGGGATACAAAAAAACAACCTTGATTTACAATACATCTACGTTCAGTAAACAAACTTTAATACACGTGTACCAAATGACAACACCAGCTAGAGGGCGTAGATCATTACAACGTCGCTAAAACAAAAGCTTATGTAGCATGTCAATTCTGTCAGGGCTCATGTAATGGGAGTTTCATACTCGTCTCTGATGTAAATACATTATTTGGAAGCTCCCCCCAAGAAGCTTGACTTCCCAAGTAAACCACTGTATGGTAGAAAAGTCTAGTCTTTGCCAAACAATGTGATAAAGCAAGCAAAGCTTTACAGAACTCCAAAGTCCAACGCCGCCCGTGCACACTCATGGCACGCGTTTCAAAAGCAATGTTTTACCTACTGCACAGGCTGCTGTGGAAACAGCATATCACATTTCTCGATTTTTTTTAATCCATGTAATACCATAGATGCCATAGATATTAGCATTATTAATTAGTACTTGATAACATGTAAAATTCTCTAATATATATATATATATATATATATATATATATATATATATATATATATATATATATATATATATATATATATATATTATTTTCTAGCAATTGTACTCTTTCCTTCTCATCAAACATACTGTAATTACAGCATTATGAAATAACAGGTAACCGTCTTTTGGTCAAAACACAATTAATTTAAATATAATGTCCACCTTTCTGAACATTTTTCCAAGCAATGTAAATGATTTACAGTAGATGCTAGGTATCCTGAGTTCTTTTAATCACTTTCTTTAAGTAACATTTCCTTTTCGATATACTACTTAATTTGTATCCATACTACTGCTACTAGCAGTGGCTGTCTGCTGATCACAAACGTTGGTTCAGAATGCAAAATTATTTGTCAGATATAGGCCTAAATTGTTTGTGATTAATGGCCTTTCATCATCATGTTTTCAATGAAAGCAAAGCAGCTGGATTGGACCTGCAATACATCTTGGTGTTTTTGACCATTTTCTCTGATATCTTCATTCGTAAATTTTAACCAGTTGAGATATTAAGCTTTAATAATTTCAGAATTTGCTAAAACTGTACATCGCAGGGTTTTTTCTAATTTATTTATTTTTATTTATGCCCATTCTGATTAATTAAATCAAGTTTGCAGTTCCTGTGCCAACTGTTTTGGAGAGTGATTCGTTTATTCAGATGTTTCAAAGCACTGTTTAACCCAAGAGAATGTTTAAAATTCCTCTTCAAAAAATACTCTTGGCAAGTAATGTTGAGTATTTTTTTATTTATTTTTTTTAAAATTAGGCCCTACATTTTAATTATGGTAGGCCTACATCTTATACTTGGCTTTAAAGAAGAAAACTATAACTGAACTGTACAGTAAAAGTTACTGCATACAGCTGTCCAGCCAAACAATTCCTGTTGGACATTGTAAATTATAAATGTACATAACAGAGTCAGCCCCTAAAGTACTGCAACATTTTTTTTTTTTACTTAAAGGTCTATATACATATGCCTATGGAAGCCCATTTCCGCCTCATTATTTCTCATCTCGTTATTTCGACTTACTATCTCGTTATTTCGACTTATTATCTCGTTATTTCGATTAGTATCTCGTTATTTCGACTTACTAAGTCGAAACAATGAGATACTAATCGAAATAACGAGATAATAAGTCGAAATAACGAGATACTAATCGAAATAACGAGATAATAAGTCGAAATAACGATATCTAAGTCAAACTAATGAGATAGTATGTCAACCTTATAATGGACATTTAAAATGTATTTGGTTTTTATTTTGGGTTTTTTTTTGGTGGCGGAAATGGGCTTCAACCATAGTATACAGTGTACTGTGTTTCCTCGGGTATTTCACGGTTCGATAATGAAGGCCTACTGGTTTTATTAATCCACGGTTCGGTTATGTTGATAATTTCTGATGGAATTTTCCAGTTGTGCTAGGTTAATGTACTGCTAGGTTTAAACACCTCTTGCTATGACATTTCTAATTTGACTGTTGTATTTTTGTTTACATTTCTGGTATCAACATACTACTCTTTTTCCATTTCTGGTGGTTATATTAGCAAGGATTTCCAGCCCTGTTTATGGTAGATTTTCAAACAACACTTCGCTAACAATACATTAACTTTGTTGTATGAGAAAAAAAGCTGTTATTTTCATTACGTTGTACATATACAATTAAAGTTGGTTCCCATTAACACATAGTTCCACTTCGATAACATATACTACTTTCAAGACACCGAAAAGGTAGGGTTTCACTTAAAATAAGTAGCCTAAATATTTGTGTTTTTGCGTTTGGCATCAGAACACAATAGTTGTTTGTCTTAAATAATTTTTTGTTTTGAACCCCCGCAATGATGACCATCAAAATCTAGTATTATGAATGTTGTTCGTGACCTTTGCAAACCTATCAACAACCAGTTACATAATACATCGGCAGCGATGATTAAATTTAAGATGATATAAAATATTGCACAAACTTACCAAAAGAAACAATCTTGGGAATTATTCATTTCGACTTCCAAACTGCGAGAACTTTTTAAACGACTTGTGTTACTAAATAATTTCAAATACCGTGCGTACATTCTAAAAGAACGTTCGAATACAAGGTGTCGACGTATTTTAATCATATAAAGGGTAAATAGAGACTGGAAAAAACAACTGCTATTTTATTGATTAATATACGTTTTAAAATAGTAATTTTGTTTTTTCGGCAGCAGCATTATAGGCTACACTGTACATCAAAGATTATTTATTTGTCTCTATACATATAACCCCTGGTACGCCCTATATTATTAATTGGGACTATAGTCAGATTAGTCAAATTAGTATTTACAGATTCGGAGAGAAATGTGTTTTATGTATTATTAAGGTTACATTTCTTTGTATGTTTGTGTATGAATTTATTTACGTGATGTTTGAAGACAAGAGTCAACAAGTGAAGGACTAAAAAAAGTAAGCCAGCTGGTAATTTTATAATTGTACCTACATAAAATGAGTTCAAGTTACATATTAAAACCAACCATATTTTTTGCATGTTTTATTAATATTAGGTAATTCATGTAGTACTCTACATGCAACTGTATATATGGATTATATATGTTCTACAATTTATACATGTTAATCAAAATAAGTAATTTACAAAAGTATGCAGAACACACACAATAACGTACATTGTAAAGTGGAGAATATACAACAACTGATAGCAATCTCATAGGACCTGAGAAAACAAGTTACGGGAAAATCTAACAAATAACATTATCCCATTACCCCCTTACAGCTTTTACAGACACTTTACATATTCAAAAGCTCTGCTACCCATATAGGTGTGTCTTCTCTAGATGTTATCTTCTAAGGCGCCACAGACCCCAAAGGAACCACTGGTGACATCAATAGAGGCCAGGTATGCTATTAATGATCACATTTTATATAACACTAGGTGCATGTACTTCTGAAGCGGGAAATTCAGGCTAATGTGTACAGGAGTTGGCTCTGTGGGGACAGCCCTGAGATTCCAAGGTTCAAGTATCAGTCAAAGACATCGAGTTTATCAATAGGGTAGTAAAATACATAAAATAAGCGCGGACAAAGACTAGATATCAAGAAAAATAAAAGCACATAGGAACAAAGGCTTATCCATCCTGTCTGGACATTTAAAGGGTAGCTGCAGCTGACTCAAAGACATACTGGGCCCTGTAACTAGGGGTTTGGGAGCAAAATAATAGAACGAAAAAAGTGAAATTATTGAGTTTTTTTAGGAAAATGTACATACACCCAGTGCAACTAAAACCAGATATGAAAAAATGAAACCCTAAAAAACAAAGAGATAAGAGGGATTTAGATGCTTAATAAAAAAAAGATAAGGCAGCCCGAGAATACTGCTGATCAGGATCCATGAAAATATCTGAATAAGTCTATGACCTTTGAGATTCAGGCCTCAGTTTGTCCACACTGTCTGCACAGGAGCAGGGCTGGGCTAGATCGACAGGGCAGGTCCTTAGTCTTAAGCATGGATGTTGCCAAAGGGCAAATCCCTTGTAAAATATTATCTGAATTCCTGCAAGGTTTAGGATAGGGGCCTATTCTTTTGTTTGCCTTTATCTACCTTATCCCCACGGGGCAGAATGCAAGCCTCTGTGAAGACATGCTGGCCAAATGTCCATTAAAACAAATGTCTTTGATATGATGTGTGTATATCTATATATGCAGCATACAGGTGGTCAGCTCTCTCCAATTGTTAAAGCTGGTTGAGTGGGTCCAGGGAAGTGGTTATGCAGGTTCCAAAGCTGGTTATTCTAGTTTAAAACAAGAAAAGCATGTGAGTCACTTTCAGTGTTGAATTTCAAAGTCAATTGCCTCTTATATTTATTTAATACATTTAGTTGCTGAACACCTGTTCTGATTTTAATCATCTGGGAAACTTTAAGAAACTGGTAACTATTGCAGGTCACTAGCAAGACAGGAGCTGCTGTAATTTCCAGCAAGATGCATTTATAAACTTTATAAACTACATTTTTACTTAACATGAGTTATATAACAAATACTGTAATCTTTCAACTCTGTTAGTGCCACATACTTCTATACCAAACCGCAAAGCAGCTTGAACAGAGTTGAAAGGTCAAGACAGCACATGATTTTGTCAATCAAGAATCAAAAACATGGCAAAACAACACAGTCCTGTGAGAAAAATGGAAGCCAATTACAGAGCAATCCTGAAAAAAGATATTAAAAATCCATTACATTTAAATATTTATATATTAGAGATTTAGATATTAGAGAGGTAGAAAAAAAACAATTAAAATTAAATATGTAGCTATATGTCCTTGCGGTAAAGTAATCAAACACTCAAACTTAAATAAATAAAACTACCTTACAGAAAACTGTAAACAATTCCCTTTCAATTAAAATGTTCTTAATAGACAATAACAATAATAACAGTGATAGTGGGCTAGTGTCCATACCAAGAGAAGTATTTTTTTTCCTTGTAGCAGATGATATGTTTTCAGTTTTAAGGCCTATTCACACGAAACGCGAGGCAACAAGCGAATGTGTAGTATGACACACCATGCCACAACAAAAAAATGTAATTTTGATACAAATCATTCATTATTATTTTATTATTATTATTTATTTCTTAGCAGGTGCCCTTATCCAGGGTGACTTACAATTGTTACAAGATATCACATTATTTTTACATACAATTACACATTTATACACCTATGCACAATCAGAGGAGAGTCGCCTATCACATCACACATGCCTGTCACCACTGGTGTGAAAGGTCGTGTTGCAGCAAAAGTATAATATTATCGTCGGACAAATCGTCTGGTGTGAATAGGCCTTAAGATATCATTGAAACAACAGAAATAAATGAAAAAACATGTGTGATACATTTACTTCATTTCTAATTTTGAAAGGATTCAAGTGGAACATTGGTTTGCGTTGGAGTTTTCTTTATCCCCATTATCTGTGATGGGCTCAAACACAAGTAGCTCAAGTGAGTCAGTTGGTGAGCTGGTATTCAAACCGAGCTTCTTCTGGCTCTTAGTCCTCACTCAACTCCAACCATGAGACTACATTACCTCCCGATAATCAAATCTGTTGGGTACAGCGTTTTCTATTGCGTCTGCAACCTGAAATTGCATAGGGTGGAATAATGTTGAAAAATTTCAACATTTGCTGCATGGTCTGAGTGAAGCTGCACAGTTTCCATAGCTGCCAGCGCCTGACGTATCGCATTCATGTGTGAACCATCCCTTAGTGCCACTTTTTATAATTATGTCTCTTAAATTTAATTTTTTTTTTTTTTTTAACACAGTTTAATAAATTATGAAAATCAAGCCCAGTGCCACCTAACACCACTACATAGGATCAACTCTCATTGTAAGGGAAGTGTGCCCCCTACTGGGGCACCAAAATTTCCTGCAGCACCTGGTTTTTCATGGAGGTCACCCATCCACCTACAAACCAAATTTAATCTTGCTTATCTTTTAGGTGGTGTAGGATACTTAATAATTTGACTAAGTATTGCCAACCATTTTGTTTTTAGAGTGATGCAAGTTCAGCTGTGTTAATGGTCGACTATGAGTGTCATAATGTGTTACGGTTTCATTATGTTCTTGTGCCCTTGCTACAGAATTGTATAATTGTAAGAAGTTTATAAAAAAAGGTCTGATGTTATGACATGCATCATCCATTTACTGAGCTGTTCTGTCTTAGGATCTCTAAATGAATTTTAAAAATCAGATAATCGGATTCAAAAGAAAGTTCAGTGCAGCGCCTTATAGGTATTATATTGTACTCAGTTTACTCATAGAAATCTGCACAGGACTCTTGTCCTACTGGCTGCTTTTTCAGGCACATTATACCTTTGTTGTATTTTAAATAAGGCTCTTACTATTACAAAGTTTAACTTACTGTATATAATTCCAAAATATTTAGATTTGTACATGCTACAGACAAAATAATGCCACTAGCCATATGACGGAATCTGTATTGCTTTAAACTTAATAATACTTTTGCATGCTAATTATGATGCTGTTTTTTTATCCCATGATAGGCTTTTCTAATCATCAATGATTAATTTTTCTGGACAAAGGGATATTAGGCATGTTTTACCATGATGCAGTTTGTGATATTTCTGCATAAGAAGAAAGCATTGAGGCAAGTATACAATGACCACTGATGTGGCAATAGAGGTGTGCACTAGTAATGTAGTCCCCATGAAAGAATGAGTTTGTTGGAGAGCTTCCATGGTAAAAGAAAACAAAATCTAACTCTGCTACTGTTAAGTTCACTATAAAGATAATTAAAATGCATCAGTCTTTAGGGGGTTAGGGTAAGTGTAACTATTGTGCTAGTCTACAGAGTTATATTTAGAAGTGTATGAAGTTCAAATTAATTGCATGAGTAAATTCAGTAAAATGCAGACACCTATAATCTGACCTTTTACCCGCTATAATACATACTTTCCTGTTTTACTTATGCAGAGAATAGTCATGCATATTTGGAATACAGTACTCTAGATATGATTATGAAACTTGAAATATCTTGCTATGTTTATAACCATCTCCAACACTCAAGCCCATGTTCCCAAAGCATTTTTTTTGTTTTTGTTTTTAAAATGAAAACAAAACTTTGATGTTTAAAAATCCAAAACTAAATTTAAGAGATCTAACATTTTAGAAAAGAAATTGGGCAATCAGATGTATAAAGCATGATCATAAATGCTTTGTGAATGAATCCATCTACAGTATCATGTTCACCTCTACGCTATCAGCACTTGCATAAACATTTGTGTGTGAATGCTGCTGTTTTGGACCTTTTATTCCTAACCTAAATATTTTTTTTTTGTTAAAGTATTTTTATGTCAATTGTTAAAAACAAATTTCAAGCAGCATACCAGTGATAAAGGCCCTGACCACACTACATACCTGATCTCAAGAAATGTTTTAATTAATCCAGCTCAAAGCGTCCACACTAAAGTAACATTTCATGTTTTGTCAGGCTTAATGCGTACAAACATTATTAAAACAGTCCGGTTACAGTTCCTAGCAGCGCAGTGGACTGTGGGATGTATATGAGATGATCCCAGCATGCACTGTATTTTAGCTTTACAACGTGGCAAATATGGCCCGTGCCGACAGAAGGCATAGCGCTTCTTAACATGAATGTTATGGCTTTGTTTCTTAAAAACACAAGGCACATTTTATCATTATGTGTGAGTTTTGTTTTTAATTCTCCTTGACCGATTTCATCGCTCCAGATATCAATGTGTCTTGATTTCGGCATCTGATCATGTCGCTTCATGATCCACCATTTTACAACAAGCCTCAGGAATTGTATACGGTACAGCAGTATTGATAGTTGTTCTCAACTCCTTCAGGCGCCTGTTCTGAGTACTTGTCTTTGTAATGTCCACGTGTCAAAACATATCAGAAAGCATTTTGGGATATTGGAGAATGCTTTCTGATGTGTTTGGGCGCGTGGGATACACAAAAAATGTAGTTCGGTATTACAGCATCCACACTTCTGACAAACTGCACTGTCTGATGCGATCTAATTTAGAACTGGTTTTTGAGTACGATATTAAACACTGCGTAGTCTAGATGCTAACCGTATTTAGCACATTTAAGCCGGTTTAAAGGCAACAAATACGGTTTAAAGGCATAGTATGGACAGGGCCTTAGTCCACATCAAGTGGACTAAAATGTGGACTAGAAAATCCTGCAAATCTGTACTAACTTAATCCTGATTGCAGCGCACCAAACAGATGATCCCACTAATTGGTTTAACTGATTGGAACAAGTTAGACCGATAATGGGGACAAACCTACACCCTTATACAAGTTTACCATGGTATTTTTGCACTCTTACCATGCTTTTCCATGGTTTACTATGTTTATTCATATGCTTTACCATTCATATGCTTTACCATACCTCACTGTTCTTTTTTTTTATTATTTAGTCGTTGCCAATTATTTTAATTATTTTCTTCCAATTTGATATGTCTAATTGTTTTTAGGCTCAGCGCTGACTCGGGAGGGCAAAGACGAACACCCGCTGTCCTCCGAAGCGTGTGCCGTCAGACAGCTTTTTTTCACACTTTTTTCGGAGGACAATGCAGCTCTTGGGCAGCTTACAGGTAAGCCCGCAGGTGCCCAGCCAGACTACAGGGGTCACTGGTGCGCGGTTAGCCGAGGACACCCTGGCCGACCTAAACCGTCCCCCACCATGCGACGCTTGGCCAATTGTGCACCACCCCCTGGGAGCTCCCATCCACGGTCAGCATTGGAATAGCCTGGACTCGAACCGGCGACGTCCAGGCTATAGGGCGCATCCTGCACTCCACGCAGAGCGCTTTTACTGGATGTGCCACTCGGGAGCCCCCTTACCTCACTGTTCTTTACATTGCTTTCCTATACTTTGCCATGCTTTCACTATGCTTTATTATGCTTTGCTATGCTTTTACTATGGTAAACTTTTATAAGGGCAGCTATGGCCAAAAAATGTGCATCACCCTATAGAATTAACACATTTTGCTTCATAAAGTCAAATGAAACCTGCTAAATAATGTTATGTTAATATAGTAAATGACATACTGCTTTGTAGTTTTCCATATACTTGACAAAAAACTGACAAATTGAAAAATGTGACATTTCGAAATCTATCATGAAATACTGTATTACTATTATGGCTTCCAGTAGACACCTGCGATATCATTTTGTAGTTTCATTGATTACATGATGTTAAATAAAAGATCTAAATTATGTTCACATAGTTTTATTTTAATTATGTCTCAATCCTAAAATTCTAGGTGATGCAAACCATTTGGCCATAGCTGTATAAACCCTTTACTAATCCGATATGTGGAATTCAGTGTCAGATAAATATATAAAGGGATCCCTGTACAAAAAGAAAGACACATTTTTCACATTTTTATTATTTAAGTAAAAATAAATGTCAACTCTTTTTCGTGAACAGCACAGATAAGTTTAATTGCGTGATAATGGACCATAGTTTATAGTTAAAGCATATTAACCATGTTTATAGTTAAAGCATATTAACTAAAATTGTATTGCGTTAAAGTGAGCCATTAAAAAAAGGCATAATACCACAGTAGTGACGTCAAAAAGTGATAATTCCTCTAGAGGAAAATATACTTGAACTTTGACCCATTCGACTCCTCGAAACCATTACTTTCAATTCAAACACAAAATATCACTTGACAACACCCACAGTACAGAAATGTTCATTAATGATCAACAAAATGAGAATACTTTAAAAAATGATGTAAAGCTGGTACATTTGTATCTCAGAGAAACTGGAGAGGAACGGGAAATTAAAATAAGGTAAAGGCACAAGCTGAAGCACTAACGGATAACAACATAGAACGTCTGTACAGCACTGAAAAACTATGTTTAAAAAAACCCAACTGTACTGCTGACCAAGTTAGTCTATCCTTCACAGTACTAAGTTAATCCACTTGAACACGATCATCACAAATCTGATTTGGTACGCTGCAACTGGGATCTTGTTTGTTTGATTTAGCAGATTATCTACCTGTGATGATTAACTTCTGGTTCGCTGCAATCGATACTAACTTTAGTTCAATCAAGGGGACTAAACCTGCTTAATCCATTAGTTTGACACATCAAGTGGACAAAATTTGATAAATTGCAACTGATCCCATGTGGCCAGAAACTGGACAACAATTTATTAATAGCTTTAACCACAGAAAATTGCTACAAACTGATTGTAGTACTGTAAATGTTTACTATAGTAAAAGCATAGAAAAGTGTATTTAAGAATAGTGAAAGCATGGTAAAGTGTACTTACTGTAAGTAAGCATTTTAAAGAATAAGGTAACGCATATTAATATACATGGCACACCATAGTAAACTATGGTAAATTCATAGTATAACCATGGGGAAAGCATGGTAAAACTGCAAAAATACTGTGGAAAAATACCATGGTAAACTTTTATAAGCAAAAACATTGTAAAGGACACAGTAGGAAGGCGAATCTATAGCAATGAATGGTGAAAACATTGCAAAGCAAAGTCAGGAAAATGTACTGTTTCAGTATGTCAGATTATATCTCCTTCAATCAATACGTGTACAAATCTACATGAAGTTTCTATTCAGCTGATCTAAGTAGGACTGGAGATTTCACATAAGCTGTTTGCTGTTTAATTTTCATTACCTTATTTTAACAAGCTAAACAGTAGGGGCTCCCGAGTGGCGCATCCAGTAAAGGCGCTCCTCGCAGGATGTGCCCTATAGCCTGGAGATCGCAGGTTCGAATCCAGGCTATGTCACAGCTGACCGTGACCGAGAGTTCCTAGGGGGCGGCGCACAATTGGCTGAGCGCTGCCCGGGTAGGGAGGGCTTAGGTCGGCAGGGGAATCCATGGCTCACCGCGCATCAGCGACCCCTGTGGCCGATAGGGCGCCTGTGGCTCTGCAGCAGAGCCGCCAGATCTGTGTTGTCCTCCGGCATTATAGGTCTGGTAGCATTGCTGTGGATCTGCAGTGCGAAAAATGACAGCTTGGAAGGAGCACGTTTCGGAGGACGCGTGTTCCAGCCTCCGTTTCCTGAGTCAGCGGGGGGGTTGCGGGCGGTGAGCCGGGGATACAGATAATAATTGGGCATGCTAAATTGGGGTGAAAACCGGGGTAAAAATAATTGGCGACGACTAAATTAAAAAAAAAAAAAAAAAAAAAAAAAAAAACAAGCTAAACAGTGGTGGTGTTTAGATCTGCTAATGTTTAGATCAACTGAATAGACACCAGTGTGTACACTGCAAAGAAATCACCTAGCATACATGATTTAATTTGCCAGTTATCAAAGAAACATTAACCATCAGGAAAAGTATGTAGGTTTAATCTACATATTCCATATATAATTGCCTTGTGATACTTGACTATTAAATCCATCTAAGAAGTCCATTAACTGACAGAGATATTGTCTTGGGATGCTATATTACATGAGTGAGCACAGTGAGTAACTTGCAACTGTAATTCACTTTTATAAGGTGTGGTTAACACATCAGATAATGGCAAGAACCAATATAGGAAATAACACAAATTGTGGGTGCACAATGCCTAGTGATCTAGGTCATGGCTTTTTGGACCTTTAATGACCTATAAGGTCAATCCTAGGGCCTAGAAATGCTCATGTAATGTTTAGTAGAAGTGACTGCTTCACAGTTAAAATTACTTTCAGCAGTATATATATTTAAAAGAACATTTAGGCTGGAGGTATGCATGCCATATAAAGTCAACAGCACACGCACCCATTGTGTGCCAAACAAGGTCAATGTAGGAGGACATCAATGTCCTTTTTACCATATTTTCCATATTTCAGTTGCTGACCACAGAAAGATTACTCCTACGTAAAAAAAGGAACACAGTAGCACCTTTCCATTACATTACGTGTCTGAAAGAAGGCAAGTGGTTCACATAATTTCATGGTAGTCCAATAACAGTTTTTGAAAAAAATAGAATGTGCACCTGTGACAGGATAACATAGGATATACAGTACAGTACGTGCACCTGTGACAAGACAGCATAGGATATACAGTACAGTTTGTGCACCTGTGACAGGATAGCATAGGATATACAGTACAGTTTGTGCATCTGTGATAGGATAGCATATACAGTACAGTACATGTACCTGTGACAGGATAGCTTCAGGACTCAAGCTATAACTGGCAGTAATAAGAGACTCTGAGACAGAAGCTGCAGTGAAGCACGTTTAATAGACAAACAGAAAAAAAGAAAAAGGCACACTGGCCAAAACTAAAGGTTAAACACAACACAATGCAATACAATACAATACAATACAGGCTGGGCATTCACCTTCACTATAAAGTTCCCTAACACAACACAGTTACACACATCTAACTCCTCATCTCCCAAACAAAAGGTTTTCTCTCCCTTATATACAGGTGGCCATTCCAAAATTAGCACTTAATTATCCTGTGATTGTTGGCAGGGACAGAACTGACCCAATCCCTACCAAACTTAGCCCTATTTACACCGGCAGAGCTTCTGTCGTGCTACAGCACCCTTAGTTTTATTTCATAGGTTGAATTTTTATGCATCAGAAAATAGCTTTCTGAGTCCAGATGGCAGATATTGAGCTATTTTTAAATGATCTAAACAATGATGGAAATAAATGCTGACACTATTTACAGTAAATTATTTTATTATACTCTTTGCGTATCAAAGCGAATGGCATACCCAGTCATTACATATTTCTGGTAAGTGGATCATATTTGGGGACCACAGCACTTGTGGGAGAGCCTGTTCATTATAACCGCTTGTAAGAGGAGATGCCTTTCTATTCAGGGATACCAAGGTATTTAGTGAGAAAGTAGTCTGAGTGAAGTTTTTTGGCAACAAATTTAAAATTGTTTTACCAGGAAACCATAAAATGTCTCTTACCATGTTTAAGGCATAGTTTAATTTTGTGAAGTAGAGTGAAAGCTTGTTAAAGCACAGGCAAGCATTGTAAGGAACAGCCTGGTAAAGCATGCTTAAAAAAAAAAAAAAAACGTGATTCAACATGATGAATCTCAGTAGATGCATAGTATAAGTACGGCAAAAGCATGGTGAACTAATGTGCTAATTAGATTTGTGTTTTTTAGCAACCACTATTCAGCCAGGTATAGCTGGTTGTTATTAAGAATCGACATGATCTACATTGTTATGCATATGTCTAATTGTATCAAGTAAATCAGACCTGCAGAACAATATGTGCTTTGTGGGAAGATGATTTACATTGTACTTCTTAGACCCCCTGACAAGGGTGGGTTGGTTTAGATATGCTTTAAATAACTCTTGTTTTTGTTTTTAAACAATGCTTAACTAATGGTGATGGAAAAACTGATGTCATTCTGCATGTTGTATGCATCATGCTTCAAATAAATGCATCAAAGGTTTTGACCTTTATGGTCAGAGGTTGAATCACATGTAAGCAACAAATAATGTTAGTGAAGATTTTTTTTTTGATACCTGTAGTTCCTTTGTATTTTAGATATTTTCCATCTACCTTCTTTATATCTCAAACACAGCATACTTGTCTGATAAATTTAAAAACACAAGAAAAACAACCACATTTTTTTAAGCAATTCTACCCCCTTAAAGAGTAAGCACGTCTGTGTCAAGACACTGGGCCACTAAGGTACTCAAATCCTTATGTACCTTAAAGAGTAAGTAGCGGGGTTCTGAAACATACAGCGTTACACGTCCCCACGTGTTGCTACAACTGTTTAAATAACATACCTGCAATTGTTCTTTTCATTGCTAACTTTTTACACTTTAAAGTCTGTTTCAAAGCTATTTTCAAAATACCTCACCCTGTTTTGTACACCTCATTGCTAAAAATAAGAAATGTAGCATATGTTTTTGGTTGGACACATGTCCCTTGTACCTTAAAGGATTAAAAAATGCTAATTTCATTATTGTTACTTGTGTTAACTTGGCACTGGTGCAAAAATGTCTGGCCCAGTGTCTTGACAGAGATGTGCTTCAAATCTCTTGGTGAATATGGAACTGCCAGTTAGACTGCAGGTCACATCTCTGAAATGCTACATTCAGTTTTGCTGCTGAGAAAGAGTGGGTGGTTGAAACTCTGCAAGGACCTGTGATATGGCTAAAAAAGTAGATCATTTCCAGGCACCAGGTTGATTGCATCATTCAAACCCAGCATTAACAGCAGTAGGAGAATGGTCATCAATGGATGCTCATCCTGTCTCCAAGCACAAGTCTGTGTTTTCTCAGTTTCTGATCAGCAACTGTAACACTGAATTGACTCATTGGTTTAAGATTAAACCAGCATTATTTTAAATATTTTTGCTACCTACAGCTATGGCCAAAAGTTTAGCATCAACCTATAGAATTAACAAATGTTGCTTCATAAAGTTGAATTAAACCTGCTGAATAATGTTACATAACATGCTGAATTACATACTGCTTTGCAGTTTTCCATATACTTAATGAAAAACTGACAAATATTGAAAAATGTCATAATCATGTCAAAATCTAACATGAAATACTAGTTCAGTCTTCCGGTAGACTTCTGCAAAATAATTTTGTAGTTTCTTTGATTATACAATGTTAAATAAAATATATAAATTATGTTCATACAGATTTATTTTTTTTAAATTATGCCAGAATCCTAAAATTTTAGGTGTTGCAATTTGCAAAACTTTGGGCTATCCCATGTAGACTGAGGCTCATCTAAGATGAGCAATACAGTTTGCAAATAGGGAGCATGCATCGTCATTTTTTGCCAGTTCCTTGTAATCATTTCTAAATGGAATATTTGTGTAAGGTTTATTTACATGTTTTTTTTTTATTTTACACCAGTTTTAATTAAATCATAGAAGAATTATAAGTATATCCTTGTATTCCTCCAGATCCAAATGGTATTTGTAAAAGAAAAAAATAAGTCACTTTCAAAACTTTAAAAATCACCCTTAATGCATTTTCAGACAAGAGGGTGAATTTAACATTTTTGACTTTTGTTGATGGCAACAAGTACACATTTGTTGCCTGCGTGTGGCCTTGCATTTTGTAGTGGTCACACGAGAGACAAGCATGCGGTTAACAAGCTGGCAACTAGTGCACGTTTCTGTAACGAGACGTAAACATGCTGCGAAGGAAGGCTGCTGCTGCCGTTTTAATAGCAATGTTAGATGAGGAAGAGGAGGAGAGTAGAACAAAAGAGTTTGGGGTTCGGCCCTGGGTTATGAGACGTGAAGAAATAATACTGTATCACTTGTTTTTAAACTTATTTTTTAAAATGTGGTGAACAAGTAGTCATTTTTTTGTAAACTGTTATAAAAACACAACCATTACAACCTTTTCATGTTTTATCTCGTGAGCAAAAACTAACATTTTTTGTTGTCTTG
This sequence comes from Acipenser ruthenus, assembly GCF_902713425.1. Classification (NCBI taxonomy): domain Eukaryota; kingdom Metazoa; phylum Chordata; class Actinopteri; order Acipenseriformes; family Acipenseridae; genus Acipenser; species Acipenser ruthenus. Next base: position 39,221,847 of record NC_081193.1, on the reverse strand, counting down.
TTTTTATTGTAATAATAATAATAATAATAATAATAATAATAATAATAATAATAATAATAATATGTAATTATTTTTCAAAGCAATAAAAAAAGCAAAATAATTGAATAGCTTCACTTCCAAATCAGGCGTCCACATCGCCATTTATTATCATGTGACACTGCAATCAAATATGATTGGCTGGTATTAAAAACATTGCCGTCAACAGTCACCTGTGTGACCAGGCTTTGCTGCCCTGTGGAAAGATTTATATTTTTCTTGCACAGTACTTTGTTTGCAATTATTCTGAGTGGCTGTTATTGCATTTACTGGTTATTTTTTTTTTGAAGTGCTACACAATTGTAGGTGCCTGATATAAACCAGCCAAAGTACCTTTATAAAAATAGAGTGTCATCTAGTGATATGCCACTTTCTCACAAACATAAAAAAAAGATAAGGATAACTTTATTTCTAAATAATTTGAAACTACTTACTTTTTAAATAGTAAAAGAAAACCCCTTTTCATGTTTTTAAACGTATAACCAACATTATGTATTTTATTGATTGATTTTAACTACTGTGCAGTACATATGGAAATCACAAAAAAGTATAAACACTTATCATACAAATGTCTAGATTTACTCAGGAAGTGCAAACTACTGTTGTTGAAAAACTAAAGATAAGCTGCTGCTCACACTGATATGTGCTCCCGCACATACCTAAGTGATTTATTTGCATTGAAGCAATAACTATTATTTTTAAATCTTAATGTGGTACCAAATCATGCTATTCTTAATTCCAAGAAATTGTAAGGTGCTTTCCATTGAGAAGATAGATTTGATTGTGAGGCAGTGTGTTTTAGGCAGTCAGTAGGGTAAAATTGATCTGTTTTTTTTTTTTTTTTTTAAATGCGTGATGCTGTAGATAGCTGAACTAGTGCCTTGTTACATCGCACACATTGCAGATTCAGTGTACACAACGCCTGGACTTCACAGTGCTCCTTATTGGACCTTGCGGCTGCGCAGTAGGACTTGAGTGAAAACAAACATGGCGATAGGAGAGTGAGGCCTCCACTGCTGTATAAAAGTTATTGTACACAACAGTGTGATTTGATTATACATCACCGAGACAGGTGCAAGACAGAAAGATGTCTCGACACAGAAATGTCCGGGGTTATAACTGCGATGAAGGTAGAGACACTGAAATTTAACGCTTAAGTCTGATGCCATGACTGATGTATAAACTACAAACCATTACATTACATCACTGCAATGCTGTAGGCCTGTGTGTTGTAGAGTTTCACTTTTGTGAAGAATAACAAAATATGTTGCCGTTTACGTTTGTCTTCTTCATCAGTGAACAGTGAGCTTTGCAATGTAAAATATTATCTGTTAAGAAACCAAACAGACCCATTAACGCACACGTAGAAATCCACCTGGATGTAAATTATTGTACAGCTGTCCTGAAAACTTCGGTCCTGACTGTTATTATCATGTCGCCTCTTAATGTGTTTTCGTCACATATATGTTTTTTTTCTGTTAGAGTTTAATAGAAGTTTGAAACTGAAGATACATACTTTCTGGAGTTTTGAAGTCGCATGACTTTATTTTAATCAATAATGTAAACGTTTTTAGTGTTTACGTTTTTTCGTAAACAATTAAGTAAAGCGACTTATTGTTTACCAAAACCTTAGCTTTAATACATGTTTACCAAAACCTTATTTTAATAAATCTCCACAATAAAAGTATTATTATCAGACACAAAATACACTTCTGACTTTTTTTTTTTTTTTTTTTTTTTTTAAATACAGATTTTGACGACAATGATATATGTGGACAGTCTACTGTTGATGACTACTTTATTTCACCGGCTACAGGTTTGTGTACTTTTATACTAAGGAGAGGCAGGTGGGAGTTGTGACATTTTAGGGCACAGCTTTGAGTCATAAAACCAGAGGACGTGAAAACTAAAGGTTTTGCCCAGTACAAGTAAGTTTAGTCAAACATCTCTATCAAGTGTTTTAAAAAGTTTGACCCCTATTTTTAGACTAAATGTATGCAAATATTTATTTATTGTTGCATTTGAATAAACAAAATACAAAACTAATCTTAAGGTGCAGTAACCGTGATAATAATTCAAAAGCTATTGGAGCCCTTACATGTAGCTCCAGTAGCACATAGAAACTATGTCAAAGCACTTTACAAATACAGCAACCAACATGCAATTGTTGGTTGCTGTATTTGTAAATCAACAATAATATTACAGATTTTTAGTTTTAAGCTTTTCTTTTAAGTCAGCATTTATTGAAGTGTGATAAAATATTGCAAACACTTGGACCTAGTTTTGGACTTGAATCTTCAATAATACAGTCTACACACATACAGTCAATTATATGTCATATGGACTGCCATTAATAGAGTGTCTAGTATACAAATTCAGGTATCTGTCACGCTTCTTTAAACATCACCTAAACTTGTACAAGTGGGTATCAAAATGTAGATAAAGGTTAGGTGTACTGATTACACAATAACGACTACTACTACAATAATAATAATAATAATAATAATAATAATAATAATAATAATAATAATAATAATAATATGAGCTTACACTTGTCAAGTGATCCCAGAGATTGGTTTGCATTCAACTTTTTTTTGGTCAGCTGGGCATTTAACAAAAAAATCCCAAACAGCAGAGGGGTTTCAAGACATTTCTTTAAATACGGCTTACGCTATACAGCACTTTACTGTTGAGATGGTGACTTAAGAAATTAAAGGTTTGCCTCTGGATAACACAAGGTGTAGGGGGGAGGGGCAGACAGTTCTCAGTTTTTTAAATTGAAATTATTAGTGTTAGCATATATTTTGTATGTTTCAAACATATTCTACCACAGCACTTCTCTTACACTGTCTTGTACACTAGGTATTTAGTACATATTTTACTGAAGCACTACAACTGCTATAGGTACCCCCTCAGTGCTTTGGATAATATACCCTGCTCCATACATGGCAGCGGCACCATATAGAGTTGCTACATATAACGATTTGGTAGTGGATTGTAATACAACGTGTTTAAGTAATATGCATTATACAAATCAAAAGATCCAATTTTAGATGCAAGTGACATTTAATGTGTGATTTATAGTATTCACATATTGTCAAACAGTTTCTATTAACAGAGGGAAAAGCATACTGTGTGAATGGTGCCTGACGAACAATCTTCGAAATCCTGGCTAGCGAACAAACCTTCAAACCTTCTAAAACAGCCCTACTGTACTGATTGGATTTCCAGGAGTTGTCCTCTTGAAATGTCCAAAAGTGGTGGCACCTAATCATAAATTAACATACCCACGGTATTGCTTTTGCCACAGCCAGTTGTTAAAATTGCAGTATGTTAAAAGTAGCACTACCAATATGATTAGATGTGGTATAAAATGTACAATATATAAGCAGTATATTGTGTAAAATAGGGTGGTTCCTGAGCACCAGTGCTAGAGACTAGTACACATCTGCTCAGAATAGGATCTGATATGGTCTTGCTTTTCTGCAACAATTCAACGTATAATTACCTTTGCTGAGGGTGTTCTCTGTCTATTTTGTATTTTTAAAATTCCATGAGCTTTAGTTCTAGCCTAGAGAAAGCATGGAAGCAGCATCAGGCCTGGCTCACAAACTGCTATGTGGCATAATTATGCTTTTAATGTGTTTATCCTTTTTATTTTTCTAAGATAACCGTGATCGAAGTTGCTCAGTACACAATAATGTGCAGTAGCAATCTGTTGTTGCAGGCAGGCATTCTTGGGGAGGGTGCAGGTTGAAATGCCTAGATATTCATTTTAGTGTGCAGTATCTTCACCTGGTAGGTTTGCAGTTGCCTCTGGTAAAGTTTCCTGTTTATTTTTTCCAGCTGCCGAGTTCATCAGTTCCAAGCACGACAAGCCCTCTATCTTCAGAGAGCCCCTTGAGGAGGAGGAGGAGGAGTGTGGGGTTGAGGAGCAGGAGGTACCCGCTTTTTCACCCAGCATGAATCATGAAAAACTTAGTGAAGTAGATCAAGGTACTGTAAGAAACCCTGATTTGAATGTTTTTAAATGTAAACCAATACACACAAAGTGAAACCTACATTTTCCATAAATTAGATTGTCTTATGTGATATCCGTTTGCCCACGGCAGCTGCACCAGGCATCTGTCGTAGACAGTTATCATAGGAGGACAACAAGACCGATTCATATTTGCAGTGGTTCACTCCATAAAAATTATTTCTTAGAAAGTGCATCGTCAAGATAAGACCAATGAGATACCTAGAGCAAACAAGCAGGACATAATCACACTAAAATGTCTAAGGAAGACTTGACCAACAGTACAAAGTAAAATCATGAAATGCTATCAGTGCAACACAACAAACTGATTACACATCCACACAATACATAATTGCAGGTACACTAATTTAAAAACAGTTGCATTAGCTTAAACAGGAGCATGTGGCAGTTATATTGTCTAAACTACATGTTTTCTTCATTGCAGTAGCCTTGCTAACCCCAAAAGGATCACTCTTGAGAAACCAAAATGTTTGGATTTAGTTGGTTATAAAGAGTAACTCACCAAAATCTATGTGCATCCAACTATAGTGTATAAAAAATTTACCTTGGCTACTAAGAAATGTCTCCCAGGTTTCTTGCTTTCGTTAATTCACACCCTGACATAAAATTTGTTGCACACACCAAATTATGGATGAAGGCCACAAACATTTCTCCACAAACAGTATGCGTGGTTCATTACACAACACACGGTAAATGTACATTTAGATGGGAAAGATAAGAAATTAGTTAGAATTTTAAATGCCTCGTTGCCGCTGGGGTCCTGCTTTCATAGCTTGGCAGCAAGGAGGTCAGCGACTAAGCTGGTATTTCCTGTGTCTATTTACTTGTTTCATAACGCATTGCACTCACCCCAAAATTGCCTGCACTGTGTTGATGCTTCATTTTATTTGTTATGCTTAACCCTTTGCGGTCCATTTATTAATCGCGCGCCAGGCACGCCAGGTCTAATTAATTTTCACACGCGCAGTTAATTTTATACGCGCTGTTTAAAAGTATTTTTTTTCACAGTCAAACGGGTTTAAATGGCCCTGCATATCAACAAAGCACACACTAGGCATCTCCAGCCCCTCCCCAGCCTTTTGTTTGCTATAGCGTTCAGCTGTGTAAGAAATAAATAATAATAATAATAATAATAGTCGTACATACCGATCGATCATCTCCAGATCACTCGTTTTATCACCAAACTCCTCAATAATGCGATCCAAGTCATTATTTTATTACTATAACATCTGAAAAAAGCTCTGCAAATGTCCATGATAGTCTCAGTGTGCTGACGCACTTAGCCAGCTTGTTTATTATGGACGCCCATTATCTGATACCTGATACCATGTATGACTATTCATGAAATACGCCTTTTTTTTTTTTTTTTTTTTTTTCCCCCGACTTGTCTCGGCTCCTCCTTTTTTCCGGAGAAAAAACGACTAAACACCCGTTTATTGCGTTGCTATAATGATGTCGGACCCAGTCCGACAAAGGACCTGTGAGGAATAATTGCAATGTCGGACCCAGTCCGACAATGGACCGCAAAGGGTTAATTTATGTACAGTAGCAGCTGAAAATGTATCAATGCAGACTAATCTTTTTTTTTTTTCACTCCCTTTAGCTCGGTTGTATTCATGCCTTGATCAGATGCGACAGGTCCTTGGCGACTCTGTCCCAGATCCTATTCTGGTGAAAGCGGTTCTTAAGTGCCGGTTTGATTTACAGAAGGCCCTGGATCTCATATTATCTGAAGGCGGCAAGAAGACATCAAGTACAAGCAACCAGAATGAGATCTCTACAGGGAAAGCTGTCAAAGGTATGTTTTTCTTCTTCCTTTAGAGAGTCCTAACTTCACAGGGAATATTTGCTTTTGCTCTTATTACATATCAGAAACTGTGGTGGATTTGCCTTTTATATCCACATGCATAGTGAAAGAATAAAAGTGGAGTAATTTGTTAAAATGTTATTTAGGGGTGCACCGATATAAGGGAAAAAAAACACAATCGGCTATCGGCAGTTTGTTATTTTAGCCGATAACGTACGCCGATATTCATGCTTGAATTTCTTCCAGCACAGAATTTAATGTTTGGTCAGGCGCGCTTACTAATGGTGCAAGAACACTGAGACACTCATTTTCCCAGTGCTGTGTAACGTGCGACCAAAATGCTGTAAATACATCTCAAAATAGCAGTGTTTGGATTTTTTTTTTAAATATCTGAAGACAACAATAAGATAGCGAGTTGTGTGCAGAACAGACTTGATGCTACATTAAATCCAACAATGAACTGCGAGTAGAATATTATTCTGATGCTTTAAAAAAAAAAAAAAGTAGAATCCTAAATAACATTGATAGTTTAAGTTATTATTATTATTATTATTCATAGTTTAGAGTACAAAGTATAAGTATAAAAGCGTATATACTTTATATTATACTTTATATACTTGTGTGTGTATATATGTGTGTATATATATATATATATATATATATATATATATATATATATATATATATATATATATATATATATATTAACCAGGCAAATTATTGTTCAAGTGCAGCATTGATGCGTAGTTACAAAACTGCCTCAGCTCCGTCTCTCTCTCTGGCAGCTTGGCATCACCTGAGGTCCTGCTCTGTAACTCACTTGATCAAATCCTTGAACGTAAACAGTTTCAAGGATTTGATACAGCAGCAACGACAACAATCTTCCTAACTTCCAAGGAGTTGTGGGCTCTCTAAACGATAAATGGGAATTACCTTTTGTAATTTTTGTTTATCTTGCTTTGTTTGTTTATCTTAATCTGCATTGGTTGCGGATGTATTAGGCAGCATTTTGAAGCTGTAATTGATTACTATGCCGTCTTGTTTAGTAACAGATTGAAGTTTGACTGAATTTTGTAACCGGATATTTTCATGACATCTTTTTGTTTTTGATTTAAGTGAACAATTTAAGTTGGGCTGCATTTTTAAGCAGTGTCTGCTTAAAATAAGAATTTTACGAACATTGTTGTAGTTGACATTACGTAGGCTAATTATTTTTCTACTGTACAGTATAGGTCGTAGTTATAATACGCAATGTTTGACAGCAAGTGGCTATAAAAAATGTCACATTTTTTCTGTGGAAGTGTTTTTACTAGTACAAATGCTAAGTGTTATTTTTGTGTGACTGTGTTGTAAAACAAATGTATAAATTGCTGACAACCACACAATATAATACTACGTTATTCTTTGTATTCATTTTCTGAAGTAAATGCAACACGTAAACAATACCTGTTCGTTTTTGTCATAAATACAACAAGTAAACGATATCTGTTGATTGTTTAACATTTATATAATTATAAAACCGTTTAAATATAGGCACTATGTCTTGTAGTAGTTTACCTGCACTGTATTTATTATCGGTATCCATCGGCTATCGATATCGGCCAAGAATATCTTATCAGTGCACCCCTAATGTTATTTATTTATCCCCCTCCCCTAAATATATTTAAAGTGGTTGTAGCAAAATAATGACCTACTGGGTACTGAAGCAAACTGAAACTTGACCCCCCCATTCACCCAGATGTTACTGCTTCCTGTATGTTTAGCAATGGAATATAGTGTAAAAAATGGAGGTGAACCCATTTAATCAAAGAAAGTCATGGGGATTTATAGGAGTATCCCATATTTGACAGTTAATGATCAGTCAATGCATCTGTTTACATTGTTTCTGGATTTGTTGATTGCAGCGATTCTCATTTGTTTATCTGTTACTTTACATTTTATTTTGAGCTGGCACCTCATCTGCTAGAAAACAGGAACCAGACCTGAGGTCAATTATAGTTACAAATACAGCATAACTGTTTGCTGAAATTTCAATTACAATGCTGTTTTGTTCAATTACAATCAGTTACAATTATGCTGCAGTAATTCCAGTTATAATTAGTTACATTAAAAGCTAAAATAAATAGCTACACACATTAGCATGTTTACTCTGTTTATTTTACCAAGCAGTAATCACAGGTACAAATACAGAAACATACTATATAATGTTTTTTCAAACAAATGGGGTAACTAAAAGTGGTTAAAAATACGAGAAGAATGTTCGCTCAATGTAAAACACAACAATTAAATACAATTACACAGGGTTGCCAACATTCAACTACAATTACACTGTAATTGCAATTATTTACACATTACACAATTACAATTGTAATTGACCCCAGGCCTGGCAGTAATACCATGAGTGAACAGCTTTTGGATAGAACACATCACTGACCTTTCTAATCAAGACCATCAAACAGACAGTGGGGTCTAATTTAAAGATGTAAATATTGTCAACCTTTTTACTCTTATTTATCCAACAAATTTTTTATTTCCTTATTAGCATTACTAAATACAATAAAAATACAGTGTCAAGGTGTCTGCTATCGAGCAGGACTACACGTTTTGGACGATGTATTAATATCTGCCCTTTTTAATTCATTAAAATAGATCCCATTATCATTTTGTTGAGGTGGCACTTTAATTCATGTAATTAAATATTTGAAGTAACATTTAGTAATAAAATGCCTTTTTTTCATTTTTTTGTTTTTTTTCAACATGTTTTGCTAAATCATCTGTGGCCATCGCAATCTTCTTATGGAACCCTGGTCCTTTTTCATAATCAAACCTGAATATTGTTGGCTATCGTAAGGTAAGGAGACCTAGTTTCTTCATCAAAGTTTGGAATTTCTAAGCATGATGGGTCATTTAAAACACCAAGGGCATTGCATAATACAGAAACATCATCTTCTTTGGATCTTAGCTGTCTTTTAGCACAACTTGAGTTACCAGCAGTTGTTTTAAGCGACAGACTTTCCTCTGCAAACCTTAAGATGCTCTGTTCTGATGAGGGAGGATCAAAGACTTGCCAAAACAATTTCTTGAATCTTTCACTGTCTGAACTGAATAATGCATCATTTAAAAAAACAGAACATGAGAGCACAAAAAGTAACTCACTGGGGAAAACCAGTCTCGCACAATTGATTTCGAACCATGAGCGTGACAGTCAAAAAGGCGTTAATTTTACTCCTCTGGCTTTTGCAGGCTGTGCTACTGCAGTGCCCAAGAGTAAATCAGAAATGTCAGATCCGTCATTGCCACAAAAAGTGTCGCTTTCAGCTACTAGTGCAGAAATGGACCCCAAGTATACCGCTGCCCTGGGTAGCCTGACTGATTTTAATACCCCCTTTCCCAATACCAACTGCTTGCCTTCCTCTCTGGGCACTTTGACTCAGACAAGCATGCAAGATCCACAGCAAAAACCTGAGGCATTTGGCAGTCTCCACTCAGTTTTTCAGAGCACACCCTTAGATATTACTAGCAGAAATAACAGCTATAAAACACAGCATGTTGGAAGCCCATCCCTGGCAGACCTCATCCAGGAACATACAAAAACTAGTCTGAGTCCGTACGATACCATGTGTGACAGCCAGGTCAAGCCAGTGGCAGGAGAAGTCAGTGTACCTTTGTCTTTTGCGTCTCTATCATTGTCACAGTTAGCTTCTGAACACGAGGCCAAAACTGGTTCTCTTCCACTAACAGGAACTTTGTCTTCATTACTGACTCCTGTAACTACCAAAGCCAAGGAGCAAGAAAATGTGTGTCTGTCCAGCTTGATTGCAGACAGTGTTGAGAGTGCCCCGAAGACTTGGTTAATGAATAATAAGCATGATGTCCTAGACTCGCAGCCCTCTGTGGGATTGGATTTGAATGTAGATTTGAGTATGCTTATCCAGAAACCACCTGAAGCAGAAATGACAAAGATCTTATTGTCAAAGTCAAAAGATCAAAATATAAGCCATTCTGCTAACAATCAATCATTGTGCAAGTGCAAAACAGGGCACGTGTCTAAAAGGCGAACCATGACTGTCTCTTGGTCGAAAGAACTAAGTGCTAAACCCTCAGTATTTGCCTTGGCTTTGTCAGTTCAATATCCTCCCAGGGGCTTCAGGAAACAAGTGCTTGGTATTCATAAAGCATTCTTGTACAGCAAGCAGATGCAAGTGGTAAAAAGAAAAGACCAGGGACCTCTGTTTAAAATCGCACCATTTGACTTTCAGACACCTTCTCCAGATGATATTATAAAAGCTAAACAAAAGAAGGCTTTTACCAGATAAAAAGTATGATGGTTATCTTAATGATTTTTAGTTCAATTTTGTTACCTAAATGATATTTTACTTTTGTCTTGCATTTTTATACTAATTTCTTCAGGGGGCTGTCATTTTTATCTTAAAATTTTTCTTAATTTTTTTTTTTTTTTTTTTTTAAACAAGGTACAGTGCCAGCATTTTTGCTGTTTTTAACCAAATTAAAAGTGTAAGACCTTAATCCTTCATTGATGACAAACCTTAATGATAGTAGTTCTATAAATGCAGTACTCACACATTCACTTAAATTTGTGTGTAACTGTATCACAATTGATTAGTTTCTCCACTTTAAAGAAGTGCTTCTAAGGTTTGTTTCTTTTTTGTGTGAAAGAATATTTGGTTCTTTATACAGATATTTGCAGTTATTGATAGATATTAAAATGTGCTGCTGCTTCCTGGTGCCTAATCACTTCATGTGTTGTAGTTCACACTCAATCCAATGGCCAAGCTGCAAGGTACCAGGTTGCAGCAGTTTCTTTAAAAATAGTTTTGTAGCATTTTATGTAGATTTGCATATCCTGAATTAACATAAAGTCAAGAACCAAAAAGTTCTTAGTGCAATAAAGGAGATAAAAACTTAGAAGAAAATACATGCATTTGTTACTTGACTCTCTTTTTAATATATTTTTTCTGAAGAAACATATAACCCAAAATATTTTGTAATTGATTTTACAGTTCTTTAGATTAGATTTTCATCAATCATGGTTCATGAAATAACTAGGCCTACATGGTTAAACTTCAGGAATTTTAAAATAAGATGTAAATTACAGGCAGCATCTTATTTTCCCTTGGAATAAAAATCATGCAGTAGGCAATGAGCAATTTACGGTAAAGCTGAAAGTTCATAAATATGAACAGATGGGAATAATCAGCTGCCCTTTGCATGTGGTTTGCCAAAAAAAAATGTTGAGAACATTTTGTTAATATTTGTACCAGCAGTATTTTCTGAATAAATCCAAAATGAGAATGTTACATTTTAAAAACGACATTCCTGACACACAAAATACTCTTTGGAGTGTTTGGATTTTTAATGTGGTGTGTAATATTACTGTTCTCATGATACATCTATCTTGTTTTAAGGCACTGAAGCAAATTAATTTAACCCTGTGTGATATTCTATTTTTAATTCTTAATCTTCCCTTTCTTGTGTTGACCCATTGCTGCACTATCACTGCCAATTAAATCTATGTATAGATTTTGAGATATGTCTTCCTATTATATCTCCAGTCGTACATTCTTTAATACAACTTAAAATAGCTGACATAAATGTAGCTTAAGCAAGATGTTTCATCGGTGCTCCATAGATGGTAAAAGCATATGCATGAGCTTTAGATGTTTAAATAAACTAATGAATAGTGGTTGGAAACATTAGAGGAGCTGAACAAACTGCAAACCACAGTTAGATGTTTTAAAAGAAACAAAGGCTTTTCACAGGTGTAAATTCATTGGAAATAATGAACAGTTGATGTCATCTTTTGGTTTACCACTCTGAGCTAAAACATTAAGGCTTTCATGGGTATGGGGACACCTGGAGTTTCTCATGCATGCAGAATTTAAACCTAAATCTGTTTAGTTTTACTGGTTTCTAAATAGGTGTAGATTTTTTTTATGAGATTATAATTTAATGTAAATACTGCATCTAATGAAACAGTAGTTCTGTTTTTATATATTCTGCATTTAGGGTTTGTGTTTCACCAGGTGACTACAGCTTTGATAGAAACTAGCATTAAGGTAACCATAAAATTAAATCCATTAAAGTATTTTTAAAACTGAACAGACACAATATTTCAGTTTCCTTATGATATTTGAAGGCTAAAGTGATTTGTTTGTGGTGTTCCATTCCATTTTAATTATGTTTTTCCTTTTTGAGTATTTTTTTCTGTATGAACACTTAACAGTATAGTATCTGTGTCCTTTTTTTATTGTATGAATTAGTTTAAAACAAGTACTGCTGTACAGGGAATAGTACCAATGTCTGGTTCTACAGATTTAGAATGTGTTGTTATGCTTACAGTTTATGTAAAATATTTCAATAAAATTTCATTTCAGACTTGTGCTGTGTGGTAAATGTGTGAAGGTGTGTATTGTGGCTCCCCATCCCACACTCATGAAGGTGTTAGGTGACAGTCTTTCACTGAACTCGTTTTTACCTTTTAAGGCCATCCAGTACTTTATATAAAAATTGTAAAGAGAAAACAGTATTGTGCTGTGTTTTAAAAAAACTTGTAGCAGTACTACGTTGAGAAAAAAAAAAAACAAAAAACAAAAACAACTGCCTGAGCAATGGGTGCTGCAATTGAAAGAACGTTCGTCAAACACATGTATATTCCGCACAGCGCCTATTAACTGTTTCTGGATTTCAGAGTTAGCCCAGATTGTTAAATTAATTTTAGTTGCATTTTTCTATCACACGCCACTATGTTTATTTATTTTTTTCTATTTTTTTTGGCCAAACCTTTCTCGACAGCCATTGTAGTAGTGAAATAAGCTTGAAATGTGTAGCTCTGTTCTTCTGTCGGCTTCATATCCAGCACACGCCTCCCTGTTCCACAATCGGGTACAATACAGCAAACCAGACCAGAAAATGCGGCCGCGGCCGTCCAGGGCTGATGAGGCCAGCAGTGGAAAACTGGGTATTAGACACACATTTGTCTGGTCCAGAAAATGACATCATGTGTGCTCAGTTTTGATCCCTGGATATGCCTAGCCATTTAGAATAAGGTACTGATTTCCTGCTCCTACAATCTGTGAATGAGCCTCAGAACAGCACACCTTAACTGAACACACTAATGGCTCATTCACACACAATCACTGATCTGAAAATTACAAAGAATGTTTAAATTGTGCTACAGTTTTGGTAAATGGGTTCCAAAAAAAACAAATTTACGTTGAAAAAGCATACTTCAATCCAATACTTTTCATAAAATAAAAGTAAGCTGCACTATTACCTTGTTAGAGGAAGGACAGTCTTATCAGGATAATTCTGCTCTATACAATTCAAATTGTCCTCACCAGTGGCACCAGCCTTCAAGCCTGTTCCAAAAATGTGACTAGGCTATTTTCTTGAAAGTACAAATTTCAAAATGTTTTGAAGATACAAATTGTTCAAGTAATGCAGCTGTGTATGACAATATCCTGTTTTCCTTTTGTATATTAACAAACTAAATGTAGGAGAGGTTTCAAGTTGGCGTTGGGCTAAAGAAGAAATCTTATTGCAGAAATTTAGAGCTGTGTTCAAAGGTTTGGAGGTTCGAAGGTTTGTTCGTTAGCCAGGTATTCAAAGTTAGTTCTAAACCTTCGAAGGTTCGTCAGGTGGCATTCACGCACTATGTTTTTTTTGTTTTTTTTTCTCTTAACAGAAACCGTTTGAGACTGTGTGAATTCTATCTCCTATGCAAAATTCGGTCTTTTGATGTGTATAATGTTTGCAAAATTCAATCTTTCCAGTCCCGCTTCCCCTAAAACTTCCAACAACAACTAGATCCCTTGGAATACATAAGAACATAAGATAGGTTACAAACAAGAGGAGGCCATTCTGCCCATCTTGCTCGTTTGGTTGTTAGTAACTTATTGATCTCATCAAGCAGCTTCTTGAAGGATCCCAGGGTGTCAGCTTCAACATCATTACTGGGGAGTTGGTTCCAGACTCCCACAATTCTGTGTGTAAAAAAGTGCCTCGTATTTTCTGTAATGAATGCCCCTTTATCTAATCTCCATTTGTGACCCCTGTCCTTGTTTCCTTTTTCAGGTTGAAAAAGTCCCCTGGGTCGACATTGTCAGTACCTTTTAGAATTTTGAATGCTTGAATCAGATCACCACGTAGTCTTCTTTGTTCAAGACTGAATAGATACAATTTTTTAGCCTGTCTGCATATGACATGCCTTTTAAACCCAGAATAATTCTGGTCGCTCTTTGCACTCTTTCTATAGCAGCAATATCCCTTTTGTAGCAAGGTGACCAGAACTGACCACAATATTCTAGATTAGGTCTTACTAATGCATTGTAAAGTTTTAACATTTCTTCCCTTGATTTAAATTCAACACTTTTCACTGTATATCCAAGCATTTTGTTTTCAGTTACTAGGAAACTGCACAATAAAAACCCACCCAACAAAACATCCAATCATTGCAGCCATAGAAATTGGAAGTGAGTTAGGTTGTAGTGTAAACACACTCCAAGTTCAGCTACAAATCCAACTGCAACCATCGCAGACTTTATTTATTCCTTGTACAACAATGAAAAAAAAAAGTCAGCGTGGTAAACAAGTAAGTAATTATTTGGCTTTTAACGAGCCTTTCTCTTTACTACTTTAAACTGTGTTCTAAGTTTTTTAAGAGATACATTTCTAAAACTGCATTCTTGAAAAATACTTACTTTGATTTTGCTGAGCATTGGTCACCTTAATAATTAATAAGAGATTACTGAAAACAAAAATGAGTGAAAAAATAATGTTATAATCATACTTTTATAGCTTAATTCATATCAGAAAGTCAGTGTGATTAAATATTCTGTGCTTTGCTTCTAATCTCCATTCATTCCCAGCACATGCCATCACTGTTTGCAAGCAACGTCAATTAATTTACCTGGCAAATTCAATGTAAAACTAGGCACCAAAGTCTCAAATCGAAAATCGTCAAACAGACAGATACAGCAGACTGATGTGACAGGAGGACTGCTTGATAGCAAAAAAAGAACGACGGAATAACTTAATACCATTTAATTTACCAAAATGAAAATAATTTATAATGGATGCGGGAAAAACACATTAACAATACCCTGTGCAGCGTCAATCTAGAAATCTCTGTCGGTGTGAACTTCATATTTTTATTACATTTTGAACCTACACAAAGGGGAAATACATAAATATAATGTTTTTGTGTAAAATAGGAACAATACATGATCTCTAATCAAATGAACTGAAGCACAATCTCGTAAATGCATCATTGTATTACAGACTGTTTTTATAATGTCATTTATCCTGTTTTTCCACCATTAGAAATAGTATGCAAACATTTATCATATGCTTTACATTGGGTTTTGTATTTTTATTTTTTTACTTGTGCAACTTTGCTGTGGACAGCTCGTGAATTGTTTTTCCTTTTTAGAGAAATTGATTGTCTGTTTCCAGTTTAAGTTTGCAAAAAAATAATGTATAATTAATGGTAAATGTACCTCTTTTTGACAATAAGAAAACACCCATCAGATCGTAATTGATTGCACGTGTACCAAAATCTGACAGTGTACCATTTTCTGACATTACAGGGGTCAAGTTTGGTACCACATTCTGAAGAGGTACGGTACCACTTTCTAACACTACACCGGTACTGCATTATTGTTCAGTCTCCTCCCCCTGAAATAAACTATGTGTGAAATGTTTACTTCCGAGTGGTGTTACCTTGTATAGCTAGTTTTGAGTGTGAAGCATCTCGTGGTTGTTTTTTCTGTTTTGATATTTCATTTTTTAAAAGCAATAAGAAGGAGCAGCATATCAGTCTATCATTCTACCAAGTGATGAAGTGGAATAATTGTATGCCTTTGTCTTATGTAGGTATTCACTTCAATTCAGAACACTAAGATTTCAGTTTACAAAAGCTCCCTTATTTTGAAAACTCAATGTTGACAGGTTTACTGAACCGCCTTTCGCAGTCAGCGTTGCTTGCTGCAAGAGTGACAGTTACCATGGCGATCACCCCTCTGTCATCCTAATTCACGTGAACAGGACCTGATCAATAGTAACCGGACAACCAAGAAGTAGCTGGGAGACGGGAAATAACTTGCAATACAAAAAGAAAACTATGAGCCTAAACAATCGTTTTGATAAGTTGAAATATAAAATTACTTTGACAATGTTTTACCAGTACGCAATACCGTGCCGTACCGGCTCTATAGTCCAGATCACGGCTTCTATCAAAGTGAAAAACAGCATCCACAAACTTGAACTTGAAGTTTATCTATAAACTTCAGGTACATTCAAATAGCATTCCAATTCCAAAAAAAAAGTTAGTGACAGGCAAGTTGAAAAAGGCATGCAAATAGAATAATCTAGCTAGAAAAAATAAATCAATATGTTTTTTTTGTATTTTATTTTTTTATTATCTTTTTCCCTGAGAGAGATGTCCATTAGGTAAACTGTTCCACCACTACTACCACTAGTTTAATGAAAATTAATTTGAGTCTGTTTCAAGGACTTGTGACTCGAATGATAGTCACTGGGACCCTGATGACTCGGACTCGACTACAAGTCTGGGGGGTACCTATAGCGGTTGTAGTGCTTCAGTAAAATATGTACTGAATACCTAGTGTACAAGACAGTGTAAGAGAAGTGCGATGGTAGAATATGTTTGAAACATACAAAATGTACGCCAACACTAATAATTTTAATTTTGAAAACTGAGCACCATCCGCCCCTCCCCCTTCAGCTCGTGTTATCCAGAGACAGAACTTTAATTTCTTCATTCACCATCTCAACAGCAAAACGTTGTATAGCCCGACGACCAAAAAAAAAGTTGAATGCAAAGTGCAAGGGACTGTTGATGTATCATCAAGGCACAACCAATCTCTGGGGTCAATAAGCTCATATTATTATTATTATTATTTTTAGTAGTAGTAAAATGTGACACTGACTGATAGCCTGCTTGGAACAATGACTGTTAAATAAAGCTTTGTTTTGCCTGTCAGCTGCAGTTCTTTTAATTGGCAGCAATAAGGTGCTGCTGCAGCAAGCTTGCTGTATATATCGTAAGCAGCATCAATTACGTGTCCATAAACCTTTATTTTCATTTAAATTCTATAAAAAAACATGATTACTGTTCTATATGATGTATTTTAAAACCACATGTGAATGTTTTATTCCATTTATATGGACTACCTGTAAAATAAGATTTTCAATCAAATATAAACAAGTAGCAATGGTGATGTCACCACTAAATTATGCAAATTAGTACCATAGACGGTTCGAACCTGCCTTCGGTGTTCCAAACCTTCGAAGGTCAAAGTGTACCCTTCGATGCCGCCCTACAGAAATTCAAGATTTTGCTCTGTATTGTACATTTGTTTTCAGTGTTCCCAGACCAAAGTATAGATTTGTGTTCTTCAGCTTGGGGGGGGGGGGGAGGGGTAAGGGGGACTGGGTTCTTCATGTTTTGTTTTTATTTTTTATTTTTATTTATTTAGTTTAAATTTTTTCACACTGAACCCTGAAACTTTTGCTGAGAATTCCTGTTTTGATAATTATGCAGATCCGAAAGTCAACATGGCTAATTGAATCTCTGCATGAAGAAAGAGCTGTGTGGGCTTTTTGCAGGAAGTGGTTTAGTTCACAGAAAAAGTATGTCAGCGATACAAAGTGTTTTGTACACCACCCAATTTTTTTTTCTCCACCTACATTGGAAAAAGTGAACCACCCCATGGTTTTGCTCTTCTGTGACAACCAAATCAAACACTTACTTGCACCATATTTCCCCATTGTGTTTGTTTTATCCTTATTATTATTATTATTATTATTTATTTCTTAGCAGACGTCCTTATCCAGGGAGACTTAGTCGTAAAAAAAAAATACATTTCAAGAACCACGGTACAAATATTAATACAATTAAGAGCAAGATAAAATACAATGACTTCGGTTCTAGCAAGTACAAGTATATGACAAAGTACGACCAAGTGCCTTGCATAAGTATTCACCCCCCTTTGGACTTTTCCACATTTTGTAGTGTTACAACCTGGAATTAAAATGGATTTAATGAGGATTTTTAGCATTTGATTTACACAACATACTTAACACTTTGAAGGTGCAAAAGTTTTGTTGTGACACAAAAGTTAATTAAACAAAAAAAAAGACATTTGTTGGTTGCATAAGTATTCACCCCCATGAGTCACCTTTGGCAGCAATTACAGCTGTGAGTCTTTTTGGGTAAGTCTCTACCAGCTTTGCACATCTGAATCCTGCAATTTTTGCCCATTCTTAGCAAAATTGCTCAAGGTCTGTCAAGTTGGATGGGGACCGTTGGTAAACAGCAATTTTCAAGTCTTGCCACAGATTCTCAATCGGACTGAGGTCTGGGCTTTGACTGGGCCATTCTAAGACATTCAGGTTCTTGTTTTTAAACCACTCCAGTGTAGCTTTGGCTGTGTGTTTAGGGTCATTGTCCTGCTGGAAGGTGAACCTCCGCCCGTCCCAGGTCTCTTGCAGACTGAAACAGGTTTTCCTCTTAGAATTTCCCGGTGTTTGGCTCCATCCATCTTGCCCTCAATCCTGACCAGTTTCCCAGTCCCTGCCGATGAAAAGCACCCCCATAACATGATGCTGCCACCACCATGCTTCACCGTGGGGATGGTGTTCTCAGAGTGATGAGCAGTGTTGGCTTTGTACCACACATAGCGTTTTGCGCTAAGGCCAAAAAGTTCAATTTTGGTCTAATCAGACCAGAGAACCTTTTTCCACATGTTTGCTGTGTCTCCCACATGCCTTTTGGCAAAATCCAAACAGGATTTGATATGTTTTTTTTTCAGCAATGGCTTTCTTCTCGCCACTCTTCCATAAAGCCCAGCTTTGTGGAGCGTCCGGGTTATAGTTGTCCCATGGACGGTTTCTCCCATCTCAGCTGTGGATCTCTCCAGCTCCTTCAGAGTTACCATTGGCCTCTTGGTTGCTTCTCTGACTAATGCCCTCCTTACCTGGTCACTGAGTTTTGGTGGACGGCCTTCTCTAGGCAGAGTCGCGGTTGTGCCATATTCTTTCCATTTTTTAATAATGGATTTAACAGTGCTCCAGTGTTCAAAGTTTGGGATATTTTTTTATATCCCAACCCTGATTGGTGCTTCTCCAGAACTTTATCCCAGACTTGTTTTGATAGCTCCTTGGTCTTCATGATGCTGTTTGTTTAGATATGCTCTCTAACAAACTCTGGGGCCTTCCAGAAACAGGTGTATTTAATCTGAGATCATGTGACACTTTAATTGCACACAGGTGGACTCTATTCAACTAATTATGTGACTTCTGAAGGCAATTGGTTGCACCAGAGCTTATTTAGGGGTGTCACAGTAAAGGGGTGAATACTTATGCAATCAAGACTTTTCAGTTTTTTATTTGTAAATAATTTTGAAAAAGATGTAGATGTTTTTCCCCACTTCAACATTATGGACTATTTTGTGTAGATCAGTGACAAAAAATCCTAATTAAATCCATTTTAATTCCAGGTTGTAACACTACAAAATGTGCAAATGTCCAAGGGGGGTGAATACTTATGCAAGGCACTGTAAAATATGTTATAACGTATTTAGTCTGAAATGTCTAAACTGTTCTAAAATATCTGATTGTATTTTTTATTGCATATAGGTTTATAAATAAAAAGGGTTCTTGAAGACAGTTCCCATTTAATTGATAGCTTGTGCATAGTAAAAAGTTAAATTACTAATTTAAAAACATCTATGTTACAATTTTTGCAAAAGCACTGTGCTAGTGCATTCAAAGAGTTGATCATATCTACTTGGTTGATTTTTGTTTAATTTCTTGATTGATCGAAATAGACCCTCTATTACAAATATATTTCAAATGTGTATTGACCAGGATGACCCTCTGTTGGTATCTAGTCCTGAACTTTGAAACTGAAGGCATCTTGCCACAACACTGCAAGACACTCTAAACAGAGCAAAAGTTCATAGTTTAGCAGAAGCATCATATTTCAAGCCAGCAGTGTTTTAGATTTTCTATTTGATCACCAAAATCAAGCAGCCTATACGTACCAGTGTCCCTTGTTTTTAATTAAAACCTGAGACTGTGGCTGGAGCCTCAACAAGGTATTTGTTTTTATTGATAATTAATTAAGGCTCCAGCCACAGCTTAAAAGATCCCACTCCAGGCTGATCAAGGCATTTTTTGAGTCAGAGACAGGAGTACTGTGTTGAACTGGAGAATGCAAGAGAAGCAACTGCTACCGCTGTACCACACAGTATTTGTTAGTTGGTTTGTTTTGGCCACAAGCCCTTTTGTTTTGTGTATTATTTCATTTATTATTAAAAGCAGAGTGCAATCGCGTCTCTTTCCCCGTACCTACCTTTGCTGTCTTGCCTTTATTTACTTCCTGGCCTGCCTGTCGTCACACCACTCGTCGTCTTGCCACAGTAAGCCTATGTTGTTTAACAAGTGTCCAAATCGGGGGATTGACCTCATTTGTTCTTACATCTAGAGAACCACTTTGTAAAACCTGGTAATAATCTTTTTTTTACCATTAGTGTCAAAATCAATATATACGACACAGGGGCTTAAAGAAAAAATGTTGCTGTGTATGTTATTTCAACAAACAATGTTGTTACATTGATCTGACAACATATAATAAATAAGATTGAAAGAGTATGCTCAAATAATGAAAAAAAGTTTCTGACACTTTTCTATATTTCATGTGGATTTTTCAGCTCGTCACCCTGTTCACAGCCAAAGAATTTCTGAACAATTTATAAAGGGCAATTCAACTTGTCTTGTAAATTAGAGTTTTTGAAACTATTTTTGTTGACAGAACCCTTTTCAAATGAAATAATAATCATGATCCCCCCTCCCCAACTAAATGTCAATAATATAATGATATCAGTGTAGTTCATATTAAGACATGTTCTTAGTGATTTTTTAAAGAAAAAGGTATTTACTGAAGAATGTCTGTCCTTGGTGTGATGGTTGACAAGCAAACTCGTAAATCATTCTCCATATATGTTCTCCAGATACTCCAGTCAGGACCTAAGCTTTGTCCTCATAGCTGCCATAGCAGAAAATAATATTTCACAAGTATATGTTGTTGGGAAAGGTAGCAACACTTTCATTGCTTCTGTTACTAAGGCTGGGTACACAACAGTTATTTGTCAGCGAGCTGTCACAGGACAATTCGACCAGCTCCTCTTCTGCATTTCCACTCAAGCCATACGATGATGTAAAATTTGAAAATGGATCCCGAACACAATCATATTCATCTGTGTTTATATGTTCAAAGTTAACACTAAAAAGTACTCTACCAACGTTGAAAGGTGAGCAATGAGCCTCTCTTTCACACACTCAACTGTCATGGTGTTTGTATCCAGAAATTCTGGCAGCAGCAGGAACATAGCTGAGATTCCATTCCTCAGTCTAGTTTTCCAAATTTTGTTTTTCTTCCTAAGTGTTGTAATCTTGTCACTCACCTCGAGTATGGTTGTATTGCCTCCTTGTGTGGATAGTTTAACAGGTTCAAAATGTGTATGAGGTATGCAAGCTTCGTTATCCAGAACTGGTCAGAAAAGTTTTTTGATGTGGGATTGTGCACAGAAAGAAGTGTCAGCAGGTCTTTGTGAAGCTCAAAAACTCTTTCCAGGATTCTGCCGTGAGATAATCAACGTACTTCTATATGAAACAATAATTTTTCATGTTCTGCACCTATTTCTAAATACAGCTTTGCAAATAGACGTGAATTCAAAGGCCAGTGTATAAATCGGGTTCCATTCTCTTTAATGGAGGGGCCTGCCGATGCAACATACAAAGTGTTAGGATTACTTGTGGGTTTATGACTCTTATTTTTGCTACAACAGCACTCCTGGTGCCTGTCATAGCGGCAGCACCGTCTGTGCAAACAGCAACACACTTCTCCCTCTTGAGCGATTCAGATTTCATGCAGTTATCCAGTAATTTGAATATTTCCTCACCTGATGTCAGTGTTGGTAACTCCTGGCAGAAAAGACAATCTTCCATAATTTCCCTCAGCCAAACATAACAAAAATAAAGTAATAATAAAATAAGTTGTCTCATCAAGCTGAATTACACACTGATCACATGTACATAGCCTTTCAGTCAGTTGACATTTTATATCATTTGAAAGATTATAAATTCTCCTTCTAACCGTGTCATTTGAAAGTGGTATTGCTTCGTCTTTGCTCACCATATTCTTCGCACACTGATTGTCATCCCTCTCTAAATTGACCTGCCCTGAGTGCATCTTCGAGACTCTGAGAAGTTATTCACAATGTACCCATGTATTGCTTTTCTGGGCAATATGCCTAGTCATATTACCATTACATTCTTATATTTAGAGGGACCCCTGCCTTTTTATTGGTTGAAGGGGCGATGTGATTTGATTAACAACGAATTTTGATCAACTTCATACAAATTCCACACTTGTATTTAGTGGCACCTTAAATAGCCTATGTGGTTTAATCTGTAATATTATTTTAGATTACTCAGGTTTCAGATAAGAGATGCAACAATTAATCGATGCATCGATTATTGATCATCCATCCTTAAATTTCCTGAGCTTTGATTACATATTGGTGACAAGACACATCAAATTACTGCCCAGTCTGAAGTCTCCCGTTGCCAGTTTGCATTAAAACATTGATTATGTAGTTATGCACTTATATTAATGCTAGTATGGTAGGTAGCCAACATCAATGCATTGCTAGAATACACACCTTTCGGCCTCTGGAATCACGGATAAGTCATGTTTTTATTTGAATGTAAGTTGTGCCTTGCTGTTTTAACTTTTATGCACAACAGTGTTTTTAGTTATTGGATCTTCTGATAAAGTCCTAATGTTTCTTCTTTAAAATCTTGTCAATAAATGCATATATGATAACCGATTTTAAGAAATTGGATTGCTGATTGCACCACTAGGTTCAGATGTATTTAATTGAACAGAAGCAGTAACAATTCTATAGGTCATTTTACTGGTATTTCTTTTGTGTTTAACCTAACTTTATAACCTTTTAAATCTTTGCTCATCAGTGATAATCTTTCTGATTCTGTGCAGTAAGCAATCTGAGCACCCCTGCACCTGTGGATTGCTAAAACATGTTGTAACAATTGCTGAACTGAGATGTGTTTCATAACTGGTTTTGTCTGCTGCCTTTAAATGAGTAATTGCAGCATCTCTACTTTGTAGACTATTACCATAAACCAAAAATGCCAGCAGCCATAATGTAAGAGGTTGTGCTACCATAAACAAAATACTGGAAATGGAAGAATTCTAAAATGTGGGTGAGTTACCCTGCAAATGAAAGAAAGAGAAATAACTGCTGAGTTATGAAGCTGCTCCATTATAAGATGAATATTCCTGTTGGACAACAATATTATATTTGGTTAAATATTGTTCAACTGATATAGCTTAACTTGAAATAGATAGTATCAAAAGCTTAGCAGTGAGCATGCACAATTTCCTGTTATGGTTTATAGGTCTCAATGGTGGTGTTTCCATGGAAAAATTACTAAGTCTCACCTTTTTCTCACGATATTTTGGTAGTACCTTTCGGTTAATTATATATTTATTTATTTTTTTAAAGAGAGACATCCTCCTTCCAAATGCAGATTAAAAATGCAAACTGGGTTTCCTCTAAGTTTTTAGGTTGTGTGGAAGTAAGCCTGCCTCACCAAACATATTATAGAAAAAGCAAGGGAAACAAAACAAAAACCCAGATGTAGCGTTACACAAATACAAAAAAGCAAACTTTCCATAAGAAAGCACTGCATTCTATACATGTAGTATTTGCTAAATATTTATGTAATATAAACTTACTGTGGTAGAGTGACCGATGGCCAAGGCAAACCACGGTTGGAAATACACAAAACACAGGAGCTGCAGTGAAAAGCCATAGCATACATTTATTATTTTCAGTCGTTGGCTGGCAAAACAAAAATAAACAAACAAAAACCTACTCCAACAATGAGTGCTAACTAACCACAAGTCCCTATCTAGGACAGGACAGCTAAGTTGTCTCCTGTACAGAAACAATTGGTAATTTTACAAACAGCACAACTATTACACACAGTAACAGTTCTTCTTGAGTACTCGCAGTAATCTTTCATAAACACCATCTCTCACTCTACAACCATCTCCCTGGTAGTCACCCCCCTGAACTAGGTTGGAGGCTGGCTTTATACAACCAAGACCCCGCCCTAAGAAGACACACCTGTGTCCTGTTACACCATTAACTTTGGCCCTTTTGACTATGGCCTTCTGGGTAGTCTTTTAGTCAGCAGCCATTTTATCCCATTACATGGTAGTCAACCATAAGGAGCTAAAATCCAGCACTTTAGGTAATGATATAAAAATGTAGTCGAAATATTTAGTACTAGGGGTGAGACGATACACAAGATACGATACGTATCACAATACATGTTTGTTGTTTTTTATTAAGCAATTTATGTCATTTTAAAAGTAATTTTTATATATATATTTGTTTTTTTGTACGTACTTTGTCTAAAGGATTGTTATTAAAATATGTAATCCTTCCAAATTCAAAGGATTGGGCTATAACCCAGGGGACAACTCAGCTGTAGGTGCACTGACTAGTTGCCTGGATGACATCAAAAAATGGATGTCAAAAAATGTTTTAATGCTAAAGTCACAAAAAGGTTCCTGATTAAAACTACGATAAAAACTATGATAAAACTTCAATAACTTTTTTCAACAGCACTTTCAAACCTACAAAACATACAGTATGCATTATATTGAAGTCACTACTAAAGCAGCATAACCGATATATAAACAATACCATTTCACAGAAACCATTTTTAAATAGAGGAAAAGCACACACAATTTGACAAATAGCTCTTTTTGTTTCAACTACCTGAAATTTTCTCTTAAGCTCTTTTGAATCCCTAACTCTCTAGGGTTGATAATGCTGCATAATAGTGTCAGATTAGCACATACTATATATATATATATATATATATATATATATATATATATATATATATATATATATATATATACTCTAAGCACACTCTTAAACTCAGGGGAGACGTTCAGGAGGACATAAAGATGTTTCAGACTCCTGTAAGTGGATAGTTCGTGCACTGGGCTTACAACGTATCCAGATGACTTAATAATCAAGAAAATCACACAGACTTATTCGATTTGAAGTTTTAACGAATCAGAGTAGTATCAGTACTCCTTCGATTTATTAAATGCTTAAAAATGGATTGAGTAGTTAGAGACTATGTCGAATCCCAACTGACAGGCAATCTGGGAGGTCCAGTGCCTTAACAGGTATGATAGCATTAATACTTTAATACGATGTTAACCTTTAGGTGTGGTTCAGGGGGAGGTACTAGGCCCATGTGCCCTATCATCTTCTTCCACTAATTAAATCTATTCTATTTAAACCTCAGTCACTTCCTTCTAGTTGTCTTGTGTTTTTTCGTTTCCTCCTCCTCCCTCCTCCTCCTCTAGAATCTCAAACCGCCTTTGCATCGGTCTCCTCTGGGGGGTTAGTGATTCCACTTTCTCCAACCCTTTGTTAAGCATCGCTTCATTTACCTCATAGAGGAGGGTTCTCCGTGAGTCAGAGGGGACCCCCGGCCAAACCCCTCCTTTAGCATACATGATTGCTTGTCTTTTTCTCTTTCAGGTACTGATGCCTCTATTTATGTGAGGGCCCCAAGCGGTGGAACCCCCCTTCTATTATGTTGGGCTTTTGAAAGAGGCGGAACACCCGGCTCTATATGTTCTAACATCTACTAACTTGTTTTCTTTCCGGTTCGTGAGCCTCTTCGTATGTCGGGTAACCTCAAAGACGGTGCCCCTCTTTGTATGTCGGGTCACCTCAGACGGTGGCCCCCCTCCTTTTTGTCGGGTCTCCTCAGCGACGGAACCCCCCCCTACTGCATATGTTGGGCCATTGAAGAGCCGGAACCATTTTTCATGTTAATAATACTAATCAATGATTTTCTTTCTGGTTCGCGAGCCTCTTTGTTTGTCGGGTCATCTCAGAGATGGTGACCCCTCTTTCGTATGTCATCACAGCAGATGGCCTAGTTCCACCCCGTGAATTTATGGTTATAACATGTTTTGCCCTTAAGCTATGCATGCATAAAGCTAAAAATGCCCACCGCTAAATTCTAGAGCATCCAATATATCACCCTTTTAGACTAAATCATAAATCATATACCTTATAGCAATGCATCAATATTAAAGAGATATAAATTCAAAATATATGCTTACCTTCCAAAATATATATGGAAGTGTAGAATATAATGTAAGGACAGGAACTGTCTTCAAAGGCAAAGACTTCTAAATACGACACCAACAGCAATCAGCTCGATCAGAGATCTTCAGAGCATGGATCACATCAGCTTGTAGTTAGCAAGTTGAACGACCCTTGACTAGGATTTTACCTCTGTTTTTATAGAGCTTTTGTTTCGCTTTTTACGTCAGACGTCATAATTAAATCTTAAACATTAATATGCCTTGCATTTCCATAATATGTGAGGTGAACTTTTGAACTTGTGTTATTCTCTTTTGGTACCAGGGAGTTCCTGAATACAGCATGCAAGTGAATACAGTGCAAATATAGAATAATACATATAGAAAGATGTGTTTTAATATATTACACCCATTTTGGTTTTATTATTCCAACCTGGCTAAAAAATGTATTTCCATTTTAACATCAAAATACATCCTTAGTAGGTTGGCTTTATTACATGTATAAATGTGGTTTAACAATTAACTAAAACATATTGGATAGAGGCTGGTAGAAGGTTCTTAGCAGACTTCTAAGTTTATAATTATAGATCCAATTATTTTCACTTAAATCCAGTCTATCAAGAATATAGTCAAAATATAACAGTCCCATTTTAGCTATTTAATGCTTTAAACTAAACCTCTCTCTGTTTTCACACAAATCCTGTTCAGGCAAGTTTCAGATCACCTGTTTTTCTGCCAAGGTCATTCATCATTAATAGAAGATTCTTCTGTAAGCATTTTCCCAGACATATGGCATTCTTACTATATCTAAATATGGTCCTATGCTATTGCTCCCTCTCACTTGTTTTACCAGGTCTTCATTCATTTCCATGATTTAATGAAGCCATAGACAGTTCACCATATACTCCCTTTCATGTACCAGAAGGTGTTTCTTAAAAAGATCAGCCATCATAGAAACCTTTGATGTAAAACTGCTGACCAGTAGATCTAGCTTCAATTGCCAAGAGTTATTTTCTCCAGTTACCCACGCCTGGTACCATTCTGTTCCAAGCAAGTAAAGACAATGCTACCAAAAACTAATTTCCTTCTCTATGGATCCTACTATATACCTGACACAGACTGGTATCGGAATGTTAAGGAGACTCCATGTGTAGTTCAAAGAGATCCTTCCTCCTCATAAAGGGAGCTTGAGACCTGCAGACCTGCATGCTAGCATTATTTTTTAGTAATGAACCCTCTACACAGTCTCTATACAGTCCCTCTAGTAATATTTTTCATTGATTACAAAGAATATTTAAACAACAATGATACAGAATCCTACTATATTACTGTAAACTAATAAAATAGTATATCATAATACTTTTGTAAGTAGTGTATTTCAACAATTCATTCATATTCTCCCATTTATGTCAAGCAAGTCGACCGTTTTCCAGCAGGATTCAACTTCCCTTTCTGGTTCAGCTCTGAGTGGTTCTGTGAAAGCCACAACAGGATGAGCTAGCCATCTCTTCATATCACAGGTATGGGGGACAATGGCCTTTACTTGATACCTGCAAGATATCTGGACACGTCTAGCAGGGATACCTTCTTTATATTCCAGCTTACCCAAATGTGCCCATCTTACTGTATGATCAGTTTCACACCTACAGGGCCATCACATTGGAATAGCATTCGACAGTGTTTAACCATGTGACTACAGGCAGGGCAGGGTTTATTATTTGTCACATCCACAATTTACCAGGGGCCTACCTCTAGCTTCTCTATTCAGAGTCATTCTTTCACCAGCCACAATAGTTCTGGATTGATAACTATTCCCTTTATGCATTTCACATTGCTCAAAAAAGGATAACTTTAAGAGGAATCCCTTCCATCCAGAACACAGGTGTGGGTCAGAACTCCCTATTTTTCATATCACTAGGTTTCCAGCCAATCTTTTAATTTCAATCATCTGTAGATAAATCTGAATCTGAGCCTAATGAAGAACCGGATATCAAAGCTACAGATGTCTTCCATGTAAAAGGATCTAGTTTCTTATAGCACAGGAAATATATTCCAGAGCTGACTGTGACAACAGAAAATAATAAATGGCTGGAAGTTTATTAACTGATTAAATATAACATAATACAAGAAAGAAAATATTATAAAAATAATTGTTATTAATTAATAATTACAATTATTTTTATAATCTTTTGTTTCAGGTTGCCATTCTTTCTTGTATTACGTTTCATTTAATAATTACTAATTAATTGAAACATTTGAAATTTCGTTCTGTTTGATATTTTATTTTAAAACACTGAAACTCAAAATCAGTTATTGTAAGGTGACATTGGTTTTATGTTGGGAAATATATATATATATATATATATATATATAATTATTATTTATTTCTTAGCCGACGCCCTTATCCAGGGCGACTTTCAATTGTTACACGATATCACATTATTTTTACATACAATTACCCAGTTATACAGTTGGGTTTTTATTGGAGCAAGCTAGGTAAAGTACCTTGCTCAAGGGTACAGCAGCAATGTCCCCCACCTGGGATTGAACCCACGACTCTCCGGTCAAGAGTCCAGAGCCTATATGGCTGCAATGAAGGGTACATTTTGACCTTTGAAGGTTCGGAACACATTACCAAAGGAAGGTTCGAACCTTCGATGGTACTACTTTGCATAATTTAGTGGTGACGTCACCATAGCTACTTGTTTATATTGGATTGAAAATCCTATTATTTTTCAGGTAGTCCATATAAATGGACTATAACATTCACATGTGGTTTAAAAATACATCATATAGAACAGTAATCATGCTTTTAGAATTTAAAGGAAAATAAATGTTTATGTACACGTAATTGATGCTGCTTACGATATATACAGTAAGCTTGCTGCAGCAGCACATTGCGGCCAATTAAAAGAACTGCTGCGGACTTAGTAAAAAAAAAAGCTTTATTTAACAGTCACCGTTCCAAACAGGTTTTCAGTCAGTGTCACATTTTACTACTACAACTGCTACTAATAAGAATAATAATATGAGCTTATGCTTGTCAAGTGACCCCGGAGATTGGTTGTGCCTCCATGATACATCAACAGTCGCTTGCACAGTTTGCATTCAACTTTTTTTTTTGGTCGTTTAGGCATTTAACCCCCAGTGCTTTGGCATACTATACCCTGCTCCATACATGGCAGCGGCACCATATACAGTTGCTACGTATAATAGTGCATTTTAATACAACAACTTATGTTTACATAATATGCACTGTACAAATCAAAAGATCAAATTTTGCATGCGAGTGACATTTAATGTGTGATTTATATAGTATTCACACATTGTCAAACGGTTTCTCTTAACAGAAAAAAAAAACATACAGTATGTGAATGCAATTTGACGAACCTGTTCCTGTCTCGTGAATAGCCCTAGAATTTTTTTTTTATTCAGGATCCCAATAACATATAGCGGTAGTCCATACGAGTTCAA
This sequence comes from Acipenser ruthenus, assembly GCF_902713425.1. Lineage (NCBI taxonomy): Eukaryota > Metazoa > Chordata > Actinopteri > Acipenseriformes > Acipenseridae > Acipenser > Acipenser ruthenus. The sequence continues at coordinate 39,192,210 of NC_081193.1, read as the reverse complement.
CAGATTTCTTAGTCAGTAGATGCTAATCAACCCACGCATTTTTGTAAATTTTTGGAACTTCGATATGCAAGTGTAACAGGGGGGGGAGGTCTGCTGACTATCTGGTGCTTGCGTGGTTCTGCAGGAAGGGGGCGGCAGCCCCGTAAGATCCGCCTGTCAGTCATGGCGATGACACGGAGAGGTGGGGGAGAGGGTGTGTTGGCTTTCCCTCTCTCTGAGTGGGTGAGAGGCGGGCCTTGGGGGATTGCTTGGCCCATAAGTACTGCGCTTGGTTATGCATTCAGGTGGCCGGAGAGAGGATACCCTGTGACGCTGGCGGAAGACGCCAGTGTAAACAAAGACCAGGCAAGCATGGCTGAGGGAGACAGCCTGCCTTAAAATTAACTATTATACGGGGAACTCTAGCCACCCCAGTGTATAGAAAATAGCTGAACGTAGGACCCGTACTGACTGGCTTAGCGGCACTTTTGTTTTGTAGTTTTATTTCTGTGTTTTATTTTCCCTTTTTTTGTTTCGCCTTTGGTTTTCATTATTATTTCTGAGCACCTGTGAGAGCGCCTGCCAGTACCTGTATTGGTATTACTGTGGACCTGACTACCGTTGTCGGTATTGGTTATTTGATACATGTGCATAGATAATTAAAAGAAAATAAAGCCAAAAGAAAATAATAAACCTGGGCACCAGTGCGGTGTTGCAAATAAAACTTCTGTCTCCCGTGTGTGTCAGTGAATTGCCCACCACCCTTCCACAGCAAGTTGCAGCAAGCCAATATTAAACCCTGTATTTGTCTTTTTGAACAAGTTCTTGGAACCAGCAGGTGTTTTTTTTGTATCTTTTTCATGTTTTTGTTCTTGTACTGTATGCTTATTTTTTCCTATTTGGTCAAAAAATTTTGCCAGGGCTACATCCAGCAGATCTCAGTTGTTAATAAAGAATTGCTTGGCACGGCCTTTAGTTATAGAAGAAAGTTGCATGAGGTGACGTCACAAACAGTATGGCTTTTGGACTTGTTTCATTTAAAGGAAAAAAAAAAAAGTTGTGTTTGGTCAGTTTGCGCTGCTTTTTTGCGATTTACACAGTGTAAAGGAATGTGCGAGATATGTGCATGCAACATCACATTCTCAGGACAATGGAGAGAAAATTTGGAATTCCTAAACTGCATGGAAACCTCCAATGTCTATTGACTGTAATAATCTCCCCATGATACAGTAGTGTTATGTACATTTCTTGGGGTGGGATTTGACAGTGATCTTCATTTTGACCTCAGACCTAATATGACAGTCACACTTGTTTGGTTTCTATATGACAGAATACTCTGGGCCTTATTTTCAAAGCGTTTTTTTTTTACTTTTGTTGAGTAAATCTCATAACATAAAGCTTCATTAGATCCTTGGATTTTAATATTTAATATGGATGTTAAACCCCACCCTTATAAAGTGGCATTCGGATAAGCTGCAATGTTCTGATACAACATTATGCTACTTGTTTACAAACAACACTTTATACAGTATCTAGTTTATATTGTAAACTGTTCATGCATTGGAAAGACTATGACCATGGTATAGGCAGTGCTATTTTTACATTTATATTAACATTGTAAGTCTCTTTTGTGTTTTGATTTTTGAAAGGTTAGAATCCTGTTGAACTTTACCATCTGCAGTTCAGACAGACCTACATTTCGTAATGAGCATGACATTTTATGTGATTTACCATTGCAATGTTTTCTTGTGCTACTTTTTTGCACCTGTAACTTTATAGCTACAGTATTTAGGTCAGTGTAGTGTTTTCAAAGAAAAAAAAAATAGTGTTGCCTACATTTTTTTTTTTTTTTAGAGGTTTTAACCATGTTAATATCAATGTCTTATTTTGCAATTCTTGCAACAGATTTGAACACATTTCACATGGATTTCATTTATATATAAATTGTGGACAGGCAGTTCAGTTATAGGTACCCATGTAGCGAAAGACTGCTGGAACATCATTCCATAGAACAATAGTAAACTCAACCAACTGTAAACAGTTTTACTGATTTGAGTGGTAAGCTAGTACAGTAGGGCAAAAGCAAACATTTGTAACAAACACAAAAATTATTTGATACATGTGCATAGATAATGTGATCTCATTTGACACAGTTTATTCAGATAAGCTGTGAGTCTAGTAATCTGTTTTTACTTCTCAGATTGATTCAGTAATGAGAAACAATGTACACATAAGACAAATATTAAACAGTCAGATGTTTTCTGTACAGCAGCATGAAGCTGGTATAAACTGTAAAACGTTGATGAATAAAGTTCCTCATTGTAGGCACAACCTTTTGTTTACGTAGATGCAGGCTGTTATCCCATGATCGGTCTCAGTGCATAGTTTTTATAAGGAGAATTTGTTTATCAAGGAATAATTTGACAGAAAATTGTTGGATTGTAGAATCAGGGCTCACTTAAAGGAGATGCACACAAATAGAGAGATCATTTGATCACAATAAAAGGTTCATATTGATTCAGTAAAGTGGTTGATGTTGAATTTAAGGACAACTGGGAAGCTAACATGTTGAACAGACTGCATAGTTTAGTTTATTCACTTTGTGCCCACAAGGCCAGCACAGGTACATCTTAATAGTGCAGTACTAATACAAAGAGAGACCTAAGTAGATCACACTTGATAATAAACAATACAACAGTTATACATCCAAGCAATATCAAGAAAAACACACATATACACTAGTATACATACAATACACAAATATATTAAAAGATACAGATATTTATATTTCAATTACATTTCAACTAAAACAAGTTCACCGCAAACACAGCTGACACTGAACAGCAGTTTTAAACCCAGAGAGGCTTGACAATGACACAATGGAATCTGGGCATTCCATAACCTCAAGGCTGTACCAAAGAAAGAATAACGACACAACTGAAGGCAAAAAGCAGCTCTGTGGAGACCTCTCAGCCCAGGTCTTTTACGAGCACAGACTGACAGAGGTAGAACACCGTGAATGCAGAACCTTATAGAAATGAACAAGAATAAAATAGGACCTTTTGCCGCTTAATGGTTTAAGAGAAGAAGGTTTGAATCCAAAATCCAGTCATTCAATACAATCCTGCAAGCACATTTTTGCACAGACTCAAGCTACTTGTTTTTTTTTTTTTTTTTATATGGATCCCAGACAAAACAGTTGTACTCTAAAATAGGTCTTACCATACTCTTGTAAAGACGTAAAACATCATTTGGAGGGGCCACTAAGGAAAAAAAAACAAACCCCAAACCTCATATACAAGTGCCACATACTCCCTCTTCTGGTAATACAGTTTACTTCAATGAAAAAGATAAGCATTCACTTGTTGCTAAAGGTTTTAAAAAAATCTGGCCAAAAACATTTCACGTTTACAAAGATGTCCAAGTTAATAAAGCCATATAAAGATGTGATGCTGTTTCTATGAAAGTGGCAAAGTTGTATACAAAAAAGGGTCGGCCCTGTAAAGATGTAGGCAACACAATTGGACAAACTTGGCCCTCCATTTTTATTTCATTAGGAAATTTAAAAAAAAATGTGTGTGGGGTGGGGTGGGGTGGGGTGGGGGGTGGGGGGTGGCGGGAGTCTTGTTTCATTTAATCACTTTTACATTATTTGGTTAAATACATTGATATCTTTGCTCTACATTATATGTAATCAGTATTGTGGTATTGGCTTTCACACTTAGTCCCCAGTTCCAAACCACTACCCAGTTCTGTCCAATTATCATAAGGGAACCAAACTCTTCCGTTTAGACTTAGGTTCAGATTGCAAAGTTGTGGGGTAATCCTGCATGACCTTACCGCTGGACTGTTGACCTCATATCTCAGAGACCGTTTGATGTACAGAGTTTACATTGGTAGGGAACGCATTGCTGGCATTATAGACAGGCCTTTGATCCAATATGGCTGCTATACTGAGAACAGTTTTTGTGATCGCCTATTTGATACACCATGTTTCATTGCAGCTTTTCACTGCCACATTTTTTTAACCTCTGGCCACCAATGATAGACACCATACGCTGTTAAATTGTCTTTTTTTCTGTTTACTTTTGTTTTGACCTCCCACCAGAAAGAGTCTACAGCAACTAAGCTACTAATATTCCCACATGTATTTTACTGTATTTGCCATTTTATCAGATGTCCATTCCCTTGCACTATTTGATACCAGGAAGCTTTGTTTTTGTTAATAAAATCGAGTTTAACAGTAAACAAATGAATTTGATTCCTAATTTCCAGATGACAGTGGATGGTGATGTTAAGACCCTGCACCAGATCAGTACTTTAGAAACTTAGTAGCTTGATGCATGTTGTTTTTTATGAGAGAGCTTTGTTTGGTACATGTAAAAAAAGTGAAACTTTGGCACTAAGCTGAGAAAAAATATGTTTACCTCGGAAATCCCCGATTTTGTGGTTTGTTAGCTAGGAAATCACCTTTTTTAAAAAATTATTTATGCAAAAGTTTGTAGTCCAGGTATGCAGTCAAAATCTTATATCCGGACTCCACCGACTGCTTCTTAAATTAGATGTCTGTGGTTTTTATAATTTTTATATCTATCTATGTGTCTATCTATCGATCTATCTATCTAGGTTGGCCAGCGTGTCCTCGGCTCACCGCGCACCAGCGACCACTGTAGTCTGGCCGGGTGCCTGCAGGCTTGCCTGTAAGCTGCCCTCCGACGCTGTATCTCTGAGGTGGCTGCACTGTGAGTCTGCAGTGTGAAAAAAAGAGGTCGGCTGATGACACACGCTTCGGAGGACAGCATGTGTTCGTCTTCGCCGCTCCCAAGTCAGCGCGGGGGTGGTAGCGGTAGGCTGAGCCTAAAAATAATTGGATATGCCAAATTGGGAAAAAAGAATAAAATTATTGGCGATTACTACATTTAAAAAAAAAAAAAAAAAAAAAGCGAAACATGTACAACTCTCAAGTAGATAATCGTGCAACTTACTCTTAAATTGTACTAAAGATTCTTCGGGGCTGTAACTTAAGTTTTAGATTGCAAATCATTCCAAGACCAAGGAGCAAAATAGGGAAATGATCTTTTAGCAGCCTCTGTACGCACTTTAGGAACCGCAAACCTATAGACTGTGTCCCCATAATCAATTTGTGGTAAGATTATACAAGCAATTAGCCTTTTTTTTTGCAACTACAGAAAAACAAGATCGGAGTCTATAAAAGAAACCTATCATGAATTTTAATTTTTTTGCAAGATTATCAATATGGACCTTAAAATCGAGATTACAATCCAACCAGATACCCAGATACTTATAGTTATCAACTATCTCAATAACTTTGCTATCTAAAGTAACTAAAGATAATTCTTTAGTAGCATGTGTCCTTGTAGAAGAAAATACCATAGCTTTTGTCTTACTAGAATTTAAAAGAAGCTTTAGATTAATTAAGGCTTGTTGAATGGAATCAAAATCAGCCTGCAATTGATTGCCAATGAAGGGGATGGATTACATGAGTATAAAATAGTATCATAAAGATGGTACTTACAGTGTTTAATGTTATCACCGATGTTATTAATATAAAGAATAAACAATAACGGGCCAAGAATAGATCCTTGAGGAACACCCTTATTTAACAAAACAGGATTTTACATCATATTCGCATGTTTAACAATCTGTGATATATTAGTAAGGTAATTTTGAAATACCTATATATATATACACTACCGGTCAAAAGTTTTAGAACACCTCAATTTTTCCAGTTTTTATTGAAATTTATGCAGTTTAATGTCTCAATGTACTCTGAAATTAAAGCATAGAACAAATAAACAATTGGAGATAAAAAAGAAATCATGGAATGTTTTGTTTAACAAAATTTAATCAAAATTTTTGACTCATCAAAGTAGCCACCTTTTGCAGATATAACAGCCGAACACACTCGTGGCATTCTTTCTACAATGGAAATCAAATATTGTTCGGAAAGTTCTTCCCAACACTGTTGCAGAAGTTCCCACAAATGTGTTGCACTTGTAGGTTGCTTTGCTTTCACCCTTCTGTCCAGTTCATCCCAAAACAGCTCGATGGGGTTTAAGTCTGGAGACTGTGCTGGCCATGCCATGATTTGGAGCCTACCGTCTTGTTCTTTTCTTCTAAGGTAGTTCTGACATAGCCTGGAGGTATGTTTTGGGTCATTATCTTGCTATAGGATGAACCCCTGACCAACTAGGCGTATACCAGAGGGTATTGCATGGAGCTGCAAAATGCTGTGGTAGCAGTTTTGGTTCAGGGTGCCACTCACTCTGTGCAAGTCGCCGACTCTGGATCCAGCAAAAGAGCCCCAGACCATCACGCTTCCTCCTCCATGTTTGACAGTTGGTGTCACACACCGAGGAACCATCCTTTCGCCTACTCGACGGCGTACAAAAACACTGTGTGATGAACCGAAGATTTCAAATTTTGATTCATCGGTCCATAAGACCTTCTTCCAGTCTTCAGTAGTCCACTGGCGGTGCTTCATGGCCCAGGCAAGCCTCTTATTCTTATTTTGCCATCTTAGCAATGGCTTTCTTACTGCCACTCGACCTGTCAAACCTGCAGCTCAAAGTCTTTTCTTCACAGTTGAAACTGAGGCTTGCTTACTTCGACCAGTGTTAAGCTGTGCTTGAAGCTGTTGTCCTGTGAGCTGCCTATCACGCAAGCTGTTGACTCTCAGAAACTTGTCTTCTGATTCAGTTGTGGCTTTGGGTCTGCCAGACCTCTTCCTGTCAGAGTTTCCTCCAGTTTCCAAGTGCCTTTTGATGGTGTAGGAAACTGTACTCACTGACACCTTAGCTTTCTTTGCAATTTCTCTAAAGGAAAGACCTACACTTTTAAGGGTTATAATGGTCTGTCTGTCTTCCTTTGTTAATTGCCTTTTTCTCGCCATTATGAGAGCAATATACTACTTCCTGCAGCACAATACTGTCCAAATAATGCTTAAGAGGGTGTAGTAACACAGACTGTTCCAACACTGCTTTTATACAGACAGAGGGTTTGTAAGTAATCAACAAAAGTTGGGACACCTGTAGGAATTGTTAGCATCTACTTTCAAGGCTTAATTTACTTCCATAAGTTGTTAACCCATTACTTGTTCCCTGAAAAAGGCCTTTTTGTATAACTCTGAAATGTACATTATTTTTCAGTTTTTGGTAACCTAAACTTTTTTTTTTAACCTCTGGCAGTTTACCGCTTACCTTTGTACCATTTCAGGTTATTCACTGGACTTGAACTGCTTAAATTTCAATAAAAACTGGAAAAATGGGGGTGTTCTAAGACTTTTGACCGGTAGTGTATGTATAGGTATATATATATATATATATATATATATATATATATATATATATATATATATATATATATATATATATATATATATAGATAGATAGATAGATAGTGCTACCCCATTATAACGTGACCCGTTATAGTGCAGAATCAGTTATAACATGGTAAGGTTGTGGCTTCCATTTCCCCCATAATTCAGTTTGGCTCTCAAACTTTTTCTTTTTGTTGTTGTTGTTTTACATTACCGTATTTAAACCCATTTAAGTTGAAACAAAACTGTCTGTTAATGTTACAAAACAAGTACGAAACAATACAAGTGTGTATAAACGTCCTTGGATTCTGTGTTATTTATTTACAGTTTACAACATTTATTATAAAAAATATACAATTTAAATGAGTGGTGTAAACGTTAAACTGGTGGAATAGCAGTTTCTATTGTACTGTATATATTGTAACAACCCGGGATTTATACTGTTACACCACTGGTCTATGGACCGTGTGTGTGTGTGTGTAAGCAGGAAAGCGGCGCATATATATATATATATATATATATATATATATATATATATATATATATATATATATATATATATATATATATATACACACACACACACACACACACTGCTGTGCAAAAGTCAAAAGGCCTCTGCATTTTTCTACTCTGATGCATTATGAGCATTAATAATTTACTCAAAGCATCCACTAGTGTTTTCTATTTTTATAACAACCTTGACTTGCATAAAGAAGGAAAAACATTGAGTGAAATAGCTCGCATCACTCGATTTTCAATGTGTGGTATCTGAAGCATAATCAACAAGTACAGAGAAACATCATCTGTAATTGATAAACCCAGGACTGGAAGACCCAAAAAGCTGTCTAACAAGGATGAGTAATACTTGAAGATAATATCATTAAGCAATAGAAAGAAGACAAGACAACAGAAAAAAAAAAGATTTTCGATCAGTGATAACTTTCATTTAAGTACATGTTAGATCAAGGGACGAGATATTTGAGGAGACTTTCTAAGAGCAGGTGGAAGTGTAGACTACCACTTAGTCTCCCTGTGGGCTATATTTGGGTGTAGTTTTTGAGCTGTGAAAATACTAAGACTGGTTAGATTTTTTGGAGGGTTGTTTTCTTAAAGATTTAAAAAAAAAAACAATGTTGAAATGAGTGGGATGCTATCTCTTCTAGACCCAAAGTACCTTAATTATTCTATATTTTAAGTCTCTTTCAAGTTAACTATTGCTATAGTTTATACTTTATGGATTAAAAAAGGGTCTAGTTATAATCAAAAACAGGAAAGACAGTAAGATGAACTGAGCTTGTCCTTGCTTTCTGCACTCGAGGTGTAGAGGAACTGCAATTAGTTGCGGTATTCTATTTCCCCCATCATGAAGCGTATCTTTTGCAAGTCTGACCACAAGCCCAACCTGGGCATTGGGTTTATCTTGTGGTTTTAAGGTGTGTCGTTTGTCTCTGAACTTTTAGACCTTTTTAGTTAAAATCCTAGATTATGGTTACTGCTGTCTTGTCTTGTCTTGTTTGGGCTGTATTCTACACACCTCTTCTTGTAGTTTAAATAGACATACTGCTGCTGACTGTTGATTTTAGAGGAAACCATATTATTTGTTGTAATATTTTTCATCTTGTCATTTATTTAATTTTGTTCTAGTCAAGCCACTAAAACACGAGAAGAAGTCATGCTTCGGAGAGAATTTCAATACCAATGGACTGTATTTTCAGTATATTGTGTTTTATGTAGATATTTCTGTTTTGTAGCAAACAGAAAATACCATTAGCCTCCAACTAAAACTACTATATATATTGTTCTCTTAAGTAGTTTTTTAATGCTTTATTTAGTCCCTCCAGAAAGTCTAAATCTGGTCAATCTTAAGTTTTACCAGTATCTGTTAATATTTACCTAGTAAGGTGGTAAGTGTCTGGAATTATATTGCTTTTCAGACCTTTTACCAAAAGCTTATCGGTAAAGGCACTTGGTTATTCTTGATTTACCAGTAAATTTCAGAAGTGTTATCATATTTATTACAGGTTTTTTACAGCTTTACTTGGTAAATGTTGACATTTACCAGTAAGTCTTGAGATCTACCAATATTCAGATGTTTACCGTAACATATACACCAAGGTCCCTTTCCCTGGAACTTCCCTATGGAAACTCCCTTAAATTGATGTCACTTTTTGTTCCCTGGAATTTCCCAATGCTGACAAATATGTACATACACACACAACTAAGAATGTAAGGAGTTTTGTTTTCTTTCCAGTACTCTTGGTTTTCAGTAAAGCTTAGATTAAATAAACATTTCATTGGGTACAGTGCAGTCAGAAATGCAAGCTATTTATTGGTATACTGTAAATTCTTACACTAGCATGTTTTGCCTAGTGAGATATGATGTATTGTTAATGCAGTTCTAGATCTCATCTTTGAAAAAAAAAATATATATATATATATATATATATATATATATATATATATATATATATATATATATATATTGACACCACACTGTCCTGAAACCATATAATACAATTATTACTAACAATATCAAGAGTGATGATATTTAATTCATCCATTATTATAACCCATTATTTTGTGATACTACTTTTTTAAATTAAATGCTAATTTGGCAGAGTTTGTTACAAAGCATGGAAGCCCAAATGCAGTGAATCATCAAAATTCTTAAACTTTCATGGTTACATATTGCTTAGGTGTCCCAGGGGGGTTCTGAGTCATTTCCTTTGTGTCAATGTGATGATTGTAATGCAATGTAGAGCAGTTTGCTGTCCTCAGTAGTTTAAGGTGCTTGAAGCCAACTTTGAGTACCTGAGTCATGCGCTGACATATGGAGTCAAAACACAAGTAATTTTTTTTGACAATTTTTCTTCACTTTTTGACTAAGCAGTTTCACTTGCACTATTCAAACTCTTTTTATTTAAATTTTGGTAGGTATGTTGATAGTTACAGCTCGATACATAAGCACTAGAGCCAGAAGTCCTCTCTAATCACTTTGCTGACCATAATGTTTACACTTTACACTGTATATTAGAGATATATATCCCAGGTGACAAGTGGGGGATTAAAATGGTGCATTCTGGCACAATTTTGGATGTTTTAAGCATGTGCTAGACTAGTAGTGGTCTGCTTGTAGTGTCTGACAAAGTACTCCACTAGTGCAATGAATGTTTTATTTCAGCACCGCTCACAGCAAGGCAAGATCAACAAGATGGAGAGTGTGTGTTCCGGTGGTTAAAGAAAAGGGCTTGTAACCAGGAGGTCCTTGGTTCAAATCCCGTCTCACTCACTGTGTGATCTTGAGCGAGTACCTTAACTTCCTTGTGCTCCTTCTTTCGGGCGAGACATTGGAAGTGACTTTGCAGCTGATGCATAGTTCACACAGCCTAGTCTCTGTAAGTCGCCTTGGATAAAGGCGTCTGCTAAATAAACTGATAATAATAAAAGAAAAATTTACTTTTTGGGCATCAAGGCCCCTGCAATACAGGCTGAAATTGTGTGTAGAATTGGTGAGCATGCCTTTTAATTGTGTCCAGTTGTAATATTGGAAACAGTATGCTGCAGCTCCAATGCTCAGCGTTAGTCAAGTCCAGATCTGACAGCATGTACTCTAACACAGACAGCTCTTATGATTACATGTTACCATTTATTTTCCAGTAAAAACAAGTTTAAATTGCAGTGTGTTCGTTCTGCTTTTTTTAAATATTAAATACACCACAGCAAGCACATTGCCATATATTTTCATTAGCACAATCTGAGAGCTGAATTTAGTGAATGGCCGTCTATTATACTGCAGTCAAGTAAGCTGCAATAAATTTAATTGTCTAAATATTTAGTTTTCATCTCAGCAGTTCCTAATTACAGCCTGTGGCAAAGTGGTTTGCAGTGCGCAGGTGTAGAAGTGATGCAATGTGTAACAGATGACAGACAACAAAGCTCACGGTCCAAACAATTATTTTATTGGTTCCGTTTTTAAACCAGGTTGTGGCGACTGTAAATAATAATCCCAGACAATACACAGCAATGTGTATTACACTGTTTTAAACCACGGGTTACAGTCCCAAAATAATAAACATAGTATAAACACACACCAAGACACAAACATGATCACAAGTCCAGAGTGAGTGCTAACATGCAAGTGGTGAAGTGTTGTCCGGGTTGGTGCTAGCCTTAAGCGATAGCTCCTGGTATGTGTTAGCCGTCTAATAAGAACAAACGAGCACAATTAGACACGACACAACAAACAAACACTAAACAATCACGATTACTTTTTATTTTCCTTCAGCGGTTCTCTCTCAATCATAAAAAAGGAACAGATCGCTTAGCCACATCCTCTTTTGTACCGTCAGTCACGCCCCCTTGGTTAGCGAGTGCAACCGCTTTTCTCCAATCCGCGGTTGCCAAGTCGCGTCCTGTCTGGGGCGATTACTTGGGGTACCGTGGCTTTGCCCCCTGTCTAGATGGCCAACTTCCACCTTTCCTTGGAATGAATTGTCAGAATGTCCAGTCCAGGGCTCACTGTTACCTTTACACAGCGTCCTTACAGGTTGGAAAGGAGATTTATAACCAAGATTCATTCTTTCTTGTCACACAGCCCCAAGTATTTCTATGCGTTCTCTTTTCACCTTTCTGGTCAGTTTGAGAAATAAACTTAGTTTTCACTGCAACATCTGACTCATGCTACATTACAGTTTTTTATTATGGTAACGTCTCAAATTATCGTGCTTGCTTCTTTGACTAAAGAGATGTTATCAGCTAGTTATCTAACTAGGGAATCTGCTACGAGATTAAATCATCTTTAAACTTCGGACAGTAAACAATGTTGCAAGCCCAGACACCTTAATGTCCGGTTTTAAGTGAAACGCACAAGAAACACCTTATTTCTACTATCTTATTAGAAATGTACTGATCTGTACATTCTACTTTGTCTCCATTCTGGGGACAAGAAACATATCCACGTGATGTAAACAATCCAATACAGTATGGAGCTGATGTTAGATTCAGGACTCGCAGGATGTTAGGTCTGAGGATCCTTCACCATGAGCTTGAAAATCTAAGTGAATATGCTGTGCTTGAGTAACGTGACAATTCCGTTTTGTGACTGAGTTAACAGAAAACCAAAATATATATTTTTGTGGTTTTTATTGGTATTTAATGGTAATGTACTTGTATTACTTTTGTTATTAATCATCTCTGGATGCTTTACATGACATTGATCTGCATGATACATAGCATTTTCAGTAAATACAAAAATACATCAAATATGATTTAATTACAATATATAATGGCAATTAAACCATGTATATACATGTGTCAGTGGCATAGCTAGGGGGTGCTTTTAAGGGTTTTAATTATTCATTATTCAACAACATGGGAGAGAAAAAAATGTCAGCCACCTGCGACACTGTAAACCCCCCGGCCCGCTGTCCCAACCAATGTAAGCTCGGACCCGTGTGCTGTTTGCTTCACTGCCCGTGTAACGTCAGAAAATGCATCCTGGTAGCATCCGACTATGCTGTATGTCATATTTTGCACCCGCGTCTGTAAAATTTAGTCCTGCGCAAACTGTCCATTTCTTTTTATGCCAGATAATTTTCTCAAAGGTCCTCTGATTATTTTACAGGACATCGGGACCTTCTGTAAAACGTCAAACTCAGACGTCCTGTGTCTTTTTACTCCTGTGTGAATCAACCATGTCAGTGTCATGTTACAATTGCATTTCCGTGGTATTCACCTTAAAGCAATACCAGCCTTCGCAATAAACCATAATATAATATTAAAATTGGTACGATCTGTCCAGATATTCTACAGTTCATTAAAACACAACGATTGGCCATAACCAAATTGGGGACAGGCGAAAATACAAAACATAATTGGCGACTCTTAAAAAAAAAAAAAAAAGTAATTCTTTTAACGGTGCATTTGAAGATATGTATGGGAATACACATCACTCAAAGGATGAAATGGTTATTGTAGCCTTTGGAAAAGAAGGTACAACGAAATTAGATATATGAACCCGGTTTATTGTTTACAAATCTGGCACAAAAGCTCCTTCTCTGGCCACAACATCGCATTTCATTTAGAATTTACCGATTTATCTTGATGAAAACTAATCCATGTCTGGGAGGATACTAGACGTCCTCTGCTTTTGACCAGCTCTGAGGACTCTGGTTTTTAGTCCCGTGTGAATCATGCTTTAAATGGCTGTTGTAAAACCAAGACCTAGAAGTACTCGACAAGTTTGCAATGAAAAACAGGACGACGGACTTGGGGATCTAAACATCAGGTAAGGTAGGTTATTCTTTCTGTTATTTAATTTGTATGTTTGATAACTGCGTAGTAGTGGTTCTAAATGTGACTGTGAGATGAAACATCATGGTTCTTAATAGGGCGATTTTGAGTTCATTGCAAGTTTGGAGTGTAGTTATTTTTTACTTACAGAAACATTTTTATAAATTATTACCCCCCTGCAAAAATCTTCCGTGTGTATACTGCATGATTATTGATTCGTACAGATCTGGTGGTATTGTGTTAAACTGTATTGCAGCATACTGCAGTTTTGATAGACCTAGGTCAGTGATACTCAACTCTGGCCCTCGAGATCGATTCCAGTCCTGGTCTTTATTCCAACCTGGTCCTAAATTAGTTAATTGAAGCTGCTAAGTGGCAATTAACTCATTTAGGACTGGAATGGATCTCGAGGGCCAGAGTTGAGTACCACTGATCTACGCTGACTGACAAATATGTCCGGGTTTGGTCTGAGGAAAAGGTGGCAACCCTTCTGCTAACAAAGCTGATTTCATCTCTGCCTTTGCCTCCCACCTCTCACTCGATTTCCTTGCTCTCACTGAAACCTGGCTGTCCCCTGATAACACTGTTACTCCTGCTGCCCTGTACTCTCTCTCTATGTCCTGTCCCATACCCCGCGTCTCACTGGATGGGGAGGTGGGACGGGTCTTCTCCTCTCTCCCTCCTTACTCTTTTCTGTCCCCTCCGATCTCACCTCACTCTCTGTCAATACCTTTGAATTTCATGCAGTCCAACTAACCTCTCCCTGTCAACTCCTGCTCATTGTTTTGTACCGCCCCACTGGGCCTCTCACTCACTTTCTGGATGAACTCGACTATCTACTCTCCTCCCTCCCCTCTCTGTCTACCCCGACTGTCCTGTTGGGTGACTTCAACATCCATCTCTCCAACCCCAGCCACTCTGCTGGATTTCTCCCTCTCCTTCACTCCTTCGACTTCTGTCTCTCTCCGTCCCCTCCTACCCACAAAGCTGGCCGTCAACTGGACCTCACCTTCTCCAGGGCCTGCTGCCCCTCCACCCTCTCTGTCACCCCCCTGGACCTCTCTGATCACTATTTCATCTCTTTTTCTGTGTCTCTCCCCCCTCTCCCTGCTCCTCCTACCCCCACTATCACCTCTCACCGTAACCTCCGCTCTCTCTCCCCCTCTGTCCTTGCCTCCACTGCTCTCTCTCACCTCCCTCCTATCGACTCCTTCTCACAACTCTCCGTAGACTCTGCTACCTCCACCCTCTTCTCCTCACTCACCTCGTCCCTCGACTCCCTCTGTCCCCTCACCTCCTGACCTGCTCGCCCCTCCCCTCCCCATCCCTGGCTCTCCTCTGCTGTCCGCTCGGCAAGAATCACACTGCGATCTGCTGAAAAGAAATGGAAGAGAACCAAACTCCCTGCTGCCCTAGACCTTTACCGCACTCTTCTCTCCTCCTTCTCCTCTACTCTCTCCTCTGCTAAATGTGCTTATTTCCAATCTGTAATCCAAGCCTCCACTAACAACCCACGTAAACTATTCTCTACCTTCTGCTCCCTCCTAAACCCTCCCCCCCTCCTCCTCCCTCCTCTATCTCCCCTGATGACTTTGCCTCCTTCTTCTCTTCTAAAATCTCAGATATCCGCAAACTCTTTAACACCTCTCCCTCCCCCGCACCCCCTCCTGCTCCAACCCCTACACCCACTACATCCCCTACTAACTCGCCCTCCTTCTCCACCTTCTTGCCCCTCTCGGACTCTGACCTCTCCTCCCTGCTCCAGGGTCACAAACCCACCACGTGTGCCTTGGACCCCCTCCCCACTCACCTCTTTCAAGCTGCTGCTCCTGCTCTACTCCCCTTCATCTCCTCCCTCCTCAACACCTCTCTACTTTCTGGCATCTTTCCCTCTGCCTTCAAAAAAGCCTCTGTCACTCCCCTCCTCAAAAAACCTACCCTCGACCCCACCTCCCTCCAAAGCTACCGTCCTGTCTCCCTCCTACCCTTCCTCTCCAAAACCCTCGAGCGGACTGTACACCGCCAGCTCTGCTTTCCTGTCCAACCACTCTCTGCTTGACCCTCTCCAATCTGGCTTCCGCTCTGCCCACTCCACTGAAACCACCCTCCTGTCTGTCACCAACTCACTTAAGTGTGCCCGAGCTGCCTCTCTCTCCTCTGTCCTAATTCTCCTCAACCTCTCTGCTGCCTTTGACACTGTTGATCACTCTATTCTACTATTCTACTATCATCTCTTGCTGACCTGGGGATCTCTGACACTGCTCTGGCCTGGTTCTCCTCCTACCTCTCCAACCGCACTTACCAGGTAACCTGGCATGGAGCAACCTCCACACCTCACCCTCTCTTAACTGGAGTCCCCCAAGGGTCAGTCTTGGGTCCTCTCCTGTTCTCTCTCTACACCCGCTCCCTGGGCCCCCTCATCGCATCCTATGGTTTCTCATACCATTTCTATGCTGATGATGCTCAGATTTTCCTCTCCTTCCCCACCTCTGACTCCACCATCTCCTCCTGTATCTCTACCTGTCTGTCTGCTATTTCCTCCTGGATGCACTCGCATCACCTCAAACTCAACCTCTCTAAATCTGACCTCCTTTTCTTTCCCTCCTCCTCCCCCTCCTCTGATCTCTCTATCTCTGTTCCTCTGGAATCTACCACACTCTCTCCCTCTTCCTCCGCTAAGAACCTTGGAGTCACCCTGGACCCCTGCCTCTCTTATTCCCAGCACATCTCCACTCTGGCACGCACTTGCCGATTCTTCCTGAGCAACATCCGAAGAATCCGACCCTTCCTCACCAACTATGCTACCCAGCTCCTGGTCCAGGCCCTGGTACTCTCCCGCCTAGACTACTGCAACTCCCTCCTGGCTGGCCTCCCTGCGTCCGCCACCCGTCCGCTCCAGCTCATCCAGAACTCTGCTGCCCGCCTGGTGTTCTCTCTGCCTCGCTTCGCCCACACTACTCCACTACTCCGCTCGCTCCACTGGCTCCCGATCACCGCTCGCATCCAGTTCAAGACTCTTGTACTAGCCTACAGATGCCTTGACCAGACTGCACCCAGCTACCTCCAGATCCTCATCTCTCCCTACACCCCCACTCGACCTCTCCGCTCCGCCTGCACTAGAAGACTAGCTCTACTTCTTATTGTATTAACTGTATTGTAACACTTGAAATGTATTTGCTTACGATTGTAAGTTGCCCTGGATAAGGGCGTCTGCTAAGAAATAAATAATAATAATAATAATAATCTACCTCCGCTACGCTCCCCTGCCTCCAGAGCCCGCTCCTTCTCCACCCTTGCTCCGCAGTGGTGGAATGACCTTCCTACAGATGTCAGGACTGCCCAGTCCCTGGCCACATTCCGGCGCCTCCTTAAGACTCACCTCTTCAAACAGCACCTGTAGAACTCCTCTGTTTGTATCCTGGGACACTATCACCCTTCATGTAAATGTGCTTTATTTTGCTCTTATCTGCCCCCTATTTTACTGCATTTAATCCTGTACTTCAGAATACTGTAATCTGCCAAGTGTTTAACCTGTAGTACTTTGTATTTAATCATATCCTGATGTAACTATCACTATTTAATCATATCCTGATGTAACTATCACTATTATCTGCTGTATTATTGAATTGTGGTTTGTCACACTTGTACTTTGCTTGAACAAAAGTTATTGTATTTCTTGCTCTTATTGTATTACTTGTATTGTAACACTTGAAATGTATTTGTTTACGATTGTAAGTCGCCCTGGATAAGGGCGTCTGCTAAGAAATAAATAATAATAATAATAATAATAATAATAGTTGCGGCTGCTGTAGAAGATGCAACAGACGAAAAAAATCTGTTTGTGGGACTCAAAACTGTATGTAGTCACTCTACGATATGACAGGTGAAAGATAACGTAGGTTTATTGGAGTTCACAAAAAAAAAATCAGCCTGGTACGGTAACCTATTTACTTTTTTGTTTTATTATTGAGCTTTTTGCTACATTCCCTTCATTTAAATAATTTTCTTTATGTTTTCAGGGCGTTTTGTTAATGGCACATCTGCAACACACAACTTAGCACCATTTTTATTTTAGTTTTTCGCTGTTCTAAATCTCTTGAATTTCTTCAACTGTTCATTTTAGGCAATTGTTTTACACAACAGTACTCACACATTTGGTCAGCATCACAACTGTTGCAAGAAACTGGGATTACCTTATTCTTTCTTTCTTAAAGGCGTACAGCCTCTTTACCTGAACCCCCAATATCTCTGACTAGCACCCGGGTACATATTTTTATGATATCACAACAAAAGGAATACGCTTTTTTTTTTGGTGCCTATATATAGCTGTTACGTACAATTTATCGCCTTACAGTACAATAATATGACACAAAATTAACAATGATAATTCCAGAAAATAATCTTAATATATTTTTAATAAAGTTGCCGGCGCAAATCTAGTATTAGGTGGTTGATTGTGCTGATCGTCGGCTTATTTTGAAAACCCTGAATCAAAAGTCATGGGCATCTACTTTTTTTTATAATAGTGATGATATGGAATGTATGCTACTAATAAACAGTCATTGTTAGGACATTCATAATATACTTTTTATAACTGAATAGCTAAAAAAGACCAAAGGAAATAATTAGTCATTTCATAGGCTCGCAGTATGTTTTTGCAGGCAAGTCAAAATACATTTTCTGACAAACCTGTATACCGATTACTGTAGTTTTCATTTTCTTGTATATTATAGAAGAGTAACAGTCAGTACATGTTGCAAATTTAACCCTTTCCTCTGTAGACTACCTTTTGGATCAGATAGCAACACCTTTTAACAAACTATGAGTCAAGGTGCCATTATGACGATGGCTGTGCAAAGCAGTTTGCAAAGGCGGCTTCTGAAGCTTCTTGATATGCATCTGTGATGACAAGTGTAAGGAGAAGTATATCTTGCAGCTGTTTCTAAGGGGAAAATCTTACTGTATGTGCCCATGTGTACTGACACCCTGTGGTTTCAGATCATCAACTATTAATTGTCTCCAAGTTAAAATACTTAATTCACTTTCATTGGCAAAACTTTCAACAGCAATACAATTTTCGTTAACATTTTGTCCAACATAATCTTGATCAAAAGAGTGTATTTAATACATTTTTTTTGTCTGACCTCCTTGCATTTATTTTAGCTTCTAGACATCTCTTCATAGATTGTCCAGTGCTGGCGATGTCTTACCATTTTTCTCAACAGATCAGTTTCAACTGCTCAATACCTGAAGACTGCCATCTTTTTATGGTAGATTGTATTCAGGGACATCTCTGCTAATGGACCAAAAACCTTGATGTTTGCATCCCAATTTTAAATCATTTAATCAGAAACAACCAATTACTCCCAAAAGTCTTTTTGTTGGATGATTCAGTGATAATCTTTGTCACTTATTTTATAGGAAGAGCAGAAGATCCACCGGTAACTAAAATCGACTCAGAAATCGTGCCTAAAGTTGCCTGAATGACTGTCTGGGGAAAAAAAGCAGACAATGGGATTTGATGTTCCAAGGTAAACACGTTTCGCTTTTTATATTAATTACGTTATAGTTCCAGTCCTAAACTAAAACTAAAGTTTTTATCCCATTGCTTTGCAAACGCTTTCCATAAGGAAAACAGAAGCTTCTGAAAAAGAAACAGATGCTTACAGAACCTTTACATAGCAGATGTCATTTATTGCCACAGTTATTTTGAAAGAAACCTTTCCATGTTTCGTATGAAAGCTAGGTGGAATATGAATTTTGCTAGTCTAACTTTTCTTTCTCCGGAGTAGTCTGTGCACTGAGATCCTTGCACTTTGTTTTGTTTTGGTTCAATTTGCACACACAGGAAGCAGCATTAACCCTGTAAATGTTCTGGTGAAAATAGAAAGACATTTCTTTAAACGACTACTTGACAGTAAAGAACTGTTCAGTGAGCTGTTTGGGGCTGGGGATTCCCCAGGCTTCTATATACTTCCTCCATCAGGTACATGAATTGCTACTTAAATCTTATTAAAATAGTAGTTTTATTTTATATTTTTGGAAGTTCATATGTCAATGTAGGCAGTGCTTGGAAGTTAGCAATTACCATGTCCACATTGCAGGTACACTTGACCTTGGTTAACATTTAATAAGTAGGATGCCTTACTGAGCCCCTATAGCTAAGCCACCTCCTACAGAACATGATTATCATTCCAGGTTTCTCCAAGTATTACAAGGCACAATCTTCATAGCTTGTTGGATATCAGAGATTGGAAATAGAATTGTATGGACGTAGGCTACAGAGGGAATTTGATAAAAAAAACAAAAAAAAAGATTTGAACTTCAATTTATGTATATGTGAGGGTTCAATAAAAACATATTTAAGTATTTTAAATCTAACGATTTATAAAAGAAAGTAACCAGCTGTCTCAAATGTCATGATGTTTGGTTACAGTCTGTTATGTAGTAAAGTGTAGTATCTTTCAGTCGTATATGGATGCAGTTCAGTCCTATATATCTTTTTAGATTTATAATTATAAATCTAATAATCAAACCTGGAAAATTAGATAGTACAGCTGAGAAATGTGTGTACAGAAATGTAACACAAGGTGTATTTCCTTTGTTTCATCAGATTAATCTTATCAATTCTACTGCTCTATCCAGAGTATAAATTAATAACCAGATATCGCCCCTTGGTGGAAGGAAAAGGAAGATATTGTGGTTTAAGCTGTTTTCCACATACTGTTTAAGCTGAATTTGTCCCCAGTTGAACTTGAACTAGACATATTCACCATGTATGTAACCGAGTCAAGTATAATTAGGGCTTGAAGTTTTCGTTTTTTATTTTTGATCACATGACGTCCGTTTGAAAGTTATTTTGAGCGATTCTATTTCCTAATTAAACTCAGAAAAGCTGTTAATCAAAAAAACAGTGTCACTTGTTTTTATCTTCATATCTTGACTGAGCCTGATTCTGTTTAGCTTAATTTTTGTTTCAAACAGACGTGGCAAATTACTTTACTTTAATTACTCATCGCTGATCCTAATTGCATTTTGTTCTTGCAGTCGCTTAGTTTATCGTTGTGCTTTTGTTATTTTCACTCGTTTTAACAGAGTTGTCGTGACAGATTTTCTTTTCAGCATAAAATACCCAGTACGGAGTGTACACTGATAGCAAGTCCATAATTTAAAATCTCCTTGATTTGTAGCAAAGAACAAAACAATTTTAAACCCAGTCTTTAATTACTAGTTTTGTCTTTATTGGGATGCAGAGACAGCTTAACAACTTCTAATTAACATTTAAAGGGAGGTAGAGGTTTGGAAAATAGAAAACGAAAAGTTCAAGCCTGAAGTGTAACTAATTGAAATAGTTGCCTCCATTTGGTCAGCAACAGGCTACACAGTGCAGATAAGCAGCTGGATACATTACATCATGGGGGGAAAAAATTATTGGTCTAATCATTTAGAGAAACTGAATCTCTTTTTTTAACATTAGCATGTATAGGTGGAATTTGGAAAATGAGAAGGATTTAAACACTGTTTAAAGGTTCAGTATGGTAGGGGCATTTTTGCGTGCAAAGGACTTAAAATGGATTATAGGTAATAAACTGGCCGTGGTTTCAGTGATTCTAGTACTGTTTTCACTTTTGTTCTTGCTCAAGTGGTGTGGGAAGCAGTGGTTAAGAAGTCTGACCTTTTTGTTTAAGATACTTTGGTCTCTGGGGCCTCAAATGTCACCTACAGTATATAAAGGCTGCAAGGAAGTAAATCATCGGAAATGATAAAGCATTGATTCAGTTGCTTTTCTACAATGTACTTTTTTTCCTAAACTTTTACTTGCTTAGGCGGGCATTTACAGTTTATATTCTATATTGTTGACACAAAACTAGAAAATGATATTAATAGAACTGTACATTTTACAGCACCAAGTAACTTTAAAGAAAGCCTACCCTAGGAAAACTAATGCATTAAAAGTTTTGTTTTTCAGTATCTTACATTAATAAGTAATTAACTATTGAACAGAAATATGTATCATTGAGTGTAGATTACAAAAGCCTTTTATTTATAATATAGCGAGCTAGAGGAATTTAGAAACACTTGTATGCATTTGTTTTTTGCACACATTATTTTGCAAAATATTAATTGAATATTACATACAGTATTAATGTATATTGTTTCACAACCTGCTATATAAGATTTAAAATGTAACTGACTTTTGCAATCTCTTCTTCATAATTGTATAATGTTATAAATACACTGATAAAGACTAGGCCAAATTTATCTAGATCTTTACACCAAAATGTAATTTGCATATTCTTTTTTTGTGAAAGGAAAATAACTCTTAATGTTACTTAACTAGTAAAAAACAAACACTTTTGAGTCATGTAATTAACCTTCTGAATAGTTTACTTGTTTTGTAACATACTATTTTTTTTTGTTTACTTTTACAAAATATGGTTTAAATTGATTTGCATAAACACCTCAGATAAATATGTACCCTTTATATGTTCAGCATTTTCAGTGTTGCTTCTTGGTGGTAGTGTTACAATTTAAATAATGTTTATAAATACATGTTGTCGGACATTTTGTCATTAAAAAAAAAAAAAAAAAAAAAAAAAAGTGATTTTTATGTTACAAAGAAAATGGGATACTGGACAGCGCTTCCCACAGGGGTCAAGTTTCTGAAGCAATTTCCACACCAGCACTCCCATTTTCACCTCCCCCCCTCAGCCAGAAGAGGAGCCTCCAGCTGTGCCAACCCCTGTCAGAACGTCCAGCAAAGCCAAGCAGCACATCAGCATCAAAGCAGAACCGGAGAAGAGACAACGAGGAAAGCCACTGCTGAACCTTGTTGTTATAGGTAATGTTTTTATGTCTGCCTGTCTCTTTGAGTGTATAGTATTCAGTATTAATACATTAATTCATGGTCACCATGTTCTTGTTCCTAACTAACAATGTATTTTTCCAATGCTTACCATGGGATTTACTTTAGTATACCTGTACATTTATATAAACGCTGGCAATAATGTACAGCATCTACTTTCCTCAGTAAGTCATAGGAACTGTTTTGAAACAATATTTTTAAAGTGTGCTATGCATAACCAGAACAAAAGGGACACTTAAACAACTGACATTACATTGTGTAGAAAATGCTGCTTTTTGCAGACACTTTATTTTTTTTTTTTTAAATACTGGTAATTTGCTATTCTAGAAGTGAGTAATGTGAAGCAAATACAGTATGTCGTGTAATATTGCTTATATATGCATGTTTATTATGAAACATATCTATATTTAAAATATGCTAAATTGATGGAGATATGTATATATCTCTGTCAGTGCTACAAGCAGGGACACCCCCCGCTCATACTGCTGATTTAGTCACTCTGTTTTGTTCCCAGCCGCACCCCAGTGAGCACTTATTTTGTACATACAGGTATTTACCTTATTTTGTGTCGCAGCATAAATCATTTATGGTTACCTGATATATTTTTAATCCAATTGCAGGTCATGTAGATGCAGGTAAAAGCCATCTTCTTTACTTGCTGGGTAATGTTAACAAAAGGACAATGCACAAGTATGAACAAGAATCCAAGGAGGCTGGAAAGGCTTCCTTTGCAGACAGGTACTGGATGAGACTGGGGAAGAAAGAGACAGGTATTTGGTCCACCATACACCAAATAACCAGTGCAAAAATTGTTGATCATTAAACTGAACATGCATTTAACATTGGTGAACATTGCAGCTTTGTATTTGTTGAACATAGCCCCAAAACATTACTATGTAATTGCATTTTGTATGCATTGTTAATTTCTTGTTTTGTTATCATAGGGGTGTGACTATGGATGTTGGAATGACCAAGTTTGAGACCAAGACAAAAGTAATCACATTAATGGGTGCAACTGGTCAGGTACACCAGATTTCCTGCGGTCGGTTCATAAGATAGTATTTGAACATGGTGGATGACACACTAGGGGATTTCTTTTGTGGTAGGAGGATTAATTGTTTTCAACGACATGGCGACATCTTAATGGTCACGTACACAAACACACCACAAGCGTAAACATGTAACCACAATCTTAAGTTACTAATACATAACCATAAGGGTGTATCACTCTAGGCATTTATACTACGCATGTTTCTTAATTTCTATGAATTATGGTAATAAATTCATACAGATTAATTAATGTTTTGAGCCTTTAAATAAGAACTGTTGCATGAGGAGTGGATTCCACAATTTTTTTTCCAAATATATTGCCACACACAATTATATATGACTCATTGAACTATGCAGTATGTTTTAATTATGAAATGTGAATCTTCATATGAAAAGATGGTGCCCTCCTAGCCAACAGTTGTGGTTCCCTCTGCATCATTGGCAGGTGTTTGAGGATGCCCTCTGCACGTGCTGTCAGGGTGTTTTTTTTCTCCGACAGGCTGATGTGGCAGGACTTGTGGTCGATGCCAGCCGCGGGGGAGTTCGAGGCATGTTTCGACGCAGGCGGGCAGACGAGGGAACACTGGCTGCTGGTTCGGTCTCTCGGCATCACCCAGCTGGCAGTTGCTGGCAACAAAATGGATCAGGTAACCTGAAGGCTTATCTCTGCACTGTAGGGTGCGCCACAACTTCCTATCGCTTGTGAGAAAATGTACACCATTTGCCCACTACTGTGTATTTTCCCAGGGTTAATAACATGTGTGGTTCACAAGTAAACTGGCAACAGGACAGGTTTAAGGAAATTTCCACTAAACGTGGTCAGTTTTTGAAGCAGTGGGTTCAAGGTAAGATCCACAGCATAGAAACATATTCTGTGCTCTATTTTACTGTTCCTCCTTTCCATTTCACTGTTTACCTATTCTAATTAGAAATGGACATGATCATTATGGATCATTACAATAATTAACAATGCACCGGTTCCTGCTGTTTCACGCTGATGGGAGGACTAGGGTATGGAGAAAACCACATGAGTACATGCATCCATCATGCCGCATGTCAACATTGCAGGCTGGTGGTGGTGGTGTGATGGTGTGGGGTGTGTTTTCATGGCACACATTGGGCCCTTTGAGAAAAGTGGAGCAACGTTTGAATGCCACAGGATATCTGAACATCATTGCCAATCAGGTGCATCCCTTCATGGCAGCAGTGTATCCATCTGCTAATGGATTTTTTCAGCAGGATAATGCCCCATGCCACAAGGCTAGATTTGTCCAGGAATGGTTCCACAAACATGACAGTGAATTCAGCTTACTGCAGTGGCCTGCCCAGTCACCAGATCTCAATCCAATTGAGCATCTGTGGGATGAGATGGAACGAGCTATTCGGAGTAGAGATCCACTGCCAGCCAATTTGACACAACTGTGGGAAACATTGGAGTCAACATGGGCCAGCATCCCTGTGGAACACTTTCACCTTGTAGAGTCCATGCTCTGACGAATTGAGGCTGTTCTGAGGGCAAAAGGGGGTGCAACACTCTCCTCTTTCAGGATATTGGGTATTATAGTACTTGTTTAGGTACCTTCCACTGTGACAAACTTGTCAGTTTCTTTACAGATCAAGGAACAGGGTTCTGTGTGACTGAGAAGATGGAAGCAGGTTGTGTACAGACAGGGACCGGGTATTAGCAATGCCTCAGAATGAAACCTGTACTATAAAAAGTACCCCTGTTAAATTTGAAATTCTATTCGTTCCCTTGTGTTACTTGAGTAAATTAATTGGTTACATTTGTATTGTTCTCTATTCCCTTTCAACAGACAAGCTCTTGATTCCTTGACTTTAATTGTGTGATGGAACTGGAGTTTTAACTGAATGGATTAAATTTAAATGTCTAATGACTTAATGTGTTTTTATAACGTGCCCTGTATACCATGATGTAAGTTACTGGTTGTAAAACTAGATTGCTACCTACCTGAATAACTTTTAATGAATGTACAACTCACCCAGTCAGTGCTGTGTAATAGATTTTGTATAGTTATACACTCTTCATTTTTCGACAGTGCGCTTCTCTTCAGTTATTTTAGTAACTGCTGTTACTGTACAATAGTGTGCCCTCTTTTGGTAATTTAAGGGCGCAGTTTTGCATAATATGTTGGCTGCATGTTTTTAGTTTCTGCCTGTTCATAGTGAAATGTTATGAGTCAGAGCAAGCTCAGGCAGGTATACAACTGCTACTATCTTTACCTGAAAACTGAATTTGGTGACCAAGCAGTTCTTGTTTTGACTCATTTCCAGGTATCACGTTGCATGACGAGCCAATCGACTGGGCAGCAGCCGGAGATCACGTTAGTCTCACAGTGACTGGAATGGATATCATCAAAATCAAGCTGGTGCACACTCATTTCATCAGACCTAGTTACTTGTTGTCAAGAATGGCATGACATTGCATATCCTGAAATAAATGTCTTATCTTAACACCTTGAAGTCTTCATTTCCACCTCCAGGTTGTCCCTCCCTGGTATTCTGTTTGTCTTTTGCTCTTGAGCATTTTGTTATTTGATAACCTATTTTTAAATCGTCTGAGTATCACTGATCTTTCCCTAAAGGAAATATGAAAATGAAAGATAATGCTGTGTTGGCTGAACAAAAAGCAAATTGACATTGATGTCAGATTCTCCCTTAGAAATTTCACTTTCCAACTTTTATCAAATACCCTGTCTAAATATTAACTAAATTAAACCATTATCTGATTCCAGTGAAGTAATATGTTACCAGTTAATCCAATAAAGAGCTTTTCGTTTCAAACTAATACATCCCTTTTCTGTTTTCAGTATTGGGTGTGTGTTTAGCAATCCAAAGTAACCAATTAAAGCGAGCACGCGATTCCGGGCCAGGATCCTCCTCTTCAATTTTTAAGTTCCAGTAACACAAGGATTTCCTGTAAGTTTGGGATTAAATACTCAACATATTTCCATGTATTTGTTTTTTTTAATTATTTATGTTACCAAAAATGTGTAACCTGAAGCTAAACCTTTATTTTTCTATTTTAATAAACCAATTTTGGGTGCTGTTGCATTACCAAACTGTCAGCAAACCTGCCACTATTAGAAAGCTAGTAAGTGTTCTGCACAAAAGTAGTAGAGAAGTGCGAAGAAGCAGCCTTAGTAAGTCATGTGGCCGTAACAAACATTAACTATATATGTAGCCTACTGTTGCATTTTTATTTCTGACTGAATTGAAAAAATAAACTTAAGTTCCCTCAAGAGCTGTGTGTAACCATCATTAGTTGCACATTTTACTGCTTAGTATATGTTTTTTAAAATTAATATTCAGTTACTTAAGGGTCATGTATAAACCAAAATGATTGTTTATGTATTGCCCTTTTAAATGTGTCATGTCTTGCATGGATGTACATTTTTTGAAAGGTAATAAGAGTACCTTGTGAATTCTAGGTGCTTGACTAAAGGTCAGCATGCATTGGTGGAACTATAGGCCCAGAGATCGGTTTCTCTCAAACTCAACAAAGACTTCAAAGAGCTAGAACGCTTTATGGTGCGTATGCCGGCTCCACTATAGCTACAGGTGTTGTCACAGAGGTAATGTCTTTCAGGTTCCATGGTTGCCGTTTCTGTATGCTTAAATTGTGATCCTTTTGGTGAACAAAGGTGAATTTTATCAGTTATAATAAATAGCAAACATTAATCAACATGGAATGCCCTGTAAGCAAATTCTTCAGAGTTGAACAAAATTAGTCTAAAACCGGTGTAAAAACCGCTTTGATAGTGAAGGTACAAATCATTTGAATAGAACTTGCTTAAAAATGTTAAACTAATAAAAAAATAAAAATACTTGCTGATATGCTGTGGTGTACAAAGCTTGTTCGTTGTTTTATTGTATTTTCTATGAAGTGAGGAAGTTTTATTTGGCAAAAATATAAACTAATTTGTGTTCCTTTGCCTAGCTTTGAATGACATTGCACTATAGCTTTTTGTTTGAGTCCCTAAACAAATGACATTTGCAGTATAGAACTGTCAAAAGAGAAGTGAATGGATAAACATGATGGATTTTCAAAAATGTATACAGAATCTTTGGAAAGTGAGAAATTTCAACAGCGGTAAAAAGCAACACATTTTAATAATTAAAAAAGCTATGTATTACTAACCTACTGTATCTCAACATGAAAATGCTTGATTATGGTAAAGGGACTTTTTAACTGTAACTGAGTATGGATCTCCTACTATTGAGTGAGTGTGTTTGCAAAAAAGCAAAAGTACTGTGCAGTATTTTTAACCCTTCTTTAACTGAAATGACTAAGAACCCATTTTATTCCCCTAGATCAAAGAATGATGTGACTTTTATCAGCCCAACTCCGTGAGAGGGAACCTCTCAGCTTTAATCATCGATGAGCTCCAGTCAGCAAAACAAAAGTGCAATTGTTCAAATTTCTTCAAAATGGACTTCAAGTGAATGTGAATTTGGTCCATTATGATATTATCTCTCATCGATCCTCTATGGATTTGCAACTGACTGCATATTAAAACCAGTGTGACCTCAATGCGGAAGTGTTCAACGCTCTCTCTGGCAAAACTCTGCACTAGAAAAGCAAAACAATTGTTTGCAAGGATCCCTTAAACACAGAAACAGGACTGCAATGGGAAATTGTGCAACAATGTATCAACTAAGTAATTGTCTGAACACTAACCTCTGAGAGACAGTGTCCCCGATTTGAGTAGAAAATTACTACCTGAATCCAGGTATTTCTCAAGGTTGCATAATATAGATTATTAATATATATTTAACTGGTAATCTTTCTGTACTTCCAAGGTCATTTCTAAAGTACGAAACTGAGGGAAGTGTATGCAGTGTATACAGGAGCCAAAAATGGAAGTGGCAAGTACACATATACTTTGGGGGAAGATGTTAAAAACTCTAATGCTATAAATATGGAAAAATGATAATGAATAAATAATAATAATAATAATAATAATAATAATAATAATAATAAAAATATACCCTGGTGTAAGCATAAACCTGCCTCTTTTTTTGGTTACCTTGCTAATAACATGAAATGCCTTGTTTACTTCCCAGTAAGAACCTGCTGGTTTTTTAATGGCTAAGGTATTATCTACCTCAGAATTTTGATTCATGATTGATTCTAGAATTACATAGTAAATTTATTGGTTTTTACACGTGACTGGAATGTCTGCCCTGTTTATATAACATTCAGTATTTAAATGAAAGGGATCAATTGTTCAGAAGCCATCCCAAGCATTCCTGTAATTATAATACATGATTTTCAGCTTAGTCCTACATATTTTATACCATATAAAAACTACAGGGTGCTGCAAATGGAATATTGGCCTTCAAGAATCACGCCCTCAAGCAGCAGAACCTAGCTTCCACTATGCTTGCATTATGCTGCCTTTGATAGTTTAACTTATCTGTTTGCATTCTTAATCATACAGAGTATGTGAATGATGTACATGGAGCCAATTCACCTTTCCCTAGGATTGCACATTAAAACAGTACATGACTCATGGTTGCTAATCCTTTGATGTAACATTTTATCTAGCGTGAAGGGTATTTTAAACATTGTGCAATGTGTAGTTTAACTTTCAGGCTGCATTCAGGGTATATTTTCTTAGGTAAGTCATTTTCAGCAAGTAGCACTGTAGTTTCAGTTTCAATCCCAGGAAGGACTTATTTATACGTATTTAATGTGATTGAGTTTTGGAAATCAGACTAAATGAACGATAAAAGATTAAAAACAAGAAGAAAATGTTGAGGAGACATAGCTGAGATCTTACCACACAATGGATATATGAAGGTGTTGAAACACATCACTCATAAAGCCATTCTCAAAATAGTTCTGAGAGCACTTAGTTAAAAACAGAAAAAAACATGTACAGTGCATCAACTAGTTTCAGTCTACCATAGAACACTTTGAACACCTGCAAAACATGCTTCATTTAAATAAGCCTTTAAGAAGCTTAATGTACAAAACACCCAATCAGAATTCTAAGTTAAAACTATTAAGAAACTGTCAAGTAGATTAATCTTTTGGCTATTACCTTTTGCCTTTTTCTCCCTGTTGGCTTTAAACAAAGCATCATTTTTCTGCATTTTAACTGTGCTTGCTTATACAAAACACTGTTTGATTCCCCTGTAGTCTTTTCAATCATAAGAGTTGCTTTGGTGAGCTCAGTGAGTCATCAGTTGGACAGCCCTGGTTTAAATCAATCATAATCTATTTTTTTGTAGTGTTTAATAAAGATTGTTCCAGGGAAACGTGATATGAGCAGTTTCTGGTTTCACCCGGAGATCATATGCTACACTGATTTCCAACAGTGCGCTCACCTGCATCTCCACAGAGGAATATTGCCTGTTTTAAATGTTCTTGTTTGATTTCCATTTTAATGTGAATGTTCATTATCTCAGTAATCTTGGTACAATAATGAAAAATAGGTGATACGGTGATTGTCATCTAGAACAAGGGAGCTCCCCTCTTTACAAGGAATGTAGTTTGGGCCCCATATGCAAATTACACTAAATTATATGAGTAGTGACCTTAATAAAGATAGAGAAGAAGTCATCTAGTGGGAGAGTGCTCATGTTATTTGGTAACCAAGAACCAAATCTAAAAGAATGAGAAGCTCCAAATTACATTTTCACTTTTAACATGCCCTCTTACCTATTCTGGTGTTGGCAAACCTTCTGAGCGGTGCTTGTTACTGTTACTCAAATACTGTCTTTTACTTTATCTTTGACCTGATTTCAGGAGCAGCTCTTAAATTGCCAGATTATCTGTCTCCATAAACAGTATGTAACTCGGGCTAAATCAGCAAAGTAAAAGCACAGTTGTGTGAGCTAGCGCCATCCAGAACAGCTACTGTATTTTGACAGCAATGCAAAAGGAAACTTGATTGCCAGTAGATGTTTGCAATTGTCTGTTCAATTGCAGCATACCAAATTTGGTGCACTTGATGTGCACACCTAGTGGATTAAGCAGTTTTAGTCCACTTGATTGGACTAAAGTTAGTACACCTTCAAATTCAGATTGCAGAGTATCAGAAGTTAATCATCACAGGTGGATCATCTGGTAAATCAGACGAAAGAAGATCCTGATTGCAACGTACCAAATCAGATTTTTGATGATCCTGTTCAGCTGGTTTAATTTAGTATGCTTGCTTGTCCTAAGCATTAATTACTGCTTACATTTTTTTGCAGACAGAGCTGCATTTTTCCTCTGAAATGACTTGTACATCTGAAAACTTTATTCCGTAAATTTCTTATGTCCATCACGTTTGGGCAGTTAGATCTGTAGATCTGTAAGAATAAAGTCTTCCACAATATATATATTGTGCAAAAGACCCCTGACCAATTCTCTCATATTACTGAATTACAAATGGTACATTGAAGTTTCGTTCTGTTTGATATTTTATTTTAAAACACTGAAACTCAAAATCAATTAGTGTAAGGTGACATTGGTTTTATGTTGGGAAATATTTTTAAGTAAAATAAAAAACTGAAATATCTTCCTTGCATAAGTATTCAACCCCCAAACATTAATATTTGGTAGAGCCACCTTTCGCTGCAATAACAGCTTTAAGTTTTTTGGGGTAAGTATGTACCAGCTTTGCACAGTGTCGGAGTGATTTTGGCCCATTCTTCTTGGCAGATTTGCTCCAAGTTGTTCAGGTTGGTTGGACGACGCTTGTGGACCGCAATTTTCAAATAGTGCCACAGATTCTCAGTGGGATTGAGATCAGGACTTTGACTAGGCCACTGTAGGACATTCACCTTTTAGTTCTTGAGCCACTCCAATGTTGCTTTGGCCTTGTGCTTGGGATTATTGTCCTGCTGAAAGGTGAATTTCCTCCCAAGCTTCCGTTTTTTAGCGGACTGAAGCAGGTTCTCTTGCAGTATTTCCCTGTATTTTGCTCCATCCATTCTTCCTTCAATTTTAACAAGATGCCCAGTCCCTGCTGATGAGAAGCATCCCCACAGCATGATGCTGCCACCACCATACTTCACTGTAGGGATGGTGTGTCTTGAGGCATGGACAGTGTTAGGTTTGTGCCACACATAGCGCTTTGAGTTTTGGCCAAAAAGGTCTATCTTGGTCTCATCTGACCACAAAACCTTTTCCCACATCGCAGCTGGGTCACTCTCATGCTTTCTGGCAAACTCCAGACGTGCTTTCAGATGGTACTTTTTGAGTAACGGCTTCTTTCTTGCCACCCTGCCATACAGGCCAGTGTTATGCAGAGCTCTTGATATGGTTGACTGGTGCACCATTACTCCACTCCCAGCCACTGAACTCTGTAGCTCCTTCAAAGTGATTGTTGGCCTCTCTGTGGCTTATCTCACAAGCCTCCTCCTTGTTTGAGCGCTGAGTTTTGAGGGACGGCCTTTTCTTTGCAGGGCCTGGGTGGTGTGATGCAGCTTCCACTTCCTGATTATTGATCCAACTGTGCTCACTGGGATATCCAAACACTTGGATATTATTTTGTACCCTTTCCCTAATCTATGCATTTGTATTACTTTATCTCTAACTTCTGTAGAATGCTCTTTGGTCTTCATTTTCCTTCAGATTCACAGCCTGACCAATGATCCTTCAACAGTGGGGTTTTATCCAGAAAATGTGACAGCAACTTTAATGGTTCACAGGTGGAGGCCAATGGTAAGGTAATTGTGTCCTCGTTAGGGCAATTTCTTTCATCGGTGTAAACTGGGAGCTTCCACAGCACAGGGGTTGAATACTTATGCAAGCAAGATATTTCAGTTTTTTATTTTTCTTAAAAATATTTCCCAACATAAAACCAATGTCACCTTACAATAATTGATTTTGAGTTTCAGTGTTTTAAAATAAAATATCAAACAGAACGAAATTTCAATGTACCATTTGTAATTCCGTAATATGAGAGAATTGGTCAAGGGTCTGAATACTTTTGCAAGGCACTGTATATGTATATACAGTGCCTTGCAAAAGTATGTACATATGTACATATGTGTATATATATATATATATATATATATATATATATATATATATATATATATATATAGGGCCTAAATTTAAAATAAACTTTTTAATCATGTACCTTTTGATACCATTTTTAGTTCAACACAATACTATTTCAGTTTATATGCTTTAACTATAACAACTAATGGCCCATTATCATGCAATTAAACTTTTCTGTGCCTATGCAGCAGTGTCAGCAGCTTCAATGGAAGTATGATCTGCCAGTTTGAAATGTGCATGGAAAAGACATGGCATTTATTTTTACTTAAATATGTTTGATATAATAAAAATGTGTCTTTCTTTTTGTACAGGGCTCCCTTTATATATTTATCTGACCACTGATATCCACATATCAGATTTGTAAATAAGGGTTTATATGGCCAAATGTTTTGCATCACCTAGAATTTTAGGATTGAGACATCACAAAAAAGACAAAACTATATGAACATAATTTAAATCTTTTATTTAAAATCATGTAATCAAAGTAAGTACATGATGATATTGCAAAAGTTTACCAGAAGCCATAATAGTCATACAGTGTTTCAGGGCAGCAGTGTGGAGTAGTGGTTAGGGCTCTGGACTCTTGACCGGAGGGTCGTGGGTTCAATCCCAGGTCGGGGACACTGCTGCTGTTCCCTTGAGCAAGGTACTTTACCTAGATTGCTCCAGTGAAAACCCAACTGTATAAATGGGTACTTGTATGTAAAAATAATGTGTAAAAAAAAATAATAATAAAAAAAATAATGTAATTGTATGTAAAAATAATGTGATATCTTGTAACAATTGTAAGTCGCCCTGGATAAGGGCGTCTGCTAAGAAATTAATAATGTAATGTTAGATTTCAAAATGTCACATTTTTCAATTTGTCAGTTTTTTAAGTATATGGAAAACTACAACGCTTTATGTAATTTAATATATTAACGTAGCATAATTTAGATGGTTTCATTCAACTTTATGAAGCAAAATGTATTAATTCAATAGGGTGATGCAAAACTTTTGGCCATAGCTTTAGGTTAGTCTCCACTATCGTTCTAACTTGTTCCACTTGTTCCGATCAGTTAAACCAATTAGTGGGATCATCTGTTTGGTACGCTGCAATCAGGATTAAGTTAGTACAGATTTGCAGGATTTTCTAGTCTGCATTTTAGTCCACTTGATGTGGATTCAATTACTGGTATACTGCAATTGACCCAACATGTGCATTGGGGTGCTTTGTTTTCGTTGACAAAAAAAGACTTCTAGTTGTATTTTTTTTATATATATATAAATGTAGTGTGCCCAATTATTTTACCCCCGATTTTCTCCCATATTTAGAATGCCCAATCATTATTCCCCTGACCACTGCTCAGTGGGCGTCCTCCGATCACATGACAAGCCAGCTTCCCCTTTTACAGATTTGTAGTTTTAACATATATATATATATATATAATTCTCCAAAATCATAAGATGAGGAAAAGAAGATGTTCACAAACCATTTGTTTCAATAGAGTAATGGGGAAAGCACACCTCCTCCCCTCAGCTATGTAAGAAATGAAAGAGAAGATTGTAATGGAAAACTGCTAAAAATCAGAGCACCAACACTTCAGTTTGCTCTTGGGGTGTGCGGGGGCCCGTGTATCAAACAGTCATCTGTTATGACAGGAAGATTTTGCAATGAGCTAGTGTATTTATTATCTGAAGTACAAAAAAATGGTAACATAGATCAGTATGGGTCCAGAATAGCCATTTGATAATTGGGTTAAGATTTCTCAATTCCACAACTTTGCAATATCAATGATAGGGTTTACTAAAGGAGTTTTCAACCCTGGCCGTCAAGTTCTACCCAAATAAAATAATAAAAAGTGGTCTGTATGTTAAAAAAAAAAACACAAGGGGAAATTCAGCAAGCACATCATCTCACCTCACCTCACCTCCCCTGTGCGCTAACACAGTATTTAATAAAATGAATCTGCCACGACCTTCTCAAGCATGAAACCTGTTTCTTGATGTCAGAACAGCCCATCTGGCTGTATGCACATCAATCGGCATCCTTTTTTTGAAGCAGCTTTGTTGAAGAAGTACCACTGTTCATAAACCTGTTGTGCAGGCTGGTATTGATACACAAACAAATAAACACTTATCTTTTTTCAGTTTGTTTATTTGTCCAGGTAGTGCTCTATGTGTGTGTAGTATATGCAGTTTGACAAACATCTTCTGGGGATGCATTATCCCGGTGGTGGAGATGTAGTGGAAGCTTTCGTAGGTACGTATCACATTAGGGTTTTACATTGATCTAGCGGTTCTTATCCAATTATGATAAAACTTGCTAAAGGCATTCTTTAGCACGATTTATTGAGTTTATCTGAATCTGGTGGTATATGGAAGCACTCCTATTGTCTTAGTGTCACACATTTTTACTTATTTTTTAG
Organism: Acipenser ruthenus; assembly: GCF_902713425.1. NCBI lineage: Eukaryota > Metazoa > Chordata > Actinopteri > Acipenseriformes > Acipenseridae > Acipenser > Acipenser ruthenus. The sequence goes on along the minus strand of NC_081193.1, from coordinate 39,157,252 downwards.
AAAACTGCCTTTCCAATTGAGATGATACTTGCCAAGGCCATCACAAGAAATGGCCTGTTTGTGTGCCTGTCGCCTGTATGTCACACTTACATTTTAACATTCTGTTTTAGACAAGTGCTTATCCAATTGTGATGAAACTTGGTAAGGACATTCTTTAGAACATGAGAAGATCGGATTGTGGGTTGATATGGAGGTTTCTTCTATGTGTTGCACAATTATTTAACATGTGCATACTGTGGATGTCGATCCTGGGGATTTACTTTTTCATGATATTGGCTCTAATTTTGTATTTACTGTTGTGGCAGGCGCTAGATTTTAAATGCATTCAATTCAGCTTTTGTCTCAACCAACTTAAGATATTAGGACTTTACTGTATTTGAATTTGTTAGGAAGGAAACCAGTATAGAAGGTGAAAGAGTTTCAAACACCTGCAGTGTGTGGCTTCCAGGCAGTTACTATAGCACTTTTGGAAGACTCGTTTGTCATTTATCAATACAGTATAACTTTCTCTGTCTTCTGTTAAGCAAAAACGGTACTGAAAGTTACTAAATAAAAATATCAAATTTATTATTCATTTGCATATGATGACGGTCTGAAACAACCAAAATAAAAGCAGTAAGACTGTGCTGCTGTAGCTTGTGATTGTCTGCAGAAATCTGAATCAATTCATTGCCAAAGAAAAGTATGCTCTTTTTTTTATTTTTTTTATATATATAGATCCAGTATTGCAACTCTGCTCAGGCATCATCAATTATGTTTTTTTTTTGTTTTTTGTTTTTTTTTAAACGCAAATGAGGACTGTGTATTACAAGGTAAAAAGTAAAAAGCTGGCTATTCTTGTTGTCTCATTTTACTTTGTTATGCTGCCATCTTGTGGTATTTCAGTGTAAGACACCTGAGTCTTATTTATTAGTGTTCGTGCTAGGTGCTAATCATGCATAAAGGCACCTGGACTTATACTTGGGTACGCACTGTTTTGCACTGGTTTTGAGAAAATGTGCAGTATAAGCACTGTGATTGAAAAGAAGTGTACATACACGGCATGGGGCAGAGATGTGTATGCATTCCTATACATCAACATGGTTGTGACAGTAACATTGATAAAGGAACACATTTAAACCTTGGATTTCTAATACATTTTCACTTTCTCTTCAACTCGTTTCTAAAGTAGTCTTGCATAAAAGCCCATGCACTCCCATTACTTAAGTGCATATATTAGCCATTTTGGAGGCTTTTAGGGCTCAGTGTAGACCCAACTTGTTCACATAAATCCCCACAGCTCTATTTGGGGGATGAATTGTGTACACATTCAGAAGCAGTAAATACTTTATATTCTTCGCTTTATCAAAAAGCATTACCATGTCAGTAATTATAGTTCTATGCATTTACTGCTGTGTTAATCATGTTTAAAGTGGGCCCACTATCTTCCCAGCTTGTTCTGTACAAGGTTTCAGTGTGTAAAAGCAAAGACTTGCAAACATTTGTTTTTATATATCAGGTTTCTATATTAAATATCAGCTTAACCAACCTCTAGCACCTGAATGTGTTTTTGAGAACAGAGGAAATAGAACGGTATACTTTGAGTGAAAAAAAAAAGATTAACTTTAGTAAGCATAATCTTGTGCAGAACAATGTTCCTGATTTCCCAAGTCAATGGACTGTGGGGCTGTTAAATACTACAGGAGAAGTTAGTGATATTTAACTGTCTTTCAACAATGCAATGGTTATAAAATAGTTATAGGGACAGAAAGTAACTGTAGATCAGTGGTGTTAACTGTGTGCTCATGAAAAGCATATAGTTCCTTTGAAAGGATGAGTAAATTCATTTTAAAAAGGTTGTACATCTATCATCAGTTGTAAAGATGGAATGATAAGCTCTTCTTTGAACAAAAAACCCCACTTGTGTCTTGAGTAATAATGACAGGTCCCAAATGACTGGTCCTTAAGGGGTTAAACTGAGAGTAGACAGCTGTTGGGTAGAGGAACCAAGATTGTTTTTGTTAAAATCGTTAAACAACATGTGGTTTTGTTAACTCTCGTTCAAGAAATGTTGAGGAGACTGCAAGCAATTCTGCAGTGTCTTTTAGAGCAAATCATCACGCCTCATTTTGATATACAAAAATGTGTGGAGCCTTATTAAGCATGAGAAGAGTTCCTAACGGAGAAGTGTGGCAACCCAATGCACAGGCAGAGCATTTTCAGACCTGACATATAGCCAGCCTGTGCACTACCTCATTACAAACACAGCTGAAGCTGTATGCATTTATCAGGGATCAGTGATACTGTGAGCTTCCCTACATTGCCCTTTGAGTATTCCTTATTAGCCAGTCATGGAAGGGGCCACTCTCTTTAGGAGTGAGGGAGCTGTTCCATCCTCATGCCCATAAAGGTGTGCAGGGCTAATTGTGTTGAGTACTGGGACCTAACTTGGGAGACTAAATACATTTCATTTGATACCTAAAAAATGGAAAATAACCCAGCTGAAAGGGTAGTGCTTTTGCACCACAGCTTCAAAATCTGCACCGCACTTTGTAACTACTGAATCAAATAATTTCTGACAATATGCAATTAATCACCATTCCTGAAGAAAAGGGGCCGTTGTAGTTTTATTTAAACTAACCTGCAAAACATGTAATGTTGTTTTGTATACCAAAGATAGTTGCTTCTTTAAGAATCTGCAAACGTTATACAAAGTGATACCAATAAAATCAGAAAGAAAAAAATAATAAACAAGTAGAATAATTTGTTTGCGTGTGGTTTTCAAAACTCAAAGAAGCATCTTGGTTGCATAAAAGGCCTTCCACGAATTACATTTGTAGCAGCTGTACGACAAAAGAGGCGGTGGGGTGAGGTGGGGGCAGATTTATGAACCTGTGGTTACAATGATGGAAATTCCAGCATTCACCAGCTCTATAGTACATGCCAGTCAGAGCATATGGTTTGTTAGTTGTTTGAGAAGACTTGGTGCTGGTTGTGGAGCTGGTTAAACTGGTCCAAGACAAATATGTCCATTAACGTTTTACTGAACATTGCTAAAGTCAACTGTTTTCTACTCACTAATTGCTGGATGCCCGCCCAGCAAGAGGCTTTTACATATTTGTTCAAATACCCTACTCTTAGATGCTCACACCAGCAGTTTCTGGAATTTCCAACAGTTTACACAGACAGGTGGGACATAGGGCCTGGTTTCCACAACTTGTTAAGTGGATTATGAGTAAATGTAGTCAGTTTTATCAATTTCAAAGTAAGACACATGCTTTTCTTTTACATTTCAAACGAGTTACCTACATAAATAAAATATATAATTACCAGTATACAACCTAAATTCCTGTGAAAATCCCCATATCCGTCCTTCAGCCTATTCTTTAGAAAAATAGGGCAAACGTCATTGTTTTCTTAGACTGTTAGCAAGTTAAATTACCCTCCCCTTCTGTGGTACGATTGGTTTGAAGAATTGACAAAGCCACATTCAACGACGATTGGCCAAGGTTTCTACTCCCATCCAAGTAAGAAATTATGGAATTGAGGGGAGGGGCCAGTGTGTGGCAGCCAGCATAAAAGCAAACATGTTCAATAGTACCTGTGTGTTAGAAGGCAGTTAATATATTTTGCTGTGCTACATATTTCTATTAGTAGGTAAATAGAAGAAAGAAAGAAAAAAACTAAAACAACAATCATGCCCAACATAGCAGATCAGAGGACACACTTAATGCTGGAAAACTACATTGGAGGCAAATTTTTGCCTTGCACAAAATATGTAGATGCATATGACCCTTCAGTTGGAGAGGTGTACTGCAAAGTGCCTGACAGTGACAAAGAGGAGGTGAGACCAGAATGTGTTATTTTAATATTGAAATCATTGTGTTGCATAAAATGACAAGCATTATACTTTAGTTAGAGACTGTAAATGACAGAGCTGTTATCACGTTTCATGTCACGTTTCTACTGCAGGATTCGTAGTAGAGAACTCACTAGTCTGTAGGTGAAGACTAGTACACTGTCTTGTCTGAGATCTTTTATCTCGTGATGATGACATATCGAGTTACTATCAGAAATGTGGTTGCCTTATGCACGCAAAATGTATGTATTATGTTTCCAGTCTGCGTTGTGGCAGGTTTAGAAGTCCTGCCTTAAAAGCGGGCTGTTTTTTTTTTTTTTTTTTTAAATAACTAAGTAAACAATATGCCAGAAAAGGCATATACAGTTTTGATGGTAACGCATACAGTAGTACAGTTTTTTTTTTTTTTTTTTTTTTTTTTTTAATAAGCCTGTTATGAATGTCTTTAAAAACACCAAAACGTAGGTCAGCATCTTAAAATGTGGAATATAATCTCTAATTTGTATTGGCCCTTTGAAATCTGCCTTTGTAAAATATACAGTAATTCAAATCATAATATGATATTAAACTATAAACAGTATTTTTGATTTAGGTACATGTATGCTAATCATTGAAAATTATTTTTTGATGATTCACAGGCAACCTTTGGTACTGTGCACTGAATGTAGGTAATATTTAAACAGCTTCAATGTTAATAATTTATTTGTACCTTCACCAAACTAAACATAGCAAAATCCCAAAAGAGAGTTATGCAAGTCTCTCAACTGCATCCAATCCAAGTGCACTTCTGATAAACAGTGTGATCAGGTGTTCTACTTGAAAAAGCAAATTCCATCTGTTTGGCAGTATTGAGGGTTTGGCACCTGGGTAACACAGATATAACTTTCTTTATCTTGGTGACCAAACTTAATGAAGATCGAGGCTGGCCTGTATTGTGTATTAAAGTGGTGAAAAGTGATGTCCCTGACCCTTTCTTGGACAGACGTACAGTATTTCACACTAATGTTGTGACTGATCAGCATGTGACACGCATTTGCCAGCACAACAGTGATCCTCTCACACAATCCAATACTTATATTTTGGTACTTTTAGTTTTTTTTAACATTCATGAATAAACTCATTTTCTCAAAGGTTGATGCAGCAGTGAAGGCAGCCAAGGAGGCTTTTCCTGCCTGGTCCTGCAAGAGCCCCCAAGAGAGGTCTCAGGTGCTGAATAAACTTGCTGATCTCATCGACGCCCACCGGGAAGAGTTTGCACAAGCAGAGTCTAAAGACCAAGGTCGAAACGCTAGATTAAGCACTAGTGTACCAGGGGCACTGCAGTACTATCTATTTACTGGCATGCTAGTCCTTTGTGAATTATAATAGTGGACAATAATGGTGGATTGCTTTTTACATTTTTATGATAAACCAAATAGAAATTAGAAATAAACTGATTAACTGAATGAAAAATGTCAGATAAAACAGCCCTTTCCCAGAAGATAATGAGTTGCACCGGCTTGTCAGACTTATTTTCATATCTTCACTTTGGGTAAAATAGAGAAATATCACAAATAGTAAATAAAGAGTGGGGCATTTGACAAAAGATACTTATCAGTTCTCATTCTGCATTAATTTTAAGTGCTCAGTATCAGTATCAATACAAACAGAAACCTCTTACATATGGTAACAATGTATGTTAAATGGAGGTTATTTGTGTTGTATGTACAGTACTGTATTTATACCTTAATACCTGTAAAACTAAAATGTGCGAACAGTTAACTTGTGCATTTTTTTAAGACACATTGTAGAACTTGACTCAATAATATTTAGTGGTCAGGGGTGTTGTACTATGAAGTATCACAGCAGTGATTGATCTCAGGCTCAGGGGGTTCAGGTTATTCAACAGATCCAAGGTTCAACACAAACCTCTACTAACATCATTGCAGTATGAATGTTGTTTTTAATTTGATCCAGTCACAATACAAGGTACTTCCCGGTGCATACCCAGTGTCTGTGATGTGTGCTTTTCAGTAGCCAGTCATGTTCTTTTTTACATCACTGTAAAAAGCAGAAGCATACAGAGATGACAGCTGTAGCAGTGGAAATTGAACCTGTTTTACAATAAAATTAAAAAAAAACCTCAGAGCATGTCAATAAGGGACAAGATGTACATTTTTTGCTCATTTCAAAAACGTGTTGAGCTCCAGATCTAATTGAAACAGGCTGTGCTGTAACGCTGTTGCAGCCAGGTCTGCCTCTGCTTAGGTAGGATGTAGTACATGTCTCCAACCCATAATTCACTGTTTGGTATTTGAGACCCAACTGTCTCTTATGGTATACTGTTTACTTGATTGATCTGTCTTAATTGTATCTCTTGTGTGTATAGGAAATGTGAGAGAGACAATTCTTGTGTTAGGCGATGTAACTGAACATACATATTTTTTTTTATATATATTACAGGGAAAACACTTACTTATGCCCGAACTGTAGATATTCCCCGATCTTCTTATAACTTCAGATTCTTTGCATCCTCTATCCTCCACCATACAACCGAATGCACTCAGATGGACCACATGGGCTGTATGCACTATACAGTGCGCACTCCAGTGGGAGTAGGTAAGACTACAGTTCAATGAAAAAACGTATTTTGTAAACCCGTCGCTACTATGACTGTTAATATCTCATAAACCATTTGAGATGCCGACTGCATATATTCAGTGTGAAGGAAACATAACATTGTGACTGAAGAATGCAACAATGTTGTGGTCATGGAACATTTTAATCCATGTGATACAAACGAGACCACACACATTAATAAGATAGCGTCTTTAAAATTGGTGCACAGCTGTATTCTATTATTACCTCAGTAATATTCAATTCTACTATATTCTCCTGGGGGATGCTTTTTTTTGTTCATCAACCCCTTGGAATAAGCTGGGCTTGGAGCTTTTAATGAATTATGTTTTATTAATTTATAATGATGAGTTTTATTACTGCATATTGATGATCTTTTTTTCTATTTATGGTTGTATTCTTGCGATGTCAAAATATATGATTTATTATAATAATAATTACAGAAGATACATTTGTTGTATTGTTTCTATTGTATTTGAATGAATTGTGCACATAGTTGCAATCTGGGGGAATGCAGTAACAAATAAAAACATATTTTTACATTGTGGTGCTGTCTTTCTGTACCATTTGTCATTCAAAGTTTTAAACATATGAGAAAAAATAACTTGCTGGTGCTCTGCTAACATTGGAGGATCCTTTTTCTCAACCAAAAGTAAAATGAACTGTGACAAAATTGACATCTCTGGTGGCTACAGTTGTTTTGCAGGAATAGTTCAAGCTATATAAAAATGTTTTTTTAAAAAAAGTAAGTTTGTATGCTCTTTTTTTTCTCTCATGGCAGCTGGTCTCATTAGCCCCTGGAATTTTCCCTTGTATTTGCTGACATGGAAGATTGCCCCGGCTATCGCAATGGGTAACACAGTGGTGGCCAAGCCTAGCGAGATGACCTCAGTCACTGCCTGGATGATGTGCAAGCTCTTAGATGAAGCAGGTTGTTTATCACGGCAGCTGCCAATGGGGTATATGCAGGGTTGTGCTCTGCCAAGTCATTCCTTTCAGAGCTATGAAATTCATCCTGCCCATCAGGAACCAAAAGATGGCATCAACTACCTTTTTGATCAACCGCAACACAGGCCGCTGTAGCTGACGTCTGTGTGTTTTTGCATTATCATTTTTCAGAGATCTGTATGGTGGGAGGTTAGCAAATTGTGGTTTCTATAAATAGTTGAAAATACTGGAAGAGAGTTAAAAAAAAAAGTTGTCTTTAAAATCTGTGACTTCTTTAGTTTTTCTGAAAAAGCTGACAAATTTTAAGCCCATAGCAAATACAGGAATCGCTTGTTTTCTATACAGCAGAATAATCATACAGGCTTATGTGCGTGATCTTTATTCAAGCTTTTGCTGCAGCATGTTAGAAAAAGTAATACTGTATATTATTATGTTGTATGCAATGTTGTATGATTGAATGCATGAAACACGACTAAATACAGATTACCTAGAAACCTTAAGTCTAATTTGTTATAGAAGAGGTTTCCCTATTTACATACTTCAGACCACTGAGCAGTCATGCAGAGTGATAACTGTAGGTGTTACTGATATGTCTGTAATGGCAGTTTCTGATTGCCTAACCTGAGGACTGGCTTCTGCAGGGGTCCCGGCGGGGGTGGTGAATGTCGTGTTTGGGACGGGCCCCAAGGCCGGGGAGGCTCTTGTTTCTCACCCCGACGTTCCCCTGATCTCCTTCACCGGGAGCACAGCCACTGCACAGCGTATCACCCAGCAGAGTGCCCCCTACTGCAAGAGGCTGTCCATGGAGCTGGGGGGCAAGAACCCTGCCATTGTCTTCGAAGATGCCAACCTGGATGAGTGCATCCCCACTACTGTCAGTTCCAGCTTCTCTAACCAGGTAGACGGCTATTTTTCTTGACCTGTTTTCTGGCCAGATAGTTTTCACAGCACAGCAGAGTTATTGTCTGACTTGAATTTTCCTTCAATATCTTTGATAAAAGAAAATAAGTTTATCCACAAGGTGGCTCGTGCTCTATTAAACCGATTCAAAGAAACCTAAGGTAACGTTGGTAACAATAATAATAAAAAAAAACACTTATTCCATTATCAAATAGATTTGACCCAGTTATTCAGTTTGATATATTTAAGATATCTAAAAGCGCTACAATAAATGTGATACTTGAATGTAAAAAGTTAGAATATCATCTGGAACATTTTGTTTAAAAATACACACAAGGTACAAAAAGAAACTCAAGCAAATACAGGGGCATTGACAAGCATGGTACAGAATGCACATACATAAAGGAGAAGCTTGCCCTGTATCTATTATCATAGCCAAACAAACAGCCATCCTGAAAGCTCCAGTCAGAGAGCTCAGGCATATGCTGTAATGCAGATGGAGTGGAATGGCATTACTCCTAGTTGGATCTTATTGTGTGCAGGCTTTTATTAATACCACCAGAGTAGACTTTCCTGTAGTCACTGTAGTCAGGAGAGTTACACATGTTATAAATATAATGAATGCAAGCCATCCTTTCTCTGTTTTCATACAGACGGTTTGGGAACTGATCCACAATACCATTTAAAAAATGTACAGGTTTAAGCATCCCCTGAATACACGATTGGGTCACTTATCATCCAATACAGATGTACCCTTTAGAGACAAATTGAGTTGTATATATATTTCCTTAGGTTATTTGTAGATAATTATAATTTTGAAAAGTCTATGTTTCATCAACAGAAGACTTTTGCCAATATTTTACGAATAAATGGCTGGTTATGTAGTAATATACTGTGAAGTTCAAAGAAAATAGGTCAGGCTGTAATAGTTCAAATGACCACAAGAGGGAACTCTTTGCACACTAAATAGATATGTAGTACCTACAGATTTTGCAAATGAAATATCTTCAGTTTTGATGCAAATATCTGATTGGGGGGTATGAGTACAACCAAATTTGCAGTCAAATCCTTTGGATTGTTTTTGGAGTTTGTATATTATTCTTGAGTGTAGATTCAATTAATCACATGTTACCTGATTGTACAGGGGGAGATCTGTCTATGCACCAGCAGGATCTTTGTTCAGAAGGGTATCTTCAATGAGTTCTTGCAGAGGTTTGTAGAAGCTGCCCGGAAGTGGAAAACTGGAGTTCCCTTGGATGCCACAGCCAACATGGGAGCTCTTATTAGCAAGGAGCACCTAGAAAAGGTATTGTGTATATACAGGGCTGGCATAGTCCACACTGGCACAGAACAAGCTGTGAGGTTTTCTTCAGGGTTAGTATATACTGCATATGGAAGTGGCACAAGCATCTTTCTGCACATAAGTAAAGCATAAACTCACTGTGTAGCAGAGTAGGGGCTCTATGCACAAAGCTCTTCTGTTTTTATTAATTTTGATATCCAGTTAGTTATTGATGAAACTGTTATTGGCTTAGGCTGTGTACACACTGGGTCTATTTAGAGGGTTCGGTCCGCACTCGGTATGGTACGGTACAAAATTGTATCAGCGTGCTCAACAAGTTAATAGCAGAGTAATGTATTAAGTTGTGTTAGGGCCATTCAAAAATAAAATAAACAATCTTATGGATTGTTTGTTTAATCATTCTGATATGTGTTTATCATGTTTAAATGGTTATAGTACTAGCTCATCTATTTCTTTCTTTTTGTAAATTTTAACATGTTTTGAGATGCCAATATAAAGAAAATAATGAGTTATCATCTACCATGAATACACCCGATGTTTCATTTTTAAACTATTATTCTGTTATTATATACTATTATTTTAACATCTTTAGAGTTGCTAAGATGTCAGTGAATTGAAGAAAAAAAAGTTTTTCACTGCAAATCTGGTAACCCTAAACTAAATGGACTGTAGTGCAAGAAACTACAGTTTGGTCACAAAAATAGTTAAATATATTCTGTTTTTTTCTCAAATTACTTTGTTTAGTGCCTACAGTAGGAGAACAGCAGGCAATCAACACATGCATGAATTCAATTAGTGAAGTGCGGCCCTGTTCCCCTGCTTTCATCCACAGCAATATGTAAGAATCTAACATATGCTATTAAAAACTGGAGCAATACTTCAATAGCTGCCATCTTTCAAGATACTTTCAGGATATTGTAAACATCTGGTTCACATACCATATATATATATAAGAGGCGAGTGCACTTGCAAACTGCATTGTGAACACAAATGAACTGGTCCTGAAAAAAATTAAAAAAGACAACAACAAAAAAAACCCTTAGCTCGCATCCAAACAAACTCGGTCCCTTTGCTCGCAGATAAGTGTGAACAGCAAGCACACCGATACATTATTTCAAACTAAACAAACCCGGTGTGAGTGCAGCATTAGTCAAGAAAACATTCTTGATTATCCATTTTTTTTATGATATCATTTTTTTTTTTTTTAAATAACCTACATTCACATTTTGTGAATAGAGCCCTGTGTAAATTAAACCAAATAAATGGCTGCTCTGAACTTCCAAGTATCTCATTAAATTGCAAAAATTAAATGTTACAGTAGTATGATAACGACGTTATAGTCAGCTTTCTCTTCATTTTGAGGGGTTGACATAAAAAAATATGTATACCTTTTGTAGTGTAATATGGTGATTTAATATACTCCTAATTTTAAATTTCCTAGCTCCACTTATTGGCAACTTTAAGTGTTTTCCACTGAGTAGATGTTGAAGTTATCATGTTCCATCGCTGATCTGCTGTAAAGAGGTTTCTGGGCAAATATGCTGAACAAACTTGCCTACATTTAATGGAGTACCCTCTGCAATGTGCTCATGACCACCCTGAATATACAAAGCTCTTATCTCAGTCTGGCTCAATTGTATTTCCCCAGGTAAAGGGTTATGTGACGATAGCTCAGACAGAGGGAGGCAAAGTGCTGTGTGGTGAAGGAGTGAGTTCCCTGGACCTCCCAGTCAAGAACCAGACTGGCTACTTCATGTTGCCCACGGTGATTACAGGGGTGGCGGATGAGTCGCGCTGCATGCAGGAGGAGATCTTTGGCCCTGTGACTTGTGTGGTCCCATTTGAGAATGAGGAGGAGGTCATCCAGAGGGCCAATAACGTCAAGTATGGTCTGGGAGCCACAGTGTGGTCGAGAGACGTGGGCCGAGTCCACCGCGTGGCCAAGAAACTGCAGGCTGGGATGGTGTGGACCAACTGCTGGCTAATCCGAGACCTCAGTCTGCCGTTCGGTGGCATGAAGTTTTCTGGGGTGGGCCGGGAAGGAGGCAAGGATTCCTTTGAGTTCTTTACTGAGGTCAAGACCATCACAATTAAACACTGACATTCATAATGAAGAAAATATGAATCCCCTGTAATTATGTTGATTTAGCTGGATAGAGAGCAATGACTATTAATGGGGTCTGCTGTAAAGAGGCTTCTGTTTGTTGTAGCAGTTTTTAAAGGCGTGGTCAAGTGATACTGGTTTCTTCCACTAGAAGAACATTGAATACTTGCCCATTATTCCTGCACCCCTGACTCACCTTAACTCGAAAGCTACTTTTATTTACTATTCTCCTGGGGTGGAGTGCACCAAGCAGGCGTAAGACTTTTTCAGGTCATAAAGGGGTCGTAACTGTACGCCTGCTAGGGGGTAGGTGAAGGCTGGCGTAGACAGTCAAATAACATAGGGGATAGCGGCAGACAGTTAAATATAAAAGCAAATCAGCTTTGAATATTGTAAAATAACATTTAGTTTAGCAAAAGCCAAAGATGGGTGGAATAGTACATTGGTTGGATGATTTAGAACAGGGGTTTTCAACAGGGGGTACGTGTACTTCTAAGGGTCATAGGGGTTACGCAGGACGACATGCACAAATAAAAATGAAAGTAAGAGAAAATAATGATCTTGATTTTTTTTAACGTTATTATGGTCTGTAAACCACGATGTATACTTATTTAATATTTGTTTAGCAGCTCAAAGTTAACCTCCTAATAATAATAATAATAATAATAAAAACAGGATCTATCGCGTCCACATTTTCCACTTGTACACATGCGCGATTTCGATTGCGTGGATTTCCACTCTGATAGGTGAAGCAGGCGTCTGGCGAGTGTGCCTGGAGAGTGCTCTGTGTTGCTCGTGATGTTTGCTGTTTTCAATTTGTATCAGTGAAGCAGTGTTTCTGCATTGTTTAGAAGTATAAATGCTCCGGTAAACATAAATAGTCATCACAATACTCATACTTTGGCGGTTTTTGTTTATTACCGCGGCTGGATTTTATTAACAGCAATAGCGGCTGGTTGAATATGTGTTCGGTGTTTGATACATTTCTTACTTGCAATAGAAAAACGAAGGAAAACACAAACGTCAGAAAGTGCAAAGCGACATAAAGTTATACAGAGTCCATTTGGATCATTTTTATTTAGTAACTATAGTTTTATCTTGAGGTTAATGTTTTTGATACTGTAAACATTTTAAACGGCACACAATTATGCTGAGGTGGGAAGTAAATAGTGACGTGATAAACATTTACAGTGCAGACGGGAGAAAAAAGAAATGTGTTAACCAGATTATTCTGCCTTGTATTGCAACTGTGGTACCATTCAGTGATCGAAAATTGTAAAGGGTACTTTAGCTGAAACCTCCTGACAGAAAGGGTACAGTTTCAAAAAGAAGGTTTAAAACCACTGATTTACAGTACCGATGTGCATGCTTCGAGAAAGAATCATATGGGACAGATTTAATCCATTGGATATGTTTGATCTTGAGCTCTATCGGCGCTATCGATTACCAAAATAAAACCGCCTTCGTTTTATAGATTAAATACGGGATGACCTTCAGTATATGAACCAAAGTAATGCTGCCGCCTTCTGACTAAATATTACTGTCGTTTTAATAGAATTAATTAATTGGCTATTTCCGTCATTATACACCAGGGGTGATTTTGCTTTGCTGCACTTGGCGTGGAATTAATTTTTAAGTCGGGTTTAAGTTGAAAGTAGTAACGACGGCGTAATTTACGCCTGCGTGGTGCACTCTGCCTCTGCGCTTTCCACTAGTCGTAGTACAGTTTCATTGCACTGATGATCCCCATGAGCAAACATGAAAAAAAAAAAAAAAGCCTGATCCTTTACAAACACACCACAGTATGGAAAACGAATTTAGGAAAGCATAGTCAAACATTAAGCATCCTCAAACATTAAGCCTAGAGAGTAAAGACCCACAAGTGATTTTTGCATCATTGTGAGGATAAAAGTTAGAAAGTTATAACAGGTGATGAATGTGAGGCTAATAATCAAATGAGTCTCCCTGTCTCACACTTAGTCTCACATTGATGACACAAAAAGGCCTTGAGACATGAATGAACTAAGGCTTCTTAATGAACTTTTGATCCAAATCAGAAAACAATTAACATGAATGAAATGTGGGTATGAGACTAAATCTCAAATCAGGTTAATATTACACCTTTACCAAATTAAAGCATGTCTATGGTTCAAATCTGTATGAAATACTGAATACCAATAAAGAATATTCAAAAGTCATAACATTTCTCTATCTATGAAACATGTGTTTTTATTATGTAAAACTAAGGGACCACTAAAAAAAAAAAAAAATCATGTATGCTTTTACAATGATATAGTGAAGTAAACTTTTAACAGCGGGGAGATACAATGCAGCAAATGACACCAGAATTATAATTACCATTCACCACAAATCCCATGATTCTCATTGGAAATACAGTATTAAAAATATATATCTATGATTTATTAGTTATCCAAGTGAACTGAAAACTAGACACAAAGAAACAACAGTCCACGAACCCATAGCATACAATTTCCCAGTTTTTACAGAGGTGTGAATGTGATGAAGCCGGTGTTCTAAGTAAGGTGCAGTGTTTATAACAGTCAAGAAAGACCAATTCAAACCAAATCTTTACTTAAAACAAATCACTGGCTTACCACAAGAGAATTGGGTCACTCATTAGTTTAAGGATCCATTTATAACAACGTAAAACATTTTGCAAACGAGAGAAAGCCAGTCAGCCCATCTGTGCTTCTCTGGTTCAAAACTTTGTCAAGTCGGGTCCCAGTGATTCAGCATTAACAACTAGTAACCCATTCCATACCCTCAGCACTGCAAAGGAGTGTCTCCTACCCTCTGTCCTAATTCTGGTACATCTCCAGCTGTCCTCTTACCTGTCCCTAATTTCTCTCCTGCGCGTAAAGCTTTGATTGGGGTTAACTTTGGTCAACTCCTTTTAAGATTAAAAAACAAATAAAATAAATAAAACACCTATAAGTGTGTCTCTTTTAAGAGTTCACCACAATACATTTGCACAGTAATTTTGCACTTTTCCCATGCTGTTCCAGGGGCTATACTATGTATTTAGCATAGTTAACCATTGTTTAACATGACAAAAGCTATGGGATTTTACTTTAACTTTTTTTTATACAATGCTTAGCTCTGCTTATGTTGCAATTTGTTATTAATAAATGTTGAATATTTTTTATAACATCCTTTAAAAGCATGTTATAAGAGTGTGCCTCATTAATATTAAAACTTAGAACTGACACATCTGAAAACTATGATTATATTAGAGATGTGAGATGAAATTCCCCTTAAATGATCATTTACTTGTTAATCCCTTTCCATAAAAGCAAATGCAACATACAAATAAAATAAAGCTCACAGAAGAAACTGTTTGATAACGCTTTGAATTAGTATCATCTGAACAAATGGTTTCACAGACCCCGATTAGCACTAAAGGTAACATTAGGTAGCTCAAACAGTAGTGCTAACCAGGGTCAAAGTGTCGAAATAATCTGCAGTTTTCCATGCCAATGACACTCAGAACAGTTAATTCCCTGCTTATTGTTAGTTATACTGTACAGATCCATTGCTTTGTAGCATATCATGTTCTAGGATGTGCTGTTCCTATTCTTGTAATGCTTCCGACATTGTTCTCAAAACAGTCTTCCAACCTGGACAATAACCTTGTTGTTACTGTGTGTTTTTCTGTAAACCATGTTGGCCAAACCTTGGCACTTGTGGTGGGCGTAAGGTTGTTGTGAGTTTCATTTAAGCATGGATTGGCCTCCACTTGTGCATACCACTTTCTCTCACCTAATCAAACAATCTGTGGCATCACGTCTGTGCCACCAACGTGAATACAGTAGTCTCCGTGTATAGGAACATCTCCTAAAATAACACTTCGGCTTAGGGAACAATGCTCTGCCTCAAGGAACTTCTCTTAAAAGAACACCTTTTTGGCACAGATAGCAATTAGTTGCTAACCGATTCAAAACTGATACAGAACTGTATTGCAACCTGATAACTCATCATCAAACTCAAATTCAAATGGTTTATTCAATCTGTTCAAAACTGACTTGTCATCGCGAGAGTAATCTAGAGCAGCTGCTGTATTTTCTTAACATGTGGGCTGTGTTAATAACCATTGTGTTAAAATTCATGCTTGTTTTGAGTAGTTCTCTTGTATTCATAAACCTGTTAGAGCATCTGCTGCATTTTTACAGTATGTAGGGAGCATTCTTCATTTAGTTTGTCAGTTTGTTTATTAAAGTTAGTTTATTATCATAGTTTATTAACATACGCTTGCCTATTGCTTTTCTCTTATTTTGTTTATTTCATATGTTGATGCTCGTGCGTCATGACATAAGTAATAAATAGATTTTTATTTGTTGATTTATATCATGATTGGCCTTGGCATATTGTATCTGGTGGTCAACTCTGTCTTATAGAACACTTTGGCTAAGAGTACACTTTGCTTGCTTCCCAAGGAGTGTTGTCTTATACCAGACTACTGTAATACTGCTGAAAATGTCATATCTGTGTTGTGATAACACAGGATATAGTATATACATCAACATGTTTGCTGATCTGTGTACACCTAGGAAAAGCTTTTAAAACTATCCACAAAAAAAGCCAAGAAAGTAAACTACTGTTATTATACAAGCTTTTTGTCTATAATAAAAAGGCTATGACGTGACTAAACAGCCTTTTCTTTACAATTTACAAACAAAAACTTTGTTCACAGAGTTTAGCTAATTGACTTACTAATTCCTCAGAAGCAAGAATATATGGTTGCAGACAAAAGTATTGGCACCCTACGTTTATTATACCATAATTCAAGGTAACAGATTAAGGACACGCATTTAGTAAACTTTAACCATTTAAAAAAAAAAAAAAAAAAACACAAAATACACAGCTTATAGTAATTTTACAAATAATCTTTATCAAACAACAAACAAACATATTTAATTTAAAGTATTCATTCATGACAAAAGTATTGGCACCCCTGCTTTCGTATTTTGAGTGTCCTCCTTTTGTTTTTATCATGATGTTTATGATAATTCTTAACCAGTGTGTTACATCTTGTTGGTGCAATTTGAGCCTGTTCTGTCTTGCATATTTCCTTCACCTCAGACAGATTTGATAAACAATGCTTGGCTACATTACCTGTAATTTTCTGTGGACGCCCAAGCGTTTCAGTTGAATTTGTTCTGTGGTACTTCTTGATTATTGCTCTGATTGTGTATTTTGGTATTCAAATTTCTTTGATACTGTTCTGTAGCCATTTCCTTTGTTGTAGTTTGCCATGAGTGATTTTCTAAAAAGGTGAATCCAACTTTTCTGTCTTGACCATCATCTGCTGTGTTGCCAAAACATTCTTCTTCAACAGTTGGAAACGCTAACTTCTTTTTCTGACTATTGACTTTATAATGCAGCTTAGTTACAAACAAATATTATTATTATTTTTTTTTATATAAAGATTGTTAAACTACCAGAAATAGTGTATTTTGGTCTTTTCTTGAATTATCTTATCTTAAGTGTAGGGTGCCAATACCTTCATTTGAGACTGTAAAATAAACTAATATATTCTAATTTTGAGGCTGTGGCTGTTTTTTTTGTACATGCGTTGTTGAATTGACATGAACTGTCATTGAAATCCAGTTCCATATTTAGTTAATTTTTAATATGCTCAGAAAAAGGTTATGTCCGGGCATGTGGATTGTACAATTTTGTGTTGACTTGCAAGACCTGAGTGCTTTCATAAATCTTGAACTGCCAAAAAGGTCAGAATTCAGGCATGCTGGTTTAAGCGTCAGAACTGAGTTATAGCCATGATAAAATCATATTCTGTTATTCTGTACGTGTACGGGAATTCCTAGTGGAAATGATTGTTTTGTTAGTCTGGCCTGGAAGATAAGCCTGGGTGTCACGTAGCTCCTATTAGCGTGATCCACCCAAGACATGGTCTGGAACATTGCTTTGGTGTCTTGGTGCCAGGAGGATCAGCCTAAAAAGAATCTGTCTTACTTTTTGGGGCTCACTTCATGAGATCCTAACACCCCTCCACCGCAGCCCCCTTGTAGCCGTTTCGACCCGCGCATGACACTGCGAAAACGTACGTTATGGTTGTAGCCTCTTTACAGTGCGAATAAGATGCAGACTTGTCCTGCAAAAAACTCTTACGCAAAAACTAGCTACCCTTTATTTTCATTTACATATTTATTTCATTTTAATTACACGTTTTGAAACCTTTGTAGTGGAAATCTACACGAAGAAAGCTCTTTTATATGTCAAAGGATCAAGTCATCACCCCCCCACCCCCACCACCTTCCAAAAAAAAAAATACTGATTTTTGTATTTTCCAAAATTGACAGGAATGGTAATATATACTGTGATATACTGCAATAAATAAACAATGATACCAAACTGCTTTCAGTACATTTTTTGTTCTTAAGTTATACCCTTACAAAATATACTGCAAGAGGTTTATTGCAGGATAAGGTATAATTTATGATAGAGTAACTTACTGCATTACAGTATTATTATGGGTATTTTGCAGTTGTCGTACGTGCAAAATTACTGAAGTATTATTGGTGGTGTGTTTTTTGTAAGGAGTGTTAAAAGAGCCTGTAATTATGTCAAAAAGTGAAACTTTTTTATAAGTGCTGTAGTTCTATCTGTATGGTGGTTTATTCTGTGCCGATTTCAGAGGTAACCATCATTAACCACTTGCAAAGGACTTTGACTAGTTGAAATCAATACAAAAAAAGCCTACAAGATATGTCTATTATCTTTACAGGCCCTTCCTGTTTGATAGCAGGCTTGCTATTCTTTTCTTAACTAAACTTTCATTGTAGTTCAAGCTAAATTGAACTCTTGGCAAAAGATAACTAATGACTTCTAATCATGTTTTACAGGAGCATCTTCCCGTATATCCTTGAACCACTATCACTGTATTGTCAGACTGATCCAGTCATCTTCCTCTTGATGATAAATAGTTGCAAACTATCTGCCTACTCAGCTTGTGGAGATAAAAACCATGATACACAAAGTCAGAATGCTTTTATGAGTAAGAACACAACACTATTATTATCCAGAAAATGTAAGATACATGACAACAGCATTATTTGTGAAATAAATCTAAATCATTAATAGAACAGCTGTGGCCTAGCAGCCTTTCACCTTTCACTTAGCCTCGAAAGGAGCGGCCCTCATCAAAAAGAACCACCCTCCTCATGGAAACGGAAACAGAAAAGAGGCGGAGGGGCAGAGGAAGAGAGATCAAGATTGAAAAAGCTATTGTAATGTCGCTTTTAAGCTATTGGAGCAGAAGAGCGGACTTCTCTTCGAAGTAAATTCTTTCTGGATTTGAGTTCAATCAAGCCTGGTGGTTACCCTTAACCTATTGAAAAGTCTAAATATTTCAATTAGATGAACTGTCAGTAGGGCTTTTGACTATAGGTTATAACTAATAAAACACAGGTAAAACAACCATGAATAAAAACCAGTGAAAGAACCATGTTCATGGTGCTGTTTACTGTATTTGCTGCAAGAGGTAGAGAGCTCACTGTGATTCCCATGTGTCCTGCTATTAGATTTGAGCAGTTCTCAGGATGCCTCACACATCGAAATCCCAGCAGAGTATTTTGGGCAATACCAGAATGGACCAGTAAATTGAGATTTTGGGCTGCATAAAAAAAAAAAAAAATCGAAACACAAAACTGTACAAAAGCCTGACAATGTCTAAAAATAAACTTTAAGAAATGGGAAAAATAAAAACTGGAAAGCAGAAGTCATAACTATACTTAGTTAGCAGAGTGAAGTTTAAGGTGTATTTTCTACCCTTGTGACCTTTTTGAGCAGAATTGTAAGGTTTTATAAAACATCCAAGCCTTATTGACATCAATTCTTTCTTGTTTTGGCTACAAAATTACAAAAGAATATGATTTTTGGGGTAAGATCCTTTTTTAAAAGGGATCAAACAAACTATTAAAGGCAACCTTTGGGGTCCCTAAAGTTTTCTACTTCCGAACCATTACGGTAAATGTTTTCTGTTTAATTCCAATAAAGTTCCAACTTTTCAAAGAAGCAAAAGCTTTAATAATAGTAATGTGTCCCTTTCTCTCAACCCTAACCCGTACTTCCTTGAGCATGTCACCCACTGTAGCATGCAGTGCCAGTGCCCCCTGATATTAAAGTGCCTGCTACCGAGCGGATGTTGAACAGATTTTTACTCATACACAGGGCTTTATTAGCGTTAGGGTTAGTGTTAGATTCAGCTGATAGTTCCTGTAATGAGTAAACCACGTATCTGTACTGCACTTATTCAGTGTGCCAGGGCCTTGAGCAATCTCATTTTGGCATGAGCATGATACGCCCACGCTAGAACAGAAGTCTCTTATTATTGTCGATTGCTGTTCCACTTTCCTTCCTGCTTCGACATATGAGACTTGACCTTGCCAATATATGCCTGGGATCCTAAATTGAGATTTTGTTTTCATTATTATTCTAATGAGCTTGAAAATCTGCTGTTAAACTACAGTAAACAAGAGTGTTACATCGGAAAACCACCATTTGTTTAATTGCTATATAACTGCTTGACAAATTAAAGTACTAGTAGCTAGCAAACTAGTTCCATGCTTGTCCTCTGCCATGCAAGTCTCACTTATTTTAGCAAACATGTATTTTCATTTTAAAATATGTTATGTGGTACATATTTAAGTTAAATACATCTCTGTCATGCTTTTAGACTCTTGCGCTCCTTTTAGCCAGTAACATGCTATGACCCAGTGCTGGGGTGAAATGACAGACTTTTTGGAAAGCAAGGTAAGACCACTGAGAATGTTCTTTAACCTAGTGTAGTACCAGATGTCTGTTTAAAATTAAAATACATGTTTGCTGTACAGTATGTAGTTAATAGAAGTGCAAAATGGTCTACCGGAAGCCATAATAGTAGTACAGCATTTCATATTGGATTTCAAAATGTCACGTTTTTCAATTTCTGTCAGTTTTGCATTTATATGGAAAACTACAAAACAATATGTAATTCAATATGTTAACGTAACATTATTCAGCAGGTTTCATTCAACTTTGTGAAGCAAAATTAGTTCATTCTATAGGGTGATGCAAAAGCTTTGGCTATAGGTGTATGCATACTAAAGCAAGTTATTAATGGCAACAAAGGCAATGACAAAAACACAAGGGGGTGCTATTGTAACACCAAACTTATCATCACATGCATCACTTATTACAGACCTGTCTGCTAAGTTTAATTCAGTAAAGCTCCATACAGGGTGGCTCAGGGCAGTGGCAGCGAAAAATGGTGCCATTTACATTTCAGTTAATGTAGTTTAATTTCAGTCCAGCCAGTAACTACATTATGTAGGCATGACTGTCTCCAGGTCTTTTATGAAAAAACTAACACAATTAGCATTTATTGCAGGGCGTGATCATTAATCTAAACATAACTGGAGTTTGAGAGATAATCAGAAGAGGGTGCACATATTTGTGAAACGTCGTCCACAAACTGCTTTCCTAGCCATGCATGTGCAGGCACTTACAGATGCTGATAATGTTTCCTTAAGTGCTTTGCCTCCTTTATCTCTTCCATAATTTCCAAATGCTCATTCGGAATTCTAAAGCATCTTAGAGTTTTACCTTTACCTCTTTTACACTACAGGGGGCAGTCTCGTACTGGCCTCAATACTTTTTATAGGCACAGATTCTATACAATGAAAACTATATACAATATTAGACTATAGACAGCTACTGTAAATCAAGACAAGACAGTACACTTATTGGACAGATTGTAAGTAGAGACAGGTAACTCTGTTTTTCGAGAAAGCTGATAAGATTCTGTGGAGATAAAAGGTCTAATTACAAAAAACAATAATAATAAATGATTAAAAGTTTGGTGGTTACCTTGCCTCTAATTCCCCCATATCCCAACCAGGTTTAAAACACATTAACATGGATTAATAACAATTAAAGAAGTCATAATTACAGCTTTAAAATCCACCTTTATATTTTGATTCTTTTGTTTTTTTATATATCTTTAATTAGGGATATGCAGATTTTTAAAATACAACTGAAAGATTGCTGCTGCTTCCTAGTACCTAATCACATCTTGTGTTGTTGTTAAAACTCACTCCACCTAAACCATGCAACCTACAGCAAAGGTACCAGGATGCATTACTACCTGATAATATTCTTAGTTCAATAAAAGAGTGACCAGTAAGAGTAAATATAGCTAACAAGAGTAAAGAGAATGTATTTCAAAACATTGGTTAGCACTTCTTTAAAGTATATTGCAATCTCTTACATTACAGACTCTAAAATAACCTATAAAGTAATTAATATAAGCTGTCAAAAAGCAGGAAATAGAATAACCCCAGATGCTGTCTGGGTTTTAAGTTACAAATAGGCCTTCAATGACCTCTTAAGACTAGTGCAACTATCAAACCCTGTTGAGAAGTCTGCTGAAATAACCACAAGGTCTAGCACTTACATAAGCAGTCTAGTACTCCATCAGTCTAGTACTCCAACTAGTACAAACGAAGACCACACTCCTTCTCCCACATATGCAAAAGACTGGAAACCTGAAGCTACTGTGATAGCTTAAGTTGAGCCTGTTCATTACATTTATGCTGTTGCTCTTTTATAAAGATAGATGGGTCATCTGGTAGGTGATGTAAAGACCTATTTGCGTCTATAATTGTAACACAAGGAAGGTTCTTACGTAACTGTTTGAGTAAATACTACTTTTTTTGCAGTTGTCCTACGTTCAAAATTACTGAAGTGTTATTAGTGGTGTGTGAATTATTATTATTCACTTGAAGGGTTAAACAGACAAAAATATCTAAAGGCAAAGTATAACATTGGCAGACAGCTTCTCTATGTAACAGGAAATTTCTGACTCTTTAGCCTGGTCATGTGTTTGTAATACGAGACCATTTGTGTCAGCAGTACCCAGCACTGTCAGCAAACTCTGTGAAGCAGAGAGGGACTGATGACAACGTTGGCTTCTAAACTACAATTGTGTTACTTTCAAATTACTGTAAAGTTGGCCTTGTTCATATACATATGCAATGGGTGACATAATGCACCACTCAGCAGGTGCAAGATGAAACAGAACTTAACCAAATCCCCACATGTGGGTACTGTGCTTCCTGAGTGCCGACCATGGAATGAAACAATAAACTTAGGATTTAGATAAAATAATGTCTTCGACATTTTTTTTTTTTTTATTTAACATTTATGAATAAAGAACCATGTTGGGATACAAAAATAGTATATTGTTGATAAAGCTAGGCAATTGTAACCAGGTTCTCTTTAGTTTAGGATATTGCAGTGAATTGTGCATATATTATTGTTTTGTTTTGTTTTTTGTTTTATTTATTTCTCCATCTGTTCTTTGCAAGTATCTTTTCTGGTACTATTTACAAAAGGTTATAGTAGGTCCTTTTAATATTTGACAAAAAAAGACATCAGCCACATATTGTCTAATGTGTTCAGTTGGATGTTTTGTAAAAACATCCCTGTAATACCTAACAAGTAATCATAAGCTTACACAGTTTTTGGCTTTAGAAGTCAACAACTGATTCCATGATTGACCTCACTCTCATTGATTTATGTCCTATCTCTTGAAAATAACCCACTTCACAAACTAAACTGTCACAGGATAGTGCTGTGGTCCAAGATGTTCCTGGCAGGAATTAGAGACTCAGAGACAGAAGCTGCAATAAGCACTGTTGTGCACGTTTATTAACAAAATAAGCAAAACAAACACAGGAATCAATCAACTGACACAGGGGCCAAAAGAAATGTTTCACAACAAACAAAACAGGCTGGGCATTCACTTTCACTATACTGTTTTCAATCCCAGGTACAGGTACCTAACCCTCTCCCCAGACAAAGGCTATTTACGCCATTTTATACAGGTGGCCATTCTCCTATTAGCACTCAATTACCTAATTGGGGAATGGCCACACTTGTGATTGTTGGCAGGGACAGAATTAACCCCATCCCTGCCAGCCTTACATTCCAACATACAGTTACACAAGCAGGGCTGTTTATGAACAAGTGTGGAATCAACAATTAATTAGTTAAGGAGCCAGTTAGTGATAACTATGCCTGTTGCTTTTACAATGTGCACAGTTTTTTTTAAATAGAACATTATAAACAATGACCACTGTATTTTTGCATGGTATTTTTTATACCTAATTTTTCTTTACAATGCTTACCTATTCTTTACCATGCTTTTACTATGCTGCAGAAATTAGTGACCAGATACTCCCTATTATAGTGAGTGAGCAGTACAAGTACCGCTGTTCTGTGTCTCTTGTGCAATTACTTTTATTAATTCCTGGGAACATACATACTTATGTATCAGATCATTATGGGTTAAAGCAACCTTATATGGGACAAATACATCTATAAATGACATTGCTTTAAGACTCTGATTGAATTAAATACACACTCCACAGGAAATCAAGCACAGAGAGTTTGTGCACAAGAATCAAGTTTCTCTTATGACTTTTCCTGACCAAGCAGAGTTTTTCCATGCCATATCAATGTAGTCTGTTGTAGTTGTTATATAAGACCTTTCATTGCCACATTGGCTTTACAAAAAGACATTTAAGAAGAATTGAACACTTTTCAACTAGAATGTGATTTCAGAGGCCTATACAAACTGCTGGTGGGTGGAAAAGATATATAGGAAAATGGATGTGTTTTCCTGAAGCAGTTGTTTTCAGGGAACACCACTTTGAACCAGTTTTCTCTGGTTGTGCTACAGTTTTTCAATAGCACCATGGCCCCAGTAAAAAATAAAACATTTCCACTGACAGACACACAATGACACAGGGCTCTACTGAAACACATGCTACTCAAAGAAACAGTAACCACTGTTCAAGTGCTTCAAAATGCCATCTGTATGCAAAACAATTGGTGCCATTTCTTTGTTTATTTATTTATTTGTATTTTATTGTTTTGAAACATGTAACTCTGCAGTCCTCAATTCTTAATTATGTAGAAAGCAATAGTTATTTTAATGAACATTTGAAAACTGATCATTTAGAAATAGAGTAATTGAATCTGTAATTTACATAATATTTAAACTAAAGCTTCCTGTTGACCTATAACACAATTCAATTGTAGTGGGGTTCACTGATGAAAAAACAACAACAATTTTTAACACTAGACTCTAGTATTACTTTTCTTTGCTTTTTTTTATGCTTTGTTCTAATTGTCTGTAGTTGTAGTAATCTAATATACAGTATTTGCAGGGCCGTACCAAGGTGGGTGCGAGCAGTGCGGCTGCACAGGACACCGACCTGAGGGGGCGCAGATTGATTGGCTGATGAATAATAAGTAAAACAAATGTGTGCAATAACGACTCAAAACAAAAATTACGAAATGAAAGCGCTTTATTATTTTATTATTACATGAGGAGGGCGCAGATTGGCTGATGAATAATAAGGCCAAATAAAAAAAAGTGGTTCTGCTGTGTTGATACCAAGCTTTTAGTATTTTGTGGGTTGAATATCCTCCACTTTTAAATAACCATGGTCTAATCCTAAACATTTTTAAAACAGACATTTAGTTTATGTAAGATAGCTTTTTTGGGGGGAGGGGGGGGGGGCAGTTAGGAGTGAATAGTCAGATTGTTTTCCAAATGGTTTCATGTGGGTACATCCGGCATTAACATTTTTGAAAATCCAGTATTGCACCGAATATAGACTTGCAGCCAAATATTTCTCAAGAACAGGCAAGGATAGGCCTCCTAGTTTAGAGAGTGAGAGTCTGCTTTTCTTTATTCTGGGCTGGGAACCATCTAGAGAAAGAGAGAGAGATTGATAGAATTTTCAAGTTCAGTATCTTCTACTATTAATTCTGATTATTATGCAGATTACTGGTAATCTAAAACTTCCCATAATCAATCTTCACATAATATAATTCTTTACAAGCAAATAAACATTTTCCCATCCAAATAACGTTTTCATTCAGGTAGGTCATTTATTTGCAAGTTCCCTACAATCCAACGTACTTTCAGAAAGCTGAAATTGATTAAAAATGATCTCTGAACCTCCATGGTCCAAGCACGCTTGTCCAATCTAGCCATTATATCCATTGAATTTGCACTGGCCAACTCTCTGAACTAGGACCATGTGACTTTGCATCACTGAAGGCAAGAAAAGTACATTTGTAGGCTGTAGGTTTCATTTCCATTGATGCATTCCACTGGACATTTTACAAAGATTTTGAACCCTTTATTAATTAATTTATTTTTTATTCACTGACTGCATGTTCCGGGGCGGTATTTCACACAGGGCGTCCTCAGTGATCGGTACGGCTCTGAGTATTGGTTCACTCCATAAAGTGAGGTTGTGTTCTAAAATCATGTTAAAGCTTCTGCATCTGCATGAAGAGAGGTTAATTACTAAAAATTTCTGAATTGCTTTTGTGCGTGCCGTGTGACTGCAATAACAAGTCTCATTAAGTATAATTAAAAGAAGCTTAGCTGAAGGCAACATGTTTAATTGCTGTCCTGTACACATGCTAATGTTCTAAGCATTTCTTCACCAACGCTCTGCTCTGCTCTGCTGTCGTGTTCCACAGCAGCATTTAGTCGAGAATGCCACACCTTATTAGTGTCTGACTTGTCTCTGTGGTGGGTACAATGGAGAGAATTAATTGAGAGGTGCAGTGTAGAGGCATAACACAGTGGGTGTAGGGTTTGGTGGGTGTAGAGCTATCATGGGCAGGCAGGACAGAACAGGTATCTTTAATATTGAATATGTTCCTTTTGTTGCTGGGTTTTACCTAATGTCAATTATTGCAATATAGCACTGCTTTTTATTTGGCAGTGATAGCTGGAACAGTAGCAGAAAAAAAAAATGAGTGGCTCAATTAAAAAAAAGATTTTGTCCTTTAGCTGCAAAGGATACAGGTCTGAAGCACAGTACCCACATGTGGGGATTTGGTTAAGTTCTGTTCCACCTAACACCTGCTGAGTGGTCAACTGTGTCACCCATTGTATATGTATATGAACAAGGTCAACTTTTCCTCTTTGGAAATACGAAAACCCCATATGTTCATTTTGTGTTTGATGCCTACAAAACGTAAGTGGTGTTGTCTGCTCATTTTCTGAGCATTTGTGTCAGCACAAGCTCAGAGAATTCAGAAGGACAGAGAGTGAAAGAGAACACAAGCTAATGTCTTGGGCATTCTAGAGAGTTGTATAAACAATTAGGGAGTGAAGAAAGCAGAAAAATCCCCTTTTTTACTTGGTGCAGATGTAAGTCACTCTTGTAGTTTGTCACATAAAGAAAGCCACTTATCCAATTTTGATGAAAATTGGCAAAGACATTATCAGCTTGTTTATTATCAGAATTTGGGGATACTCTATACAGAGTAATTTTCTGTATATTTAGATTTCACTTAAATCTTCTTATGTACGTACTGTGTCGCTGTATAGTACAGTATGTGGTCCCATTAGACACATTTATCCGCAGCTATCTCTTCAGAAGTATCAGAACCTAACTGTGCTACAATTTAGTGTATTCGAATTAAACATGTATAAAGTAACGGGTTCTTTGAGAAAGAGCAACTCACGAGTTGCCTGAGGCATTGGAAACGCAATACATTAGCTGGGGCCAATCACACGGATTGTTACCCTGGCTGCAGTAGTTAGACGTCTCACGGACTCATTATAAGCAGTGAGGTTGCAGTTTGAGTTACAGCAGCCTGAACTGTTACACTGTAACCACTTTTGATCTGCCAATATTCCTGTAACCCAGTACTTAATAACCAACTGTTCACCCACTACCCTCTCCCGTAGCCTAATATGCCAAGGGACGGATTTACTGAACTTTGCACCATGTTCTCCACAATAACATTTCTGGCAGGGGCACATTTACTGCCAAAATAGATCTTCCAGTTGCAGACTATCATCTGTTCAAACATTGACATTATAGTGCTTAATAAATGACTTGCTGATGTAAAAAGAGAACCCCCTCATGAATAGGAGGAAGTAGATGGTTGTAAAAGTATTGTATTTAGGACTTACAGCACTTTCAACCCTAGTGTGTAAAAGGAAGTCTCTATGCCAAAATTGGGGCCACCTTTGTTTTAAGGATTTTCTTATGAACTTACCAGCATAGTACTACAAACTATAAACTACAAAATTAGTAAATACAGTAACTTAAGCCCCTTTCACACTGGCAGTCCTACTCGGGTCCAGACCCGGGTCCTGGCTAACCCGGTCACAGTCCCGCGTAGTGTGAAACCACGTACCTGGGTCGGACCTCAAGGAATGTTTCTGTTTATTGAGCCAGATTGCAGCAGGGATGCAGAAACATTTGCTCTAATTAAAAATGTGGACGACGGTTCAATCCAGAGAAGCTTGGATGGAAGCGTCAGTTACAAGCTGCAAAGCAGTATGAAATTGCGTACCCGACCCGCATGACACCGGGTCCTGCCTGGGTAGGTTCTGACCCGGGTAGATCATGCCATTGTGAAAGGGGCTTTAGATAGTGTCAGTAAGACTATTATGGTATGCTAACAGAAATACAATACATATTCAGAATACAACAGAAACCAATGATTTCTTAGGAAGAACAGATCTTGATTACTTCTGTTGTTAGTTTTTTTTTTTTTTGTAAAAGCAGACTTTAAAAAAAACTGACATAAAGCTTTGTAAATAGTTCTGTCTGTTATGCGTTCCAGATTAACGAGTTAGTTGGTTATGTTAAATGGAAAAAATTTGATGCAGTGCCACTAAACTACATTTGGAATGACAAAAGGTCCATACCACAAACTGGAAACAGCTTTGTGAGAGCCTGGTCAAGGGTGACAGTGACAAAGGAAGCCCACAGATAGCGTTTATTTTTCTACAATACAGTGTTTCAAAATGCCTCTGCATCATCTGTATGTGCCATGGGTGACAATGGCAAACTGAAATACAGTGCATCTATTTTACGGCTCATGCACAGCAATTCAGGAATGTAATAACTGCCCTGCTTTACACAAGAGCTCCTTGTGGTTAAAACAATTCCTACTATATAAAAAAGGCACATGTCATGTTCAAGAAAGGTAACGCATTGAAAACAATAGAGACTGATCATATGGTTTAAAACAAGGATAGGCTTAGACTATGAGCATGTAAGACCAAGTCTGTTGACTAGCAGATTATTGATATTGATTTGCAAAAAAGGCAAGTTATATTATAGACCTCAAGGGTGGGCTCAACTGATCATGTACCCCGAGATGGCTATAAGATGTCTCAAACCTAACTAGATGCACTTTTAAAAAGAAGTGGGAGTATGTAGACATTAATTACAATACCATCAGTAAATACAGTTAAAATAGTATCTAACATTAGTAATAACTACATTAATCTGACTAGCCCTCAAACAAATTGTAGACATTTTGTTTGCAATCTTCGGACGCATACTGCCACAGCAAAAATGATGTTAAAATTAAACTTTAAGGAAGATCAAGACAAATAAAGACGTCACTCGTAACCAATCACAACACAGCAGAGCCAAAAAAAAAGTAATTCAGACACAATCGAGGGTCTGTGAACATTTGTAAGTGCATGGAGGGTCAGTGTAAATGTCACTGGCCTTCACCTCTGTGATCTGGTCTAAATCCAGCCAGGAGACTGCTGCTGTTTTCACACTGTACTGCACTCTTGGGTCACATTAGGAGACTGTTAAAGGATTTTTTTTTTTTATCCAGAAGCCACTTGAAAAGACTTTACTTGAGACCAAAGACATAACAAGTGGTCTCAGGGGAGGGATGGAGGGGATGTTGAAACTCAAGGTATGCCACATAAACAAGAGAGATGGGAAGATGTTAGGGAAGTGTTCATTTTTTAACTCTTGGGTCCAGTGGATGCCAGGATGTAAAGTAACACAGGCAAACTACATTTGAAAGGGCTTAATATGGGTCTTCCCTTTTGTGAATTTAATATGCCGGTCTACAGTGGAATGCTTCTTGTACGACAACCAAAAGCATACCAGAAAACATTTCCAGTTTCCTCATAGAGATCTCCAATCTGAATATTTTGTGGTCCTCTCCTACTTTATATGACTCATCGGAAGGAGAAAGCTGTAGAAACGAAAACCTTTTATTTTCTGACTCTGAACACTTTCAGCTACTTTGCAGTGTAGGAATGCACTCACAAGATAAATGCCTATCCCAGAAGTTAACTTTTAATTTAGTAGAAAGGATTCAGGGCAAAGCAGGGTTTGTTTAGCTGAACACAAAACTCTGGGGCGATCGATAATTTGTAGATCTGAAGATTACATTGTACAGCTAAGGAATATGCTGTACAATTGGTCATGTGGTTTGTTAAAATGAGCCGAGGGTTGTGGAGCATGAAATTAGAGTGCTACGGATGGTTCTGAGAAGAGAAGGTGGGGATGCAATCCAATGTGACCTAGCGCTGAGCTATTTCACTTTTTCATGTACAGAATCCAAGAAGAGTGTTATATTAATGACAGCTATAGCTGATATTAGATTTTATTATTATTTATTTACAATCTTTAATACTTTTATATGAGAAGTCTACAAACTGTTTTTTTCTTTTTTCACAGTCTAGTTTTTCGGATACGTGACAGTACAGTGCTGCCAAGCTCTTGGCAAATACAGTCCTCTTTTATGCTTTACAGGGGGATAGTCCTGTCCTATTTTTGGATTGTCTACTGGCTGACACACTACCTGTTACTCCCAGTTTTGCAGCTAACCACACTGCCTGAATGAGATTTCCTGTTACAAAAACCTGAAGGCGTCCTCATGGTCATCTGCCTATCAAACATGCAGTACCTCCTATAAAACATGTCCATTCACCAAAACAATTGTTTTGAAATGTCCATATAATAACAACGACAGCACCAGCTAACCACGACCCATAGGCCTATATTAAGTATATCTAAACGAAAATTAACTTTGCAAAATTCCATTGTATTTACCCGGAAGTTTATTTTTAGTTACCAAGAATAACTTACACTTTTAAAGCAGTACATTTAATCCTTTACCACTTTAAGGCTGGTGGTTTAAGAGTCAGGGCTGGGACTAGGCTTGAATAAGGGGTTACAAAAATATTTAATAGTACTTGCTGCGACGAGGCCCATATGAAAATATGTTTGTTTAGCCATTTATCAAGTAATGGTAACTCAACTTACAGAACGCTCCTTTCAGATGTTTCAATGCTTCACTTCTGCCTCATCTCTGCATTCTACTTGAAGAGGTCACATGAGGATCACAGAGAGATTTAAAACGCGCGCGTCATTGTAAAAGGAGTGCACTGAGAACGAGAGCCAAAGTATGAGAGCTCTGGGAGTTTGAGTTATTGTAAAAGTTCCAGAAGCAATCTAGCTCCTCATTAGCTTTTCTAATAACAGGTTTTTAATCTCTCTCCATTCCTTCACGTAACCTCTTGAAGTATAAAGCGGGTACAGCATTGAAATATCTTGAGGGAACAATCTGTAAATGTACTTCTGTGACAGGATTGAAAGGAGTCCCTGTCGTAATTCGCCCTCCCGACCACCGGCAGCGCTGTGTAGGGTTGACCGTGATTGGGTTAGGAGGCTGAACTCTGACCATACAGGAAGTTCCGGGTCAGACGGCCATCTTGGACCAAGGTGGAACCATGCGGCCGTCAGGTCCCATCATTGCAATCAGCTGTGCTGTTC
This sequence comes from Acipenser ruthenus, assembly GCF_902713425.1. Classification (NCBI taxonomy): domain Eukaryota; kingdom Metazoa; phylum Chordata; class Actinopteri; order Acipenseriformes; family Acipenseridae; genus Acipenser; species Acipenser ruthenus. The sequence continues at coordinate 39,125,876 of NC_081193.1, read as the reverse complement.
TCGTTGATTGGCTGACGTGAGGCAGCATGCTGATTGCAGGGGTGGGACTTGGCAGTATTTAAGCAGTATGGTTTTGCCATTTGGCTCTCTGTCCTGAACTGAAAACACGCGTTGTGCTTTGTTGTTTTGTTTTTATCAAACTGCTGTAATTCACAGAAGCTTGAAACTTTGGTGGATTGCCGCAGTGAAGAAAGCCCAGGACAAGCCAGTAATCTGTGGAAGGGAGCCAAGAGGCGGTGAGAGGAAACCCACTGCAGTAGCACGGAGAAACCCAGTGCTTCCTTTATTGTTGTTTTGTAACGAGACATTTTTGTTTATTCTTTTTATTTGAAACCTGAGTTTACCATTGCTGGTATTCCAGGTGGTTTTCATGTTTATTTTCTGCAATGCTGGACTGTTCTATTTTTGTTTGTTAAAATAAAATCCTGCCTGTTACCATTGATGGTACAGGGCTCCAAGGACTAAACGACACTTCCAGCTCCTGTGTTCTGTCATTTCTGGTCCTTCCCTAAAGCTCCACCCACTACCCTCCCACAACTTCATTCATAGTGCATAAAAAATGTCATAAAAAATCTAATACATGTTTACCGCAGTGTTTGTCTTTTATATAGTGAAATGTAAGATCTTTTAAATGATAAATACAGTTGTTTATTTCTCATATCAGTACTTTTAATTGTTTGCTAAATGTTATTCCTCAGAGTTTGCCAGCTTTGTGATCCATGGAAACCTTTGGTAGTTCCTGAAATATCCCCAAAATAATACTACACTCAAACTATGAATCTGCAGTTCAACAAAAACACAGTATATCTACAAACAACCATTGTTAAAGGTTTTAAAAAAGCAATGTTTCTAAATACAGTAAGTAATGATCCTGATATTGGTATAGTTTGTAAAACAACACATATCCGTATGGAAACTTACCTTGGAAACTTAAATATTGTTATTGGTAATTGTATTAAAAAAAATAAAAAGATGACAAAAAATAAACAACAAAGGACAAAATAGAAATTTTTGCACAACGTCTGAGTGTTACCACAGAGTCTTTTTTTTAAGCTTTTCTGTGGGCCCAAGTGGAAAAATACAACACAACAGGCCTTTTCAACTCAAACACTGCCTTGCTTGTCTACGAGGTCACTCTAGCACGCAAGGCCTTTGTAGCTACGATTATGACACTATGGTTTGAATCAATACAGTAAACAATATTATTTACAAAAAACTGCTTCAAGGTAATGTGATGAAAGGTTGACGGCCCTTGCTTGGGTTAACATAGGAGTAGAAATTACCCATTGATTTGTTATTATGACATACTACATTTTTGGTAACTGTCTCTCTAAATTTATTTTTTTCATAAAAATTGTTTGAAGGTTTACTTTAAAACATACCTGAAGCACCTCCTTTAATTCCATTCAACTGCAAAGTCAATTAAAAAAGGTAACATGCATTTTTAACTTGTATATTAATAATAAAACAGCAATTAAAAGAGTTCTACTTGTACAGTTTTTACTCCTACCAATATTACCCACATACATGGGCATTCACCATCCTCTAAACCTATATTACCGTATTACTTCAAATTAACACTGCCCTCGAATTAATGCCTCACTCAGATATCAGCTTTTTAATAGAGGCTGCCCTCAAATAAACGCCGCTCTCAATAAAGAAACGTAAAGGTATTTCTTTTACCCCTGCTCAAAAAATAAAGAAAGAAACGCACAACTCTGCCTATGTACATGACACCCCCGAAGAGACTGCAACCTCAATCCAGCATGTAATACAAACTAATGTACACCCACCTTAGTAAGCAAATGTTATTTTATAGTACAGTCCCGACAGACAACCCAAGATGAACTACTTACAGCACAGCAGTCCTTCACGTCCCTTTTTTTCCAGCAGAGTTCAGTGCCAACACAGCAGGGGATAAAACAAGGGCTGTCTGTTTACCACGTTGTCAGCTTGGATGGGGAAAACATAAACTCAGAGGAACTTAGAGCTTTGCCGGTCACTCTAAGCACTATCCGAAAGCTGGCTCAAGATATCTTCTTGTAGGGGGTTTAGTTTTGTTTTTTATACAATTGGAATTTTACTCAGTCCTGTACAATTATATATATATATATATATATATATATATATATATATATATGCCTAGTATCTATGAGAAGATTTAGTTTTGGTTTCTCTTAGAGAAATTACAAACAAGCAGGTAAATTACAGTGAGAAAAAAAATAGAGTAGGATATATTTTAGTTTTAACAGATATAAAACCAATATTCAGATGTAATATTTTTCGTTAAGAAAAACAACTGCATCACACTCAACTACCGTTCTCTCTCCTCTTCTTGTACTGCCCCATAGCAACCAATACACACTCCTGATTCGCTGGTAGAGTACTCCCCTGACCTCCCAACTCCCACCTAATAGGCTCTTGTTAACTGTCAGTAAATGTACTGTATTCAAGCCCCAAAAACACACAAGAGTATATTGCTGCAGATTGGAGCCTCTCATGGCGCCGCTTCTAAAATGCCTTAAATCATTTAATAAAATATTGCAGCGTTTGTATTATTAACAGTATTATTAATAAAGGCCGCCCTCGTTTAAGGGCCGCAGTCATTTGATCAATTTAAAATAAACGCCGCGGTGCCAAATTGAAGTAATACGGTATTTTCCACTCATTCCTCAGACCAAGTATAAACAGGTACAGGCCTTTACCAAATGCCGTTGATGGCAATGAAAATGCAATGGTTTGGAACAACCGTAGCACAACGGTATGTTATCAGTGATTAGCTGGAAGAAACCAAATGGGAAAGACACACAATACACACAATCAGCTTTAATAGCTGAGAGCTATTATGCATACAAAAATAGAACTGTGCTCAGCCTTTCCATGGAACTACAGTTGATTTCCATTACACTTCAAACCAGCTCCTTTTGAGTCACACCGGATGAGGGACAGACATTATAAGGACACTAGCTGGCACTAGCACAATAGCTGCAGCAGCACTGTCTCAATTAACATCTGCCTTGGGGATGTGTTTTTAGATGTCCTTCCTGTGCAAACAGAAACAGGTTCAATAAAATTTCATATTAAGACTGTAAACTTTATAGATCAGAATCTCAGTTGAATGTGGGGTGAATATCTATGAACTGTGACTGTAAGTTTTGAAATGAAAATTAAGTATGGTTATGGATGACTTAATATAGTCTGATATTTCTACTGCTAGGTCTTATATAAGACTGGGATCATCAGTTGTTTCATGAAAGTCAAGTACACTACTACTTCCCTAAAGGCATGTATTTATTGGCAATCTTGATTTGTTTTTGTATGCAGCGTATTACCTTTTCTTGATGTTTTCCAGCAGTGTAATTCTGCCTTGAAGGTCCCATAGAGGTTGAAGGCAAATAAATAACATGCAAAAACATGTTTCTTTAACTTGCAATATCCAGATATAACACTGTATACAGTATCTAAGCATAAAACCCTATCAATAAAGTTAGTTTTTCTGTAAAATAATAGTCCATTCTGTCCGGTTGTGGAATTACATTTTAAACTGGCATATTTGTTTAAAATGTAATGCCTTTTTAAATTTCTAATTGTATTTTAAACTCATAGAAAATAACAATTTTTCTAATAAAAATAACCTTGAAAAATTTGATTAAAAAAACCACAACCATCAACAACTGTAGTAAAAAAACTAACTTTGCACAAGGCCTCAGAACAGCTCAGTGCATATGTTTGTATTAGAAAGCACGGATATCCATGGAGTCAGTTTGAAAGAGATGAAAAGTCTTATAAATATATTTTACAATGTTTTAAATTTATACCTTTGTAAACAATTGCTGACTCCACTCCCATTTGTCTTACTTCTGTCCAATGATAGGGGTTTCCACCCTATCATTGCACATTCCCGCTGCAGGGGGGGGGGGTTGCATACCACGTTGTACCTAGCAGGGCGCATCCATCTTGTCTTTCAGTTCCCCTCCCCCTATCTCACACTATCTCTGCTAATCTCCTGCCTTTTGGCGTTTAGCTCCGACACTTATCTGTGACTTCCAGTCGTGTTAGGCTATGCAAAACTGCACGTAGCTGGTTTTGCCGATGGGAAATGAAAGAACTCGAAACTTACACAATACTGTATAGAAACTTAACATAAAAGCATATCACATTAAAATTACTATAAAAACACATTCACATACAATTTAATTATAATGATTAAAAACAACTTAACTATAAAAGACACACATATACACATAATGTAAAACTTATAATTAATAACATAATTAATACCTCATGCAGAAAGCCATCACTACACAACACTTGGCATAATTATTACAAAACTAAAATATTAGTTTAACTGATTTTGAAGCACTTTTACAAACTTTAACTCACTAATTGTACTTTACAAACATTACATTAAGTTTAAGCCTGAACAACCCATAATTCAGTTACTGATATAGAGCCATATATTTGCCTTAAAATTATCAAGGGAGAACACATCACTGCACAGAGATACATGGTACTGTAGCTAAAATGCACTGTTCACAAAAATGGTTTTGACAAATGGAACGCTAATAATGGATTATTCATGTCCATTTGCTTCTTTCTTGTAAATGCTTTTCTTTAAAACTGTAACTGACTGTGCATTATGTTACTCTTTGTCAGTGGTTTTCGATTCACATGCAGTTATTAATGATACATGAATGTAAATATCCATTACATATTATACTACTGATATATCAGTAGTAACAGGACGTTTTTGTTAAAGTTTAAAGAACGAGGGGCAGCTGTTTTGCAACAATAAATCAATATCAGTAGCCCTCAATGTGATGATTGTTTTCTACAGTTAATGTTTTCTTTTAAAACGCAGAACCAGAGAATTCCAGATCTGTAACAAAAGCTTTATTATCTGTATTGCTCTGAATACAGCTGTGTTGAAAAAAAGGGCGGGCATGCTAAACAGGCACAACACTAACTGACTTTTATTTGGGGGGTGTGGGGGTATGTGGAAGTCCACCATAACTCGCTGCAAACAGAGAAATAATAGCTTCTGTTGCACTTGTGCTCTCATGTCACCTGACCTAATCAGACCTTCCCAGTCTTCACTTTCCCACAGTCAGTAAACATAAGTACAGAGACCTATAAACTGATTCATTTGGCAGTGCTTATCTTCAAATCCCTGCTTACAAGCTAATGGGAGGCGTGAATGGAGCACAAAGCTTACTTTCAGATAAGGAAGTGCAACACTACTTACTCTCAATTTGCCCAAACTAAATAGAGAAATGCAGCTCACACTTTCCCCTCTTTGAATGGTGTTCCTTCATAATTATGTAGCGGCCTCTGCAGGCCCATTGGAACCGGATGTGAGAGTACACTGGCCTGTTTGTAAGCTGTTTGATTTACAACTTTTAATATTGTCTGTCTTTTAAAATTATAGTATTTTAAATAGCAATTATATTTATTTTTGTTTTATTATTTTATTCAGTTTTACCTATTGTTTACCTATTTGACTGCTATTAGTCTCAGTTGTTGCCTGTCTGTGGTCTAGGGTTGCCAACTGTCTGGTTTTGGACCAGACATCCAGTTTTAAGGGAATTTCTACCGCGTACGGTCAGAACCACTGACCGGACAGCTAAAGTCCGGTTCTTGCGAATCTTGCTTACTCACTGTTCATTGCCATTTGGGTATTTCCATTCACGCTGAACCAGTCCACTGTGCAAACGTTTATTTTTTATTTTTTATTATCGGTCCGTTAAATTTGAGAACTACACTGAAATGTATTCTGCATTATTTTGCCATTCACTGCTTAGCGGGATCCGATTACTGAGCATCTATTTAAAAAAAAAAAATCACACACAGCTTTTTTCTCGCTAAATGTGTACTATATCCTTAGTGAGGTTGGGATTTTGCGCAGACCCAGATATACACACCACAGCCATGGACGCCATCTCATTTCTACTTCGCTGAGTTCAGTTTATCGGCCCCTGTTTTTAGAGCAGACTGTCTCTTCTCAGACTGGAATTAATTTTAAAAACTAATTATTTAGCATATGTTCCTAATAACTGGCATACTGCGATTAAAATCATATTATTTTATAATAACAAAACTATTGTCACTTTTGCAAATTATGATGTCATCTCACACTGTTATGTTCTTTAATGCCTTCAAGCTAAATTATACAGCCTTAATATTTCGTTATTAAAACTGGCTTGCCAGCCAACACAAACATAATGACTCTCATTTAGCAGTCACCATTGGAAAGCAGCGTTTTTATAAAGTTCACAACCTAGACTGCCCTGCAGACGGTGTACATATTAAAATCAGACGTAAATGAACATGATACAGCATTTGTACAACCCGATGCCTTGCACAAACAACAAGGTATGTATTTTCACTGTATTCTAGGGCAATATGTGATGTCTTTGTAAATTTGATAACCCAAGCATTTTAACTCAATTTATGGATTAATGCACTAATGCCACTGATGGGTTCAGTCTGGTATATCTCTGGGAACTATGTTATGTTTCTGAAAGGAAGATCCACCTCTAATCACACACATAATCTAATTGTTCCTATAAAGAGCCCTCTGACTATGCTGCATTGTCGTTTCTTTGTTTGGTCCTCCTCTCCCCCGTCTTCACCTTGCAGCATGCTTTGTCCAGGGTGTCTCTCATTGTCCGCAGGCTATAGTCATAATCACTACATCACAGTTCAGCCAGTTCACGAGGAGGGGGGGGGGAGGTGTAACGTTACCCAGTGCCACTTGCCCTGCCGCTGGCTATAGCTGTCATAATCATTCTATCACAGTCAGCCACCCATGGGAGGGGGGGAGGGAGAGGTGGCCCAGAGTGCCACTGATCCTGCCGCTGGCTAACTGTCATTATTCAATAAACATTACATCCAGTCAGCCAGTACATGGGGTGGGGGAACGTGGCCCAGAGTGCCACTTGTCCTGCCCGCTGGCAATTGCTGTCATTAAGCATAATCATTTATATCACAGTCAGCCAGAATGATCCCTTGGTCCTTGTCAATTTACCAAAAAATGTTGCTTTGGTACATACAAAAATCTGGAACATGTGGGCAGTGTGGAGTAGTGGTTAGGGCTCTGGACTCTTGACCGGAGGGTTGTGGGTTCAATCCCCAGTGGGGGACACTGCTGTTGTACCCTTGAGCAAGGTACTTTACCTAGATTGCTCCAGTAAAAACCCAACTGTATAAATGGGTAATTGTATGTAAAATTAATGTGATATCTGTATAATGTGATATCTTGTAACAATTGTAAGTCGCCCTGGATAAGGGCGTCTGCTAAGAAATAAATAATAATAATAATAATAATTAAGGGTGACTTCAGGTCCTTCTTCAATCCTAATTCAATAATTATTTCAACTTAATGATCAGAAAATTAATTTAGATCCCCTGAACAAACTTTATCCACAGTATACAAATATACACATACACATAAAATGAAAAAGGTGATAATTAATTTCTTCATAAAATAAACACAACAGAGTTTTGAGGCTTTTCTTGTCCTGGTGCACATACTTTTTATATATACTGATGCACAATGAAAACGCAAATTTTCCATCAGTAGCTCATTGGGCATATACATAATGTTATCTACTTTTTAAATAGTGAGCAGATAGGTTTGTTGATTGTTTGAGTAGTATTGTTCCTTGGGATAACAAAATGCTGAGCTCAAGTCATGATTTCATAAAAACGCCAGGTGCTCAGTGTTTGGTATTGGAGTTGCATAAAATTGCCAAAATGAGTTGATTAAGAATCTTTATAAACAGCCATTCGAAAAGACATGATTTTAATTAACACAAGAACAGAGAAAGATATGACCATGCCCCTCTTGAGTAATGAAGATCACCTGGTTGCTATCAGCATGACTGAAAGCGACCTGTCAGAGAGAAATTGCCCAAAGAAGATGTTATGCTTCAACAATCAGCAGACTAATCCAGAGAAACCAGGAAACCAGCTCTGTGAGGGACAGGCCACGTCCTGGAAGGCAGAGGTCTGCCAGGATTGTGTTAATGCTCATACTCGATACTAACTTTGTAATGTTTTCATTTTGACAGTGTGTCACTGTGGACAGGTTAGCTAGTGGTGGATGACGTCAGGCCAGGAAGCAATACTCAAACACAGGAATGCGTGGCAAAACTGTGTGGCTGAGTAGTCTATTTATTTGATAGGCCTAAATTAACAAAATACTTTTAAATAACAAAACCAAACGGCTCAATGGCCAAAATAAACAAATACAAACAAACAAACGATACGAGTACCTTCAGGATGGTTCAAAGTGAGTAGCATTAGTTTTGTTCCTTTACAGTTTACATGCAACATGTCTCTTTCCAACTCACTGAGAGTGAGATCTTATATAGCAGGTGGTCAGGAGCTAATGAGACAATTGGCAATTATTTATCTCCTGACCACCTGTACTCCACACGTCAAGGTAGGGAGAGGAAGTTAACCCTTTCCCTGCTGAATCAACACAATATTAAATAGCGGACGACTTTCGTCCGCCCGCATACATTTAAACAAAAGGGCTTTTCACCGTCATATTTTAAATACATAACTAATCATAATAATACATATTATGCACAGGCTTGGGGAGTACCCCGTCACAGTCACATTTCATACTGAAAACTTATGATTCTTTGATCTGTATTTTTGTTTACATTTTCTGTGATTTTGTTTAATATCTATGTTTAAAAAAATTGATTAAATTCATTAGACCTGAGTTTTGCATTTCTTTTGTGCATCAATATATATATGTGTGTGTGTGTGTGTGTGTGTGTGTGTGTGTGTGTGTGTGTGTGTGTGTGTGTATGTATGTATGTAATAAGGCCCAAATTGTCTCTATACGTTGAATATACAGACTCCTTGGCGCGTTGTACGGCATGAAGTTCAGTGCCTCCAACCCCTGAGAAGTCTGTATATTTAGACGTATACTGACACCCTGAAGGCCTTATTGCATTTATAATCCAGGTCAAACATAAATCATGTTTAGGACCAAAAAATATTATATATATTTTTTTTTATTAAATATCCTTACGCCAATAAAGTAGTCCCATTTATAAATTTGCACTACACAAGTTAAGCTGAGTAAATTAATTTTATTGGAACATGCAAAAGAAAGTACATCTGTATTTTTGATATTGTGGACATTGGCATTGAAAAGATACACCAGGGAATGGAGTTGAGACGGCACTGAGTTTGTTTTTATTTTTTTCCTGTCACTGACAGTGCAGACACACTGTTTGAGCAGAACAGATGGGAGGAATAAAAATAAATACAATGATGTCTCGGATTTCAGTAATTTTTCAAGGTATGTCTGAGAGGGGTTTTTCTGTGGCGTTTACAAACCATTAAAAATACATTATTTTAAGTCGGGGCGACTGACTTAAAATTATAGACAGCACTTTTTTTGTGGTATTTGTGATATTTTTTTTTTGTTGCTATCTTCCAGTTCATCTAATTGTTCATCTAAATCAACATGTCTACTTGCTACAGAGTGCTGTACAAAGTTAAAAACACAACAAAACAGCTCAATATATAATACACCAGGTACAACCAATTACAAACATTATGTTTTCAGTTCAGACTGAAAATAATCCAGTGTTTCAACCTGCTTATTGATACCGGAATAGAGTTCCATTACCAAGGCACACAACAGCAAAAAGCTTGGCTTCAGTTGATTTAAGATGACTTTTTGGAACAACTAATATATATATAAAAGTGTCCCAGTTGCTATTTAATTCAGGTATTCAGTTTCTCTAAGCAATAAAATTAACATAGCATGCTTTGTCCACATTTTTCCAGCCTTGATGCCAGGCTCTATTGTCTGTGTCCACAGCTATTGGGATGTTATGTACCAGTCAGCTGGCTTTGACACTACGACTCTATTCTCAGACAATTCCTTCTGTATATAGACCTGAAAAACAGAAAAATAATATAAGTATAATGTTTGTTAAAATAATAATAACATAAGGTTTTTCTGTATAATGACAGACAAACGACAGCAATAACAAAACCAGCAAGAGCCAATTGATTTGCACAAAGAGCTGTTCACATGTGATTGTAAATGGGTGGGGAGGTTTATTTTTATTGTAGGTAGGGAAAAGGTAAAATAGGAAGAATGCGAGTATAGTGAATTCTGTATAATATTTGAAAGTGTGGAAGAGTGGCAGTGGAATGGAGTTTAAACCAGTACTACACAATAAAAACTACTCAAACTGAATTATAGCAGTGTTTCAAGAGGCTGGCTTTTTAATCACTGAATTCTGAATTACTGGACCCCCCACACAAGAGACGGTTCATAGATTTGAAAAAGAGTTTATCAAAAAAAAGCAGTTCTTAGTTTGTCAGGTGCCTGTGATACTGGGACCTTTTAAGTATGTATAATTACTGAATTAGCAGAGATGTTAATCATTTTACAATCAATAAATAACATATTATATCCAATATAACATGACATGTTTTACATTTAAATAATCCTTGTCATTCGTTACATGAACAAAAAAATTAATGGCATATTATACAATGTCTATTTATCAAACAATATGTCTATATTATACTTAGGCTAACAAAGGTTAAAAAGAGTTATACTAATAACCCAGAGAATATATCACCTCCATCACCTCCTCTTCTACTTACAGAAACGGATTCTATTCCTATGCATTTCCATGAATTTATATTATGCGCAAACTCACTGAAATGCCTGGCTACCGGGGATGTGGGGTCATTGCGTCTCACTGCACGTTTATGTTAACTTAATCTGGTTTTGAGAGGTCTAAGGGTTTTGCCAACATATCCACGGCCACATGGACAAATTAATAGACTACATTACCTTTTTAATTTGAAATAAAGGACATCATTTCTAATTTTTGAGTGCTGACCTTTTTTGGATTTCTTCATAGAAAGTGTTTATCAAAAATCAGTGATCCTAAATATATGATCTTTGAGAAATTGAATATTTCTTGATATTTGAAAGGTTTGCTCACCACACAGAGGGCTATGCTCGTCGCAAATGGTTGTGAAACCAGTTTTGCGAGCCTTAACTCTGCGCACATCACTCCAGCACTCACTCATCCAATCACTAAAGTGAAATGCAGGTGCTTTCCGAGGTACTACAGCAATGAAAAACACCCAGCGATCATACAAGGTTCCACCCACATCTATATAATGATTATATTCAAAGAATAATTGTGATGGCGGGGCTCCCGAGTGGTGCATCCAGTAAAGGCGCTCTGCGTGGAGTGCAGGATGCGCCCTATAGCCTGGAGATCGCAGGTTTGAATATCGGCTATGTCATTGCTGACCATGACCGGGGGTTCCTAGGGGGCGGCAAACAATTGGCTGAGCGCCGCCCGGGTAGGGAGGGCTTAGGTCGGCAGGGCAATCCACGGTTGACCGCGCACCAGTGACCCCTGTGGCTGATAGGGCGCTTGTGGGTCTGCAGTGGAACCATTCAGACCTGTGTTGTCCTCCGGCACTATAGGTCTGGTGGCTTCGCTGTGGATCCGCAGTGCGAAAAATGACGGATTGACAAGAACACATTTCCGAGGATGCATGTTTCAGCCTTTGTTCCCTGAGTCACCGGGGGTTGCAGCGGTGAACCGAGGTAAAAATAATAATTGGGCATTCCAAAATTGGGGAGAAAACCGGGGTAAAAACCATTGACGACGACTAAATTAAAAACAAAACAAAACAAAAGAATGATTGTGATAGCAGCATTACTAGTTTTAATACATGTTTATAAAATAAACAGGGAAGCTGCAATCATGATCATTCTTTCAGACCAATAAAAAACACTGCTCACTTTCCCAGGCATGCTTTCTTGGTGCTGAAAGAATGAATCCCAATACAGAATCAAGAGTACAGCCCGGTATCATAGTACATGCCGTCGGTATGTAACATAGACCAAGCCGGCAGATAATGAACGCTCAGTTCAGTTATTTGCAATTAATTTTGTTCTTGGAGCATATCTGCCCCGCAGAGGGAATAACACATCTCCAATCTGATTGGTTTACTATGGAAAGAAGGCGTGGTTTTGTTTCAATGACATTTCTCCAATTGATTGGTTTACATTTGGAGGCAGGGTTATTTTTTTTTACTTTTGACTGTTGAAAGAAGCCACTGATTTGGAGGGAGTTGTTCATTTATATTATAAATGAACATCAGTAGAAAATGAGGGATATTTTGTGCTCATTTGATTAAACTTGCAAAGTTTGACTTGCTATTTTAACAAAACGCACATGCATACTTTTACAGTATTAATTAAGTAATCTTATTTTTAAGCTTTATTTTTTAAGAGCTTTCAGAGCTTTACCTTTATTTAATAAAACATTTATTTAAGCTTCCCTCATATTAATTAATATTAAATGCGCAAACCAATCAATTGGAGAAATGTCATTGAAACAAAACCCTGCCTTCTTTCCATAGTAAACCAATCAGATTGGAGATGTGTTATTCTGCCTGGCTTTAGCATTGGAAGACAAGCGTAGCATGACCAATAAGTTGCCACCTGTTCCATCAAAACATTACACACAAAAGACAATATTCCTCCGCCGAGGAGAGCAACCACCAAGAAAAGGTGTTAAAACCAATCCTCGCCCAGGACAACTTGAAGCTGCTAGAGACTGGAAAATGCTGGCAGATGTTGGTCAACGGCTTATTTTTCCACCTGAGATTGCCACCACTAACCTTCGACCAGATATTGTCTTGTGGTCTGGATCAGCACGCCTTGTTCACCTGGTAGAGTTAACAGTGCCATGGGAGGATGCTGTAGATGATGCGTATGAGAGGAAGAAACTGTGGTATGCTCAACTAGCTACTGAAGCGGAACAGCGAGGATGGAGAGTCCGGGTTTACCCAGTGGAGGTGGGTTGTCGAGGATTTGTGGCACACTCTACAACCCGGTTTCTCAGAGACGTCGGATTCAGTGGCCAAGAGTTGTGTCGTACAGTGAAGAACTTATCTGAAGCAGCAGAGAGGAGCAGCAACTGGCTGTGGTTGAGACGGAAAGATTCTGACTGGGGATCTCAAGCACAATAGAAAGGAAAGCTGATGTACAGGTAAGTAAGCTGGGCTGAGTTGAGTGGGGGATGGAGGGGGGTGATGCTGGGATGCCAGAAACACAGTCGAGCCCTCTTGAGGTGTTGTGGGATAGTCGACGAAACACCGAGGATGGAAGGTGCCCACTTGAAGACCCCAGAGATGTACCCTACTTAGCTCAATCCAGACGGTTGTCATGCTGATGCGCTGGGGAGACCGCACTGTGGCTGAACCCCGGAGCCAGCATCGCAGCCGTTGTGTGTGCTGATGCGCTAGGGAGGCAATAAGCTGATCCCTGGAGCCAGCATTACACTTCAGCCATCAACACCAGACAGAAGGATATCTACATCATATGGAAGGAAGCGCAAATGGATGGAGACACATATGGATCACATTAGTTTACTGTAAAGTTACGTCTTAGTTGGTGTTTATCTTGGCGAGAGCCGAGTTCAAATCAGCATGAAGTTTTAACATCTACTCTCGTGTAATGGAAATCATTTGTGGGGGTGGGCATGCAACTTCTGGGGTGCCAATGCTACCGATGTGTGTTGAGCTTTGATTCTGCATTCCATGTGCAGGTTACATCTGAGTGTAGACTCGTCTGAGGAATATTGGTATGTACTGTACACCTATGATAGCTGCTTGGCAAGTATTGTTAACAGTCCATTGTCATGTAGTATTCCAATTCTGCGCATTCATGCGTAGCTGTTGTGCATTTCTGCTATATTGGTATTGAATGTTCAGGTGGTTTTGAGAGGCCCAACACATTTACGAATTGAGCAAAAAACTGCTATTTTCCAACTTTTTTTTTCAAGGGGATTGCACATCATTTGGAATATCTGGGCCTTCGTCATGACAGGCTATTAGAATGTTTGTATCAAATCACACTATACCAATATTGATCAGTACTCAATAATGTGTCATCTACAAATAAATAAATAAAAAGGAAAATTGATTCTGTCATGATTTCTCTCATGTTTATTTTCATTTAAATGATTACGTTCTGACTTAAACCATGCTCAAGAGAGTTACTTGTAATTGAGAGTATCTACACATCCACACTATTTACATGTAATGATGAAGTAACTAGAACATTGTTAATATAATGGTGTGGCACATTGCAGTGCGCAGATGTAGAGGTGATGTGATACATGACAGAAGACAGACAACAAAGTTCACGGTCCAAACAGATCTTTATTTTGTTTGTAATCCGGGTCATTGCGACTGTAAATAATAATCCCAGGCAACACGCAGCAATGTGTATTGCACTGTTTTAAACAACGGGTTACAGTCCCGAAATAATAAACATAGTATAAACACACACAAAGACGCACAGATGATCACAAGTCCAGATTGAGAGCTAACGTGCAAGTGGTGCAATACAATTTATTAGTGTACAGTGGTGAAGTGTTGTCCGGGTTGGTGCTGGCCTTAAGCGACAGCTTCCGGTACGTGTTAGCCGTCTAATAACAACAAACAAGTATAATTAGACATGACAAAACAAACAAACACTAAACACTCACGGTACGCTTTTGGTTCTCCTTTAGCGGTCGCTCGCAACCATAACAAAGGAACAGATCGCTTAGCCACGTCCCCTTTTGTACCATCAGTCACGCCTCCTTGGTTAGCGAGTGCAAACGTTTTTCCTCCAATCAGCATTTGCCACATCGCTTCCCTTCTGGGGCGATGACTTGGTGTACCATGGCCCCGCCCCCTTTCTAGATGGCCAACTTCCACTTTTCCCTGGAATGAATTGTCAGACCATCCAGTCCGGGGCACAAAGTTCCCTTTACACAGCGCCCTCACAGGTCGGGAGGGAGATTTATAACCAAGATTAATTCTTTCTCTGTCAGAAATGGTTACATAAATTATGTAAAATACTGTATTATATGATTATTATTTTAGTTTATATGACATATAACAACATGTTACTGCAATTGTTATTGTGATATTAAAAGAGATAATTAGTGTATATATTTAGGTCACTTACTACTAAAGAATTCAAGATTGAATCTATCTACCTCAAACCTTGGTGTGGCAGATGTAGTGGGCTCTCAGGATTAACATTTCAGGTTAAAGTGTTTGCAATGTTTACTAAGATGAAGAAGGAGGTGTAGAGCTTCCAATCTGTTCCTGCAGTCTAACATAGTGCATTTATTTCCAGTTGGTGCCACATCCAGCTGGTCTAATTTTTGGTTCAGTTAAACTGTCAAGATTGTTTACAGCTGTGATTTGTAACCTGTCAGGCAAGACCAGACCAAAACCGCCAGAGCTATTGGATTGGTTTGGTTCTCTTGTAGTTTCTTGTAAACATGGAACTCCCTGTATTTGTCTGAACCTGTCTGACTGGCTTTTCAGAACACCTCCTTTATCTGCACATTAACATTTTACAACTCAAGGCAAAGTAATGAAACAAGGAGAAGGATTGTTTTTCACTAAATGATTAACTTCCCATCCCACCTCCGCTGGAGATAATAAAGTGCTGTTAGATTAGAGGGTATCTACAGTACTTGGGATAGGGGATGCTGTTTATCTTCCAAAACACTAATTGAATAATTTAGTTGTGAATCCATACTGTTAAAGTCTTTATATGTTATTTAAATCTATTTATAACATTTCTAACGATATGACGTGTGTCCCATAATCTAATTGGAGCTCAAAAAGAATCTTAAAATAAAGCATATTAATTTCTAGAACATTGTGGAAGGGTGGGGGTATTCACTGACATGGGAGACAGAAGATTGTAGTTGCAGACACCGCACAGATGCCCAGTTTTATTTCTTTTCTTTTGTATTTATTTTCCCGCAGAGGGCGCTGTTGTCTGTGGCCTGTATACCGGCAACAGTAATCAGGACCACAGGTTACCAACACAGGTATACGCAGGCGCACTCACAGGTGCTCAAAAAATAATAATGAAAACCAAAGGCGAAATGAGAAAGGAAAATAAAACACAGTAATAAAACTACAAAACAAAAGTGCTGCTTACGCAATGCCCCCACTGCCGCTATGCCGGTCAGCTTGGGTCTCCGTCCTACCCTTCGCTGTGCACTATACACTAGGGTCGCCCTATCACTACACACGTCCCCTCGGGTACGTAACCAGAGATTTTAATAAATATTTTATATAAGGCTGGCTGTCTTCCTCAGCTGTGCTTGCCTGTTTTGGTTGCTCGGAACGTATCCAGTTTCCACGCTCCGCTGTACAGAAACAATCTGCACTTTAAACTTCTCGGTGTATTCCCAATCACGGCAACCCCAATGCACAACCAAGCGCAGTTCTTATGGGCTGAGCAATCCCCCAAGGCCCGCCTCTCAGCCACTCAGAGAGAGGGAAAGCCCACACACCCTCTTCCCCACCTCTCTGTGTCATCGCCATGACTGACAGGCGGATCTTGCAAGACTGCTGCCCCCTTCCTGCAGAACCATGGATACACCAGACAGTCAGTACAGACCTCCCCTATTACAAACATATATTAAGAGATTATTTTATGTTTGCAGGACATCTAAGAAAGAGGAGAAATAATCATTACTGGCAAATAACATCTACGCAAGGAATGCAAGGGTCAGGGATTCTACTAATTCAAACAAGGATTAAGAGATATTTGCAAGTCACAATTTAGTTTGATTGTCTGTGTTTGTTGTGTGGATTTCAGAAGACATGTTTACATAGAAGTTTACACTGTTAATAGATTTAAAAAATGTGCAGTTCCAGTTACAATTGCAGTGATGTACAAATCATGTAGCACAGGTCTGAACATCTGGGCTTTATAGTGTCTGACCTGGCTAAAATAGTTATTTCAATAGCTGTGTGTTTTGTACAAATAGTATGTGATAAGTCAGTAAAAAAGACAAACACTTTAAAGCAGGCTAACAGAGCTGCTTTAAAGAGTACCACCTGCTCTAGCCAGTTTTGGAAAGGAACTCCCATGCTAATCAACACTTTATTCTATTTGATGTGTCACATAAGGCGATTCATCTTGCCTGAAAGGTGTACCTTGTCTAACAGGTAGCATGGATTTTAATGTTTTTCAAACTGATTGTGTGTTGGGTGTTTTTTAAGGACATACAACATTCATGGGTTTCCATGTGGGTCAATTTACATGTGAAATGGCGATGCGCAGGGACATTTAGGAGAATTACTCGGGTAAATCAGGTTTGTGCCGAAAAAAACGGCCAAAGAGAGGGATAGGGTAAATCTCATTTACTCGTGTTACTATGAAACACACGGGAAAACCACGCCCAGTTTCGCATGGAAACCCGCATTTCACGTGTAAATGTTAATGAGCGTGTTTATCCTTAACTATAAATATTGCAAGGGAGCAGGTCAGTTGTTACTGTGGATTCCAAGACGGCAGAAAGTAGTGGCTGATGGGCGATTTTATGGTTAGCAGTGGAGTAGTTCACCTTAATGCTAATGCGGGCGGCCTTTTTTATTATTGTTTTTTGCTGTGTCTGGTCTGTCATGTTGTATATATCTTGTGGGTTTACAGTTTTGTATAAAACCACTTACCACAAACTGTGTTATGCATTTGTTATAGTATTAAAGCAGCTGTTTGAGAATAACCTTGCTGTAAAAACTACACTAAAGTTAAACACGAAGAGCAAGTGAGCTGCTTAACTGAATTAATTCCCGTCCTTTTTTTGATCCCAGCTATGTCCAAAGACAACGCGCGTCTGCCCTCCACGTTAATAAATATACTGGATGTCATAAGCCAGCTCGATTGCCCAAAACAGCGCAACAACATCCAAGTTGTTGATGTCCTCTCAGAACTGACCAAATAAAATTGCAAATGAATGTATTGATTGTGTTTTATTTGTTTGCATCATTAACATTTAATACAGCAGTAAATCCAACACAACTTAAAAGAAAGAAGAGCATCTTTGACAGCACGAGCTTCCTCAAATCGCTGCTGTCCAATTGAAACTGGAGGCAGAGGTAACCTTCACAGTTGCCAAGTCTGCTTATAATAAATTTTTAGAGTCGCGGGTTGTAATTTGCATAAACACCCATTCTCTAACATGGGTTGCGCTTGTTTTGGGCTTGTTGTGAAAGGCAGTGCCGCTTTTTTTTTCTCGTGAGACTGTAACCTTCCCCGTCTGTCTCACAGGTAGCCACTGATTCCTGAACACCTAATTTGTTGTTTCCAAGTTTGTGCAGGCAGCAGGCAGTGGCAATTTTGGGAATGAATTAATGCACTTCAGTCTGTTTCATCAGTATCTGCCACCTCCCTTTCAAGTGCCCACTACACTTCCTCAGCAACTGTCAGCCGTCTGGACGGGTAGGGTTTCTAAGCCAGGGTAGTATACACAGCATCACCTGATCCCCTATCTGCTGTATTGCCTGAATGAAAGAAATATACAGTATAGGTCTTCAGCCATGGTATATCTGCAATACCTGTGTTGGTCAGATTCATTTTATACCTCTGAGCTAAATTTTAATTAATGAGCCGTCAGATAAATTAATTGAAACCGGATTCATTACTAACGAGAAGCCAACCCACCTGACATTTGAAAAACAATTTGGTCAAGAGCAGTAAAACACATTATTAACCAAGGAGGCACAGGGTATTTTGCTTTATTACAGCAGCATAGACTCACTCATGTACCAGTTCTCTGCACACACATTTTCACAAAATGTCGCTAGTAATCTTCAAAAACAGCACGAGTACTTTACGCATAGCTAATTTACATATCACCCCCCACCTTTCCCATTCATTTGCATGACGTTGGGTGAAAAGCCCGGTTTACTCAAGTAAAATAATCGGCGCGAATGGAAACCCAAAAAGCATTTTACTCGAGACATTTTCCTCGTGTAAATGTCTCGAGTTAATACTAGTCTGTCCTAGAGTTACCTTTGCAATTGCTGTACTTAACTGGTCCTAATGCATATGTATCAGGTTTGCTTTCCATTGAACTTTTCCTGACCTCATTTTACATCCTACTTCAGGAATGAAAATGAACAAAAACAATCCAGTTTCAGGAAGGAATGATCAAACAATTCAAAGCATTTTAAAGTGGTTAAAAATATGTATATAAAAAAAGAGTAGAACTCAAAATGTCATAGAGCACAGTGAATACTGTAGTTATTTCATGAATGAGGGTGACCCAATAACAAATGAGGAGCTTCTAAAGGGGGCAAGTGTGTAGTTTATAGCCACCTTCATGAGTAAAATAAACACATCATTCAATCAACATTCGTGGTGCGTATGAACAGTTGAATTCAGAAAATTGATTTCCTTAGATGAAGCTCTGCAATGCTTAGCAATCTGCTTAGCAACACAGCATTATTGGGAACAGTGTTAGCCAGGTCATTCTGTCAATGGGAACAGTGTTAGACAGGTCATTCTGTCACTGGGAACAGTATTAGCCAGGTCATTCTGTCACTGGGAACAGTGTTAGCCAAGTCATTCTGTCATTGGGAACAGTGTTAGCCAGGTCATTCTGTCACTGGGAACAGTGTTAGCCAAGTCATTCTGTCATTGGGAAGTGTTAGCCAGGTCATTCTGTCATTGGGAACAGTGTTAGCCAGGTCATTCTGTCACTGGGAACAGTGTTAGGCAGGTCATTCTGTCGTTGGGCTTGAATGAATGCAACATAGATTCCAAAATGAGATCCATTAAACAAATATTCATTCCACAACAATGAATATGAAAAAGTTATTCAACAATTATTACACCGTGTAACAATTTATTTATTTTTTTTAGTTCCTGGGTAGTAAGTGTTATTTCCTAATTGCTTATGCCTCAAAAGTATAGAAAATGGCTATTATTCCCCACAAACTTTTGTGACCAGGACAGTGATATTTTGAAATTTACCTATTTTCCAGAACATTCCAGATAGATTCAGTGCTGAGTAAACTTGGAGTAACTTCTAGAACTTTCTAGAACTTTCCAGTAATATAAATAGTAGTATAAATACAGGGGCCTTAAGCCCACCAGTTCAGTTTAGTTCCAGCTGCCTAAGTGGATACATATCTGCATTTTTCTGAGATGGCATCAAGAGGCTGCAATGGTGGCATTCCTGATGGGTCTCCAAGGCGGTTTTACCAAGTTTCCCTGCTATCTTTGCCTTTGGGACAGCAGGGACACCAAGGCGCACTACCACAGGCGGGACTGGCCACAGCGGACCGAGTTCTCTGTGGGGAGGAACAACGTCAAGTGGGAGCCACTAGTGGACCCCCGGAAGGTGCTGATGCCACCACTGCACATCAAATTGGGCCTTATGAAACAATTTGTCAGAGCTCTAGATAAGGAGTCGGCAGCCTTCAAGTACCTTCAAGACTTCTTCCCTAAGCTGTCTGAGGCAAAGGTCAAAGCCGGTGTCTTCGTCGGACCACAGATAAAGAAGATCCTGGAGTGCAATGAATTCCCCAAGAAGCTCACTAGTAAGGAGAAAGCGGCTTGGAACAGCTTTGTCGCAGTGGTTCGGGGCTTCCTGGGCAATTACAAGGCCGAAAACTATGTGGAGCTGGTTGAGACTCTGGTGAAGAACTACGGCACAATGGGCTGTAGGATGTCCCTCAAAGTCCATATCCTTGATGCTCATCTTGATAAATTCAAGGAGAACATGGGAGCGTACTCGGAGGAGCAAGGCGAGCGCTTCCACCAGGATATACTGGACTTTGAACGCCGCTACCAAGGACAGTATAACGAGAACATGATGGGAGACTACATTTGGGGGCTGATTCGTGAAAGTGATTTACAGTATAATCGTAAATCTCGAAAAACTACTCACTTCTAAATCTTTTGTAGTCATTTTTGTATTACTTTAGTATAAATACATGTTAATTTGGATTCATATGTTGTTTTTTTCTGACTTTATGTGAACGAAAAGACACAAATTCGCCTGTTTTCTCATTGGAAATAGGTAAATTTCAAAATATCACTGTCCTGGTCACAAAAGCAAAGTTTGTGGGGAATAATAGCCATTTTCTATACTTTTGAGGCATAAGCAATTAGGAAATAACACTTACTACCCAGGAACAAAAATTGTGTTACATAGTGAAATCAATATGACACACTTCAAAGGTAACATTAACTTTTTTAAACACAGGATACATTGTTTATTTCATAAGTGTTGTTTAACTTATAAAGGCTTCATAAAGCTGTATTTTTCCTTAATAACACAAAAGCAATGATTTTCATGGTCTTTTTTTCATTCTAGTAATAATCAGAAGTAGCCTATATTAATAGTAAGTGATAGATCCTTTCTTTTGTTAAAAATAAAACAAACAGAATAATACCACTTGGTAGATTACAGTGAACAGTAATTATATTGATAATTTAAAGAAAGACTTAACTGGAAGTCAACATTGTGAGTGCCTTCAGTTTCTTCAAAACTAGTATTTCCAGAACTTTCTAGTATAGCAGGTTGTGTTGCAGGCCTGTACCTAGTATTTTGTCAACCTCTTCAAAAAAAGGACAAGTTATTCTCCCTTTCCCATATCGTTTGTTCTGATCTTTAACAGCATGTTAATTACTTTTCAGTTGTTTCGTTTTTACCCTGCTCTGGTTTGGTGTTCTTTCAAAGCCTGCTTCTTGCATGCAAGTAGGCATTTTATCATAAATGTGTGCAATTCGTTTTGAACTCTGAAGTTCTCCTTGAACGATTTCATCACTCCAGATATTAATGTGCCTTGATTTCGACATCTGGTCTCTCCACAATTCACCATTTTACAACATAAATCTAAAAATGGTACAGCAGTATTGATAATCATTCTCAATTCCTTCATGTGCCTGTTCTGAGTATTGTATTTGTAATGTCCACGCATCAAAACATATCAGAAAGCATACACAAAAAATGTAGTTCGGTATTACAGCGTCCACACTTCTGACAAACCTCACTACCTGATGCGATCTAATTTAGAACCGGACTCGAGACTAACTCCTAAGGTGGTCTGGAGTCCGGTTCTCGAGTACGGTATTAAACGCTGTGTAGAGTAGACGCAAACCGTATTTAACACTTTTAAGCCGGTTTAAAGGCAACTAATGCAGTTTAAAGGCATTGTGCGGCCAGAGCCTTTGTTAATCCACTTGAACAGGATCATCACAAATCTGATTTGGTAAGTTGCAATCAGGATCTTGTTTCGTCTGATTTAGCAGATGATCCACCTGTGGTGATTAACTTCTGGTACGCCGCATTCGGGATTAGCAGGTGTACTAACTCTAGTCAAATCAAGTGGACTAAACCTGGACTTATATTGTAACACTTGAATGTATTTGTATTTGCTTGCGATTGTAAGTCGCCCTGGATAAGGGCGTCTGCTAAGAAATAAATAATAATAATAATAAAATAATAATCCACTAGTTAGACCATGGGTCTCCAATCATGGTCCTGGGGGTTGGTGTCCCTCCTGGTTTTTGTTTTGTTCCAACTGTACTCTAAATTACTTAATTGGACCAATTAAGTGCTTAATTATAGCCGAAGGTTCGTTATAATGAAGGGCGTTATAGCTAGGGTGTACTGTAGTTAGGAATGCTGGATGGTGATTGGGTATTGTCAGTGGTGACACCTTTTGGTCATTGGAGAAAATGCATCTACATGTATTTTTGGGAGAGATGGGAAAATGTAAATACAGTAGTCTCCGTGTATTGGAACACCTCCTAAGAAAACACTTCAGCTAAGAAAACAACTTTGTGGTGAAACAGATTTTTCCCATTATAAAGCTCTGCCTAAAGGAACAGGAGTTTCGCTTAAAAGAACACCTTCTTAGCACAGATAGCGAGTCGTTCACAATGGATACAATACTGGTGTGTAAAAAAGAGACTTGTCATGGCGAGAGTGTCTTTAGGGACTCCTATGAAGTCTCCTATGACCTTGATGCCATCTCAGAAAAATGCAGATATGTATCCACTTAGGCAGCTGGAACTAAACTGAACTGGTGGGCTTAAGGCCCCTGTATTTATACTACTATTTATATTACTGGAAAGTTCTAGAAAGTTCTAGAAGTTACTCCAAGTTTACTCAGCACTGAATCTATCTGGAATGTTCTGGAAAATAGGTAAATTTCAAAATATCACTGTCCTGGTCACAAAAGCAAAGTTTGTGGGGAATAATAGCCATTTTCTATACTTTTGAGGCACAAGCAATTAGGAAATAACACTTACTACCCAGGAACCAAAAAAAAAAAAAAAATTGTTACATGGTGTTTTTAAACCATGTAACAATTTTTTTTTTTTTTTGGTTCCTGGGTAGTAAGTGTTATTTCCTAACACTTAATCCCGAATGCGGCGTACCAGAAGTTAATCACCACAGGTGGATCATCTGCTAAATCAGACGAAACAAGATCCTGATTGCAACTTACCAAATCAGATTTGTGATGATCCTGTTCAAGTGGATTAACAAAGGCTCTGGCCGCACAATGCCTTTAAACTGCATTAGTTGCCTTTAAACCGGCTTAAAAGTGTTAAATACGGTTTGCGTCTACTCTACAATGCAATGCAATTATTGCTAATAGTTTCTTCTGAAGTGTAACTTTAAAAATGCAACGTATTTACTCTCCACTTCTTTTCAGTTGATTGTAAACAGTTGTAACAGACAGTGCATGGTGGGATGCTATCATAT
Source organism: Acipenser ruthenus (assembly GCF_902713425.1). NCBI lineage: Eukaryota > Metazoa > Chordata > Actinopteri > Acipenseriformes > Acipenseridae > Acipenser > Acipenser ruthenus. Next base: position 39,102,264 of record NC_081193.1, on the reverse strand, counting down.
TAACACTAGAACGACCACGTATACCTAGAACAACCATGAGCAGTCAATTTTACCAGCGTATTTAAAACATCAAAAACATTATAATGAAAGGACAAATAATTGGATATAAGTCATAGTTTTATTCAGGAACATCATATAAAGCAACTACACAACTGAAACACTGTAAATAAATGGACATTTGAACAGAAATGTGTTTATACAGACATATTACATAACGTGCAACCACAGAAAACAGTAAAAAATGAAATAAACAAATATTTGAAAATAAATTTGTGTATATACAGGTATATCATGTACATCCAAAACTGTGTAAATGGGTTTATATTGCCTACATAACAAAGCGAATATACTCAACCGAAGCTATGCGTTTATACACAGACATACTGTAATCGAAATTACATGAATAAATAAACATTTGAACAGAATGGGCTTCATTCACAATCATTTACACAGTCTAAGTGCTGGCACAAATTACACAGATCCTGCGCTTTAACATATGCAGTGCACTTACCGCAGACTGTCTTTAAGCATTTGGCACAGCTATCAACAGTAACCCAGGCTTCTGGCACCAAACGCTTCACGGGCACATACTAGTGCAATGAAAGCTTCTAATTCCTCCAAGGGCATTGACGAGGAATTATCTTGTAGCTGTCGGTGGACTTCAGTGCAACGTATGCAGTGAAGCGTATCCATGTCAATCAATAGGCGAAAAGCACTCAATGCGCTCTCGTCAATGTTGCATTTTGCATATGCCGTGGGCCCTGGAACTTCCCTCACAATATTATGTTCATCCCTTCTACCTGCAGCTTCAACACCAGGATTTATAGTGTTCCAAACAGTGCCATCATTACCAGCCTCTTGAGTGCCAGGTGATGCTGGCGCTACCGCTGGTGAAGCAGCTGCCTCAGGTGAAGTAGCGGTTGGATCAGGTGCAGGGGCTGATGCAAGTGAAGTGGCTTGCCTCCTTGGGGCTGCCACAGGATTGCTTCTTCTCCCACAGGATTTCCTGCGCCCTCTTCGTACACGAGGTACTGCCACTTAACTGGCATCCTCCTCACTGTCACTGCTGCTGGAAGATTCATTTTCACAAACCCAGTCTGCTTCAGAGCCAGATTCGTCATTGTCTGTCTCTGCTACATCAAAATCGATGTTTGGTAAACTTTGCAGTAATTCAAAACACTTTTGCTGTCCTGCATCTTCCGTGATCCATTTTCAATGTGTATTGGGGTAACAATTAATTTCTTAGAAAAACTATTGACTTATATAGTAACCAGAGTGCAGACAGACAGGCGGGTGCCGTGAACTGTTAAGGTTGATTGATGGGCTATCAGGAGGCTCATTGAAACAATAAAAATGTCAGAAGACCGATCACTTGAGGAATGCAGACTGATATAATCAAACTTCTATACATGGTGGCAAGTCCCAACTGATAAATACAAATAATGCCGCAACATTTCATTGTTGTAATATGTTTTATATGTAGTGGTCAATTTGACCATTCCTGGTTGGAATAGGTATGATAGTATTTTATCTCTGTAATTTTTTGTAGCTATGCAATTCTTTCTTTGTCAGGGTAATTAGTACATATGTATTTAGGAAAAGTCAGGAAAGCACAGCTCCATATCTTAAATATACGCACCGCAATTTAAATTTAAATTTCCAAAAACTGTAAAAATGACCGCCTTGGTGTTCTAGTGTTAAGTCCCACAGTCCACTGCGCTGCTAGGAACTAATAACTATTTTAATAGTGTTTGTACACATTAAGCCCGACTAAACATGAAATGGTACTTTAGTGTGGACACTTTGAGCTGGATTAAATAAAACATTTTTGAGTATGGTTTTTGAGATTGGTTATGTTGTGTGGACAGGGCCTTAGTACGCTTGCTCATCCGAAGCATTTCCTTCTTAAAATGTTTTGCAGATACAGCTGCATTTTTCCCCTGAAATGACTAGTACATCTGAAAACTTTATTCTGTCTGTTTCTAATGCCCGTCACATTCGGAAGCTGTGTGGTCTGGTGGTTAAAGGAAAGGGCTACCAGGAGGTCCCCAGTTCAAATTCTCAATCACTCACTGACTCACTGCGTGACCTTGAGCAAGTCACTTAACCACCTTGTGCTCCGCCTTTTGGGTGAGACGTTGTAAGTGACTCTTCAGCTGATGCATAGTTTACACACCCTAGTTTCTTTAAGTCACCTTGGATAAAGGTCTGCTAAATAAACAAATAATAATAATAACATTTGGGCAGTCAGATCGGTGAGATTACAGTATCGCACAATAAGGTAAATATATATATAGGCCCTACATTAAAAAAAAAAATCTTTTTATGGGTGTACCTTTGATACCGTTTTAATGCAATAAAATGTATAAACAATGAATTGTCCATTATCACACAATTAAACTGTTCTGTGCCTATGCAGATATATTGACAGCTTAAATTGCACAAAAAGACATGCCATTAGATTTATTTTTACTTAAATATGTTTGCATGAATCACACTGGTGTAATAATAAAAAAAAAAATGTGTACAGAGATTTCTTTATATCTGACACTGAATTCTGCATATCGGATTAGTAAAGAAGGGTTTATACAGCTATGGCCAAAACTCTGTTGCACCCTTGCCAGTTATCAAAAGTAGATCTCCGTGTTGAGAGTTAACACACAGCTTTATCTTCCTTCTCACAATCTCAGAATACCTTGTCTTTTTTTATCAAATCTATACTAGATATATTTATACAAAAGGTTTTGATTGTTTTTTTTTTGTTTTGTTTTTTTTATGCATGTTAACGTGTTAATAATAAACTTAGTTTCAGTTAAAAACTTAAAAAAAAAAAAAAAAGTTTGGGCTAGTTTTGAAGTGACTTTGGGCTATAAACACAGTAGAAATCTGGCAACCCTGACATCGCGGGATGTTTATGAAGTCACAAAAAACTACGAAAAGTCAAGACACGAAAGAAAAAATAATTACATATTGACATGTTTTTGTGAATTGATGTCATCAGACTAAAACAATCTATTTCAATTGCTGGTACAATACATTATTGACAAAAACAAGGTATTGATTTTACACAAGATTACCAAAGGTTACCTCAGGTATAGTTTTGTGCATCTGTTGAACATCTGTTGGGGGTTAATAGCATCATTCTGAATGGAGTTCTGTTGCTCCAATATTGAGATTTACTAATGTACTAATCCTGGTCATTTACCGGGAGGTCATTTGTCTGAGTCATTAAACCACCTTCAGGATAACTATGGGAACGGTAACATATTACTGTTCAGTTTCTGGAGATGGTAGTTTATTGTTTCACAAGTCCTAAGAAATTGTGTATTTAAATTAACCTGACCCTTATTGTAATATCAGCAGAGCAGACAGTGTAATCTAGTCCTGGACTATAGTAGATAAAAGCAGTTTACTAGAATAAAGTAGTTGAATGAATCAGTCCCAAGCATGGTCTGTCATCACTATATTGTCATTGGTACAATGTTAAAATGAAAAAGCCAGTTAATTAGGAATTAAGAAAAGGTACATTCCACTTTATGCATTAGAAAAAGGCACAATGTGCAAGTTAAAAAAAACCTGCCAACTAACACAGTTGTGTCAGCAGTGTCTAAAATAACCATTACATGTAAAACAGATAATTACAGAACATAAGAAGCCACCACCAAAGTGTGAGAAAATATGTCAAATTTCCCATAAAGATATTTATCAAGACAGTCATAAAAATGGAAAATGCTCATCATTCTCCTTTTCTAGCAGGCTAGGGATTTGCCCTCAGCCTATTTAAAGAGAAGAACACATTTAAAAGGGTCTCAGACTATCCTGACAAAGGAGGAAGGTGACATATTTTTAAAATAATATTAGCAATATGTTTCAGACATTTCCTGGTATCTGCCTGTACAGTCAGGGAGTGTTTCTTTGGCTCAGCGCCTCTCAGACTGGTGTCTCTGTGGCCCATCTGAAGCATCCTGTAGTAGGAAGCTCTGTTTCCTGCAATGAAAATGGTGATTAGAATGTGAGCTATTTTAGATACGATAAGGGTATGGAACTCATGTGGGATACAATCGCTGACAGGGCTGACAGTGATTAAAGGTATTGAGCAAGTTATTAGTGATGAACTGTTGATTATGAAACAGACTAACCTAGACAGTGTGGAGTAGTGGTTAGGGCTCTAGCCTCTTGACCGGAGGGTTGTGTTCAATCCCCAGTGGGGGACACTGCTGTTGTACCCTTGAGGAAAGTACTTTACCTAGATTGCTCCAGTAAAAACCCAACTGTATAAATGGGTAATTGTATGTGAAATAATGTATAATGTGATATCTTGTAACAATTGTAAGTCGCCCTGGATAAGGGCGTCTGCTAATAAATAAATAATAATAATAATAATGAGCATACTTATGCTCCCCAAACATTGCCATTATTATAGGTCAGAGTTATTATATACATCAAGTAATGTATGGTGAAACTCCTAACTAGACTATTGGCTACTTAGACATGCAAAGCTGTGCATCAGCTTTCAAATGCTTACTTCTTAAGCCCCGAACTGTACAAATACAAAGCTAATTAAAATACTGCTGTTTTTATGAATAAAATAATATTTGACATTCTTGAAATGACCGCTGTAGTCAACAACAGTTCAAAACAGTTTCATGAGGATCAAACTATATTCTATTCATAAAAACAGACTTTGAAAAAGAAGCATTTAAATAAGCTTTGTAAATAGGGCTATTGTATGTGTCCAGTTTTGGGAACATCACCCTCACAACATAACAGGTCTTACTGGTTGTAGATACAAAGTACAATTCTCAATTATTTATTCTCAACACATTTTTTAAAATTAAAAATGGAATGTTATTTTAGCAATACACTATGGGCCTCATTTACTAAAGGGCAGTAAATCTAGTTAGCGCGCAGGCCTAACGTACACGATAAATCAACATTTACTGCCCCATTTACTAACAGAGAATGCATCAAAATATGTACATACTATTTGGTTCATTTACATGCACACTAAATTTAGAGCAAGCGATAATTTAAAATGCACGATAATGTCCGAGACTACACGTGACTGCCTTTATATCAAAAGCCCCAGCAGTCCAGGCGTATCTTTTGATCAGTAGCTTATTGTGAAAGGTGGAGGTGGCTTACATTGACCGAAACTGAGAGATCAACAGATGCAGCCCTTCGCAGGGGACAGGCAGAGGCAACGCAAAATGAAACTGCACTGCTTACCTTTTCATTTTAACATGTACTGTATTCTTTGTCTGATGCAACAATAAAAGTAATGTTATGCAATGGCATATTTTTCTTTTTGTTCTGCTTACTCGAGAAATATTGATTGATGAGACAGTTCTCTTCCTTGTCAGCATTGCCACCCTGCAGATCTCCATGGATCGGGGTGCCAGTGCTATGTGTGAGTACAATCAATAGCACACATCACATTGGGGAAGCCAGCAACCTGGTAGAAGCCCACTTTCAAGCACTGTAAACCTGTCCTCTATGTGGGGAAAAAAATAATGATATGCAAACACACACAGAAGATATGAATACAAGGTAGTTAGAAATGTATCGGCACCCTAGAAGTCTCGCTTGCTCCTAATTGCAACTGTGAGAATAACTAACACATTATTGCTATACTGTATGTGCGACCCTCTCTGTATAATCCTGTATAAACAGGAAAGTAAGAAATCGACTATTAATTCTTAATTTCATACACTATAGCTGTTACTTTTTTTGTAAATTGCAGTTATAAATAGGTTGCAGTTAAAGCTGAATGACATAGTTTAAAAGAAACACTATTTCTCCTTAAGGATTTTTACTAAAATGTAATATTTTTATTTTAACTGTATACCATTTCATGTGTAAGCACCTACCTAGACAATCAATATAATTTCTAGACTTTTTCCATTCAAACAAATTTTCATAACCAAGTAATTCAGCAAGATGTATTTTTTTAGTGTTAGTGAATCAAACAAACAAATCTGTTGAATTGATTCACTAAACTAAATGAATCAAACAAATCGAGTCAGTAAAAAGAATCGAACGGCACATCACTAGTTTTCAGGCCAGAAAAAGAGGTTTAAATAGTGAGTCTATCAGTGGTTAAAGCCTGGTTTCCATACGCACGAATAAATTATCACTTTAATGTAAATACTATGTAAATAAAGCTCATCTAATTGATGCTTATTTAAATACATCGAGCGTGCATTACCATAAAAATCACATATTCATTCTGATTACCATAGTGTGAAGCACTAAATTTAGTGCACGCAATAATATGCCAAGTATCACACGTGATAATGAATACAATTGCAATAATAAATACGGAAATCATTAACGCACACACTAATTGCAATTACAGTGCACCATAATGTTTAATGTCCTTTCATAAATGAGGCCCTATATATCATTTTAGTAGAAATAATTATTGATAGATGAAATGGTATCAGTCCAGAGATAACAGACAATGAGAAGATGTTATACCTTTTATTGGACTAACTAAACAATAATTAATCACAAGCTTTCCAGACCTCAAAGGTCTCTTCTTCAGATGAAAGTAGGAAAGAGAGATTGATGTTTACAAAACGTAAACAAAAATAACCCATTTTGAATCACTCCAAATGTATTTATTTATTTATTCATTTAGAGTGACCAGTTATTATTTTTATTTATCCCCCCCCCCCACCCCCCCACCAATTTGGAATGTCCTACTTTTTTTTTTTCTCCTCACCGCAGCGAGTTCCCACACAGCACAGACATTCTGAGGGCGTGTGAGCGTCCTCCGATCTCACAGACCTAAAGCCAGAATCGCTTTTTACACCAAGCAATCCAGAGCACAGATCAGCCCTGCTCTTTACTCACTCTAAATGTGCTTGGTGTCTGGCCAGTAGGGTTCGCTGTTGTGCAAAGAGGAGAAGGAATCCCTGCTGGTTTCCCATCCCCCAGCCTGGGAGTGTCAGAACGAATGTGACGCCCCCTTCGGAGGCTCCAGCAAAGTTCGGCCTCTTTGCACAGCCCAGACACAAACTAGCGCCGTCCAAGCTGTGTGACTCATCCTACACTCCCAGCAGCAGCGCTTTAAGTGGATGAGCCACTCGGGAAACCCAAATTACTACAATTCTAATGTAAGGAAAAAAGTGAAATAGTGCAGTAACCATTATTGTTCAGCGTTGAAAACTAAGGCTGTTGCCCTCCATCTATGTATCACCCGATTCGATTCACATTATATCTCCACCCTTATTCCTTGTTTATACCTACATACCTGGACAGCATACCTGTGATTAGCATGGTGGGCAGGTGATTAATGAATAAAAGTTAGCTCCAACTCTTTGCTACCATAATTTCAGTGCTCAATTACTTCTGCAGTACATTTCTATTTGATAGTAAGTTGGCAATTTTTCCTACTTAATGTATACTCTTCTACGGGGCTGTGTATTGTTTGGTTAAATGCAAGAAAAGTTTCCCACCTCAAAGCATACAATGCAGTGTAGCAAATGGTGTGTGGCTTAATCTGACCCCTATCAGAAATTATTATACATGTACTTATCTTTGACGCCCATCTCAATAGCATTGGTGGATATTATAGAATGAGAGGAACTGTGATATGGGTAACAAGGCTAATGGAATTAGCAATTTAGGTAATTGCAAATATATATATATATATATATATATATATATATATATATATATATAATTGTTCCTCTTCATTCATCATAGACTCTATGGCATCTTGTGTTCACAATTCAAATTACAGTCACCCTGCTGTTGTTAGCAGGGACTTGAATATTACAGCTATTGTTAATCCTTCACAGCTAGAGAATTTTTTTGGCAACATGTTGATTCCAAATCATGCAGGCACTATCCCCGTAGCAACCAGGGTCTTGTTCACTGTGCATACTATCATTAGATACTATACAACTGTTCACAAAACACATGTTAAAACAAAAAGTTTATTTGGGTATGTTAGGACCAAGGCACACATTTGCTACACATATGTGGAATGCACTTTTTTGGCATAGCACAGACATTTAAAAAAATTATAGCAGACAACGGTGGTGTGTTTGCAACATGTTTCAGGTGTGCAAGACTTCTCAAATCAGCATGCTATTCTTTCTGATGGCTATGCAGAGCTCAAATGTACAGCAGTTTCTGATATGACTGTTTGCTGTTAACTGTAAATTAGTCTGACTAGGCTTTTTCAAAAATGTTAACATAGCAGTAGTTGTGCAATTCAATTAGTCTTTCTTAACAAGGACATCCACCTAAGAGTCCAGAAAGCTTGACAGACTTATAATGGTTCAGTGGTCATTGCCTGGTTTTACAGACCACCATTAGCACTAATCTTTAACAACAAAGAGTGCCGAAGGTAAGGTAGAGGGCCAAGATTGGGGCGAATAAGGACTTGTGAAACCAGTGGTGTAGTCGAGGGCATACGTAGGTAAATGGCGTTTAACCACTTCTCATATAAGGGATACAGAGTTTACTCACTTCTACTTTCCTGTGATATGCAAATCCTGGGTTAAGACAAGATATTTTAACAGTGAGCATCTGTGTTGTGTTGCTGCGCGCGTGTGACAAAGACAGAATGATTCTTGGTGATAAATCTCTCTCCTGACCTGTGAGGGCGCTGTGTAAAGGGAACAGAGTGCCCTGGACTGGATGGCCAGACAATTCATTCCCAGGGTTAGAAGGACATCGATCATCTAGAAAGGGGGCGGAGCTACGATAAACTAAATCATCGACCTGGAAGGGAAACGACGTGGCAGCCGCTGATTGGAGGAGCGGTTGCACTAGTTAACCAAGGGGTCATGATTGACGGTACAAAAGGGAGACATAGCAAAGCGATCTGTTCCTTGTTATGGTTAAGCTGAACCGGAAGGAAAGACGTGAATTAGTATCGTGAGACATTGTTGTGTCTAAAGAATATACTGTTTGTTATTATTAGATGGCTGAACACGATCCGGAGCTGTCGCCAAAGGCCAGTACTTACCCGGGCATCACTGCACTTTGTTTCACGAATAACTATATTTACACCACAAGCACTTTAGCACTCACTGTGGACTTGTGTTTGTGTTTTGTGTTACGTGTGGGTGTGGGTGTTAAAGATCGGGACTACTATTTCGGGACCAACCCACGGATTAAAACAAAGCAATACACGCCACTGTATTGCCTGTTAACATTGTTATTATTTACTGTCTTTGGTCATCAGACCAATTGGATTATAAAATAAAATATCATTGCACATGGATTATTATTGTCTGTCTGTTCATTGATCACTACTGCATTCTTGCACCTGCACACAATTAATGACTTTTTTTTTAGCTTGAGACATGAGTTTCCATTCGCTCAGTTTATTTTACTCGAGTAAACCAGGCTTTTCACCTGACGTCATGCAAATGAATGGGAAAGGTGGGGGTTGATATGTAAATTAGCTATGCATAAAGTACGCATGCTGTTTTTGAAGATTACTAGAGAAATTTTGTGAAAATGTGGTTTCCATGCGCAGAGAACTGGTACACAAGGTGTTGTAATAATGCTGCTGTAATAAAGCAAAATACCTTGTGCCTGGTTGGTTAAAAATGTTTTTTACTGCTCTTGTCCAAATAGTTTTTTAAATGTCATTGGCGGAATGGCATGTTGTTAGTATTGAATCCGTTTCAACTAATTTATCTTACGACTCATTTATTAAAAATTAACTGAGAGGTATAAAATGAAACTGACCAACATAGGTATTGCAGAAAACCGGTGGAGACGTAGGATTCTAAAGCTCTGTGCCACACATCTACCACATATGATCCCAACAGTGGATTTTTTCCCTTTGTTTCGGGAGCTTGAACCTCCAAACATCCTCTACCAGCAAGTCTTTATGCCTTGTTAAGTAATGCCAATGGCTAGCGAAAGGACGGTTTGGACACATACTTGTCCGTCTTGCTGGTGAGAAGAGTTTGTGCTGCATTACTCTTTCAAATCTGCAGTGGATAGAGTCCTTTAGCGTCACCAGGACAACATTCAGCCTTATAGTGGAACTGGTAAAGGAAGATATGCAGCCAAAAAGGAAGTACTTACTGCCTCCTGTGCCAGTGGAAAAAAAGAGTGGCGATTGCTCTGTATAGGCTGGCATCCTCAGCTGAGTACAGGGTAGTTGACAATGTGTTTGGGGTGCATAAAACTACAGTTCATCACTGTATTTACAAGTTTGTCAACTCCCTTGTTCAGAGGCACTGCAACACATACATAGCTATGCCAGTTGTAACTAAAGCAAAAAGCATTGCTCTGCGGGACTGTCCCTCTTCTCCTGAACGGCACCTACTTGCTCGTTCCTGCAGATAGGACTGTTTCAGTTTTTTAAATTTGTCCCTAGCTTGTGGGACTGTGCGCTCTATTCCTCTTTCTGAGAGCGCACCAACCACTTGTTGGTACACATGCTTGTTACTCTGTTTCGAGCGATCGAGCTGGCTCAACACATCCAAGTCACTAACTACACTAATGAATGCCTGGGTTTTGAGTGGGGGGAGGACACACGTTATCTTTGGACATAGCTGGGATCAAAAGCAAGAAGGGAATTCAATTACAGACATTTAGTAAGCAGCTCACTTGCTCTTTGTGTTTAACTTTAGCGTAGTTTTTACATCAAGGGTATTCTCAAACAGCTGCTTTAATACTATAACAAGGGCATAACGCAGTTCATGGTAAGTGGTTTTATACAGAACTGTAAACCCCCAAGAGATATACAACATGACAGGCCTGTGTCTGCTCCATCATGCGATTATTTATGTATTATTTATTTGTACATTGTAATGCTTACTGTGCTACTTTCAGTGGGACACCCTGTATAAACAATGCGGTTGCAAAGTGGATAGCTAACTACTTTTAATTTTATTTGAAGACCACATTTATGTTAAAAGATTTTTTTTAAAACAGCAATGAAAAACTGTTTATGAGTATATGCGGGGCAGCAGTGTGGAGTAGTGTTTAGGGCTCTGGACTCTTGACCGGAGGTTCGTGGGTTCAATCCCAGGTGGGGGACACTGCTGCTGTACCCTTGAGCGAGAGCAGACGCACGTGAGGTGAGCTCCTGCTCTGAGTTTAAAAAACAGTGCTTTAAACTTTTTATTTTCCAAATCTTTTTATTTAATCTTATTTATAAAGCAGCAGAGCACCTTTTTTGTTTATAAAAACTTTTATTTATTGTTTTAAAAACACATTTTATTTCTTTTTTCTTTTGTTCTCCTACACTTGCTTGTTTGCAAGTGTAGGAGGGCGGCCATTTTGGCTTGTTTTTTCCTTTTGTTTGGTTTGTTCTTTTAATTTTTACTTCCTTTAAACTAGTTTCTTTTCTTTGCTTTTTCATTTTGTATTGAAGAGCACTTTTTTTAGTTTGTTTTAAAATTATTTTAAATCATTACACTGTTTTAGTTTTTGTTTTAAAAATCCTTTTGTTTTAATCCCCTGCTTCTGCCTTGTGCAGAGTGGGGGAAGGGCAGGCAGGGAGCACAGGCCATGTGCTCCTTTGTTTGCCCTTAGTTTAGGTTTTGATTTTCTTTTAAGTTTAAAGCTATTTTTTTAGTTTTAAACCTTGATTTATTTTTGAATTTTTCTTTTACCCCTGCACTATTGGAGTGCAGGGGTGTGTGATTTTGTATTTGTTTATTTATTAAAAAAAAAAATAAACAAATACGTTTGTTTGTTATAAAAAAAAACAAAAAAAAACAAAACAAAACTTTGTGTTGTGTGCCCCTGCACTATTGGAGTGCAGGGGTGGGTGTGTGAATTTTTATTTGTGTTGTTTTAAAAATAAATAAATATTTTTTTGTTTGTTTGTTTTATTTTTTGTTTATTTAATTATTTATTAAAAAAAAAAAAAAAAAAACTTTGTGTTGTGTTCCCCTGCACTATTTCTGTTTGTTTTATTTTGAATTATTGTTTGTTAATTTAAATAATGAGTGGGCAGAAAACACAGCCCACCAAACAATGGGCAAAGGTGGCTGCAGGGGAGGCTGCAGCCCCTTTCAAGAACATCACCAGGAGGCACGGGGTCAGGTGCCTCCTGAAGGACTCCCTCTCAATCGAGGGTTTTGTTAAGGCCATGGCCAAGGTGGTGGGGCCATCGGCCATCGTGGCGGCCTCCAAGATGTACGGCAAAGCCGTCTTCTTTCTAACATCGGAGGCCGCCGCGAACACAGCGATTGAGAGGGGTCTTGCGGTGGCGGGGATTTTTATCCCCGTCGAACCGCTTGCGGGCCTGGGCACAAGGGTCGTCCTTTCGAATGTGCCACCTTTTTTGAGGGACGACCTGCTCAGGCCCCATCTGCAAGCCCTGGGGGAGATAAAAACAGCTATCCACCCCCTCCCCCTGGGCTGCAAGGACCAGGCCCTCCGCCACATCCTGTCCTTCCGCCGCCAGGTGACCATCCACCTGGCGGGGAGGGACACCGCGGAGGGTAGCTTTGTGGTCCCCTTCGAGGGGACCAATTATGTAATCTTTTATTCCTCGGAGGAGGTGCGGTGCTACCACTGCAAGGAGCTGGGGCACCAGAAAAAGAGGTGCCCCAAGCTCCAGCAGGGCGCAAAGCCAACCGCGCCCGCACCGCGCCCCTCCGAGTCCACCTCGCCCCCGGGGCCCTCCAAGAGGCCCGCAGAGGGGGTCAAAAAAGCCCCTGCCCCCCTCCCAGGAACATCTCAGGGGGGAAAGGGAGAGAAGGACCCCGAGGTGGCCGGACCCTCCGCGCCTCCTAGAAGCGCGCGGGGGGAGAAGGCCGCCGAATGGACCTTGGTCGCCCGCCGCAAAAAGAAGGTGGCGGCCAGGTCCACGGGGGAGGCCAAGCGGGGGGAGACGAAGCCCGCCGCCACACCATCTGGTGGTGGGTCTGGGGGAGTCCCTGATAAGGAGACTCCCCCCACGGCACCCCCCGCAAGGCAGGGCGGCAAAGCCGCCCGAAAAACAAAACACCTCACCCCCGGGAGTGAGGAGAGAGACGCTGCCGGAGGTGAACTCCCCGTCGCCGTGGCAGGGCAGGGGAGAGCCTCCGGCAGCCTCAGGGGGAAGAGGAAGGCGCAGGCACGCCTCCCCACGTGTGCACACATACCGGCCTCACGGTGGGGGTCCCCGGGAGGGCGAAAGAGGGCGCCCCAAAACCAAAGCGACCGCCTCGGCGTCCCCCCTCTGCCGGCAATGAGGGCCCCGGCCCTCGTAATGCCACAGAGGGGGAGAAGGAACCACCCCCCGAGGCGGTCCAGGGCTCTGCGGAAGCAGCGGAGCCCATGGAAGAGGCCCCCGCCGAGAGGCCAAAGGGGAGGGAGGAACCCGCGAGGGCAGCTGGAGCCCTTCGGGTAGATCCCCTCCCCGTCACTAAAGAGACCTCGGAAGCCGGCCCCCATTCCACCATCGAGGGGCCGGCCGCAGGGGAGGTTGCCGAGGGGGCGCAGGAGGGGCCCCCGACACAACACCTGCCTCGGGCACCGCCTACCTCCGGAGGCGACACGGGTCCTGAAGCCTGTGTTGCCGAGGAGGGGGCGGCGGAACCAGCTCCCGAGGCAGCCATGGGCTCCGCGGATAACGCGGAGCCCATGCAGGCGACCTCCGCCGAGGGGCCGGAGGGGGGGGAAGAACCACCCCTCCCACTAAAAGAACTGCCTCTGGCTCCCGTCTCCGGGGAGGAGGCGGATTCGGCCCCCGAGGCAAGCGTGGGCTCCGCAAACAACGCGGAGCCCATGCAAACGACCCCCGCCGAGGGGTCGGATGGGGGGGAAGAACAGCCCCCCCAAGAAGAAGATCTGCCTCAGGCTTCCCTCTCTCGCGGCGACGGGGGTTTCGGCCCTCGTGCTGCCGCGGAGGGGGAGAAGGAAACACCCCCTGAGGCAGCGGCGGGCTCTGCGGAGCCCGCGCTTACATTGGTCTCCGGAGCGCGGAAGGGAGGGGAAGAACCAGGGAGGGCAGAAGGTGGTGCCCTCATGGTAGATCCCCTCCCCGAAGTGCAACGGGGCCAAGAAACCGGTCCCCGACCCAACACCGAGGGACCGGTTCCAGTCACCGAGGGGGCGCGGGAGGAGCCCCTGAAACAACAACCGCCTCGGGCTTCCCTTTCTGGCGGCGACGAGGGCTCCGGCCCTCGCGCGTCCGTCGGGGGGGAGACATCGCCCAAGGCGGTCCCGGTGACTGATGCGGAGGAAGGGGAAGGACCCGAAAGGGTGTATCCCCTTTCTCTAGGGGAGGGAGGGGAAGGACCCAAGAGGGTGGATCCCCTTCCTTCGAGGGAAGAGGACGGGCCTGAGACCGTGCCTCGGACCTCAAAGGAGGGACCCAGAGCGGGGTCCAGACCATCTGGCTCGGCGGCGTACGCCGAGCGCCCGTCTGCGCCCCCGAAATCGAGGGTGCAGACGGTCCCCGCGAGGGTCCCTCCGCCGGTCTCTCCCATCGCGTCCCCTGGGGGTGGGGCGCAGGGAGGACCGGTGAAGCTCAAGATAAGGCGCAACGCGCTCACCCACCAACGTGAGTGCGTTGTGCTTTACCATCGCGAGGGGGGCGATGGAGAGCTGAGGGAGAGGGAGGAGGATACCGAGTCCACGGGCAGCGTGGGCTCGGAGGTTCCGTCCGTCTCTCTCCCTGACATCCCTGCGGCGGATCTCCTGGAGTTCTTGGAGGCCACCATCCACCGCAGGGACAAGGTACAGCTGGCCCTGGACAAATGGGGGGACTTCCAGAGGATCCTAACCTCTGTGAGGTCCTTCCTCAGGGCCAGCCACGCCAACAAAACTTCGGGCTCGAACGTGCACATTCGGGCCCGAAAGTTACACGACCAGTTGGTGAGCTTCGGGAGAACTCAGGATCTCCCGTGAGCGTCACCGACAACTCCTGACAGAGGATCATGTATCACATCGGTACCGTGAACGTCAACGGGTGTAGGGACCCTTTCCGCAGGGCCCAGGTAATCTCCTTCCTGAAAAAAGGGGGTTACTCTGTGTGCTTCCTGCAGGAAACCCACACGACTCCAGAGACGGAAGCCAGCTGGCTTCTGGAGTGGGGGGGGAGGGTGTCGTTCAGCCATCTCACCGGCACCTCCTGTGGGGTGGCGACGCTCTTCTCCGGGTCCTTTCTTCCCACGGTACTCGATGTGGTAGACGTCGAGCCGGGCCGTCTGTTACACCACCGGATCCGGGACGGCGACAGTATCGTTCACCTGGTGAACGTGTACGCGCCGTCCACGGGTCCGGCGAGGGTCCAGTTCTTTCGCCGGATGTCGACCTACATGAGCAACATCGGCGCCGACGAGTGCGTGGTCCTCGGGGGTGATTTCAACTGCACCCTCGAGGCCGCGGACAGGGTGGGGGCGCAAGAGCACTACCCTCTCTCGTCGGCAGCCCTGAGAGAGCTGACCGCTCAGCTCTCTCTGGTCGACATCTGGCGTTGGCATCACCCGGACGTCCCCGCCTTCACCTTCACCAGGGTGAGGGAGGGGCGGGTGTCTCAGTCCCGGATCGACAGGTTCTACGTCACCAGGAACCACGCTCACTGCGTTCGCTCCTCCGACATCAGGCCGGCGCCGTTCACGGACCACAACCTGGTGGCCGTGGCGGTGGCCCTGGTGCCAGTCGGGCACGCCTCCGCCTACTGGCACTTCAACAACGCCTTGTTGGAGGACGAGCGCTTTGAGCGGTCTTTCCGGGACTTTTGGACGGTCTGGCACGGCAGACGATCTCGCTTCCCCACGTGGCGTCAGTGGTGGGACGTGGGGAAAGCGCAGATCAAGATCTTCTGTCAGGAGTACACGAGGGGCGCGAGCAGGCGGAGGGACTCACGGATCGAGCGGCTGGAAAGGGAGCTGCTCGATCTGGAGAGCCGCCTGGCTCGCGGGGACCCACTCGAGCAGAGCGCGTACGTAGAGAAGAAGAGCACCCTGCGGGACCTGCAGCTCCAGCGGTCCCGGGGGGCGTTTGTGCGCTCGCGGATCCAGTTCCTCCGGGAGATGGACCGCGGCTCACACTTCTTCTACGCGTTGGAGAAAAAGAAGGGAGACCGCAGGAACATCACCTGCCTTCTGGCAGACGACGGCTCCCTTCTGACGGATCCGGAGAGCGTGAACGAGAGGGCCAGAGCCTTTTACTCTGACCTCTTCTCTCCGGATCCCGTCGACTCCGACGCGTGCAGGGTTCTGTGGGATGGGCTTCCCACGGTCGGCGAGGGCGTCAGGGATGAGTTCGAGGGCCAGCTGACCCTGGCCGAGCTCTCCGACGCCCTCAGTCGGATGCCCTATAACAAATCGCCGGGCATCGACGGGCTGACCGTGGAGTTCTTCAAAAAGTTTTGGGACTTGCTGGGGCCCGCCTTTGCGCGGGTCCTGGCGGAAGCCTACGAGACCGGGGAGATGCCCCTTTCGATGAGGCGGGCGGTGATCACGCTGCTGCCCAAGAAAGGGGATCTCCGCTGCCTTAAGAACTGGCGCCCGGTCTCGCTGCTATGCACGGACTATAAAATCGTGGCCAAGGCCGCCTCCTTGAGGCTCAAGTCCGTGCTGGCAGACGTGATCCACCCCGACCAGTCCTACACGGTCCCGAACCGGACGATTTTCGATAACATCTTCCTGGTTCGGGACCTCCTGCACTACTGCAGGGGGACCGGTCGGTCGGTCGCCTTCTTGTCTCTCGACCAAGAGAAGGCGTTCGACCGGGTGGATCACGAGTATCTCTTCGGAACCCTGCGGGCATTCGGATTCGGGCCGCGTTTCGTCGGCCTGTTCCGAATGCTGTACGCCTCTGCCGAGTGCCTTTTGAAGGTGAACTGGTCACTGACCGCGCCCCTCGCCTTCAGGAGAGGAGTGCGTCAGGGCTGCCCTCTGTCCGGACAACTGTACGCGCTGTGCATCGAGCCCTTCCTCTGCCTCCTTCGCAGGAGGCTCACGGGGATGGCGCTCGGCGCGCCGGACACGAGGGTGGTCCTGTCGGCTTACGCCGACGACGTGCTCCTGGTGGCCTCCGACCCGGTTGACCTGGAGAGGATGCGGAGCTGCCAGAGTGTATACTCTGCCGCGTCCTCTGCCAAGATCAACTGGGACAAGTGCTCCGGGTTACTAGTAGGTCCCTGGCGGGTGGACTCCCTCCCTGTCGCGCTCCAACAGTTCCAGTGGAGCGCGGACGGCTTCAAATATCTGGGAGTCCACCTGAGCCCCGCGGAGACCTCGGTCGCAGCCAACTGGGTGGAGTTGGAGGACAAGGTGGCTGCTAGGCTGAGGTCGTGGTCGGGTCTGCTGAAACTGCTTTCCTTCAGGGGACGGGCTTTAGTGATTAACCAACTGGTGGCGTCGATGCTTTGGCATCGACTCACCGTCCTGAGCCCGCCCCCTGAGTTTGTGGCCAGGGTCCAGAGGAAGCTGACGGACTTCTTCTGGGCCGGAAAGCATTGGGTCTCTGCGGGGGTGCTGAGCCTCCCTCTGGCTGAGGGAGGACAGGGGTTGGTGTGCATCAGGACTCAGGTGCACACCTTCCGCCTCCAGACCCTGCAGAGATTCCTGTACGCGGACCCGGCCCCGCAGTGGTGCGCGCTGGCCTCCCTCTTCCTGCGCCAGCTGCACCGCTTGGGCTACGACCGGCAGCTGTTCTGGCTCGACCTCCCGGGGATCCGTCTCCCCGAGCTGCCGGTCTTTTACAGGGACCTGCTCAAGACCCGGAGCATGTTCGACATCGGCCGAGACGCGGTTCCGACCGAGGGGGAGGAATTCCTTCTGGAGCCCCTGCTGCACAACCCCCATCTAGGTGCGCAGGCGTTGGAATCCCCCGCGGTGCGGAGCCTGTTGATCTCGGCCAAGGTGACCAGAGTCTGGGATCTCCTGGATCACCAACGCTCGGCGTGGCTGACTCCCGAGTCGCTGGTCGCCAGGGCGACTCGGGGGACCCTCAGAACGGCCCGCCGAGCGATCCGGGAGTGCAAAGCAGCTTTGCACCCAGACTCTGTCGGGTATCTCGAGGGGGTCCTCAGGACCGGGGAGCCATCGTCCCTCCCTACCCCCGGCTCTCCGGTCCTGCTGATCAAACCAAAGGATCGGGCTCCCCCTCAGCCTCCCCTCGAGAATCACCTGAGCAGGATCTCGCAGTTCTCCTCGACCCCCCTTCGTTCCGTGTCGAGGAGGACCCTGTACGCGATGGCGCTCCACACCCTCCACTTCCTCGCCCTCGTCTCCCGCCGAGACACCGCTTGGCGGGAGCCCCTCCAACCCCCGGAGGGCGAGAGGCCCCAGTGGGAGGCCTTGTACTCCCCGCTGGTCCCCAGAGGCGCTGGGGACCTGGGCTGGAGGGTGCTACACGGAGCGCTCGCGTCAGGAGAGGTCCTGCGTCACTTCACCGACTCGGACCCCGCATGCCCTTTCTGCGGCGAGTCCGAGTCGGTGTTCCACATTTATTTTCTTTGCGCCAGGCTGCAGCCGTTCTTTTTGTTCTTAAAGAACCTCTTGCTGCAGTTCTGGCTGCATTTTTCCCCTACCCTTTTTATTTTCGGGCACCCTGTTCGTGGCTCCACCAGGAAGAGGGACCTCCTGGTGAATCTGCTCCTGGCTCTTGGCAAACTTACCATCTACAAGACCAGGAAGCGTAAGATCACCGGGGAGGGTCTCTTTGACTGTGGGGCCATGTTCAGGGCCCTCCTCCGTTCCCGGGTGGCGTTGGAGCACGCCGACGCGGAGTCCACTGGCGACATGACGGCTTTTGTCGACCAGTGGGCTCTGGGTGGCGTGCTCTGCACCACCCCCCCCTTTGTTATGAATATTTAATTTAAAACTGGCTTAGTCAACGGACGGTTTTTGTTGGCACCCCCTTTTTTTGATTAGGGGGTGCCAAACTGTATCTTTTCACCGGCTGCCTTCGGGCAGCTGGTGCGTCAGCTGCCAATAGGCAGCCGGCGCAGTTTTTTATCGGCTTTAAATAGGCTGTACCCTTGAGCGAGAGCAGACGCACGTGAGGTGAGCTCCTGCTCTGAGTTTAAAAAACAGTGCTTTAAACTTTTTATTTTCCAAATCTTTTTATTTAATCTTATTTATAAAGCAGCAGAGCACCTTTTTTGTTTATAAAAACTTTTATTTATTGTTTTAAAAACACATTTTATTTCTTTTTTCTTTTGTTCTCCTACACTTGCTTGTTTGCAAGTGTAGGAGGGCGGCCATTTTGGCTTGTTTTTTCCTTTTGTTTGGTTTGTTCTTTTAATTTTTACTTCCTTTAAACTAGTTTCTTTTCTTTGCTTTTTCATTTTGTATTGAAGAGCACTTTTTTTAGTTTGTTTTAAAATTATTTTAAATCATTACACTGTTTTAGTTTTTGTTTTAAAAATCCTTTTGTTTTAATCCCCTGCTTCTGCCTTGTGCAGAGTGGGGGAAGGGCAGGCAGGGAGCACAGGCCATGTGCTCCTTTGTTTGCCCTTAGTTTAGGTTTTGATTTTCTTTTAAGTTTAAAGCTATTTTTTTAGTTTTAAACCTTGATTTATTTTTGAATTTTTCTTTTACCCCTGCACTATTGGAGTGCAGGGGTGTGTGATTTTGTATTTGTTTATTTATTAAAAAAAAAATAAACAAATACGTTTGTTTGTTATAAAAAAAAACAAAAAAAAACAAAACAAAACTTTGTGTTGTGTGCCCCTGCACTATTGGAGTGCAGGGGTGGGTGTGTGAATTTTTATTTGTGTTGTTTTAAAAATAAATAAATATTTTTTTGTTTGTTTGTTTTATTTTTTGTTTATTTAATTATTTATTAAAAAAAAAAAAAAAAAAAAACTTTGTGTTGTGTTCCCCTGCACTATTTCTGTTTGTTTTATTTTGAATTATTGTTTGTTAATTTAAATAATGAGTGGGCAGAAAACACAGCCCACCAAACAATGGGCAAAGGTGGCTGCAGGGGAGGCTGCAGCCCCTTTCAAGAACATCACCAGGAGGCACGGGGTCAGGTGCCTCCTGAAGGACTCCCTCTCAATCGAGGGTTTTGTTAAGGCCATGGCCAAGGTGGTGGGGCCATCGGCCATCGTGGCGGCCTCCAAGATGTACGGCAAAGCCGTCTTCTTTCTAACATCGGAGGCCGCCGCGAACACAGCGATTGAGAGGGGTCTTGCGGTGGCGGGGATTTTTATCCCCGTCGAACCGCTTGCGGGCCTGGGCACAAGGGTCGTCCTTTCGAATGTGCCACCTTTTTTGAGGGACGACCTGCTCAGGCCCCATCTGCAAGCCCTGGGGGAGATAAAAACAGCTATCCACCCCCTCCCCCTGGGCTGCAAGGACCAGGCCCTCCGCCACATCCTGTCCTTCCGCCGCCAGGTGACCATCCACCTGGCGGGGAGGGACACCGCGGAGGGTAGCTTTGTGGTCCCCTTCGAGGGGACCAATTATGTAATCTTTTATTCCTCGGAGGAGGTGCGGTGCTACCACTGCAAGGAGCTGGGGCACCAGAAAAAGAGGTGCCCCAAGCTCCAGCAGGGCGCAAAGCCAACCGCGCCCGCACCGCGCCCCTCCGAGTCCACCTCGCCCCCGGGGCCCTCCAAGAGGCCCGCAGAGGGGGTCAAAAAAGCCCCTGCCCCCCTCCCAGGAACATCTCAGGGGGGAAAGGGAGAGAAGGACCCCGAGGTGGCCGGACCCTCCGCGCCTCCTAGAAGCGCGCGGGGGGAGAAGGCCGCCGAATGGACCTTGGTCGCCCGCCGCAAAAAGAAGGTGGCGGCCAGGTCCACGGGGGAGGCCAAGCGGGGGGAGACGAAGCCCGCCGCCACACCATCTGGTGGTGGGTCTGGGGGAGTCCCTGATAAGGAGACTCCCCCCACGGCACCCCCCGCAAGGCAGGGCGGCAAAGCCGCCCGAAAAACAAAACACCTCACCCCCGGGAGTGAGGAGAGAGACGCTGCCGGAGGTGAACTCCCCGTCGCCGTGGCAGGGCAGGGGAGAGCCTCCGGCAGCCTCAGGGGGAAGAGGAAGGCGCAGGCACGCCTCCCCACGTGTGCACACATACCGGCCTCACGGTGGGGGTCCCCGGGAGGGCGAAAGAGGGCGCCCCAAAACCAAAGTGACCGCCTCGGCGTCCCCCCTCTGCCGGCAATGAGGGCCCCGGCCCTCGTAATGCCACAGAGGGGGAGAAGGAACCACCCCCCGAGGCGGTCCAGGGCTCTGCGGAAGCAGCGGAGCCCATGGAAGAGGCCCCCGCCGAGAGGCCAAAGGGGAGGGAGGAACCCGCGAGGGCAGCTGGAGCCCTTCGGGTAGATCCCCTCCCCGTCACTAAAGAGACCTCGGAAGCCGGCCCCCATTCCACCATCGAGGGGCCGGCCGCAGGGGAGGTTGCCGAGGGGGCGCAGGAGGGGCCCCCGACACAACACCTGCCTCGGGCACCGCCTACCTCCGGAGGCGACACGGGTCCTGAAGCCTGTGTTGCCGAGGAGGGGGCGGCGGAACCAGCTCCCGAGGCAGCCATGGGCTCCGCGGATAACGCGGAGCCCATGCAGGCGACCTCCGCCGAGGGGCCGGAGGGGGGGGAAGAACCACCCCTCCCACTAAAAGAACTGCCTCTGGCTCCCGTCTCCGGGGAGGAGGCGGATTCGGCCCCCGAGGCAAGCGTGGGCTCCGCAAACAACGCGGAGCCCATGCAAACGACCCCCGCCGAGGGGTCGGATGGGGGGGAAGAACAGCCCCCCCAAGAAGAAGATCTGCCTCAGGCTTCCCTCTCTCGCGGCGACGGGGGTTTCGGCCCTCGTGCTGCCGCGGAGGGGGAGAAGGAAACACCCCCTGAGGCAGCGGCGGGCTCTGCGGAGCCCGCGCTTACATTGGTCTCCGGAGCGCGGAAGGGAGGGGAAGAACCAGGGAGGGCAGAAGGTGGTGCCCTCATGGTAGATCCCCTCCCCGAAGTGCAACGGGGCCAAGAAACCGGTCCCCGACCCAACACCGAGGGACCGGTTCCAGTCACCGAGGGGGCGCGGGAGGAGCCCCTGAAACAACAACCGCCTCGGGCTTCCCTTTCTGGCGGCGACGAGGGCTCCGGCCCTCGCGCGTCCGTCGGGGGGGAGACATCGCCCAAGGCGGTCCCGGTGACTGATGCGGAGGAAGGGGAAGGACCCGAAAGGGTGTATCCCCTTTCTCTAGGGGAGGGAGGGGAAGGACCCGAGAGGGTGGATCCCCTTCCTTCGAGGGAAGAGGACGGGCCTGAGACCGTGCCTCGGACCTTAAAGGAGGGACCCAGAGCGGGGACCAGACCATCCGGCTCGGCGGCGTACGCCGAGCGCCCGTCTGCGCCCCCGAAATCCAGGGTGCAGACGGTCCCCGCGAGGGTCCCTCCGCCGGTCTCTCCCGTCGCGTCCCCAGGGGGTGGGGCGCAGGGAGGACCGGTGAAGCTCAAGATAAGGCGCAACACGCTCACCCACCAACGGGAGTGCGTTGTGCTTTACCATCGCGAGGGGGGCGATGGAGAGCTGAGGGAGAGGGAGGAGGATACCGAGTCCACGGGCAGCGTGGGCTCGGAGGTTCCGTCCGTCTCTCTCCCTGACATCCCTGCGGCGGATCTCCTGGAGTTCTTGGAGGCCACCATCCACCGCAGGGACAAGGTACAGCTGGCCCTGGACAAATGGGGGGACTTCCAGAGGATCCTAACCTCTGTGAGGTCCTTCCTCAGGGCCAACCACGCCAACAAAACTTCGGGCTCGAACGTGCACATTCGGGCCCGAAAGTTACACGACCAGTTGGTGAGCTTCGGGAGAACTCAGGATCTCCCGTGAGCATCACCGACAACTCCTGACAGAAGATCATGTATCACATCGGTACCGTGAACGTCAACGGGTGTAGGGACCCTTTCCGCAGGGCCCAGGTAATCTCCTTCCTGAAAAAAAGGGGGTTACTCTGTGTGCTTCCTGCAGGAAACCCACACGACTCCAGAGACGGAAGCCAGCTGGCTTCTGGAGTGGGGGGGGGAGGGTGTCGTTCAGCCATCTCACCGGCACCTCCTGTGGGGTGGCGACGCTCTTCTCCGGGTCCTTTCTTCCCACGGTACTCGATGTGGTAGACGTCGAGCCGGGCCGTCTGTTACACCACCGGATCCGGGACGGCGACAGTATCGTTCACCTGGTGAACGTGTACGCGCCGTCCACGGGTCCGGCGAGGGTCCAGTTCTTTCGCCGGATGTCGACCTACATGAACAACATCGGCGCCGACGAGTGCGTGGTCCTCGGGGGTGATTTCAACTGCACCCTCGAGGCCGCGGACAGGGTGGGGGGTCAAGAACACTACCCTCTCTCGTCGGCAGCTCTGAGAGAGCTGACCGCTCAGCTCTCTCTGGTCGACATCTGGCGTTGGCATCACCCGGACGTCCCCGCCTTCACCTTCACCAGGGTGAGGGAGGGGCGGGTGTCTCAGTCCCGGATCGACAGGTTCTACGTCACCAGGAACCACGCTCACTGCGTTCGCTCCTCCGACATCAGGCCGGCGCCGTTCACGGACCACAACCTGGTGGCCGTGGCGGTGGCCCTGGTGCCAGTCGGGCACGCCTCCGCCTACTGGCACTTCAACAACGCCTTGTTGGAGGACGAGCGCTTTGAGCGGTCTTTCCGGGACTTTTGGACGGTCTGGCACGGCAGACGATCTCGCTTCCCCACGTGGCGTCAGTGGTGGGACGTGGGGAAAGCGCAGATCAAGATCTTCTGTCAGGAGTACACGAGGGGCGCGAGCAGGCGGAGGGACTCACGGATCGAGCGGCTGGAAAGGGAGCTGCTCGATCTGGAGAGCTGCCTGGCTCGCGGGGACCCACTCGAGCAGAGCGCGTACGTAGAGAAGAAGAGCACCCTGCGGGACCTGCAGCTCCAGCGGTCCCGGGGGGCGTTTGTGCGCTCGCGGATCCAGTTCCTTCGGGAGATGGACCGCGGCTCACACTTCTTCTACGCGTTGGAGAAAAAGAAGGGAGACCGCAGGAACATCACCTGCCTCCTGGCAGACGACGGTTCCCTTCTGACGGATCCGGAGAGCGTGAACGAGAGGGCCAGAGCCTTTTACTCTGACCTCTTCTCTCCGGATCCCGTCGACTCCGACGCGTGCAGGGTTCTGTGGGATGGGCTTCCCACGGTCGGCCAGGGCGTCAGGGACGAGTTCGAGGGCCAGCTGACCCTGGCCGAGCTCTCCGACGCCCTCAGTCGGATGCCCTATAACAAATCGCCGGGCATCGACGGGCTGACCGTGGAGTTCTTCAAGAAGTTTTGGGACTTGCTGGGGCCCGCCTTTGCGCGGGTCCTGGCGGAAGCCTACGAGACCGGGGAGATGCCCCTTTCGATGAGGCGGGCGGTGATCACGCTCCTGCCCAAGAAAGGGGATCTCCGCTGCCTGAAGAACTGGCGCCCGGTCTCGCTGCTATGCACGGACTATAAAATCGTGGCCAAGGCCGCCTCCTTGAGGCTCAAGTCCGTGCTGGCAGACGTGATCCACCCCGACCAGTCCTACACGGTCCCGAACCGGACGATTTTCGACAACATCTTCCTGGTTCGGGACCTGCTGCACTACTGCAGGAGGACCGGTCGGTCGGTCGCCTTCTTATCTCTCGACCAAGAGAAGGCGTTCGACCGGGTGGATCACGAGTATCTCTTCGGAACCCTGCGGGCATTCGGATTCGGGCCGAGGTTCGTCGGCCTCTTCCGAATGCTGTACGCCTCTGCCGAGTGCCTTTTGAAGGTGAACTGGTCCCTGACCGCGCCCCTCGCGTTTGGGAGAGGAGTGCGTCAGGGCTGCCCTCTGTCCGGACAACTGTACGCGCTGTGCATCGAGCCCTTCCTCTGCCTCCTTCGCAGGAGGCTCACGGGGTTGGCGCTCGGCGCGCCGGACACGAGGGTGGTCCTGTCGGCCTATGCCGACGACGTGCTCCTAGTGGCCTCCGACCCGGTTGACCTGGAGAGGATGCGGAGCTGCCAGAGTGTATACTCTGCCGCTTCCTCTGCCAGGATCAACTGGGACAAGTGCTCCGGGTTACTGGTAGGTCCCTGGCGGGTGGACTCCCTCCCTGCCGCGCTCCAGCAGTTCCAGTGGAGCGCGGACAGCTTCAAATACCTGGGAGTCCACCTGAGCCCCGCGGAGACCTCGGTCGCAGCCAACTGGGTGGAGTTGGAGGACAAGGTGGCTGCGAGGCTGAGGTCGTGGTCGGGTCTGCTGAAACTGCTTTCCTTCAGGGGACGGGCTTTAGTGATAAACCAACTGGTGGCGTCGATGCTTTGGCATCGACTCACCGTCCTGAGCCCGCCCCCTGAGTTTGTGTCCAGGGTCCAGAGGAAGCTGACGGACTTCTTCTGGGCCGGAAAGCACTGGGTCTCTGCGGCGGTTCTGAGCCTCCCTCTTGCCGAGGGAGGGCAAGGGTTGGTGTGCATCAAGAGCCAGGTGCACACCTTCCGCCTCCAGACGCTGCAGAGATTCCTGTACGCAGACCCGGCCCCGCAGTGGTGCACGCTGTCGTCCCTCCTGTTGCGCCAGCTGCACGACCTGGGCTACGACCGGCAGCTCTTTTGGATCGATCTCCGGGGAATCCGTCTCCCCGAGCTGCCGGTCTTTTACCGGGACCTGCTCAGGACCCGGAGCATGTTTGACATCGGCCGAGACGCGGTTCCGACCGAGGGGGAGGAATTCCTTCTGGAGCCCCTGCTGCACAACCGCCATCTAGGTGCGCAGGCGTTGGAATCCCCCGCGGTGCGGAGCCTGTTGATCTCGGCCAAGGTGACCAGAGTCTGGGATCTCCTGGATCACCAACGCTCGGCGTGGCTGACTCCCGGGTCGCTGGTCGCCAGGGCGACTCGGGGGACCCTCAGAACGGCCCGCCGAGCGATCCGGGAGTGCAAAGCAGCTTTGCACCCAGACTCTGTCGGGTATCTCGAGGGGGTCCTCAGGACCGGAGAGCCATCGTCCCTCCCTACCCCCGGCTCTCCGGCCCTGCTGATCAGACCAAAGGATCGGGCTCCCCCTCAGCCTCCCCTCGAGAATCACCTGAGCAGGATCTCGCAGTTCTCCTCGACCCCCCTTCGTTCCGTGTCGAGGAGGACCCTGTACGCGATGGCGCTCCACACCCTCCACTTCCTCGCCCTCGTCTCCCGCCGGGACACCGCTTGGCGGGAGCCCCTCCGACCCCCGGAGGGCGAGAGGCCCCAGTGGGAGGCTTTGTACTCCCCGCTGGTCCCCAGAGGTGCTGGGGACCTGGGCTGGAGGGTGCTACACGGAGCGCTCGCGTCAGGAGAGGTCCTGCGTCACTTCACCGACTCGGACCCCGCATGCCCTTTCTGCGGCGAGTCCGAGTCGGTTTTCCACATTTACCTCCTCTGCACCAGGCTGCAGCCGTTTTTTGTGTTCCTCAAGAACCTACTGCTGCAGTTCTGGCTGCATTTTTCCCCCACCCTTTTTATTTTCGGGCACCCTGTTCGTGGCTCCACTAGGAAGAGGGACCTCCTGGTGAATCTGCTCCTGGCTCTTGGCAAACTTACCATCTACAAGACCAGGAAGCGTAAGATCACCGGGGAGGGTCTCTTTGACTGTGGGGCCATGTTCAGGGCCCTCCTCCGTTCCCGGGTGGCGTTGGAGCACGCCGACGCGGAGTCCACTGGCGACATGACGGCTTTTGTCGACCAGTGGGCTCTGGGTGGCGTGCTCTGCACCCCCCCCCCCCCCCTTTGTTTTGAACGTTTAATTTACTGGCTTAGTTAACGGCCGTTTTTTGTTGGCACCCCCTTTTGATTAGGGGGCGCCAAACTGAATCTTTTCACCGGCTGCCTTCGGGCAGCTGGTGCGCCGGCTGCCAATAGGCAGCCGACGCAGTTTTCTACCGGCCCTTAAATAGGCTGTACCCTTGAGCAAGGTACTTTACCTACATTGCTCCAGTAAAAACCCAACTGTATAAATGGGTAATTGTATGTAAAAATAATGTGATATCTTGTAACAATTGTAAGTCGCCCTGGATAAGGGCGCCTGCTAAGAAAGAAATAAATAATAATAATATTAATAATAATAATAATAATAATAATAATATGAGTATAACAGATAGTGAGTAATAAACTGACTCTGTTGTGACTGAGCAGTTGGTTTAACAGCAAATGCTGGAGTTTTCTGTATAATTCTGTGTAAATAAATATAAAACCATAAAGAGGGACCAACAATATGAATCCAGAAATAATACAGGGTTTTTTTATGATGGGCTGTTTTTTTAAAATAATAATAATAATAATAATAATAATAATAATAATAAAACAAATTTGAATGAGACGGATGCAGTCATTGTATCAATTAAACATGCGATTAAAACTAAGATTAACTGAAACAGATTAAAAAGAACAGCCCTCGTTCTGTTGTTAGGCGCATTGGACCTGAAGGGCAGTGCTAGTAGCCTTCATCATTGTTTTATTTCTTTTTTGGGGGCTTCAACTATTTTTTAAACAAGGTTTGCCAGTGTTCTGACATTTGTAATGTCTTGAAAACTCTTGTGTTATTTGCAAAACCAAAATCATTCTTAAAACAGTGTTGTCACTGTCCCTGTGGAACTGAGTGCCAGAAATGCATTTTAATGGCTTTCATTTTTGCCCCTGATGTCCTCCAACCCCAGTTAAAAAAACTGGAAACAATGGTCAACCCAAGTTCCTACCATGCCACTGCCTGGCCTTGAGCACCAAACAGGGGAGTTTACCTACTTTTTTATGTACTACACTACTGAGTGAAACAATGTATTTTTCTTCTAATAAAGCAATATGGTTGTCTATAATGAGTGAATTGTGAACTGGTTAAATAGCCAAAGCTCTGTTATTTGAGCACTGTAGGTTCCCAGGCTGTCATCTTCTTATATTTATGACTGCACACTACACAGGCTTTAAAGGCTAGGGCATTGGCATTCATTTAAACACAAAAGTGCATCACCAAGGTAACTGGAGCTCAAGTTTTCTCAGATGAATGGTTTCATAACTAATTTTATTATCTGACCTCAGAAGTTTTCAAGTCCTTGACACAGTATTGTTGACCTTTAAAAACTGCATGCCCTATATGATTGAAATGTGTGGGAATTTAGTTTTCTCTTAACTGCTTTAAAATGTTTGCAGCTTCAGGCTATCTTTCTATGTTTCATACCTCCTGTTAAAAAGAAGCAACATTATTTTCCCTGGGTAAGTCGCAACAATAATTGTTTTTCAGTATCAATACCTGAAAAACAAAAATAATGACATAAATCTTACCTGTTTTACGTTTTTTATTAATTTCATTTTTCGGTGCTTATTTTGAGCTATTTTTCGAGTTATGTGTCAGTTGTTTTTTTCGGGGCTTTCGCTTTTTATATACTGTACGAAATTATTGTTTTCGGTTACTTTTGTTTTTTTCTATCACAATATGTATAGTAATGCGACAGTACTTCAATTGTACCTTCTTTCCTTTGCTGTCTTCCACAACAAAATCTAGCACAGGCATATTCTTCTGGGGTTGTTGTGTGTTAAGACATGTTTTTTACATTTCGTCACAATTTGCAATTCTGTTTTAAATTCCATGAGCGTGTGTGTAAATGCTGCCTATAGTACTGTAATACAGCTTTAAATCTCGCAAGCAAGAACGTCTCGTTTTAAATCTCGCGGGCAACAGGAACAGAGTGCCTCGTACTGGTTGGTCTGGCAGTTCATTCCAGGGTTATTTGGAAGCCAGCCAGCCAGGAAGGGGGCGGAGTCACAATGCCTGAGATCCTCACCCTAAAGCGGTTTGCGATGTGTCAGCCATGGATTTGAGGAGACGTGACTGAACTAGCTATCGCAGGGGGCTTGACTAAGGGTATAATTGGGGATGTGACAATGTAATCTATTCCTTTTGATGTGGTTACAAAATTGTGTTTGTCACTGATAAACGGCTAACATGATCCGGGAGTTGTTGCTACAGGCCAGCAACGAGCCCGAACTACACTGCACCACTTGACACTGTAAAATGCCTTGCACCGCACCTGCACTCAGAGCACCAACTATCAGGAGAAGTGGCCGTGTCTGTGTTGCGTGTTTGTTTGTGTATTATTATTTTGTTGTGTATCGTTGTTGAGTAGAGTCAGCATTTATTATTTCACGGTCTCAAACCAAGGAAAAGAAAGAAAATAAAGAACTGTTTTGAACCATAACTTTGTGTCTGTCCTTGTTGGAGCACCTGTTTCACCTAATCACCTGAACACTGCAAACCACAGTTTCAAAGCGTGTTACAATCCTCCAGTAGAAATGTAGGAATTTGGAATTGGATGTCACTCAGTAGTTGGGGTGGGTATTCAGAGCGAATCAATGCGAGATACAAGTCAGGAATAAAGGACATTGCTCAACTGCACTGGGAATTATTATATATTTTGTATTTTATTTTTATTTTTCACAGGGAAAGTGGTCAAGTCAACATGAATTGAGTAACCATTTCCAGTGTTTTTACGGTGTTTATTGGATATACAGTACTGTGCAAAAGTTTTAAGCAGGTGTGAAAAAATGCTGTAAAGCAAGAATGCTTTCAAAAATAGACATGTTAATAGTTTATATTTATCAATTAACAAAATGCAAAGTGAGTGAACAGAAGAAAAATATACATCAAATCAATATTTGGTGTGACCACCCTTTGCCTTCAAAACAGCATCAATTCTTCAGGTACACTTGCACACAGTTTTTGAAGGAACTCGGCAGGTAGGTTGGCCCAAACATCTTGGAGAACTAACCACAGTTCTTCTGTGGATTTAGGCAGCCTCAGTTGCTTCTCTCTCTTCATGTAATCCCAGATAGACTCGATGATGTTGTGATCAGGGCTCTGTGGGGGCCATACCATCACTTCCAGGACTCCTTGTTCTTCTTTATGCTGAAGATAGTTCTTAATGACTTTCGCTGTATGTTTGGGGTCGTTGTCATGCTGCAGAATAAATTTGGGGCCAATCAGATGCCTCCCTGATGGTATTGCATGATGGATAAGTATCTGCCTGTACTTCTCAGCATTGAGGAGACCATTAATTCTGACCAAATCCCCAACTCCATTTGCAGAAATGCAGCCCCAAACTTGCAAGGAACCTCCACCATGCTTCACTGTTGCCTGCAGACACTCATTCGTGTACTGCTCTCCAGCCCTTCGGCAAACAAACTGCCTTCTGCTACAGCCAAATATTTCAAATTTTGACTCATCAGTCCAGAGCACCACCTGCCATTTTTCTGCACCCCAGTTCCTGTGTTTTCATGCATAGTTGAGTCGCTTGGCCTTGTTTCCACGTCGGAGGCTTCGCTTTTTGGCCGCAAGTCTTCCATGAAGGCAACTTCTGACCAGACTTTTCCGGACAGTAGATGGGTGTACCAGGGTCCCACTGTTTTCTGCCAATTCTGAGCTGATGGCACTGCTGGACATCTTCCGATTGCGAAGGGAAGTAAGCATGATGTGTCTTTCATCTTCTGCAGTAAGTTTCCTTGGCCGACCACTGCGTCGACGGTCCTCAACGTTGCCCGTTTCTTTGTGCTTCTTCAAAAGAGCTTGGACAGCACATCTGGAAACCCCTGTCTGCCTTGAAATTTCTGCCTGGGAGAGACCTTGCTGATGCAGTATAACTACCTTGTGTCTTGTTGCTGTGCTCAGTCTTGCCATGGTGTATGACTTTTGACAGTAAACTGTCTTCAGCAACCTCACCTTGTTAGCTGAGTTTGGCTGTTCCTCACCCAGTTTTATTCCTCCTACACAGCTGTTTCTGTTTTAGTTAATGATTGTGTTTCAACCTACATATTGAATTGATGATCATTAGCACCTGTTTGGTATAATTGTTTAATCATACACCTGACTATATGCCTACAAAATCCCTGACTTTGTGCAAGTGTACCTAGAAGAATTGATGCTGTTTTGAAGGCAAAGGGTGGTCACACCAAATATGGATATGATTTAGATTTTTCTTCTGTTCACTCACTTTGCATTTAGTTAATTGATAAATATAATCTATTAACATGTCTATTTTTGAAAGCATTCTTACTTTACAGCATTTTTTCACACCTGCCTAAAACTTTTGCACAGTACTGTACACCAATTTCATTTTTTTTGTATCAGGTGTAAAATCAGATGCCCTACTTATAGCACACATGTATTTTCATTTTAAAACATGATATCGGATACTATTTTAGGTTTAAGGAAGACATTTTATGGAACTGTTTTAGTTAGATACAATTACTTTAATAAGTCGAGTTGACCGGTACCCACAAAAGGTACAGAAGCTTGTCCCTTCATCAGATGAAAATGAAAAGAAACTACAAGAACTGAAACCACAGATATGTGAAGTTCACCTAGTGGAATTGTGTGATTTTCTATATATTGCTATAATGGAAAAGCACACAATTCCTGTGAGGAAGGTCTGACCAGTAGACCGGTAACACATTTTAACTGGATGATTGAACGCAATTCAAATGGGAAATTAAGGAAAATCTGCAGTTATTGTACACACTGTGAACAGGATATCTACCCCTTATCTCTAACCAAAGATCTGAACATAGACCATGCCTAGTTGATCGGTTCACATCAGCACAACTTAATTTACCAAAGGTGTCATAACAGCAACCAGGGAGACTAATGTAGAAGAGAGCAAAGGAAAAATAAAATGATATTGAACTGGACTATACAATCTGTGGTATTCCATTTCCATTCTGCATTCGTGCTGCCTGCTTGTCCTTCAAAACACAACTTCCTGACATTCAACACAGTGTACATTCTTTCTGATTTTAAGACTATTGTAAACAAGTGTTCAACTGTTTAAAGGGGGCCCTACTGGAAATGTACATGTTTTAATTGCAATTTATATTATATTAAAATACATCCTTTGACCATATTGTTATCTATATGTCAAAATGTATTATACATAAAATGTAAACAAAATGGGATCACACTTGCATTACAATTTTAATTTCAGTTCACGGGGCAGAAGCCAGGGCTGCAGTGTTTTTTTCAATTTATGATTGGAGGCTCGGCCTCTAGACAAGGGAGAGAGAAAAGGGCGCGCCGGACTCTAACTGAGAGAGCCTTTTCTATGGAGTCGAGGCTAGCCCTAATGGCCTCCGGGCCCCTGAAAAGAGTCCTCTGACTTCTCAGAGAGTCGTTATAGGCCCGGCCTCGCGACTGGGTCCCAGTTAGCAACCGGGTTTGACCCTCAGAGGATGGAACGGCTCATACGAAGCCTTGATGTAAAGAAGAAAAGAGAATCTGAAAGAACACAAATAATTGTTGGTTATGGGACTCGAGCACTAAGAGTAAGAGGGCCACGTCCTAGGAGGGTAAAGAAGGAAGTAAGACAGAGCCCTCTTTCATGAGGCAAGATATAGCGCATGAGCTGCGAAAGAACACTGTGGCCGGTGGCCCCCTCTGACCATACGAAGAACCTGCAGAGTTACTGGGACTGCAGGTCGGGGAAGTGAGACTCACTATCCCCCCAAATGATGGACCACCGGCTCCCCGCTGAACCTGCACCTGTGAAGACAAACAAAGACTGTGTGCCAATGTATAACATAAAAGCAAGAAGAGACAAACAATGACAAAGACAAACAATGACAAACAAAATAACTAAAAATAGATGGTTAGTGGAACAAGCTATGTGTCGGCCATCCACACTGTGGAGAGGAAAAAATCCCTTCTATTAGGGGAAAACCTCTGGTGGTCCTGGCGGAGAGGGGACCCCTACTCCGGGCATACTAGCTATAGACTGGTGAGCTGCAGTGATATCGGATGGCAGCGAGTTGACTGCTGAAGAGGGCCAACGCCCCATTGTCTTGATCAGGTGATGGTTGATGTGGGCGCTGGCTGCTGAAGAGGCTGCACCAATCCTGAAGGAGTGTGTGTTGTAGAATAGTGGAGAAAGACCTGCTCTGGTGACGAGAGCGGAGAGGTGGGAAGAGAACCAAGTGGGAAGAGAACCAGTGTCTGGTAATGATGCTTTTGGAGGAATTACAGGAAGTCTGGAAGAAGATGCAAGGGAGGTTCTTGGTGATTCCTTGGAGTGTCAGACGTACTGCTGGGATGACTGCATTATTGTAGATGCTTGGAAGATGGCGAGCTTGGATGATGAAATTGTGGGAAACTGATATCCAAACAATTAAAGATGAACTGCTGGAACTTCATTCGTTGATTGTTCCAGTGTTGCAGCAAGGTGTACCACTTTCTGATGTCTAGAGCAGTGGTGCGCAAACTTGGGGCCGCGCACCCCTGGGGGGGGGGGGGCGTGGAGTGTCACTAAGGGGGGTGCAACTAAAGAGGCAGTTCTGTTAAAAAAAAGAAGATAGAACATTTTAAATAAATACATAAATGACTGCTAATTAGGCCAAGTTCTTACCTTTCAAATGAGCCGTTGATGATTACTTTAGGTAGGACTTGTAGAACCGGAGAAATTATGTTTGAAGTGGCGAGTGTGTCAGTGAAACTGCAGTGAACAATGCCGATAAGTTTAAAAAAATGTCCTGTATTAATGTAAATCGCGTATTTTTTCTGAGATTTAACAAAAAAAGTCCAGATTTAGCTAAATAAATAAATGTTAACAAACACAGTCTTAAAAGTTGGTGTGTAAGCGCAGCTCTGCAACATACACTGCCAAATCAAACACATCAATGGGCATGGGCTTCCATGTTAAGAGCTATGCACACTGAACGCAAGCTTGCGAATCAAAAATAATTAAAACTATTGATTTAAATGGAGTAATGCACAACACAAGCGAAGCGAGTGGTGTGAATGAAGCGAGCAAATATAGAAATACATTTGTTTTATTTGAATTTTGCTATGCGCTGTTCGCGTTGCAATGGACCAATCAGACTGCCAGTGTCTCGCTCACGCAGAGATTACCACAGAAGTAAAAAAAAATCTACATCAATGAGAATTTAATTATTAAAATCGAAACATATAATGTTCTTTATGATGCCGGTGTCTGTGGTTATAAAGACAATAAAAATAGCAGAACAATTGGAAATTGATGGTATGTCTATCTCTCTTTATTTCACCTTAATTTTAGTCAGTGATGGGGAGCGCCACACACTGGTTTCGTATTTCTGTAAAATGATGCTTCTTTGTTTTAATAATGTTGACCAGTAATATGACCAATGGTATTCCCTAAACTGTTTCCTTTTTTTAGTGTGTGGTGTTCCCATGCTCTTATGTGTTTTATTTATTTTATTTCGTCTCCACAAAAGGAGCAAAAGGAGACAGTCTTTTCTTTTCATGACAGCTAAATTTTTTTGTACCCATACTGTATTCGTGTCGTTCGCTTCACTCCCGATGTCCATACTGTATTTTGTGAAAACCTAAGATTTAATTGCTGAACGATAATATTTTTCAGATGTATCTGTCAGGTAACTGTTGAGTTTAAACAAAACAAACTAAAAAAGAGTTAAGTTACATGTATTTTTTCACAGATTTATTTGTTAGAAATGTTAGCTAAATGTTGACTTGCCAAGTGTAAACAAAATATTTAAATTCACTGATTTATTTGTTAGAAACCCAGGATTAACAAACATGTCAAAATGTTCACTCGAAGTGAAAAAAAAAGATTTCAAGATGTTGAATTTGTGATACGCGTATGTATTTAGCTAAATCTGGACTTTTTACACGAAATTGGGGGGAAAAAACTGTTAAAATATAAAGTTATGGTATGACGTTTTAATATGACGGGGGGCA
This sequence comes from Acipenser ruthenus, assembly GCF_902713425.1. NCBI lineage: Eukaryota > Metazoa > Chordata > Actinopteri > Acipenseriformes > Acipenseridae > Acipenser > Acipenser ruthenus. Next base: position 39,067,663 of record NC_081193.1, on the reverse strand, counting down.
CGACAAAATGCATGCTAAAAAAGGGGGACTGCATTTAAAAAGATTGGTACGAGAGGCTGAAAGAGGAACTGCATTGGTGCTGGAGCGATTGTCTAAGCAATCTAAATGAGTGTTTATTGCTGACAAGGCATTCCTGTTGCTGCTGAGCGAGTAGGGGCGGGGTAGCGAGTGAAATTCGACTTTGCCGGGGTAAAATAGAAATTATGAAAATATCTTTAGTTCAGTAGCAGTGAAAACTGGAAGTGTACAGGATGGGAAAGTCCAGTAAAATAGCAGTGTAAAGCCTATTTCCAAAACTTGACAGAAACAGCAACTCAGCCATTTCTCAGTGCTGCAAGCAATCTAAATCAGTATTGTACTTGTAAATATTCCCTTTTCGAAAAATTAAATTAGCTTGGAAAATAACCCTTAATGTTGCACAAATATCAAAAGAAGAAACCATATGTGTTCGCTGGACTTGATTTCTGACTACAGGCACTAGTTGTGGACCATTGAGGGCGGCTGATGTCCGGTTGTATGTGGGAACGTCGGCTGTGGAAACCAGAAGTGCTGAACCCGAAGACGGCGGCCATGATTGAAGTGGCGAATACTGGGCTTGAAGTAATGGAGATTGCTGCAGTGTTGGAAGCAACTCGTTTGTCCATATCGTTAAGCTGTGTATTAAATGTATTGCTTTAGTTTTTACATTTTTTATATATTTATGCTGTATATACACATATTTCAAATCATACATATTTTGATCGCTATTACAGGTTTATCTGGATTCAAACCCACAACTCATGCTATTGCAGTAGAACAATTGATCATTAATACAACCAGGAAGTGGTGATCAACACCCAAAACAATATTATATGTATATAAAGGCCCTTCCATCCCCTTTGTATGCATAACATATCAACAGGAATCATCATTATAGACATCATTTTTCTAATTAGCAAAAATGCTTTCGGACCAAGACAAAACTGCCCGTAACGGCCATTAAAAGGGGTGCGATTTTCATAAAACCTATATCAAATTATTTCTTCCTCCCCATACTCCACATATCAAAAAGAATCATCATTATAGCAGTTTCCTTGTTTAAAAAAATTGTAATGCTTCCAGACCAAAACAATAGCCTACTAATTATCATTTACCCAAGCTCTGTTTCTTGGCGCTGAAAGAACAGCTCCCTGTAACAGCAAAATCTAAAATAGATGAGCTGGCAGATACGAAATAGGAAACAACTTGAGTAATGTAAGACATGGAAGCTTTATTGTCTCTGTGCCCCTGTGTCAGAAATAGGATGATTCTTGGTGGTAAATCTCCCTCCCGACCTGTGAGGGTGCTAAGTAAAGGGAATAGAGTACCCTGGACTGGTTGACCTGACAATTCATTCCCAGAGTTAAAAGGAAGTCGGTCATCTAGAAAGGGGGAGGACCTTCTGTGCACTAACTCATTGACCCGGAAGGGAAATTATGTGGCAGCCGCGGATTGGAGGAGCAGCTGCAATCGTTTACCAAGGGGTCATGCATGACAGTGCAAATAGGGGACAAAGCGACGTAATCTGTTCCTTTGTTTATGGTTAAGAAAAGACCTGGAAGGACCCATATTGTGTTTATCGTACCGTGAGTGTTTTGTTTCTTTGTCACAAATTGTTATTGTTTGTTGTTATTAGTAGACAGCTAACACGTTCCGGAGCTGTCGCCAGAGGCCAGCACTAACCCGGACATCACTGCACTTGTATCACGATAAACTATATTTACACCACGAGCGCTTTAGCATGCACTGTGGACTTGTGCATGTATTTTGTGTTTTGTGTGGGTGTTTAAGAACTGGACTGTTACTATTTCGGGAACAACCCGAAATAAAGAAATACACGTCGTTGTATTGCTTATCACCATTATTATTTACTGTGTTTTGTGTCATAACACAATTGGATTTAAAAATAAAACAACATTGCACCAGGATTATCGTTGTCTGTCTGTTCATTAATCACTGCTGCATTCCTGCACCTGCACACAGTTAACCACTTTGCCACAGCCCCTATACAATTTAAGCAATCATTGTAATAATAATAATAATAATAATAATAATAATAATAATAATAATATTAATAATAATAATAATAATAATAATAATAATAATAATAATAATAATAATAAAGAAGACACAATGGCAGTCGAGTAACAGCTGCCCTCCGGACTGGCCTGGACATGGCAGTTGATTGAACTTCAATAACACACTTCATGTGATACGTGTTATTTAAGTTGAATTAACTGCTCTGCCTGAGCCAGTCCGGTGGACAGCTGTTACCCAACTGCCATTGTATCTGGTCCTCACAGTTTGCTTTCTGTCACCCTTCCAACTGTGCTTTTGGAGATTACAGCAGGTATTACGTTACAAATGAAATGTAGTTGAGTGCTAATATACTGCTCTCAGTTCATCTGGCTCCAGGCACTCTCTTAAGTGTGAGTTATTAATTTAGGTTGATGTGACATTTCTGAAACTATCCCGCTGCTCTCAATTTTTTTCCCCCCCAAACAAAAGTGTTATTTAGATACAGTAATTGTAATAGAATGTGTTTATAAAGTAGCACTTTCTTTTAAAGATAAAGCTTCACTAATGCTTATATAGATTTTAAAGGTGAAATGCCCCCTGACCCCACCCATTATGGCTTCGCCCCTTCAGCTCTTGCGTTCGTGGCTTTGCCACTCATTTTTATTTTCCATAAGTAGCATCCCCCTAAATGCCTGCCTACACCCCTGAAAATACTGTTTAAAAATAACTTCAGAAAAATCAAATCAAGTTCATATTTAACTGTACGACAATAGTCTTCTGATAGAGCCCTTTGTTACAGTTCTTTAAACAAACATTTTTACATAGGGTTCCGAACACCAGAGGATATATCTGTGTTCAGAACCGAAACAGATACAGGGGGAACATATGAAGCATTGTATAGAACCTACAATGTAACAGTGCTTCAAATGTACTTATCTATATTCCACTTCTTAGCCCGAAATATATCCAAAGTGCATATAGAGGTTTTTGAAAGTTGACGCTGCATGCTTGAAAGCATGGAGCTCATCAGGAGTTGTATTGGCCAAGTGCATATGATTCTGAAAAGAACATATAAAATAATGCTAATACGCGTTCAGGGTCATTAAATTTAGCTTATGGTTTATTTAAGTTTGTAACCTTGCCAGTTGTATTATCCTTTGGTAAATTGTACACAAGAAGAAAAAAAATGGCAAACGAGCCTGTGAAATGGTATAGGTCACGTGGTATGCAACAAGGAGGGTAGTCATGGAGGTTTCTTTTGTCATGCACAGACCATTATTGACAGTAGCAAGCTAAAATAAACAAGGCAACTTATTTTTCTCTGTCAGTCAATTAGCTCCCCATTATCAGGCAGGAACATTCAGAACAGCAGGTCATAGTCTTTTCCAATTCCACTTACCATAATAAACCTGCATGTCAAGTATATTGAGAAATGTAAAACTTAAAAAAAAAAAAAATTACAAAATGTGTTTCAATTATTAAGCATGTACATCTTGTTGACACTCACAAAACACATTTTACATAGAAAACTATTTTAATATAAAGGAAAATTAGTATGTAATCCTTGAAGAATGTATTTATAATCTTGCACTTTACCCTTTTTTTAAGGAATTTATTAATGATTTGGAGGGTACACATTTGAAGTTCACCACTCAGTAGAACTCAGTGTTTCTGAATGCTTTGTCTGACACATAAGTAATTGTGTCAGATTTGGACACAAACATTGACTTTAGTAGTGAAAGTGATTTGTATAATTCTACCCTTTCAGGTGATTATAATTCTGGCCAAGGTCCAGCTATTGTTGAAAATCACTCATCAGATTCTTACATACACAATGGTGATGAGGATTTGATGTCCCACCTTATTTTGAATTTGAAAATGGAGATGTGCCACTTTTTCAAGGCGCTACTGTTAGAAAGGCTCAATTAAAATGAATTGAGTTCATATTCCTTGGTGTAAGTGATGTTTACAATGGATTATGTTTTGAAAATTTGGTACATAAATTTTAATTGAACAAAAATGACTTCTCACTGACTTGGAACTTTGATGGTGTATCAATTTTTAAATCCTCGCTTTATTCTGTTTTGCGTAGGAAACGCACCTTTTTAGCATCTTTGTGGTTTGGCAGTTCTAAGCCACGCATGGATAGGTTCTTAAGACCATTTGTTGATGAGAGTGTAAAATTAGACAATGGAGGGTATTATGTGAAAAATTATTTTACTCAGAATGATTTGGTGAGCAGAGTGTTTCCAGTGATCTGTACATGTGACTCTGTTGCCTGGCCTGTCTTGAGAATACTATTCAGTTTAATGGTGTATATTATTATTATTATTTATTTCTTAGCAGACGTCCTTATCCAGGGCGACTTACAATTGTTACAAGATATCACATTATTTTTTACATACAATTATCCATTTATACAGTTGGGTTTTTACTGGAGCAGTCTAGGTAAAGTACCTTGCTCAAGGGTAAAGCAGCAGTGTCCCCCACCTGGGATTGAACCCACCACCCTCCGGTCAAGAGTACAGAGCTCTAACCACTACTCTGTAGCTGGCGTGAGCAAACTGGTGAAATGATTTCCAAGATGCACAGTTTTTGTTGTGTCTATCCTGCTGAATTTCCTAATGTACTTCAAACTCATGATTATGTTGTTCAAAATGCATTGGATGCTTTGCATTTTGATCAGCCAGTCAAGGGAATTAAATCTGTCACCATGGCTGATGGCTTTGTTCCAGATTACATGCATGCAGTGTTACTAGGTGTTAACAAATGGCATATTTGTGGCTTGTCTCATGTTATCATGGGAAACCATGGTATATTGGTAGTAAGTTTTACACCAGACAAACTATCCAGGTACACAAGGACTGGAAAGCAAATGAGAGGAAACATGTCTTACTTTTCTTATTATCTGCCTTCTCTACGTGGTAAATTACAATGGAAGTAATATTTTCATTGGTCGATGTTGCTTAATTCTATTTATGTCCTCCTTCAAATGGAAATTCCATTTTCAGAACTAGATGCGGCCCAGCAAAGTCTTTTGTAAAATTATTTCATATGTTGTATGGAAAGGAACACACATTAATTGGGGACCTCTTTGGGCATGGTCTACTTTTTCTTTTGAATCTTACAATCATCACCTACTGTTCTGTCATGGTGCCAAAGGAGTACCTATGCACAAGTATAAAAATGTTTGCCTGTGCCTGTGCAATATAATAGTCACTTTTATTTTCAAAATGCCAACCAACAGTGCCAGATTTTAATGCATAAGTTAATTAAATGGTCGACCTAACCCTGTTCCCATTTCTCATCGGATAGCGGCTGAATCATTCTTGAACTGTATTTATTCAGAGATACTTTAGAACAGATTGAATCTATGTAATGTAGATTTTTTTTATTCATCAATGAACTATGCAAGGCAGACGAGAAAGGCAAATTATGCAGTAAAAGACGTCCAACCCAAAAAGACGAGGCCGCCAAACCATGAATGAATAATAATAAATAATTAACATGCTCCCCCAAATATTGAATTTAATGAAAATCAGCAGCTGAGACACGGCCCGTCCCCCTTAGCATGACTTCGCTGTGGGAGAGAGCCCAGCCTCTCCAACCCGACCACTCACCCCGCAGAACAAAATACAAACCGCTCAGCACGGAGGTAAGGAAATACCCCCTACTCACATATTTTTAATTTTTTATGCCCCTTATGTGGATTTATATCCTTTTGTGAACAAAAAGAAGCCTGCTGGAAAAAATAGTGAATGTTAAGGTTGTTTTTGCTTATTCTAATAGTCTTTGAAATCCTCTCCTGTAATGCTTTTGACTAACTGCTGGGAAATATAATGTCATTTGTGCAACAATAACTACGGCATTACATTAGGTAAGGTAAAATAACAAATTCTCATTTACGAAACCAGAAATTGTAATGCTTGGAGTGTAATTTTACTCTGTATGAGGACAGCATCTTGCTTGTGGAATGATCTTTTAAATAATTCACTTTCAGCTCTTTCACGCTACAGTTGTGTAGGTGGGTTAATAACTCTTACTGGATAACACTGACCCTCCAGTGCCCTAGCTGTTATGTTTGCCAAAGCTTGCTCACACTACAACAGCTGCCAGCTTCAGTTATTATCAAAATATAATTTTAACTTGACTGTACATTGTCTTTGGAAGCATATTCTAATTAGGTATGTATCGACAAGCCCTGGAGCCCTTATTCTGATACAAGAAAGGTTTTATTTATTTATTTATTTTACCTTTCATTAGCAGAACAATTTACTTGCACATCCCTTATAATTTTCTGGAGACTGTTTAGCATTTTTGCATTGGATGAAGCCCTGCCACAACATTGTAGATTCACTCCTTGACCAGCAGGTATTAGGACTCATCTAACACCACTTAAAGTATTAAATGCAGCAAAGGGAGTCTCATGTTTCATGACAGGTTTTCTGTGAACCATAATGCTGCAAACTGAGTGAATGTACAATGTGGTAGCAGGTTAAGTGTACTACACCATAAAAAACTAAACTAAACAGATTATAGAAGAAGGAAGTTATAAAACTGTAATGTTAATGTGACGAAAGAAATCTATTGGTTATTTCAGGGATGAAGAGAGCTGTGCTGACATGAGAAAGCACACGACTCCACATAAAATGCTTTCAAGCTGTTTCACATCAGCTTAAAAGCACTTCATGCAACATGTTGTTTGATGATCTGACTTGCACATCAAAATGCATGAATTTTTGAAGGTTCCTGTTGAATTGTATTAAATATACAGTAGTGCAATGTTTCCCAATCATAGGGTTACAAGTGATTTTTTCAAATTATTATTTTACCCCAGATTTATTCTCCCCAATTTTAGAATGTACAATTAAGTTCACTCAACGCACCAATCCCTACAACAGCTCTGGAGAACTGAAGATCAGTGGGCATCCTGCGAAGCAAATTGCCTCTTTACACAAAAGTGGATGTTGCTGAGCTACTGGCCCTTGAAGAACAAAAGCCAGTTTTGCAGGTGTCTGCTTAAGCTCATCTGATGCCTGACCAGCAGAGTCCACTGACCTTGCTTCTCTGTATCTGCAAGGATATACACCTCATCAGATGTTGAAAACATATCATTTATTTCCGAATACTTTACATACAATACTTGATGAACCTCAACCCCTGGTAGAGATAATTGTTTCTGTGTTTTTGGGACAGACAAGGTCCTAATACATCCTTCTAGGGTGGGTATGTCATTGGCAATGTGGTAAAAAAAAAAAAACCGAGGCAGTTTTTCATGTAATTTACCTGAAATTAATATTTTAAAAAGTAAGGTGTAATGAGTTTTACACATTGGATTACCACAAAAGTGGTATCTGTGCAGTGAATAAGAACTGTGTTTTTATTTAATATGTCACAGTGTGGGGTAATATGATCATGTGACATTAGTAGAGGTCAAAGGGCACACAGTCATGTTTTGAGCTGTTTTTTTGCTTTTTGAGTTCAAATGGCTGAAGAATGTGTTCCACCTAAGTTAAAAGTGTTAAAGAAGGTTCATAATGTTCCTCGGATTATGGGGGTTATTTTCAAAGGAGATCCGCTGGAGGATCGCATTATTTCGACCTTTTTGTTTCTGCATCCGTTTTTCCCACCAATTCAGTATTTTCTAAAGCTGCGGAAAACACGACGGGACTCTATCGGCTAGTTTGATTCATTAGTTAATCTGACAGTTTCTTTTGTTGGAATATGTAATGATCTAAGAATCCGTGTCTATTTTTTAAAGACAAAAGTGGTGGATAATGTAAACTTCCACCAGTTAGCTTTCTGCCTGCTTCAGCACGGTCAATACGACTATCCGTCAGTAAAAAAACAGAGACAGCAAGTCAGACTGAGTCTCCCTGGCATTGAACATAGATCCTATGTAGGAAGCAGCTGTGTGTGTGTGTGTGTGCACATGTGTGTGTGTATTATGATCCCAAGCTGAAATACAATCCCATTGCAATGCACACAATTCACTTTACCTCAAGTCAATCTGAAGAAGATCCGACCATCCCTTCATGTCAAAGTGAGACTAATTTGAATTATTCTCCAGGGTAGCCCCAGATGTGTCAAATTATAGGCCTAGGCTACTTTGGAGAATTACAAAATAATAATAAAAAAAACGTTAATGCGACAATGCTGAAGTTGGCTTCTTAATCAGCCAGCTTCTTATTCACATCCCAGCTTCTTATTTGCCAACATGCACAAATGTAACTAAAATTGAATAAGTAACTGGGGTATTTCAGGGGATAAATCGCCTCGGGCTGCTCATTTCAAAGTTAATACAAACACAGGGGAACCTCTCTACGTCATCCAGATGTATTTATCCCGGCCCAAAACAGAATTTGGTACAAAAACAGTGGGCAAACTGGAAAGCAAATATCATGTTAGACAGGGAAGAATACACATGGATCACACACAGGGTTTTCACTTCTGGATACCAACTTTGAAACATTGTACTAAACCTGATGTCAACATTGCTATGTGTGCCATGCTTGCATGCTGTTTTTGTACCAAATTCCATTTTGAAGATGATGAATACCATCATCTTCCAAAATGGAATTTGTTTTATGTAACAAAACTTTCTACTCTTATTAGAAGTCTAGACTGATATTTGGGGGAAGGGTTATGAATGCTTGCTCCCCCCCCCCCCATGTTATTTAAATTAATTTGGCAATCACAGTTGCAACCCTATCCTCCACCTTCCCAACCTCCACTTTATTGCAGGCAGTGCCCTCAACGGGAATGAAGTGCGTGGCTTTGTCACAGTCCATCCTGCTGACCTGGTATCGCAAGATCAGATAAGGTGGTGGCTTCCTTCTCCCCTTGAGAGGTGGGACCAGCGGCCAAATAATCAGTAATAACTAACATCACCCATACTTCAAACAAATAAGAGTGATCCTGACACTGAATCGTTCATAAATTCACAACTATCTATTCCAGCAGCTTATTCCAGAAACTCTGGGCTAATTTGATTTGCATATCTCTTTTTCTAGTTCCATGCACAGCTCAATCACATTTCCAACTCAAACTTTGTTTATAACTTATTCCATCTTGATCCATCTTGCTGAAAATAACAGTCTTGTACTGAATGACTCCCTATGCTGGGAATGTCTGATCTGCAGATTCAGCATCCAAGGTTAGATAGAGCTAGATCAGTTTTTATTTGTACCATTTCTGCTTGGTGAAACACCAGATTACATTTTTTTCAATGGCTCTTGCAATGTTACCATTATTTAAAACCATTATAAAAATGTCACTCATGGAAAACAAAACAAAAAGAGCCGGTAACTATCCATGTCACTTGTTTAGTGGAGAAAACCCCTGCTGTTTTTGGGTTTTTTTTCACAAAAAGTTTGTGACTGTGAGGATTGACAACTAGAGCATGTCTCTAATGCAGATAAGCAAATTAGAGTCATGCTGATAAATTGGTTCAATACAGTAATGTACATATACGTGGAACAAAGACCTCTGGACCTGGAGAACAGAAATTGAGATGATAGACAATGTGATTAATTCATATCTATGGTCTATGTATTACTCCAGTTATACATATTTAGATGCATTTCAGTTTTAGCATGTTTGTGTTCCATTTGTTAATGAGTGTTCTTCGATTGTGTACCATATGTTAATGTGAATGTGATATTATAAATGAATACAGTAGAATGAAGCTCTGTTTTGAAGTCATAAAAGGAAACCTTATTCTAGGAAACATCGTATGCTTAATAGAAGTGTGTTGGTCATTTTCAATCTCATGAATTTCCAAGACAAAGCAAAATGTATTCTACAAAGAATCTTCACCCTGTTTCATGCTTCAGTATTTCGCATAGAGCTCAATAACAGTACATGACTTACTTCAGCTATTTAACTTTGCATAAAAAGGTGATATTTAAAGGGAAACATCTGAACCAAATCAGAGACTTATGTAACTATATTAAAATGAAAAGACAAGAAAAGCAAAACAGTCTGGTGGTATACCACTATTTAAACACATATAATAATATGCTAAGACTTCTCATGGTATATTTTATAAATGACACTTATTGTCAAAGCTTTTTGAGTTAGCAATCTGAACCATTTTCTCTGAAAGGATATTAAACATAATCATGAAAATTATGTTGTTTTGAAAAAGGTTATATTTTTATGTATTGAACAAAAAAAAAAGCTTTTTGCCTGTGAAAATGCATATGCAGCGGGTGCTACCTGTTAAGTGAGTTCAACCACTGAGAGAATGTGGTAGGTGTAACTGATCAACTAAATTCAATTGGACAAATGGTCTCACTAACATCAGTAAAGGTAAGCCGTTGCACTTTTGTATCCTTTACAGTGCAATGTTTTAGTGATTAGCCTTTTTATTCTGTTTTCTGTGATGGTTTTATTTTGGTATTTGCTATTGCACATGGTAGCTTGGTTGCCCTTCTGGCTTTTGGTGGCAGGCTACCTTCATATATCTCTTAGTATATTAATTGTATAGCCGTTATTGTATATGCTCATAACTGATAGATTGTCTTGCTGTTCCAGGAAGTGTTTTATTTTCTTTGATTATATTCAGGGTTGTTTACCTGAATGTTAATAAAGCATTTGAATTGTACCACACCTTGCCATCTTTCATTTATTTGGGAGGTTCCTGTTTGCGGGGTAGCAACTTGATTAAGTGTGGATATTAAAAGATTGGCATAGTCGAATTAGGATATAACATCACATGTTAGCATGCTAGCATGTTTATATATTTGCATTACTAAAGCATGGTAAGTAATGTTACTAAAACTGACACAGTACAAGCCATTATAAAAATATGTGACTTAAAGGGTCCCCATGTGGTTCACTTGTACAAAATTTCCAAACTTTTCTGGGGATTCCGTTGGGACTGTTACTTTACTGTATTACCTAATGTGCTGCTATAGTGCACAACTGCATGCTTTCCCTTCGTTACGACTGTGATGTACTTCTGGATTATGAATTAGTGGTAAATTGTTAATAAGAGAAATATCCACAATTTTAAACAGAGGCTAGGCAGCAGGAGGTTCTAGTCATTGATAAACCATGTACCAGCTATCAATCAACATATATTTGTTATATATATATATATATATATATATATATATATATATATATATATATATATATATATATATTTGTCCAAATAAAGGGAATGTACAATTAAATTGACCCCCTTCTCACCTTACAGAATTTGTCTAACACCCCATCAAGCCATCAACATTTACATTGTGCATCTTGAATGTCATTTAAAAGTCTCCATCCTCATGCACTTAACTAATGTTACAGGTATATTTTACTTGTGCTTGAAACCCCCCCACCCACCCCGTATCAAAATTACAAAAGAACTGTGAAACGATAAACACTGATTGATCAGCCCCCACTTTTAAAAATTAGAAATTTCAACAGAAATAAAAAGGTATGTATTTTAATTTGAAAATGCTCCAAGTCATTTATTAGGCAGTTATCAGTATGCAAATTGAAAAGCTATTCAGATTAACTTGTGTGGTTGAGTATGACACCTCTGCCACAAAAGGTGCACATCGCATTTACATATTAATATATCATTTTAAAAATGACCAATTATATACTAAAAGTACAATAATGTACTATAATAACACATAAGTGTATAATTAATACAACAAAATAAAACTGTTATAAATAATTCTATAATGGTTCATTTGTAAGTTATACAACAAATAGACTGCTGTTCCTTTTTCTGCCAGACAGCTATTAACTGATTCAGTTCCCACAGCATGTTATAAGCACTGGTAACAGTTATCCTATTATAGATCTGAGAATGACAGTCACAGCTGCTCTATGAACTCTGAAACAGTGTGTCAGGATGCTAAAGCAATATTATGTTGATTCTCAGCACTGGGTAAATCCACTCCACTGATAAAGAATTCCACACAAAAGTATATACTTTTAAAGAGTTAGCAAAAATTTAAAAAAAAAATATATTTACTAAGATACTACAGTACTATGTAAATACACAGTAATTAGAGACACTTAATATAAAGTGTTACCCATGTTTCCTTACATTAAACAAATTGATCCATATGGTTTGTTTTCTTTGGCAAAACCAAATATCAATAAATAACTTAGAAATAAGTAATTTAATAATTAATGAAACCTGGAAGAAGCAAAATTGTAACATATTTCCAAGTGTGTGCAATTTTTTATGCTATACCAAGTTATGTGCTACACCAATAGACTGCATATAAATATGATTAACATCTATTTTTCTATTTAAAATGAGCTCTCTCATCATAGTCCTGCCAACACTAGATTTATAGACTACAACTATATTCCTCTGCTCACACCAAGCAGATTTATCATGTAACATCTTAGATAGTCTAAAAATGGAAATGAAGTCTACAGTTGAAGGACCTCTTGCTGTAGATTAGAAATGTCCCAGGGTCAAAGCAGAGGGTTATCATATACCTTGCAGGGGTCATGCAATTTCATTTTGGTTCCGATTAAGGTCCCAGGAGACGTAGGTGACATTTACACTCAACTAACCAAATTTGTTAATTAAGTAAGTCTCCTCGTGTTTTATTTTTTAGAGGCTATGTGGTCCAGTGGTTAAAGAAAAGGGCTTGTAACCAGGAGGTTCCCAGTTCAAATCCCACCTCCACCACTGACTCATTGTGTGACGCTGAGCAAGTCACTTAACCTCCTTGTACTCCGTCTTTCAAGTGAGACGTAATTGTAAGTGACTCTGCAGCTGATGCATAGTTCACACACGCTAGTCTCTGTAAGTCGCCTTGGATAAAGGCGTCTGCTAAATAAACAAATAATAATGATTTTTTTATTTTTTTTTACATACTGATTAGTCATCATGATCAATCTTCCCAATGTCCTCTTTAGTGAGAGGGTTTCAAGTGCATGCTATACTGAGGGACCACACCTCAGTCTCATGAGTGTACAAGAATCAAAATGTATTCCACCCTGGTGTATGCGGCATATATATTGTACATGGAATTATAGACTCTCTAATCCCTTTCATGAGGTAAGATGTTGCAGAATAAAGAGCCAGTTTTTTTTAATTCCTTACCAAAATGTCTCATTGGCAATGCAGTGGCACTACAATGATAATTCCGTGGCTCTGTACTGAAGGGCAATAGTAACACAAAGTACCACAGTGCTTACATTTTGATACTCCAAATGTTATTACAGTAGTATAAACAATGGAATCCATAGCATTTTTCTGCTGCCAGGCACAACACCCAATAGCCTTTGCTATACGCACTACCGTTACTATTTAAAAAAAAAAAGAACAATAAAGCATACAGTATTAAATTTAGTAATGTAAATTAGATCAATTTCATCCAGCAAAATGTTGGTTAACTTTTTATTCTTAATTACCTGCCAGATATTTAAGTGTGTTTACTTTTTTTACTTAGCAGTAATAGAGGCACTTACACCAAAAATAAACCTAAACATAGGTTTTATAATTGTAGTTCAACAACACTCCCTCTATTATTATCTATGTTTTTAAAACCCGTAATTAAAGGTTGTGTAATTTAGTGAAAACTTTCTCAAGCATGATTTATTATATACAAATTTAAGTTGGTCATTGTTTTAAATAACATGCTGTATTTCATTTAGAAACTGTATGAATTTTTGATTAGTGAAGGCCTTTACATATCTTTCAAGCTATCTAACAGTACATGGAAATAATACATCCATCCATTATCATTAACCACTTACTCCTTTACAGGGTCGCGGTGAGCCGGAGCCTAACCCGGCATACACAGGGCGCAAGGCGAGACGCCAGTCCATCGCTGGGCACCACACACACACACAGAGGCAATTTAGAGTGACCAATCAACCTGGACAGCATGTCTTTGGACTGTGGGAGGAAACCGGAGTATCCGGTGAAAACCCACGCGAACACGGGGGGAACATGCAAACTCCACACAGACAGTACCCTAGGCCGGATTCAAACCCAGGACCCTGGCGCTGTGAGGCAGCAGCGCTAACCACTACACCACCGTGCCGCCGACTGGAAATAATACAGTTCTTCAGAAATAAATATTTCTACTTAACCAAACAATCAATTGTAAAAACTGCAATACCTTTTTTGTTGTATGGTGTGAGCTCACAAAAGCAAACATGGTCAGATTAGTCAATACCTAAGAGAATCATCAGAAAGTCATATTCATTTCTCAGGTTGGAGAGTCTAGGACTGTACAGAAACGTGATTCCAATGAAAGTGGTGTTAGTAGTGGTTAGGCCTCTAGACTCTTGACCGGAGGGTTGTGGGTTCAATCCCAGGTGGGGGACACTGCTGCTGTAACCTTGAGCAAGGTACTTTACCTAGATTGCGCCAGTAAAAACCCAACTGTATAAATAGGTAATTGTATGTAAAAATAATGTGTAAAAAATAATGTAATTGTATGTAAAAATAATGTGATATCTTGTAACAATTGTAAGTCGCCCTGGATAAGGGCATCTGCTAAGAAATAAATAATAATAATCTGCCCTAAACAAAAGGGAAATCTGCACAAATGCTGTACCACATACAGATACTTAAATATAAAAAGTCATTTTTTAAATATTTTTTTATACTTGTATGTCACTTACAAAGTTGTTTAAGCTATATTGCTTTAACTAAAAGGATTGCATTTGTTTATATATGTAAAGTGATTACTGACATGTCTCTTTGAAGCAAGTACCATTTTTACTGGTTTATCCCAGGTGAAGGATTTAGGTCAGGTTGTACATTCAGTTCCTGGATGTTAAAACATCAAGCAATATGTTAGATGGATAAACAGTAGCATGTATAACTAATAGCAGGATCAGAATTATTTTTTGATAGAGTGATATTTTTGGATTTCCTTGTTGATCCATTATCATGAATTACAAAATAATGTACAGTACCATACTGAAAACAAACAAAAAATATTTTGCAGTTTTGATGATGCAAACCCTTATATTTATTTTATATGGATTACAGACTAAAATATATTTAAAAGATATCCCATATATATATATATATATATATATATATATATATATATATATACACACACAAATAAAAGGGGCCAATTTCTATATATGAAAAATATAAGGATCATACTGTTCTACCATATATTAAAAATATATGTTTTTCCATAAGGAGAAGGTAATAAGAGAATAAAAGGATTAAAAATACTTGGGGGAAACCTCCCCAATGTCAAAAAACAGGAAGAACCATAGTTTTATATTGTATTAAACAATGCTATAGGAGCTTTAGTCAACTAGCAATGCTACCTGTAATCATCACCTGACATACATGAAGCCTTATGGCATGCTTTACAGATGTAAGGGATCTTAGTGTTCTTACAGCTTTGATCCTATCCCACTTCTACATACATATATATATATATATATATATATATATATATATATATATATATATATATATATATATATATATATACACACACATTTGTTTGAACCCTGTATTATGAAACAATTCTGTCTTGCCTGGCACAATGAAATAGGGGCACCATATCTTTTGATGAATGAGGAGTACAGGAAATTAGGCTGAAAAAAATAAAACAGGTGTCAGGTACAGAACATGTATAATGATTCACTGTGACATTGAAATGTTAATGACTTTCGACAATTTATTTTCTTCAGGCACGGATGGCTGCTTTGAAATTGCTTGGTATCCCGTCTGAGTCTGAATTACATTCATCATTTTAAAATGTTCTCCTATTTTCCAATAGGGACTTGGATTGTGCTATATTATGTTATCGGAATCTGAGTATTCTGAAAAAATTAAATACCTTTAACAAATACTTGGTAATCATTTAAGAGAAAGTGCTTCTGAGGTTTTTAAGGTCATCAAAGTTGGTTGTTCTCTTTTGCCTGTTTACCTAAAACACATGTAGACAGAAAAACGTGAGTACCTGTTATTCCAAACACCAATGCCGATGTCTGTTTTTTGCATGAATCATACTGCTTGTGCCTTTCAGAAGAAAAGGGTGCTGTATAATGGTGTGTTGAATGGCCTATATACAATGTTTAAATGTTTGCTTTCAGCAACACATTTTTAGCAAACGTTTCCACACAATTCCTTTGTCCATGATTGTTTCAGAAACAGACAGCGGCATGGTGTTTGGAATAACATGTACACACGTTTTCTGTCTACATATGTTTTAGTAAACAGGCAACAGAGAACATCACACCTTGATGACCTCAAAAACACCAGAAGCACTTTCTCTTAAATGCTTACCAGGAATCTGTTAAATGTTTTTTGTTTTTTTTTTGTTTTTTTTAATGAAAACTTTATTGGTTTTTCTCTTATAACAGCATTGAAATACAAAACGCAAAACAATTAACAGAAAAAATATATATATATACACACACACACACACACACACATACATACACGTGAAAAAAAAATAAAATGTTACAATCGTTTTTCCCTTTCTTTCTTTAAAACACTAACAATAACAATAATGAAAAAGAATAAGGATAAAAAAAAAAAAAAAAAACCCCAGCAGTGCGTTTTACCTACTCCACCTCAAAAGCACTTACTCATTCTCTATTATATTAGCCAGGTCATTAGGGAGGAGATCCAAGAAAGGACGCCAGATGGACAGGAAGGACTCCTCATCACCTTTCACAACTGCACTAAGTCTCTCTAAGGGGAGAATTTTAAAAATCTCAGTATACCACTGATTGGTGTTTGGAGGGTTATCTTTGATCCAGTTGATCAGTATACATTTTCGGGCAACAAATAACAATTTTGTCATCAGTTTTAGCTGGGCTGAGGTCAGTCCTATCGTGCCAGACATCAATCCCAGGAGAAAGAGCCATGGGTCCCTTTCTAATCTGCAGTTTAGCATTCTGTTTAATTCTTGTTTTATTTTACACCAAAAGTTGGCTATCAGTGGGCAAGACCAGAACAAGTGTATATATGTCCCAGAGTCCTTTTTACATTTGGAACAGGTAGGAGAGTTATGAGGGTTAATTTTATGAAGAACATAGGGTGTTGTATGAATGCGATGCAGAAGCTTATATTGAGTCTCCCTTGCTCTATTACAAATGAGAGTGCGCCCTACAGCACGCATAACCTCCCCCCAGGATTCTTCATCATGGGTGTCACCTAAATCCCTTTCCCAAGAAGTAAGCACAGCATTAATGTTGCATGGACTGTTTGAGTAAACTAATGAGTAAAAAGCCGATACAAAGTTTTTTTAACTCTTAGTTTGTAATAGAAAGGTGTCAATGGGGGTTAACACCGGTAAGCCTGAGGGGAACGTGATATTAGATTGCATAAAATGTCTTATCTGTAGGAAACCAAAAAAGTGCTTGTTAGGGATGTTAAATTTCATTCTGATCTGGTCAAAGGACATTAAAGTGTCACCGTCATACAGGTCAGCAATGAATCTGACACCCCTACGATGCCAAATATGAAAGACACTGTCTTTTATACCAGGAGTAAAGGACTTATTTTTAATTAGAGGCACCAAAGTTGAAGAGAATCCCTTTCTACCGATAAATGTAGTGATGTCTCTCCATATCCTGACAGTGTTCTGTACGAGTGGATTAGACTTAATTTCAGGAGTGACTCTGTCTCCATTAGCAGTCAACACACTTAGCAATGAGAATGGTGAGGAACACCATGAGTCCATGTAAGCCCACGTGGACTCTGGGTCGTTACGGATCCACTCTGAAATAATGCGAGCATGGCAAGCCCAGTTATAATAAGTTAAATTTGGTAGAGCCAAGCCACCTCTCTCAGTTGGTAGCTGTAGCTTTTGTATTTTAAGTCTGGGTTTCTTTCTGTGCCAGATAAATTTTGATAAGTGTCTCTCCAAGTCTACTACAACTTTTTTTGTCAGGCATAGCGGAAGCATCTGTAAGGGATATAGAAGTCTTGGGAGGACATTCATTTTGACAATACTTATTCTCCCTATCCAAGAGATCGGTAGATCTAACCATCTGTCCAGATCGCCCTTTACTGCCCTAACAACTGGGAGGAAATTTAGTTTAAATAGATCTTTCAAATTGGGTGAGACGCTGACCCCCAGATAAGAGAACCCTGTTTGTGACCATCTAAAGGGAAAATCAGTTAAAGCAGCTAGATCGCCAAAATTACCCAATGGCATACCCTCCGATTTATTGTAATTAATTTTGTAACCTGAAAAAGAGCCAAACATATTAATTAACGCTGTTAAAGCTGGGACTGATGTTTCAGGCTCTGAGATAAATAATAATATGTCATCCGCATACAGAGCTATCTTATGAATTGAGTCCCTGATGTGGATTCCCTTTATATCAGGATGACACCTTATGGCCCCCGCGAGCGACTCAAGTGCTATTGCAAATAAAAGGGAGGATAAAGGACAGCCCTGTCTCGTACCTCTGCCCAGGGGAAACGGCGGAGAACGTATGCCATTTGTCAATACTGAGGCCATTGGGGAGTGATACATCACCTGGACCCATCTAATGAATTCAGTGCCCAGCCCAAATCGACAAAGAACCTCTAATAAATACCCCCACTCAACGCGATCAAAAGCCTTCTCAGCATCTAAGGACACAAGCAAAGCCCTCTGCTGAGTGTGACTAGAATATTGAATTACATTGAGAAGACGTCTAACATTTGAAAAAGAATATTTTTGCTGTATAAAACCAGTTTGGTCCGGCTTGATCAGACTTGGTAAAAACTCTTCCAATCTCCTTGCGAGGATCTTAGACAATATTTTACTATCCACATTGATCAGCGAAATAGGTCTGTATGACGCGCAATCATCTGGCGGTTTATTTTTTTTTCAATATTAGAGAAATATTTGCCTGGTTATGTGTGGGAGGGAAAAAACCTTTCTGGTGGGAATCTGAATACATACGAAGCAGAGGGCCAGCCACGAGGTTCTTAAATTTTTTGTAGAATTCTGGGCCAAACCCATCCGGACCAGGAGCTTTGCCACTCTTTAGAGAATGAATAACTTCTAAAATCTCTTCTTTTGATATTTCCCTACATAATCTAGCTTTATTTTCTTCAGAAAGTAATGGAAGGGAGATTTTATTCATGAAATTCTGAATTCTGTCGCTAGAATTTGTGAGATCTGAACTATATAACATTGAATAATAGTCTTTCATAATTCTATTTATTTCCTTCAATACAATGTGTCTTTTGCCCTCCCTATCTCTAGTGAGGAAATCAAGTTAGAGGCAGTTCTGCCCTTAACCAGACATGCAAGCAATCTGCCTGGTTTGTTACCTGATTCATAAAGTCTGTGTTTTGCAAAAAGAATCGCTGATTCAGCTTTTTGAGTTAATGACTGATCCAGAGCTGAGCGAGTGGCCTGTAACTCTTTAAAAACTTTTTTAGATAGTGTACTTTTAAATCTTGTCTCTATATCCTGTATCCTGTGTTCTAGCTCTAGCTGTACTTTTAGTGTCTTCTTTTTCTTTGCGGTAGCATATGAGATTATAGCACCTCTGAGAAAGGCCTTTGCTGCCTCCCATAGTGTAGAAGCGCTAATTTCAGGAGTATCATTAATAGCTATATAGAGATTCCATTGATCTGTTAAGTATTCCAAAAAGGCCGGGCTGTTTAGAAGGAATGTATTTAAACGCCACATTCATGAGGCAGGGTCCCAATAGGGGGGAGCAATATCAATGCTAACTGAAGCATGATCCGATATAGTACGAGAACCAATACTACATTTTTTAACTCTATTTAAAAGCAGTCTGGAAGTCAAAAAATAATCAATTCTAGAAAAAGATTGATGTGGAGGAGAGAAAAATGTATAATCCCTCTCTCCTGGATTCAACTCCCTCCAAACATCAAGTAAATTTAAATCCCTACACAGCTCCTTTATAACTTTAGATTTTCTTGAAGGAAATTTAGAGGTCACCAGTTTTTGGTCAATTTCAGGGTTCAGTACGCAATTATAATCCCCACCTATAACAGAGTAAGGCAAGGATACTGAGGATATGTCTCTTAACAGCCCTGAATAAAAGGTGGCCTCAAATGAATTAGGGGCATATACAGAACCAATCAAAACATGTTCTCCATATAAGAAGCCTGTAATTAAAACATAACGACCCTCTGAGTCTTTTAGAATAGCATCTAAAGTAAAAGGCAAACGTCTGTGAATCAGGATTGCTACCCCCCTACTATGCGAGTTGAAAGAAGAGTAAAAAACTTGCCCTACCCAGCCCCTTTTTAATTTTTCATGTTCAGCGTCAGTTAGATGGGTTTCTTGCAAAAGGGCAACCTGGACATTTTCTTTTTTAAGCAAGAAGATAATCTTTTTCCGTTTGATTGGATGGTTTATTCCTTTAACATTCCACGAATATATTTTTGTCACGCTCATATTTAATAACCAGTACAAATATTGATTGAAGAGCAAGGGAGACTCTTACACACACCCCTCAGAGGATGACACAGTTGCCAATAATAGCTGAGGCAGAAATACACAAAAAAACTAAATGACATTGTAACAGGGTCTGACGAAGACACCGGCTTTGACCTTTGCCTCAGACAGCTTAGGGAAGAAGTCTTGAAGGTACTTGAAGGCTGCCGACTCCTTATCTAGAGCTCTGACAAATTGTTTCATAAGGCCCAATTTGATGTGCAGTGGTGGCATCAGCACCTTCCGGGGGTCCACCAGTGGCTCCCACTTGACGTTGTTCCTCCCCACAGAGAACTCGGTCCGTTTGGAAGGGTCCACCATGCAGAAGTAGCAGTTGCTTGAGTGGTCAGTGGGTTCCCGCCAAATTCTTGTGATAGCGAACTTCATGGCTCTCTTTTCCCCTCTGTACCATCCTACAAAAATACATTTATTTCACCCATGACTAATGTGTAAGAGATTCTCGCAACATTTTTCATATATGATATATTTTTTCAATAACATAAAATTGTAAAACATTTTAAAATTAAAAACTTTTACAATTTTAAAAATTTTAACAAATTTTATAACATAAAATTCCGAGCAACAATTGTCCATCTTACCTTCCAGAGTTTTTTTGCAGTGCTCGCAGGTGAAATGAGGTGCCCAGGGTTTGTCTTGATCCCCGACAGGCATGCCGAAATATGCCTTGTAGGCCTCACACATCTTAGCAGATGCTTCCACGGAGTACTTTTTCGCTCTTGTCTTGATAAATTGGCCGCAGACATAGCAAAATGTGTCTGCCGGATGCTTGCAGCCTCTTGATGGATTCTCAGAAAAATGCAGATATGTATCCACTTAGGCAGCTGGAACTAAACTGAACTGGTGGGCTTAAGGCCCCTGTATTTATACTACTATTTATATTACTGGAAAGTTCTAGAAAGTTCTAGAAGTTAAGAAGTTACTCAAAGTTTACTCAGCACTGAATCTATCTGGAATTTTCTGGAAAATAGGTCAATTTCAAAATATCACTGTCCTGGTCACAAAAGCAAAGTTTGTGGGGAATAATAGCCATTTTCTATACTTTTGAGGCATAAGCAATTAGGAAATAACACTTACTACCCAGGAACCAAAAAAAAAAAAAAAAAATTCTTACACGGTGTAATATATAGTAGGCCTGGAATATTTTAATAGTACTGAAGTACAAACGTGTAGATTGTTTCTTATTCCTCAAAGAAGCAACATAAACGGGGGGGGAGACACAGTGAAGTTTAAGTTTAGTCGGTGCCCAAACGGCATCGCTACCTTCATTAACTCTAAACCACATCAAAGAAATAGCTGCAAACCATATTTAGTACGGCTGCAAATAAAGCACAAACTAAGCGGTAAAGTAATATTACATCACTTATCTCTCGATTTGTGTTGTAGAGTATTCATGAACGCCTGTGCATCCTTGGGAGAGTTGAAAGATTTGGTGTTGTCATGAAAAAACACCTTCAGAGTTGCTGGGAATAGCATCCTGAAACGAATGTTCATATCTTTAAGTTGCCCACAGATGTCACTGAAGCGCCTTCTCTTCTGCTGCACAGCTACAGAGAAATCCTGAAAAATGAAAAGTTTATGCCCGTCGTGCAACAGCTGCCCCTTAGCTCTGGACGCTGTCAGTATTCGCTGTTTATCCTGGAAATTATGCAGTTTAATGATCAGTGGTTGTGGTCGCTCATTATTTCTGGGTGGAGGAGCCAGAGATCTGTGGGCCCGATCGATTTTTACATAACCCCGTTTTGTCTCTAAGCCAAGTAGTTTAGGTAGCCAGGATTCGAAAAACTCTGTAGGTTGTCGACCTTCTGTGCCCTCCGGTAAACCAATTAGACGAATGTTCTCCCGTCTCCCCCGGTTCTCCAGATCATCAAGCTTCACTGCCATTTCGGAGGTGTTTTTTTCAGCCTTGGCTAATTTCGTTTCCATAGCGGACACTGTATCCTCCGTATTCGAAATACGGGATTCAGCTTCACCCAAGCGCTTTGAATTGTCCTGAATTTTAGTAGATATTAAATCTAGTGTACTGGAGAACTTGGAAAATTTGTTCTCCATCACTTCGGTGATGTTTTTTGTGATTTCGCTTACTATCTGCACAGAATCATCCTTCAACGTCTCTGAGGCGCCATCATTACTGTTCTCAGCGTCCGGGCCCGGAACCTGAGTTTTCCTTCGACTTTCTTTTCTGGTAGATTTTGATGCAACTTCGGCCCCAGACTGATACATTTCTTTAGAAGATATATTCACAGCAAACTTTAAGTGGTTCAAAGTAAATTTTGTGAGATTTAGACTGTTTTAATGTGGAAAATGGGACGGTGGCGGAAAGAGATCAGCGGTTTTGCTCCCTTCAGATCAGTGTCATCACGTGACCCCCCTTTTTTTTGTTTGTTTTTTGTGGACTAACCCTATTTTGGTGCTGCTATACCTATAGTTGCTTTTAAAATATATCCAATAAAAAAAATTTAAAAAAAAAACATGGTAACTATCTGCAGCAGTGCTAAGTCCAACTTCACTTTTTTAGAATTACAAATCCATTTTTAATAGTCAAAATAAAAACACATATATGTCGTTTTGGGGTTGTTCAGTGACCTTTTTGTTTACTGCATGTTCTGTGCAAGACCTACAAACTCTTTTTATTTGTGACCTCCAGTACGCAATGCCAGATTCCCAGGCCTCTAGATGGGAATGGTTAGTGCATTAACTTTAGTGTGCCACATTTACCCCTATGACTTTTATCTGTAAAACATTCATTATTATTTAACAATGATTTATAGCAGTCAGGTACAACTGCAAGCATGGCAATTGAAAGCTGTTATAGTGGCGCATCCAGTAAAAGCACTCGCGTAGAATGCAGGATGTGCTCTATAGTCTGGACATCATCTGTTCAAGTCCAGGCTATTCCTTTGCTGACCAAAAATAATTGGACACTTCTAAATTGGGGAGAAAATAACAAAAAACTAATTGGCGACTACTAAATTTGTAAAAAAAATATAAATAAAAAAAAAATAATATTTGTATGAGATTTGCCCAGACAAATTACCCTACCTTTACTGCATGGCATTGCTGTTCCAAAAAAAAAAAAAAAAAACTGACAAAAGCACATCCAACTGTAGCTGATATTGCAGTTGTCAGCACAACAATGTTTAACCATTCATCTGCTGAATATTCAGTTCATGGGATCTTTTCAGTTGATCAAAATGCTCCGGTCTAATTTTCCTCAATGAAAATTATTTTGATATATATATTTTTTATAAACCAGGGAACAGCTTTTAATTATAAGAACTGTTAAAAACATTTTATAACTTGCTTAATCGCTCACTTACAGAACGATTTAGCATCTCCAGCACGTTTCTCCAGTCGTTTCCATGTGTGGCTCAGAACAAGTATAAGCTGTGTATTCTGTGCGTGAGAGACAGACCAAAGGGAGTGGTGAGTGACTTATAACAATATATTTGAACTATCTATTTGCAGAGACATTTCATTATTGCCACATTTGAAACAAACCTAAAATCAAAAAGCCCCCTTGACAAAGGAACTGAAAGTTATAAACGGTATATTTTATTTGTCTCTGCATCAATCAAGCAATATCGAAGATGCCTGTAAACAAGACATTATATTACATTATACAATATGAAATGCATTTACAATGCATTCACTTCTGGCAAAGACAGGATCCATAGGGAGCTCAAGGAAAAGTACATGGCTTTTCCATCAGGTGAGTGACAACAAAAGGAAGACTATGACCTTGGTTTGGCGCCAGGAGGTTAACAACTTTACTATTGTGTGGAAACAGCTGACTTTTACACAGGAAGCAATTATTGCTGATAATGAATAGAATTCACTTACGGTCTATCAACACTGGAGGTCTGGCTCCAACTTGTATGAATAACTCTTCCTCCTTTCTGGAAGCTTTGTGCTTTTTTTAAAAACTGTACGGATACACTTCTATAAAAGGAAACGAAAAAGCAAACCAGTACAGTATGTAATATTCCTTTGTTTATATATAGCAAGATGTTACATAAAAAAATGTATATATAAAATGTTAAAAGGTGTTATTTGCATACTGTAACACATACTGTACCCACTATTTACATTACCTAGATTGCTCCAGTAAAAACCCAACTGTATAAATGGGTAAATTGTATGTAAAAATAATGTGTAAAAAATAATGTAATTGTATGCAAAAATAATGTGATATCTTGTAACAATTGTAAGTCGCCCTGGATAAGGGCGTCTGCTAAGAAATAGGGATACAAAATTATTATTGTTGTTTTTGTTGTTGTCAGAGTCCTAGTATAGCTTGTATGTGAAAATGTACTTTCACCTTCATTACCAAGTATAATAAGTCTCAGCTCAGTTCTCTTCAGGACATACTACAAAAATGCCCCGTAGTTTGTTACAACTGATTACTGTTTGTTCTTTCTGTATGTGCTATTTTTAAACTCTGCTCACTTTGTGGTTTAATTGTAGTATTTCATTCAGGAAACTTGGGTGGAAATAGTTGCTTAATATTTGTACAATGTGTATGAAATTGATTTCAGCTGCTATAACTGTCTCACCAAGAAGGACTATGAGGTCAAAACAGAGGTCCTGGAGAGATTCAGGTTCAGGTAACAAAACGGAGGTAGAAAGCAGGCAAAGGTTAGAAAGGTTAGTGTGTTTATGATCCGCATTGCTTACTACAATTAACACAATTATAGTAAGATAACAAAAATAACAAGTCCAGTTAGTTTACACTGTACACTCAGAGCAGTAAATATCCTGTGCAGTGATACAGAAGCAATGTTTATCCTATTTAGTACAATATAACTATACATGTGTGCCCAAATCCCAGACCTCACACTTTGTGAGTGTTAAACTAGGAACGTTGGATAAGGAATGAAAACCTAACACCCAGAGCATGAACAAAATTACTTTTAATCTCATTAACTGCAAGAAGTGAATAAAGTTGTTGTTCCTTTACATAGTGTATAATATAGTGTTCAAAATTTTTCTTAGGAACTGTGGTGGTTTCTTTTACAAGAAAATGTAGTGGTGATTTGACAAATGAGCTTATTTACCAACCATGAAACTCTGCTACATGTTACAAAAGCATGACTGCTGCGCTGGATTTCCTAAGACAGTTTTTGAATAGATCTGAAATGTTTCATTGACATGGAGCTTAGTCCTTATTATTCCTGCAGCAGGTGGCTAATTCATTAAATGTATGAACTGTCATTTCAGTACTGGCTTTGATTTAATTTAGTAGTTTCCTTGTTCTGCCTACCATAAGAAACAGGAGGAACCTTTCATCCAACTCTAAATGTTTCTTACATTTGGATGAAAATGTGCTTGTTTATTCACATCCTTCATGGTCCATTTTCTATAATTTGCTCACCTAGGTTTGTGTTCTGTCATAGGTTTTTAAAAAAAAAAAAAAAATACAGTAATAGCTCTGGTGCAATATATTTGCAGAGACAGGTGTACATTTATATAATCCTAATTCTGTCCAACAGTTTTTCATACATTTAATTAATAAGAAATCAACAACTCACCATTCAGTAGTTTTATATTAACCTCTGTTTCTAGTCAACTAACACTGGTCTTTCAAGCTATAATAACTAATCCCTAAGGCATTCATTTGGGTTTCCAACCTTTTAATAAAACAAAACAGAAACCTATGGGATATGAGGTATGTTTTTTTTTCTTCTTTTTTTACAATAAATCTATCACATTCCTTGCCAAAACGCTACTACTGGAATTCAGAATAATATTAGTATAACACTGTTATACCATTAGTAAAGTCTCCTCTCTAGTTTTTTTCAAAACTGGATGACACCAGTTTTTAAAAATATATTTTTTAACTGAAGCAACAGCTATGGCTGGTTCTTGGTACTGTACATTTAATATTCCATTGAAATTTAACAGTGTATGGAAGGCCCACTTCCTTTTGTCCTTTGAAGTCTAGCCTGGAATTCAAGCTCCCCACTTCCATCACCGACACAAAGGAGAGCTGTGGAGTGGAGATGCAATCTTCATTTCTTGTGCAATGAAAACAATGTTCCAGTCATGTCTCACTAGAATTACTCATTGTTCCAGGGTGGACTGACTCGTTTGGATGGGCTCCCTGTAGCATCTCATTGAGTCTTTGAAAGTGGTGCTGGGAGGAGTGCCAGACACATAACGCAGATCTGAAAGTGGACGTGGGCTATAAAACACTGTACTGTACTATTGTCCTCAGTCCAAGTGTGTGTGTATGTGTGTGTTTGTGTGTGTGTGTGTGGGGGGGGGGGGGGGGTGTAATTACAAAAGCCTCACCGAGACCTCTAGGTGGTGGATTTTATCTTAAAATAAAAGAAGAAACTGGTAAGTTGTTTAAACATGCCTTTTGCAACCACATCCCCATTTCCTTACATTGCTCCTGTTCCTTGAAATTAAACTAATAGTCAGAACTGCTAGTCTAAATCCTGTTATTCTGAGATAACACAACACCATACAGTTTGGATAAAGAAATGTCAGAAAGGGTCACTTTTTTCATGTACGCGCGATGTGTACTGTAATTATAGCTTAATTTGCATTGTTAATTGATTGTCCTTAGGAGGTTTTTTAATAAAATACCTATACAAAATGCTGAACTTGAGAACTTGAGAATTCAGAACAACCCTTATGTGTTACACCATTATTTTTTGCCCTAGTTTCAGCAGCAATCATTGTTTTCCATTGTCTTTTTAAATAAGTAGCCTGATTAATTAGCAAAATGGGAATTTTCTGCTGCTGTTGTTTCCATAACAGACTGATGCTTATAAAATAGATTTCAAAGAAGGCAACAGGTCCTGTCAGTATAACACCAGTCGATGAAGTTCACCTGTTTTCCTGCTTATTCCTAGCTACTGTAATTAATAATGTATGGGTAGTTTCAATTGTCATTTTATCCAGTTTTTATCCTGGAGCATTATGTAGTAGACAAATTAGTTTATGAATTGGATGCAATGTAGAGGAAAATGTTTAAGCTACCTGTTTCTCTCACGCAGTATCTCACTAACATCATCTTTAAGGATCTGGCACAATACTGTTAATGCTATTTGAAGTTTATCTTGGTAGAGATTGTGCTTTTTTAGCTATTCTTTTGTATCATCTGTGATTTTTGGTACTACTTTTGGTAACACCTTGTGATCAGATATAGAGGTCTGAATGATGATCTGGTCTCTATAAAAATCATCTGACGACGATGGTGTTTAGTATATAAGCATCACAGGGAGGAGACAATCACTTCTGTAAAGGACAGTGCTCTAAATATGTTTACAGTTGAGATTTATACTTGACCTTGGACTGTCATTGAGATCAAGGTCTGACCTCAGAGTCTCATTTTGAAACCTACTACACCTTGCCCTGGCCACGGTCTCCTTATGGTTTAAGCTTTTGCTGATGTCTGCAACATGGCACCATGGATATTTTTGGATGGCATTGTATAGCCATATTATGCTATCAGATGAAAAGATACCCTCAGGTGTTTTCACATGGGAATTAACTTAGACACATAAAGTACAAAATTAAACAAAGCTGTTTACCAGGAGTCATTTTGGTCAGTTATATCTCCAAAATACCAATTAAACACTGTATAATAAGTGATGCTGAATAACTATGAAGTTATCATACATTTTAAATGGTGTTCCAAATGGGACCTGATGAGTTATTATGAGTATCTAGAGGGTTTCAGTCAAATTTACATCAAACACTATCCCAATTCACACTAACAAGCACCTATTTACAGCAGTGTTCTTTTCATTAAATCAGGTACCTCTGCTTCTACTTATGCTTGCATACGTAACGTGTTGTGTGATTAATAATAAAAATCACATTCAGTGTGTTGGTATCGTGTTTATTCAGACTTTGCAATAAAATGAGGTTAAGCGGGTTGACAAGATGAAGCTGCACGAGTTGTATGCACATGTGTAGTTCACCAATGTGAGTTCAGAGGGTTGCAGCTCAAGCTTTTCGGCTGACCAGTCGATTTGATAGGCTGTTTGGTTGTGTTCTGACTTTATACTCATAAATATGCATTTGACTTCTATTAATGTGATTGGCCAGCTGCGAGGCTCCTTGCAAACTTCAGCCCTATCAACTCGACACAACCCTCAACTCAACTACCAGTGTCAATCCCGCACTGTCTGAAATAAACCTTCAAGTATCCCACTTACAGTGTTGCCAGATCTCAGTTTCCTAATTTAATCATGTAAAAATTATAATGACAAAACAAGCGCAAATATTTGTCTACCTATGCATTCCTAAGACCACAGTGATGATCGCTTTACCCTCGCTGCTTGGAGGTTGCAGCTACAACACTAAATCACCCTGGCTAAACTCATCAAATAAAATGAATAATGAATAATAATTGTGATGATTAATTATGTGTTTACATTATAAGAGTACTACTTAAAATGCAGGGCAATTAATTTTATTCCCCCTCCTTCATTCTGCACGTTATTTGCTGGAGTAGAAGGAGTCTTATTTAATTGGCTCGATTCATTTTTAAATAAAAATAGTCTGCAGCCCTGCATATTCCTAAAATGATGAATCAGTTTGCAGTCATGTAAAAGTCATATATTGACTTATTTTGCTCTGGTTGCTTTCCGGAAGAAACCAGTTTGTTTTAGATATTGTAACTGACAAAGGCCATGTGAAAAAAAAAAAATACAGAAGGCAGTAGGTACGTAATGTGTTTTGTTGTAAATCCGACAGGCTGTCCAGGAACATCCACAAAACATGCTGGATCGTTAACTAATTGTAATACTTGGTAGTTTGTCTTTCTATCAAAGCGAAAGGCTGAATTTGTAGCTCAGAAAGGGGGGGGGGGGGGGGTCTATGAATTATTGAATATAAAAGTCATGGGATTCCAGGGCATTTATAACAGATCAACATAATGCACATTTTCTTTACCATGGTTTTCACTATGCTTTATTACACTTTGCAATTTTTACTACGGGAAACTCTCAAAATGTACCTTTGCACTTATTTCAAAATATAGCCCCTTGACTGACATTAGAAATCACAAAAAGGCAAGGTCACTGTGTAGCTTCAGAAAGTATGAGGCATATCTTTTTCAACAAATACCCCTTCAGAGTATCTGGAATAGTGACACAAACTTGTGAAGGCAAGATAGGGCTTAATTGGACTTCACACCATCTCCCCAACTTGAAAGTGGAAATTAGAGGGTAAAAGACGGTCATAGCCTCTAGGCATTTCCTCAGATCAGAGAGCTGCATTATAGTGTAAACGTGTACTTTTCCTCTGTTACTGTCTTCAAGTAGCTCTTTGAACTTTGATGGCATCGTTGTGGATTGCAGTTGGCCCAGAGAGGAGGTGAAATTATACATAACACCACTTTCCAAGAATAAGTTTAACTACTGTGTACACTAAACAATAGTGGTGAACAGTATCATTTTACCACTCATTCACAAGTAGATTTATATGCATGCTACACTAGTAGTACTTTATATGCATGCTGTACATATCTTTTATAGTATATGTCACAGGCTTATTTTTGAACACTTCAGTAACAATACAATATATATATATATGCTCTTGTTTCTGAAGAGAATATAACAGTTATTATTTATTACCACCTTACCACGACTTAACAAGATGCCCTGTCTAATCCAACTCTACAAGTGGAAGTAGTGGTATGCCAAATAACTCTACCCACACTCTTCATATTATTTTTCATTGGTGTGTTCTGCAACACAGACAGATGCGATCAATTTTACATGTTTTCAAAAATAAAAAAAAAACTCAAGCCATTTGACCCTGAAGCACAGAAATGTTTAATCAAGGGAGGGGATGTTGTTCCACTTTTGCCAACAGGCTACATAAAGAACATACACCCAGCAGTCCCTGTTACTTCTGATTTTAGTTAGAAACTGTGTTTGCAGGGCTCTTTTGACTTAAATGTCCTCCATTAGGAGGGTATTTACTTATTTATTTATTTATTCATTCATTCATTCAGGAAGTTAACTCATTGAGACCGAAGTCTCTTTTACAAGGGTATCCTGGCAAGATGACCACAGAACAGCAGTAAATACATTTTACAAAAACCAGAAACAAGTAAGTGTCTACATCAGGCATACATCAGTGATTCACATAAAACACAACTTTAAAAATAATAAAACATCAACAACATTCAATGAGGCATCAAAAACATTTACAAATTGTTAATTCATGAAATCTACCCTATAAAATAGATGTAATTTTAGCCATTATTCTATGTTTATCTGGTACATTTTGGCTACCAATTAAAAGCACAATCATATCCTTAATATTTTTGTCCAACCGATTCCATTCCATAGGCGCACTATAGCTGAAGGCTGTTTGACCAACACAAAGACCTTCTCCCTGTTACTTGATAATTAAGTGTAAGGCTAGATCATAAATTATACTTGGCTATATTTGCCTGTAGCATCAAACCTAGATACCCTGGTGACAAGCCTATTACAGTTTTACACACCAATAGTATCCAGTGAAGCTGTCTTCTGTATCTAATGAAATTCACTTTAAGGATGTAAGTAACCCACAGTGATGAGTCTGAGGATGACACCCTAATACAAATCTGGCTGCTTTATTCATTAGTCAATCCAACCTTTTTAATTGTTCAACACACGCATGTAAGTACAAAGTATCACTATAATCAAACAAAGGAAAAATACAACTCTTAATTACTTGGTTTCTGCTTTTAAGCGTGAAGGTTTTTTGCTGTCGATAAAGAAACCTAAGTTTTTGTGTAATTTTCTTGGAAGTAGTGGAAATATGCAAATCAAACTTTAGCAATGGATCGAACCATATCCCGAAATATTTATAACTGTCCACCACCTCAAGAGGCTCCCCAGTCAGTGATTGAATACTTAATTCTTGTTTCAAACTAATTTAAATCCAAAGAACATTACCTTAGTTTTTTTTTGTATTAAGCAGTAGCTTTAAGTTCCAGAATCGATGTTGTACAATAGTAAATGCCTCTTGAAGTTTTTCTACTACACCTGTGCCAGACTGTCCAAACACATAAAGCACTGTGTCGTCTGCATAAAGATGACAATGAACTCCAATCCCCTGACAGACATTATCAATATACAATGAGAATAATGTTGGGCCCAAAATAGAGCCCTGCGGTACACCTTTTTCAATCTCTAAAATTGAAGATAATTTACCCCCTCCCTTTACTTGTTGTTTCCTATCATTGAAGTAACCACGGAACCAATTTACAGCTTTATCAGATAGCCCCAATTCCCCCAGCCTCTCACATAATAACAAGTGGTCTACAGTATCGACAAGTCAATAAAGACAGCAGCTGCCACCTGCTTACTATCCAAGGCACTTGCGATATCATGAACCACTTTGGTCACTGTTGTTATTGTCCCATGACCAGATCTAAACCTGACTGGGTTGGGGACAACAGGTTGTTTGATTCAATAAACACTTAAAATTGACCCAATACCACTTTCTCCAAGCATTTTGCCAATACAGACAGTAACGATATTGGTCTATAATTAACAACTTCTTTATAATATCCATCTTTATGTACTGGCACAACATGTGCCAGTTTCCATAATGTAGGTAAAGTACCTGTATTTAGGGATACAGTAAACAAATGTGCCAAAGGATATGAGATAATAGTTCTAGCCAGTTTCAAGTACTGTAGTATGGTTCCAATTGATCTGATCCACACCCCTTCAAAGTATCCAATCCTTTTAATAGCTCACAAACAGTTGAAGGTAAGACATTACAGAAATCAAACTTATTAGTACCAAGTGCTGCTGCACCATTAGAAGAAGACGTAGAGGTTAAGATCTCTAGAAGGTCACCCTTACAAGCATCTTCATAAGACTGTATACGTTCCATTTTACTAACATCAACATTTTCATTATTAAAAAGCTCACAGTTGAATGCAGTACTGGCTTGGGTGAAGTACCGGTTAAAAGCATTAAGAAAATTTTCTAGACCCTGAACTTGTTCAGCTTCAGTATTAAGGTCTGTTGGTATTACTGCCTGTAGGACCCGCACCACCAAGATCTTCAACCGCAGACCACAACTTCTTTGGATTTTGTAGGTTTTCTTCTAAAAGATTACTAAAGTAAGCAGCCTTACGCCTTTTAGTTAACAAGGTAGACTGGTTTCTAAGTTGCTTAAAAAGCACCCAGTCTTTTTGATTACCACTTATTCATGCCTTCTTCCATGCTTGATCTCTATTCTCATACAGAGTAAGTAACTCTGTAGTGATCCATGCAGAGCTCTGACCACGCACCTGACATTTTTTAAAGTGGTGCATGTTTAATAATAAATAAACATACTGTGAAACAAACACCAGGCCTCCTCTGAGGGGACAAGCTCAATTCTTTTCCAACTTAGCATATTCAGATCTTGCAAGAAAGCCTGTTCACTGAAATGCTTAAGGTGTCTCCTCAGTTATTCTAGGTTTCAATTTCTGAGCTTTAAGCGTTCTGACACAAAACATTTCCTCAAATTGATCAAATTGATCATTCAACTGGCCAGATACCAAGCCTGCTTGGCAGACTTTTCTTGGGGTGTTTGTCAATATTAAATCAATAGTTGCTTTTCTTTAGAATTACACTCAGTAGGTATGTTTATGAGTTTACTTAAGCCATGTTCTTCACTCAGTGCTTTAAACTGTTTACTTTTCCCTGACCCCCAATCCAAGTTAAAATCCCCAATGATAAATAACTTATGTTTAGTTTTAAACTGAGAAATAATATGTTCTATTGACTCAGCATTAACAGCAGGGTGGCGATAACAAGCAGCAATAGGAAGCGGTTTTGAATTAGAAAACAAAATGCCTACAATTAATAATTCATATTGCTTGGTACAAGACAGCTCAACAACAGCCTTCATATTAAATCTCTCTTTATAATAAATAGCAACCCCCCCCACACCTTTAGACAATCGATCCTTCCTTATTATTACATAGCCAGGTATGAAACCAGTACTATCAGGGGTATTTTCCCTAAGCCAAGTTTCAGTCAATATTAAAAAGTTGGGTTGAGTCTGTTCCATCCAAAGTGTAAGCATTTCCATTTTTGGAGGAAGGCTTCTAATGTTTGTATGTGTAATGTGTAATCCTTTCATGTTACTTAGATCATTCATTGAGATGACTGTGGAACCCAAGGAAGTGATATTTGTTGGGCCAGGGTTTAGCTCAATATCGCCACACAATAGAAGCATATTTATATCAACATCATTTTAAAATCTGGATGATAGTGTCTCAGTATAATCCAAATTTTGACCATTCTGGTTTTACAATAGAAGCATATTTAGCATCAACATCATTTTAAAATCTAGATGATAGTGTCTCAGTATAATCCAAATTTTGACCATTCTGGTTTTACAATGTGAATAATTCTTACATTTATCTGAGATTGTCCTCACAGATAAGTCAATGCAATGGCAGATTTTCGGTTGCAAAAATAACCATGGTCTTTGCCATTTCAAAAAAGGTGTAAATTATGCATTCTGTAGCATCAGAGTGGGTCATAATATCATTCTGTGTATGAAATTACCAGAATTGAAATATATAGAGGAGGGGTTCTAAGTCATTCTCGGTGTGTACTTGGTTTCTGGTCACAAACTCCCCCACTGGCAAAGAATGCTTTTAAAAAGTGTCATAAATGGGCCGTCTCGGAACGAGGACAACCAATGAGAAACACCCCACTTTGACTTGGGCACAGCCCAAAATAAATAAACAAACTAACCAATCATAGGATTGAAAAGAGAACAACAAAAGCAGCCGCGCGACTTTCAAACACTACGTTTCCCACACTAAGCAAGCTCCCCACAGGAGAAACAGGTTCCCCGTAGGAGAAACGGAGTGCTCCCCACACTAGAAGTGTGCACCACACATAGAAACAAGTCTCTGAACTTTGACAGTCAGGAGAAGTGATTCTGAGGGGAAGTGGTGAGGTCTGAAATGAACTGCACTGAAGAAAGTTTCTGAAGTCATGGGAGCATAAATGCTCGAATGCAAGGAAGAATCTATGGTCTGAAAACTGGCTAAAATCATGTTCTGAGAAGGCTGAAATCAGCTTTGAAGAGAGCCCTAGCTCTTTGCCCTACAATAGACTAAAACAGTAAACAGGACACTGCCTTGACCTGAAACCGGGTTTTGGTTTCTACGTCGCTGCATGGCACAAACGGAAGCATAGCCAGCAGCTGGGCCTAAGGTTATGTACTAGCTGTACAGTAGAATTGTAACGAGAACACTTCTACGAACTTCATAACTTTTCAAGTGCAACGCATTATGTGAACTGAGTTACGTCTGATCAACGGAACTATTTCCAGTTGGAAAACTGCCAACAACAAAGATAATGCTGCAAGACTAAGAAATCAACAAGCTGCTCTCCATTTGAACAGAACTATTTGTTTATTGTGAGCCAATGAAATACAATGCATACTTCAAGCAAAGTACCGTCTTCTTTCATTAGAACTTCAGAACCGGAGAGAGAGTTGCAGTGTTCATCAACAAAGAAGATTGACTTCTTTGTTGAAAATCGATAAGTATTCAGCATATTAAATACTTTATGACTCAATTTATAACATTAACTATGTATGCTAATAATGTTATGATCGTTTGACTATGAAATCAATGAACTGTATACTATTCATGCATATCTCTAACCAATAGCCTTTCCTTTCTGTAATATTTAGGGCCTTGTCAAAATCTCGATTTCACATGCTGCGCGGAAATCGTGAAATTAGCCCAATACCGCAATTTTTACAATATTCTTAAGAAATAAAAATAATTTCATATTTATTTGTATTTCATACAAAAAAAATCACATTAATGAAACTGTACAGCTCTGATATGTGCCTGCATGTAATATTTGCCATGCACACAGTGCTGTGCAGTGATTATGTCATGTGACTATAAGCAATCTAAGCAGGAAATTAAAATACTACACACTGTAAACAAGAAAATGAATGTCTCTAAAATGGCTAAAAATGCGTCTGCAGCAGATCATTTAAAGCAGTATCCAGCAGGAGTTTACACAGCAATGGAGGTAAGCTCTTCTGTACGTCCTGCAACGTTACTGTAGATCTACCGAAACTCGTCTGTTGACTGCAAGTATTCACCAAAAGAGAAAGGCGGAAATCTAGAGCAGTACTACGACTGCTTTACTTGCAAAGAAACAAAAACCGGTGACTTCCATATTCCAAAAGTCTAGTTATTAAATTTTGACCTGACAGAGGCATTTGTTTGCGCAATAACCCTTTTGGACAACCAAAAGTTATAGAAATTCTTCAGACAGAGTGTAGCAAATGGTGGAGTGATTCCTTCATCAGCCAAGCTGAGACGTGAATACTTACCTAAAGTTGCCAAGTATCACAAGCAGGAGATTATGGAATTGGTAAAACAGTCTGGTTGCTTGTCAGTGGTCACTGACAAGTCGACGGATGCCCAAGGTCAGTATGGGTTACACATTGTATTTGTTTTGCAAGACCTAAATGGTAAACATGCACCTGACATACTATAACTGAAAGCTGTCCTTGCAGATTCACTTTACCTACAGGCTGTTAATTACAACACTGTTTCACAAGCTATTGGTTGAATGACTTGTTAATTTTGATGTCAGTGCATTTATCTGTTGTTGGTTATTGTCAAGGGAATCCGAGTTCTACATGGCCCAGAACTTAAATATGGTATGTCTCATTTCTTACATGTTGACGTCCCTGAGTGGGTAACTAGAGACAAATTTATATTTAAATAAATTGTATACCTAATTCACTACAATTCAAACAACCATAGGAGGTTACCCTCTCATGATGACACTAGTTCAATGGTATAACATACTCATTCACTACCCCATTGGGAAAAGAAACTGGCAAAGCAGCCAGAATATAAATATGATGAAACAAAATGCTCAGCACCAGGCTTACCTCCATTTTGCAAAGGAGATTTCAAAAATAAAAATATAAATACTGTACTTCCCATCCACGAGAATGTTAGACAGTTTTCATTCAGATTCCAATGGAACTCTCCTCCTGGTACAGCCTCTCTTCTACCTGGTACACCTAACACAAAGTGAGGGTCTCCCAGGTGCACCAGGCCCAACTTCTCCAAAATACTTGTGTCTCCTTTCAATCAAATACTTCAAGAGGCAGCAGACTTTAAGGGACAGCAGACTTTAATATTCACTTAACTGTTGCTTGTTTCCTCAATACCACCTCCATGCATGGAAATAATCTCCTTCTCTGCCACCAGACAGTTCAATGCAGGCAGTACAAACAATGTCCAAACAATATCCAAAGTAATCCAGTGCAATCTGCTACTTATATTGACTACCTACCAGCAGAAATGTTATATATGTTTAATTTAAAATTTATCTCAATTATATTATAAAATATTAAACGAATAAAAGGTAATTTTCACATAAATCTAAAAAAAATCTTTTACATACATACAAACATACTGCTCAAATCATTTACATACATGCAAACATACTGCTCAGTAAAATAAAGCAACATCTCAGGCCTTGATAAACTCTCTTTAAACAAAGGGAGGCATGTGGGGAATATACCATTGTATGGGGCTCATGTGACGATACGTGCAAAGTGATATGCGGCTGCAAAACACCTATATTGTGGCCAAATTGGATGTTTTGCACTTGCAAACTGTTTAGCAGCTGTAAAGTGGGACTTTAGAATGGTAAAGTAATGTTTTTCTCCTGGCGTTCTGCCCCCGCGGTCAAATAAGTACTTTGCCATCATTAATCCATTTAAATGATATTGAAATGTATACAAATGAAGAAAAAGCGCATGGAATTGGGCGGGATCTGGAATACTAAGCGGGCGCAAACATTATAATGAGATGTAAGGATTTAGCCTTGCACTTGGGCAATTGCTGACCCTCCAAAACCTTTGCAAACCACTATAGAAACGAGTAATTAAGAGCTGCATGAAACCACACATCTTCAGAGACCTGTCATTGGCCTCAGGATGGCTGCTGTGGTGCACTTCCTGATGCAGTGATGCTTGACTCTTGTTGAGGACAGGCAGGAGAACCTTCGGAGGAGAAGAGCAAGACGCAGAAGACCCTGCATATTCAAACCCAGGGTCACTTTGTTTGGGATGCCAGAGGATGCAGTGGTAAGGCGTTATTGTCTCACCCCGTAGGTCATCCT
This sequence comes from Acipenser ruthenus, assembly GCF_902713425.1. Taxonomy (NCBI): domain Eukaryota; kingdom Metazoa; phylum Chordata; class Actinopteri; order Acipenseriformes; family Acipenseridae; genus Acipenser; species Acipenser ruthenus. The sequence goes on along the minus strand of NC_081193.1, from coordinate 39,030,075 downwards.
GACCTAATAGCTGAATTTAATCTTTTCATCAGCTGGTTGACTGTCCTCCTGGTAACACCAACAGCATTGACTTTCTAAACTATAGAGAACTATATGGCCTCTTTAGCATAATTGATGCTGGCTGAGGCTTTTCCAAATAACTCAATTTCATGCTGAGTGACCTCAGCCATAAGGACTCTCAGCTTTCTTTTCCTAAATTTAAATAAATTTAGTATGATGTTTTACAAACATTTGATTGGTCAAACAACAGTTTAATCATAAAACTACTATACACACAGAGAAACCGTAGTACTAGGCAGGTCTTTCTGTTTCTCGGACTCCAATGCTATGGATCCATGCTTCATGGGCTGTTCCCACTAACCTTATTAGTTTTTGCTGCCGAAAAGAAGATAGTATGCTAGGTGTGAGAAGTAAGTATAACAGCTTTTAAAAAATATAGGCATTGTTAAATGTTCCCTGCCAGGAACTATTTCAAATCATTTTAAATAGCCTGATTAGCTTGCTGGAGAGACAGAAATGTATTCCACACAACACTCTTTGGTATGAGTCACAAAGTTAGGCCGTGACAATTGAAGGCTGGTACTATACATTTCCCATTGCATTGTCACAAAACGGTAATAAACGCAATGTTAGAAGTATCTTATTAAACCTGAGGTTTCAGTGTCGATACAGTAGAAAAATAGGATGATCAAATCGAAAGGTCAGATATTTCTAGCAATGTATACTCTCATGCCTTATCTAAATGTCCATCTATTTTACATATTTCATTCTGGCTTAAGATAAGATTTATGATTCACAGCTGTAAGGAATACTATGGTACTTAAATATTGATAAAGGTAAATGAAAACTAACCTTTGATATGCTATTGTCTATTTTTTAAATTTTATTTTAAGCCTAAATTAAGCCAATCAGATATATTGCGTCTGCAAATTGGGTTTCAATGTTCAGGTAGTTCCCAAAGTCAGACAGACTTATTTTAAGTGTTACAAAAAGAAATACATCTTTAATGGCCAGCCTGTGTTATTAGGTAAGCGGGACCTCTATGAAATACGAACAACCAAATATAAACTAGCAAAGAGTAGGTTTGATAGTTAAGAAGCACAGCCTTTGATATACTCACTACATATAATGGCTCTTTGGTTCTATTGAATTATGGGTAAGATAAAAGTAGTCTTTACTTTATGATCAATTTAGTTACAGGTGCCTGTTGCTGCTATATAGAGGATCTGTCCTAAAAATCCATGAGATAAGGGTATTTCTGTCATGAGTCAGATTTAACGATAACAATCAGGCCTTTGGACAAGTTTTGCCACCCCATGTCATGGATTTTCAAGTCTTTTTGAAATTCCTCTAATAAAATGTCCTCATTTTAGTCAAAAACCTAGATTAAAGTTTACTTCCATCTTAAAATATTTGGTATTTTGTGAGTTTTTGTTTTATTCTTAGCAATAGAATGCATTTGTATTTGCATTATGTCACTATGAATAAAAAGCTTATCATAATACAGGTTTGGAGTGTTCCTGTACCAGCATGAGTTAGGATCCTTGTGTTTTCAGTGTTTGAAAAAAAAAATTAAGCTCATCAAGAATATATTAATGATCAAATAACAAATGCAAATTTATTTGGGTGTCAATGCTTTTTGAAATCTAAAAGTTTTCCCAGACAGATTTATGGATTACTACATTTTTGTAAATATAAATCCTAAACCTCTTTTCTAAATCTGTATGATAAAGTACTGCAGCAGCAACACAGTTTATTTCAAGGTCACATAAAAGTTATTTTGTTTCTCATAACTTATATGGAATGTTTTGCTGGGTAATCAATATTCTATGATAATTCCTCAGGTTCCCTGAGTTTTGTCAGGAAGTAGGAATGGAACTTGAGTGGTCAAAATGGAATATTATGATGTAAAGGTTTAAAAGCAGTAAAACATCTCTTGTACAGCGTCAGACTACATTTTTTTAAAAAAAATTGTTTATGCTGAACTGGACAATTCTTTCAAAAGTGTGAAAGCAGTGCTAGGTGAAATTTGACACCACTGGTACAAAAAGTGACCAAATAAATTTGTCAGGCTTTGAGAACAAAGGACACAGCATGCATTGCCTAAGAATTCACTCCCTTGTTATAAGCTGGCCCTTTATACCCACTTGCCTTATAATGCCTAGTACTGGTATTCTTGTTATAAGGTGGAACACAAATGGCAAAAGTGACTACAGCATTATAAAGGAGTGCAATGTACTGTATATCATCTGGTTAATACTTTACTGTAAAAGGGAAGCATACACACTTGGAGCTTGATGCATACAGTACATTTCTGACACCAAATTTCCTTGAAGTCTAGCATAATAAAATATTATGCCAGCTGTGGCAAATGATTCTTGTCTAAATTTCACGAGGTAACTCATTTTTTCTGCCAAGAGTTTTTACATCTCCATTCCTTTCAATTTAATTAAGTCTGATTTAGAGCTAATAAAACATGGCCCCAGGCACCACACAGGCAGGAAATTGAAAACAAGAACCCGCTCTGGGAATTATAGAAAAAAGGTTAATGTATTTTTGTAAGGAACTCTTTTAGAGATATGAGTCATGTCCATGCTTTGGAGTTTTAAATTCTCAGGTTAAACCAGTACAAAATCAGTCCAGATTTATTCAAGTCTGAAAAACGTCCTTTAAATCAATGAGGATTGCTATGAGGTTCTGGGTAGCTGTGGCAATGTGCCCCGCCCCTGTGTGCATATTATGTGTTGTATGTTGCGTGCGTGTGTTAATGTTGGTGTATAGTCATTGGTACACGGGATATAAACGGGTCTGTGTTTCATGTGTATTTAAAAAGTGTATAATTATATTTAGGCACGAGGAGGGCACAAATCACTTCACGTGCTGGTTAAATGTAATATGTAAGCACGGGGTTGCACAGAATTAATTCACGTGCTGGGATTCAAGTAAATAATTAATTAGTAATTGAATCCCAGCACAACAGTATATATAGATGCACATTTCTTTCACTCAGGGTTGGGTGTTCAGGGCGAAAGAACGGGAGAGAGAGGAGGTAAAAATAATAATAACAACAAGAATAATAATAAGTGTTTCTCACCGTGTTTGTTCGTCCCTGTTTTTTAGTGTCTGTCCGTTTTGTTTGTCTCTTTATTTTGGCTACCAGTGCCGTGCCCTGTGTTTTTGTCTGTTTACAACCTTTTTATTTTCTGTTTAATTATTAAATGCTGAGCGCGATCACGCGCTCAGCTTCACCAAAACCCCAAGTCTCCGTTGTTTATTTCCTGGCTCTGGTCTGACGCCACCCACTCCGGCCGTCTTTGTGACAGTAGCTTTCCAAACTCTGTTCAGCATACGCATACAGCATGAATCTTGGTCTACTTTACCTAAAGTAACATGGGATAGTCCAAGATTAGTGCTAATTGGGTTCTACTAAACCAGCTGTATGTCATATTTATTATTTTTGAAAATAATTGGTGTTTTTATATGTTCCAGAAGTCTAACCTTTATGGAATAATACATTTTTTAAATATACTATTGATGAGGGAGATCCTTTGAGTCAGGGGTGTCCAATCCTGGTCCTAGAGGGCCGTGTGTACCTCCTGGTTTTTGTTCCAACTGTACCCTAAATTACTTAATTGGACCAATGAAGTGCTTATTAGAAGCTTAATTGGCCCAATTAATTAATTTAGGGTACAGTTGGAACAAAAACCAGGAGGACACCGGCCCTCCAGGACCAGGATTGGAGACCCCTGCTTTGAGTGTTTTAAATTTGTTGGAGGCAGATGACCTTTTTATAATATAGACTGTATAAGTCCTAAACTAAAGTCCTCAAAGTGGTTCACAAGCTTACTGATTCAGCATGCTTTGCCTTGAGCACTCCTGAAAATACTGTATTGATTATAGGCAGCTTTAATCTGTTTTCTACAGCTCTCTTAGTAAGATAGGTGTTTAATGGGAGATGTCTGTTAGGTGCAAAGTGATGAAGCAGCCCTCATTCTCCTCCTCCAGACTAGTTTAGCCTTCTCTTGCTGCTCGGTTCTGCCAAGGACTTTACTTTTCCAACTGAGTTCCATTTACTTTCAAATTTAAAAGTCAGCACTTGCTGCCTGATCTTTGCCAGCACTGATTAAGCAAAGTCAGTCCACTGCACTGTCAGCCCTGAAGCAATGCCCCACTGCTGCAGATCTGGACTGGAACGTGTGCCCTTGCCAGTACTGTTTTTGCTTACAGCGTCAAAAACACTTCTAACTTACCTGGCTGCTTTTCAATGGTACTGTACCTGATGATATATATGTATATCCCTTTCCCTCACCTTTACAATAGAGTAGCATTCAATGACAATTAACTTTCACACTGAGTGATTTAAAAGCTGCTTGGAAGTGAATTTTCCTCACACACAGGCCACTGACATTTGTACTGCTGAACCAAGGCAGTAAGCTGACAATGAAAATATGTCGCGACACTAGGAATTTCAACTAATTCGTCACCTACATGTGACCTTTAATACCTACCTCAAGAGCCACTGCTGTGCATTCTGGGATAAGTATTTATTTGTTGAGTTTCAATCTTGCCCAAAACTACAATCCCACAATCCATTCTAAGGAAATTAGTGTAATGTAGTATTTGTAATGACTCAGGGCGATGCAAGAGTTCCAGTAATGAAGGTTTTATTTATTTTCTTAAATCGGAACACAGCGTAGATATAGGTCAAGAGTATATTTTTCTACCGCTCCTCTCTCTCGTTTTTCTCTCTTTTTATCATATCTGGTTTCTCTATGGCAAACACAATAGTCCAAAACGAAACTTAAAAGAGCAGTCCTCCAAATTCGAACTGATACATACGTGTAAATATTTCAGTCTTACATTAGCAAAATAATTGTGTATCAAAAGGATAAAAGAAAAATGAATGTTTTTAGTTAGTTTGATCATGACAGGTTCTATATTAAATCAGATTGTTATTGTACGTTACTCAATAACTGTAATCAAGGGCACCCGAGGGAGCATTTTGTTTTGTGTTGAGTTATTGTTCTATTTGATTAATACCTAACAACTTCAAACAACTGAAAGGGAATTACTAAGAAAATCTGAGTATCTGCACAGCCTTAGTTGGTAGTAACTGAAAATACAGTACCGCCACTGTAAGCAAGTTATTAATAATGCTGACATGTTTGTTCAAAATAACCACCACCTACATTAGTCTTGTAAACATGACTGTCCTTTATAGTTTGGGAATACTTAAAGAGTTAGTTTAAACCAGGGGTGCACAACTATATTTTGTGAGGGGCCAGACATAGAGAAAGCCAACTGACCAAGGGCCGAAACCCACGAGGGAAAGAGTATTACAGTCGCCACCGCTTCGAATGGACACGTTTGTGTTAACGTGATTGGCCCACAGTAAGGGATGGATGGTATAATCTCCCACACAATAACCTGACATTCAAAATATCCCCCATCGCCAGTACAGTAATCAAAACAAACAAGCGTGCATTCGGTTAAAAATCTTTATTAAGACATTCATTATACTAATAAAAAAAGTATTAAAACCTATGAATGTAATAAAAAATAAAATAAAACCTATGAATGTAATAATAAAATGTACAGTACAGCTAGGCTACATTACTGCAAATTGTTTCCAGCGAAGAACTCTGTGGTACACATCTGGACGGTCTGTTTTTGCAAGTATGGACAGCAGACTTTGTCGGCATTTTTTAAAAAAATCCCAATTCGGCTTTATATCCGAATGCTGCTCCATAGCACGCCACAGTGTTATAAGCACAGCACACATGCTTAAGTCATCGGTGTCTGTTTCAGGCAGAGCGTCCTAGTCGCCAAGGTGACACAGCTGAGAATTTTTCCCCTGACATCCCCTCTGGTCTTGTCAGAGTTTCAGTTTTGGTTGTATTTTAGTTAGCACTGTCCTCCTCAACTACAGATAACTCGGGTTTTTTGAAGCAACGTTGCCTTGTTTGCTGACTGACAGAGTTCCAAGCATGCTTTAGGAAGCGCACAGCATCTAACAGAGACATTTTATTTACACACTGAATTTTCATGCAGATGCTTGCTGTTGCAGTCAGTGCTGTTTTTTCAAACTGTAAACTGCGTACAGTTCATGGGTGAAATTCTGCCGTACACACCGGTACTCTGTACCGGGACTTATTTTGATGGCGGTACTGGGTATTGGGGCTTATTTAATCTGCTTTTCATCCAACGTTGATGCATTCCATCCATTCACACAGTCCACTAGCGCAACGTTTCTCAAATGCTCTTTCATGCAGCATAGTTCGTGCTGCTTCTGTTTCTGTTAGCTGCTATTGGCCACCATTAATGTCAGTATAATCACTGCATGTTGATTGGCCGAGCTTTTATTCTGGTCAGATTTGTGGTCCAGTGGTTAAAGTCCAAGGCTTATAACCAGAAGATCACTGGTTCAAATCCCATCTTTGCCACTCACTGACTCACTGTGTGACCCTGAGCCAGTCACTTAACCTCCTTGTGCTCCATCCTGCAGATGAGATGTTAAATCAATGTCCTATTGTAAGTGACTCTGCATATAATGCACAGTTCACAGCCTACCTCAGTAAAGCACTTTATGATGGTGGTCCACTATGAAAGGCGCTATATAAAGATATTATTATTATTATTTCATTTTGGCATGAGTCACAAATCTCTGCCCATTTTGCTTTGTGTCACTGCACATTCGTTGATCAATGAAAGAAGACCTTAGCAGTGCAACATGAAAACAGAGGTATGGAGTAATTTTGATTACTATGAAGTAATAATTATTTTCTTTAGTGCGTCAGAGAAACTTAAATATTCGAAACGAACATTGCTGCACATGAATTATATAGTTGATAAATATTAGAAATAATTTTCATAACGTGTTTTGCCTTGCACTGATTTACCACATTGCCAGAATTTGCATGAAAGTTTCTAAAACGGTAAGTGATGTGAGGGACTGTAGGAATTAACATTAAAAAAAACAGGATCAAGAAAGTGCAGCTTCAGATTTGGCAAGCGAGTCAGAATCGGGATACAGATGTAGGTGTGCTTCATGCTTTTCAAACACGGGCCCAACTTGCAAGGTACATGTTAAGCATAGTGATCAATGTTTGGTTTTGTTGTGATCCTAGTATTTTCTGTTATGAGGACTGTAATAAATGAAAACCAAAACGGTGAGGTGTTTTTTTTCTTTGTACAATGCACCCCTTTTTGTATGGGGATGATTGCTGAGAATACTATGGAGATTAAAATGGCCAAGTCAAGTACCTCATTAGTTGTAGTAGTGCCAGTTACATAAAAAATTTGAGTGGTATACTTTTTGTATCATTTTTTCATAGCACAGTTGTTGTTTTTTTTATACCATTTTTTATAACATCATCCTTTTTTAGGATATCTTGAAACAAAACTCCCTCTATACAGCAGTTACTGCATAGTATAATATTTCGTAATGCTTGTCATTTAAGGTTTAACTTAAGTGTTACATTACAGTAGATGACTAAGTGATACAAGCAGAGGATACAAAGCTTTCAGTATTTTCAGCTTCTTTGTTTATGGCGAATTGGTTATAATTGTTCAGTTATTTTTTAAGGCTTATTTTGTATTCATAAATGTATCATGTACCGATACGTATACATTTTAAAAGTATTTATTCATTGGCACTCAGATTGTCTCCATTTTTAAAATGTTTACACCCGGCTGTGCATTTGAGTACCTCCAATTGTTTGTTGAGAATTACAGTTATATCCAAGGTACAGTACAGGGGTAATCGCCCAGTAACGAGGTGCAAACAGCTGATTGGTCGATCTGTTAAACTTTTACTACAGTAAAGTGCTGCCTTTTTTATTAAAATCTATGTGAGTGGAAAGTTAACAAGGTGAAAACAGCTGATTGGTGGATTAGTAAGAGCGATTACTACAGTATAAGCAGTGCTTTTGTTATTTAAATCTATGTGAATGGTACATAACTAGATCCAAACAGCTGAGTTTGCCCAAAATATATGGCATGCTTAACACGGTATAAACGATGCATTTGTTACTGAAATCAATGGGATTTTATTATGCTTCTCATCCCAAAGCCAGACACGCTGTCTTTCACAAGACAGTGATTCTCAAAATAGTGTAATTAAATGATCCTTTTTATGTTTAAATTAGTTGAAGCCCTTTAGTTTCTTTTATTGTAGTTTCCACAAGTATCAAATAATGTGCACAGTTAAAAATACAACTGTCACTAAATTCATTATGAGTTATGTAGTACCAAAGCTAAATCTAATTTCATGTTCACAGCCAGCTGTTACATTTGTGCTGCAATTCAAATATAAATTGAACACACATTGGCACTAATTGTAGAAGCGGAATTGCAACATTTAATGTCTGGGTTTTTTATCTCTTCTCAAATGAGTAGTTTAAATACTGACATGCTGGGAAGAAATCAATTTATCCATTAAGTTATTTTTTTCCGTCTTTAATGATCTTGACCAAGAGACCATTCCGAATTGAAAGAAGGCATTTCTTTAAACATAAACCATGAACACATTTTGGAAACAAGATTCTATTCCATTCATGATAAGATGTCACATATTTTTAACATGAGCGTCAAAATAAGTTTGGTGAAAAATAGTTTAATGATATCAATACTGAAACATTAATTTGCAGTAAAAAATTGTTTTACAAGATAGATAAAAATGATACATAGAGCACAAGGCACTAAACAGTCTTTACTATGATCCCTTAGCAGCAGCCTGTCAAGTGCATTGTGTCTGAAATATTTGCATATCCAGAATTAACATAAAACAAGCAAAACAATTATCATCCAAATCAAAGGGGGACCAGTAACACTGTTACTGAATCTAATAAGCTAACAATGTCATGTAAAAGTAAAATGTATCCCTTTAGACCTGATGGTCCCCAGAAAACCGCTGGTGGATGTTGTGATGTTGGTGCACTCAGCCAGCTAAATGAGCTTAGCAAATCCCAGAGTTGCAAGTACTAGAGTTACTTTGAATGTACAAAGATTTTATTGAATTCTGTGTGCAATAAGCAACCAATAGACATCTATTTAGACATAATGATGCAAGCTATAGTGTTCGAAAGGGTGAGTTCTGGTTTATTTTGAGCTTAGTTTTTCCCTAGGTGAAATATTTTCCCTATCATATGATGTTGAGATTTATCATTTGTTTAAAAGAGATGAATACATGTTGCAGCCTTATAAGAAACCATCAATACATGCAGATCTCTTGCAGATGGTACCACATAAATTCACTGTCTCTTTATTGACAAAAGGATAATGGTACCATTTGGTGAAGTTAACCTTTCGGCTAAAAGCCAGGTTCAGTTTTGCTTAGATTCGGAAGTTCAACAAAGCATAACCAAACAGATCAGAAATCTATATTTCATATCCAAGAGGGGTGTGGCAGGGAAGGAGTAGTGGTTAGGGCTCTGGACTCTTGACCGGAGGGTCGTGGGTTCAATCCCATGTGGGCAAGGTACGTTACCTAGATTGCTCCAGTAAAAACCCAACTGTATAAATGGGTAATTGTATGTAAAAATAATGTGATATCTGTATAATGTGATATAATGTATAATGTGTATAATGTGATATCTTGTAACAATTGTAAATCACCCTGGATAAGGGCGTCTGCTAAGAAATTAATAATAATAATGTGTGTATTGTGAATATAGGGTTGGCATGGAGGGGGTTAAAATCCCCCCTGCCAAAATACATGTGAGAATGTGGCCGGAGCCTTAATTGCTTAATTGATGATTAATTCAGCTCCAGCCGCATGGTATATAAGTAGTGTTCCTCGTTTATGGTTCATTCTGAATTTTACTGAAAAATGACATGATATTTTTTAAACTGGATGTCAGTTTTTACTGATTTATATCTGATTTTTGTCTATTATTCAATATTTTCCCAGTACTATTTTCTAGGAAATACACAATATTTTGATCAAAATGTTGTTTTATTTTGACTCCGACATTGTAATAAGCAGCCCTGCACTGTACCCTAGTATACAGCAGTCGTTTAGACATCAGAGGACAAATGACATTCAAACGTGGTTCTCTGTCACTTCAAAAACACATCACCTAATTATGTTGGCCAATCAAAGTCTGATTATTGTGGCAAATCCTGGGCATAGTAACTACTAGCTTGATCAAAAACTAAATTGAAATACTTACATGGAAAAATAATATTTTTAGTGGATGAAGAATGGGGAGAAAACATAAATCAGTTTATGAATATTCAAAAGAAAATGAATGCTTCAAAGTATACAAAAATCAAAAATAGCAGAAGTGGGTCAGATGAGGCAGAGGATGCATAGCGTTGCAAATACTGCTGCACTGAGGTACATGTTCACGCTGACAATAAAAGAACATACTGAAAAATAAGCAGTTAAGCACATTAAACTAAAACACTAAAGTGAACTGAGAGACAAGCAACCCATTTATGCGGCTTTTACACACGCTTTAATAAAAAAAAAGGAAGCACAGAATGACTGTGTTAATGAGTTTGTCAGAGTGCTGTGCTTTGCTGGACAGCCACTGTTTATTGTAGAGGTATGTATTGGTGACATCGTGTGACAGTACTGTCTGTCCACCAGTTAAACACTGCCTAAGCCGACAATCTTAATTGTAAATATCTGACAGAAAATGGTGATGCTTTTGTTGGTAAACTTATATGCAATGATGGAAATGTCCAGTGTGATTTTTGACGTGTTTCCCGATGGCTTGCATCACCCAGTTCTGTCAATTTTCTTTTCCTTTTATGATTTTATGGCGAATAAACCTGGCTTGTTTTGTGCTGATATCATGTTCATACCATATGTAGATACTATTTCCGTCAGCACATCGATTCCCCAAACGTTTGCAAAGTAGCAGCTAACTTGGGAAAATTCTGCTTTATCATACATGCCAGGGACATTATTAATCAGAAACCAGAACTGCTATGCATCATATTCCGCAAGTAAAGTGTGTATACTGAGATTGTTTCAATTAAAAACGATTTTTTAGCGATTTTATCCCTATTTTAATATATGTGAAATAAACTCAGGAAAATTCCCGGAAATTTTTTGTAAAGATAAAAAACGAAAACGCAGAACACTATATATAAGGATGAAGAAATCCTTTGTCTGGGTTTGGGAGTTTGGTGAGTGTGGACACTGTGTGTTGTTGGTAAATGTTTACTAACTTGGTCAGTGAAGGCGAATGCCCATCCTGAAATCAGAATTGTTTTGTTTGAATCGTTTATTTTGGCCCTTGTGCCTTGTTAATTTGCCTCTGAGTCTCATTCCTGACCCTACCCTGCTACATATGGTATAGCATCAGGAATGAGATTAGAAACTGCAGTTAAAGCGCGTATGTACACGTTTATTTAACAAAACACAAAACACAGGAACATGTTAACAAGGCACGAGGGCCAAAATAAAAGGTTACTAAAAATTTACCAATAACACACAGTGTTATATACCATGTGGCAAGAGAATAATTAATCATCAATTATTCAATTAAGGCTCCAGCCACATTCACACATGTATTAACCCCCTCCCTGCCAACCCTATATTCACAACACACGCATACACTATTACAGCAGCAGGGCTTCTGCCCTACCACAAGGCAGTTAATAGTTCAAAAAGTTCAACATGCGTAAATAACAGCTGCTTGCAATACATATTTACTTCTTACCAACACATGCTGTTGTTTGTTCCCCTCTCTGGCTTAAATGAAAGTCAAGACATGTTGTAATTATGTATATGCATCTGTCATGTTCAAACTTGTTGCAGAGACTAAAACGTAACTGTCTGCTGGGACCTGTAATAGAACTAAGCACTTGCAACCCATTGGTGGTTGCTTATTATTATTATTATTATTTATTTCTTAGCAGACGCCCTTATCCAGGGCGACTTACAATCGTAGGCAAAAACATTTCAAGCGTTACAATACAAGTAATACAATAAGAGCAAGAAATACAATAACTTTTGTTCAAGTATGTGATAACGTAATTCTTGGGGTGGGCAGTAAGAACTGGGAATGAACCAGGGCTCCATATAAAGCAGTTTACATAGATGAGGAGATTAGCCTCGTGCTTTCATATTTCAAAGACCTACCGATAGGAAGAAACGTTCAAGCCAATTGTTTAACAAAGACAAAGCAAACAAAAAGCACCAGCTCGGGCAATGGTCATAGTTAAGTGATGGTATCTTTAAACTTGAATTGTTGGGATAACAAGTCAGGCAATGCTTCAGCTGAACTGAAAGCTGAGCGTAACAAAGTACTGATTGCTGAGAAATCATTCCAGCTTTGATCAGCCTTCATCACTCATACTGCCGATAACTTTTAGTAGCCCATGCCACTGGGTTTGTAAGGCTTTTATGAAACTCCTGTTAACTCTGTTCATAGTGGAGCAGCACAATAATGTTGACAGAGCCTTCTCTTTCACAGTCAAAGTTCCCACAGTCACCTGGATTACCATTGTTATGCTCCTGGACTATATTTTTAAAGTCATGTGGTGAGGTAGGGTTGTACAAAACAAAACAAACAAAAAGAACGCGATAAACTAATACAGCACATAATGGTCTGCAATGGGGCACTATGTGATAGACAACCTATGGAGAAAAGGAAACATTCTCTATTCATTATTAGAGACTTGGAACAGTATTTCTTGTTCGCACTGATGAAAAATAATTCATCCATGTAGCCTAACAACATTTTTCTGATCATATTTGAAACAATGTAAAAATTGTATTAAAAGCTAAACTCATGATTCACTATGGGATTTGACAATTGCTGTTTTTTTGTTTTGTGTTTTTTTTACTGGATTACCTGTCATGATTAAATAGAGGTTATGTTTTTATCTTTTTGATTGCTAATAACATCCCTAGAGCCAGAGTCTTTATCATTAATATTATTAGTGGTGGTATTATTAATATTATTACAGACAATTTATTTCTGTATATAAATGTTCCATTTTGGACTCATGAATAATGAACATACTTTATTTCCTAAAGTTCATGAAGCTTATTTTATTGATTGTGTTACAGAATCACCTGCTGACCAGTAGTAGGTTTTATTTTAATAAACAAAATGTTTATACCTGTATGAGTGACTGTCACCTGTCTGTCTGCTTGTTGATCACACTATACATGGTCAACATATTAACTGCCATCATTTTGCACTGATCTTCACCAAAAATGAATCACACCCCCCCTAGTCTCTTCTAATCAGATTGCCTTTTCCTGTATCCAATAAACTTTTACTTGCCTTGCTTTCATTATGTGATTATGACCCTCTGTATGTTCCTGCACTGTTTTTTTTAAATAAATCTTAACAGTGACATTTGTACATCACTGCATAGCAGTCATATTCAGTGTTATGTATAATACAATACCAGCACACACCACTATTTGAACTAGGATAGCCCTTATTTACCTTAGTGGCTTCCAGACATTGAGTTCAGCTTAAAATAGTCTAGGAGTTGATTTCAGTTATAAATAATGGCATTGCTCCTGTCAGTTCTCTACATTAACTTGTGGCACTGATTACTATGTTGGGAACGTGCCAGTTTGTAGTGTATAATCTCTGATATAACATTTCACCTGCAATGTTATCCAATAAAATATGTTGTGTCAGTGTGGGGAGGAACACAGAATTGCATGCTGGTACACCTACAAACTTCACTAATTGCCTGATGGATTTACAGCCAATCATGATATATATATATACTGTATATTTTTAGGTATTGATTAAAAAAATAAGGAAAGGCCTACTGAGACAACATTTTTATTTTTTTCACAGGGCTATCTAAGCGACAGTGATATTTTGGGAGACTGTGTGGTCCAGTGGTTAAAGAAAAGGGCTTGTAATCAGGAGGTCCCCGGTTCAAATCCCTCCTCAGCCACTGACTCATTGTGTGACCCTGAGCAAGTCAATTAACCTCCTTGTGCTCTGTCTTTCGGGTGAGACGTAGTTGTAAGTGACTCTGCAGCTGATGCATAGTTCACACACCCTAGTCTCTGTAAGTCACCTTGGATAAAGGCATCTGCTAAATAAACAAATAATAACAATATTGCAGGCAGATTGATTCAGATTAATGATTTGTTCATAGTTCTGATCACAGTCCTATAAATGTTTTTGATACTTTCTCAACTGATATTTACTCAAACAGCAGTAATATACCTTTTGGAAACAAAAATACAGTGACAGCTTGAAATTTATTTTCGACTTTCATATATTATTATAAAACACTCAAATGTGGTAAAAATTTAAATACACTTTGTAAAAATATAGCTAAAACATTTGTCATTTAATTAACTAAGCTTTTTTGTTCGCTACTTTAAAATGGTGATTTGCACTGTACTTCACTGTTCAGGTTATTGTATGCAGTAACATTTAAATTCACCTGCGTGGAAATTCAGTTTCTACAGCTGTTTTAGAATACATTTAATGATAAAAGCATGTTTTGGCTTTAGACTACAGTAAGTCAGCTCGGTCTACCAGGGTCTAGAATAACAAGAATCTGCACTTCATAAATGTCTTGACCTCAGCCCTTTTACGGTTTGCTGACCTACATTTGAGCTGGGATCAAGGCAGTCAAGAAGCTGATTTCAATTCTATTTAAAGAACTTGGTGTGGTCGTACTGTACTTTACTCTTGCCCATTCCTCTGGATTGACATGTGGCATTGATTACTGTGTTAGGAATTTTAAAAAATGTTATCTATATTATTATCCAAAGGACAAACAAATATGTTGAGTCACTGTGGGGAGAAAAAACTGTAAATTTCTTGTCAAACTCATAATTTATCCATAATATTAAAATCAATCATAGATTGGAAAACTACACTGCCTAGCCACTTTATTAGGACCAGTACCTACTAATGGGTTGATTGGCCTGATCACAGCATTGACAATATAGCATCGACCCCAAAAGGAGCTGGAAGGCGTCCTGAGGGATCTTAATCCATTAAGTGGCAGCTTTAGAGTGCTGCAGGGATCATATGTCACATCACATTCATGGCGATGACAAATCCAATCAGGTTGGCCCCAATAAAGTCGCCAGGTAATGTATGCCGAGTAGACAAACATTTACAAGCCAAGCTCATTATAAATCCATCAACTACTTCCCTTCAGTGTACAGTACTGGTCCATGTTTAATTTGGAGGCTAAACAGTGAATCCTTTGTCCTTCAATGGATAAAGCACAAGAGTCTTCGGCTTTGATTTAATATGTTTGGATCGGCTGGATAAATTCATAAACTGACAGAAATGGCATGTCCAAACAGCATATTGTATGACATATAAAATCTGACACACTTTGGCTCACCATTTCCTATTTTTTATCTTCATATTTTTCTTTGTTATTATATCACACAAGTAGAGCTTAATTTACAGTATACAGTATGTACATGTATCTTGACAGGCTGACCCAGAGGCTGCAATATTATTTAATACATATTCTACACTAGTTTGTGTTTATCACTGTTTCTGTTGTTCTGTGTGCTAGCTAAAACCATGTTTTGACTGCATGCTTCTGATATTTTGCGTCTGGTTCTAAATGTAGTATATCCCCATTCTGAAATGTTTTAACCAAATTGTTTTCATAAACCTTTGCTCATTCTAGTGTGCTGTTTGCACAACAGTGAAGATAACATCTTCTTTGGAGACTTTGGATCACATTTTAAAACATGTTTACCTAAATAAAAACTGAGTCAGATCTGAAAAAAAACAAAAAACAAAACATACTCATGTTGCAGGGTTCAGACAACTTTCAAAGCATTTTTCAGACGTATCTTTAAATGTGTTTTGGGTGCAAAGTGTATCAAGTATCTACATCTTTGGGGAGAACTTTAATAATGTATGAACCTGTAACATCTTTTTCTATACAAAAATATTTTTCGGAAATATTGTATTCATTGGCCATGAAGTCTCAAATGCATAAAGTACATTTTCAAAAATTCAGTTTATTCAGTTTTTCTCCCTTATAAAATAATGTGCATTAATTTTATAACTTCAAACAACATCTGTTATATATTCAAAGGTTTTTTTTGTTTGTTTTTTATTAAGATTATTACACGGTCTAACAAGTAAAAAAATAAATAAATAAATAATTCTGTTGATAGAAACTATGATCTTGCCATATTATTTCAAGTGTTTATTCTGTCAAAATGTACTATAAACTAATCTTATAGATCACAATGAAAGTCATATAATAGAGCTTCTTGGCAAATCTATCTTGGGAGACATGGCTCCAGGTGCGATACTGACCCTCAGTCATTCATTACTCGCATGTTTTTACGCACCAAAATGCTAAGCCATGTACATACAGGATATTATCTTTATGTAGTCCTGTAGTGGTCACATCAGCCTCAATGTATGTCTTCAAACAGGTGCATCAAGGGTGGAAGGATTAGAATAACATTTAACATCAATTAAACAGCAAAAATTTACAGGTCTTTGACTGCTTCTGTAGAATGATTTGTAGCCAAATTCAATGTAGGGTAGAACATGTCTAAACTTAACATCATGTTCGACTGGGAGGAAAGTATGAACATGGTAAGCTTTATATTGAATCATTGGTCTAAGTGAGCCTGCTGTCTTCCTGCGATAAACCTAAAGCTATTACCTGATTAACTTGACCCTGATGTTATTTTCGTTCCCATTTTGATGGCTTGCTTGGCTGTGGTGTTTGAATATAACCTGCGGGTGTAATTATCTCTGAAGGACACAGCACGGGCTGTGATAGCAGAGCACAACCAAAGCCAGAATCAAGTATGCAGGCAAACTGTCTATAGAATGCTGCTATGCCAAAGTGAGTAGATGTCATTAAGTTTTAAAATCTGCAGTTGTACTAATTTAGGCACTCCATGGCACTGTTCTGCCCCCCCCCCCCCCCTCCCCGACATCCATAATACATTTGACTTCTTGAAATGAATGATAATTGCAAACAAAATTGAGACTGTTAAACTACTGTAAAGCATAATCCATGAAGCTCCCCGATGTCTGTATTAGTATTCTTCTTTATCAAATGTCAGGATTGAAAGTTTGACCACAACCCACAAATAGAAAATGATTCAAATACAAATATAGGAGTGGATGAAATGTCAAATTTGATTGTGGTTGCAATATATAGATAGAGAGATAGTATATTTTTGCAAATATATTTTAGACTTAGCATTGGTTGTGTTTAGAAAATATTGTAAAAAAATAATTATATATATATATATATATATATATATATATATATATATATATATATATATCTATATATATATATATATATATATATATATATATATATATATATATATATAATGTATGTAGTGGGTCAGAGATATATATATTTTATATTTATGAGATATAGAAGAGAATGAATATATAATTGTATATCAAAAGGGCAAGCAGTTTAAATGGTGTTTGTGAATTTAGTGCTCATGATGCACTGTGCTATGCCAGCACAGTGTGCACGGCAGGCCTCATTTGGTATCTGATATTGGCACAGTGGAGAGAGAGTGCCAATACACAGAGTCACAGTGGTACACAGAGTCACAAGGTATTAATAGAGCAAATAAGAAACCTGGTTGTCTTGTACATTCAATCAGTGATACTAGAGGGGTAATGGGTGTGCATTGGCATTTGGCAACACCAGCAGGTTACATCTGGGCTTCTATTTGCAGGATTATAATATTATACAAAATATGTTGTCAAGTTTTGCTATATTATCAGGGTTTTCTTATTCAAGTGGATTTTTTTTGACAGGAATTGGTCAATCATTGTCTTCCTGGACAGTGTTGTTATTGAATCTGAAATGTCTCAAATCAAACACATCCCTCTAAAGCCCACATTTTCAAATTACTGCAAGGCAGAAATCTGTGAGAGAAGAGACAGCTTCCTGTCTTATCAGACTTGCGATGTAATTAGTAAAGCAGTGAATATGCACAGGGCTTCTACCAGGACAGTTTTTGTAAGCAAATGTCAACTTATTTCAGTTCATACACAAAGACAGATAAAAACAGGCACTCGCCAACAATAATGCAGCTCAGGGCCTGTGGGCTGCTGATGCTTATTGAATTTTAATAAAGTCTACTTTTAACATTGTTATTACTTTTCCATCAAAAACACATTCCTAAAATGGATTTGGATTGCACTTTTTAATATTGTGATAGGGTTTTGCTTAAGGACACCAAACCACTTGAAAAAACAAACTGTTAACATCGACACTTAAAAAAAATCACAATACAAACTTTGTACTGGAGCACAACACCTAGACTATGGCCTTGACTTTATACATCTCTTTTTAGAATAATGAAGTATAGAAATATTGTAAAAGTGCATTTAACCCTTGCATGAAATATTGAAATTAGCTGAAAGAAACTATTTTTGGACACATAATAAATATATTTTTTATTGAATTTTTTTTTCTAATGCTTTATATGGGGAACAAATAGAACCCTCATATGAGGTCACCATGCATTTGTATCTTCCATATATCCCCATATAAAGACTAGAAGAGAGTCTTTTTTATCAGTTTGCATACGAGGTCGCCATGCATGAAAGGGTTAAAGAATTCTGAACATAAACAGATTTTTCTCTCCAATGCTACCTCATAAATATCTCTTAATGCTCTGGAATACTATTGCAATGGTACTTATGTACTGTTTGATTGATGGAATCATGCCCCATTAGGTAATGCACATAAAAGTTCAATTCACATTGCATAATGATGTGTGACAACAACACAATGCTGTTCTGCAGCAAAAGCCTGTTGTTGGAACATATTTATTTATTTATTTATTTTTAATGCCAATGGTATAGAATAGATTGTACAAACATTATACAATCTATTCTGTTGCCATTTCTGGTAATACCAGGGTTTGCTAATTGATCTTCTAGGTTGGGGTAATGCAATTGCATTATAATGCTATCCCAATTATATTTTTCAATGTTTTCTGTTAGGGTAGGTTGTCACACTGAGCTCTGTTAAATTGGTCTAATCTGTGGTTGATCTAACATTTTAGAACCAAGGTTATGAGAATAAAGCACCTAGACTGCTTGCAAGTCACTTTAGAGTGTTCCTATCTGTAAAAATACCAGAGAGGGTCATATTTAGTGATTCAAAAGATGGTAATATGTAGATCCACCAAAGTTTTGATTCTGGCTCCCAGTCCTAAACTGTGCTGTGAAGCTACCTTCAAAGAATAATCTGAAATGTGATTGGATTCTGAATACCGTGGGGTCCTGAAAATCAAAATGTACTGGTCTCCAATGTCCTTGTTGATCAAAAATTAACTGAATTAATAATCTTCATAAAGAGATCCTTTGCTTTTTGCATTCTTTTAAACCCACACCATCTGACAGAATAAAATAGATACAGAAAAATGTAGGAAGCACAGATTAATAATGCAATGACTGAACTAGCTTTTGAAATCATTGGTATTCTAAACTGGGTTTAAAGCTTGTGGGTGCTTTGAAGTGGAATGAGACCAGAAAAAAGGGTCAATATAGTAAATAAGTGTGAAGACAGAGTGAAGCATCACAGTGCTTATTTCTGAAACAAATTAGGAGGTGCAGTACATCAAAGCAACCACAAAATATACCCTTACCCTTAAAATAAAAACAGAACTGAATTTGTAATAAGCATACCTGATTAGATAAGCAATTATGAATTGTATACCAGCTGAAATCCACTGTCTCATTTATTTTACTATTATTATGAGTTTTAATTTTGCAATCAGTCACATACTTTTGTTTTGCCTCTGGCTATGTTGAAATAGAGATATTGTGAGTTAAATTGATGTAAACAGACCTTAATCGATGTAATATAACAATTTAACATTGAATTGAATGAAGTGTCACTGATTTACATTTAAACGGCTCACAGATTGATGAGTGCAATATAAATCTAGCCTTAGACTGCAATCTGCATTAACAAACAAGAGAGAAATGATATTGCGAACATGAACATTGAAATAGATATGTGCATTACGAATAACACCTTTATTTCACAAATATTGCAGTATCAGAATGGAGGTAATGGGAGGCTGGCCTCCCATTTATGGTTGTTATGGTTTGTGGAATAAAAATGCTGTTTTGGTGATATTTGAGAAAAGAGTAATGTAGGTTTCAATTGTTTTGTCAACTACATGTCATTGAAAATGGGGTCCAACGCAACGCGTCAAAGATTTTCCCTAATAAACTACAGTAAGATGTAGCACTAATGCACAACAACAAACTTTTAGACTTTTTATAATGCTTTTTAGCATCTTCAAAATTTGTTGTATCGATTTTAACATGTCTTTCCTATTCCCTTTCCCACAATCCTGATTTTAGAGAATGGATGGGTGAGACCCCTTAAAATGGAGGAGCACAGCATAAAAATGCAAAAAACTCACTGATGCCATTTCTAATTCGTATTTTTTAAGTTTATTTATAAATAGTTTTTTTCTCTATCTATCTATCTATCTATCTATCTATCTATCTATCTATCTATCTATCTATCTATCTATCTATCTATATATGGAACATAATCCTGTGTATATATAGATATAGATAGATAGATAGAAAGATAGATAGATAGATAGATAGAAAAACTTAAAAATTAAATAGTACACAAAATCAGTATTTAAAAATCAGATATTGTCATGAAATCATAGTTCAGATCCACCCAAAGTGAACAAAAAATTACATCAAATACTGTCGACACTGCAGTACATTACAGGTACTCCAGTTCACCATCCTTAACAGCACAAAATTCACCAGCTGGATTGAGTACTTTCTCTTTTTGCAATACTTAAAACCAAAAATAAAAAACACCTCAGAGAACACAAAATCCAATCCAACAAGCAATTCCTTCAGAGCAGCAAACAAAGGTTTGAGTCTTTCACCTCAGGGTTTATGATGCTCACAAAGGAGTTAACGGAAATGAAGGTGTGTTAGATCCTCCACTGCAGATCCCCTGATCTTTTTGGCAGTGGTGGCTTATACAATGTGTAACAGGGTCAAGAATGCCCTGTTCAAATTTATTTTACACTTGTATTTTATTATTTTTATAAAATGTATTTTATGATTTGATTAGTGCACGTTTTGTGTTGTCTGACACTTTTTGATAATTGATTTGTGTCACGTTATGTTTGCTTCTCCACCCGCTTCCCTGTGTTTGCCCTGTTGAGCACCTAGTAATTGAATTATTGATCAATTTACGCACCTGAATATAAATAGCACATGTTTTCACAAACGGGATGGCCATCCTGGGGTTTGTATGTCTGTGCAGGAGTGGGAACGCAGTGTTTGGAGCGGGGAACGACGAGTGAGAGAGACTGAAACGGACCAGTAAATGGAGCATCCCGACAATAAGTATTGGGCTGATTGTATGCCGGTGTTGAATAATGAGCACGAACGGCCTGAGTGTTTTTAGCCTGTTTGGTAGTCGATTGGAGTTTAAGAAGTGCACAGAATAGGCTATATTGCGATTCTGGTTTCTCTCGCTCTCTGTGTGTGTGTTCCCTTCCCTGCACGGACTTCTGTGTGTGGGTATTTGTGCTTTCGTACTGTGGTATTGTTTTTATTATGACAGTTTTACCGGATTTTGGAATGTGTATCTCCACTGTATTGCTGGGTAGCAGCGTTGTTGTATTTGCAGCTTAATCCATGACCTCATTCATGTGAACCTTGTTTAACTGCTTGAAATCTTGCTACCTGTTAATAGGTGAATGGAATTGTTGTTTTTTAATCAGCACCATTTGAAACTAGGTGTTGCTATTGAAAGTTTACAATAAACAAATGCTTGTTAAAATGTATCTGTGATTTTCTTGGTGACCCTGTTCCTACATTTTTAGAGCTGTTATCTGAATAAAAAGAACCTAAAGGGTCTTCTGTAATCTCTTCGGTGCCTTATCGCACTGAACTGGCTTCGTCAGGCTACATTAGTACTTTTACATTCAACACTTGCTGCATCTTGTGATATTTTGTAATTAAAGGCAGGTTTGTGGTGTGTCTTGTATTCTTCCGTGAACGGGGAGGTGTTACATTTGTTTCTCCAAGCTGGCACTATCTGTTCCACCGCCCCCAGCCTCTCTCTCCAGTGTGTGTCTGGTAGTGCCCTAAGCTGCTGCTGCTGCTGCTGCCAACGGCCCTTTACACATGCCCTATACAACTGTTTCCCCTCTACTGTGCACAGAAGGAGGTCCCTCAGACCCTCTACAGTCAGTAAATGACCCTGCTCATCAGAAGCCTGACTGTTCACTGGGGACACTAACAGTGATAGAAAGGGGGAATCAGTGTGCAGGACTCTCTGTTCCCTGAACAGCTGTCTCAAGAGCTCCTGCCCCTCGCTGGGCAGCACGCACCTGGGTAAGGAAACACTGAGCAGTGCAGACAGACCGCATCCCCAGAGAAGACGCTAACCACAGAGGAGTTACCCAGCTGTAGGTGTTGCAAACTAAAAGGGCTCTAAGCTTTAGCACCTGCCTTAACTAAAATATCTGTAAAAGTAGAAGACTGGACAATATCACATGTCAAGAAAGTATTATATACTAACAGCTCTTCTAAAAGCCAATCATGGCTGATGTTTTCAGTGTCCCTCTGCTCAATACGCACCCACTGCTACGTCCTCAGCAGGCTCTTATAGTAGTGTGGCAGTTAGGCCATCTCCAGTTTGCCCAATTCCAGCAAAAAAAGACCCCTGTCCAGACCCAGCCTCCCTACCTGCTGCAGGAAGGCACAGGCAAGCTGCCTCCACGGGAGGTGCTTAGAGCAGTACAACAGCCTCTGCAGAGCCTGCAACCTAAAAGCATCTGTCCTGCTAGAAAGGTCTATGAGTCCCTCCCGCCTCAGCCAGTGGCAGGTACAGCACACTCTGTCTGATCCAGTGCACTCTGTCCCAGAAAACATCCAGCAGCACAGCCTGGACCTGTCTCATTAATGACTGTGGGGGGTCCATGCAGATGAACCTGTGCCACAAGCTAGAGGCCACTAACTCATTAACAATGAGTACACTACCTCTATAGGAGATCTGCAAAAGCAGCCATTTCCATCGCTGCAGCCTGCCTGTCACTTTCTCCACCACCCCTTCCCTATTCCTCTGCACTGTGCTGTCATCCCCGAGATGGACACCCAGATAAAGGAGCCCGCCCCTGCCCCACTGCAGTCCAGTAAGTAAAACTGGAGGATGACAACCACTCCAGTCATCCAGGAGCACTGCACTACTAGCCCAGTTTACTTTAGCAGATGATAGCTTCTCTAACAGTCTTTGACAGGTGCCTACATTGTCAATATCTGTTTCGCTGACAATAAACACAGCAATGTCACCTGCATAGGCTATTATCTTCACTGGTTTACCAGGACACTGAGGAATGGACAGTCCAGTCAATACCCTCCTCAGCTTATTTGTAAGAGGCGCTATGGCTATAGCATAGAGCATACCAGACATGGAACATCCCTGCCTAATACCTCTCCGAACTGGGAAAGGGGCGCTTAAACCGCCGTTGATTTTCAATAAACTGGCAACGTCACCATAGAGCAGCTGAACCTTCTCTAAGAACGCTGTCCCAAAACCAAAAGCTTTTAGTGCCCTGTACAGGTAGAGGTGATCTCCCCGGTCGAAGGCCTTTTCCTGATCTAACGACACTACACCTGCATTGAAACCAAAAAGCTTGGAAGCTGCCAGTATGTCTCGAACTAAAAAGATATTATCAAAAATGGATCTGTCTGGAATGCAGCATGATTGGTCTCCTTGCACTACCTGCTCTATATCCCACCATTGCCACAATGAGGAGAAGTCTCTGTTTTTAGCCCTATATCTCTCCCCCCCAAAATGAAAAACTTTCCTAAAATGCTCATCATTAATTAAAGCAGTATTAAAATGCCAGTATGCACTTATCAAACAGGGGAGCAGAACACTAACAGAAACTAAGCTGTGATCAGACAGGCTTGTGGGAGTGATAAAACAAGATTTTAAAAAGTTTAAATTATATTTAATAAAACCGATCCAGTCTGGCCATGGAACCATCAGTGCCATATGCTTTAACCCAAGTGTATTGCCTATCCTTTTCATTAAAGTTTCTCCACACATCAACCAGTTCAATATGCTTTAAAATCCTAACCAGTTCCCTGGCAGACTGGGGATGAGGCTCAATGTGATTCCTGTCTAATCTACTATTAGCTGTACAATTAAAATCACCACCAAAAAATAACACCGCTTCCATTTTACACTCTGCTAAAATTTCTTCAAGCCTCTGGAAAAAGCTTACTCTCTCTCTGCCGTCAGTGGGTGCATATACATTAATAAAAACAAACCCTCTGCCCTCAATAACCGCATGGATTTTGAGTAGGCGTCCATGTATAACGTCACAAACAACTACAGAACTAGGTTTAAACCCCACAGAAAACAAAATGCTAACCCCAACACTCACACTGGTTCCATTATTTAAAAAATATATATATTCCATTCTTTTTCCCAATCAACCTGATTTCCCCCATCTATGTGATTCTCCTGTATAAAGATATACTCAAAAAGTCTGACTCTTTTAAGAGCATTTCTACAGCCATTAATATGAAGGCTCCCGATATTAAAGCTAGTCATTGCAGTTTGAAAAGGAAACACACTGATATTCAGAAAATAAAAACAA
Organism: Acipenser ruthenus; assembly: GCF_902713425.1. Classification (NCBI taxonomy): domain Eukaryota; kingdom Metazoa; phylum Chordata; class Actinopteri; order Acipenseriformes; family Acipenseridae; genus Acipenser; species Acipenser ruthenus. Next base: position 39,005,468 of record NC_081193.1, on the reverse strand, counting down.
GCAGACAGAAAAGTGAAAGAGATTTAGAAGTCTAATGACTGACTTTGTTTAACACTACCACAGAGTTTGCTCGAGATGTATTTTAGGTGCACTAGTTCCTGAGTATTAAACATTTCCTGAGCCTAAGTGTTTTGTTTTATACCTCACACTGAGCTCAGAAACAAATCAATATCGGGAAAAAAATCCTCAACATCAATTCCCCTTCGCCCTTTCGTCTGCTCCAGGAAATCTTTAATGCTCTGAACACTATACCCTCCTCAGGGCTTGTGTGAGCCCAGCGATTGTGTTGTTTGAGAGGAATTGGTAAGAATGCCTTCATTGTCACTGTCGCAGCGGGATTGTCTGTGACTGTGCTCACAGCTTGCGCGCTGCACATCTCCGTAGAGTTCTCAGGCTCCATACTGCCATTGCTGCCATCTCCTAAAACATTGCAGTGTTTTTTTTAGCAACAGCACTGTCCTCTGGTTTATTAGCCCTTTTTTTCCCCGGCAATCTAAAAACTCAACTGTCCTCCACAGACTTTACCCCGTTTACCTGTATCTGCACATCGCCCCATACATTAGCTACCATCTCTGTTTCTATTTGCTCCCTCTCTCCCTCCATTCCCTTTCTCTCTGCTCTCTCGTTTTATTGTTTGCCACATTCTGTGCTTCCCCCACGCCTGCACCACTCTCAGAAAGAAACTGTTTTACTGTCGCTGTAGCTTTGCTATTTTGGTTTGGCTTTCCACCCCCCCAACACAGCGTCACTGCCTACCTCCTGTGTCAGTGGTGTCTGGAGCTCGGTTGCACCCCCCCCCCCCCCCCCCCCTCACTAGCCTGCTCCTACTGCCCGCAGGTACTGGTCTACCTGCGAGCCCAGCACTGGCCAGTCCTGGCTGCTGTTTATTAACAGTCTCGTCCCCCATACTCCCGCCCTGCTCCCTACTCTCTTTCTCGTGACATTTTTTTTTGCAATATGACCTTCAGTCCCACATCTGAAACACTTAATCAAGCTGAAAGTTGCATAAATGACATAATCACTGCCATCCACCTTAAACTTAAGCTCAATGTTAAGATCCTCATCAATGTTTTTTTTTAAACAACTGCCTTCTAAATGAAATTACATGTTTCAGATGTGGTGACTTGCAGCCTGAAGGGATTCTCTTCAGCCCAGAAATGAGCTGCCCATATCTAGCCAGTTCCCTCTCTGTCACCGTATTTTTCAAGAAAGGGTGATTTTCCTAGCGGGGACAACTAAAGGAATTACTGGGAGAAAAGTGTTATTTACAACAATTCCCTTTTCCACAACCATAGAGACTGGCTCAACTGAAAACTTAAAAAAAAACACAATCGACCCACTCAGCAAGAAGCTGATTTCACGTGTTCACAGCCCACTACATCCCCAATAGCGAACACACATTCCTCCAAAGGGATAAAACCCTCGGCAGAAAACTTTAACTGCGTGTCGGTGGGTTAACCTTTCAAAAGAAAAGTTTGGAGGCGGCCTCCCTCCTGTCCCGGACATCCTGCCCGCTGTCGCTAACAGAGCGTAGGCTCAGCGCAGTAAAGCTGTTTAACAGTACGCTTTTAAACAATAATTGTAAAACAGTATTGTGGCAGGGCAAAGTTGTCCTGCCCCTTTAAGGGAAGGGGTGACATGATTGGTGACCATTCTGGTTCTGGAGTGGAGCTACAGCTCAGAGCTGGAATGGCCGCCAATTAAACACATGATCCCAATTACCAAATTGGGGGATTATATATTTAATTATTTAATTGGCTCAGCTGGCCAATATAAAGCCGGCCATGCTGCAGCACGTGAGGGAGAACAAAGGAGAAGCACTGAAGTGCCGGGGGCTGTGTGTTTGCTGCTTTCATGACAGTGAGTTTAATATGTTTTGTTTAAGATATTTCTGTTGTTTTGTTTAAATCTTGGTTTTGGCCATTGTGCCCTTTATTTTGCCGTGTGGCGTTTCTTTATTTTATTTATGTTTTGGTGTATTAAATATACACCCCCCCCCCCCCCCATTTGCTAAAATACCCTGTCTCTGAGTCTTTTGAACGCCAGTATACTCTGCCATCCTGTCACAAGTATAATAAAAAAAGAAGAAAAGACAGACAAACCTGCCAGCAGCATTCACGCACACACCACCACCTCCACTCGACACTCAGCACTCACTCCGCCAGGCAAAACAAGTCGATATATATTTATAATCCAGGGCTGGCAATGGAACATGAAACAAGCAATGTGACTGGTCGAGCAAGGTTCCAGCTGTCCGTATATTGGATGGATACGGACAGTTGGAGCCTGTCACACATTTGAAATCACTGCACTGCCTCGCAGAATTTAAAGTGCTAGTAGCCATCTTGTTTACAGTCACAGATGTATAATAACTATAAAACTGAGTGAACAATTACCAGCAAAAAAATCCCAAAAGTAGTAAGTAAACATGCCAATTTGGATGAAGAACAATTAAATGAACTGGAAGATAGTAAAACAGAAAGAAAAATAAATAAATAAATAAATAAATACAAAAATCACTGTCTTTATACTCACTCATCCCGACTTTGTCACTTCAAATAATGTCTTTTTAGCGGTTTGTAAACGCTACAGGAAAACACAAAAAGACACTTCTGCACATTATCCACCCCTCTGACACAGACCTTGGAAAATTACTGAAATCTGAAACATCATTATTATATTTTTTTTTTACTCAAGTTCTGCTGAAACAACGTCTTGCACTCACAGAAAAAAAAAATGAATGTGGTGCCGTCTCAACTCTCCCTCCTGTTGGGTCTTTTAATGTAATGTAAATTGGGTAATGTAAAATTCAGCACATCAAAAATAAATATATTTACTTACTTTTGCATGTTTCAATTGAAGCAATCTACTCAGCTTAACTTAGTAGGTAGTTCAATGTTATAAATTGGACTACTTTTGTGGTCCGTTTAATGGTGTAAGGATATTTAATAAAACTTTTTTTTTTGCCCTAAAAATTACTTCTGCTTTTTTTTTAATCCACTGTTTGACCTGGATAAATGCAAGGCCTTCAGGGTGTCCGTATACGTCTAAATATACAGACTTCCATGAAAAACTGCATTTTATTTATTAGCTATAAAATCACTGCCACAAAATGAGTGGCATTCCACCCATTTTATTTAATATATTTGGGGATGAAACTCTAGAGAACTGATACATCCACCTTTCCTAGTGAAGAAGTATTCCACCTGAAAAAAGAGAAGAAAAAGTGCTCCAGAAACTGTTAACAGTAGACACATAAAATTACATGAGACACAGCTAAATGAAATAGAAGAAAACAAAGATGAAAAAAGACTACAACATTGGGCTGTTAATGTTTTAAAGACTGTGTGATGGGGTAGGGGTACCCCCACCACTGGGTTTATTTGTGTTTTGTGTGATTATTATTTACTGCTATTTTTTAAATGTACTTGTGTTTGTTTTATTGTAATAATGTAAGGTAGTTTGGCAGAGACGAGAATCAAACATCATGAGAATGCCTTCCTCTTGTGAGAATGCGTGGTCGACAGCTGAAAATGTATTGATAAATTGGCTGTCAGTCATGCATATGAGAACCCATACAGAATGTGGTCGAGGCATAAATAGGTAATTGATGGCAAGTTAATCCCTTGACCATATCATAAAAACCAGCAGGTTTTGCTTACTTGAGGTTGGGTATTCAGAGGTGGAACGTGAGTGAAAGAGAACTAAAAATATATAAATAACAATTGCTGCTTGTACTGGCTTTCAAACCAGCACGATACTTTTTTGCTTCCATGTTTGTGTCTGTCTGTTTGTTTTAGCCATCGTGCCGTTTGCTTTGAGAAGTGTTTTGTTTTGTTTGTTTAAATCTTTTATTTTGTAATAAATCAGTGCTTCACCTCACAGTCCTGTGTGTGTCCATTTGCTGGTCTGACATCACCCACATGCCATACGGACATTTATTTGAAGGAAACAAATCCAGAAAACCCCAAGAACATTCTGAGGGAATTGTATGCCTGTGCAAGAAGTTCAACTGGTGACCAGTATTCAAGTCTCCAGTTTATTTTTAACACTGAGACCCCAGTTGTCCGGTGCAGAGCTTTAAAAAATATTTGTCAAAATGCCCTCCCGATGTAACAGCCTGTTACCTGCACCCACTCAGAGCTCCTCAGCAAGTCCTGAACACTAGACCCTACTGGTACTCCCGTGAACCGATGGGAATACATTTCCTTTGTGAAATGATACCTAAACTAAGCAACAAAGACATACAGAAGTGCACCTACTTTCAGAAGCCGGGCTGGCATCAAGGTAAATAATGTCTGTAACCAAACATTGATCTGAAAACAGTTTGCTAAGCTACTGGACTCCAGAAATTCAAAATAAATTGAAATGTGCAGTTTATTTTTAAGAAGTAAAACTTAAAACAAATTATTGAATACAAATTAAATGTTTTGTCCATTGGGACTTGTGGCAGAGCAGGGCTCTGCCCTTGTAAATATTGGCAGAGATGGGGTTAAATTCTCCTCCCTACCCAGGACTATTGTTTCAGGTGGGAATCATTAGTAATCAATCAGCACATAAAAGGAGGCCTCAGCTCCTCAGTAGGGAGAGGTAGCTGAGGAAGCAAGTGTGTTTTCTTTCGTTCTTTCTTTCTTTCTTTCTTTCTTTCTTTCTTTCTTTAATTTTTATTTTTATTTTTATTTTTTGTGTGTGTGTGCTGATTTTTGTTAATTTTGCAATCCAGTGAAGACAAAGCTCAGCCTGGAAGCCTTATGTACACATAATAAAAGTGTATTTTCTTTATTTAAAAAGTGTTTAAATTATTTTTTGTCTCCCAAATGACAATTCACTTTGAAATGGACTTTTTATAAACAGTATAAACCACTTCAGGCTGTGTGTTCCCATGCAATATATGCACTTCTCAGTGGTTAAAGGCCCTTGACTTTGCCGCGGGGCTAATGACCACCCAGACATGCGTATATTTCATGGGAACCGCACAGCCTGTCATGGTTTATACCTTTTTATATATATGTGTGTGTGTGTAAAGTTTGAGAAAGGAAAACTGCTCTGTACCAAAATGATGTTTTTTTGTATTCAGCCGATGAAGGACTTGTAGTCTGAAACGTCCTGATAATTGATTTGTAATCAATTATTCTACCTTTTTAAGTACCTGAAATATCCTTTTCTTTTTTCTTATATATATATATATATATATATATATATATATATATATTGTAAGCATCAGACAAAACTGCAAAGTGTTTTGTAAGCTGCATTTTGAATTCTATTATAACTATTACACTTGTGCATGCTGTAAACTTAAAACCAATAAGACACCAGCAACTTCCTTTTCAACTGGAGGAGGAAGTTAATTCACAAAACGCACATTATTCCAATGAAGTCAAGCTACAGGATACGGAACATTAGGCTGAATGACATGTAGCTGCTTCCCTGTGCTGACTCAGTGTTGCACCAATAAAAACGCTTTCAATAAGCAGCGTCTGGGGATCATTAATCTCAGGTTATCTACCAACCGCATGCCCCTGCTGAGCCACACTAATAACCATCTTCACATTATCATTCTCAAGAACCTGAAATTGCTCAAGCACTGCAGAGGATGAAGAATATTTGATTATATTCCTGATTTTTGTCAAACTTGTCAAACTATATATTTTCTTGCACCTGTGTAGGCTCATTATTGCCAAAAATGATATTTGAACAAGAAATAACGTATTTATACGCGTGGGAAAAAAAAGGTTTACCAAAAATAATAAACATGAAATGACTTGTACTTAGCATAGACCCAGGCTTGGACCTGTTATTTTTCTTTTCTTAATGCACTTAAAAAATGTGCACAATTTCTCTAGTTATTGATTATTTAAATACAAATAATATTTTATTATAAATACGTGTTTTTCAAAAAAAAGTCTTCCCTGTGTAGTTAATAGTGTCTGTGTGCAATTAGTTTACCTTTTATTCTCTCAGGATTTCCCACCAAGATATCAGTTAGAGGAGAGTAGATAAACTTCGCTTTGGACTTGACTTTCTCTGGCCAGCCTGGCTCTCAAGTGGATCTTTGCAGGAAAGTTCTATGATGAGTTGTTTTAAGGGTAATAAACGCACAAACTCCTCTTTATGCAGCTAAATAATACAGAACAAGACCATTAATTACTTATTGGCTTTCCATAGGATGTAGATTGGATAATCAGGTAAACTAATAATCTATGGCACTTGATGTATGTGCACATGCCTACATGTGCTGTGAAATAATCCTATAATATAAATAAATATGGTTCATTAGCTGCCTACATAAAAAAAAAATACCATCTATGTCTGTCAGATTCTTTTCAGTGAAATTCACATTTATGACAGCAACATTTTTTGCTATAAATTAGTTTTGTGATCTTTTATGATCAATTTTTTTATGTATAAGGAGGGGAGTTAGATTGTGTCCTTACATCTTAAACAACCTTGTAAGAGATTCTCAAAGAATTGTAAAACAATTTGGTTTTAGCATAATTATTTAGCATCCATTACAATTCTGAAACTATGAATAATCTTTGTGACATTAATCCCCGCCCAGCTGTAAATTCAAAATTAGAGCTATCAACTGAAAAAATAAGATCCCCGTGATGTATATCAGATGGACAGATACCTTCCTATACCTCTAGATTTCAATACTCTCAGTAACTTGTGCTAAAATATGTCCATAACAAGCTGCATCTTAATTGAATAAGTGCTGCTCTATATATATGTAGAAACTTAGTGTGACAGATGGATGGAGAGATAGAAAAACAGACAAACAAGGAGCCTCCATATGTCTACTGTAGCATGATGCTCAGATTGTGATAAAGAATGCCCTTATCAAGTTTAATCACAAATGGAAAAGCAGTTCTCTAGATATATTTGACATAGAGACACACGGTCCAACAGACAGACAGCCTCCATATAGCCTTAGAAGAAAATACAAATAAGAATCTGCATTCTAGGGGAGAGAGACAATGTTATACATAACTGATTGTGAGAAGCCAAAGGAAAAAATAACTGCAATTCCACAGGTAAACTAAAGCTGGTATAATCAGGAGGATCTGTCACCCTTCTGAACTGGTAGATACTGTGTTAAGATGTTTGATATGAAAAAGAAAACATTTAAGAGCTAACATATTTCACAAGGGCATCCAATGTGACATCATTGCAGTCATAGTTCTTGTGTGACTCATTTTGTATTTGATATGTTGTTTGTTTAGGGTTGTCAGAGGGGAAGAATATTGCAAATGGAGGCTAAATGGAGGTCATGGTAAAGTTCCCGCTCTGTGCACAACAAATGTGAAACAAATCGTTCCTATTGCTACTGCAGCCGAATCCTAGGAATAAATCTTAGATATTAGCTTATCAATATGAATATTAAACAGTGAATGTGGTTTGTACCAGACCAAGGAACTTCAATCCATGCTAATCAATACTGGAAGAAGAAAAAGTAAAAATGCAGGATCCCAGGGGGCTCCCGAGTGGCGCATCCAGTAAAAGCACTCGCTAGAGTGCAGGATGCGCTCTATAGCCTGGACGTTGCGAGTTCGAGTCCAGGCTATTCCACAGTCCCTGACCACCTTTTAGCGCCTCCTCAAGACACATCTCAACTCTCGACTATACTGGACTATATGACACCCAACTGTATCAGTACTTGCATCATCTTGTACTTGCACTTAACTGCTCCATACTTTGCTGTATTCTACTAGTGCTCTCAATCATAATTATATTTTCTGTACTTGATTTTACTCTTAAAGCTAACCATATTTATGTTTTTTTGTAATTGATGTTATTTGAAATTGTTCTTATCCATTTATTGTACTTACTACTTCCTCTTAATGGAATTTACACTTACAACCAAATATTTTAAGTTTAACTGCTCTTAGTCGTAATCGCTCTCAAATGTATTTATTTACTGTATTTTTTTTTCTCATTTGAATTTGCTCTTACCTACTACTGATTTTATTGTATTTGATTAACTGTTATTATATGTAATGTGATACATTGTATTGTGATACTTTGTAATGTGATACATTGTATTGTGATACTTTGTAATGTGATACTTTGTAAGAACTGTAAGTCGCCCTGGATAAGGCCGTCTGCTAATAAATAAATAAATAAAAACAGTATTGTTACATATACTTCACACATTGTATAACTATGGATTTCTCTGAGGGGAATAGACTCACATACACGACTGCGCTATAATGTCAAAGAAGTTATATTGTTAAACAGTTCAGTATGTCTGCTGATATGACAAGACTGGTGGGGCAAATTTCCCAAGTCATCCATCACTGCAGTGACAGTGCAGGATATGTTCCCTTTGTCATTGTGTGCATAGATTATTCAGCCCAGGCAGAGAGAGAGAAAGAGGGAGAGATTGAGGAGGCAGCAGGTTTCATTGAGAAACTGGTAGTATCCACAGACCACTTACACACATTGCCCTACTGCTATTCACCACATGAAGCAAGATTGAATATGACACAGGCAGTGCAGAACTCCGAGGCAGACCTGCAGAGATTCAGGCAGCATCTGGGTTACTAAAGGATGTCAAAAGGAATGTGCTTCTGCTGAGGGGAGTATATATAATTTACTGCACATCTCTCCTCCTCTATAATTTATTTTGAGATCGTAGTGTAAAGCAGGTTGCGAATAAAGCACAGCCCACCCTCACCAAGCAGCTACAACACCAGGATCCACAGCGCACATCAGCTTTTCTGTTGGGGGTGATGAAAATGGTCAATAGTGACATGAATGGATTTTCCTTCAAGAAATGCTCAGCCTTCCAGTTTGTCAAGAGGAAGGTCAGTATTGTTTTGTTTGTTGTGGCTTGTTTTGGTTTTGACAAAACAGCATGTCTGTTTGCTTGATGCTTGAACAGGGATCGGGTTTATTTTTCTATAGTAACTGGATTTATCTCAAACACCTGCCTCACATCATTGACACTTTCTTTTAAAGCCAGCTTCTTAATCAATGTTTGCCCATTAAAAGTGTGATTGTATGGCTATTCCTGTAAGCAGTGCTTCTACCATTCATGTTGTTTTTCATTAACATTTTGTGACTTCTTCAAATTCCAGGACTGTATGAAAAAAGTTATTTTCAGTTTACACAATGAACCTTAAGTACAGTGAACCTGATATTATGTTTAACTTTATTGTTTTTGGTTTACTTTAGTCATTCTTGATGTGACTTTTTTCCAGATACAGTCCATTGACAATGGTGTTTATTTAATGATCTAAGGTGTCTTAATACACCAACCTTTACCTTTACAATCATCTCATGGGTGTTTTCCTTATTTTTATTATTATTATTTATTTATCTGGCACCTTTGTTGTTATTTATTGTTCTCTTCACACATTAACTGTGAACATAGTTCTACAATAGATTGACATATTTAGTTAGAATATTTAGTTAGTGATATTACGATCTGTGCATTTTAGATCACAAAAACAGATCTTGATGTCTGTCTACAGATACTTTATACACTATGAGCTTCTTCAAAAGTTGTACTGCGGTAAAAGCTTCACTTAAACATGGCCAGAGTCCACAGTCTGACACCATATACTATAAATTCAACATATTATACCTTCATGAAAACTCTCTGTAACAAGCCATTTATACTACTTTACATAGTGATGTAACAATTTGATTTGTGTTACTATCATTTTAATTCTGGTATTAACAGTATCAGGGATAAAGCAACTTTTTTTTACAGTACACTGTTTGAACAGGATATCAGGGTATGAAAACATACATTCATTACATATTGAGGGGTTAATTAGTAATTTGAAGGCTTGTGTATCATAAACAGATGTTCACAAAACACTGACATTTCTGACACGTTTGTTACGTATCATTTTTTTTCTTACTGTGCTGTGGCAGAATGAGGGTAATGGCCTGTGTATATGTGTGTTTTGTAGTGGTGGTGGGTAATTAAAGGGTTAATTCACCAGCACTTTAAAAATATGTGAGAATGTGGTGGAGGGTTTAATTGATTAAGTGGGTGTAAATTGCTGCACAGGTGTGTGTATATAAGGGAGCACTGAGAGCACAGGTTTAGTTGGTGTTAGGATTCTGGAGAGTGCAGATCTCTGATCCTGTGTGTGCGAGATCTGGTTTTGTTTAAACTGTTTATTTTGTTTGTTTTATTTAATAAATACGTGCCGTAGCGCTTTTCCCTGCACATCCTGACTCTGAGTCTCCTTACCCCGGTCAGCCTGTCACATTTGGTGTCAGAGTGGGATAGCGCCTCTGGAGACTTGGAGCAGGAGGGCAGGATTTTTTTTTGTTTTGTTAAAAAAAAAAAAAAAAAAGGAAAAAAAAAGGAAGAGAAGATGAGGTGGAAGAAGGACCGGGAAGCGAGGGACAGGGAGGAGGAGGAGTACATCAGGGCCAGGTACCTGAGGAGCTGTAGGTCACCACTGTTGTGCCCCCTCTGTAACCAGCAACATCAGTTTGCTGCCTGTCCCTTCCGGTACTATGAGGAGTCCGAACGTCCACAGCCCGAGTGGGAGGAGCCCAAACGTCCACAGCCCGAGTGGGAGGAGCCCGAACGTCCACAGCCCGAGTGGGAGGAGCCCGAACGTCCACAGCCCGAGTGGGAGGAGCCCGAACGTCCACAGCCCGAGTGGGAGGAGCCCAAACGTCCATGGCCCGAGTGGGAGGAGCCCGAGCGTCCACGGCCCGAGAGGGAGGAGTCGGTGCGTCCACGGCCCGAGAGGGAGGAGTCGGTGCCACCTCCACCAGCAGGGGAAGATTACCTGCTGTCTCTTCCTCCATCGCCGCCACCAGCAGAGGGAGCATGCCTGCTGGTTCACCTGCTGCTGCCGTCCCGAGAGCTAGAGGGGGAGGAGCCATCGCTGCCGTCCCAAGAGCCAGAAGGGGAGGAGCCATTACTGCCGTCTCCAGGGCCAGAAGGGGAGGGGTTACAGGCTCAACCCCCTGAATTTTTCTGGGGGGGAGAAGGGCAGGATGCTGGTGTCCCCCAGCAGCCTCTATTTATGCTGCTGAAAGGAGCACGGCGCACACCAGCCCAGCCGCCACGACAGAGGGAGCCAGCACCACCACAGCCTCCCTCTGAGTGGCCAGCATCAGCCCCATCACCACTGCCGAAGGAGTCGGCAGCCTTTCCGCCACCTCCACTGCCAGGAGCAGAGCAGCAGGAGCTGCCTCTGTCTCCACCACTGCCAGGGGCAGAGCAGCAGGAGCTGCCTCTGTCTCCACCACCGCCAGGAGCAGAGCAGCAGGAGCTGTCTCTGTCTCCACCACCGCTAGGAACAGAGCAGCAGGAGCTGTCTCTGTCTCCACCACCGCTAGGAACAGAGCAGCAGTAGCTGTTCCCGCCTCCGCCACCAGAGGGAGACGAGCTGCTGTTCCCGCCTCCGCCACCAGAGGGAGACGAGCTGCTGTTCCCGCCTCCTGCACTGTTGGCCACGCCCGAGGTTGCCGTGCTGTCTGCTGCTCCACCTGAGGTTGCCGTGCTGTCTGCTGCTCCACCGGAGGGTCCAGTGCCAGTGTTTCTGGAGGGTCCAGTGCCAGTGGTTCCGGAGGGTCCAGCACCAGTGGTTCAGGAGGATCCAGCGTCAGCGCCAGTAATTCCAGTGCCAGCGGAGGGACCCAATCCAGTGCCTATGCCGCTAGGGGCAGCCAACCTGCCTGGGCCAACTGACGGGTATCCAGGAGGAACCCGAGAAGGGACAATAAAGACATTGGGTTTATGGGGTAGGCCGGGGGTTAAACGGGCACCCCCTTACATAAGCCCAGGGGTCACCACGGGGGTTAAACGGGCGCCCCTTTACAGAAGCCCAGGGGTAGTCACGGGGGTTAAACGGGCACCCCCTTACCAAAGCCCCATGGAGGTGAAGGAGTGCTGGGGAGTGTTGGGGCCAGCGGACTCCAGACGGCAGGGTGCACGAGGGGGGAGGACTGGCCCTGCCCGTCTGGTGTTTGACAGGGGTCGGCTGGTCCCCAACATTTCCTCCCACCCTCCCTCCAAAATCTGGTGGCGGCCCGTTGAGGGCCTGTATGTGCTACGCACATAAGGGGGGAGGAATGTGGCAGAATGAGGGTACTGGCCTGTGTATATGTGTGTTTTGTAGTGGTGGTGGGTTATTAAAGGGTTAATTCACCAGCACTTTAAAAACATGTGAGAATGTGGTGGAGGGTTTAATTGATTAAGTGGGTGTAAATTGCTGCACAGGTGTGTGTATATAAGGGAGTACTGAGAGCACAGGTTTAGTTGGTGTTAGGATTCTGGAGAGTGCAGATCTCTGATCCTGTGTGTGCGAGATCTGGTTTTGTTTAAACTGTTTATTTTGTTTGTTTTATTTAATAAATACGTGCCGTAGCGCTTTTCCCTGCACATCCTGACTCTGAGTCTCCTTACCCCGGTCAGCCTGTCACATGTGCTCACAAAGATATTTGTTTATGTCCACCACTGTAAAGTCACCAAGTCTCGTACCTTTCCATCCATTCATCCCCCATATCTTCTACCATGCAGCACTCCGCTAGTTTGCTGGCATTCCTTGGTTTTCTATTACTGCTTTTCTTGTGGTTCCCCCCTTCAGCCATATGGCAGTGTAGCTGCATTTACATAATGCCTTTTTCTTCCTGTATTATGAGTCAGTAGGGATGACTCAGAATAAAATGCTCTTGTAAAAGCTCCCGAATGAAAGAACCCACATCCCACCTAAATGGTGTCCTGCTCTAGTGGGTGTTGTACCAATCCCTCTGCTGGTCTGAACACAACAGGCACGGTACCAGGATCTCTCATGCACATCTCTCAGTAAGCAGCTGATATCTGTAAACATGAAGCAAACAGACTGCTGCTGGAATAAAAGTGGGAAAGGAGAGCACAACCTTAGTGGTCACAACTGGAAAAAAAATCTACATATTCTTTAGCCCCATGTCAGGTAACAGGATACCAACTCAGCCCAGAATTAATGTAAAGTTAGAGTTCAGATGATGATTTTTTAGTGTATATCAAATATTGAATGAAACATTGAGATGGTTCTGATCATTGACAATCAAAATTGTCTTGACCTTGACAAACCAGTCAACTAAGCTATAAAATTGTGCAAATGCTGGGTAAATTTTATATATAAAAAAAACAAAACTAATGAACAAATATAGAGACATAGAAATGTAATTGCTGATGCTTTTTGAAGCAGCCTACTTACCCTGCAGTGTGGCCAGGGTATGAGTTGTGTGTAACAAGTAGGACTGATGCCTCTTTGTCCACCGTTATTATCAAACACAGAGACTGATTACAAATTGCAGTTGTTCACTAACTCTACCTCTATTTTAATAAGTTAATCTACTTGTTTGCCAGGGCAACCTTTCTTTAAATGTTCACTATAGCTGCACATAGCTGCTAGAGTTGCCGCATAGAAACCACATTGTCTGTGTGTTCTCTGACCCTCTATATGGCACTTTATCTTCTTTATTTGCCCAGCACTTTTCTTGTCTGCCTGTCAGATATCCTACTAGCTGAAAAAGCCACCTTGCTGAAGGTCAATGAGAAAGCACAATGCTACCCTTGACAAACACATAACCCTGTAGTTCATCAAAAAGTAAAACCTATCAGACAGGCTGAAGTATTAATCAGCATTAACATTTCTTCTGTAATCCCTTATTCACCACCTCTGGTTCTGTTTGTTTGTTTTTGTTTTTCAGGGTGTTACTGGAGGCATTTAAAAACTACTGTACCAACATTATAGCAACCTACACAATCATATTGGAATTATGTGGTCTTTTTTTTTTTTGCTTTGCTATAATAATAAGTCACCATAAAAAATGATAATCACACTTTCTGTTTTTACATCTGTTTCATATTTCCCTCTTGAATTACTGTACATGTATTGTCATATTGCATGTCACTTCACCTGGAATATACAGAACTGAACTGAATGAAGGGGAATCTTCAATAGGACTAACCAAGGTTACAGTGGATAAAAATGTATGTGACACTGTGACCTTTGAAAAGTGAGAGCAGGTGAGGCTAGCAGAGTTTATAGGTCATTGTATCACATACATTTAATAATTAAGTCTTTGTTCAGTGCTAGGCAGTTAGGTATTTCAAACTCAAAGAAAGCGCATAGCTAGGTAAAAGAAAAATGATAGCTTAATATTGGAGCAACAGAACAGAACAGGAACTAAAAAGTGTCATGAACTAATCAAAAGAACTTGGCTCGAACTCAAATTCCTATTCAGATTTGAAACGAATGTGGGATTTTAATACTTGTGTGAAGTTTCCATGCATTTTGTGCCTGGTAAGTTAAATTGTTTTAAAGAAAGAAACAGACTGTGGCCTAAGGGCTGTGTTAAACCATATTCAATTTACACAGATGATTAGCTGTTGTCAGCGATTGGCAAGCAGTTCCACAGATTATAGAAAAGCTCTACTTCTGAACGATCGGTTCGTGCCCCATTCCTGATAGCTGATTTGCAAGCAGAAGGGACTGTGTAATTAATTTGGTTAAAATTAATTTCAGGTGAGCCAGAAGTGAGAAAAAACAGTTATCTCACACTTATTTGCACCCTCATGCTGTGTAACTTTGTATAAAATAATAATGGATGGTTAATACAAACGGAATTACACAGTCCACACCTGAATTCCAATATCAGCAACTCTGCACAACTTTATATTATTCTACATGACCATACTGAAAGCAACATAAAACTGCTGGATTACCCCAAGAAACCTTATCTGACTCAAAGTATAAACCATCTCTCTGTGATATAAACTAGTAGCTGTAGGAAGCTGTCATCTTGTCTAAAGTTTAATTTCTTTGTTTTCTTATCATTTTATTAGTACGCTTCTTTCTGAGAATCGACATAATAATGGTTCACAAGCACAGGGATTGTGCTCATTGTATAGACATAGTATATACAATGAGCACAATCCTATGTCTATGCAATAGTATTGCATAGACATAGTACATAGTATTAATTATGGATGCAAAGATGTCTGAAACACTTTCAGGTTTAGCAGCCAGTGCACTTCATTGTCATAGTTGTTCCTGTATCCTTTTGCGAAATGTCTGATACATTTTCTCACCCACTTCACATTATTCCAGGCAGCATGGATTTTTTTTTATATCTAGCGTGACTGCAGAATTAGCAGTCATGATGAATCACTGAATACATAGTCATGTGTCATGAATTTTCAAAACAAGCTTTTGATTTTGTGGTTGCTAAGGTCTCTGGAGTGGCTGCTGTGGAGAACTATAAAGCCACTTATTTCCTGTGGTTCGTCAAAATATTCATGGAAAATATGGGTTGGCAATGTGGAATTTTGTTTAAAAGTAGTTTTGAGGGTCTTTTGAGGGATTGCTTTTTTGTTTTAGGCTGAATACCCATTTTTTTCATTTTACCCTTTGTTAATGCGTTTTTGTTTTCATTTTGTCGTGGCAAAACATAAAAAGACCATAACTGTGGTCAGTTTCCAAACTATGCCTTGCTACAACAACATGTGTAAAAAATATGTAGATTCTTAATTCTTCTTCCACCAATGAGTATGTGATACCAATAAAATTTAATTTTATGGTGAAGCAGAGCTTAACCTTTTACTAATAGTGGGCTGGTGTATAACCTTGAATCAATCCCTTACAGTAGCATCAGCTCAGTTCCCAAGAACCACTGGTCTGCCATAATGTGCTGCTGTAATGTGCTATCTCAGCAGGCCAGGTGCTTCCAGCTCACTTTCGCTACAGGGGCATTGCAAAACACACAATGGTTGCAGATGTTTATAAGACACATACACAGTACTGCATATAAACACTGCATAAGTCATTAGCTCCTACTTTTCAATCACTTTATATGCTATCTGCCATTTGCAGCAAATCAATTAAATTTTCTATTTATGTGTTTAGAAGAAGCGCTGTTTAAATTCAATCAGCAGTGTATGTTTACACCTCATTAATAAAATTTGAGTTAATATTGTCATAAACAGAACTGACTCTTCTGAAGTCCTTTAGAGGGTGACGTGTTTATCTTGTGTAATTGTCATAATTTCAAAGCTCTAGAGCTAACAGCATTATAGCCCAAAACAGTGTGAGAACAAATGCAGTCCTGTTAAACCTACCGTAATATGGAATATTGAAAACAAATTGTGTACTCTTTGAACAACTAACACATCACTCATCCCCTTTAAACTAATAATTTCAGCAAATGCATCCATATCAAACCTCTCATTATATTAAAATCAATGAAAATAAGCATTGTAGAAGGAAATCTACAAAGGCAGAACCGAGAACAACCATGCCAAGTCAATGCACGCAGAGACTTGAATGATTGCTTAGAAATGCAATTCAGTTTTGTGATACCAAGTGATTCCCTTTCCCAGCATTCCCATTAGAAACCAAAAGGCCTGTGCCATTTGTAGTGCTGCATGTTTACACAGAATTATAGATTCTCACTCTTATAGATTCTTAACACCCTTTTAAAAAGGTCAGGTCAATGAGCCAGCTTAGAGTGGTGAGTGTGTCTCAAGGGTGGACCAGTGGAACAGCTAAGTAACTGTATCATGTGACACACTTCTCTATTCCTGTGGGTGAGTTACTAAGGGCACTGTTAACCAGTCAGAGGGCTTTCTCTTTTAAACAGTGGTTAAATATTTGCTTGTGGTCTTTGAGGTAACTAGTTGGGCCCAGACCATTTATACTTTTTTTCAAAACATTTTTTTTAATACTGCATTTCTTTAAACTGGTTTTAAAAAAAAAAAAAAAAGATAGTTAAATTATTTCTTGATTGATGATTTGACAACATTGTTAGCTAATTTCAGTTTTGTTTATAGTTGTTGCAACATCTCTGGGTTCTGGTAGAAACCATTTAGAATGAATTCAGATTTTTCAATGACAATCTCTGTGAGCTAATATGACAGACTTTCCATTCTATTAATCAGATGTCAATTTCCATGATTGTCTGCAACCATAGTGTGTTGGAGTTATTAAATAATGCAAATTGCAATCTGTTCTGCATCTTTTTTAGGTACGGAGATGGATTAGGAACCCCAAGGTCACTGTGGAAAATAATCAAACTACAAATATGTATTCACATTCCACCTCAATGTGCATACCTCAGGTGGAACAAGATCTCAGAGACACGCAGCACCCTGCTTGCAACTGCTGCCATCTTAGTCAATCACGAAACCCAGAAGAACAGGCGTACATCATGGACAAAGGAAAAAGATGCAAAGTAAGTCGTTTAATTTGTTACTGTGTACAAATGGTCAGGCAAAGGTAGCTCTTAAAGTGATTGTAGTTTTTTTTTTTTTTTTTTTTAATAATTTCATGAATGTTGTGCACTTCCATTCATTATATGCTGTTGGCCTCTTATGTGCCGTTTAAACAAAAAAATAAAACAAAAATAAAACACAAAACACGTGTGTATTTTCATTCCAAAACAAACATCTTGATCTTTGTCTTCATAAACATTGAAGACAATGAAAAAGTCGTTAAAACCTTTGTCATTGAATTTAAATGTATTTGAGCATTTCTGACATCTGGTTCTAGACTCACCTTCTTTTAAAACATTGTTTTCAGTTTGCTTGCCTGGCAATCCAGGAACTCTGTAACTACTTCACTTTCTAGCAGTGTCTTCAGGGTCAATGGGGCTTTGATATTTTCCCTTTATTCTTTGATTTTCACCAGCAGCTGACCAAATTCAACCGGGCCAGAGATAAATATCCAACCTAAAGAAAATCACATTAAATTAAACAGGTGTCAATAATACCTGACACTTTCCTATTGTTACTTTGGATACCACTATCCCTGCCCCACTCAATTACAACATGTTCTCAGCTGGTCAGAAACAACTCAAAAACTGAAGGAGCCGAACCTGTTGTATAATGAACAGATTTCACGGTGTTTCAATGAAGACCTCTCTGTCAAACACATACTGTACTCCTAAAGATGAATGATTTACTGTATTGCGTTATTTTGTGAGCCCCTGAAAAATAAACGTCAAAAAGGAGCAAGTCCTACCTTTATTATACAATCCCAATACAATTTATATAAAGCGCATATTTTTGTTATTGTTGTTGCTCAAAAAGAAAATTAGCTTTTTTTAATGCTTATTCATGCCACAGTGTCTCAGGGAACTGACAGTATTTTCAAAGATCCAAACACCAGCACAGAACCAAGCACATACCCTTGCAGATGTCATTGACTTGTCACTAACTCAGTTACAAGAGACCAGAAGGACATAATGAATACAAAATGTGGAGCTGCACTTCTCTTTAAACTATTAGCCTATAAATCCATATTGCTGTGACATGCAGGACCTCTAAAATACCTGCTGGGATCATGGATATGTCATTTAAAAATATTGCTACAGTCCATCCAAACAATGGGCCTCATTTGAAGCAAGGACAAAGTTTTACCTCATTGTTTTCTGAACAAAAGTAAAACCAATTTTTAAAAGCATGCTATTACCTGCAACATACCCTAGATGAAGTTTGAATAAAAGAATAAAAGAGTAATCATCATTGAGACTTTTAAAAACTACCAAAAAAAAGATAACTGTGCTTATTATCATTACCATGTGTGTTTATTGATATTTTTCATACATTCTCTTTTATAAGGATAGCGGGATCATAATAGTTTTATAATATTTATGTTTTTATGTTAATTTTGTTACTTTGTTTGGGGGATATGCCAAAACTGTAGTCTTTGTTAGAACATTTTCTCAAATTGTATCCACAGAAGAATAGAACACACAAATACACACACACGCACACACACACACACACAGGAGCTTGTTGGACTAAATTTTTCCACAGACTGTCTTGCTGCTGTTAAGAAAGGCACTTCATCAGCAGCTCAGTTGGTTCCAGTTGCGGATTAACAAAGGGCAAAGCACATATTCTTCAGAGACATAAAGTGTGGCCTTTTGGAGAACAGTAATATGTGTGGTATATTTTTAAAAAAAAATACAGTATTGGGCTTCCTTCTTGAAGTTATTTCAGAAATAGGTAACTGATGTAATAGTTTAATGATTCTTATACATATACAAGTTTTACAAAAGTCAGTGCTCTAAAATGAAACAACATTCTTAATTAAAATGCAGTCTTAAATGTATACTGTATTTGGAATTAAGAGGAAATTGTGACAGATTTATAGGAAATTGTATTTGCAGTGCTTTCACCATAAAATGTCTGAACTTTCTCTACTGTTATTATTATTATTTTAATTTAGTGACCAGTTATTATTTTTATTTATTTTTCCCCCAATTAGGAATGTCCAATTATGTTTTTTCTCATCACAGCAGTGAGTCCCCACACAGCACAGATATTCTTTCAGTCCAGCAGCAAATCTCTTTTGTCTCAGCAGCACTTGCCACTGTCCTCACTCCTACTTATCCCCCAATCCCAAGCATGCACGGCTTTCCCGCTCTTGATCCCTCGCAACATTGTTGTAACAATTTACCCCTGATTTGTAACAACAATGTTGCAAGCGGTTCCCGCTCTTGCTGTAAGCCGAGCTCCTGATTGGTGGCAATGCTCCCGTCTCCGACGTCCCTGAACACCTGCTGCAGTGAACCTCTGACTCTGGGTCACAGAACCTTCCCGAACACGGTTACAGCACAACCAGGGTCATTACAATACAGTTTCAAAATATGAACTACATTACTCTACATGGAAAGAAAGGGCATCTTTTTAAATTTCCTTCTGACCCCTTGCACAAATTTATTCAGTCAGGTGCAGCAATGAAGGAGTGAAGTGGCCAAAGCCTAATACCCTTGTGCACTGATTTGCCAAAAAAACTGAAAGAGGTTAAAATGAATTTTCCTTCAGCAGTTACAAGTTCTTTGTGGCGGTTATTGCATTTTCTTTTAGTCACATCCCATCACTCACTAAGTTTTAAAGATTACCCGGCAATCATAGAACAATGGCTGGAGGTCTGCCAGAAGCAAACATTGTTTCCAAAAAAGTTTTTCAGTCTAGAAATGTACTAGCAAAGATAATCCGCTTGGACAGATTAGATTTGTACATGCACTGTCCTATATAAAGTTGGGGAACTTCCTGAGTTTGTGGTCTAAACACAATGTTCTCCACATATTATAATCGTAACATTTAACGATGACAAATGTATCATAGCAACGAGAAACAAACAAAATACATTGGTGGGTATCTTTAAAGGAAAGACATAAAAAAGGGTATTTATTTTGAAAAATCTCTCAGCATCCAATTTGCCATTGGTTCACTGCAAACCTTTGAAAATAGTCATGAATATTTATCTAAGAAATAGGACAATATGACCACAGGGTTTGATATTATTATTTGTATGTTGTTCACGACAGTTGGTTTATTTCTATTGCTGGTTTCAAGGGAGGTTAAGTATTGACAGCATTCATTTTTGATTGATTAAACCAATCTATCCTTATTGTATCTGGAAGTGGCTACTGTATTTAATTTTTATATATCAGTAACACCTAACTTTGTACATGTTTTTGGACAAGATTCCCCAAGCTATTTAATTCATTAGTAGTTTTTTATTCTAATGATTTGGTGTAAATAGCTTGGAGCATCTTATATAACTTAGGGTCATTTCTTTACTAACCACATATGTAAGGGCAGCAGTGTGGAGTAGTGGTTAGGGCTCTGGACTCTTGACCGGAGGGTCGTGGGTTCAATCCCCGGTGGGGACACTGCTGCTGTACCCTTGAGCAAGGTACTTTACCTAGATTGCTCCAGTAAAAACCCAACTGTATAAATGGGTAATTGTATGTAAAAATAATGTGATCTCTTGTAACAATTGTAAGTCACCCTGGATAAGGGCGTCTGCTAAGAAATAAATAATAATAATATATCTATTCTTTATCACAGAGATCTTTGGATGGAGACAAAAAAAAAAGTTAAAAATATACACAGAAATCATTGTTGAAATAGATTTAAAAACCACCCACTGCAGATTTAAGTTATCTATGTATTGCCTAGAGGTATTTCACAATTAAAGTTTTTATTTTTCAATTTTTGCTTTTCATGTGTGTCAGAGTTTCCAAGTGTCCTAACTGACGTATTGTAGATATAGTGTTTGTTTGTATCATATATATGTGATCTGCGGTTTGGTCCATCACTGGGCTCTATTGTTTTTATCTTGTTAATCATTTGGCCATTTTTGAGATATTATTATAATTATGTTTAACTTATTGAATACATATATGCCACATATTGGGTGTCACACTGATGTAACCGTTGATGTTACCTAGTTTGGTCCTTTAGTGTTAGGTGTGTTGAATGTACTGGTCTTACTTTTAAACTCAGCAACTCCAGTTTGGTATAGTTATGGTACTGAACTTGGCTTGGCAACATGAGTCACAAACACTGCTTTGCTTCGACGTGTTGTCAGATTAATTGTATAACAGAAGCTTTATTCAGTCAGACAAGCTGCCGTCCTGTTTTCCAGGAACGTGTTTTCTGTGTAAGCTGGGGTAGTTCATACAATACGGGTCTTGGACTTCTTTAAAGCAATCTCTCTCATGATCCAAGTACAATCCTGGTGATCCAGTCATGCATGAAATACATGTAGTGCAATTTTTTAGCTCTTCTGGGCTTGTGGGTGTCATCAGTCACAACACAATTCAGCACAATTTTGCAACTGAATGATTTAATAAACCGCTTTGAGGAGTGAAATATGCCGTAGCATTTAAGACCCCTTCAAGACTGAAATGCATTTCCAGTGTGGAGTTTACTTTACACTGTATGTGCTGTTGGTTTAGACTATTATCAAATTGTGATTAATTACAGTACTTCATGTTTTATACCCTTGAAAAAACAAAATGCATTTCTAATAAGGCAGTTCCACAACTCATGCACTTCATTGTTAAGGTAGAATGCGTTTAAAAAACTAATATAATCCTATTCTGTCACATATTGTTTGACACAATCAGAAAATGAATCAGAAAATAGAATACCAGTTTAGAAAGGTTGTGTGGTCCTCACTGTAGAACAGCCTGTTTCATATTTTTTGGAGTGTCAGTGAGTTTTCCTATGCAGATGTTCTTCTGTCAGCATAAAATTAAACTGACTTATCAAATACAATGTGTGTTGTATTATTGATGAACACATATAGACTTTATTAGTAAGTATTTAGGAAATTATTCCATATATTTAGAATATTGTAACACCACATATTTTTTTTTCTGTGACACATTATATCGTGTGTAAAAATAAACTGGTGCCGAAATGCAGTATTCTTGTTTTGTTACAATTCAATAACTCTGTCCGACTAAAATTATTCTATAGTTCAAACATCTGAAAAACTGCATCATCATTTACGTTTATCAATTATGTTCAAACAAAACTAAGTTCAGCTCTGAAATGGTCATTTCTGAATATAGAATCTGAAGAACCTGAAAGATTGTTTTTTTCTTTCTTCGTTTGACATATTGGGAGGACTTAATCAAATTTCTGAAGACAAAACTATTGTCTGACATGTATGACAAAAAGACTAAAATCTATTAAGACTCCTGCAGAAATTATTAACAAAGTTGAGGACTTTACCCTAGAACATTAACAGGTACTGCTCCTTATGAGGCAATGTTAATTACTTTAAGATATTATCAATACACAAGTGCTAACCTTTTCTATAAAAAAAGAAAACGCTTCAATTATTAAGTTGACCATAACTCTATTTATTTACTGGCAATTGCATAAAAACACTGTAAAACAAAATATTAACAGTATGTGTGTGTGTGTCAAAAACAATTTGCCGTTTATTATTTCAAAACCCAATTGCATAGCCTGTAAGTCTCCATGTAAATGTAGAGAAGTAAACAGATATTTCATAGAAGAGCATCAGTTAAGTAAAGGACTCCAGTTCCTTGATTATGGGTTCCATTACGATTAATTAACTGCAGATTTTATGCTGCTAAACTTGCCTTCATTAAAGCTTGTTTTTAGTCTGCAAAAGCAATAGTTCCTGTCCTTCTAATTACATCAGTCTGTCAGTACTGTGACCTGATATAAACTCTACTGCCTGGATCACAAAAAAAACAAAGCTGTCAGATTCACTTTAAACTGACCCGTAAACTT
This sequence comes from Acipenser ruthenus, assembly GCF_902713425.1. Lineage (NCBI taxonomy): Eukaryota > Metazoa > Chordata > Actinopteri > Acipenseriformes > Acipenseridae > Acipenser > Acipenser ruthenus. The sequence goes on along the minus strand of NC_081193.1, from coordinate 38,982,427 downwards.
CACTGTTGAAAACTTTTTTTTTTTTTTTGTAGTTAACTATTCTACTCTTCCGCAAACTACTAATTACCATTTGGCAATGCATATTTAAAAATAAATACGGTTTAACTGGCAAATCTGTTAAAGCTATATATATATATACAATGTCTTGGATAAATTAAGTGCTGTGATTGGCTGAAAAAGATCACATGATTGTGCGGTAATAATTGTCTTACCGCACAGCTATGACATCATAGACCAACTTACTTACCTGATCTATTAATGTTACTATGCCTAATAGTAACAATTTAACAGTGTTTTTGTAGGTAAAAATGTCAACATACAACGGAAACATCGTTTAAATCACTCAACAATCTTTTTTTTATTTTTTTTTTATCTCTATCACTAAGAATTACAGAAAAATGGGCAAATATACGGTGGTATTTATTTAGTCAGTGAACAAGAACAAAGAAAACTCAGAGGCAAGCAGTAGCAGTAACACTATTCAAAAGCCACCTGAGAAATCACCACGCAAGTCTCACTCAGCATGTAATATACTGTATATGCAGCAGCGGCATCTACTTATTAAACTAAATAGCGCCTTATAAAACTGACCAGCGAGTATGCAATTTTTAAATTCAACACAAAAGATACATCTCACCACTACCTTCCGATTTCAGAAACATTTAAAACAAAATTAAAATATCTTCTGCTCTATGCTGACACAACCGTTGGGCTTTTAAACAAGATCGGGATCGGCACAGAATTCTATTGTGCTCGCCGCGGACGGTAAGGATTGAGACACTGCGCAAACTGACACGGAAGTCCTTTAGTCCACATGTAGCAATTCCCACGCTACATAATGTGGGTGTAAGTCTCACCCACCTGTCCCTTTAATTAGGGTCAGTAGCCTGGCCAGGTTGAAACTTCATTTCCCACAGTTCCTTGCAACCACCCTCTATTCATCCTCTCCCCATTGGCTCATTCAAATATCCACTCCTCCAATCTCAGAGCACCTGTACTAAAGCTGGCTTTAGGCCTGGAGCCTTTGAGGAATACATCATAACTTACAGCATTACAAATTTAAATCTCAGTGATTCCTTTAGCTACTTTAGATAATTCCAGTGCAGTTTGTCTAAACTATTATTTTGTTTTCACTGTTACTTGTTTAAGTTTAGCTGTTTTTCAAGGTCTGTTTAGTGTTTGTTGTTTTGTGTGTTCAGTCTCCATTTTTTCCTGATTTTTTCCAAACTGTTCACGATTCAACTCCGCACTACTGGACAGACTCATAATTTTCAATGTACTCAATTTTTCAATCTTCAACATCATTACTGGACTCTTTGCTGGACTTCCTTATCTGTTGTTTGGATTTTGTTTGGATTTGTTCTACTTTAATGTGATACTTTGTTTCCTGCATTTTTTTGTTTTTTTGTTACTTTGTTTAGTTTTCAATTACATTGCTCTGCTGGACTTGTTGGGTCAATTGCAACACTGTGTACTAAGTTAGTACCAATTGCATCGAAAAAACAAGCGGAACAAAGTGGAGACTAGCTGATCCCCAGCTTTATTATTATTATTATTATTATTATTATTATTATTATTATTATTATTATTATTATTATTATTTATTTCTTAGCAGACGCCCTTATCCAGGGCGACTTACAATTGTTACACGATATCACACACTTTAGTACAGTACTAAGGATCAAACATTGTTATTGTTACCAAACAGGAACTGAAGGGGGCTCTGAATCATTCTTTCATTCATTCATTATCAGAACTGTTTCATCCTTTTAGACAGGGGTGCCCAATCCTGGTCCTGGAGGGCCGGTGTCCCTCCTGGTTTTTGTTCCAACTGTACACTAAATTGCTTAATTGGACCAATTAAGCTTCTAATAAGTGCTTGATTTAGTCCAAATTAAGTAAATTAGGGGGCAGTTGGAACAAAAGCCAGGAGGACACCGGCCCTCCAGGACCAGGATTGGGCACCCCTGCTTTTACAGGTAGCCAGACATGCCACAAGGTGGGATGGCTCTGAATAAGAACATTTGAAATATTTGTAACAGTAATGTATGTATTTTACGATATTATGAGCTAATAATAATTTTTACAATGTTACAAATAGGCTGACATTTGTACATACATATTAATTTGTCTCTAACATATATTTATATGTGTGCACGTAATAATTAATTATTTTTATTTAAGATATATATGCATGGTAAAATACTCCATATCAGGGCACATGGACTGCCTATAAAATACTCAACCATGTGCAATGCTGTGAAATAAACTAGCAATGCTGGTTGAATGTTGAATTCTGTTTTTGATTACAACATTAGCTTTATATGATTGTGACGGAGCAGGGCTCTGCCCTTGGAAATACTGGCAGGGATGGAGTTAAATTCTCCTCCCTGCCCAGGTTGATTGCATCAGGTGGGTGCAGTCAACCAATTAATTATTCAATTAATCACCAGCCACTTGGCATAAAACGAGGCCTCAGCCTCCCAGTGGGGGAGTTCTAGAAGGAGAGGAAGTAAGAGTGTTTTTCTGTGTGTGCTGGTTTTTTGTTCATTTTTAATCTAGTGAAGGCAACGCCCAGCCTGGAAGCCTTATTGTGTAAATTTCATTTTGTGTTTATTTTGTGTCTTAGAAACCTTTTTGTTTGGCCCTCGTGCCGGTTTATTTTGTATTTTTGTATATTAAAAGCTTTATTTTTGAACTTTCACACTGTCTCTGAGTCTCAACCTCTGTCATCCTGTCACTTTTATGTCAGAAGTGGGATAGCGCCACCTGGAGGCTCAGGGCAGTATTTTTTTTTGTTTTTTGAGTTTTGTGGGAAAAAAAAAAAAAAAAAAAAAATGAGCAGAAGCAGGCAGCGGCAGCAGTATCAAAAGCTGCTGCCACCCCAGCTGGAGGACCCAGCCAGCCTTTTTCCCTGGTGCTCCTGGTGTGGGAAGGAGGACCACCGCTGGAGATCCTGCCCAGAGGTGCCACCAGTGGACTGGTGTGGGCGCTGCGAGGTCTACGGCCACAACTAGGCAGGATGCCCCTACCCCTGGCCCAGGAGGAGGCAGATGACGACTGGGAGTTGTTTTTAAAAAGGCTCGCGGCAGAGTTGTGTCCCGGCTGTGGGGCATATGGGCACACAGTGGCCATCTGCCCCACCCAAACAGAGGGGAGGAGAAGGAGGCAGAGAGGAAGGAAGACATGGGAAGAAGAGGAGTGGTGCACCCAATGCATGCATTACAGGCATGAGGAGCACCACTGCCTGGAGGTGTTACAGGACACAGACCTGGAGTGGGAGGAGCCCAAATGTCCAGAGCCCAAGAGGCGGGAGTCGGTGCGTCCAGAGCCCAAGAGGGGGAAGTCGGTGCATCCAGAGCCCAAGAGGGGGAAGGCCGAATGTCCACAGTCCAGGTATCCGCCAGCAGAGGGAGAGTTCCTGCTGGTTTTGCCTTCATCGCCGCCACCAGCAGAGGGAGCATGCCTGCTGGTTCCCCTGCTGCTGCCGTCCCGAGAGCCAGAGGGGGTGGAACTGCCGTCCCGAGAGCCAGAGGGGATGGAGCTGCCGTCCCGAGAGCCAGAGGGGGTGGAGCTGCCGTCCCGAGAGCCAGAGGGGGTGGAGCTGCCGACCCGAGAGCCAGAGGGGGTGGAGCTGCCGTCCCGAGAGCCAGAAGGGGAGGAGCCACGGACCCGAGAGCCAGAAGGGGAGAAGGCTGAAGCCCCTCAGCAGCCCTTGCACATGCTGCTGAGAGGAGCTCAGGGGAGGCGCACCCGACTGCGATGGCAGGAGGTGCCAGCCCGACTTCAGAGACCGCTAGAATGGCCACAGCCACCACCGCCAATGCCGGAGTGTCTGGAACCGTTGCCACTGGAGTTGCTGGAACTGCCGTTGCTGGAGTGGCCACCGTCTCCGCCTGTTGTTCCAGAGGGTCCGCCTGCTGTTCGTGAGGGACCGCCGTTCCCGCCTCCGCCACCAGAGGGAGACGGGCCGCCGTTCCTGCCTCTGCCACCAGAGGTGCCACCAGCGCTGCTCCTGCTGGAGGGTCCAGGTTCCCTGCCAGTGTTCGCGTGCTTGGAAGGTCCAGGGCCCCCGCTATTAAAGAAAGCTTGGGGGATACGACATCAACCCCGCCCACCACCGCCCGCTGAAATAGCCCACCCAAAGGACATAAGGGGACTCTTGGGGGGAGGGCTTGGGTTCAAAGGAGGGGGGGTGGGGGGGTGGTGTTTGGCCGATTGCGGCCTGCGTACTTTGTACGTGGTGGGGAGGTGTGTGGCAGAGCAGGGCTCTGCCCTTGGAAATACTGGCAGGGATGGAGTTAAATTCTTCTCCCTGTCCAGGTTGATTGTGTCAGGTGGGTGCAATCAACCAATTAATTATTCAATTAATCACCAGCCACCTGGCATAAAAGAGGCCTCAGCCTCCCAGTGGGAGAGTTCTAGAAGGAGAGGAAGTAAGAGTGTTTTTCTGTGTGTGCTGGGTTTTTTTTGTCCATTTGTAATCCAGTGAAGGCAACGCCCAGCCTGGAAGCCTTATTGTGTAAGTTTCATTTTGTGTTTATTTTGTGTCTTAGAAACCTTTTTGTTTGGCCCTCGTGACGGTTTATTTTGTATTTTTGTATATTAAAAGCTTTATTTTTGAACTTTCACACTGTCTCTGAGTCTCAACCTCTGTCATCCTGTCACAATGATACAGACAGTTGCAGCTCGTGCGGTGGGGCCCAGGCTGTTTTTAAAGGGAGTAAAGGATAACCGTGGTCAACACATACGGGCTGTTTCGACACCGTTCTCATTGGACCACAACAAGTACAAAACAGGGAAGGGGTGGTATTCCGAAGAAGTATCATAGATAATCACTTCTAAAAACACCCTGAGAAGAGCTCTGTTTATTTTATTTTTCAGTGTGCCCCCAGGTCCTACTACGTAAAATAACACTTAACTCGCATTCTACCCACTGTGTCCCTACTCTTCAATATCCCTGCTCGCCCCTAAGAACCACCAGTGTCGAGTCCCCTCACAAGCCATCCAGACTGTTCCATGAATCCTCCCTCAGATGTGGGAAATCAGTCTGCTTTCAATTCACAAATGTCATCTCATCTCGATAAAATCTTACTATAAAGGCAACGTTCAATGTAATGTTTATGGCAAATAAAGTACAAAATATGTTACAATCAAACAGTCTTCAGGGACTATTATTTTTTTTTCAGTGGAAGGATATATAATATACTTCTTATTTTTTTCCTTAAAAAAGCTAGTTCATGTAATTATTAAAGAAAAAAAAAATTGGCCATTTTATAAGCGAAATAACCCACTCCAAGGTGTGCGGTAAGACAATTCTTACCACACTTCCTGGGTGGTTGAAGGCATGAGGCCACAGGCCTTGTCCCTCACAACGCACCCAGGGCGTGCGGTAAGAATTGTCTTACCGCACACCCTGGAGTGGGTTATTTCTTACATATTTGACGTAATTGTAGCTAACAAAATAATTCCATAAACTCTGCCATGCACATTAATTATATGGGTCTTTATGATTTATAATTTCTATATGTCCTACAACTGAGGTTATAGCAAATAACTTTAAATTATGAGCAATTTAAATGTCAAGCAAATAACATTTTTAAACTAGAACAAGACTTTCTAGTTAGGTATGAATAGATTTTTAGGTGACTGGCAGTCGTGTGCTGTATCATTTAAGTTATGAGGTACCTGTAGTCAATTCAGACATTTACCAAAATGGCTACAGGTACTTCATAAATGAAATGATAAATGTGAGATGCTTTTGTATGTGACCCAATAAAGAGCAGTATGGTCAGAAGCAAGACAAAAAAAATCAATAATGCTGTGTGCTGTGCTGTTATTACTTTTAGTAATGGACTAGAAAAATATGAGAACAGTCTCTTCACAATCTTCCCCTAACTGCAACACAAAACATGTTCCTATTAGAAATAGCAGCTGTTTAAGAAAAGAGCTTTGCAAGTCACTTTTTAGAAACCAGAAGCCATGACTGTGTCTATTGTGTGGGGCTATGAGACGATGGAAGTAATCATCAATGTAAATTGAGCAAATTGATTTCATGATTTAATCTTTACACTTAAGAACCAAAACAAAAAGAAAAAAAATCTCCTTAAGACCTGGATTAACTCAACTGTTAAGTGATATGCTGTACCATACTGTATTTCGTAAATAGGACATTTCTATTACAATGATGAATCATGTTCCTACATCATTAACAAAACTCTTATCTGTAAGTGTGGTTATGTAATTGTAGGCTTTCTTTCCATGGTATGATAGGCTAAAGTCTGTTCTGTTGCCTTGGCAGCTATTTCAACAAGTATTGACTCTTTAGCAGTTCAGCCCTCACTTGGAATGTTTTCAGCTGCTTCTGAGCAAGGACAAGGTTACAGTAGTTAATGATTTTACATCACAGTTGAAGGTGAAGTCCCTTTACTACCATGCATGTTCCACTTGACCATGAACTTTGCCTGCATCACTGCAAACATTCCTCATTTTGTTAATGTTTTGGATTGCATCAAGAAGTTGATGGGACATTATGAGACTCTTCAGGTCTAGACAGGAAGAAATCCTTCTAAGGTTGATGTCAGAGTATTGGAACTATGTAGATCTTTTTAGTTGTAGCACTGAATGAGAATGATATATGTGCCTTTTATGGAAACAGGTCAAGCACTGTTCCACCTTTATTCACATAATTAGAATTCAGAGGGTTTGAGATAACATGCAAGATGATATTAAGAAACATATTTGCATGTGTGTGTTTGCAAAGTAGTTAACAAGTAAAGTTACTGAATTTAAAGGATGTAGGTAATGACACCCTTCACACTTTTTTTTTTTTTTTTTTTTTTTTTTTACTAAAGTAACATTTAAAACTATGATCCCTGCTTTACATTATTATAAATTGGTAGTTTAATGTGTTATACTAACAATATAAAAATGGGCTCTGTTTTTGGATTTCTAAAGGCATTTTAAAGTTTATAACCCATGCCCAGATAAATTATCCCAATTTGACTAACTTCCAAGTGCATTTAATAATTTAATTTATAAATACACACACCTCGAAATTTCACAATATATAGGGCTATATTTTTTTCAATTTACAGTATATCTATAATCATATGTGGAATATCAGATTTTAAATAGTTAAATGTATTTGACTATTGTGCCTAGCTCAGTCACATATCAGGCTTTACAGATATGATATTTTTCTCTTATACAGTATTATTGTTGCTAAAATGGTTAAGATGTGCAGTCTTTACAACACAGAACCTGCAGTATAAAGTGGTTCAGCAATTTGTGGAATGCTGTAATTAGTAGTGCACTGGTTTGCCTGAAAATAAAAGTGATTGATGACAGGTTTGTCAGTTCAGAGTCTTAGTGTTTCCATCAAGGTTAAGTAAAATTATCCGTCATTATCTTCCCAGTTGTATAATTTGAGAGGTCCAAGATTGTTAGTGGTATTTAAACTGGCCATGTCATTACTGTGTGTGCCAAGGACACAGTAACACAGTAACTGCTGCCTGTTAAGAAGTGCTTTCTTTAGACAGGAATGCAATGCCTTCAAATAATAATAAAAAAAAAATAGTGTAGAAATATCCAAGTCATTTTACCTACTGGGGTGTTGACATTGTTCAAACTCCTTTACAAAACCCATAAAAAAGGGTTAATTTCTATATTCTACTTTCTCAGGTTACCTACGCCTAAACCCCAATGTACTCAATGGTAACAATAAGCATTATGTTTTATTACCTTTCCACACAGATAAGAAAATGGAAGAAGATGGACAAGCATCATACAGGCAATAAACAGAAAGCACCTTCAAGGCATCAAGATATAGAAGTGCATTTGAGTTCTCCGTGGTCGATGAGAAATGCACCATTCTTTGTCCACCCGGTCATGGTGGAATGCTGTGTCTGCAATGCCCCAGTGATCACCTACAGAACCCAGGATATATGGGAAACAAGGGACAGAGCACAGGTAAATAAACATTGAGAACCCATCAATGTTGTATGTTGTATTTTGAATAGTATACTTTGCAGTTGCACACAAGCATCCCAGTGACTTCACAAGGGGCATGATAGTGGGTCCCACAAACCAGTGGCTGCATTGACCAACATGCCCATTAAGATGGTCCTAGTTGTTCCTGAAATGGTCATGCTTGACAGACATGTGCATTGTCACACACCTGTTTCAACAACACTCAAGGAGCTACCTGGTCCTATCCACTACTATTAAGGTAATCCTCTATTTTGTTTTGACCATGTAGTCTAATGTGGCTTTAAGCATTTAGTCCTTTCTATTTGTTCATGTGTCTACAGAAGAACAAATGCAGGAGCTAGCTGTAATAGAAATAGCTTTATTTGGGCCATGCAACTAAGCAGGGGGGAGCAGATAGCTGACAGGGTTCTAATTTTTAAGACAAAAATCTTTTTCCATTATCTAGCTACTGCCTCAGCTACTTCTAACCTTATTCAGCCAAATATGAATTGTGTCTAGTCTGCAATAAGGTTGTTTCTTTACAGTGGTTTCATAACATTTCAGGCAAACCCTACCCTACATAAAGTTATGCTATAGTCAGTAGTCGAATTGGAGTGATGCAAACATATAATGCTGGTTAAGTTAAAGCCATCTGACAGAAGGTGCAATCCTATCTGAGAAACCATCACTTTTTACTACAAATATGGAACCAGGTGGCTCCATCTCTTTGAAGACTTCCTAGTTAATCAATTAATAAACACAGGTTGAGTTTGAAAGCTTTCTGCCAAAGTGAAACATTTAAATTCATATTCCTAAAATAATTGCATTCCCAATACATTGAACAAGTCATATTTTTAGATGAGGCTATTTGGAATATATTCTGATATAAATATTTGATACCACCTATTTTACCAAGACCCCCATGGAAAATGAGTTATTGTCCTGGTTAAATAAACATTACTGAATATAAAAACACAACTGATAAAGTCTTTATCCAAGCGACATAGTGTAGTTAGTCCATAACGATCCTTACCTCTGAATATTATAAATAAATGTTAATAAATGCTGCAATTTCTATGATTTGACACAGACAAAATTAACAAATGACATTTCACATGCTGCGTGATATATTTAGCAAAATCTGGCATGACTCTGTGTTTTTAAATGTTTTAAATGTAACTTTGTTTAAATGTTTAAAAGCTTTATTTATACTGCTGTATCTTTCCAGTCCTTATATTGAAATAATTGAATGTGGGTAGTCAAGCATAAAAACAAAAGAACATTTATTTGACATATAATGACATAATATGGTTCTAAATATATTATAAATTATATTTAGGAAACCAACCAATAACAGACATTGTCAAAATTGCATCTTACTCTTCAGCACCTTTTTCTTTAAACAACACCTCTTGTCGTAGCTGTTCCTGAGAGCTTTGTGTATCTGTTTGTGCATAGAATGCCTGTTAAGAGATGTAGCTTTGTAGTTCTCTCACCCAGATGAGGTCTCTTTGCTTTTTTTTTTTTTTTTTTAAAAAGACCCTACACACAAGGTATTCACTTTCTACATTTGTATATTCTAACTTTATTTGTACAGGGTGGTTATAAAGTCCTGATTCTTGCAATTTTTGTTACCACCACCAAAATGATCCTTATGCTTCGCATTTAGTGTTGAATGTTCATCTGGCAGATGGTGGAACAGATGTGCTGACATGCTGTTTTTAAAGTACAGTATAAAGTAAAAGTGACAAGGGGAGAGTGGCGGTGAGGCCATTCATGTACTGTATGTATGTATGTATGTATGTACATATATATGTATGTAAATTTTCAAGCAAGACTTCTGTGATGATGCAAATAGAGGTGTTGGTTAAAAATGTATTTATAAAGACATTTAATACCAGAATTATACTGGGAAGCCAAAGTACAGATAGAATATGAAAATGTCTTTCTGTAACATTACAGTTTAAGGATCCACAAATTAAACTTTTGTATTAATGGTTTTGACAATTGTCAACAGTGTATTGCAAAACCATTACAGTATACATTACTAATGTAAACCTTCATGTCATGTTATAAAGTAATTATAAAGTTTCTTTTTAATTGCTTGTTTGTAACATTCTTTAACACATTTTAGATGCTTTATATAATTAATAACACATTCATGATTATGTAAATGCAGTCAAAGTGAGCCTCTTATTAATTGCTAAGCAAGGGAGAACATGCTCTCAAAAAGCAGCCTGCCTCATTTCATTTTGAAGCAAATGGTACTTCAGAGCTTTCAGTAATGACCAATGCCAATGCTACATCTTTAAACGGGAGGGGGGAGTCATTGCCATGAACAGAGGGAATAGGTGATGAGTTTCAAGCAGTTGGATCAGGTTGTTTGCATAGGTTGTTGTTGTTCTTTCAAAAAGGGGATATCCTGCCGTACTTTTTACATATCCTTAGCCTCATTTATATTGTATCACTTCTAAGTATTATTTTGCTTTGAAGAGAGTTCTGCATTATGTGCATTGTCTATGTGTGACACCCTGGGATCAGCCTGTGTGTACTCAAAGTGGTTTAACTTGTAGATAATTTCCCTCAGGTATATAAAGGCTTTCAAGCTGCAACTCACATATTGATCCAAAAAAGCAACCATGAATACCAACGGGCGTTCAAAACAAGTCTGTGATAAAGTGGTAGAGAGGCACAGAGCAGGAGAAGGGTACAAAAAAATTCAAAGGGGCTGATTATCCCTCTCAACACAGTGAAGTCCATCATTAAGAAGTGGAAGATGCATCATACTACCCAGATCAGGTCGCCCTCCCAAACTGAGCACCCGGGCAAGCAGCAACTGGTTCGGGATGTCACTCAGAAGCTAACAATGACCTTGAGAAATCTGCAAAGATCTGTGTCTGAAATGGGAGTCAGTGTTCACACATCAACAATAAGCCGGTCCCTACACAAAGCTGTCCTGTATGGACGGGTGGCAAGAAAGAAGACATTACTCAAAAAGCCTCATCTTAAAGCACATATTGAGTTTGCGAAAAAACATTTAGATGATACTGCAGACATGTGGAAAAAGGTTTTGTGGTGAGACGAGACAAAGATTGAACATTTCAGTCTAAATTCCAAGCGTTACGTCTGGCACAAGCCCAACACTGCTCATCACCCAGTTAACACTATCCCAACTGTCAAGCATGGTGGTGGCAGCATCATGTTATATATAATGATTAAACATGTCTACTGGTGCCAGAATGTAATGTTGCTGGTGTTCTATTAGGAACCCTGGAGCTAGAATCTAGTGCCACAGTGCCAAATTTGTCAATAGTAGTGTTACAATAAAATTGGAAAGAATATAACGAGTAGAAATAACCTTTTGAGAAAAAATCATATTACATCTACAAAGGCAAAAGAGGAATGCATTTGTCAGATTGTTGCTCGGATATCTCTTGAGGAAAACCTAGAGACCTCAACATGCTTTCAAACCTTTTTTTTCCCTTTTCAGTATATTTGTTTGTTTTTTCAACTTTGCTTTTGTTTTTGCACCATATTTTGTCACTGCTGACATAACCCTTTATGCATGTGTGTTTTACTCTCCCTTTTGTTTATAAATGTACCATTTGTATGAAACATTTAACAACACATTTGCCAAATTCCTTACAGCCTCTCATAAATCCCTTTTAACAAAGCAATATGTTAATGTGAACTCCAGAGCTCTCACAAACAAAACCATTTCTACAGTTGGGGATTTATATATTCTTATGTGTATTAGTTCCAATAGTTTTTTTTCCCCTAGTTCCCAGTCTACAGTATTATGTTTAAAACCATACAGGGTAGTGCATGCATGGCTTAGAAACATCTATAATGTAAACTAAAACTACAGTTAATGACCTATGACGCAGCTGAAACTTGCCAAATGTTTTTTTTTTTTTTAAGTATGCAACAAAAATTAATATTAAGTTACATTTTTAATACAATTCTGAACAGCTCTATGGTGCTTATGGAGATAACTTACTTATACAATTGACTCCAGATAGAGAAACTAAAGTCTAACATTATACGGGCATGATAATAGACCACGGTAATGGAAAATAAAGCAATGAGGGCCAAGGTTAGACCAGGAAATTTGGCAGCACGAAAACTAACAGTATTATTAAGTGTGTAAGACGTGCCACAACCTTTTTAATGTTAACATTTCAGTGGCAACAGCCCATTTTATTTTTTATCTGGCAAATTCCCTAATGGTCATATGCTCTCTATTTGGTTTTCATTTAAACAGCTTTGTGTGAGGGGGCAGAACTGTTCAGTGAAATGTAGATTTAAAGTTCTTATAACTTTATATATAGTCTTTGGTTTTATAGTTATAAGAACATAAGAAAGGTTACAAACGAGAGGAGGCCATTCAGCCCATCTTGCTCGTTTGGTTGTTAGTAGCTTATTGATCCCAGAATCTCATCAAGCAGCTTCTTGAAGGATCCCAGGGTGTCAGCTTCAACAACATTACTGGGGAATTGGTTCCAGACTCCCACAATTCTCTGTGTAAAAACATGCCTCCTATTTTCTGTTCTGAATGCCCCTTTATCTAATCTTCATTTGTGACCCCCTGGTCCTTGCTTCTTTTTTCAGGTCGAAAAAGTCCCCTGGGTCGAAATTGTCAATACCTTTTTCAAATATTGAATGTTTGAATCAGATTGCCGCGCATTATTCTTGGTTCAAGAGCAATCTGGCATTATCCTGAATACCCTATTTTCACAATTATTGGAAGATTTAATCACCGCAATATCAAACATTTTCTGAGAGCAAAGAACTCATTATAATCAAGTGCAAAAAACAATTTACTTTACAGAAGTAACATTTGAAAATCAGAGGGGATATTGCTGGTTTTATACCATTAAAATTATGTTACTCTTTGTTTATAAATGACAACCCTCTGTTTGTGCTGAGGAATGTTCCATCCCTATCTCTTAATAAGCATGTGATAAATACTATGGCTTTAAGCTTTTCTGGACTGAAACATTCAAGACAGTAATTAGAGAATTACAGACAATAAACCACTGCTTTCTTTTTTTTTAACAGTAGTTTTCAGTATCTAAAGCTATATTTGCACATAGGGCCTGGGAGAATTAGCATTTTAAGAGAACATGATGCTAAGCTTGAAGGAGTCTAAAACTCATTATTCCAGCAAGAACATGAAGACATTTAAGGCTTTTTAATCTCTTTTAGATTTCTGAACTCTATTTGAGATGCCAAATAACTTGGTACGTTCCTGACTCTGCATAGTTGGTGGCCTGTATAGCTGTCAGAGGTAAAAGCTTCTTACCCTGGTTATGCATTAAATCTTGGCTTGCATCTGCTCTGCATGCTTTATGGGCACAGGGTGTCATACTTGCCATCTGTCAGGTTGTTGGAAAAGAAAGTGTGTTGCTGATAACAGTTTGTGAGCCATTTGTAGCAGTACTATACAGTAAGTTATGTCCTTGACCAATGCAATGTAAACAAAAAAATGTTTAATGAATGATATGATTATTTCAGACAGCATCTGTAAACCTCACAAGTCTCGACTATACTGGACTATATGGCACCCAACAAGCATCAGCTTGTACTCGCACTGAACTGCTCCATACCGTGCCGTATTCAACTACTGCTCTTAATTATAACTACTTCCTGTATCTTATACTTGATTTTACACTTATAGGTATCCGTATTCAAGTTTTTTTGTAATTGCTCTAGTTTGAAATCGTTCTTATCCTCTATTGTACTTACTATGTGCTCTAAATGGACTTACTCGTATAAGGAAATATTTTTACTATAAGTTTAACTGCTCTTAGTCGAACTCGCTCTTAAATGTAATTATTTACTGTTTTTCCTTATTTTGCTCTTATTTGAAATTGATCTTATTTTCTACTGATTTTACTGTACTTTATAATCTGTACTGTGATATTCTATAATGTGATATTTTGTAACAACTGGAAGTCACCCTCGATAAGGGCTTCTGCTAAGAAATAAATAAATAAATAAATAGAAAGCGACTGAGTGCGAACAGCCAATCGGCTTCCAGATCTAGCGGGCTGCTATTTTGCATAGATCCCTGCTGGAACGTTGACGTGCTTAACTGTGAATTAAATTTTAAATCAATCTGAGCATAAATACCAGCTTTTTTCCCTTAACATTCAACAACTAATCTGATAACATAAAAAGCTACTTAAACACTGATAACATGAATGTCAATTTTGATTTATTTGGAAAGATATTAATACTGGGGTGGGTAAATTTGCCATCCTCACCGACTACAAACAATCCAGCTGCCAAACATCTACAACAACAAAACAAATCCCCAGCACTAAAACTAATAAAGAAAGACATATCAACATACAGGAACATGTGCCCTATAGTCTGGACGTCACGAGTTCGTGTCCAGGCTATTCCTTTGCTGACCGAGGACGAGCGCTGCCCGGGGGAGGGGGGTTAGGTCGGCCAGGGTGTCCTCGGCTCACCGCACCAGCGACCCCTGTAGTCTGGCCGGGCGCCTGCGGGCATGTAAGCTGCCCAAGAGCTGCGTTGTCCTCCGACGCTGTAGCTCTTGAGTGGCTGCATGGTGAGTCCGCAGTGTGAAAAAAAGCGGCCAGCTGACGGCACACGCTTCGGAGGACAGTGTGTGTTCGTCTTTGCCCTCCCGAGTCAGCGCAGGGGTAGTAGCGGTGAGCTGAGCCTAAAAATAATTGGCCATTTAAAATTGGGGAGAAAATAATAAAAAAAAAAAAATTGGCAACGACTTAAAAAAAAAAAAAAAACTTGGAACGGCAAAAAAAAATGAAATAAGAACAAGACAACAAACTAAATGGTCAGTATGACTGTATAAGAGCAATTACTGTTAAGTTACTTTCTGACGCTGATCTAGAGACAAGGGAAATCATGTCTGTGAGGATACCGTAATGAAGGCTCAATTCGCAGCTACTGGACAGCAAATCAACAGAAAAAGACACTATTGGTCAACAATTCTGTCATCAGCTGCATCCAAATAACACCGTGCCTCAAAACCAGCCAGTCAAATTGCCAACCCTGTTTCAGTTCTTTTGAGTACGACTCTATACTACACAGGCTATTCCGTAATTGTACAGTTAATTTATCTGGCAATGTCCAGATAAATTATAATAAGAAGAGTAAGACCCCAATAAATAAATATGTTAGCTAAATAATAATAATAAAAAAATGTTTTCTCTACGTGTATGTCTTTGTCTTTTTCTATTCTAATTGTTAGGGACTATTTTCCTCAGCGGAAGGTTACCCGGCCAAATATCAGAAGTTCAAGGTACATATAGGTTTTAAAGTTTAAAAAAAAAAAAAAGACAAAATAGATAAATAAATCGTTTTCTAATAGCGACAGAGCCCTCTCGATGCATTCTGTACCGCGTGGTAGATGACCTTGACTTTCGTTAGCGCCCTCGCCTACGGCTCAGGACACAACTCCAGTCACGGTCATCTACCACACGGTAGAGCCCGCAGCAGTACGCTCTATCGCTTAATAATAAGATTTAAAATCCAGGTCATTATTTAATTCAATTCACTTTTTGCTAATGAAAAATGCAGTTTGAGCTTATAAATGTGCAGTGAGCAGGACCAAGTAGTACTGCCCCCCTACCCCCCCCCCACCACCACACCCACACACACTCACACACTCACACACTCACAGCCATGAAATAATTCAGCACATGCCATTTCATGAATGTTTAATCTTGTCTTGAGCAATGATTAAATCAAAACCCAGAGCTGGCAATGTAAACTCTTTGTCTCCTTTGTCCATGGTTAATATGTGACCTGTGTCTATTTTATTTCTTAAGTCACGGATTGATGAAAATTGATATTTTGCTTAACTGCTCAGATTGTATTTCACATGGAGCACTTAATTAGCCCCATGATGTGTTCTGTGTAAAAAACGATCATGAGTATTGACTCCCAGTAGGATACTACCACACCTTATGACATAAGTAAGGCTTGCATATCATTTAGTGTATCTGTAGTGTATGACACTGTTGAATGGAGTCTGAAAGTCTTGGACTTTTTTATATGTAAAAAGGGCATTTTAGAATATTTCAACATGAGTTTTAATAATGATGGAAGTGTGTTCCGGCAGGGCAATATGTCTTGTTTTCTTGTTGATTAGTTTAAGAGTGTGGTGGGGGAAAAGTAATAGCCCTAGTTGTTTACTTGTCTCTTTCTGTCATAACGTGTCTCTTTCTGTGATGATCTTGATCCTGATATTTAAGCAAGTAGCAGCAGAACAGAATAAACTCCTGGTTAACATGGATATCTGATTACAGATAGCACTGCAGCAGGTTTGTGGGTTGTTTGTAGCTTGGATTTGCAGCTTTTATACAGGTATTTACTGTAATTTACTAGGGGAAGTAGTAGGAGCACATGTAGTGGTATAAATGTGAACTCAGGACTTCATAGGAGTAAAAACTTGAAGTATAAGATAGTCGGGTTCATCTTTTGCTCTTGTCTGAAGAATGTAGCTCCTGTCAAATCTCAACAGCTGAATCATTACTTTGACTGCTAGTAAATATACAAACCGGTTCTCTTATGTAATCTCCTCCTTTGCCAGTCAATGAGCGCATGTCATATTTCTTGTGACAGTTACATGTATGTGTAAGTGAAGACACATGGACTAGGCTGACACGTCTTTGTCAGAATATTGCTAATGTCAGGCGAATGAGCACAGGAATGCATGATGGTGGTTTGTAATATTCTATATGCCTTGAGCGAAAGTGAGTCACACGCTTCTTTGAACCTTAGAATGCAGTGAATTGCAGAACCTATGGTGTATGCAGAATTTAATATAAATTGATGCCTACATCTGTTAAAATCAATAAGAAGTACTGACACTTATTTTAAAGTGTAATCACAAGTATAAAACGGTATTTCATGGTTGCAAATCGCAGTCTCAGTGCATTTGATATTCACGTTGCATTTTTTTTAAAGGTTCCACAAACAAGGTTTTTACCCATAACTTTACGCTCTCAATCACAAGATATTCTGCAGTATTAAAACAAAAGACGGACGCTTGTTTCAGGCTGCATTTTCAGTTTTTATTTTTAAACAGACATATTGACAGACTTTTTTCTACCTTTTTTTTTTTGTATTACTGGTTGGAACTAGAACTTCTGGGCCCTTGAGGACTGGAGTTGAACAGCCCTTGAGGACTGGAGTTGAACAGCCCTTGAGGACTGGAGTTGAACAGCTCTTGCCTCTGACCCTGAACCTAACATTCAATTTTATTTCTCTGAGTACATTCTTATTATTTTGTTTATTTAGCAGACACCTTTATCCAAGGCGACTTACACAGACTAGGGTGTGTGAACTATTAAGTGGAGAGGGTTACATTTTGCTCATAGAAAAACCTCTATCTAATCCACTGCCGTTGAAAACATGATAATCTGCTTTTAATTACGCTTTAATTATGCTATTATTTTTTTTCACAATAGTCTCTTAGTACTTTTTAATTACAGTAAGCCTATATATTTCACTCGCTGCATAATTAGGCATTTAACACAACTGTGTCAAGGAATGAAATTCCAATCCTGATATTGTCACACATTTTTTTCAGGCAATGGACCTTTACTGCCAAGTTAACCCATCCAGGGAGAGAAGTTACTGCTGTGCTAACGACCCAGGTAAGATCAGAAACATAAAAAAAAAAGAAAATTCTGTTAAACGGTTTCAGTTAAATAACAAAACTTAATTATAGTTTTGGTCACATTTGTTTTGACTTCTTAATTACTATTGTGCCCTTCTTGCTGGTTCATGTTTCTCACACAAGAAAAACAAGAGAACAAACTCTGCCAATCTCAAGCATGCACCATTGCATTTAACCCTTCCCTTCATTGGTGTTTTTATTATTCTCTTACAATATAAAAAATAATTTTATACTGAAAGCCACCTATCTATTGTCATATCTTGTTTCAAAAGAGTATAAACAGCCCTTCCAGAGCAACATGCTCTTAAAGTCAGAGTATACTAATAATAAACATGGAATTGAGTGCTGCTGTCTTCAGTATTGTTCCTGGAAAGGTGGGTGTTACTTATATCAGAGCTTTTTCAAATTTACAAAGAGGGAAGCAGTGATGATGGTGCTGAAGCTATTGAGAGGTAGGCAAATTAATTTGAAAACCTTGGCAATAACACCTTTAAGAGCATTTACAAGCTGTATTCAAATAAAAACACGATCTGAAAGCAAATTAGGTTAAGGGTGATTTTAGAAACTTTGATAAAAGTTTACCACAGGTTTAGGAGAGGATAAATCTAATTTACTCGTGAGCATGACATAAAACACGGGAAATCCACGCCCATTTTCACATGGAAACCCGCATTTTACAAAACGTCCACTGCTCCCAAACCAGACAGCCTTGGGAGCCTACGTGGAAGGTGTCTGGCACAGATCTCTATAATCCTACGTCTCCACATGTTTTCAGCCATGGTGATCTTCAATAGCTGGGTTGGACAGTTTCATTATATACCTCCTGGTTAATTATTTTCTTTTTTTCTTTAATTAATAAGTCGTGTGATAAATTAGTTGAAATGTTATTCACTGTTAACGATATGCCACCCCACCAATGGACATTTGAAAAACAATTTTGGCAACAACAGTAAAACACATTATTAAACAGCCAGGCATGAGGCATTTACAAAATCACAGCTATTACATGAGCTTAACACGGTGCTTTAAAGTCTCACTCAAACAAGATGTCATCTGACAAACATGGATTTCTAGGTGAGATTCTCTCATGTACTGTGCATGGAAACCACATTTTCCAGAGCTGTCTGTGAAAACAGCACGAGAACGCTATGCATGGCTAATTTGCATATCGACCTCCTCCTTTCCCCTGTATCTGCATGACGTCAGGTGAAAATAGTGTCTTCTCGAGTAAAATAAACAGAGCCAATGGAAACCCGAAATGTACAGTGTCATTTTTCATTTGGCACGAGTACGAGCACAATGTCTCGAGAAATTAGAACACACATGGAAACTCCCCCTCTTCCAGGGCATGGACTCCACATTTGCATGGTGGGATACTATCGTATTATGACCCCCCAGTCCATTGCGCTGCTAGGAACTGTAACCAAATTATTTGAATAGTGTTTGTAAGCAATAAGCCCGACTAAACATGAAACGGTACTTTAGTGTGGATGCTTTGAGCTGGATTAATTAAAATGTTTTTGAGTACAATTCTCGAGATCGGTTATGTAGTGTGGACAGGGCCTTAGACATTTCTTGACAGTAAGGTTGTGTATTTATTACCAGTACTACGGGGAATCCAATCAAAGCATACATCACTAATTGCTTTATGAACCAGCTTATTTTCCTGTTACATAACGAAATTCAAAGAACTTTCAGACATACCACACGCCCTTCTATAGCAAAAATGCTAAGCTATTGTGCTAACATTCAAAAAAGTAATTGAAAACACAGGCAAGTGGCTAGTCCAGACACAGTACGTCTCAATTTATACACACAAAAACAGAACAGAGCAGCTATTACAAGCCCAAAGGTTATAGCCTTTGCCCTGGAACAACAATGATTTGGTAATTATGGCACAATTAATATGGTGCACTCTGTAGCAAAGCTGATGTTCTCAGTATAACTTTCAGTAACTTTAGACATAATTCATGCCATGAATGGTGTTATGTTGCTGCTAAACGTTTATCTTCTTATTACAGCCAAACTGCTGTTTCTAAAAGGCCTACACCTAATTATATCAGACGGTGGTGAAAAAAAGTTTGTAGTAGTGTAGTTCAGCTACTCCCTTTTGAACCATATCAGCTGAACACTTCAGCAGAGTTTTAGGAAAACAGGGCTAGGAAAGTCATCGTCACAGCATTCCTAAGCATTTGTTGTCTGAAGGCATGAATAGACTTGAATGAATGACTGGGATGTCCTCAGAGATTTGTTGTTTGTTAGAATTACTGGCAGTGGCCATTTTCCCAGTTTTACCGATTGCATCTGCAGTAAGATTATAAACAGGGCTACAATGGCTCTTTCTTTACCCCTCTGTTTATTGCATTGTTTTCTATATCCCTTACTGGCCTATAATCATGACAAACAAACTTAAAGAAGTTATGACTAAGATATCCGTGTTTACCCACTTAAACTCATTTGCTGTTCTCAGTATAAAGCAAAACTTCCCATCCAGTTGACAATCACAGCCGAAGGATATTGTTTCTTTGTTTTTTTGACGATATGACCTCATTGAAAGATACATGTAATCATCACTCAGATGTGATTATTGGTCTTCGCATGGTGGATTAGGTAAAGTGGGGTTTGTTGCTTCTATTTATGTCCTTTTGAAATTACAATTCAGTGTGTAACAACATGTGCAAAACACCTTTCGTCTGTAACAAACATGCCACTTTGAAATAGTTTGCTTTGTGTTGAACAGTTTATCTTTTGTTCTGTGCAGGTGTGCAAACCTGAATCGGTTTCCTAGAACTGTTGAAAATAAACCCATCTTTAAAAACTATCTAATACAAATGTAAAGTAAATGTGCATAGTGGCTTTGCCTTGTGCTTCACAACGCACCCAGGGCATGCAATTATTTAACAATAGAACTTTTTAGTTTCTGTTAGTAGGAAAAATGGATGGTTGATTTAAAAAGATTATACATTACAGTAAATTGTGCAACCCCAGTGTATTAAATGATGTGCATTTATTGCCCCAAAGGTGTAAAACCATGTATAAATGTTCGGTCATGCTTTTCCCCCTATATCTAAAGATCTGATTGGGTTTCAATTTGTTTCTACTCTAATCTCTGTATAATGATTTCCAACAGGGGGCAAATTTTACAGTATTTCATGTTGATAAAAAGTAGTCTAGCAGAAAAACAAGAAATGTAAATGTTGTCATGTTGATTTTGATGCCAAATTCACATCTCCAAAAGATAATTGTAACAGTAGGGCAAAACACATTCCATTATTTCATACTGTATCTGTGAAGATGAATGAGAGCTAACTGTATGTTTTAGAAACAAAAGCCAGGATTGAGTTCCACTAAGGAATGGAGTTCCTTGGCTAAAAGATGACTGTCATATTTTAAAATGACTATATTAGCTGCAAAGATAATACATAGCTTTCACGAGGCAGGAGCCAGGCCTGCGTAAGGGACTACTAGAATAAAGACAAAGTGCTTGTGACTTTAGCAACAGAATAGGGGTTTCCCCTTGACTTCTTGGACAACCGCCATTGCTGAGGTGAGGTCGAACCGATCGACCTCCAAGGCTGGGAAGCGAGGACTTCCCCCAAGGGGAAACTAAGGAAGGATAGAGGACGAACTGTGGTTGAGATCTCCCTGGCTTACTGAGACGTCTAATTGAGAGAGGTCAGAGCCTCACGATCCATGCAGGGAGAACAAAAGCGCTGGAAAAGAGAATAAAGATACAACACATAAAGCGGGCTAAGGATTACCTTCGATAAGTTGGGAGCAAGCTTTGCTATCCGAAGGAGGAGACTGGCTTGGGTGCAAATGAATAGATTTAAGCAAGAGAATGGAAAATGAAATGTAGTTCGAAATGTAGCTAGGTATTTTAGCGGGATGACTCAGGGGAGGAGTCCAGGCTCCAGCCCCCCAAAATACACCATGGTTTTACAAACATTACTATTTACTTTTACTGCAGTTTGTAGCCACTTTTGCAACAAGTGAATAAGCGAGCGAGTGTCCTCTTGTTTGTCCAGTTCAAGATCCTACGGTTTCATATCAGCCATATGTTTCTAATGAATTCCCATACATTAAGGCAACAGATCCCATTGATGGAGTTGTGGGACTGAACCATGGCTGTACTGTCCATTTTTTAAAACAAGGCAGAATATTTCAGGATCCATATTTTTTGTTCTAGCAAATTTTATTTATTTATTTCATTTATAGCACCTTACGTCATAGACCCCAATGTGCTTTACAGAAAACATAATACACACAGCATAATAAAACAGTAAAATAACATAAAAAAGATTATAATAAAAATACTGTTTTAAATAAAAGTAAATACATTTCCAAGCATGTATATTAAAAAAAAAACAGTAATAATAAAAAGGCCTGTATATATAAATGTCTTCAATCTTGACTTAAAAACAGCAAGACTCCTAGCTTCTCTGACAAAAAAAGGCAGAGCGTTCTATAATGTAGGAGCCTTATAAAAAAAAAGGCCCTTCCTCCAATACTATTTGTATTTACCCTTGGAATAACCAAAAGCCCTGCATCCTAAGATCTAAGATTCAGTTTAGGAATGTATGGGATCAACAACTCTTGTAAATAACTGGGTGCTAATCCATTAAGAGCTTTATAAGTTAAAAATAAAATCTTAAAATCAATTTGAAACTGCACAGGAAGCCAGTGTAAGGAGGCCAAGACAGGAGTAAGATGTTCCTCTTTTCTGGTTTTAGTTAGAATTCTTGCAGCAGCATTCTGAACAAGCTGCAAGCGAGAAACAAAATACTTTCCTTAGCCTCTCAGCATCAGATACAAAAATAATAGATCTAAGTTTAGCAATATTTCTGAAATGATAAAAGATGCTTTAGTAGTTTTCCTAATATGGGACTCAAATGATAGAACAGGATCAAAAATGACCCCCAAATTTCTTGCTTCAAGTTTTAGTTCTGAGGAAAGGCTGCTAAGATCTATTTTATATAAATCAACATTTTTGAATTGGTGCTGTGAACCGACAAGCATGACCAGCTAATAACGCCCCAGTAGAGGGATTGTCTGGATTGAAAGACAAGTACAGCTAATGGCAACATATATAATGAAAACAACAGGGGACCTAAAATAGAACCCTGAGGAACACCACAGACAACCTCTGACAAATCATCTCCCCGACAGAAACGTACTGAAACCTATCAGAAAGATAAGACCTAAATCAAGAATGGACACCACCTGCCAAACCCACTAAACTCCCAAGCCGATTTAATAGAATGGAATGGTTCACATTGTGAAAGGCAGCACTAAGATCAAGAAGAATTCAAATTGAAGGAAAGCCAGAGTCAGAGCTTATCAAAAGATCATTTACTACCCTAACAAGAGCCGTCTCAGTGCTATGTGCAGATCGAAATCCAGACTGAAATTTCTCAAATAAAGCATTACAAGCTAAAAAAATTGAGTAATTGATTGGCAACAACTTTCTCCAAGACCTTGGCTAAAAATGGAAGATTGGAAATTGGCCTATAGTTGTTAATAACTGTAGGATCCAAATTACTATTTTTAAGCAGCGGTTTGACCACTGCAACCTTAAGTGCAGAGGGAACTATACCAGATGAAAGCGATTCATTTATAATTGTTAAAATGATTGTATTTGGAACACTAAATACATAGTTTAACAGTTTAGTAGAAATAGGATCAAGGGCACAAGTGGCTGGTCTCATAATGTCAAGAATTTTATTTTGAAAGAATTTTAAAAACTCAGTGCAACTAAAAATTGAACCAATATTAGAGGTAGAAGTAATACAAGGTGGATTTACTAATTTATCTATAGATGCAAAAAGAAATCTAGGATTATTTGTATTTTTTTTCAATCAGGTTAGAATAGTATAAAGATCTAGCCTGGGACAAAGCCGTCAGGGGAGTGTACGGGGGGGAAGCAGTAATCATCTCCAAAATATTGATTTCTGCTTATCAATGTGCTGTGTTTGCACTTTCTGTCACTGACACTCACAAACTGAACATATTTCCTCATAAAGTGCAGTTAAGGACTGGCATGTGTATCCACTTAATGTTTGCGTCCAGCTGCACTTGTAGGAAAGCACTTGTGAAGCTGATTCAAGAATTTTAATGCAGAGTTCCTGAAACGCAGTACGATTTATTTGTACACCACATTGAGCCTATTTTAACACTCGGGAATCGGACAATGCAATGTCTTTGCCAGAACTCATGAAGGTCTGTAAAGAACACGACCTGGGACTTCTGTATCCTGATGTATTGAACCTACTGGTGCTTTTGGCCATGCTACCTGTCACAGTTGCAACTGCAGAAAGATGTTTCAGTGTTAAAAAGCTCCACAGCGTATGGACTTTCATTGAAATGGCGAGTAAGTGTAATGCTATTTATTCATATAACCATATCAACACACACACACACACACATATATAGTGTTTAATGTGCCCCCCCAATAGCGGTCACATTTACAGTATGTTCCTGCACACTCCCCTGACAGAATGTAAATAGTAAACACGTGTAAGAATTTTGGCAACACTAAATATTAATCCTTATTATGTAATGTTTTTATTATGTCAGAAAAGTTTTCCCACCATTCATTACATTATGAGAAGACTCTTTAGGGATTGTAAGGTGTTCATCCTAACTAAGTTCATCTGAAAATGTCTGTGCCTCTGGAAAGCTGAGCTTTTCTGTTCAAAGACGTAACTATAAAAGTCTGGGCAAGAAATTAATTTAATTGGGAAAACAGCAGGAAAGCAACATATCATTCTTTTGAAGTATTTAATACACTGCACTACTGTAAATAGTACTCTGGACTGTAGTTATGCTAAAGCCTCTACATACTGAATGCTCAGTTAGGGGGCTAGGATATGTGGAAGTTGTTTAATGACTTGATTAGTAATGAATCTAGTTTGCTTTTTTTCCAGTTTAACAGTGTTATGCTATGAAAGAAGTACCTGTGTTTAAAGCTTTATCCTGTTGACTAAGTTCTAAAAGTTACAGAGGTTATGATTTAATGCCTCTTTAAAAAAAGTCAGACATTTTAATGAGAAGGCCATCTCACAAGTCCAGTCGTTTCCCAAAATATTTATAACCAATTAACTCTTTTTAACTTAATTTCTTTGTATCCCTGAATTGATAATCGTCTCAACTTCAAAACAGGCAAGAAATGTTAATAAGCAAGACGTCCCGTAAGTGCAGTGGCACCCTAAATATTATCCATTTACTACCATTGCAGATAAAAAGGGTCATATATTTGTTCTTCATTCCCCCCCCCCCCCCCCAAAAAAAAGTGTTTCTCCAATGATTACTGCCAATAGTGCTGGTATTCACATGTCCCTGTTACTCGAATACTCTAGAAGGAAGTGTTGCCATTTCCAACAGTGCATCCTATCATTAGGGAATTGGGTATATATTGTTGAGACATTAAAGAGTGAGTAGCAGGATTCCAAAAAATATATTGTGTTATACATCTCTACGTGTTGATACAACTGTTTAAATAACATACCTGTCATTTTTCTTTTCATTGTTAATATCCTGACAAGTTTTTACACGTATAACTTTAAAGTCTGTTTCAAAGCTCTTTTCAAAATGTCCGCTTAGACACTGATAAGGATTATTGCCCACATTGTCAAACAGGTAACACAGCAATAATGATCCATGATGTGGTACGGAACAGAAAAGCCAGAGCACTTGTTATGCAGTGATATAGCAGACAGATCTCATACCTCAGTGCACTAGAGCAGCCATTTTGAAAAGAGCTTTGGAGCATAGTTTACAGTTATAAGTATAAAAAGTTGTCAGGATGTTAACAATGAAAAGGAAAATTCCAGGTACGTTATTTAAACAGTTGTAACAACACATTGTAATTAACCTTTTTAAGGATTTGTATGTATTTAAGGTGCGTCATTAGCTCTGATACTGGGTGGTGACATCACTCCCTAATGTGCATTTGCACAACTAGCTAGTGAGAGCATGGGAGGAGCATGGAGAGCTTAGAGCAATGTGGCTGTATCTTGAGGATAATCCAGAATAACATGGGTTTATTGGTAAAGCGCCTGACCCTGTGATATGCATGTATGTTATTGGAAAGGAGACGTGGGACCTGGCTATGTATGGTTTGAATCCTACAACTGCCTAATAAATGTGCTGTTTGTACCCAAATCCATTGACAGGCTCCCTTTACTTACCTCCGGCCTGCGATCCTCACCGACACCAGTCTACCCAACGTTACAATGTGGGGATGAATAACATTATATTTTTCGAAACCCTGCCACTTACTCTTTAAGTGAACATTTGGCCACAATATAATAAGTTTTTAGTAGTCACCAATTGTTTTTATCATTTTCTCCCCAATTTGGAATAGCCAATTATTTTTAGGCTCAGCTCACCGCCACCACCCCCACGCTGACTCGGGAGCGGCGAAGACAAACACACGCTGTCCTTTGAAGCGTGTGCCGTCAGCCGACTGCTTGTTTTACACACTGCAGGCCCACCATGCAGCCACCCAGAGCTACAGTGTCAGAGGACAACACAGCCCCCCCCCCCCCCCCCCCGGGAGGCACTCAGCCAATTGTACACTGCCCCCTGGGAGCGATCGTCCACGGTCGGCAGTGGAATAGCCTGGACTTGAACCAGCGACGTCCAGGCTATAAGGCGCATCCTGCACTCCACGTGGAGTGCCTTTACCGGATGCACCACTTGGGAAAAGGGCTGGTATATTCATTTCCTTAAGTCATCATATAAACCTTTGGTGGTTAAACACTATCTGGATAGGGATCTATTGATTGAAAATGAAGGAATCTACAGGGAAACTATTTAGGATCATCTAAGCTCTGCTTCCAAAAATCCAAACCATCAGCTGATTCATTTTAATTATCTTCATAGAACTTATTTAACTCCTCGCAGACACTACCAAATGAAACTCATCCCTACCCCTGCATGTGCATACTGTCCCCTAGGTACTGTTGGCTCATTTTTACATATGGTCTGGGATTGTCCTGTTGTGGCTGTGTTTTGGGATTAGGTCTCTTCATCTCTGTCCACTGAAGAATATCACTTGCTCTGCTAAGATATTATCACTGAATGATGACTCATCCCTCAGTCTATCATTACAGCAGAAACTGATCTGGTTGGCTGGGCTCACAGCTGCTAAAAAAATGATAGCTCTTCGTTCCCTCCCCTACAGTCAATGGACCCTTGCCTTTCATGATATAATTTATATGGAACTTTCTACTGATCGGGTCCATGGCGCTAGGGAGAGGACTGTGCAGGCCTGGAGATCGGCTGCAGACTCCATTAGATCCTTGATTAATCTTTCTTCAGTTTTATCTGACTGATATTGGTTAGGGAGGTCCTTTGTGGGGGGTGGTTTTTGTGGAGGGGGGGGGGGGGTGTAAAATTTGGGGAATTATTGTATTTAAACTGATATGTTTTTGTATTTTCCCCAATAAACATTTGATCACAAAAAAAATAAAGAATGACTTATCATGAGGGGAATATGGAAGCCCACTTTTATATTTAGCATTATAATAAAGTAATACAGTTTATTTGCAACCTAAATCTAGAAATGCATATTAATGATCTAAAGAGTGTCTAATCATAATACTGCTTTTGTCAATGTCTTTTGGTAAGTTGAAATTATTCTTTAAAAACTGATCTCAACTGAGACCGTGGCTTGGGGGAATAATCTCTGGAAGCTATCTTTGTAGTTCCAGGTTCACAAGGCCAAAACATATCATACTTACCTACTTCACACTATAAGTGGTAAGATAACACGTTGTTAACAACAGGTCTCTATACATATAAAGGGACTGGAGAATAAAAAATATTTATTTTTATTTTAACGGACTGACAGAAAGGTGTAATCAAATTGTTGCATCACATACATATTTATACAATAGCTGCATGATCTTCAAAAACAACTTGAATTAACCAGTCACCAACAGGACACTGTGTAGATACTTAAGATGGGTTTCTGTTTATTTAAGGGGCCTCTCTCACTCATTTGCATTGAGAAAATAAAACCTGTTAAGGGGTAAACTGCCTGATAAAGTAGGTACTAACTTGATTGGAGTGACTGTATGTCCCCAGATGACTACAGAGAAGAAATGCATTTAAAAAAAATATATATATATATACATATTCAGTATGTTTTACTTTGAAACAATGGGAAAGGACCCGGAAGCAAGTACAGTATTGGGAAAAAGGAGAAACTTGCTTTCAGAGGAGATTGTTTAAGGACTTAATTACCCACAGTTACATGCAGATCAGTTTAGGCCTTTTTTATATGTAAAGATATAATGAGCTTTAGTTTATATATAGTTAGTTTTCACTTAGGTTTGTAATTGTACTATTTTATTAGAAAACTAAAAAAAAAAAAACCCTGCTGACTGCAATGCCTATTGCAGCTGTCTATAAAATACTATACATATGTGTATGCATTGCTTAAAAATGCATTTAATTATGTCTAGCTTTGCTCAGCAGTGGGATGTGCACAGATGAAACTCGTTGAGTTGAATGGCAGAATAAAAACGTTAAACAGGAGAGTCCACGCGTTTGTTTATGTTAGGGTTCACGGCAACCATGCATAATGTATGATGAGAGCTAAAGTCAAAATAACGTAACCAAAGGGTGCCTGACTTTTTTTAAAAGTAATAACTCACGGGCAGACTCCTTTCCTGTACAAAACGTGTCGGTGCCAGAACTATACACGGGGCGCCTCCTCCCCTCACTAAGGTATCCGGCAGTGAGTGTGAGAAGACAAAATGCTAAGAAATTCTTCACTACCAACACGCAAAACAAAACCTTAAGTTCCGGACAGGCATAAAAGAGTCTGTCTACAGCGCGGCCCAGGTGAAAGGTATTTCAAGACTCCAGCTGTGTCATTTATATGTGAGTTAACTTTACCTTCCGTCTGTAAATAGTTTAAAAGTAATATATACATTTAAAAAATCAAAACAAAACAGCGGTCTTTTATTTTTCTGCCGTACAAATTCTGACTGCACTGCACGTGGCCTTGGGATGCGGACCTTTCTACTGAGTGAAGGTCAAAGATAGAGGGTGTGAATGATTCTGAGCTTTTTATCCACTTGCTGATAAGTGGTGTAATAATATAAACACCTACCATGGGTGTTTGTGTGCGTTGACCTGGTTTAGACTTTATTGTTATCTGTGCAAATATGGGTTTTGACGTTTATATTTAGTTCCAGCACAAGCAAAGGCTCTTTACAACTTCAGCTTTCAAAGGAAAAAGAACACCCTGCTGCAGGCTGAGAACAAATACTGGTACTAGAATGAGAAATAAAGCAGAATTAAAAGGTTAGTTTTTAATACAAGGCAGTGGAGGCTTTTTTTGTAATTGATGTTAATTCTGCATATTTTCAGTCATAAACGTTTGCTTATGATTATTTTTTACAAGGCTACTATAGAGCTTATGGTCGTTTATTTAAAATTAGGAGTGGGTTGGCGACTCTTTTGGTGTATAAGTTGCACTGTTTTCAAAGTTAAACCGGGAACAGTTGGCCGAGCCTGGCTGTTCTAGAATGCCGAACTTCTTTCCTGTAAAATTTCCTCGGCTTTTGTGTGTGGAGGAGAGGGTGCCTTAAGTACACGTGGTGGGAGGGGGACTAGTTTAACCGTTTTAGGAAGCACTATTACATGCATGTTTGCATGTTATTATTAATTTTCTTATGTCATGACGAACAGATTTGAATTTTGAAAACAATTCAGTATGAACTGCTTACAATGTTTCCAAATTCAGAATGTACAAGGTATGAAATTAAAATGTAGCAGCTTTGGCATTTCTTTAGTTGCAGCACTCTAAACCCCCTTAGCGGCCACTCAATTTAATGCAGTCTGGGAATGGATTCTGTAGGCTTTAAAAGTATCATTGAGATTACGGAAAGTGATTGGGATGGGGTTTGGTGTGCAAGTTCATTGGTACTTCAGTCTGGTAAATTCAATATTTAACTGCCCTTCAACTCTATAGACTATGAAGTCAAGATGGATATAGTATGACACGTTGCTGGTGTTTTCATAACAAGTAGTCGTTTAAATCAGACCCTTGACTTTATTAACCACCATGGACGATTGTAGGCTATACAAGCAAATACTGAATTATAGGCTATTCGTGAATAATAGCATCTTTTTTAATTAGTCAAAGTTATTGGGAAGAATCTGTTTGTTAAAAAAGCATTGCAAAAGTCATGTTGCTATGGAAAAGTTAGCTCAGTATACCAGTTTAAATGTTAAGAAGGCTTTAGCTTTCTGTCAGATTATCATGTCTAGTCTGTGTCGTTCTAGAATTGGAACACTGTATGGGCACACAGAACCTGAATATCAAAGCTTTTACGACCGTCGCGAATGGTTTTTGTAGCGGGGTTTTAACTTTCCGACTGTGTTTCATGTTCCAAGCAAAAATAAATAAATACATAAATAAATGGCCAGGAAGGATGAGAACAGTCGAAAAAACCAAATTCTGACAGTATGAGGATGTTACCAAATTAACATACCCCCTTGCAAAAATCAAAAGGGTTCAGATGTGGTCGGAAGGAGATTTTCCGTCTAAATTGGATCCTTTTTTCAAACAGGTTCCGTCTAAAAGGAACCACCTGTTTGGATCTTGCAGAAGAACAAGTGCTACGAACATATCAAATGCAGAAGGCTACGATATTGTATTTATGTGATGAAGTTCGAGGATTTAGAGTCAAGCACCCTGAGGGGGTATGCATTGCCACGATTATTACTTTTCATAAAGTGCAACCGGGTATGGAGGATATTTTATGCCAAAATGAAAAATAAATAAATACACATGTTTATATATTTATGTATTTCTATATGTATATGTATTCATTTATTTTTCATTTTGGGATCAAATATCAACCAGAAACTAGAATTTAATTAATATAGAACATACATGCAAAATTAGGCTGCATTAAAATGACCTCGCTAACTTCAGAAACGTGTTTTTTATGTTATGATGGAAACAAGGTCCGGGATAAGTTTCGGACGTAGACAGCGAGTTTCAGGCTGTCGGAAGGCACTTTTGATACGCAGAGCCATCAGAGTCCAAGGAACAAACAAACTCCCACTTCGTATCAGGAGATGAACGTCAGACACGGTCATCTCTTTTATTGAATTGTTGTTCTCAGAGTTGTCACAGAATGTGACATACTATTGCAGTCACTGGAAGCTGATATAATAGGCTGTATGGCATAAAGGAATCTGATCATTATATATCTAAAATGACAAGGTAAGTTCATATATCTGTGATGACATCACTAATATAACGTAAATGGCAGCAATTTAGACGCTTTTCTGAGTCGATGTGGTTTGTTTATTATTTCAGGTCTTAACAGCATATGGAGTTAAACAATAAACCATTTGATATCAATGTTATTAACTCATCGGTAAAATATAATAACTAAATCTTACTTTTGATTTCGCGTTTAGGCTATTTATTAGCTCTGTTTTAGAATGAACCCATCAATATAAGTTAGCATTTGTGACATATAAATTCTGTATAAGATTATATTACAGGACAAGCCTACACAATTATTCCAGGCAGACCAAAATTTATAAAAGATTTTTATTTATTTATTTATTGTAAGTCGAGTGCTTTACTTTTCCTGCATACACGCTCATGTTTGTATTTGATTAGTTTCTCTCAATTCAAATGCAAAGGAACATTTTGTTTGAGTTTGAGAGCAAGTTTTGCAAGGTGAACTCCAACTTTGAACAATAGTTTAGAAAGTCTTGTCTGTCTAAAAGGATATACATAACTCTCCTTCCTTATGTGACACACACACACACACACACACACACACACACACACACACACACACACACACACACACACACACACACACACACACACACACAGAGGAGCTTCGAGGCGGAGCTGTTTAAATGTTGAGTTAAGGAACCGCCCAGGAAATTTACTCAACCACGAGATCGCATTGTTCGCATTCCTCCTCCCAAACCTGGTATAAGTACCGGGAGAGACGCCTTCAAGCAGATAGAGGATAGTTTTAAACAGGGCAAGAGCTTTGGGATACTCTTGTGGCACTCTCCTGCAGATACATTTAGCAATGACAATTAAAACAGATTCTGCTGGATCGGCTTTAACTTACACAAAAATGAGGGGAATGGTTGTAGTACTTATCGGTGCGTATTTGTTTAAACAGAAGTTGTGATAACATTGCATTACCTGACCATATTTTTATTTTAAAACAAACAAAAAAACGTGATGTTTGTTTTATTTATTTATTTATCTTTTTTTCTAGCTTTTATGAAACAAAGAAGGATGGGTCTGAATGACTTTATTCAGAAACTTGCTACAAACTCCTACCCCTGCAAGCAGTAAGTATTATTATTATTATTATTATTATTATTATTATTATTATTATTATTATTATTATTATTTTCTTTTGCCCTTAACTTATCCCGAGGATGCAATTAGCAGTTACTGTTGGGCTGGCCTGTGGAATAATAATCCTTCTGATTGTTGATTTGTTGTTGGAGAAACCGTTTGCCTTTGATGCTGGCTCAGAATAACAGCTATTTGACTATACCATTGTTAGCTAGACACAAGTTAAACAAAGTCAGTGTGGTGTCTAGCTGTCTGTAGAAGCAGGCTCAAAACAATCTTGTCAGCTCCCAAAGTGGAGGGAGAGAGTTTGTGTGCAGTGTGTGTTTCACTAATGTATGTCCAACATTTTTTTTTTTCTTTTACAGCCCCGAGGTCCAGTCTATTCTTAACCCCAACCCACCACAAGAACCTGAACCCATGAACGACAACCCATCACCTCCGGTAACTTTTTTTTTTTTTTCTTCTTAATTTTAAAAACCACAACTATCAAGGCCCAATAATTTAATGTATTCATTTTTTCTCTTGTATTGTATTGCAGCCTAGCCCTTCTCAGCAGATTAACCTTGGGCCATCCTCCAACCCCCAAGCTAACCCATCTGACTTCAACTTCTTAAAAGTAATTGGCAAGGGCAGCTTTGGAAAGGTTCTCCTAGCAAGGCACAAGAATGATGAGAAATTCTATGCAGTTAAGGTCTTGCAGAAGAAAGCAATCCTTAAGAAAAAAGAGGTGAATATATTACTTTTTTTCACCTTCACATTTTAATAAAAACACAGAGAAAACTGTTCAGGTGTAGGTGCCCTTTGCAAGCTTTTAAATAAAAATAGTTAAATATTCTTTGTCTTTTTCATTCAGGAGAAGCACATCATGTCCGAGCGCAATGTCCTTCTAAAGAATGTGAAACACCCTTTCCTGGTTGGGCTCCATTATTCCTTCCAGACAGCAGACAAACTGTACTTTGTCTTGGACTATATCAATGGGGGAGAGGTAAGAAACCGTAGAACACAAGACAGGAAATCCTGTCATGACTAGCTATGGCATTGCAGAGATTAATTTCTCTTTTAAAGGAAGTTCACTGCAGGATATGGGGAGAGAGGGGGTGGAGGTTGTTAAACTAGAATTAGCATCTCCACACTGGCTGCCAAGTGCAAAAGTTCCAAGTGGATCAGTGGGTTATTTCCTGCAATTGTTTGAGCAGTTAGTATTGATAATGCTAATTAATTGCATTGTTAACCACTGTTGGCACAGAGTATAACTGTTTGCTTTCTCGTTTTTCTCCCAGCTGTTTTATCATCTCCAGCGAGAACGCTGCTTCCTGGAGCCCAGAGCCCGGTTTTACACTGCAGAGATTGCTAGTGCACTTGGCTACCTGCACTCTTTAAACATTGTTTACAGGTGAGGGGCAGATTCATAATGACTGCATGTAATCTAGTCTGTTGTATATCCCCAAAAAATGTAATAATAATTTCTTAATTACATTGCAAAATTGTGAGAATTGCATTTTATTGTAATTTATTTATTTGCAGAGACCTGAAGCCTGAAAACATACTGCTTGATTCTCAAGGACACATTGTGTTGACGGACTTTGGCCTGTGCAAGGAAAATATTGAACCCAACGGCACCACATCTACATTCTGCGGAACACCAGAGGTAGGAGAGATTCCACTTGATAAGCGTGTGTGATGCTTCTGTACACTCCTGTAATTGAGCCATCTAAATTGGGTTTCCTTTTGCAACAGCATGTCTTTATTTAAACACAAACTAACCAACACTGTTTTCTCTTACAGTATTTGGCCCCTGAAGTTTTGCACAAGCAGCCCTATGACCGAACAGTTGACTGGTGGTGTCTCGGTGCAGTACTGTATGAGATGCTGTATGGATTGGTAAGTTGCTACAACCTTACAATGAATGCATAGAGATGGCAAACTATAATTGCACATATTTTAGATTTCATATGTATTGTCTCCACCTGAAGTGTAAATGGACGAATGCTTTTTGTCTTCTATGGGTATTTGCAGTGTACAGTTGTGGTTCAAGCAGTGTTGTGCTAATGTCATTTTTGTTTTACAGCCTCCATTCTACAGCCGGAACACTGCTGAGATGTACGACAACATTCTGAATAAGCCCCTGCAGCTGAAGCCAAACATTTCCAACTCTGCCAGACACCTTTTGGAAGGTCTCCTACAGAAAGACAGGACCAAACGACTTGGTGCAAAAGATGACTTTGTAAGTTAACATGTGTGGCTTAATCAGGCACTCTGGCTTGATCAGAATTTAAGATAGCAAAAACAAGTGATTTGTAACACATCTTTATTTGATTTGTAGACGGAACTCAAGAACCATGTGTTCTTCTCACCAATTAGCTGGGGTGATCTGAATGCTAAGAAGCTCACACCTCCCTTTAATCCCAACGTGGTAAGAAGCAGTTCTTGTATCTCGCTTAGAAAAAATGTGTTCTTTATAGTAATAAAATATAAGCTGTTGAAGGTGATCTTCAACTGAAACTAAACTTGCTTGCAGTGATTCTTATGATTCATACTAGTTAAATGATGGAAAGTACAGAAGTGTGACATTTAAACATGTATTTGTAAATGGTGATTACGGTAAATGTCATCCAATTATTCATTAACCAAATAAAATGAACACTGTTTAAATAATTTGTTCAATTTCTTACAGTCCGTTTTAATTTTTGTTTTTTCCTCCAGACCGGCCCCAATGATTTGCGGCACTTCGATCCGGAGTTCACAGATGAGCCAGTCCCCAGCTCCATTGGTCGGTCTCCAGACAGCGCCCTTATGACTGCCAGCATCAAAGAGGCAGCAGAAGCGTTTCTGGGATTCTCCTATGCCCCGTCTATGGACTCTTACCTGTAAACGAACAAATATTAATTGAACTTACATGAAACTGACGGATTGGTCATGCTTTATGCCCACCGGTAGAAGCAATTTGCACATCTTTTGAGGCAGCTTTGTGGTCTTCAGTTTGGCTGGAAGAAGATTTCAAAGAGCACAAATGTTTCTTCTTTGGACTTGATCCCAAGATAACTGGTGCTGTCTTCCTGGGTGCAATTGTCGCAGGAACTGTATGGTGTCTCCCGCACCAGGGAAACCTGTTAACAATGAGTTTTTTGGGGAATTTGAATGTGTTGCAAGAGGATATCTGCTATGTGCCTTTTTTCTCGACAAGGTCACTTTTGTCTTGATCTGAAATTTGTGTTCTGCAGAGTGAGTTGTCTGTTTTCTGGATTGGGTGGACCTAATTCAATGCAAACAAAGGTCTGGGTGTGGCATGTGGACTTGGTCATTGTGTTCACTGGCTTGCACATCAAACCCACTTTTAAAATGGGCTGACACTACAACTTGCGACATTGTTTGTTTATTCCATATTTGGAATATGAGAAATTGCTGTAGATTAATTATTGTTTTAAAACCTTAGATCGCCAGCTGATCCAGAAATAAAATTGGTAACAATCTACAAAATGCTGTGAAAAGCATTGCTGCTAAATGTAAGGTTTGTGTAATATATAAATATATGTTTCTGGACCAAAAATATAATAAAATGCCCCATCTGCAGTCCCAGTCTTTCACTGTCTTTATATGTGTATGAATATGTTGTGAAATGGGCATTAACTATAGTTTGTCTACATTTGACATTCCATATTACATTGTACATTTTATGTTTCTGTACATTTGAGTTGCTGAACTAGTTGTAACATTATATATTTAAAAAGTGTAAGGAAGCTTGCAAGTAACTGCATGTTCCACTGCAATGTACTGTAATTTAAATGTGTTTTTTTTTTTTTTTTAAAGAAATGTATCATTTGTGACCAGAGGTTTGCAATAAATGTGAATGACTTTTTAAAGTTTCTTCTTTTATTGTTTCATCTTTAATTTTTTAAAACTGAACACTTAGTGGGCTTTTTTTAATAATAAACATCACCATTTCAAGAATAGGTTAGCTGTACAATATAAATGACTGTAAATATAACCAGTATTTTGATATCCACTTTAGGAATGAAGAAACAAGAGGTAGGAGCTATTAAGCTTTTAACTTGAGTGTTTTCAGTGGAGAATTGTCCGGCACAAGCTAACAAATCCAGTAATTGTTTTTTTCAAAATTAAATGAAGTACAAATATATTGATCTGCTTGACACAGAAAACCTTTACAATTCCGTAAGTGTCCCAGATTTTGGTGTGATAAATATTTATAACCTTGCTTGTACACATTTGTTACATGATGATTACTGGTGTTTTTAAAGCACCCCTGTATTGCATTGGGAGGTGTATTACATAACCATGAGCTGCAGTCACTGTTTAAAATAGTTGTGAAACCACATTAAAGAAAACCAGTTCATTCCAGCTCACTCCAGTTTTTTGTGTGTCAAGTAGTAAACATCTCTCCCAGGAACATAATGTTGATAAGAAGCTGTTGCAAGAAGTTCATATGTATTGATTGTTGGAGACCATTAATGTAAATACAATATAATGTAAGCCATGTAAACAAAAAATATTGAAATGTGTAAATTATTACATATCCTGTGGATTCTATTATGGGACCAAGTAAAAGTATAAGACACACTGTTGATGTTAATGGAGAGATGATCTTTACATCAACTGGTTGCATGGAAGTAATTATTGTATTTTCAACTAAAAATATAAGAATCTTCAGGACCTTGCATGTAATTGTAGGGACAATTGCTAAAAATATAGCTGACTTAATTAGGAAAGGAAAGGAAAGGGCATGCATCCAAGTCCCAATTAAGGTGTGATTGCCTACTATTTCAATCACAAATATACAAGCTTGGACAGTACATGTGGAGCAAAAATAATACAAGATGGTTAGATGAATTAGATGAAAAAACAAAAACAGATTTTACAGTATTTTACAGAAAGTCCACAACTTTCAGCAGTGTGGAGTAGTGGTTAGGGCTCTGGACTTCAGACCGGGGGGTCGTGGGTTCAATCCCAGGTGGGGGACACTGCTGCTGTACCCTTGAGCAAGGTACTTTACCTAGATTGCTCCAGTAAAAACCCAACTGTATAAATGGGCAATTATATGTAAAATAATGTAATTGTATGTAAAAAATAATGTGATACCTTGTAACAATTGTAAGTTGCCCTGGATAAGTGCATCTGCTAAGAAATAAAATAATAACTGTTCTGTAATCCTCCTCTTCCTTTACAAGCAGTTAGTTTCCTACAAACAAGTAGTAATCCTTGAAGTGAAATCAAAACAGTCAGTTTTCTTGTTGCACCTTAATCATTGGTCTTCAGTTTCCTGTCTGTAAAACCCAAAGCTATTAGCTTAACAACTGAGGTGTGCAAAGATACTCACAAAGTCTCTTTACAATGTGGCCATCACCAAATCTTCTGATAGTATGTGTTCATTAAAAGTCTTGCTCAAATATAGGAATTAACTGGTAGGATAATTGTCCCCATTTGTATCTGTATCGAGTTACAGAAACAGGCTGGCCACCTCTATGCAATCCAGAGCCTGAACATAAAACAAGCAGCAGAGGCAGTCCTTACCAGGAACAAACCAGGGGCCCCAGCATCACAGCTTCCAGATGAAGGATGATAGAAAAGGCACAGCAGACCAATGAGAGGGTGGTTTATACCTCTTTAGAAAGAACCACAACTTTCTTGTACTTTTCTAGTGTTTTTCCACTAAAATTTAATTAGATCAATACCCCTGCTCACCATAGGTCTTATCGCCTCACATGTCCCATAATTTATTATTTCCACAGAAGAGTTAGCCTACTACTTTGTACCATGCTATGCTTTTACTGAGAATCTTTGTAAACATCAAGGCCATGCATCGTTAGGACTGACTCTGTAAATGGTTCTCAGATTCCAGTATCACATACACAACATAAAGTATGATTGGTCAGCTTGTTTTAGTGACAGGTTCGTTTAATAAAGTAATGCTAATTTGTCTTAATGACAGGTTATTTAGGGCCTATGTTACTACAAAATTAACAGTACAGAGGAACAGGACATTTGGTATGCATAGATAATATGCAGTACTGCAGCGCCCCCTGGTGTATACATTTGGCATCACATTATAATGAAATGCTGGCAGAGCTTCACATGCTTCAAAGGCTTGGTTTACATGCAATTGAAAATCCACTCTATAGTCCTGACTATTGTCACACGAATACATCGTGAAACTGCAAAAGGACATCCTTTTGGAAGCGTGATTTTAACGATAAAAATAGCTGTAAAACCCATTTAAACTGGAGCAGGAATCGTGCTTGTGGCTCACGAGGTTTCAGCAGTCAAAATCCCTTTTTTCTGACTTAATTTCACGTAATCTCTAGCAGAAAGGCCATACAAAACATAGACCCCCCTCCCCCAACACACACACACACACACACACACACACACACACACACACACACACACACACACACACACACTGTACATTTAATGGACTACTTCAACACTACAACCATCGCGGTTATACTCATACCTACAACCACCGGTACATTTTAAACACCATCAAGACAAACTATTGGATACACCTCAAAAGTTTTATTCAAGCACAACATATCAAATATTTGCACAGCCGAAACGCCGTATTTAAATGAACAATTAAACATAAAATGATTATTAAAAATTATAATAAAATAAACATTAAAAAATAAACTAGTTTGTAAACAGGTACATGCACATACAAAAACTGTAAAAACATAAGTAGTTTTTAATCTAAAGTGAATGTAATGTATGATTTATCTTGCATGTGTGTCACTCGCAGCACAGAATCCAGGTTGAGCTGCTGCAGCCTGGTTGCAGCTTTGCAGTTTTCTGATCGAAATGTTTCTGCTGAAGCGCTGTGGCTAGCTTCAAGATGAAATCTCTCCTACCTTGTACAAAACCAAGGAATTGATGGCTGCCAGGCCCAGTAGAGATAACAGCAGGCTTATATATATATATATATATATATATATATATATATATATATATATATATATATATGCACACACACACAGAGTGCCTATAGAAAGTCTACACCCCCTTGAACTTTTTTCACATTTTGTTGTGTCAGTACCTCAGTTTCATGCATTTAAATGAGGATTTTTTTTTCCACTTATCTACACACCATACTCCACGCTGTTAAGGGGAAAAAAAGTTTTATTGAGAAAAAATATATATATTCAAAATACACAACTGAAAGATCATAATTGGATAAGTCTCCACCCCCCTGAGTTAATACTTGACGGAAGCACCTTTGGCAGCAATTACAGCTGTGAGTCTGTTGGGATAGGTCTCTACCAACTTTGTGCACCTAGATTTGACAATATTTGACCATTCTTCTTTACAAAACTGTTCAAGCTCTGTCAAGTTCCTTGGGGAGCGTTGATGGACAGCAATCTTCAAGTCATGCCTCAAATTTTCGATTGGATTTAGGTCGGGGCTCTGACTGGGCCACTCAAGGACATTTACCCTTTTTGTTCCTTAGCCACTCAGTGTGTGCCCCAGTCCCTGCCGATGAGAAACATCCCCATAACATGATGCAATTTTTTTTTTCTTTAAATGTAATAAGATAATAGTTGACAGTTTTCAAGCAAAGACGTTTAATTTTACTATAACCATTACAATTTTTAATATATAAAATGTAATACGCTGTTAGCATTTTGGATGTTCGCACTCATGAACAAAAACTCAGAAATTATGTTAGTATAAAAGTATAATTAACATAAAAAAAAAGTTTTCACCAGTGATCTTTGGCATGCTAGGCAAACATGCTAACCACTACACTGTAGGCCAGGGCTACTCAACCCTGGTCCTGGAGGGCCGCTGTCCCTCCTGGTTTTTGTTACACTATACACTAAATTGATTAATTGGACTGTGAGAGGGGAGGGATTTGGACTGACTGTTAGGTGCATGCGGGAGCCTGTAGAGGGTTTGTACTCTCCGTGTATTCTCACACTGTCAGGCAATGTCTTGTTGACAGGACTCAGCTGTGAGGAAATCGTATACTATTTTGTATACTCTCTGGCTCATACAGGAAATATAGTGAAGCGTGACTTCACGGCAGAATCCTGAGAATCAGAGGCTCTGGAGCAGCGACTCGGAGAGACGGAGTGGCAATTCCGGTGCAAGGCTTACAGACCCGGGATGCAAGCAAGCCACAGGGGTTATTTACTGTGCTACTATAGTGAGTTTAGTGAGACTGAGCCGTCCCACGGTGTATGAGAGGGTGCAGAGCAGTGCCTGTTCCTCAGGGCTCCCACCACTAGAGGGAGCAACGAGCCGCGGTAAAAACCTGCACACTTTATTTTGTAGTTTTTCCTTAAAGTATTTTATTTTCCTTTTTCCTTTCACCTTTTCACTTATTTTTTCTTTGGATTACACATCTGTGTGTGTGTTGTGTGAAGACGGGGCACAATACCATTGTTGGTAGAGTGCCCCGAACTATAACAGAAACACCTGCCAAACAAGCTTACCCTAATAAATCTGGGCGCCTGTGCCAGCGTTTCATCTTTGAACTTGGTGTCTGTCTTGTGTCTTCCCACACCCTACCACATGGACCAATGAAGCTTCTAATAAGCA
Organism: Acipenser ruthenus; assembly: GCF_902713425.1. NCBI lineage: Eukaryota > Metazoa > Chordata > Actinopteri > Acipenseriformes > Acipenseridae > Acipenser > Acipenser ruthenus. Next base: position 38,941,853 of record NC_081193.1, on the reverse strand, counting down.
CTTAATTGGTCCAATTAAGTAATTTAGGGTACAGTTGAAAAAAAAAACAGGAGGGAGAGTAGCCCTACTATAGGCTCATGCTGCATTCACGCCTCTCCGCAACAGTGAAGTAATCACCTCACACACAGAACTGACAGGCAGGCAGGGAAAATGAAGCCGGTGTAGTGAGAGATTTATTTTTTCGCGAGAACGAAAGAACCTCACAAAAAAAATATTGAAAAAAAAAACTAAGAGTCAAATTCTTTTTTGTCAGGTCCAATTCTTCTTTTGCGCTTGCGAAAAAAGAATTGGCCTTGTGAAAAAATAAAAAAAAATCCCAAATCCTTTTTCATGAGGTCCAATTCTTCTTTCATACTCACGAAAAAAATATTTAAACTGTATATTTATTAACATTTTATAATATATATATATATATATATATATATTTTTTTTTTTTTTAAATACACATGGCAGACCATCGTATGTCCAAATGATTGCAATTGACCCACTGTTGTGTCTGTCTGCAGCCCAGCTGCTGACTTATAACATTTGGGAAAAAAAACGGAACAAGGTGGTGGCCTTGCGAAATTTTTTTTTTTTTTTTTTTCGTGATGGCCACTTTCTTTTTTTGTATCAGACATAAAAAAGTAGAAATCCCACTGAAAAAAATGGGGGATGAAAATGTGAATAACTTTTGAACAGATGAATATTTTTATATGAAACAAATGCAGGTATACTCAGTCACATTTTCATGTTGTACCACAAAAACATTCTGTTTAAAATTCCAAACTGTCTTGCTGCAGGACGAGGGAAAAAATTGCAAAAAAACGCACAAGTGACTGGAACGTTACTTTCCTTTTCATATCAAGAGATCTACCCCATGGGACAGCGTATACCATTTTTCAGGCAAATCCGTCAAAAGACTTAAAGGTTATTAAAGGGCAAATATTTGTTAACATTGAATCCGTGATCAAACCCTAATAATAATTATACACACACATATCTATATATCTATATCCCTTACTATTTCATGGTGTTTGCAATGATTAGGAGTGGTTCTGGGATATGTTCGCACCAATATTGAGTTATTATATTTGTTTCCCTAAATCTGCTTTTACCTGGCTTTACCAGGCTGGCAAAGTCACATTGCCACATGATTTCAATAGAACGAGGAAAGCTTTTCAGTGCCGGCACCCAGGACAAGCTCAAGCAACTCAAAGCAGATTTAAAATATCAGTATTGAAGGAACAGAACCCAGAACCACTTTTAATGTTAGCAAACACCTTTTACCGGGAAAAAGGAATTAAAATGATACTCTTTAACCTATTGAATCAACATGATGACAGAACAGCCACCTTTCTATATCCCCAGATTCTGATACTCCAAACCAACTAGTTTCATTACAATAGTAATACCAACATACCTATTAAGTTATATACATAATAATTACTGTTAATGATCATACAATCATTTTTTGTTCCAGAATTTTATAAACTGAGATTTGAAAATAGATCCCTGAAGAATGAAAGAAATAAAACCACACTCCCTTCAGATATTTGTTTTTATTGTACAAAATAAAAAATTCAATAGTATATCTAAAATGGTTTTCATACAGTGTCTTCATAAATGTACTGCACAAAGTGACAAAACAGAAGATGTTATTATTAAAGAAGCATAGGGTACTGCCTTAGATATACAAATATTTAGGATGGCAATTTGGAGAAATATGGGGAAAGGTTAATTGTATTGTATGGTAATATACCGGTTCTGTCCAAAATATGTTTAATACATTTCTAGTTTTATATTTGAGTACATGCTTGCTTTAAATAATCAATTTGAAAAAAAAAGTTTTCATTTCTTTACATAGATACAAAATATGTAGTTACGTTATACAGTCATAAGAACAGTATTGTTAAAACAAAATGGAAAGGCTTGCTTCTTTGGTGTCCATGCATTAAAATATGAAGACATTTCTCAAATAAAATCCACATGCTCACATACAGAATGTGACTGTTTACAAGAGTGCACATTACAGCCCTGTTAGTGAACCAATATATTACTGCAATGCAGATAAGTCTTTGAAAGCAGCAGCTTTATGTCATGTAAACACTGAACAATACAATATTATTAATAAAATACTTAAGAAAAAGAATTGTATCACTGACTTGAATATTTGAAAAGTATACCAAGTATTACCCAGTCCATTTCCAAGAAACTGTAGCAGTAAAGGTGCTTTATTTTAAAAACGAGACAATTATATATATAAAAACATTTATATATGGATCTTTCTGCATTCAAACACCAGTGGATAGGTCTGTTCAACAGCGGTGGCGATAAACTGTACATTTGGTGCTGGCAAAAGAACAGAAAACAGTAAAGAAAACAATGTTAAAGTATCGAGTTCCAAGAGTTTACATTATTGTGCCTAATCATTTATAAATAAAAAAAACATTTAACAGAGTGATAAGCTGTGATGTTAATCAATTTCCATCCATTTTCCATCAAGTTTGTTACCTGTGGTTTATTTTTGTTCTCAGGTTATGCAGATATTTCATTTACAACACAACATATTTAAGTTGCTATACATTGATGCTGAGCTGAACTTATTCCTTAAAATGCTCTTAAAAGAAATAACATTAGCTTCTTTTTGAGAAGCTGATTGTTTTACCTGTTACTGTAATGCTTCCAGTTGAGAAAACCTGTAGTGTAGCTTTAATATCTTTAATCCTATATAATGCTGCAGGGTGCAACTCTGGCTCATAACTGAAACAAAAAAAAAAGTGAATTAATTTAAATGATGACGTGAGCAAACAAACAAAGCCAAATGTTAAAGTGGTCATACAGGACTTACCTGGCCAGGGGTCGGTTGCTCTTTGTAAACTCTGGTAGTCGGATTTGAAATGGCATTGTGCATACAGCCAGTACGTTTACAACTTTAAACTCTGTAAATTTCACCTGTTGGAAGTAAAAATAAATAAAAATAAAAATGTGTACAAAAATGTGTATAGATATATACAGTGCCTATAGAAAGTCTACACCCCCTTTAAAAATGTTCACCTTTTGTTGCCTTATAGCCTGGAATTAAAATGCATTAAAATAGTTTTTTTTTTCATTTATCTACACATCCTACCCCACAACTTCCAAGTGAAAAAAATATTCTAGAAATTTGTAGAACATTAATTAAAAATAAAAACTGAAATAGCTTGGTTGGATAAGTGTCCACCCCCCTTGTAATAGCAATCCTAAATTAGCTCAGGTCTAACCAATAGCCTTCAAAATCACACACCAAGTTAAGTGGCCTCCACCTGTATTAAATTGTAGTGATTCACATGATTTCAGGATAAATTCAGCAGTTCCTGTAGGATCATAATATAACATGAAAATTGGTATGATCTGTCTTGAGATTCTACAGTTCAGTAAAACGCAACAATTGTCCATAACCAAATTGGGGACAGGCGAAAAAACACAAAACATAATTGGTGACTCTTAAAAATAAAAATTACGCTTTTGAAGATATGTATGCAAATACATACTATCACTCAAGGGACTAAATGGTTATTCTAGCCTTTGGAAAAGAAGGTACAACAAAATGAGTTATTTACACTCAGTTCATTGTTTACAAATCATGCACAAAAGCGCCTTCTCTGGCCACAACATCCCATTTCATTTGGAATTTACTGACTTTTTACTTGATGAAAACTAATCTGGGAGGTTTTCTAGACATCCTCTGTTTTCGACCAACTCTGAGACTCCTGATTTTTAGTCCCCTGTGAATAGTGCTTTAAATTGTTTCTTATTCATTTGAGAAATGAAATTGGTGGGGTTTTTTCTTTTAGAAATCAATATATTTTGGATTAACTAGCTTTGAGAATCTAACCTATTATGTCTCCCTGCTTTTGAACAATACAGTACATTCAACTTAATGGTGACACAGTGTTGACATATTATGATACAGCATAAATACAGTTCTGTGATACAGTTTTTGTTTGATTCCAGTATTTGTGTGTGTTTTCAGTTCTAAAATTCACTCAAATTGATAATCCAGTACACAAATAATAAATATTCAAAAACAACCTTAAAACCTAGTTTCTGTAGACACCGTGCAAGTCTCCGGGCACCCAACTTAGCCTCTTCTTCACTAAAGAAATTGTAAATAGAAAAATAGGTTATTAAGAATACCTTGAACAACCTGGAGTGTCTTCTACTCTTGGGGGGGGGGGGGGGGGCATCTTAACTCTTTATTTTATTATAATCAACTCTTAACATTGGAAAAAGTGAAATAAAAAAGAAGTCGACAAAAAATTCTGAAACGCATTCAAATAATTTGACTACCTATAATACCAAAACCATGGATAATCTGCTTCTCCTGAAAAAGAGGACACCACTCATTAAACAAATGCTTTTGATAATCAATGCTAAGAAACTACAAAATTGAACAGGACTGGGTTTTCTTTTTTAATTGTTATTTACCAAGTTCACAAGGCAAGACCAAAGAGCAAAGCAGCATTCCATTCTATTAATAAAAGTACATGGTAGTTATTTAAGTGGGCAGGGGTGTCAGTTTTAATTTGTCGTTGGATTGAACCAACAGGTAGAAATTGTCTTCTTGCAAATGTATTCATTATAATTAGCTGTATTTGGTAGCACCTTTCTTATCTGTTAATCATTTTATCAAAACAATCCCAATTGTGTAATATTTTTCAAGTGGAATGCATCTTCTTAAAGTGTTCCACAACATACACAACATATATGATGGGAATATTATTTCTGCACTGTAATAGTTAGCAGATAAAATAAGGAATGGATTTAAAAAAGCAGATGATCATTACACAAATTTAGGGTGCATCTCATCAAATTGGTAGCGTTTAATTTCTGTATCATAACATTCCCTGTTCTTAGAATAAGGGTCCTGGGACAGAACTGTGGTATTGTCTAAAATCACCACCACTTTCTCTAGCTTTACAACCTTACCTTGTAGCTCCAGCGCAAATAATTTTCCCTGAGGACCATATTGAAGCAGTTATTTTGGGTTTTCTTAGTTTCATTAAAACCTTCTGCGGAGAGAGAAAAAAAATTGCAATATATCAGATAAGCAATGTGGTTTACAATGCCTGTTTAAATCTGCTAAGAGCATGGTGTATTTGCCTTTATTTATAAAACAAAGAAATGGCTTTGGAATGAACACGGTTCTGCTACAAACTACATGTTTGAAAGTGCTTGGGCACTGGTGAAGGACACTGCTGCTGTACCCTTAAGCAAGGTACTTTACCTAGATTGCTCCAGTAAAAATCCAACTGTATAAATGGGTAATTGTATGTAAAAAATAATGTGATATATTGTAACAATTGTAAGTCGCTCTGGATAAGGGCGTCTGCTAAGAAATAAATAATTTAAAAAAAAGTGCTACCAGTTGTGCTTAAAACAACATATATGAAGTCCACAATTAACACCAAGTTGCACTTTGGAAAATAAACTCTTCATCTGACCTTTACCAATAAATACAGCTATTCCAATAAAGCAGCAGAAAGAACATAAGCCAGAAAACTAGAGGAACAACAAATGGAGAAGAGGACCTTGGAGAATGTCACCAAAGCACCTATTAATTTACAGAAAGTGTAAAGTATGGCGTGTCCTCCGAAGTGTGTGCCGTCAGCCGCCCGCTTTTTTTCCAGCGTCGGAGGACAGCGCAGCTCTCGGGCAGCTTACAGGCAAGCCCGCAGGCGCCCTGCCAGACTACAGGGGTCACTGGTGCGCGGTGAGCCGAGGACAACCTGGCCTACCTAACCCTCCCTAGTTGACATCAAAACAAACCTCTCATAAGACCTGCGGCAGTGTCAGGTGACAGCGTTGGGGAAGATTTTTTTTTTACATTTTTTTAATCATCCTCTGTGATCTGGGAGTAGTGACAGGAGATATCTATGCCAGATTTGCGGTACTATTTCCAGTGGCAACAAAGATGTTGTTTGCATTTTGAAATACTTGGGACAGTGGCATACAAAGGATACCCGATGCCCAGGCAGTGGACTTCAGTGTATTTTTTTTCTTTCTTTCTATGTCCAGTAGCTGTGCTTCGGAAGGTTTGATGCCTAGCGGTATTTTTTTTTTTTTCACCACTTGAATAAGTGTTGGTGTCTGATTCACCTATTGATATACCGCGTCAGTCATCTTTATTGCGAATTTAAATATGGCTACCGTTTTTTTTTTTTTTTTAGTGGCATATAGATAGCTACAAGTGATTCGCCTCTTTCTGAAAAAAGCTCCAACCCATGGGAATATGCTGTAATTACACCCGCATGTGACCTGTTTTAGCCTTCAAATCTGTGTCAAGAAATGTTTTTTCAGATATTCGGATCTTTGTCCCAGCAGTAGAATAAAGCATGGTAGGAACTCAGTATGTTACAATTGAGATCATGAATATGGCTCGTTTGTGATATATGTGGCATACAGCCGGCAAAGCTCTCTGATTGGCTGAAAGATCCTTAGCAGTCAATAGCGAACAATAAATAACTTATTTGCTGTACTTTCAAGTGTCATATTTACAGTACACTGGTTTATTTGTTCAAAATCAGTCTATAATACTAAAGTACCATATTAATAATAAACCTAGAAAACACTTTGCATTAACTACCATTTATTTATAAGGCTGGTAATAAAAATGTCAGAAAATGAAAACACCTACCCCAAAATCACGCTTGTAGATCACATTTGATCCCTCTAGTGCAATCTTTCTTAGATTTAAATGGCATCTTGTTTTAAAAACGCACACAACATTTGTGATTATAATGTCCAGTGCAACATCATTGTCTGGTTCCATTAGGAATGATGAGTGTCAGATCTTCAAAGCACCATACCAAGAGAGGTACTGTACTAAGAAAAAAAACAAAAAACAGAAACAAGGTATGTTAACATACGCATCTCACCTATCAAGAATATAAATCACAAATTACAGGTGTCAGTACAATGAAAAAGAAAGCCATCATGAACTACATCCACACAATGCAAAATAGCATCTCATACACAAATGTCCATACATAGCTTCATCAATGTGGTCTCATGACATGCTGCCATGTGATCCACTAGACTTGTCAAAGCGTGAAAGTTGAGTGCAACTATTCAGAAACAATCATGGAATGACTAAAAGCAGAAGTATGTAATTGTCTTGCTTTTTACAGTTATTCTACCATAATCAAACTGCAGATATATGCAAAACTTGGGTGCACATTTTAAAAGGAGACATTATATACATTGTAGTGGCTGACTGATTTTGTTTCTGAGTACTACTTATTTTGGAATTTAGTGAGCCAGTGTAGCCTAGACAAGAAAACCAGGCTAGGAGCCAAGTGTTTCTGGTTCATATCCCATCTCTGCACCTGGTAGCTCACTTTTACACTTGAAAAAGACATTTATTGTAGTTATTATATTGTAGCGTGCATGGGGGAAGGCAGCAGCAAGGCTGGTAGGTCACGTAATCACACACGAAGACTTAAGCAGAGGAGCCGGCTCTTGTGTACATCTGTATCGGCGCTATGCTTTAGTGTGAGAGGTCCCGGGTTCACGCCCGCCCTCCGCCTGTGTATGGATTGCCTCGCCCTGTGTGATGCGCCTGTCTGTGTTAACCACAATTGCTACAATATACTGTATAACAGATTGTGTCAGTTGATTACTGTATCCTTCCTTCTGAAAACTGGTCTTTGCTTAGATGTGTTTATCCTGCACTTCTGTCCTTAAACATTTCTAAACGAGCAGGTCATGCACCAAAACTGCTAAATGTCACTCATTTTAGGAACAATGTCTCCTGTTTTTTTTTTTAATTCGCTCAACTACAGGTACTCCATACAACAGTCGTCTATGATGTACTTTAAATGTTACAACAGTAAATAAACAAAAATTAAAAATCGTGATATTTTCAACCTTTTTAAACCGTAGCTTCTTTCTACTCGTTCCCCGACTGTACTTTGCGGAAAAAACCGTTGGAAATTGTCCCTGTAACAGCTCTGGCTTGATGGGTCACTTTCTTGGAATGGTTAATCGTGACACCTGCAGACTGCACCATTCGACTGACACCTCCTTCAGCCAATGAAGTGGCGGCTTCCAACGTTTCTTCACAGGTTATCCAATAAAAGTCACTGTAGGCGGGTAGCCTCTCGTCGTTTCGTAGAACCCCTACAGAGCTAAACAAATCATCAGGAATTATAAAGCTTGGTAAAACAAATACAAACAACTTATTACTTAAATCTGTCGTCGCCTCTGAATTGTTTGGTGTAATTCCACAAATATTTATGTAGCTTGCAGTCTCCAAAGGAAAGTCCCTACATAAAACATGGAAGGAAAAGGTTTTCACGGTAAACTAATGCAGTAGCAGTGCGTCACTTCTTTGAATGACGCTGCTCAAAATAAACAGTAACACTTCCTGTAATTTCCGTATTTATCTCAGTAAAATATCAAAGAAACAATAACGTCGTGTTGGCATACAAACTAGCTAGCTAGTACAAGAAATAACAATATAGCTAGAATGTATTTTCAATGTACTAATAATCTGTACTGGTACTCAAATCAATACAGCAGCAGGTGATAAATACATTTTGGATTAAAATATAACTTTACATCCATTTGATTTAAACGTTTTAGTGCTTGATTAAACATACTAGATTTGCCTCAATACCATGTTGGTTTTTATTTCGCTTGGAAATATGGGGAAAACGTTTCTTACCTCGGTGCATTACAAATAAAATGAAATCAGATTATATCTAACTAAATCTTACTGGACACAGCAACGCTCTCCATCGCCGATTTAGTTTTAAAATGTTTTGTACAGCATTGTAAAACATTTCACAAAGAGATACCTTCTCAACACAAAACAAAAGCCATCACCATCTAACAAAACGTATCAAACAAATATTGTAACAGTTTCCTGCTCTGGACTGTTTAGCTCCAGAAGGAACTACACCCGGTCTCAAGGAGATCAAATTATTCTAAGATTTTAGAATTAGCGTCGCCTACCGTTGTGGAGTACTCATTGCATGTAATTTTGTGCCGTGTTATATTACCTATTTTATATAAAAGATACATGAAATGATCAAAGTAATAACCTTAAGGTTATTTGTTCAAACCTTGTTAACTGATCTAAGCATATTTTCCATGAATCTGGCTCGAATGTGTAAAAAATGGAAATGCTGCACTACCCCATAAGCATTTTCAACTTTACACTAAAATATGATTCTTGGATATTTACTATACCTTCTTCTGTAGTTTAGCCAGTGCATTCTGCTTCATCATACACCAGTTATTGTTGGCTTTCCAGTTTGTTTACATTAGGTAGTTTTAGCTGCAGACACACAGACTTCCCTCCTCGAATCCTTCTTACCCTAACCATAACCCTCAGCTCCCCTCTTGCTAGCAACCTGCTGCAGCAGGGGGTGAGTCGCTATTTGAGGTATGTAGGACTAGGACTTTGGAAACAAGAATATTTAATTGGTATTCACATTTACAGTTAATAAATCTGAATATGTCCTCTAGTTAGGAGTAGTACAAGAATATGGTCATTATAATTAACAGATTACTGCATTAACATATTTCTACCAGTAGGGGGAAGTATAAGTCTTATGCAAGATGCCATCTAAAAAACAAATCAAATAACTCAAATGATACAATCATACTGATTTAAATTAGCACTGCTAATTTCTGGTTAAATATTAATATTATAAAGTCAGTACACCTGACTTAATAATATTAATTGCTACCTAAATTTCACAGTAAAGCCTTCACACCTTTTTATACAGTATATAACTATTTTATTAACTTTTTAAGTGATTGTAGCTAACAATATAAATACATACATTGTCATCCATTCATTATATAGTTCTCATATGTGTAGTTTTGAAAGAAATCTATGATTAAGCAAACATGTGTTTTAATTTTAAATGTTAAAGAAATGTTGGTTTCAGGCCTTGCTTTCAGACAGTCTTGTATGTTCATTGTCAATTAATTTGGAATGGAATCGGCCTTCTGTCAGTAACCAACCAGCTGCTTCTCCTAATGACTTACATGTTTTGCATCAAGGATGATGCTTAACCCAGCAGACTGCTGAAGTGCAAGTGTCGCAGATATACTGGAGGGCAAGACAAGCAAACTGAGAACTTTATTCTACCTACAGTAGTATAGTACCAGAGGTCATGTTATTATTATTATTTATTTCTTAGCAGATGCCCATATCCAGGGTGACTTACAATTGTTACAATTGTTATTTTTACATACAAATACATTATTTTTTTTTACACATTATTTTTACATACAATTACCCATTTATACAGTTGGGTTTTTGCTGGAGCAATCTAGGTAAAGTACCTTGCTCAAGGGTACAGCAGCAGTGTCCCCCACTGGGGATTGAACCCGCGACCCTCCGGTCAAGAGACCAGAGCCCTAACCACTACTCCACACTGATGTTGTAAAATGATAATGCATAGGATAAGAAAGATTTATGATATTATGTTGATAGCTACAAAACCTGTAAGACAGCAAAACGATTCAGTATAATGAGCCAATCAGCTTCCAGCTCTAGTGGGCTTCTAATAGACAGTAGACGCCTGCTGGAACATCACGGTCACAGCATCAACTGTGAATCAAACTTAAAATCAATCTGCGCAAGTACCGGCTTTTTCATTTTGATTTAACCTCAGTTCACATCTATTGGACAGCAAATACTAAACAAAGACACCATTGGTCAAAATGTATTTTATTGTCCACCAAAACCAGCCAATCAGTACTTTGCACTGTCAGTCCTTTACCTGCAATTGCGGAGTTAGCCAATCACAACCTGTCAGTGTCAGCGTTACTGGAGCTCAGACACAGCATCTTTCAACAACAACAAACCGAGTCGCAGACAATTTAGTACTATTGCACTCTCCAGATAAAGTACATGTAAAAAATATATATGTTTTATCTAATTATGTATGTGATTTTTTATGCACATTTTCTGGACTATTTACCTATTTATTTATTTTTTCTCAGCGGAAAGATACCTTTCGAATCATTATAAGTTCGGCTCGTGACGCATAACAGCAGTCGTGGTCGACTGCCACACGGTAGAGCCTTCGTCGACGGTCAAATACAGTCAAACATGCATAAACAACATGACTGAGTGTGTAGTGCAGGTATGTAGGACAACATTTTTGTTCGAACTTACCTCAAGCCCTGCCATTTTCCACTGGGGATCAGTTCCTTTCTTAGGGTCTTAGGTCAAGGTTACTTAAAACATATATTCAGTAAAATAAAACAAAATACAAATCAATAACAAATAAATGTAATTAAGTGAATGAAAAAGCATAACTACGTTATAGAAAATCCCTCTGTTTCTGCTAATTATTTGATCATTGTCTACCTTCTTCCCTTTGTTGTGTTTGCTAAATACTGTAAAACATCTTTTGGTTTCTGTACTACAAGGCAGCTGTAAACAGCTATACACAATTTATAAGTAAGTACATCCCCCTGATTGCTGTGCTTTCTGTGGGAAATTGTTTAAAACAATAACATTTACTACTAACTTACATTTAAACATAATGCTTGGATTTGTTCGTTTTTGGATGAGACGTAAAACCGAGGTCCTATTGTAAGTGACTCTGCAGCAGCAGTTGTTGATGCATTGTTCACCCCCCTTGTCTCTGTAAGTCGCTTTGGATAAAAGCATCTGCTGAATGACGAAGTAAATAATTAATTAATACGAATAAGAGAGTTTCTACCCAGCAAGTGTAGAGAACGTCAGTTCGCGCAGGCAGGCCCATCACACAGGGCGAGGCAATCCACACAGGGCGAGGCAATCCACACACAGGCGGAGGGCGGGCACGAACCCGGGACGTCTCGCACTAAAACGTAGCGCCAATACCGCTGTACAAAAGAGTCAGCTCCATTGTAAGGAGCGTATATCGGGCTTATGTCTTAGTGTGTGATTACGTCACCTACCAGCTTTGCTGCTGCCTTCCCCCGTGCATGCTACACAAGCATTTAGCCAATATACCAGTGTAAACAGTACTTTAGCATGGGTGCGCAAATTCCTTTTGTCAAGGCTTCCTGTTGTTGAGTAGTTCTCACTGGAACAAATATATATAAAAACAGATTTATTAAACATTTCTATCCCTTACCCAATGATTTGTAGAACCACAACTGGAATGTAAGTATGTAACCTCAATGGTAGCTTTTCAGCAGTTACACTGGTATGAGCTTGTACCACAGTGGTAGCATGATCTAATTTTGACATACAGTATATCATTGTAGAAAACAGAAAGTACTGATTAAAGGAGAAACCTCAAAATGGAGCGAGGTAACCAGTGGTGTACCATAGGGATCAGTATTAGGTCCTCTGCTATTCCTAATCCACATTAATGATTTAGATTCTGGTATAGTAAGCAAACTCGTTAAATTTGCAGACGACACAAAAATAGGAGGAGTGGCAAACACTGTTGCAGCAGCAAAGGTCATTCAAAATGATCTAGACAGCATTCAGAACTGGGCAAACACATGGCAAATTAAATTTAATAGAGAAAAATGTAAAGTATTGCATGCAGGAAATATAAATGTGCATTATAAATATCATATGGGAGATACTGAAATTGAAGAAGGGAACTATGAAAAAGACCTAGGAATTTATGTTGACTCAAAAATGTCTTCATCTAGACAATGTGGGGAAGCTATAAAAAAGGCCAACAAGATGCTCGGATATATTGTGAGAAGTGTTGAATTTAAATCAAGGGAAGTAATGTTAAAACTTTATAATGCATTAGTAAGACCTCACCTAGAATATTGTGTTCAGTTCTGGTCACCTCGTTACAAAAAGGATATTGCTGCTCTGGAAAGAGTGCAAAGAAGAGCAACCAGAATTATCCCGGGTTTAAAAGGCATGTCGTATGCAGACAGGCTAAAAGAATTGAATCTATTCAGTCTTGAACAAAGAAGAATACGCGGCGATCTGATTCAAACATTCAAAATCCTAAAAGGTATAGACAGTGTCGACCCAGGGGATTTCTTTGACCTGAAAAAAGAAACAAGGACCAGGGGTCACAAATGGAGATTAGATAAAGGGGCATTCAGAACAGAAAATAGGAGGCACTTTTTTAGCCAGAGAATTGTGAGGGTCTGGAACCAACTCCCCAGTAATGTTGTTGAAGCTGACACCCTGGGATCCTTCAAGAAGCTGCTTGATGAGATTCTGGGATCAATAAGCTACTAACAACCAAACGAACAAGATGGGCTGAATGGCCTCCTCTCGTTTGTAAACTTTCTTATGTTCTTATGTTCTTACCAGTACATACTGGTTAATGATATATGTCAAAAAAGTACTCTTGCAAGTTATCAGTGCCAATCTGCTTCTGTATCAGGATGGCTGTGCAATACAAGTTCCAAATCCATTGTGTTGCTATTGGTGGTAATTCTGTGGTTTGTTAGTGGTTCGGATAAGGTTTCATCAGCTAATTTTAGTTTTAGTAATGGATGATATTGTTTAAAATATAGCAATAAACATCACTACAGCCATTTTTTGTTATTTAAAAAACAAACAAACAAAAAAAAACACCTGTTAGTGTTACAGTTAAGGCACACTTTATATTCCATGTATTTATTTATTTAGTATATGCTTTCATGCAAATCGACTTACAGGGACTGAGGGTGAACTATGCATCACAACTGCTGCTGCAGAGTCACTTACAATTGGAACTCAGTTTTACGTCTCATCTAAGGACATGGGAAAGAAAAAAATATATGTTTACATAATTTCTTCAGCTCAGTATGAAAACAACATTAATAATGGCTTTAACGGGAATGCCAAAAACCTTATAGACCCATCTTGATTTTACAACCCTTAGGTCTTCCAGCATTCCTATTAAAGAGATTTGTGGTTACACTTCATTTTTTTAAAAGGCCACTGGACTTGGAATATGCCAGAAAGCACCTTTTGAAGTTTACATTAAGATCAATGTTTATTTATTTTTCCCCTGTTACAATGACAGTGGTTCAGATAAACAGTCCAATTCTAAATACTCTAGAAGGAACATCTGGACTTATTGTTTGCGGTTCCTGGATTGGTGACAGTTGAATCCAAGTAGCACATATAACATTTTTAAGTGGTAATAGTCATTGAGAATTTGCAGCTGCTGTATTTGTCCCTTTATTCACTGTATTTTTAAAATGATCATGTTTACCACAGTACAGAGCACAGAGTATATTCATTTGGAAAGATGTTGGTTAAATCTCAACCTTTGGCCTGTCGGCATGAACTAACTTTTGTTCTACAAATTCTGTAAAGCAGGTTAACAGAACTCTTAAATCAAACACAACCTCATTGGCAGTACGCTTCCAAATCAATACTATAAAAAAAATATACTGTAGCAGGGTGATAGTCCTGCCTGTGTATTTAATGGGTATTTATGGTATGTGTGATAATGTTGTAGTGCACAGGAGAGGTGTCTTGGCCGTAGGCCTAAAGAACTACAGGTCCCAGAAGCCTCTAGGGCTGAATTGGAATCACTTGGGGGTTGTTTAATTATTGGTTAAGTGTTTGTAATTAGCGTAATGTCTTCATGTATAAAAGCCTGTCTTTGTCTGTGTTGGGTAGGTGAAATAGGATTATGTGTGGTGGTTACTGTAAGTACTGTGTGTACGTGGCAACAACCATGTGTTGTAAGTTTTACTACTGTGTGTTGTGAAACCGGTAACTGTGTTTTGGAAATGGGTAAACCGCTTAGCGGTCCTGTACTAGTTTTAGTTTGGGTAAAAGTTAGTCGGGGCAGCAGTGTGGAGTAGTGGTTAGGGCTTTGGACTCTTGACCGGAGGGTCGTGCGTTCAATCCCAGGTGGGGGACACTGCTGCTGTACCCTTGAGCAAGGTACTTTACCTAGATTGCTCCAGTAAAAACCCCACTGTATAAATGGGTAATTGTATGTGCCAGTGAAGGAGGAGCTGCCTCTCAGCGTGCCAGTGAAGGAGAAGCTGCCACCTCCAGTCAGAAGAGGAGTCGTCTCTTTCGTGTCAAGAGCCAGAAGGGGAGGAATTGCTGTCCCCTTGTTTTGTTGTAAAGGTTGGGGGTTTTACAGCAGGGCAAAGAGGTGATGAGACCACCTCCCCAGTGCCACATTCTGACACCTACAAGTCAGGTGCCTCGACCTATACTCCCAGACACCTGCCCTTTGTGTCTGGACCGTTGGTCGCCTTGGAATGCTGGTCTTGCTGCGCACGGGGGAAGGGGGGGGGATGTAGGAGTCTGTGTGTTGGTTACTATAAGTACTGTGTGTACTGGGAAACAACTGTGTGTTATAAAACAGGTAATTCTGTTTTGGTAATGGGTAAACTGCTTAGCAGTCCCGTAGTAGTTTTAGTTTGAGTACAAGTTTACTTAGTGCTCCTCGACTTGGATTTAGGCTTTTGTTTTTGTTTTATTTTCTGTAAAATAAAAGTGTGCAAAAAGCATTTAAACTGCAAACTCCAGTCTTTGTAAGTGCTTTCCTGCCATTGTCTGCCTTGACCGTCCGCCTGTACCACAATACGTTTTCAGTCTCATCATACAACTGAATGCATTTCCTGTACATCTATTCAGTAATTTCACTCCATTGAAGAAAATGTGTTATTTTGTTTTAAAAACCTGTTTTATTTCCAAAGTTACTGTTATCATATCCCTTGGCATGTCTAAATGAAAATGCCAAACAGATTTCATTGTGCATAATATATTGTGTCTTTCCCCGTACCTATTAAGTAAAGACGTTAGTGGAACTGGGATATTCAAATTCAGATGACTGCCCAAGATGACAGTATTTAAACTGCTACATGTTTAGCTTTGCTTGCTTTAAGTCACAGCAACATGCAATATATTGTATGTATACTGTATTTATAATCACAGAAACCTGTGGCCTGAGAGACTGTGTTTTTAAATCCTAAAGTCTGACAAGCCTGTTTCTTTCTAAATGATTTTAAACATTTTGGGTCTTCTCTGTCTGTCATGCTTTTTTTCAAGTGCTGCGCCTTGTCCTATAATTTGGCGAGTTCCCAAATGGGAAAGAACTTCATATAATTAACTGCTGTTGTTGTGGACCTCCTTGGTAACATGACATTTGTTTCTCAAGAGTTTGTCCTGGTGAAATATTTTCAGTAAATATAAAATAATTTACCCCAACTGAAATGTCACATGTTGTTTACACTTTGAAGAGATGGGACGGCTAAAGGAAGTCATATTTTTTTATTTGAGGTTACGCAACAAGTTGGGGCTGGCACAGATTTTAATTCAGCATTTCCACTCGAAGGCCCCATAGCTCTCAACTTGAGCTACAAGGCTAGACTGCTCCTCTTCTAAGTTGTGATTCCTAAACTAGCTCCGACATTGAAAAAATATATGCATATTCAATTTAATGTAGAAAGAGTGCATTGTTGCATTGCAAACTGATTATGTTAAGAAAAGTGTAAATAGGCATCAGGACCAAGGGTCTCATAATCTTCTGCTTCTTCTCATTCCCTGTACTTCTTTGTGTCTTGTCTTCTGTCATTTTGTCTGTGATTAACAGGTGTAAGTCTGACACTGGAACTCTCTGTTGTTTAATGGAATCGCTAATCTCTTGATTTGTGGGGTCTGTAACAGGGTGAGGAGCCCTGTACGTGTTTGTTTGTTTATTTTTAGAACGGGGTCTCCCCCTCCGCCCCTGTGCAGTGTTATTTTGTATTTGCTTTGTGTTTTATGATTTTGTTGTATTTATTGAGGGCGAAGCGCTGTGTGCTTATGATTGTTTTTATTTTAAAACGTGTTCTGAAATAAATTAAAAACCTTGTGCAGAAGGTGGCCATCTCCCAAATTAATTAAGTGATTAGTTTGTTGCTAAATCGGGAGATGGTCACCTGCATAAAAGCCTGCAGCTCTCTACCCTCGGGGTGGTGGTGTATAAGGAGCGAGAGTGGAGAGAACGAGGAGAGAGAAAACGAAACTTAAACATAAACTTTAAAAATACAGGAACAGTGAAGGCTACTGCCCAGCCTGACATGTGTTGTTTTTGTGTTTGTGATTTTGTTTTGTTTAACCTTTTTATTTTGCTCTGTGATCAAGTGTTTTCTGTTTAAACCTTTTATTTGACTGACTTGGTGTCAGTGTTTACGCTCCTGCTTCTGTCATGACGTCACCACCCAGCCACCCTGTCGCACATGGTGTCAGAGTGGGATCACCAGCGCATCCTGGACGCAGGCAGAAGAGGATACTGCAGTTTATTTCTTTTTTTTTCGTTTTTTTCTAACGTGTGGAGTGAGGAAGGTTTGTGGAGAAAAGGAGAGTGAAGAAGGAGGAAGAGATGCAGACAGCAGCAGCTGCAACAACAGCAACAGCAGACACAGGAGGAGATCAGCTGGGAAGCCCTCCTCCACAGGATAAGCCACGTGTACTGTTGCTGCATCTGTGGGGAGTGGGGGCATTTCCCAGTTAATTGCCCCCTCCCCGAAGACTGGGATTACAGCTGCAGGAGAGGAGACAAGTGGGAGGAGCCCGAACGTCCTGCGCCTGAGTGGGAGGAGCCCGAACATCCTGCGCCTGAGTGGGAGGAGCCCATGCGTCCACAGCCCAAGAGGGGGGAGTTGGTGCGTCCACAGCCTAAGAAGGGGGTCGGTGCCTCCACAGCCCAGCTATCTGCCAGTAGAGGGAGAGTTCCTGCTGGTTCCACCTCCACCTCCGTGGGAGGACTGTGTGTCGCTCCCACCTCCAAGAGCAGAGGGAGAGTTCCTGCTGGTTCCGCCTCCACCTCTGTGGGAGGACTGTGTGTTGCTCCCTTCTCCACCAGTAGAGGGAGAATACCTGCTGGTGCCGCCTCCATCGCCGTGGGAGGACTGTGTGTCACTCCCACGTCCGCCAGCAGAGGGAGAGTTCCTGCTGGTTCCACCACTACCGCCGTGGGAGGACTGTTTGTCACTCCCACCTCCACCAGCAGAGGGAGAGTTCCTGCTGGTTCCACCACCGTGTGAGAGCTGTTTGTTGCTCCCACCTCCACCAGCAGAGGGAGAGTACCTGCTGGTGCCACCTCCACCAGCAGAGGGAGAATACCTGCTGGTGCCACCTCCACCGCCCTGGGAGGACTGTGTGATGCTCCCATCTCCGCCAGCAGAGGGAGAGTACATAAGAACATAAGAAACGTATTTACACGTATGTCTACATCAGTGGAGGCTCCTCAAAGGAGGCAAGGGAGGCAGTGCCTCCTGAAAATGTAATTCTTATTTAAACGTATTTACATAAGAACATAAGAACATACGAAAGTTTACAAACGAGAGGAGGCCATTCAGCCCATCTTGCTCGTTTGGTTGTTAGTAGCTTATTGATCCCAGAATCTCATCAAGCAGCTTCTTGAAGGATCCCAGGGTGTCAGCTTCAACAACATTACTGGGGAGTTGGTTCCAGACCCTCACAATTCTCTGTGTAAAAAAGTGCCTCCTATTTTCTGTTCTGAATGCCCCTTTATCTAACCTCCATTTGTGACCCCTGGTCCTTGTTTCTTTTTTCAGGTCAAAAAAGTCCCCTGGGTTGACATTGTCTATACCTTTTAGGATCTTGAATGTTTGAATCAGATCGCCGCGTAGTCTTCTTTGTTCAAGACTGAATAGATTCAATTATTTTAGCCTGTCTGCATACGACATGCCTTTTAAACCCAGGATAATTCTGGTTGCTCTTCTTTGCACTCTTTCCAGAGCAGCAATATCCTTTTTGTAACGAGGTGACCAGAACTGAACACAATATTCTAGGTGAGGTCTTACTAATGCATTGTAGAGTTTTAACATTACTTCCCTTGATTTAAATTCAACACTTCTCACAATATATCCAAGCATCTTGTTAGCCTTTTTTATAGCTTCCCCACATTGTCTAGATGAAGACATTTCTGAGTCAACATAAACTCCTAGGTCTTTTTCATAGTTCCCTTCTTCAATTTCACTATCTCCCATATGATATTTATAATGCACATTTGTATTGCCCGCATGCAATAATTTACACTTTTCTCTATTAAATGTCATTTGCCATGTGTCTGCCCAATTCTGAATGCTGTCTAGATCATTTTGAATGACCTTTGCTGCTTCAACAGTGTTTGCCACTCCTCCTATTTTTGTGTCGTCTGCAACGAGTTTGCTTACTATACCAGAATCTAAATCATTAATGTAGATTAGGAATAGCAGAGGACCTAATACTGATCCCTGTGGTACACCACTGATTACCTCACTCCATTTTGAGGTTTCTCCTCTAATCAGTACTTTCTGTTTTCTACCTGTTAACCACTCCCTAATCCATGTGCATGCATTTCCTTGAATCCCTACTGCATTCAGTTTGAGAATTAATCTTGTATGCGGAACTTTGTCAAAAGCTTTTTGGAAATCTAAATAAACCATGTCGTATGCTTTGCAGTTATCCATTTTCAATGTTGCATCCTCAAAAAAGTCAAGTAGGTTAGTTAGACATGATCTCCCTTTCCTAAAACCATGCTGGCTGTCTCCCAGGATATTGTTACCATATAGGTAATTTTCCATTTTGGATCTCATTATAGTTTCCATAAGTTTATATATAATAGAAGTCAGGCTTATTGGTCTGTAGTTACCTTTTTGTGGATCGGTATTACGTTTGCTATTTTCCAGTCTGTCGGTACAACCCCTGTGTCAAGAGACTGTTGCATGATCTTGGTTAACGGTTTGTAAATAACTTATTTCATTTCTTTGAGTACTATTGGGAGGATCTCATCTGGCCCAGGGGATTTGTTTATTTTAAAGAGCTCCTAGTCCCTTTAACACTTCTGCCTCTGTTATGCTAAAGTTATTTAAAATTGGATAGGAACAGGTCGACATGTCGGGCATGTTGTCCGTGTCCTCCTTTGTAAAAACCTGGAAAAGTAATCATTTAATATATTTGCTATTTTTTTTTCTTCATCTATGATTTTGCCATTTGTGTCTCTTAGACGTTTAACCTCCTCTTTGAATGTTCTCTTGCTGTTATAATATTGGAAAAATATTTTGGAATTGGTTTTAGCCTCCTTGGCAATATTGATTTCTATCTCTCTTTTGGCCTTTCTAACTTCCATTTTGACTTGTGTTTGCAGTTCCAAATACTCATTCTGTGTGCTTTGCTTTTGGTCCCTTTTAAACACTCTGTAAAGTGCCTTTTTTCGCTTAATATTTTTTTTAATTGATGTATTAAACCATTTTGGCCATTTTGTTTTAGATTTAGATTTGTCTACTTTTGGGATGTAATTGTTTTGCGCCTCTAGTACTACATTTTTAAAAAACAGCCATCCTTTTTCTGTGGACGTTTTCTCTATTTTACTCCAATCTACTTCTGTTAGTCTCCGTTTCATACCTTCATAGTTTGCTTTTCTAAAACCTTAGCTTTAGTCATTACTTCTCGGGTTTTTAAAAAAATTTCAAATGTTTGCCAATGGCTCTCTGACCTCTGTTTTTGTTATTCTGTCTTCATTATTTGAAAAGACTAAATCAAGGCATGCCTCCCCTCTAGTCGGTGTCTTGACAAATTGCGTTAGGAAGCAGTCATTTGTCATTTCCACCATTTCAATTTCGTCCGTCGTGCCCCCCATCGGGTTTTCCCATTTTATACGGGGGAAGTTGAAATCCCCCATTAGTATGGCTTCTCCTTTTCTACACGCATTTCTAATGTCATTGTATAACAGATTATTTTGCTCGGCACCTGAGTTTGGCGGTCCATAGCATGCTCCTATTATTATGCCCTTTGAATTTGTGTCCATTATTCTGACCCATATTGATTCTGCATTGTTTTCTTTGTCCTGATTTAACACCTGGGCTTCAAGACTATTTCTTATGTATAGCGCTACCCCTCCGCCTCTTCTGTCCTACCTGTCTTTCCTATACAGTGTGTACCCACTAATATTATATTCGTCTCCATCACTCTCCGACAACCAAGTTTCTGCAGCGCCTATCACATTGTAGTTACTTGTTAGTGCAGTAGCTTCAAGTTCTAACATTTTGTTTCTGAGACTTCTAGCATTAAGGTAAATACATTTAATAGTTGTCTTACCTGAGTTGTTGCCTTTGTTTTGATGTGGTCTCCCTTCTGTTTTTTTGTTTTCTCCCCCCTTCCTTTCTAGTTTAAATGCTTCTGGACCTCATGAAGGATCCTTTCTCCGAGTAGATTGGTACCCTTTCTGTTTAAGTGCAGTCCGTCCCACCTGTATAGATAGTCCTTGTTGTAGAATGTGCTCCAGTGTTCAAGAAAGGTGAAGCCTTCCTGTGTGCACCACGATTTCAGCCATGCATTTTGATTTTGTATTTCTAGCTGTCCATATGGTCCTTTGCAAGGCGCCGGCTGTATCCCAGAAAATACCACAGTTTTGGTCTTGTCTTTTAATTTCCTTCCTAGCTCTCTGAATTTGTTTTGCAGGGATCTTGGCCTGTCTTTTCTGGTTCTACCTCCACCAGCAGAGGGAGAGTACCTGCTGGTCCCACCACCACCCGAGAGAGAGGAGCAGGAGCTGCCTCTCTCTTCAGGACAGGACGGACCGGGACAAGATCCAGAGGGTCCGTTGCCGCCCTGTCGTGCATCGCCTGGGGATGCCAGTTTGCCATCGCCTGGGGATGCCAGTTTGCCATCGCCTGGGGATGCCAGTTTGCCATCGCTCAGGGATGCCTGCCTCCCACCGCTCAGGGATGCCTGCCTCCAACCGCTCAGGGATGCCTGCCTCCCACCGCTCAGGGATGCCTGCCTCGCTTCGCCCAGGGATGCCTGCCTCGCACCGCTCAGGAATGCCACGCCCGCTCCGCTCAGGGTTGCCACGCCTGGATTGCCTGGGGCTGCCTGCTGCTCCGCATCGCCTGGGGCTGCCTGCTGCTCCGCATCGCCTGGGGCTGCCTGTTGCTCCGCATGGCTTGGGGCTGCCTGTTGCTCCGCATCGCTTGGGGCTGCCTGTTGCTCCGCACAGGGTACAGGGTACGAGGGAGAAGTGGATCTCCCGCTGCTGCCTCAATGGCCAGGGGCTCCCCTTCCGAGTTCGCCTCCCGAGGGTCCGCTGCTG
Source organism: Acipenser ruthenus (assembly GCF_902713425.1). NCBI lineage: Eukaryota > Metazoa > Chordata > Actinopteri > Acipenseriformes > Acipenseridae > Acipenser > Acipenser ruthenus. Next base: position 38,919,852 of record NC_081193.1, on the reverse strand, counting down.
CTGCCGTCGCCTCCCGAGGGTCCCTGCTGCTGCCGTCGCCTCCCGAGGGTCCGCTGCTGCTGCCGTCGCCTCCCGAGGGTCCGCTGCTGCTGCCGTCGCCTCCCGAGGGTCCACTGCTGCTGCCGTTGCCTCCAGAGGGTCCGCTGCTGTTACCGTCACCTCCCGAGGGTCATCTGCTGTTGCCATCTCCTCCCGAGGGTCATCTGCTGTTGCCTTCTCCTCCCGAGGGTCATCTGCTGTTACCGTCACCTCCCGAGGGTCATCTGCTGTTACCGTCACCTCCCGAGGGTCATCTGCTGTTGCCGTCTCCTCCCGAGGGTCCCCTGCTGTTGCCGTCGCCTCCTGAGGGTCCGCTGCGGCTGCTGTTGTCACCTGGGGTCATCGAGGGTCCTGCTTCGCCTGGGGTCGCCGGGGGCTCTGCTTCGCCTGGGGTCGCTACCAGTCCTGCCATGCGGCAGGAAATAATGTGGCTGGAGCCCCATTATACAAAAGAAAAAAAAAACATTCCAGCATCTCAAAACTGAGCTCAAGGTACAAATGCATTCAAACTCCCGTAGCTTCCTTTTTTGTTCTTTATACTTTGCAAAACGTATTCTTTGGTAGCGGATTCGACATATTGTAATTTTATTAATACTGAAAACACTTTTTACATCTGCTAGCAGAGCGATCACATGACCTTAACACTGCCCTATTGTCAGAGCCCTCACTTTACATCCCGCCTACAGGCAGGCAATCTGTTAGCTCTGATTTGTGAATTTCTGCTTTGATTGACAGTCAGACAATATTGCCTTGTTACACTTTATTTTTTCACAATTACAGCTGATGCCGGCGCCTGCTTTTCAGTATTAACAGAAAAAAATACATAGAATGTCGTTGCTCCGCGGCCCATCCAGGACTGTGTCTCGGCCCTCCTTTGGGTCGCGTACCACAGTTTGGGAATCCCTGCACTTAGACACAGGAGTCAGAAGTTTTATTTGAAACGTCACTTGGGCACAATTTATTTATTTAATCTAGTAGATGCAGCTCTTGTGCCGTGGCTCAAATACCGACAACAGTAATGTTGTAGTTCCCAGGGGTGTTACCACAATGGTAGGGATAATTACAGTTCGTATTGCACTCACAGGTGCTTTAAATAATATACAAACAAAAAGCGAAAGTAAAAAAAGAGAAAATAAACAGAGAATAAAACTACAAAAGAAAGGTGCAGATATCAACTGCGGAAGCCCGACTAAGCCAAGAGTCAATGTTCTTGTTCCCTATCTCGCTCACTGTGGGATCTTAAAATTCCCTCTGTTATTAATTTACACCTGTTGTCTACCTGGGCAGTACCAGACAGACTGCAGGTAAGCGCTTCTTTATTCCTTCTCTTTTTAAGCCCCTTTCCTTCAGGGTATCACAGACCTCTTGTGACAAAGCTCTGCAGTCAGTATTCATCACTCCTCCGAGCACACGCCTGTCAATACACTTCCTACGAAAGAGAGAAGGATACAGAACAGTGACTCTAATTGGCACTCAATCCCGCATGGCTCCACTTACCAACCAATCACAGAGCGCCAGCCGACCACCTCCAGCTTGCCTCTTTGTCAACACCATGATTGACAAGTGGAGCCCTACTAGGTTTTCTGAACCTCCCCCTTAAGCCCCGGCCGTGCTTCCTGTGCTTGGTAGGGGTCATTCATGGTGCAGAGTTGCAATCATAGTCCCAAACAATAAAACATAAGGCTGCAGAGAGCACGATTCCCATGTGAGCGAACACCACAGCTGTGGGGTTGTGCAATCAGTCTTGCACACGATTTGCAGAGTTCATTGCAGTAGCACAGTTCATATGTAAAACATAGCTTATTAGGTTTAGGAATAATACATTTTCTTTATTTTCATATGGTTACATTTACCTATTGACTAATTATTAACATTTAACTAAGTTTCAACAAATAGTTAATTGCTTATCAGTTAAATACTTTATAACACTCAAAAATAAAGCATCTTCAATTAAAAAGTTATTTTTTTACTCAAGAGGTCCATGAAAATTAAGGTATTTTGAGGCTTCATTCCTCAAAATGTTTGAGGTTAAAAGGGTCTTCTTTTAGCAACCGTTTAACATTTTTTTTGACAGACAGAAAAAGATACAATGCAGGCTGCATTTCTGAATTCCAAAATGGAATCAAACGCATCTGGTCATTTCAATATATTTTCCCTGAAGTGTTAAATTAGTATGCCATTTTATAATAAAGGCTTTTCCCTCTGTGTCTGCTGCCGTGGCTATTGGAACATTCCCTTTATCCCAGCTGGCTTTGTTGACCTTGGCTTTGCCTTTAAACTGGGCTGCCACATCAGGGCCTTGTTTCAATGTTTTTGCTGGGACAATATCAGAGGTATGTTATTTAATATTTGGTGTAGTGAGGTAGACTTGCACTTTTGTTATTTATTAGTCCTCAATGCCTTGAACTGCTGAGGGCATTCCTCATCAACTGCACAATGCAGACATCTCAAGCAGTCTCTAGGCCTGGGTCTATAACTAGGCCCCTGGTCCCACTCATTAGCTGCTCTGTACTGTCAACCTTGAAATAAAAACTGCTGCTTGGGTCGGAATTCACTACCGCTAAAAGAAAAGTGAATATGAACAGTGTCTTCAGCCACTGTATACCACTTACACTTTTGAATCCTTCAAGCAGTAAATTCAAATACCTAAAATAAAGTGTAGAACTCACTGCATCTCAAGGACAGTTCAGATCCCATGCCTAGGTAAAGAGGGAGTTCCACAAAACCACTCAATAGCTGCACCAAAAGTTCAGAGCTAATACAACTCAAAAGTCTGAGCACTTCCCATTATTAGTTGCTAAAGTAGTTGTGATATTCTAAAACTGACTTTTCTTTAAAGGAAATGCATTTTGCATAAACTTATTTTTTACTCAAGCCTATATTTTCTTGTATTAATTTGCAGCAGTTTTGAAAGTTTAATTTTACATAATTGATATGTGAGAATTAAAAGCAAAATTGGCTGCATCCTTTCAATGCCCTCTTTCCTGCCATTAACTAACCAGAAGCTTCCCCTATTGAGTGACGTGCTTTGCAGTCTGTAACCTTTGACCCTGCTGAGGTGAAATGATCTAGGGTATAAAATGAGACATCCTAAAAATAAGACAAGCAAACTGAGAACCTTCCATAACCCGGTGCAGTAACAGATTTCATGTTTTCAAATAAAAGTTTATTATTGAGTTTGCACATTTGAGACCTATATAGCAAATGAAAGTGCACAACAGAGAAGATATAGGGAATTATTTTGTTTGCCACAAGCACTTTAAATTCTGCACTGTTACTGTATACTACGTAATACAACATTTATACTGGATGGTCTTCCTCCAAAAATATGCTGTCTCATTTAGAGTTTCTTGAAATTTCTAAAGCCATTCATACTGTATATTTCTAAATGTGAAAACTATCTACGGTATTAACTATTTGACTACTTTAGATGTTATTTTTTAAATGTTAAAAAGATTCATACCTTTGATTTATTTTAATGTTGTACTATGGGTTAATTGCATTTGCCATGATCTCATACTCAAATTCACCTAATCTTGCTGAATTTGCTGGAAAAACAAGGTAGTCTGCCAAACAGCGATTGCTGGTGACAATGAATCTCACAGCGATTATATGGCTGGTTACCTTCTTGCAGGGTGGTAGGCGGAGGTGGGAGGTGGGGGGGTCAGTGTGTTAAACAAAATCTAATTAGTCTTTGCCACTGATAGCACAGCTGAGCTTACCCCTGGCTGGGGTCTTGCACTGACAGACACAGGATGTGTGAGAAGAAAGCTTCAGCTAATTCACTTTTGGCTCCTCGATGACCTGTTATTTTTATTATCACATTTTAAAGAAAATAAAAATCCTACTTAGAGGTGACTCCTTCTTTATTTGCTTTTACTCATCTTGCGAATCCTCCCTATTAACCTTACTGTTACTCCCCTTACTCATATTTTGATACAATTTGCTCAAGATAGCTCTTCTTCCTTTAATAGGCGTGATTGACTTTTATGAGCAACTATTCACTAAATGATAATGCCTTAAGCAGCACAAATGTTTTTATCTGGGAAGAAACATGTCTGTACCATCCCTGTTATTAATTTCCACTGTTTGTAATGTTGTAATGTTCACGGTTAATTTTATTTATGACCCCCAACTTGACTTAATCCTTGCCAGAATTATCTCATCTACTGCTGCTGTCGTTAAATGTTCAGCCCCTTGAAGTGCCGATAAAGACCATATATATATATATATATATAAAATAAATAAATAAACTCCAGTCATTTGCTAATCTTGAAACATTCAATGAAGAACAGATACATCAGGACATATTCTTAACACTTTTTACAATACAATAAGAAAGAACAAAGTTCAAACAAAGGTTTTGAAATCCATTTTCTTACTTCTTAATGGCACTTGGTATAATATTGTTATTTTTTAAAACATTTTTATTTTCAGTACATTTTATGGCATATCCATGAACTTAACATTCAAACTATAGTGTGGCCCTCAATAACTTCAATGGAATAGTTAAGCTTTTCTGTATTTCTGGAATGTGAACTGTTGCTTGTAAGGAATTGTTCTTGGCATTCCAAACTCTTTTGACACTGAACAGTCATGCAAGCGGAAATACTGCACGACGACTACATTACACTTGAACTTGAGGTGAATATAGGCATTAGTTTCTATTTAAAAGATAGAATTACATACAAGTACTTCATGAATTGCTCTGCAATTACTGGTTAATTATTTACTAGTTAATTGTTACCCAGTTAAAATAAAGTGTGACTTTTGTCTTCCAGTAGTGATAAAAGAAAGAAAAAAACATTTAACACTGTCCATACATTTATGGCCACTGTGTTATTTTCTAATACTGGAGTTACTATACTCTAATTGCTCTCTGTTTTTATTGTATATGTTACGGACATGCTTTGAGCTGCTATTGGATGTTTACTTCACAGACAAATCCATCATGGGAAGGCTTTGAAAGGAATGAATCCCCTTCCCTGGCACAGAACTCAACCCTTACAATTCACTTGTAAATATTTAGTGATAGATGATACATGTTTATAGAACACAGGGCAGTAAGACAATAAAATGGGATCCAGGAATTGCTATACGGACAATATTGTTGAAACAGGGAGAGGCTGAAGCAGTGCCAGGCATCGGAAGTTCATAAGTGAGCCATTATATTTGTTTTCAGTGTTTTCTTTCCATGTTTCAGGGAGTTCCTGATGGAGGTTATGAGCTGCTTCAAGAAAGATGTTCTGCTGACTTTTTAACATTTTGGAGTGTATATCATGGTTAAATTAATAGCCTCCTTGGGTGTCAGCCAAAGGTTACAGGCCTTTTAAAAATATTCTTGGAAAATAGGCTCATCAGCAGCAGTGAAGCCTCTCATTAGTAACCTTGTGTTGTCTGCTCTGTGAACTGGATATGAGGATCTCTTTTGCAGGGATAGTTCCACCGCTTTGTACTACAGGAAGTTATTAAATGTATCTTTGATAAAAAAAAAAAAAAATGTCGTTGCTTTATACTTGACCTCCAAGGTGAAAAAGATATAGTATATCATTAGCCACTTTTTAAGATGGTTATTAATCATTCCTTACAATTAAAGGACTGTCAAGCTAAAGTTAAGACTAGAGTAATTGAAACATTTCAGAAAGTCACAACTCCCCAGATCTTCCTTTTTAGTAATGGTTTTAAAATGTCTGAAAAAGAACAGTTCCTGCTTTTTCACTTATCCTCAGTTTATCCGTGTTGTGTCTAATGATGCAGTTCAATTTTTTCTTCCTTTGTGGACAAAATCTGCATTAAAAAACAAAACATGTATGTGCCATTTAGAACTGCAGAAAAGGTACACTTAGAGAAAAAAAAACGAATCCTGAAAATGACCTTCAATTGATAAAATTGTTATTAGTACATATTTACTTCAGCATATTTCTTAAAATAGCAATTTGTGATGTGTAATTTAGTCTCAGGAAAGATGAATGGGTGAAAGGAGAAGGGCAATTGTACTGGCTATAGTGAGGCAGTACTGTCAAGTGCTATGAGACTTCAGCAAGTACACCTCAGCCCTGACTTGAATACCCCCTTGCATTCAGTCCTGGTCCTCACTAAAGAAGAACAGCCAATGATGCTGCATTTGACCAGATTAATCCATGTCTTAAAACTGAAGTACATTTTCTGGGAAAAGAAAATAAACACACTGTTAATCCTACACAACTCATAACAAGAGACTTACAAGATTAAAAAGCGTTTCTATGTAGCTTTGTAACAATTTATAACTCTGTAAAACAGTGCATCTTACCTTCTGTTCTAAACGTTACTTTTACTCAGCTTCCACTTATGCCCTCTTGTTCTTCTCTCTGTGCTAAATCTGAAGTAGTGTCTTGGGTTGACTTTATCTGTACCATTTATGATTTTAAAGACTTCAATCAAGTCCCCTATTTCTCTTCTTTTTTCTAGGCTGAAGAGATTTCATTATTTTAACCTGTCCTTATAACTCATGTCATTAATTCCTGGGAACCACCTAGTTGCCCTTCTCTGTACCCTCAAGAGCAATGATGTCTTATTTGTAGTGGTGACCAAAACTGTATACAGTATTCGATGTGGGGTCTAACTAGGGCATTGTATAATCCTAGCATAACCTCTCTAGACTTGTATTCCATGCTTTTTGCAATAAACCCAAACATTCTATTTGCCTTCCTCACCACATTTTAGTGATGACTCTACTATAACCCTGAGATCCTTTTTAGTCCTCATCCTCTATTTCTCTCCTGTTAATTTTTACTTTTTACACCCAATATGCCATACTTTAAATTTCTTAACATTCAAATTAATTTGCCACAAGCTTGCTCAGTTACAGAGAATGTCCAAACCCCTTTGAATTTGCTGGACTTATGTCTACTAGGGGCTAGGTTGACCCCACCAAACTCATTTCTATGACCACAGCCAGAAAAATGAGCCTGCTACTTTAACATATATCCTTGACTGTCTCCTTTAGTGATCCACTACTGTTCTGATATAATGTTTTCATGGAATTTACTTTCAGAGACATTAAACACAGTAGACAAACAGCATTCTTCCAGTCCTGTGAATTGGTGTTTGTGTGGGGGGGTTGTGCACGCACAGTAATGAAATCAACAAATTACAGATAAAGGTGCTCCACAGCACTGCTCAATTTGCTATGTGCTTAGAGCAAGGTCCGGTGATGCACTCTAGCTCTTCTTTTACCCCAAGCACTCAAGAAGCAGTCAGGTACAGCAAATGCTAGCTTGACGGCATATGCAAATACTCCAGTTTGATTGGGAACCATTAGTGATGATTGTTCATGAATGTTCTTTGACTTAAAGTCCTACAAAAAAACAAACACAAAGAAAACAAACAAACAAACAAACAAACAAACAAAGTTTTGTATTCTATTGAAAAACTTATATTCATTTAAACTAGTTATTTATTTGACATGTTGTGGCAGTTTGGAAGGGTGGAAGCACAGGTGTGTGTCTGGTGGGAATAATGGGTGGCAGGGAGGGAGTTAAAATCCTCCCTGCAAAAACATGTGGGAATATGGCTGAAGCAGTGAAGACAAACACACGCTGTCCTCCGAAGCGTGTGCCGTCAGCCGACTGCTTCTTTTCACACTGCAGACTCACCATGCAGACCCACAGAGCGACAGCGTTGGCGGACAATGCAGCTCTGAGCAGCTTACAGGCAAGCCTGCAGGCGCCCAGCTAGACTATAGGGGCCGCTGGTGCGCGGTGAGCCAAGGACACCCTGGCCGACCTAGACCACCACCCCCCCCCCCCCCCCGGGGCGGCACTCGGCCAATTGTGTGCCGCCCCCTGGGAACTCCCCTCCACGGTCGGCAATGGAATAGCCTGGACTCGAACCGGTGACGTCCAGGCTATAGGGCGCATCCTGCACTCCATGTGGAGTGCCTTTACCAGATGCGCTACTCGGGAGCTCCCATGTATAAAATATTCTTGAGGGAAAGGCATACAGATAGCAGTTGAAACAAGATACAACATAAACATATGTATACGTATACATGGAAAATACATTTCAAAACAGTTGCAAAATGAGTTTAGTTTACTCCTTGGGTTTAGTCTAAAATTCCCAAGGATGACAGAGGATCATTAATCCCTGTCTAAAAAAGTCTATGAGATTGGTGTTCTGTAGGGGAAAGGGAGGTGTGTCACAAGTTGATTTTGTAACTTGGTACTGTGCAGTGAAGAAGGAAGATTTCAAGAATGGTCTGTAACAGAATTGTGGCGCTTAAGCATATGGGAACTCTATTCATCAAACAACACATTATTCACCCATAGTGTCCATTAATCTAAGCCATACGGTGCAGAGAAGCAAATACAGTAACTGTGGTAAGTCCACAATTGAGAATAAACCTTATTCAAGGTGTGTTTTTTAATTTGTTAAAAAGGGTCACATTGTGAAATAAGACCCAGACTATGAAACGCTATGAAATTCAGTTTTGTTAAGTGCGATTAGCAGGTTGTCAAAGTTTTGATTTTGTCCCAGCCTAAATCACCATAATCATAATCGAAAAGATGTGATGCATCACGTTTTGGACTCCAGATACAGGGAGTAAGGCAAAGCTAACAATTGCAATTATTTTGTTAAAATATACTCCTTTGAAAGTAATCATTGTTAACAGAAAGGACAAACTTAATCCGTCTCTAAGGTTTAGTATTAGCCTGCCAACATAAAAGCTTGTGGAAATAATGTGAGAATTTTTAAGTGTGCTATCCAAAAAGGGCCTGCTGTTGATGTATGACTGTGACAGGGTGGACCCCGTCGCTGTTTCATCTGCGCTGCCGCTGATTGAGGAGGAATGCACGGCTGGGGCTTGATACGATTGGTTAGAGGTGCACCCGGAGAGCTGACGGCCTGTTCAGAAAGAGTCAGCACCATAGATCTTGGCTGCTGCAAGGCCATTGACCGATTGACGTGCGCTACGCTGAGGCTCACATATTTGTTTACACCGAGGAGGAGAACGTCTGCTCCAGAGGAAAAGATTACTGCACGAAACCTTCAACTCTCAGACAGTGCCGTGAAGGCGCTGCCCAGCTGGGACCGTCTAAAAGAGTCAGAGTTGCCGGTAGGATGCCAGGACTCCAGAAGCAGTAGAAGTAGGTCAGTTTAGGGGATGTTTAACCCAAATAAGTATAGTCAGGGTTGTGTAGTGTAGCAGGTTCCTGGAGCGGGGCCTCTCTTTTAGTGGGAGTAGCATTCACCGTTTGTGGACAAACTCTTATTTATTAGCTTTGTTTTGTTTTTGTCTTTATTAAATCCAGCACTAGGGCTACCATTTTTGGTACACTAGTGTCAGCACCGGTTTGTTATTAAATCTGCACAACTGTGCGACGTGTCAAATCCAGTGTTCTGTGTCTGAGACAGGTAACATTCCCCCTGTTACAATGACACTGTTGTAGCAAGTGAATAATCTAAAGAGCATGAGCATGAGTGTTTAGTCTTCCAGCATTCAACTTTATCTGGAATATTTAAAATATCATTAGTTAATGTTAATGTTTAATTGATTGTGTCAATCTTCATTAGCTGTACCATATAGTGACACACTCTTCATCAGTAGTTCTAGCTTCCCCACTACTAATGTAAGCCTTTTATATTCCAGGCAATTTCCCTGGGTTATTGCCTGCTCAGTGTGGCTCTACTAAGGTTTACATCTTAAACATATCTTTGTTATTCCCACTATTCACATATAATTCTCTGAAGTCCAGTTTTTATCACCTCCTGTCCCTAACAGTTTGCATTTATTATTATTATTATTATTATTATTATTATTATTATTATTATTATTATTATTATTAATTCAGTCAGGACAATCTTGCATTAGATAACCACCTTTATTATAATACAAAATCTTACAGATTTCCAAAAGCAATGAACCCGAACAATGGTTGAAAAAAAATAGAGTAAAAATATTTGGAGCACAGCCTCATCTCTTGGAGCATCCTGGTGCCGTCTGCTAAGAAACAAACAATAAAATTAGGCAGAGGAGCATTTATACTGCCCCCCAAGATTGGGAGTGAGGTGGTGTTGGTTGGGGAGGAGGCGGTAATTTGAAAGCACGGCAGGACTGAATTTGTGAAGTTGGTTAATATAACTTATAGGCTGACGGGAACTTGCCGGTAATTGGCTTGTAGATTGGCCAATGAATAAATGCGATGCACTAGGAACTTGTATTAATAATACTATAGATTTCCTGCCTGAAAACCCTGCAATCTTTATAGTCCTTTAGCAGAGACTAGTGCTTTAGCAGAGACTAGTGTGTGAACTTACAATAGGTATGGTATGGTAAAGCATGGTCATCACCATAGTATCAACATTGTGAAATACAAAATTGCCATACAAATTTATAGTGTTGTTGGGGGGCTCCCGAGTGACGCATCCAGTAAAAGCACTCGCTAGAATGCAGGATGCGCTCTATAGCCTGGACGTCGCCGGTTCGAGTCCAGGCTATTCCACAGCCGACCGTGGACGGGAGCTCCCAGGGGTCGGCGCTCAATTGGCTGAGCGTCGTCCGGGGGGAGGGAGGGTTAGGTCGGCCAGGGTGTCCTCGGCTCACCGCGCACCAGCGACCCCTGTAGTCTGGCCGGGCACCTGTGGGCTTGCCTGTAAGCTGCCCAGAGCTGTGTTGTCCTCCGACGCTGTAGCTCTGAGGCAGCTGCACGGTGAGTCTGCAGAGTGTAAAGAAGCGGGCGGCTGACGGTACACGCTTCGGAGGACAGCGTGTGTTCATTTTCGCCCCTCCCGAGTCAGCGCAGGGGTGGTAGTGGTGAGCTGAGCCTAAAAATAATTGGGCATTTCAAATTGGAGAGAAAATAATAAAAACTAATTGGCAACAACTAAATTTTTAAAATTAAAATAATTAAAAAAAAAATAATAATAATAATTATAGTGTTGTTGTTGGGGCTGACCCAGTTGACTTTCTCACTTTCCGAATTTATCTATCGAGTCACATCCATTTTTGTTGTGTGCTCAAAGAACCTTGAAGGTAAGCTTTGCGATCAACTATAGAAAAAGCAAAGGCAGATTAAACACAAGCTGTTCTTTGACATGTACGGGAGCTTTGGCAGTGGATTATTTTAGTTGGAAATATAAAAAAGTGAAAATTACTGACCTTTAACTAAAAGTAATAGTAAAGAAAATATTAGAGCTGTGTGAGCTTGGTAAAACCCACCTGGAGAGCAAGCTCACTTTTTTTTTTCAAGAAGTCTACAAGCCTGCCAAGGTGAGATCAATTATAAATTAATACTTTTCAAAACCAGGCTTCATCACTTCAAACTCGGTTCCAGAACTCATAAATTAAAAATAGGTTTTCTACAACACGCTTCCTATGATAATTTCCTGTTTGCAGAGATAAAAAGCAGTTTCCCCCAATACAGTTCTACAGAAATAAGAAACAACTAACAAATAGCAATCAAACAGCCAACTGTCACTTACTGCAAAACTTACAGTACTGGTAAAATGTTTGCTTTTTCTTTGGGAGGATGGCCCCTTTTTCTGTCCATTGATTTAATGCGGCAAACAATCCCTTTTATTTTATTTTTCCCTGCTGCTTCCAGCCCCACTGACAGCATTGAAGTTTAAAAAAAAAAAAAAACGAGAACTTGAATATGAATGTTGCCAAAAAGCTCACCTCTGCTTGGTGAGCCTACAGGGCACTGCTTGCACAGTTCAAAACTGGAGAACAGCTCTAGAAAATACATCCACACCTGTATACACCTGTATGCAAATTTCAAATGTATTTAAATTTATCTTCTCCTCATTTTGCTTTGAGTATGTTGGAATTATGCTGTGATGCCTTACTGACAGAATCGTAAAATTAAGATGTTCTTTTGCAGTAGAAAAGCACAAATAACAGTAAAGCTTTTTTATATGCTTCTTTTATTTGTGTAACCCTTCCAACACTTAAGTTAAGGGTTTCATTCTAAACAGTGACAAAACTATATTTTATTCATTCATGTGTTTTCCTTGGTGAAATATCATAATTAATAGATATATGTGCTTGTGGCTGGCTGAAGCCAGGTCATTTGCTGCACCATACAGTATTTTATTCCTGAATTAAGTGCTTTTGATGTGAGTCCAAAATAAATATTTTATTTGCAACAAAATTTACAGATATAGTAAAATAATCACAAAAAAAATAAAAATAAAATTGCACAAAGGCACCATAATTCAACAAATATGTGTTTTTTGGATTTTATTCTGCCCATGAACAATTATGTCATTCCACTATACCCCAGGGTTGCATTCATTACTTGCATTAGTAAAACTATGTTGCATGATAAAATAATAATAATAATAATAATAATAATAATAATAATAATAATAATAATAATAATAATAATAATAGTTCTACACACTTCTCCTGGAAAGTACCAGAGTTTTTGGATGCAGTTTTTAATTTTGGTCCACATAACTTCATATTTTCTCTATCAGGTAAAACTATAATAAAGTAAATCGACATAATGTCCCTTTCTAATGTCTTGGATGCCTTTGTTTAACTACATTTTTCTCCCAGTATTGCTAGAGACCTTTTCCTCCTTGACTCAGGTTATCTTGCATTACCTTGGTAGCTTACTTTAGTAGTTGTCTGTTGAGAAACATATCATTCTGATGCAGTCATTTCCATGTGTGTGCGTTAGAGCGTGTATATTTCCATGACTGTGTGAACCAGAAATTCAGTCATAGATGCAAATTTAAATGACTTCAAATAAAACTCTGTAGGAATAGCATGTGAACAGCTCGTAAACTCAATGGTTTCTAGTTCTAGTAATGGGGACAAATTAATCTAATGTGATATCACAGAAATAAGAACCACTACTTGGAATTCCAATGGATTTGTAACCATTATATTAAATTGTTATAGTATCAGGTTGGTGCTTCATTAAGGATTTGATTTATGTTATTAGCTTCATAGGTCAAGCACTACATTTTGGTTCAAAGGTTACATTGCATTTGTTTAGCGCTTTGACTTTGTTGTGTAAGGTCCAGTTTATAAAGAACTGTATGTATGCCTCTTTAAATAATGCACATTTTTCTCTTTTGTATAGAGTAGTGGTGGTCACAAGCATAGTTTATGTCTTATGATTTGGATGAATTAACAGCCATGGCTGACTTCCAAGCAAGCAAAGGACTGAAGTGTAGCTCACCAGAATGTTACCAAGATGTTAATAAGAAGCAACTTTCAACAATGCTGTTTTTATAAGCAGTTTGTCCCCATTACAATTTCCCAATATCTAGTTTGTTATTGTTCTAACCTAAATAAGGTTCTACAAATGTCATTTTGAGGAGTTACAGTGCAATTCTTGACTTCTAAATTTTCCTATAGTAGGTTCATTTTATATTTAAGACAACTGTCACAGTAAATTCTTAGCTTTTAAAACATCCAAACACTGGCACTTTTATGTTATAAAATAAAAGCAGTCATTGACATTACAGTCAAAACATATGTGAAGTAACAACTTATTAACTTATGAAGTATCTAATGTAAAGAATACTAAAAGTAGAGTTTCAAAAGTTCATTGTCCATTAGCTAGACCAGTAAAAGTTGATTTGTTTTGGCAGACTGGTTTTACTATCAGACTCCACATTTATTGATTACAGAAAGTGACACAATTGATTACAAAATGGATGCAAGTTTTCCAAAGTCCACCATTTTCTAGACCACCAGAATAAATCAACAATATGAAAACTATAATGGCTATGTTTACAATTTGCGGGAGAAAACAAAACCCTTGCTAATTTGTTTTAAGGATTGTGAATTGGTTATGCAAATCCACCTGCAAGTGTGAAATTAAAACAATAGAAATTCCGCAAATTATAATGTTGGGAAAAAAATGTTGCATGTTTCTGACTTTGCTTAACTAATTCGCAAACAAGCTAAAATTCTATTTCAATACTATTTACTCCTATCAAGACAGAGCTTAGTGCTCACTAAGCTTTGTTTAAATTAACTTTAGTTCTAGTTGCTCAGAGTGGTTCAAGAACTTAAAAAACCACAAATACATACTGTTAATAATATAAAATATGTATAAAAAAATAAATACATATGCCTCGACACATTCCCTCTAAGATGTCTGCAGCTCCAACAATGCCGACAGAGGATATTGATGTCCCAGGTGAGTTTAGCAGCAGCATTGCAGTTTCAAATACTGGTACAGTAAATGCAGATGTTGGTAGCACTGATGGTTTAGCTGTGCCTGGTGTGCTTCCAACCTCTATTGGTATTGTTTGCAACACTTTTTCTATGCTAACACAAATTTCAAATCATAATATTTATTTTTGTATCATCTATATCCCGTGGAACAGTTGAAACAGCATTTATGTTCTGAATCTGGGGAGGGGGTGAAAGCTGTGCAATGACAAAGCTGCCCTGACAGGGCAATAAAACAGTCTTAAAAACTGTAGCATACGATTACTCAGCCTCTGTGTATTAAAACACATTACTATTACATGAGTTCATACTTCTTTTATTGTGTAATATAATTAGACATTTATCATTGATGTAGTGTCCTGTCCGGACAGGTTTGTCTTGGTCTGGAAGAGTTTTAATGTATTAATTTGGTGATGGAGTAATCGCATGGTATAGTATAATACATTTCACATTCTTTAGTGCCAAATCTTTTTTGTTTGTTTGTTTTTTCCAGCTATTATTACAATCTTCTTTTCAGTAAAGCGACCCTCTGCTTTTGAACACTGAGCCATTGTCTGCACAAATACACTTGCATCACCTGGGTATAGTCTAAGTTGTGATTAATTTCCTTTTTAGATTCATTTAAATCTCCTGAATTTCACAGCCTTGCGAATATATGCAAGATATTCAGAATGCAAGCATAGTTACATAAAAGATGAATACATTCCCCAAATTTTTGAATATTTAGCCCAAATAACACAAGGTTGAAATAAATGAATAAAAAATAAATAAATAAATAAATAATGCCAACCAGGCAAAGGGAACAGAGATACATCAGTGTTTCTCCATGACTGGCAACAGCACATTCTTAGGAATTTCACCACAGACTTCTCTGAATAATCCCAAAACAGGTTAATCTGTCTTTCACTGTACTTTTTTCATATTTATAAATTACAAATAAAGTATAACATTTAGATATACACACCTCCAAAACAAATATGTGGTATCCATGTATGGGTTATCGCCGTCAGGCAGTAGGAATCGGCTGAGCTTTATAGCAAAGCTGCCGATAGGCCTCTGCGTTTACATCCACTGATTGTACTTGATTAGCTTTTTCAAGCTTGAGAAGCTGGCTATCGCCCCTTCGCTTTTCTGAGCATTTAATATATATATTATATATTATATCTTATTCACTCTCACGTTTTGCCTCGGCATCGCATTCTATCCGCATTGGCCTCTCCGCCGCCCGTCTTTCTTACATATTAATATTAATTAATATTAATATTGTTGTATATATGTATATTGGGTTTTTTGTATTTTGTCTGTTCTCTTCCTTAGGTAGTAGAATAGAGTTTTAGAGGACGCGTTGTACGCTTGGCCTTAGGCCGTGTAAGTTTTGCAGCCTCGGTCTAGCCTACAGCTAGACCCAGTGTGGAGTCTGCTACTGTAGTCACTCCAATAAATCCATCTGCGGCTTGAAACATCTCTGCTGTGTGGTAGCTGTATGGCTATAGCCCGTTATTTTACAGCGTTTTTTCGCACTAGTTCAGTGCTGATGCAGCGCCTCTAAAAAAAAAAAAGAAAATTCCCTTACATATACAAGGAAGACGACCACCAAGTGCACCTACACAGGCGGTTGCCTGACTGAGCACACAGGTAGGTATAGCACAGCACCATTGTCTTTTAAGACAAAGACACCTTACCAGCACTTAGCAACTCCTCACTGCGGGTCAGCTGACGCTCAGGAGGGCAGGCTTACACGTCAGCTCACGCAGAGGCCTATCGGCAGCTTTGCTATAAAGCTCAGCCAATTCCTACCGCCTGACGGCAATATCCCATACTTGATGGTTATTTTCTCTTTCAGGGAACCGGGGTTGCATCCGCAACCTATTGTATTCTTTAATGCAACAAGAATAACAAATCAATTAAATGTTTTGTTAACAAGTGTGTTTTTGTTTTTAGGTTTGAGCCTAGCTTTATTATGTTCTAAACATTGGAATTGAGAGATCTGGAAATTGTCAGAAACAAAATGTTATATCTGGTTTTAGTCAGAGGGCCTCATTTACGAAAGGGTGCTAAACTTTATGGTGCACCGTAATTGCCATTAGTGTGCACATTAATGATTTCCGTATTTACTATTGCAATTTTATTTATTATCGCGTTACGCGGCATATTATGGTGCGCACTAAATTTAGTGCTTCACACTATGGTAATCAGAATGAATATGTGATTTTTATGGTAATGAATTATCATGTATTTAAATGAGCATCCAGCTCAGAATAATGAGATGAGCTGTATTCACATGGTATTTAGTAAGGAATGTTAATTTTAGTGTGTGATAATTTATTAGTGCATATGGAAACCAGGCTTTAACCACTGATAGGAGCGCTATTTAAACCTCTTTTTCTTTTTCACTGCAACCTATTTAATAACCTGCAATTTACCCACACAAAAGTAACAGCTATAGGGCCTCATGAAAGAGCACTAAATTTGGAGTTAGCGTGCATGTAAAGTAGTGAGCCTAACGTGCATGATAAATCTAAATTTACTGTCCCATTTACAAACAGAGAACGCATTAATTTACATGCACAGTATTTGGCTAATTTATATACCATAGTGTGCACACTACATGTATTGTGAGTGATAATAATAATAATGAGACTTACCCATAACCACCATGATATCAAAAGCCCCAGCAGTCCAGGCATATCTTTTGGTCAGTACTCAGTAGTTTATTGTGAAGGTGGAAGTGGCTTACATTGACCAAAAATGAGCAACCAACAGACACAACACTCAACAGGGGACGGGCAGAGGCAACGTAAAGTGAAACTGCACTGTTTACCTTTTAATTTTAACATGTTTTCCTTCTGTGATATTAAAAAAGAAAAAAAAGCCTTTTTCCTTTCTCCTTTAATGCTTATACAATAAAAGTCATGTTGTGCAATGGAAAGTAAAATAAATAGTTTAAACAAGCCTTCGCTTCACTATCCTAATCAAAATTATGCGTTCTGTGCTGTTACACGTGTTTGTGAGGAAATGGATCCTGTGTGCTACATCTGTGAGCTGTGATTGGCTTAATGGGAATGTCACTCATACAATGCAGACTGCACATGTTGAATATGCGTGTTATATTAAAGAGGCGGGTTGTTTTAAAGAAGAATTCCAAAATGATACAGTACATTAATGCAATTTTAGAAACTAATAGGCGGGCCTGCTAAAGCTCATAGGGAATTATATGAAATTCCCCACAAAGGACAGGTTTACAGGATGTGTGCTATTGATTGTACTCACATAGCACTGTCACCCCGATGCATGGAGCCTGCTCTGCAGAGTGACAATGCCGACAAGGAAGAGAATTGAGGCTACGTCTCATCAATCAATATTTCTCGAGTAAGCAGAACAAAAAGAAAAAATATGCCATTTCACTTTTATTGTATATGCATTAAAGGAGAAAGGAAAAATGCTTTTTATTTTTTATTTTTACATCAGACAAGGAATACATGTTAAAATTAAAAGGTAAACAGTGCAGTTTCACTTTACTTTGCCTCTGCCTGTTCCCTGCTGAGTGCTGTGTCTGTTGATCACTCATTTTCAGTCAATGCAAGCCACCTCCACCTTCACAATAAGCTACTGACCAAAAGATACGCCTGGACTGCTGGGGCTTTTGATATCACAGTGGTCACAGGTAAATCTCTGACATTATCGTGCACATTAAATTATTGCTCACAATACATGTAGTGTGCATGGTATGGTATGTAAATTACCCAAATACTGCACACGTAAATTAATGCGTTTTCTTAGTAAATGGCCAGTAAATTTAGATTTATCACACACGTTAGGCTAATTATACCTGCGCGCTAACTCCAAATTTAGTGCCCTTTCATAAATGAGGCCCAAACTCTTTACTGAAAACTTTATTTAACCAAAGGTAAGGATGCCGGAGGATACAAGGTTACAATCCTGACCAGAGACCAATATATTTCACTTGATTCTGCCCTCTCTGCTCTCTCTTTCACAGTAACAAATTTACTTTCATCATTTTTCTAAGAATGTCTTTTATATTGATGTCTTTAGATTTGTAGATTACACATTGTGTTACACATTATCTTGAGCTACAGATGACATCAATACTTTCAACTTCCTCATCTTTTCATGTTTAATACATGCAGAAATGCTGGCTATAAAAGAAGACAGATAAAGTTTTCAAATCTTGCAATTATGAATACATATGTGTGACGGGGTCAGGTATTTTCCTGCCGTTAGTAGGGGTTCCTTAAATTAACTTGTTATCTTGGCAGGATGAGTGGCGAAAGGATCTTGGTCCCACCCCCAACACTATTTGTCCTTTCACTATAGACCCATGGGTATGTGCCTGTTCTGTGCATACTTCTAATCATGTCAATACAACTTCACCTTATTTGGGCAAGGCAGGGCTCAGAATTAGTTACACGGTGGCTACCTGAGTTAACAGTGATAGTAAATAGCAAATATGAATTAGGAACAGATGAGACACACCTACTGTGAAATACAAATAATTACAGACTTACACCACTTCTATTCATGAACACTTATACAAAAGTATACATTTCAAATTACTATTATGGTTTATTTTTATATTTGGATAACAGAAAAGAAAAATAAGTATTTCACTATTAATTAAATTGAACTCAGATTTCAATTCAATTAACCTTCTACATTGTTAAACCAGTATTTCTACATATTAACATAAAAAAACAAACAAAAGTTCTGTATAGTTACGAATCTGACGTCTTCAATATCAACGTTTCCCACTCAGGATTTAACAAACGTCTGCGAGGATGTCACTGGGCTGGCAGGGTGTCTAGGAGGATGTCACTGGGCTGGCTGGGTGTCTAGGAGGATGTCACTGGGCTGGCTGGGTGTCTAGGAGGATGTCACTGGGCTGGCTGGGTAATGACAAGTCTGGTGATGCACTGCAGCTCCTTTAACAATCACCCTAACAGAACTAGCTTCTTCTCCTGGCAACGGCAACTACTGGACTGCTGTAATCCCCCTCTGACTGGCACAACTCTTGACAGGCGCATCACCTTTCTCTCCCTCGGGCGAAGTCTTGCATTCTCTAATTGCACACATCACCATGTCCCCAGCACGTATCAGGCTAGACACATTATTAACCTCATCCAGAATTTAACTTTCATTTTCTTCTTTTAAAGCACAGTTCAGGTTCTGGGTCCAATAAATCTTTACTAACTTTCCAGTTGGCACTTCACTTAATATAGCGCTTGCCTTTTTTAATTCGATGTACTACGCAAACAAATGAGGTGGATTCATCTGCTTTAAAGCCCAAGACCAGCTGTCTACCTGAAAGCCAGAGACGGGCCCCTCTGCCTCCCAAGCCATCTACAGTGTTGGTTTGAACGCCCTCCTTGCAGGCCTGGAGAACCGAAGTTGGTGCTTCACCTGTGAATAGTTCGGTCACCCTACGGTATGCTGCCCCTTTCAGAGTGAAGAAGAGTTGCCACCTGCCCGAAAGAGGAAGAAGGGGAGGAGCGGACATTCCTGGAGGCGAGCAAAGGAAGGGCTGCCTGCCTGCATGCAGGAGAAGGAGGTGCTGCCTGTCCGAGTGCCAGAGAGGGAGGTGCTGCCTGCCCAAGTACCAGAGAGGGAGGAGCCACTGCCGTCTCCAGTGTGGGGAAGGAGAGCAGGGGAGCCGACTCCAGCGCCTAAGCCGTGGAGCCGTGGTCTGCACTGTTGCTGTCGGAGAGCTCTGCGCCATGGTCTGCGCTGTCGCTGGCGGACTACCCAGTGCTGTAACCTGCGCTGCAGCTGCTGGTGTGCCCTGTGCCGTGGCTCACATTGCTGCTGGCAGTGTACTCTGCACCGTGCCTACCCCCGGTGTACCTAGCATCGCCGTCGCCCCTGTTGGAGTGCCTTGCACTGCCGTCCCTGCTGGAGTGCCCTGACGGAGTGCCCTGCACTGCTTCCAGTGTTGGGGCCACCCTCTGTAGAGGCCCCTGTGCCTTGATTATTTGTTCTAGTGTTTTGTTTGTTGGTTTAATAAACCGCTTTAACTGCAGCTTCTTGTCTCTGAGTCTCTTTTCTGACGATACCATCTTCGGCCACAGCGCTATCCGGCCACTGCACTATCCTGCCGCACTGCGCAATACGCATTAGTTCTTTTAACTACACTTTTCTTCCTGAAGCAACCTTCACTGACACTTGACCAACTGTACTGCCAAGGCTTGCGCTTTCTCTTCAGCTTTCCCAGTCCTGGTGAGAGAAATTCTGTCTTCTCTTCACCCTTTAAGGACCGGGATCATGTTAACACGATCATATTGAAGGGGCTTATAGAAACGCGATCGTGTAAACATGATAAAACTTAGTTTTGAGGACTAACAGGGCCACCATACTTTGCAGTACAGGCTTGAAACACATATTATTGTATAGTGAAGGGCTTGAATTTCACTTCCTGATATATATATATATATATATATATATATATATATATATATATATATATATATATATATATATATATTTTTAATTTTTTTTTTTTGTGTGATGTCACTGAAAGGGGCATTTAGTATCTAAAGTGTGGAGAAAGTTTTGGCAGCATGGAAAGACAAGACATCACAGCCTGCTTCAGAGAAACTTGTTTAGAAAAATGCAGATATAACAGCCGAACACACTTGTGGCATTCTTTCTACAATGGAAATCAAGTATTGTTCGGAAAGTTCTTCCCAACACTGTTGCAGAAGTGCCCACAAATGTGTTGCACTTGTAGGTTGCTTTGCTTTCACCCTTCTGTCCAGTTCATCCCAAAACAGCTCGATGGGGTTTAAGTCTGGAGACTGTGCTGGCCATTCCATGATTTGAAGCCTACCGTCTTGTTCTTTTCTTCTAAGGTAGTTCTGACATAGCCTGGAGGTATGTTTTGGGTCATTATCTTGCTGTAGGATGAACCCCTGACCAACTAGGCGTATACCAGAGGGTATTGCATGGCGCTGCAAAATGCTGTGGTAGCAGTTTTGGTTCAGGGTGCCACTCACTCTGTGCAAGTCGCCGACTCTGGATCCAGCAAAAGAGCCCCAGACCATCACGCTTCCTCCTCCATGTTTGACAGTTGGTGTCACACACCGAGGAACCATCCTTTCGCCTACTCAACGGCGTACAAAAACCCTGCGTGATGAACCGAAGATTTCAAATTTTGATTCATCGGTCCATAAGACCTTCTTCCAGTCTTCAGTAGTCCACTGGTGGTGCTTCATGGCCCAGGTAAGCCTCTTTTTCTTATTTTGCCATCTTAGCAATGCTTTCTTACTGCCACTCGACCTGTCAAACCTGCAGCTCAAAGTCTTCTCTTCACAGTTGAAACTGAGACTTGCTTACTTCGACCAGTGTTAAGCTGTGCTTGAAGCTGTTGTCCTGTGAGCCGCCTATCACGCAAGCTGTTGACTGTCAGAAACTTGTCTTCTGATTCTGTTGTGACTTTGGGTCTGCCAGACCTCTTCCTGTCAGAGTTTCCTCCAGTTTCCAAGTGCCTTTTGATGGTGTAGGAAACTGTAATCACTGACACCTTGGCTTTCTTTGCAATTTCTCTAAAGGAAAGACCTACACTTTTAAGGGTTATAATGGTCGGTCTGTCTTCCTTTGTTAATTGCCTTTTTCTCGCCATTATGAGAGCAATATACTAATTCCTGCAGTACAATACTGTCCAAATAATGCTTAAGAGGGTGTAGTAACACAGTCTGTTCCAACACTGCTTTTATACAGACAGAGGGTTTGTAAGTAATCAACAAAAGTTGGGATACCTGTAGGAATTGTTAGCATCAACTTTCAAGGCTTAATTTACTTCCATTGCTGCAGAACAGCTGTAAGTTGTTAACCCATTACTTGTTCCTTGAAAAAGGCCTTTTTGTATAACTCTGAAATGTACATTATTTTTCAGTTTTTGGTAACCTAAACTTTTTTTTTAAGCTCTGGCAGTTTACCGCTTACCTTTGTACCATTTCAGGTTATTCACTGGACTTGAACTGCTTAAATTTCAATAAAAACTGGAAAAATTGGGGTGTTCTAAAACTTTTGACCGGTAGTGTGTATATATATATACAGTATATATATATATATATATATATATATATATATATATATATATATATATATATATATATATATATATATATATATTGTTTTTACAACATTTATAAATATCAAGAAACGAGTGGATATAAGCAGATACTATTTCATTAAATTTATCTGCTATGTTTTATTCCTTATTACTGATAATAATGGAATGAATAACTATTATTTTATTTATAAATATTTATTTTGAGAAAATAATCGAGAGTAGTGTCCATTGTTGCTTATAAAGACCCTGAGAATAAACGTGTATTATGTCATTGCAGTCACTCTGGTGAAACAATATCTTGTAATTTTCCCAAACATCAATAGTTTTCAACAAAACTTTCAGGAAGTATTGTAAGGTCCTTCGGGTCATATAATAACACATTTTTATACATCTCTAAGAAGAATACATAATAATCAAAAACATTAAAAAAAAACAACAAAATAGTGTGTTGAAAAAATTGCGAAACGTTGGTATGGTTTATGAAGTACTTTCTAATGTTCCCCAGAGTGTTCTGAAAAAAGACACTATTTCCATGATGCCGCTGTAAATATTACATTTTTAGTGTATTTTTATAGAAAGAGAGTCAAATATAGCCAAAAAACGCTTGGTCCTTTATTTCAGATGGGGCCCACACCATTGCCTTGTGTTTCTCCAGCTAACGTTTGCTCGATGACTTTTTCGCAGTAACTTCTTCTTAAAAGCGAAGCATACAAAAACAACAAAATTAACTCCAATTTAACGTACAAAACATTTTAAACAAGTTTCGGAAACAGCAGCAGGTTTTCCTTTATTTAAAAGAAACCGAACTTTTATTAAGTAGCACACATTTTAATAACATTCACTGAATCCTCCACCTTGTCTCTCTGCTCTCTCAGAACAGTCCCCTTTCTTATTCACATGACATTCTGATTGGCTAGAGGTTGCAGCTTTCAGTAAATGAATTGGACAGTGAAACTATCAATCAGCCAGAGATTACATAGTTGGAATAGACTTCCCCTAGTCCTTAAAGCGAACACACTGAATTTACTATTTTTATAACAGGTTGCACAGTATCCCTTACATATAGTTGATTCTAGAGTGTAATATCAATCAACTACTAAACAAAGGCAGCACCGATTTATGTTAAGAACCTTAATGATAGATTTTCTCAAATCTCTTTAATCAATCAATCAATCAATCTTTATTTTATATAGCACCTTTCATAGTGGACCACCATCACAAAGCGCTTTACAAAATGCAGTAGCAACAAGAAAATCCATAATACTTTAAATACAGAGAAATGCATAATACATGATATACAGTAAAAAAAAAAATGCATAAAACAATACAGTGAAAAATGCAGAGTACATTAAGTACAGTGGAAAGTGCATCATACATGATAGTAGCATAACTAGCAACTAATAGCAGATATCAGGCTTAAAGAGCCTGTGTCGTACTGTGGGGGAAGGCAGCAGCAGACAGTTTCCGAGATTCAGGGCAGCTATATTTAGATTCTTAAACTGAGTTTTAGATCCTACCAGAAGGAGTTCAGATTTGCTAGTGTTCAGCTGAAGAAAATTGGCAGACATCCAGGCCTCGATGTCTTGAATGCAGGCCGGGAGCCAGACCATGGCAGAGGGGCTTCCAGGGTCGACTTTTAAGTAGAGCTGGATGAGGTGGGAAGCATGTAGATATTGAAGAGAAGGGGCCCAAGAACATATCCTTGGGGGACACCACAAGTGACTGGGTTTGCAACACCACTGCTTCCATCATAGAAAACAGACTGCATGCGTCCAGATAGGTAAGAGAACATCCAGGAGAGACAGGTTCCAGAGATCCCAGCATACTTCTGAAGGCGGTCAAGAAGAATGCCATGATCTATGGTGTCAAATGCAGTTATAACTAAATATAACACACACGTTAAGATGTTGAGTTGATCAGTTAAAGTGTTGTAACACTAAATAAACAAATAATACTAATAAAAAAAGACATTGACAGACTTACTGTTGGAATTTTAGTCTAATTTGATTTGATAACTAAGTTTCTTTTTTAAGGCGTCTTTTTCAAAGTTCTGTGTGTCAAACTTATCGCAGCCAGACAGAAACACAGACACGTTTTTGTGGACATTCTTACACCACTAATTCTACACCACAATCACCATCCCTGAGTTGCTATGTGTTACAGTAAATGTTGCAGTATGTATCTATATGGTGGTAAGATTTTAGGTTTTTCTACTGACATATTTATTGGACTTTTTGACTCTTTTATCTTAATTTTATTATTTCTAATTGCTGTCTCACAGACCTATTGCTACTGTGCAGAGAAATCCCATGCAGGCCTTTCTAGAGCTGTTTGTACACTGGGATCACTAGTCTGTCCACAGATGGAAACCTCCTGGTGCCTCACCACAACAGCTGGCTAAACGCTGCTCACATTTTTGCTTATTGTACCACTCACATGAATAGACCATCTTCAAGCACCGTCATTCTGCCTATAGAAAGGCGATGTACCGGTATAATGTTGTGATAGAGAGAGAAAGGATCGATGCTGTAAATCTCCCTCCCGATTAGAAAGGGCGCTGTGTAAGGGGGAAGGTATGCTGCCTCCTAGATCTACCACCTCGGTGGTAGGTGGAAACCGGAAGGTGACCATATTAGGAGGGGCTCGTAGCTGCAAGTACTCAGGACGATTCCATTGCAGTCAGCTGCGGGGCAGCCCTCTATTGGAGAAACCTTGGCGACGCGTTGACTGCAGGGAGGAGTTTGCTGGGTACAAAGGGGAAGCAGCTACGTCAAAACCTCCCCTTGCGCTGAGAAAGTAAAAACGACCAGCCGGAGCTAGTGTTTTGTATATCTGTGTGTTACGTGTCTGTTTGTGTTTTCATAGAGGAGCAGGAGGACGGGAGTCTGTAGCCAGAGAGCCAGCGTTCACCCCAGAGCACGCCCCTCACCACACAGCACAACACCGCATAGCGCACGCACCACGATCCCCGGAGAAAAAGAGCAGTTTTCGTGCACGGAGGATTGTGGCTAACGGTGTGTCTTTTTGTTTACTTTTGGACTTTGAACCTTTTTGTTATTTGGCCCCAATACCATCGATTGGTAGCGGCGTTTATTATTATTTCTTGTTTGGATTACTTTTTGGAACTTTTATTGGGAAACGGCAGCCTGGACAGTATACTCTTTTGCACTGCACCAGTCTTCATTACCACAGTTGGTGATCAGAAGAGGGATCAGGGATGGACGTCGTCGCATTGGGAGCAATACTGGAAGCGCAGGAGAGAAGACATCAAGAGGGAATGGCAACCATGATGGAGCGGATGCTTTCCATGTTCCTGGAGGCCAATCGAGGAGGGGGACCGGCAACTGAACCAACACCACCTGTTCCCAGGATAAAGGAGGTGAAGATGTCACTGGAGGATGATCCCGAGGCCTACTTAGTAGCTTTTGAAAGGCAGGCTATGGCAGCACAGTGGCCTCGGGATTGGTGGGCTACCCAGTTGGGCCCCAATTTGATCGGGGAGGCCCAGGCAGCCTACCAAGCCTTAACAAATGAAGACACCCTTGATTATGATCATGTGAGGCAGGCCATTCTTCAGCGACTGGATATCACTGAAGAGACCCACCGTCGACGGTTCCGGGAATACCAGCGACCCTCAGGACTGCGACCCCGCATGGTGGCGCAACAACTGGTGGACCACGTGACCCGGTGGCTCTGCCCCGGCACCAATAGTGCGGCGAAAATAACTGAGCTCATCGCCATTGAGCAGTTTGTGAAGGTGCTGGGGCCGGACACCCGGACCTGGGTCAGTCGTCCCACCACACTGGATGCAGCAGTTCGATTGGCCGAAGGGTTCGAGGATGCCCTCCCTTCCGCTCCAGTGGTCACCCTTCCTGCTCCTGCCTCCAGTAGACCGCAAGCGGCCACACCACCACCACCACCCTGTGTCACCCTCACTACCCACGGACCAGCACTGCAATGTCACTCCATGGGCGGCCTCCCTCCAACACAGTGGAGAGTGAGGGCGACCCCCAGTGGGGTAAGAGCAGAGTACCCCTCCCCGCTGCCAAACCGGCAACGGGACACGCAGGCTCCGTGGGCACCCTTTCGCCCCACATGTTACCGGTGCCAGGAGGTCGGTCACCTGGCGCGGAATTGTCCAGCGGCCATGGAGTCTGGGGTGACCTCCCATTACGTCCTGACAGCACCAGGTAAGTCCAGGGGTAATGATTGGGAGGGGCCTTGTGTTGTTAATGTACGGGTTGGTGAGGTGAGCACCCACGCACTAGTGGACTCAGGATGTGGGCAGACTTTAATTAGACGAGCTCTATTAAAGGGGGTACCTTGGTTGTCACGAGGGGTTGTGGTCATTTCCTGTATTCATGGGGATAACAAGGACTACCCGCTCACCAAATTAGATTTGACAGTTGGATGTCATGCCCGCTGCGTAATCGTGGCCGTGGCAGAGAAGCTGCCATATCCAGTTATTTTAGGTCAGGACTGGCCGCATTTTGACAGCATGATTAATAAAACGGTAAAGCCAGTCTCCGGTAAGACCATGGGAGCAGCGGGGGAAACTATTGGTAATATCTTTCCACTGCACACCGATTTGTTCCACTCTCGATTTCGCCCCAAAAAAACAAAAAAGAGCGAAGGGTTGAAAAATGGGAAGGAACATTAATGAAACAAGGCTGGGGTTTGGTGGGGGAAGCCTCAGGATCAGTCAAATGTAAGGGAAAGGGGGTTGGGACCCAGTGTGACCTGCGGGGGCAGGTTACTGAGGCCCCCAGCGATGAAGCTACTTTAGCTCCGCTCGATATCCCGAAATTCTGGGACCAAGATATGGACCTAGCGTTGGAGCAAAAGAACGATCCTACGCTGGCCCACATCTGGGGGCAGGTTCGGTCTATCGAGGGGAAGGATGTAGAGGATAGCCGGCCGCTTGCATATCCCCACCACATTATTGTCGGGCACTTACTGTATAGAGTATCCCAAGCCACGAGCACAAGTCAGATTGTAACACAACTACTCGTTCCCCAGTCTTTTCGACGTGAGATCATGCGGTTGGGTCACGATGTCCCCAGTTCGGCCCATTTGGGTATCGATAAGACTCGGGAACGAATATTGGCTCGATTTTATTGGATGGGAGTTTTTAGTGAGGTGGCACGATATGTAGCGGAATGCCCGGAATGCCAGCAAGTAGCGCCAGGGCGGGTTCGCCCGGCCCCGCTGGTCCCACTGCCCCTAATCTCAGTTCCCTTTGAGCGCATTGCTATGGACATAGTAGGTCCATTGAGCCAGTCTGACTCTGGATATACGCACATTTTGGTAGTGGTGGACTACGCGACCAGATATCCAGAGGCAGTACCATTGAGATCCACTAGTGCCACAGCCATTGCTAAAGAGTTAGTGAACATTATATCGAGAGTAGGGATTCCAAAAGAAATCCTCACTGATCACGGAACGAACTTTATGTCACAATGTTTGAAAGAATTGTACAAATTAATGCAAATTAAGTCGATCCAAACCTCTGTTTATCACCCACAGACGGACGGTTTGGTGGAATGTTTTAATCAGACCTTGAAACAGATGCTGAAGCCGTTTGTCAACCAAGAGCAAAAACATTGGGCTAAACTCCTCCCTTACCTCATGTTTGCAGTGAGAGAGGTGCCTGAGAGTTCGACCGGGTTTTCTCCCTTTGAGCTGCTGTATGGGAGGCAACCACGAGGTATCCTTGATCTGGTGAAAGAAGGGTGGGAGGAGCAAACAAAAACTTCTAAAAACATAGTCAAATATGTAATTATGTTAAGAGACCACCTAGCATTGGTTGGTCGTTTGGCACAGGAGAACCTAAAACTAGCTCAGCATCGCCAGGAGCAACAGTACAATAAACAAGCACGTATTCTGACTTTTCGGCTAGGTGATAAAGTACTGTTGCTACTTCCCACATCGGAATCTAAGTTGTATGCTAAGTGGCAGGGGCCATATGAGGTGGTTCAGGAAATTGGTAGAGTAAATTATGAAATTAGACAACCCGATCGCCGAAATAAAACCGAAATTTATCATATCAATTTGCTAAAACCCTGGAATGAAAGGGAGGCCTTATTTGTAGCTGGTGACAGTTTGAAAGAGGATTTTGGTCCCACTGTCAATCCACCAGCTACAACTCATATTCCAATGGGGGAACAGTTACTTCTGGATCAGAAACGTGAGCTCTACCAGTTAGTGGCAAGGTTTAGTGATGTTTTCTCTGACTTGCCTGGCAGGACTAATGTTATTTCTCATGCTATTATTACTCCACCAGGGGTCAGGGTCTGGGAGAGACCGTACCGGATCCCAGAGAGTCGCAGGGTTCCTGTTCACAAGGAGGTGGAGGATATGCTCGAGCTTGGAGTCATTGAACCTTCCCGGAGTGAGTGGTGCAGTCCTATCGTGATGGTGGGCAAGAAGGATGGCTCCACTCGGTTCTGCGTGGACTTTCGAAAGGTTAATGCCATCTCCAAGTTCGATGTATATCCAATGCCCCGGGTGGATGAGCTCCTCAACCGACTGGGTAAGGCGAGTTGATTTCGACCTTGGACCTGACAAAGGGATACTGGCAGATTCCACTGACTCAGAGCTCGAAAGAGAAAACTGCTTTCTCTACCCCAGATGGCTTGTTCCATTTCCGGACCATGCCCTTCGGGTTGCATGGAGCTCCCGCCACCTTTCAGAGACTGATGGACTAGGTCTTAGCTCCTCATCATCAGTATGCCGCCGCGTACATTGACGATGTGGTGATTTTTAGCTCCACCTGGAAGGAGCATATTGTTAGAGTTTCAGCCATCCTCCAGTCTCTGAGGGAGGCGGGGCTGACAGCCAAGCTGGGCAAGTGTGCATATGGCAAACAGGAGACCCAATATCTTGGCTACATTATGGATAATGGCCAGGTGAGACCGATCGCTTCCAAAGTCCAGGCGCTGGTGGAGACGGCGATCCCGAGAACCAAGTCATAGGTGAGATCACTACTGGGGTTAGCCGGCTATTACCGCCGATTTATCCCCGAGTATGCCACCATAGTTAACCCCCTGGTAGATCTCACCTGAAAGGCTGCTTCAAAAATAGTTAAATGGACAAGGCAGTGTCAGGAGGCATTTGATTTGATCAAGAAGCGACTCTGTCAAGCTCCCGCTCTGATTTCACCAGATTTCAGCAAAGAGTTCATCCTGCAGACCGATGCCTCCCACATTGGTCTGGGGGCGGTCCTGTCCCAACAAGTTGACGGAGTAGAACACCCTGTTATTTATTTAAGCAAAAAAATGGCTCCTAGGGAGATTAACTACTCCGTCATTGAGAAGGAGTGTTTAGCCATCAAATGGGCTACTCACGCTCTTCGCTATTACTTGTTGGGGCGTTCTTTCTCTCTTATCACTGATCATGCTCCTTTAAGGTGGTTACACATGATGAAGGACAATAACGCTCGGATAACTCGGTGGTATCTAGCGCTGCAACCCTTCCACTATACAGTGAAACATCGTGCGGGTAAGGAGCATCAAAATGCTGATTTTTTTTCAAGGGAGGGGGGACCATTGGGGAATGTAGAGTTGGCCAAGTGTTCCTTCGGCATCACTCTGAGGGGTGAGATATGTGATAGAGAGAGAAAGGATCGATGCTGTAAATCTCCCTCCCGATTAGAAAGGGCGCTGTGTAAGGGGGAAGGTATGCTGCCTCCTAGATCTGCCACCTCGGTGCTAGGTGGAAACCGGAAGGTGACCATATTAGGAGGGGCGCGTAGCTGCAAGTACTCAGGACGATTCCATTGCAGTCAGCTGCGGGGCAGCCCTCTATTGGAGAAACCTTGGCGACGCGTTGACTGCAGGGAGGAGTTTGCTGGGTACAAAGGGGAAGCAGCTACGTCAAAACCTCCCCTTGTGCTGAGAAAGTAAAAACGACCAGCCGGAGCTAGTGTTTTGTATATCTGTGTGTTACTTGTCTGTCTGTGTTTTCATAGAGGAGCAGGAGGACGGGAGGCTGTAGCCAGAGAGCCAGCATTCACCCCAGAGCACGTCCCTCACCACACAGCACAACACCGCACAGCGCACGCACCACGATCCCCAGAGGAAAAGAGCACAGTTTTCGTGCACGAAGGATAGTGGCTAACGGCGTGTCATTTTGTTTACTTTTGGACTTTGAACCTTTTTGTTATTTGGCCCCAATACCATCAATTGGTAGCGGCGCTTATTATTATTTCTTGTTTGGATTACTTTTTGGAACTTTCTGTTGAATTGTAAATAAATATCGTTATTATTGGGAAACGGCAGCCTGGACAGTATACTTTTTTGCACTGCACCAGTCTTCATTACCACAAATGTATATGACATCTTGATGTATATATAGACCAGTGGCGGCTGGTGGCCAAAAAAAAAAAAAAAAATGGGGAGGCAGAAAAAAAGACAGGACTTGGGGGTCCCATTAAAGCCTCTACAAACAGGAGAATCTTGTTATTATATTCTGACTAACACTTTTCATTATTATTATTATTATTATTATTATTATTATTATTATTATTATTATTATTAATAATAATAATAATAATAATAATAATAATAATAATAATAATGTATTTATTTATTTGGCAGACGCCTTTATCCAAGGCGATTGACAGGTGTTACAGGGCAGTACTGCACAGGGTTACAATGCAAGATTAATATTTAAATACAGTATAGTTTACAGTAAGTGCAAATAATAATACTACAATACAATGTGAACTAGGATGCAACAAGTTAGGATTACAACAAGTTATATCTACAATGACATATTAGTAGTGCAATAGTGCATCCAGTAGCTCCTCCAATTAAAACCAGGGATCAGACTACATCATCTGCCATTGCTAGTATTGTATTGTGTGTGGTTAAAGCAGAAAGGAGTTTGTAACAGAGGCTCGTCTCTGATGAAAAAAACTCTCTGGACCCCTCCAATTAAAACCTGTGCTCATATCACATGATCTGCTACTGCTAGTATTGTGGTTAATAGCAGATAGGAGTTTATAATGGAGCCTTGCGTGTATCTCAATCACAACTGAGAAACGTGTTAGTAGTAAAATTGATTTAATTTACGTGTTTTTCTAAGAAACAACTAAATGGGATTTTAAAATCGTAAGTCTTATTTTTTCATTTAAAAAACAGAAGCAACTCAGAACTACTTTATTTTTCATTATAGCTTTAATAAATGTAAGTTACTTATTAACATGTTGTGATCTCGTTTGTACGTTCTACTTAATAAAAAATTAAGGCTTGGCCAATTTAAAAGCCAATTTAGTTCACAGAAAAAAACATTTAAATCAATTTTATTATTAGCACGTTTCTCAGTTGTGATTGAGATACACGAATGGCTAAACAGGTATCAATTGAATTCTTAAAGGAGAGGAGAAATGTCAGGGTAAAGCAGAGAAATTAGAATATATATATATATATATATATATATATATATATATATATATATATATATATATATATATATATATATTCAGTAACAAAACTTTATTAAAATAAGGTTGCAGTTCAAAATCACAAAAGTCAGGAAATGGGACCTTAAGGCACGCAACCTTAACTCGCCCCTATTATTTATTTCTTAGCAGATGCCCTTATCCATACGTGACATCAGTAATGACATCAGCAATTACATGAATGTTTGCATATCTAATCACAGGACAAATGCTTTACCAAGACTGCCCAGAAGAAAATTACACTAGGAAACAATTTGTCTGTGCTGGACTGTAGCTATCATGCTTCGTATGAAAATCACTCTGCCAACATAGACGCAATCATAGACAGAACAAGACACTTTCATTGCGATCACTGTCACTTGGTTCACTCTTTGCACTATTGTCTATAGACGTGATATAGGTGTTGCATAACTACTGCTGTTACTTCCAATGCAAAACTATGCAAATACTGAACTGCAATATGGCATTGCCACATTTATCCAAGACCATTGGTTTCCAAAATGCATTTCAATATGTATCTCACTCAGCAATATATTTTTTTTAAAGCACAGTGCCATGGAGAATGAGGACCAAACTCTGCTGTTTTGTCCCGTTATTGTCACACCCAGGTAATGTTCTTCTGGGCAGTCTTGGTGGAGCATTTGTCATGTGATTGGTCATTACTGATGTCATGTATGACATCATATCTGACGTGACGCATAGGCATAATAGAGACGAGTTAAGGTTGCAAGCCTTAACACTAGAAGGACCGGAGATATACTCATACCTAGAAACCCTGCAGCTGTCTTTCTGACAGCTGTATTCAAAACACTGTAAATCGTATAAAGAAAGGCGAAACAGTCAGATGTAATTAGTTGTTTTTTTTTTATTTATTGAGTACGTCACAAACATCTGAACAACCAAAGCATAATATACAGTGCCTTGCATTAGTATTCACCCCCCTTGGACTTTTCTACATTTTGTAGTGTTACAACCTGGAATTTTTGTCACTGATCTTCACAAAATAGTCCATAATGTCGAAGTGGGGAAAAAAATCTACATATTTTTCAAAATTATTTACAAATTCAAAACTGAAGTCTTGATTGCATAAGTATTTACCCCCTTTGCTGTGACACCCCTAAATAAGCTCTGGTGCAACCAATTGCATTCAGAAGTCACAATTAGTTGAATGGAGTCCACCTGTGTGCAATTAAAGTGTCACTTGATCTCAGATTAAATACACCTGTTTCTGGAAGGCCCCAGAGTTTGTTAGAGAGCATATCTAAACAAACAGCATCATGAAGACCAAGGAGCTATCAAAACAAGTCCGGGATAAAGTTCTGGAGAAGCACCAATCAGGGTTGGGTTCTAAAAAAATATCCCAAACTTTGAACATCCCCTGGAGCACCGTTAAATCCATTATTAAAAAATGGAAATAATATGGCACAACCGCGACTCTGTCTAGAGAAGGCCATCCTCCAAAACTCAGTGACCGGGTAAGGAGGGCATTAGTCAGAGAAACAACCAAGAGGCCAATGGTAACTCAGAAGGAGTTGGAGAGATCCACAGCTGAGATGGGAGAAACCGTCCATGGGACAACTATAACCCGGACGCTCCACAAAGCTGGGCTTTATGGAAGAGTGGCGAGAAGAAAGCCATTGCTGAAAAAAACCTATATCAAATCCCGTTTGGATTTTGCCAAAAGGCACGTGGAAGACACAGCAAACATGTGGGAAGAGGTTCTCTGGTCTGATGAGACCAAAATTGAACTTTTTGACCTTGGCGCAAAACACTATGTGTGGCACAAAGCTAACACTGCTCATCACCCTGAGAACACCATCCCCACGGTGAAGCATGACTGTTGGTGAAAATTGCTGTTCACCAACAGTCCCCATCCAAGTTGACAGAGCTTGAGCGATTTTGCCAAGAAGAATAGGCAAAAATTGCAGGATCCAGATCTGCAAAACTGGTAGAGACTTACCCAAAAAGACTCCCAGCTGTAATTGCTGCCAAAGGTGCTTCTACCAAGTATTGACTCGGGGGGGGGGGGGGGGGATATATATATATTCACTTTTACATTTTCAGGAGGCACTGCCTCCCTTGCCTCCTTTGAGGAGCCTCCACTGATGTAGACATACGTGTAAATATGTCTAAATAAGAATTACATTTTAAGGAGGCACTGCCTCCCTTGCCTCCTTTGTGGAGCCTCCACTGATGTAGACATACGTTTAAATACGTTTAAATAAGAATTACATTTTCAGGAGGCACTGCCTCCCTTGCCTCCTTTGAGGAGCCTCCACTGATGTACACGTACGTGTAAATACGTTTCAATAAGAATTACATTTTCAGGAGGCACTGCCTCCCTTGCCTCCTTTGAGGAGCCTCCACTGATGTGGACATACGTTTAAATACGTTTAAATAAGAATTACCTTTTCAGGAGGCACTGCCTCCCTTGCCTGCATTGAGGAGCCTCCACTGATATAGACATACGTTTAAATAAGAATTATATTTTCAGGAAGCACTGCCTCCCTTGCCTCCTTTGAGGAGCCTCCACTGATGTAGACATACGTGTAAATACGTTTAAATAAGAATTACATTTTCAGGAGGCACTGCCTCCCTTGCCTCCTTTGAGGAGCCTCCACTGATGACGTGTAAATACGTTTAAATAAGAATGACACTTTCAGGATTCACTGCCTCCCTTGCCTCCTTTGAGGAGCCTCCACTGATGATGTGTAAATACGTTTAAATAAGAATTACACTTTCAGGAGTCACTGCCTCCCTTGCCTCCTTTGAGGAGCCTCTGCTAATGACGTGTAAATACATTTAAATAAGAATTACATTTTCAGGAGACACTGCCTCCCTTGCCTCCTTTGAGGAGCCTCCACTGATGACCAGTAAATACGTTTAAATAAGAATGACACTTTCAGGATTCACTGCCTCCCTTGCCTCCTTTGAGGAGCCTCCACTGATGATGTGTAAATACGTTTAAATAAGAATTACACCTTCAGGAAGCACTGCCTCCCTTGCCTCCTTTGAGGAGCCTCCACTGATGATGTGTAAATACATTTAAATAAGAATTACACTTTCAGGAGTCACTGCCTCCCTTGCCTCCTTTGAGGAGCCTCCACTGTTGACATGTAAATACGTTTAAATAAGAATTATACTTTCAGGAGGCACT
Organism: Acipenser ruthenus; assembly: GCF_902713425.1. Lineage (NCBI taxonomy): Eukaryota > Metazoa > Chordata > Actinopteri > Acipenseriformes > Acipenseridae > Acipenser > Acipenser ruthenus. The sequence continues at coordinate 38,884,931 of NC_081193.1, read as the reverse complement.
GCCTCCCTTGCCTCCTTTGAGGAGCATCCACTGATGACGTGTAAATACGTTTAAATAAGAATGACACTTTCAGGAGACACTGCCTCCCTTGCCTCCTTTGAGGAGCCTCCACTGATGTAGACATACGTGTAAATACGTTTAAATAAGAATTACATTTTCAGGAGGCACTGCCTCCCTTGCCTCCTTTGAGGAGCCTCCACTGATGACGTGTAAATACGTTTAAATAAGAATTACATTTTCAGGAAGCACTGCCTCCCTTGCCTCCTTTGAGGAGCCTCCACTGATGATGTGTAAATACGTTTAAATAAGAATTACACTTTCAGGAGTCACTGCCTCCCTTGCCTCCTTTGAGGAGCCTCCACTGTTGACGTGTAAATACGTTTAAATAAGAATTATACTTTCAGGAGGCACTGCCTCCCTTGCCTCCTTTGAGGAGCCTCCACTGATGTAGACATACGTGTAAATACGTTTAAATAAGAATTACATTTTCAGGAGGCACTGCCTCCCTTGCCTCCTTTGAGGAGCCTCCACTGATGACGTGTAAATACGTTTAAATAAGAATGACACTTTCAGGATTCACTGCCTCCCTTGCCTCCTTTGAGGAGCCTCCACTGATGATGTGTAAATACGTTTAAATAAGAATTACACTTTCAGGAGTCACTGCCTCCCTTGCCTCCTTTGAGGAGCCTCTGCTAATGACGTGTAAATACATTTAAATAAGAATTACATTTTCAGGAGACACTGCCTCCCTTGCCTCCTTTGAGGAGCCTCCACTGATGGCCAGTAAATACGTTTAAATAAGAATGACACTTTCAGGATTCACTGCCTCCCTTGCCTCCTTTGAGGAGCCTCCACTGATGATGTGTAAATACGTTTAAATAAGAATTACACCTTCAGGAAGCACTGCCTCCCTTGCCTCCTTTGAGGAGCCTCCACTGATGATGTGTAAATACATTTAAATAAGAATTACACTTTCAGGAGTCACTGCCTCCCTTGCCTCCTTTGAGGAGCCTCCACTGTTGACATGTAAATACGTTTAAATAAGAATTATACTTTCAGGAGGCACTGCCTCCCTTGCCTCCTTTGAGGAGCATCCACTGATGACGTGTAAATATGTTTAAATAAGAATTACACTTTCAGGAGACACTGCCTCCCTTGCCTCCTTTGAGGAGCCTCCACTGATGTAGACATACGTGTAAATACGTTTAAATAAGAATTACATTTTCAGGAGGCACTGCCTCCCTTGCCTCCTTTGAGGAGCCTCCACTGATGACGTGTAAATACGTTTAAATAAGAATTACATTTTCAGGAAGCACTGCCTCCCTTGCCTCCTTTGAGGAGCCTCCACTGATGATGTGTAAATACGTTTAAATAAGAATTACACTTTCAGGAGTCACTGCCTCCCTTGCCTCCTTTGAGGAGCCTCCACTGTTGACGTGTAAATACGTTTAAATAAGAATTATACTTTCAGGAGGCACTGCCTCCCTTGCCTCCTTTGAGGAGCATCCACTGATGACGTGTAAATATGTTTAAATAAGAATTACACTTTCAGGAGACACTGCCTCCCTTGCCTCCTTTGAGGAGCCTCCACTGATGTAGACATACGTGTAAATACGTTTAAATAAGAATTACATTTTCAGGAGGCACTGCCTCCTTTGAGGAGCCTCCACTGATGACGTGTAAATACGTTTAAATAAGAATTACATTTTCAGGAGGCACTGCCTCCCTTGCCTCCTTTGAGGAGCCTCCACTGATGATGTGTAAATACGTTTATATAAGAATTACATTTTCTGGAGGCACTGCCTCCCTTGCCTCCTTTGAGGAGCCTCCATTGATGATGTGTAAATACGATTAAATAAGAATTACATTTTCAGGAGCACTGCCTCCCTTGCCTTCTTTGAGGAGCCTCCACTGATGATGTGTAAATATGTTTAAATAAGTATTACATTTTCAGGAGGGACAACCTCACTTGCTTCCTTTGAGGAGCCTCCACTGATGACATGTAAACATGTTTAAATAAGAATTACATTTTCAGGAGGCACTGTCTCCCTTGCCTCCTTTGAGGAGTTTCCACTGATGTAGACATATGTGTAAATAAGTTTAACTAAGAATTACATTTTCAGGATGCACTGCCTCCCTTGCCTCCTTTCTTGAATATTGGAGCACTTTCTACAGCAAGGACTATCTATACAGGTGGGACGGACTGCACTTAAACAGAAAGGAAACCAATCTACTCGGAGAAAGGATCCTTGAGGAGGTCCAGAAGCATTTAAACTAGAAAGGAAGAGGGGAGAAAACAAAAACAGAAAGGAGACCACATCTAAACAAGGGCAACAACTCAGGTAAGACCACTGTTAAATGTATTTATCTTAATGCTAGAAGTCTCAGAAACAAAATGTTAGAACTTGAAGCTACTGCACTAACAAGTAACTACGATGTGATAGGTGTTACAGAAACTTGGTTGTCTGAGAGTGATGGAGACGAATATAATATTAGTGGGTACACACTATATAGGAAAGACAAGGAGGACAGAAGAGGCGGAGGGGTAGCGCTATACATAATAAATAGTCTTCAAGCTCAGGTGTTAAATCAGGCCAAAGAAAACAATGCAGAATCAATATGGGTCAGAATAATGGACACAAATTCAAAGGGCATAATAATAGGAGCATGCTGGGTCACTATCACCCTTCATGTAAATGTGCTTTATTTTGCTCTTATCAGCCCCCTATTTTACTGCATATAATCCTGTACTTCAGAATACTGTAATCTGCCAAGTGTTTAAGCTGTAGTACTTTGTATTTAATCACATCCTGATGTAACTATCACTATTACCTGCTGTATTATTGAATTGTGGTTTGTCAAACTTGTACTTTGCTTGAACAAAAGTTATTGTATTTCTTGCTCTTATTGCATTAATTGTATTGTAACGCTTGAAATGTTTTTGCTTACGATTGTAAGTCGCCCTGGATAAGGGTGTCTGCTAAGAAATAAATAATAATAATAATAATAATAAATGCTATAGACTGCCAAATTCAGATGCTGAGCAAAATAATCTGTTGTACAATGACATTAGAAATGCGTGTAGAAAAGGAGAAGCCATACTAATGGGGGATTTCAACTTCCCCTGTATAAAATGGGAAAACCCTATGTGGGGCACGACGGACGAAATTGAAATGGTGGAAATGACAAATGACTGCTTCCTAACGCAATTTGTCAAGGCACCGACTAGAGGGGAGGCATGCCTTGATTTAGTCTTTTCAAATAATGAAGAGAGAATAACAAAAACAGAGGTCAGAGAGCCATTGGCAAACTCAGACCACAACATGGTCTCATTTGAAATATTTTTTAAAACCCCCAAATTAATGACTAAAGCTAAGGTTTACAATTTTAGAAAAGCAAACTATGAAGGTATGAAACAGAGACTAACAGAAGTAGATTGGAGTAAAATAGAGAAAACATCCACAGAAAAAGAATGGCTGTTTTTTAAAAATGTAGTACTAGAGGCGCAAAACAATTACATCCCAAAAGTAGACAAATCTAAATCTAAAACAAAATGGCCAAAATGGTTTAATAGATCAATTAAAAAAAAATATTCAGCGAAAAAAGGCACTTTACAGAGCGTTTAAAAGGGACCAAAAACAAAGCACACAGAAAGAGTACTTGGAACTGCAAACACAAGTCCAAAGGGAAGTTAGAAAGGCCAAGAGAGAGATAGAAATCAATATTGCTAAGGGGGCTAAAACCAATTCCAAAATATTTTTCCAATATTATAACAGCAAGAGAACATTCAAAGAGGAGGTTAAATGTCTAAGAGACACAAATGGCAAAATCATAGATGAAGAAAAAAAATAGCAAATATATTAAATGATTACTTTTCACAGGTTTTTACAAAGGAGGACACGGACGACATGCCCCACATGTCGACCTGTTCCTATCCAATTTTAAATAACTTTAGCATAACAGAGGCAGAAGTGTTAAAGGGACTAGGAGCTCTTAAAATAAACAAATCCCCTGGGCCAGATGAGATTCTCCCAATAGTACTCAAAGAAATGAAAGAAGTTATTTACAAACCCGCTAACCAAGATCTTGCAACAGTCTCTTGACACAGGGGTTGTACCGACAGACTGGAAAATAGCAAACGTAATACCGATCCACAAAAAGGGAGACAAAACCGAACCAGGTAACTACAGACCAATAAGCCTGGCTTCTATTATATGTAAACTTATGGAAAGTATAATAAGATCCAAAATGGAAAATGACCTATATGGTAACAATATCCTGGGAGACAGCCAGCATGGTTTTAGGAAAGGGAGATCATGTCTAACTAACCTACTTGACTTTTTTGAGGATGCAACATTGAAAATGGATAACTGCAAAGCATACGACATGGTCTATTTAGATTTCCAGAAAGCTTTTAACAAAGTCCTGCATAAAAGATTAATTCTCAAACTGAACGCAGTAGGGATTCAAGGAAATGCATGCACATGGATTAGGGTGTGGTTAACAGGTAGAAAACAGAAAGTACTGATTAGAGGAGAAACCTCAAAATGGAGCGAGGTAACCAGTGGTGTACCACAGGGATCAGTATTAGGTCCTCTGCTATTCCTAATCTACATTAATGATTTAGATTCTGGTATAGTAAGCAAACTCGTTAAATTTGCAGATGACACAAAAATAGGAGGTGTGGCAAACACTGTTGAAGCAGCAAAGGTCATTCAAAATGATCTAGACAGCATTCAGAATTGGGCAGACACATGGCAAATGACATTTAATAGAGAAAAGTGTAAAGTATTGCATGTGGGCAATAAAAATGTGCATTATAAATATCATATGGGAGATAGTGAAATTGAAGAAGGGAACTATGAAAAAGACCTAGGAGTTTATGTTGACTCAGAAATGTCTTCATCTAGACAATGTGGGGAAGCTATAAAAAAGGCTAACAAGATGCTTGGATATATTGTGAGAAGTGTTGAATTTAAATCAAGGGAAGTAATGTTAAAACTCTACAATGCATTAGTAAGACCTCACCTAGAATATTGTGTTCAGTTCTGGTCACCTCGTTACAAAAAGGATATTGCTGCTCTAGAAAGAGTGCAAAAAAGAGCAACCAGAATTATCCCGGGTTTAAAAGGCATGTCGTATGAAGACAGGCTAAAAGAATTGAATCTATTCAGTCTTGAACAAAGAAGACTACGCGGCGATCTGATTCAAACATTCAAAATCCTAAAAGGTATAGACAATGTCAACCCAGGGGACTTCTTTGACTTGAAAAAAGAAACAAGGACCACGGGTCATAAATGGAGATTAGATAAAGGGGCATTCAGAACAGAAAATAGGAGGCACTTTTTTACACAGAGAATTGTGAGGGTCTGGAACCAACTCCCCAGTAATGTTGTTGAAGCTGACACCCTGGAATGCTTCAAGAAGCTGCTTGATGAGATTCTGGGATCAATAAGCTACTAACAACCAAATGAGCAAGACGGGCTGAATGGCCTCCTCTCGTTTGTAAACTTTTGTATGTTCTTATGTTCTTATGTAAATGCATTTAAATAAGAATTACATTTTCAGGAGGCACTGCCTCCCTTGCCTCCTTTGAGGAGCCTCCAATGATGTAGACATACGTGTAAATACGTTTAAATAAGAATTACATTTTCAGGAGGCACTGCCTCCCTTGCCTCCTTTGAGGATCCTCCACTGATGTAGACATACGTGTAAATACGTTTAAATAAGAATTACATTTTCAGGAGGCACTCCCTCCCTTGCCTCCTTTGAGGAGCCTCCACTGATGTAGACATACGTGTAAATACGTTTAAATAAGAATGACATTTTCAGTAGGCACTGCCTCCCTTGCCTCCTTTGAGGAGTCTCCACTGATGTAGACATACGTTTAAATACGTTTAAATAATTTGCCAAGACCAGCAAGTAATTAAAATCATTAAAATCCGAGAGTTGATCTGCAAACAAATTGAATCCAATGTTTTCTTCTTCAGCCTAAACTGATTCATTTGTAGTCAAGAAATAATGTGTTGTTTATAAGCAAATTGGCTGTTGACTGAGGTAAATTGCCTGCAAATGCATTTAAAACCTGGGATAACATTCTTGTTTGAAGGTTGTGTTTATAATCCAAACCACTATCATTCTAATAACAGTTATCAGACCATTCAGGTCTTTGGAATATAAAAATACCATAAAAGATCTACAATTACCCATTTATTAAGGCTTTGTTTCATAATAAATCACAGTAAATATATACCATATGTGTTGTATGTAAATGTAACCATGTGAAAATGATAAGACGCCAGTATTATTCCAATATTTTATATAGCTGTCTTTTTATGTGTTTGATCGATGTTGGAGCATAAAACTAAATAGAAGTCTTAATAAATATACTTAAAAGGAATGCAATAGATTGTGGATATGCTGGATACACACAAACATCCCTATTGAATATCTATTGTCTTTTTATTAACACTTGCAATTCAATAAATGGGTAATTGAATTAAAGCACTGGGTCTTTTTCATTGACTAATACCTATTTTGACAATAGAAGCAAGTATTAAAGCACAAGATGTGTCCCACTGTAACATCATTGTTACGGATACTTATTTATATTTGTTACTCAGCACACCTCTAATGTTTACCGATACTCCAGTTATTTTTGTTTGAAATTTTAGTCAATTACAGACTGGAGTAAATGCTTTGAGAACAAGTCCACTTATATGGTAGCCTGGAATTTGTATTCATTATTTTAAATGTGAGGTATGGAAATTCTGTGCTTAATACATGACTAATTTGCTAGTTATCATGGATGTTAAGTTGTGCTTAAATGAGTCTTGATTAAGTATATCACAATGTGGATGTGAATATTGATATTCTTAAGCTCGCTTCTATTGTCCTTTTCATCTCTACTTCGAAATGTTTCATTTATCAGGTGCATGTGTGTTGAGAGATGGTGTTTGGAAATTCCATTTGTTGTACGTTATCTCTGATCTTTGTCCACAGTCTTCATTTGTCAATGGGATTTGCATCTCAGCTGTGTTTGGCTTTCTGGATTGAGAACAAATTGGCCCTATAGACAGACACCTAATGATATAATTTGTGCAGCATAAAAGCTTGAAAGGGCCCATGTCAACCTTCATACAAACAGCTGTTTTGAATATTTTAATAGATGACAATGGAAGTAGAATAAATCTCAACTAACTTCAAGGTTTCCTGGAAGAAAGTCAGTTTAGGCCCATAGGCATTTGGCATTCGGACAGAAACATTTGTCTGTTTCATTTATCCTGCACAGACCAAAAATAACCAAATTCTTTATGTGTCTCTTGATTTGTTTTGAAATCTATTGAAGACTGTAATGAAGTTTGAAAGTTTCAACCCTAAACCTTTGATGGTTTGATGGCTTCTTTTCTTCACCTTGCTGCTTATGGTTGAGTAGTGTCCGACTGCGGTCTACAAGTGATACGATTATACAGTTTTATGTGTAATCCTTTTAAAGCCTTGTGATGATGTTTTAAAACTGATATGCTAATATATCAGTATGTAATTATTTTGTAAATGCCAGCATTATTTAAAAAAAGAAATATAACTGAAATACCTTAAAAAATGACTGAATATACAATTTACGATTTAAATTTGAAAAATATATGTTACTTTTGAAAAAATAACGCTGAACTCATCACAAAAATATTGTTGTTCTTCAGTTTAATATCCTATTATGTGTGCATTTTTTTATTTTTTTATCATTCTCTATTGTTGTTTCTGGTTCATTATTGACCAGGATTACTACTGTACCTCATGAACTTCTGAAAAAAAAATGAGATGTGTTAAAAAATGGAATATCTCTATACAAAATAAATGATGATCTAAGCATGTAACAATATAGAATAATCACACATAAATAATATATCCATACTAAACAACAATTTATATTTATATACAAGAGTGGTATGGAATGTATGGACTGCTTTTTAAAAAATGGTTTCTCCTGTTTCATTTTATAGCACTGGGGTATCACCATGAATTGCAATCTTGATGGATTCTCTAGTACAGTTAATTCTCAAACTGAGATATTGGACGATCAAATCAACCACTTACTTTCTTATGTGATTTACCTTATTAAAACAAAACACTTCCTCAGAACTTTTCATCAATGTCGAAAAAAGAACAACTAAATCTAAGATTGAACACACCATCTGGGCATGTGTCCTCCCACAGCAGGAAGTGTCCTGTCCAGCATTTATCCGAGTATGATCATTCATTTAAACAAACCCTCTGACACAAATTACTTTTTCTGTACTGGCCATCAAATACCATTAATTTTCTTGTGACAAACATCTTTAATTATGTTTGTGAATGTTTTGAAAAGTAAAAGATTAAAGATTGTGTCTGTTGATAACAAAAGTAGCCAAGAAGTTAAAAAAAGAAAGCAAAAGAAAAGGAGTGCTATGTCCTTCTAGAAAACAAGGAGTCCTTAAAAAACTAAAATAGCTACATACTATTGTCTTATTATCGTTGGCATTCTAGCAAAAAGGACCAGAGACCAGTGACGTAATAATGAATATAATACAATAGTTTCTTCAACACAATCTTGTCATTTTGATTTAGTAAACAATGACAGCAGAGATAAATACAGAATTAATGCCCAGTCCGTTCCATTCAGTGGAGGCTGGAGTTGAGGTTTAAAAAGTTGAATCCTTGGTGTCGGATTTATTACAGCACATTCAGATTCTGTACTGGAACGCCTGTGAATTAAGAGGGACGCTCAATTCCACTGTTGTTTTATTAAGCAATAACTTTAGGGCTGGTTAAGTGTACAAGGAAATAAACTGACCAACTGGAGTACTGGTGAGTAATTTTTTTTTTCTGAGTTACGCACAGTCAGCCCTAAAGATATTGCAATTATGCAGCATGTGTTTTCAACATACCTTTAAAAAGTCAATTTTGGTTGACAGAGGATTTAATTCACACCCATCAACTATAAAATCAGTGAGTTTGAAGTAAAATGCTGTGGGGTTTGTGTTTAAAAAATGGGACCAAGACCAGTAAAGTAAAAATAAAAACTAAGTGTATTTCCACATAATATAGCCATTTTTGAAGGACTTAAATAGTTTAAAGAAAGACAAAGTTAGCATAGATGAATATATCAAATTATGGGTACAGTATCTGTACACCCTTTGGGTCACCTTTTTCTAAGGACACTGTAAATGAGGTGTACATGTCACACCACAGACTCAGAAGCTTCTGAACCAGTGCAATGCTTGTACAAAATGCTGAAATTGAAATGAATTATGCTGGTTTTGTTTTTTTATATATCTTGGGTATCAATAATCAAATTTAGAATTTTTACATTTAAAAGAGTGGACATTGATCTTGGTATTTAATTTACACAAGTTTGAAAATTCAACTTACTGACTTAACATGACAGAATTCATAATAATATTTAAAAAATCTGAATCGGTATCTGTAGATTATAGATAGGTCCTTTTCATTAATTGGAACTGGCCAAATCTACTACACAGCAACACTCAAATGTTTAGCAGGTTTTAAATACCTATACAATGAAGCGAGAGCTTTAGAATCCGGGGAGTGGGAGTGGCAGGAGCACGGAACAGTATGTTAATGGGCTCTAATTGGCTAACAAATATTCTTCCTGTCCTGACAGGAACTTTCATGGTCCCTTTACAGGCAGCACAAGAGGGCTGAGGGTTGGATAGACTTGTACATTCAGAGTCTCTGTTCAGTCCCCAGGGAACTCTGGTGGCAATGAAATCAGACTCATCATCGCTACAAGCCTCTTCAATACCTCCTTGAAGATCCTCCTGGTGTTTCCTTTCTGTGGCTGCATGTGCATAGCCTTGTGGGAGAGCTGGGAAGGGTTACACTCAAATCCCAATGGTCATTCTTCTATCAGTCCTGACAACTCATGTACAACACAGTTAAGCCTATAAATACATTTTCAGGTACACTGTGCAGATTCCAGTTGTTCTGCTTTGTTTCCATTGTCTACTATCACTTACATGCTTGGAATTTGAAATGTAATTTTTTTTTTTTATTAATATTAAAAAGGTGTGTAAGGTTTATTTGGGTATGTTAAACCAGAGGGTCTGGTTACATCTTATTAGGTTAGCAAGTGAACATGACTGGTGGTGTTGCTGGAGTTCAGAGTAAGATTTAGTAGACATCTGAACTTCCTGTCAGTCAGCAATAAACAGTCCCAAGCATGTGTCTGTACCTATCAATAGTTTTGAACTGCTCCATCTTAAAAGTTCTCTTGTACAATATATTAAAGCAAACACAGACATCTATAACAACATATCATTGTAACTTTATAATAACTGTACAAAATTTGTCACCTGGCTACTGTTGCCTGTTTTGCTTATTATTGACAGTATGGGCTAAATTCTAAGAGCTACTTACTCCAAAATATTATTAGCAATTTTTTTCAGATAGTAAAATTCACCCAAAAGTTAACAAATCAGAAATAAACAATATAGGCATTTCATTTAGAAGTTTGTGAGTAGTCGGAAGTTGATTGGCATTTTTTTATAAATTGTAAATGGTGTTTTACGCAAATGATGATTTAGAATAAATAGCTTTGAGAATCTTGCCATATGCTTATGTTAAGTAATAGCCTCTAATGATAATAATAAAAACAACAACATCTAAGATCTTTAGTTACTACATTGCTTTTACCACTAGGTGAATTGGAATCTCTGGTTATTTTATGTATTTTATTTCTGTACTATGCTGGTGCAAGATGCTGGGACCTCTCATAAACACAAAAACAATGAACCACTTACGCTTTAAGGTACCATGATCGTGTATACGCAATCATACTCAAGTATCTTTCTGGGTCCATGATCGGGTAAACACAACAAAAAAAAATTACTGGGCGACCATACTTTGCCGAACAGGTTGGAAACATATCATTGAATAGGGGATAGTTTTTGTTTTTCACTGAGAGGGGGTCAGGAAGGTGAATGAGTGTCCAGTTCAAAATAAGGGCTTTTAAATTATATTTCGACCCCTCTCCCAGTAATGGTACGAGGGGTGCACACAAACAGAGTCGCAGTCCCAAAATAAACAGTTCAAACACAAAATAAACACAGTTTTCAAGTGCTGTAGTCCACCCGTGCTCCAAATGCAGAGTATAGTTTGTGCTGGTCCGCAGCTTCAACTCCTGTCAGTCCTCCTCTGAAACAATAAACAAAACAACACGGCAGCATTCCGGCTGCATTAGCATTCAGCATGAGGGGCTGTACTCACATAGCTGTGTCCCCTTTGTTCATCAAAACTCCTCCCTGTAATCAGTGCGGTGCCGTGCTACATCCAATCGCCACCCGCATCACAGCTGATCACAATGGAGATGTTCCGCAGTCATACAGCTACGCCCTTTCCACAAGATGCCCAACTTCCGGTTTCCTGTTGAAAAAGTTCCCTTTTCCAAGGTACTCTCTGTAGACCGTGCACCCCGCTGCAAGCTACATGCTGCCCGGTCGTACAACAACACATAGTCCAGACAAAAGCACTCTTGGCCACCCTGCGGTACTTAGACGCTCCATGCATCAGTGCCCTTGGTGCCTGCGGTGCCCTTGATGCTCCCGATGCCTCAGAGCCTTGGTGCTTAGCCCTCAGTGCTTTAACACTCACTGCATCGCTGCCCTCGTTGCCTGCAGTGCCCCTGACGAGCCTCATTGCCCTTGGGTCCAGCTCCTCTCCCAGCATCTGCCCCAGAACTGACCCCGTCCCCACCGGTGGTCGCTCCGGACGTCTCAGAGCAAGACATGGCGATGAGCGAGGAGGAACAGGATGCGATTCCAATCACAGCATCCTGGGATGGTGACTCCTTCCCACAGGAAAATTGAGATGTCCAAGAACTGACTCAGAAGACGGGGCCCAGCTCAGAGGCTGATGTTACCCCTCCCTCAAACTCAGTTCGGGCACTTATGGAGCAAGCCTCCAAATTACTCCAGGTTCCCTGGATGGCAGCACCTAAAAGCGCCGCTCCATTTTCAGAACGATGCAGGTCACCCCCCAGCCCTTCCTGGTCTTCCCATACTTTCTGGAAGAAGTACGGTCCGACCACCGACCAGCCTCAACACCAGCCCCGCTGGCTTCCTTATAGCCAATGCACCTCAACGATGCAAAATGCCAATTAATACCGGTACAGAGTACGGGCTACTTAGGACCGTCTGGACTCCCTTCTAATGAGAGCCTACCTATCGGATGACAGAGTAGATGCCATTCACAAATGTCTAGCCCTGTTCCAACAGGGAATTGACAGTATCTCTAGTGTCAGAAATTACTGGGTCTGATGGACGCAGCTGCATCAGCTATCCAGCTGGGCTTACTCCACATGCACCCGATTCAGGAGTGGCTCAATGCCTTTTGGCTACATACCAAATGCAACAGACACTGTCAGCTGACAGTGTCTTGCGTGTCCTGGGAAGCCCTGCGCTGGTGGAGGCAAGCCCCCCACTTGCACAAGGGTGTAAGGATGGGAGTGATCCATAACCATCAAGTAGTGATGACAGATGCATTCAACTCTGGGTGGGGTGTGTTCTGTGCAGGCAGAGGAGTCCTCGGGTCAAGGTCAGGTTCACTTCGCTCTCCATCATTTCCTTCCAGTGCTCCAGTGAAGACATGTCCTTGTCCGCACAGACAACATGTCTGTAGTAGCGTATTTCCACCTCCAGGGGTCATGACCCCATCTGTTGCCTTCTAGCTACTTTTTTACAGTTTCTGCAAGATCTGCTGGAGGCAGGCAGGTCCCCCTCTATGCTGAAAGTGTACCTAGCAGCTATATCTGCATGCCATGTCCCCATTGACTCAGTTTCCCCGGGCACTCATATTCTGGTGACCCGTTTTCTAAAAGGTGCTCGGCGGCTATGTCCTCCTAGAAAGGACGTCTAGATGTGGTATTTGAGACTCTCACTAAGGCCCCATTTGAGCCTATACATTCCATAGAGTTGAAATATCTCTCTATGAAGACAGCCTTTCTATTAGCCATCACCTCCTCTAAGCGGATTAGTGAGCTAGAGGCTCTGTTAATGCACAGTGCCTGTATGCGTATTTGGGATGATGTAAACAGGGTATCATTACGCATGAACCCCTGAAACCATGAAATCCTCCCTAAGATGATTATGGCTTTCCACTTAAAGCAGTCAGTGGAACTAGAAGCTTTCCATTCTCCTCCATTTTCTTCAGAGGAGGATTGGAGATTGAATTTCCACTGCCCGGTTTTGGCATTGAGAAGTTATGTGGATAGGACAAGAGCACTGTGTCAATCGGACCAGCTCTTCGTCTGTCATGGTGAAAGGACCCTGGGTCAAGCCCTCTCGAAGCAGCGACTGCCCTACTGGATTGTGGACACAGTTTCAACTGCGTATACTAATGCCAGCTTAACCCCACCTGGGAGGGTGGCCGTGTACTCTACCAGAGGAATTACTAAGTCATGGGCCCTCTTTAGAGGAGCCTCATTGACTGATATTTGTACTGCAGCTAGCTGGGATACTCCGCATACATCTCTAGGTTCAACCAGCTTAATGTGGTAGATCTCTCTGTGCCTTCACTAGGCACAAGGGTCCTTGAGGTTGCAACTTTTCCCAAAAGTATTGGTTGGTGGTCGTCTTCAAATTGAAAAGAAACATTAGTTTACTTATGTAACCCTGGTTCCCTTAAAGAGAAGATGACCACCAAACCTTGCGAGGTCGCATCACTCACATTCGTGGATTCGATGCAAAAGAAGAAGTGATCTCTGCGGAGTGACCTAAACCCTACCCCTACCTTTAAACCTAACGCCTGCCAATACCCCTACCCCTACCACTAAACCTAACCCCAACCCCTAACAATAACCGTAACCCCTAAAGCTAACTGTCACTATGAAACTAACTGTTACTATTACATGGACTTGGCCCATGGACCCCAGATAAAAAAAAAATATATATATATATATATACACCATATATATATATATATATATATATATATATATATATATATATATATATATATATATATATATATATATATATATATATTATAAACACACCTGTCAACATCCCAGTCTGTACGCACGGGATGCCATCTCCGCAGTAAAGACAACTCTTTTGTCTTAATAAAAAATCATTTTATGCTGCAACAAAGCTGGAAACTGTATTGATGGTTTGAAAAAAGGAGTAACACAGTAAATCACTCTAGGGCAAATATTCAAAGGTCTTGTGAATTTTCTCATCTTTCTCGTAACTCTGCTTGCTTTGCGAATGTTTTGCATAAAAATGCAAGTGAGTGAAATATAAAAGAGTTGTGGAGAAACTGCAATTATCGTAGCGCTGGGGAAATGAATAAATTAACATGAATTAACACAGGAAATCAACCGCAACTCTCTCTCAAGGTATATAACCATCACAACTTTTTGCAAAATGAAGACTCATTATTTGGGCTTGACGAGGCATAGCCCCAGCACCTCTTCAGCTATAAAAGTTAAAAATGCCATTAAATGTTTTGCTCTCAAATGTGTTTTCTTACAATTCTCAACACAGTTTTATCCATTCTGCAAGTTCTTCTGTACGCTAAACAGAGACAGTCCACTGCCAGGGACATTTAATTACTTTACCATATACGTGGCTGTGGCAGGGCAGGGCCCTGCCTGTAAATAATATTGTTGTGCAGTGATTTGGTGGTGGTTGGCAGGGATGGGGTTAATTTCCTATTCCTGCCAAAATACATGTGAGAATGTGGCTGTAGCTAATTGAGTAATTGATAATTAGGCTCCAGCCACATGGTATAAAAAAGGGGAAATTCCTTTGTTTGGTGGAGGTGTTTTGGCTGAGTGGCTGGGCTGGGCTGGGCTGGGCTGGGCTGGGCTGGGCTGGGCTGGGCTGGGCTGGGCTGGGCTGGGCTGGGCTACTGTAGTGAAAGCTAATGATCAGCCTACATGTTTGTATTTTGTTTAAACCTTTTGTTTTGGCCCTTGTGCCAGTTATTTTGTAATTGTTTTACTGTGAAAGTTTTGTTTTTGTTTAACTGTTTTATTTTTTCTCTGGGAGCAGTGTTTTGTTCAACTTTTTGATTTCTTTTTGTTTATTAAACAGCGCAGAAGCGCTTTAACTACAGTTTCCTTGCCTCTGAGTCTCTTTGCCTGCCAATAACATCTGGGCCCACAATGCTACCCTGTCACAGTGCCATAAAGATGACACTGGCTGCGAAAGAAGGACTGCGACTCTATTGTCTTTTTTTATACACAAAAGAAATATGCTTACTTGATTTGAAAAACGTCTTGAACGATACAAGCAAATTCCTACACTACTTGTTTTGATTGAATGAGTAGTACACAACAAGCTTCAATATGAAAGCTGGACATTAATTTCAATAAACAACACGTTTTTAATGAAAACAAATATTGTAGCCGACTTCACTAAAGTGAAAACTGGCTTCTGTTATTTTTAAATACCAGTGCTTCCAATTATACTACTGCTTAATAACAGGACCAACATTTTATTTAGGGTTAGTGTTGAACTTAAACGCATTCATGCCTGCCTGTACCCCTACCCCACGCAGGAACATTGCCTGCTAACTTCTCCTATTCAAAATAATATATAAAAACAATAACAATGATCTGGTTCTCTCTTTCTTTTTTTCATTGCAATACTTGAAGATAATATCCTTAAGGAATACAAAGAAGACACGTGTTGAATTTATAATAGAACTGGCAGAAGGCACCGGTGTCATTGTCTGTCCATCAACAGTCCAAAGCACCTTTGACCATTGTTCCATAGTCCAATTTCTGTGTCCTTGTGCATATTTTAGTCTTGTTACCCTTTCTTAACAAAGATTTTCTTACTGCAACACATCCTTTAAGTCCTGAAGGATATTATCTTCAAGCATTGCTCATCCTTTTTGGGTCTTCCAGTCCTTGGTTTGTCAATTACAGATGATCTTTCTCTGTACTTGTTGGTTATACTTTGGGTACCACACCTTGTGAATCATGTGATGCAAGCTATTTTCTCAATTTTTCCTTCTTTATGCAAGTCAAGGTTGTTATAATAGTAGAAAACACTAGATGGAGGCTTTGAGTAAATTGTTGATACTGCAGTGTATATATATAATCATAATTTAACCATAGATATGTGTGTGTGTATGTGAACGTGTGGGTTGCAGTGCATAGTGAAAGGGTGATGTAGGTGCTCCAGACAAGGACAAACACAAAGTTCACAGTTCAAGTTCCTTTTTATTTCTTGAACAAAAATTAAATAATAAAGCTGGCTCTACCCAGCAATGGGTATTGCCAGTGAAAACTGGACTCAAATAATAAAGCTGGCTCTACCCAGCAATGGGTATTGCCAGCGTCAAAACGAGGGGTTGCAGAAATAATAATCACAAAAACCACAAACACAACACAAACACAGACACGTCTCCGGACAGTGCGTGCTCTTAGTGCAGGTGTGGTGCTGGAAACAGTGATGCTTGGTTAAGTTCAGGGTGAATCGCTGGCCCCAGGCTGCAGCTCCCAGATCCGTGCTTAATTATTCTGGCAATGACAAGAGACACACGGTTGCAAAACAAACACAAAACAGTCCTCGTTTCCTCCCATCAACCACAACAAAGGAACCGATTATGGCATCACGTCCCCCTAAAGTACTCTCGCCCTCTCGGTCACACTGCGTACCGACTCCCTTTGAGTGGCGTTTGATACCATACGTGCTCTCTCCCACCAGTTCACAGCCTCGTTTCAGAGATGCACCTTCCCATTTTTCAATCCATCTCTCTTTCTTTGTTTTCCTAGGATGAAAAAGGGAAGAGAACAGGTCAGCTTGCAGGGGAAAAATCTCACCAATCATTTCCCCTGCTCTGTCTGCCACGGTTACGTGTGCAGTTGGGACTGCCTTTTGGATTAATTACTGATACTGTGGCCAGTCCCGCCCCAGAATTATGGGATGCAGCAGCCTTTCCACCACCCCCACTGTGAGGTGGCATTGTGTCTGACCTATCGACACATATGCTTTTAGGGTGGGATATGTCGCCATGTATCCATGGATGCAGGAGATCGCCACCTTGCCTCGATATACCGCCTAAGAGAGATGTTTGAATTAACCTTTCCGTTCCTTACCTGCTTCAGATGCCAGATAGCATGTCACCACGTTGCACTCCATTGCCGAGGGGCACATGCGGGTGATGTGTCCCAGTTCATGGCACCTAAAACAGATAATAGGGGCAGAAGGCACTGGGGTTAGTGATCTGTTCCGCTGCTGATAAGGCAGCGGGTTGGGGGTAGCAAATCTACCCCAGCTGGGGGCCAACCGCTGCCTCCATGGTGAGGAGGTGGGTCGGCCCATTGGGATCGGTGGTTTGGCCGGTCGGGGTCCCAGGGGAGGAGGAGGTGTTGGTGGTACTGTGGGTGCTGCTCCTCGGCTGGTGAGAGGAAGAAGAGGGGTCAGTAGTCCGGTTCTGATGGAGACCCGGGAGTCCTCAAATTCCTCCGCCAGTTTGATGGCGGCCTCCAGGGTGTCTGGGTTGTGACGCCGTATCCAGTCCTGTGTCTCCGTGCCGACCACATGGCAGAACTGCTCCAAGACCATTGCCTCGCCCATCTGTGCACCGGTCTTTTATGCAGGGCTAAGCCAGTGCACCATGTGGTCACACAGTTTCTGGGCGACCACCCTGGGAAGGGTCTCCCATGGTCTTGGGGTCATCCTCGGCTGTCATCTTCTGCGCCCGTGCCTTAGGGGGAGCCATCACGGGTACCGCTGGTGCCTGGCGTGTGTTCCCGAGCCCGACCCTCTCTATCAGCGCCGTGTATCTCTCCTCCCTTTGTCTCTCTTCCATCTCCCGTCTCTGCTCCAGCGCTTGCAATAGCGCAGTGAGTGTGGCAACATCCATCTCCCGTACTGACACCATGTGTGAAAGTGTGGGTTGCAGTGCGTAGTGAAAGGGTGATGCAGGTGCTCCAGACAAGGACAAACACAAGGTTCATGGTTCAAGTTCCTTTTTATTTCTTGAACAAAAATTAAATAATAAAGCTGGCTCTACCCAGCGATGGGTATTGCCAGCACAAAACCGGGCTCAAATATTACAGCTGGCTCTACCCAGCAATGGGTATTGCCAGTGTCAAAACAAGGGGTTGCAGTCCCGAAATAATAATCACAAAAACCACAAACACAACACAAACACAGACACGTCTCCGGACAGTGCGTGCTCTTAGTGCAGGTGCGGTGCTGGAAACAGTGATGCTTGGTTAAGTGCAGGTGCGGTGAAGTCCGGGTGAATCGCTGGCCCCAGGCTGCAGCTCCCAGATCCGTGCTTAATTATTCTGGCAATGACAAGAGACACACGGTTGCAAAACAAACACAAAACACTTAACTCTCGCTCCAAACAGTCCTCGTTTCCTCCCATCAACCATGACAAAGGAACCAATTATGGTGTCACGTCCCCCTAAAGTACCCTCAGCCCCGCCCCCTCCAATAGCTAGTTCAATCACGTCTCCTGCAATTCATGAATGAAACTTTGCTTACCGTACTAGGGTGGGGACTCCTGGTACCGTGACGCCATCCCTTTCCTGAATGGCCAGCTTCCGACTGCCCCCGGAATAAACTGCCGAAACATTCAGTACCGGGCACGCAATTCCTGCTGTACAGTGCTCTCACAGGTTGAGAGGGAGATTGTTGATTCAGATTCATTCTCTCTTCGTAACAGTGTAATATTATATTGAAAAACCCAGACCTAATTTGAATACATTTTAACTCATTTGGTCTCATACAGAAACAGCAATTGTGCTGGTTGTTGTGTTGTTTTGACATGTATTAATAACGTTTGTTAATATACTTTTACAGGGGATGGTGAAATTTGGTAAGATACCGACTGAGGTCCCTGGATCCAGTGCCTCACTACACATTTCTCATGTTCATGTTGGCAAATTATTTATCATGATAAAGATGGGCTTTGCACGATATGCCTAATCCCTGCAGGTCTACAGGAAGCAACACCTGTATAAACATGCCATTTGTCTATCATGTATATAGTTATATGACAGTGGTAGCTAGTACCAGCTCATGGCAAACTGTAGCCTATACAGAAGAATATAGATGAGAAGTTTGACCCCCAGAGATCTAATCAAGTCAGCAGCTATTTACTACAGACAGGTGCATATCATTTCTGTTCAAAATTGATAGTTAAACAGGGCATCATACAACACTGCCAGTTATACTCAAGGTTAGGTGGGAAAAGTTGTATGTGTTGTTGTCTGTGACTGAAACTGCAGTTTAAAAAATACTAATACAGTTTCTGTGTTTCAAGTATTGTCCAGTTACAGTGATCAGAAGAGCTGGTAGTCCAGCCTAAAACTTATGAACCTGCTCTATCACACACATCATTCCACTGTATTTTGATTGTATTTAGTGAAATAAATAAAGGGGTCCAATAAATAAACCCTGTGGGTAAATACAAACTTGATTAATCTATAGAACATTTAGGTAATTAAAAGCCTAGCTAGCTTTAAGCAGCTGAAGAAGAAAAAATGGTAATCCCAGAGAGAATTGTTTTTTGGAAATGTGTTACAAAAACATTTGCAAATGAACTTGAAACCTTACGATGGACAACATATAAGTGTACCGGACAGTTCCTTGGACCTATTTTTGAGTGTCTGTATTTCATTTCAGATAAAAGAACTGCCAAAGTGGTGTAACAGCAGCGTCTGTAAAAAAATAACAAGAGCCGTATCAGAATAGAAACCCCACCAGTCCTTATCCATGGATTATTCTCAAACATGGGATGCTGTGCTGATGTGCACATAATTGTTTTCATGTTCCAGACATTTGAATATTGAGACTCCCACAAGCCACACAGGGGAGTAAATCCCTGCCTTAAGGGTATTTAAGGTTTGTGTAATAGCTGATAACATTCACTGATGGTGACACAGAACCCTAGCTTTTTAAATGTCTTTCGGTGGGAAATACAATTTTTTGACATGTAACTCCTTCAACACTTTGAGGACTATCAGTCATTTTCTCATTTTTATCTTTGAAACTTTGAGCTCATAACTGGAAATGTCCCAATTATATTCCTATAAGTAAGTCTTCCCATAAAATCTGCTCCAGCACAACAGTATTATCACAATGTGCTTTGGAATACATGTAACCATAGATATCATTTTATCTGGCTTCTTAAAATAATTAGGGCAGCATTGTGTTCAGATGTCAAAGGAAGTTTGTCAATGTAATTCCTGTTCAGGAAAACATTAGTTTTAGGACCCTTTTTATTAGTTATCTACATGAACATTGTCTTGGATAGAATATTTGGTCTAGGTTTGTTTGTTTGTTTTGAACTTAAAATAATGACCATTTTAGAAGTCCCTATAATGTAAAACTAATTTGATCCCAATAATTACCATGAATGTGAACAAAAAATATATTACAACAAATAAAACATTATTAATTTGTCATTTAGCAGACGTTTTTATCCAAAGAGACTAGGGGGTGACCTAAGCATCAACAACAGCTGCTGCAGAGTCACTTACAATAGGACCTGTTTTTCATCTCATCCGAAGGACGGAGCACAAGGAGGTTAAGTGACTTGCTCAGGGTCACACACAGTGAGTCAGTGACTGAGCCGGAATTTGAACCGGGAACTTCCTGTTATCAAGCCCCTTTCTTTAAACACTGGAGCACCAAGCCTTTGCAACAACTCGTTGTGTCGGGGTGCCCGCACCTTTTATGTATTTATGTAGTATTATTTTCATTGCATTATTATTATAGATGTTTATATGCGGACGGACGAAAACTGTCTATCATTATTATTTATTATTTGAGACTGGCGAAAAGCCGGCCTTATAATGTTTAGTTTGTTTGGATGGGGTTAGAGAGAGAGAGAGAGAGAGTGAGAGAGAGAGTGAAAATGCTACCAAGACTGCTAGGTTTAAAGATACTAATTTTTGTAAACTTCAGTTATTGTTTGTGTTTGTTTTGTTTCGGCCAATGTGCCCTTTTCTTTCGTGTTTGTGTAAAACTGTTTAATTTATTATTTCATAAATATTCTGCCACGTACCTCTGTCTGCAGTGTTCTGCTTCCTAGTTTTGACGTCACCAACCACGCCACTCAAGCCTACTCTGTGACACTCACCTACAATGCCTTGTAGTAGCAGCCTCAGCTGAATTATCAGTAGGCTGATGTTGTTTCAGGAAGGCCTAAGGGACTAATTACCTCTGAACTTGGTAAAGTGGAAGTGGAAGTAGAAAGCCACTGGAAATTAGATATGTTGTTTTTTTTATTTAGGGAGAAAGAAAAAGAGAACACCAGTCAGTTACTTTAACTGTTTGGATTCTATATTCACCTGGGAATAAATGACTCATCTTACAGAGTGCTGTTTCTGTGGGCGGGGTGTTGAGGTGGAAGTGGGGTGGTGGTGGTGGTGTGCTGTGCATTTCCCAGAAGACTATGGCCATCATCTTCCTTGCAGACAGACATGTTTTACATTTCTTCATTAGTCTAGGTCCTTAATGATGACAGTCCATGCTCAGCTTCTTCCACCTGGTTTTAAAACCTTGATAATCAACTTATTCATTGCTGTACCACCTTGCCCCATAAACATCTTTCAGATACTGAAAAATACTGATTTCATTTTTGTTCTTGTTGCCATTTTCGCAGATTAAATCTAGATTTCTATTGCAGTTGCGATATATTGAAAGAATACGATAGTTAGCAATTTGTAGATTCACAGTTTGCACATCGTCCTTTCAAATCTAAAAAAGACAGATCTGCTGAAATTTGCACAGCAAATTAAAGACCACGTTTTTTGTATCTGGAAATTCCACCCATTAAATGTGGAATACACTCAATCAATTTGCAGTTTACTAATCCATTGTCAGGGGCATGTAAAACAACAGTAATATATTTTTTAAAAATATGTAAATATATACAAACTATCATTCCCTTAATGCGCTGTGAAAAAATCTGAATTAATCCACCCTTTAGACAGTCGATATTAAGTTTCAAAGGCACTGTTATTGCTTAGTTGTGCACTGGTCTGTTAGTTGCTGATGTCAAAGTTCAATTTTTAATTTGATTCTTGTGTGCTTAGATCCCTTTTTGGTCAAAACTCCCTGATCATACAATACCATCAGTTTTCCAGATAAGTAAGAATGGACGAGGAAGAGAAAAAGAAAACATTTCCATTGGGTATAACAGTCTTTACATCAATCTCCCAGTGGACAGTTGGGTTACACAAGAGTCAGTTTTTTCCATCACGTTAAGCAATACTAACAATAAAACCACTGTGAAAGGGCAGGTTTTAGTGGACTGCTGGTAAATGTGATTTAATTCTACAGACAGTAATGAGTAAGTCATCATCTGAATTCCAGACTTTGATTCATCACAAGAGAATATTCCTGTTTTTTAAATGATATTGTTTACTGAAAATCTTCCACTGGTAAGACAAAATACTGTATAATCCAACAAGCACTAACCACATAACATTGCAGTGAAACTGTTATTGAAATTATTGAAACTGAAATTATTGAATTTGTTTGTGTTGCATATTTTTCAGCAAAAGGAGGGGAAAAAAATCTGTAAACGAAAGCTGAGTGGGTCAGCTATTCAGTTATTTCCTTAAAACAAAGTTACCACTGCTTCATAACATGTATTAAACATTTTGGTGTTGTAAGTTGTTGTTTTAAATCCTTACTGTAAATTGTGCAGCAATTTAGTTTTCTCCTGCAAATGCATTTCCTATGTCAACATGCCAGCTTCCTGGCCAATCAGTTAAAAATCACAAATAAACTACAATTACCAAGCAGAAACTACACACCAGCAGCTATGTGCCTCTTATATTCTAACCACAACTAGCTAAAGAACTTGAAGTAGAAAAAATAAATAAAAGGGTTCATTCATAAACAGTCACATATTACAATTATTTTAATTACTGCATCAGGAAGGGGGGTTCATTGTGATATCTATTGGGAAAATGAATAATTAAAAAAAATAAACTGCCCAAAAAAATTATGTGACTCATAAGCTTAAATTATAGCTGTTTATTCATAGAAGTGTACTCAAAAACCTATGCAATATTAGCTTTGTATTTAAGAAAAAGGTTAAAGAAGAATG
Organism: Acipenser ruthenus; assembly: GCF_902713425.1. Classification (NCBI taxonomy): domain Eukaryota; kingdom Metazoa; phylum Chordata; class Actinopteri; order Acipenseriformes; family Acipenseridae; genus Acipenser; species Acipenser ruthenus. Next base: position 38,861,840 of record NC_081193.1, on the reverse strand, counting down.
CTATTTTATTTAATTTTAAGAAGAACTGCTACTCATTAAAATGAACCTTTGATCAGGTCCTTAAGTTCATAACAACTAAATTATACCTGTTAAACTGGGATTGGAGTGGCATTCCAGTTGCCTGGCTCTGACCTAGACAGCACATATGATGTTTTCCCTTTTCCTTTGTGAAACATCAGCAAGGTATGAGATGATGACAGCTAGAAACCATTTGCCTAACCTGTCATGTCCATTTTCTTCTCAACAATGTTTCTTTTTGTTTTTCAATCAGCTCCATCATACCTCTGTATTAGTTTACCAATCAGCCTCTCTCTCAAGGGAGTAGTTATCCTCTTGTCTTCATCAATGCCCTGGTCTCTGGTTCGTCTCAGCTAGACTGCTATGACTGGAGTTTACAAATACAGTCTCACACTGTATGGACCTTCTTATGATTCCATTCATCAATATAAAGAGACTATAAAAAGTTAAATTTTGCAACTAAAGGAACACTGATGTATGCCCAAAATCCAAGGACCTTCATAACAACAATGGGATACCATACAGACTTCTTGTGCACCAGATACAATGGAGTGTACATAATTAGACTGTTTCTAATGTATATGTTTCTTGTTTGTCGTTTTCTTAAAGCTTGTAAACCACCTGTTTGATTGATTTGAAAATGTATACTTTATATGCCTTCATAATTTAAAGTAGATGGTGGAACAAAAAACATCCAATTGCAGATTGCTATAACTGTTCCCCCAACACACCCAAAACATCCACCACTTATTTATTAATAAATCTAGGTGAATAATCATTTACTAATTCATATTGTTTACAGTAATAACAACAAATAAACTTAGGAATACAATTAGACAAATGTTTCAATTAGAATGGAATTGAACTCATGGCAAATCTAATTTCAGAGTTTATATCCCAGTTGTCTTTTGTGCTATTGCTTTACTGTACATGAACCATTTTAATGGAAAGAATGGTGTAACCTTTCAATAACAGGGTCAAGCTAGATAAACCAAGGCGGAAATATTTCATACTGATTTATTCCCACCTTTATCTGTAAAATGTCGCTGGATTCTAACGTTTTATATAATGTGCAATTAATTTAAAGAGGTATAAATTGGGTTCTATCCGAGCTTTGTATAATCTGTACAGTTTAACATTTCAGGCTGACACAAAGAGTTCTAAATCTGTGGTAGAAGGTTCCTCCCTCAGAACTAGTGACCGAGAATTTGAACTGTCCTTCTCCAAGCCTAACCAGCCCCTGTAACAACAACAGCCACATGCAGCTGCAACTTGTTCTACTAATGTGACGTTTCTTGGCAAGGAGCAGATTCAAGTTCCTCCCTCCTGCACCTATCACTTTCTTATCCTTACACTTTATAACTGACTACTTCAGACCTTTATTTGTTGTTCTTTATTTTCTCAAACCAAGCCCATTGCTTCTCTCCGATCCATTCAGTAATGTGCAGATCCCACATGAATTAATTAAGACAACACTGACTTCATTTTTTATGTGGCTGCAGCAGACTTCAGTCCTCCCCCAGAACTTTTTTTTTTAAGATATCAGCACATTCCTAAATTTATATCTTGTCAACTCCCTTAGACAACATAGCCATTTAAACGTCCCACAATATATACTGTATTTTAAATGATATTGCTCACAATTGCTTACAATTTAAACTGGTGACATTCATTTTGCTAGTTGTGAGAGGGCCATCTGCAACACCAGGGCAATTGAAAACACAGGGCCTGATTTGTAATGCTGTTTACTCCAAATTTGCATTAGAACATTTTTTCAGAGAACGAAAATGCAACCAATAAAATAAGCAACTCAAGCATTCGATTTAGAGATTTGTAAGTAGTCCTATTTGTTTCAGAATTGTAATTGTCCTTTTTTTCTTTTCTGAAGAAATGGCGCTTTGACAATCATGCCCACAGTGCTTTGGATTAAAACCAGACTGGTGTTGCTCTTTCAGGACTGCCTAATTCAGTATTGTAAGTTGGCAGGAAACATTTGTACAGATACATGTCTATAAAAATCAAAATACAATGCAATGTGTGTTATACTGCACAGAAACACATTAGCGTTTGGTTGATGTATCCAAACCAGTGAATGTGAAATATTTTCAGACTGAATCAAGGTAATGGTTCAGGATGGTGTTCTACTTGTTCTATAACAAGGTAAGTCAGCTTTCCCGTTGTTACTCCTGTCCCTGTGGAATGCTGTATGTATATTACAGTTTTCCATTTCATACACAATCCAAAATAGAAACCAAAAAATACAGCTTTTTATTCCTGTTGAGATTTTGCAGGTTCCAAAGACATTGCTCAAATATGTTATGAGAAAAATATATATGCATGGTTGTGGATCCCACATGTTTACCTTTTCACTTCACTTTTAGAATTTCTATAATGTGAATAACATTTGTTTGGGGATCTAAAAACAATCTGTAGTTCAAAGCAAGCCCCAGGTGCAGTTAAAATGTGCACCACCTAGCAGGAAAAGGTTAACAGTTCACCAGGCATGACTTCAGTTTTTTGCTTAACATGCATTTAAATGAAAACTTTGAGAACACTTTTTTTTTTTTTAATAAGGGTGTTTAACTTTAAATAGATGCAACCAAAACCAAAGGCTGACAATCAGTGCTGGATATCAAGAAGTGTTTAATCTCAATAAATTGTATGTGGTTACTTCAGTTGCGTTGCCAGCAGAGGGTTTCACACAGAAAATTCTTCCCTAACCCACTCCCTGTAGTCTTTTACAAGTGAGTTCATGTAAAGGAAAGAAACTGTAACAATTCAAGAAGAGCTGTAATACCCAGCAGACATTTACTGTCTCTCCTTCATATTTACCAATGGCAGCTTTTCTTGTGATTCACTTTCTTTCAATTTTAGTTCCATCATGTGACCACTGCAGAACAACAGGATCAAAGTTTAGGAGTGTTTGGTTAATTTTTCTTCACTGCCTACTACAAAAAATACAATTGAAAAAGCAAATGTTAACTATAAATGTTAAATAGAATTGGTTTTATCTTTATGTCTTTTAACAAGGATTAACAGCTTAAAATAACATTTTAGTGAGACATTAAGCTTTGTATCATGAAATAAAATAGCTGTATAAGGCTACTTGTAAATAAGTTACATGTCTGTATAGTGCCATAGCATGTTATTATTATTAATAACTGTCTAATATTGTTTATAACAGACTTTGGTTTATGGAATGTTGATACTTTAAAATACAGTACTGACAATCATGAAGAAACATTGCTGGCTCTCAGCACAGCACAATGTATTATAGAATGTAACTTCCAAAATAAACTGCTGTAGTTGAAAATAAGATACAAGGTAAACATACAGATATTTAGATACATATTTATTTTCAGGGTTATTATGGAGTCTAAACGAAAAGATATCCTTCTGTAAATATTATAGTGCTAGAATGTTACGTTTGTAAACAGTATTCTTCACAATAGTAATTAGTATTACTTGTATAATTTGTCACAATGCCATTATATCATATTACTAAGTGAAATATAATTTTATCCACTGACAATTTCCCATAAAAACAAAAATAACATTATCCCCATGCCATTTAGACTGCCATTGATTATTATTAAGAATTATCAAAGTAAGCCATATGCTTGCTGATTGAAGTAGACTAAACCCATGATTACATTTTAAGTATGGCGTCGCTATCCTGCTACTGGCTTTTAGAAACTACCAAAGAAAAAAACTAAGATAATATGTGCAAATATTCAATGATACCACTACATTAAATAATGTTTTAATGTTGATAAACCATCTGAGTGGCAAAATGAAAATACTCTTTGACAAGAACTGAATATGATATTATAAGTGAATTTAAATAAGAAGCACATCTTGACTTGTGTCCTTTGACAAAACATGAATATGAAAAAAAATCTTTCTTTGCTTTGCTTCTTAAGTTTTACATTTTCTCTTTGTACTTCTTGCTTCTTATTTTTTCTTGGCTTTCCTGTCTCCTTATCACATGCTTTTCCTCCTCCAATCTTTTCCCTTCTCTTCTTTCTTTCCTCTTCTACTGTTTATGCCAAGCTCCCCTTTCACGTCTGTCTCTGTCTGCTACTCTCCTGTCAGCCCTGCTTTGTCTCACACACATTCCAGCAGCCTGTATGACACCGGTAGAGTCATGCAGCAAGCAATGCAGCTGCAAGTCACCATGGCGACAGAAAAGTTAGAGTTCTAATAATACTGCTGAAGTAAAATAAATACTCTATAGAAAACCCACTTCATTTACAAATTGATACAGATTTCTAAAGTGAGCTGATGCCGAGGTGATGCACACTTCTATTAGGGACAGGCTATTAAGGCAGCTTGTGTAAATGTGAAAGCACTGGAGTTGATCTTCATTCCCTTTGATCGGTAAGTAGGCTGCAGTTGTGAGACTTGGGCATTTCATAAAAAAAAACTTTTTAGACCATGAACAATACTCTTGTCCCCTTGGAGGCTTATGGGTTACTATAGTACTCCATAAAGGTTCATAGAGTATCCACTTTGTTACTTAAAAGGTATTTTAGTTTGCCAAATGTCTACACTTATACATTCTCAGTGTTATAAGTGGATTTATACAAGCTTACAATTTGTCTCTCCTTACAGCCATTGGTATAGATAAGGAACAGTGGGGACTGTGTGCTGACTTCATACTGTAGTACCGCTCCTCCTCCTCCTCCTACATTGGCACTGCTTCTCTTCCAAGCACTATCAGTTTGTACTTTGGGCTCTTTATCTCATCTATAGCAACTGCCTAACATGTGGGACTTTATCAAAGAGGTTCAGAAAATCTGAATAATTTAGACCATATGCATTGGTATTATCTGCCTTATCTGAAGAAGTTAAGGATGCCAATTAGGTTGGATTACCCCCTTCTAACACCATGCTTGCTTTCTCGCATTACATTACAAAATAGAGATAGCCTTCAAAAGGGATATTTGGCATTTTCAGAAGACTTTTAGTTATGTGGCATGTAAATTTTGAGGTGATGAGTTTTCAGTTGCCTGTGTCAATCCTGTTTTCCACAGTGACAGCACCAGTCTTGTATGTTATCATGATAGTGGCCTTTGTGCCAAAGATTTCCTGCCTGGTCTCCTTTACACTCTAGCGTGAATACCACCTGGATCAGTGATTATAATCTATAAATATTTTAAACACCTTTGACCTGTTGTAACGAATGAGCAATTTTCACTTAGCATCATTTAAACCTGAAATATTTTAAAGCTGAATCTGGTGGTGATGTTAAGATCAAACTCTTCTATTTAGGGCTTTTGGGTGCAAAGAACTGCATTGAAGGTATGTCAGCATCTGTAATTATAAATCATGAAGCCACTCTCAGCCAATCAAAACACCAGATTTTAGAATATTCCACTACATCTTATTTTACTGTAAGTATTGTCCTTATTCACTGACAACACATCAATAGGCATAGATAATGATATTAACTGTGTATTGTTTGCATTTCATTGAATTAAAACATGATTTAAGAATGCCTGCATGTTTCACACTTTGGGTGACTGTCCTCTTCCCACCCAAGGTGCTCAGGAGAAGACAATGCTATACCATAAGGGACAGCTAAATAAATTAATGAATTAACCTTCTGCCATTATTTTCCTGACCCGTTTAGGGGATTTGTTTCAAAACCCATGAGGCAGTTTTTAGCACTTATGTGTCTGGTTAAGGAGGCAGTGATCATGGGTGAGATATCAAGAAATAATGGAACTGTGATATAGGCAACGGGGAGCTGAGGGAAGGAGGGAAGGGGGCATTTGAGGAGGAAAATATGTATTTATTTCATTTATCCTGTGCTGCACAAAAATCCTATTGGATTTTGTGTTGGTGGGTTGTGCTATTTTTGTCAAAGAATTTGAATGACTTTCCTAGGTAAAGCCAATTTTCTTAATTGTATGGGACTGTGCCTTATTGGTTGTTTTTGTTTTAAAGGGTTTGTATAGTAAACTCATGAAACACTGCAGATTGACACATATTTTGGTACAATATTTCCAATTTTAATTTGTTTAGTGCTGCAGATATATTTGGTGTGGAATTGGTGATTTCACAATATATCAAAATAATTGATAAATATTGCTTACACATTTTTGGTTATTGAACCCTTCACTAAATCTGTCCTGTTTTTTCTTTTGTTCAGATTATGGCTGCCGTTGCAAATCAGTGAGTTAGCTGCTGGTTGGGTAATTCCATACAAGTCCTTTATGCTGAGAGTTATCCGTTACAGTCAGTCAATAAACCAGAAATAAACCATTAGAGATTTAATATGTTGTGACTTTCCTCACAATATACACAACACACTATAATGAGGAAGCTACACTCCATATACTCCAAATGATCCTAAGCAGTGGATCTACATATTGATATGATTAATGTTTTCTTTTTTTTAAATAGAGCACTCCGTTTTTTTTTGTTTGTTTGTTTTTTTTAATCTTGCAATGATTTTAACTTTGAGTTTCAAGACCAATGGGACATTCTCTGTTGTTTGTTTGTTTTTTAATTGCTTTCACTATCTTGAGTAGTGGTAATGGGACTTGTTCCAATAAGAAGGTGAGTGGACGCACATTTTCTTTATTTTAGATAGTTAATTCTGCATTTTTTGTATGTGCTTTATATATATATATCATGGATATCAGTATGTCTCAATTTTTGCACAATGTATTTGAAACCTAAAGGGCATGTAATGCACTTTTTTGAAGGACAGTTATAAAGTTACAAATCTCTATAACTAATTTTTGCCAGCAGGAAAAAAAAAACAGCATTTACACCGTCTTTACTATTTACCATTTTTTTTATATTTCCCCTAACCGAAACCCTTTTATTTGGCCCCCCTTCCCTCCTTCCCTCAACTCCCCGCTGCCTATATCACAGTCCAATTATTTCTTGATATCTCAACCATGATCACCGTCTCCTTAACCAGACACATAAGTGCTAAAAACTGCCTCAAGGGTTTTGAAACGAATCCCCTAAATGGGACAGGAAAATAATGGTGGAACGTTAATTGATCCAAATTCGGAGGCAGGAGAGAGGGAGCCTGAGAATGATCAAAATAATCGCTCTACTGGGATTAGACTTCAATGTTTAACATTGCTTTAACTCCACTTAACACATACTCTATGAAAACCCTTTGATATCATATATGTTGATTTTGTTGAGTTATAAACATTGGTTTATTCCATTGTAAAGTATTTTGTCCAGATATCAATATACCACATGTGGTAAAGACAGAAATCTGCTACTTATATGTTTGGTCCAAAAATCATACAATCCAATAAAATTATTGCAAAACCCCTTTAGGGAGGATTGCCAATGACTAAGAAATACTTCATCTACAAAGAGTTCTGGTAAGTGCATGCAAGGGAGACATTTAATATATTTCAGAGTTATAATTAATGAAAATGGGTATCTTGTATACCACAAGTCATTGCTAAAATCAAATACATTAAAAATAATGTTATACACGATGACTGGTGAGTAAGTCTTGTGGCATACAGTATATACACATAACTTTCTAAAGTTTTTTTAGACTAGATTTATGGAGTTGTTTCATAAAACGCCTAACTCAGACTGCATTCCAAAAAAGATAAAACTCACAAGATCCAAAAACATAAGGCTTGATTATTGTGTAGTGAATACTGTGCTAGCTAGACTGCATCCAACCTTTTCTTATGAATAGCTTACAAGCAAATGTAACTATTTATTATAAACAAATTATGCCAGTTATCATTTCGAGGGCTCGGAACCAGAGGGGTGTAAGTGACATTGTTGTCAAAATGGCATATTATATATCAAATTAAAGCTCTTGATGAGATTATCTAGTGCCAAAAGGACCTCACTGAAATCACAAACTGCACTGAATAAAGTGAGAAAGTAATAAAGACACAACTGCAAAATCTAAGTAAACTTAATGCCAGGAGGGCGTTACTAGCATACTTACACCCTCTTGGCATGGAGTGTTGCATTGTGGGAAAGTTATTGAATTGTATTTCTTGCTCTTATTGTATTACTTGTATTGTAACACTTGAAATGTATTTGCTTACGATTGTAAGTCGCCCTGGATAAGGGCGTCTGCTAAGAAATAAATAATAATGGCTGAGTGACAGCAGATGAGTCAAAATGGCTGAAAAAGCTGTACAATAAAGCTTTGGGTAAAACAATATCTAACTTTTGTGGATATATTACTCAGCTAAAATGAGGATTCAAGCAATGAATTCACTACAGAATAAGAACCAGACCATGTCAATTGAAGAAAATCTTGTAAATTATATTTTACAGTAGAATTTTAAGTATAATGTATGAAATATGACTGTATATGTGAACATTTATATTTTAAAGATACATATTAATTTAGTAATTGTTATTAAATTGAAAAAAAAAACAAGTTTGGGATAGAACTAGTGAAGAAAACCGTACTTTTATCTGCAATTGGTATTCATTTCAGTGTGTTATTATGGAGAATCTAACCTTTAAGCAAAATATCTGGTGCTATTCTTACTATTTGAAGTTTCAAATTAAAAAAAAATATTTTAAAGTCTTTCATTTTCTTCAAAATTATATTGATACTGTGCATGTACTGACAAATGGCAATTGAACACAAACAATCAAAATCTTATTTTTGCTCTCCTGTAAAATTATGAAAATGTCACTGTGGGTCCTAAGCCCTCGATTTGATGTTATGTTTTTTTTTAATCAACACATTTACAGTAAATGTATGTTTTTTATTTTAATATACATTTACAGTAAATGCATGTTTTAATAGCCGTCAATTTAAACACTGCTAGCTTTTGATCCCATAAATAATATGGCTCAAGTTCTATTTATACCACTACAATGTAATTTTACAACATATGACGGCAACATATAACAGATTGCATTACTTTAGAGGCTATTAAATGCACCGAATTTGAAAGAAGATTGCTTCAAGTGAAAATGTATAGGATTTTATTAATAACGAATAGTTACATTTCTTGATTATCAATTTGGTAAGAAAACGTTTATTAAGGATACTTTTTTACTGTGCATTTATTCTGCTTTATCATGGTGTTGACATGGTTTACTCTTAGACAGCTTTGTTTCAATTTAGCATAGGTTTATATTGTTCTAATATATACTGTACAAATAATTCCATTCTATACTGGCTGACAGAGTACATCTTTTTTCTGTGGCAATCATTTTCTTGCAGGTCTATTCAATTTCGACCTCAAACCTGTTCGAGCGTTTATAATGATTGCCACGATGGAGATTGTATTTGGAATTTCGTTTAACAGTTGATATTATTATTATTATTATTATTATTATTATTATTATTATTATTATTATTATTATTATTATTATTCACGAACTATGCAAAACATGAATTGTTTCTGTGAGTGACACATTCACTACTTCAAACAAATAACATTACAATTGAATAACGATTTTTAATATGACCACGTGTTATACTAAAATATGATAATTGAGTGACTGCATACTCGTATTTACCCTTCTGTGTATTCTAATCTGAGACTACGTCATGTCGGCTTCCCAGTTTGTTTACAGTCCCAAGAGCTTGTTAAGCTGTCAGTACACAGGCTTTGCATTCTCGTTCAGTGCACTATGGTAAACAGGTTGCTATTTCGTAAAACATTACACCTTTTGGAAAAATATTGGTTAAATAAACCTCAGAAATCGTTATTTTTTCGTTAAGCAAACACTGTGCCATTCGTGCAGTCCATATGCCCTGCATGTGAAGTTGAAATTGATTAAACATCACAGAATGTTGTTGAATAGATCTAGTTGCTGGTCTTTCTTCACGTTTCCTTTACAAATGTTTATTATTATTATTATTATTATTATTATTATTATTATTATTATTATTATTATTATTATTATTATTATAAAACAGTTACAGATAAAGTTAAAAGAACATATAATTACATATGTATATTTTTGCAGGAAAAAATGTTGTAATTTGTTAATCTTGACCCACGTTTAAAGGAATGTTTTGCAGAGGCAATTAATCTGACATCTCCGGTTTTAGTGGTCGGCCCTTTGATTTCTAGCCCACCCAGGAGAAAAAAGATTAATATGTTGCCCTGGTGAGTTTTATGTAACAAGTATTTCGTGCAGTTAATTTTCCCCTAATATGACAACTACTCACACATTGCCGCTTGTGTTTGTTATCTTAGGTTTCCAACAAGTAAGATAACAGCCTGATACCACCAAACTCCTCCCCCTAAACCACAAGAACTTTATTGTATTATTATTTTGATGTGCATTTTACATTGGAATTCAGAAATAATAAGACACACAAATATACGGTATGTATTGCTTTTTTTCTTGAATGTAATAATGGTGGTAGAGTTGGGTTAATGATCCCGGAGGCTGTGGAAGCTCTCTTCTATTTCCATGCTTGTCATCACTGATGCTAAGACAATCACTCACTTCTCAGGGCTATCAGTGTGATTTATTTTAAGGATAACACAGTGATGACTAAATCAACACTGCTATGCTCTAACACCTCAGAATAATTAACTGATTAGTTGGGTGGGCCGTATTAATTTACAATACAGTCAGATTTTTCACCTGACAAGTTGATACCATTGATGCTGAGATTGATAATGTGTATATTTTTTTTTTCACAAACTATTTAAAACGCATCTTTTTACGGATCCTGAAAACATGCATGCAGAAGATATATTTTTGTGAACTGTAAAAATCCCAAGATGCTTACAACTGATAGAAAATGCAAAGCATCACTTGATGTGGCTTGAGATAACACTGAAGTCCACGTTCATAAGGAATAGCTATACAGTTCTATACTTAGCGTATTGGTTTTTTTTGTTTTGTTTTGGGGTTTTTTTTCAGGAAATGACGCAGTATGTAAAATGTAGGGTGGGTCCACTCCAAAGGCACTACATCTCTCTCTAAGGAGTTTAAAGGAAAGTAACGGAACTGCTTGAGTGGTTGCCCACTCAGTATGAGAGATAGCAATCATCAACTCTGTTAAACTTCCCCGCAAATCCCTTTAGTGTTGCATTTAGTGATCCCAATAATTGTAAATGTTTTGGCTTGGCAAAAGGTAGGTTAGTGGGTCAGCAATGGAAAATTACATTAGAAACACAATATTGGTTTTGGCCCGCTGAGTATCTGTTACATAATAATTTCCGTAGGCGCCAGCAGGTATTTGAGAAGGCTTGAGCAGGGGTTCCTCTGGGGCAGGAGTGCTGTTGAAAGTTCGGGGATCCCTTAATTTAACCCAAGTAAACTTGGTAGACCGTTTTAATAACAAATTGGATGGTTTGCTAGACAAAGGATCCATGCAACATTAGTACAACAAATTGCGTCATCAATGATTAAGTGCAACAAGTGTAAAAAAAAAAAAAAGAAACGGACCATAAACTTGTGAACCAGCACCACTTTACATTAGTTTTAAGAAAGTTACTTTAAATAGATTTTTTTTTTAATCATCATCTTTTGAACTAGCATAACCAGTTGAAAATGGCCAACTCGAACAAGGAAAGCATTAAGATGCACTTTGTCGGCATTGCATATTAGTTTTTGTTTTTTGTTTGTTTTATTTTTTTAATTGCAAGGCACTTAAAAAGTTGTGCACGTACTGCAGACTTGCATTACAAAAGAAAAATAAATGAATGCAGTTCTGTTTTATTAATTAAACAACACACCTAATGCTTGTCGCATTAGGTAGACGCCCTTGGATGTCTGATTCCTAGTTTGTTACAGTTGTAAACTTCAGTGAAGCGTTAATTTAAAGTGATTTATTTAGAGTGGTAACTGAGAGAGGCGTATAGACAGTTAGTCGTATGGACTGATCTTGAGCAATGCCTGTGTAACATCTATGGGCAATATACAATCATTTAACGGTAGTGTGATAAAATAGATTAAACAAAACACAGCATTTCTGTATTATTATTATTATTATTATTATTATTATTATTATTATTATTATTATTATTATTATTATTATTAGTCGTAGTAGTCGTAGTCGTCGTAGTAATTGATTAATTGAAAAAAATATCTGCAATATTAATAGTAAGATAAATCACAACCATTAGGCTATTTTACTTGGATTACTTTGATGACTAGAATTATTTAACTGACCCTTTGCATTATTTAGTAGTCCATTAAAGAATCTTAAATTATTTCCATTTTGCATATCATATAAAACATAATGACGATCAAATAAAAATAATAATTACAGCATATCATTATAATGATTTTTCTACATATTAAACACATTTAATAATGTTTTAATTGTTTTTTTTTTCTTGTTTGTTTGAAGTTGTCACTAATGTATTTGTGAAACCAAAAACAACAACAACAACAACTACAACAACAACAACAACAGCAACAGCTGTGGACACCACGTAGTAAGTGGAACAAAACACAATATAAAAAAATAGGAGTCATTTCTTCAGGTATACTTTTTATTGTTTTAGATAGCACATTGAAAGGTTGGGAGTACAAAAAGGGATCAATTTACTTTTTGGAATAAGGCATAAAGTTCATTCAGCTACCCATCAAAAAGCGATTCAATCCATCGTTTATGTTTGTTGGGGATTTGATATTTTTAATAGGACACTGAATTATATAACTTAACAACCACGAGCTGAAAAAAAAATAAAATACATATCTGGAAACTAATTGTGACAGTATTGGGACAGATACCTTTTAAATGTTGTCGGGATTTAAAATGGTACAACATATAAAATGAATGTATGTATTTATTTGTTTATTTATTTATTTATTTATTTATTTATTTTTGGAGAACCATAGATGGTGGTATTTGGCCGATTGTTACCTTTGAAAGGCGCATAACTAGTAGTTGTGTGAGGGTGGTCTATCTTTTTGATAGTCACCACAAGCAGATAACGTGTAGTCCGTCTCTAAAATCCGAAAGTACGAAAACAATTGGAATATCTGCTCATTTATCAAAAGATAGTGGTGTCCACACTCATTGCCTATTTGATGGAGTGGTCCATATGTACCATGCACGAACCAACTGCTTTGTTTCCATGAGACCAAAAGTAATCTCCGGCATAGCTGCAGTAAATTCAGTGGCACTGGTGAACACCTAATACCTGCGTAGAAGGCATTATTCTTGGGTATTTCCATTAAACACAAATAATACTGACCTATAGGCTACACCTTTGAGTCATATTTATTAATTTGCAGCGCATCTGACTTGATATCGGTGTATATTTGTAGTGCTGGGATTTATAGAGTGGGCTATATATATATATATGCATATTTGCTTATATTTGCGCATCCATTTAAAAGTATATTGGGTATAAAGGAAAGCGCAATTACCAGAGAAAACACGAACACACACACAAAAAAAAAAAAAAAACATTCAAACGAGGAATGGGAGTTTATATCTCAGGAAACACTAGAAAACAAGTATTTTTCCGATCCTGCAATGGAAAACAATAGGCCTACTGGGCCAATAGGGATTATAAATAGCTACTATAAAGTTTTGCCTAAAAGATAAATTAAAATGTATGTGTGTGTGTGTGTGTGTGTGTGTGTGTGTATTATATATATATATATATATATATATATATATATATATATATATATATATATATATATATATATATATATATATATATAACAAAACGCAATATTAAATTACACAAACGAAAACAAGCATATTTAAAAGCTGGGAGGTGATGTACTGTATGATGTATTCGTTTTTGTTAAAATGTGTTATGTCTTTGACAAAAATAAAAATGGCATAGTAGCTTACTGTTGTTGTTTAGGTACAAGGAGGCCTATAGCTAATACATAATATACATAATGTTTCGTTGGATGCTGTTGTAAACGTGTGTTAACTGTGTGGTGTTAATGAAATTGAATATGTCTAATTATATACAAGTTTATGCTTTAACACAATGCTCTTTTAATTGATCCTGAACATGGAGGGGGAAAAGCGTTCTCGGTTTACAGAATCAATCAGTTTCAACATAAATCTTTGACGTGGCGGTCATCATTTTAAACATCCACCTGCACAAACAACACCAAACACTGAAAATTCAGCACTGCCAATGCATCTGCACAACCAGTGTAAACCATTTTTTTATGGATAATATTTGAAATGTTAATTTAAAAAGGGAGGGCATGTTGATAGTGTGTTTCCTTTATCGTGCAGAGTGAGCACAAACACACAGCATTCCTGAAATAACACCAGAGTGCTTGTTTACCAAATTCCCCGCAGAGCAATATGAGATATTTTGGTTAATTCAGTTATGTAAATAAATCGTCTTGATTCTTGTCGACATTATTTAAAATATAGAATAGACATATGTCCTTATAGCTGTGTAGGGTTTTATTTTCTGAATATTCCAAACAACAGACCAGTCCTAGCCATTACTGTAACAAACTGTAACCGAACCACATGCCATACAAATAGGGAGGCTCTTTATCGTCCCGAGTCGTCAGATGGATAGGTATTTTTTTCTGGGTCCAATTAAAACTGTTAAATATTGTCTGGTGGCTACATAAAATAATACAACGTGTGGATATGTTTGAAATAATGTAATAAACGGAAAGCCTGTTTATTTGTCTTAAATTAACAAGCATACCCTTCAGGAATGTAATCTGTTTATAACCCACTGTATAGATTTTTGTCAAATGTGTAGGAGTTTTTGTTTTGTTTTTTCTCTAGGATTTCTTTCTAGCATCACTTTCTTTTCAGACAACGCGTCATTTGACGAAAATGTCACATTAAGTAGGACTGTATTTCGTCTTTTTTTTCTTTCTTATACATAATTGACAGGAAGATTTTAACTGTAATATTCACCAGCCTGTGGTGTCCAACAAAGTGTCAAATGCTATGGGAGACACCCCTCCATGGCGGTCACGCCCCTGCATAACCGAGATAAATGGCCAGTATCCAAAGCAGGTTTCAGAACACTGAATGAAATATACGGGACATTAATTCTCTCAGACTGCAGATCGCTGCGTTCCTGAGTTTCCTCTCGACTCACACTAAATAACTGACCGTTATTGTGAGAACAGTATATTGAGGTAAACATGTCTACTGGATCCATAAGTGATGTTGATGATCTAAATGAGGCAGAGCTCCTGGATTGCGACCTGAAAATAGGATCTGGTAAGGACTCTGGGACCTCAAACGAAAGCACAGAGGAGAGCTCCAATTGTGACAGCGGCTCGCTTAAAGTCAAAGGGGTTTCGGGAAAGAAGCGAAAAACTAGCATCAGGAAGACCAGTTTGAACGGAGTGTCACACGAAGGAAAGCAACTCCAAAGGAATGCTGCCAATGCCAGGGAGAGATCTAGGATGCGAGTTTTGAGTAAAGCGTTTTCCAGGCTGAAGACAACTTTGCCCTGGGTACCAGCGGATACCAAACTCTCAAAACTGGACACCCTGAGACTGGCATCCAGCTATATTGCCCATTTGAGACAGGTCCTGGCCAAC
Source organism: Acipenser ruthenus (assembly GCF_902713425.1). Classification (NCBI taxonomy): domain Eukaryota; kingdom Metazoa; phylum Chordata; class Actinopteri; order Acipenseriformes; family Acipenseridae; genus Acipenser; species Acipenser ruthenus. The sequence continues at coordinate 38,846,366 of NC_081193.1, read as the reverse complement.
GACAAGTACGAAAATGGCTACATTCATCCTGTCAACCTGGTAAGAAACGTTTCCTTTTTTTTTTTTTTTTTTTTTTTTTTTTTCTACTGAATACATTAAAACTCACCATTTCACATTTTTAAAGAAAATGCTTATTCATGCAGAATGGGCCTGTATATTCATGTTAACTATATACGATTTTACCTAATTATTTGATAGTTTATGTAATATTTTTTAGAAATTGTTACCAAGATGTCTTATATGCTTAATATAATATTGTACACTAAACATTTTCGTTTTTTAAAGTTTTCATTTTATTTAGAGTCAAATGTAATTTCAGGTCAACTTATTGGGAAAAGTACAGTTATATGTTATATGTTTTTACCAATCACTTAAGTTCAAAGCATTTTCTCCGCATGAATCACAAATGTTGCTCTTACCTGTACTAAGAAAACATTATTGGAATAGAAAGAATTCTGGTGTAGGTCAATAGACTCCTAAGTAGCGATCATTTTATTCACTATTGTTTATAAACAAACACACAAACAAATGCAGCATACATCATCTGTCTTGAGGAACCCGCAATAATAATACTGTCTGCAGTGATAAACAACAAACTTCAGTTTAATGCATTCCTATACAAGACTGAGGACATTTACTTATTTATTATGGGATGCTTCACAGTTGATTGATATAAATGTAACATTCTGTACTCATATTTCATATTTCCATATTGTTTTAAAATGCTTAGTCCATTATTTTGTGTAGAATGGTCTATATTTCTATTAAGCACAGTACTATCATTTCCTATCATTTTATTTTATTGTATTAATTTGTAATCTCCCTTTCCCCCTTTCGATGCATAAAACTCTTATATTCCATAGGCATTTGCTGTAGAATTGCATTAAACTGCTTTAAAAAGTATTTATGACATTTATTGGAGAAACGCTGAACATTTAGGTAGTCCTTCATTTTAAGCAGTTTTTAGCTATGAAGTGTCGTCATTGGGATATATTTTTTTCTTAAACTACCACTTATTAATTTACAACAAAAAAGGGGAAACTAATGACTAATGTTTGTCTTTTCTTTTTAGACATGGCCTTTTATGGTTGCTGGAAAGCCAGAGAATGAGCTGAAAGAAGTAATGAATACAACTCGGTTATGTGGAACTACGGCGTCCTGAGAAAGATGAACCCACGAAAAGGAGAGCTTCTTTAATATCAGGAACACTTTAATCAAAAGAGAAACAAGCTCAGACTCACAGGGGGACCATACCTTCAATCAAATTCACCCAACAACTACACATTATTTAAACTGCACAGGATTGTTATTGTGTAGGCCTTGCTGGTTCAAGTGCTGTTAAATGTATAGTTTATATTGTGTTAAATGCTTTATAAAGTGTGGGTTTGTTATGTTGTTACATGCTATTATTGATGACGTTGACAGTCATTGGTTGTACAAATTCATACATATAAAATATATTTTCTCCAAACAAGTTTATATATAATTCTTGTAAATAAACATTTCTTTGTAAAGAAAAAATGGACTAATTTGTTTGTGTTATTTTATTATAAAATAATGTGTGTAATACTGCAATGCTTAGTTGAAAGGAATAAAAGCAGTGTGAAGTAAAGAACCCAAACAAAATACGAATCCCAAAAAAGACTACTGACCAGAGGTAATGATACCTGTATGTTTGCTATTTTAATTAGCTTAACCACTAAGTAAATGTAGACCTGTATCTTTTGTTATTGGTTTAGGAAAGAAACACAAACATCTGGAGTCGGTTTGCACCCTTGGATTTCTGAAGAAAAGTAATCAGTGATAAATAATTCTTAAATAGGGTTATTCAAGGGCATGAAGGTCAAATATTGGTGTGTTTTTACTATTTGTGGTGCTACAGAGTAAAAAAAGTTAATTAAGCCAAAAATGTGTTTCGTTATGATAGGAGGGTCCCACCAATTGTTATGAGCACCGCTGTATATAGACTTTATAACATAATAAAGATAATTGGAAAAACACGAACAAGTAGGGCCCAAAACTCCAAAACATGTTGCAGTCATCAGCCCGTTTTTGAGCGTTAAGCAGCATCCACACTGGACACGAGCGATGTAAGCGATGCGAGCAAGCGAAGTCGCCGAATGTCAATCCACACCAGACGCGACAATGGAAACGATCCAAAAGACTGGAAATAAACACATGACCCCGCCCATGCATTCCTATTGGACATACTAGGGATGGGCTGTCCCATTACAAAACAGGGCTTGTTTTGTTACCATCCTTGTACAATCTATAGATCAGAGTTATTGAACATCCCTATATATGCAACAGTTTTCTTGTTAGCATATATTAGTAGTAATTGTACAGTTGTTCTCGTAATATTATTATTATTATATCTTCGTGGCAGCAGTAGTAGAAGTAGTCTGATTTGAAGCACGGTACATCTGCAGCTGTCAGCAGACAGCTGGACAATAGTAGTATAGTTGAACTGATATTTTCAACAAAATTATTTTATTGTTATACATTTATATATATATATATATATATATATATATATATATATATATATATATATATATATACACACACACACACACACACACACAACTTACAGCAATCCTTTATATTAACTTCTTTAAGTATTTTAAAGTGTAACTTTATTATTATTATTATTATTATTATTATTATTATTATTATTATTATTATTATTATTATTATTATTATTATTATGCGCAAGTCACCACTTACCTTGTATTAGTAGCGATGCTGTCCTGCAAATCTATTTTTCTAATTTATCGTAAACGCTATTGAAGACTGTGACGCATCAGATCATGGGTGAGTGTTTGCGGCGTCTCTGACTTAATTTATTTATGAATAATTGTACAAAAGGTCGTGTGCCATGGCAAGACGCAAGGCTTTTATGTAGTGTTTCCTTTTAAAACAGTCCGGTGAATAGATATGGCTCATAACACCATGTAACAATTTTTTTTTTTCTTTGGTTCCTGGGTAGTAAGTGTTATTTCCTAATTGCTTATGCCTCAAAAGTATAGAAAATGGCTATTATTCCCCACAAACTTTGCTTTTGTGACCAGGACAGTGATATTTTGAAATGTACCTATTTTCCAGGACATTCCAGATAGATTCAGTGCTGAGTAAACTTGGAGTAACTTCTAGAACTTTCCAGTAATATAAATAGTAGTATAAATAAAGGGGCCTTAAGACCACCAGTTCAGTTTAGTTCCAGCTGCCTAAGTGGATACAGATCTGCATTTTTCTGAGATGGCATCAAGGTCATAGGAGACTTCAAAATGGTGGCATTCCTGATGGGTCTCCAAGGCGGTTTTACCAAGTTTCCCTGCTATCTTTGCCTTTGGGACAGCAGGGACACCAAGGCGCACTACCACAGGCGGGACTGGCCACAGCGGACCGAGTTCTCTGTGGGGAGGAACAACGTCAAGTGGGAGCCACTGGTGGACCCCCGGAAGGTGCTGATGCCACCACTGCACATCAAATTGGGCCTTATGAAACAATTTGTCAGAGCTCTAGATAAGGAGTCGGCAGCCTTCAAGTACCTTCAAGACTTCTTCCCTAAGCTGTCTGAGGCAAAGGTCAAAGCCGGTGTCTTCGTCGGACCACAGATAAAGAAGATCCTGGAGTGCAATGAATTCCCCAAGAAGCTCACTAGTAAGGAGAAAGCGGCTTGGAACAGCTTTGTCGCAGTGGTTCGGGGCTTCCTGGGCAATCACAAGGCCGAAAACTATGTGGAGCTGGTTGAGACTCTGGTGAAGAACTACGGCACAATGGGCTGTAGGATGTCCCTCAAAGTCCATATCCTTGATGCTCATCTTGATAAATTCAAGGAGAACATGGGAGCGTACTCGGAGGAGCAAGGCGAGCGCTTCCACCAGGATATACTGGACTTTGAACGCCGCTACCAAGGACAGTATAACGAGAACATGATGGGAGACTACATTTGGGGGCTGATTCGTGAAAGTGATTTACAGTATAATCGTAAATCTCGAAAAACTACTTGCTTCTAAATCTTGTGCAGTCATTTTTGTATTACTTTAGTATAAATACATGTTAATTTGGATTCATATGTTGTTTTTTTCTGACTTTATGTGAACGAAAAGACACAAATTCGCCCATTTTCTCATTGGAAATAGGTAAATTTCAAAATATCACTGTCCTGGTCACAAAAGCAAAGTTTGTGGGGAATAATAGCCATTTTCTATACTTTTGAGGCATAAGCAATTAGGAAATAACATTTACTACCCAGGAACAAAAATTGTGTTACATAGTGTAATCTTCAAAACTTCCCAGCAAACAGGTAACTTAACCGGAACGTTATCTGTAGGTTATGTTGTTTAGGTTATTACAGAACGTTCTGCTAATGTTTGGCGTACATTATTAGCATATTCATGTTGCCAACAAAATGTGTTTCACTGTCATTATAATGTTTATTTGCAATGAATTAAAGAGTTGACCGACCTAACATGATCTTGAAAAAAAAGTTATTATAACGTTCCTGCAACATTACTAAAAACTAGCCAAAACGGCCTTGGGTGTGGACGAAAGGTTAGTTTCGAATGACATTTTTCATATATTAATGCATATTTATAACCATACCAGCTTTTAGTAAACTAAGCGCTTTATTAAATGCAGTGTATTTGTATTTCATCCAGGCAGTCAATCCTGACACAGTCGACTCAGTCGCACGTCAGAACCTAGCTGGATTGTACCAACATTGTAGCGAACTCAGGAAAAGATGTAAGCGGAGGCCTAGTATGCAATTTCCGAATACTCGGTTTTTTATTCCAGTAGGTTACACACTGACAACTGCTGGCCGTATCTCCGCAAAAATAATACATCTGATAACAACAGAACTCTATCACCAACAGGCTTTCTTACTGGGACTTGATCGTTCGCAGATTCTGTGCAGAATCTGACCAATTTAGCCAATGGTTCACGTTCACATTCTTAGAAGATCATAGCACATATATCTATAATTAGGATCAGACCTCCCGGCCGTTGTAACTTTGACGGCCTTTTGTAACTTTGACGGATCGAGTCGCTTTTACCAAAAAAAAAAAAAATAAAAAAATTGCGCTAAGTTTTTAAGTTTTTAAGTTTTTTTTTGATGGCCTCTGAAAAGTGCAACAGCCTTTTGTAACTTTGACGACAAAGTTACAAAAGGCCGTCAAAGGTACAAAATTCGAAACTTGGTCCAAGGCCTTCACCTTCCCCAAATGTTATTGGTGCCAAAACACTGATACATGCATTACAAATAAAATGTTCATATTTTCTTTTTTTTTTTGTTATGTTATTAAGTTTCCACCAGGTGTGTTACGCAAAGATACTGAGTTTATAAAATTTTATTTTATATTTAGACAGTTTTTTTTAATTGCGTTGCTTTATTTTAATCCAATTATTTCAAAAACAAGATGGCACATTCGTGAAGGTGTACAGAACAAGCTGGTGAAAAAATGAACCTTCTAGCTATTGTACTTTTTAAAATATCCCCTTTTTGTCTTCAGCTATAGCATGGCCGCCACGTTTCATGAGTAGAGACTGCATAGGCATGTTCATTTAAAGTGAAACACACAGAAATATACTTTTTTTTGGAGGATTGCTACAAAGATACAGTGATATACTAGTGCTGTTCCTGTGATGCCAACGCTCTTTAAATTGAGTGTTTATGTGCCACAGTTACAGAGTTATGCTTAAAATTGTGGAATTTTCAACTTTAATCTTTTTTTTTTTTGCCATAGACATGCATGGGAGTTGGGGTGGGCTCTTATTTGACCCCTAACCCTGCAACCACTGGTGCAAGGGGGGTCTCTTTAGGTGCATAACCCTGTTAAGAATTCCTCCAGTTTTCAAAAGTCCCTACGTTTTCACTTTTCACACTAAACTGCCCCTACTTCGACGCAAGGAAGTCAAGTGACACAAATTCTTACCCTTATGAATGGATATTTTGCACTTTAGCATGCTTATACTATGCATTTGCCACACTTTACAATTATTTCTAACATTATTTACTATGCATTCGCTGTGAATTAAATATGCCCTACACTATATTTCTAGTTTTAGAAACACTAAAATACTCTTTTCAATACCAAACAAGAAGTCTTTTTCCATTTCCTTGGTATAGAAGGGTTGTTCTAAGCATCATAATTGAATATTTTTGTAGCAAGATACACAAATGTAGATATATTAAAAAAACAAACAAACATGAACACAATTAAATACTGACTATTCTGTATTGTCACAAGTTAAAGGTATGTGTTGGAATGATGAAATTAACTTGACTTTCAATTCCAACAACATTTGATTAAAAGACTTTCTAGCATACCCCAATGCCAATGTATCAACAAGCTGTTATAGCTGCCTGTTATATCCCTATACCATAGGCATATCCCATACGTAATGTTGTTGGTGGTCATCTTCTCTTCCAGGGACCCAGGGTTACAGTAAGTAACCTAACGTTTCATACGGTAGATTTCTGGGGAGTTTCCTTTTGTGAAAAACTGATAAAGGCATTTGTCAAAAAATGTCTACTTCACTTTCTTGTAGTTTTACCATACTGGAAAATGATTATCCCTCAGGTACAAATAGCCTTCAACCTTTACCACGTCCTTGACCCACAATAGCAACAATGTTTCACTTATTGTACCAGTCCAGAGTTCATACCACCCTAACACATCTAGCACACCTGTTAATACTGACTATGGTTTTAAAACATTGTAAATAATATAGGGGGTCATGTATCAAGCGTTTGCGACGGCATTAATGCCATAGCGCAGAGTTCATGCCGGTCTTAAAATTGCCCCGTATGTATCAGAACACTTTTGGAAAGTTAAGGCCGCATTAGCACCTCCAAAATGCACTCCAGCATGAAATGTGCTCCGATGCTCATTCGCCATGTATTTTAAGGCGTATCAAGACTTAATTCAATGCATGGGAAAATTTTAGGCGGGGCTCATTTGTAAATGAAGTCTGTGATATTAAAATGACATTTATGAAACGTCAGAACAGCCGGTACGGTCCTAATAGGGTCCACAAATAAATCAGATTTCAAATTGGTCTTATTGGTGCACATACAAAAAGTCAGAAAGCAGCTGATAAGAAAGAGCATTATGGCAGCATTCATAACGTATTTCTGAACGGATGGGACTTGTTTGCCAGATTGGACTGATAGACGACAACAACACAGAGCTGAAGAACAGCTGCACCTGCCATGCCCTTTGGGATTTGTGTGCCTGGACTGCCTGTTCTACAAAGTTTTCCCCTTTGTGTCCTTATTATTTCTTCCATTTACATTCTTTTGGATTGTTTGTATTTGTGACATGGACTGTGTCATTACCTGAACTTTTGTGCTGAACCTCTCACAGACCAGTGGGAACCCTGTTTTGTGTAAATAAACACGTATTACTTTGTTCAACCTTTGTGGTGATTATTCAGCGTCTGCCATCCTGTTCACAGTGTGTTTTTCTGTGTTCGGGATAGGTGTTCAAGAGATAGGTGTGGAGAACGAGAGAGAGGCAAGAGAACGAAACAGAAACTAAAAAGAAAGCAATTGCTACTCGTGCTGGAAGGACCAGCACGATACTTGTTTTGGTGTCAGTGTTTTTGTGTTTGTAAGTTGTGTTTGTTTAAACCTTTATTTTGCTTGGTGAGCTGTTTTTGTGAAAGTGTTTTGTTTGTTTATTTAGAATTAAATATGTGCACCAGCGCTACAAACTTGCAGTACCTGTCTATGTGTCTCTGTCAACCTCCTGGTCTGGGAATGGCACCACCAAGCCTTTCTGTCAGTTTTTTCTGTCATTGCATTAAAAAAATTGAAAAATGTGACAGTCACCAACTCGCTGCATCAAAATCACCTTTGAATATTTGTGGATCATAGCAAATGATTATATTAGCCTTATCCAGGGTGACTTACAATTGTTACAAGATATCACATTATTTTTACATACAATTACATTATTTTTACATACAATTACATTATTTTTACATACAATTACCCATTTATACAGTTGGGTTTTTACTGGAGCAATCTAGGTAAAGTACCTTGCTCAAGGGTACAGCAGCAGTGTCCCCCACCTGGGATTGAACCCACGACCCTGTGGTCAAGAGTCCAGAGCCCTAACCACTACTCCACACTGCTGCCACAACACCTTATATAATTTCTCTTTCCATAAAACATAATATAAGCAGAAAGCACAACATTGAAGGATGGAGAACGCACACAATTCGCTGGGGATATGGGGGGCAAGTCTAATAAACTAATGTCTCTGCAGGGTAGTACTGAAACTTCCTGCTCTTCACTTCCATCACACTTCCCAGTACTAACTTCCAGGGAAGTTCAGCGCAGTACAAAATATGCATATTGGCTGGAATTTGGGCATGATGTTCTTGGAGACATGAAGGGAAGTTCAGTTAGGGGGAAGTCTGAGGAAAGTAAAGTGCATCTCCCCTAAAAACAAACTTTCCTGCAGGAAAGTTCTTGATCATTGTGCCCCCATAAACTATATTTGCACACCTTAGTGGTCATTTCTAAACCACCTCACTTAAGAAATGCAGCTTTTATTGTGGCAAGCCATTTTAACATTTAATCATCCATTTCTGATATAACATTTTTTTCACATTTTTGAAAACAACAGGACAACTGGAAAAGCTGTTTTAAATTTAATAAGAATTGAAAATAATATGTCTATGTTGATGACAGTAATTCTGAAGCTTCATTGTTGTTAGACATTTCTGTTATGGGCATTTCTATATAGGAAAAAAGTGCTTTAATACCCCAGACGCTGTCAGGATGTACCTCTATCAGCCAGAAGTCCTGATGTACTAAAGGTCTGCTTAGAGCTTTCAGATTACTCACAATGAAGCAAATACAAGTGAAGAAATGCAGACCATATATTGTCATCTAAGTAGTATACATTTGGGACATTGAAAGTATCTATTTTGATATCAATAATTCAATTTCAATTTTTGATATACAAAAATAACATTGAGAGTTGTTGATATTCAAATTTTTATTAATGATATCAAGAAAACATGACTGATATCAGTAATAGCTTTTCTGAAATCAGAAACTGAGGATAAAATGTTAAAATGCTTGGCATAGTCTACAGAAGCAGTGTTTTTAGAAGGAGCTTCCATTGTTGAAAAAGGACTAGTAAAAACCTGGCAAATAACGAACTAAGCAGACACCACAATAGAGAACCATACACAACACACAGAAAATGATAGATAACCGTGATTAAACAAAATCATAGAGTTGTGAACGCTTTTAAATGCATCACGAGATTCTCTTGGAGTTATTTCCCCCCCCTGGATTTAAACAGGTATGCAATTTTTAAGGCACTGAAGATGGTATTATTTATTTATTTTTTTAATTCCGATATTACATTATAAAGGTTTACTGCAAAATAGCTACTATAAGTGAAATCAGAGGTGAGAGATGCATTGTAAAAACCATAGTAAAGCTTGGAAAATACATGGTATAAGCAGAATAAATACTGTGCAAAATGACGTTGGTCACCTTTAACAAAGGTTATCTTGAACACTTGGAAAGTGAATGTATAATCATAATCTTAGCAATTATCATAGTTTATAAATCAACTCTGAGTTTTACAATTCTTCCTTATCATTTTTAATCCAGGGAAATGGCAATTTACAGTATATGTAAGTTTTTAGAACTTTGAACTTTCCATGTTGTGGAAACCTGGTGGAATGAGCCAAATGTACAGCATTCAAGCAGTTAAGAACTGTAAAGTAAGATACATTCAACCCTAGAACTTCCTGTTGCAAGATCCACACACTATACATCACCCTGATATGTGGCAAGCAGCTACATCATCCTGGCCAGACCACCAGTGAGAAAATAAACTTGGATGCTTCATCGAGGGACAGCTGTGTGGTTGCTTGGGGTCTGCAAAATGTTGTGCTGTAGTGGATGGCCATTAATGAGATAGAACGCAAAACTTCCCATGGACTGAAGACATGGTTAATTGTTCAGCTGGATGACTGCCCAAATGACTGCAGACCCTTAGTTCAGCCAGAACATTTCCATATCACTGTGCATGGAAACACTTAAGTGTAGCATTTCAGGTCACTTTGTATGTTAGGCATTTAACAGATGAAGTGTTATTAACATGATGTAGAATAAGTGTTTCATGCAGGGACTATACAGATTTACACTAGAGTGGAAGTTTCTGCTTGCCTATATATCTTAAGTGCTCATCAAAGGGAAAGTAGAGATAACAAATAGGAGTGATAAATCAGAGTTATAACTCTTAACTACAGATCACAGTTAAAAAGCTTTTGCTCTTTTTTTGTAATATATTCCTTTTGGTAAAATGTTGTCCACACACTTTCTAAAGATAATATAACACTATATTGAGGGGTTAGGGGTATACAGTATATATCGATGGAAGGCAAATAGAACAGATGAGCAGCTCTTGAACATCTTAACATCTCTACAGCTACCTACAATCTGCAGGGAGAGCTTATACTACTATTGCTGACAAACTGTTTGATTTGCAGTGTTTATAGTAGATTTAAAAAGTTAATGTTGTCTCTATGCAAACTCTGGTTTATAATACAATACTGCCATGATTATATGTTTTGGGGTTTGATAAACTGTAACAAGTTTGTTTTCAGTCAAATAACTTATTTTACACAACTTGTGGTTGTTGCATGCAAGCTTAAATAAACGGAAACTTCAGAGTACTTGTATCCCACTGATGCAGTTACATGGCTGATGACATTTGCCACAAGTGCATTCACTGAATGCAGGCTCGTTAAAATTACAATGAAAATTCATGACCTGGTATGGTGCTACACGCACGGTCCATTGCAATATCAACCAATCTCATCAGGTACAACAAATACATGTATGATTACAAATAATAATACATTTCAGATATGTTCTAGCATACTTTGAGCAAAAATCACATCACCAATAATTCTCAAAGCCTCTATTTTAAACATCTCAAAGCCTCTATTATAAACATCTAATTGCCAAAATAAGACTGGTATATTGTCCTGTGTTTCACAATACTCTTTCTTCCTTTAGACTCCCACAACAAAAGTTACACAACCCATTTTCATTTGTGAATTGCTTTACACCCTTTATTAAATCAAATAACTTCCACTCCTTCACAAGCACACCATCCCACAGAAAACCGGTTCATAGTTCAAACATCACTGTTAACAATGAATTTCGTACAGTAATATTCTGCCTTTGGAACCCCACTCTGCAATTGCTGTATACAGGATTGTTTTTAATTAGGAGATTGTTGTCAGGGTTCAATAATTCCCTGCACTTTGCAAACTTTATTTTGCACAATTAGCACATTTCCATCCAGACAAATCCTTCCTCCTTCTTTATTAAGAAACTTTTAAAAGCCATTGCAAAAAACAACATTATTGCCTGCATCACTTAAGAGGGTAAAGTAATTACAAAGATTGACCCTTGAGTTCGTGCTTTTAGGGGTGAATTTCTGTAGCACCTTTTTCAATGCCCAGTTCCCCTCACCGCTTCAGCCCATTTACAGATCAGGAGTACTGAAGATCAACAGGCAACCTCTCGTCTTTTACCTTACGATCCTCAGCAACACATTTTTCAAGCTACTGAACCCTGGAACCAAGGTCCAATCTAGATAATCTTTGCCTGGTCATGAAGGGGTGCTACACTTGCAATGAGATGAACTATTCTCAGGTGATTTTCTTCCCTCACCCACAGGAGAGTAACAGCCAAAAGGTAAATGGGTAACACAGTATGACCGGTTTAGAACCATGCTCGTGTGGCTTATGCTGTACTACATTTATAGTGCTTTTACTAGGTGAGACACTGGAGGCACTCCCTGTCAAACTATTTCAAATAAGTCACAGAGACCGCAAGTTTTTGTTGGATTTAGCGATATCTTGATGTTTGTAACTGATTGGAAGTATCTTATCTTTCATTGTCTTTATAAACTAGGATGCCTAGGTGTGATGAACAGATTGTATGACAACTTACTTATTAGAGGGACTCAGGTTTTGTCTTTGTCAAGCTACTTTAATGAAACCACAATCAGATCAGCCTGCAGAGTCCCATGAACGCCAGTTAGAAATAGTGAATCTTCAGTTTTCACAAAGTATCTCTAGGCAAATTCCCAGAGCTAAAAATGGCAAAGGAAGACTGAAAGAGCCTCCCAGTTTGTATTCACTAGATGGAGCTGTTGTACTGTAAGCTTCTGTTACACTTTTCCCCTGCAAGGTACAGACTCCTAGCTACTGTAGCATCAGTATAACACATGGACGAATCATAAACAGGACTACTGATTTGATTGTTTTGCAGTCTATTTTTACTTGTGTTGGTTTGCAGTCTCAAGTTTCAATCTTTAACATGCAGTTTTTTTAAAGCTGTATACATCCTAGTTTTTATTTTATATCTAAATGTTAACCGCTGTGATCAAACGGTATACATTTTTTTCTATATTCTGAGTAGATTTTCAATGTATTGTGTCATTACACCTCAGCCTTATCTACTGACTGTCCACTGTGCTCTTCAGTGGATCGGTGATGCAACAGCTTTTGAAACCTTTTGAGCCATCAAGCAGAATGTAGTTTAATTTTGATAGAAACTTTATCCAAGCATCATCTTTCTTTTCATACCCACAATTAGGAACTTGCTTACTTAAACATGAATGTCATAATTTTGTTTTATATATTGGTTTTATTGACTGTTTTTTAGCTTAAACCGTTTAAAATCAATAACTTCATAAACGTTTACTTTCAACCATGGTAAAGCATGGTAAATGCATAGTACTAGCAATGGAAAATCATGGCAAAATGACTGTGAAAATCGGCCATGGTAAGATTTTATATGCAATCCCAGGTGGGGGACATTGCTGATGTACCCTTGAGCAAGGTACTTTACCTAGATTGCTCCAGTAAAAACCCAACTGTATAAATGGGTAATTGTATGTAAAAAATAATATGACATCTTGTAACAATTGTAAGTCGCCATGGATAAGGGCGTCTGCTAAGAAATAAAATTATAATAGTAATAAGATAATAATATCCTAAAATGTATTACATCATACAATGCATGCTTACAACCTCTTCCGTCATGATTTTTAACATGTGAGTTAAAGTTTATTAGTGACAGGGCCTGAAGAGGAAATACACATGTAATTCAAAATAATATACAGCAATATTCTTTATCTTGAAATAAATTGTAAAGGTCTAAAAAACCCAATCTCATCATTTGCAAACATCCGGTCTTCAGGAACCTCACCTGTTTCTATAGAACTATTCATGATAGTAGCCTGTGTTTCCTTAAGCACCCTTGGATGACTCTCATGTTGCCAGGTGTTTTGTTTAGCTCCTGTAGCTTATTTAATATTTCTACTTCACTAATGCTGACATTTTTAAAGAACTGTGTGTCAGTGTGTGCACACAAACCGATGCCACTAGTGGCATATTGTTTGTATCCTCTCTGGTGAAAACATTAAAGAAATATTTTGAACCTCATTATTTCACCCATTAATGCCTAACATCCTCCTTCACAGTTCCTTTGCTTTTATAATATTGGAAGAATTTTTTAGGATTTTGTTTTGCATCCATAGCGTTTTTTCTTTCTGGTTATCTTTTGGCCATCCTGTTTAGGCTCCTATACTCTGATATTCTTCCCAATTCTTTGCTCTTTCTTCTTTTCTGTAATTCATATACTGTACAACCTTCTGTTTTCTAACCTTTTTTTAATGATCTGTTTAACCATCTTGGTGACTGATTGTTAAACCTGGTCTTTTTCATTTTAGGTACAGTTGCCAAGGCTTTGAATGTGCGCTTTGACGATGTATGGTATAAACTCCCACACAGTAACCTGACATTCAAAATGTCCCCCAATCACCAGTACAGTAATCAAAACAAGCAGTTAAAAATCTTTATTAAGACACTCATTACACTATTATATATATATATATATATATATATATATATATATATATATATATATATATATATATATATATATATATATATATTAGTTAAAACCTATGAATGTAATAAAAAGTGCAAAAAAGTAATGCAAGTGCAGAAATGTACAGAGGGATGTCTAAAAGCCGGTGTTGTATACGATTATTACGAATAAAGAAGCTGAAGATGTTGAAATGCAACAAGTTATGTGTCGTCTGCATTTCTTGGGTGTTTCACAGAAAGGGCGAACCTTTAAAGCAGAGCAACAGGAATGCGTGAAGCAGACCGCAACAATACGATTGGCAGACGTTTGAACGTGATTCTCAACCTGGGGCCTGTTTTTCAAAACGTTGGTAATCGGATTTCCACATTTGATCTGGACTATATTGAGAAATTGGGTTTTTCAAAACGTCAACATGCAATTGGGATTTCTGTGATCCGGATTTCGCTTTGGTAATGCGATCGCACTTTTAATCATGATTAAATGTTGTAAATGGGTTTTTCAAATTTAAAGAGATCAGGATTACTGTTATCCAAAATATCAGGATCATTTTGATCCTATTGCGAAGTTGGATTTCCCTTTTAAATAACCATAGAACATAGTATTTGTTCGAATATTGATAGAAAACACACACACTTTATGTTCAAACAGAGTATTATAATACACGTTTCACATATTTATTTAAGTTTTGTAAATTAACACCGTGTGTCTGAGTAAAGAAAAAACACATTTAGTGGTATTGCTTATATGAAGGATAAAAGCTTTGTTTTCCATTTATTTACATGATGTCCAACACTTTTTTTTTTTTTTTTTTTTTTTTTAAACGTGTGTGTGCTGTGTAGAAATAAAAATGTGGGTACAACTGCATTAATGTGAAACGTCAAATCCTCACCTTCAATGGCTGGTACACTGCGATTGATAGCGATATTGTGCAAAACAATGCAGGCTAGAATTGTGTTGCATGCTCGTAGCGGTCTCATACACAGGTAATTCAGACAAGCAAATCGTCTCTTAAGCGCCCAGTTGATGCGTTCTATAGTGCAGGAGCTGCCTCTGCCTCCACCTCCAGAGGCAGAGGCATCTTTAAGGGGGGAGGTGCGCATGACTGATACTCTTCCGTCTTCGGTCGATGATGCCGTGTCCCTCTACAATGCCACCCTCACTTGCAGTTGCCCCGCTTACAACCAGAACAGTGAAAAAACATTGCAACTGTCCATGGTATACCTTCGAACTTCGACTGCTTAAGTCTGCCTGCCACAAGTCTGAGTGTAAATGGAGGTTGTCTGGACTAACAGTTCACAGAGAGATTTGGACCAATCACCTCAGTAGCTACAGGCGTGCGCTCGCTGCTGCCAGTGAAGTACTTCTCTGAAATCATACCTATGGGACACGGTATACCAAATATTCTATTCAAAACCATTGATTAAAACCCTCATCCAGCCATCGATAAATCCATCCATCTCCCATTCATCCTCCTCTCTTACCTGCCATGATTTCTCCTCTTTCTTTCGGAAAAAAACAAACACCATTTATTCTATGCTCTCCTGCCACAAACCCAGTGCAGTGTTTTCCATGCAGTGTTTTCTTTGTTGGATGCAGTGGTGTTGCAAACCCAGTCACTTGTGGTGTCCCTCAAGGGTCTGTTCTTGGGCCTCTTGTCTTCAACATCTACATGCTTCCCTTGGGTCACTTCATCCGCCAACATAACCTCATGTTTCACTCCTATGCAGATGTGTGACAAGGTGGTTTGCAGTGTGCAGGTGCAGGAGTGAAGCGGTGACCAATAACAGACAGACAACGATAATCCATGTGCAAAGGTTGTTTATTTTTAATCCAGTCACTTGACAACTGTAAATAATAATGAACGGTAGTACACAATGATGTGTACTACTCTGTATAACCCAGGGGTTCAGTCCTGAAATAATATACACAATATAAACACACATGAAACACAACACAGTCACAAGTCCAAAGTGAGTTCTTTAAGTGCAAGTGATGAAATACAATTTATTCGTGAACAAAGGTGCAGAGTTGTCCAGGTTTGTGCTGGCCTTAAGCGACAGCTCCTGGATCAACTTATTTTGTTCTTTAGTCCTTGCACTTTTGAATACAATTTATGTCTAACTCCATAAACACCGTTTGGATTACTTCAAAGGTGTATTTGAGTTCCTTTGGTTAAATTGAGTGCACATATCAAACCCATTAGCAAGGCACAAGCATTGGCCACACTTCTCAGATCATGTATCACTTTCACACACTTGATTACAATGTCGACATCTTCAGGGGGTTCATATGCTGCCGTACCTTCCTTCCTGATCACAAATATTCCCATGACAGTTTGCTCAAGGTGTTTCATTATGTTATCTCCCTGTATATCCTGGAAAAAAAATAAAAACAAGACATACTTTAAACTTGCAGTTTAGCAGCATTTGATCATTCATAATGATTGCCTGAATGGTCCTTGGGCAGATTCAAGAGCATGTTGTCTGGCGTTCCAATGATTTTACACGTGAAATACAAACAGATAATAGGAATACAAAAAAGGCAAGAAAATCTCTTCCCATTGTTAGAAAGACTATGCACTCACGAAACAACAACAAAGAAAAAGCCTCACAAAAGATAACACATATGTACCAACCAAGTATTCTTTAATCAGGCTATCACTGTCTTCAGGCAGGTATTCACACAATGTGTTGATGACTACTTCTCTCCTAGTGTCAATGTTGTCGCTCTGTTAGAAAAAAAACAGAAAACTCAATTATGGTTTATGAATCAATCAAGTCAATTTCAAGGAATTTCTATAGGGTCATACACAATATCACTAAACACCATTTTTTTTAATTTTGCCATTTAAAATAACACGTTTTCCACATTTATATAAATGCATAATAATAATAATAATAATAATAATAATAATAATAATAATAAATACTTGCTCCAAAACTTTCAATATATTGTTTATTTTTCTCCCTGCAGCTCCTCCTTTAATCTTAAACAAAGTTATCAGCCATGGTGCATGTTTATCTAGTTGTGCCATGAACTTCGTTTGTAGTGGGACAGTTGTGATGCTCAAAAACTCTGCATTAATCTGAAAGGAAATAATTTTTGCTCACAATTGAGGGAACATACAAAGTGACCAGCATCAAAAGGCAGTGCCTGTAATCAATGAAACTTTGAGAATTCAACTTAAGACAATATTTTAGATTATACATCAAACCAGGTAGGTCAATATCTCCCACTATGTCTTAAAGGTTACATTAAAGGTTACATTGTCTTGTTACATATATAAACTGCCTCACCGGTCAAGAGTCCAGAGCCCTAACCACTACTCCGCACTGCTGCCGAGTTGTAACTTTGGTGATTACTGTGTCATGTGATAAGAACATACTGAAAGGTTCTTTTTTCCCTTGCATCAAGTACTCAATAGGCACCACAACGTGAAAGTTCTTCTTGAAATATTCTCTTTGTTTATAGGCTTTAGCCAGGGGACCATCCTTTCCAATTACTATGCTGATGGGGTTGGATTTACAGACAGCATTGGCTACTTCTTTGATGATTGCTTGGTCAACATGACAGTTATGCTTCTTGAAAATTTGATCCATAATGTTTTGTATGACGGGCACAGAAACAGAACATATTATGTATTGCAGCTCCTCAAGCACATGAAACAGATTTTCCAATTTAAGTAAGAGAGGAGATTTTGTGCTCAATTGCTTTTGGCAAATCCTCCAAGTCTTCAGTATATGTGTCAGCATCAGAATTGCTGCCAGATTGAAAATCATGTCCATCTCTAGAATAAGAGTTTTCTTGTGTATCATTTTCTGCTGAACCAATGGAACAATGTGTTCTTCTAACTACTTCATCTTTGAAGTACTGCAATGTATGTGGATTGTGCTTTCTGCTCTTGTGAGACTTAAATGTATCATAAATGTTTGTCTTGTAAGCACAACCTTCAAACAGAAACACAACAGTTTCATGATTCTTTAGATGTCGACATATATGACCAAAATACTCCTCCTCTGTGGCAAGTTCATTGTATTCACATACGTGGCATTTGAAAGTAACAAGTTCTTCTGGCTTTAAAGATCTTTGTATTGCATGATATCTAGATACCTGTGACCGAAGGGCAATCCACATTTTGAAAGTACAAGGGCAATTCTGATACAAACAGGTAAGGGTGACTGCGCCCATAATGTTCATGCTGGAACTTGTAGTGTTTAAGTAGATTTGACCTTCCAGATACGCAAACATCAGTGTTTACACTGCCAAATGCACATCCAAATCGCTGAAAAAAAATAATACTAACAATAAAATGATTGGATACGCTCAATTATTGCTTTTTTTTTTTAGTATTATGTATCTACATCTGACTGTGGATAACAAATAATCATGTGCAAAAATCACTGTTAATTTTATGATTCCTCTATATATTTGAACTATATTTTACCTGTTTTAGGGCCCTATTCTATCTTGGTTTATGTGCGTGTAAAATGAAATTTATAATTAAAGTTCGGGAGGAGGGTCAGACACCAATCTCCGCATCACCAAATTGAATTTACACATTAGCTAATTTAAATTGTTAGCACTATAAATACCCTCTTCACTTATCTCTGTTGCGTTTTGATTTCATCGTAACCCACCACCTCCCCATCTCCACCTTTCTTAATAACAGTTTTTATGTTTTATCAAATGGGGGTCTCAGCCTCGTCCAGTTGGCCAGGCAGCGAACCCTCAAACCAAGTTAGGTTTGATGCCAAATGAATGTGTATATACAGCATACTTCTGTTAAATCGCATACTCCGCATTCTCTACAATAAATATTTGTACTAAAACATTTTGTGATTGGTGTTTGTCCCGAACTACTGAAGTGTTGTTATGCTCTGTTGATTAGTCATATACGTAAGTATTGTAACAAACTGAACCCTCGTATTGATTTTTTAAAAGACGTGGATATCACACGACAGCGAACACCCCAATAAGGACTTAAATTAGTTGTTTTATTTTAAACATTTGCTGGCTTATTACTGGAAATATTATTATTATTATTATTATTAATAATAATAATAATAATAACAATAATAAGTGAAAGAAGTAGCCGCCCTTATATTCTACCCATGGAAATCCGCCTGAAAAAAAACCCCGTCCTGCATACCTCCAGTATGTATGTGCTTCTGATATTATTGACCTTTTCCTGCTTGATGGAAGAAATCTCCGTTCTTATTGTACACACACTCAGTGTCTGCTTCCTTACTGTATCTATTAATTTAAAATAGCAAATCAAGTTTTTTTTTTTGTTTTTTTTAACTCAGTCGAAATTAGTGTTAATCAGCGGCTATAGCAACTACTTTATGGTTTCATTCACAAGTCGTACAACAAATGGATGCAGACTGACATTCAATAATTTTATTTCAATAGAAACACCAACACAGCAACACAGACAAGGTACCTATTCTCTGACAGCACTTTGAATAAACTTTATGAACACAACAGCATGATTACCAATAACACATTAAAAAAGTAGCCTAACATACTGAAATTTAGCTGGCTGTATAAACATGCACTCAAGTCCTATTTTTTAAAAAAAAGTTATCGATAACTTCACAAAACAGGGTACGAACAGCTGCATGTGTGTAGAATATTTTAATTAAATACCGTACTGTATCAAATTGTTATTTACACCGCAACTGGAAGTATCCTACAGGGTCCACCGCTTGGATTAAACCAAAGAGCCTGAACAGACCACAGATGTTTTTTGAGAAAACCGCATTACTCATGGAATACTGAGGTAAACTGAGCAACAAAAACTAGTTCTTCATAAAATCAGGATAAAACGATTAGAAAAACTTAATTTTTTAATTTTGTTTAACATATCTATATTCTAATAGAATTTGAGCCCTCAGGAGCCTTTTCGCCTTCGGCGCGGGCATGTAACTGCACGAAGCGGGCATTACCACACGATTAAGCCCGCTCCTTCTGGCTCAAATGCTTAATTTAAATTTCAAATCAGGAATTTAAATTTTAGTCACAACCTTTATCCATAAATAAAACACAATTCATGAAACAATCCTAGGATCAAATGTTTAAAAATGTGAAATCCTGTTTTGAAACTGCTTGTAGATTCCTGTTACTCTTGTAAATTACTAATGCATCCTCTGTAGATAAATGTTGTGTTTGTTGATTGGTTATTTTAAAAATCAAAACAGTCTCTGGTTGGGCATCAACATACTATGTCATCATCAAAGTAAGCAGACACTGTGCATGCAGCTCTGCTTTACCCAATCAGAATCCTGGCCAGCGCAAGAGTCAGTGTGCTGAAAGAACGAGTAACGAGATGCTTCTGGTTAATGTAGTGGAGTAAAAAATACAATATTTTCTAAACAAACGTACTTGAGTAAAAGTACAAGTATCCCAAAAATAAAGTACTTAAGTACATGAAGCTAAAAGAGCGCTCCCCGAGTGTGGTGCACTTTTGCTTGGGTATGACAAGCAAGCCAGAGTCAGAGGACCTCAGCTTGTGTGAAGGGACATAGTGGGTCAGCAGGTTGGAGAGACACTCTGGACCTGTGTGATGAAGGGCCTTGTAGGCAAGCAGGAGAAATTTGAAAGTAATCCTGAACTTTACAAGTAGCCAGTGCAGCTGGGCAAGGCAGGGGGTAATGTGATAATGATTTTTACATCTGGTAAGGATCCTAACAGCGGCATTTTGAACCAGCTGCAAATTGGTTTATGGTGCGTGACAGAAGACCACCAGAGAGAGTTGCAGTAGTCGAGTCGAGAGGAGATGAATGCATGACAGAGTATCGCTGCATCAGGAGGGAAAGGTAGGGACAGACCTTTGAGATGTTTCGGAGGTGGTAGAAGGAGGATTTGACTACAGAGGAGATGTGGGCATCAAAGGTTACTATCCAGAAGTACACCAAGGCTTCGTACAGTAGGGGAAGGTAGCAGCAGACAGTTGCCGAGGTTCAAGGCAGCAACATTGAGATTCTTGAGTTGAGTTTTTGAACCTACTAGAAGTAGTTCAGATTTGTTAGTGTTGAGCTGAAGAAAATTGGCAGACATCCAGGCCTCAATGTCTTGGATGCAAGCTGAGAGCCGGACCATAGCAGAGGGACATCCAGGGTCTAGTTTTAGGAAGATCTGGGTGTCATCTGCATAGGAATGAAACATGAGGCTATGTTGGCGGACGAGGTGACCCAAGGGAAGCATGTAGATGTTGAAGAGAAGAAGCCCAAGAACAGACCCTTGAGGGACACCACAAGTGACCGGGATTGCGTCAGCACTGTTTCCATCATAGAAAACAGACTGCATGCATCCAGATAGGTAAGAGGACAGCCAGGAGAGACAGGTTCCAGAGATCCCAGCATACTTCTGAAGGCAGTCAAGAATGTTATGATCTATGGTGTCAAAAGCAACAGTTAGGTCCAGGAGGACAAGGACAGAGAGAGCAACAGCATCAGCATTAAGCAGGAGATCTTTTACAATCCGGAGCAGAGCAGTTTCAGAACTGTGATGCTGCCAGAAGCCAGACTGCAGAGATTCAAGCAGATTGTTATCTGCAAGATGTTTTGTCAGCTGTCTGGCTACAGCCCTTTCAAGAGTTTTGGAGAGAAAAGGAGGATTGGATATAGGATATAGGATATAGGAAAATTAGATAGGACAGCCCGGTCAAGGGAGGGTTTTTTGAGCACTGGCGTTACTCGGGCAATCTTGAGGGCAGCAGGAATTAAGCCTGTCCAGGGCCAGGTTGAGAGTGTGCATAATGGTTGGGGCAAGATCAGAGGCACAGAGACGGACATGATTTGTTGGCCAGGGGTCCAAGGGGCACGTGGCAGTAGTAATTTCAGCAGTATGCTGGAGATATCAGTAATGGAGAGAGGAGAGAAGGAGGAGAGAGCAGGAGGGGCAAACGGAGGGGAGTCAAGGTGGTCGAGTACTATACTGGGTGTGGCAGGAAAGCTTAGAATAGATGGTGTCAATTTTGTTATATAACAAAGTTATATATATTAAGAGGATAGAATATTTTAAGACAACACATTAACCAAGAGCAAAAAAAAATAATAACGTTTGGGGAATGGTAGAAAAAATTAAAAATTACATTTGTGAAACTGAGAATTGTCTCTTACCTTTCACTCCTACACTGTTCACACCTCAACTACAAACACCTCCCGCTGCTGCCTGTTTGCCTGAAATCCAAACTAAAAATAGTGCAATCGGTAATTTGTAGTTCCCTTTCAATTAAAAGACGACCAACAACCATACTTGGGATATGCCTGCCATAGGTCAGGTATTCACAGCATTTTACATCAAAGCTGCCGATAGGCCCCTCCGTGGAGTGCCGTCCAAGGTCCCGCCTCACCGAGGTAATAAATAGTCAAGGTAATAAATAATCACTGCACGGAGATCTCACCCTCTTTTGCTTCTCACAACCAGGTAAGTAATGTAGGTATAACTAACCTCTTCCAGTTGTGTGATCGACTCTTTTTAAAAAGAGCTCTTCGAGTTTTTTGTAGTTGCCTGGCAAATTATTGCTGGAAGTCGGCTTGCCACTTCCCCGGAATCAGGACTCGACAGCTGAAGCCTGAGCTAACGCTGCGCAAAGGCGCTCCATTTTACAAATATAAAAATATATACAGTATATATCCCAACTGACGAAGACTTGTTTGAATCGAAACGTGTCGTGGACGTGTACTTTTAAATCTCCTGTTTGTCTAAATAAAATGAAAATAATTTTTAATACTTGCGTTAGTGTGTATCATTAAGGAACATTACGGCATGTACAACCTTAGCCGTCTCGATCATCCTGAGCCATGGGAAACTGAAGTTTGAAGGATTATCCCCTACTTATTGGCTTAAGTCAAGAGACAATTATTTGTACCATAGACTTTTACCTTACTGTGGTCGGCACCTTTGTATATTGAAGCATTGTTGTGCACGAAAGGTTACATTTTGACTTTTGATTATATATATATATATATATATATATTTATATATATATATATATATATATATATATATATATATATATTACACACAGTATATAGTGATAAATATGCAAGAGTAAGTAATAATGCAACATAGAAAGGTGAGGTTCTCTAGTTCCATTACTACAGGGCAATTTATCATTGAGGAAATTGTGTGATACGTCTTTAAATACCCCACAGAGTAACTGCCATAGTGCTCCACTTTCCGGGATGGCCAAAGGGGTTTATTAACAGCAGCTGGAAGGGGGGAGGGGAGCGTTATTTAAGGTGGTGAATCAAGGGGCTAGGGATGGCGGTATACGTGACCAAAAAGCAGCAGGGCAGCAGTGCAGGAGAGAGCGTTATTATGCATTGTGTAGAAACGAGTGTTTAAAAGTAAGCAACGTGACCATGAGCGTGGGTTCGTTTGCAATAAAGCCCAGTTCAGGAACAAACTGAATACTTTGGAGGAAACCAGCGAAACAAACTACGGACACAGGAGGACAACTGCGGTGCAGTAAGGTAGTTGAAATAAACTTCTAATAATCTAAACGGGGGTGTGTTGGGATTTTAGAAGGATACCTTTACTGTTTGTTTTTACGCTGGGAGCTGCGAGTGAAGGCAGCAGCCAAAGACTGTTTTTATTCCTGCTGTAACACGAGCGTGGAGTGTGTTGAGATTTTTTTTAAAAAGCGTGTTAACTGAACTTGGAGTGCATGGTTGAGGAGATAAACCGCTTTTAAAATAACGCACCGGAGACTATCATTTTGTAACAAATAGCACTTTGCTTACACTGTGCTTGTATTAAGGACTGTGTACCATTTAAAAGGATCACCAGGACACGCAGTGATGAGAAATCCCTGCAGCAGGAAACTGTGTGTTGGAACCACGAATAATGGACTGTTCTGATAGAAAGTCAACACATTTAATTTCAAGACTTATATTTTTAGTTGTTGTCTGGAACAAGTACGTGGTATTTTGAGTTGGCTCCGTTGGGAAAACGAGCCTTGTTCTTTTCTTCATTTTTACTATGTAAACGCTGGGATTACTTCATCCTCTTTGCCCGGGACTTACCTGTAGGGGGCACCCTTATTCATCGGTGGAACCTGGAAACAGAAATAAAGTTTGTGCAAAACCCTGAGCAAGGATAATACAATTGCAGGGACTAGGAAGGATAACTTACCTGGGAGTCCTCCTGGTGGCGAGTGGTGGAATTGCAGGCCAGGAGGCCTACAAGCGATTGAACTCCTAACACACCCGAGAGTGTGGGGTGGTGTTTTGTGTTTGAGTTGGGTGGGGGGCTAGCCCTGCCCAACTATTAAGACTAGGGAACTGAAGAAGTTAAGACTAGGGCCCAGTGAGTGGGCTAGGTTTTTATTTTCTGGCAACCCACTTGAAAGGTGTTATTTCACTGTAAATAAACCCTCACTTAGACTTCATTCCTGCCTCCTGTCTGGTCTCTCATCAGGTTACCACCCCAAAACAGAGCTCCAAGCTCACAATATTATATATATATACTGTATATATACACACACACACAATGCCTACCGATTGTAGTCTGCTTTCACTAACCTTGCATCTCGCTGCCTGTTTTTTCTTTCTCTGCCTCGAGCAGCTTTTGAAAAAAAAAAATAGAATAAGAGAGAGATTCTCCAGTGAGACCCAGCTCTGCTGCACGCGCTGTGGAGTCGAGGACTCTGGGCTATTGAAATACTGCTTTCCAAAAAAAAAAAAAAAAAAACCCTTACACTACAGCTTCCTGTTGAGTGTCTGTTACTGCATTTCAGTTAAAAAAAAAAAAAAAAAAGTGTGCTTCCTCCATTAGGCCTGATATTACCTGGTCCTACTGTTGAATAGACCCCACGCACATTCGAACCACTCACCCATAAAAGCAGTGCGTAGGTATATAAAAAAAAGCAGTTGTTTCTTTCTCTCTCTGTTTTCTTTTTTCCACGTTTGACTGTGCCACCCCGCTGCAAGCTACGTGCTGCAACGGCTATGCCTGCACTCTACCCAGATGGTATTATACAGTGCTCCACTCTGCTGTAAGCTATGCACTGCACCGGCTGTGCAGTGTCTCGGCCTCGACGCCCTTGGTACTCTCGGGTCCCCGGTACCTCAGAGCCTCGGTACATTGGTGCTTCGGCACCTCTGTATACTAGAGCCTCGACGCCTCGGAGATCTAACGCTCCCCTGCATAGGTGACTTTGTGCTCCAGTGTCCAGCCTTAAGTGCCCTGGTGCTTTCAGCGCCATTGGTGCATAGGCAGCCTCAGGCCCCTTGGTACACTGCCCCTGTGCTTTGGCGCTTTGATAAGATCAGTGCCCCAGTGCTTACCGCATCAATGCCTTTGTGCATTAGGTGCTTTAGTGCCTTAGAGCCCTCAGCCAAAAGACCTTGCACAATGTCGGGCTTTCACCCTTGCACATCCTGCAGGGTGAACCTTCCCCCACAGGACAAACACTTGCTGTGTGTACGGTGCTTGGGTAGGCAGCACGAAGCATCTGCGCTGGAAGACAGGGCGTTCTGCCCAATCTGCACAAAGTCTAGGGATAAAACCCTGTACAGAAGGATAGCGCAGTTCACTGGCGCGACCGAAACGGTCAGTTCAGATGAACTGTCTCAGATTTTCTGGAGGAGGTCAAGTCCTCTTGGCAGAGACCAGCCTCGGCACCAAGCCTTTCCAAGAGCACAGCTCCCCTGGCCTCCTTGCAGGGTGCAGGAGCACTGGGACTGAAGCATTTCCCGCCAGTAGATTCCACCATAGCAGCTCTGGTGCGAGCCCCCCAGTGGGCGGCCTATCCAAGGACCCTGTATGCCCTAATGTTCAATGCAGGATCACAGAGGTCCACCTCAAGAAGGCTTATGCAGCCGAGGCTAATACAGGAGTTCTTTTGACAGCTTACTTGAGTGGCATGCTGCAGTCTGTTGAGCTACCCGAACTGCTAGCTTCAGAGCTATGCTTGGTCTCGGGTACAAACAGCTATGGCTGTCTCAGACGAGGGTCCCGGATGCGGATAAGTCCGTTTTATTGGATGCGCCTATCTCCCCATGCCATACTTTTGGACCAGCGGTAGAGGAGATACAGCAATGCTCCAACAGAGAGCGAGAGGCAGGTGGCTGCAATGCTCCCCCCCCCCCCCATGCCCCGGCACGAGCAAGGGGGAAGCGATGGTATCCGGCAGTTACTACGGTAACTAAAATTGTTCCAATCCCCACGGCACCACATGGCGATCTGAGGCACCGCCTCCAAACCTCCGTGGCAGCTAATACATGGGGCCGTCAGCAAGGAGGGAAATGCCGGCCGTGGAGCCCCAGCACACCAGCGATCAGGGAGACAGTTCCAATGGAACCACCCCAGACAACCTCCAAGACAGTCTATGCCCCAACCTCAGCAACCTCAGCAGGGGCCCTGAAGGCTTGTAGCCTCAGACCCACCCGTTTGCACAACACCAGCTGCAACACTGGGGCAAATTGCACCTCAAACGCCTGGGTGCTCGCCACCGTACACACCGGTTATACGTGGGACCTCCTCCCTTTCAAGGGATCACATCACATCTGTGAACGACCCTATCCAGGTCTTGGCTCTCAGACAAGAAATAGAAAGCCATCTGTCTCGTAGAACACACCTCTCAAAGAGAGGGGTTCTACTCAAGATACTTCTTTCTGCCAAAAAAGGATGGCACCTCAACGGGTTCTTGAGGGAGAGGAGATTCCAGATGGTCACACATTGCCATATCCTCCAGTCTGTCTGGCTGGGTGACTGGTTTCCAAAAGTGGACCTGAAGGAAGCATATTTTCACGTTCCTATGTGTCCAGCGCAAAGGAAATATCTCTGCTTCGCCTTCAGAGGAGCGTCTTTGAGTTTTCCGTGCTGCCATTCGGCCTCTCCTCAGCCCCCCCCCGCACATTTTCAAAGTGCATGGATGTCATCCTAGCTCCCTTGTGGCTGCAAGGAATCAGGGTGATGAATTACCTGGATGACTGGCTGATTTGTTCCCAGTCCGAGGAAGGAGCAGTGGCCCACACAGCGATTGTGACACAGCATCAGCCGAGGCTGGGTCTCACCCTCAACGATGCAAAGAGCCAATTAATACTGGTGCAAAGTACGGTCTCCAGCTGGATTCCCTTATGATGCAAGCCTACTTGTCGGACGACAGAGTTGCTGCCATTCGCAACTGTTTGGTGTTGTGACAAAAATGACTGGGTCAGATGGCCTCGGCTTCAGCAGCCATCCAACTGGGGTTACTCCACATGCGCCCGCTCCAAGCGTGGCTCAGTGCCTTTCGGTTACAACCCAAGTGCGACAGACACCATCGGCTGACCGTGTCTCTCCTATGCTGGGAAGCACTACACTGGTGGAGGAAACCCTCTCACCTGAGTGAAGGCGTAAGAATGGGAGTGATACACTATCGTCAAGTGCTGACGACAGATGTATCCAACTCTGGTTGGGGGGTGGTATGGGCAGGCAGTGGAGTCTGTGGACCCTGGGCGGCCCCTGGGTATCCCTGCACATAAATGTGCTACAGCTGAGAGCAGTCCACCTAGCGCTTCAAAATTTCCTCCCTGTGCTCCAGGACAGACATGTCTTTGTCCACACGGACAACATGTCAGTAGTTGCGTACGTGAACCACCACGGAAGGCTTCGGTCCCCGGGGTTACGCCGCATAGCCTTTCGGCTGTTAATCTGGGCACAGAGGCACTTCCTATCCCTCTGGGCTGTTCATCTCCTGGGAGTGGTGAACTGGGCAGTGGACCTCCTCTCAAGGGAGGGTCCTCACCCATCAGAATGGCAACTGCACCCTCAGGTGGTGCAGTACATTTGGGAATGCTTTGTGGAAGCCCAAGTCAATCTCTTTGCCACGGCAGAGACGACCCATTGCCTCCTGTGGTTCTCCCTCCGTGGCTGCGGAGGAACACTAGGCGTCGATGCCCTAGCCTACGTGGCCCAAGGTGCTTTTGTATGCT
Organism: Acipenser ruthenus; assembly: GCF_902713425.1. Classification (NCBI taxonomy): domain Eukaryota; kingdom Metazoa; phylum Chordata; class Actinopteri; order Acipenseriformes; family Acipenseridae; genus Acipenser; species Acipenser ruthenus. The sequence goes on along the minus strand of NC_081193.1, from coordinate 38,818,484 downwards.
TTCCCACCGGTACCGCTGCTCCCTGCCTTCCTCGAGGTCAGGAGAGACAAGGCGACAGTTCTCCTGGTGGCCCCCAGATGGCCCAGGAGAATCTGGTTGTCGAGCCTCTGCCAGCTGCTGCAGAGCCAGCCCTGGGAGATCCTGCTACGCATAGATCTCCTTAGTTGGGCAAAAAGGCACCCTCTGGTACCCAGAGCCGGGCAGACTCCAACTGTGGGTCTGGCCCCTGAACGGGACCATCTAATTGGTGCATGACCAGAGGTCATGATCCCATCTATTGCTCTATAGGAATTATTTTAAAGTTTCTGCAAGATCTGTTAGAGGCGGGTAAACCTCCCTCTACGTTGAAAGCGTCAGTGCACAGTTCCTGTATGCGTATTTGGGACAACGGAAACAGGGTATCGTTGCACATGAACCCTACTTTCCTCCCTAAGGTGATTCCAGCTTTTCACCTGAATCAGTCAGTATAACTAGAGGCTTTCCATCCCCCTCCCTTTGCGGAGGAGATGGATAGGAGATTGAATTCCCCCTGCCCTGTTCGGGCATTGAGAGGTTATGTGGATAGAATGAGAGCGCTGCGCCAGTCTGACCAGCTCTTCGTCTGTCATGGTGAAAGGACCCGAGGCCAAGCATTCTCTAAGCAGTGGCTGTCCCATTAGATTGTGGACACAGTCTCGAATGCGTATACTAATGCAGGCCTACCCCCACCTGGGAGGGTGGCTGTGCACTCTACCAGAGATGTGGCTACGTCATGTGCTCTCTTTAGAGGTGCTTCATTGACTGATATTTGTACTGCGGCTAGCTGGGCTACTCTGCATACATTAACCAGGTTCTACCAACTTAATGTGGTAGATCCTTCTATGCCTTCATTAGGGTCCTTGAGGTTGCACGCTCACACCACCAACATTAGATCGCGGTAGTGAGGCGTCCCTCATATGCTGTCCGCTCATACTCCCTCGCAACGGATTTGATATACTTTCCCAAAAGTATGGTTGTTGGTCATCTTCAAATTGAAAGGGAACGTTATGTTATGGATGTTACCCCGGTTCCCTGAAAGAGAAGACAACCAACAAACCTTGCGAGGTCGCATCACTCTCATTCGCGGGTTCAATGCAAAAGAGGGGGAGATCTCCGTGCAGTGACTATTTATTACCTCGGTGAGGCGGGACTGAGGAAGTCACTCCACAGAGGGGCCTATTGGCAGCTTTGATATAAAATGCTCAGTGAATACCTGACCTGTGGCAGGCATATCTCAAAAGTATGGTTGTTGGTTGTCTTCTCTTTCAGGGAACCAGGATTACATCCGTAACCTAATGATTTCTTGCCTGCCGAGGCGTATCTTTTAGTAGTTGTTGACAATACTCCTGCCCAAGAGACAATTTTTAATAAACTATTTGAATTACTTAACTGTGTCATTAAAAAGATTAACTATCAATATTGACAATATGTTGACAATACTTTTATGAGAAAAAGGGCACGTCACTTCTCTGCACCAAATGTTATTTTACATCCGAGTGTAAAAAGGTTCTTCCGTGACTGTTTTAACCTTCATCTTGTCGTCCATTTTTGGAAACTTTAGCACTAGGCCTACGGGTAAAAGAACAAATGGATTACCGTGGTTAAAGCACTATAGGAGCTCCTTGCTGCTGCTTGAAGTTGGACCATTGTATACATATTTACAGCTTGAGTTCTTCTAGTAAATTGTGTTTACTGAACACTAAAAACGAATTGGATTCTGTGTATCAAGTCAGCAATGCGCATGTGCATTGCTCAATTAACATAAATTGTGTTGGAAACACTAAAATAAATTAATTAGTAAGTACTCAGTTATCTATTAATTGTACTTAGTATTTTTATTTTGTTTTAACAAATATATCAAGTTATGCAGATCTGTCAGAATATTATAGGAGTAGCATTTACTTGACTCAATTTTCATTTTTTTGAGTGAAGGATATTTTACTTTTTGGGAGATCACTGAAGTTACAATTTCCATAAATCAGGTACATTTTATTGAAGTGAAAGCAGGGTCTGGAACCACAGTCAAACCCTCATTAGGAGCATGGAAAAAAAAACATGTATCTTTTTACAGATTATCTGGATCATGCAACCATGTATTTGGATAATGTCACTTTGAATAATTACAATATTGTTTTCATACAGTACAAAAATCACAAAAAAAAAACTTTATAGTTTGTGCCATTTAACATGGATATTTTTTATTTTTTTTTAAATGTGGGTCTTTAACCTTACTATATAGATATTCCTAAATCAGATTTTTTTTTGTTATTAAAACTAACATTAATAATTAATTTCGAATCCTAGTTTATACCAAAAACAAACAAAATAATATTGGCAATACTTTGAAATCCATCCTAATATTTATATAGGGAATGAATGTGTCTCTCTCGGCCTTTTGGAAATCATATAATGTTATGTGACATTGTTGCAACCAATTTCAATTTCTGAATATTATTATTATTATTATTATTATTATTTATTTCTTAGCAGACGCCCTTATCCAGGGCGACTTACAATCGCAAGCAAATACAAATACATTCAAGTGTTACAATATAAGTCATACAATAAGAACAAGAAATACAATAATTCTCAAGTGTGACAAACCACAATTCAATAAAAAATGATTTAATATTATTCTCATTGCCTCATTCATATAATAAAAAAGATTATTCTTAAATTTTATATTGGTCTGGGGTGGCATTTACTGTACATCACATTCCTTGTGTAGAAGATACTAAGGATGTGCTGCATGAAGCCAATTCTGTACTTCCTGGAATTCCACATTTCCAGAAACACATTTTTGTATAACTTTAATAACTGTCTATTCATAATGTAAAGAAACAAACTTTGTTATCATTTCTAAACCAGGTCAAAAGATTTATATTAAAAAAACAAAAAAAACAATGAGAGAACATTATTCTAGGATTTAGCCTGCAAGCTACGTCATAATTACTACCTATATTACATAATGGTCTCTGTTTCAATGTGCGTATTAATTACAGTACATATCCACTGGATATAATGGGCTTGTGCCAGCATTATTGGGATTAAAATAGAGCCTGGCTTTGCAGTTCTTAAACCACCAAGCATTTTCACATGATATCTGTCTAGGGGCCTCAGTAAAATAGGTTCTGCAGTGGTCCCAGTAAGCTCCAGGAAGACGGGTGTCTCATTGCAGTTGGCATCACTGAGGACTGTTGTCAGCAGTCTCACAGAGATGCCAAAGATTACAATGGCTGATTTACCTCCTCACCCCCTTAGATGGTGGTCCCTTTTGGGCAGGGCCGAGGCATACTGGCAAGGCAGTTTATAGGGAAGCTCGCACTACAGCTGCCTATGCTGCACCTGCTAGGTGGATAAAGAGAGGGCTTTGGGCTCCAGTGCGGTCAGTCCATACCCTTTTAAGCACATAATTGATTACATTAAATTCAAACCAAAACAAACACAGCTTACACGACTCCTGTGCAGTTCTCAAACAACATACAGAACAAATATAATATCATGGAGAGGGTTTAACCTTATCTGACTAAATTATAATTCAGTACAATACAATAGAGCTGAATAAATACTTGGTTCTCCAGCATACATATGATTTCATGAGTAAAATACAGATTGATAGCAAAAAAGCATTCAGCCGCCTCAAGAGTGTTCTGGAAGAAAGTCCAAGGCAATGGATTCTCATACAGTAGGGTTATATTTCATACTCCCACATGCTGCACAAAGGGCAGCTTATATACTAGTATTATATAATATAACCACCTCTGAGCTCTCTCCCAGGGTAGGCCAACCTTAAATCGGCTCAGAAATTATACTGCCTTAATTGGTTTAGAGCCATTCTAAAATGTAAATGGGGTAAAAACTCTCAAACCTGAAAAGGCTAATTGAGGATTTTCTGTAAATAAGTGGACCGCATAGCACAGGTGTCTGTATTGAACAATAGCAGTCTTGCCAGTTTGTTCAATAGGGGCACTGGCAGGACTTTATGATTACAAGACCTTGGATTATATTTAGATGTATTCTTTTCAAAGGGTGATTTTAAGTTGCACGGGGACCTCCCGGGTACTCAAGTGTAGTTGACCAATGATATTAATATGTTACACAGAGAAAGCCAAGAAAAGGTTCTTGAAAAGGTCACAATAGTGAATTGCGTAGTCACTAGCTATAATGAACATGCAGGGTTTGTCATTGTATATTAATATAGCACATTCACGAAGATGCCTTTTAGATAGTCAAGTACTGAAGACAACTTCATTGTAAAAGAAAATAAATAAAAAAGATGGGTATAACAGCTGCCTAGCAATTTTTTGCAAAAGATTTTCACACTAAATTATTCTCAATTTTCTATCAGTTAAATGTTTATGGTGTGGATAGTAAAACTATGAGAAAGGTCAAGTCAGACTCATTGGTATTAATTACATTGGAGTTAAAAGAGTAAGCAGCAGGGTTCTGAAAAATATAGCGTCATACGTCCACATGTGTTGCTACAGCTGTTTAAATAACGTACCTGTAATTTTTCATTTCTTTGTTAACATCCTGACAACTTTTTACACATAACTTAAGCTCTTTCCAAAATGGCCGCTAGTAAAAAAGAAACATAACAACAAGTGCTCTGGCTTTTCTGTTCCGTACCACATCATGGATCGTTATTGTCGTGTTACCTGTTTGACAATGTGGTCAATAATCCTAACACAATCAGTGCGGTAGAGCGGCCATTTTGAAAAGAGCTTTGAAACAACATTAAAGTTAAAGTGTAAAAAGTTGTCAGGATGTGAACAATTGGTTACAGGTATGTTATTTAAATAGTTGTAGCAACACGTGGGGACGTGTAACTATTTTTCAGAATCCCGCTACTTACTCTTTAAAACCTTTTGTGACAGGCCAGAATTATATCAAACATCATTTTAACATGTCCTTTTGAATTATTCCACTATCAGTGGTCTAAAGTAGCTTAGCAACCTACTGTAAAACATTATCTCGGTAACTGTTAATGTTATTATTTTAAAAAGAAAAAAGCAATTTACAGAATTTAAGTCAGACTGTTTATATAATGTATTTAAATGGTGGTTTTACAAACATGAGCCCCAGAATCATGCTTGGGTTTTAATTTACACAGTCCATTGCCAAATGTTCAGAGTAACTTTATTCTAAAATATACCTAATCTGAGCCCAGTGAAGAAAAAAAAAAAAAAAAAAAAAAAAGAGCAATAAAACATATTTCTTAAATCAAATCTGCCGGTGGCCCTATTGAACAACCAGGAACCTACAATTATCATGTTGTTGTTTATTTTTGTATAGTTTTGCTTACAGTTTGGCTTGTAGTTGTTGTTTATAGTTTGTTTACAGTAATGTTTGCGAAACATTATTGGAACAATACCTTTGCTAATTAACTCTACACTAATGGGATATCCATTGGTAACTGTTAATATGACTATAATACTATAATATCCCTGACCAGCAGGTGTCAGTCTAACCCTAGAGACCTGCATCTGTCTTGTAAATTACATTCTGTGTATCATTCTCATAGTTTTTCTAAGATGTGCAGAAACAGGTGCTGTGGTCCTTTGGTTTTCTTTCGAATGTTTTGTGGTATTCATATGCAACTGACAAATAGCTTACATTTTTGTTGGCATGTCTGTATATTTATACTATTACTGTCTTTCTTGTAACATTTTAGCAGGTCAAATGTTTCTTGTTTTTATTTTATGGGTCTGTAAAATTAAGTACATTGGAAACAACAAACTTTCATGTGCAGCTCAATGTAAAAAAGCCAGTGTATACCCAGTTTTGATAATATTTAAGGAGCTAGTGTTTATAGTGCATTAGGGATCCAATATATTGGAATAACAGTATGAGCCAAACAATCCTGCTTTCAAGATTATGTTTGAATACTTATTTAAATAAAGTTTGGTCCATTGAATTCTACAACAAACTGAATAATCACTGAAAAAGATTCAGCTTTTTGATTTTGTTGTGTTGACACCTTCAACTTTTATTTCTGATTATTTTTTTAAACTATAGGTTTAACTTGGGTTGAATGATTTAATAATAAAAAAATGTTGTGTTTTGATTTTGAAATTGATGATTCTGTTATTGAAGTTATTGTTTCCTACAATCTTGTTCAATTTTACATATTATACCTCTGTGTCGTTTACTATATTCATAATTTAGCTCCTGAATAACATGATTTAGAATTCCTATGAAAATGAATGGGAGAGAGATTACACTTGTTATATTAGAAAATACTTCTGAAATGCTTCATGATGGGTAATTAAAACTTAATTATGACCTAGTTACAGATTTATAAAGCTGCATTGAAATAGCCAGTAATTAGTATCCTACATTTCTAGATATGTTATAAACACTATTACTATACTTAATGGTTCCTTAAACTAAAGGAAACAACTTTTATTTATCCACTTGGGGCCTGCTAAACACAATAGCAAATGTTAGTTACTGTATCCATAGTAACAAGATTATGAACTACATCAAGGCTGAGACAGACCATCACTTCTTCTCCAATCCTCTATTGATTCAATGGATTTTATTAATGATGTTAATATAATAACAAAAATCACAATGGTAGATTACAAAAAGCAAGTGACAAAAAGGGATGTAAAGATTCCAGAAGAATAAGGGACCCAAAAGAGTACCATATACGTAGTTTTGAAATAGAACTAAACCATGCATAGTACAGCTTGTTCCATGGGGAACGTTAAGTAAACATACATCTAAGGAGTACTCAGGCCTGAAGTGCAATCAAATCAATCAGTTAGGCATGTAAGAGGAAAATAAATATACAAAATAGAATGACATTCTGCTAGCATGAGTAACAACCGCATTGTATTGGACTGCGGTTTGCTGTTTGACTAAAAACAAAACACGGTTTACCCCCCCATCGAATATGTTTTTGCAATCTAGTTGTATGCCAGAACAAAGGGGCCCACCAGTACGCTTTCATAATTTTAATCTTTAAATTAAGAACCGTGAAGTGTGCAAGAAAACCAGATTATATTACATACAAATAATATAAAAGGAAGCTTCTTGACAAGAGCTAAATCAATGTAAGTTAGATCATTCCAGTTCAATAGCCTGGATAAAAAGTCTGACCAGAGCAGACTGAGACTGTATGACTGCCTTCAATCACTGATCTTTAAAATACTCAAAACAGTTTCTTTGAGGATACGTTACTGAAAACAAAAGCGGGTTGTTGGGTCTATCGATGCCATTTAAAGAGTTTAGTTAGCTACAAAGGCTTATTTGTCTTGTACTTCACTGTACTTTTAATTAAGCCTTGACATAATTTAGTAATACATACATTATTAATTCCAGTACATTACACAATGGATATTATTTCAATGAATTCATTTATTTAAAGTTTAATGACAGGAATAAACAGCTTAATACTTCTACAGTAAAAGTTACACAATAATCAACAAAATATATATTACTTTGCGGTCCACCTAGACATGGCTGTTTTACACTTGGCCTGTTTGCTATACTTTACAATACAATTGCACCACATGTCTGCATTCTAATATCTTTAAACATTAACAGACATGACATAGTAATTTTTTTGTTTAATACTCAATTTCACAGGAGTTTTACTTAATTTGTGTAAAATGCTATAGGTTATTATGTGGTAGAATATATTTCTATGAAGCAGGAGAAATTAAAACAGGTTTTCTTGCACACTCAAAAACAGCGATGCAAAACTGAACTCACCCAGAAACAAAATATTAACAGAAAAATCAAGAGGGTTATGTTTATTCAGGTGGGTGTCATTACCTGTGGGGATTGCCACAGGTTTGTGAAGTGTTCTCAGAAATCTAACCAAAGACAGAATCCAGTTTGTTTTCATTAGGAAGGTATAAATTAGAATTGATTCCTATAAGTCAGTATTGTTTACATTACATTTTAGTGACCAGGGGTTTTAGTTTTAGTTTCAGCTTACATTAAGGTCCTATTTTGATATCTAAAAATATCTTTAATTCTCCTAAGGATTTCTAATTTATTTATACATTTCTTTCCAACAAATATGCAGAATTTGTGCATTAGCAAGACCCTCAAATTATAAATACTTGTATGTTTTTATTTATTTGAGCATTTTTTTGAGATTAAACATGCTTGTTTATTAGGAGTGGACACATGTAAGTCCCAGTACAGGTTTCACACCTAGATACATTTTATACATTACTGTGATATGTATTTATGAAAACAGGATTCCGTAGTTAACACTATAGTTACATGTTCAAAACGTTGGCAACAAAACCAGGCCTTTGTAGGCTAATACCTTTTTTTAAAATCTATCGCTGGGGTCAAGTTTGTTAAATATTGAGTAGATTAATCAGCATAGCAACACTGGTTGTTATCGTTGCTATGACAATTACAAGTGTTTTGAATGTGCCCCTCTGTGCCTTGTTATCTTCATTTTAGTTAGAATTGTGGGCTTGCATAAGTCTTTCTGTTTGGATTTGTTGGAAGAAGTTACTGAACGGGCCTTCAAGGTAAATGATGTTGGAGGTACAGTATAGAAAAACTAGTCTGTCAATATATTTTGTCTATCACTGAAATATTGGAAGTAAGTGCATTTCTTAATAGGGATTACACAAAATGTGTATTTTAATCGTTTTAAAAGCTAAGATGCATCAAGCCCAGCTCCAAAGTGGAGTACGACTGACAGGGATAGTGTAAAGGCTAAATGACCACAGTTAACAGTGGTGTGAATCCAGCAAAAAAACATCTGTATTTGGGTGTGCAGATCCCTTGGCGCGTGGACTGGTATATCAATAAGTCAAGTAAGCCTTTATGTTTAAATAATCGTCCACCTGCTGCAATCACAACTCCAATTAAAAACAAAATTGGAATTTCTCACAAATTGCAATGTTTATTTTATTACAATTAAGCAGTATTTTTCCACCGAGTTTAACACGAATTTAAAGAACTCCCCTAATGATTGTGAGGTTTACTATTAAGTGTGAACTTCATATTCAATTATAATTGCTAGAAAAATATAATTTAACAGTAAAATAGTCACTTAACAATGTGCCATTTTTATATGCGTTAAGAAATGGAGAGCGTCCAAATATCTACACATGGATCCAATTAGAGGAGGAATGTTTAATGTAAAGTTTTTAAAATAATGACAATATCTGGCAAACCAATAAACTAGTAGGCTAGCTACCTTGGGCTGTCCAGGTTCTGTGTAAACTGTGAAGGGGGAAATCATTGCTTAATTAACATCAGCTTTAGCTCACATCAGCTTTAGCTCACATCATCGTAACATATGCTATTAAAATGCAATTTTGTTGTGGTTTAAAAATGTCTGAATTTTTTTTTTTTTTTTTTTTTTTTTTTTTTTTTTTTTTTACAATGTTCTACCCTTAATTCATTTGAAGCAGATGCTGAGCTAAGGTTTGAAAAACAGAAAAATATTATTCCACTTGCAAATTCCACTGCTGACTTGTGTCACAAACTGATGAATTTACATGGCACCAGAAACTAACAAGTGCATTAACATTAAGCTAAATGATTAGAAACAGTTATTCATTTGTTGATTAATTCTATCAACATTATTGTTTTGACAAAACAGCATCTGATACCAGTCAGCATCTAGTAAGATATCTGGATAGATTCTCAAAGTTTTTCCTCTAAATCCTCATCAGCACAATTTTTCAAAAAGGAAAATCAACCCAGGTTACCAAATCAGAAAACTTCTCAGGCATATAATTAAGGTTGTACAGTGCTGCCTCTTTATTTTGCTGTCTAGACCTAAAAAAACAACTTAAAGTATTGAAAAAAGTGAATTATACAGAAAAAGACTGGGCAGGACTTTTAAAAGGTCATAAATGATAATTCCAGTGTTAATAAACAAATTGGTATATAGCAATAATTTTGGAAAATGCCTATTGTTATTAAATTATCGTGTAATGTGATAACCGAAATTATGTTGATTTACGAAATATTGTTAATATCTTAACGAGCTATGCTTCTTGCGACTTTCTTTTGTTTGCGTTGGAATTTAAATCCAACGTAAATCCATGATAGTCATCAGGAGTTAATTTGCACTTGGAAAAGGAGGGTTTTAATTAACAAAAGAGTATATAACTCACCATGAAACAGATGCCGACGATACAGAGAGAGTGTACAGGACCATGGTTAATTTCTTACAGACTACCTAGATAATTCAGAATTTGTAGTTATGAAATTATTTAAGCCTTTTCTATTCTTGTGGTTATTAATGAGCTTTATTCACTTGTTTTAATAATTTGTAACCTTACGGAACGAGTGTTGTATTGCTAAAATTATATATCATTATTTGCGTCTAGTGTATTGTTACAGAAATGATCAATGCAACTGTAGCCTATCTGAACTCTGGATACGTACATTATATGACAACTACCTGTACTGTAGATTTTATTTGAATTATACAAAAAAAACCTAATAGTAAATATTAAAATCTTGGTATAGAAAACGTCAATACTAGATATTACAATAAAGTTTCCTTACAGGCAACAAATCATTGATGTGGATTAAGCCTAAGGCTACGATTTTGTCATGGTGGTCATGGAAATCGTGAACATCGTGAATTTAAACAAGACTGTGAAATCTTGGAAATGGATGTAAAAACACATTTGGTTAGGCACTGCCTTTATGTCCTTTAAAAATGCAGTATGTCATGCACTGAAAATACACATGTTTGGTTGTGTATGCGCACAGCATTTACATGTAGCTTTGTAGATCAGTGAATGAGATTTGTATTTTGTAGTTGTGCGAGCATGTAAATGAACACAGATCGTATGTTATTGTAAACTCTCAGCTGTGATCTTCACACATACAGCGCTTGTTAATATATTTTTTTAAACAAAAGTGGGCTTGCATCTTCAAAAAATATTAATACTTACATTTTATTTCTTGAAACCTTTTCATACAATGTAGTGTACCCAAGTAGTCTGTTGAAAATAAAACTCACTTTCTCTAAAACTAAACCTTGATAAACAAAATATTTCAGATTGCCGTTGAACATCTTTTTTTTTTTATTTCCTGCAAACTGTTGATAAAACGAGAGGTTTATCTGTTTTGTAGTTTTTTTTTTCTGATCTTTGTGATGTCCATTTCTTGGACACGGTGCCTGCCTATGTGATTTGACTATTTTTTTAAAGGGGCAGTGCTCTGTAGGCTACTCAGAAACAATCAAATTAAACGTCTCACTCTTATTATTGAAGAAAAAATATATACCGTTTCATTTTGAACACAGTAATAAAAACAATTTTGACATGCTGATTTTGTGTATATATATATATATTACATTTACACCGGGTGTGCACAGAGAAATAGGAACACAGTTTATTTCGACTGGTGCGAAAGCCTGCATCGTACAGTATTAAAAAAAAAAAAGAAAAAAAAGGGTATGTTGGTGTGAAAGGACCTTTAACTAAGTTTTGTACTCTAAAGTAACATTTAAACTTGTCAGCAGTCAAAAGCAATAGTCTTTATAGTATTGATTTTGGTGTACTACTTAAAAGCTGTTGTGTATGTTGATGTAGCTAAAGCTACATTATTTGGTGACCTTATTGTGAATTCCTGTTTTGTTTTTTCTTGTTTTTCCCCGCAATTGGCATGTGAATTGTACTAAAAATCACAGCCTTAATTATGCCTAAATGTATTTGTAATGTTGTCAGACTCCCACCACACTATGTACAGTGTATACTTTCACCTTCACACATCTGTATGCATATAAAATGTTAGTGTTCAGTGGCTACATCTAACCATGTTGAGTTTATTTATAGTGGAGGCGAGCAAAGAGTAGCCTACTAGAGAAAATGCATTCAACATGATTAGAGGAATTCACCGAACAATTACAAACAAATTGTGTATTGGGTTGGGGAGTTCCATCATAATTTTCAAAGCTTATATAATGAAGTGTTACATCCATGTATAATAAAGCTAACAACTACAAACACAAATGGCACTTCAAACTTATTTATTTATAGCCTACAATCATACATACTAAAATACATATAAAAGTAGGCGTCAACATAAGAAAATAAATTCCAACCAAGCGTACATAGATAGCTTACCCCCCACTCCATCCAAAAAAAACCCCAAAAAACTTATTTTTAACCAAAAAAAAGATTGCAAAATGAACATTAAAAGAGTTGTATATAGTAAGCTGTGTCAAAATATCCCGCCAAATGAGGGTAAATAACTAGTTGGGTTTAAGTTTTATTTATTTATTTATTTATTTATTTTTGAATCCGTGCCGTCCGATTTTTACCCGCACGCCAGATAATCTTAAATCAGCATTTTATATGTGAAGTGTTCTAAATAAATGTACATTCTGGATGACAAAATGCACAATTTTAAATGAAGTTCGCAAATTAAACACAACATAGGTATTGCGATACAATAACACTGGTTTTTGAAAATCCCTCCAGTTCCTCTTGATATAGAATTTATAGTCAACATGGACCAACCATGAATTAACTGAAGAGAATCACTATATTTGAGAATCTGGACCATTTTTGTGAAAATATGTCAAACACATCAAAAAAGAAATAACCTGCAGTTCATTTTAAGTTGTTAATGGATTGTTACATTGATGGTTTTATTTTTCCGTTGCCTTTAAAACCTTGGTAAGTGTGGTCCTTTTTTAACCTTTATAGAAACATTAAAGGATAAAAAGATAACTATCTGTGCAAAATTATCGATTTGTGGAAACACAGAGAAAGAATAATCATTAATAGCACTATTAGTTTCATATTAGTTAGAGATCTACTGAAAATATGACCTACATTTAGTTTTTTTTTTCCATTATTATGATGAAACCAAAAACGGAAAACAAAACTTGCTGTATTTGGCACCTAATCCTTTTTGTTTAATGGGTCTTACACAGTTGGGACCATTAAGGGAAATTAAACATAGCACACATTTCCCTTCACTTGTATTATGAATGTTTTTAGCCAGCCGAGTAGACGCCTTGTTTATTTTAGATACAAATTGCTGCAGGTGATACAGGAAGAGACCTCACACTTAAGTGGCAAAAACGGAGGCCGAAATGACTTGCCATTAGCTTCATTAAAGCTGGCTTTGTGGCTCCCCCTTTTCTTACTCATGGAAGTCATGCCTCAGTGACCACAGAATACACCTGTGTTCTGGTTAGCCTAGATTTGTTGGAATTAGATAGGATTAAGGCCTGCTCTTGACTCATCTCCCACATAGGCCTGTCATCTGCCAACAGTAAGATGAGACAGCGTAAACTCTGAAAGGATGGAGGTCCTACTCTCTCCGATCTGTTTCCCATCTTCCCAGATCACTTGAAATAACTTTCAGTACTTTTTCAGCATTATGAACTGCTTCTGGCAACTCCGATTTATCCTGAAGTATTTAATTGTATTTCAAAATTAATTAAATGGTAGATCTAATAAGTATAAGTAGAAATAATTCTATACTGGACCAGATTCATAGCTGGAATATTGTATGTGAAAATCGCCTCATTGCCCAAGCCACTTCCCGCAATGCCTCTCAAAAAAAAAAAAAAAAAAAAAAAAAAAAACTGACAGCAAAAGTTGCCTGTATGCCCGCCCGTCGTTGCCACCAGTGTCCGTCAGCAACACCACATCTGACCTACAACCCATTCACAAACTCGCTCAGCATCACCTGGCCCATTCTGTCACAATTCAACTGATTTTTGTCTAATCTCATTCTGCAAGAAAAGGACTCATTATCATAATATATTATTGTTGCCATTCGTTTTACTGTTCCAAGCACAAAGTCATGAGACAGACATATTGAATCATTGGTTAATGAAGTGCAAACAGAGGGAGAGACACTGTTAGACTGAGCTCAGTATGACCACACCTCACTGGCAGTGTCACTGTGATTCTTCCATCTGTGAGCACCATGCTAACTCAAAAACATTTCAAAAGAAAGAAGGAAGAAGAGCTGTCTAAAGAGGCAGCAAAGTGTTCTATGATTTACCTAATGTTCAGTTATGAAATGGGTACACAACAATTCATCCCCAACAATAATAATACTACTACTATTAACGTGAACTTACATCAAGTACTGCAGAAACTGGTTGTGCCTTCATATGTTAAGAGCCTGTGACAGGGTAGTGTTGCGGGCCCATGTTATTCGGCAGGCAAAGAGACTCAGAGGCAAGGAAACTGCAGTTAAAGCGCTGCTGCGCGGTTTAATCAATAAACAGAAAATAAAAATCCATGACAAAACACTGCTCACCAAGCAAAAATAAAAGGTCAAACAAAAACAAATCTCACACACAATAAACACTTACAAAATAACCGGCGCAAGGGCCAAAACAAAAGTTTAAACAAAAACAAAATTGTTCTGGCTGGGCAGAGCCTTCACTGACCTCGACCTCGACCTCGACCTCGACCTCGACTTCGACCTCGACCGCGAACTTTTAACAAAAATACAGCACCACACCACCAAATTGTTCACTCACCAACTGCCACCACCAAACAACGGATTTTCTCTTTTTATAGCATGTGGCTGGAGCCTAATTATCAATTACTCAATTAGCTCCAGCCACATTCTCACATGTATTTTGGCAGGGATAGGAAATTAACCCCATCCCTGCCAACCACCACCAAATCACCACACAATATTATTCTTTACAGGCAGGGCCCTGCCCTGCCACAGAGCCACTTGCACAGTTTGCATTCCACTGGATCATTTAGGTATTTCACAAAAAAATATCAAAAAACCTATTTTTTACTACTATTTTTAGCATTTAAAAATGCATTGACTAAACGTTTGCTTCACCACAGACGACATGTTATATGAAATCCAGTTGAATTTGCTTACCCTAAATTATGAAGTACATGGCATAGAGGGTTTAAAAAAACTTTAATTACAGGACACAGACAGGGCCGGATTAACCCATCACTGGGCCCTAGGCAAGCATTACATTTGCGGGCCCTCTACCCCTGAACAAAAATCCACACACACATTTACATACAAACACAAACATATATATATATACACATACACACACCTCTATACACTATAGCCTTTATAACTAGCACTCCACCTAGGGTTGCCACGTTTCCACTGATCAAACCCGGACATATTTCTCAGCCAGCCTTCTTATCAAAACTGCAGTATACTGTAATACAGTTTAACACAATTAAGTGGGTTGGTGATTCCCAGTCCTTACATAAAATATGCATTTACTGTTAACAGAATGCATTATGCTACATTCATTATTTTACTGAACTTCAATATGAAATTACGTTAATTTATAACATATTTAAATGCACAATAATTGCAAACTGTATTAATCTATCTGTAATTTTAGGACACTTGAAAACTGAACAGAAATTGTTATGCACATACCTTACATATTGTTAATGCTGTGCTCCTTTTTACACAGCATAGTTCTTCTTAGTATAGTATCTTAGGTTAACCGTTTAGCTGTCACTCGCTGAAGCTAATTTTACAGGACATCTATAGATTCCAGTTACTGACGCTTAGTAGAACAATTTTTTTAATTTATTTTTTTCTTATCCCTGTACAAAGCTGATATGCTTCTATATCAAATAAAGGCATATATGCCTACATTGCTTTGTGAGTCTACAGAACGAAAGATGTTAAACGTTCAAACAAACAAGGAACACCATATGAAGTTGAAAAAGGTAATATATAGGGTACTCAAACTTTAGTTCACTAACTTTAGTTCACTAATGGTAGCTCCATAAGTCCACGAAAATAAATAGTAAAAAACAAACATACCTGTACATTGTTGTGTAGAGAAATACGTTATAGTTTACTGCATGCAAAATCGTCAATAATGTTTCCTTGGTTATTTTATTTATTTATTTATTTTGATCCGGTGGGTTTGACTCGCTTCAATAGATAAAATGCTCTTTTCTCCCGAAGAGCAGAGAAATCGCCAATGTTTTGGCCTTGATTCCATGCCGACACAGCTGCATTTTTGTCAAAGATCGCTGGACGTGAACGCTTGATGTTTCTGAACAGTATTTACATGTAAAAAAAGAAATGAATAATTATGTTTTATAAGGTTACTTTAATCAAGGGTATCTAGACAATCAGTGGTGTTAGGTGCTGTTTTATTTTGCCACAGAATTAGTTTTGTCTGTTTACAATATTTGAGAACACAGCGAGGCTCAGAAATATCGCGCGTCCAGCGACCTTTGAAAAACTGTATCTGCAAAGGCAGGGAATCATGTGGGCATGCAGAATTCTATGGAGTGCAGAAATCTGCGTAACACCTGTCAGAACAATTTGATTTTGAGATACATGCCTCGTTTCGAATGTCAGTGAGTGTTTTTCAGTTAGGCGCAAATCTGTATATGTAAAAAAATATACAACCGTTTTGCCCCCCCCCCCCTTGAGTTCGGGCCCTTGGCACATGCCTAGTTTGCCTATGCGTTAATCCGGCCCTGGACACAGACAAGCACTATAGTTAGCTCTTGTTAACAAGCTGACCGAATTTAGTAAAAAAAATACCGAACATTTATTTTTTGCCAAATTGTATTTTTTCGTTATGAAAGTTTGTTGTTTTTAAATTGGATATTGTTTAGAAAATTTTATTTTTACAATGGAAAATTGACCTATATTTTTTATTTTTGTAACAATAGTGTGTGAATCACTCAGAAAACATTGTGTGTTTGTTTGAATTAACATTTTATCAACATAATAGGCTCTCTGTATTAATTTGTTGGTGTTTTATGAAGGAGTATGAAATCGCCTTGGTGTCCTTGGGTTGGATTTATATTTTTGCCCCCCTTTCTCATCCTAGCCCCTGAATTTTCACGTCCAGCGAAGGCAATATTGCCTTGCCCTCCATGACCTTAACTTCATGCCCGGTATGTATATATATATATATATATATATATATATATATATATATATATATATATATATATATATATATATATATATATATATATACACAGTCAAACCTGCTCATACGACCACCTTTATTTAGCGACCACCTGGTCTAAATTCCTCCCAATTATATTTGTGCTTTTATTTAACTGTATTAAGCAACCACCTGTCTAATGCGACCACAATTCTCTTACCCAGCAACGGACTCAAACCTGTATTAAAGTACCCTTACACAGGGCTATTGTTATAATAAAAATATGGTTTTGAAGTGGTATGTCCTAAATTCAAAGGAATACGGTAACCATTTTAGCGGTCTTTTATCCGTAATCAATAAAACAACAGCACTCTCTTGTAAAAGAAATAAAAGAAATAAAAGGTCCTCCCTAGATGACAGAATTAAAGTTATTAAACTTATTAAAATGCCAGAAAAAACTGCTGAAAATTTGACACTAGAAAGATGCAGGTACAGCATTTTGAAACGGAAAGAACTTGGGCTTGAAGTTTTAGGTTTTTATTTTTGTTCACGTCACCGTGTTTTGAGCCGATTCAATATCTTAAACTGTTAATTACTAAACAAAGTCACTTCTTTTTACCTTGATATCCTGATTGACTTTCTGATTTTGTTTCAACTTTTTAATTATTTGAACACAAGAGCAAGCAATGACATTAATCACTTCCCCCCAGATGCCACTTTAACTTGCATTTCGTTCTCGCACTTGCCTGGGAACTAGGTAGCTTCCAATGTGTCCGTATCGTGTTGTGTTGTTCTTTCTTGCTAATTTTAAAAGAATGTTTTCATAATTAGGATTTAGCTGATTAAGACTTAAAGGCAATCCGTTAAAAGGAAAATAAACACTGAACAATTCAAGCCATACTTATAAGAGTATGAAAACAATGTGTGTGGTAATCGAAAAAAGGTCTTATGCTTATGCTGGCGTTGGTTTCAGGATGAAATTAATCAACACGTACCTGAAAGGCAGACACAGGTATTGGAATTTGCAAAGGATTTAAAACATTTTGTGTTACCTGAGACAGGCAAGCATTCATTACTTTCACAAAATGATTTGTTTTGTAAATGCATTATCTAAATGAATGTTATTAAATTACGTACTTCCTTTTGTTCATATTACATCTTCTGACTTTTACAGTTTGTGTAAAGAGGAGTTCACACTGGACGCAGCGCCCATGCCGCCTCCTTGTGTGTTGCTCTGCAGTCGCCGCAGACCACTGTTCATACCGAAAGTGGCAGGGGAGCGGCAGGGGAAAGTCAGTGGGCGGTCTGTTGTTAAGTCACGGCTGCACGTACAGTGACTTTTGGTTGCCAAGCAACAAACAGTAAATGCCAGCGGGAAGGGAAAACTCTGTATACAGAAGACACAAAGCTTAGTAAAAAAAAATATTTCAAGTAATGAGGAGCGAAACATAATTTTTTTTTATAAAACATAATTTTAACCCCCCACACACACCATCATAATCCCCCCACAATTACTCAGAATATCAGGCAATTGTGTTGTTTAAAATAAAATATGTTGCTTTTAAAAATTAAGATATTTTCTTTCTTTCTTTTTATTATTATTTATTTCTTGTGAGTTTTGTCTGGTTTGCTGGGTATAGGCAAAGACAGTGTGAGTTAAAGGCATCATTATACATTGATATTATTGAGCATTATCGTATACACGTGATTAAAAAATGCAACTCCTGCCATCCCATCATATCAAACTTTATTTTTTTTGGGGGGGGGGGGGGGGGCACTAAAAGCAGCAACAATCAGTGGTACTGTGCATCTGGCAACACAACACCTGGAACAATGAACAGCAAACAAAAAAATTAGAATTGCGATCGCCCTGCTCTACCGGAGAAAGAAAAAAATTGTAAGATCGCTGTGGGTCCATGACATCCTCAAGAAAAGAAAAAGGTACGGCGAATATCATCGGCTGATACAGGAGCTCTGGTTTGATGGAGGCAGATTTCAAACCTACTTAAGCCCTACTTAAGCCCTCTGAAGAGACCACCTGTCCCTTGAGTGGTCTCTACAGGTTTGACTATATATATATATATATATATATATATATATATATATATATATATATATATATATATATAGATTGTTCATATTTTAATTTTAATAATTTGGGGACCTTAAGTAAATATTCAAACAAGGGAAGTATTTGGATCCCCCACCGTTTTAGATCAGTTGAATAGACCCCAATAAATTATGGTAAGATCATAAGTAAAAATAAATAAATAAAAAAGGGGTGTCTTTAATTATGAAAAGCTGTTACAAAGTCTATGTAGACTGTAATCTTGTGATAACAATACATATGCATGTATGGACAAAGACAGGCAGATAAACAGATATCTCTGCATAGCAAAACAAGGACAAAAAGTACTGGTAGTTAAAATAAACACATTTAAAGTGTTTAGTGAACATCTGGATGGAGTTTGAAGAGCAGCTGGGAAAATTCTACTCATAACAGAGATTTATGCACTGTGCAGAGAAACACCACATATAACATCTCATCTGGTGTGACAGTGCTTAGAGAACCTACAGTAAGCCAGTATATATATATATATATATATATATATATATATATATATATATATATATATATATATATATATATATATATAATATTGCATTACACAATTTGTATAGATTTGTTTATACAATTTGTATAAACAAAAATAGTTGCGATCCCCTCAAGCAACTTTAAGTACCTACAGTATTTGCTGTCAAACACCATTCAAGTAAGAAAGGTATACTGAAATGCTGGTGTATATGGAACTTTGTGAGTTTTGCCAAAATCCTGATTCCAATCCATGTTTTGTATCTTACTTTTATGCCTGCTTATGCTGGTGTGGAGGAACGTTAGCCTGTTTTTATTGGCCTCGCTAGATCGTGTGATGGTTTTGAAATTGCGTTCCTTCAGAGCATTTTGAGACCTGAAGGAGGTAGGCGCTATTTATATTTTCTCCTAATTCATATGGGGTTAAAAGTAGTAAAATACGTATTTGTTGCATTGGGAATAATAAAGAAATGTCAATATATGTAATCGGGTTACTTAGACTACATTTTTCCATGTGTGTGTAGCTGTTGTATCAAGCGTACGGCCTGTTGTTTTTGTTTGTGGGGAGTTCGCTATTCATATATTTGTCTTTGCTTCATAGGAGATAGAAGGCAAATGAGAACAACAAAAAAAATGCTTTTGTGTTTTATGCAGAGAAATAAAAAAAAGTGGCCTTGTGAATATGTTTCCTTGTGTTTCATCTTTCACAACGCAGACAGAGGTAGCAGGTGAACTCCCAGATTATATATATATATATATATATATATATATATATATATATATATATATATATATATATGAATTGACAGAGAGAGAACTATACCAGTGAGGAGAAGCCCAATTACATATGCATTACAGATATACTTTATAGCATTGCAAATAAAGTTTGGAAATAGCACTTTTATCATTTGTCCACCGCAGTGCCTTTACGGATTCATTTTAATTTATCAGCAGAGAAAATTGTTGTTCATCCATTTAATTGACTGCCCTAAATATATAGGAAAGATGATTTCAGAAAGGCACAAAAGAATGCCTGCTGTTAAAATAGCATGCTAAGCTGTCATTAAAGCAATATAGAAGCCCTCCAACGCAGTTTTGACATTTCACCTATGGATGTATGCTTTGCAGGTTTTGATAGTCCACCAAGTACGTACTTATCACATTAAATGCAGTGTTGACAGAGGGAATTGGCTAGCATAGGTTTCATTAACTGTGGATTAGACTGAATGCATTGTCCATGCACTAGTAATAAACACAGAATTTTGGCTTGGAGCCGGATCCCTTAATCTAACTATATGCAACTTTCCAAGCTCCCAGGACTCTGATTCCTTCATATTATGATGTTGTGGATAAATGCTTCTAGAGTAACAAGAAATAGATATATTCATTTTTCATTACTTTAAGGATCAAACCTAATGTTACCTAAAACTCTAATGAATAAGTATTAATGTTTCACACATATTATTATTGATATTGGTTTGTGCTTTCTTTCAATGGTGATTTGGTACATACAAATTTGCGCTGCTTTTTTTCAAGTAGCCTAATAAAGATTAACTTTAAAGGTAGACTTGGTTTAATGCAATTCCTTTAAAGGTGTAATGGACTAGATGATCAAGAAAATGCATTGTAGAATAATGGATAATGACTCGACAGACTTGAGTCGCAATTTTCAGTGACTCAACTTAACGTGAGTCTCTGCTCAAAAGATTCGACTTGAGTCCCGGCCCAAAAGTCTCGACTTGACTCGAGTCTAGTCTTTATGATAAAATAAATTACACCATCAGTTTCGTTTTCAATAACCGCAGCCCTTCTTCTGATGCGTACAAGCCCTGCCTCTTTATGAGTGAGAGGAACACGTGACAACATAGACAGAGAGAAGAGCGTCAGCAGCATGTAAGGTTAATAAAGAGTACCTGCGCTCGTTGAGTTTGCAAGAACTGTGGAGTAGACAGGGAGAGAAATAAGCAGTCTGCGTCCTGCCAGCACTGAGAAATGCCAAACTAAAACAAACTGTGTCTGAAATAACTTAAATCGTTTTTGGTCTTTTTTTATTATTTCTTACCAATCAATACTTATTTGGTGGGTCAATCAATAGATTTTTATTTACGCAAACTTAAAATTAAATGCAGTAGAAAAAGGCCTAGTGTTTGTTGTTAATGTACATCGATCTAATGTTATACTACGTTTAAATTCTTTTTTTCGAAAACAAAAAAGAACTAGCAAAAAAGTCATATTTTGCTGAAATTATAAGTTGTTTTTAAAATCCAAACTACCACTTGCAAATCCAAACTCATGTACAAGCTTATAAACTTGTACACAAATTTTTACATAATAATGCACTGTACCAGAAATGAACACAAACAACCCTCTGGAGCATTAATAATTGTATTTATTTTTTGAACATTCCTGTAGCCTACAGCCACTGGCACTATAGCACACGGTACAGATGATCAATGAAGCTCTTGCAAGGTCATCTTTGTTTTCCAGAATTCCTGAATTTCAGTGGCAGCCAGGCATACACAGTGCACGCAGTCGTGTACGACACTTTCAATGAGAGAGATGACTTTGAAAGATTCCCACACACTTTGCTTTAAACTAAACATTTGCAGCCACGCTAGAATATCTAAGTTTATGAAGAGACAGGCGAGACAGCGTTGGCACCAAGACAGTACTGCGTGGAGTACTCTGCTCATTCTGTCTGTGAGTCGTTGTTGTTTGTCAGCATCGATTGCTCTTAAATTATTCTTTGACAAGATGGAGCCAGAAAGTAAAAGGAAACAACTGTCAGGTACCCAGCATAGAAAGAAAGGCAAAACATGCTCGACAAGAGGAAAAAGTACAGCTATCTAAGGTTATGCGCTAATTTAAAGGTTATAGGGTTCCTGATTTTCCATTCTTGGGAATGGCAAATTCCGGTTTTCAAAATGACCAATTCGGGGTTTTTTCTGTTTTTCAAAATGACCAATTTGTTTATTTTTCAGTTTTTACCAATTTATTAAGAATTAACAACGTCATTTTAACATTAATAACATTTTTACATAAAAAATCTATTGAGTTCCTTTTTTTTAAGTCCCTGAGATACTGTAGTTTTCAGGAAAAATCTTTCTTAAAAGCAGTCCACTAGTAACAATGTACTGTAGGCCAGTCAACAAATAAAGGTGTTTTGAAAAAACAGCTTATTGCTGGCATTACAATATACAGACTAGTCGAAAATGAGGGGCATTATTACAAAATTATATAATTTTCATAAAATTACAAATTAAATACAATGTTCAGGACACTTTTATCTCTCCCATCTGTAGTTTCATCTGCAACAACACAGACTGCTTTATGCTATGCTTGCTATAAAACTGCTTGCATGTGTTTCACCTATACTCTGGACAGATAGAGTTGCCTTAGTTAGAGCAGGGCTCTCTTTTTTAATTTAAGGGGGCCAGATTGGAAAAAAAGTTAGGGGTAGGCAGACCAAAGTATTTCACTCTGCACATTTTTACGCAATAATAAATATTATGTAACTTAATGTTCATATATTGAACAAGACTTGCACATTTTACCATATGAATAGTACTTTAATAATAGAACAGTGTGAATATTTAAACAAACATTTTAAAATGTATGTGACATATTAATAGTATAACTGTTAAGAAGAGAGCAGCACTTCTACTTTTGAGCTTCTAACGACTGTGCCGTCTGGATACGTATTTCCAAAAGCTCCTGGTTTGGTTTCAAAATGCCTTTTCATATTGTATTCCTTAACTACTGACACTCATTCATTGCACAATAAACACATTGGCTTTGCGTTCAGTACAGTAAAATAAATAAATATTTATTGGTCCATTCGTTGAATCTACAATTTTCACCATTTTCTGTTCTTCCTACCTAGAGTAGAGAGAGCCATGTTATAGCAACACGAGTAAAACAAACAAAAAAATCCCTGTATGTAGTATTATTAAGGAGTTAATGATAAATTCGAAATAATAAGTTATAAAACTAAACTAAAGGTTGACGATTGTTTTTTTCAGGTACTTCTCACTTTTCTGTATATACAACACCGAAATTATTACATAGAATAGAACTCTCACAGAACAGCTAGTTGCTTTTTTAAACAACTCGACTCACACAGCACACAGGAAACAGAGACAGACAGTCCACCACGCCCACAAAACCACAGACAGCAGGACCACTATCAGTCTTCTAGATGTTTCCGCTCACCCAACCCACGTCACAGAGTCACGTTTGCTCCCAAACCTCACAACCATCAGGAAAACGACCAATAGCTGATGACATGGGTCACTCATTAGCTGCAAAGAATAAGTCAGGCCCAAACTACAACTTTAACCATCAGTTAAACCATCAGCAGCCTCTGAAGAAGACATTATTGCTTGCTAAGTCCATTACAGGTTAAAGTTTAGACACAACTGGCACACTGCACATTGGGACTGAGACAATGCAACATGACATGCTTGTTGTGAGAAATTCCAGAAAAAACGCTCTCCTGGGATGGGACTTTATGCTGAAATATGGCGCTGTAGTAGATGCAGCACAAGCATGCATTAGTTTATGGAACCAATCAATTCCAGAGGATTCATAAGGCTGCTGTCATTAGCTGCAATGCAGTTACTTTGTCACCCATCACAATCCCTGCTGTGACAGAAATCACAGTCACAGTTCGCCTAGACTCCCCTTCTCAATACGGCAGTGTTCAACATGATTATGCCGGTTTACTTGAACCTCAGTTTCTGGAAGACCACGGGGTGCTCATAGCAAGAACAATTTCAGCGGCAGCTAATGGCTTCATTGTTGCCTGTCTTTTAAACTCCCTCTTCACAGTGACACTTGCATTGGCAAGTTTTATGCTCTCAATGGCAAAACCCCCAGTGACTATTCTTTGGTTGAAACACCTGTAAACAGCATTCACACTTGCACAGCTGAAAGCACAATGCCATCATTAGATCTTTCTCAGTGTTCTCTGTCTGACAAAGAGAAGCCAGAAGCTGAAAGTCTGCTGTCAAGCTACAGCGACATCTTCAGCAGCGCTCCAGGTATGGCAGGACAAAAAGCCATCACACATTCCATCAGGACTGGAAATGCCAATCCCATCAGACAGCCTGCTTACCATGCTTCACCCACGATTAGAACAGAGATTAAGAAGCACATGGATAATTTACTACAGCAAGATATTATTGAGTATAGCCACAGCCCATGGGCCTCCCCAGTTGTTTTAGACCGGAAAAAAGATGGGAGTTATCGATTCTGTACTGATTACAGAAAATTGAACTCTGACACCATCCGTGACTCCCGTCCACTTCTGTGCGTCGATGACACCCTCGACACACTAGCTGGGACCACTCTCTTCAACACAATGGACCTGTCCAGTGACTACTGGCAAGTAGAGATGGAGGAAACTGACATAGAGAAGACAGCTTTTACAAAATTGGTCTCAGCGATCAAATATGAATTGGAAATTCGCCATTGGCGACTGTGGGAGTGGGCAGGTCAGTACAAATTAAGTTAGTTATATTATTAGTTTCGCTGATTTTTTTTTCCCCCCGCATAATATTATTAAGCACTATTTTTTTTTTTCAAAACGTCTACCTCAATATTCCACGTGATTTTCTCTCAGTATCCCAGGGGCGCAGTAAACAGCACGTAAATAACGTAAGAAAAAATGTTCTTAATAATTTACACGCATTGTATGTACCTTAAAAATGGTCCTGGTTTGTCAACTGTTTATTTTTAACTAGCCTACATGTGAAACAATCAAACTGTTTTTTTTTTTAAATACATATTATTTCAGTGTGTGTTCGTTGTGTAGATTTCAGTAGACCCAAACTCACTGTATTTAGTACTACGTCTTAAAATACGTAATATAATTTGACATCTGGTTGCCAATGTGTTGTTGCTAATCGTGCTGTTTGTTTAGTTTTCATTGTGTTCATAAAGTTTATTCAAAGACTGCTGTTGTATAATGAAGTGCTGAAATCAAGTTGCTCAATGTCAGCATCCATTTGTTTTATTTTTTAAAACCACAGAGTAGCTGCTATTACCACTGATTGCAAACGTTTTCAGATTTTTTTGGGGGTTTCATATAGCACATTGACAGCATTCATAGGATGTGTACAAAAACTGAGATTTACTTTCACACAGCAGAAAAAAGGTAAATTACGCAAGCGAATTCATACTGTATTTATGTTTTTTCAGGCAGATTAATTTGTAACGTGATTTTTTTTTTAAGACAACCAAATTTTAAAAGCTAGGAGCCAGATGCCCATAAGGATTTTGGCCAACTTTGAGCCCTGGTCCACAATGGAATGTAAATGTTCCACTTGTGACGAAGCTTTGGGCGATTGTCTGGTCTTTCAGACATTTCCGGCATTATCTCAGCAGCAGCTCCTCCTTTACAATTATAACGGACCATAAACCTCTAGTTGGCTTGCGGAAGATTCCTGTTGGCAGCGATCCAACTGGATGTAGAGGAAGATGGGCCTTGGAACTCAACCCATACCAGTGGGTTGTACAGCACCAAAAAGGAGCATGTCATTCTAATGCTGACGCTCTTTCAAGAAAACCTCAGGCTCCAACAATTGCTGCTCTTCCAGTCGTCGCTCCCTCTGAAGACACTGCACATTTACAACTTTCACACTTAACAATGCCATCACCACCTATGTCCTCCTCTTTAGTTGACACCTGCCATATTAAAAGTGAACTGCAATAAGTTTGTGTTGATATACTTGCAAAGCCTGCCAAGCTTGGACATCACCCATTCCACGTCACAAAGCTCCAATGCAAACTATAACAGCGTCCAAGCCTTTTCACATTGTTGCAGCAGACCTTACAGAACTGCCGATCACCTCCTGTGGCAACCGTTATGTACTTACTGCGATTGATTATTTCACAAAGTATGTAAATCTGTATCCTGTTCAACAAGCTACTACAGTTGCAAAATGTCTGTTTGAAAGTTACATTGTTGAACGTGGCATTCCTGAAGTCCTTCATACTGATCAGGGACGACAGTTTGAATCGGATCTCCTCAAGCAACTATGCCAACTACTGGGTGTCACTAAAACCTGTACTTCACCATATCATCCTCAAAGTGATGGTATGGTTGAAAGATTCAACTGCACCACGAAAGACCAGCTGGTAAAGCTAACTTATGAGACAAAACTCGAATGGGACAGACTTCTTTCTCAAATACAGCTTACTTACAACATAAGTGTTCATGCTAGTACAAGCTTCACACCTTATTTTCTAGCACATCACTGTGAAGCACGGCTACCCATTCATTGTTTGCTTGAGGACCCTGCTGTTTCAACTGCAACTCCAGGTACGCCTGCTGAATATGCTTCTGTCTTGATCAGAAGACTAAAAACAGCTTTGTCTACTTCTGCTCTGCATAGCCAACATGCACCTCTGCAACAAAAATCCTACTATGATGCTGGCAGCCGGTACCAAGTTTACAACGAAGGTGACTTAGTTTGGCTTAACGATCCTGCCAACTCTCGGAACAAGCTTGCACCACGTTGGAAAGGACCCTTTTGTGTGCTAAAACAACAGCCAGGGACACAACTCCTGCAGTTCTGTACAAGATTGTGGACACCACCAATTTACAAGCCAAACCCCAAGTGGTATACCACAACAGACAGGGAGAGATCGGCTTCTTTGCCTGTGCAAACCCATCAAGACCCCCCTGAACATCCATTCACTGATGGCATTGTCAGGAGTGTTGCCTCCTCCAGCTTCCTATCCTTTTGTTGAAAGATCTGCCTTACCTGTTTCACCGGTGTGTAGTAACACCTCAACACCTACCAGTTCTCTACCTGCACCACGTCTAGTTGAACAATCTAGTGATTTACCACCACCGCCAGTGCATTCGGGAACTACACATAGTGGCTGAAGGGTTACCAAACCTTCCCATCTCAAAGATTACAAACTGACATAGTTAGGACTACACACTAATCAGTGGCAATAACAGCTACTCTGTGGTTTTAATGACAAGTTGTAAACATAAAACAAATTATAAATATCATATGGGGATACTGAAATTGAAGAAGGGATCTATGAAAAAGACCTAGGAGTTTATGCTGATTCAGAAATGTCTTCATCTAGACAATGTGGGGAAGCTATAAAAAAGGCCAACAAAATGCTCAGATATATTGTGAAAAGTGTTGAATTTAATCAAGGGAAGTAATGTTAAAACTTTACAATGCATTAGTAAGACCTCATCTAGAATATTGTGTTCAGTTATGGTCACCTTGTTACAAAAGGGATATTGCTGCTCTAGAAAGAGTGCAAAGAAGAGCGACCAGAATTATCCCAGGTTTAAAAGGCATGTCGTATGCAGAGAGGCTAAAATAATTGAATCTATTCAGTCTTGAACAAAGAAGACTACGCGATGATCTGATTCAAGCAATCAAAATTCTAAAAGGTATTGACAATGTCGACCCAGTCGACTTTTTCGACCTGAAAAAAGAAACAAGGACCATGGGTCACAAATGGAGATTAGATAAAGGGGCATTCAGAACAGAAAATAGGAGGCACTTTTTACACAGAGAATTGTGAGGGTCTGGAACCAACTCCCCAGTAATGTTGTTGAAGCTGACACCCTGGGATCAATAAGCTACTAACAACCAAACAAGCAAGATGGGCCGAATGGCCTCCTCTCGTTTGTAAACTTTCTTATGTTCTTATGACTTTATAGACATGTGGAATGCACAAAAACAAACCAAATTGGACATTGCTTTTCATTTGCCTAGTTTCTTGTTTGGTTTGTATTGCCTCTATATGGTACAACGTGAAGCAAACATGTATTTACATTGTTGAGCTAAAGTAATATGAGGTCTTGTTCAAATGCCTTATTACTAATGTTCTTTTGAAAAAATGTAATGTAATGTTACATTAGTTGCATATGTTTGTTTATATAGTATAGAAGCGGGGACATTTCTTAGGAAGGGGGGGCATATGTAAGACCGAAATACTTATGCTTAGGTATCAGTTCAGATTTGGAGGACTGCACTTTTAAGTTTTGTTTTGAACTATTGTGTTTGCCATAGACAAACCGGATGTGATAAAAGGAAAGGAGAAAAAAGAGGAGCGGGAGAGGGTTATACTCTGGACCTATACTTTTGTGTTGGATAAACTACGCTGTGTTCCGATAAACAAAATAAATAAAACCTTAATTATTGCACCCCTTGCATCGCCCTGAGTCATTACAAATACTACATTACACTACTTTCACATGAAGAGACCTCTGAAGTCCAATAAAAGGTATCACATCTCCTTCTCTTTGTATTTTTAATTGAAATATTCTTTTCTTTTTACTTTTAGTTTGCTAATCTCGTGTAAATGAATCTCATTAAATCAAACTTTCTCGAACTGTCAGAACTAATGACTCGAATTGACTCAAGCCAGATAGATGACTTGACTCGACTAAAGCATACTCTGCGAATTGACTTGCACTTGGCGTGTCAAAGACTCGACTTGAGTCTTACCCCCCAGTGATCGACTCGACTCCAGTCCCAATTTCTGTGACTCGATTACAAAACTGCGCCAGTCTATGAGAAAAGTCTCTTTAATTAATCCAGAGATTGTTACAGGTCTAGTCTGTGTAGAGGCCATTCATATTGGGCTTCAGCCAATTCAGCAGCCCAGAAAGTTGATACACCTCCTCCCTGCTCTGGGACAGATGAAACATTATGTCCAGCACAGGCAGCAACAAGGCTATTTTCGCCACACTGACCCACAATGTGCCTTAACACAACCAAAGATGGATAACATCTAAAGTGCAAAAGAGGGTACTTTTTTCAATCATTAGATTGACTAATAGATTCTTACCTACTACTGGAATGTGTTTTTGGATAACTCAGATGTGGGTTAAAGCCATCATGATATTAATTTTTTGGGGGGAAATAAATACTAGGGGCAAGGAAGTACAGCATACTTTTACTCCAGAAACACACTATGTTGCTGCTGTATATTTGAATGGTAACAAGGCTATAGCAGAGGCGCTCTTCTGTTTGTCCTTAAGTACTGTACACATGTTAATTATAATTTTATAATCACATATGATACATGTAGGTTTCCCACAATGGTTTCCATGACTATACAGAGTGTGAACGACATACGGACATAAAACATCGTTTAACTGTAGTTTAACAAGCGAATGCCTGCAGATAAGAAATTAGTAAGTGCATAAGAAATTTTTTAATAATTCCTTTCACGTGGTACAAATGGCTTTGAAGAAACGGAAATCTCACATTTAGTAAGGCTCAAAGTTAAACTTTGCCAAAGGCAACATTTTGCTGAAACTACTATAATAGCTGATTTGATCACAATTACCCTAAAGTCATTTGGAATTTTTGGGTGGATTAAATTTTTATTTTCTGAGTGTAGAGGAAATACCAAAAATAAGATATAGTGAGGGCTCCTATTTAAAATACAACTGGATGGTGAATTTTGTATGATACATGTATAAGAGTAAAACTGTGTTGATTATTTATCATTTTTTAATTTTACTTTTTTACAGTTTGGAAGCATAGAGAATCTGAAGGACTGACACCAATTTAGAGACTTTTAGGTGCATCTGGATTTGTTTGCCTGACTAACATTTTTCAAGGTCAGCCAGTTTTCCTGTATGTGTCAAACTGCATTTAATGATGTAATTAACATGAAGAAAAACCTTCTCTCCACATAACATAAACCATAATTGGTGTCTGGTGTATGTCTAGTGTTTGATCCCTCTGGAGACATCTTCTAGGTGATCTAGGTTAGTTTCCATTATGAAGGCTATAATTACTCCCTGAAGAGCTACACTGGAGGCCAGGCATAATTATTTATACATACTTAGCAAATAGTGTTGTTGTTAGTGTTAGGTATTGTGTAGTATTTTTAATCAGTGAAAATTAAGTTCATATATTTTATAAATTAACAGAATTAAAAATAATTACCAAGGAAGTTTTATCTGTAAAATGACACATGCCATAGCACATGACTTGTTTTAGACTGTTATAAATAGAGCACTTTTATAGCAAAATGAGAACTGCGAGGAGTGGAAAGAAGGGATTATTAAAGGCAACAAACCTACTGTCTATTTTATTATTGCTGTAATAATATATGTGGAATGTTGGTATTTTAAAAATGTTGTTTAGAAATGTATTCAAAATTATTATTGAAGAAGGCACTGCTATATTAATAAATGATGTATTTGGTAATGTCTGGTGCTATATTTGTGAGCATAACACTTTGCACCACGTTTCAAAGCTGCTTGGAATGTTATAAAGCTACCGTATTAATGAATTTTCTAAAATGGCATGTATATGTTAATGGTTTTCAACTGCACTTCATTTCTGTCCATCTGAAAACAACATACTTCAAACCAGTTTCTGGTCACTTTTCTTTTTGACTAGTCGACTATTCTGTGTTGCCTCTAGAGATAAAATATTGCAGTATATTTGGCCTCATATTTATGTATGTAGATATGCCACATTCCCACACTTTTCTGTGCTAATGGTGATTTTTTTATTTTTTTTTATAGAATTTTTTTTCTACGGTTATAGTGAAGCAAAATGATCGATCCCTCCTTGCAGACACTGTCTGCACTTTCCATTCACTACATACTACTTCTAGAGGTCACGTAATGGAGCGCAGTTGAAAACACATCACTCAAAGGAAAAGCAGCAATAGACGACTGCGAAGGCAAACCAATGCGTGCAGCTTTGGGGAGATTGAGTTCTTGTAATGGAGATAAATGGCAGGCATTTATAAGGTTTAATATGTTTTCAATTATTACTTAAATAACACATTCAGCAAGAATCATAGTATGAAAAAGTAACATTATGATTTAAACTCCCAGAAGCAACTCAAGCATTTCTAATTATTATTTATTTCTTAGCAGACGCCCTTATCCAGGGCGACTTACAATCGTAAGCAAATACATTTTAAGTGTTACAGTACAAGTAATAATACAGTAAGAGCAAGATAAATACAATGACTTTGGTTCAAGCAAGTACAAGTGTGACAAAATACAATTCAATAATACAGCAGATAACAGTGATAGTTACATCAGGGTATGATTAACTACAAAATACTACAGATTAAACACTTGGCAGATTACAGTACTCTGAAGTACAGGACTAAATGCAGTAAAATAGTGGGCAGATAAGAGCAAATAAAGAGCATTTAAGGAAGGGTGATAGTGTTCCAGGGGAAAAACAGAGGAGTTCTACAGGTGCTGTCTGAAGAGGTGAGTCTTAATGAGGCGCCGGAATGTGGTTAGGGACTGGGCGGTCCTGACATCTGTAGGAAGGTCATTCCACCACTGCGGAGCGAGGGTGGAGAAGGAGCGGGCTCTGGAGGCAGGGGAGCGTAGAGGAGGTAGAGCCAGTCTTCTAGTGCAGGCGGAGCGGAGAGGTCGAGTGGGGGTGTAGGGAGAGATGAGGGTCTGGAGGTAGCTGGGTGCAGTCTGGTCAAGGCAACTGTAGGCTAGTACAAGAGTCTTCAACTGGATGCGAGCGGTGATCGGGAGCCAGTGGAGTGAGCGGAGTAGTGGAGTTGCGTGGGAGAAGCTAGGCAGAGAGAACATCAGGCGGGCAGCGGAGTTCTTTTTTTTTTTTTTTTAACTTTAGTCGTTGCCAATTAGTTTTTATTATTTTCTCCCCTATTTGAAATGCCCAATTATTTTTTTAGGCTCAGCTCACCGCTACCACCCCTGCGCTGACTCGGGAGGGGCGAAGACGAACACACGCTGTCCTCCGAAGCGTGTGCCGTCAGCCGCCCGCTTCTTTACACAATGCGAACTCACCGTGCAGCCGCCTCAGAGCTACAGCATCGGAGGACAACGCAGCTCTGGGCAGCTTACAGGCAAGCCCGCAGGCACCCGGCCAGACTACAGGGGTCGCTGGTGCGCGGTGAGCCGAGGACACCCTGGCCGACCTAACCCTCCCTCCCCCCGGGCGACGCTTGGCCAATTGAGCGCCGCCCCCTGGAAGCTCCCGTCCATGGTCGGCTGTGGAATAGCCTGGACTCGAACTCGCGACGTCCAGACTATAGAGCGAGTGCTTTTACTGGATGCGCCACTCGGGAGCCCAACAGGCAGCGGAGTTCTGGATGAGCTGGAGCGGACGGGTGGTGGACGCAGGGAGGCCAGCCAGGAGGGAGTTGCAGTAGTCTAGGCGGGAGAGAACCAAGGCCTGGACCAGGAGCTGGGTGGCGTAGTTGGTGAGGAAGGGTTGGATTCTTCGGATGTTGCTCAGGAAGAATCAGCAAGTGCGTGCCAGAGTAGTGATGTGCTGGGAATAAGAGAGGCAGGGGTCCAGGGTGACTCCGAGGTTCTTAGCAGAGGAAGAGGGAGAGAGTGTGGTAGATTCCAGAGGAACAGAGATAGAGAGATCAGAGGAGGGGGGGGAGGAGGGAAAGAAAAGGAGGATTTGCCTGCGTTCCTGCATGACGATGAATTCAGCTTAGAAAAGAGTACAAAAGGCGTTTGTTAATTGTTTGTTCACTAATAGATATGGTGTGTGAAAATTGAGAGGAACGGTAGTTCCTCGCGCCAAGTTATCAGCGAAGTGCAAGAACTGCCAGACTCTCTATACAGCAAGGATAGTTTACGTTTTTTCAGGGTAGTGGCACAGCAAAAGTAAATCAGCCAAAAGCACCATTTCACTTTTAGTTGGTAGTTCTTCTTTTTCTCCCAACATGTTCTCTGCAGACCCCAGGCATTTTTATCCATGCATATATATATATATATATATATATATATATATATATATATATATATATATATATATATACAAAGTTTAGTGATGGGGAGGGTAGAGTGGGCTGTATTCATTCCTCCCTGGGTTCTGAAGTACTGGTACCAGCTCGTTCTGAGGTTGTTATATGTGGTTGTGTTAACGCTAGGCCAGATGGGAAAAGCTACCTTGGTATGGTGGAGCCCTTGAAGTCAGGAAGCCTCCCAAGTCAGTTGCTCGTCGCAAGTAGTGTGGGGTTGGTGATTTCTTTTCGGGTGATGAACTTGGGGGACCTGTGTGGCCTAGTGGTTAAAGAAATGGGCTTGTAACCAAGAGGTCCCTGATTCAAATCCCACCTCATCCACTGACTCATCGTGTGATCCTGAGCAAATCACTTAACCTCCTTGTGCTCCGTCTTTCGGGTGACACGTAGTTGTAAGTGACTCTGCAGCTGATGCATAGTTCACACACCCTAGTCTCTGTAAGTCACCTTGGATAAAGGCATCTGCTAAATAAACAAATAATAATAATAGTGACGCTACCCCATTGTTGTTGAGTGGGGGAAGTATTTGAGGTGGAAGTATGTGATCCAGGGAATCCTTTGGGGTGGATTTTAAGAGGATAGATGAGTCTGTTATAGAGGTAGGAGTATGACAACAGACCTTGGTGCCTCATAGTCCCCCTACTGGCACCTGGCCGGTTCCAATTCCTTTGGGCCGTAGCCAGTTTAATTTGGAGCAGCAGAAAAAGATACAGCATTTATTGGAAAAGTGGTCTGGGGCATTTTCAATGCATGATGATGACTATGGTCAGATCGATGTAGTTCTCCATTTTATTCCCACAGGCAATGCTCCCCCAACTAGAGAACGTTATCGTGGTATTCCCCCTAAATTGTATCATGAGGTCAAAGGGATGTTGGATGGAATGCTGGCAGCTGGTGTAATCAAGGGCACCATGGGCTGCCCCTATAGTTTTGGCTAAAAAGAAGGATGTTAGTCTTAGGTTTTGCGTTGATTACCATAAATTAAATGCTAATACTCACAAAGATGCTTATCCTTTGCCTAGGGTGGAGGAGTCTTTGGCCTCATTGAAAAAGTCTTGTGTATTTTCCACTGTAGATTTAGCAAGTGGCTATTGGTAGGTGGGGGTGCACCCAGCCGACCGTGAAAAGACTGCTTTCGTTACACCAATGGGCCTGTATGAGTTCAATCGCATGCCCTTTGGGTTGTGCAACGCGCTGGACACTTTTCAACGGCTCGTCGAAAGCTGTCTGGGAGGCCAGAACTCTGAGATCTTGTTGCTGTATCTGGATGATATCATTGTTTTCTCTCCAGATTTTGAGACTCATTTACAGCACCTGGACTTTGTTTTTGGACGCCTGCATCACTATGGCCTGAAAATGAAACCAGCAAAGTGCTGTTTGTTCCAGGATCAGGTATGGTACCTGGGACATATTGTTGCTGAAGCTGCCGACCCAGAGAAAGTGCAGGCTCTGGAACAGTGGAAGTCGCCTGTTAATGTGCGTTAATATACATAATAAGAAACTTGTGTACTTACTGTTCATAAGCCACTTCTCTCACGCGATTTTTAAGAACATATTCTGTGGTAGAAAGGTATAATCCTTATGCAGCTGTATTTTCTTTATGATGCAGTAGCAATATTACTATCTTGGCAAAAACGAACATGCAACGTAATTGTTTTGTTTAGCATTGGGACAAATAAAATGTATTTTCTATTCACGTCACAGAATTTATAAATGACAGTATAGAAACTACCATGCAAATGAAACCACTGCATTACTTTCTTCAAATTAGTGTTCAAAATATTTTCTTGTAGGGATCAGCTGTTTGCACAAAATATGACCAGAAGTTTATGCTGTGTAGTCCGACCTAGAGTTTATGCACATGTGCGATTGTTTTAAATGTGGTGTTCTATAAGTTAGAAATTTACTTTTAAAGTTTGCCATGCAACATCACAATTAGCAAAAGCATCAAGTACAGTAAACACTGTCTCTCGCAGCGCTTGGTGCTGATACGATCACTGATAGGTTGAAAATAAGAACGCCCGCCTTTGCACATTATTGATTAGTGCCAATTGGTTGAAACGCTAAATACTAACACCCGCATGGCAATATAATTGGCTGAACAGTGCTCCTCTCTCCTCTCGTGGACATGTAGTCTTCATGGTTACCACAGTACACAAGCTTGGTTAAGCCCCGTGCCTGAGGCCCCATTTCTGTATTGCTGTCTCTTGAAGCACCTGAGTAAAATATTTTAAATATTTATATCTGCATACTGTACAGCACTGAGAATGCATGAGATAAGCTTAGGAATGTGTGTGAGCGTGAGATAGCGTGCTAATGTGTCCAATGCGGGAGACTTGACATGTCAATGAACATACAGATAAACTTACTTTCTACCTTCTCAAACTTTTTGCAAAAAAAAAATTGCTGAAATAAATAATTGTAATAATAAATAATCTATTTCTTGTAACTTTTTTTTATCTCATCCACAAAAGCAAAACTTTTGCTACAAAAGACTTTTCCTAAAAGTCTGTATGGGTATGTAAACTTTTGACTACAACTGTGTATGTATGTATGTGTATGCATGTGTGTGTGTATATATATATATATATATATATATATATATATATATATATATATATAAATTCACATAAGGAAATGTACACTCTGTCATGGAGTTTAAATATTTGTTTTTTAAATTACTAGCCCTGATTACCACCCCCACCCCCCCCACCCCCTCCCCAGCTATAATTGCCATGTATGCTGATGAGTGCTTTCTGCACGTGCTGCTGTGTAAGTCTCAATCAGTTTTTCCAATGACCCTCATCTTCATGTTAACAAGACTTGCACAACTGACTGTAACCACAGGAGAAGAAAGTACATTTTTTGGAAAAATTGCAATGTTTGATCCTGATGATTCTACAGCAATGGTGGAACTAATCAAAGACCACCAAGCGTGAAAATCCTTGACAAAGAAATAGAAGGGAAAGCAATCAGGGTTTCTTAAGTAGTGGTGGGCTGAATGGAGCCTGAAAGTTTTGTTTAGTCTGATCTGTTATAGCTTTTAATGAGGCAATGTCCATGGAAAAAGAAAAATAAGTCTCACCTTTTTCTTACTCTATTTTGGCAGTACTTTTGGATTGTGTGCATTTCCATGTAGTTTTCTTTTAGCCTGAGAAATTTGCGCTCCAAATGCAAATAACCTAATTAATATTAAAATACCGGAGGGTATATCACGTCTCATCCGAAGGATATATACACACGTACATATATATTGTTATTTGTTTATTTGGCAGAATCCTTTATCCAAGGCGACTTACAGAGGCTAGGGTGTGTGAACTATGCATCAGCTGCAGAGTCACTTACAACTACGTGTCACCTGAAAGACGAAGCACAAGGAGGTTAAGTGATTTGCTCAGGATCACACGATGAGTCAGTGGCTGAAGTGGGATTTGAACCGGGGACCTCCTGGTTACAAGCCCTTTTCTTTAACCACTGGACCACACAGCTTCCTGTATATAATATAATATACCCGTTTTCCTACAGACTGTACTG
Source organism: Acipenser ruthenus (assembly GCF_902713425.1). NCBI lineage: Eukaryota > Metazoa > Chordata > Actinopteri > Acipenseriformes > Acipenseridae > Acipenser > Acipenser ruthenus. Next base: position 38,781,723 of record NC_081193.1, on the reverse strand, counting down.
TACACGTCTTACTGAAACACAAAATGCAGACTACCGGCCTCCCTGTAGCCTGTCAAATAACAGGGATTTCATCCACATTGCCCCAGGTGAGCAATTAGGTTTCCTGGTTACAACAACAATAATAATAATAATAATAATAATAATAATAATAATAATAATAATAATAATAATAATAATTACAAGAAATACCTGAATCTGAATCCCGCAATGACAGTGCAAGGCTCTTGCCTGTAGAATGTGGTATATAGTTATGGTTGTTAGATGTTCAACAAGTAATACACATACGCTAATTTAATGGAAACTACGTTATGTTTCTAAAAGGAGGATCCACCTCTAATCACATACGCAATCAGAATGTTCCTACAAAGTCGCCCAAAGTGCCACTTGCCCTGCTGCTGGCAATAACTGCTAATAATCATTACATAACACTTCAGCACCACATGGGGAAGGTGGTCCAGTGTGCCACTGGCCCTGCCTCTGACATGACTGTCATTAATCAATGGCCATTACATCACAATCAGCCAATACACGGGGCGGAGGAACGTGGCCCAGAGTGCCACTTGTCCTGTCGCTTGCAATAGCTGTCATCAAGCAATAATTATTCATCTCAGTCAGTCAGCACACAGGCAACTCTAGAGCTCAATAGACAAGGCCACGGGCCAAAAAGTATATTACGTTCTCTTGGTCCTTCTGTCAAACGCAATAAAGATTCAGTCAAACCAATCTTTGGTGGATGTTGCCTTTCTGAATACATATTTTAATACAAACTTCACTTTTTTTTTCTTTGTAGGTGCTCTTTATAGATGCTACTTAAAGCTAGTGTACAATTAATTGCATCTCATTGCTAAGGGACAGAAATGTCTAGGCTAAAGCAGCTATCCGATGACCAATCACGAAGATAACGAAAGTAAGTGTAAAGGGCTTCGTTATTTATGTATTTATTGCAACAATTTTTTTTTTTAATTTGTAGTAGCTTCAGTATTTTTTTTATAATGTTGCTTATAAAATAACCAAACTATAAAGCACTATAATTTTATGAGTCAAATGGCAATAATTTGAAACATTGAATAAAACTTTTATTTAACATCTATATTTTCTCCTATATATATATATATATATATATATATATATATATATATATATGAAAACATTACAAAGTTAGTATCGGATATGACCTCCATGAGCATTAACACAATCCTGGCAACATTGACGCATAGACCTGAACAGCTTCTGGATAGACTGCTGTGGGATATTCCGCCACTCTTCCTGTGCAGCTGCAGCCAGCTGGCGAAGGTTGGCTGGTCGCGGTTGCCCCACTGGTTGGCTTGAACAACGCAACAGTCAGCATAACGGTCTTGGGCCGATGTGGTGACCCTCTGCCTTCCAGGACGTGGCCTGTCCCTCACAGAACTGGTTTCCTGGTTTCTCTGGACTAGTCTGCTGATTGTTGAAGCAGAACATCTCATTCTCCAGGCAACTTCTCTCACAGACAGGCCGTCTTCAATCATGCCGATAGCAATAGTATCTTTCACTGTTCTTGCGTTAATTAAAATCATATCTTTTCGAATGGCTATTTTATACAGATTCTTAATCAACTCATTTTGGCAATTTTAACTCAACTCAAAAAACAAACACTGAGCACCTGGCATTTTTATGAAATCACATGACTTGGGCTCAGTATTTTGTTATCCCAAGGAACAATACTACTCAAACAAATCAACAAAAACTCAGACTGATGCGTTTTCAGTGTGCATCAGTATATATATATATATATATATATATATATATATATATATATATATATATATATATATATATATATATATATGGCAGGATTTGAGCCCTAACTAGTCATACTTTCACTCCAACTACATAACCGCTATGCTACACAGATTCACATCTTAACAATTCAACCTTTTTATTTGTATAATGCATATTACTTAAAGGAAAGTTGTTGTATTAAAATTTAACCAAATCTTTATACATAGCAACTCTATATATGCCACTGCCGTGTATGGAGCAGGGTATATTATCCAAAGCACTGGGGCGGTACCTATAGCAATTGTAGTGCTTCAGTAAAATATGTACTAAATACCTAGTGTACAAGACAGTGTAAGAGAAGTACTATGGTAGAATATGTTTGAAACATACAAAATATACGGTAACACTATGTCCCTCCCCCCTCCAGCTCGTGTTAACCAGAGGAAAATTTCTTCATTCACCATCTCGACAGCAAAGCATTGTATAGTGTAAGCTGTATTGAAAGAAATGTCTCGAAACCCCTCTGCTGTTCAGGATTTCTTTTATTAAATGCCCAGACGACCAAAAAAAAAAAAGTTGAATGCAAACTGTGCAAGCGACTGTTGATGTATCATGGAGGCGTACATCCAATCTCTGGGGTCATCAATTACGTATAAATAAACAACATGTATTTTAATTTTTATTTAAATTATAAAAACATGACTACTGTTCTATATAATGTATTTTTAAACTACATATGAATGTTTTATTCCATTTATATGGCTTACCTGTGAAATAATAGGATTTTCAATCAAATGTAAACAAGTAGCTATGGTGACGTCACCAGTAAATTATGCAAATTAGTACTATCGAAGGCTCAAACCTTCCTCCGGTAATGTGTTCCGAACCTTCGAATGTCAAAATGTACCCTTCATTGCAGCCCTAAAACTAACATCGGGTAATATGAACTGTCCAAACTTAACGATCGCCAGCAATCAAGAGATATGGAAGTGACAAATGCTCAAACTATACCACTGTCTGACAGCACTTAAACAGTCTGCTTAGACACTGCTCATTTCACTTACTCCAAACCACGCGGTTCAACAAAGCTGGAAATACTTTTAACTTAGGGCTCCACATTTTTTTGTGGTCAGATCCATTAGTAAGTCTGTGATAAACACCTGGAGCCCATCAGAAACAAAGAAGACCTTATTCTGCCATCTCCAAAAGCCAGATGAACAAGCATAATGGAAATGAACTGTAAAAGTGAAACTTAAATGTGTTTTTATTTGCCAACAAAATGTAGATCAAAGAGCTCTACAAAATCTGAAAGTTTGCCGCTGCCTCAATTGAGGGAAAGCAAAATACACACCAGCATACATGCACACATACACATGCACGCACGCGCACACACACAGCAAATATTGCTTCACTTAATTCTTATCAATAGGTCTATTGAGTACCTATGAGGGATTGCATTCAGTGACTCTAACAGATACTCCCTAAACTTGGAATTCACTCACTGTCTAATACCACAGAACAACACTATGCTTCATTGTGTTTTAATACAGCCGAGTGTTTTGTTGTTTTTTTTTATCCCACAACAAAATATTCAGTTTCTTGGCTCCCTAGCAACATATAGGATTGGTTTCTTGGATTTTTTGGATAAGTTTAGGAGACTACTACTTATAATTATTTTTTGTTTTTCATGTTACAGGCTTTGAGCTTTTGGGCGAGCTCTACTTTGAGTGTCAACTGCCCATCAACAAAGGACTTGTTCTCACCGCACCCCACAGTTGGTCTGCTGTAGCAATGTTGCGATCCTGAAAGTGGGAGACAAGCAGTGGTGCTGGAACAATTTTTGTAGTGGGGGTGCTGAAAGCCATTGAACAAAAACTGTAACCCCTGTGTATGATGGAAGTCATGCATTTGGTTGCTATTATGTTAAAACAAGTTAATAAAACAGCATTAACAGCTGTTTATCTATTTAAGTAAATATGATTTAACCACAGTCCTTGTTACAATGTTTACATCATGCTTAACATGAAATGTTTGGAGCAAACAAATCAGAATAGTAACGTAATGTTATGATCCACTTACAGGAAATCTGCCCATCATCAGCGTGTGTTCAGTCCTCTAGTTTCTAGTGAGATGCCACATTCGATGCAGAAATTCACAATAAACGGATGTGTGCAATTTATTTTTAATAAGCGAACAATAAATTAAATGAATTTAAAATTGGTACTATATTACACTGCTGATGTATACACAAAAGTTTCTGGTTTTGTCTTAATTTAAAATGTGTTTTAATTATTTTACTTATTTTTCATCCACCAAATGACAGTCAGCCATGTTATAAGTGGTATAAACCACTTTGGGCTGTGCTGTTCCGATGATATATACCACTTCCGGGGTGTTTAAAGTTTTTTTTACTATTATAACAACCTTGACTTGCATAAAGAAGGATAAACATTGAGTGAAATAGCTCACATCACTCGATTTTCAAGGTGTGGTATCCAAAGCATACTCAACAAGTACAGAGAAACATCATCTGTAATTGACAAACCCAGGCCTGGAAGACCCAAAAAGCTGTCTAACAAGGATGAGCAATACTTGAAGATAATATCCTTAAAGAATAGAAAGAAGACAAGCGTTGAATTGACAACTGGCAGAAGGCACAGGTGTCGTTGTCCATCAAATCAACAGTACGAAGGTCACTCTTGAAATCAGGACTTAAAGGATGTGTTACAGTAAGAATGCCTCTGTTAAGAAAGGGGAACAAGACTAAAAGGCTAAAATATGCACAAGAACACAGAAATTGGACTATGAAACTGCAAGGACAGCTTTCATTTCTTGTACGTCAGGTGCATTTTCACCATTTAGGTCTTGCAAAACAAATAAAATGTGTAAATATATATATATATATTGTAGCACAGTGGGGGATGGAGTTGAAATCCTCCCCGCAGTAAAATGTGTGGTTTTGTTTAAATGTAATTGGTTGATTGTATTGCTGTATTGTTTAATTGAGTGTGTTAATGGTTTCATTATTAATTATCCCCTGCACCTGGTAGTCATTGTTAAATTAGAACCAGGTGCAGGGTATTTAAGAGAGGCAGCTAGTCTGCTCAAGGCTGCTGAGAAGAAGGAGGCAGTAGTACTCTGCTTCCTGGCAGTCATGAGGAAAAAAAGGTGCTGTATTAAACCTGTGTGGTTTTTGTTGTTTATTGTTTAGTGGGGAAACAGCTAGCTGTCCCACTTGTAGTCAGGGTATTCCTGTGTGTTAGTTAGTGCTCGTACAGAGCTAGGTGTTTATTTTGTTTGTGGGTATTTTGTGTTTTGTTTTGTTTGATTTTGTTCTGCATTAAAATTTAGCGCAAAAGCGCTTTCAAACCCTCCATCTCTGTGTCTCTGGTCGGCAAAACGAACCCGAGCCGCAAGGCTCGTTTATATTATATATATATATATATATATATATATATATATAGGTGTCGTCTAATCTACTGGGATGAGAAAAATAAACCATAGCAAGGTAGTATTGGCAGACTAACTGGAGGCGGGACGCAGAGTGAGTGCTCTGGCAATAGGTCGGTGTTGTTAAGGTCATGTTATTGCTCTGCTGGCAGATGTGATACTAATAATGGATGGTAAAAATTCAGTATTTTGTTTTTTAAAAAAAGACATGCTTTTGTGATATTCATTTGTTAACTGTGTTCATAAAATGTTTTTTTTTTGCTTATGAGTTGTATTCAATGCATTTGTACTATGGTCTGTGGGCTACCTACTTCACAGTCTTACACCAGGGCCCAGTAAATCCTAGTGCCGGCACTGTCTGGGTCTAGTAGTACCAATCTCCCAGTTTATTACATGAAAGAATAAGCCTCGTCAAAACAAGGCTGTTTAAGAAGTGCATCTGGCAGTAGCTCCAGACACTTTGCTGTGTAACAGATCTAATAAAATGTGCTGATGTGTGGAAGGCTTGTAGGTGAGCCCTTCAGCCAGAACACCTCATACCTGCGCAGGGATTAGAGAGATGGCAATTTGTTTCAGATTTGCTCTGGCAGATCAGAAACTGATCATTCAAGCCACCCAAATCTACTGGGAGGAAAATCAAGACACCTGTTGACAAAAAACAAATTCATTTTTTTAATGGATTTTCTTTATTGTATTGTTCATCAAGTTGCACATTGATAATAAAGTTGCTATTTAATTAAGATTATGGAGATCTCAGGTCATGTGGTGGTATCTCAGTAGAAGAACGGCAGGAAGATCTCTCCAACCCTTTTCTTTATTTTTCAGTTTACCTACCCAATTAAAAAAAAGGAAAACACTAGAGATAACAAAGTGTAAGCTCTATAAGATGGCCCCAGGAAACCTGTTAACTCCAAGAGAAACACAAAAACGAGAGGGTTGTGGGTTCAATCCCCAGTGGGGGACACTGCTGTTGTACCCTTGAGCAAGGTACTTTACCTAGATTGCTCCAGTAAAAAACCCAACTGTATAAATGGGTAATTGTATGTAAAAATAATGTGATATCTGTATAATGTGAAATAATGTATAATGTGATATCTTGTAACAATTGTAAGTCGCCCTGGATAAGGGCGTCTGCTAAGAAATAAATAATAATAAAAATAATAATAAATGGCAGCGGATACTGAGGGAGAAAAGGGCGAGTCAGGCACAGAAGAGCATTCAGATCATCAGAGTAACACAAATTACGGCTGAGCTGACTTCTCTAAAACAGCTACTACTTCCAGTAGCAGAATATAGAAGAACCATTAAATCTCTTATGTTGCTGATTTAAAAGAAATGGCTGATATGAATAAGTGAATGGATGCCTCTGAAAACTGAATAACACACATTGAAGACAGAAAATGCAAGAGGGAACAACCTTTCCAGCCTAACGTATAACATATAAAAAATGAAACAAACTGTGAAAGACCTATAACAAGAACTCAGAAATGATCAAACAAAAAAATACAGATTTGGAAGACAGTTCCAGACGCAGCAACTTATGTATCTTAGGCTTGCCAGAGGAAGCAGAGAAAGACAACATGTTAGAATTTACGTCAGAAAACCTGAGCAAGATTCTGTATGTGGCGAGTAATACTGACTTGACCATGGAACGAGTACACAGAGCTAACATTGCAAGACCAAAACAAGGAGAAAACCCTCTACCTTCGTTTATTACATTTCTTAATGTTTACCCACGAGAGCGGGTCTTGAAAGCTGCAAGAGAGGTCAAGACTGTAAAATCAGAGCAACATAAATTACAATTTTTTCCCGATTTCTTAAAAGAAACTGCAATTGCCAGAAAAAAAAATAACTGAAGCTAAGAAACTGCTACAAAACAAGAAAATCCAGTAATACATAGCCTACCCCGCTGTAAACTGTATCAGGGATCTACCTGAATGATTGGATCAAGTACTTTCTAAATATGTTAAATAAAAGGATTTGTTAAGGACTAGAATTACGTTGTTGCTGCTGCTATTATTATGACTTTTGGTATTATTGATACTCATCTTTTTTGTTTAGTTTAGTCTCTGTTTGAAACAAATGACACAATATGACTGTTTGGCTACGAGGTAACTTCATCAGCACACTTAGCTATCGTGTTCCGCTACGTTTAAAATTGTGTGTTTCAAATGCCAAGCTTGTTTTTCTTGTGGTTTAGAGGCAAGCTAGATCGCACACTTAGTGATTGTTCTTCTAGTGAGATATATTACTCAAAAGTTTAAAGTTTTTTTAATTTTATTGAACAAACATAAATTGTATTAAAACAAACATATCCACATCCATGACGCATTTCGACTTAACGAGTCTTTGTCAGGAGGTTGAACATATATATATATATATATATATATATATGGTGATGGCACCATTGGTGTTGATTTCCATTACATGAGAGTATGTGTTAAAACTTCATGCTGATATTGGACTCCGCTCTCGCCAAGATAAGCACCAAATAAGACATAGTTTCTTTTACTGTAAACTAATTTGATTCATCTGCGTTTCCTTCCATATGATGATGTAGATATCCTTCTGCCTGGTGTTGATGGCTGAAGTGTAATGTTGGCTCCAGGGATCAGCCTATTTTGCCTGCCTGGCGCATCACCACACACAACGGCTGCAGTGCTGGCTCCAGGGATCAACCACAGTGCGGCCTCCCTAGTGCATCAGCATGACAGCCGTCTGGACTGAGCTGAGTAGGGTACTTCCCTGGGATCTTCAAGTGGGCAGCTTCCATCCTTTGTGTTTCGTCGACTAGCCCATGACACCTTAAGAGGGCTCAACATTGCATCCCAGCATCAACCCCCTCCTCGCCTTGACGAGTTTTGGTTATAATACCCTTTTTTGGAGGTTGCTCCCCTCGGCGGAGGAATGTTGTTCTTCATGTGTCATATATTGCAGGCATTGGTGGGAACCTGTTGGTCATGCTGCACTTGTCTTCCAATGCTAAGGCCAAACATCGCAGCACCTGGTCATGATGCCAAGTAAACCGTCCTTGGATCCTGTCAAAATGTGTCTTAATGTAGCTGGCGATGAACTCAAAGGACATCACGGGTCCTCTCCTACCCATAGATTAAAGTTCTGTGGTGATGGGAGAACATCATATGTTGACCTGATGAGGAAACTGATCCTGCCCTGTTCCATTGTCCATAGATCTCTCCAGCCGATCTTGCATTGTTCCACTCTCCCGTCTCGTCCATCATCCCTGCTTGGCCTGGGAAACTGCCTTTACGCACCTCATCCTCTCCTCCTGCTTTTGCACCTCGTTGACTACCAGCTTCTTCTGTTGAGCTAGGGCTGCTTTGCGCCATGTAGGAGGAGCTGAACTGAGACCAAGGCCTCCCCTTCCATGCTGTACTTGTCCCATGATATCACTGATACGAAGGGCAGCCTTTGCTTCTTCCACAGCTTCCTTTGCCGCCCACTTTCTTCCAGTTTTCAACACAGGTGCTGCATCCTTCACATATTCACCATGTGACTCTACTAATGTCATTTCCAATTGAACCTTGGCGCACTTAAACGCCTCTGTTAGAGCTGAGACTGGCAGCTACTGTATCCCTTTACCATACAGTCCCACTTTGCTGAGGCATTTCCTGACGTATGAACTGATTAACGCTTCCAGCTTCTCTACTGTTTTCAAGGCAACCTCATACACAGTGAGTGGCCACAGAAGTCTTTGCAGTAGACCAAACTGAAATCACCAGCACTGCTGTCCATGCTGTTAAACCCTTGCACTGCTTGTTGTCTCACTTCTCCCACAGGAACTGTGTCCTTTAGGTCCCCATCATACCATCTCCCAAGACTTTTCACAGGCTTCTCTGTTGGTACTGTCTCACCGTTTAGAAACTCTAATCCACTATTTTACCTTTAATCATAGAGATGCTCCTTGACTTAGTGGGTTTGAATTGCATTTGTGCCTATTCAATGTTATTGATTAGTTTGCCCAATAATCAATTAGTGCAATCTACAGTTGTAGTCATGGTTGTCATGTCGTCCATGTATGCTCTAATTGGTGGCAGTCGCATTCCTGAAGCCAAGCGTCCTGTCATTATTCCAATTTCTAGACATTGCCATGTAGTGGTGAATCTGAAGTTGAAAAACAAAATTGCAAATGTGTGAAGTAGGCTTTCACTAAGTTTGTTATTGTCCGTGGTATATTGAAAAAAATCAAATGCTGCCCAAAGAAGTTCATGTGGCACTGAACCGTATGCATTAGCCAAATCCAGGAATGTCACATGGAGCTCCTTCCTCTTCTTTTTAGCTGTTTGAATTTGCAGCCAGATCACACTGATGTATTAGCATCCTGGGAAACCTGGAATACTGGCTTTCTGTACTGAAGTATCAATGAAGCAGTTCTTCAATAGGTAAGCTGACAATCTCTGAGCAGCAATGCTGAAGAAAACCTGCTTGGCGTCATGCTCTTGGTACGACCTGTTCATCAATTTCCACAGGATTCACAGAACACCAGGGGCACTCTTGTACACTGTACGGAACTCCATTAGGCCCAGGAGATGATGATGCCCTTGCCTTTTTTACAGCTTGCTCTACTTCTTTCCACTTAGGTGCGCAGTCCTACATTTTGTATTCTGTTGGATTGATAGGTGGGATGTCTGAAGGAATCGACATAGGCTCCTGCCTATTGAATCTGTGTGCGTTTCCTCAAGATATTTCTCCAGCTCAGACTTAGTTGCTTTTAGTGTGCCATTTTACTCCCTGGTGAATAACATTTGCAAATTTGAATGAGACTTTATAAAGGTTAATTCTCGCATGCTCCTCTTTTGGCAGCGTTTCTGTAGGTGCTCGGCTCTGCGCTACGTTGCAAGCTTATCTTGTATGACCTTTGTAATAGATTGACTGCCTCCTTCTGACTTTGATCTGCTCTCCTCCATTGCATCCTTAGCTGCCTCCTTTCTCAAACTAAGTGCTCAATCTCCTGCTGCTGTCTAGACTTTACTGGAATAGTTTGTACTTTCTCCTTTCTTTTGTACTCCAAACCTCTCGTTTCCATATGCGTAGATGGTATCCCCAAATTTATCCAGCTTATTTTTGACTGTTGCACTTAACCTTTCCGACGCAAAACAGAGATCTGTGTTGACTGTGTCCCACATTGTTTTCTAATATATAAAGTTTTGCATCACCCTATATAATTAACACATTTTGCTTCATAAAGTCAAATGAAATCTGTTGAATAATGTTATGTTAGCATATTACATACTGTTTTGTAGTTTTCTATATACTTAACAAAAAACTGACACAAATTTAAAAACATGTGACATTTTAAAATCTAACATGAAATACTGTACTACTATTATGGCTTCCGGTAGACTTTTGGGATATCATTTTGTAGGTTCTTTGATTACATGATCTAAATGATTTTTTTAACATTGTGTCTGAAACCTAAAATTCGAGGTGATGCACAACTTTTGGCCATAGCTGTATGCAGACAAACTTGTGGCACTTTTAAGGAGGCTCTTGGGGGAATTTGGATCAGGTCAGCTGTGGCCAATCAAAATGAACAGCTTTTGCTACATGGCAGGACTATTAATTAGAGCTTGAGCTCCGTATACACTTAGTAAGGGGATACTTCTATGTCACCTGCCCAGGATGTGCTTCCTTTGTCATCCATTTTCTCTCAGTCTAATAGGGATATATTATATAGTTTGCTAACATCAGAAGCTGGATAACATGTGTTTACTTCACTATATTAATGTTACAGAATCAGCCCCCTCTTCAGCCACAGGCAGATGAAGAGTTGGCATTAACTGAAATGAAACACTAAAACAGTGGCTTGTGGTGTGGGGCACCCTTTTGTTTTGCTCGATTCGCGTGAAAGGTTTAGCAACATTAGAGAGGTTCTCTGTTCAATCTAGATTTCACATTGCAATTTTTTTCTCTCTTTTTTCCCAATGAAAGGATCTCTATAATCAGATAATTTACCAGCCAGTAACTTTAGACCTTTTGTGACACACCAGTTGGCAGGTACAGAGGCTCGTAAGCATGGCCTCTTGGGACTGTCACAGAACAGGTCTGTCTTATCGATCCCAGGAGGCCAGCCAAAAAAAAGAAAGCTCCCCCCCCCCCCCCCCTCACACACACACACATTTTGAAGGTCTGAAAAGAAGGGGCCAGCTGTCAGAGTTAACGACCGCCTGTGGACATGCAGATGGCACCAAAGGCACTCAGCCCAATCCATCACACACACCTGAAAACCAGTTACCACTCAACAGCTGTCTCAGGACAAGAGGAATGGTTGAATTGTCCCGGGGACCAACTGAAGTCATCGGGTCCTTTATTAGGTTAAGGTGTGGCAGTAAGAGTGCTGCAAAGGGTATTTCCTGCTAATGAATGATGGGACCGAACATTACAGGACTCCAGAGTAAAGGTAGCACTAGAAACCACCCCCCACCCCTCCAATACACACTCACCACTTCCATAAAAAAAAAGATTATCCTTTTCAGTATTGTCTAAATTCTCCTTTCTTCCTCCCATGCTCATTCTGAATGGATTGGAACATGGTTAAGTGACTCAAATCCATTAAAACCCCTTGTCAACCCAGGGCTGATTTTGAAAAGGCCAAGGAAAAAAAAAAAAAGTATTGTGTGCGTTTTTTGTTTTTTTGGTTTTTTTTTTTAATCGGACTATTGAACTGGTGCCAAACCTGGGCTATTCCATTGAATAGGACTGAGTGACTAAATGAGAATAACATCCTTGGGGACCTTTGGGATCAGTTTACCCTAAAAATGCAAGGAGCACACAAAGGGGTCAGAGCCACGAGGTAAAGGAAAATGGCTGGGAGGGGACTTTGATGGCTGAAACACTGTAACTGTAGAGGACTTAAAAGAGAAATTCATTTACAGAAGAAAAAAAAAACTTTTTAACTAGAAAAACTACTTGAGGGAAAGTGCCACTTTCAATATATACAGTAGGCTTCATCAAAGCTTTTATTACAATCTTACCTCAAGAAAAAACAGGTTATATACAAAGAAAGTATGTTAATAAAAAATAGTTTTTCAGTAAGCCAAACATTAGGTATAATTGTATGACTAAAGATTTATTATTAGTAGTAGTAGTAGTTGTAGTAGTAGTCGTGGTAGTAGTCATAGTATTTGTCAAATACAACTGAAAACTATGTAAACCATGGATTTGTGAAATAAACAGTCAACCAATCAGCAGTAGTCAGTGGACTGTTGGTATAATATGTAAACTATTACAATATTTTCCGTGGTGAAGGGATAATTGAAATGGTTGTAATACAACCATTTCAATTAGTTTCAGTTACATTACAAAGGTCTATTTAATTGACCTAAATGACTGCCATTGTTTAAATGATTAAAACAGGACCCTCCCTGGTGTTTTTCACAGTCAGAAATATACTAATGAGACTCACATGTACTGTGAGTTGTTTATTTTTCATAACCTTGTTCACAAAGAAACATGTTTTAGTGTTCTAAATTTACATCTGGCTCTTTTGATCAGTCAAATAAATCCCAGTATTTAATCAGTGATGAAAAAATCAACTTCTATAAGCTAAATATTATACACCACATTGTTACAATGTTTATACAGTAGTCACTAATGTTATAATGAATTCAGTTTAAAAATATTTACGTATGTAAGGTCGGTGTATAATTCTGCTATTTACTTTTTATTTACCACAGACATTATGTATAACTATTGCACATGTTCTCAGATTGAGCTCAGAATGATACAGTTTGTTACATTTGTCTTGTGTACGGTAAAATCAAAATATCTGATGGTAGCCCAAAGCCCTTGTCCTTCAAATGTAGACTCTAAATGTCTACTGAAAAATAAATGAAACCCAATGCTGGTCACGTTTTTGCCTAATCTAATCAATATATTTCAGGACATGTTCATTTATCAACAAGTGTAAAGCATGGCAGCAGTTTGGAGTAGTGGTTAGGGCTCTGGACTCTTGACCAGAGGGTTATGGGTTCAATCCCAGGTGGGGGACACTGGGATTGCTCCAGTAAAAACCCAACTGTATAAATGGGTAACTGTATGTAAAAATAATGTGATATCTTGTAACAATTGTAAGTCGCCCTGGATAATAAATAAATAATAATAATGGTAATCCAAGCATTTACATGTAGATTTAAACATAGAATTTAAACAATCTGTGCTTTCCCTAGTATTGCAAAAGAAAACAGCTCATAACTCCAACAAGATTCACTGGTAAGACTTTACAATAAGTTCAATTAACTTGCAATTTCCCATTCATCATTCATGAATAATTTAGCATTTCATATGTCTTGTGCTGGCCTATTATTGTAAATCCCCTAACAAACTTAGTTGTTTTGTGTGGTTTAGTTTTATAAATACATCCATTGTTATCCTTTTTAAAACTAAATGTATTTTCAAGAAAGCAAAATGACAATTTATTAAATATGTATCTGGTTAGCGCATTGGAGCCTTTTTAAAATAAATTGTTGGAACATGGAAAGTGTTTTTAATGATCCAGGCTTCATGCAATTTGTTCATTTTGATCAGACAGGTAAGGTTAACCAGCACACTACAAATTCCTTTTATATATTTTTTTAAGTATAATAACTTGTAACTGTGCCAAAACATAGTTCCGGTAAAGCTTCAGCAGACTCTTAATTTGTCCTTTTTAGAAAGGTTGGGAAAAGGTTGTAAAAACAGCCCCCTTCCTTCAGAGGGCGATAAAATGCTGGCGTTTTCTCTGACCAGGAAACACGTGCTTGTGAGAAACCTGAGAAATCCTTGTTGGGAGGCTGTCGCAAAGCCACAGCCAGCACTGTTCATCTGTCACTGCTCTGAGGAGAGCTGAGGCAGCCATATTTAATCAGCAATAAAACCTCCTTCTGGCTCAGGTTTGCCCCCTATTGTAATACATTATTCGCAACCATTTTTTTTCTGGCATTATTATTGTTTAATGTCATTATCATCGATACAGCACATTGTGTTTCTTGTGCAATATGACACCTGCGCTGCATTTTACTGTATAAGGACACTTATGCGCAACGATTTCTATATTTCTTCACTGTTGTGTTCACTTCTGTAAGGCAGCAATTATTAGCTTTTTCTTGTACAGATTACTTATTTAATGTAATCCTTTAATCCACTAATATTCCTCAATCTTTGTTTTTATCAACACCTGATAAGGTCTGGTAAACTATCTCTGTGCATGGTTGTTGGTCTACTGCTAAATAATGTACAGTTTTAAAAAACGTAGCGGTTCTCACAGGGCAGTTACTGTTGTCCTGTAAAAGAAAAAAACAAAAAAAAACAACAACATTCATTATTGTGTTGTAAAAAAAAAACACATAATAATGTAAAGTTGCACATTTTTATAGTTTGTAATACAGAGCCACAACCCTTTCTAAAAAAAAAAAAGTCTCATGATTTCACTCATCAGAAAACAGTAAATATCCACTCAACACTCATGGCTTAATTGAATTACTGCAATTAATTCAGACTTTTAATGCACTGTTATGAGCTGAGGAACATAGTGTGGATTTTCATTTGTTTGAATGAGACCTAAGATCGACTTTCATAACAAAGAAACATATGACCATTATGAACAATAGCAGGGAAACTGATAGTGGGGATTACAGGGTCCACAATAATTCTATAGAAGCACATTTAGCCCAATTCATGTACCAGTGGTACAAAAAGAGTTAAGACTGGAGGTGTGTTACGATCACTCCTCCGAGCTTTACACCCTGCTTCTGCTGTAATTCACGAATCTCCTAGTGGCATTTTTTCCTGTGGTGTCTGATCAGCTGTCATGGATCATTTATTTGCGTTAAAGCCACCCTTTTTACCATGATAGTGGGACTCTTACCTTATTCTCTTCAAATAAATTGACACAAATAATACCTTTAGTACAGCTGGCTTTAGGCACATCAGGATAATATAGCTTGTATTTAAAAAGGCCTTTGCTTTAACTAAAAATGGCTTAACAAGGGAGCACATTTTAACATTCAATAAGTTTGTTACATAAGTTACTTACAATGTTTTTACATGATGTGTATAATTCTGTGACTAATAATTTGTTTAGTGATTTTTTTTTTTTTCTTTCGAGTTGAGTCATAGAGAAAATGTACGTCTAAGATATCAGCATTCAAACAATCTCTGATTTATTTAAAGTGATTACAATTTCACACTACAAGTAATATTTTTTCAGTCGTACTCTCTGTATATTAAAACAGGGAGTGGGTGAATGCTGGACAGGGCACTAATTGAAACCTATACCCGATTACTCCGTCTCTATAGTCTACATATTAAAAATAATTATCATTTTTAAGCACTCCGAATACAGCTACAGCTGAACTGTGTTTAGTTGAAGAAATTAATAACTATAAAATGATATTTGGAAGTCAAGGTACAAAACATAGCCAATCAAGGAGAGACATTATATGGAAATGTTATCAAACAAAAAGAACTGTGGATAAAAAAAATAAATAAATAAAAAGATGGACTGACAAAGCAAAAAACTAAAGAAAAATTAGCATTGGTGAAAAACTCTGCTTGGGCGGTGGACCACCTCTAGATACTT
Source organism: Acipenser ruthenus (assembly GCF_902713425.1). Taxonomy (NCBI): domain Eukaryota; kingdom Metazoa; phylum Chordata; class Actinopteri; order Acipenseriformes; family Acipenseridae; genus Acipenser; species Acipenser ruthenus. The sequence goes on along the minus strand of NC_081193.1, from coordinate 38,765,936 downwards.
ATTTAACCCCTCTGGAAATAAACCCAATCAACTATGAACATGGAAAGCATCAAAGGAACTGGGGAAACAGACATGGCATTCAGTCCTTTGGCAGTCACTAATGGTATGTACTGTATTTCCAGATTTGTTTAAATAGGCTATGTAATACAAGCGCTGTTTTGCTTTTATATTTTAAAAAAATGTGTAAATCCTAAATTCATATTTATACATTGGGTGGGTGCATATTTTCAATATGGGAATGAAATAGGATTCTAATATGTAACCCTATGTTGCATGTCATGAGTCCAACTACATGTATGGTCAAAAAGTTTGCATCAGGTAGCATTTTAGGATTGTGACATCATTTAAAATTTCTTTTTATTTAACATCATGTAATCAAAGAAACTACAAAATCGCAAAAGTGATATCGAAAAAGTCTACCGGATGCCATAATAATAGGACAGTATTTCATGTTAGATTTCAATTTTATAATGTGGAATTAAAGTAGACTCTTTGAAAATATGGCCCATAGTAAGCTAATTGTCCCATAAAACATACACTTTACAAATTATTCTAGATATAAACAATAAGGGAGATTTGTATAGGTTTTTTTTTCAATAAAGAATAAATAAGTAAATGTTGCAAAGCATAGCAATATTAAAGCATTTAGAGAAATGCAGAAAGATGAATACGCTTCAGAGGTTTGTTGCTTAATTGTGTCTTTTAGATTTGTTCTGAAAATACATTTATGTTTAAGTGAAAATAGAATCAAAATATGTGGTAATAAAAATGATATTTCAATTTTGGTATATTAAAGGCTGACATATGCGACTCGGCACCGCTGAGTATTTTTGCAGTGTGATACCGCTTAGTCCCCAAACGGGCACACACGCTACAATAGCGTAGAAAAGGGTGATGGTGGTTGTCAGTACCACACAGTAGGCTATGTATTTGAATATAATATACAGCTATGGCCAAACGTTTTCCATCACTCTAGAATTTAAGATTGAGACATAATTTATATAAAAAAAGTATATATATATATATATATATATATATATATATATATATATATATATATATATATATATATATATTTTGAACATAATTTAGATATTTTATTAAACATCATGTAATCAAAGAAACTACAAAATGATACCACAAAAGTCTACCAGAAGCAATAATAGTAGTACAGTATTTCATGTTAGATTTTGAAATGTCATATTTTATGGGAAAATAAAAAGCGGTATGTACTTCAATATGTTAACTTAACACTTTTCAGCAGGTTTCGTTCGACTTTATGAAGCAAAATTAGTTAATGCTATATAGCGATGCAAAACTTTTGGCGATAGCTGTACCCTTCCTGTTATATTATTTCTGTTCTGGTGCCTACAGGCTTACCGACTAGTACATTTACATGAAATTAAAATGTAATAAATGACGCACTTGGTCTCTTAATGTAGCCTAATTACATGTGTAGTCTACTTACAGGCTAATCAACAAATGCATGCATTATTTGTTCAGGGATTCAAACATTACCAAATTAATCTCTCACTGCATGTAACAGGGCGAGCAGCCCTGTACAGTATTTGTTTGTTTTATTTTAGAACGGGGTCCCCTCCGCCCGTGTTATTTTGTGTTTGTTTGTTTGTGTGTATTTATTGTGTTTTAGGACGGCGAAGCGCCGTCCGTTTCATGTACTGTTTTGAGACCTGCGAAAAACCTGTCTTTTATATTGTGTAGTCGGTGGGGATCGGGTTAAAACCCCTTCCCTAAATACCCTCGTGGGAATGTGGCTGGAGCCTTAAGGAAATTATTGTATCAACTTAGGTAATTAAGGTTCCAGCCACAGACTATAAAAGACGCTCTCCAGGTTCATTAGGGAGAGAGTGTTAGAGGAGAGACGTAAGTCTGACTGAAAATAGAAGGAACGATTGCTACTTACTGTGAACCCTGAAGGTACTCGTATCCGTGATTTTGTGTCTATTTGTTTGGCCAATGTGCCCTTTTGTTTGATGTAAAGTGTTTTGTTTATTATATTTGATTTATTATTAAAACCCGAGCGCAAACGCATCTCGTTTCCCCTACCTACCTTTGCTGCCTTTGTTTTGTGTTGCTTCTTCCTGGTCTGTGACATCAGCACTGCAACCACTCTGCCACAGTGCACCATAAACATTTATGTGACAGGCCGATCTGATATCCGGACCAAACACTTAAATCGAGTTGGTTTGTGTGTCTTACAAACCATCTGCAAGATTCCCACAGGATATTCTTATATAGGAATGTGTAGTATTTTGGTTTAACAAATAACATTCTGCAAAATCACAGAAAATGCAGCACTGTTACTACTTAAACTTGCTGATAAAAACGTAGCCTCAACAGATATTATATTTGATCAACTGTTACTAGATTCCAATTTGGGTCTAAGCTCTGCGCATAATTCCAATATAGCCTACCATGTGAGGTGAAAAAGTGTAAGAAACATTTCATTTGGGACAGTTTCCATTTATTATGAGTCTGATATGGGGCGGACAGGATTTCCCTTGCCCAATTGTTGCTCTCTCACGCCTTCTGTGTATAAGAAAGGGGGTTAATACCACCTTTTTTAAAAGCTGACATCTCCTGGCTTTAATGATGCTTCATTGAGCAGGTGCTAGCAAGTGTCTTACTATTTTGTGGCTAGCACAGCAGATTATATAATTAACAAGGGAACGACCCAATTATATTCACAAAGCGCTATTGAGAAAACATGTTAGTAGTACTAATTCAAGCACAGAGACTGACCATCAGAGACTGATATTAGCACTGATATTAGCACTGATATTAAGTCAGAAATGGTACAAAAACAATTTGTGAATCAGACGCGTTGTGTTTATTGTCCAGGAGACATCAATAAACATCAGAAGTCATCAATGTTGGCTGGCCTTTTCCCCTTGAAATCCCAAAATTGATATTTAAAAGCTTTGATAAAGAAGATGTTTCATTAAATAGTCATTAAGTCCTGTGTCGCTATAAACCATAATAAATATAGTAATTTAAGAGACAGTTATGGTGACTTATTGAACAAATCATCTTTATGACAGTGGGATTAGAGAGTTATACCCACTTGGAAAGCTGGAGATATGCCAGACATTTGTACATTCTGGAGCAGTTCCACGGTGATGAGTGATATGGTCTAATAAAACTTCGGCTTTAACCACTGTTGGTTTGTAGATTGTGTGCTACATTGTTATCTAGCCTTATGCATAATTAAGTACACAATGATATGTTTCTGCTTTAAATTGTCATGGATGAGTTCACCTAGTTACGTGAAGCACTTTGTTATGCTATGCTTTTGTAACAATTGCTGGTAAAGTTAAAGAAAAAGTTATATTAGCTTATAGTATAAACTTCATATAAACTTCCAACAGACAGGCATCACACAACAGGTAATTAATTACAAAGGAACACATCTTTATAACTAGAGCATAAGGGTAACACATTGACAAAACAGTTCCCAATCTCAGCGTCCTCTGTACCTCAGCCCTCTACAATATCTAGATTATCTGTTTCCATTTGCCTTTCCTGGTTTTCAGCATGGAATTACAACTTCATTCACTTTTACATTAATAAAGAGCCCCTACTCCCTCATTGTAGACTTACAATATTCTTTTTTTAGTGTCCATTAATGTTTCATCCATTCAATTATCCATTTGGTCTATGAGAGTGGTACTAGCTTGTTTCCAGGTGCTCCTTGAAAACCACAGTAAAGTGTGACAAAGCATGTTAAAGCTTAGGTAAGCGTCGCAAAGCCCGGAGAAGTATGATAAAGCATATATGAACATGGCAAACTATGGTAAATGCATAGTATAACAATGGAAAAAGAGACTGGTGAGACTGCACAATTATTAGTTAAGTTTTATAAGGGCTACAATATGACCCTTTATACAACTTTATACCTAATATACATTTTTAAATATTTGATTTCTTAAATGTTTAATATCCTATTATCTCCTATTTTGTGTGTTTTGTATAATCCTCTCCTGGTCCTGGAGGGCCAGTGTCCATCCTGGTTTTTGTTTCAACTGTGTCCTAAATTACTTAACTAGAACAATAATTGGTAATACTTGGTCCAATTAAGTAATTTAGGACACAGTTGGAACAAAAATCAGGAGGGACACCGGCCCTCCAGGAGCAGCATTGGACACCCCTGCTCTATGGGTGTTTCTGCTTAAATCATTATTTGACCATTATTTGACCAGGTGCGTTTTATATCCTCAGTAGGGCCGGCGTAACCATATAGGCAGAACAGGCGGCCACCTAGGGAGGCACATTGAAGGGGGCGGCAAAAACAGTACATAATTACATTTTATACTTCACATTTCTTTAGTCGTAAAATGTTCAATATCTTAGATCACTGTTTCTTGTTCTGCAAAACCTATTGCTGATCTTACAGTGGTGTAGTCCTAAAGCTGGAAGTACGGGAATGCTGGCGGGGCAGGGTGATCATGCCAGTGCAAAATCTGGTCTCTCCTGGGAACAGGCTTGTGGTTGTTGAGCCCGTTGCTAAGCAAAGTACGCATTCAAGTTCCTTGCGTATTCAAATGGAGCGGGGCATTATTGGATTTAATTTACAGTTGAACACCAGAGTTATGAACACCAAAGTTACAAACTGACCGGTCTACCGAACGCCCCACTTTCAACCGGAAGTATGCTGCTGATAGGCCCCTCCATGGAGTGACGTCCTCAGTCTCTCCTCACAGAGGTAATAAATAGTCACTGAGCGGAGAGTCTTTTTGCCTTTCACATACAGGTAGGTGAAGTGGTGAGTAATACTCTAACCCTTTTTTCCAGTTGTAATTGACTTTTTAGAGCACCTTCTTCGAGTTTTTGTGAGTTCCCTTGAAATGAATTGCTGGAAGTCGGCTCGCCACTTCCCAGGAATCAGAAACTCGGCAACTGAAGACTGAGCTAATGCATACGCAACTGTGTTTCGTTTTAAAAAAATCTTTCTTCATCAGCCTACATTTCTAACCTCTGCAGCTTGCTGCACGTTCCTTCAGTTTTTTCATCTGCTCTTTGCACCTGTAAAAAAAAAAAGGAGAGACGGGAGACATGACCCTCCAGCAAGTCCAGCCTTGCTCTGCAGCCATTGTTGACTCGAGGGCTCTGGGCAACCTCAGTACGCCCACTCGGTGTGTGCGGCCTAGCGCCCCTACAGACCACCGATTACTATTGTTTTTAGTGTTACAGTAAAAAAAAGAAGAAAAAAAATGACAACACTCCAGCTTGGTGTCGAGTGTCTCTTTCTACTGCATTGCAGTTTTAAAAATAAATAAATAAATAAATAACACGAGCTTCCTCCATTAGGCCTTGGCCTTACTGTTGAGCAGACCACGCGTATCACCGCTCAGTGTGTTTTCTTTTTCTTTCTTCTGTCTCTCTCCTTTCTGCAGGTTCGTGACTGCACTACCCCGCTGCAAGCTACGTGTTGCACCAGTTGAGGGCTCCACATGGTCGGGATGCCATCTTGGGTGCTCCACTCCACTGCAAGCTTCACGCTTCACTGGTTGTGTGACTGCACTGCAATTGTCTGCAGGCTATGCTCCACACCGTTGCAAACAACGCTCTGTTCCTTGTTGTGTGACTGCAAGCAGCCCAGACACAGACATGCAGCCCAGTACCTTGGTGTTTTGCCCTCGGTACTTGGTGCTCGGTGCTTCGGCGACCCCGTGTCTAGGCCTCGACGGCCGCGGTACCCTGGGGTCCTCGGTGCCTTAAAGCCTTTCGAGCCCTGTGCAGCGGCACCCTTGGTCCACGCTGCCCCACAGCCTCGGTACTTCGGTGCTTCGGCATCCTCGGTGCCTTGAGAGCTACATGCCTCGGCGCTTCGACACCTCGAGGCCTTTCGAGCCCCGTGCTTTGGCGCCCTCGGTGGCCTCGGTGCCCCGACACTCCACAACCTCGGTGCCTCAGCATCCTCGGTACCTCGAGGGCTAGACGCCTCGAGGTTTTTCAAGCCTGTGCAGCGGTGCCTTCGGTGGCATGCTGCCCCAGAGCCTTGATACCTCAGTACTTCGATGCCTTCGGTGCCTCAAGGACTTTTTTTGAGCTTGGTGGCCTCGGGCCCCTGCGCTCCATAGCCTTGGTGTTTCGACACCCTCGGGAACCTTGAGGACTGTACGCCTCAGCGCTTCAACACTTTGAGGTCTTTGTAGTCATGCGTCCTAGTACCCTCGAGACCCTGGTGCTCCATAGCTTCCGTACCTCGGTGCTTCAACACCCTCAGTGCCTAGAGAACTCACCTCTTCGGTGCTTCGATGCCCGCGGCATTTCACCAGCACAATCAATCCCCTGAAGTTTTTTTTCTGTGTCTCGGTGTTATACAGCCTTGACGCCTCAGTGCTTCGGCTCCGTCGACGGTCCAGAGCTAAACACCTCAACTAAAATGTCTATTTTCCACCAGTGCGCGTCCTACAGGCGGAAATTGCCTCCACAGGACAAACACACTCTGTGTGTGAGGTGCCTGGGCATTGGGCACGCCTCTGCTGACTTGCCAGACAGGTCGTCCTGCTCCTTTTGCACCAGGTCCAAGGAGAGCACCCTACAAAAAAGACTGCAGCCAGCCTAGGCGAGCCATCGTCATCCTCGGGATCCTGGGAGGCAAGTGCAGGTCTGTTTTCAGACCAGCGCAGACTTCGACCCGCCAGCCCTTTCCGGCATTCCCGGACTTCCTAAAGGAGGTCCACTCCTCTTGGCAACATCTGGCCTCGGTCCCCAGTAGGAGGTCTATCCAAGGATCCTGTATGCCCTAAAGGCCAATGCAGGATCACAGAAGCCCACCTGAAAAAGGCTTACGCGGCTGAAGCGCAGGTGACATGCCTTGCAAACACAGGAGGCCTCTTGATGGCTACCTGGACGGCATGTTGCGCTCTGTTACCCTTCATGAGCTGCTAGCTTCAGAGCTACGCGCAGTCTCAGGCACTTTATTGCAAATATCTGGGTTCCAAGAGCAAGCCCTGGGCAGAAGCCTGGCAGGCTTAGTGGTGGCACGCAGACAGCTGTGGCTGTCTCAGGTGTGCAGACAAGTCATGGCAGAGACGACCCATTGCCCCATGTGGTTCTCCCTCTGCAGCTGAAGGTCAGGAGAGAGGAAATGACTGTTCTCCTGGTGGCCCCCAGATGGCCCAGGAGAACCTGGTTTTTGAACCTCTGCCAGCTGCTGCAGGGCCAGCCCTGGGAGATCCCTCTGCGCATGGATCTCCTCAGCCAGACAAAAGGGACCCAGAACCGGACTCCAGCTGTGGGTCTGGCCCCTGAATGGGACCATCTATCCGCCCTAGGGCCCTCAGACGCAGTAGTTAGTGCACTGCAGAATGCTAGGGCTTCTTCCACAATAGCGTTGTACGCCTATAAGTGGAAATATTTTCAAAACTGGTGCATGGCCAGAGACCATGATCCTGTGTATTGCCCTATAGCAGTTATTTTACAGTTTCTGCAAGATCTACTAGAGACGGGTAAATCCCCCTCTACGTTGAAAGTGTACCTAGCAGACATGTTCACATCGACTCAGTATCCCCGGGCGCTCATATTCTTGCAACCCGTTTTCGAAAGGGTGCTCAGCAGTTGCGACCTCCTATAAAGGACGTCCTCCCCGAATGGAGAATGGAGGCCGCGTTTGAGCCCATCGATACCATACAGCTGAAATATCTCTCTATGAAGACAGCCTTTCTGTTAGCTATCACCTCCGCTAAGTGGGTCAGTGAGCTACAGGCACTGTCCATGCACAGTTCCTGTATGCGCGTTTGGGACAATGGTAACAGGGTATCGTTGCGCACAAACCCTACTTTCTCCCCTAAGGTGATTACAGCGTTTCACTTGAATCAATCAGTTGAACTAGTGGATTAAATTCCCTCAGCCCAGTTCGGGCATTGAGATGCTATGTGAATAGAACGAGAGCGCGGTGTCAGTGTGACCAGCTGTTCGTTTGTCATGGTGAATGGACCCAAGGTCAAGCCCTCTCTAAGCAGCGATTGTCCCATTGGATTGTGGACCCCGGTTTCGACTGTGTATACTAACGCCAGCCTATCCCAACCTGGGAGGGTGGCCGCGCACTCAACCAGAACCTGGTTCTACCGACTTAATGTCATAGATCCCTCTATGCCTTTAATAGGCACTAGGGTCCTTGAATTTGCACGCTCACACCACCAACACTAGATGGCGGTAGCGAGATGTCCCTCACATGCTGTTCGCTCGTTCTCCCTCACGATGGCTCTGGTATACTTTTAAAAAAGTATTCCATTTGGTCATCTTCAAACTGAAAGGGAACGATAGGTTACGGATGTAACCCCATTTCCCTGAAAGAGAAGATGACCGCCAACCTTGTGAACCCCACATTCGCGGGTTCAATGCAAAAGAGACTGATTCTCCGCTCAGTGACTATTTATTATCTCGGTGAGGTTGGACCGAGGACGTCACTCCACGGAGGGGCCTATCAGCAGCTTTGATATAAAATGCTCAGAAAATACCTGACAAGCAGGCATATCCCCAAAAGTATTCAATTTGGCGGTCGTCTTCTCTTTCAGGGAACCGGGGTTACAGCTGTAACCTATCGTTCTACTGTAATTACCCTGACAATTATTCTTATAAAAGGATGTTGCTAATGCAGGATAATCGAAACGTTTTACCAATTTTATATCTCCGAATGACTGTCCTAGAAATCGCTAGATTTGTAGCTAGTTGCTTTTGACAACAAATCTGAGCAAGTCAGCCCTTGAAGTCACTAGATTTGGCGAGAAATTTGCTAAATTGGCAACACTGCTTGAAGGCGCAGAATTTTTATTTTTTTCTGCATGGCTTATTATTGCCTTGACACAACAAGTAAAAGAGATCGCTTCATCGGTGCCCAGGCACTGAAATTAGAGCGGTTGTGTGCCATTTAAGCATTTTCATAACACATCGGTAAAGATTCTTTAAGTCAAGGATCTGCTTATAGAAAAAAAGTACTGGAGGATTTGCTGTGCACAATTATATGATCATGGTGCAGTACTATTAAAAAAATGTGGCTTTTTATTTTTTTATTAGAGTGTGGATTTATATATTGAGTTTCGTTTTTTTTGGACACTAATTTTTTTATTTTAAATTTTTTTTTTTTTTTACAACTTGATTAAGTGTGTTTGCTGTGGATTTTTTTATTATTATTATTATCACTTTGCACTTTGGCGAGAGGGTCGAGCTGGAAAGTACGAGACTTTTGGCCAGTGCTCGCCCCCTGCAGTTCCGGAGGACGATGTGCAGGCAACATTTTCACTTTCGAATGCACAGTATGTTTTTTTTTTTGTGGATTCTTTTTTTGATGTATATTTTTTTGTGTGGATCGGGACTTATTTTTTTGTTTTAGCGCCAGTTCTTGGCTCATTTTTTACTTTTAAAGTGCAGTTCGCTGCTACCCAATTTCCTTTTCCCTCTTAATTATCTTTTTTAATAATAAAAAGTATATTTCTTATTATAACTTGTGTGGTGTGTCTGTTCATCTCAGTGTCTGATGGTGTGGCTCTAGGTCAAAGAACCTGTGTAAGGTAGGGTGACCAGATAGCAAGAGTGAAAAATTGGGACACTTTCAGTTGGTGAGGGGAGGAAAGAAACCTTGTGAACTACTGCACAACGCAAGCGACCCAAACTACGTATCTTTCTTCTGTAGATAGGCTTATTTTTATTCCTTCGTCTTCCTGTGTGCATTGCACTTAGGCAAAAACAAAAACTATAATTAAAAAAAAAAAATACTCCAAAGCGGTTAACTTTCTTGTTTACTGTTCAGATGACAAACAGTGTTTTAATCAGCCTATCAGTGCATCTGTATAGGCTTTTCTGTGACCTGCTGTACTGTATATAGCAGGTGGGACAAAGTCAGTGCTGCATTGTTTTGATTTAGGTTGCTAAAATCTAGTTTTCAGCATTAGAGTTAAAATACTAGAAATGGACGACAAAGCAAAACCAGCAATGTATATTTCGGCTGAGGATCGTGTCAAGACATTTCCCAAATAAACTCTACAAGCAGATGGAGGCAATTGTTTTGCACATCTTGTAATGTGACTTAAAGAAAATATGATTGATCGCTATAACTTCAGAATCCCACATTAAACAAAAGGCTACTACAGAGGCTGCTGAACAGAACGTAAAACAAACGACAGCTTTCAGAAAACAAACTGGAAAGTCAGCGCAGACAAAAAAAGTATTCCTGTGTTGGTTGTAACCAAATTTAAATCAGCACTACAGGTACAATCAAGCACAGCCACCTCGGTTCAAACAAACTGTCGTTTCCTTTTTAAACACAGTTAGAATTTTAGACCCGAATAGGCATGTTTTCTTTGTTTTGACTCGGTACTGATAAATTCAATTCCTGGATGGGACATGACAACGAACGTGCTGCATATATGGACTGTATATTGTCTATAACTTGGCAAAGCTTTGCCTTACACTTCCAACCAATTCAGTGGATGCAGACGTGCAGTATCTGCATCCAATGTATGGACAAATCCACACCAGACAGAGAATGTCTGAAGCAACTGTTGGGACATGTTGCATGCTTGCCTTTTAACAAATGACAGCACTCTGTTTTAGTAAGGAAGCAAGTACCACTATTTTTAGGATTTTATAGTGCTCTGAAATATTAGGTGTATTTAATGTTTAAACAAGTCCGCAAAATCCTAATTATAACCCTAATCCTAATTGTATGACTTGACCATGGGCATATGATCGAATCCATTTTTTTCCCCACTGCGTTCGGTACTTGCACTGTCTTTTTTGCTTTTTAGTGACAGGCTCGTCAACAACACCAGCCATTGTGACACCGCCAGTAAAACCGTACGGACAGGCGCATGCACCAAGAAAAACACATGACGCATACCGCATCATATGACTGCAGGTTAACGTGGTTGGATAGCCGCATAGATGCAATGAAAACAACTCCCTCAAACAACACGCCCTAAACCAGTAGAGTATCCTGTTGCACTGCGAGACAGTACAGCAGCCACATACACGAAATTTCCTAACGAGAAAATAAAAATTTCACACGTTTACTCAAAAAATCGGGACAAATGGCGTCACAACAGTACCTCGAATAGGGAAAGACCCTAATATCGGAACACCTGGTCATCCTAGTGTAAGGAAAAAGGAACCAGAAAGCATTTTTAGGGGGGTGATAAAAGGTACATACCTCCATTTTATTACAGGGCCTCATGCCCGTATAATTGCCACCAGGTGGCGTAGTATGGTTAGGAAAGTTAGTGAGGCACCGTCGTTTATTGAGCCCACATAAACTCTCGTGGCAAGATAAATGACAAAACTGATGGTGGAGGATCCATGTCACCAGAAGCCCGAGATACAATTACAGGCTTTTTATTGCACACTTTGGGGCACTTTATTTGTTATAATCAGTTGCAGCCGTTTACAGTAGCTTGAAGAAGTAGCACATATGGCCAGTTCCCTTCCCTTGTTTTTTTGTTTTGCCTCTAAACTTTGTTTTGTTTTTGTGAAGTCTGTTTGGTTACTTTAGTAAATTGAACTTTCACATTTGTGTCACGTTAAACACCAGTCTTTGCTTCCGTATACCGTAATGTTATCGAGTTGCTGTACTGGTATGTGATGAATTTTCCTGTTTTCTCCATTTTCTTCCAGTTACGCTTTTAGTAAATTTATATCACACAGCATCTTTTTAATTGAGGCAGCATTTTCCTGATTTTCAACGAACACGCCTGTTTTCATCAGTAACATTTTGAAATCTGGTCGTCATTTTCATTAAACTGACAGTTTGTGTGCTTTGGTGAAACCGACGTGACCTGTACATAATAAACCTTATAATCTTACAGCTGTAAATAATAAGACTGTAACAACTTGGCAATTATGTGTTAATGATTAGGAAAACGTATTATTAATTTTAATATAAGACCCTGATAAAATTAAAATACAAATGAAACTTTAAATGTGCACTTACCGTGCTGAATCCTGGAAGAGCAGCAGAATTCACATCATGCAGTTGTATTGTATTAAAATCTGATGCTGTTAACGTATTTGCCAGAAACAGACGATTCGGTGCTTTTACGGATTTTCTTCCCTCTGACATTCTGGATCATCAGAATAGAGATTTGTGCTCTTTTCCAAAGCTTCAAACAAACGTATCTGCTTCCGTTTGCTCATTACTACCACTAAATAAATGGTACGATTCTATAAAATTAAAAGTCGGTTTTGCTTCAACCGATCGCACAAGATACATGCGAGTCCACACTTATGAAGAGGACATTTTGCAAATCAAAGGTAAGCACGGTGCATAATGTGGCTGCAGGCACTAATGATACTTTGTACTGTGATATTTTGTAACAACTATAAGTCGTCCTGGATAATGGCGTCTGCTAATAAAATAAAAATAATAATAATAATAATAATAATAATAATAATAACAGAAAGAAAAATTCAACAGCGTTGCCATCATGTGACATACATACATACCAGCCTGAGGATCAGGGCCGGCGCAAGGATTTTGCCGCCCTCCCCCTCTTTTTTTAAATGTTGTCTATCTATCTACCTATCTATATCAACGTATAAACAAATTATTACACCAGATGTACACCAGATTATGTTATATATATATATATATATATATATATATATATATATATATATATATATATATATATATATATATTTTTTTTTTTTTTTTTTTACATCGTCACAAAACTATATACAACTATATACAATCATCACTGTGGTTACCCACAGTAGTGACATCTACTGTCAGCTCTACAATGACCATATTTATGATCAGTGGATTCTACCACCATGCATGAGCTCATAATAATAAATAACAATTGATACAGGATACGCAGGTTACTCCAAACACATGGTATTTTCATTGTACCTTATTTGTACAGTATCGTATTGTGTTGTTTAACTACTATAAAATGGGTATCTAATGTGTAGGTTAGTATAACCCTGGGAGCACCAAGCCCCTCTTCCAGACTCCCATGAATAGCTTAAAACAGCCACCAGATTCTTCCGTCCACCCCTTAGCTCCACATTGACTGCGGGAGGTGGATTACTCTCATCGGGCAGACCAGGGGACAGAGACAAACAACATTAAGTGTTTGGTTCCATTAACTGGAAAATAAACATTTAAATAATAATAATCACCATACACAGCACCTGCCATCCCTATTACTGCCTGGTTTGATGTTTTACTCTTTTTTTCTCTACAACTACCTGTTTCGCTCTCTTCCTTATGTATTCTTTCCTCAATCTAAATTCGCATATTTCCTATCTTCCCCAGGCCAATAGTTTACCCTTATTCCTGTCCCTCCCATGCTGCCTCCTGTTCCCAGACTTTCCTGGTTGCACTACGTTTTCTCTTTCTCCTCTCTCTCAAAAGAAAACCCCACCACTCTTTTGCTGTCTAAAGGTTTGTCACACTGGTGACATTTATTCCTTATATTATTATTATTGTTATGGATGTTTTATTTTTTTAAATGCCTGTTTTGTCTCATGTAACATAAAAAAAAACTGTTTATGTTTATATGCCATGCTTAGGGGATGAGTAATGATTAGTTGTAGTGATTGTGAGAGTCAAATGGTTAGAAATGGAACCAGCATAAAAGATTTGTGAGCTAGTTTTTCCCCTAGTTTAAGTCTATATTTCAAATAGGTTTATTTGTAGCTTTTATTGTTGTTGTGGACTATTTGGCTGTCACTGTAGTTGCTGTTCTGTCTATGTTCTGTGTTTATTCATTTTTAGACAGGGAAACAGTGATGCAATTTGATTGCAGTTTTCTTATATAACAGTGTAAGACGTGCTGTGAAACTCAGGAAAGAAAACACTTTACAGCATGGTGATGCAGAATCATTATCGGCATAAGAAGGGATGTTGGTGTGGTTCAGTTGTGCATACCATGTGAAAGATTTCTGGGGGCGCCCCTGCAAAGTATCACATTACAAAATATCATATTATAAAATATAACATTACAGATAAGAGCAGTTATAAAGTACAGTAAAATCAATAGAAAATAAGATCAATTTCAAATAAGAGCAAAATAAGGAATATAGTAAATAATTACATTTAAGAGCGAGTTTGACTAAGAGCAGTTAGACTTATAGTAAAAATATTTGCTTATACGAGTAAAGTCCATTTAGAGCACATAGTAAGTACTATAGATGGATAAGAACGATTTCAAATAAGAGCAATCACAAAAAAACCTGAATACGGATACCTTTAAGAGTAAAATCAAGAACAAGATACAGGAAATAGTTATAATTAAGAGTAGTAGTAGAATACGGCAAAGTAGGGAGCAGTTGAGTGCAAGTACAAGCTGATGCAAGTACTGGTACAATTGGGTGCCATATAGTCCAGTATAGTCGAGAGTTGTGAGGTTTACAGATGCTGTCTGAACAGGTATGTCTTGAGGAGGTGCCAGAAGGTGGTCAGGGACTGAGCAGTCTTGATATCCGTGGGTAGGTCGTTCCACCACTGAGGGCTAAGGGTGGAGAAGGAGCGGGCTCTGAAAGCTGGGGAGTCGAGGGGGGGTACAGCTAATCTGATGGTAGTGGAGGAGCGGAGGGGACGAGAGGGGGTCTAGGGAGAAATGGTAGTCTGGAGATGGAGGGAGCAGAAAGGTCAAGACAGCGATAGGTGAGTACAAGAGTTTTGAATTGGAAGCAAGCAGCGATAGGGAGCCAGTGGAGGGAAAGAAGCAGCGGTGTAGCATGGGAGAAACGAGGACGGGAAAAGACAAGACGGGCAGCAGAGTTTTGGATAAGCTGGAGCGGATGGATAGCAGAGGCAGGGAGGCTGGCCAGGAGGGAGTTGCAGTAATCAAGGCGGGACAGTACCAGGGCTGTACTAGGAGCTGTGTGGAGTAGTCAGTGAGGAAGGAGCAAATTCTGCATATGTTGCAGAGGAAGAAGCGACAGGAGCGTGCTAGAGTCGAGATGTGCTGAGAGTAGGAGAGGGAGTGGTCGAGGGTGACACCAAGGTTCTTCGTAGATGAGGAGGGAGAGAGGGTGGTGGATTCAAGAAGAATAAAGATAGAGAGAACAGCAGTGGGGGAGGAAGAGGGAGGAAGAAAAGGAGAGGTTGAGTTTAAGATGATTAGAGTGCATCCAGGAAGAGATGGCCGAGAGGCAGGTAGAGATACAGGAAGAAATGTCAGAGTCAGAGGGGGGAAAGGAGAGGAAGATCTGGGCATCATCAGCACAGAAATGATATGAGAAACCATGGGAGAAGATGAGGGAACCTAAGGAGGGGTTCCAGGACACCTGACGAAAGAGAGCAAGGGGCCAGGATCGATTGAGGGTGAGCCACGCCAGGACAACTGGTACGTGTGATCAGAGAGGAAGGAGAAGAACCAGGCAAGAGCAGTGCCAGAGAATCCCAGGTCAGCGAGGGAGGATAGGAGAATAAAGTGGTCGACTGTGTTAAAGAGAGGTCGAGGAGAATTAGGACAATGGAGAGGGAAGCGACACGGGCAGAGAGTAGAGAGTTAGTGATAGAGAGAAGAGCAGTTTCAGTGGAGTGTGTCGGGCAAAAACCAAATTGGAGGGGTTCGAGCAGAGAAGGTATTGACAGGAAAGCAGAGAGCTGGCGATGTACCGCTCATTCGAGGGTTTTAGAGAAGAAAGGGAGAAGGGAGACAGGATGGTAGTTCTGGAGGGATGAGGGATCAAGAGAGGTTTTTTTTTAAGGGGGTGATGCAGGCCTGTTTGTAGGCACAGGGGAAACAGCCATAGCAGAGAGGTGTTGAGGAGAGGAAATGAAAGCGAGTAGAGCAGGGGGCAAAAGGGAGGAGAAGGAGTGTAGATTAGTAGGGGTTGCATGTGATGGGGAGTGAGCGGAGGATAGGGGGTGGGTGGGGAAGGAGGCAAGGTATTGAAGAGTTTGCAGATGTCTGTGATTTTGGAGGAAAAGGAGGCAAAGTCATCAGCTGAGCTAGAGGAAGGTGGAAGAGGGGGGAGGACTAAGGAGGGAGGAGAAGGTAGAGAAAGGTTTACGGGGATTGTTAGTAGAAGACTGAATGATAGAGTGGAAGTAGGAAGCGCTTGGAAGAGGTGAGTGTAGAAGAGAAGCAAGAGAGGAGCGATCGATAGAGATCCAATGCAGCAGGGAGATTGGTTTTCTTCCATTTCTTTTCATCAGAGCGCAGTTCAGTACAAGCTGAGCGTAGCACGAAGGAGTGAGCAGAGGAAAAGGTGAGAGGCAGGGAGATCAGGTTAGAGGAGTTAGATTTGTAGCAGCAGTTCTCCCTGCTAGAGGACAGGAACAAGAGGAGAGGATTACAGGGATATTGAAGTTAGTGCTGTTGCACAGGGATATTAAAATTAGTTGCTGCTGCACTTGTTTTTCTGGTATTCAGCACCTATGTCACTGATTCATTATTGGTAATGTAGATGCTGAGTTATGTAAAAGCACTAGTTACGTGTTTGTTTTGGGATTCTTTTTTTTTCAAGCATTACATGTCTTTGTTGGAGGAGTAGGTGCCCCAAGCATTACATGAATTAAGCCCCCATCAATTACTTAAGGAACTACTCAAGGAAGGTCATGGGTTCAATTCCAGGTGGGGACACTGCTGCTGTACCCTTGAGCAAGGTACTTTACCTAGATTGCTCCAGTAAAAACCCAACTGTATAAATGGGTAATTGTATGTAAAAAATAATGTGATCTCTTGTAATAATTGTAAGTCGCCCTGGATAAGGGCGTCTGCTAAGAAATAAATATTAATAATAATAATACTCCCAGACTTGGGAAATAAATGATCTGTAGGGATATGTGGCATGTGGCACAGCTCTCACTGGTATGTCCATACTGGGACAGGCTTGTGGCAGCACTCCGACTTGCATATCCTCTACCCAGACTGACATGTGGCACAGTTTATTACTACTGCCAGTCATCTGCCGTTTGTCAACGCACCAATATGTTATCAGATAGGTATCACTCTTTTCTCAGTACTTTTTTTGGATCCCAGTTGTTTTGTTCAGCTACTGGTATATGGAAACAGCTTTGGTTGGCCAAGTCCAATTGTTGTGTATGTTTGTTTAACAAGACTCCAGAATAAACGTATGCAAATTGATATTTTAAACAAGCACTAATAAGTGTTTGTTTTTGTGTCACTACAACAGATGTACTGTATTGTGAGAGTGAGTACTTCAGCCATATATTCCAACTGATGGCTTCTGCCTCTGCTTCTCTGTCTCCAACCAGACCATCACCATCTTCCTTTCTTTTCTGTGCAGCTTTAACTCGAGTTGGTTTTGTATTTATCTCTGTGGTCTTTCCACTGTTTGGTGTCTACTACAGAGTTTTTAATAGGCAGCAGTGTGGAGTAGCGGTTAGGGCTCTGGACTCTTGACCGGAAGGTCGTGGGTTCAGTCCCTGGTGGGGGGACACTGCTGCTGTACCCTTGATCAAGGTACTTTACTTAGATTGCTCCAGTAAAAACCCAACTGTATAAATGGGTAATTGTATGTAAAAATAATGTGATATCTTGTAACAATTGTAAATCGCCCTGGATAAGGGTGTTTGCTAAGAAATAAATAATAATAATAATATGGAGTTCTTCACAGTAATAATAAAAATGGAACCTTGAGTGCTAAAGTGAGATGTTATTCTGACACTTTTGTTTATGTGAATGTAAGGTCATGGCAGCACAGTAGTTTATCCTCCAGCTAGTCTCCATGGTTTGAATGATTTAGGTTTTTTGTTCACGATACTGCAGACATAATAGAAGAGCCTGTCACCATAATGATAAATCTCCCTTTTGCTTGGCAGGGACCACGCAAACTGTCTGAAGTCATCCCTCTTTATCTATGTCTGGATGTACTTAGAACAAAAGCATTATTATCCAGTCTCTGTCTTTTCCGATGCTTACTGTCAATCTAACACAAAACACCAGGTGAAATTAGACTTCCTAAAACCCTCTTTAAAACTGGATGAAACAAGTTTATAAACACCATATAAAATAGACTTTATATAGGGCTAAATAATACATATCAAGTAGCATAACTCTGGCAATCCCTGTAAAGGCTGGTTCATACCTCAACAGAGTGACTATCGCTGAGGGCGACTGTCTGGCGATCCAATACTGAAGTATGAACCAATCTTATATCACTTATATCATTTCCATTTTTCAGTTGTTCCACAGCAACTTAGGCAAGGAGTTTGATGTAATAAACATCAAAAATGTATCTGAGATTTCCTCTGAAATGATTGGTCAATACGAGGTCCTTAATCTCTGGTAAAGGACCTTGATGCTATCGTTCAAACTATGTTTAATCACTGTTCCAAATCAATCCACCCGAAAATACGTAAATACATTACCCATGTATTTTACCTTTTTTCTGCTTGATGAAAGAAAATATCTGTTTTAGTACACGCCCTCTGACTATATGTCCTATACGTACAATCTATCTATTTAAATTTAGTATAGCAAATAGCATTTTAAAAACAAGAGACTACTGTTTGCTGTCAGCAGGAAACAACTGGATGCAGTTTTACGTTCAGCAACTTTATTTCAGCATATCACAGTAACAACAGAGGACAGTGCTCTCTTCTCTAATAAAGCCAGGAAGAAGGCTTTGAATAAACTTTAAACACAAGCTTCTGAACAAATAGCACGATCAACATTAACACATGTAGAATACTAGATCTTTTTATTAATTAATACTAAAAAAATGCTTATACAGTTTAGGACCTAACAGTAGCTTAAGTACTGAAACTTACACAAATACACAAACCGGCACTCAAATTCTAATTAAAAAATAAAAAGTTACCAGTACTTTTATTTATTTACATGTTTTACAAACTGTTCACAAACCATGTCTGCTTTTCTGTACGAGGTACCTGAACTGAAAAACAGCTCCAGGTAAGGAGAAGATTATTATTATTTTTTTTTTTTTTTAGTGTTGAGTTATTATTTACGCTATTGGAAATACCCAGGACGCGACATAGTCCACCACTGGGATAATGAAGCCTGAAGGCTAGCAGAGCACACGTGGAATTCTGAGCAAACCTCATTACTCATGGAATATTGCTGATTTGAACATTATTGCTTTATGCGCGGACAGCTCAGTTGGATAGCAATGCATGACATGTGTAAATACTATAGACTGATGAATATTTAAAAATATTTAGTGCATTATTCACCCTACTTAATCAACACAAATATATATGGAGCTAAAATTTATATTTTTCTGAACAACAATTATTTGGCTTTTCAGAATTAGTACTGTTTTGTGAGGGTCCCATATGGTTCTTAAGAAGGTTATTATCTTATATAGATTTAAAATATCAGCTACTTGTATATTGGGTTAAAATGATCAGACTTATAATTCAAGCACATTTAGACACATGTAGTTACCATTTACTAATATTTACTAATGTACAGTCACTTTGCATACAAGTCTGTAATTGTAAGGATGGAACACATACACATTAACATCGTGTTTTCAAAAAAGTTATTTTCCCGATCATATATATTTTGTCGTAAGTAATAATGTAAATAAAATAAATAATGGCTCCCACTTGACGTTGTTCCTCCCCACAGAGAACTCGGTCCGCTGTGGCCAGTCCCGCCTGTGGTAGTGCGCCTTGGTGTCCCTGCTGTCCCAAAGGCAAAGATAGCAGGGAAACTTGGTAAAACCGCCTTGGAGACCCATCAGGAATGCCACCATTTTGAAGTCTCCTATGACCTTGATGCCATCTCAGAAAAATGCAGATATGTATCCACTTAGGCAGCTGGAACTAAACTGAACTGGTGGGCTTAAGGCCCCTGTATTTATACTACTATTTATATTACTGGAAAGTTCTAGAAAGTTCTAGAAGTTACTCCAAGTTTACTCAGCACTGAATCTATCTGGAATGTTCTGGAATATAGGATAATTTTCAAAATATCACTGTCCTGGTCACAAAAGCAAAGTTTGTGGGGAATAGTAGCCATTTTCTATACTTTTGAGGCATAAGCAATTAGGAAATAACACTTACTACCCAGGAACCAAAAAAACAAAAATTGTTACACAGTGTTATTTTTAGGCTCAGCTCACTGCTACCACGCCTGTGCTGACTCACACTGCGGACTCACCATGCAGCCACCGAAGAGCTACAGCGTCGAAGGACAACGCAGCTCTCGGGCAGCTTACAGGCAAGCCCACAGGCGCCCAGTCAGACTACAGGGGTAGCTGGTGCGCGGTGAGCCAAGGACACCCTGGCCGACCTAACCCCCCCCCCCCAGGCGACGCTCGGCCAATTGTGCGCCGCCCCCTGGGAGCGCCCGTCCACGGTCGGTTGTGGAATAGCCTGGACTCAAACCGGCGACATCCAGACTATAGAGCGCATCCTGCACTCCACGCGGAGTGCCTTTACCGGATGCGCCACTCGGGAGCCCCCTAGCAATCACATTTATGGTAAATCATTGGTTAAGTTGGGTAAATGCATAGTATAAGCATGTTGACGTAAAATGCAAAAGTCACCATGCAGATTTAACTTTTTAAAGGCAAATATAGACCAACTGAGGAACTCTGAGCACATAACACAGATTTACTGAGGGGAAGCATGTCAAGTTTAACCAGTATCCTGTGTTGCCATGAGAACAGAATTAAAGGTCTGCAGTGGGAGGTGACTCTAAATATTAGTGGACCTCCTGAGGATACATCTTCCCACCATCTGAAACCTGACAACTGAGTAGCTCAATTTAATCACAGAGCTGGGTGGGGACATTTTGATTAGGGAAAACAAACAGCTATTATGTCACCAGGAGAATGTGTAAAAGGCTTTGAAAAAAATAACAATTGTTTAAGTGTTGGATATCTTAGTTCTGAATCATTGGGGTTGAAGTATGGTTTGTGTGACCTGTGCAACTGCAGATGACTCAAATAATCCATGGATCACTGCTGTGCCAATGAACACAGACTACAGTAACTATTATATTATTAATTCAATTTTTGCAACAATAAATGCATTGACAATTCCTCTTTGTGATCATAGGAAGATCAGCTTACCATTGAGACCATCCACTGGGAGCCCTTTTCAATCTGAAGATCTCTCCATTAGGGCCAACTATCCAGAGATGTTACTGTATTTTTGGTACAAACAGGACCATCATCATTTTGGGCTGTATTAAGAAAAAATTAGTTCTAGCATTTTGCTCATAGGGTAATGCAGTGGTTCCAGGGGCAATGGTAGAACAAGAGAAGTCACGGTGATGTTTGCCGTTGTTTTGGTATGAAAGAAGCAACACCAATAAACATCTGGTAGTCAATTATAATTCCAAGGTTCTGTGTCAGTGTGCTTCTGTACCAAGACTACTGTGCAATATTTGTTCCATATCCATTGTGTTGCTGGTAATGCGGTAGCATTCTAATGAGTGTGCTAAGTATATTATCAGTGGCATCCCAGTGGTATCTTCCAAACCATTGTATAAGGGTACTTACACAGGGCTAACAGACTTAGCATTGGTTTAGCATAATAGATTTTTTGCAATTGATTTGGAAAATGTAGCAAGTTAAAATAATAATTGTATTATTTCCATTTAATAGAAAAATAAACAAAGCTGCATTGCTCAAACACAATAACATATGATACATCCCTATTGTTACAAACTATTATTTTTATTATTATTATTATTATTATTATTATTATTATTATTATTATTATTATTATTATTATTATTATTATTATTAATGCTTTATTTGGTAGGCGCCTTTATCCAAGGTGACTTACAAGTTATACAGGGCAGTACAGTGTTACAGTGCAAGATTAATATTTAAATACAGTACAGTTTACAGCAAGTGCAAATAATATTACTAAAATACAATATGAACTAGGAGGCAACAAGGATTACAACAATGACTTATTAGTAGTGCAATAGTGCATTATCTGAAGATCCAGTAATGTGGTGCTTAGGTCAGGCAAGTCCAGTGCATAGTAGAAGGCCTAGATCAAGAGATCTGCAAGTGAAGTCTAAACAGGGGGGTTTTGAGGAGGCAGAGGAAAGCAGTGAGAGACGGAACAGTCCTGAAGGCTAGGGAAGAGAAAGAGCGGGCATGAGAGGATGGAGAGCGGAGGGAAGGCATGACCAGTCAGCTAGTGGAGGAGGAGCGGAGAGGGCGAGAGGGGGTGTAGAGAGACATGAGGGATTGGAGGTAGGAGAGGGCAGTGTGATGAAGAGAGTGGTAGGCAAGAACGAGAGTCTTGAATTGAATGCAAGCAGGTATCCAGTGGAGGGTGTGAAGCAGAGGGGTAACATGAGAGTAACAAGGCTGGGAGAATTTTGAATGAGCTGAAGGGGGCAGATAACTGAAGTAGGGAGACTAGCAAGGAGAGTGTCACAGTAGTCCAATCTGGAGCGTACAAAAGGTTGAACCAGTTGGATGGGATAAATAGTGAGAAAATGACAGATTTGGTAGATGTTGCTAAGAAAGAAGTGGCAAGTGCGTGTCATGGAAGAGATGTGTTGAGAGAAGGAGATGGAGATGAAGAGGTCAGAGGAGGCAGAGGAAGCAGAAGAAAAGTAGAGGAGGTCAGATTTAGAGAGGTTGAGTTTGAGGTGGTGAGAATGCATCCAAATAGCCAAGATACATTCTGAGATGCGGAAGGATATGTGAGTCAATGGAGGGAAAGGAGAGGAAGATCTGGGCATCATCAGTGTAAAGGTAGTAGGAGAAGCCAAAAAGGAGATAAGAGTACCTAGCAAGCTGGTGTAGTGAGAAGAGGAGTGGTCCCAGGACAGATCTTTGAAGTACACCTGTAGAGAGGGTGTGAGGAGAAGAGAGAGAGCCACACCAGGAAACCTGGAAGGAATGGTTAGAGAGACAGGTGGAAAACCAGGCAAGAGCAGTGCCTGAGATCCCCAGGTCAGAGAGAGAGGAAAGGAGAATTAGAATGGAGGAGAGGGAGGCTGCCCAAGCAGAGAGGAGAGAGTCAGTTACAGAGAGGAGGGCGGTTTCTGTGGAATGTGCAGGATGATACCCGGATTGCATAGGGTCAAGCAAAGAGTGCTCGATGACGAAGGATGCCAGCTGGCAGCTTGCTTGCGAGTTTTAGAGAGGAATCGGAGGAGAGGAAAAGGTGGAGAAAAGTCACTAGGGGTTATTGGTGAAGGACAGGATGATAGATTGATAGAAGGAATGTTTGGCAGAGGTGAGGGCTGTTGAGAAGGGGGAGAGGAGGGAACAATAGTGGTCTAAATCAGAGGGTAGCTTGGCTCTCTTCCATCTCTGCTCAGCAGTGTGCAGCTCATTTAGGGATGAGCGGAGTGTAGAGGATAGCCAGGGCTGGGGAGGGGAGGATCAAATATGGCACGAGACATAGGACAGAAGGAGCCAAGAGCTGCAGTGAGAGAAGACGAAAGAGTCATGGTGGCCAAGTCTGCTGAAAGCTGGGAGAATGAGTCAATAGGGGGGAAGCAGGGAGAGAGCAGAAAAAGTAAAGGTAGTTGTGGAAAGAGAGAGGAGATTGCAATGGAAATAAAGAAGGTGGGTAAGTGAAAAGGAGATGAAGAAGAGTTCGAGAAGGAGAGGGGAGCTATAGTAGGGGAAGGAGGAGAGCAGTTTCTGGAGAAGATCAGGTCCAGTTGACCGGCAGCTTTGTGAGTAGGAGGCGAGGGGGAGAGTTGGAAAGAGAAAGAATCAAGAAGAGGGAGGAAGCCAGCAGTGTGAGTTGAGTTGGAGAGATGAATGTTAAAATCACCAAACAAAATTATAGGAAAAGAGGTGGTGATAGAAGAAAGGTCAAGCTCGTCAAGAAAGTAAGCAGGGGGACCAGAGGGGTGATAGAGAACAATAAAAAGCAGATGACAGGCAGAAAGCAATTCAACGGTGTGAAACTGCTGACAGAGATGGAGGAGAGAGCAGGGGGTATCGACAAGTTCCAGGATAGGTAAAGTAGGAATCCAGTTCTCCTGCCTCTTCCTGAGTAGCGGGAAGAGTGAGAGAGGACATAGAGAGAGTAAAGATACTTTTGCAGGCATTTGTTTGTTCAGATTTACAACAAAACCCATTGAAAAAACTATTTTTAAAAGTACTTGATAGACTACAATATTATATATTACAATATTATTATATTATAGGAGGCTGTGTGGTCCAGTGGTTAAAGAAAAGAGCTTATAACCAGGAGGTCCCCGGTTCAAATCCTACCTCAGCCACTGACTCATTGTGTGACCCTGAGCAAGTCACTTAACCTCCTTGTGCTCTGTCGTTCGGGTGAGACGTAATTGTAAGTGACTCTGCAGCTGATGCATAGTTCACACACCCTAGTCTCTGTAAATCACCTTGGATAAAGGCATCTGCTAAATAAACAAATAATAATAATAATAAAAGAGAGAAGTTGAACAACAGCACATACTAAATTATTAGATATTCAAAGCTAATGTCAGATTCAATTTCTGTATAACCTGGGTTATGGCAGCATTGTGTTGATCAAATAACTTGATATACAGTACAGAAATATATCTGCTACATTGTTGCGTTATTGAACACTTTAAACTGAAGATTTAAAAACTTGATTAGATTATTTAGCTCATCTCAGTCTTGAGGCTTTTTATGGTTTTCCACCTCTGGGAGCTGCGTTCTTACTAGCACTGATCTGGATTCCCCCCACTCCCTTGGTGGTCAGCTACTGACAAGCAGCCTCCCATACAAAGACCATACTTTGCACTGCCCTTTTCCAGCTAACGTGAATAGACCATTTTTCAAAAGAGCACCTGCAAAAATTACTTGTGACCTTTCCCAGGAGTGCAGGTAGAGAGACCATTCCTTGAAGAGGATAAAGAAATTAGCATTTCATTCTTCCAGAGTGCACCTCTCAGGAATGCTCACTGGCAAACACTAAGAATAAACCAGCTTATTGAGAAGAGACCTGGGAAGCTGACAAGCATGGCTAATCCCAATGGAGAAATTTGATAGGAAATAAGATGCTCAGCAGCACAATCTCTAGTGATTAGCCTATTTGAATGCTTGGATTAATACATGAATAATGGGGGTGGGGGGCTATTATACCTTGGCAGCTACCACGTATGCACATATTCTTCTAGATAATGAGGGACCTAGTAATTTAGGCTATTTACAAAACTATACCTTGCCATTGGTATTATCTTAAAATGTAGAGTACAATATTTAGTGTTTTTTTTTTTTTTGTCCAAACTGTTGTTAACTTCAGGTAAAATTATAGTTATGGATTAACATACCAGTGTTCATTCTCTTAAAATTATTCTACATGTCTGTTTGCAAGGTCATGTTTATTTACCAAAAACAAAAGAGATAGAACCATTTCTAAGTAGAATGCAAGAATGTACTGCTAACTAGAGTTGTTTTTCACTTGTTTTTTAAACAAGAAAGCAAAGCATTATTATTTTTATGTAAGAGGTGCAAAGAAACCAGGGAGTACTGTAGTTAATTATTTAAGTGCTGAAAAGCACTTAACAAATTATATTGTCATTTTCTTTCAGTGGTGAAATATTGACATATGTGACCTATTCTCCTCAAGCTTTCCTAACTCAAGCTCAATGCTACAAGATTTAACATTTATTAAAATGATGCACTTCATAGAAATGTAAAGAAATTGTGTGAAGCACACGATCAATTGACTTACTTACTCACTGCAAACACAGAGGGAGAGCCTATGTCCTAAATATTGTCATTATCTCTTCAAATACTGTGTGCCACTTCAATAATAGATCATACAGTCTTTCTGTATCATTTTAGAATTGAGTATTGAAGCTAAACTTATGCAGACTAATTTAAGTCTGGAAATTTACATCAAGTTGTTCCAGTGGGGCTAATTATAATAACAGGTCATACATGTGCAGACGAGATTGAAATGTTCCAGAAACCAATTGGTTTGTATATATTACAAGAGCGTACAGCTGCTTTAAATATCTTGAGACTAATGTTAATTGAAAACTGCTAACAATTTTGGCAAAGAATGCAGTAGTCTTAGTCCTATGTAGAAATAGTCCTTAAATATACTTATAATAGAAAGACATTTTGTTACGATCAAACTTACTTCCAACTTCCTAACTTTTTATCTTCATCATTAGCCATTCAGAGATCTGACCATTACTCAGATTGTATTAAGATAGACTGCGGCTTTCTAAACATTTGACATAACACTCGTACAGGTATGTGAGTTAAAAAGTAAACTAGCTACAAATGACATTTAAAGTTGCTGTTTCGTTACTGTTCCTGTGTCAATGTGTATAGCCAGCAATAGAAAAAATTTTGAGAAACATTATGTACCAGAGCCATACACTAGTGGTTGTGCCTGGTATTGCACCTGCACTCCAACTGTTGTAAAATATTAAAACCTGGATGCCTGTGCTGGCATGTCAACCGCAACCACTCTGTCTCTTTCTCAACTCGCAGCAAAGTCCCACAGCCTTTTACAGGTACATGCTGCTTATTAACAACCTCTTGGTTGCCAGCAAAAAGTTGTCATTAACCAAAAGTTGCCAATAAGCGAAAAGCCCAGTTTTTTAATGTGTATTTATATGGAACGATATATATTGTATTTGTACAAATATGGCACTGAAATACAGTGTTAAAAAATTAACATGAGAAACACGAAATACCCAAACATAGAACTGTTACTTTACGCATAAGTAAAACAACGATTTACTACAATTGTCCTTACAATGAGTAAAGCAAACATAAAAAATATGTGCTGTACTTACAATCAATTCTAAAGAGCACAATTTTAAAATAGGAAATTGTCCAACATTGTGTGCTTTTTACAATGTACCACCTCCCGCTGTAAAGCTATCTCAATTGTGAGTGCAGCTTTGTAGCCAGCTTCAAAGCCACGATTCTGCCTCAGTCCGCCAGAAATACACAGTTGCAAAGTCAGTGTGTTATAAGAGCTGCATGAAGTATGTGCATAAATCATGCAAGTGTGCTCTGTAGCACTGGCAACTAGTAATAAAGTTGTCAATAAGCAGCGTGCAGTTGCTAATAGCAGAATTCCATTAACATTAAAGACGAGAACCTGTTGTGATTAAAACACATAAACCCACATTACCTTTCTTTAATCTGTTTGATATAAAATCATTTGGATTTCATGTCCTGTTTTTCAATTGTTTCCATAGAAACATGTCAATGTCAACATTTTGAACCGGGGACCTCCCGGTTACATGCCCTTTTCTTTAACCACCGGACCATAAGGTCAAACGAGGGAAAGGCAGCTTTTCTTGTGAAATTAACACCATTTCAAAAGGCTTCATGTGAGAGGGTGTGTAGGTGGTTCACTGATTATACGGGAGTCAGAAAGTGTCTTTGAGATGCCACACAGGCACACTGGATTTATTTATAATTCCACAATCAGTCGGGTGCAATTGCAGGTAGCCGCCACCAGGGTGCCAGCAATGGTATCCCTAGTGGGGAAGAACAAACACACAGGTGCTTCTTGCTGTAGACACTCTCAGGGTGGCTACCAACAATGGTATCCCCCGGCCGGTATTGCAAGTGCAGAAATAATAGTTCATAATCATAAGGGGAAAAGAAACACTGTAAATAAAACTACAAAGAAAAGTGCTGCTTTAAGCAGAGTCTCGCAGTCTCCGCTAGCCTGCGAGGCACGAGATACACTGACACTTTTCTATTCCCTCAGTATACTTTCATAGGGCCGTCCAGGTCCCCCTAAACTAAATAACTAATGTCCCAAGACTGTACCTAACAGTATGTGCACGTAACAAAACCAAGTCGAGCGTCTGTATTCTTCGGCCGTCTCTTCAGTAGGCTCTACTGCCACCAACTAGTGTATCCGGAACCGACAGTTTTCTCTCTCACTGTTTCTCTCTTTCTTTTTGTCCGTAGACTTTCGCTCTCTGGGTTATTCCAGGTATCTGGCTGGATTTTCTGTTGGATCGTATCCTGCTTGAGCTAACCAAAGGAATAGAAGAGCATCACCCCTCAACCAATCAGAGGTCCCTGCGACACAAACTCTTCGTGTCACTGCCATGATCGACAGGCGGGTCAAACAGGGTTTCTGACTCTCCCCTGCAGGATCACATATGCGCCCGATAGCCAGCACAGATCTCCCCTGTTACACTTCATTTAATTTGTTAAAGGAAGTTACTGGGACCTTCTGATTATGTGCACACCCCTAATGGTTATCTGCTAACTGTAATCTTCTAAACCCATTCATTGCCTTATCTTGTGCATGAGGGTGGATTTTATTAGCCAACACTCCATGGTATGAATAAAGTGTATTAGTAAGGAACTTGGCTTAAAAAAAGGAACCTACCCTGCTTTGAAGATAGTTGTGGCTTCAGATAACCCTTCTGTTTCGGAATTACAAATGCTCTTGTCCAAATTGCATTTCATTCTTCAATAACTGAGTCACTAAAACACGCACAAACTACACAAAGGAAATACGATCCCCAGCCAGCTAATTAAAAAAGCATTATCTCTTCAAGCTCTGACCGCCATGGAAAGGATAAAGATTGGTGCCTGTCAATCATGTTTACCCAACAAACTCTGACACATCATCACGCCAAATGGATCGACTTAAGTGAGGTGCAGTTCCACCACACTCTCACAAACTCATTAAAGAAATGCAAGCGCTTACCTGTAATCTAATACTCCTCATTGATTCTATTTCGGACAGTTAAAATCATCAAGAATTGTATTAGATGTGAATTTATAAGTTCAATGTATCACACCAGAAGCCCTTAACCTTGTCATAGTAGGTATAAACACACAGTAGAAAAAAGCTTTCCGCTCAGGTCTTTCAAAGGTGCAGGCACGCCACAGATGTTAAACTGTTCATATCAAGTACTGCAAACAGACCCCAAGTAGTGTTTGGATCTTAAGGTTCTGACATAATGGTGGCATGTCTGGTTTGCTGGTTTTCCTCAGACACTGTAATTCAGTAGTTTCATCATATTTGATCGTAGGAAGTCATTATTTGGTTTATGTGTCCTTGCTCTAACTATTTTGTCACTCAAAATAACGTTTTGAATGAAATAAACAAAAAGGAACAAGTTCCACAGAACTTAAATACACAATGTGCAGCATTGCAGCTACTGTGCAGAATGTTACACACCATAAGCAAGCCAAAAACTTAAGAGTACAGTATATGGTGGTAAAGTGGCAAACTCATTTGATGACAACTACCAGGCGTAAACAAAGAGTATAATACAGGGTTGATGGACAACCTCCAATAACTGTGCATGATCAAATAACAGTACCTCCAAACTCTGTGATCTCTAAGAAACAGCATTTTACAAGCAACAGCCATTTACATAATCATAAGTATTGTAATAATAAGCTCTGTTGGTTATCCCCAGTCAGGGTTTATTGAGTCTGTCTATCAGTCTGTATGTCTGTTTGTCAGACATACTGTTTTGTATATCTCTAAAGAGCCACTTATACAATTGTGATGAAATGTGCAAGGGACAAACTTTAGCACAAGATAGCAAGCCTATATCGAGCTGTCTGGATATTTCAAACTTACTGTACATTTTTATTTGTGCATATACTGTTGGTTATAGTGATCTGTTTAGATCATTACAATTGTGTAACAAGGTTATGAAAATAGAACATCTAATAGTGTATGTGAGTCTGTTTTTGGAAACTATGTTGTGCTTCTGAAAGCGGAATCCACCCTCTAATAACATAAGTAATCAAACTGTTCCTATAAATAGCCCTATCATCTGAGCCTCCTTGTCATTTCTTTGTTTGGTTTCCTATACCCGTACAAGCGACTCATACGATGGAGGCATAACCAGTACTTAAATTGTAAAGAAAGGGGTGCCGGGGTGCAAGCAATGACAATAATACCGTCCTTAAGAACTGCACATTCAAAATCATAACACGTTTATTTGAAAGAGTATTGTATGTACTAGTGTTAGACGTTTACATTCACATATTCTACATCATATACAAAGTAGTAGTACATGCAGAAAAAAATAACTAAAGGCAACCACAGGACAAAAAATAAATACAAAAAAGGTCTGTATACATGTTTTGTTATGGTTTAAAAAAACAAACAAATTAAAAAGCATTCAGAGGACTCCAGAAGGACGACAACCAACACGAACATTGGTTTGACCCACGGTGTGCACTATTATCAGCGATGTGTATGCAACAGAAGCCACTGGTAAATTACAAAAATGATTAATTAAACTTAGACTAGGTAGTTGTTATCTTGGTATGTTTTTATTCTCTATTAATTAAATGATATTTATTGAAAAAAGCAAGAGAAAACCAGATCTGGGCACCATGGAGGGGGAAGCCACAACATGTATATTTGTGCACTGCGTAGGCAGGTCTAGAAGGAGATGCCTAATGGTAAAACTACTTGACCTTGACAATCACTTACTCATAAAGGTCAGTGTCATTAGACAGGTCAGTGTCATTAGTGACTGGCTGCACTTTGCCCCAACATAATCGAAACCAATAGCTTGGCAGAAAAAAAGTTTCTCCAATATTCTCCACTTTTGGCTATCCAGTGTGACACAGCAAAAGATGCACGGAGAGCCTTCTCATTAGTTGTTGCCGCCAAATGACTTTCGTCTGCCCCAAATGACTAAGCAAAAGCAGAGGAGAGGGGA
Source organism: Acipenser ruthenus (assembly GCF_902713425.1). Classification (NCBI taxonomy): domain Eukaryota; kingdom Metazoa; phylum Chordata; class Actinopteri; order Acipenseriformes; family Acipenseridae; genus Acipenser; species Acipenser ruthenus. The sequence continues at coordinate 38,735,400 of NC_081193.1, read as the reverse complement.
GAGACAGACAGGCCCGCATAGACAGAGACCCTGTCTTAAATATAGGGAGGTTGAGTTGGACCCACCAGAAGAGAGGCATCATGCACCCCCTGGAGCACACCCTCTAAACCAACCCTGCGCCTGACTGTGGGAGAGAGGGACTCTGGCCAAGGGGCCATGGGTGAAGCAGAAAATCATCTTTGTAAAAAAAAACTCTGGACCCTTATGAGTTATGACCAAAATACGAATTAAAAGGTGTACTTTACTGACCAAATAATAAACAAATAGATCATAACAAATTTAATAAAAAAGGAAGTTTGTAATTATTTGTATTTACTAGTAAATATTATTTTATGGTGAGGTTTATTAGCATGAATAGAGTATTATGTTCTGCTGGTTCAGACCTAAAAAAGGATTCTGTTTACATAGAATTCAGTAACAAGTACATTAAATGTATCTTTTTGCATGTAAAGGTTTTCTGACTTTATTGTGTTGCATTCATAGTAACATGGAGAGGGGAGAGGGGAGCACCTCAAAAACAGGATTCCCATGCAACAGTGATAACAAGTGATATTGGAGGTGTATGAGGTCCACTGTTATGAAACTGTTTCACATGGGCGATTGGCATGTGCTATGCTGTGTCGTGTATATGGAAAACTACAAAGCGGTATGTAATTCAATATGTTAACATAACATTATTTACCTCCGTAGACAAGTTTGTCATTCATAATTTTCCCTGTTGTCGCCACTTTTATGTGATTGGTTAATTCACAGACGGTACCGTGCAGCAGCTAAAAAAGAAACTTTTTGGATTTGATTTGAGTGGCACCACTCTGCAACACTGTGACACTGCTGTATTATATCTCTCTGGTATTGCAGCACCAATATTGACGGTGAAATGTTGCCTGATAGCCAATGGCATCGCATCACGTATGTGTGTTCCAGCCTTAATGCAGGTGCTTCAAAGTTCTGCAAATTGGAATTTATGGGGTTAATTAGGCATGTTGGACAATGAGAAATTTCTCTGTTACTGGCCATTTCAATAATTCGCGTTACGATCAGACAGGGACATCGACAGTATCTCAGTATTATATATTTCAGAGAAGAGAGAATTTGTTGCAAAAATAAAGTAAATCCTAGAAAAAGATTTATATCTCGATGAAAAAAATGTGTATTCTCTAGCTGATGGGTTAATTACACGTCAGATATCAACAATACCCAAATCCGAGATAAACTTCTATCATGAATATGAAGCTAGCCACTGTGAGCTACCTTGCTGTGCAGTCGATCTATCTTAATTGTGGTTCATGACAGCGTTCATATCAGCACCGAGAACGAAAGAAAATTCAGATAACTTCAATAACAAATTGGTCAATGCAAAATATAGTAGGGGCGTATACTGAAACAAAAGCCACCTTTTTGCCAAAAATAATAGCTTTCAGGTAAGATATCCTCCCAGTCTCATCCCCTTACCCAGAACATAGGGAAACATGGAGATTACAACGCAAAACTACCAGTGTACCCTTGGTCTTATTATCGGTGGTCATAGTCATGGGAATCGAAGACAATCTAGACAATCAGGAAATTACGAACACGATATCGTGTGAATAAAGCAGTTACAGAAAAAGCATTAAGAGTGGCGCATCCAGTAAAGGCACTCCGTGTGGAGTGCAGGATGCGCACTATAGCCTGAATGTCGCCAGTTCGAGTCCAGGCTATTCCACTGCCGACCGTAGACGGGAACTCCCAGGGGGGCAGTTCACAATTGGCCGAGTGCTGCCTGGGGGGTGAGGGAAGGACTTAAGTCGGCCAGGGTGTCCTCGGCTCAACGTGCACCAGCAATCCCTGTAGTCTGGCTGGGCAATTTAAATTAAAAAAAAAAGAATATAAACAAGTGGTAGAGTGTTAACCCTCCCGAGGTCCTTCCCTCCTCAAATAGTATCTATCTGTGACTGGTAGATATGGCAAGCAAAGCTCTGTTCCTGTTCTCCCCTCACAAAACAAACTGTGGTAATCCCATGCAACAAGTATTCAATATAATTAGAACAAAATATTCAAAGAAACAATATATTTACCCCAGCGCTGTGTCGTAAAAATTTGTCCAAACTTATGAGCCCAATAGAGCACAGCCTTTTTTCCCCTTTTCTTTCCCCTTCATTTAATAATACAAATTAAAATTAAAAAATAATAAAAATAGTAAAGATTGAAGTCCAGAACAGTCCAAATTAGTGGTGACGATCCGACAACAGCAACTGATGCCCCCCGATGTCGTCAGCAGATTTCGGCTGAAAGGATCCATGACTAGTGGGATGATCAAGCCCGAGGCATCGCGCAGCATAGCCAACCTTTTTCATCGCATCTAGTTGCATCTCACCAGCAGGAGAGGGAGAAAAAACAGAGGCCTGAGATTGTTCCGGGAGACCGAGAGAATCCAGGAAGGCTTGGGCGTCATCTGGGGACTGGAATAGGTGAACCTCAGAGTTGTGGTTGATCTAGTTTAGAAACGTCTGTAGGCCACAGGAACAGGCAAAAGTGATAGACAGAGAGAAAGCCTTGTGTTGCTGAGCCGTGAAGTTACTATAATCCGGGAAGAACTTGAGTTCCTTAGCCGCGGAATGGGGTGTCCTTCCTGGCTGCTTGAAGGATAGCCTGGTGGTCTGAATATCTTAAAAGATTGAAAATAAGTGTGCGGGGCCTGTCTTTTGTTTTGGTGTGGTCAGAGTAAATACGGTGAGCCCACATTATTTGAATGTTCATCCCAGTCAGGGTTGGGAACCACAGTGGAAGTGATCTGGTCAAAATGAAATGAAATGAAATTGTTCCAGGTGTTAAGAAATTGATGATGAAAGATTACCTATAAAACCTCCTGGATAGGGGCTCTCCAGGACCGGGTTTGGGCAGCACTGCTCTAACCCGTCGATCTTGGTCTCATGAATCGCTATAGCCCTCTTGTTGATATCTACTTGGTTGCGAAGAGTAGCAAAATCTCCTCCTGGCTGGAGTAGCAAAACCCCTCCTGGCTGGCCTCCCTGCGTCCGCCACCCGTCCGCTCCAGCTCATCCAGAACTCCGCTGCCCGCCTGGTGTTCTCTCTGCCTCGCTTCTCCCACGCAACTCCACTACTCCGCTCACTCTACTGGCTCACGATCACCGCTCGCATCCAGTTCAAGACTCTTGTACTAGCCTACAGATGCCTTGACCAGACTGCACCCAGCTACCTCCAGACCCTCATCTCTCCCTACAACCCCACTCGACCTCTCCGCTCCGCCTGCACTAGAAGACTGGCTCTACCTCCTCTACGCTTCCCTGCCTCCATAGCCTGCTCCTTCTCAACCCTCGCTCCGCAGTGGTGGAATGACCTTCCTACAGATGTCAGGACTGCCTAGTCCCTGACCACATTCCGGCGCCTCCTTAAGACTCACCTCTTCAGACAGCACCTGTAGAACTCCTCTGTTTTTCCCCTGGGACACTTATCACCCTTCCTTAAATGTGCTTTACTTGCTCTTATCTGCCCCCTATTTTACTGCATTTAATCCTGTACTTCAGAGTACTGTAATCTGCAAAGTGTTTAATCTGTAGTATTTTGTGTTTAATCATATCCTGATGTAACTATCACTGACACTGTTATCTGCTGTATTATTGAATTGTATTTTGTCACACTTGTACTTGCTTGACCAAAGTCATTGTATTTAACTTGCTCTTAATTGTATTATTACTTGTACTGTGATACTTGAAATGTATTAGCTTACGATTGTAAGTTGCCCTGGATAAGGGCGTCTGCTAAGAAATAAATAATAAAAAATAAAAAATCGGATTTAACGGGACTTAAATTCCTGAGAAAAAGCTGAGAAATCAGTACGCAAAGTGGCCATCCCAGCAGCAGTCTCAGATGACCTCTTTTCAATCCGAGATAACACGTGTTCCAAATATTGGCGAGTGTGCAACATGCAGGCCTCGCTAATGGCGGACAGGTCCGGATCAATCTTATTTGTTCCCCCCTTGGAGAAGATTCAGAGATAAGTATTTTTTTAAAAAAAGTTGACATTTTTGGACAGTTTAGACATCAATATGTACATCAAATAAAGATATAGCAAGGGATTAAACCCTTCTCAAAGAGCAAAATATGCAAGGGGAGGTGAGGAGAAGACATCTGTAACGAAACAGACATAACAACCGCTTGAAAATGCCAAAATCAATGCTACATACCAATTTGTTAATTAACACTGGAGTTATCATTTACGACCTTTTGGAAATCCTGCCCATTTTCTCCACTAGCCAGCAGAGAATAGAAAACAGTAGCCTATTATAGTTTATTCTAATAAACGTAACTATTACAGACTGCCAGTGTATGTTTAAAAATGCACTGCACACAACATTAATATTGCATTACTTTACTTTAACTTTTACATTACTTTTACTTTAACATACTTTGCATAAAATATTTTCTAAACCAAGTTGTTAAGGCAGAGAAAGGCGGACAAAAAATCAAGTGCATCCTATCGACTTAATTTGCTAAACTTAAATAAATGACCAACAGAATAATTATATATCGCTCTGTACATGTTGTAACGGCACTTGCAGTCCAAAATGCTGGAGCCGCGCCATTGTTTGGTTCAGTCTCGCCAGCAGCAACACCAGCCATGCAGAGCATTGAGCTCCTGCGTGCACGGTGCAGAGAGGTGGTGCTACACCACGGTTAGTACACTGTTTTTTCCTTGTTGGTACTTTCTATGTAGTACGAGCAACATATGGATCACTACTTAGCTTTGAAACGTCACAGGACTTGAATTTGATGACAGTAGTGAAACAACTTCCCAAGTCATTCATAGACAGTTTATGCATTGGACTGGGCAAGATTCCAAGTAAAGCTGCACATCGATGAAACAGTACAGCCCATTGCCCAAACCCACAGGAGTATTCCGTTTCATACACTATAGGAACTAGAACAACACTCAACCATGATGAAGAACTTGGTGTCACCGAAAAAACTGACGGGCTAACTCCTTGGGTTTTGCCCGTTGTAGTGGTACCAAAGCCCAGAAGTCCTCGTAAAGTGTGCATATGTGTTGACATGCGACATTCGAACAAAGCCATTAAAAGGGAACATCATATAACCCCCACCAACACAGAAGTTATTAAAGCCTTAACTTTGGCATGTCCAGCTGCAGACATTTTCAAGAACGCAATCTGAGAAAAGTTAAGTGGATTAAAAGGGGCCATAAACATTAGTGATGATGACATTCTTGTGTACAGAACATCCACTGATGACCACAATGCAAACCACAAGGCAGGATTCCATAGACTGTGAGGCAAGGGACTGATGTTAAACAGACAAAAATGTTTCTTCGACAAGAGCACAATTGAAATATTTGGGTATGTATTCACAGAAAGAGGGATGATGGCTGACTCCAAAACAGTTCAAGCAATCCAGGAACTAGATACACTAACAAATGTGTCTGAATTCGGAGTCTACTTGGCACGACTAATTTCTGCTCAAGACTAAGTCAACCACGGAGGGAGTTAACCAAAAAGTATATTGCATGGGAATAGACAGCACAACATGACCAAGAAGAAGAAGCACTGGTCAGTCCACCAATCATGGAGTATGTTTGATGTGGAAAGGGAGACAGAATTCAAGGTGCCAATCCAGAAGCAAGCCCAGTAGGTCCAGGAGCAATTCTAGTGCAAAGGGGTCAGAATAAGTAAGTGTGACGTGTTGTTGCATTTCTAAGCCGAGCCCTGACACCAGTGGAATAAACATACTCGCAAACTGTCTGGGCATGTGAACATTTTCACATTTATGTGAACATTTCACATATTTATTATTAATATTATTATTTATTTATTAGCAGATGCCCTTATCCAGGGCAACTTGCAATTGTTACAAAATATCACAGTACAAAGTATCACAGTACAAAATATCACATTGTAAGGTATTACATTTCAGAACAGTAGCAGGTGTAAAGTACAATAAAAATCAGTAGGAAAAGATCAAATTCAAATAAGAGCAAAAAATAGAGAAGTTAATTTATATTAAAAATATTTGCTTATACGAGTAAAGTCCAGTATGACCACGTAGTAAGTACGATGAATGGATGAGAATGATTTCAATAAGAGCAATTACAAAAAATGTGAATCCAGATACCTGTAAGAGTAAAGTCAAATACAAGATACAGGAAGTAGTTATAATTAAGATCAGTAGTAGAATACGGCAACGTATGGAGTAGTTCAGTGCAAGTACAAGCTGATGCAAGGACTGGTACAACTTCGTGCCATATAGTCCAGCATAGTCGAGAGTTGTGAGGTTTACAGATACTGTCAACAGGTGTATCTTGAGGAGGCGCAGGAAGGTGGTCAGGGACTGAGCAGTCTTGATATCTGTGGGTAGGTCGTTCCACCACTGAGGGGCTAGGGTGGAGAAGGAGCGGGCTCTGGAAGAGGGGGAGCAGAGAGGGGGTACAGCTAATCTGCTGGTGGTGGAGGTGTGGACGGAACGGAGGGGCTGTAGGAGAAATAATAGTCTGGAGATAGGAGGGAGCAGAAAGGTCAAGACAGTGATAGGCGAGTACAAGAGTTTTGAATTGGATGCGAGCAGCGATAGGAAGCCAGTACACAGAGCGGAGCAGCAGTGTAGTGTGAGAGAAATGAGAAAGGGAAAAGACAAGGCGGGCAGCAGAGTTTTGGATAAGCTGGAGCAGACGGATAGCAGAGGCAGGGAGGTCGGCCAGGAGGGAGTTGCAGTAATCAAGGTGGGACAGTACCAGGGCTGTACTAGGAGCTGTGTGGAGTAGTCAGTGAGGAAGGAGTGAATTCTGCATTGTTGCAGAGGAAGAAACGACGGGAGCGTGCCAGAGTAGAGATAGAGGAAGGGGTCGAGGGTGACACCAAGGTTCTTAGTGGATGAGGAGGGACAGGGGGTGGTGGATTCAAGAGGAATAGAGATAGAGAGATCAGCGGTGGGGGAGGAAGAGGGGGGAAGAAAAGGAGGTCTGATTTGGAGAGGCTGAGTTTAAGAACATAAGAACATAAGAAAGTTTACAAACGAGAGGAGTGCATTCGGCCCAACTTGCTTGTGGCAGAGGCAGGGAGGCCGGCCAAGAGGGAGTTGCATAGTGAAGGCAGGACAGTACCGGGCCTTGAACTAGGAGCTGCATGGAGTAGTCAGTGAGGAAGGGGCGAATTCTGTGTATGTTGCTGAGGTAGAAGCGACAGGAGTGTGCCAGAGTAGCGATCTGCTGAGAGTGAGAGAGGGAGGGGTCGAGGGTGATACCCAGGTTCTTGGTGGATGCGGAGGGAGAGAGGGTGGTGGATTCAAGTGGAATAGAGATAGAGATCAGCGGTGGGAGAGGAAGAGGGGGGGAAGAAAAGGAGGTCTGACTTAGAGAGGTTGAGTTTGAGATGATGCGAATGCATCCAGGAGGAGATGGCCGAGAGGCAGGTCGAGGTACGGGAAGAAACGTCGGGGTCAGAGGGGACATATGGACTACTCTTCAACGTATACACCGACCACAAATCGCTGATCAAAGTCTAAACTTCTGGCACAGATCAAAAGATGGACTCTAAGACTTTAACATTAGGACATGACAAGCTTATTCAGGCCAGGAATTGATAACCCAGCTGCCTATATGTTATGGCAATCTGCTAACCAGACAAATACAACACGACATGAAGAAAAGATTGTGGAAGAATGAATCACCTACATTGCCATACATGCTACACCAATAGCAGTGACATTTGGGGACATAAAAAACACAACAAGCTACAAGCAGCAGCAACAGCTGTACAATCTGGCAGGTGGTTCATTGCAGACACCAGCACTCAAATTGATGTTCTCTGGAATCAACAAGCTGGTTGAGCGGAGAGTACAGGACTGTGTTGCCTGCCAAACAGCTGCACCTGTGTTGAAACAAGAACCCCTTCAGATGTCTCCATTGCTGTCTGGCCCATTGTGGTGGGGTGCCCCATCCCTGTGCATATTTTGTGTTTTATGTTAAATGTTTATATATATATATATATATATATATATATATATATATATATATATATATATATATATATATATATATATAGTGGTGGACGGAGTATGGGCTATGTAGCACAGGTGATTTAAAATGTATATTTGTATTTAAGCACTGGGCTTGCACAATCAGTTCACTTGCAGATTAAAGTGGGTATTTGTATGGGGGCACGGGGAGTGCACAATTAATTCACGTGCACACTGTGTCTGCTAAATTGAATGATTTAACAAGCAATCGAGCCAGGCACATCTTTTACTCAGGGTTGGTGTGTTCAGAGGCGGAACAAGAGTCGTGAGTAGGAGTAAAAGCTAAAGTGAAACCTAAAAGTAAACAATTGCTATTTGTTCCGTGTTTATTTGTCTGTTTATTTTGGTCACTGAGCCGTTTTGTTTTGTATAAGTGTTTTGGTTTGTTTAAATATTTTATTTATTATTAAGCGCGCAAGAGCACTTTAATAACCTGAAGTACTGACTGTGTGTCCATCTTCTTCCAGGTCTGACAGCACCACGCAAGCTATCTGTGACACCCACACTGTAAGTCATTCTAAATAAATTAAATCAAACATTGACTTAAAAATTCACATTTTATTCATAACACTCATCCATTTTAAGTTAGTTGAACATTCAAATGTCCTTTAGTTGTTCAAACATAAATGGTTTAAGTAGAAAAAGGGGACTCGGTTCCCATCAGCCCTTGCGGGACTCGTACAATTTATTTTTGGAATTATTTGTTGTTTATTGTGTTGTTGTTTTGTGTATGTGCGGTTGCATAAATGTGCTGTGTTTGCTTGTCTCTTGTGCCCCCGCCTGCTCCCTTACATGTGTTCTCCTTGCGTTGTGTGTGGCCACCCCCGTTCGGTGGTCAGTCTGCAGATGTGGCCTCCCTCCCTTCTCCCTCTGTCTACATATCTGCATCTGCTTGGTTCCAGCACTTGTAAATGCTGCCATAAGCACTAGCAGCTAATACAGTAGCTTGTTGATTGCACATTCTGTTGCCTCAGCTAACTTTTTATTGTTTAAATGAAATAAAAATGTTCAAACTAACTTGACCATTAAAAAGTAAATCTAACTCAAATTACATGAATATACATGTTATTTTTTTTATTTATTTATTTATTTATTTATTTTTTTAAAATTTAGTCGTCGCCAATTATTTTTACCCCGGTTTTCATCCCAATTTAGCATGCCCAATTATTATCTGTATCCCCGGCTCACCGCTCGCAACCCCCCCGCCGACCCAGGAAACGGAGGCTGAAACACGCGTCCTCCGAAACGTGCTCCTTCCAAGCCGTCATTTTTCGCACTGCAGATCCACAGCAATGCTACCAGACCTATAGTGCCGGAGGACAACACAGATCTGGCGGCTCCGCTGCAGAGCCACAGGAGCCCTATCGGCCACAGGGGTCGCTGATGCGCGGTGAGCCGTGGATTCCCCTGCCGACCTAAGCCCTACCTACCCGGGCAGCGCTCAGCCAATTGTGCGCCGCCCCCTAGGAACTCTCGGTCACGGTCAGCTGTGACATAGCCTGGATTCGAACCTGCGATCTCCAGGCTATAGGGCACATCCTGCGAGGAGCGCCTTTACTGGATGCGCCACTCTGGAGCCCGAATATACATGTTATGAGTTTAGACAGCCCCAGAGAAAGTTGTCGTAACAAAAAATAAATGAGTAGCTAAACTTAATTATATTAAGGCAACACGTTTACTCAATTTTTTTGAGTAAACTTGACTTATCACGGTTTACAGTGCACAGATTTTATCAATCTGCACACAGGAGAATATCTACTGGTTTCAGTAGATATCATTTAATCTACTATCACTAAATTGAACAAAACATTCTCAGAATTTGGAACCCCAGAAGTCATGAAGTCAGGCAACGGGCCACTGTTTAATAGACAAGATTTCAAACTGTTTGTCAAAGAGTTTGGATTACATCACTGCCAAATAATGCCATATTATTCGAGAGCAAATGGAGAGGTGGAGAGGTTTATGAAGACCATCAAGAAAACCATTAAGGATGCAAGGTTGGAACAGATGAACTGTGTACGGATTTCTCAGAAACTACAGAGCAATGCCTTATAGCACTACAGGTGCCCTACCTGCAGTAGCGTTGTTTTCAAGACCACTCAGGGTGAAACTTCCTGACCAAGTCATCTAAAAAGCATGAAATATGAAGATGCAATGAACTAGCCAAAGCTAAGATGAAACCTTATGCAGACCAGAAGGCATCAGATCAAAAATATGCCTATATCTATCCGTTTGGGATAAAGTCCTTCTGAAAACATCCAGATGGGTAAGATGTAAACTCCATATGACAAAGAGAGGTATACTGTAATAGCTAAGAGATGATCCATGCTAGCCACTCAAAAAGGAGACCACATGATCACTAGGAAGTTCTAATTCTTTAAGAGAGTATCCATAGACAGATAAAGACCTTGAATACAAAAAGAATATACGTATTGATCCACAAACTCCAACACCTGCACTACCAGTGCTAGGGGGCACTCAGGAAACTGGCATTAAGTCATCTAGAGCACATCAAAGCCCTTTTAACACAGACAAGCTATTATGGCTCAAAGCCAGCATGTTGGGCTGTGTGAATTGCCTATACCGGCGCAAAGCCGACATATTTTATGACGGCTCTGAACCACTTTCCGAGATGGTTCAGAGATGGCACAGACCGAACTTATTTAAAGGTACTGTACAGTAATCTATAACTTTTTACAAGGCAAAGTAGGCAGTACGGAGCTCGTCCCTGTAGAGAACAGCATTCTATAGACCTGGAGTTTCGTGAAGTCTTTTTGAAATTCCTCTTTTAAAATAGCCTCATGTAAGTAAAAAATATGATCAAAGTTTATTTCCATCTAAAATATTTCATACTAGCTGAAGTACCTCGCGTTGCCCGGGGAAATTCAATGTTTCAATATTTCATGCATGACAAATTGGGGAACGGTAGCCTTATGGTTTCCTATAAGTTACCGATCTTGGGTGTCGCACAATGTGCTCATACCCCTTTCCCTTTTTTTTAACTTTCTTTTTTTTTGGTTTGAAAGTATGGGCATTGCAGTATGATGTCACAATGAACAGAAAAAAAGATCTGATCACTTTTCATTAGATATCAAAACAATAACTCATGGAAACGTAGCCACATTAGTGGTATAAATAAAAATACAGCATCCTGTTCCCTTACCCAAGTCGAGTGTTCACACGAGCATCCTTTATATAAAGCAAATGTTCTCTATATTTTTGCTCTTTGCTGTTGCCTGAACAGCTGGAATCTTTTTTTTTTAATGAGACCTAGAGTGTGCCTGAAGCTCTTGCAACCACCAGGTTGTTAAATGTGTAGAGAACTTGTATAATATAATTTAAAATGAAAAACAAACAAAACACAGCCAAATCCACTTCTTTGGCTGGACGGTGTGATTTTTGAAGCGGTTTCCTTCGCCATGAGAACAAGTTGTTGACTGACAGGTTTGAGTTGGCCTCTCACGATCCCTTTGACTATGTGAAAGGGTTATGAAGATATTATACCAGCATAGATGGTGCATGTTTGGGCAGTGTATATTGGTCTTTTTAAGAATGTTTGAGATGGCTAGTATATGTGAAAGTGGCTCAAGTGGAGTTGTCACCACAATATCAAGTCAGAAAGCCACCTGAGAAATACAAGAGAACTATATAATAGTTACATCAACTATACAGTAGCAGAGTTTTGAGTTAACATATCAGTTTTGTTCCTTCCAGAAAAAGGGAGGGATTTAATGTTTTGGACTTTGTATTTCAGACAATGCTCTGACCTATTGAGGCACCTGTGGGGACTGAGCAAAAGGTGGCCAGATCAGAGATAATGCAGACAATCAGCAATGTAACAGGTGACAACCAGGAATTTTGTCCCGGGCCTGAGCATTCCTGTTTTTTGTTTTTTGGGGGTTTTTTTACAGCTGAGAGGAAAAATGAATGCTGCCAGTTCTGGAACTCCTTTATTTTCCCCAGTGCACTACACTGTAGACTTTAAAAGCTTACTGATTTATACAACCTTAAATGGTGTGGACCCTACTCACCAAGCAGACCTTAATATTCTACATGTTCTATGTTGCACTTTGAGGTACCATGATGCTGGGGTGTTGAAAGAAACAGAGCAGAGCATTTAGCTTTGTACCCAGGGAGACTGAGCTTTCCCCAGCTATGCCCCCAAACACAGTAAATAATTCCAGGGACACATTACAGTCTCAAAATACTGTATGTCCTCAAATTTTAAATCAAAGATAATTAAGCGAGGTCTAGTATCTAGTGCCCATGATACCATATTAAGATGTTCAGGATTACCTGCTCTGCATTACAACCCCACTCTGTAGGGTTTGACAATATGCTATATGATGTGTAAGGATTATGGTTTAATTGACTATGTTTATTAATTACGTCTTACTCCTGCAATATTCATTCTCCTAAACATAACATGTATTAATAAAGTATAATCACGAGTCAAATGACTTAAGATTGACAGATAATTTATATCTGGGTCTTGGTTGCTTCAGGTTATACAAACAGGTTTTTACAGCACTTGCCCCTGTGTATTCATATGTGCGCTGTTTATTATTATTAGTAGTAGTAGTATTATGATTTATGTAAATATATGACGGTGAAAAGCCAATATTATTTGTATTATGTATTGTTTGGCTGGACAAGTGAGACACTGTCAGCCAGGTTGTTGTTTTTATTGTTTATATTTTAGAATTGCCTCGTGGGAATGCGTGACTGATCAGCTACTGAGTATTTAATTTGCTGACAGTCACGCATCATTATTTAACCTGTGCAAAATGTGACCAAGGGATAATAAGATAAGTATTAGCCAGTTAGTCCCTCAGTCACCAATATAAAAGCCTGCAGATTTTCTTGTTGGTGGAAGGGTGTTCAAGAGTGGAGAACGAGTGAGGAGTTAGGAGTTAGGAGGTCATTTAATTAAAAAAAAACAATTGCTATGTATGTTGGTTTCGCAACCAGCATACTACTTGTTACTGTTTATTGTTTATTTGTTTGGCCAATGTGCCTTTTTGTTTGAGTGTTTTGTTTTGTTTAAATCTTTTGTTTATTATTTAATAAAGCACTGAGCGCCGTAGCGTCTGTTTGCCCCGCCATTCCTTGTTTTGGTTTGTGTTTCTGGTCTGACGTCTCCCCTGCAAAGCCATCTCTATCACAGGGTGTTATGTGGGTAATGTACTACTTCCACTGGTGATTGATACAGGCACTAATGTGTCTCTTCTGAACAAATCCACATTTGAGACATTTTTCTCCCATGTGCCCCTGCAGAGGCCTGCAGTCTCCCTCTCCGGATACGTCCTTCACCTTCTTTTATATCTCGGATGATGGCACTAACCTGAAAGGGCTGGACTTGTTTCACGCGCTGAGTTTTAAGCTCTCTGACAGCCAACATGGATGTTCTTTATGTCTCTGTCTCTAATTTTCAACACTGTTTGATGGATTTGTACACCAGCCTGCAGTCAACATGGCAATCTCGCCCATAATTCAACCCTAACAGCGTGCTCCGCTCTCCTTCCGTGACCAGGTATCTTTGGAGCTGCACCGTCTTTTGGACACAGACATCATTGGTGTCCAATCTAGTTATTGCCCACAAGAAAAGTGGAGAACTGCGCTGTGTGTGGACCTCTGTGCCATTAACAAAGCGATTGTACCACACAAATACCCATTGCCGACAGCTGAGGAACTCAAGGTTCCCAACTGCAACTTTAAAAGAATAAAAAATAAATCAAAATATATTCATATGTGTTGCGTTGTTTTTTTTTTTTTAAAGTCAGTTGAAAATCTTTTTTTCAGCTAGTCAGATAAGCCACTCACAATTTCTTCAAGTCAGTCATATCCCTAAATGCAACTGACTCTAGGGTCTAGCTGTGAAGACAATTTAGTAGGTGTTGGTGTCAGTGTGGTCTCAGCCAAATTCGGGGTGGTTTATCAGTGCAAAATGTTCCTTTTTCTTTTTTTACTGAAAGGGTACCCTTATATTTTCCACATATCGCACATACAATTATCCATTTTAAAAAATGGGTCACACTTCATATATAAATACAAACAAATTTGCAAAACATTACTACCGTAGGGGCTCCCGAGTGGCGCATCCAGTAAAGGCGCTCTGTGTGTATTGCAGGATGTGCCCTATAGTCTGGATGTCGCGAGTTCGAGTCCAGGCTATTCATTTGCCGACCGAGGACAGGAGCTTCCAGGGGGCGACGCTCAATTGGTCGAGCGCCACCCGGGGGAAGGGAGGGTTAGGTCGGCCAGGTTGTCCTCGGCTCACCGCGCACCAGTGACCCCTGTAGTCTGGCCAGGCGCCTGCAGGCTTGCCTGTAAGCTGCCTGAGAGCTGCATTGTTCTCCGACGCTGTAGCTCTTGCGTGGCTGCATGGCGAGTCCGCAGTGTGAAAAAAAGCGGTTGGCTGACGGCACATGCTTCGGAGGTAGGCGTGTATTCGTCTTCGCCCTCCTGAGTCAGCGCAGTGGTGGTAGCGGTGAGCTGAGCCTAAAAATAATTGGCCATTCCAAATTGGGAGAAAATAATAAAAATAATTGGCAACAACTAAATTAAAAAAAAAAAAACACATTACTACCGTAACAGCTTTAAAGGTGCCTTTAATTGAATCTTCCCCCATTTAAATGATAGGGGGCAAACTGCGTTTTCGTGTGATGCTAATCAAGAAGTCTTATCATACTGTACTTTAGATTTGTATTTTATAAAACGCACTAGAAACACTATTGACAGTGATAGTTGCCAAACAAATGTAAATCAGCGGTTCCTAAACTGTGGGCAGCAAGAGGTCCTAAGGTGGGTCTCTGAACAGTGTATAGTTAACACATACACATATATCTGTCCCTGTTAGATCAATATCTAACAGGGACAGGGCAGCAGTGTGGAGTAATGGTTAGGGCTCTGGACTCTTGACCGGAGGGTCGTGGGTTCAATCCCCGATGGGGGTCACTGCTGCTGTACCCTTGAGCAAGGTACTTTACCTAAATTGCTCCAGTAAAAACCCAACTGTATAAATGGGTAATTGTATGTAAAGAATAATGTGAAATAATGTATAATGTGATATCTTGTAACAATTGTAAGTCGCCCTGGATAAGGGCGTCTGCTAAGAAATAAATAATAATAATAATAATAATAATAATACTATATAGTAGAATGCCTAGGCAGAAATACCTTAAAATGCAGAGATGTAGATAAAGCAAATGAGATGCTCCAAATCACGACACGAGTACTAAAGGTTAAACGTGCCAGGCAGCATTGGGTGTCTACTATACTTTTATCTTCAGATTTGTGTTTCTTCCACTATTATAACATCAACAGCTGTTTTCTTTTTACTTTCTGAAAAAAAAAAAAAATTAACATTCTGCAGTGGGGCTAAAAGCTGAAAGTCAAGTCAAGATCTGCACAATCCTACCTTAATTAATCCATCAGATTAATATAAACTTCTCTGATTCTCAACAGTTGCTGTAACCAATCAACGTCTGCATGATGCCAAACATTTTAAAGCAGTAAATCTAGGCCTAGTCTGCAAAGAAATGTGATTGCTTTAAATAAGGGATATTTCCTGAGTGTTTAAATTTGAACTTCTTCTCTGATTAAAGCAAAAATAAAAAAGGACTGGATGGCTTCTTACCATTTTAGTTTCTTTAAAATCCATGTGAGGTCTTTGACTGACAAATTCAATTCTGATGTGCTGCCTTTTACACTCAGCAGGCCGAAGGGAAAGAGAGCACTAATCAAGAACTGGTTTCCTTTGGGTAGAACTTTAAATTGTTTTTGCTTTCTTAATGTCATACGTAAACTAAATTAAAAAAAAAAAATTCTAAATAGACTGCATATTTTTTCCATTCTTTTAACCACTTTGCTGCGAAGCTCACTCAAGCACTTGTTCTTTATTAAAAAGTCTAGTAACTGGGATAACTATTTACTACAGTCAGTCTGGTATACTTTAAGTGAAAGTTGTGTCAGATGTGGTAATGGCCTTGTCATTTCGTAGGGGTTTGCCATGTAGTTTTCAGTAGATAATGTTCCAGCTGCTGCTTGGGTCTGGGTCCACAGGATTTTGGGGGACACATTTAAAGGCATTAGCCTTTATTTGAAGCAAAGTACTTTAGCTAAATACTGAATGTGGTTTGTTGTACAACTTATCTACTCACTGGCGTGCTTGATCAAAAGAAAAAAAAAATGATTAACAAAAAACTTGGCCATGTGAGAAACCTAGGCCACCCCTAAAGTCATCTTGACTTGAGAAAAGTAAAATATAATCACAACTAAAAGGATAGCAAAATAACAAAAAATGGAAATGTTATATTAAAAGCATATGTGATGGTTAAACATGGGATCATATATTTTGTTCTACCTAATTACACACTTGTGGCTTTGTGTCATGAGTAATAAGGTATTTGACCCACTCTTTGAATAAAATGTTCAATCATCCCATCAGTAAAATATCCACATACAGTTCCTTCTTCAATACTGTAGTGTCCACTAATAATTATTAAGTTGAGTTCCAGGTTAAGTTAGAATAAAAAATACAATTTGGAATATCATGGTATTTTTTTAAAATTTTTATTAGGTTTATACAGTATAAAAACAAATCAGTAATCATTTCTGCATTTCAAAACTGTAGTAAAGGGTTCCATTTATCTATTAACTTATAAAACATCAAATAACTATACAACTATTATACATCACATAAATTTGAACATTTCAATCTAGCAAGAAGCAGCTCAAACCAATACTTAGAACCCCAGTGAAATTATTTTTATTTTTTATAAATATCATTTTATTTCATTTTATTACAGCTGTACATTAATAAAACAACTCACAGATGTATATCAATAATAGTATAGTCTACATCATGTTTTAACTACATACATATTTTTTTATATAACATTAACCACTTTTTTTTTTTTTTTTACATTTTGACATAAACAGACCTCGCACAGAAAAATAATTTAGTACCATAATTTCTCATTAGCGGCAGTAACGATAATGTAGTCCCCCACTCTTTTTAATTAACTGCCTATATATATATATATATATATATATATATATATATATATATATATATATATATATATTTACACTGCCCTACTATTGTGAGGTTGACATAATAATTGTACATACAGCAATCTACCCTTTAAAAAAATTATAGGAATTGTATTTCAATCCCATTGCACTGAAGCAGGGCTCCAGTATACAAGCTCGGGGCTTCTCGGTATTTAAACACTAATTTGAATTCGCTCCAAATTATACATCGGTGCAAGTGCTAGTCAGGGCTTCCGTTTCCCTTCAGACTGTGTCTATGGTAACGGCTGAGCCTTGACAAATACGATTGTAAGTATTTATTTAAAGTACTTTTTGTATAAACCTCTGAAATTAAAAATGTTTGCTTTATAATGATTATTTTTGTTTTATTTTATTTTATAATTGCATTTCGTTTTATTTCGTTTTATAATTGCATTTCATTTTATTTCGTGGTATTTCGTATTTGCGAAAAACATGGGGCTCTACCAGTACGGCTAGTACTGGACCTGCAACTAACCCTAGGATTACATTGCCCACTATTAAAAAAGGACCAAATAATAATAAAGATAACTCATGATAACTCACACATTTCACTCACTTACCATATTTTAAAAGTTGCTTGAAGGATAGGCACCATAATTATGTCATTCTTAGTACTGTACTAAAATAAATCGTAGAGTAATCTAATTTATTAAGAAGTAACATCTATTTACCTTGTTGTGTGGTATTAAAGAGGAAAGCCTGCATTAGGTATTTATACAGTACATCTTAAGAGAACCTGTGGAAAATATCATAAATAGGTCATTACTCTCTCTCTCTCTATCCTATTTAGTCATTTGGTTTACAACAGCACCTCACAACTTAAGTTCTAAAACAAACCAAAGTCAGAGCTCCAGGTGCAGACAATTAGAACACTGGTTCAGACTAAATAAATGCTACTGATCTATTCAAGCTGAGCCTGAAAGACAGGGTTCACTGGCCAATCAGAGAGTGGTTAGATTTACACCACTTCTGTTTTGTAGTTCTGCTTATTTGGCAAGCCAGTTTACAGAATTTAGAATATCCTTTTGACATTGCAATAACAACATGCAATGAGTAACAGGAACAGTTGTGGATAATTAATAAAGCATGGGATGGTCTAAGTGATTCCCTATTTTGAATACAGTTTGCCCCATAATTTCTTCTGACAGGAATAAAACAACAAAAATATTGTAAAACTAGAAATAAAACAAGCAGAATCAGTAAAATCAGATTAGAAAAACATGAAACAAGCTTTGCAGTCGTTTGTTCTTGGTGGTTGTTTTTATTTACCTGGCAAAGAAGTGCAATTGCCCCAATTGTTTGTACTAACTTGGCTTGTGTTTTTGATGCACATTTGATCCACTTTTATTGTGCCTGAAAAACACGAGCCAAGTTGTAGAAACAATTGGGGCAACCTTGACCCCCACCGCGTTTACAGTTGTGTCTATTTGCTTGGTGCTGCCCAAGATTGCCCCAATTGTTTCTTCTAACTTAACTTATGTTTCTGATACAAGTTAAAAGAAACCACTGAGGCAACCTTGGCCCCCAGCGGTTTTACAGTTTCTTGAAACTTGGCTTGTGTTTTTGATATCTCCATTTAAATGGCTGGGCACTTTTGATAACTTGGTGTTTTTTCACATTTCCAATGTGTTTTTGTTTCAGATGTGTTGGGGGGGGGGGGGGGGGGGTAAGTATACTGGCAAAAGCATTTGAATGCAAAGTTATAATATTAGACTTTTTTGTGGTTTGTTAGTTTTTAATAGGTTTCAAACTTACCTATGCATTGAAATGTCCAAATGTTACTGATTTTTACTTTGGTACAAAAGTATACAAGCATAGCAATGGTAAAAAAATAATGTACATTTCCACATTCTCAACAATCAACATCTTCTATAAAAAAAATATTACATTTCTTATGGATCAGTAAGCGTTCTGGGTCTTGCAAAACGATTTAGAAAGCTCTCCGGTAAAGCATTGCGCTTTGATGCCATGGTCTATGATAATCTCGAGTAAACACTGCAATCATAGATACTGAAATGCTGCATTGTGTCCAAAAATTCAACTCTATTTGTCAGGGGCTTTAGTGAAATACATTTTAATTGGTTTGTCATGCCTGAAGTTTGTTACACAGATATTTCACTACAGTAAATGTTTTATTTGTTTATAAACATTTTGGGCGATTTAGTATACTGTCAGGTAATTCATTGTACTTGTAGAACACATTGTGGTCGTTGAATCGCTCGGCAAGAAAAAAACTACAGACTGGACTAACTGTTGTTTGTTTGATTGTCTGAAGTCAGACAAAGGTTTTTATGCTAATTTGAAAAAAATAACACACTTGTCACCACATAGTAAGCAATTATGTCATAGATCGAATTTGATCGAAATTATAATGGGCCGTCTGCAAAGGTTTAAAGTTTGCAAAATGGCATTTGAATGATGGATATCAGTTCTGGTCATTCCTTGGAATTTGAATGAACTGGAACCATTTTGCGTTGAAAAATGGTCAAAAATCATTAAAGAATCATACCAAAAGCTCACTGGCAAATATCCTAATTGTTTAAAATAGGTTATTATTGCTAAAGGTGCCTCAACTAGCTATTAATTTCATTTTCTATGTCAGGGTATGAATACTTTTGAATTAACATATTTTGAGTTTTGCAAAACAAATTGCTAAAATAAATAATTATAGATATCTATTTCTTGTTACTATAGACATCTCTTTTTTCCTCATCCAAAAAGAGAGAGAGAGTAATACACATTAAAGTTATGTGTGCAAATGTATGTTTGTTCAATGAAAGTGTCGTTCATATCAACTAATGACGCACAAAGTTTGTACTTCCATTTCACAACATTTGCAAGTAGTATAGCAGTAAAGTTACAGTTTTTAACAAGTAACAAGGCGAACAAGATTTTTAGTCTTGGCACTTTCGCTGCATACTCTCTCCGGTCACAGCTCACACGCTCGCTCAGTCGCACCCATAGTTCAGCGCTGGACTGTCTCCAGTCCCCAGGCTCATGTAACCCCTTATTATATAACCTCCCATCGTTTCTCTCCACTGTCCAGCTCATCAAGCAGTCCATGCTCTGCAACCCCCAAAAACAGCAACACACATTCTCCCCACTCATTCACTCACTCCCCCTTCTTATGCTAAGTAACGACGTGACCCGTTCCCCTTACAATACATGTAACATAAAAGACAGACGAGACAAACTGAGCAGACAAGTCCTGCAACAAAGCAATTGTCCAGGTCATTATAATATCATTTTTTAATTTGAAAGTAAAAATATACGAAAACATGATGACCTTTATGTACTAAAATCTTCACTAATAGACAATTGAACAAGAACTGTTGAGTATTTATTTTTGTTTGATACAGTATTTGATCATCATCATTTTTCCGATCAAGATCAAAATCTCAAAATGATGATGATGATAATAATGATAAGGAGGAATGATGACTCGAAAAACGTCCTGAGAATTCTCAGCTTGCGGACTTCATCTTTCAAAATACTGTTTGTCTCAACTAATCGTGTACAACTGACAGTATAACACAACACGTTTGCAAACTGAAGGTTATATTTTCAAATCCCACGCATGCCAGACCTTTTTTTATATATATATATATATAAAAATATATATTTTGCAGGCAAATGTTCCCTTTTAAAACAGAAATATAAATGATGTAGAGGTCACAATAAGTGTGTTCCCTAGTATATTTCCATGTTGACAAAACAAATTAATTGTCATTAAACTCAGATGTCCTGTAATATACAGATGCATGGATAAAAGTGCCTGGAGTCTGCAAAAATCTGCAATACAACATTGGGATATAAAGGAGAAGGACATTTTTACTTTGGCGACTTATTTCTCTTACTCTATGACAGGTATTGACTTTTCTTCTACATTTCACCTAAGAGCGTTGGGAACTACAAATTAAAAGTGAAATGGTGCTTTTGGCTGATTTACTTTTGCTGCACCAGTACCCTGAAAACACATAAACTAGCCTTGCTGTATGGAGAGTCTCTGGCAGTTCTCGCACTTCACTGATAACTTGGCTCAAGGAACTACCATTCCTCTCAACATCTCCGGGGTAAACCACAGATCATGACAATATTGGAAACTCATTTAATTTTCTTACTGTACATTCATATTCAGTTAATGTCTGCATAACAGCATAGTCCAAACATTGGGACCACAAGCATCTCTTCATGTGTGTTTGCTTTGAATACAATGCCATGGAACAGCACATCAACCATTTTGTCAGAAGCAAACTATTTGGGATCCTTATTAGGTGAAATCCAGACGCCATTGGGCAGATTTGTGGAAACCTACTGTACAGTATCAGAAGACATAAAAAAAGACACAAAAATGCTATTCGTGTATTGTGTATTTGACTGCCTACCGTGAAAAATATGCATTTTTTTTTCCTTACAGTATTTTACATTACTGTACTCTTCACCTCCCCTGTTGATGTCATACTTTTATCAAGTAGAAGCAGCGCTACAGTAGCTGTACACGGTCCAGCTCAATGCCACACATTGGGTTACTACGGCAATGAGGTCAAACAAATACCGGCTTCATGATTGAATTCCTCATTTCTACATACTACTAATGTACAGTGTGAATAAAGAAACAACAAAAGCTTTGGTTTTGTCATTTCAGGTTTGCAGTTAACATTTCTCCCGTGTTTAATATTTTGAGATTAGAGGCAGTAAAATAAGCTATGGGAAGTACACGGTCATTTTAATTGATAGGTCAACATAAGTTTTAAAGGTTTACAAAACTCGAAAATGTTGCTGAATTTGTCATTCAAGGTTGTTTTTAAAAAGTCTATTTTGTCTGCTTGTTACTTTTTTTGTAGCCAACACCATTTTAAAGGTCTTGTTTCCAGCAGATGTTTGTTACATTTTTAAAGATTGTTTCAATAGCGAATCGAGTTACAATGTACATTTTTAAAGAGTTGACTTAGTAGCTAGGCTAAATGTTAAAATGTTTTAGCCTTGGTTTTTGGGTGATGTTCTTGATGAACTATTAATGATAACACATTTTAGGCAACTTACATCAGTAGAATATAATGAATTTTTTTTTTTTTTTTTTTTTTTTTTAAAGTATTGTCATTCATGAATTTCTTTTAAAAATACAGTGAATTTTACAGGCCCCTATTATGCTAGCTGCTTTCTGACTTTCTTTGCACCCAAATAAGACCAATTTGAAATCGGTCTTATTTGTGGACCCTTTTAGGGCCGACGCTATTGTTCTGCGGCTGTATAAATCTAATTTTAATATCACAGACTTCATTTACAAATGAGCCCAACCTACAATTTGTCCACGCATATAATTAAGGTTTGACACGCCTTAAAATGCATGGCTAATGAACGGCGGAGTGCACTGCATGATGGAGCACATTTTGGCGGTGCTAATACAGCCTTAACTTGCCAAAAGTGTCATGATACATACGGGGCAATTTTAAGGCCGGTGTAAACTTGGTGCTATGGCCTTAATGCCGTCGCAAACCCTTGATACATGTCCCCCTTAGTTCTTTGGAAACAGCTCAACATATTGAATGTGCAAAAAGATAAAAATAGGCACTCTAATGTTTAATGTAAAGGTTATCAGGTAATAACCCAAGCCTGCAGTGTCATGTAGCCCTGTATATTGTTTTTGTTTATTTTTAGAATGAGGGTTCATCCTCCACCCCTGTGCAGATTATTGTTTTTGTTTATTATGATTTATTGTATTTGTCGGCGAGCGCCGTATGTGTTATTGTTTTGTATTTTGACGGCGTAGCTGTTTGTTTATTTTATACCGTTTAGTAATGTGGATGGGAAACCCCATCCACATGGTATATAATTAAAACTCGTGCAGAAGGTGGCCATCTCCCGAATTAATTAGGTGATTTAATTTGTTGCTAATCGGGAGATGGTCACCTGTTATAAAAAGCCTACAGCTCTCTAGCTCGGGGTGGGGTGTTGGAGGGAGAGAGCGAGAACGAGAGGAGAGAAACAAAACAAAACAAAACGAAACTAAACGAAACTAAACGAAACGAAACAAAACCTAAAGATTCCAGGAACAGTGACAGCAACTGCCCAGCCTGACCTGGGATCGTATTATTTATTGTTTATTTTGTGTTCGTGATTTGTTTTTGTTTAACCTTTTATTTTGCTCTGTGAGCGAGTGTTTTCTGTTTAAATATTTTATTTATTTTTGGATTCTTTAAATAAAACGGCGCCCGCGCCACTGCACCGTACCTTTTGTTTTTGTTGTGCCTTCTTCTGGTCTGACGTCACCACTCAGCCATTCCTGTCACAAGGACATTTTCTGTTTTACCTAAATCCGTAAATAATAGGAAACAATGCAATTTGTTGATTGCCAGCCAACTTAACTGGGACAATCACTCTTATCAGATTACATTAAAATGTTGTTCTTGGAAAACAACAAGGCATACATACAAAATTAAGTTCTTAAATTGGAAGAACTCCAGACCGCAAGCCTAAAAATGAACACAGAGAAGGGAAGGTTAACATATAGCAGATGCCTGTTCCAAATAAATATGCAGTGTGGTGCTGTGGTTTATGGGCGAGCTCCCTCTACACTGACTGTTGCAGTAAAACCATGCAAAACATATCAACCTCTTCATTTGTAACAAAGTCCAAGGAGATAAAGCAGAGATTTTAAAACACCCGTTTATAAACAGGCCTGTGTTTTTACACTTTTTCTCATAGGCATGATGACTGGCTGTGGTATATGCTGTAGGGTTTAGATATTATATATCTAGCAACAGTTTGTCCTTCAACATAAGAAAAAAAATGGTTATGTTGCAATACCAGAACACAACTGCAAAACAGGTACCGGTATATCAGAGATTTTCAGTAGGTGGTGTCGAGAACCTTTTCATCCAGGTCCTTGATGGAGGGAATTCTCCTTTACCTCTCTAAACTATCTCCACCTCCTCCTTGTAATGGTGTCTACCTGCTGGGGTCCGGTGACCCTGTCTTGAGAGCTTCTCTCTGTATTGCAAAATATGCAAAGTATGGTCCAATGCAAATACAACATCATGTTGTATATTATTTCTTGATAAAGACATGTAAGATTTAATTCGCACAACATTTGATATTCTATTCATAACTTCAAACAATCATAAATTCTAGTATAAAAATGTATAAGTAACTAAAAGCAGACAGCAAATGTGGCTTTGTGTTGGCCAAACAGTTTATCTATTTGATTGATCAGGTTTTACCCTTTTTCATATTGAAAAAATGGGAAAAAAATAAATAAAAATCAGACACATCCTTTAGTCTAATATCATTGATGAAAAAACAAAGCAGTGTTTATTGTTAATTATTTTATTAAAAGGCAGCTTCAAATACCATATACATAATAGTATATGGTAATATAGTTGATCAATTAATGTTGGATCTTTAGTTTGTTTCCACTCCAGGTCAACACTCCAGTTTCAGAACTTCGGTATATTAAGCAGGGCTGTAGTAGCCTGTGTACTAGAGGTCTCGGTAACCCTCCCCCGTCGGTCACACTGGATTCCAGTTCTTCTCCCCTGGCATTTAATAGACATTGAGGATTCCCCTACCAATCTCAATCCTTGTCTCATTGATATTCCCTCCCATGTTCTCTCTCTTTGTTTTTTTGGGCGGAACCGAGAGTGGAACAAATCAGCTTGCAGCGGGAAAATTCGACAAATAGAATCTCCTGCTGCCCCAGTGGTCCTATAGAAGACTGGCACTGCTTTCTTAATTAGGAGAATTAGGCCAGCCTCGACCAAGAATTACCAGATACGGCAACTTTTCTGCAACAGCCATGGTTATGCGGTCTATCTGACTTCCAATAGTCAAATACAATTCCATAATGGGATATGTATTGGTTTTCCCATGGATACAGGTGATAGCCACAGTTCCCTGTGCCTCCCAAGGCACTCCCACCAAAAGAGCAGTCCTAATTAAAGTCTTCTCGCATCCTGAATCCACTAATGCATGGGTACTCACTTGAGCAACCCTTACATCAACAATACAAGCTCCCTCCCAACCACTTCCGAGACTTACCTGTTTCCGCTGTTGGAAAACGAGAGGCCACGTCACATTCCATGGCTGCGGGGCATTTCCTGGCGATGTGACCGGATTCACGGCATCGGTAGCAGACCGGAACAAAGGGCGCCAAAGGAGCCTGCATGTCCCACTGCACAGCCGGCAGCGGGTGGGGAACCTTGTTCTTACCCAGCTGGGGTCCGACCTCAGTCTCCATTTTTGTGAAGGGAGGTCGCCCATTGGGGTTCAAGGTGGTGCAGGTCCGGGGGTGATGTGTGCCATTCGGGGCTGGAGTAGGGACGCTGGGTCGGGAGGAAGAATAAGAAGTGGATGGTCCCGAAGGCCTCGGCAAGGTGGATGGCTTCCTCCAGTGTGGCAGGGATGTGACGGTTGACCCAGGCTTGTGTCTCGGTTATCACCATGTGGTTCAACTGTTCTAGTGCCACCAGTTCAATGACTTCATCCACAGTTCAGGGCAGAGCCACTGGGTCGGTTGATCTTTCAAATATTGCCCCACCACACGGGGTGTGACTCCAGGGGGCTGCTAGTACTCTCTGAACCGGCAACGATACGTCTCCTCCATAACGTTCAGATGCTGGAGGGGTGCCTGCTTGACCAGGTCGTAATCCAAGGCGGCCTCATCCACCATGGCTCGGTAGGCTGTCTGTGCTTCCCCGATCAAGCAGGCGGCAAGTTAAGTGGCCTACCATTCCCGAGGCCATCTCGCCACCATTGCCACACATGACAAGGTAAGCCTTGGGATCATCCTCCAGCGACATTTTTCTTAGTTTCAGCTTGGGGCCACCGTCGGGTGCCCCCCGTGGCCAGGAACACACAGCTCCCCCATCCTCTCGACGAGGGTGCCATACTGCTGGGCCGTCTCTTCCTGCCGCTGTGCTTCCTTGCCTTCTTGTCTCCTCATTCCTCCACTGGTCCAGGGCCTCCAGCATCGCTGCAATGATGTTGGGGTCCATCCTCCAGTCCGCGGGATCCCACGAAGACATGTGTCAGGATGCGAGTGGTGTGGGAGTGATTGAATGTCCGAACAGTGAGTATATTGTCAATAAATGTCTGTGTTTAGTGACACAACACACACCCCCTATACGAACAATGGTATGGTGGTCACATGGCAGTTTACACTCCCGAACAGAAAGGTTTCACAAATAATAAACACAGTACTGTAATTCACAAGTGCATGGGTTGAAGGGGTGTGGCAGTGCAGGTGCTCCGGGTAAAAGTGCTGGCTCCATGGCTTCAGCTCCCAAAAAGGTCCCCGTCTGCCAACAATAAAACAACAACTTGTTAGTAGCTTGTTTGTTTTTCAGTGTAAGGGGCTGCACTCACGTAGCTGCGTACCCTTGTACTGTTAAAGTCTCTCTTGTTCACAGGTACTTTAGTGTGGATGCTTTGAGCTGGATTAATTAAAACATTTTTCATCAGTTTTGTAGTGTGGACAGAGCTTTAATGAGGCCTTATTTAAAGCATAACCGTACATACCACATTCAAATTGTTGACACATGCATTACTTTATTTTCCAGGTTTGGTTTTGATGTTTGTATGTGGTTTTGTTTATGTTGAAAATGACTTCTTATAAACACAGTGCCATGTATTTGGAATAAACACATAATTAGCTTTTTGCTAGATTTTATCAACTGTAATAAGCAAGTACGAAACAAGTAAGGGCATGTAGCAATTAGTATCATTTAAAAAAATGATGTACAGTACCCCATATTTTTCTCCTTCACGTCAAGTCACCAAGGAAACAGTAACCATGGCATTGTAATAAGCAGAAGGACGAAATAAACCCAACCCAGATGTCATTTTCTGCTATCCAACAGGAATACAAAAAAGATATTTACAGGAGATAACAAATACTGGGTGTTTTTAATCCAAGAAATGGACCAGCTTTACTTATTACTTATTGAATATAAAAAAAAAATCACAGAAACATACTTACAATAGTAAAAAAACTTTGTATTTCTCCTGTTGCAGTTCACATGTTCAAAACCAGAAAATGTGCTTACCGCCCACATTTAAAAAAAAAATACTACACTAAAGTATTGGCAACAAATCTCCAGTACACATATATTATATTTGAGGGGATTTGAGTATTTTATCGAATTACAATTAAATAGTATTTGGTGTTTATTTTATTTGCTACGGAAACATGCTAAAAAGCAGAACTTTAAGTGGTTTTGTTTACAATATAAATGGCAACAACCACTTACAGTAATAGCAGCTTGATGCAGGAATTTCAATCAAGTGCCCACAGGAATCAAAGCACTGACAGAATCCACAGTCCCTTTCCAGATATCCTGTGCTGACACATATTTAGTTTTTTGATAGCTCACTCTGTTTTTGAATTATACCACAGATAAGGCCATAGTGAGTGTAGCTAAGATAAATAAAAAAAATACTTTTATCATCTTGGGGCTAATTTATTCTACAATGCCTAGTATTTCGTATCAAGTTTATCCGAGTAATGCTTGTGCACAACAACATATTGGAGTTTGGACTCTCTGAAGTCATAACATAAATAAACAATCACAGTGTTTTTTTAAATACAAAAAAAAACACTTTGCAAAAAAAAAGAGTATATTGCACGTCCCTATTTAAAAGTCCACTTTATTATACTTCTTAAAATCATTAAGCATAGACTACATGTGCAAAAATACAATCTAAAACTCAGCAGACTTAATGTTTGTTTTGGCATTACTGATCTCAGAGCAGTCAAGAAAAAATAGCAGATTCAACTAGAGAACAGGTAAACAAACACAAAAAGAGACTTCTCTATAGCATAAATATATCTGCTGTTATTATCCCATCAATATAGGCGACAGTAGTTAACTTTTGCTTGTTGATGCTATCAAACATTTGTTCAGTAGCTGGATCTGAGCATGTAACCCTAGTCCTGGCCTCCCTCCATTGGCTGCCAGTGAGGCTCAGGGTTGATTTTAAGATTTGACTTCTTACCTACAGGGCACTGAATGATTTGGCTCCTAAATATCTAAAAGACCTCTTACATGTTTATGTCCTCTCTCATGCCCTGTGATCAGCCGATCAAAATCTTTCAGTGGTTCCTAAAGGTAGGCTGCGGTTAATGGGTGACCGGGCTTTCTCTTGTTATGCCCCATGCCTATGGAACTCAGTGCCACTCATTGTAAGAGAGTCCCCTTCTCTTGATATTTTTAAATCTCGCCTGAAGTCGTACTTTTATACTAAAGCTTGTTAAATTCTTTTTTTTATTGTATTGGTGTTGATTTTATTTTAGTTTTGCTGGGTTTGTTGTATTGTTACTGTTGTACAGCGCCTTGAGATCTCTTGAAAGGCGCTTTATACAAAAAATAAAGTATTATTATTATTATTATTATTATTATTATTATTATTATTATTATTATTATTAGTTGCTGAAAGCATCCTCAATTCTCTGACTACAACTCAATCAGTTATTGCTAGTGATTTACCTAATTGCTATATTGGCAGCTAATTTGATATTCCTGGTTTGTTTCTAATATAATTATCATAACTCACTGTCCTTATAAACTGTGGTTCTGCTTATCTAATGCCATTTTACAGCAAGTACTGTATGCAAAACATTATTTTTAAAAAACTGTATGGAGACCAAATCTCTAAAAATAAAATAAAAAAGAAGTCGGCCACAAATGGAACGACATCCTTACTGTGCCTTCTGAACTATTTCCTGAGGGCAAGAAGGTTAGTTTTACATAACAGCCTGTGTCTGGTTTCTAAGGTCTTCACCACTGTGCAGTGTTTGGCTCAGGTTCAAGCTGACCTTGTAATTGATACCACACTGGGTTTAGAAGATTGTTTTGTCAGGCTTTAGGTGATTAATTATTTTTTCCGGGGCACTAACTTGCCAGCAGGTACTGTAATGCCAGACAGGTGTTTATTAATATTGCACCCATATTTCCTTTAAGTGTTTGATCTCCCTATCACCTGACACTTACCTTCTAACCTGAAGACATGAATGTCAGCTGAAATATAATCTCTTTTGTATGTGCTATATGACAATGTTTTTCACTGATGTGCAAAAAAAGTAATTTGATGTATAATGAATCACATGAGTAAAGTCAACTAAAGTGTGAGATTAGAGTGCTTCTGTACGGAAGAAAATGTCATCCTGGACTAACCTCACATCTATTGTATCATATTGTTTCACAGGGATTAAAGACTCTTATTCATAACTACTTCTCTTCAACACTCCAGTAGCAAGAGTTCACAGTGTTTTGTTATTTAAATATCAAATGCCATTTATTCCTAATATGTGTCATAATTTTTTCAACCATGTCATAATCTGTCAATGGTCTTTATTGAGAGATTTACATATTATTGGCATTTTTAAGGGCTTTATGAATGTTACACTATCTAATACAGTAATTGACTCACCTCTGGTTAACGTCACAAAACAAGAAATGTCATGTTTTTTTCTTTAAAAAAAATATTTGAGTTGCTCTTGCAGTCTCTTCTCAATAACTGAAGTGTAACATTCCTAACGCCCCTCCCCCTGCTCCAGATGAGCCACTCAAACAGTCTCATCAACAACACTAGCTATTCAAGTGAACGATCAACAATTTCTATGTGGTTACACAGTCAACATCCTAAAAGTACACACACTTTTCTTACATTATGACTTAAAATATGTAGTAATAGGCTCGATTTCTTTTTAATATATAGACTTTAGCGATGGAGTAATTGTGTGGTTAGTTTCATATTGTTTTAGTAGCCCGTCGGGGCAGTTTTGCCTTGGTCCGTAAGGATTTTAATGTCTTAAAAAATATGTGAAAACTCATAAAATGATAACTATTTATAATATGTACACCCTTGGATTTTTTTTTCTCTTTCTAAACAATTTTGGGGTTATTTTCAAAGGCGATCTGCTGGAGGATAGCTCTATAAGTCATTATTTTGACCGTTTTTTCTGCACCTCTTTATTTTCTAAAGCTGCAGAAAACACGTCGGAAATCTATGCGCTAGTTTGGTTTGTTAGTTATTCCGACACTGTCTTTTTAGCGGCATACATAATGATTTAAGAATCTGTGTCTATTTTCCTAACACCAAAGTGGTGTTTAATTTAAGCTTCCACCAGTTGGCCTTCCGCCTGCTTCAGAATGGCCAATACATCTATCCGCGTCAGTATAAAGAGTGACAGCACTTTAAATTTAATGGTGCAGTGTCTCCCTCAAAATTCAGCGCATCCCCTTTTGAACAAACAATGCACCTAGGAGAGTTGCTGAAACGGACTCATGCCGATATTTCTTTTTATGATTTTTTTTTTTTGTAAACTGTACATACATGCAACATAGCTGCTGATTCCGTATTGCTCACCGTAACAATTTCTGACTGTGTCATAGAAATCTCTAAGGATATTTAACTGTTCTTTTGTAATTCATTTAAAGTCAAATTGTATATTTTTTCAGAGTCAGTCATTGAAGCATTTAACTGACCAATGTGTTTGTTTTGTGGTATTACTTTCATTTTTGAGTTTTTTCCAACACGTCAATGTTACATTTTTGTACCACAGCGTGACGGGTCAAGTTTTTCATTTCTTCAGTTTCCGGAGAGTTGTTTTTATGAATTAATGCAGCTTTATTTTGTAACCATTCATTAATTTTCATGGGTGCAAATAGCTCAAAAGTGATGTCTTCTGTATCTTCCATGACAGCAGGTATTTTGACAAGTGATATGTGGTTAGCACAGTTGCAGTGATTTGTTTTTGTTTCTAATCGTGACATTGTGCAGGATAGTGTAACAGCGTGGAAGACTGATGGACCAATCAGAATGCAGCATTCTAACACTCTTTTTTTTTTATAATTAAGAATGATTCACACAGGACTAAAAATCAGGTGTCCTCAGAGTTGGTCAAAAGCAGAGGACGTCTAGTAACCTCCCAGACCTGGATTAGTTTTCATCAAGGAAAATCGGTAAATTCAAAATGAAATGCAATGTTGTGGCCCGAGAAGGTGTTTTTGTGTATGATTTGTAAAAAATAAACCAGATGTAAATAACTTGTGCAAGATGGAGGAAGAACAAAGCTATCTACTGAGCACCTTTTGAATTTCATTGTACCTTCTTTTCCAAAGGCTACAGGCACCTTCACTGCATCAAATAACCTTTTCGTCCCTTGAATATGTTGCTAATTATGTATTTTCGCCCGTCCCGTCCATTTTATCACAGACTAAATTTGACCGATGTAAAAATGTACACTTGCTGAAGTTTGTTTGTGTGACTTTGTTATGCTTTATATTTTGAGTGTTCTGAAGTTATATATAAACTAGGGAAATTGTAATAATATGCAGAGGCACTTTTTGCTCAGGTGGATGTGTGTTTTCTTACTCATTTAGCACTACCACAACAATAAATAGATTGCTGGCTGAGGGCAATAATATCTGAAAGACAAATTTCTCAAAACTGAAAAAAACATGTTTTATATATTAAAACATTAAATGCTCATATCACAATAATACTTTTTGTTAGTTACAAAGTTCCTGCTCTCTGCCAGTGATACAGCTGCTTCCTAGATCCCTTGGAATTACAGTAGTATCTTTAAGGCAATTACATCAATTTTGCTGAGAGATAACTTATGTCAGGAACATGGAAGTAATTGCTTCCGTTTTCTCAAGATCCTGAGATAAATGATCTTGTGATCTCGACAGAACCTCAATGAGCCGCCGTAGCTACAGTAATAGGGTGAACAACAAACATACTCAGTTTGGAAAATAAAGTGTGGCCCTGATGGCAACTGGTAAGTGGAAAGCTTAATCCTGGATCACCATGGAAAGCATTCTTCAGAATGAAAGAATGAAGGCACTGGAGCATGAATGAAGCTTAGACATCACCTTCCTGTTTGAGAAGCTTGTAAACATGAAAATATAGTAAAAATGAAGAACTTTTAAAAACTGCATGTAATATTGTTCAAACAATACCCAGATCATTTGAAAAATATGGCTTAAATGCAAATGTCTTTAGATCAGACCATTTTCAGATATACCATACAAATCTGTGTTCAATAATTTGTTTTAAATAATAATAATAATAATAATAATAATAATAATAATAATAATAATAATAATAATAATAATAAAATTGACATATTTGCAGCTTTAGGTTGCCATTTTGCACTTCAGTGAATTGCAGGTTTAAATAAACAAATTGAGTTTGTTTTTAAAGGGTCACATTTATAGTACTGAATGCAATCTCTCAGCCATTGAATTGTTTAGTACAGTTAGGTCATGTAAAGTTAATTTATAATTAATACATTTGACCACAAAACAACCAAGCATGACGGTTGCAAACCATACAGTTTCAGGTTGTTAATTAAAAGTGACTTTAAATTGGTAAGTTACTTTGGAGATTGTTGTTATTGATCTAAAACATGTGTATTTGTAATAGCTTATAACAGCTACAGGGGATTTCTGAGGAACTAATGCAGTGTTTAGTGAACATGGCGAAATCTTAAAAGTTTTACAGTACAGATTACAGGGTTTAAAACACAACACATTACTTCCTCTGGCACTGTTCTTTGTTGTACGTATTCCTGCAATATTTTCTTCAACATAATCACGATTGTTTTGATATTTTTATTAACATATCCCTGGTCATAAATATGTTTTGACTATTTATTTTCGTTTTACATCGTTTATGCATCGAGTCTTCCTGTAAAAATGTGTTCTGAATTCACATCCTCGGCAGCTTCAATCGGAAATATTTCATTGGTTCTCGACTCCTCTGATAAAATTTTGTTCATCTGTCCTATCTGCTTGCTCCTGAACAGGTTCAGCGGGATGGGGACAGGTTTCAAAATATGCATGATAAGCCCCGGTTGATCACAAGCATCTGCTTTACAGACCCTCACCAGGTTAAGATGCAAGACGTACAGGGGGCTTACCTCCATCCATATGAATATTTATATTTGTACTCAAAATGTGCATAAGACATTGTCACAAAGAACACTGTATTACCTAGGCAGTTAAGGTTTTACTATTGACTCTTATTCCACCAAAATAATGTATTTATGTATTTATTTCCATTATATAGGTCTTGTCATGCATATTCATAAACTTGGTCACCAGCATAACATCATAACTATCAACTCCTTTAAATTACTCTGCATTAAGTTCTGTATTTAATGAGTGTGTATGAACAGCAAAGCTTTATTTGTGGTGCTTTACCATGGAAGCAAATGAATGATGCTTGTAAAATGTAATTGGAGAACAGAGTCCAGCTGTTGTATAATGTGTATTATTAATCATAATAGTGGATGGTTACGGATGGTTATTATTATACCAATATTTAGCAAATTAAATTTTGGCAAATGTTGTTGTAGATTTGGATGAGCAACTGTTTGAATTTTAGCACACTGTTCCGAACAAGAACCCAAACATTGCTAATGAGAACTGTGGAATGCCTACAAAAATGTCTGAAATGTTTTCTTTGCTAATGGAAAGAGTGAGTGGAGTTTGAATAAGTAGACAGGAAAATGAATGAGAAAAATAAAACTGACAAAATAGGAACAATAACGGTTATGAAAGTTTTTGGAAGGTGTGTCAACCAATAGCAATCAAAATGCCGCGCATTACACTAGAGGCACTGCTACACATTGCTGTGAAACTGCCAAGTAAAATGATCAGTAATATTCTTGCCTGACACAATTTTCTTTTGACATGCCTATTCTTTTGCAAGTTTTAGGTAAGTGGGGGCACCTCAGATACGACTGCAGTGCCGTCCAAAAACTACAGAATATAGTAAATCATTTCATGGGATTTTTTTGTTGGGTTTTGCTAATAAATATTGTATGTGCCAAATTAAGGAACCAAATATTCACAAAGCTTTAACAACAGTGCCATGAATATCAAAATAACCCGTTCTTTAAAAAAGCATTATTTTAAAAACTGAGTAAAAGCTCTGTGAATTGAGTCCAAGCTAATCATTTAAGTTGGCTTTTTCTTTTGTTTACGAATTTGACTCATTATGTTTGTTGCAATTCATCACAATTGTTTTGACACAGTAGAATGGGTAAAAAAAAAAAGATAATTTATATAACTGAAGCTATGAGACCTTGTATTCCACTCCAAAGAACTGCTCAGTTGCATATGCTGTTCAGCATTTTCACAGGGTTGTTGTCTTTCAATCTACCTTTTATGTTTGTAAGTTCTTCTTGTGCACTATGGGTCAATTGCAGCGTACCAAATTTAGTCCACTTGATGTGTCGAACTAGTGGATTAAGCAGGTTTAGTCCACTCCTCGTACTAAAGTTAGTACACTTGTTAAACCAGATTGCAATGAACCAGAAGTTAATCACAGGTGGATCATCTGCTAAATCAGACTGAACAAGACCCCGATTGCTGCGTACCAAATCAGATTTGTGATGATCCTGTTCAAGTGGATTAACTTAGTACTGTGAAGCATAAAACTAACTTAGTATGCTTGCTTGTCCTAAGCATTTACTGCTTCATTGTTTTTTTTTTGTTTGTTTTTTGCAGACAGCTGCATTTTCCCTCTTACATCTGAAAACATTATTCTGTACATTTCTTTATGTCCGTCACGTTCGGGCAGTCAGATCCGTGAGAATAAAGTCTTGCAGACCCTACATTTTAAATAAACTTTTTAATCCTATATTTTTGATACCGTTTTCAGTTTAACGCAATACAATTTTAGTTGGTATGCTTTAACTATAAACAACTAATGGTTCATTATCAAGCAATTAAACTTTTCTGTGCCTATGTAGCAGTGTTGGCAGCTTAAATGCAAGTACAGTATGATCCGTCAGTTTGAAATGGGCACAAAAAAGACATTACATTTATTTTTACTTAAATATGTTTGATGTAATAAAAATGCATCTTTATTATTGTACAGGGATCCCTTATATATTTATCTGACACAGAATTCAACATATCGGATTAGTAAAGAAGGGGTTATGCAATTATAATTTTAGGATTGAGATCATTTAAAAAATATATATATGAACATAATTTAGATATTTTATTCAACATCATGTTGTCAAAGAAACTACAAAATTATATTGCAGAAGTCTACAGGAACCCTATAACAGTAGTACAGTGTTTCATGTTAGATTTCAAAATGGCACATTTTTCAATTTGTCAGTTTTTTGTTAAGTAGGTGGAAAACTACAGAGTGGTATGTAATTAAATATATTAACGTAACATTATTTAACAGGTTTCATTCGACTTTATGAAGCAAAATGTGTTAATTCTATAGGGTGATACAAAACCTTTGGCTACACTGCAATTAACCTGATGTTTTTACTGTTTGTTTGGGGTTTTTTTTCCAAAGAGGAGGAAGCTGTTTTTTCATGTGCAATGTGACATCATACTTATGCACAGGCATGTGTTGACAGTTGTTTTTTTTTAACTAGATTTTGTACATGTTGAGTGTCTGTGTACAATATAATATTTACAGTATGTATGTATGTAGTTTATATATGTGTTTGTGGTATTTTAAAGGTATTT
The DNA here is from genome assembly GCF_902713425.1 of Acipenser ruthenus. Classification (NCBI taxonomy): domain Eukaryota; kingdom Metazoa; phylum Chordata; class Actinopteri; order Acipenseriformes; family Acipenseridae; genus Acipenser; species Acipenser ruthenus. Next base: position 38,699,794 of record NC_081193.1, on the reverse strand, counting down.
GCAGGTAATAGTGTTTTTTTTTAATAAATAAAATGTATATTTTAAAAATGTGCACTTTAAAACAATGTTTATTCAATAAAGAATTGTTTAAATCAGTATTGTGTAGATTTTTTGCTTTAACTTGCAAGTTAACTGTGTTTATGCGGGATGCATTTGCACCCCTTTCTGCTTTCCATGTGAGCCCAAATATCCTGCTGATGAAGGGTTAATACAAATACAGTCGACGCTCCATTATCCGGGGTAATGGGGGGAGTGGTTGCATGGATAAAACAAAAAGACAGGTAATGCAAATCATAATAAAACTCATTCAAAGTTTGTACTTCATAGTTTTTTAAAAGTAGTCAGTCATGCTTGTTTGTCTCGTCAACTGGCTTTCTTTTTTCCTGCTATTCAGCCACGCCTCAATATTTTCAGCATCAACATTTTCACCTCCTATTTTCTGCACAATTTCTGCTGAGATTTCTTCCTCTCCGATCTCTGTCTCATCGCTTTCATCTGGCAATATTTTTCTCCATGATCTGATCATCGTAACTGGTTTCACTTCATTCCATACTCTAGCCACTTCATAAATTACATCCAGAACTGTCAGCTTCTTCCAAAAGATTCTTAAATAATTTCCTTCATTAACATGATTTTCTAACAGTCCAACTCAATAATTCCTCTTGACGCATGCAATCACTCCCTGGTCCATAGGCTGTATCACAGAAGTCACGTTCAGTGGTAAATATTTTACAATGATGTTGCCATCTTCGGATTTGAGAAAATTTTCGTGAGGATGAGAAGGGGCATTATCCAACAGCAGGACAGCCTTTTCTGTCAAGCATTTTGACCACAGGTGCTCTCGAACCCATGGAACAAACTTCTTATCAAACCATTCTTTAAAAATTTCACGATCCATCCACGCCGATTTCTGATTAAAATAATCCACCGGCATATCAGAGGCTTCAGTTCCTTTAAATGAGTGTGTTTTTTTCACTTTGCCAATTACACAAAGTTTAAGTTTATGTGAACCGGTTGCATTTGCACAGCACAAGTGTTAGCCTCTCTTTACTAGGCTTATGGCCTGGGGCATGTCGTGCGGCTTCAGATGCTAAGGTCTTTGTCGGTAAACATTTCCAGTAGAGTCCGGTTTTGTCAGCATTGTAAATGTGTTCTCGTTGGAACCCTTCTTTTTCAATGCATTTTATATAATCCTCACAAAAGTTATCAGCAGCTGACTGATCTGCGCTTAACTTTTCCCCCTGAATGCAGATCTCGCGGATGCCGTGTCGTTTTTTAAACCGAGTTAGCCATCCAGAGGAATGAAATCAGCCTCCATCCCCACCGCAAAAAAAAAAAAAAAAACTTGGCTTGTTTAGCACAAATTAGTCCAGACACTGGCGTACCTTCAACTCTTTGCTGGTTGAGCCATTCCAACATTGCTGTGTCCAAATCCTCATACGTTGCCTTTTTCATTGATTTCCTCTTAGACAACCCACTCGAAGACAAACTACTCGCATAGGAAATCAACTTCTCCTTGTTCTTTTTTAAATCACGAACCATCTGTTCACTAATTCCATATTCAACTGAAAGTTGCTTTACAGTGCTACCTTTTTCTAGCTTCTCAAGTATTTTTTTCAATCGTCAAAACCACATGTTTACATTTACTCGCGGCCATGCTTGCATTCACAATGGCACTGAGTGACTGACATTGACCTACCGTGCATGTGTACTGTTATTTATATAATTTTTTCTGCTGACACGGATAATCCGCAAACCGGATAATCCGCCCACGGATAATCGAAAGTTGATTGTAACTCCAAACGGAAAACAGAATCTTGATACCATTAACCATTTACTAAAGGTATTTGTTAAGTATAGGCAGGGGTGAAATTCTCAACAGAAAAAGTGCAGATACTCATATACGCAGCCAGGTGCAGTAGACCTGTGATTTTTTTTTTTCATACACATAAACATTTTAAAAAAATTAGACAATTTTAGTGTCAATGAATAAATACTTTTTAAATGTGTAGATATCGGACAACGATAAAAAAAAAAAAATGTTATACAAAATAAGCCTGAAAAAAGAATTGATAAATTATAACCAAGGAAGCTGAAAATACTGAAAGCTTTGTACCCTTCTGCATGTATCACTCAGTCATGTACTATAATATAACACTTAAGTTAAACATTAAATGGTAAGTATTAAGAAATATTACACTATGCAGTAACTGCTGTAGAGAGGGAGTTTTGTTTCAAGATATCATAAAGAAAGTGTGATGTTATAAAAAAAAGTATAAAAAAAAACTCTACAAAAAGGTCCAAGTTAAACAATGCATAATAGGGGCTGAAATACCCCTCTATTTTTGAATGTAACAGGTACGACTCACAAAAAAAATGTAAATAGAACATACTGTATATCCCTGTTATTTCATTTTTTTTTACTTATTACTTATCTACAGTTATATAATCTGTCTGTTCCTCTGTTTCTGTTCAGATTAATTACCATTAACTATTCCAGAAAAAAAAAATAGTTTATGAAAAGTCTTCTCAAAGCTGAACTAGAGGTAATGTGATGGAATTATGTAACAGCTCATTTGAAACCTTGACGTAAGGAAGAAAAGAGAATCTGGAAGAACACAAATAATTTGTTAGTTATGGGACTAGAACACTAAGAGTATGAGAGCCACATTCTGGGAGGATAAAGGAGGAAGTAAGACAGAGCCTTCTTTCATGAGGCAAGATATAGCACATAAGCTGTACAAGAACAGTGTTGCCGGTGGTCCCCTCTGACCACACGAAGAACCTGCCGAGTTACTGGAACTCTAGGTCGGGGAAGTGAGACTCACTATCCCCCCAAAGAATGGAGCACCAGCTCCTGCTGAAACCGCACCTGTGAAGACAAACAAAGACCCCATGCCAATGTATAACATAAAAGCAAGAAAGGACAAACATGACAAACAAATAACTAAAGGTAGATGGTTACTGGGACAGGTTATGTGACTGCCATCTGCTCGGCGGAGAGGAAAAAAAACCTTCTATTAGGGAAAAACCTCTGGTGATCCTGGTGGAGAGGGCGCCCCCACTCCAGGCATGTGAGCTATAGACTGGTGTGCTGCAGTAATGATTGCTCTAAAATGCAGGATGTAGGAGTTGACCGCAGAAGAGGACCAATGTCCCATGGTTTTGATTAGGTGATGGCTGATGTGGGCTCTGGCTGCTGAAGAGGCTGTGCCAATCCTGAAGTAGCATGTGGTGTAGCATTGTATAAGAGGCTGTGTGGTCCAGTGGTTAAAGAAAAGGGCTTGTAACCAGGAGGTCCCCGGTTCAAATGCTACCTCAGCCACTGGCTCATTGTGTGACCCTGAGCAAGTCACTTAACCTCCTTGTGCTCTGTCTTTCGGGTGAGACGTAATTGTAATTGACTCTGCAGCTGATGTATAGTTCACACACCCTAGTCTCTGTAAGTCACCTTGGATAAAGGTGTCTGCTAAATAAACAAATAATAATTGTGGAGAAAGACCTGCTCTGGTAACGAGAGCGGAGAGGAGCGCCACCAGCCCTACCCCCGCGGTCGGAGGAGCCGGCAGCGCCACCACCACCACCCGAGGGAGAGGAGCAGGAGCTGCCTCTGCCTCCACCACCACCACCCGAGGGAGAGGAGCAGGAGCTGCCTCTGCCTCCACCACCTGAGGGAGAGGAGCAGGAGCTGCCTCTGCCTCCACCACCACCACCCGAGGGAGAGGAGCAGGAGCTGCCTCTGCCTCCACCACCTGAGGGAGAGGAGCAGGAGCTGCCTCTGCCTCCACCACCACCACCCGAGGGAGAGGAGCAGGAGCTGCCTCTGCCTCCACCACCTGAGGGAGAGGAGCAGGAGCTGCCTCTGCCTCCACCACCACCACCCGAGGGAGGAGCAGGAGCTGCCTCTGCCTCCACCACCCGAGGGAGAGGAGCAGGAGCTGCCTCTGCCTCCACCACCACCACCCGAGGGAGAGGAGCAGGAGCTGCCTCTGCCTCCACCACCCGAGGGAGAGGAGCAGGAGCTGCCTCTGCCTCCACCACCACCACCCGAGGGAGAGGAGCAGGAGCTGCCTCTGCCTCCACCACCCGAGGGAGAGGAGCAGGAGCTGCCTCTGCCTCCACCACCACCACCACCCGAGGGAGAGGAGCAGGAGCTGCCTCTGCCTCCACCACCACCACCCGAGGGAGAGGAGCAGGAGCTGCCTCTGCCTCCACCTCCCGAGGGTCCGCTGCTGCTGCCGTCGCCTGGGGTCGCCAGGGATCCTGCTTCGCCTGGGGTCTCCAGGGATCCTGCTTCGCCTGAGGTCGTCGAGGGTCCTGCTTCGCCTGGGGTCGCCGGGGCCTCTGCTTTGCCTCGGGTCGCTACACTGTGGCCGGAGCTCCATGAAGGGGAGCTGCCGGCCATAAAGAAAGAGGGGGAGGTCAGGAGACCAGCTCCCCCAGCTGCACTTTCGCGGCAGCAGATAGTGTGGCTGAAGCCCCGGAAGAGGGAGCTGCCAGCCACGAAGAATTGGGGGGTGCCAGACATTCCACCATGGCCACCCCCCAGAAACAACTTGCTTCCCCCTCTTCCGGGACTTTGGGACTGAGGGGGGAGGTGGCCATTGAGGCCATGTGTGCGTTGCACAAGGGGGGGTATATGTGGCAAAGTGCCCCCCCTGTGTATGTTATGTTACGTGTTGTGTGTAAATGTTGGTGTATAGGCATTGGTACACGGGATATAAGCGGTCTGTGTTTCACGTGTGTGTAAATTGTATATTTGTATTTAGGCACGGGGATGGCACATCACATCACGTGCAAGTAAAAAGTAATATGTGAGCACGGGGAATTGCACTTTAATTAATTCACGTGCAGTTGTACCGAGATTCCAATTGAATGATTGACTAGCAATCGAATCTCGGTACAACTGCATAAAAGCTGCATGTTTTCACTCACTGGGGGTTGGTGTTCGGTGAGTGGAGAATGGGTTAGGAGACGGAGGGTATTGTAAAGCAAAATAAGTAGTAAAAGAAGCTCACCGTGTTTGTCTGTGTAGTCCGTTTTGTTTGTCTGTTTATTTTGGCTCAAGTGCCGTGTCCTGTGTTTTGTTGCAAACCTTTTTATTTTCTGTATTAAATGCTGAGCGCAATCACGCGCTCAGCTTAACCAAAACCCAAATCTCTGTCTGTGTGTATTTCCTGCATCTGGTCTGACGCCACCCACTCTGGCCGTCTTTGTGACAAGTTGCCATTGCCACTTTTGGGCACAGGTCAGATGAGTGCGTGTGGATGCACATACCCTGCATGCGTTCGCCCTGACCCAACTGAAAATGCGATTAAATAAATCTGTATTGGGGGCTGACCAGTCAGCCATATGATTATCATTTGCTAAGATAGGTGCTGCTTTTGCAGAGAAGCTTTTGTGATATTCATAGAACATGGTGCCCCCGTATCTCACCAATAGTTCTACAATGTAAAACATATATTGATCTCTTGGTAGCGATGAGGGTATGCAGCACACAGATTTTTAAGCAGGCGGGGGTCGCGGGATTTCAGCGTGACTGCTAAATCCCCGCAATAAATTTAGATGCAGTAATAAGAATAGAAACCAGGTTCATGTCTTTACCTTCTATTATTTGCCTTCAGATCAACGGGGAGAAGGCGTGACGTCAGATGGTGGCTGCTGATTGGGAGTCTGAAGCAGATGCTGTAACCAGGTTGTACTCTGGAATGCTGATAGATGGGGGCGGGGTCGGAGCTGCCTGGACTGAAACAGAAGATGTAATGAAGGAGGGGGCAGAGATTGGCACGAGAGGCTGAAGAAGGAACTGCAATGGTGCTGGAGCGATTGTATATGCCATCTAAACGACTGTTTATTGCTGACAAGGTGTTTGCAAATGGCTGCATAAACTGTTTCATGTCATCCATGATTTTTTGGTGCAACTCTGCCATAGCGTCTTCAACTGAAGGTAGCTGTTGGTCTTCTGTTATAATTGCAGGTGGCTCTGGGATGGTGATGTATGCGGGTGGAGCTGGTGCTGCTAAGCAAGGAGGAGCGGAAAGGTGAGTGACAACGCAGCTCTCGGGCAGCTTACAGGCAAGCCCGCAGGCACCCGGCCAGACTACAGGGGTCGCTGGTGCGCGGTGAGCCGAGGACACCCTGGCCGACCTAACCCTCCCTTCCCCCGGGCGACGCTCGGCCAATTGAGCGCCGCCCCCTGGGAGCTCCCGTCCTCAGTCGGCAAAGGAATAGCCTGGACTCGAACTCACGACGTCCAGACTGTAGGACGCATCCGGCACGCTACGCAAGTGCTTTTACTGGATGCGCCACTCGGGAGCCCCCATACAGTGCATTTTTAAACATATGCTGGCAGTGTATCACAGTTTATTAGAATTAACTATAATAATTGTATATAGCGCCTTTCATAGTGGACCACCATCACAAACCGCTTTACAGAGGTAGGCTGTGAACTGTGCCTCCCCATTTTTTTTGGCCACCAGCCGCCACTGAAATACATAGTGGGCCGCCCAATATTATGACAGCCCATAACTGACATCAGGAGTTGAAAACTATGTATTTCTAAATGGCCAGTTTCAAACTCTACTGCTCCTAAATCCTAAGGATGCTCGGTAATTATTGGACAATTGGACAAAAGACTTGACAGAGGAAACAACGGTCTGAAATATGAACAGGAAAACACGCATTACATTCCAGGTTTTCAAACTAAGGAATATTGGAAACATTGGAAAAATATTGTTTTTTGTTATGAGGTCTATTGTACATTCTTATTTGAATGCTCCCATATAGGCTCTGGCAATGGTGTATTAAAAATACTTGGCATCTTAAGGGTTAAACAGATGTATACTTTTAATCAGCTGTGCTCTTTAAAGAACAGAAAAAAAACGAAGCATGTAGCCCAGTTATCAGTCACGGTTGCATCCCTGGCAGATGGCAGCTCAGTAACAGCTGGCAACGCTTGTTTAACACCAATCTGGCCTCCGACTGAAATAAGAATCGATAGTTAAATAAATAAGCGCATGGAAAATGATATCATGCCTTGGGTTCGTTTTGGGGTCAGTCCAGCCACAGAGGCTCATGTGACTGGGGTTTCTTCAACAAGACATTTATTTCACAACAGACATTTCCTGCCACCTGACATATTACAGTAGAAAAGTATACACCTGTACAGTACTGTTACATTTTGAATATAAACTTTGGAATCATGTAACCCTGTGGTAGTTATTAACAGTAGTTTTTGTACTATGAAAAAAAACACGGTAATCTTAAAATAAAAGGAATATAAAACTTAGTTTCTTTTAATTTGCTATTGTATACAGTATTTTTTATATATATATATATATATATATATATTTTAAAAGTTTAGTCGTTGCCGATTAGTTTTTATTATTTTCTCCCCAATTTGAAATGCCCAATTATTTTTAGGCTCAGCTCACCGCTACCACCCCTGCGCTGACTCGGGAGGGGCAAAAATGAACACACTCTGTCCTCCGAAGCGTGTGCCGTCAGCCGCCCGCTTCTTTACACTCTGCAGACTCACCGTGCAGCCGCCTCAGAACTACAGCGTCGGAGGACAACGCAGCTCTGGGCAGCTTACAGCCCGCAGGCGCCCGGCCAGACTACAGGGGTTGCTGGTGCGCGGTGAGCCGAGGACACCCTGGCCGACCTAACCCTCCCTCCCCCCGGGCGACGCTCGGCCAATTGAGCGCCGCCCCCTGTATACAGTATTTTATATGAAAATGTTTATATTTTAAATAGTTTTCTTGTGATAAATAACAGGGAGGCAGATGGCCATGCCGAGAGACATCACACCCTGTATAGATCAGTAGTTTTTTTTTTCCTTTTTCTACTATATAGCACTGAACCACTGAGATGATGTTACTCATTAATCTTTGGTGATATAAATTTTAGTGGTTCAAATATATATTTACCAGTGGTTTATAGGGATGCCCGGCCATTAGTTGACACTCACAAACCAAGATTATTAGAAATCCAGGAAACCTATACACTGGTAAGTGCTCATTTTCCCTCAATGTCCATTCATTTAAATAGCTATGCCCACTGTCACAGATGACTTGAGTGGAGCGTGTGGGTGGTGCCGTCAGACCAGGAAATGAAACAGCAAACACAAAAGGTACGGGGTAAACTGAGGTGCAATGGCGCTCAGCTTTTTATTAATTAAACAAAAAATAAACAGACAGTTTAAACAAAACACAATAATAAACAAAAGGGCACACAAGCTAAAGTAATAAGCACACACTATAATTCCTTTTATAAAAATTAGTACCTTGTTCGCTGGCTGGTAGCATTCGCTCTCATTCTTACTCTCTATAACTCTCTTCTCTGAGCCCGGACTGGGTCTTTTATACTGTGGCTGGAGCCTTAATGACCTATTAAACAATGACCTTATTAAGACTCCAGCCACATTCCCACAGGCTTTATTGGGATGGGGATTTAACCCCATCCACGCCAGCTACACTTTATGAGACCGGCTTTTCGTTGGTCTCAAAAAATAAATAATAATATCGGACGGCTTTCGTCCGTCCACACAAAAATACAATATAATAGTAATAATAATAATAATAACAACAACAATACAAATAAATACATACAGAAATATCCACAAGGGGAAGGCACCCTGTCACACCCATATATACAGTACACTCGTACTGGTCTGTCTTATTTCAATATAAAAATCTATTTCCAGTGAGATGTTGACTCAGGAAGATATTTGCAAGACGCTTACTGTCAGACTTAAAGGTTTACCTTGTTTAAGTTGAGAGACCCACAAATGTGGCTTGATAAAATCTTCTGCTGGGTTCAGCGGGGTATACTCAATTAAGACAAAGTTGGCTAGAAGCCAGTACATTGTAATTAATAACACATGTCTTAAACTGATAACAAACCCATTTGTATGAATTTAGACTAATACAAATATCTACAAGAAATGAATGAAAGAACTATTATTTATGGCATGGAAGAACCTTGGCTGATTTCCAATGTGCTAGTATTAAACATGTCTTAAAATTCCAATTAACAATACATTCAATTATAGAATATGCTTGTGCAGCTGCTTCTGCATGTAGCTCTGCACTAACATATCAACACCAGATGACTTATTCCATCTAAGGGGTTTTGAGCAGATTTAAAGGAATTACTGCAGTATCTGTACACATTACTGTGCATTAATATGTGTCCATAATAAAGGAACTGTCTTTGTTACTTTGGTCTTTTGTGGTCTGTTTCTCTTAGATCTGTTTGCTTTAGGGACCAGAATATGACACTAAAGTGGTTTATCATTGCTCCATTGTCACCCGTCTGACTGCTGGCTATTATATAGTCATTGCGTATGATAGCACATCTCTGGACTATAAACACCCTACAATAGTGTGAGGCGACATGCTAGAAAATGGACCATCCTAGTCTTCTTCTTTGCTGTAACCTGTTTAAACATATTTAATAAAAAAGTCTGCAATTAACAAAAGACTCTTTTATAGTCATGTCACAGCACATTGTATTTTCAGCTCAAGCTGAGGAGTGAAGGCACAATCTTCCCTTGTATGGCAAACAAACATGAAGCCAGCCGTGACACAGTTTACAGAAATCGGTATGACTGTAATAAATAAAATATTAATAATTACTGTAGAACTTTTTTTTCTTTTGCATTGTTGTCATTAATGGACATAAAGCTAATTAAATACTTCCATCAATCTTACCCGGAGTGCCACTATTTGCTATGCAGTTTTGATATTATGGGGTTTGAAAGAAACTCATAAAGTATATTTACAGATATGGTACAAATCCCACTCTCCCTGTGTGCCTAAGTCAACTGCATTGTCAATCTCCTACAGATCAACCAGAATAGATAGTCTCTTTGCCAATGGTGATCGGAGTCATTCACCTTACATTCCGTTTCCCTTTATTATTTACATAGCTTTCACAATAGCCCAAAAAACATTATTAGGATGCAAGGAAGAACAAACAAATATTGGTAACACTCAACATTTTTATTACATTGTAATTCTTATTGCATGTTAGTGCATGTTTTTGTAAACACCCAGTTGCTTGTGTAAATATAGTTTAATTTTAAAAGACCGGAGCAACTTTTCAGCAAAAGACCTGAGCATTTTAGATTTTGTAATTAAGCATGTTGTTCTATTGTCATAACTGGTTTACTACAGCGTAATTACCAGTAAAAAGTCCCATACCTGTTTTTTAAATTTATAAACACATACAGGATTTGTTAAAATTACAGTACACCTTATTTTTTGTATTGATGTTACCCAGTGGATAGAACATACATCACAATTCTGAACTCTTTCCATGTTTAATAGTAGTAGTGCAATCTTCATTTTTGTGATTTATAATACGGTAAGTTAATACGTTATATGGTACGGTACATTTTTATTTGAAATGAAGATATTACAAGGCATTGAAACAAACACAGACTACTTCTGGTGTTAAGATATTGATGTGGTTGCCACTGTAACTTATTAGAATTAGGGAATATATATATATATATATATATATATATATATATATATATATATATTTAGCTCAAAGAGCCAGCTGCCCTTGAGATTGATGTGGTCATCCATGGCGGATTCTCCATGCTGAAGTGCTGATACAGTATATATATATATATATATATATATATATATATATATATATATATATATATATATATATTCCCTAATTCTAATAAGTTACCGTGGCAACCACATCAATATATATATATATATATATGTATATAATATGTATGTTTTGATTCAAACACAGGCTCCCTTGAGAAAGATATGTACAACATATGTACAACGTTGGGCAGCTGGCTCTTTGAGCTAAATATATATATATATATATATATATATATATATATATATATATATATATATATATATATATATATATATGGCTGAACATTTTCTGTCAAAATGGCCCCTCCCAGGTCCATTCATATGATTTGTGTAGAAATGCCCCCAAAAAAACGGTTGTGGTTGGGGAGTGATGGGGCGGGACGGGACGGTATATATGTAAAAAATGTTATCGTGGAAAACTGTAAAATGTTATTGCACGCACTTCATTTTTGTGACCTTTTAGAGTTTTTTTTTTATTTTCTCTTGTTGAACTGTAACTTGATTGATACCATAAACGCCTAACCCACAGAGCACAAGGGAGGCAAACTATATATATACTGATGCACAATGAAAATGCAACAGTGTAAGTTTTACATCAATAGATCATTGGGCACATACATAATGTTAGTGAGCAGATAGGTTTGTTGATTGTTTGAGTAGTATTGTTCCTTGGGATAACAAAATACTGAGCTCAAGTCATGTGATTTCATAAAAACACCAGGTGCTCAGTATTTGGTATTTGAGTTGAGTTAAAATTGCCAAAATGAGTTGATTAAGAATCTGTATAAATAGCCATTTGAAAAGACATGGTTTTAATTAACACAAGAACAGAGAAAGACATGACCATGCCCCGCTTGAGTGATGAAGATCGCCTGGTTGCTATCAGCATGAAGGCGGCCTGTCTGAGAGAAATTGCCCAGAGAATGAGATTTTCTGCTTCAACAATCAGCAGAAACCAGGAAACTGGCCCAGGACCATAATGCTGACTGTTACGGGGAGGAATCTCCTTTAACACAAGAATGCCTTTGGTGCAGATTAAGGGCAACCTTACTACTCAGTGATACATTGATGAAGTCCTTGAGGCAACAGTTTTTCCGTTCCTGCAAGCCAATCCGGAATTGTAAACTTGGTTGCTTTTCTGTAGGAGAATCCGCCCCAAACCAACACGTCATCAGCAAGCGCATTAAGGCTCTGTGTGTTATTCTCTCATGTCGCTTCTTTTGTTTTGGCCGCTCAGTCAAGCGCTGAGAAGCCAAAACAGGAGTCGACCGCTTAGAGCCTGGAGGAAGGGCTGCCCTCAGCCATGGATTCTCTGAGGTTTCCCCCTAAAAAATAAAAAAATATGTGAGTAGGGGAGTTTTCCTTACCTGAGTGCTGAGCGGTTCGTATTTAGTTCTGCGGGGTGTGGTCAGGCTGGAGAGGCTGGGCCCTTTCCCCCGGAGCAGTCATGCTCTGGGGGGATGGGCCGTGCCTCAGCTGCTCATTTTCATTACATTTTTTATATTTGGGTGGTAGGTGGCAAGCGCCACTGTGGGGTGCTTTAATCATTTTTATTTTTCCATTCATGGTTTGGCGGCCTCGTCTTTTTGGGTTGGAGGTGGCCACAGCCACTTCCTAGCTGCGGCACTGGGATGCATGTAACTGTTCATGTTTTTCCAGCCGACCTCATGCAGGTAGCCTTTGCGCACCCACGGACGAGGCCTCCGGCCAAATTTATTATTCACTCGGGCCCTGAGCGCCCATCACAGTAATCAGGCCTTGAGCGCCCATCACAGTTCACTAAAGCATTTGCAATTGCCATCAATAAATCTCATCCATGGCGGATTCTCCATGCTGAAGTGCTGATTTTCCAGCAGGACAATGCAAGACCACACAGTGCTAGGATTACAATTGCACGATTTCAAGAAAAAAATGTCAAGGTCTTGCAATGGCCAGCTTTTTCTCCTGACCTGAGTCCAATAGAACATCTGTGGGACCAAATCGCCAGGGCCATCCACAGGAGACCACTGCGACTAGCTAACCATCGCCAGCTGGCTGCAGCTGCATAGGAAGAGTGGTGGAACATCCCACAGCAGTCTGTCCAGAGACTGATCAGGTCTATGTGTCAACGCTGCCAGGATTGTGTTAATGCTCAGGGAGGTCAAACCCGATACTAACTTTGTAGTGTTTTCATTTTGACAGTGTGTCACGTTTCATACTAAAAACATATCATGATTTTTTTATCTGTATTTTTGTTCACATTTTCTGTGATTTTGTTTGATATCTATGTTTAAAATATTTGATTAAATCCATTAGACCTGAGTGTTGCATTTCTTTTATGCATCAGTATATATACAGTTGTAGTCAAAAGTTTACATACCTCAATAGAAATGTATAATTTCTAGAAATATTTTTCCTCATCCACAAAAGCAAAACTTTGCTACAAAAGATTCTTCCTAAAACTCTTTGTTTTCGAGATATTTCTAGAAATTATAAATTTCCATTGAGGTATGTAAACTTTTGACTACAACTGTATATATCTATACATATTGTAAGGCAGTGTGTTGTGTGAGACCTTCAGGGGGTTAAAACCTCCCTGAAGGAAAAATGGCACCTTTTTGTATTTAGTTAATTAGTTTTGTTAATTGTTTTATTATTAATTATCCCCTGCACCTGGTAGCTATTGTAAATTAGAGCCAGGTGCAGGGTATTTAAGAGGAGCAGTCAGTTTGCTCAAGGCTGCTGAATAGAGGGAGGCAGAAAGAGGTGCTCTGCTTCCCAGCAGTCATAAAAGAGTAAGTGCTGTGTAAACCTGTGAGTTTGTGTCGGTGCCAGGTAAACGGCTTAGCCGTCCTGCAAGTTAGTCAGGGAAATTACCTGTTTAGTTAGAGCTCGTACAGAGCTAGGTGTTTGTTTTGTATTTTGTTTATTTTGTGTTTATTAAAAATTAGCGCAACCGCGCTTTGAAAACTCAATTTCTCTGTCCTGGGTCGTAATTTTAAAGGGGCACGAACCCGTGTTAGGGGAAACCTTTTCACAATATCTATCTATCTATCTATATATATATATATATATATATATATATATATATATATATATATATATATATATATATACTGTATACCGTATTTACTTGAATTTAAGTCGCACTTTTGTGGCCAAAATGAAAGTTCAAATTTGGGAGGGTACCAATTTACATTTGTGCATGTCAATACAGATATTACTCTCGGTACAGTACTGGTATATTAAAATGGCTGCACAGTGAACTTCATGAACATTTTTTAATGCAGCTTTTAAAAGAAAAGTAGTGTTTGCTGAAGAAAAGAGAAACTGCGGCATCTGAGATGTGTCAGAAGATGGAAACGCAATTGAAAGGCTATGCAATACTATAATATTACCAGCACAGTACTTGTTGAAATGATCAACGTGAGTCCGGCTGCAAAATCATTTATTTATATATCTTTCTTTCTCTATCTGGAGGAGCACAAGAAACAGGAACACTAAGGTATGTACTGCTTAATAGCAGATTCTCCATCGCTCTCTGATTCTCTAACTTACTCACTGTTATTATGGTCTGTGCCTGGTTTAACTACGGGAACCCCACTAGTGTAAACTCCAAAGTCCTAACTCAAACCTAAAATGAACTACACATTTCTTGCACTAATTTTGCTTGCGAACGTGACAGAGTCACGTTGGCCAAATTAAACAAACAAGGACAATAAAGCAGACTGAAATAAAGTTCAAGGTAATTTACCCTTTCCCAGCTACCATAAACTACAATGACTGTCGTTCAACACTAAAAGTACTGTATTGTACTCTCTACATATTTTCTTTTCCCATTTGCAGTTGTAATATAGTAGGTGACGAACTCTGATGCTGTAATGCACAGTAATACAGTGTTCCCTGCTGGCACCTAGAAATTAAAAAGTAATTTAAGCATTAATTATTGTGTTTTTTTCATTAAGAGTTAAGTGCGACTTGAATTGAGGGGCGACTTAAATTCGAGTAAACATGATATATATATATATATATATATATATATATATATATATATATATATTGTAGCGCGTCTGCTGCTCTGCCGTCTGCAGGACTGACAGGGAACTGTGCAGCGGCGTCCCAGAATGCCGTGCGGTCGAGCAAACCGCACTGTCCTTGTTGTTGTTGTTGTTGTTGTTTATTAATTATGAGTTATTGAATGTGTTTATTTGGTTGCCTTTCATGCGTCTGTTGCCTATTGTGTCCCCGTCTCTCCCCTACCGTGTGTTTCAGTGCTACTGTAAGTGCATGTGCAGAAGTGCTGCTTAATAAAGCAACCATTATTACGAATCCTGCCTGTTGCCTCTGCTTGAACCACGCCAGTGCACTGTGTGCTACTCTATATATATATATATATATATATATATATATATATATATATATATATATATATATATAGTTTGAGAAAAGGATCAATAAGAAGAAAGAAAAAAAAGAAAAGGATATTTCAGGTACTTAAAAAGGTAGAATAACTGAAGTTGTAGCTTGGATGGAAATTCATTCTGAAGCCTTTAGGAATGAGGTTTACTTTTAAGAGCTATGACTTCCATACGAAAAATAACATCACAGTGCTTCCAAGAACTAACAAGATTTACCAGTTTTTTGAACCCAAGAATAACTCAAATTTATATCAAACTTGCAAGATCAACATGGACAAGACAAGATTTACCAACCATATTAATTTCATTAAGAACTGTTTAAAAGTAAACCTCATTCCTAAAGGCTTCAGAATGAATTTCCATCCAAGCTACAACCATAGAGGATATTACAGGCAAGTGCAATCTACTTTATTTAAATGTAGTAAAAGTATCATGAGGCATACTATCAAAAATTATCAATATAAAATACAAAAACTTGACCATGATATGATATGATAACTTCCAAGACATGCTTAAAAGATATGTTAAATAATAATGATTTACATATACTACCAAGCTTGTCGCCTTATTCACAATTTAAATGCAGATATCTATGATTTCATGAAAATAAATAAAGCAAAAAAATGGATTAAGCTCAAGGAAGACTATAAGACATCAAAGACTACCATTAATTATCAAAATATAATACAGCAAAGATCACATAAAACTGTTGTTACAATCCCAGAAAATTTGGCACTGCTGAACACTCTGTTTTATCCAAAGGTCTATACCTATATATATATAGATAGATAGATAGATAGATAGTTAGATAGATATACAGGATATATATATATATATATATATATATATATATATATATATATATATATATATATATATATTAAACCAATGCTTCTGACATGGCAAGTATTTTAACTGCCTTAATTAGGGAATACTTACCTTCAAAAGAACAGTACTTGCTTTTCTTTATTTGTTTAACACTTTTCTTTAACAAACCTCATGTGGGAATTCTAGGTGTAGCACTGTGCAGAGATGCCATTGGTACTGGTTGTGCACTGAGTTTGCAATTACTAAAGCTGTAACTTCACAACAGCAAGGTTTGCTTGGTTTCTTAGCGCTTCTTAAGCTCGACAGTTAGTCCAAAATTCTTGGGCTATTGCTTCTGACATTAATTAAAACACAATTGTTGTACAGCTTTTAGAATGAAACACTCACCTGTACTGTAGGCACCAAAACTGACTCAGTGCTGTTGAATAAGAAAGTTTAGCAGAGATTGTATAGGATTTTTGGAGCTAAGGTTTTATAAAATTAATATTATGTGAATTGGGCATACATGTAAAAGGTTTGATCAGTACCATTTTAAAAACTATGTTTGTTAACTAGCCCCATGTGTGATTTATCATGTTGCTCCATCTTGTAAAATGACAAGTTGTAAGTGAAGTCATTTCTGAATTTATTTTTCTACAAAGTCAAGTTTGCTTCTGAAAGTGGTCCAAATGGCTCAGAATGCATCTCAGAGCATGTAGAACCCCAGAGATTCAGTGGGACCTAGGCGGCACCCAGACCCCCGGCCAAAAGATTGGTTTTGTCCCAGGAGTTTCAGTCAGAATTATCATTGGCCACTTTCACCCATGTATATACATATTGGAAAAACACCCAGAATTTTTTTCAAACATCGCTATGTTATTTTTGTAGTACTAAGACTTTCACTGCAGTTGAAATGATTCAGAAATGGAACCATACAAATGCAACTTGTATATATATATATTGTGGTGTTCTATGCACAGGATTACATGTTTACACAGGATAACAATGCTGGAATTCTGGCAAATACTTCCCTGTTATTGGTTGATTTTTGATATGTGATTTAGAATTATCTAATAAGTGACGTTAGCACAAATACCTTATGACATGCAAAGCTCATTGTTCACAGTATTTTGAAAGATTGACAGAAAGTAAATCTCTGAATGTATTTTTTTTATCAATTTAATTTCCAGTTCAAACAAATGTAACTTTAGTTTTTCAGTAAAACAAAATGGTCTTTTAATTCTAAAAATCTTAATGGCATAATATTTGTATTTTTATTTCCCTTTAGTTAACCAGGAGGTCTCAATGAAATCCCTTTGTAAAGGACAACTGCTATTGAAAGTATGAAACAAGGTATTTAAAGCTTTTAAATGCTGGGACAATGGGATTGTATTTATATCACTTTCAACTGAGGAGAGTTAATGAATACTTTGGGAGTTTGAATCAATAGCCATTTTCCACTGGTCTTTCACAGCAAAAGTCAATACAGTGTATATATCTCTATATCAGAGTCTCCACTGAGCCCAAAGCTAATAAGATAAGCAAACAGTACTGTTTTATTTTTAACATATGGTGTACACTATTTGGTTAAATAAATACAAATAATCAAACTCCTTATCTAAACATTCATAAAATGAACTTGGTTAAAATCCTGTCATGTGTTCCATTAGTTTGACAATACAATGAGAACTTGAATAATTTCTTGCCCTGTAATTTTGAATGTTTTACTACAATAAGGTAAAAAGTATGTTGTAGTCTGAACACTGTACTAGAGTAAGGTTGTTATTTTATTATAATTTTGTTTTTTACTGGCACATGCCCCATGCGGTGACACACTCACCCATCAGCACGAGAAGATTGATGGCTGGACATGTGGAGAGAGCTGCCACTGATTGAAATCAGACAACTGCAAGCTGTGCGGGGAATCCAGGGGAAACCATTGTAACCACAGCAGCCCGGCCTCCATATACTTGGACAGGGCTTTCCACTGTTTCTAGTCTGAGCCTCAGGTCATAGAGCAATGAGGCAATACAATTCATCATTCTTTTCCCATACCATCAGGAAACTCCTCTGAGTTACATTTATAATCTCATTATAATTTGCATTATAATTTAATCTCAGCCCATAGAAAAAGTGATGTTACATGACAAATGCATAATTCATCACTAAATTATGACTCTCCCAACTAATTTACTTAGAATTCTCAGTGCATATTTTTAACTAATGACTACAATTCATTTTAATAAAAAATGCTGTCACGATTTATATCACTCCTCGATGAAAATGATATAAAGAGTAATAGATGGCAGGTTGTGTAATATAATGCTGTAATTCCATTTAGGGAATCTGATGGAGTTATATGGTTGTTTATATATATATATATATATATATATATATATATATATATATATATATAATAGTGTGCAAATGTATTAGAACACCTCAAGATGTGTCATTTATATCCTTTATATACCTACCTGCATGAAAACCCCAGAGTGTGAGAATTAAAAAAAAAATTTGGTCTGTTGTCAGTAATATAAAAACCAAAGGCACTCATGTGAAAATGTTAGACAACTTTGTGCTTTAATTAGGCATTTTACACAACTTCTAAAAACTGTCATGCACTTTACCATTTGTGGCTCTGCGTTCCTTTGCTCTTACTATTTAAAATTAATTGCATGTGTGGCCCATTAAAGTCATCAGTTAAATTAGACAATCACTAATTTGCCTATTTTGACAATTTTCAGTTACAGTCTTTTGATTTCATATGCACAGTAAATCAAAAGTACAGAAGCAATGGGGTGTACTAATACATGTGAACACTACTGTATACATATAAACTGCTAGTATATTTATTATATGCAGACCCAATCTTTCTCCCTCTGTTATGTAACAAAGTGAAGTTAAAATCTTTAGTTGTTCTGCTTTAATAAACCATCAACTGTGTTACTATGGTTTTCTTTCAAGGATAGTAACAATCCTATTATAAACCAACACTCACCACAAGAAATGCATCAAATAAAAAGTTGGTAAACAGTAGGCAACTCATAATGGTCTGAGTGAAGACTCTAGCTTGCAGATAAAATATGTCATCTAGTTTAAGAAAAATAGAATAAACTATAAAATAAGTAAGGTATATTATTGGTTAAGTGGTGGTAATACACTCATGTTTTATTTTTTAAGAATTCACAGTTGTGGGATTTGGAAATTTGTATTTACTTTTTAGCTGTTTTATTTAATGATAAACTGACACATGGATTGTAGTGCAAGCTGGTTGCTCAGGGTTCAAATATTGCAAGAAATACTTGTAAAATGTGCGTCAGGCTCTTACTTGGTGTGCAAATAATTTCTACATTGACCCCCCAACAGAGACAATCATAGTCAAGACAATGAGGAAACGTGTAATGTTTCTCAAGCTGTCAAATGGATGTAGAACTTGCATTCATTATACCACATATTCATCCTAACACCCCTGAAAGATAAACATTGAACTCCCACAGACAAAATACTGGCCCATAATTTCTTCCACAGAGAAAACAGGAAGGCTGCTTAATTCAATTGGAACGTAATTGTTTTATTTTTAAAATGGAAAAACGTAATGCGAAAATGTCAGCCTGTTACTTAGCACCCGCCCCACGTACAGGAGATGAGAGTACAAACAGAGTTCAGTGTTGCTAACAATTGTGCAGCTAGGCACTCACGCTGAGGCATTTTTATTTCATTAGGGGTGTCAGCTTACAGCCATTAACTAAGCAGATTGACCGGGCCCAGAATGTCTTTTTGTGTTTTATCGCTAAATCTCTCTTCCATTATTCAGGTCTTTGAAAAAAAAAACTTAACTGCATTACGTTCTGGGTCTTGTCTCTGTCCTCTAGCCAGAACAGTCTGAAATGAATTTTTATTGGAAATCATTATTCAAATTCCAGCACAGCAGAGAATATTGATCTCTTGAGTGTAATGGGTCCTAGACTGCTGAAATCTGCATGCACAGTAGTATGGTGTCAGTGACAATACTTTTTTTTCTTCACCAGTTATGCTGGTGGTTTAATATCCTGAAAAGACACTTAACACTGACCTCTCCCTAACATATGTCAGGACTTTTCTTGTTGACTGATGTGTTACTCTGTCTGCTTCAAGGCAGATGAGGCCTTCTTCATACATTACTATCTTTCTCTCAGGCTCTTACATAGTTCTTCATTTACCCCACCCTAGCGCACACACACACACACACACACGCAGCAGCTGTTGCAAACATCTTGTGCACTGCTGTATTTTCTAAATATAATACCAGATATGAAAAAAAATATGCATTAAAGTCGTGATTACTCTTTGTATTTCATACCCTCTGTATAGTACTTTATAAACCTCATGCATTGTTTCAGACAGTCAAGTAGAGAGGTTGTTTTTCTACTGTGGCTTACCTTTAAAGACTTTTTAAACTCGCTTTAAACAGTGGAAAATGGTACATTTTAAGGGGCCAATAGTGACACACTACTAAATATACTGTAAAGTAACCTAAACAGATATGCCCTGTCTGCAAACTGTACACATTTGGTGAAAATGATTCAGTCTTGGCTGATTGTACCATGTAATGATTGAAATGCATGTGTTGTACTGAGTTCTGCTTTTTTGTACAGATTTGTTCTCCTTATTTCCCAGATGAAAGTATCATGGCCAGATGCCACCACTATGGTGATTAGTGCATATGTTATACATGGTAGGCTGCTTGTCTTCTGTAACAATTTAACAGAAGAAAGAATTGCACTGCTCTGGTTATACTGTCAACCAACTACAGAGAGCAACCATCTGGCATTGGAAACTCCATGTTTTGGAAGAGCACTGTTTTTTCTCAACCAAATGTTGGCAAGTATGACATGGTTGCTGCATTCTTGCAATTGATTTTATAATTTATGTGTTTTTGAATGTCATTTCAAACTACGGAAAAGAAATATGTTTTTTGCTTCCTTCATTACTCACTATCAATACCTTCACTAAAGCCCGCCGCACACAGCCCAACTCAAGCTGTCCCAACTCATCTCATCTCAACTGGCCGTACACAGTCTGGATGAATCGTAGCAGTGTGCGTGCCCTTAAAACCAAGATTATTCAGATTTCAGTCAGGATGTCTTCAGATTTGAAGATTGAACCTATTGAATCTTTTTCAGTCACAGTTTTGTTCAGATGTGATCAGTCTGTCTGTGTGCGGCGGTTGCCGGCCAAGACTGACTGAGACCGATTAGTCATAAGGTTGTCAACCAATGGTGATGCAGGTTTAAGTGACATGGCTTGTCATGTGACTTGTCATACAAGATGGCGGAATATTGGACAAAAGATCATGAAGATGAGCTTGTCCAAATGTGGACCAATAGTCCATATTTGTACGATTTTAGTGCTAAAGCGTACTACGATCGTAATTCCAAAACCTACGCAACAAAAATTGCAAAAACACTTGAAACTAAAAGTGTGTTTATGTGGTATTTCGTTTTAATATCAGTTAAGTAGTAGCCTATATTTTTACTGCCCCACAATGTCTAAAACAATATCTCAATACAACCACAAAGCCTCAAGATAGAGCTACACAACAAGCGATACAAGGCCAAAGTCAAATAAAAATCAACATGTTGGATTTTATTTATCACAGGCTAAAGTGTAGTAGACAAACTATACAAAAACACTGCTTGAAATGTTTGCAGGGTGTAAATGTTCAATAGCTAAATTAATAGGATAAACGCTTCTTTTTTGTTGCCTCACGGCACTGTCTCTGCTGTCTAATCAGCATATGATACCGTGCATAATGTGAGGGTCACTATTTTGGGCTAAGTTAATAAAAAAATGTGTACAGGGCAGTATCAGTCTAATTCAGTCTTTCCCAGTTGGGAAAAACTCAATTATTATTATTATTATTTATTTCTTAGCAGACACCCTTATCCAGGGCGATTTACAATCGTAAGCAAATACATTTCAAGCGTTACAATACAAGTAATACAATAAGAGCAAGAAATACAATAACTTTTGTTCAAGCAAAGTACAAGTGTGACAAACCACAATTCAATAATACAGCAGATAATAGTGATAGTTACATCAGGATATGATTAAATAGTGATAGTTACATCAGGATGTGATTAAATACAAAGTACTACAGGTTAAACACTTGGCAGATTACAGTATTCTGAAGTACAGGATTAAATGCAGTAAAATAGGGGGCAGATAAGAGCAAAATAAAGCACATTTAAATGAAGGGTGATAGTGTCCCAGGATACAAACAGAGGAGTTCTATAGGTGCTGTTTGAAGAGGTGAGTCTTAAGGAGGCGCCGGAATGTGGTCAGGGACTGGGCAGTCATCAAACCAAAACTGAGCACAGCTGATCGCGGAATCTGTGCAAACTCAGATGAGATGAGTCGGGACGGCTTGAGTCGAGCTGTGTGCGACGGGCTTAATAAAACTAAACCTGATGGTTCTATGTACATGGTTATTCATGCATATCCAATAAATCTCACTTTACTGTTTTCTAAATGTAATACCTGTTGAAATAAGTATCAGAAAATGGTGTTGTATTATCAGTAGGCAGACAACATTTCTGACACCAGATGGCCATGGAAAACATGTCATCAGCTCCATAGCAACAAAACATATTCCTTAGCTTCCATTTTAAATCTCATGCTTTTCAGTTTTGTTATATTCATTTCACATTGTTACCTAAATTACAAGAGCGCAAACTTGTTTAATGAACAGAAAGAAAAAACAGTCTAATGATTTTCATTTATATTGCCATCTTTCTTTTTAAACTGACATATTCAAAAAAAGAACCCCAGTACGTACTGGCATAATTTCACTTACAACTAGTCTTGTAAAACAAGAAAACTAGCAGAAAGGACAAACAAGCAGGCAAACACTGTTCAAACCAAACAATAGAATACCGGTGTTTCTTGGGGGGGGGGGGGGGGGGGGGTTGCAATTTGTATCAGATCTCATACCACATATATTTGGATTATAGGGCTCAGCTCCTGATCGTGTATGAATAATTCATTTAACTGTGTTATCATCCGTATTCAGCAGGGTTTCAAGCATTTCTGCAACTTTTAAATCTTTGCTTGCCTATAACTATATTTATAAAGGTTTCTGTGTCTGCAGACCTGTTAATTCTCCTTGGTCCTCTGTCTTATAACTATTGTAAATGTATACATAAAGGCATTCAAAAAAGTTATACTTTTTTAATGTACACAAAAGGTTTAAATGATTACAAAAATAGCTGTGTTTCAGCTGTGTAGAAAGAAAAGTAAAGGCAGTGAAGTTATCTTTCATTTGTCTGAAATAAATGATTTTCAAAATAATTTAAACTGTTTATCTTCACCAAAAAAAAGAATATTGTTTTCTATTTGTACACTTCAGCTATACCTCCTGCTCGCAGGTTCATATCTTTCTTTGTTTTCAGCTTATCAGGTGATCCTAAAGAACAGCAATAGCAATACCCACAGTTATACACAGCTTTTCATTAAAGTTACAGTTATCATTTCTGGTACCCTTTGATCTTCTATTTATCCCATAGGGGTATTTAAAAAGGCAAGGCTAAGAAGAAAACAGAAAGATAAACGTAATCAGAAAAAAAAATATTTTAAACCATTGGTGTAGAAGACACTTAAATTGTTTCTAATAAAAGCGGGTGAACTGGATGTAATTTTGTCAGTGGTCGTTGTAGTGTCTGCATTGTTTCCTAAAGGAAGGGAACCTCTGGTCCCTGGCATCACTGCAGTAACTGGTCTGGACAACATAAATGTTGGTAATTAGCACATGAACAAGGAGGTCTGTGTTGACAATATTTGTTTGCCACATGTGGAGCTGATAAACTTGACCAGTGAGAAAGACTGGGTTTAACCCTTGCCCTGCCAGCCTAATTGCTTGTCACAAAGGCTCTTTACTCACTACGAAGGTAATGAAAGGCTTTAGGGTTAATAGCTAGGATAGCTCCTGGTATTTGTAAACACAGTCCTCCACCTGGACATCTGCAATGCCTTGTTAAATGTAACTGGACATTTTAGGGGTAATCATTTAAGGGAAAGGTTAACACTACAGTATTGTTGATTTACCAACACGCAGGCAATTCACACCTCTAGTGCTCCACAGTATTAAAAATAAATCACACTTTTTCCATCAAAGTAACAGTATTTTGTTTGCGTTTTTAAAGCCAAATTCTCAAATTGTAAATGCTATGCTCTTTCACACATCACAGATTAACACACTATGGGGTGTATTTTAATGATCTGAACAGTGATGGATCTTAAATCCACATCCCTAAAATTTAGAGACCTTATTTTGAATTGTATATTTAAATAAGGAGTGGTGGTATTTAGATCTACCATTGTTTCGATCATTAAGATAGACCCCTGTACAAAAAAGTATTATGCTTATATAAAAATATGTACAATTACATTTAAACGATAATGTATACCAAGCTCTTGAAAACAACATTTTAATTTACAATTTTAAAAAATCAGTCCCTTACAGTAGATCCGAAAAGCTTTATTTTTTTGTTTGATGGGATTGCAGATGCGCCCCTCATTCACCGATCAGCTGGTTTTCTTGTACCTTCAGGAAGGGGGAAACACACAAAATCAACGTCAAATAATGCATAAGCATTTTACATATTGACCCCTGACCCTGCAACTGTCAGCCCACATTATAGCTCGGATACCTGACAGTTCTAAGATTAGGGGACACTTTGAAGTTTTTTCTTTGTACTACTGTAGCTTGCTGTTTGCTTTGATGAAAAACAGTATTTAATCATGGGGGGGGGGGGGATAAAACATACTATGTGTAATATAAGTAGCCAAGTCCCTGCAACACAGGATCTTTTTTATCCTCCTGCTATTTGGCTGTGATTGCCTCAAGTCTTGCTGTCTTTCAACATCTTAAACTGACTGGGGCTGTCACTCCTCAGGAAGTTACCATTTTTAATTATGTAAACCAACGACAAAAGTGTTTTTCTTTCTGCTTTGAGGATTTACACACACGTCAGTTACCAAATGTGTCTAAACAAAGCATGTTTGTCAAAGGATTCATGGAGAGTATAACAGTAAACTAGAACAAGCTATTGTCATATGTATTTAACATTTTCACAGGTTAGAAGGCTCCTGCCTTCTAACCCATGCTGTAAATTATAAATCCTGTGTTTTGTTTCCTGAGTTATAAAAAGAGATGATGATTATAACCGTGTCTGTTTTTTTCGGTTTTAATAAGGGATGTTCAACTATGGAAGAATGTAAACACGCAAAGGAATTATGCTTTAGTGTAAAACTGAATTGTTGCTCACTGCTGCCTTCTGAAGGGTAGTGGAAAGTACATTTACCAATAGTACTCAAAATAATCTGTTATAAAACAAGACTGATGAAATGATGATTAACTGGTTATTCTCATTTTATTAAACTTCTCAGTAGACCTACAAAACAACTAAGAGTAGTTCCTGATGGAAACTGCACATCTGCGTTTGTGATTAGCTGCACCAGTCCAACTTTATAAGCTGCCCTTGAAGTGTTGGGGGCCCTTTGTTACTCTCCAGGGAACAATACCAACATGAGTTGTGTACATTATCTACAATGCTGCAGCGGTTTCCAACAGGGATGGGGATCACCCCCGACTATTTAGAATACCCACAAATCCCATTAAACATAAAAGACCATTACGGTCAATATCACAAATGATTTGACCTTTACACTCTGAGGCAGCGTTATCAAAGGTAAAATATTGTACGTCTCTCACAGAGTGCCACACAAATTGCAGCACAAAAAAATATGAATTAAATAATCCCCAAAATAATATTAAGTTATTAAACACAACAGGCCTGATTTTTAAAGTACTGAATGGATTTTGGGTGGACCGATTTGAAGATGAACAATAGAAATTAATCATAGGGCACTATCCACCAAACTTTAAGGACTACTTTAAGGAAGGTGGATCCCTTTTATATAAAGCCTACAGTAGGAGAGACTAGTGACATTAAAATACATTATACAACAGCTCCTCCTTTATCAGCAATAACATTGGTAATTACTTTTTAGTATATTTGAATCGGCTGTGTTCATCATTTAAATTTCAAGTCCTATTATACGTTAATGCTTAGATAAAATATGCCAACACATTTTTAAAGAAAAGGGGTTTTAGTCTGCTATTTAGTTGTACTTCCAAGTTTGGGGCCATCCATGGCCAAGCAATTTCTTCATATAAATATCCAGATACTGGGTTATTTAAAAACAATTTATTCAATTTGAACAGATCCAGAAATCCAGAAAGCTCAGTTCACATATATTGGACAGCAAATACTAAATAAAGACACATTTGGTCCAAATTAATTTTATTAGCCACTAAAACCAGCCAATCAACACTTTGCACTGAAAACAACTAGTCCTGTACCCACAACTGCTTTATAAACATTTTCAGGACTATTTTACAAAAACTTTTCTCAGCGGAAGGGTACTTGTTGAAATCATTACACGTTCAAGGTAAATCTCGGTAAATCTCTGGATGCATAACTCTAGTCATGGTGAGCTACCCCACAGAAGAACCTTCATCAATGGGGACTATCACTTAAATTATATATTTAATTGTTTGTAACATTTTAGAAGGTTCTTACTGTAAAACCAATGCTCTAGTTATTAGCTGTAAAACTCATGCAAAACTTTGAGTTGTCAACACTTAAACAACTGGTGAAATATTAACAGACATTTGGGGGTATTCATTTCAAAGTAAGCTCTACACTATTTGTAGTTAATCAGCACAAAGGCATGATATGGGTCGCAGTTGACAACTCCACAGTTAAAAAAACAACTTTTTCCTTAAAAAGGGAACATTTGTCAAGACTACATCTGTTTTATAAAAAGCTTAATAAATAAAAGCAGCACCTGTATATAAGGGTTTGGGTTGGTTGGCAACAATAAAAAGGTAACTATTTCCCCAGTTTTTAAATCATTTGCTTCAGTTATACGGTATTCCCATTATATTTTCATTTTCTCCTCAATGAGGATACCTACTTCTCAAAGGCATCATTTATTGCCTCAATAAACTGGGCAACAGTGTGGAGTAGTGGCTTGGGCTCTGGACTCTTGACTGGAGGGTTGTGGGTTCAAACCCCGGTGGGGGACATTGCTGCTGTACCCTTGAGCAAGGTACTTTACCTAGATTGCTCCAGTAAAAACCCAACTTGTACTTGTATGTAAAAATAATATGATATCTTGTAACAATTGCAAGTCGCCCTGGATAAGGGTGTCTGCTAAGAAATAAATAATAATAATAATAATCATAGAATGAAAGCAATTGATTCCATTACACACCTTCCCAATCATAAAACAGAAGCAAAGACATAGTTGTTATAATTATAATGAAATAAGAAGTATTTGGGATTTGGGATCACTTCAACTGAAATATAAATTATATGAGCAACAATATGAAAAAAAAATTTCTGCATCAGCACAGCAATAATAACAGCCTTGAAACATGTAAAACTAATTTGTATAGGGGAAATATAAAAACATTACAGGAAATATTACATAAAAAGCATCTGCCCTCAACATAGTGTAACATCCAGTAAATGGCATGTTTAACACAAATGCTTCTCTTAGTCTGTCACAGACAGCGAATGAATCCTAATCAACAATCTCCCTCTCGAACTCTGACGGCACTGTATAACAGGAACAGTGTGCCCCAGACTGGACGGTTTGGCAGTTCATTCCAGGGTCAGTCGGAAGTCGGCCATCCAGAAAGGGTGCGGAGTCACAATACCAGAAGTCATCGCCTTAATGCGGTAGGTGATGTGTCAGTCATGGATTGGAGGATACATGATTGCACTCACTACCAAAGGGGGCGTGACTGAGGGTATATCAGGGGATGTGTCGAAGCAATCTGTTCCTTTGTTATGGTTACGGTAGGATCTGTAAAGGAGAACTGTGATTTAACCGTGAGTGTTTTGTGTTGCTTAGTATGTCTCAATAACTGTGTTTTGTAGATTTGTCATTTGTAGACTGCAAACAAATCCAGGAGCTGCCGCTAAAAAGCCAGCACCAACCCCAGACCACACTGCACTACTGTTTCACCATTATTGTAGACTTCACCACTTGCACTAGGAGCACTCACTTGGGAATTGTGATCGTGTATGTGTTTAAAGTGCATGGTAGTATTAAGTATTATTTCGGGACTGAACCCCGTGGGTTTTAACTGTGCCATACACATCGTTGTGTAGGGCCAGTTATTATTATTTGCAGCACAATAAAGAGCTATTTTTCACCGTGAACTGTGTTGTGTTTGTTATTACTGAGCACTGCATCACTTCTACACCTGCGCACTGCAAACCACTTTGCCACAGGGTCCTATTTTGAATCAAGTGCAAAAGTAAAGGCACATTTTCTGAGAAGAATAAAAAAAATTGGAACTGTTTACAAACTTAAATCAATGTTCTGAGTAGTCTGGTGCTTGCAGGTATTGCATAAAATATGATTTGAACCTGATCCAAGGTGGTACCTTGATTTGAATGTGTTGACATCATGAAGACATGCTGTAGGCTTCATCTGAGCAAGGTATCCTGGCTATTGTTACAGTTACACACAATGTAAATATCCACCAAAAAAATAACAGTAAATTAGTATAGGCTGTTTTGTATAACCTCATTGTGTTTACTAGCAGACCAATTCTGTGTATTTCAAGTCTGCATACAGTACATGTCCCCTTCATCGACACTGTTGTCACTAGTCAGATAGGAGATATTTGTTTCAGTAGTTGGAAACATATCAATTTCAACCATGCTATCGCATAACAGTATGCTCTTACTGTGTAACCAGACATGACAGGTCAACCATATGAGGTAGCAGGAGTGTCAAATACTTTTCTACCACTTGGGGATGAAAAGAAAAGCCAAATGTGTGAACACCACTCATTAAAATGATTTTTTTAAAGCTTTTAAAATTTCTACATTACAC
Source organism: Acipenser ruthenus (assembly GCF_902713425.1). Classification (NCBI taxonomy): domain Eukaryota; kingdom Metazoa; phylum Chordata; class Actinopteri; order Acipenseriformes; family Acipenseridae; genus Acipenser; species Acipenser ruthenus. The sequence continues at coordinate 38,670,999 of NC_081193.1, read as the reverse complement.
AAATTCATAATCGTTATTTGGTCTTATATCAGTAACAATGCACTTCTAAACCAACAGCTTGGTCATGTTAGGAGTTGCATCAAATCAGAGTAACAACAAGTAACAAGTGATTTGTTTTAGTTGAATGCGCCAGGAGAAACCCTGCTGAAAAGAATTAGAGATAACTATCTGCCATATTGAAACAGTTTACCAATTTGAACCCCAGCAAAGAAAGTAGCAGGAGCTAATTGGTAGCCAGCCTCCTTGACACATGTTTCTTGTATCACTCAACAAGCTCAGGCAATGTTTCGAATAGCATATCCACCCACTTTCTTTGAGCAAAGTAGAAATCACTTTCAAATACCAGTTATAAAAGTGTAATCTGAACTCAAGCCACTCGGCAGGACATTAGAAGAATTTACGATGTGCTAAATATTTCCTTTGTTCCTCCCAGTGGTCGCCTGTTGTAGCAATTAGAAAGCCACTGACTGCACGTGTTCATTACCACTTTCTTTCACAGGGACCCTTTTCCAGTGTCCTTGAGCCTCGTTTTAAAAGTTAGCTCTTAACAGATCTTGTGAGAATAATGTACCATATTCCTCACTTACACTTTAAATAATGCCTGCAAATTCCTATGAATTCCAATGGGTCAGCTGTTATTCTGATGGTGTTTCATTTCACTTTTTTTATGAATCTGTATCCCTTAAAAATAATTTTGAAATAAATCATTAGACAATAACTACAAAACATACATTATTCAGATGTTGCTCCTATGAAATCATACGAAATTCTATTACTATGACTTTGCTGCCATTATTTTAAAGTATTGATATGCCTTTACATATTAGTACACATCCTTTTTCTTGCAAGTGCCACATACACTATAAGGTGAAAGGTGAAAGCTAAGAAATGTCAGTATGGCTTGTACTGATCTTGGCAGTCGGCAGAACTAAATATTTGGATCTGCTACTGTTTTGATCAATTGCATAGATCCCAGTTTTTCTATAGTAACCATTTTCCAGAAAAATAAACATGATTGTTTAATAATAAGTGTAACACTAATTACCTAATTGTTGGAGGCATACATTTACCACCCCAGTTGAATGGAGAATCACCCTGGGTATATGGTCATGAGTTAAATAATATTCAAAATTATTCTAAAAGTCGATGATAAAGAAGGTAGTTTTATCCAAGCAGATATCTGTAGAGACAACACGTCGCAGACAGTCTGCTGATGCTTCTCTGACACGTAGTTAAAGGTACAGCTTTTTATAGTAATGCACAAACAAGACAAAATAGTGTGTGCGTGCAGCAGAACGTATATTCATCTTAAAAGGAAACAAGATGTTCTCGCTGCACACAAGATGTTCTCGGCACACAGCCAAAGTGCAATGTCCTTGTAAAGCGCTGACTTACCTATCCATATTTCAACATAGCTTACACAGACATACGCAAGCATTTTCATACTACTTGTTTAACTAATATTTATTTTAACACTTCACAATGTAATCTTTAGACTTCAAGGTAAGCAAAATCAAGGATATCATTGAGCTTCCCTACATTAAAATGTCTACATTTGTTTTCATCTTTTGTTAACAGCTTTTTCTTGCTTTTTTAATGCTATTGTTTTGTTATTATACAAACTTTCTTAATAGTAAACCAGTCTTAAATGTAATCCTTTAGGATCAAATTCTATTAAAAAGAAAAATAAATGCATTCATACATCAAACCCAACAAACAAGAAACTGATAACTAAAAGTAGTATCAATGTTATTTTGTGAAATCTACTTATATATGTTGGCTACCTGTCTCTTGTCTGTTTTTTTTGCATTTTCAATTCTGAGGCACCATCCATCACACATATTTATGTACACAATACACTATACACTGACTCAATATATTCACATGCTCTTTTGTTATCTCCAACAACCACCAGAAGTCAGTTTTCACCAAGTTTAGGCACCAAATTAGACTGATAAACAGGTCTATTTACTCCACATAAGATTTCTATTTCTTCCATCCAAAAAGTTGCAACCCTTGACCCCAACATAGCTGACTTCATGGCCGCTGCCTACTGATTTATGATGCTGAAGAATTGTCTATGAAAGTGGAGTGATAGCAGTAAATAGAGCTCTGTGTATATTAAAGAAATTCAGTGTATGTGCCTATACCATTCAACTGTGTACACACATCAAACATGGAATAAAGGCAGCTTTGCTACCAGAGAGGATATGAAACATTTTAATCATCCACACACACCCCCAAAACAGGGAAGGCTGGTCTTATTATTATTTTTGTAATTAAGATGAGTATGACTGTTTCAAACACAAACCCCTCTGAAATAAATGCAGTTGTTATTTGCATTTGGAAAACAAATTGAGAACATGGAAAAAAGAAAAAGCAGAAATGACATTGAAAGAGATGGTAGTAATGATAATAAATCACTTCTTAAATTCCTGAATGTCACATGCCTACTATGGTACAAATGACTTGGCCCATCTTCCACTGATTATTTTTATACTTTGTTTGACAGACACTTCTGGAAACGTCTTCTTGTTTTACGTCGTCAGCAGAGCTCCCAGGCAAAAGTTCCTTACATATCTATAAATACTGCTAAGCTAAATGGCATTTACTCACCCCTCTCTGTAAGAATCATGGGGTCTGACTTGGCAAGATACTGTATTTTTTTTTTAAGTAACAGCTGTCTTAAAAAAAGCTAGATCCACCTGGTCCTGTCTTCAAAAAGAAATACAAAAAAATGTAAAAAGTTTTTAGATTAGTAGTGATAATTAGTAGAAAAAGTAATGTCAACAATTGAAAGGCCTCCTCATTTCTAGAGACTTTCCACGTAGTTTAATTGCTTGTATCAGCCTAAAGAGTTTGGTTCTTTTTTAAGTTCCATGTGCGCTGTGCCAAGTACTAGCATGGGCATGCTGTGAGAGATTTTTGGATCAACTACAGTCCTATCTATTTTGAGCTCTGTCACAGCTTGAAGTTTTAATTTATTTTGAAAATGCTGTCAATCACCTCGTGACGGCTTTTGTTTTAAAATGGAAGCCTCAAGAGCGCCTCTAGTACCTCTCACTGAAGTGGTGTATTGTTGTGTAGTGCAAAGTAGAGCTTTGGCATCCGTCTCTTGCAGTTGTCACTCCAATAACCTGAGAATGTATATTCATACAGCAACCACAGAAAAACAAACTTCTGGCAAACTTCTGTTTTCCTTTTCTTTAATTCTGTAAATAATATTCTTATATATAATTATTTGACAGCAGAAAGAAACACTTCGATTGCTCTGCATCCATAGCTGTTCATCCATAACATTAAACACTTAATCCTAAAATACACAGCAGAATGAAAAAAAAACTACTTATACAAACGTCAATAAGTCTTTGGCAGTGTCTTTCAATTTATAGTATAAATCTCCAAGTGATCAAAAGATCTCTTTTGATCACTTGGAGGCCATATCAAATATGAACAATTGAGTTCACAGTACATAGTGAGAGACGATTTCTTAATTTTTAATCACATTAGACTGACTGAAGACACACTCCACATCTGCATTGCTGGATGTAGTGTATGTTGTGCCACTGAATCTCAATTCTTTTTATTTCCTCTGGTGATGTCACAAACATTTCTGCCAGCTCTGTTACTGGTGTCTTTGTATGCCGAAGCACTTCACCAACAGATAATGCAAACATTTGGCATAAGATTTTGATATTATCAGGCAAATGATTTCAGATCTCCTGTAACAATAGCACTATGAAGTTCACACAGAGCCCTTGTATTGCAGCTTCTGCTGCATCTATACACACTCTTCCCTGATTGCCTTCTCGGCCTCATATCCAAGTTGTGGATGAGGACCCAGATGTTGGCGGATGTCATCTTTGAGGAAATCAAGTTGTGCCGTAGGTAGTGTTACACAAGTGATGTGACAAGCCTGACAAGTCCATCAATTAACTTTGTTGGATCAACGTTATTTCCCTGTAATGTTATGTTGACTGACTGCACCTCCAATGGCACATTTTTCACAAATATCAAAAACGTCCGACTTTGTGGATCACAAAGAAGTCAGTAGAGCTGGTCTGCCATGTAACAGCACTCATTCTCAAGCGCAACAGCAAATGGTGTTTTTAGTTCAAGCCAGTGCTGGAGGATTCTCCTTTCCACTGGCTCAACAGAAATCCACCTAGTCGAGCATGCCCACAATACCTTCTGTGGCTCTGCCCCATTGTTACTTGCAGTGAATACCTTCTTGTAGGTTATTTGCCTTCCAGCACTTTGGGAGAACCAATTGTAAGTCTCCTTAACTAAAGAGATCAAAAAATGTAGGGAGTGACTGTTCGTAAGTGTGGGAGACTGCCAGTACTAAACTTTTAGCCTTGCATACACACCATTGTTAATCCCTGTCATTACTGTGGTATTATCTGTCCCAATTCCAGTAAATTTGTTTAGGTCTAACCCCAGTGTTGCAATATCCACCTGGTGTTCTGTACACCGATGGTTATAATTTATTTTGCACAACTTGCAATTTATCTTTGGACCACACTTAAAGGTCAATAAAAGACCGACATTTATCATCAAAAAAACACAGAAAATGAAAGGCTGAGATTGACAGCTATGAGACGACGTCCTCCAGTAAAAAAAATAAGGGGAACGAAAATTCTGAACGCCGACGAGATGTTATTTTCGATTTGGCAGAGACATTTGTTTGTGCTACTATTCCCCTGGAAAAAATGGATAATCCCAAACCATGTGCATTTCTGAACAAACATGTAATAAATGTGGGAGCAATTCCTACAGGAGGTCAACTGAGAAGGGAATATCTACCCCAAATTGATGAAAATTGTACAACTGGTAAAGATGTCTGACCGTGTATCTGTTACTGACGAGTCTACAAATGCAAAAGATCAGTATGTTTTGCACATTTTTTTTGTTCTCCAAGGACTATCAAATACCTTCAAACTGAAAGTAATATTAGCTGATACAGTTAATCTGCACTCTGTGAATTACTCATCGGTGGCCCAGGGCGTTGTGAAATGTTTAAACGCATTTGAAGTTAATTTTAATAATGTGACTGGATTGGTCTCCGATAATGCCAGTTACATGATCAAGGCATACAATGACATTCTTCGAGGTTTACTGCCAAATTCAGTACATTTGACTTTTGCCAGCAATATCTGGGCAAATAATTTTCCAAAAGCAGACAAGCTAGTTGCAACCATTTAAAAAAATTGTTTAAACATTACCCAAGCAGAAAACTACATTTTAAAGACCACCTGACAGAAGCAATCCAATAAGAAGGCTGTACCCATAAAGTTGCCAGCTGAGCCATGCATAACACGATGGGGCACTTGGTATTCTGCTGCTGAATATCATTCCAAATACATCCCTTTTTACACAGGCTTTGTGGAAAAGGAAATGCACATTTCACCAAACACTGTAGTGTTAAAGGACCTCCAGAAATTGCTTAAAGATGTGCAAAGTTTAAAACCTCAGCTCTCCCTAATTGCGATGCATGCCACGGGACTGGTGGATCTGATTCAGTGGTCTGAAAACCGTGAAGTGAGAGTCCATCAAACATATAATAAAGATGCAGAATTAATAAATACACACCGAGCAATGGCACAAGAGGTACACAGCACAGACGCCGCAATAAACAAACTATGTGTAAAATCCTTCCATGACATTTCTGAAAAACTGACTAATTACTACAACCCGTTTTTTTTTCAACCAGCTCATAACTTTCTGATGGCAGTAAGGATATTCGACCCACAACAAGTGTGTAGTTTGGATCTGGAAGCCCTCCCATTATATTCTATTCCAGGATTTGATGCTGACTGTAAATCAGAAATGGACAAATACCTCCCATATGCAAAAGAAAACGGCAGTAGAATGACTTTGAATGAATTTTGGATTAAAGCTGAAGAATTATTTCCCAATTTAACACGAAAGGCTAAAATATATTTGTCAGTTGTTACCAAATCTGTAGATGCTGAAATAAGTGTTTCTTCTTATGGCCAAGTTTTTACAGAACAACGTCAATCTATGAAAGAAGGCAGGGTTAACCAACTGACGATGCTTAGGTTTAATTATTAAACCTAATTATTATTATTATTATTATTATTATTATTATTATTATTATTATTATTATTATTATTATTATGTTATATTTGTAATATATATGTTACAACATTGATGTTATGATTTCAGTATTTTATATAAATTGTTCCGGGAATCAGTGCTTTTTTTTAAATATTTTGTTGACAAATTATGTGTTCCTACTAGTAAATTGAAAAATTTAAATTATTTATTTACATATTCTAAGAAATAATATTGAATAAGACATATTAGTAATAAAGGGATGCACGACTAAATAAATGTCCATAGCTGCTGCCGCCGCCTAATCAACACGCCAAATACGTGTTAATAGAATGACTAATTGAGATGATTAAAAAACATCCACAGAAAAAGGATGGCTGTTTTTTAAAAATGTAGTACTAGAGGCACAAAACAATTACATCCCAAAAGTAGACAAATCTAAATCTAAAACAAAATGGCCAAAATGGTTTAATAGATCAATTAAAAAAAATATTCAGCGAAAAAAGGCACTTTACAGAGCGTTTAAAAGGGACCAAAAACAAAGCACACAGAAAGAGTACTTGGAACTGCAAACACAAGTCAAAAAGGAAGTTAGAAAGGCCAAGAGAGAGATAGAAATCAATATTGCTAAGGGGGCTAAAACCAATTCCAAAATGTTTTTCCAATATTATAACAGCAAGAGAACATTCAAAGAGGAGGTAAATGTCTAAGAGACACAAATGGTAAAATCATAGATGAAGAAAAAAAATAGCAAATATATTAAATGATTACTTTTCACAGGTTTTTACAAAGGAGGACACGGACAAGATGCCCCACATGTCGACCTGTTCCTATCCAATTTTAAATAACTTTAGCATAACAGAGGCAGAAGTGTTAAAGGGACTAGGAGCTCTTAAAATAAACAAATCCCCTGGGCCAGATGAGATCCTCCCAATGGTACTCAAAGAAATGAAAGAAGTTATTTACAAACCGCTAACCAAGATCATGCAACAGTCTATTGACACAGGGGTTGTACCGACAGACTGGAAAATAGCAAATGTAATACCGATCCACAAAAAGGGAGACAAAACCGAACCAGGTAACTACAGACCAGTAAGCCTGACTTCTATTATATGTAAACTTATGGAAACTATAATAAGATCCAAAATGGAAAATTACCTATATGGTAATAATATCCTGGGAGACAGCCAGCATGGTTTTAGGAAAGGGAGATCATGTCTAACTAACCTACTTGACTTTTTTGAGGATGCAACATTGAAAATGGTTAACTGCAAAGCATACGACATGGTCTATTTAGATTTCCAGAAAGCTTTTGACAAAGTCCCGCATAAAAGATTAATTCTCAAACTGAACGCAGTAGGGATTCAAGGAAATGCATGCACATGGATTAGGGAGTGGTTAACAGGTAGAAAACAGAAAGTACTGATTAGAGGAGAAACCTCAAAATGGAGTGAGGTAACCAGTGGTGTACCACAGGGATCAGTATTAGGTCCTCTGCTATTCCTAATCTACATTAATGATTTAGATTCTGGTATATTAAGCAAACTCATTAAATTTGCAGACGACACAAAAATAGGAGGAGTGGCAAACACTGTTGAAGCAGCAAAGGTCATTCAAAATGATCTAGACAGCATTCAGAATTGGGCAGACACATGGCAAATGAAATTTAATAGAGAAAAGTGTAAAGTATTTCATGCGGGCAATAAAAATGTGCATTATAAATATCATATGGGAGATAGTGAAATTGAAGAAGGGAACTATGAAAAAGACCTAGGAGTTTATGTCCCAGAAATGTCTTCATCTAGACAATGTGGGGAAGCTATAAAAAAGGCCAACAAGATGCTCGGATATATTGTGAGAAGTGTTGAATTTAAATCAAGGGAAGTAATGTTAAAACTCTACAATGCATTAGTAAGACCTCACCTAGAATATTGTGTTCAGTTCTGGTCACCTCATTACAAAAAGGATATTGCTGCTCTAGAAAGAGTGCAAAGAAGAGCAACCAGAATTATCCCAGGTTTAAAAGTCATGTCGTATGCAGACAGGCTAAAAGAATTGAATCTATTCAGTCTTGAACAAAGAAGACTATGCGGCGATCTGATTCAAACATTCAAAATCCTAAAAGGTATAGACAATGTCAACCCGGGGGAATTCTTTGACTTGAAAAAAGAAAAAAGGACCAGGGGTCATAAATGGAGATTAGATAAAGGGGCATTCAAAACAGAAAATAGGAGACACTTTTTTATACAGAGAATTGTGAGGGTCTGGAACCAACTCCCCAGTAATGTTGTTGAAGCTGACACCCTGGGATCCTTCAAGAAGCTGCTTGATGAGATTCTGGGATCAATAAGCTACTAACAACCAAACGAGCAAGATGGGCTGAATGGCCTCCTCTCGTTTGTAAACTTTCTTATGTTCTTATGAATCGGGAGATTATTAACCAATTAGTGGTTTAATTAAGCAGATTACACGACCACCTTGCAGAGGGAGGAATGAAGTGCAGCCTAAGAAAGCAGGTCATGTAAAACGCAGGGCCCTATTCATAACATATACAAAATTCAATAGAATTGTTTCTGCTGCCAAGTCACGTAACAACAAATTAACCATAAAATAGTTACATGCAGCCTGTTCAAATAAAGTATTGAGTCGTATGGTCATGGTACTTATTGTATCCCTCACTTCAACAATAAACAAATAAAACCCTCTGTCAAATAGTTTAGTTTAGCTGCTTAAACTCCAAGTTTTATGGGATCATTGCATTTGGCAACACACGCTCCCTTAAAACATGTGCACATGCCAGTTTAGCTGGCTTTATGAACTCGGAATGTCATGTATAACTAATCCAAATTCTACTGACATTGGATAAGCACAGAGAGTATAACAAATAGGGTTACATTAAGTAAGGATCAAGAAAATCGCCTTCATGAGTGAACATTGGTTGATTTAATTAACCTGCATCCACACAGTAAACATAATACAAAAGTATACACCAGATAGTTACTCTGTGCTGCCTCAATTATGTGTTGATTGTCAGCTGTCAGGCATTACCCCAGGTCTGTCTTAATATTTTCCATGATAGATAAAGTTAACTTTTTTTTATGGCAGAGCAACTGGGCATGGGTTTGGGATATATCATTTATCTTAACTGAAGTATTCTTCTTGTTTCAATTTTTCTATTTCAGTCATCATACCCTACTAACTTTTTAAAACACACGAGTTAAAAACACACTTCAATGTGGTATTTCTCATTGATTATTATGGGAAGAGTGTTGCAGAGACAGGTTAATGGTTACATTTTGGTGTACCAGCTATACTTAGAAAGAAAACATATTTGGGAGCCCTGTTGATACTGTGGTGCTTTAAACTTGAGTTTTAAAAAGTCACCAAGATGTGAGGACTGAAACATAAAATGACATATAAAATAAATCTAAAAAAGAATACATTAGTTAAGAAAACTGTGATCTGCCACTGTTTAGATAATGAAGATTAAGGTCTGTAACCAAAGTAATGCAAAGTGGTTGTTTTTCTTTTTGTTTTCTGAATATATTTTAGACACTTTTCTTTTTTTGTTTAAACCTGTGCTGTTTAAATGTTTTGACTATGGTAGGGGTCAAATAATTTACCATTTTTGTTTCTGTATTTGTAATTGGATACAGTCCTGAACACGTAAAAATAAGGGGTGTGATCCAAATTCTGTTGGGCAGCAGTCCATCCCACTAATAGGAGACATTTTATTTACATTTGGCTTTCACAGTTTTGAGAAGAAATAACTAGAAAATGTTGGCTCATATTTTAGAACAGTCCAATGAGCAAACAAAGAAATGCCCGGCAGAATTTTAAACAAATACCATAAAAGTATAACAATCCTGTAATTTCAAAACCTGTGTGCGCATTCAGCAAGACAGGATGATGCCACACCATTTTATACATTATATAAAGCTACAATATTTCAAAGGTTCAATGGGATAAAAGACAGAGATTTTCCTGCACATTTTCTCGTTTTCTTTTCTGCTAAAACTGTTGCTTAAACATATATAGGGCTAACCGATAAAACCTGATAAAACACCCCTGATACAAAAAAAATGAAATCGGTGGATAGCCAATAAACACCGGAAAACACCAGAAAAACTGTGGAAATGGTTCATCAATTCACGTTGACTTTACCCTTTTCCCATTAAAAAATAAAACCTACAACAAAAATAAATACATTTCACAGTGCTGCTGGCAATGTCCCGCCTTCCTGACATGTATCTATCATTGATTCGTTCTGAATACTTTAAACCCGCCCCAACTACTGAGTGACAGCACATTCCTACATTTCTATTGGAGACTCCGCTTCTGAGATTTAAAACGAGATTACAATCAGGAATGGAGGCTCGTTAGCGGGATTTAAAACAGTATTACAGTTAAAATACGGAGGATTAAAAAGAGAATTGTGAAGAAATGTACAAAAATGCTTACACATAAAAACCCCAGGAGAATGTGCCCGTGACCGTAGGGATTTCATTGTGGAAGACAGCAAAGGAAAGAAGGTATAACTTACATGAAACTCAAAAATAGATAAAAATAAGCACCGAAAAATACAATTAATAAAAAATGAAAAACAGAAGCCCTAAACATATAGTATAATAATAATTTTAGCATTACAAGAGCCAATCAAATTGCATGAAAGTCACCAAAAGGCTTCTACATTCACAGCATTTTTAAAAGTCAGAGTACAGCAACTGCATACATGTTTCACCCTGTTTGGGGCTCATCAGTGCATCTTAACTGTACCCCAATGTGTGAAAAGGTCAGGATAGTAAGTAAATACAAGTTGAGTTAAGGTGGGTTAAAGCAGTAATTATAGAATTATGGGTAATTGGAATATGCAAATTTCAGCATTACAAGAGCCAATGAAATCGCTTTTCACTAGTTGGAGTATAGTTACACTGCACTGATGAGCCCCAAACAGAGCGAAACATGCATGCAGTTAGTGTACTTTGACTTTTAAAATCCTGTGAATGTAGAAGCCTTTTGGCGACTTTCACACGATTTGATTCACTCTTGTAATGCTGAAATGTGCATATCCCGATTACCCATAATTATATAGTTACTGCTTTCTACCACTTTAACACGAAAGCTACTATATATATATTGCAACAAACTTAATTATGTAATCATTGACTAAAACATGTCTTAAAGTTACTTTTGAGAAAGTTGCTATAATTTTACTAAGAATTATATTAAGTTAGTATGTATAGTTGAACCTGGGCCTGGACCAAATCAAAACTTTGACCCACTCACTAATCGCAAATTACAAACCTGGTACCGATGGCGGCTTTTTTGTTTCTCAGATGGTTATTTCTTCTACCCCTGAGGGAACCCGCCATCAATAATGGGTTTGTAATTTGTGATTAGCGGGTGGGTCAAAGTTTTGATTTGGTCCAGGCCCTGGTCTGGGTTAAATGAAAATTATGTTACCCTCATATCTAAATATACTGTAGCTATAGCAGTGTTTTCTAAGAAAGGTCCCAAATAACGAATAAGATAAATTTCATTCAGACAATTCCATTTAGAGAAAATTTGAATATATCCCTCTCTGACAAAATGGCACTTTATAGTACTTGGGATAGTTTATTCTGGTACTGGCTTACTTATATTGTTTGATTTGCAGATATACATGCTGAACAAAAACATCTGAATACATTTAACACATAATCTTTTTGCAAAAAGCTTTTCAGAGAACTTTATTTATATAATATAGATTAGATAGCAGTTTGGCAAGACTTGGCTGAAACAAATACAGATCCACAAAAGTGTAAATATTTTCCTAAAGATATTTTCCTAAAGATCCAGTTCAGACCATGGGGGAGTTTCCATGTGTGGTTATTTACATGTGAAGTGGCGATGTGTGTGCACGTCTGGGAGAACAGCTCGAGAGGATCAAGTTTGTGGCTGTAAACTGCAACTGTAATGTATAGGGCCATTTTTCATTCGGCTCGAGCACAATGTCTCGAGTAAAATTAGAACACACATCGAAACTTCCCCACTGGCAGTGGCAGTCTGGGTGTAATAGTGTGGAAAGCAAAATCCAAATACTGAACTCTAACCACGGTTAGCATGTATTTTTTTTTTAACTGTGCTTACCGTTTATACTGCAGGTGTTAGTTTAATATTTTAGCACATACCATAGTGTGAGCAGTTTACAGTACTTCGTTCTCAGTTGATTCAGTTAAGCACACCATAGGGTTGATGTATTTTGATCATAAAATGAGAGCGGAGGGCTGCAGATTGTGTTAGGGTTTTACACTCCTGGACTGTGAGATGGCTAATATTCCTCACAGGGGGTAATAATATACTGTTTAACAATATTTTATTTCAGTTTTACAACCAAAATATTAACAAACAGTAGGCTTCAAATCAGTCATGCTACCCAGTAAAGTTTAAGGACTGTACACTTCTTTGACATTAAATACCGTTGATAAACCAGTTACTGGTATTTATGTATTTATGTTCAACAATTCAAAATGCAATAAATGCAACCCTATATTTATCCAAAATAGAGAGCTGATCCCTCAATCAGAGAGTCATCTTCTATCCAATATAATTTGGTCAATCAACCTGTGTCTTCCCAACCACCTGTAAGTCTTTAGAGACAGAATGGTTGCCCATGTCCTGCCAGTCCCAATAAGAGTGAGGTTGAATGCAGGGCAGGCGTCAGGGAGGGTACAAGGGACGCAGCTGCACCCGGGCCCAACTTTAATGACTGAATGGAAAACGTAGGCGACACAGCAAGGTAGTATTGGCAGACTATCAATCAAAACACAAGCCCGCAAATCACAGCTAAAAGATTGTCTATCTGGAGGCGGACACAGATCGAACACTCTGGCAATAGGGCAGTGTTGTTACGGTCATGTGATTGCTCTGCTGGCAGATGTAACCAATGGATGGTAAACATTCAGTATTTAAAAAAATGACAGGCTTTTAGGAAATTAATTTGTTAAATGTGTTGTATTGAATGAATTTGTACTGTGGGCTAAGTTTTGATGCAGACATGTGTTTTTTTTTTTTATAGAAACGTTTTCATGCTAACTTTTGTACTTGATAACAATAATTTAGAAATCCAATTGATGCCTATGATTAATACGGTATGTTTTTGTGACTAATTTGAAGCTATTAGTATGTTTCAATATTAACTAAATTGAGTTACAGGTATTAATCATTGATTAATCTTGTTACATAATTGGTTTATTAAAATGTTTGGATATACTGTTACTTGATTGATTACTGTCTTGTTCACAGTCATCTTAAAATAACATTAGAATATGTTTTGTTGGGGTTGGCTACTTCACAATCTTGCACCAGGGCCCAGTAAATCCTACTGGATGAATGCAAGATTTAATACACTTTGTGTTAATATTGGATATGTAGTTAGTCATATGGACAGAGAAACAGCCTCCATTTGTCCAGAGTTTACTGCATGAATTTATATTTTCCTGAAACAGGTTTTACTCAGCTAAGACAACTGGATGTTTGTTGCTTATTATTAGTATTATTTGTAGTAGTAGTCTTAGCAGTGGTATTTCTTTATTTTACTGTTTGGTTTCTGTCTCCTCTGATAAGGTGAAGCTGTGTTAAATGTCATATATAGCTCCCCCACACTCCTTCTCCCTCTATCTGGACCATAATTAATATGCAACCATTTGTATTACAACCTCAGTGATTACTTTACAGGTCTGCCAGTGAGTTAAGCATATGGATATTCCTGCAGTTTTCAATCTGGAGGTTGTAATCCAGAACTGCATCAAAATCAACAAACTAAGTCTTGATGGCTCTAGCCTACTCAACTATTAATAATACATTGCATTTGGAATCCCCAGCCCTTCCCTGTGTTCCCTGTTTGTGTTTGAGATTCAGCCAAGTGGGTTCCACATCATGGCAGCTATCGCGCATGCGCTGGGGTCTCTGCTTTCAGGCTGCAGCTGCGCTTGTGTTCGGGTACTGCTAAGTAAATTAACTGCCCTAGATAGTGCAATATTTCGACACACATTTTTTTATTGATGAACTTCTTAAGAGAAGAAAATATCGTTACAATCATCCAGACTGGTAATTTTATCTTATTTCATGTAATACCTCTAGTAAAGTTTTCAAAGAGAACCGAGGTAAGCACTAGAAAGCTGACAGCGCGAGGATAAACTGCATGTTAAAAAGTACAGTACTACACATGTGCATTTGCGTATTGTTAAAGACGGAATAAATAAACCAGGAGAGTGAAAACAGGTCCCACGTTTTATTGGAAGAACTGGAAACTGGGGGCTATTGCGCCTACAACAGGGTATGTATTTCTTTTTGTGTTTAACGTGTTATTTGCCCTCCTTTCAGAATATCCTACAAATTAATATGCACAGTGAAATTAATTAAGAAGTTTTGAGAATTATTAGTCAGAAGACATTGTCACGGGATAAAGCGACGCATAGTGTCTTTGCAATCTCAAAGTACAGTTTCAAACACAATTTCAATTACAGTACAGTAAAATACAAGAGAGAGTGTGTGATCTGTGCAAGGCATCAGCTGGTAGGAGCGGCAATGCTTAGCCAGTGGGGCTAACTTAGTTTGAATAAATTATAGCACTTTTTTCAGTTCCTTTCTTGTGCGTAGTTCTTTTCCTCAGGTATCAGGACTGTTTGGAAAAGAAAATTGCTTGCAAGCTAGAACAGATTCTTAATTTGTATTGTATTTGAAGACTGGAGTTTCATAACTTTAGCACACAAGTTTGATGGCTTCTTTATAACTTGTAACACTACATTGTAGGCTATATTTTATAATGCTATTTTATGACAAGGACGTTTTTTTATTGTAAATTACAAAATCAAATTAAATCAAAGATTCATTTAGTTGTTCCTATTTTTTTTTTAAAGAAAATTTATATAAACAATACATTGCGCCATTGCGCTATCTGACGTTTGATTTTAATTTATTTCCTCTATTTTTGTCAATGTATGTCAATACGAGTTACATCAATGCAGAAATTAAATATTGAACATGTTAAACTACAGGCTATTTTCTTTCCTGTGTAACGACTGCAAATGATTTTATGCTGTAGAATTATGCAGTATACACATTTATTTTTGTAGTATGTGTTTTTAGTAGTAGGTCCCATTTAGAATGTTTTGTATTATATTAAATACCATATTATCACATGTTATCTGCTATTCTCATATTGGGAGCGTGTTTGAATATCGATTTTTAAATTGTAGTTATTTCTTAAATAAACTGCAGGTAAGACGACCATCAATAATAATGGACCTCTACGCGTAGTAACTGTATGTTTATTTTAAGAATTTATAAAAATAAAAAAATAAATAAATAGGGGTTGTGTTTTGATTTTAGCCCTGTTCCACGTGGAGTTTGTGTTTATAGTTGATATGTTAGGAGGGAGCAGGTTTCACTCTGTTCAAGCCCAATGGGCTCTTGCCTAATAGCCTGTCTTACTGGCTGTCATTACAGACACTTCGAAAATCTGATACCTAAGAAAACATACCGGTTGTATTTCAAATTAAGGACTCGTCTTAACAGTTATTTTTTCAGAACACACTGGTTTCAATTGACTGCCAGACGGCAATGTTGCTACAAAACAGTGACGGCTTTTTTTGGTTTTAGTGTATAAAGGGATACAGTGTGCTTTGTTGCAGGTAATTAAATTATTTTTTTTGTGCGTATTGTATTCATTTCACCGCGTGGAAGATAATTATTATTTAAATATGAATATATGACGGCAGTAGTTCTTTCTGTGTGCTGAATAAGTGTGCATGCATTACCTACACATGGCATATATTAATATATACACGCTGTTGCTTGTGTGTATGCTGTATTGTATTCACTAATTAAAAAAAAAAAAAAAACATACGTTTGTCTTCGTCTTTTCTAAATATTAAAATGTAAAAACGCTAATGAAATCTGAGATGCGATACATTGTAATGAATACATTTAGAGAAATTAGATTTCAACAACATATTTTTTTAATATTTGTTGATGAAATATATATTTAAAAAAATATATATTATTCTATGCCTCCTGTCCCAGTGAGACTTACCTGATATATATATATATATATATATATATATATATATATATATATATATATATATATATATATATATATATATATACATACATACATACAGCTCTGGAAAAAATTAAGAGACCACTGCAAAATTATCATTTTCTCTGGTTTTACTATTTATAGGTATGTGTTTGGGTAAAATGAACATTTTTGTTTTATTCTATAAACTACTGACAACATTTCTCCCAAATTCTAAATAAAAATATTGTCATTTAGAGCATTTATTTGCAGAAAATGACAACTGGTCAAAATAACAAAAAAGATGCAGTGTTGTCAGACCTCAAATAATGCAAAGAAAATAAGTTCATATTCATTTTTAAACAACACAATACTAATGTTTTAACTTAGTAAGAGTTCAGAAATCACTATTTGGTGGAATAACCCTGATTTTCAAGCACAGCTTTCATGCGTCTTGGCATGCTCTCCACCAGTCTTTCACATTGATGTTGGGTGACTTTATGCCACTCCTGGCGCAAAAATTCAAGCAGCTCGGCTTTGTTTGATGGCTTGTGACCATCCATCTTCCTCTTGATCACATTCCAGAGGTTTTCAATGGGGTTCAGGTCTGGAGATTGGGCTGGCCATGACAGGGTCTTGATCTGGTGGTCCTCCATACACACCTTGATTGACCTGGCTGTGTGGCATGGAGCATTGTCCTGCTGGAAAAACCAATCCTCAGAGTTGGGGAACATTGTCAGAGCAGAAGGAAGCAAGTTTTCTTCCAGGACAACCTTGTACTTGGCTTGATTCATGCCAAAGCTGCCCGATTCCAGCCTTGCTGAAGCACCCCCAGATCATCACCGATCCTCCACCACATTTCACAGTGGGTGCGAGACACTGTGGCTTGTAGGCCTCTCCAGGTCTCCGTCTAACCATTAGATGACCAGGTGTTGGGCAAAGCTGAAAATTGGACTCATCTGGGGGTGCTTCAGCAAGGCTGGAATCGGGCAGATTTGTCTTTGTGAAGGACGCATGAATCAAGCCAAGTACAAGGTTGTCCTGGAAGAAAACCTGCTTCCTTCTGCTCTGACAATGTTCCCCAACTCTGAGGATAGGTAGGGGTGTGACGATTCATCGTGTATCGATGCATCGCGATACTTTACAATACACCTTCGTGTATCGTGATACAAGCTTGAAATGAGTAGTTACAACGGACAAAAACGTGAAATAAATGACTTAACAATAATAAAAAGTTAAATGGAATTTAGAGAAAAAAACGAAATTTTAGATAAAAGCATGAATAAATATTATTATTACTACTACGACTACTACGACTACTACTACTACTACTAATAATAATAATAATAATAATAATAATAATAATAATAATAATAATAATAATAATGTATATATTTTTTTATTTTTATTTTTTATTTTTTTTCTGTATTCCATTGCTAGCAAGCAGGGAATACTGACACTGTTTCAGAACAGGCTGCAGAAACGCTGCCTGGCCAATGGTAGTTGAGACAGCGGTGGCTGGCCAATGGGAGTGTAGAGGAGGCGGAGACAGCCTGCCTTGTGGAGAGGAACCAGGAAGCGAGCAGTGTCTGGAAACTCGCTATGACTGTAATTTTACTAAAGTTACTAGTTTTTGTTTTCAAATGCTATATATTTCTTTGTCTCCTTTAGTGAGAGAGCATTTTATTTCATATAAATAGATAGCCGTATGTTTTTTTTCTTTTTCATTTTTCCAGTTTTAATGTATTGCTCTCCTTTTAATGCGTCCTAATCCGGTGTAAATGATTCTTTAATATATAGGAAAGTCTGTCATTTGTGAGGCAGGATAGGCTATAAGAATGGACTTGTTCTTTTTTTTTTTCGTTTCCTGTTTCCTATAAAGCTATTTATTATAGATGACAAAACATTGCATTTCTTGCAAGTTTTATTTTATATTTGCTCACCTTTCACTGCGCCCTAATAATGTTTATATTTGGTTGAATAACCATTAAACTTTGATTTGGTTGAATGTGTTACTTTCTTTAAAGAAATGCGTTAATCCTGATGAAATTGACTTATTTAGTACTAATTTTATCATTAATTTTAATCTAATAATTTAAATTATTTCTAACCACATTTAAAAACACCACAGTATAGAATAGTATACAAAATAAAATAATATACTCAACCTTAACTTCAAAAATACAAATACTTAGTGACAAAATGTGTGGTATATTATTATTATTGTTATTATTATTATTATTATTATTATTATTATTATTATTAAGAAACACATTAACAAAGTTTGTACTTTAATAGTTATCAAACACATTGCTGAGTATTTTAGGTAAGGAGATTTGGTTAATTCAGCTAAAATGGATATCCCAGGAAATCTAGTTGACATACTGGTTTGTCTTTAAATTCAAACTGGTGGTTTACTAAATATAATTGATTTTTAACTGAATCTGTGTCTATAGAATTGAAATTGTAATTATTTTCAAGTCCGTCAAGTAGAGATGAGTTTTTCATTAGTATCGCGATATGTATTGTATCGTGGCTTGTGTATCGTGATACGTATTGTATCGTGACCTTGGTGTATTGTCTCACCCCTATTTGGAGGTATTCATTATGTAAAATAACACGCAGTTATCAAAATGGATCATAAGGTTTAGGATAAACTCCATATGCATAGTATGGCCTTGCTTTTAAATGTACATCCACTAACTCTGGTATTAGATTAGTTGAATAAGAAAAAATAATTTAATAACACATAAGGCCTAAGGCTGCACACAATTGCTTTACGCAACAACATTTTTAAAACAAACATTACAATTGCTTAATGTAAATTACACAATATTTATAGGAAACTTGGAACAGGTGTTTGGAACAAGATATAAATATGAATTTTAATAATTTATATCTTAAATATAAATATCATTGCATAGTTGTGGTTAAGTTATTCAGGTGTCTAAATTGGTGTTTAATGTATAGCCATTGCTTGGCACAAATGAATACACGAAGGACTACATTTGACTTTTTTATACTATAGATTCAAATCTTGTTTATTTCCAAATTCTTTTTGTAACCTGATAAGGAGATATAGCACAGCATGTGTATATGTAAATTAGATTAAACTGCTACCTGTTAGGCATAGCATTTACCAATATCCACACCTGAATTATTTCAGTTAGGCACCTAAATAAAATGGTATTAATCAGAATATATTTTCTCAAAGACATCACACATTTTTTTCTTCTTTTTTCTAGGATCTATTAATGTGACAAATGAGCATCAGTATTAATAAAATGCTGTTCTTAGTGTTTCAAGAATAGAATGTGTTTATTTTACATAGTTCATGCAGCTGTTCTCATTTGGTAGGGCTGCTAAAGTACTTAAAACCTAAGTTTAGGTTCTGCCTTGGTAGTAAATGTTTGAAATGTCAAGCTGGCAAAAGAAATAAGATATCGGGTAATTTTGGCAAAGAATACATTTTTTAATTGATTTTGGATTACTAAGGAGTATTAAGTTTAGCAAAATGTGTAAACATATGATTGAACTTTCTCTTAATTGCATTTGGTATCTTTAGCATTCATGTTACATTGTAGACAATTTATCGCCTGTAGAGGCTATTTGTACCTATTCAAAATATGTGGTGCTCTAATGTGACAGAAGAAATAGGCCTACATAGTAATATTGTCAAATTGTTGTATCAGCTATTCAAAAAACAAAATAATTAGATTAAACAGAAAAGATGTATAGTAGTTGGAATATTATGTCATTTTCTAAATAATACTTGATATTTTAAGAATAAATGATAAGATACATGTTTAAGATTTTCAGTTTTGTCTTGTCTGACTTTATCGTCACCAACCTGCTACCGTATACAAACTGTGTTACCACCAGATCTGCTAACTAGATTTCAATGCAAACTGTGTTACCACCAGATCTGCTAACTAGATTTCAATGCATAATTGCTCGTAAAAGATACAATAAAACAATTCCAGCATGCATCTTTTTAAAGGGATTAGCCTTTGATTGCTGATCAGCAAGGTTGCAAATTAAGCAAAAGAAAATGAATTAATCATGTCTTTCTAGCCAGGTATAATATTTATTTGTTATCAATTTAAGTTTAAAATTAGCTGTACACTGGGTGATGTAGAAATTAAGGCTTGCATTGGAAGATAATAAGTTGGTTACATGTATCTGTATAGTTATTTGCACAGTTAATTGTGATGTTACCTAAAAATAACAGAAATTAACACGAACTTCAGCATAGGTCTGATTACCATTTAACTAAAGTAACCCTATTATTACAATGTTAACCTGTGGCTCCTGAACATGTTAAGAAATCATATAATGATTACTTGTTTGCACATTTAATTTAGTTAAATGTGCAAACAAGTATAAAATATATATATAATAAAACCAATGCTCCACTGCCAGTCTTGGAAAGGGCTCGCTGACTTCCTCCAGTCTACCACTAAAGAGATTGACACTTGAAACCGACTCAGTTGTTGGCAGTGATCAGATAACATGAGATAGCCGTGTTGATATTACTTGAACTCATTTTTATTGTGCTCAATACCATGTAAACTGTTAAACTTTCAGAAAAGTTACACTACAGACTACCTTGAGTCCCAAATAATAATCAAAGAAATTAACAAGATAAAGTAATGTCTGAGCTGGTTTTAAATGTAATTTAATTGTATTTCAATATGTTCTTATTTTTTTAAATGTTCTAATTTTTTAATAAAAATTTGAAAAATTAGAAGACTCCTAGATGTTATCTAGTCTGCATCCATCATGTTGTTGCATCCTACAAAACTTATTTTGAATACTCTGACATGTGATTCAGTGGTGCTGAATGGATAGCACTTGAATCTGCTAATTTCTAAAAGTGTTATATTGGATCTACATACAATACACATACATTCAATCTGGCACTGATGCAGAAAATAGTTACTAATCCATGTACCAATAATTTAGTTTTAGGCTTTTGAAGTAGTCTTTTTATCTGTCATTTTCTCAGGTTTCTGTTCTGTGTTAGTTGATAAATGTCAAGGCCTCAGCTGCAACTGCTGGTGTTGCTATGGGGTACTTCTTAAAAACTTAGCAGATATATAATTCAGATGAACATGATGTGAAGAGGCTAATCACAAAGGTTACTATAGTTACAGAGGGAAGTTTTTAATCTCAGACAGCATTTATTTTCCTGGAGATACTGCTGTAGTTGTGCACTTAACACAGTTCCAATCCAACAGGTGACATTTGATACAGCACTGACACTAGTCTTTTTCTTCTTGGGTTTAAAACAGTGTTAATTTAATGGCATTTTATGGAACAGATTTCATATGTTCTAATAGCTGGCATAATTACAGCACCAGTATACAAAGAGACGTGTGATACAGGTAAAGAAGAGAATGGTGTTTTCAGATGTAAATTATTATTGCTATATCCCCATTCCTATACAGATCAACAGCACAGTGATCAGCATGTTGATTTGATTTGAAATAACAAAGCTAGTGTTGATCATATTGCCCATTCTAGAAGCACTCTGCCTGTTTCACAAAATCCTGAAGGAATGTACCAGGGCCTCAGAGAAGGACTATAATAAGGTAATTGAATAAGAACCTTTTTCTCCTGGACTCCTAATGGCAAGGAGGTTACCATTAAACACGTATTAAGTGTTTCTTGCTTGATGTTCTGCAACCATCTTTCTCCCAAGAGTTACATTGTTGTCTGTCTAAACAGCTGCTTCCATTAACCTTGTATGGCTTACAGTATTTATTTTCTTAGGTCTGTTTTTTTTTTGTAAGCATTAGGTGGAGATGTGATACTCAAAACATTTTACTTGTTTCCATTCCACAAAGCAAAGGTAAATGTTGTGGCGGCTCCTCTGCCCAATATTTCTCAGCAGTTAATGGGTTTATTTTTCCTTCCTTTTTAGAATTCTGCTTGGATAACTGATCAAGAGGAGAGGCTCAAAAGCTCCATGGAAGACCCACACAATTTGAATGAACAAGTAAGTGCAAATTTGATTCACTCCATATTGGTTATAAACATGTACAGTACAATATGCTTCATGGGATCGGGGTGATGGACCATCCAATATAATGGGCTGAATTTAAACCTGACTCCATTTTGTGGTAGAAGAATATTATTCTAACTGCATTATCTTCAACAAACAACAAAACATGTTTAGCATGCAGGCTATATTGCATAAAATGGTAGTTTTGTTAATAATCTCATAGTAATCACTTATTCAAGCAATTGTTCTAAATGTGAACAGCACATTTTACAATTCATTTGTCCAGTATTGTATACATGTATTGTTTTTTATGCTTATGGCTGCTGTTCAGGGGGGGACGTTTCCCCATAGCAATACCTGCGAGTTCAAGATCATTCTTTCAAGTAAGGTGCAGCTGCTTCCGATTTAGCTTGGCATGTGTTTCTCAGAACCCCTCGAGGCAAACACCATTTGGTTTTAAGTGTCATTGGGAGGTTGTGTCCCCTTCCCATAAGAGGAAAGGTCATGTAACTTAGGTCTCTATTTTTTTTTTATTGGACTTTTTTTTATTATCTCAATAAATGTTACTGTTACCTTACCTTTAAAGTCAATAAAACATGAATATCTTGTTTTCTACAGCCTTGATGTAACTAAGTGAAACCCTAGCCAAACACAAATCCAAATCCTGTTCTAGGCTAACAACAGTTCGGGAGTAAAGTAAAGGAGGGCACTGTTCACATGACTCAATGGGAACATTCTCAGAAGGTTGTTATGCCAAAAGCAGTTGTAATATTTCAAATTAGTTAATTTACTCCTGATTTAGTATTCTCAGTAGGTTACAGGTATTCGTAAGGTTAAAGAAAATCTGTTTTGTAGGTATTTTGTCATTTTATTTTAACTAACTAATGAGTAGACCAAATACATCAAATTAAGTGTTTATTAGCATAATTATCCAACTGTATTGATTTACCAAAAAAATCTTTATATTTTTTTGCTTTTAATAATGAGCAAATCGAAACACAATGGATATATAGTCTGCATTGTATAGCGTCTATATTATTTTAATGTATTTCCACATAACGGCTAACAAATGTAATTAGTGCTGCTAGAACCCATAGGGCTATGTGCTTATGTTACTGAAGTAGCTTTTGTGTACGGCTACCTGTAATATCAAGCTCTGACATTTTCCACTTATTGCTTTGAACATGGATAAACACAGACACTTTGGCATTTGAGCATGATAATTCTTCAGGAAGAGGATAAATAGTAGATTTAAGTATGCAAATAGGTCATCATTATTAAGATAACATAAAGCAACAAATCATCCTTGGGTTTACCTAAAAAGTTGTGATACTCACTATAAATATCTATAAGAACCTGTGATCAACCCTCCATTTACAAACAGGCTAGCAAGGGAGATAAAGGTGTAGATTAAATCTAAAACTAAGGCAGATGTGTGTTCTGAGAAGTTGTGAGAATTGTGCAGCTTTACAGTCTGCTGTTTCTTTTATGCAGCATCAAATCAAACAGGATTTTAACAAACAATATATATATATGCCAAGAAATAACTTTATAGGCCAACTGCAGGTTGTATTGATTTTTTTTTCTTAATTAATTCTATTATATTATACATAATGTTTGTGTTGCTGACTCAGGTATTAAATGCATTTAGGGGCTACAGTTTTTTTTTTAAAGGTTTGTTTTGTTGGTTTGTTTTCCTATATTTAAGTTTTGTGCAAAAAAAAGAATAGAAAAAATAATAACTTTTTTGTTGCTGCACTTCACTCAACAGTGTCTAAAGATGAAAATATAGCCTTGGAATGTTCCAATAAAGAAATAATCTGTAAACACTAACATATATTTATGAACACTAAATTATTATCTCAGCTAAACATATTTGTAGCTACCCCTATGAATCATACAGTGTGCTGATTTATAGGGGTAGCTACTGTAAAATACTGTACCCAGAAACACTATAAATGACAAACCATTTGAACACTTGAGAAATTATATTACAGTATATACAACAGGAGTACTGTCCAGGCATACGCTGTAATTAAAGGACTGTATTAATTAAAATTTTGCTCTCTATTATGTAAACAAGTATTTTACTGCAGATATGGGTATTTAGGCAGTATACTTAATATAAATGTAATAATGAAAAATCACGGGACTTGATGCCAGATTGCGCAGTTAGATTTACAAATCATGCCAGATTACATAATTGTCAGGTTTCAGATTGCAGAGGGTATCGCACAATTAAATTCAATAAGGATTTGGTCAAGACCCCAGAGTTTGCCAGTACAGGTGCAGGATTAGATAGGTTTTACTGTGTATTTGGTTACTGTACGTTTTTTACTATTTTTACTATTTTTTTTTTATGTGAACGTGAACTTGTGTAACAGTAACAACAGCAACTTCGAAGCTGTCTTTAAAAAAGTCCCTGCATTCCCTAGTACGGGTTCTGCAGTACTTGAATGAATGTGTTTTATACCATGCCAAAATGAGGCGCTGCATTAGAGAAGCTGAAAAATCCACTTTGTGTGGTGCCTTTTTTGTGTTGAGTTTTGTTTTCCTTTTTGTGAATTTAACTTCCTTTGTTGTGTAAGTGTTTCAGTATCAGTAATGTATGCCCGGCAAACGTCAGTTCACGTTCAAGGGTAGATGCTGTGGTAACGGCATGATGAACTTTGGGAGATTTTTAAATTTGCACTGCGGTGAATACCAGTAGCTACTTTGTCGTTACAGTACATGCTAAATAGGTGATACAAGGATCATCTCAACAATATAGTTTGGTTTAAACTACATATGCATGATGGACAAAATCCAAATTTGACTTTAATAATATAATTATGCAAAGAACTTTGCTTGATACGAAGGAAAAGCGAGGAGGTCTGGGTAGTGGGTAATATGGTCAATGATACCCTGTGCCTTCAAAAGTCAATTTTTAAAAGCATGCACGTTAATTAGGAACGTTACGGTATAAAACAGAAGTAGCTAGCAGAGCTTTTACACAGTAGCCATATGGCCATAAAACCACTGATTGAAACAAGGATATCATCAGTGGACCACCTTAAAGAGGGTTTTAGGACCATCCTCAATTATCTCTAGTGTTTACCTATGAACCAGTGGCTTGATTGATTATTATTTTTTTGCTTTTGTATTCTCAAGATTAACTTTTAACTGCATATATATATATATATATATATATATATATATATATATATATATATATATATATATATATATATATATAAATACATGGATAAAGGCTATATTTGCATCCTGAGCCATTCGAAGAAAAAAAAAAGCATAATAACACAGTAGTGACGTCAAAAAGTGATAATTCCTCTAGAGGAAAATATACTTGAACTTTGACCCATTCGACTCCTCGAGAATATGTTAAACAAAAAAAAAAAGATGTAAAGCTGGTACATTCGTATCTCAGAGAAACAAAACGGATAACGACATAGAACATCTGTACAGCACTGAAAAACACTATTTAAAAAAAAAACGATAAAAAACCCTGAACTGTACTGCTGAACCTAGTTTTCTTTAATATTAGCATCACAAGGGTATCTATGTGTTATAAAAAATAATAGAAAAAATAATAGATGGGCCTCTTCAGTGAGTTACAGGAAAACAATTCCATCTCGGGTTTCTGTGATGGTCTCGTAATGTATGACGTCACAGAAACCCTAGATGAAATTATTTTCCTGTAACTCACTGAAGCCCATCTATTATTAGGAAGGGTTGAGGAGCTAGACAGCAGCGCTTTACCAGGCAAACTAAAACTCTGGTGCTTTCAGTTTGGTCTATTGCCGAGGCTGCTGTGGCCACTGACTGTGTACGAGGTTTCTTTGACAACAGTAGAGAAGCTGGAAGCTTTAATCAGTTCATACATCAGGCAATGGTTGGGAGTTCCACGTTCCCTCAGCAGAGTGGGACTTTATGGTAAAGGAATACTGCAGCTACCAGTCTCCACTCTAACCGAGGAGTTTCAGTGCGCCAAGGTCCGACTGGAAATGACATTAGTAGAGTCACGCGACAAATGCGTGAGGGAGGCAGCACCTGTGTTGAAAACTGGAAGAAAGTGGGAAGCAAAGAAAGCTGTGGAGGATGCAAAGGCTGCCCTTCGAATTGGTGATATCATGGGGCAAGCTCATCATGGAAGAGGGGGTTTTGGTCTCAGTTCAGCTCCTCCTACATGGCACAAGGCAGCCCCAGCTCAACGGAGGAAGCTGGTCGTCAACGAGGTGCAAAAGCAGGAGGAGATGATGAGGTGCGTAAAGGCCGTTTCCCAGGCCAAGCAGGGAGAATGGATGAGATGGGAGAGTGTGGAACAACGCAAGATTGGCTGGCAAGACCTATGGTCAATGGAACAGAGCAGGATCAGTTTCCTCATCAGTTCAACGTAGGATGTTCTCCCATCACCACATAACCTAAACCTCTGGGTAGGAGAGGATCCCTCACGTCCTTTGTGTTCATCACCTGCAACATTAAGGCACATTTTGACAGGATGTAAGGTGACACTTAGCCAAGGACGGTTTACTTGGCGACATGACCAGGTGCTGCGATGTGAGACACAGATGGATCACACTAGTTTACTGTAAAGCTACGTCTTAGTTGGTGCTTATCTTGGCGAGAGCCGAGTTTAACATCTACTCTCATGTAATGGAAATCATAAATATATATATATATATATATATATATATATATATATATATATATATATATATATATATATATATATATAGTATTGCAGATTTAGAGGATTACCAGTATTTGTTTTTTATATATGATAACCTAGTTAAAAAATTTTAGCACACTGGATCTTGTTTGGTGTACATGGTCGATGAATGTAAACACATTTTTCAAAAAAGGCTTTCTGAAAGGTAATCCATGTTGGGTTAAAACCTGAATTAAATCAAAATCAAGAGTTATCTAAGGCAGATCCTTTTTTCTGCTGGTAGGACAAAAGTACACTTTGCATACTGTATTACACGTAAAAGAAAATAAAAATATGATCCTTAGTTGTGCGTGAAAGTGTTCTAGTTTAAATACATCCCCCATTATAAATGCATTTTAGTTTGTTTAAAGATCAGTCTGTATTGTTAGGGAAAAAAATTGGCTGCTAACTCACAAGTTTTGAATTTCAAAGAGATTCACAAAGAACTGGTGTAATTTAATCCCACAGACCTGTTTTATATAACGGCAGAGATATTTAGAATGGTTCATGCCAACCTAGAAAGTAACAATGGTTTTAAGTAGGGCAAGGACTATTAAATGCAGTGTTTCTAATGCAGGCTAGGGAAATCCAATCCAGGTTACAAACGGTTGCTGGCTAGGTTAAATATTTAAATTCTGTTGTCTTACTGTAAGCTTGTCACATGCCATGGACACTTTTTTGGGGGGGTGGGGGTTGCAAACCTTTAGATTGTTTTTTCTTTCATTCACACTATTTTTCTAAAAAAGAGCAATTTGTGTAAAAGCATTTAATAGACAGAGTTGTCTCAGTAGCTCATTAAGGCCACAAAGACCATCAGAACATAAATGATCTCAGGATATTGACATTTCTAATTCAATATTACAAGACCAATTATTTCATTTGAAGTTGTTACTGTTCTGTTAGCTAATGTCATATGAAATGGTAACAATGTATTCCCACAGTATATGGTCACAGTGCTGTTTGATCTCACCCAATGAAGTTACCAGTAAACATAATAAACAACTCAGACATTTAATTTAGGGGCTTGTGAGGAGTCTACCATTGTTTATACTGGTTTTAGAATTGTAGATGATATTTTTTTTCTTTCAGACAAAAAATCTGCTGATGACCAGTAAAGCTTTGAGAATTTAGCCCTTTGTGTTTTCTGCTTTACGTTGCTCAACTGGGCATTTCACAAATGACTGCTGAAGAAGGTGGTATAGACCTTGTAATGTGTTATTCAAAAATCAAAAGAAAATTGATTTTATATCAAACTGATGAAACAAATGTAAGCCAAATACTTCTAGATGGTTTTAATAGATTTGCTTCTGACAATCAATGTATTCATTATATTAATTCACACTGCCAAAATAGGTTGTCTTAATGTATCACTGAGTGGCACTTAAGAATGTGCAGATTGCAAATGATGGGAAAAGCCTAATTTAGTTTATGGCCTCTGTACAGCAGTACAACAGTAAAAATGTCAATGCCCCAGATGAGAGGAAAATAATTTTCCAATTGGCTTTTAAAACACTCAATGCAGAAGTTAATTGGCATTGATTGGTGCTCAATTGTAAACTGAGGGAAGGACAGCTTTTCTTGTTTTGAAATCAACACGTTAATGAATGGATTTATTGAATACCTGCCGATAAATAATTCTTAAAAGCAATTCCGAGCACGATTATGAGTAACAGCACACCCCTAATTTCCAGCTTATTCATAGGACTATGCTTATTCAGCATAGGATGACAGCTGTGGACTCCTCCATATTCCACCGCCCTCTATTAGGCCTTGCTTCAGTGCCTGGCTGATTGATTGGTAAAAATGCAAGGATTTTGCTGAAGGCATGGTGACCCACCTATAACATGCACTTTGGTTCCTTAGAAATCAAAACTTGCTCTTCTCCCTTCATTATAGTAATACAGTTTTGTTAGTTTTGTCATTTTGTTATAAATATATCACTTGTGGCCCAACTGTGCAGAGAGTAAAAAAACATACTGTTTTGTTGCCCTAAGTAAACGTAAATGCAATGCAGCATTACCTAACATCTGAAGATGCCTAAACAAAGCTATATAGTGAGGAGGGTTGGGAATGTACATATTTGTTGCTATTCTTTGTCTTTCTAGGATTCTTGTGGTATTGAGAGGCCTCGCAGGATAAACTTAATATGATTTTGCTATTGCTCACAGTTTTTATTCAGAGAAGAGATTTAATTTGTTTTCAAAGAAGCAGGTTAATTGTAATTTGTATATGATGCAGACATATCACCTTTCTATCCCATACATCTCCATTTCAAAACTCTTTACAAATTTACATAGCACATTCCAATGTTTTTTTTTTTTTTTTAGAGTGGGTTGGGCTGTGTGGTCGATGCTGGTAATACTATAATAATGAAAAGTGTTACAAAGTGGTATAAAGAGTCCTAAGTAGAGGGGCAAATGCCAGAGAATTCTACCACCTGTTAAATCTGAATTTCTACCTGGAGTATAATCGTATGTTTTATGAATGGGTGGATTTATTTTACAGTAAGTGGTCTTAAAAATATAATTTATAACTATTAAACGACTCAGTATTGCGCAATTTTGAAATACTTAAAGAAACTTAAAAAATATAATGACAAACATCTTGACTAAAAGTCTTTCTCATTGTCTTGACATTGACAAAGACTTAGTCTTTCTCATTGTCTTGA
This sequence comes from Acipenser ruthenus, assembly GCF_902713425.1. Classification (NCBI taxonomy): domain Eukaryota; kingdom Metazoa; phylum Chordata; class Actinopteri; order Acipenseriformes; family Acipenseridae; genus Acipenser; species Acipenser ruthenus. The sequence goes on along the minus strand of NC_081193.1, from coordinate 38,641,475 downwards.
CATTGACAAAGACTTCTATTCAGAACGTTTGTCATTTAACTAATTAAGTTTCTTTTAGTATTTCTAGATTGTAAAAATAAACCAGTCTTTATTTTAAGTGGCACTTATGTAGTTTACAACTAGTTTACTAACAAATTGACACACGTTGTGCATTTTGTGTTCATTATTAGTTAATGTACAATATATTATTTATTTATTTATTTATTTATTTATTTATTTATTTATTTATTTCTTAGCAGACACCCTTATCCAGGGCGACTTACAGTCGTAAACAGAAATACATTTCAAGAATACAATTAAGAGCAAGATAAAATACAATGACTTTGGTTCTAGCCAGTACAAGTATTTGACAAAATACGATTCAATAACGGAGCGGATAACAGTGTCAGTGATAGTTACATCAGGATATAATTAAATACAAAATACTACAGATTAAATAACACTTGTGACAAATTACAGTACTCTAAAGTACAGGATTAAATGCAGTAAAATAGGGAGCAGATAAGAGCAAGTAAAGAGCATTAAGGAAGAGTGATAAAGTGTCCAGAGGGAAAAGAGGAGTTCTACAGGTGCTGTCTGAAGAGGTGAATCTTGAGGAGGCGCCGGAAGGTGGTCAGGGACTGGGCAGTCCTGATATCAGTGTCAAAGGCAGCAGAGAAGTCGAGGAGAATTAGGACAGAGGAGACAGAGGCAGCTCGGGCAGAGTTTAGTGAGTTAGTGACAGACAGGAGGACGGTTTCGGTGGAGTGAGCAGAACGGAAGCCAGATTGGAGAGGGTCGAGCAGAGAGTGGTTGGACAGGAAAGTGCAAAGAAGAGCAACCAGAATTATCCCGGGTTTAAAAGGCATGTCATATGCAGACAGGCTAAAAGAATTGAATCTATTTAGTCTTGAACCAAGAAGACTACGCGGCGATCTGATTCAAACATTCAGAATCCTAAAAGGTATAGACAGTGTCGACCCAGGGGACTTCTTTGACCTGAAAAAAGAAACAAGTACCAGGGGTCACAAATGGAGATTAGATAAAGGGGCATTCAGAACAGAAAATAGGAGGCACTTTTTTACACAGAGAATTGTGAGGGTCTGGAACCAACTCCCCAGTAATGTTGTTGAAGCTGACACCCTGGGATCCTTCAAGAAGCTACTTGATGAGATTCTGGGATCAATAAGCTACTAACAACCAAACGAGCAAGATGGGCTGAATGGCCTCCTCTCGTTTGTAAACTTTCTTACGTTCTTATGTTCTTATGTTCTAAAGCAGAGAGCTGGCAGTGTACAGCCTGCTCGAGGGTTTTGGAGAGGAAAGGTAGGAGGGAGACAGGATGGTAGCTCTGGAGGGAGGTGGGGTCGAGGGTAGGTTTTTTGAGGAGGGGAGTGATAGAGGCTTGTTTGAAGGCAGAGGGAAAGAGACCAGAAAGGAGAGAGGTGTTGAGAAGGGAGGAGATGAAGGGAAGTAGAGCAGGAGCAGCAGCTTGAAAGAGGTGTGGGGAGGGGGTCCAGGGCACACGTGGTGGGTTTGTGACCCTGGAGCAGGGAGGAGAGGTCAGAGTCTGAGAGGGGAGAGAAGGTGGAGAAGGAGGGTGAGTTAGTAGGGGATGCAGTGGGTGTAGGGGTTGGAGCGGGAGTGGGGGAGAGGGAGAGGTGTTAAAGAGTTTGTGGATATCTGAGATTTTAGAAGAGAAGAAAGAGGCAAAGTCATCAGAGGAGACAGAGGAGGGAGGAGGAGGGAGGGGAGACAACATATTGTTTTAAGGGAATTATTGACTTGATAATCCTGAAGTGGTGATCTTACTGAACTGGCCAATTAATTTGTTTATTCCTTTTTTAACTATATACAACATATTTGTTAAAGGGGAACTGTGCTCAAAATAACAAGGCTGTCTAAATGCTCTGGATACATAACAAATGCGTCTCGCTACACCAATTTTCTTAAAAAGTCAAGCGTTTGGCCAGTATTTCAATTTTTTGTCAGCTTTCTGGGTCAGCTGGAAATGCAGGCCGCAGCCATATTGGAACCTTTCTGGCACCGCTGTTACATCATATCGTTGACAGACACCCACACCAGTGAACGCCGGCAGGGTGTGGAATGTAAAGCGTTCGGGTGCAAAAATAACAAAAGGAAAACAATAAAAAAAGTATTTTTGTGTGCCTAAGCCTTTAAACCAAAGGGCGTCCATAACAAAACACTGGCTACATAATATAGGAACGATGCATACGCTCAACAGAATACTATGTGTGACTATAGAGCGAGTCAACGACAGGACGTCACACAAAGCACGACGGAAGAGAGCTCCAGAACATTCAATGTTCATTTGTTTTAATGTTTTGTATATGATATACTGCTCAAGGATAGGCTGAAAATGCGTCAGAAGCTTTAGTTAACATGTTTTCTATTGAAATGGTTATATATTCATTTGCATTACAGTTCCCCTTTAACATGTTTGTAAGCTGATTATTAACACTTAGTAAACAAAGAAGTGTCCCTTAAAATAAAACGTGACTAACAACATTCAGAGTCACTACAATGGAGCAATCCGATTGGTAAAAGAAGGTTGTGATAATGTTTTAAAATGTTGGTGTTTTATTTACCAGCTGCCACTCCCATTTAAATGTGCCATGCTGCATTTCATTGTGTTCATGTGAATGATCTGAAGAGACTAACTGTTACAGAATCCGTTTAACAAAAGTTATCATACTTTATTTTAAAAAAAATAAGCATTAATGTTGTTAAAACAATTTAGTTAAATGCATTATTATCAGTACATTGGAGTACTCACTGTGGTTGTGAAAGAATTCACCTGAAATATTTTTTCGAAGTCAATTACTACTATGATGTGTGATGATGATGTAGCCAAACAATTGTAAGAGACTGAGAAGATTTTTGGGCTACAAACATCTCAAGTTAACTACTGGATTCTGTAAATTGTGAAATACAGTAAGTCACCCTCATAAGTCCATGAAATATCTCACAAATATATATTTTTATTTTTTTAATAGCGGACCATTCTTCAATAAATAATTTCTGCCAAACCGGCAACACTCAAATCTCAAATTCAGTTCAAGTTTTCTTTTTTTCTAAGCATCCTACTGAACGTAGTCAAAATGAACAAAATCTAGTTTGTTGAAACACAAATGGTAAAAAAATAAAAACATGGAAATGCTGAGTTTTTCTTTGGCAGGGGAAACATTTTCTGAAATATCAGTGGCAGTTATGCTACAGTAGACTGCCAATATCTGAAGAAACATTTTGTGTTAGATCTTTAAAGGTGTTTCAGAGCTTAATATAGAACCCATATAAATAGTTATTTTAGAATCAGCTAGAAAGCATTCCATACTATATGTATACAGAAGGAGTACACTCAGAACCTTATTGTATTCTATAAGGACCCTTGTATTTTTGGAGTGTAAACAGAAATTATTATCTGATATTGGCATTGTGCACATACAGTATAAACAGAGTAGGCCCTATTTAGCAAATATGTGCGCTGCCGCTGTCGCTAGGGAATAATGACGGCATTTGCGAAGCGCTGCGATACGTGCGCCTGATTCTGGTGTGCTAACTGTTCGGAAAAGTGTTTTGCGATTGCCTTAGTGGTTTGCGAACGTTGCTAAATAGGGACCAGTAAGTAACACTTGCATAAGCAAAGGCATACAGTACAGACACATCTAAATACTGTGAGGAATAATAAATAATGCATTTAAACTGAAAATCAATTATTCTGGACATACTATACATTGCACAGTTGTATGCCAAGGTCAGTTGTATATTTTGGAGGGGAATATGACAGGTATTACTACTATAGTTTCCCACCCCATTGGTACAAGACAAAAGCAGGGTCTACCAGTAGCATGGCCGCAAAATAAAATCCTGTTCTGAAGGGTTAATGCAGTAAATGTGCGATCCATTTGTTGTTTGTAATAATTTCAGATTTATTTGTATATTTGACCAAGCAGTAATCAGAGGCACTACCAATAGAAAAAAAAGATCAACAGTTACATTGTGGGTGCAATGACACCATTATCACTATTTATCATCAGTTACTTTACTGAACACCAGTGATACGTTCATTGTGTCATAAAACACAACATACACCACTGGAAGTTATCAGTGTGCCTGTCAGTGTCACCAGTGTGGAGAAATAACCCTGTTTACACATGCAGATGCTGTTTTCCAATTACACTATTCTAAATAGTGTAAAATCTGCTACTCACCTACAAGTAAGCATTTTGTTGGATAAACAAATGATTGCAATGAAGAAAAGGATAGGTGGTTTAAAAAAAATAAACTAATGAAGAAAAGCCTCCTTTTGACAAGCTAAAGACACAATAGCAGCTCTTTGCAACACTGCTTGTGCTAAATTAGAACTTTACATTTAAAAGCAACTATTAGAAAATCATGAACAGACTTTGGCTAGCTTCTTATTTACACTGTATGGAAACATTTTTTGCAACAGAATTGCTTTTAACCTAGTTCATGCGAAAGAAAACCTTTTTTTTTACAAAAACCAAAAACTGTATATTGCTAGTTTTATGTAAGTAATTTATGTGTGCCACCCACCTCTTTTTTATTACTGTTTCCTTCATTGTCACTTCACTTTCTTTATTGATGAGTTTAATTTCCTTCCCTGTCAATCCACATCACTTGGCTTTTCCCTACTTTCTGTAATGTTTCTTTTCAGAAGCCCATGTGTGTCTAGAAACTTGTGTGTATCGTATGTCTACCATGAATCAGCACAATGACTTTCTTTATTTTTAGCAACTCCATTTATATCAATATATATATATATATATATACACACACACACACACAGTGGTTTGCAGAAGTATTCACCCCCTACCAATAATGTCACATTTTGTTGAATTACAAATAATTTATGCACAGTTTTCAAAGCTGTAGTGGTTAAACTGCACACTGTTATATGAGAAGGAGGTTAAATGTCAGCAAAACTTGCAAAGAAAATGTACAAAATGAAATTTACTGGTTGCATAGGTATTCAGCCCCTTAAGTCAGTACTTGGTAGAAGCACCTTTTGCATCAATTACTGCTATGAGTCTTTTTGGATAGGTCTCTACTAGCTTTGTACAGTAGGATGGTGAAATTTTTGCCCATTCTTCACAGGAAAATTGCTCCAGTTCTGATAAATTTGTTGGGGATCGTCGATGGACTGCAATCTTCAAGTCTCGCCATACATTTTCGATTGGATTCAAGACTTTGACTGGGCCACTCAAGAACATTCTCTTCTTGTTCAACCACTCCAGTGTGGCTTTGGCTTTGTGCTCCAGGTCATTGTCCTGCTGAAATGTGAATTTCCTCCCCAGTTTCAGATTCTTGGCTGACTCAAACAGGTTTTTTCTCAAGGATTCGCCTGTACTTTGCACCATCCGTTCTCCCCTCTATCCTGACAAGCTTCCCAGACCCTGCTGAAGAAAAGCATTCCCATAACATGTTGCTGCCACCACCATGCTTGACAGTTGGGATGGTGTTGACTGGGTGATGTGCAGTGCTGGGCTTGCGCCAGATGTAATGCTTGGAATTTAGACCGAAAAGTTCAATTTTTGTCTTGTCTGACAACAAAACCTTTTTCCACATGTCTGCATTATCATCTACGTGCTTTTTTGCAAACTCCATATGTGCTTTAACCCTTAGCGGTCCATTTATTAAGTGCCTCTGAGGCGCGTCAGGTCCAATTTATTTTCACACGCGCAGTTTATTTTTGACGCTCTGTTTAAAAGTATTTTTTTTCACAGTAAAACAGGTTTAAAGGCACTGCAAATGTCTGTGATATTGTTTGAGCGCTGGATGCAGAAGCAGCTATCTTGTTTGTTTATGTCCGTGTTATCTATGTGGTGTCGGGGCTAACTGTATTCATGAGATACGCCCACTTTTTTTTTTTCTCTCGGCTTCTCTCAGCTCCTATCGGTCTCACTCGGCCATTGAATGGTTTTCTCGGCTTTTTCCGGAGAAAAAACGACTAGAGACCTGTTTTTTACGTCTTTTTCATGATGTTGGACAGGGTCCGACATTGGATCAGAAAGGGAAAATTGCAGTGTCGGACCAGGTCCGACATATGACCGCAAAGGGTTAAGATGAGGCTTTTTGAGTAATGGCTTCTTTTTTGCCACCCGTCCATACAGGCCAGCTTTGTGTAGGGACCGGCTTATTGTTGATGTGTGAACACTGACTCCCATCTCAGACACAGAACTTTGCAGATCTCTCAAGGTCATTGTTGGCTTCAGAGTGACATCTTGAACCAGTTTCCTGCTTGCCCGGCTGCTCAGTTTGGGAGGGCGACCTGATCTGGGTAGTGTCTGGGTGGTATGATGCATCTTCCACTTCTTAATGATGGACTTCACTGTGCTGAGAGGGATAACACTATGTAACACAATTTTTGTTCCTGGGTAGTAAGTGTTATTTCCTAATTGCTTATGCCTCAAAAGTATAGAAAATGGCTATTATTCCCCACAAACTTTGCTTTTGTGACCAGGACAGTGATATTTTGAAATTTACCTATTTCCAATGAGAAAACAGGCAAATTTGTGTCTTTTCGTTCACATAAAGTCAGAAAAAAACAACATATGAATCCAAATTAACATGTATTTATACTAAAGTAATACAAAAATGACTACAAAAGATTTAGAAGTGAGTAGTTTTTTGAGATTTACAATTATACTGTAAATCACTTTCACGAATCAGCCCCCAAATGTAGTCTCCCATCATGTTCTCGTTATACTGTCCTTCATTGACAGCTCATCCAGGAGCCTCAAAGCCGTGCTGCTCCATAATGGTAACAAGTACCCGTCTCTTCCCCTGGCTCACTCGGTGCACCTCAAAAAGGATTACAACAGCCTCAAGACCTTGCTGGACACCTTGAAGTATGATGAGTACGGCTGGGACCCCCGGAAGGTGCTGATGCCACCACTGCACATCAAATTGGGCCTATGAAACAATTTGTCAGAGCTCTAGATAAGGAGTCGGCAGCCTTCAAGTACCTTCAAGACTTCTTCCCTAAGCTGTCTGAGGCAAAAGTCAAAGCCGGTGTCTTCGTCAGACCACAGATAAAGAAGATCCTGGAGTGCAATGAATTCCCCAAAAAGCTCACTAGTAAGGAGAAAGCGGCTTGGAACAGCTTTATCGCAGTGGTTCGGGGCTTCCTGGGCAATCACAACGCCGAAAACTATGTGGAGCTGGTTGAGACTCTGGTGAAGAACTACGGCACAATGGGCTGTAGGATGTCCCTCAAAGTCCATATCCTTGATGCTCATCTTGATAAATTCAAGGAGAACATGGGAGCGTACTCGGAGGAGCAAGGCGAGCGTTTCCACAAGGATATACTGGACTTTGAACGCCGCTACCAAGGACAGTATAACGAGAACATGATGGGAGACTACATTTGGGGGCTGATTCGTGAAAGTGATTTACAGTATAATCGTAAATCTCGAAAAACTACTCACTTCTAAATCTTTTGTAGTCATTTTTGTATTACTTTAGTATAAATACATGTTAATTTGGATTCATATGTTGTTTTTTTCTGACTTTATGTGAACGAAAAGACACAAATTCACCCGTTTTCTCATTGGAAATAGGTAAATTTCAAAATATCACTGTCCTGGTCACAAAAGCAAAGTTTGTGGGGAATAATAGCCATTTTCTATACTTTTGAGGCATAAGCAATTAGGAAATAACACTTATTACCCAGGAACCAAAAAAAAAAAAAAAATTGTTACATGGTGTAATCAGTGCCTTTGAAATTTTCTTGTACCCTTCTCCTGCTCTGTGCCTCTCTACCACTTTATCCCTGACTCCCTAGCTCCTTGGTCATCATGGTTGCTTTGTTGGATCACTATGTGAGTTGCAGCTTGAACGTCTTTATATACCTGAGGGAAATTATCTACAGGTTAAACCACTTGATTACACACAGGCTGAAACCATTTCACTAATTTTGTGACCTTTCAAACAAATCATTTTCACCTGAGCTGATTTAGGGCTGCAGTAGCAAAGTTGCAAAGAGTTGAATGCAACTGAGATAAATCTGTTTTTCCCTGTAAATTCTACTTATTTATATTCTATATGCCTTTTTTTAACTTTATCAATGTGGAGTACTTTGTGTAGACTTTACATGTAAAGTCTGATTTGAAAGCGTTGTGAAGTACGCTGAGGTGCCAACACAATGTGAAAACTTTGCAGGGGTGTGAATACTTCTGCAAACCACTCATATATATATATATATATATATATATATATATATATATATATATATATATATATATATACACTAGAGGCCAAAAGTTTTAGAACACCCCCATTTTTCCAGTTTTTATTGAAATTTAAGCAGTTCAAGTCCAGTGAATAACCTGAAATGGTACAAAGGTAAGCGGTAAACTGCCAGAGGTTAAAAAAAAAAGTTTAGGTTACCAAAAACTAAAAAATAATGTACATTTCAGAGTTATATAAAAAGGCCTTTTTCAGGGAACAAGTAATGGGTTAACAACTTACAGCTGTTCTGCAGCAATGGAAGTAAATTAAGCCTTGAAAGTTGATGCTAACAATTCCTACAGGTGTCCCAACTTTTGTTGATTACTTACAAACCCTCTGTCTGTATAAAAGCAGTGTTGGAACAGACTGTGTTACTACACCCTCTTAAGCATTATTTGGACAGTATTGTACTGCAGGAAGTAGTATATTGCTCTCATAAAGGCGAGAAAAAGGCAATTAACAAAGGAAGTCAGACAGACCATTATAACCCTTAAAAGTGTAGGTCTCTCCTTTAGAGAAATTGCAAAGAAAGCCAAGGTGTCAGTGAGTACAGTTTCCTACACCATCAAAAGGCACTTGGAAACTGGAGGAAACTCTGACAGGAAGAGGTCTGGCAGGCCCAAAGCCACAACAGAATCAGAAGACAAGTTTCTGAGAGTCAACAGCTTGCGTGATAGGCGGCTCACAGGACAACAGCTTCAAGCACAGCTTAACACTGGTCGAAGTAAGCAAGTCTCAGTTTCAACTGTGAAGAGAAGACTTCGAGCTGCAGGTTTGACAGGTCGAGTGGCAGTAAGAAAGCCATTGCTAAGATGGCAAAATAAGAAAAAGAGGCTTGCTTGGGCCATGAAGCACCGCCAGTGGACTACTGAAGACTGGAAGAAGGTATTATGGACTGATGAATCAAAATTTGAAATCTTCGGTTCATCACGCAGGGTTTTTGTACGCCATCGAGTAGGCGAAAGGATGGTTCCTCGGTGTGTGACACCAACTGTCAAACATGGAGGAGGAAGCGTGATGGTTTGGGGCTCTTTTGCTGGATCCAGAGTCGGCGACTTGCACAGAGTGAGTGGCACCCTGAACCAAAACTGCTACCACAGCATTTTGCAGCGCCATGCAATACCCTCTGGTATACGCCTAGTTGGTCAGGGGTTCATCCTACAGCAAGATAATGACCCAAAACATACCTCCAGGCTATGTCAGAACTACCTTAGAAGAAAAGAACAAGACGGTAGGCTTCAAATCATGGAATGGCCAGCACAGTCTCCAGACTTAAACCCCATCGAGCTGGTTTGGAATGAACTGGACAGAGGGGTGAAAGCAAAGCAACCTACAAGTGCAACACATTTGTGGGCACTTCTGCAACAGTGTTGGGAAGAACTTTCCGAACAATATTTGATTTCCATTGTAGAAAGAATGCCACGAGTGTGTTCGGCTGTTATATCTGCAAAAGGTGGCTACTTTGATGAGTCAAAAATTTAGATTAAATTTTGTTAAACAAAACGATTCCATGATTTATTTTTTATCTCCAATTGTTCATTTGTTCTATGCTTTAATTTCAGAGTACATTGAGACATTAAACTGCGTCAATTTCAATAAAAACTGGAAAAATGGAGGTATTCTAAAACTTTTGACCGGTAGTGTATATATATAGACGTGCTCAAATTTGTTGGTACCCTTACAGCTCATTGAAATAATGCTTCATTCCTCCTGAAAAGTGAAGAAATTAAAAGCTATTTTATCATGTATACTTGCATGCCTTTGGTATGTCATAGAATAAAGCAAAGAAGCTGTGAAAAGAGATTAATTATTGCTTATTCTACAAAGATATTCTAAAATGGCCTGGACACATTTGTTGGTACCCCTTAGAAAAGATAATAAATAATTGGATTATAGTGATATTTCAAACTAATTAGTTTCTTTAATTAGTATCACACATGTCTCCAATCTTGTAATCAGTCATTCAGCCTATTTAAATGGATAAAAGTAGTCACTGTGCTGTTTGGTATCATTGTGTGCACCACACTGAACATGGACCAGAGAAAGCAAAGGAGAGAGTTGTCTGAGGAGATCAGAAAGAAAATAATAGACAAGCATGGTAAAGGTAAAGGCTACAAGACCATCTCCAAGCAGCTTGATGTTCCTGTGACAACAGTTGCAAATATTATTAAGAAGTTTAAGGTCCATGGAACTGTAGCCAACCTCCCTGGGCGCGGCCACAAGAGGAAAATCGACCCCAGATTGAACAGAAGGATAGTGCGAATGGTAGAAAAAGAACCAAGGATAACTGCCAAAGAGATACAAGCTGAACTCCAAGGTGAAGGTACGTCAGTTTCTGATCTCACCATCCGAGGCTTTGTGAGCGAAAGTGGTCTCCATGGAAGAAGACCCAGGAGGACTCCACTTTTGAAAGAAAAACATAAAAAAGCCAGACTGGAATTTGCTAAAATGCATATTGACAAGCCACAGTCCTTCTGGGAGAATGTCCTTTGGACAGATGAGTCAAAACTGGAGCTTTTTGGCAAGTCACATCAGCTCTATGTTCACAGACGAAAAAATGAAGCTTTCAAAGAAAAGAACACCATACCTACAGTGAAACATGGAGGAGGCTCGGTTATGTTTTGGGGCTGCTTTGCTGCGCCTGGCACAGGGTGCCTTGAATCTGTGCAGGGCACAATGAAATCTCAAGACTATCAAGGCATTCTGGAGCGAAACGTACTGCCCAGTGTCAGAAAGCTCTATCTCAGTCGCAGGTCATGGGTCCTCCAACAGGATAATGACCCAAAACACACAGCTAATAGCACCCAAGAATGGATAAGAACAAAACATTGGACTATTCTGAAGTGGCCTTCTATGAGTCCTGATCTGAATCCTATCGAACATCTATGGAAAGAGCTGAAACTTGCAGTCTGGAGAAGGCACCCATCAAACCTGAGACAGCTGGAGCAGTTTGCTCAGGAAGAGTGGGCCAAACTACCTGTTAACAGGTGCAGAAGTCTCATTGAGAGCTACAGAAAATGTTTGATTGCAGTGATCGCCTCTAAAGGTTGTGCAACAAAATATTAGGTTAGCGGTCCCATCATTTTTGTCCATGCCATTTTCATTTGTTTTATTATTTACAATATTATGTTGAATAAAAAATCAAAAGCAAAGTCTGATTTCTATTAAATATGGAATAAACAATGGTGGATGCCAATTACTTTTGTCAGTTTCAAGTTATTTCAGAGAAAATTGTGCATTCTTCGTTTTTTGTGGAGGGGTACCAACAAATTTGAGCACGTCTGTATATATATATATATATATATATATATATATATATATATATATATATATATATATATATATATACATAGAAGTATGTGGTGCTAGAGAAACACTGAACACACCTGAAATTCCTATTTGTAAAATTTGAAATTAAGGACACAGAACTGAAATTTACAAGGAGATATCAGGGAGAGAACAGAACAGTTAATTTCCTGAGGAAAGTCCATGGGACCTATTTAGCAAATATGTGCGCAGCCACTTTCACTTGGGCAAAAATGACAACGATAGGGAACTGCCGCAATAGCGCACGTAAATGTGATTTAGAAGTTGGGTCTCGTGTGGGCTAACGCATATCAAGAGCCCAGCCAATCAAAGCACAGTGGGGGGAGTAAGGTTACAACCAGAAAGGATTCAACATTCCCTTTAAGAGCACCTGTGCGTCTGCGATAGCGAACAGGGCATTTTGAAACCCAAAAAAAGAAGAAAGGAGACAAAAGCACAAAAAAATAAAAAATGGCCAGCAGACCAAGTGATGAGGGTGACCAAGCCCCTCAAGCAAGGCTACGTATTAGCAGCCAGGAGGTGGAGAGTGAATACTGCAACCATCACCGCTGGGGCTTCAAGTTCAGCATCTGCTTTCCTCAAACCCTGTAACCTTTCCTCTAAGTTTAACATCCATTACAGAGAGCTATGTTATGTAAAGCACAACAAGCCAGGATGATATTGCAAACCTTCAGAGGAGTTTTTTTTATTTTCTTATGGGTGTACTGTAGTGTTTCCCTAGAGACATCCAAACATTGGAATCGCATTGTGAGGGTTCCAAATGTACAGTACGAGCACATTTAAAGGTACAGTTATACCTCTGTTCGGCAGGGGTCGTGGGGTTGAGCAGCAGTGTCAGTAGCCACCGCCTCTGTGGGTACCCGTTGTCCCCTATCAGCCAACCTCTCAGACTGTCATCCCGCTGAAACGCAGCTGCCACCTGCGAATTAGCGAGGATACACTAGTCATGAGTGGAGCCAGGATGGTTTGCATACACATCTTTGATGTAATTGTTGGCATCACACACTTCTTGCACGTTGACAGAATAGGTCCCCATACGATTTATGTAGAGGTACCTATTCTGTGTTGGTGCGCGTAACTGCACATGTGTGCAATTGATGGCACCCAGGACACCAGGAAACCCATCCCTCTCAAGAAAACCCTGCTTTGTATTTTGTTGCAGTTCGTGAGACAGGGAAATGAATGAATTCTCCTGCCTGCTTTACTAAAGCTGCAGGTACACCTCGCACTGCACCTGATACAGCCAGCTGGCTCATGTCTGCAGTATACTGTGAAGCCATAAATATTTGCAAGCCTTTTATTATGCGTTTTTCGTGTATAAAAAACCCCAGAAAAAACACAAATATTTTTGGCACGAAATCAAATTCCACTAACAGTAGCCTACATACTTAGTATATTGCAACAGATAGCCAACATTTCTGGAGCAAAATAGGTTTTATGAGTGTGATTTGCCAAATATTTTGGTTGCAAATATTTATGGCTTAACAGTAACCCACAGTATGCTGGAACGAGCCAGTGGCATAAAATGTTAGTGCAGCGGGTACCCTTAGTGCTACAGACACAGTGAGCTCTCTGCATGTCTCCTTCCAGGTCAGCCTGAAGCAGTTGGCAGATGTCAGTGATTGTTTGTGTGTAGAGGCAAAATTGCTGCTTACATTGTGTGTCAGACAGGCTCAGAAAAGACAAATGCTTTCTAAATATTTGGGGACATCTCCTCCTCTCTTTTTGTCTGGCCACGTTGAAATCCAGTGCGCACTCCACATTTCTTTTCTCTTTATTCTCTCTCTTTTCTTTGCCTGCTTCCCTGGTAGTTTCAGCGGTATTTATAGCCGACCACGTAATTTGTGCATAGTTTAGACCTGGTTTTCACATTGAAACGCAAACGCTAACACTGTTGATGGTTTGCTAAATCGCTACATTTGTATGTAAATGAGGACACTCCCCTAAAGTTCAGCCCATGTCCAGTGCTAACGCTGACTTGCCGAGTGGGCACTAAAACACGGCTAAATCACATATGTGCGCCTGATTTCGGTGCGCTAACTGTCCGCAAAAGTGTTTTGCAATTGCCTCAGTCAATTGCTCATAAGTCAAAACGAGAACGGTTTTCATGATGGAATCTAGTTTAACTATATTAATGTTGTTTTTTTCACTCTGGAGTGGTTTATTAAAATTGCTAAATATAATGAAAATACTATGGAAAAAATCTGGGGCCAGATTATATTGATGGTGCTAGTATATATATATGGATTTTAATGTCTTGGTTAGCAGCCCTTGAAAGACTAACATTGCAGTAAAAATTGCTGATTTGTGTAGAAACTAAACTAAGTTATTCCTCTCTTTGCTTAAAAGAGAGCAATCCTTTCATTCCCCCATCAAATCACATAAATTCTTTGGAAGTGGGGCAGATTCCACTAAGCTAGTGCTGCCAAATACACCAGCCCCTCCTGGGTAATGCAAACAGGGCTGGCAGTGGAGCCAAGCAAGGCTCGCTTTTGAAGTTTTCTGTGTTTTGACTGAGCCAGGGAAGGTGGATGGAGTGAAAAGGGGAGGTGGGGGAGGTATTCAGTGACCTCTGGGACATGTGCAATGTTTTAATGTAAGGCAAAAAAATATTTTAGGTTTTCCTTTGGAGCAGGAATGTGCCCTGAGCACCACACTTAGGGGCCGATGTAAGGATACGTGCAAAGTGATTTGCAGCTGCAAAACACAGATATTGCTGCCAAAAAACATGTTTAGCTGGCGTAAAGTGGGACTTTAGCGGTCATTAAAAATGCAGAGTATGTAAAGAATGTTTTTTTTCCACTTTGCCATCATTAATCCATTTAAATGGTATTGAAATGTATTCAAATGAAGAAAAGAGCATGAAATCGGCCGGGGATCTGGAATACTGCGGGCGCAAACATTACAATGAGATGTTTTTTTTAATGTCAGACACATGGCAAATTACATTTAATAGAGAAAAGTGTACTGCATGCAGGCAATAAAAATGTGCATTATAAATATCGTATGGGAGATACTGAAATTGAAGAAGAAATCTATGAAAAAGACCTAGGAGTTTATGTTGACCCAGAAATGTCTTCATCTAGACAATGTGGGGAAGCTATAAAAAAGGCCAACAAGATGCTCGGATATATTGTGAAAAGTGCTGAATTTAAATCAAGGGAAGTAATGTTAAAACTTTACAATGCATTAGTAAGACCTCACCTAGAATATTGTGTTCAGTTCTGGACACCTCATTACAAAAATGATATTGCTGCTCTAGAAAGAGTGCAAAGAAGAGCGACCAGAATTATCCCAGGTTTAAAAGGCATGTCGTATGCAGACAGGCTCAAAGAATTGAATCTGTTCAGTCTTGAACAAAGAAGACTATGCAGTGATCTGATTTAAGCATTCAAAATTCTAAAAAGGTATTGACAATGTCAACCCAGGGGACTTTTTCGACCTGAAAAAAGAAACAAGGACCAGGGGTCACAAATGGAGATTAGATAAAGGGGCCTTCAGAACAGAAAATAGGAGGCACTTTTTTACACAGAGAATTGTGAAGGTCTGGAACCAACTCCCCAGTAATGTTGTTGAAGCCGACACCCTGGGATCCTTCAAGAAGCTGCTTGATGAGACTCTGGGATCAATAAGCTACTAACAACCAAACGAGCAAGATGGGCCGAATGGCCTCCTCTCGTTTGTAAACTTTCTTATGTTCTTATGTAAGGATTTAGCCTTGCACTTGGGCAATTGCTGAACCTCCAAAAACATTGCACCTTCTCTTTCAAGGTGCAAACCACTGTAGAAGCGAGTAATTAAGAGTACCCATTCTTGTCTAAGCACCTGTAAAATAAATGCAGATAATTCACTGTAAAGAACATATTATTAAATTAGGGTGGGACAGGGAAAATCTTAAACATTTCATACCACAGTGATTCTTCATGAACACAACATGGCTATAAATGCAACATGGACTGCACATGGAATTAAAAATGCATATCAAAATGCAGAGTATTAAAATAAAAATAATACAAACAGTACTAGCGTTTTGACTGCTTCATACGCTGCTGCAGACTCGCTTAGTTTAAAAAGAGAATATGTTCAATGAATCGCACTATTTGAGCTTGAACTACATGCAGGACTGTTCTGTGTACTTGTTCATTTACACTGTTGATATTTCTGCAAGATTTTTAGGCTTCAGACAGTCTCAGCTGAAAAAGCATAAAAAAAAGCCAAAGCGTGACACTCTTCCGTAGAACCCCTGGAGTATACATGTACGCAAGCCAAAACTAAATGAGTCGTTTCGCTATAGAGGACAATGTGCTGGCTCAACAAAAATTCCTGCAACAAGCTGGCAAAACTAAGAGGGTAAAGTCAGTAACGTCGGATGGTGTCTTATCTATTGCAAAGTACTATTTAATGTCCTTGACGGAAAGCTTCTGAGATTTTTTTATTAATTATTTATCTTAATTTCAATATTTCATTTGCATTTAATCAAAGTGTAGGAAACAGTTTTAAAAATGCACCAAAACATTAAAAATTGTTTTTATAAGACAAAATAAAAAAAAAGTGTGGCCGCTAAGTAGCCCGATGCACAGGCGGCGTTCATTGCGATCCACAGCAGTGTGGAGTAGTGGTTAGGGCTCTGGACTCTTGACCGGAGGGTTGTGGGTTCAATCCCCAGTGGGGGACACTGCTGTTGTACCCTTGAGCAAGGTACTTTACCTAGATTGCTCCAGTAAAAAAAAAAACTGTATAAATGGGTAATTGTATGTAAAAATAATGTGAAATCTGTATAATGTGAAATAATGTATAATGTGATATCTTGTAACAATTGTAAGTCACCCTGGATAAGGGCGTCTGCTAAGAAATAAATAATAATAATAATAATTCAGTTGCATTCAGATTTACCCATACAAATGTTGGAATTATTTGCCTTGCTGGAGGACAAGCGCTTTGAGCAGTCTTTCCGGGACTTTTGGACGGTCTGGCACGGCAGACGATCTTGCTTCCCCACGTGGCGTCAGTGGTGGGACGTGGAGAAAGCGCAGATCAAGATCTTCTGTCAGGAGTACACGAGGGGCGCGAGCAGGCGGAGGGACTCACGGATCGAGCGGCTGGAAAGGGAGCTGCTCGATCTGGAGAGCCGCCTGGCTCGCGGGGACCAACTCGAGCAGAGCGCGTACGAAGAGAAGAAAAGCACACTTTTACAGGGACCTGCTCAAGACCCGGAGCATGTTCGACATCAGCCGAGACGCGGTTCCGACTGAGGGGGAGGAATTCCTTCTGGAGCCCCTGTTGCACAACCCCCATCTAGGTGCGCAGGCGTTGAAATCCCCCGCGGTGCGAAGCATGTTGATCTCGGCCAAGGTGACCAGATTCTGGGATCTCCTGGATCACCAACGCTCGACGTGGCTGACTCCCGAGTCGCTGGTCGCCAGGGTGACTCGGGGGACCCTCAGAACGGCCCGCCGAGCGATCCGGGAGTGCAAAGCAACTTTGCACCCAGACTCTGTCGGGTATCTCGAGGGGGTCCTCAGGACCGGGGAGCCATCGTCCCTCCCTACCCCCTGCTCTCCGGTCCTGCTGATCAAACCAAAGGATCGGGCTCCCCCTCAGCCTCCCCTCGAGAATCACCTGAGCAGGATCTCGCAGTTCTCCTCGACCCCCCTTCGTTCCGTGTCGAGGAGGACCATGTACGCGATGGCGCTCCACACCCTCCACTTCCTCGCCCTCGTCTCCTGCCGAGACACCGCTTGGCGGGAGCCCCTCCATCCCCCGGAGGGTGAGAGTCCCCAGTGGGAGGCTTTGTACTCCCCGCTGGTCCCCAGAGGTGCTGGGGACCTGGGATGGAGGGTGCTACACGGAGCGCTCGCGTCAGGAGAGGTCCTGCGTCACTTCACCGACTCGGACCCCGCATGCCCTTTCTGCGGTGAGTCCGAGTCGGTGTTCCACATTTACTTCTTCTGCGCCAGGCTGCAGCCGTTCTTTGTGTTCCTCAAGAACCTTTTGCTGCAGTTCTGGCTGCATTTTTCCCCTACCCTTTTTATTTTCGGGCACCCTGTTCGTGGTTCCACCAAGAAGAGGGACCTCCTGGTGAATCTGCTCCTGGCTCTTGGCAAACTTACCATCTACAAGACCAGGAAGCGTAAGATCACCGGGGAGGGTCTCTTTGACTGTGGGGCCATGTTCAGGGCCGTCCTTCGTTCCCGGGTGGCGTTGGAGCACGCCGACGAGGAGTCCACTGGCGACATGACGGCTTTTGTCGACCAATGGGCTCTGGGTGGCGTGCTCTGTACCACCCCCCCCCTTTGTTTTGAACGTTTAATTTTGGGGGGAAAAAAAAAATAAAAAAAAAAAAACTGGGTTAGTTAATGGCCGGTTTTTTGTTGGCACCCCCTTTTGATTAGGAAGGTAATTTACCTAGATTGCTCCAGTAAAAACCCAACTGTATAAATGGGTAATTGTATGTAAAAATAATGTGATATCTTGTAACAATTGTAAGCCACCCTGGATAAGGGTGTTTGCTAAGAAATAAATAATAGTAATAATAACATTATCATGATTGCAGCTCATTATTTGTTCGTGTTAAGTAATTTGCATTGCTCTTAAGCTTACATAGGCTGCAGTGCAAAATGGCTGCCAGGCAATTTGGATTGGTGTCGTAGGGCTCTACTTGCCAGGACCAGGGACTGAGACAGACAGGGAGGTTTTATGTTGCACTTTGTTCTACAACAAAGAAGTTGCCCTTATAAAAGTTTACCACATATTTTTGCACTGTATTCTGGCAGTTTTACCATGCTTTTTTCATGGTTATACTATGCATTTACCATAGTTTATCCTGGTTTGCCATGTTTAATAATATTCTTTACAAAGCTTACCTTTGCTTAATCATGCTTTCACTATGCTTTATTTCTGTTTGCTATGCTTTTACTATGGCAGACTTTTATAAGGGAGGAGCCACAGTTTGATTAGTAATTTTATATTAAATCATAAGTTCGTTCTAATATGGCCAGTCCATGTAAACAAGCATTGCTATTTACAATGCAGGGGTGTGCAATTTTTGAAAAAAAACTTCGTCCAAGGGACAAAATGTTAGAAAAATCTACTTGTCCTTCTTAAAAATCTTATTTATTAATTTAACAGTGAATACAGTCAATCAATTAGTGACTACCAGGGGCAGATCTAGCCTTGTAGCTTGACTGGTTCACTAAATTCTTCATGCTACACAAAAGGTTCCCTGTGACTGCACCTCACCTGAACAAATGTATAACATACTTTAAGGAAATGTTCCTTTCAGTGCTGTTTGGAACACATTTGCTAGTAAATTTAAGTAGCATACTAAGAGTACAACTATAATAATCAGTACTTGGAGTTATTCAAATATAAAAATAGCTTCTGCCTGTTTTTTTTCAACTCTTTCTCTATAAGCTCAATTCAACTCCTGATGTACAGGTGTTTTAGTTTGTTGCATCACAGATACAACATCATTGCCAACTCTTACTGCTGCTTTGTGAAATTCTGATTTTTCTTGACGTTCTTTCAGTTTTGTAACTGCTGAACCCCAGATTTTTAAAGGACTTGTGTATAACCTGTCATGTTTCTCGGCATTTTTTACTGTTTTTCTACCAAAATGCAAGCAATATTTTCAGTCAGGACCATCACATTCTGCAAAGACAAAATATGTTTTGTCTTTTGTTTATTTCTTTTATATACTTCCTTTTTTAAAAACAGTGTACAACATTTAACAGCTATTTTTCCTCATCTAACATCTTGTCCCATGACGACTAACTGGAACACTGCTGCAGCAGGTGATCCTGGTTTTATACCCTGATGGCTTTTATTTAATTTTTTTTTGGGGAGGACAACATTCTTTCCCTGCGCTACTCACACTGAAAAATAAATACAAATGAATGAATACATAAACAGATTGCCATGAGAGTTACAGTCTGTATTTTATTTTAAAATAATAACATATTGTACAGATAATATATAAGCATTTCATTTCATTTAACATCCCAGCAAGTACATGCTTGATCACAAAGTAGTAATTTTATAAATTACACAACACTTTTACCTTGGCAACTATGGTGGATAGTTTTTTTTGTAACTTTACTAGGTTGCTGCATTTAAATGTCAGGTTCATGCATTAAGAAAGCTTGGAATCGAAATTACACAATCGCAGAGCCGTATGTAGGGGTGGGCGAGTCTGAAGATCGCATGCACCTCTGCATTAGAAAACGGAATGCGTCACTTCCTTAGCAACAGCCTTAACGACCACGAACCTGGTTCTACACAAACCAACACCATAGCGACGCCAGTTCTATATTATTGTGGTATATCTGTGTCGTTCTGTGTGCATTGCTTATTTATTTATTCACTCCTGCAGCCTTCAGGACCAGCACTACTATAAACGTAATGAAATGTAAAGGCATGTTTCATAACACGTATGAAGCACCTACGTAATAAAGGTAAACTAAAACATTACGATTGCTATTTTTAAAAGCACCATTATAAAACAAGTTCATGTCATAATTACTTGGCTCTTATAATGCATGGTAATATGTATGTATAAAGAAACACAAAATCTAGTTATTATTTTTAATGACCTTCTTATTTTTTGTTTAAAATAGCATACAAACCTGCATGGTTCTTGCTACATTCTAAATTTCTTAATAGATTTTTTTTTTTTTTTTTTTTTTAATAAATTTAGTCGTTGCCAGTTATTTTTATTATTTTCTCCCAATTTGGAATCGCCAATTATTTTATTATGCTCAGCTCACCACTACCACCCCTGCGCTGACTCGGGAGGGCGAAGACGAACACATGTTGTCCTTCGAAGCGTGTGCCGTCAGCCGACCGCTTTTTTTCACACTGCGGACTCGCCATGCAGCCACCCAGAGCTACAGCGTCGGAGGACAACGCAGCTCTCTGGCAGCTTATAGGCAAGCACGCAGGTGCCCAGCCAGACTACAGGGGTCGCTGGTGCACGGTGAGCGGAGGACACCCTGGCCGACCTAACCTCCCTCCCCCCGGAAGGTGTGTGGCCAATTGAGCACCATCCCGTGGAAGCTTCCGTCCTTGGTCGGCAAAGGAATAGCCTGGACTCGAACTCGTGACGTCCAGACTATAGAGCGCCTTTACTGGATGCGCCACTCGTGAGCCCCCTGAATAGATTTCATAAATAGTTTTTATGCGGTTAAAAATATTAATAAACAACAAAGATATGACTTACTCGTTAGGTAAGCAAGGAAATTAAGAAACAGACAACCCGCAGTGCACAAAACAGTTCCCTCTGAGTGGTGGTTCAATAGCAGTTGTTTTGTCTCCACCCGTGTTGTTTTAGGTGACACAAATTTTTCAGCAGCAAGATAATGAATCATCATGGATGAATCAACTTTTCTGATAACCATGATCTTAAAAATTGCATCATAACTTTTTCGTAATCCCTTTGACACTTGACCCCTTTTCAATCCACTCTTTTCCACATGGTCACTGCAGCTAGTTTTATCCATTTTCATTAATGTATACTGTACTCGATACTTTCGCAACAGCCTTGACTTGACAAGGCAAGTTGTATTTTTCCAATCTAATTTTCATTAAAAAAAAACCTTGATATTAATTTTTGGTTCGACACACCGATAAGTTAAAAGAGAAATTTGGAAATTGAGCACGGTGGTATCTGTTGTATAAAAAAAAACCTTGCCTTACAGTTGGGCTAATACAGGTACAGTGCCTATAGGGTCTACACCCCCTTGAACCTTTTTCATATTTTGTTGTGTCAGTGCCTCAGAGTTTCATGCATTTAAATGAGGATTTTTTCCACTTATCTACACACCATACTCCACACTGTTAAGGGGAAAAAAGTTTTTATTGAGAAAAAAATGATATATTAAAAATACAAAACTGAAAGATCATAATTGGATAAGACTCCACCCCCCGAGTTAATACTTGGTGGAAGCACCTTTGGCAGCAATTACAGCTGTGAGGCTGTTGGGATAGGTCTCTACCAACTTTGCACACCTAGATTTGGCAATATTTGACCATTCTTCTTTACAGAACTGTTCAAGCTCTGTCAAGTTCCTTGGGGAGCGTTGATGGACAGCAATCTTCAAGTCATGCCACAAATTTTCGATTGGATTTAGGTCGGGGCTCTGACTGGGCCACTCAAGGACATTTACCTTTTTGTTCCTTTGGGTCGTTGTCATGCTGAAAGGTGAACTTCTGTCCCAGTTTCAGCTTTCTTGCAGAGGGCAGCAGGTTTTCTTCAAGGACTTATCTGTACTTTGCTCCATTCATTTTCCCTTCTATCCTGACAAATGCCCCAGTCCCTGCTGATGAGAAACATCCCCATAACATGATGCTGCCACCAGCATGCTTCACAGTAGGGATGGTGTTCTTTGGGTGATGCGCTGTGTTGGGTTTGCGCCAAACATAACGCTTTGCATTTAGGCCAAAAAGTTCCATTTTAGTTTTGTCAGACCACAAAACTTTTTGCCACACGGCTACAGAATCTCCTGAGTGTTTTTTTGCATACTTCAAAACGGGATTCAAGGTGGGCTTTCTTGAGTAATGGCTTCCTTCTTGCCACCCTACCATACAGGCCAGATTTGTGGAGTGCTTGGGATATTGTTGTCACATGCACACTTTGACCAGTCTTGGCCAAAGTTGCCATTGGCCTCTTGGTAGCCTCTCTGATCAGTCTCCTTCTTGCTCGGTCATCCAGTTTGGGGGGACGGCCTGATCTAGGCAGGGTCTTGGTGGTGCCATACACCTTTCACTTCTTAATAATCATCTTGACCATGCTCCAAGGGATATTCAAGGCCTTTGATATTTTTTATACCCAAAGCTCATGGTTGAGTCTTTGCTTTGAAATGCACTACCCAGCAGAGGGAACCTACAGGAACTGCTGAATTTATCCTGAAATCATGTGAATCACTACAATTTAACACAGGTGGAGTCCACTTAACTTGGTGTGTGATTTTGAAGGCGATTGGTTAGACCTGAGCTAATTTAGGATTGCTATTACAAGGGGGGTGGACACTTATCCAACCAAGATACTTCAATTTATATTTTTAATTAATTTTCTACAAATTTCTAAAATATTTTTTTCACTTGGAAGTTGTGGGGTAGGATGTGTAGATAAATGGAAAAAAAAAACTATTTTAATGCATTTTAATTCCAGGCTAGAAGGCAACAAAAGGTGAACATTTTGAAAGAGGGTGTACACTTTCTATAGGCACTGTGTATATATATACAGACGTGCTCAAATTTGTTGGTACCCTTACAGCTCATTGAAATAATGCTTCATTCCTCCTGAAAAGTGATGAAATTAAAAGCTATTTTATCATGTATACTTGCATGCCTTTGGTATGTTATAGAATAAAGCAAATAAGCTGTGAAAAGAGATGAATTATTGCTTATTCTACAAAGATATTCTAAAATGGCCTGGACACATTTGTTGGTACCCCTTAGAAAAGATCATAAATAATTGGATTATAGTGATATTTCAAACTAATTAGTTTCTTTAATTAGTACCACACATGTCTCCAATCTTGTAATCAGTCATTCAGCCTATTTAAATGGATAAAAGTAGTCACTGTGCTGTTTGGTATCATTGTGTGCACCACACTGAACATGGACCAGAGAAAGCAAAGGAGAGAGTTGTCTGAGGAGATCAGAAAGAAAATAATAGACAAGCATGGTAAAGGTAAAGGCTACAAGACCATCTCCAAGCAGCTTGATGTTCCTGTGACAACAGTTGCAAATATTATTAAGAAGTTTAAGGTCAATGGAACTGTAGCCATCCTCCCTGGGCGCGGCCGCAAGAGGAAAAATCGACCCCAGATTGAACAGAAGGATAGTGCGAATGGTAGAAAAAGAACCAAGGATAACTGCCAAAGAGATACAAGCTGAACTCCAAGGTGAAGGTACGTCAGTTTCTGATCGCACCATCCGTCGCTTTTTGAGCGAAAGTGGGCTCCATGGAAGAAGACCCAGGAGGACTCCACTTTTGAAAGAAAAACATAAAAAAGCCAGACTGGAATTTGCTAAAATGCATATTGACAAGCCACAGTCCTTCTGGGAGAATGTCCTTTGGACAGATGAGTCAAAACTGGAGCTTTTTGGCAAGTCACATCAGCTCTATGTTCACAGACGAAAAAATGAAGCTTTCAAAGAAAAGAACACCATACCTACAGTGAAACATGGAGGAGGCTCGGTAATGTTTTGGGGCTAATTTGTTGCGCCTGACACAGGGTGCCTTGAATCTGTGCAGGGCACAGTGAAATCTTAAGACTATCAAGGCATTCTGGAGCGAAACGTACTGCCCAGTGTCAGAAAGCTCTGTCTCAGTTGCAGGTCATGGGTCCTCCAACAGGATAATGACCCAAAACACACAGCTAAAAGCACCCAAGAATGGATAAGAACAAAACATCGGACTATTCTGAAGTGGCCTTCTATGAGTCCTGATCTGAATCCTATCGAACATCTATGGAAAGAGCTGAAACTTGCAGTCTGGAGAAGGCACCCATCAAACCTGAGACAGCTGGAGCAGTTTGCTCAGGAAGAGTGGGCCAAACTACCTGTTAACAGGTGCAGAAGTCTCATTGAGAGCTACATAAAACGTTTGATTGCAGTGATTACCTCTAAAGGTTGTGCAACAAAATATTAGGTTAGGGGTCCCATCATTTTTGTCCATGCCATTTTCATTTGTTTTATTATTTACAATATTATGTTGAATAAAAAATCCAAAGCAAAGTCTGATTTCTATTAAATATGGAATAAACAATGGTGGATGCCAATTACTTTTGTCAGTTTCAAGTTATTTCAGAGAAAATTGTGCATTCTTCGTTTTTTGTGGAGGGGTACCAACAAATTTGAGCACGTCTGTATATATATATATATATATATACATATATATATATATATATATATAATCAGTGTGTGTGTTCATGGTGGTTTCCTATAAAACCTTATTGATATATTTATTTAAAAAAAAACAACTAAAAAAATCTGACGTGCTCTGAAGGTACCGCATCTGACTTCAACCTGACTCGTTGCTTACTTCTAAATCCCAAGTAATTCGTCCTCCAGATAATCACTGTCGAGAAAGTACACACCACAAATGACGTAAGTCTTTTGGTAAATGGATTTCGCAGTGGTCCCCACTTTTGACTTCTACAAACCGCACCCTGCAGCGAAAGACGGCACTCGTTTTTCCCTGGAAAGGCATGCACCCGATGCCCTGACATGTTGGAGTTTGTGCAACCCCCGCACACGCACGAATTCACCATATTATTTATTTATTTATTTATTTATTTATGTATTTACCTCACAAGCCTGTAGGCCAGAAATACAGACTGAGAACTGTTCCTCTTTTGATATGTCACGTGTGACGTTGTACAAAAAGGTTGTGATTTTGGTAGGCGTGGTCCGTGATCCACATTAATCACATTTTAGTGGCCTATATAATGTTTTTTTTTTTTTTAAATAATGCTAATATTCTTAATAGACACTGCAGCATCCATTTCAGTGATAAAAAAAACCCCTGCAATATACACTTTAAGACATTGCATCCGCGTTTGTGTTACGATTATTTTCAATCCCTGCTTTTTTACAGTACCAATGAGAAGATGGCACACATGAACTTAATTAAAAGTTATATATACAAGGATATTATATATTAAAGGATTTTGTAAGGGTTATTGTGGCTGCTAAAATAATCATACAGTAGTTTTATTGTTTACAGCAACACTGCTAAAATTCCACAAATGCTTGCAATTATTGATCAAGATTTAATTTGATCAGAGAAAAGAAAACAATTTAATCGTCCTTATTATAAGCACATAACTGCGTTAGCTTTTACTGAGGAGTAAAAAACTAAACTACAGCCCTGACTTGGCAGCGGCGAAAGGGGGGGCGCAAATATGATTGCCTGCCCCGGGCGGTTTTTATTTTTTATTTTATTTTAAAATTACTCATTTATTTACTTCACAGTCATTTATAAATGTCACTTGTTGGTGTTTGTTATCATGTGAGGTATTAATTGGTACTTGTTATGTAATGTTACGAATCTACTCTGCACTCGATCATAGTCGCCGTCAAGTCTCTCACGTCAATCATGTGATTCGAGGGACGATGCAGTTCGACAACAACAACAACAAAAACAGCAGTAATTTTGAAAATGTCAGCTGTGTCAGCAATGTGATGTTACTTTTCTTTATTGACGAAACGCATAAGAAGGTGAAATTTGGCATTTGCAGAAAAGAACTTGCATACAACAAAACAACATCGCCGATGTAGAAACACCTTGGAATTTTCCATCCAACAAAGAAATCGCCACGTTTAAATTCGAACCAGCAGTTATGTCTCTCTCTGAGTGGTCAAAATAAAATAAAAATATGTAATTCACCAACATTCTAATAAGCAATAACACTGTACCAATGTAATTATAATTTTTAACGGCAAGCATAAATGTTTTTTTATGGACAAAGGGGAGTCCATACATGGATAGAAATGTGATGTGAAACTGTTCTCCAGTGCTACTGTGTAGCAGTGGCTTGTCGGCAGACAAACAGGGTATGCAGAGCACTTGCTAAAAGTAAGTTAATCAGATTTTGTTGAGGTGTTTCGCAGACAAGTTGAAAAAGACATGCAAATAGAATAATCTAGCTAGAAAAAATAAATCAAATAATTTTTTGTATTATTATTTTTTATTATTTGTGCATTTTTCCTGAGGGTTATCGGTCAGCGTTTGTTAGGTAACTGTTCCCCCACTACTACCACTAGTTAATGAAAATTGATTTGAGTTTGTTTCAAGGACTCTGACTTAGACTCGAGACTTGAAGTCAAGGACTCGTGACTCGGACTCGGACTCGACACTTTGGACACGGACTCAGACTCTAGGTTTGAGGATTCGACTACAAGTCTGCAAAATATTCAGAACCTTCAGTTTTTGTTTATTCTGTTTCTGTATATAGTTTGTTTTTATCACTTAATTCTTGAATTGTTCATGCTGTATTAATCCAGCAGTAATACATTCTAAAACAAAATAAAGGGTTTGTAGAACTTTTTTTTTTTTTTTTTTTTGGAATCGGAACCGAAATCAGAATCGATTCCATCAATTCCTAGATCAGGAATCAATTCTGGAATCGTCTCCAAAAATCTTGGAATCGGCCATCCCTGCTCTTGGCAACCATTTCTGGGTTTCTTTGTAACCAATAGAACATCAGCTTTTTCCACAGCTAGCCAATCAGAAGTGATAGTGGTGGTACATAAACACTTATTTAAATGTTTGTGTGTAGCTGCTAGGCCTCTGCAATACAGTTTTCAGAAACTTGCGTGGCTCTCTAGCAATATACATAGAGTGTTTTTCTAGCAACATGGGAAAAATAAATAAATAAAAACGATGTGTCCAACGGGCAAAGTATAACAGCAAAACTTGTTGTCCCTCACATAAATCTTGTTGTCCCGGGCGTCGGGCGATACGAATTTCACACCCCTGCTGTGGTACATATCAATGCATAGTTATGAATGGAGTGGTTTGGTGTGTGTTGACTTACAGTGTCATTCATTTCATTTTAGATTACACAATCTCTAAATCATATTAATGTAAATGTATTTCATCTTAATGTTTATGCCAACAATGTCTCTATTATTATCCCTCACTGGGAAGGAGGTGTGTGAGAATGTCAACCTGTGCTTTCCCACTGATACCTAATACCCTAGATAAAACAGCAACACACTATGCTAGGATAAGGAACACAAAACCTAAAGGTTACTAAAGGTTAAAGTGTTCCGCTGGAATGCAGTCCAGTGTTGAGCGCGTGCCTGTAAAATATAAAATAATATGTTTCTCTATGTTGTTTAACCTATGCCACCTACGGGGAATGACCATATTTGGTCATAAATATGAACACTCTTTTTAAGCGCTTGTAGTTTTGGAACCTTAAATCAGAAATTAAAACCCAATACACCTACAGAAAGGCATTAAGTAGATTTTTCCAGTGATGTTATTTATTTTGTTTTTTTCATATGAGCTAGACCTCCCAAAAAATTACCAAAACATGAAAAATAATAAATAATATTTTTGCCAATTTCAACCTCTTTCCAAGTGTTATATAAACAAACTTAGAGTATATTGCAGCTTCACAATTTGTCAAGGATTTCAAATCTGAAATCAGAATTTTAATATCTTGTACAGTTGCAGGGCTAGATAAGGTTTTACAATGCATAGTATTTTACAAAAATCAACCTCTGAAATGGCAAAGGCAGACTAAGACTAAAAGTGAGATTGGAAACATTATTGCTCTGTTTGAGATACAATTATATTTCAGTATAAAAATAAAGAAACAACACACAAGTTAAAGTATTTTTTTTTTTGAAAAAAAAGCATATTACAAATATTACAGATAAAACTTTGATATTAAGAATTTTATTTGGGAGGGATGGAGGGAGGGAGAGAGACAAAAAAACTTCCATATTGTGCTGTATTTATTTATTTTCAAAACTAGAATAAATAAAAATCAGGCTAAAACATTTTATTGCAGAACATTTATATTTTATAACATTTTATACAAGATAATGATCAGTAAACTACTTACAGTAAATTGTCATTACAGAAAGACAAAAAAGAAAAAACATGCAGTAAGAAAACTGTAAACTGTGAGGCAACATGCAATAAGAGCAATGAGGCAACATGCAAAATGATGAAACTGAACAACAAGCACCCTGACCTACTTTTTTTTAGTTTTAACAAAAAGAATCACCTTCGGGGGAGTGCCAAATCTGAAAATTCTCCTGCAGCAGCAGCTCATCAAGGAGGTCCTCCTCCGTGGCATCCATACCCTTGTGGTCCTCCTCAGTCAGGACCCTCCTCCTCTTCAGTGACTGAACCATTTTCTGGCTTACACACACCCACATAAAACATTAAAATAAATACCAATTAATAATAATAATGATAATAATAATAATAATAATAATAATAATAATAATAATAATAATAATAATAATAATTATAATAATTATAATAATAATAATATTACAGGCGCTCCTTGACTTACGACGCGTGGCACTTACGACTCTTTTGCATTATTACCCTGCTTCGACTTTACGATATCGACACAGCATTTACGACACGGAGAGACAGGAGCCATGCGTCATGTGCACATGCTCGGTGTCTGAACCACAGTACCTGTCATGGTCGCCCTGACTCAGTCACTTAGCGTTTGTTTTTTATGCATGTAACTGGTTTATTTAGTATCTGCTAGGAGTAGCGCATACACACACTGAATGTCATTGGAAAGCCCCGAGTCTGTACTTTTCAACAAGCCAAGTACGTGCCTGAGTAATATGCGCGTAACCACCGGGCTGAGTGTAAAGAGTTAAATAAATATTTGCATGAGTACAATATAACGGGTCATTTTTGTAAAAATATATTTTCTGGCCAAAGAGTCAGGAACGTAACCCCAATTTATAACATTGTTCCTATGGGAAGATGTGCTTCGACTTACAACGCTTCAACTTACAACGTCACTTTAAGCAACCAATTGTGTTGTAAATGCGAGGACTTCCTGTAGTAATAATAATAATAATAATAATAATAATAATAATAATAATAATAATAATAATTCTCTATCCTTTTTCACACTGAGAAAAAATAATTAATTATCAGCTACAACCCATTTGAGAGCGAGGAACTCCCAACTGATGGGCAGGATACAACTTCTCTGAGTCAGTTAACTTCCTGCTCGCAAAAGCCACTAGACGGAGTAGTTCTGGGTGCTCCTGATATAATATGGCACCCAATCCCTCCAGGCTAGCATCCATATGCAGGGTGTATGGCCTGGTGCAGTCAACAAAGGCCAACACAGGTGCATGTGTCAAACAATAAATGATGTACTTGAATGCCTTCTCACATTTGTGATCTCATCTGCATCCAAATGGTTCGGACACTCTGTAGTACCTCTGGTCTGGTGTTTTAGTGGAAGTTTCTTTTCCCTTTATACTGGTGGACACCCTTTCGTAAGATTGGTAAGGGGTCTCACTATGGATGAATAGTTTTTCACAAACCTCCTATAATATCCACAGAACCCTAGGAAAGATCTCAGACTCTTTAGATCAGTAGGACGTTCCAGGTGGCGACAACTTCAACCTTGTCTGGATCGGTTGCTACTCCTTGAGTCGACACAATATGCCCCACATACTTCCCAGATGGCTGACAAAACTGGCATTTGTCTAGGGAAAGCTTTAAACCACAGCCTTACAGTCTATCCAGGACCTTCAGCAGTCAGGTTTCACCAAGGTCTTCCCAAATATAATTAGATCATCAAGGTAAACTAAGACCACTAATATAGGGGATGCGTAAGGACTTTGGGACTCTGATGATCCCAGCAGACAGAAGCTCCTGCAGGTGTCTCTGGACACCCTCGATGTCCACTGGTGCTAGCCGCCTGGACCGCTCTCAAAATGGAAGAGGTAGAACACCTCTCTGGACCAACCACCCATCTGGCAAGGAAACTTCAGATGGGTCTCTACCATTACAGAATGATTTCTACCTCACAGGTGATAGCACATTTGGATTCCCAACCGCCCCACCGTACCCCACCCAGGGACTCCTCCTGTACATCTCCCTCCCTGGTTCTCTATTTCCTGTATGCAGCTACAGTGCCTTGAAAAAGTATTTGCCCCCTGTCTGATTTTCTGCATTTTTGCACATTTTTCACATTGTATTTGGTCAGATTTTTTTGTGGGTTGTAGTAGTGAGGGAGTCTGAGAGAAAAAATGACACCAAAGTTTGATGCTTCTTTCATTTGTTTGGTGTGCAAGGTAATCAAACATGCAATCTTCAGGTGTGAAAAAGTTATTGACCCCCCAGTTAACTCAACCCAATTAAAGGGATAATTAGGGTCAGCTGTTTGAGTACTTTGGTTAACAACCAGGCCTGAACTCTGGCCCTTACCATCAGAGTGAAGTTGTCAGCACACAGGTTCTAGAGGCACATCATGCCACGAACAAAAGAAATTCCTGAAGACCTCTGGAAAAAAGTTGTTGATGCCTATCAGTCTGGAAAGGGTTACAAAGCCATTTCTAAGGCTCTTGGGCTCCACCGAACCACAGTCAGAGCCATATTGTCCAAATGGAGAAAGTTTGGGACAGTAGTGAATCTTCCCAGGAGTGGCCGTCCTGCCAAAATCTCTCCAAGAACAAGGTGTAAAGTCGTCCAGGAAATCACAAAGAACCGTAGAACAACATCCAGGGATCTGCAGGCCTCTCTCGCCTCGGCTAAGGTCAGTGTTCATGACTCCACCATCAGAAAGACACTTGGCAAAAATGGGATTCATGGCAGAGTAGCAAGGCGGAAACCATTGCTCACAATGCTCGTCTCAAGTTTGCCAAAAAGTACCTGGATGATCCTCAAGAGTTCTGGAACAATGTTCTATGGACAGATGTCCAAATTGGAACTTTTTGGCCGACATGGGCCCCATTATGTCTGGCGAAAACCAAACACTGTATTCCACAGTTAGAACCTCATACGAACGATCAAGCATGGTGGTGGTAGTGTCATGGTTTGGGGATGCTTTGCTGCATCAGGACCTGGACGCCTTGCCATCATTGAAGGAACCATGAATTCTGCTCTGTATAAGAGAATTCTACAGGAGAATGTCAGGCCATCCGTCCGTGAGCTGAAGCTGAAGCGCAACTGGGTCATGCAGCAAGACAGTGATCCGAAACACACAAGCAAGTCTACATCAGAATGGTTGAAGAACAAGAAATTTAAAGTTTTGGAATGGCCTAGTCAAAGTCTAGACCTAAACCCCATTGAGATGTTGTGGCAGGACCTGAAACGAGCAGTTCATGCTCGAAAACCCATAAATGTCACTGAGTTGAAGCAGTTCTGCATGGAGGAGTGGGCCAAAATTCATCCACGGCGCTCTGAGAGACTAAACAATAACTACAGGAAGCGTTTGATTGCAGTTATTGCTGCTAAAGGTGGCGTAACCAGTTATTGAGTCTAAGGGGGTGATTACTTTTTCACACAGTGTCATTGGGTGTTGCATAACTTTCTTTAATAAATGAATGAAATATGTATCAAATTTTTGTGTTATTTGTTCACTCAGGGTCCCTTTTATCTAATATTAGGTTTTGGTTGAAGATCTGATAACATTCAGTGTCAAATATGCAAAAATGCAGAAAATCAGACGGAGCAAATACTTTTTCACAGCACTGTAAACACATGAGGTGAAGTGGCAAAACAACCACATATTGGGGTCCTGCATCTTCTTCACACCCCTGTGCTAGGTGTCCAAACATACTCACATTTGTACCAGTAATGACAGGGATGTTATGCTAGATTCTGGACAAATTAATGCCATCACAGAGATGGACTCTTGCACTCCTGCTACATCCTTGGGGAATTCCAGGTCCACAAGAAGATATGTAGGGGTAATTGGTGTCATTAAGGCCCAAGAGGGTGAGTCCTTCTACAAGATGGATGGGTACATTCCGTAGATTGTGATTCTATCACCCTTCAAAAATGATAGTGACCTGGGAGCCACTGTCCAGTAATGCTTTGCATCTGTGTCCATCGATCTTCACTATGACCACAGAGGAAGGCCCAATTAGTCCCTTGGTGATCCGCTGGTCAGTGGAAATGTTAGACATGGTTTACAGGAGGGAACATGTCATCCCTCCCCCTCTACACTGGGCCCCTTGATTGGTTTCTCTGTGTCTGTATAGACTGGATAAACTTCTGGACCACTTTCTGTAGATTCTCTGGTTCACAGCAACAGGCTGAAATGTGACCTTTCTCACCACAGCGGCAACAGAAGTAGGAGTATGTGTCTGGTAGATCGCCTCGCAGCTCCAGGCTTACCTCTGGGTGGAACAGGCTTCTGTGGCCAGAGTTGACCTTCCTTTGATGACACCGGGACCAATTGCAATTGTCAACAGCTGTAAGCAGTGGTGGAGGTCTTCTCTTTTGTTGTGCGATCTTCGGAGCGTCACTCTGGCCATCATGCTGACAAACCCCTCTTGGAGTTTCTTAATCTGCTGTCGTAACTCCCGGACACTGGAGGATTGTCTACAGATAAATCACTAGTGCTAACTGTCTTTACAGGTACGTTGAGGAATTGACTGCTTCCTGTTCCTCTTTCTCCCACTTCTCATTTAGAAGTTGGAGAAAGGTGGGGGGATGGCCCCTTCTTTCTCTTAATCTCAAATGTAGAATCATCATCTCTGCACTGGGAGCACCACATATGATCTGGTGCAGTCGCAAACAATCAACTCCGGGTTGCTATCTTTCACAGCCTGTATAATGTCTAAGGCCACTCCCTTTAAGGTTTCCACAATCCTTCTCTTTTCTTTATTGGAACAATTGTACTCTTGGACCATTTGAATGGCTTGCTCCATCCAATTATCAAACTCCTCCACCCCAGCTGGAGTGGGTTTGGCTCCAGAGAAAAGTCAGCCTCTTGTACGAGCCTGTCTCCGTATGTGGCTTCAAAGTCCTCACCAAGACCTCCCATGGCTAAAATAGTAGCTTTAGTGCTTGCAGAAAGTGCAGTCTCAGGGGCCGCCAATCTATGCACATTATGGGCCAGAGTGAAGCTGGGGTGAGATGTAGCTGAAAGAGCCCCTTCAGGTATGTACAGACGCCATCGCTTAGAACTAGCGCGTTTGTGTTAATGTGATTCGCCCATAGTAAGCGATGGACGGCATAAACTCTCACACAATAACCTGACATTCAAAATGTCCCCCAATCACCAGTACAGTAATCAAAACAAACAAGCATGTATACAGTTAAAAATCTTCATTAAGACACTCATTACACTGATAAAAAAGATTTATTAAAACCTGTGAATGTAATAAAAAGTAAGTGCAAAAAAGTAATGCAAGTGCAGAAATGTACAAAACATGTAGGCTACATTACTGCAGATTGTTTCCAGTGAAGAACTCTGTGATACACATCTGGACGGTCTGTTTTTGCAAGTGTAGACGGCAAACTTTGTCTGCGTTTTCTAAAAAAATCCCAATTCGGCTTTTATAGAAAACGCGGACAAAGTTTGTGCTATGCTGCTCTGTAGCACGCCACAACGTTAAAAGCGCAGCATTCATGCTTACGTCATCTGTGTCTGTTTCAGGCAGAGCGTCCTGTTTGCCAAGGTGACACAGCTGAGAATCCCCTCTGGTGTTGTCACAGTTTCAGTTTCGGTTGTATTTTAGTCAGCACTGTCCTCCTTAACTACAGAAAACCCAGGTTTTTTGAAGCAAAGTTGCATTGCTGACTGACAGTTCCAAGCATGCTTTATCAAGTGCACAGCATTTAACAGAGACATTAAATGCTGTGTGGTCCAGTGGTTAAAGAAAAGGGCTTGTAACCAGGAGATCCCTGGTTCAAATCCCACCTCAGCCACTGACTCATTGTGTGACCCTGAGCAAGTCACTTAACCTCCTTGTGCTCCGTCTTTCGGGTGAGACGTAGTTATAAGTGACTCTGCAGCTGATGCATAGTTCACACACCCTAGTCTCTGTAAGTCGCCTTGGATAAAGGCGTCTGCTAAATAAACTAACTAATATTTACGCTGAATTTTCATGCTAATTACGCATCGCGTTTTGTGAACGGCAAGGTAACGAGGTGAAAACAGCTGATTCTTGAATTAGTAAGAGCAATTGCTACAGTATAAGCAGTGCATTTGTTATTTCAATCTATGTGAATGGTACATAACAAGATCCAAACAGCTGAGTTTGCCTGAAATATAAAGCGTGCTTAACATGGTATAAACAATGCCTTAGTTATTGAAATCAATGGGAATGGCAAACGCTATTTTTCCTAAATAAGCGGCTGCCCGCAATTACCCTGGACAGTGTAAGTGGTGGATACTGTATTAGTGGCACACACGCCCTGAGTCAGTGAATTTATTTTGTATGGTTATGTGTTCTGTTTGGAAATCCAAGTGTTATTACAGCACTGCAGTCCTGGCGCGTCTTTTTTCAGAGTTCGGGTCAAGGAGCAGTGAATCAGTGGGGAATCTCGAGACAGAGTGAAAGCTTCAGTTCAGAAGAACTTAGAGCTTGCCGGTCATTCTAAGCACTATCCGAAAGCTGGCTGAATCTTTCAAAACAGGGCACCCAACAATCAAACGTGCTGACTACAGAAAGGAGTCTTTTGCTTTCTTGTCTCATCTACAGGTGAGTTACAGTTGTTTTGGCTAGTAACTGTGTAGGTTGTATTTACAGAAAACAATACGCTTTCTAACAAAGAACATCTTTGGGATATCACCCGTGTAGCTGTCACCTGCATACCAGCCGCTATTAGCTTTTCTCTCCTTCCTCCCTTTTTCCCTGCCTCCCCAAGCCTATAACGTTTTTTTTTGTTTTTTGTTTTTTTTAACATATATTCTCATCTCTACCACATATAGTATGCCTGATCCTATTGCAACTTACATAATATGAAAGGACATTTTGTGGCCATTCGTTTGATGTTACATGCATGCAGTACAAACTATCCAGTAGTTAAACATACATAAATGAAAACAGTGAAAAACAGGAGGAATAGGGCTGAGTGTAAAGAGTTTTAAAAAAGATATGGAGCGCTGGTTAAAAAGAAAAGCACCTTTTTCTTCTGCTGCATGCAAAAACTTCACGTCAGGCAATGGCAAAAGCAATGGAGAGTGCTCTGTCTCACAGTGATGAACAGCTGTTAGGTCGCCTGAAAGCAGCTTATTTTAAAGCAACACCAGTGTGAATGATGATTCAGTAAAAAAATAATATTTTTTTATATGCAAAAGTGCATTTTTTTGCCATTCCCCCCAAAAAATTTGGAATCCCCCCACATAGGCTGCAGCATAAGAGGGAAATCCCCCCAGCACACAAAAATGAAATTCAAGCCCTGATTTGAAATTAATATGGTAATAAGTATTGCCCGGGAAAGCAGCAGGAAACCTACCAGATCACTTCAGAAAGTGTTGGATTTAAATGCACTGGCAGAAAATAGCAGCAACTGTTTTTTTTTGTTTTTTTTTAATATATCTGTTTCTGCAATTGCTTTTGTGAAACACAGTTAAGCTGTAAAGAAAGGCTTTAAGAAAATGAATGTAATAAGCGCATGCAGATCCATTTCAGTTTTGATTCAACATCAATGATGTGCTAATCAAATAGAGATAAAAAAATTCACATGTGCTGTGTTTATTGCATTAATATACATTTTCCTGAAGATACTTTTCCCACCTAAAAGTTAATTTAATTGGGTCCTAAGTATAATTTAGCTCCAGGATCTTGAAAATGTAATTAGTGGATTTGATTTTGTAAAACTAATGAGAAAAATATGAAGGAAAAAAAAAATTACAAAATTGCTGTATCTGTCAAACCTTTAATTTCACATGGGATGTAAAAAAGATATTAAATATTGCTGCTGTTATATCGTTATATCTTTCATAATTTATATACAGATTCATGGTTCATTTTTTAAAATAATGAATTTTTTAAGGAATACATTGTGAAGATATTTAGTCAATGGTAAGTATGTTTGAAGTAAATTTCATTCAAATCTATTTAATGTGTTTGTGAGCTCTCCAGAGGCTTACATTGCTTTTTGTTGTACTATATTCAGTTATGATGCTGTTGAGTTTCACAGAGCCAGACTAACTGTTTACTGTAACCGGGTTATTACCTCGCTATTGCATTTGATGGAGAGAGCCAGTTAGTTTTTTTATGGAGTTTTAATTTTAAAAGGCCTCACTTTATTTTAGGAAATGGTTCTCTGTATTTCTTTAACTACCCATCGTTTACTTGGCAACAGGAAGCAGCATTGAGCTAATGTGATGGTTGGTAATGGGGGTTCATGCAAGCAGCCCGTGATTGATAGGATAGTGAAATAAAGCTGACAGTTTCTGTGACATGTACAATACAAGTACCCCTGTGCTGATGAGGGCTGATCCTGAGAAACATTATGGAGTTAATCAGGGAAAACAGATCTTCTCATTTATTCCAAGGGGTTAGATGCCTGGTAGCACAGTGATGGCTTCAATTTGCACATTTTCCTTTTGGGTGAAACATAAGCCCTTTCTTGGGACATACTGCATTTTACCTTAGCGCATTTCTTCTGGTGAAATAGAAATGTTATGAAGTATTAGAAATCATGTATAGCTGTCTAAAAGATAAAGTGGGTCATATGTATTAAAAGAATGTGTACAATAGTTTAAGGATCTGGCAATACCAACAGTGTCTGAGAAGCTTTGGGAGTTGGAAAGTTTTGGGAGTTGGTATGATGGGGACCTAAAGGACAGTTTGTGTGGGAGAAGTGAGACAACAAGCAGTGCAAGGTTTGAAGAGCATAGACAGCAGAGCTTTACCGGGCAAACTATACCAAGACTTCTGTGGCCACTCACTGTGTATGAGGTTTCCTTGACAATAGTAGAGAAGCTGGAAATGGTTAGGAATTCCACGCTGCCTCAACAGAGTGGGACTGTATGGTAAGGGGATACTGCAGCTGCCAGTCTCAGCTCTAGCTGAGGAGTGTGCCAAGGTTCGATTGGAAATGACATTGGTAGAATCACATGACAAATGTGTGAGGGAGGCAGCACCTGTGTTGAAAACTGGAAGAAAGTGGGCAGCAAAGGAAGATGTGGAAGATGAAAAGGCTGCTCTTCATATCAGTGACATCATGGGGCAAGTACAGCATGGTAGAGGAGGCCTTGTTCTCAGTTCAGCTCCTCTTACATGGCGCAAAGCAGCCCCAGCTCAATGGAAGATGCTGGTAGTCAACGAGGTGCAAAAGCAGGAGGAGAGGATGAGGTGCGTAAAGGCAGTTTTCCAGGCCAAGCAGTGAGAATGGACAAGATGGGAGAGTGTGGAACAACGCAAGATCGGCTGACGAGATCTATGGACAGTGGAACAAAACAGGATCAGTTTCCTCATCAGGTCAATATATGATGTTCTCCCATCACCACAGAGCCTTAATCCTTTGTGTTCATCGCCATCTAATTAAGACACATTTTGTTTACTTGGCGTCAAGACCAGGTGCTGCGATGTTTGGCCTTAGTATTTGAAGACAAGCGCAGCATGACCAACAGGTTGCCACAAATGCCAACAATATATGACACACAAAGAACAACATTCCTCTGTCCAGGGTAGCAACCACCAAGAAAAGGTATTAAAACCAAAACACGTCTAGGACAACTGGAAGCTGCTAGAGACTGGAAAATGCTGGCAGATGTTGGACAACGGCTTATTTTCCCACCTGAGATTGCCACCACTAACCATTGACCTGATATTGTCTTGTGGTCTGGATCAGCATGCCTTGTTCACCTGGTAGAGTTAACAGTGCCATGGGAGGATACTGTGGATGAGGCGTATGAAAGGAAGAAACTTCAGTACGCTCAACTAGCTGCTGAAGCGGAGCAGCGAGGATGTAGAGTCCAGGTTTACCCAGTGGAGGTTGAGGATTTGTTGAGGATTTGTGGCACACTCCATAACCTGGTTTCTCAGAGACATCGTATTCAGTGGTCAAGAGTTGCGACGCATAGTGAAGAACTTATCTGAAGCAGCAGAGAGGAGCAGCAACTGGCTCTGGTTGAGACGAAAAGATTCTGGTTGGGGACCTCAAGCACGATAGAAAGAAAGCATTGATGTAAAGGAAGGTAAGTAAGCTGGGCTTAGCTGAGTGGGGGATGGAGGGGGTGATGCTGGGACGCCAGAATCACTGTCGAGCCCTCATAAGGTGTCGTGGGCTAGTCGACGAAACACCAAGGATGAAAGGTGCCCACTTGAAGACCCAGAGGAGTACCCTACTCAGCTCAGTCCAGACAGTTGTCATGCTGATGCGCTAGGGAGGCCGCACTGTGGTTGATCCCTGGAGCCAGCATTGCAGCCGTTGTGTGTGCTAATGCGCCAGGGAGGCAAAATAGGCTGTTTCCTGAAGCCAGCATTACACTTCAGCCATCAACACCAGGCAGAAGGATATCTACATCATCAGATGTAAGGAAACGCAGATGGATCACATTAGTTTACAGTAAAAGAAGCTATGTCTTAGTTGGTGCTTATCGGCGAGAGCTGAGTCCAATATCAGCATGAAGTTTTAACACCTACTCTCATGTAATGGAAATCATAAATGTGTTATAAAGTGTTTTACATAATATTGAACATATATAAATAACAACAGGCTATATAAATAAAGCAAGAACATGGAAGTATAAAGGAGTAACAGTTATTCCTTGGTAATAATCATTAAAACCTTCTAATAAATTTACACGTTTATAGTTGTTTTATAAATGGACCCTTAAACTAGTGTGACTGGATAGAAAAATGCAGAATTTCCCATCTACTAAAATACCTCTTTTGTTTCATACACGTCTTAACCTACTTCCCCCCCCCCCCCCCCCCCAAAACGTAACTGAGTAATACATATCTGTAACTAAGAATTTGAGCCCCAAATATAAAACTGACAAATGCTTATATTTGTATTAATTGAGCCTCATATTTATGGAAATGTAAAGGAAAAAAGTACAAGATGTAGATATACTGTAGTAAGCTATATCAGGGTGTTCTGTTGTGGAATATTTATTGCAGAACGTGCACAAAATCTCAAGTTTCAATTCCAGTGGCACTTTACTTTCGTTCTCACCTCAGGGTGCAGTGGGCGTAACGAGCGTCTGCTTATTGAGTCCTGTTGTGCAGAGAAATGATCTTCCCCCATGGAAACTGTTTGACCAAAGCGGAAAACCTCACCTTATGGACAGCGCTTGCTGATGAGCCAGCCCCCCGAAACAGTACAGGAGTCTCAAATAGATTCTGCAGACTAGTTCATATTCCTTCTTATGGGATATAAACTGGATCCTAGGAGGGAAGGTGGAGAGGTCAATGAATAAGGAAGATTATTTATTTGTCAATTTAAATATTTACACTGGCAGAATCCTTTGAGGTATAAATGTGGTTTTCAGAGTCAGCCTGTCAAAGTAGCAGGGTTTTGGTTGGAGTGTACAATTAGATTCCTGGATTATAAAACAACAAACACAAGGATAAAATAACAAACAATAGTATCCACAAACTGTCATCAGTCGTAGTCCAACATTTTTGACACACTTAAAATAATTATAGCTTGTATGATTTAAAATGAGAACAATCATCCATTATGCCTCAGTCGTTTTGGTTGTATTTAGAGCAAAAGCCTAAGAAGGTTGGGTTGTATTTAGAGCTACAAAGGCTTCTCATCAGATAAGTGCTGGAATATACTAAAATGTTTAGTAGCTATGTTGATAGCTACCCTCTATGGCAGTGGTTTATAAACATTATGATTTACAGTCTCCAGCTGAAGAAGAAATGTCATGTTGCCTTTCATTATTTTAATGACTTTTTTAGTTCTGTTACTTTTTTTTAGCTTTATTTTACTATACATTTTGCCCATTCTGTTGTAAAAGTTTCTGCTCGAGGAATGCACTTGCATATAAATGGTTTTCAATTGTCTTTGACATGTTACAGTATTGAAGGTTGAAATGACCAAAACTTTGAAGAAACATTTCAGACAGAAGTTTATGCTTAGGTTCCAGTGCAATTCTTAAAGCTTGTTCTGTCAGAACTAAGTATTCTGACAGTTTTAAGTGAGTTAATACAAGTACTGTGAAGTATATTATTGACAGTGTTTATTTCTTATGAATAAAAAGCATATAAGCATCCACTATATTACTTTTAATTAATCAGTCTTTTTTTTTTTTTTTTTAATTAGTAGTTGCTTGGTCATATAACAATAAAAGACCGTTTTGTTATGAGCAAATGTGTTCACCCCAGAATCCCTTTCACAGACCTGCTAATGTCTTATGCTATTTCAGTGAGCACTTTCTAGGTGGGAAAGTGGACTGTGAAGACCAACTGAAAAGGTGCTTTTATACCATAAACATACATGCCAACAGTCCCTATATGGGTGGGACAGTCCCGATTTCCTAGCAAATGTCCCGCGTCCCGATGCATAGGAAGAAAGTCCCGATATTTACACATAGAAAAAAAATCATTTATTCTGCACAGTAGAGTTAGTGAAAACCACACGCTGTGCTCTTCGTGCGGCTGACACACCTGCTGATCACTAACTTATACAAAGGTAAGAACACTTCATTATGTCTATTTTTACTGTCATGATGGTTGTGTCATGTTGAGGTGGGGGGGGGACACATCTATTATATGATAATGGGTGTTTTTTGCGTATGACCCCCCCTTTGAGACGAGTGTCCCGCTGAACAGTTCCCAAATGTTGGTAAGTATGCATAAGAGACAAGGTTCACTTTACAGTACATACCGAATTAACTTCAATCATCAGTATTGAAACATACAGATTTAGTTAACTCAGAATTGTAATGTCACTTCTCATGGGAATCTCCAATGTGTATGTTAGAATTTCAGTCCATGTGCAAGTTTGTATATGTGGTGCTTTGCAGGGCTGAGAGGGATGAATTCTTAATATAAAGTGATCGATCTAGTCCTGAAGGGCTTTCTGTGTAATTAAAGTCAGACGCTGTGCTTTATGGATTTTGAAATTATAAAAGTATACATGATTCAGTGGTGGTAAGCAAACTAGGACACTATTATTTATTTTTATGTTTTGTGCTGTACCCCTGTATTCAGTGCTGCATCACTGACCAGACTTTTGGAAAGCGATTATATTCTTCTTGAACAACATAAACCATTTCAGCTTGCAACTTGGTATTTTCAGTGTTATGGAAACTCCTCTGCCAAAATCTGTCTGCACTTCACTTTGACTTGTGACCTACAATGAGATGTCTACTTTATTTCTTCATTAGTAATCATGTTACGATGAAAAATCTCCATTTTGAATTAGTCCCATTTCAACAATAGCATGAATCCACCTACGCACAGTACAAAGTAAGTAAATATTAGTTAAAAAAAAAAAATGAAGGATCATGTGAAATCTAACTTTTTTTTACTCCTCTTCATATTCATATCACAGACATTATGTTCTTTAGTGTAGAGAAAAGGGATGATGATGACGATTCAGAGCCTTTGTTATGCTTGTCACCTGATATTGTATGTTGGTGTGTGCCAGACCTGTGACTACTGCCTTTTCAAGAGAAACAAAACTTTTCTTAATTGCTGAGCCATAAAGTAGAGCCTTGGGCAGTCTCAGTATAAACTACTTGATTGTTTGAAGTGATCTATGAAGGCAGTCTGGGCATCCCATTTTTGGGATCAGATTTACTGTATATTACAAATAAAT
This sequence comes from Acipenser ruthenus, assembly GCF_902713425.1. Classification (NCBI taxonomy): domain Eukaryota; kingdom Metazoa; phylum Chordata; class Actinopteri; order Acipenseriformes; family Acipenseridae; genus Acipenser; species Acipenser ruthenus. The sequence goes on along the minus strand of NC_081193.1, from coordinate 38,599,693 downwards.
CATTGATGTCCTTGTCACTAACCCAATCATTAAAATTGTGTTGCCCTATAACTGCAGAAAAGTAATACACACATGTAAATGTTGCTATTGAATGTTGCTAAATGATCATTAATATATTTTCATAATATTTTATTCTCTTGCCTGATTACTGTCCTTTATTTGTGCTTTCTCTATAATTACGTACTGTTGTTTTTGCTTGATTTATTTGTTAAATATTTGTTAAATAATATTCCATATGTCCTTTTATCAGCCTTCAAAAAGTTGTATTACTAAAACAATTTTAGAAATTACAAACTTGGGATTTATATCTGAACTGCTGTCTCATTTAAAAGAGGACATATGCATAATATAAAATAAAGTATGGTATTGTACTAATAATGTACCGGTACACATAGTTCCCTAATGACAAATATTCTAATATTTCTAGTGTTTTATACTACTATATGATCTTTTTAATACATATTTTTCATATAAACAGCTTACCTTGCAAATCTAGTTTAAAACAGAACGTGGCAGTAATTTCATTATTACTCTGTAGATAGCAAAAACAGGATCGAAGCCTGGTACAGTGAATCTGATTGGCTGATAGGCTGGATGGTTTTGTAATGTATAATACAACACTGTCTAACACAATATACCTTTATATATGGGCTTCTGTGTAAAAACAGACAATGATGAACAAACAGTGATGAACAAGTGAGTATTTATGATTAATTCATTAATATAATTTTTGAAAGTAGAAAAAACTAGAACCAAATAACTGAGAAATATAATTCAAGGTATTGTAGCCTAATAATTTCCTTTTTTAATTCTTATTTTGTAACAATAATGTGTAATTGTATCCTTTCAGAAAACAGGAGTTAATTAAAGATTGGAGGCAGCACTTTGAAAATACACCCCAATATATCATGTAAAGGAACAATCACGATTCATCAGTTCACAGTGCATCGTTAACCCCCTACCAAAAAGGCTGCAAGTTGCATATATGAAAAAAAGGCTGACAAGGTACTGTTTGTGGAGAGTGTGGAATAAGAAAGATGACCTTTTCTATGCAGTCACCTTTCTTGTTAATAGAACATGCTAAATAATGCACATCCCACAGTCTGGACTGAAACCCCAAAAAGTATAATGTCATCATCAGCATTATTTAAAAGATGGCACGCACATTGACATATGGGAGCCAAGCCATCATTTCATTCAATTATCCTGTAATGAATATCTCCAGTAATGAGATTAATTTTAATTATTAATCAGGCGCTGACACAGGCACAAGACACCATGAATTAATAATGAGGTTTTTGTCTGTTCTATTTCTAAGAAAGGACGTACTTTAATGCAAGAGTGCTTTTTTATATAAGGTTACTTTGGGTTATTGAAGCTATAATCCATGTAACAGAATTGATTTTACTTCAGAAGTATTAGAAAAGAAAGAAAAATAAACTCCTAATGCTGTTAGTGCTGCTGTTCAGTATTATGTTTGAATGTGGACTTTGGCTTGGGTCATATTTCCTTGTCAGAGAGAGAGACATTTTCTTGTTAACAGAATCTCAATGGAATATATGTTACTTTGCCCACAGATGCAAGGTAGCCATGGTAAGTATTCCAAGAAAAATAAAAATAAAAGAGAAAGTCAGCTGTTTAGTTTTCTATTTATTTATGTATTTTTAATTTTTTTTTTTTTTAAGGTTTACTAAATCTTGGAAAGGTTTAAAAAAGATATTCTGTATGTCACTTCAGCCTCATTCTTTCCAAGGACAGAGCGTTTCACATGTACATTCAGTGATTAATTCTGTTACAAAAGTTTACAGGGAATGCACAAGTGTCAGAAGCAAGTATAGGTTACTTTCCAGACAGTGCTTTTATGGCTATGATCAGATTAGGCTAACCAAGGGCATAAGAGGCCAAATGGTTTACAATTAATAACATATGTCGAGGAGTAAGGTTTACATCCATTTTTAAAGGCAAAGCTGTGCATTTGTACCCATTACATGCCAAAAATTGCAAGATAAAATTAAGTAAAAGCTCTTTGTTTCTCTTTGTATCCAGTCAGTACTGACATTTATAAATGTAATAATACTTGTGGTGCCACCTTTGAATTTGTGAGGTTGTACATGAAAAACTTGAAAGAATTCAGTATCTTCAGCTGTACAAACTTCTGACCATGCAAAATTTGGGCAAGTTTTTGTAAGCATACAGTACCACATGTGTTTTATTAATACGTAATTTATCGTTGGCCATCAAGTGCTCAGGCATGTCTTATTTTTAAGTGTTTGCATAAGGAAATGAGCACAGACTAAGAGCAACCCATCCGTCTGCAAAAACACAGTTGCAAACATCTACATGCCCCAGCTAGCAGGTAGCACAGAACTAAATGACATTTATTGCAAATTCACCAAATAAATGTGAATTCCCCTCTCAACTGTTAAATCTTCCAGCTCAGAACAAGCAAAAAATAATAAGTGTAGCCACACATCCAAGTCAATCTTACAGCGTGAAACCCAAGACAAAAGGCTTCAGCTCTGGTAGAATATCAGTGTCGACAGGCAGAAGGCATCTCCATCATTAAGGCTATTATGGCAGAGCTGTGGATGGAAGGTTTTTCAACAACATAGCAGGGTAACCCAAATACTGCACCAGCCACAAATATTCTGGAACACAGTGATTTATTTTTATATTCTCAATTTGGAACACTGGCATTGTAGTCGGCTGAGCATCATAATAAATTCTGATTGGCGTAACAACATCCTTTCATAACACATAGCTACTGTAATCTACAGGGAGCCATGACAAAAGACATTATAGCACACAGCAAAGTATGGAGCCTCTCAATATTAAAGGACTGCAGAACATTGACTACCAGCTACCAGCATTAGAGATGATTTAGTGTATTTTGTAAGTACTAAACGAAACTTGAGGAATTTAATGACAAACATTTTGAGTTGAAGTCTTTCTCAATGCAGACATTTCTAAATTTAGCACTATCGTGGCGTTTTTTGAGCTGAATTTGTATCCAAAGTGTTTCTCCCAGAATCGAAAACACAAATGTGATCATTTGAAAGAGTGTTTGTGGGTCAAATGTGTTATATTGTAGTTAAGAGGGTGTTGGCATTATGTTATGGAAGAAAAAGTGTGAGATATTGGTTACCTGTATTTGACTTATTTTATGAATATGTTATTGTTCAAGATGGGAGACTAGCTTAAAGCGCAAAACTATTTAGGTTAAATGTCCCGTCTCCCTCCCTCATTTCATAATGTTTGTGCTCTAGCACATCCTGGTTTGCATTAGCTTCCTTCTAAAACAAAACAAAACAAAACAAAAAGTTTGATTGAAAATGTTAAGGCTAGTTTTACATCACCATAGGTATCAGCATGTTAGAATTCATGGGGTGTAACAATGCATTTTACATAAAAGGAAGCAGATTCAATTACCTTGCTGACAAGAGCTAAAAAAAAAAGAAAGAAAAGAAAAGGACGCTGCAGGCCTAGCCTAGGGAATAGGAGTAAATGATTGTGCAGAACTATTTCAGTCATATCCGAGTTGCAGAAAAAAAATGTAATGAACGAAACTAGGTTTATATGGAATTAAGCTAAAGCTTGAGTGAATGGCCTCAAAACAGCAAGTCACACGGCTGGATTGTGTGGCTAGGGAGGTCTTTAATATGTAGAGGTATGAAATATTTACACTTGACTTTGCTATTGGCTTAGGGTCACATGCACTAAGTCAATATGTGTCAAGCCAGTCAGTATAACTGTAATCATCCTTTTCCTACTGTAGAAAACTTTATGTAAAAAAATGCAAAACTACAATATACCTTTGTTAAATTTTGCTTGCAACATATTCATTAAGCAAACATGCATATAGTGATATCATGCAGATTTGTGTGCGTGTGTGCGTGTGTGTGTGTGTGTGTGGTTTTGTAACTAACTCCCTATAAGAAAACTGTTGTTTTAATGGGGAAAATATTAAAAATAACTAAAAAACTGTGCAGAATAGGAAAGATATCTACTAAACTTGCATAAAGATTCCATGCATTTTGCTTTTTAATTATTGCTTTTAATCTGTGTTCAGGACTAAAAGAGGTTTAGTATAATGTGGACCGAATCCAAACAAAATACCACAGTCGAAAACTGGGAATATGATGTTGGCTTCATGCAAGTGAATTTCCATTGATGTTTTTGCCTGTATTCCATTAGGCCCTTGGCCACGGATTTGGTTTTTTGACCAGTGACACTGTTTACCTTTGACAGATTTAATAAGAATGACAGGGGTGCTGCTGATAACACTTAAGAGAGTTCTAAAGTATTTGTTGATTTAGATGCAATCTCCTTATATTTTTTCTAGTTGTTGTAAAAAAAACTGTTCTTATATCTTGACAGTCGGTATCTATGCATTTAAGTAAGGATAATGAGGTTTCTGTTAGAATAATTAGAAAATATTACCTTTTCACACTATTTTTATCTTTATTATTTAATTCCTTAACTGAGCTAGTCTCTCATACTGGGCCTTAGAGTGGGCAGCAAGTTTACCTAACACAAACAAACTAATCCTACCCCCTGAGCGAATTAGTTACTCCTGGAGTTAAATGGAAACTACTACTAAAGTAGTGAGAGTAAAGTACTGCACAGTGGAGTTCTGGTGCATGCTTATTTGGACTCTCACTGAGAACATGTGTGGGGTGTGTGTCATGCTGAAGCAAGGTGAAATCCAGTTTAAGTCATACGTTACATTACGTTTAGTAAATCATTAAAATGCATTGGAGAGTTACTTTAGCTAAACTTCCATATGTTAAAGGAGTTCTTTCATGTTCTTTTTCCTAAAAATGTATTTCGTACCTATTATTATGTGTGTCTGTAGGATTCTGTATTTCTGTTTCTGCTAAGGTCACTATTTCCCATGCTTGCTAAGTATTCCAACAAATGTATACACAGCGCTTTGCTAATGTCTTGATTATAATCCCATGTACTATATTATAGTTATCTCCGGTCATATGTGGAAGATGTGCAAGATGTGTGTTGAAGTTTAATTCTGTTGATGGTGATGCAAATAAAAGTGTTGCAGTAACAATAATAAATGGTTTAAGAGGGTGCAAAGTGCTGACATGAGTAGATAACATGTATACACAGCTCTTTGTTAAATTCAGTAGTCCATTGTCAAAATCTTTATACTGTCTTGTTAAAAACAACAAGAAGGGCAAGCACATTCCTAGAATCAAATTCCTGATTAGCGCATTATGCGAAAATAGTCAAAGTAAACTAGTAGTTTAATTTTAAAGAGAGAGCTTGTGTTGAACAGTGGAGTCAGTAACTGTGATATTGTACATGGGCTGTAAATCTACATTTAATTTACTACACGTTTAAACCCATTGTTAATCCGGTCGTTTAACCATTTAAACGGCCATAAATGTAATATTTCACTCATTTCATATTTTTATATTTTACTTCCATTATTTTAAGTCATATTTTAACCTTGGTTTGTTATTCAAAACGCGTACCATATACATCCAAGACAAACAATGGTAAACATAAAAGCATAAAGGAGGACTGTAATTAGCACTAAAATGTAATCTATTTTAATAGCATAAAAAAACATTCATAATCAATTTTACAATGTACCATTTCTCCAGAAGCTCCATAAAAAGTGTGCGTATCCAACATCGAAAAAACATTAAAAAAACAACTCTATTTAAATTAAACTTAAAACACAGTGACAAGACTACATTTTTAGTTTCATTCACTTGTATATTGTTGGCAGGAAACAAAACGTGTCCAGAACCAAAAACCTTTATTATTTTTCATTAAAAATCTAAGCCATTGTCTGATACAAGTTCCCAGCGTCCCTCCCCTTCACAACGGCGCTTGCACATTCACGTGAAAAAAAACATTGGGATTGTATTGTTCAAAATGACTGCTGTAATAGCAGTCTGTGTGAGGAGTACTTTTTGTGTTGTAATACAGACGTTAAAAATGGTCTGCAACATTGTCTAATTGTTTAAGTCCTTAAAAAGGTTTCTACTTATTTTCCATGATTGCATTTATTTAACGCACTCGAACAGTGAATTAATTATTTTCACTGATTCAGCCCTTCTCGTTGTTTATCCCTTACAGAATACCCTGCCTCATTTATAACCCAGCTACAGAAACCTTCCCCCTGCCCATTCTCACCACTTTTGAAACCAAAGTTACACCACTGCCTGTACTGACCATTAGTTTCACATTTTCCCTTCAAATATGTAAATCTCAAGCTTAATGCTCTTCTGCCAAATGCATTTTTTTTTCGTACAGCACTCTGTGCTCTCGTTAACACAGATTCCATAGGGCCCTATAAGACCTGAAAAAAGGCAATGCGATGGAGATACACAACAACGCAGGAAGTTGGTCTGTCCTTAATTTATTCATGACGTCTTTAGAGTGATCACGTGGAAGATCAGGTCAGGTTTCCTTAAAAGGGAAAACCATAGAAAGGGAAACATATATTTGCGGAAAATATCCAAAAATAATTTGATAATATATTTTACGGTTAAGTTGCGTTTAAACGTATAGTACAAATTTTAAACGAAAATATTTTTAATTCACGTTTACCGTTTAAACGTTTAAACCCTTACAGCCCTATATTACACCCCATATCAGTGTACTGTACTATTTAATCCAGCAGCTGTTTATCAGTGTTCATACATTTTAAATAAATAAATGCCTTAACTTTTGTTACTGTTATTGCCTCCTTAGGGTTATGTACTTACATTAATTATTGTAATTGACTACTGCAAAATAAATATTTTATATAATATACTGTATATCAATATGTTATTGATTTTTCTAAGTCATTAGCTGTTGTACTTTCCTGAAGCTTCTGGTATATATATATATATATATATATGTAATGTGAAATCAGGCATCATTTGGTATTATTAATGCAAACATTTTTACTGCTTTTAGTTGTATCCAGTATGGTGTTACAGTTGTTCCCACATCTTCCCGGTCCCAAATTAAATTTAAAAAGTGTGCTATACATCCATGAATTCTATTTTCTAAAATTAAAAATCTTTATGGCACTGCTGGACATCTTCCGATTGCGAAGGGAAGTAAGCATGATGCGTCTTTCATCTGCTGCAGTAAGTTTCCTTGGCCGACCACTGCGTCTACGGTCCTCAACGTTGCCCGTTTCTTTGTGCTTCTTCAAAAGAGCTTGGACAGCACATCTGGAAACCCCTGTCTGCCTTGAAATTTCTGCCTGGGAGAGACCTTGCTGATGCAGTATAACTACCTTGTGTCTTGTTGCTGTGCTCAGTCTTGCCATGGTGTATGACTTTTGACAGTAAACTGTCTTCAGCAACCTCACCTTGTTAGCTGAGTTTGGCTGTTCCTCACCCAGTTTTATTCCTCCTACACAGCTGTTTCTGTTTCAGTTAATGATTGTGTTTCAACCTACATATTGAATTGATGATCATTAGCACCTGTTTGGTATAATTGCTTAATCATACACCTGACTATATGCCTACAAAATCCCTGACTTTGTGCAAGTGTACCTAGAAGAATTGATGCTGTTTTGAAGGCAAAGGGTGGTCAGACCAAATATGGATTTGATTTAGATTTTTCTTCTGTTCACTCACTTTGCATTTAGTTAATTGATAAATATAATCTATTAACATGTCTATTTTTGAAAGCATTCTTACTTTACAGCATTTTTTCACACCTGCCTAAATCTTTTGCACAGTACTGTATGTACTGTGAGAGATACCTCATATGAACCTTCTGGTATAAGAGAAAACATTCTGTGTAGTTTGGGACTATACAGTTCTGGCTGCCCAAACTGAGTCCTTACGCTATGAGAGAAGCATCTCATTATAATCATTATAATCAAGGGTTCACATAACTGGTACGCAGGTACACATGCACACCAATAAAAAACAAATGCTGACTTCCATATTGGTTTTAACATGCAAATGCATACCGTCAACACATTTTTAACAGGAAACATTTTTCACATAGGCAGCGAGGGTGCTCTCGCTTGCAAGGTCAAGCATATCTGGCTGTGACCCATACCTGCCTAACCTACTGATTTTCTACTGAGTCTCAAGTTCTCTGGGATCTGTCAGCGATCTCCGGGTAACTGAGCTTATTATCGCACACCATAATTAAATGCCAGTCCCCATATTTCACTTAAGGCCAGAGGGTTCCAGTTCAATAAAAAGTCCATCCCTGCTAGTGTTATCATTGGCTGCTTCAAGGTTTTATTTTCTTTGAATGGACACTTGAAACAACCAATAATAGCAGGGATCTTGATTTAGCCGTCCATTCAGAGAAGAGGGATGTAGTTAGTTGGAGTGGCGTTGTGAAGCTTGCTGACACTTTGCTTCCCAAGCACGGATGAGAGGAGGTGTCGATGTTTAAAAGCCATTACATTTAAACATGAGTTTAAAAAAATACATTTACTTAAGCATTTTACTTCAAATTATTATTTTCTTCCCTCACTTATATCCTTCTATAAATACTGTTGTGTCGTCAAGCTAACAACACTAATAAAGTGAAGAAGTTTTTTGTTTTTTGCTTTTGAATCCCCAGGGCTGGAATTTGGTGGTAGGCTATTGAAATAAACAGAGAATGTGTTATGATTTGTTACACATTATAATAACCAGCAATCCGGACTCTTACTTAAACATTCATAAATTATTGTTGTTGTCTCTGACACTGCCATTAAGCGATGCTGCTTGTGAGCGTGGGTTTTCACATGTCAACATTTTAATCAGCCTCATGCCTTTCTGCCCTGATATGTGTAGACGACCACATATGCAAATCGTTTTGAAAATTGGTGCTAAATTGTTTTGAAAGTTTAGCACCAGAGAGCCTACTGGTGCTAAATTATCAAATACAGCACTAATCAAGCCCTCCTTATAACTTCTCACACGACACAAACCTTCTCTCCTGTGTATGTGGATGAGTGTGGGTGGGTCATGTGAGTAATCCAGTCCCAATGAAAAACTATCATCATCTGTGGTTGCAAACAAATACATAATAATAATAATAATAATAATAATAATAAATTAAACATGTCTACTGGCGCTATATGACGTACCCTGGTGCAAGGAATCTAGCTCCAGATTTGCACCTCTGATCCTTGATATCCCAGTTGTTTCAACTGTCTGAGGGGGAGGTGGAGCTAGACAGACTTGGGTAATGACCCCTACTTTTGGTGAGTACCAAGCCATGTCTGCTGGTACTCATGTGAGAACCTAATGATAAAAGTTATGTGAACCCCTGATTATAATCTCTCATTACAGTCAGCTCTTATTATAAACCACAAGAAATATAACCACAAAAAAATAAACCACAGTAAACAATCTGAAAAGTTGACATTTTAAAAATGAATGTAATCAATGCTAACACAAAAATTACATTCTCCTCACTCTTTTAATTAACCTGTAATCAGTCTAATAGTGTAATAGAATGCCCTTAATAACAGTCATTTAATTATTATTTGTTTATTTAGCAGACGCCTTTATCCAATGCGGCTTACAAAGACTTGGGTGTGTGAAATATGCATCAGCTACAGAGTCACTTACAACAGGAAAGACGGAGCACAAGGAGATTAAGTGACTTGCTCAGGGTCACACAGTGAGTCAGTCGCTGAGGTGGGATTTGAACTGGGGATCTCCTGGTTAGAAGCCCTTTACTTTAACCACTGGACCACACAACCTCCTGATGTCATAGTAATTTCACAAAATGACTGAAAACCTATGATCAGTCAAATAGTGTAATAGAATGCCTATATAACTCCAGTCATTTCGCAAAATGCCTGAAATTTTTTGTAAAAGGCAAATTGTGTAATGGGATGCTCCTAAAATCATTTCGCGAAATGCCTGATTTCACAATATACCTGTAAGTGTGTGTGTGTATATATATATATATATATATATATATATATATATATATATATATATGAAATGAAAAGGTGTTTTTTTTGGATGTACACAAAAGTTTTAAATGATTAAAAAAATATGTATTTAAAGACGTTTTACACAAAAGCCCTTCTCAGCTGTGTAGAAAGAAAAGTAAACACAGTATTTATATATATATATATATAGATATATATTGTAGCGTGCACGGGGGAAGGCAACAGAAGACATAAGCCCGATATACGCTCCTTGCAAGGGAGCCGGCTCTTTTGTACAGCGGCATCGGCGCTATGCTTTATATATATATATATATATATAGTCTGTTAGATTTTTTATATTTTAATATTTTCCAAATAAATGCTTGTCTTTTTGCTATGCCCAGCACACCATGATCAGTTACATTGTGATAAAGTGTGTGGCTAATACAGCTGGACCTGCTGCTGCTCCTGCACTTGCCATGTGTCACACTCAAGGGGCATGGGGCATCCCTGGCATGTAGATGTGTCCCCTTGACAGTAGAAGGGCAGGGACTCCTTATGGTATTTCTCTTCTTGTGAATTACTTTGCACCTGGCTTGCAAAATAATTAGTTAAATATTAATATAATAAAATAAACTGTATAGGCCATAAAAAGAACAGCTTTGCAATAACCATTGTATTTTTTTCCCTTGCCGTGTGCTTATTTTTTTTTTTACATTGCAATGGACAAAATCATTTTTTGTTTTTTTGAGTTTAGACCACCAAATATTGTTTATACTACAGTCAGCACTCAGATATCCGTTACCCAGATACACGTCATTCGTGTTTTACCGGCCTTGTATTAAGAATAAAATGAATACCCATTATATGTAACAAATTAATGCACTTACCCGTCACACGCGATTTCTGTCACCAGTTTTCTGATACAAAGCCCATCTCTTGAATGTTACAATTTACCTGAATATTTTTAAATCTCCCTAATGCCAAATATATTGTGCAGTTACATAGCGCTTCCTCCAGTTTCACCTGATGAAAATGCAGCCAAAACAAAGCGAACGAGACAAGCTAGGGTAATGTAACAGTTAAACAGTTTTAGATACTGTGATGTATTTATTTTTATGTTTTATCTGTGATCTTTAGTTGTTTTTGTGCGTTTTTATTTGCAAGTCAATTGTGACATTAGGGCCTTATCGAGCACTGTATTGTAGTTAGCGTGTCGTGTCTAGTTTTGGCATGTGATATTTTCAGAATCATAGCATTCCGAATTAAAATACTGCTTCTGTTAAAAATATAGTACTGTACCAACAAAACCAATACAGTACATCTAAATGGAAGCCTACTTATTTTAAAACACAGTCCTTTCAGATATGTATTTTTAATATTCTCTTTTTTTCAGGGAACACAAAAAAGATACAACGATTGGAATGGGCCAAAATTAAACAATCAGATATGCGTCACACGCATTTAACCGTCACTGAAGTCAAAATTTTATAGGGTTGGATATGTGAGTGCTGACTGTATACATAAATAAATTAAAAAGACAGGGAGTATATTTGTCTTTTTCTTTCCCTAGAAATAGTAAACTTTCAGTTGTATATGAGATATTGAACAAAAACAAATTATACTAAAAGCTAAAGGGGAATAAGATATTCAGTAGTACTAAAAATAAATGTCTCATGTAAAATGTCCCCTTTTGTAACACAAAAAGAAACAAATGATGTTCGTCTTACCTGCAATGAGTATAATGTAATTCAAGCAGGAAAATGTTTTTTTGTAATGCATCCCCAGTGCCTTTTCCATTGCTGAGAAAATAGTTTGGTGTGGATGTTTAATAATGACCCTTGCAGCTTCTGAAATCCTTTCTAATAATAAAGTGCTTGAGTTGTCAAATGATGCCGTAAATGTCCTAATCTACACTGACAAGGCTTTCTCACCCGAGTCATTAATCATGTTTTATTAGCTTCAATACAGGCAGGACACAGTTTGTCATTTAAATGGTGTGGTGGTGTCAAAAACTGGTGCCGACTATGTGCTGCAGGTGTAACTTTCACTCAAAGATTGTGTGATTGACAAGTTCTTGCTCATGTTGGGAAAGGGTGCCATCTTCAGTCCCACTGCAGCCCTAAATCTCAGCAAATATCTAATTACCACAGCCTTATTTAAATACACACTCTAACCCTGTTCAGAGGCCTCACAAAATATGTTTTTACATATAAAATAATGTATTGTAAGAACTCTGCTGACTAAAGCTTGACTAGATGTCCTCTTTTAAAAATATAAAAAGCGGGTGAATGTTTCAGTATTAGTTTTATAACTGAAAGTGAACATGCTTAGTTGTTTTGTAGAAAATAGAGGAATTGATGTTAGTCGCAAATAATTTTGCTGTGTTTTTGTATTTCTTTTTTAAAAGAAGAGCACATCATTTTTTTAAGTAGTTGGCATTCAATATACTGTATTCCACAGGAAGTGTTTTTTTAAAACTATCCTATAAAAACAAAAATAAAGTCTTTTTACTTCAAATTGGTTTAGCAATCTTCAGGCACTTTTGCATTTTATTAGGAGACCTGTACTTTGCAGTTTAAAATGTATAAATCATAATAAATTTTATTTTGAATAACTATTTGACAAATGGTTATCACACTTCCAGGTGTACCAATAGTTCATGTTTGATTCACACTCCAAACATAAAAGAAATATTATTGTGTTTGACCAAAAAAGGAATAAAAAAGCCTAGATTTTTGTTACTTTATTTTAATGGGCCTTGTTCCAATATGAATCCTATTCTGTTGTAGGCAACCAGAAGTAGACTGATTTTCAGGGTCTGGAATGAAATTATTTGTTTAGTCTTGACTGAAAAAGCTCAGCCTAATGATTGAATTTCACTCTACTATATCGAAATACATCCTTTTTGTAACCTGCTTGTTTTTTCCAAACTTTTTTTTTTTTCACATTACATTCCAGTAATCAGTTTTCTCTGATTTAGTGTGGGCTTTGAGGTTGGGCTTAACACGTTAGGACAAATACAAAATGCATTAAAAAAAAAGAATGTTTGTAGTCTTTTGTTTTGTTGGGTTACCTTTAAATAAAGAAAAAAATGATACTATTAATTATTTCAAGATGATCTGATTGCACAGTTCTTTGAGTAACTCTTGGATCATTGTACTGAATTCTCAGTTCTTAGTGGACCCACACATGCGTCAGCCAGTGACAGCAGGCTAGCTGGGCTGGGGAGGAGGAGGAGGAGGAGGAGGAGGAGGAGGCTTAACTAAAAGAGCCCTGAGATAAATGCGACACATTAGATATCCACTGAAAGACAGGAGCTGTTGACGGGGTGACCTCTGAATGCAAGTCATCTTGCTATAAACAGAAGGGTGTGGAAAACCATTGGTCTGAGTGGAACTTGTTTACTATCCTCTCCTCTTGGTTAACTTAAATAAACTACAGTAAGCTGCTGCCGGACACTGTGACAGTTCCAGAGAGAACACAGATTACCAGTGTTACCTGAGCTAAACAAAACAGAAGACTTGGAAGAGTGGCTTTGCTGTGAAAAAACTGGAGAACTTGTACCACTCTGATAAGGTAGATTACTGTAAGCGCTTCCCGGACACACACAGAAACTCTGATGCTTTAAGGATACTGTTTTTATTTTTCAACTTCCACACTTTTGTAATCTTAAGGTAAGTTTTGTTATTTATTTGGCAATGGATTACATTTTTTAATTTTTGTTTTGTTTTGTTATAAAATAGCTTACATCATTTGATGTTTTTGGTGTTTGTTATGTTACAGTACATCTATCTTCAAAACATGTATTTTTATTTTAAACTTTCAGATATTTCACGGTGTTTGTCTAAGTTATGTGACTGGAATGTTTCTCTGTATTTAGTGTTTTGTTTTTCTGGTTTTCTGACTTAGATACAATTGCTGTTTATTTGTTATTTCCTTTTAGCATAATCACATTTAAATACATTGTGTTTAGGAAAATGCAAATAATGTATTTGCATTTTGTTAAACTGCATATAGAATCCTTGATAATTATATATATATATATATATATATATATATATATATATATATATATATATATATATATATATATATATTTCAAAATCTTTAACACAGACTAACAATTTTACACTTACATAAATTGACTCCCAAAGATATTTGTATCTTAAATCCCAGTATGTATAGTAAAATATACACCATAAATGTATTATTATTATTATTATTATTATTATTATTATTATTATTTATATTATTATTATTATTATTTATATTCTTGTGCACACTTATTTTTTGTTTTTTTGTTGACGGTAAATAAAAGTAAATATATATTTTTACGTTTTACTTTCTGGAGAGAAAATGTTTTGATAAATTGTTATGGATGATAATAATTGGTAAATTAATTTACCCCATAAAGTAAACATAATTACATTTAAAAGCATAACTGTTATATATATAAAACATGCACAATATATCAACATATATATTGAAGGTAATACTTGGGTGAAGAATCAATTTATTATCAACTACCAATAGCTGAAAATGTATTTTGTCATATGTGTAATAACATATTTTATGCATTTTCAACAACGGTAACTTAAACATTGTAAAAAAAAACACACATTTATGAACAGAATTGTTTATCATGTGTAAAAATAATATTTTATTTAAACCGTGATGTACACATTTATTTTTGTACACATTTATTTTGTTCATTTTTATAGTGCTAAAACCCATTCCTGGAAGTAAAACATGTTGTAAACATGCCAGCATTGATGCAACTAATTGTGTGGCTTTTCCATAACATGTTTTACTTTGACGTAGCTTTTTTTTTTTGTTTTGTTTAAGGTAGAACTGAAGTTAAAAAGAAAGAGTATGTTCCCGTAATGTGAGGCCAGCTTGCGAGTTTGCATTGTTCACAGGCTTCTTAAATGTCTGTTTCATTCAGGGGTAGCCAGAGAGAGAAAGAGTGTTGAATTAACTAGCAGAGGAAACAAAATACAATAAACCAAGCGTTTTCTCTCTCAAATCTGAAACTAGATTTGCGTCAGCAAGGGGCTGCTATGTTTCGGGTAGCTCTTGTAAGAAAGGTATGAAAAATGATTATTCTAATGAGATTCCATTACCTCTGGATAGTTTTGTGTGTCCGGTGTCTGATGCATGTCAAACTACAGTCGTATTTTATTACTTACCAGTCTTGTCTTGTCACTATTTAATACTGCTGTAATTTGTATTTCCCAATGATTTCATTGTGTGTGTGTGTGTGTGTGTGTGTGTGTGTGTGTGTATATATATATATATATATATATATATATATATATATATATATATATATATATATATATATATTCATTGTATGTATGTAAGGAAAACATTTGCCAAATTATTTTTGGATCCTTTATAAATACTGTACATACAAGGACTCGAATGCAGGCAGTGTTAAAAGTGAGAAATGTGTAATACAGTACAATATCTATGAAGGCTGTCAAGTGTGTTTGAGCATGTTGTGGATAAGCGACTACACTGGTATTCTGCATGTGCTCCTGCACAGCTCTATGCTTCCATGGTCTGATTTCCAATGTGCAGTTTATTAAAGTGTAACTCTAGCCTCACACTTCGCTATCGGGAAATTATACTTGGATGTCTGTTGAGAAGGCATCACAGCTGCTTGTGGAAGCCAGAATTACTTAATAACAGCATTGAGTGGGATTTGATAAACCATATGCAGTTAAAATAGGAACGGGGTCAGATAATAATGGCAGAAAGGATCTTTGCTCTGCGTATTTTAATTGAGGCCTTTCTTTTCTAGATTATGTTTACAGATAATGAAAGGTTGAGCGCATTCTTCCTATTTAACCCTGTATAAGCATCTGCATATGCATATGTGTTTGATTGTGTACATTTTTCAAGTAAAATAACATTCATGAATTATAGCATTTTCAACAATGTGAACATTTTCAAAAAGGTCATCAAATGTTTTAGACATCAATCTTACATGCAAGAAGGAAATAAATATTTCACTACTTAAACCACAGCATGGAAAACCAAAAGCATTTTTTTTTTAAATCTGATTTATGAGCACTAAAAAGCTGACATTTACTGTGCATATACAAATAACACAAACCGTTCCAAAGATACCATTAGGAATGCCCAGTGGTCATAAAAAAGTCTTAGTATGAAAGCACCTTTTCTTATGTACGTATGTATGTATATATGTATGCATGTATGTATGTATATCTATGTATGTATGTATTATTTAATAATATAGCAGCAACATCCTTCATTTTTCTATGTATTTTGAATAAGTCATGGTAAACAATGCATTCATTGAAAATGGAAATGTGTATATTTTTTTTAGTTTTTTTTTTTTAGTTTTCACTGCCACTGTACTGTAGGTACATATCTTTTTTGTCAGTTGTTTAGAAAACTGACTGACAGCTTGTTTAACAGTAAATCAGACACTAATCTGTGCCTTTGGCAAAAATGTTAAAGAGCTGGATTAGTGAAGTACTGGAACATTGGCTTCAATGGTGACCGTTGCGTTTTGCAGGTCACAGTTAATGGAGAAGCCTTCTTAACCTTGTGGCCATAACATTCCAAGAGCTCATGCAGGACGGGATGTGGAGGCTTGGGACCAAGATACCATAGGAAGGAAATCTCTAGCCTGCTTAAACTTCAGGGGTTTAAAAGGATGTTTCTTTGTTTCTATTAAAATGAGAAATATTTTACATTGGTATATAAAAGAAGGCTGTAAAGGTTTATGTGTTTTAACTGTAAATGAAAATAAAACGTAAACAGCACTAAACAAAAATAGACTTTTTTTTTATGGGAATCTTGTTTTGATTTTCATTTTTAGTTGATGCATTATAAACAACTGTTACTGAATACAGTATGATTAAATCAAGTTGAAAGGATTCTGAATCTGCTTTTTCAATGAGAATGTGTAAGATACTTTAAACAGCAAACAAAACTGTTTACATATGCAGGGTTAAAAATAAAAAGAATTCTCACACTATTTTGGTAGTTTCGGTTCCAAATGCTAAATACCTAATTAATATTAAAATACAGGATGTTTCTGTCTACGTTCCAGTTTGGCCATGCACCCCCCCTCCCCCCCCCCCCCCCCCCCAAAAAAAAAGAGGAAACAATACAAAAACCCAGATATCGTTACAGAAATACAAATAAAAAAATTATAAAAAAAACAAAACAAATTCTATAAGAAAGCACTGTGTAATAGCCATGTATTATTTGCTAAACATTTTTGACTGCATATATATATATATATATATATATATATATATATATATTATAAAACTATTATGCATGTACATGTATAGTATATACAAGCTTTCCTACAGAACCCGAGCTAAAATCCAGCACTTTAGGTTAATGATTTAAAAATTATCCAGTCAAAATGTTTAGTACAGTACATTTTCAAAATACTGGTAGTAAATGTACAATAGGATACCCTACTGGCCGACATTTCCCACTACATAATATTGTTATAATAATAATAATAATAATAATAATAATAATAATAATAATAATAATAATAATAATAATAATAATAAATAGCCTACCTGAATCTGAATTCCGCAGGAACAGTGCAAGGCTCTCCCCAGTAGAATGTCGCTATATATATATATATATATATCTATTTATTTTATTTTATTTTATTTTTTATTGGTAGTCCATATGAGTTCAACACATTTCTAAGTAAATTCTAATCCACACAGGCATTTTTACAACTTTCTGCAAATTGCAGCAAGCTGATGTTAAGCCCCGTATTTGTCTATTTGAACAAATTGTTTTTTTTTTCTTTTTCTTGTTTTCTTTCTTCTAAAACAAATCTTGATCAATGATTTAGGTTTAAGAGATTTTACTTCAACTCTATAGGTGGTCGCTCAAGTCTGGTACAGTCAGTAGCCCGCAACATAATACAGGAGACCACTGGCATCAATTCCCAGCTATGCTAATGTAATACATTTTGAGGTACAAATGTGATTCTTGTGTCTTTGGTAAGTACCCATGGTAGACGCTAGTTGAGGCAAGTGTACAATGAATTGCATCTTATTGCTTCAGGGACAGAAAAGTCAAGGCTTAAAGGAATCAGATATCCGATTACCAAACAAGAAGATACAAAAGTGTAAAGGTTGCTTTGCAGAGGGCTTTGTTATTTATTTATTTATTTATTTATTCATTACAAAGCCCTGCATTTTATTTGTAGAAGCTTCAGTATTTTTTTATAAAATAACTGAACTATAAAGCACTATCAAATGGCAATAATTTGAAACATTAAAGAAATGTTGTCACATAAAAAATAACTATTTGGGCGATTTCCAGCAGATCCCCAGTTGTCAATAAGGAATTGCTTTGTACGGCTTTTAGTTATAGTAGAACATTGCGTGAGGTTACGTCACAAACGAGATCTTCATTGCTGAAGTCTCGTGAACATAAGGTACGGCTTTCTGACATGTTTCCATGCCATTTACCCACCCTTTTAAGTTGTACCATGTTTTGGCCACACATTTCCATAACGTCAGGAATGTGCGTGATGTGTCATATTCTCATGGCAATGGAAAGTTTCATGAAAACTCCAAAAGGTAGTTATGGTTTTTTTTTTTTTTTTTTGCAGTAGGTTTTTTTTTTTTTTAATGGGAAAGTGGTGAAGTCAATGTGAATTGAGTAACTATTTCCAGTGTTTTTCCGGTGTTTATAGCTGTACACCGATTTTTTTTTTTTGGTATCTGGGGTGTTTTATCGGTTTTTATCGGTTAAAACTGAAAATCAGAAGCCCTAATTATACTATATTTATTACAAAATGATTTACTAATGTAGATTACGATACCTACACAGATGATTTAAATAGCAAAAGTGTAGTGACCACTATTCATTTAACAAAAATATTTATTTAGAAGAGTTAATTGAAAGAGTTTTATTTATTTATAATATTAATGAAACATATTTTTCCTCTCGTTTTGGTGTCAGTGTATTAAGTAATCATTGATGAAATGACTACATATGTTTCTCATCAGATTTTCAAAAGTAAATACTTGAAAGTAATCGTTGTGCTTTTTGCCTGATGAAGCGTGTATTCACGTTCACTTTTTCAGAAAAAAGGATTTCAAAACCCTGCACAGACAGTTCATAATACTGTTTTAACTATAGTTCTGAATTATGATCTCATGTGTATGCACTGATTGTTTAGCATTATCAAGGATATTGAATTGTAAGGATATTAAATTAGTAATTAGTAAAGCCAAGAATTTTTAATTATACTTGCTTTTTGTCTTTTTTTAAACAATACACACAACTATTTATCAACACTTGGTAAATGGTAATTGTGTCAACTGGTAATTGTTTTAATTTATTTGATCAATTTTGATATATGCAGATCAGTCTGATGTAGAACATCTGATCACATGATATTTCTAATTATTCAATTGTCTTGTCAGATTTGTCAAAAGTAGCAGAAGAAAAGTTTAAATCAGTGTTCACTGTTAACGTTCAACCATAGTGTTGAAACTAAAGCTAAAACTTAAAGTATTTGAAAATTGAAAATGGTATAGATCATCTAGTTTGATATATAATGAAAAGTAGTTAGATAGTGTTTTTTTAAATCCTGCACTGCATACATTTTTTTTTTTAACTTTTTTTTTAATAGTAGAAAAAATGAAAATCTCCCGAGACATGGATTTCAGACATGGCCTGGTTGTGGTACCCCTGAACTTTTTCCAGACAGTTATTGGAATTTCCTTGATTTTCTGCAGGAACTTCAATACATGGCAGTGCAGGGGCTGCGGGTGAGGGAAAGAGTTAAAGACGATCAAAGAATTGCATTTAAATGTACTTATCATACCAAGGGTGTATCTTGTTGAGACATACAAGAATAGACTAAGTCTGTGATGATAACGATAAAAGTGACAAGCTTGTAAAATTTCAAAAAAGCATGAAACACCTACATAAAAGTGCTGTTTGTAATGTGAGCTTGAGCAGGGCATCATGTGACCCATGCCCTGACACTTTAGCAGTTAAGTACTGCTTCTGATGTAGTCCCAGCAGGGTGATAGTAATCAAAAACACAACTGCACAAAGAGGCGAAAAATCACTTTCAAACACAGGGACATTTTAAAAGTCTGGGACACTACATTTAATGCCGACAAATGTACTCATGCAAAACAGTGTATAACAATAGTACTTTCTATAGTACATTAGTTCACTGAGCACAATAAAGCAGTGTTATATATATGGTTTTAAAATTAAAATATAATATTTCTTCATATTTTGGAATTTTGTAGTCACTCAACCAGTGATTTGAATATTAAAAAAGAAAACAAAAACTTTTATAGCAGAAGTTTCATTTATATGTATGCATTTTTTAAACATACATACTTTCTGCATATTAGTTCTTCTTTGGTCCTTTATTTCTGTATCTTGACTTTCTAAACATGTTAAAATCCCCAACACACTAGCCCTTTGTGTGGTAAAAACATGACCATCCGTGAATGATTTTCACAGAAGTACTGCACATGTCAATTGAAAATGCAGTACATGTGTTAAATACGAAAAGGGGTTTGTTTGCATAGCTATAAAATACCAGCTGCATATATTTTGAAACATGCTAAAGATTTACTGTTATAATTAGACTCTCAAAAATAGTTGGAATTTTAATAAGTACCTGCTGCCTGTCATCACCCAGTCTTTGCTTAATCAAGTGTTCTGCCTGTCTGTGCTGTGGTAACTCATGGTTGATGACGAGCACAGTTGTGGCAAATGTGGTGCACATGATCAGGTTATTTATTCATTTAATAACGTTTATGAAGACTGTCTCTGCAAGTGCAAACGTATGGTATTTTAAATATTGTTTTCATTTTTTGATATAAGCAACTGTTGAGTTGTGTTAAGGATTTTTGACTTTTTTGTCAACCACATGGTATTTTATTTTATTTATGTTTACCTTAAAATCAAGTTTATTATAGTTTGGCCAGTCTGCTTCATTCATCTGAAGTGCTCAAATACATGATCCATTTTTGGTGTACAAGAGCTATTCACAAATCCCCACTATTTACTATGATTTCACATTGCAGCTTTAAGTATATTTTCTCCTTAGAACAGTCAAGCCACATTTTAGTTATATATTGCATTTCCTGTTAGTTGTCAAAAACTGAGAGTTTCAATTCCCTAGAGGAAATTAGTTTTGATAATAATATTTTATTTAATAAAATTATTTTATTTTAATGTGAAAATGTAACATGAGAGTTGTAGTAATATTTCTTATAACGCAGCACAGGATCTTTTCAATGTTTATTTTAAGGAAAGCACTATGATTATTGCAAAATAAGAACACAGTAGCAACCAATTACTGTACAGTACACTACGTCTTAAAAAATAATTTGGAAAATATTAGTGGGCACTTGAAAAACTTGAAAATCAAACTGCAGAGTTGAAAAATACTCTAGGATGATATATTGTGGCAGTTCAGCTTCTTTGTAACTGCTTTAGTTCTAGAGGAGTATGCATGTTTACATTACAAAGTACCCTGGATCAAATGAAGCATAAATTATTTGTCTTCAGTTTCGTTTTTTAAACTAGATTTCTTGAAACATTCAAAGAAGAGATAAAAAGATGAATCTGGGGTGATTTATTTTTTATGATATGATGTCTAAGTACATATTAAAGTTTTGAAAAATGTCTCTGGAGATTTTAACAGTTTCTAGAGTGAGAGCTAAGCAGCTTCCTATAAACACTCCCCATACTGGTTCAACTTTTTTATACTTACACCTCTGTGAAATGGTTTTTGTTTTACTAGATTTACTGTATGGTTACTCTGGGGAGGTGAACTAAAAACATCTGTAATAGTAAGCTAATTCTGTTTCTGCTATTATAACAAAGATATGATCATACGCTAAGCCCTTTTCCTGACATAATTTTATGAAGTCGTAGATAGAAAATCTATGACATGTGAGCTCAAATACCTCTGCTGCTGTAAAGAGCTTTGTGTTGTGCCAAGCTAAAATAGCCATACTTTTCTCAGTTTACCTGTATGGGTTGTTAAATACCATTGCACATACCCAACATTGTTTAACTTCAACTGTTTTTGCAATGGTAGGATTTTATTTTTCACCATAAACAGCAAAGAAACAGTAAAAGAATAGGAAGTAAATTGTAGGGGTGCTCAAACACCTACAGTAGTAGTTTTAGGGTTCCGATTTTCAGAAGTTTAAGGTACTGTTAGCAAACTTTAGAAACTCACTCCATTCGAGGTTACTTTTTAGTCCTAAGAGAGTAACCATTACATCAGCAAATTAGTATCCATTCACTTTAAGGTATTTGTTTTCCATTCTTCATATATATGTTCTCCAAAAAGACTACAAAGGTAGAGGATACCCAAGTTCACTGTGATGTTATAAATAAATGTCCCAAATATTGTGGTGAATGAAATCGTTTTGTTTAATGATGGATTTTCCTTCAACTTATATTTGTACATTCATACACACAAGCACAGTTCAGAGAAGAATTTTGTGACAGGCATATGTTTTAACAATTTACGCCCCCCAAAAATACAGTTCCATTCCAAAACTGGACACGTCTGAAATCAGCAATGATTAAACCATCGAAATAGGGCACCTCCAAACAGCTGACATGGATTTGAAGCTTAGCTTGTCTCAAATCCTAGGACTGAATCCCAGCCTTTCAATACTTTTTTAAATGGAAACTTGAAGTTATTTTTCATAAGAAGGGAAGATATGTGGTTACTGTGTTATTTTGGTTTTTTGTTTATATACTTTTCTCATACAATCAATTTCTGGCACAAAGAAATCCTTGTTAAATACATGTGGATCTTTCAAGAATTCCTTGTCAACTGAAAAGGTTAGATTCTAAGAATCTAACCAAGTAAATAAAGTTCTACTTACTCATACTAAATATATGTTTACATGTTTAATTATAGACTTGGCACAGTTCATGAGGCATAGCAGGGGCCCAATCGAGGCCAGAGCATTCACATTTGTCTATGCCACCTTCTCCTCTCTACAATGCCGTCTCCCGCTTGGGGGAGGCCAAGTTCGCTTCTGTTGGGCCTTACCTCCCCCATGGGTGGGACAGAAAGAGACCCCCCTGGGTCAAATTCCAGTCCCCCTATGCAGTCATTTCCCCATTTTTTTCTTTTTCATGTGGTTACATGTTCATTCTGTGCAAATCAACCTAAATTTGTATGTTCTTTTATGAAGTTTTTGTAAACATTATGCATGAGAAGTATAGGTATAACATGGACATTATAGCTTGTTACCTTATTGAATAAAGGCTTTATAAGGTTAGTAACTTCCCACTTGAGACAGATCAAGTGAAATACCTGTAAAGCTGAGAAGTCTGTTTTATGATTGTATGATTTATTTCACCAGGTTAGTACATTTATATCACAATTAATTATATGATGTAAATCATATATGTTTATGATGTTGTTTTCTATTTATTATTAATAACGGGGGGGGGGGGGGGGGGGACGACTCATCATTGCACACTAACTTTCTAACACGTACGTTTTTATTTTGTTGATTCTCGGAAGGAAATAGAAACTTTAGCACTGGGATAAAAATGGTTCTATGCTGAACAGAGAACAGCAGCTTCTAAGTAAGGAACCTAGTTCTTTGGTTTCTTTGTTCTTAGTTCGAGTATTCCCATGTCAGTTGAGCCAGAGCATTTTACATACTAATGGGCCTGGGGAAGTGCATTTGGCTGCTGTTCATTGGGACAATAATGAAATGTACTGTTTAGTTAGTTCACACCGCTGCTGTAAAACATGGGGAAGTGTTTTATAAAGATTATGGTGAGGAGAACTGGATCCATTTTCAGTACTATGCAAGCAGTGTGTCAGAACCCTGGAGGAGGAAGTCATGTTTAATGTTGTTTATTTCTTACAGGTAAAGAAAACGTACACCGAATCACATGTTTCAGAGCCTTCCAACACCAGGTAATCAAATATTGAAATAATTAAATTTATAGTATATTATAGCTTTTCTTGCTACGTTTGTACAACTTTTTGAATGCATTAAAAAAAACAAAAACAGTTGATGATTCAAAACAAGCAAGACATATTGCCAGATTCCCTTTTTTTGTTTTTGTTCCAGCACGAAAATGGCTCGAAACATTTAACTACCAGTAGTTTTTTTTTTTTAATTACTTTTAATTGCTAAATAAATATGACCCATATATAAAGGTTTCCTACATGCCCCCAGGTTCATTCTTAATATATTTGTAACTTTAACATTTTTGGGGTTTTTTTTGCTTAGAAAACTTTGTACTGGAAAAAAAGATCTGGCCTTATGTTTTAATAAAAAGGTCATCTAATGATCATACCCTGCCACTAAGGAAAAGACAAAGTGTCAGCACTGTAATTGCTACAGGTTGTAAAGATTTAAAGATTCAGAATAATGTTTCTCCCACTGCACACTGGATGCCTCTTTAGAACTGGAACCTATCCAGCGATAGTTTGTAGAACAAGTGTTAATTTACTTCCGAAAGATTTAGAAAACAAAAGGGCAATAAAAGAGCTAGCAAACTGTATAAAAAAAGCATGTCAATGCCATTCAACCCCCAGTGCTGTAAATCCAAAATTAGAGCAGTCATTAACATAACAAAAAACTAGATTAACATGTACTGTGTCCTCTGTACGCACATGCAAATAAGTTTGACAGACAGACGAGAAGATATCCCCATATACCCCCCAGATTCTGATACACTCAATAACATCACAATTGAAAATGCGGTTCTCTGCTGTAGGTATATGTGAAAAGGAAACTGACATACAGCCAGGCTGGCAGACAGCCTCCATGTACACAGTTTATGCTAAAGCTGTAGTGTATAAAATCTCACTTTCCATGGTGCAAGATACATGTCGCATTATTAAATAAGTGTATCTTCTGGCTTGAGATTTTCATTTAATATCCGTTATTTATTCAGTAGGTTCTTGCTTGTTGATTTTGGATTCCAGTCCATTAGAATATGTGCACATGGAAAGAGTTTGTACAGTAGGGAAGTTATTAAATTGGGTGTGGGAACTTTGTCAGGAGAATTCTTGGAGTGACATGCACGTATCAGCAGATTCTTTGTCTTGCTTGGCCCTCTTTCCTCTTTACAGAAAAAGCATTTAGATTGCAGATGTGATGGGTAAATCTGGGTTCATGGAATTTGCTAACCTCTGCAATATGTAATTTTATGTAAGTACTTCTGCATATTGTAACCTTGTAAAATTAAAATTAGAACTAATATTAGAGGATTTTAGGTGTGTGATCAGTGCAGGTTTTTTAGTGAAATAGGGTCCTATTCATAAAAGTACTTGCTGACTGCCGTAATAAAACTAATTTAGTTTAAAACTAACGAAAGTCGTCCATATTGCTATTCAGAAAATGATCTGAGCAAACGGGCAACTGTCGCAAAACGAAAATCTGCCTTTTTTGATGACATCATCAGCATTATTAATGTTCCCTGGGTGGCGTCGGTAGCTGTTGCAAAAAGAACGACAGTAGCCTAAACCCGAGTCTGCAATTGCCAGTCACGGGGCAGTTTGCAAAACCTGATTCCGATGCCCCTATCACGCCTGCCAAAAATTCAAGACATGTCATAATTTAGAAAAAAAAGTATTTTTAAAATAAATACTTTGTATTTTCGTTTGGTTTGGCAACGCTGGTAAACACATTTCCATACACACACATAAGATTTCCATTAACAAAAAACACTGTAGGCACTGAGGCTCGATCAGTGTTTTTTGCACTACCAAACAAGCCCAAATTTCCCGCGACTGCATCAGCAGCACTGGTATACTGTATATTGTAACGCTCCATGAAAATAAACAGGTTCACACAGGCAGTATTCATCCAAACTGTTTATTGTGAACACGGGTAAAAGAAATACAAAGAAAAGGACCGCTGTCAGCTGCGGATCACGGCAAAGAAATAATAATAATAAAATAATTGTCTATTCTCAGTCTCTCACTTGCTCTCCGCTTCACAACGCTGTTTCAAAATGATTATGCCAGAGAATATGTTCTTTTTTTTTTTCAAAATAGGCAGTGTTAATCACGAGTACATCAAACTGTATAATGGAGCAAGTGTAGTAATAAAATATGTCTTTAAAAAAATAGTCTGCCGAGGCTGTCGTTAGTTTAGACTTGACTGTAGAAAGCGTTCAATAACTCCTAGTTATCAACAGCATTTTGCTGTCGTTCACTCCTATGAATAGCAGGTTGACGCTCAGGACTGATGAAAACTTTATGCTAATGAGGTAATCGTTAACCTTTCTCTCAATTTGTTAAAAACATGCCTTCATAGATGAAAATCGTTGGGGCTTAACGACATATCTGAATTATCTCTTATGAATAGCAACTGCCGTTAAATAGACGGCTATGGACGAAATCTGATCATGTACTCCTGTTTTCTCATTTCGACAGGCGTTAACCCTTTATGAATAGACCCCTTAATGCTTAGGGTATTTTAAAATACCCATGCCTTGTGAGAATAGTAAAGCTCTAAAATGAATTCAATCTAGAGATCATAGGGGAGATGTCATGCATGAATAAATTAGTCTGTGGGACGGCACTGTTTCCACAAGCTTCGGGGGCCAGAATCCCAGTATAAACATCATTGTAATTGTGGCGTCATGAATGATCACTTTTACAGCTTAACATAATTTATTTTAAAGTATACTTGTCTGGGCTCCCTTAGTGGCACATCCAATAAAAGCGCTCTGCGTGGAGTGCAGGATGCGCCCTATAGCCTGGAGATCGCAGGTTTGAATCCAGGCTATGTCACAGCCAACCGTGACCTGGGGTTCCTAGGGGGTGACGCACAATTGGCTGAGCGCCGCCTGGGTAGGGAGGGCTTAGGTCGGCAGGGGAATACACGGTTCACCGAGCATCAGCGACCCCTGGGGCCGATAGGGCGCCTGTGGTTCTGTAGTAGAGCCGCCAGATCTGTGTTGTCCTCCAGCACTTTAAGTCTGGTGGCCTCGCTGTGGATCTGCATTGCGAAAAATGACGGATTGGCAGGAGCACGTTTTGGAGGACGCATGTTCCTGAATTGGCGGGGGGGTTGCGAGCGGTGAGCCGAGGATACAGATAATAATTGGGCATACAAAATTGGGGAGAAAAACCGGGGTAAAAAATTGGCGACGACTACATTTTTCAAAAAATATTTATATATATATATACTTGTCTGTTAATTGTTGTGTGTTTACATTGTAACATAGTATTTTGTTGTTACAGAATTGTCCCAGATGTTTATATTCCTCGTAAAGTTGGTTTGGTTTAATTAAAATACTGCTTTAAACAAAAGGATAGGTACCATATTAAAATAGTCAGTAACATGCATTCCCCACAACAGCTGTAAATTCAGAATTAGAGCTCTCAATATGATGAAAAAGTGGATGACCATGACACGTCAACAGTATGTACAGAATAGTATAGAATAAAAATTAGCAGTTAAATGTTTTATCGGAATTTGAAAAGCGATTCTCCAGATATGTACTAAATAATGATAATACCAAGTTTCATGACAATTAGTAAGCAGTTCTCCAAATATTTGCAATAACGTAAGTGTGACATACAGATGGACGGATGGACGGACAGACAGACGTGCCCATATGGCTCCACAATCTAATATTGTCAATAACTTATGCTAAGTAATGCTAATACGATTGCCTCCACTGTATCTCCTTCACAAGGGATTTCATCCCCACCAGTGGATAATAACATACAGTACGTCTTTCTTGTGGTGTTCTTGTGTGGATCACATCTTTTGTGTTATTGTTTTCTGGGTTTATGTATTAGTAATAAAGTATTAATAAAAAATGTGTATGTTTTAAAAAATAATAATAATAATAACTGCAATATACCAGTATTAAAAGCGTAAACATGGAAAAAGGCCAGAGATTATACATGTCATTATTTTGCACCCTTACAAAAAATCCTTTTAGATTCATATAATAAACTTCTTACATGGTGTGTGTTTTAGATGCGAGACATCTAGATGAAAACGAAAACCAGTGGTTTACCAGTACATTAACTACCGTATTTACTCGAATTTACTCACACTTTTGTGGCCAAAATAAAGTTCAAATTTGGGAGGAGCGACTTGGATTCGAGGGTGACTTGGATTCTGTTATTTTTAGTTAGGGTGCCAATTTACATTTGTGCATGTCAATTATTCTGGTGCGCTTGAACAAGACCAACTGTACACAGTACTGCCCACTACAGATATTACTCTCGGTACAGTACCGGTATATTAAAATGGCTGCACAGTGAACTTCATGAACATTTTTTAATGCAGCTTTTAAAAGAAAAGTAATTTTGTTTGCTGAAGAAAAGAGAAACTGCGGCATCTGAGATGTGTCAGAAGATGGAAACGCAATTGAAAGGCTATGCAATACTATAATATTACCAGCACAGTACTTGTTGAAATGATCAACGCGGGTCCGGCTTCAAAATGAACAATCATTTATTTATATATCTTTCTTTCTCTATCTGGAGGAGCACTTGAAACAGGAACACTAAGGTATGTACTGCTTCATGGCTGATTCTCCATCGCTCTCTGATTCTCTAACTTACTCACTGTTATTATGGTCTGTGCCTGGTTTAACTACAGGAACCCCACTAGTGTAAACTCCAACTGAAACCTAACCATTGTAGGAGATGTCACTTGTGCAGTTTGGGGACATTACTTAGAAACAAAGCTGATGTCTAAGACAAACTAGATTTTCGACAAATCCGTAACTGTGATCACTGATTTCAGTGTTATAAACTGTAAGTGTGAAATGATAACTGGTGAGTGTATATTTTTAAATTATAGAATTATAGAACCTGGGTAGATGTTTTTAATGACATTACATATGAAGAATACAGAGGTTTTTTTATTTATTTTTTGTATTTTATTTTAAGTTTATGGTTTAAATAACAGCATTCACAACTTTAAACTGTTTAGTTTTTATTATGGGTAAGGGCATCTGCTAAGACATAAATAATAATAATAATAATAATAATAATAATAATTATTATTATTATTATTATTATTATTATACAAAAAGATATACAAATATATATATATATATATATATATATATATATATATATATATATATATATAAATTATGGGTAATTGGGATATGCAAATGTAAGCATTACAAGAGCTAATCAATTGCACAGATGATCCCCAAACAGGGCGAAACATGTCTGCAGTTACTGTGCTTTGACTTCTTAAACACTGTGAATATAGAAGCCTTTTGGCGACTTTCACATGATTTGATTGGCTCTTGTAATACTTACATTTGAATGGCCCAATATGGATGTACATACAGGGGTCACTAAAGACAGGTGGTCTTTAATGCAGATTTTGACTGTATATTGAATATACTTTAAAGAAGTAATTTAGGATTGGCAATTTTCAATTTTGTTTATTTTATTAAGAATCATATTGTATTGTTTTCTGATATTACATACATTGTTTACCCCCACTTAAAACCAATGATAGGGGAATGTCAGGTTTTATATCAAATTGAATTTGATAGTAAATATGTAAATTGCAGATCATAGATTTGCTTGAGTAATATGGGTCGGAATCTTACTGCTGGATACGATTTAAGTGTGTTAGCTATTTTAGTGAGTTCGATATTGCTGAGTAAATATCTTGCTTTATTTTATCGTACCAAAATATAGTTTCATTGCATTTGATTATGTCTGAATACTTGATAAATCCATATTAATTGTATTTTCTCTTAATCAAAAGTCATTACTTAGAAAACAAGTGTAATTTATAAAGGGGTTTGAGGCAAACCTGTTTCATTTTGAGGTCACACACTTGAAATCCTTTCTAGGGAACATTTACAATATTTATCAATTGCCAAAGTATTTTATAAAATAATAATTGTGGAATGGCTGTAAAGGCATATTTTACCCCCAAATAAATGTTGTTAACCACAAATTTTATGCAACTTTGATATGCTTCAAATGTTTAATTCTCAATATTTTATTTTTATTTTTAATCTATTATTTAAATATGTTTTTATTTATGTCTGGGAACTTTTACTTTAATGCATTGTGTTTTTTTGTTATGTACAGTGCTTTGTGATACTTTGGTATGAAAAGCGCTATATAAATGTAATAAATAAATAAATAAATGCATTTAAAGTTATTTGCCTATAGAAAATATAGAAGTACTTTGTTCAAAGTTTCAAATTTGAAGAAAAAATCTTAAAACAAGTTTATTTTATTTTAACCAGCTGTGCTGCTGCAATATTACATTTAAGCAATTACCACCATGCAATTGTATAATATGATATGTTACAGAAACAAACCAGTGAAGTCTGTTCTCTCTCAGTGAGCTTAGAGCTCTTGTTCCCAAATACCCCATTTATTCTTGCCAGCTGAACCTTAAAGCTAGCAGAAGCCAGCCATGAAGATGTTATCAGTTAGTTTTCCCATTTATATTAGTAGCCTTCTACAGTCGGAGTGGGTTAAATTGGTTGCGCCACGCATGCGTGGTTTGAATCCTGCCTTTGTTTTAACTGCAATAGTCTGGACTTTGATCTACTTACCTTTAAATCTACAAGATTGTCTTTCAAGCAAAACAACATTTTGGCTGCAAGTTTCAAACAATGCTTCTTTTTGAAGTTTTAAAGACACAAAGGCCAGTGTCTGCCACAATCTTACAGCATAACAGATATAATACCCCTGCAAACAATATCCACAAGTTATAACATTGATTGTAGTTTACTTTAAGTGATCTAAAATGTATGGATATGCAAGTTTTTACCAGTTTAAGATCATATTATGTGTGTTCTGGTTTCTGCTTACAGTAGATCGTAATTTGCCAAAAATACTAATTAGCCTAGCAAACACTTCCAAAAGCTGAATTTCTGAAGTGAGTTTGTTTTAGAAATTATCACTAAGAATGTGGAACTGTAAATTATATCCCCTCTGCAACTGTGCAACTCTAAGTTAGTAAATGGAATACCTTACAAAATCAGTTTGGGCAAGCTCACATCAGAAATGCAGCTTTTGAAGTGGTTGAAAAAGAACCTTTTTGCTAGAATAGTTTGGAAGCTTGGTAAGTAATGATCTTATCAGAAACAACAATAGGGAATAATTGGGGTATTTGTGATATGTGTGTGTTCTCCATCAATTCAATATTAAGAAAAAGGTTTTAAAAAACAATGTTAGGTAGATGTTATCTGTTACAATTACACAGATATTATTTTGGGCTACTTAGATTTTGCTCAGTACATGTTTTTTTTTTTTTTTTTTTTTTTTTTAATTGACAACACGGTTAATGAGGCCTTGTTGAGTCATATCTAGAGAGAGTGAAAGACAGGTGCTAAGCCTTGTTTTTATTTTAATTTGAGGAGGAAACCCTTATGAATATGTTGCACTTTAAAAAGATCCTTGACCAAAAAAAAAAAAAAAGTTTATTAAATTTAGCCTTATTCCTTGTCTATAGCTTTAAAAAAAAAACTGCAGCTGAACAAACTTTTTCCTAGCAGGTCTATGGAAATGCAGGACTTAGCCAGTCCTCATAACCGAGTAGGCAGCAGTGATACTCCTGGCTCCAAACTGGATAAGTCTAACCTCAGCAGTTCTTCAGTTACATCAAATGGAACAGGAGGTAAGTAAGGCACTGCTGTTTTTTTTTTTTTTTTACATGTAATATAACTGCTATTTTGTATTATTTATTTATTTATATTTTACTACCTTGAGTATTGATAGTGAACTAGAAAACACAAGTGTTATGCTGAAACATCTTTGAAAAAAAATGATCTTTATGAATCTTCTTTATTTAATAAACAACCTGGGACACATTGCCACACCCTGTACCTTCTGATT
Organism: Acipenser ruthenus; assembly: GCF_902713425.1. Taxonomy (NCBI): domain Eukaryota; kingdom Metazoa; phylum Chordata; class Actinopteri; order Acipenseriformes; family Acipenseridae; genus Acipenser; species Acipenser ruthenus. Next base: position 38,567,960 of record NC_081193.1, on the reverse strand, counting down.
GATTTCATTATATTACATCTCTCAGTACTGACAGTACGACACAGGAAATAAATAAATCGCTATCAGACCATCAGTCTTGTGCACTGGCAGACTTGCACTCAAGGCTTTGAAGAAGCCTTGGCACTATACTGCAGCAACAGTTTGTTGGAAAAAGAGAAACACTGGTTTTCTGAAAACAGTATATTTAGCAATCTGTGCTTTTTAAAACCACTCAGCTCACAGTGTCAACTTCTGACTGTATGCCCAGGCCAATCTGGAAACTATTTCTATTAAAACAATAGCAAGGCTTTGAGATACATCAACACCAGAAAAGCATTTTTTAAAATAATTTTCTCGTTTAATCTAAACATCAGTAAGTAAAACCCTTTTTATTTCACACTTCAGTACTATAATCTAGCTACTCTAGTTTATCTGTAAGAAAATTCCCATGAAGCTTGAACTTTTGGTCCTTGAAAATGTTTTTCAAAGGCTACATACTAACCTCACTGAAGTGAGTAGGGGCCTATTTTAAATATCTAAAATGTGACAGATCTAAGTACTATATGTAATAATGTCATTAAATAATATATATTATTATTTTATTATTTATTTCTTAGCAGATGCCCTTATCCAGGGCAATTTACAATTGTTACAAGATATCATGTTATTTTTTACATAGAATTACATTTTATACATTATTATTACATACAATTACCCATTTATACAGTTGGGTTTTTACTGGAGCAATCTAAGTAAAGTACCTTGCTCAAGGGTACAGCAGCAGTGTCCCCCACCTGGGACTGAACCCACGACCCTCTGGTCCAGAGCCCTAACCACTACTCCACGCTGCTGAAATTAAAGGGTGGCAGTGTTAATATCTACCACTGTTTCGATCATTAAAATACACACAAAATATGTAATCACTCAAATCTTACAGTAACATTGCTGTTGGACAAATAATTTTAAGACCGATGATGTGTGTTTCTGATATAAAAGCCATTAGCCATTAGCCATCCATAAAGGATGAAACCTGACAACTGTAATACACATTAAATAATTATGTATTCACAAAAGGAAAATCATTTTAACAGGGCTGTGCAATAGCAGCCGGAGACAGTGCCAAGATAACTGCTCAACATTCTTTTAACAAAACATCATTACAACTATCGCCAGGTCATACTTTTAGTTTTCATGGTTAGTTTTCCAATTTAAAAGACAATTTGGTTCATTCCTATGTGCCTGTATGTGCCTTGGCATTTATATTTCTTGACTACAGGTGGAAAAGAGGAAAACCTACAATGGATAACTTCAAGTGACTGGTCCCTATTCTCTTAGCACCGTCTTTGGCCAAACATTACGACATATTATAAAACTCTTTAATGGGTGATGACGATAAACAGTAACATTGACAGATACAATATTCTCACTAATTCAAATGTAAATGATGCTGCAAAATCAAATTTAACCTGGAAATGTACAGTACCGTGAAAAAGTATTTGCCCCCTGTCTGATTTTCTGCATTTTTGCTTATGTGGTTTGTAGTAGTATATAGAGGGAGTCTGAGAGAAAAGTTTGGTGCTTCTTTCATTTGTTTGGTGTGCAAGGTAATCAGCCATGCAATCTTTCGGTGTGAAAAAGTTATTGCCCCCCCCCCCCCCCCCCCCCTAGTTAACTCAACCCAATTAAAGGGATAATTAGGGTCAGCTGAGTACTTTGGTAACAACCAGGCCTGATTTGGGCCAGCCCTGCCCAATTTAAATCTGACTAACTTTGGCCCTTACCATCAGAGTGAAGTTGTCAGCACACAGGTTCTAGAGGCACATCATGCCACGAACAAAAGAAATTCCTGAAGACCTCCGGAAAAAAGTTGTTGATGCCTGTCAGTCTGGAAAGGGTTACAAAGCCATTTCTAAGGCTCTGGGGCTCCACCGAACGACAGTCAGAGCCATATTGTCCAAATGGAGAAAGTTTGGGACAGTAGTGACTCTTCACAGGAGTGGCCATCCTGCCAAAATCTCTCCAAGAGCAAGGCGTAAAATCGTCCAGGAAATCACAAAGAACCGTAGAACACCATCCAGGGATCTGCAGGCCTCTCTCGCCTCGGCTAAGGTCAGTGTTCATGACTCCACCATCAGAAAGACACTTGGCAAAAATGGAATTCATGGCAGAGTAGCAAGGCGGAAACCATTGCTCACAATGCTCATCTCAAGTTTGCCAAAAAGTACCTGGATGATCCTCAAGAGTTCTGGAACAATGTTCTATGGACAGATGTCCAAATTGGAACTTTTTGGCCGACATGGGCCCCATTATGTCTGGCGAAAACCAAACACTGTATTCCACAGTTAGAACCTGGTTTGGGGATTCATTGCCATCATTGAAGGAACCATGAATTCTGCTCTGTATAAGAGAATTCTACAGGAGAATGTCAGGCCATCCGTCTGTGAGCTGAAGCTGAAGCGCAACTGGGTCATGCAGCAAGACAATGATCTGAAACACACAAGCAAGTCTACATCAGAATGGTTGAAGAACAAGAAATTTAAAGTTTTGGAATGGCCTAGTCAAAGTCCAGACCTAAACCCCATTGAGATGTTGTGGCAGGACCTGAAACGAGCAGTTCATGCTCGAAAACCCACAAATGTCACTGAGTTGAAGCAGTTCTGCATGGAGGAGTGGGCCAAAATTCCTTCACGGCGCTGTGAGAGACTAATCAATAACTACAGGAAGCGTTTGGTTGCAGTTATTGCTGCTAAAGGTGGCGTAACCAGTTATTGAGTCTAAGGCGGTGCTTACTTTTTCGCACGGGGGCATTGGGTGTTGCATAACTTTCTTTAATAAATAAATGAAATATGTATCAAATTTCTGTATTATTTGTTCACTTAGGGTCCCTTTTATCTAATATTAGGTTTTGGTTGAAGATCTGAAAACATTCAGTGTCAAAAATATGCAAAAATGCAGAAAATCAGACAGGGAGCAAATACTTTTTCACGGCACTGTAAGTGATTGATTCAATTTGTTGGTGTTAAGTCTACTTACATTCCTCTAAAGTGATCAATTAAATGTTCATGATTTTGATGATCATTTTTATGTAGTAATAGAAGTGGGAGGGACATTCTCTTAAAAAAAAAAAAGTTTGTTGTGTTTTTTTGTAACATATATCAGTTAAGCCCTCGGTCAAACACATTTTGTGTCTGTTTTTTTCTACCTTCCTCCCCTCCTCCTCCAAAACGCAGCGCCATCTCTGCAACGGTCTCCCTCTGGGGGCAAGTGATGTCACTTCCCAACCTTAGGCCCAGCCAAGCTGGCCTCGACCTCCGAGAGGAAGGTTCTCTGAGAGCCAGAGGGGACCCCCGACCAAATCTATCTTTTCAATCTTTCTATCACTCCAGGTTTCCCCTGGGGGGCAGCATCATGCTCCACTACCTTGGTGGCAGATTGGTTCGGTCTCACCTCCGAGAGGGCGGTATCTCTCCTTGAGCCAGGGAGCAACCCTGCAGTTTTCTCAAATCTCTGTTTTCTATCAATTGTTCCCCCTGGGGATAGCATACATGCTCCCTGAGCCAGGGGCAAACCCTGTATCCTTTACTAAGAACTTGCTTCTCCTATGCCAGTGTTCCTCTCTGGCCCCTTTGCATGTTCATTTCATTTTCTCTTTCACAATTCCTGTTACCCCGCGGGGCTCTGTCTCGGAGGTCGGCTGTGCCGATCTCCCGAAGCGTAGGCGTTCCTTGTCAGTTGGGGCGACTTTTGGTCTTCTCAGATGTATCCTCTATCCTTCTCTTCATTTTTTTTCCCCTTGGGGGAAAGTAAAGCTTGCTTCCCAGCCTTGGAGACCAATCAATTTCGGTTCTACCTCAGCAAGGGTGGCTCTCCGTGAGCCAAGGGGAAAGCATGTTATCTCCCTAAAGTCCAAGCACATAGTTGCTATTTCTTTTTTTTTTTTGGAATCTCCAATTATTTTTCTTATTTTCTCCCCAATTTGAAATGTACAGTACAATTATTTTTATTTCAACCCGGCTCACCACTGCCACCCCGGCGCTGACTCGGGAGGGACATTTGCGTCCTCCGAAACGTGTGCCGTCAGCCTTCCGCTTCTTTTCACTCTGCAGGCACGCCATGCAGCCAACCCAGAGCTACAGCATCGGAGGACAAAGCAGCTCTGGGTAGCTTACAGGCAGGCCCGCAGGCACCCAGCTAGTCTACAGGGGTCGCTGGTGCGCGGTGAGCCCAGGACACCCTGGCCGACCTTGGCCCTCCCCACCCAGATGGCGCTCGCCCCCTGGGAACTCCCTTCCACGGTCGGCAGTGGAATAGCCTGGACCTGAACCAGCGACCTCCAGGGTATAGGGTGCATCCTGCACTCCACGCGGAGTGCCTTTACCAGATTATAGTTGCTATTTCTAAGTCCCCGGGCTTATTCCTCGCAGCCCATGATCCTGTTCCGTAAATGGAGTGTAAAAGACAAATATAAAAGAGAAATTGCTAATAAATATAAATATTGCTAATATACATCAAATTCAGTCAGAATTTCCTCTAATATTTTGAATGAAAACATGTTCACCAATATGGAGGAGTGTAATTTTAATTGATGGAGTGATATGTATCACCATTACAGCATTTGGTTGGAAATACATGTCTGAAATGTAGACCCTGCATGTTATTTATGTAGCGATTTATTTCACAAGGTATTCTTTTTACAACTGGATTTGTCACACAATCGATGCATGGAATAATTAAGTCAACATGTCAAATACAAACAAAATTCTGAAACAGAGCTTAAACAGAGCAGTGAGTATCCGGAAACCACAGTTTATGACCAATCAATAAAAATGAAATACTATAGATTTATAGTAATTGGTTAAAAAAATCTACAGTATTCATACGCCACAATGTTGTGGTGTTCATCCTGTCTGTGTAGTTGAGATGATATTGAGTTTAGCTAGCAGCTAGAAACCAAGACGTTGGATTATAATGACAATACAACAAAACAACAACAAAAAACATGAATTGAACGACCTGTACACCCTGACCATCCAAAATCAATAGATGTCTTGAGCATCACACCCTCTAAACCCCATTCATGAGAAGATGGAAGAACAGAATCTCCCCATGGTGGGGGTGTACATTTTTATTCATAGTTTTTAGATATGACTTTTTTTATTGCCAACCATAAAGTGGGCAACACTCTATCCTAAATTGGTTGCTAGATGTGCAGGATCAGATCCAGATAAAACTTACAAGCCTGTTCCAAGCTGAAAATATAAACAGTTCAGTAGAGTAACCACTTGTAACAAATCTGGCTTCACATTTCAAGGACATGTGAATTATTGCCGCACAGTAGAAATTGTAAACTTGGTTGCTTTTGTGGAAGGAGAATCCACCCCTAACCAACAAGTCATTAGCAAGCGCAGATAAGGCTCCGTGTGTTATTCTCCCATGTCGCTTGTTTTGTTTCGGCTTCTCAGTCACGCGCTGGGAAGTCGAAACGGGAGTCGACCGCTTAGAGCCTGGAGGAAAGGCTACCCTCAGCCACGGATTCCCTGAGGTTTCCCCTTACATCAAGAACTAAAAATATGTGAGTAGGGGTTTTTTCCTTACCTGAGTGCTGAGCGGTTTATATTTAGTTCTGCAGGGTGCGTGGTCCGGTTGGACAGGCTGGGCTCTCTCCCCCAGCGCAGTCAAGCTCTGGGGGACGGGCCGTGTCTCAGCTGCTCATTTTCATTAATTTCTCAATATTTGGGGGGTAGGTTGCAGGTTGCCACTGTGGGGTGTGTTAATCATTTATTATTATTTCCATTCATGGTTTGGCGGCCTCGTTTTTTGGGGGGGAGGTGGCCCGTAGCCGCTTCCTATCTGCGGCGCTGGGATGCATGTAACTGCTGGCCTCGCGCAGGTAGCTGTCGAGCACCCACGGATGAGGCCTCCAGCCAAATTTATCTTTCACTCGGGCCCTTAGCGCCCATCATAGTCATCGGGCCCTGAGCACCCATCACGGTTCATTAAATCATCTGCAATTGCATCAATAAATTATTCATTGCGGATTCTCCATGCTGAATTGTAAACTTGGTTGTTTTTCTTGAAGGAGAATCCGCCCCTAACCAACATGTCATGAGCAAGCGCGTACAGGCTCTGTGTGTTATTCTCCCATGTCGCTTCTTTTTGTTTTGGCCTCCTCCTCCCCAGCCACCACCTCGCAGCGTGCCTCGTTCCGGGGGGAGATGGCCCATAGCCACTTCCTATCTGCGGCACTGGGATGCATGTAACTGTTCATGTTTTTCCAGCCGGCCTCGTGCAGGTAGCCGTCGAGCACCCACGGACGAGGCCTCCGGCCAAATTTATCTTTCACTCTGGCCCTGAGCCCCCATCACAATCATCAGGCCCTGAATGCCCATCACAGTTCATTAAATCATCTGCAATTGCATCAATAATCATTCATTGCGGATTCTCTGTGCTGAATATTGTCAGTTCACACATTTTCAGTATTGCAAACATTAGTTATTTGGACTGAAATTAAACTGTAGTAAAACATTCCTAAATGATACCCACATTTTTAGTAGCATGGTATGTCATATACCATTTCTTTAAATTATACTGAAAACTTTATTATTCAAGATGCTGTATCAATTAAAAAATATATGTATATTTATAAATGTAAACTGAATGAAATGATTAAAAACACTCAAAGAAATTTCAATCTAACCATTTAAAATGCAATTTCACTTCAGCTATTGCTTTTTTAGTTTATATAAACTCTTTTTTTAGGTTTAGGGGGCATTTTGCATTGGTAAAAGATTTATCCAACATTAAATAACCATCTCCTTCCCCTCCTCAGACGAGAACATGACAATTCTTAACACTGCTGATTGGTTGCTAGGTTGCAGCACCCCATCCTCTGCAACAAGTATGAAATATGATATAGTGCATGTGTGTGAAGTGTGAAAGACTGAAGTGTTTGTTTGTTTTTGCATTATGGTACTAGAGTTTGTGGTTTGGAAAATCCCTTTTGTGCCTTTCCATTTTTAATAGACATTTATTGTGTTTGTATCCTTGAAGGTAATGTTTAACTGTTACAGAAAAAAAGAAACATTTTAAATACCCACAAACAATATAGCTGTGATGTTACTGCAGTGAAAGTGCAATCAATGGTAGTTCAACCACAATTAAACAGTGCTCCTATCTACTGTGAACTGAAGTTTAACAGCACTACCAGTATCTTTAGAATGAAAAGTGATCACAATGTGCTATTACTAGCTATTGTGCAGCCAAACTGCATTCTTATTGCAGCTGCTGTGAAACTACAGTTGCTTTCCATATGGGTTATAACATAAATATTTTGATTTTCTTGGTTTGTTCTGTGTGGCAGTCTGCACATCGTGGAATCCTCCTTGAAAAGTACGATAGCAGTTGCCTTAACCAAAATACCCACTTACAGTAATACTGTTTTGGCAAAGTGGTAAAGATGACATTTTTTATTGAACATAAATCCCTATCCATTGTATAACTTTTTTAAAAAAGCATATTGATAGCAAGTTACAATAAGTAGTAATAATGCTATAGTCCTTTATGAATCACTTACATATAGTGTACTTGCAGAAGAATGCACTGCTTATATTTTAGTAAACGATTCATTCAAAGACTGGGTATTAGGCCTGTGGTGTTCACAACTGAGTACGTGTTGTGATTTGCAATACAGAACCCTCTTCGCAAAGATTTGACGAATGAGTTATTCAAAGACAGTTTTCTTTTATGAATTTAATAACGTATGATGTTCATGAAACTGTTCTTGAATGATTTCCTGTCTGTAAAACTTTATTTAACGAAGACATGTACACTTTAAATATCTAATATGTTTAGAGCTTGGAATTCACAGTAGTATATCTTTTTGTAAAGATTTACAAAAAATGGATAGTACATTTTAGGCAAATTTAAGCCATCCGTTGGAAGAAATGCAGAAGTCTGGTGCCACAAAGTTAAACTTTTTCTGGCAAAATATCCTCAAATTTTCAATTGTGATTTTGAGTTTGTAGAGTAGTGTGAACAGTGTGATGCTTTGGTTGTATATTCTGAAGCCAGCTGTTCTTGGTAGTACAAGTCTTATATATGCATATTCTTCTATATAGTGTCTCTTCTTGCAGTCAAAACAGAGCCAATGAACAGCAGTGAAGCTGCTACAACAACAGGAGATGGAACACTTGACACATACGCTGGGTCAGGTAAGACATTAACTGCGTGTCTGACATAATTTCTGTGACCCAGTGCTTTGTTGTCTCATACTGCACTTTCACATAAACTGCAGAACTAAAGTATGTTTGACAGTCTTTGATGAAGTCAGTCGGCTACAGGAAACTTGATGATACTTTTAAAAAGCATATCATCCCTTTTAAAATTTACAGACCAACCGCTGAACAGTTCTGAACTTGAAAGGCCAAGCAAGAGCTAGAATAAACATTTTAAAGATAAACAAAAAAGATGAACTCACATGAAACTAAATTACATTTTCTGGGTGTGTTTGATTCACTTACCAATTATTAAATCACAACTTTAACAACATAAAAAGCTAACTTTGGTAAAGCTTTGTACTACATACATTATAAGCTAATATTCTATAGCAACCAGTTTTTATAACCTAAAATGTCTATGAGGTTCATTACACCTCCTTCTTTGCAGTGGTCCCCCCTTCCAGGAGTTATTGGTTCTTAGCCCCTGGCCTCAGTTGACAGATTGTCAGAGGTCTCTCTGTACCACAGGGAAAAAGGCCAAATCCTAGGCCACATTATAAGTAAAATCAAGGTGGATCTTCTCAATATACTGTACTGTAGTTCGGACTAGGTCGAGCACTCCACCTCCGATTTTATCCACTTGGAAGACTGATATTTCCTCATAAACTTGATGCACCCTGTCGTTATCACTTATTTATATGATTAGTTGATGCTATTGCCTTTCATTAAGATTCCAAATCTGTATATCCATTGACAGCATAGGAAAGCATCCTGTCACTAAATGACTCATTTGGTTGAAGTTAAACTCAAATGGCATTAAAAGATGTAAGACCAAAGTACATAAGAACTAGAACTAGAGGATGCATGTAGAGAACTTCGAGGCAGCAGTCTCCCTCGCTAGTATAAATACTTACATCAATTTGGAATACACTCAACGTGCCCTGTAGTAAATACTGTAGACAACAACGCGTTATCTCTTGGTTTTATTTAATTGTATTGATTTATTTATGCCTTCAATTTATAATCAATTTTTAGTTGTTCAAAAAGTTATGACACAGGAGTTAGCAGCAACTTATAGTAGATGCATATACATTGCATCTGAGTGGTTATACTAGAAGTGGAACAATAAAATAAAGTATCCAAGTTCCTGGTACGTCTTCTTACCATAGTCAAATGTATTTCCTTTTATTAGGTAAATACAAATGTCTTTAGATTTTACAATAAAACAGAGGATATCTGTCCATGCTAAATATTAAGAGAAGAAAAAAATATGTATTTCATCATGCTGACTCACATTTATTATTTTGTATTGTAAAATGTGAAAGGGGGACAGTCATTACAGATTTTACTATCACAGATGCTGGCAGTGATCTCTAGCATGTAGTACATTACAAAACAAATCTGTTGTAAAAGATCCCTCCTCACTCTATAGTGCAGCTGATAGATATTACGGTTAGTCCCAATGTTAGACAAGTGGAAGAGAAAGCATTGACAATTGTAGAAGTGGACACTTTATTTGGCTGCTGCTGTGGAAAAAACATTCACGACATAGCAATAAACCTGGCAAATGGAGGCAAGTCAATGAGAGAAAAAATTATTTAAAGACAACTACTGATGTCTTTCCAAGGATGGAAGTCTTTCTTTTTATCAGGGATGGACAACTCTGGCCCTTCCCTTCCAGGACCCCCTTTTTTTTCAACCATATTCTTAATTGATTAACCAAACCAATTAACCCTAATTATCAGTTAATCATCTCATTATACCTGTTATGTTAAACCTAATGTAGCATGGCCCTCCTGGACCAGAGTTGCCCATCCCTGCTTTATATTAGCCGTACTGATCATATTCTGTACAGCAAAATGGCCAAGTGACTTTAATTGTACCAGTAGTTAATTGGAAGCTACATATTAGTTGTTTAACATAAGGTTTTACTCACTACACACAGCCAAAGAAGTTGTCTTCTAAATACTTATTTTCATGGCATTTTGCTTAGAACAGAGTGACCAAAGTAAACAAAAGCCTCTTTAACACATAATACTATACTTTGGCAGTGCGCCTATAAGGTGATTTAATAGGAGAACTTAGATGTCTGCTTTTTTCACAGTTGTGTGGTACGTAATGAGCTGTAATGAAAAAAACATTTCCACAGAGGAAGAGAGTGTCTTTAGTTCACCTGGTGTAACCAAGGCTCATTTCTTTAAGACAGAACTGATATAGCTGTTGACAGATTTTCCTTCTTAAATGCATAGTATGAAGGCATGCACAGTAATCCAAATGCTATAGGAATGTATTAATAACAGATGAGTATTTAGCTTGTTGGGATCTTGTACACCAAACAAGAGACATGAATTTGCTATGAGCCATCTGATTATAATCAAAATATAGCTTTAAAATTATCAATTATTGTATGAAGCTTTTTATTTGGAATCAGCAGTTTCTTATAGATCACTTGGATAAAAGCAAACTCCTGTGCTATGTAGAACAATTCAGTTTGTCAGATCTGACAGACTTTTATAGAGGGCTGATAGAGGGCCCTTGGTTGGCAGGTGTTACTATTTCGAAGACTAAATGATTGATGTTTCATGACAAACAGTCTCAGAAGTGATAACTGTAGATTTCCACCCAACACTTTTTTGAAGGAATGGAGGCAGTAATAATAAATGGTTACATACAACCTGTGTGTTTATATTTTTCTATACTACCCAGTATGGATTGTTCATATTACTACCATTGTTTCAGTACAGTCGTTTTTTAATAACATTATTTTTACCTGGTAGAAATATTTTTTTTTCAGTTACAGTTATGCAACACCTAAAAAAAAATGCAGAAGGTATGTCGCATTGTGACTAACATCTTATTAGGTTTGAGCAAGATTCTCAAAACTCTTTACTCTAAATCCCAAAAGCATTTTTTTTTTTTCATAAAGGAAAAACCTACTCAATAAAAAAACAACTAAGATATTAAAATGTAGAGGGTTGTAAGCAGAATTCATTTGTTTATTTTTAGTTTTAGAACTGTGATGTAAAAAGCTTTGAGAATTCCACCCTTTATCTCTAATCACATTTACATTACACTAATGCATCCTTTGTATAGTTTGGTTAATAAAGAAATGACAACAGCATGTTATGATTACAAAAAATAATTAAAAAAACAGTCTTGAAATATTATATAAGTAAGTTCTGACACTATATTTTTCAAACTATTTTATTGCTAGGTTCATTTATATTTTGTTCTGTGTTTTATGGATAAAATGGCCATTCGGTTTGTATGCTACTTTCTGTATTTTCGGATAATGTCGTTCTGATATCAACCTGAAATAAAACCACTTTGTTCCAAGTTGTTATTTTCGGTCCCTTTCAATCACTGTCTAATATCATGTAAATGTAATCATTTGCAGTTCATACCAATGTACTTGACATGTTTAATGCTGATCGCTGTAGTGCATGGGTCTCATTTAATAGTGAGTATAGTACATACAGTACAGTATTAAGTATGTGAAAGAAACCAGTAGGGGAGCAATAACTAGCTGTTGGAAGCACTGTGTAGTTAAAAAAAATTGAAAATCACATTACTCATAATTGCTTTATACCTCTAGTTATATATCACTTGTAAAATTTGCTACAAAATAAGTTGGCTTCCAATAGGATAATGAATAACCGAGGTATAGCGGGCTTTGAAGTACAAGTATGATTGATTAGGAGAGTGCAATTCCTGTACTACATAATGTAGTACTTTAAACTTTCAAACAGTGAATGAATAGCAGATGGGCTAATAAAGACACTGTATCCTTGCCCAGTCTGGATCTGCTCTGATGGGATTGGTTCAACACTTTCATGTTTGTACAATTTGTATATGCAATACATCTGTCTTAGTCAAGGCAGATGGTTGAAAGAAAAATAAACAATTTTGCCTTTTGGATTTCTTCCAATTAAGGCAGAGTTATTAAGATCCTAATCAAATATACAATATTGCTTGCAAATTCAGCTATATTTCTAGGCAGGTAGATATGGTTTATATTATTTTCTTGTGAAACATTTGCTTGTGAGTTTTCAAAAGCAGCAAGTGCAACCAGGAAAGTGTAACATCGTAAATATAAATACAAGTTTCATATCATCTTATGGCGATCTTAAATGTAAATATTTTAACTACTTTCATAAAAAGAAATATGAACATGTCCTACACTTGAAAGCAGTCTTTAGTCAGTTTGTGACGAAGTAACTGTATGATATAATATTGTATCTCCATGATTCAGTTTAACATTATAAGTTCTGTTGTGCACTATTGCAGCTATTTTTGTTTAAATATATTTGTATAATTTTGTTTTTACAGTAATAACAAGTAGTGGGTACAGTCCAAGGTCAGCACATCAGTATTCTCCACCAATATACCCTTCCAAGTAAGTTTTAAAGCAATATTGATCTCTTGAAACAATATCAAAGCATAACAGATGTAACATAATGTTTGCATTATAATTTACTGTACTGGGGAAAATGTATTCCGTGCCACAATTTAGTTTTTTGGTCTTTATTGCCTTGCCATCAGTTAAGCATTTTTTGTGAAACAAATAATCCTCTAAACATCTAAATCTAAAAGCAGTGGTAGCCTAACAGATTTCAGATTTGATTTTTGGATTTCTTTAAAGCTTTGATTTTTGGATTTCTTTAAAGCTTTGATTTTTGGATTTCTTTAAAATGTGTTTTCAGTCTGCTGTAACCACATGGCTTCTTGCTCCTGCAGGCCATATCCACACATTTTGTCAACACCAGCAGCTCAGTCAATGACAGCCTATGCGGGACAGACCCAGTATTCTGGAATGCAGCAGCCAACAGTGTATACAGCTTATTCTCAATCAGGACAGCCCTATGGTTTATCCGCTTACGGTAAGGTTTTTAAAAAAAAAAGTACAGAAAATACTAATGATATGTATTTGACGGTTATGTGATGCTGTAATTGTAAAGAATCAGTTGACATTTTTTTTCTTATACAGATATGGGTGTAATGTTGCCAGGCATCAAGACGGAAAGTGGGCTTTCTCAAACACAGTCCCCTTTGCAGACAGGATGTCTTAGTTACAGCCCCGGGTTCACCACTCCTCAGCCAGGACAAACACCCTATTCCTACCAGATGCCAGGTTGGTAACCCTACCTATACCTGTTTAACTTCCTCAACATAATGACTAATCTCAACATATTAGACCAGTGGACCAGTATGCCCATGTGTAATTGTTTGTACTTTTTTCATTAGAACAATTTAATTAGTTATTTGAAGGTTGTCTTTTTGTGTTACTGTTTAGTAATGAAAGTGTTAAAGCCTGACTTCTTAATTTGAAATATCAGTTGAAGCCATCAGTGGTATTACTTAGAGATAAGTCCCACATTTTTGCAAAGCCAGAAAACACTTTTGAAGTTTATGACGGTTTGTGATTATAATAGGAGTAGAAATGTTAACAAAAAACTAGTAAAATTATCTGACAAACATTTAAAACCTGTCTGTACAAGTGGTTAACTATTATGTCTAACAATTATTTCAAAACAATATATCCTATCCATTCTACAGAGTTTAAAATATTTTGTCTTTTGTAGGTTCAAGTTTTACGCCATCTTCAGGCATTTATGCAAGCAACAATTCTGTTTCTAATTCAACCAACTTCAGTAGTTCTCAACAGGTACTTTCGTTTTTGTTATTCTTAAATACCATGTCAATAGGAAGTTTATTTTAAGCACAGCCATAATGGTTTGCTACAAACAAGAAACAGACTATTAAGAATGGCTAGAGAGTATTTTTGTTCTTAGTTTAAAAAGATCTCTGTCTTTGAAATGGCCATAGGTTATCAGCCCGGCATCTTACCCTGCATTTAAGAAGTTGGAATAAACCTTAAGGTTGTATATTATGGTAAAAATGTGAATGCTGGGCTAAATCTGCAGTGGATTTAGCTTATTGCAAGGCTAAATTAAGTTAGTTTCACTACAAAATAATACTAATGTGAAAATACTAATGTGAAAATCATTTTTTTAATTCAACCTGTAGTTTGACCAGTCAGTACTGTCATTGAGCTGAAATAAAGTTTATATAACCACATTAGAGATATTTTGTTCTTGTTCAACTGGTTCAAAGTTTTATAGGATGTCACTTGAATGATCATTATTACATTAGTATTATTAAGCTTTTTTTTATTGCTGGTTAAACTATTCTTGAAAGAATGCAGATTTTATGTCTTATATTCCTCTAGTAGAATTCTGGATTTAAAATATACTGCATAATACTTGCTTTACTCAAAAGAATGATTATTACTGTTTCAGGATTATCCTTCATACACAGCTTTTGGCCAAAACCAATATGCCCAGTACTATTCAGCGTCAACCTATGGAGCATATATGACCTCAAACAGCACAGCTGATGGCACATCTTCATCTTCAACCTATCAACTACAGGAACCTCCTTCAGGACTGATTGGTCAGGCCACAGAACTTCATGCAGGTAAATAGCTGCCTTTGGTTACTGGGGGTTATTCATAAAAATAGAAAGTATCTCCAGATTGTCCCGTTAATATAGTGATGTTTTTGGATTCATAAAACCGTTGGGATAAAGATAGTGACGGTCCTGTTTTACTGGCATGTTTTTGCTTAATATTATATATTAATTTAAGCCATCAGTGGTATTACTTATACAGTTAAGTTTATTATGTGACAATATGGCTTGTGGAAATCAAACAATTCTGTTAGAATGGCAAAGAAAGGCAAAATTCACATAAAAGTCACAGGGAAGGGGTTCTGGCAAATGCAGAGAAATTGTTTGGAGTACATCAATGAAAAGAAAACAAATTTGGGCAGATGTAAAAAAAACATGTGAATGCTGTCAAAAATGAAGCATCTTGGATTGAAAAAAAAAGATGGCAAGATGAAAGAAGGTTAAAAAGGCAACAAATTGTCATCTTTGAGTTCAAAGATAGGGGACCGGCGAACCTGCCATGGAAAAGCATCTTCTAATATATACTCCTCCACATGGTGCACTGTCTAAGTCACAGCAGGAAAATGTGTCTTTCTTGAAAGCATAAAACTAATTGAACACAGTCAGGTGTATTATATACCCATGTTACAATCAGAAAAGTAAATATAGTAAGTTTTCAGTACAGTACATCATTGACAACACAAAGCACATTCAATTAAAACTGATAAATAAAAACGGACTATGGCAGAACTCAAACTAATCAAGCAAATGAAAATAGAATAAAACCACTTTAAACTTTTCCCATTGAGAAGCCTACATTGTTGCTGTCAGCAGTTGAGTAAGTGGTATCTGGTAACATGTTTAAAGGTAAATAGAACACCATACCTCTGGTGTGCCAGGGTAAATGTTGCATGACCAGAAAACGGCTGTGTTCTTATAATGTGCTCTCTTGTTCATCACATGCCTTACAATCTGTATTTTTAGCAATATAAGGCATATTGATATATCTTGTATTGAGCATAATGACAAGGTCTCTTATCATGGGAACAGCAAAGTTAAAGAACTGATTACAATTTTTTTTTTATGAAGCTGTATGTTTCAGACATGTTCTCCTGAAAGTCTGAATAGTTGACAAAGCAGGTCATTAAGAAGCTCTGTATTAAGTCCTTTCTAGAACCAGTGTAGACTTGTTGAGAAAGGACTGTTAGGATTAATGTCTTAAATTTCCGTTTGAACCAGCATCCCATTCACAGAAGGGTCATATTACAGGACATACTTTTGCAAGTGGGCAGTGAAACTAAAATTTAAACTCACTGCTTTTGGCTTTTACACAATAACTACTTTACTACTGGCATAAATAAAACATAATATGTTTATTATTGTTAACAAGTGCTATTCAGTCATTTACACTTAGAATTAAAGTCTGCAAGAAACATAGTGAGTGTACTGCATTAAAAAAAGATGCTTGCCTTGAAAGTCTGTATTATTCTTGGAGTGCAATCTTATTTAAAAAGAGAAACATGTTGCATTTGAAGCGTCAGCTGATTTTTAGATTAGTTCCAATCAGTTGTGGCCAGAAGGGAATGCTTAGTTATTATGCAAAGACACTTCAGGCAAAGAGGAAGACAAACAGGAGAGTACAGCTATAATCAAGGTTATCTTCTGTAGCGTTGTTATGGAGATATAAACAGTCATCTAAGTTCATCAGGTGAGGAGGGAACAGGAATGTAAAATAGTAACAATTCAGTTATTCTTTTTTTACGCAGTTAGTTACCAATGCAGGGGGATGTGTGTTGTTTCTTTAAATATTTTGAAGATTCAGACAGCATTGCTTGTCCTCTAGCAAAATCTTGTTATCATTTATTTACTGTATTGTATATAGAATATCTGACCTTGAGGTGGGAATAAGATTATATCTTACAGCACCCTATACTATAATTTTGTATAATATATATTTAAATAAGAATAACTAAACAGCTAATTTCCATCTGATGCAAACCATCCCAAATAATAATAATAATGAAAGATACTTCAGAAGAATCATTGTATCTGTGTATAGTGTATATTAGAACCATATATTGTACATAGCCTTTTGGATTTTTTTTTATGAATGAAAAACCGACATAACTCAGGAAACCCACAACCAGAGAATTTGACACCACCATCCCTCCCCCACCCTCCGCCTTTATTTATGTTACAATTTAGGACCTGTGATTGGAGGTATTTCAGGTCCAGTATCAAAGCTTTGAACAGGAACTGGAACATTCTTGGATCTAATGGTTCTTATTTTTTTCCAGTTTTCCTTGGCAGGCTTTCAGATTTCTGATTAAGGAAGCTTATCATTCTTTTCCAATCACAGACACTTTCTTGCTTTTTCCACTATTGAGTTAGACCATTTTTCTTGATTGAGACATAACAATAAGTGATCTAAAACACACCCCGTCTGTTTCCAGTTACTTTTTCATGCAGCATTCAGTTATACTTACCAAAGGATTGTGGCACTGATCAATAGATCTTTTTTTTCAATGAAAAACACACATGAATAAAAGTGTAATTGTTTAATATAGTATGACAGGTAACCCTATCTGATCACAAAATACCTGTATCTATTTCTACGTTTCTATGTCTATTTCTTGTAGTGATTGTTAAAGAGTTGAACGATACAGGCATAGCAGGAGTTCTATCAAGGATAATCTATTTACTAGATTGGTGCCCACAAGTGCTATAGCATATAAAGAGTTAAATAAGTTAAACTGGTTACTTAGTCTACCAAACTTGAAGTTTTAAATTAAAGAAAATAAGCTGTTCATTAAGATATATGCAGCACATGCATTATTTTTCTCCAACTTCCTAGCATTGCAGTAGCAGTGACACTTTCAAAGCTGTGATTGATTTTGATGGACAATCCTGTAATCCACAGGAATAAATATGTCCCTCTGTGTAAAAAAATATTTTCTTTGTACATGTGGATAGAAGTTTAATCACCCCATTCTGATCAATGTTATTATTATGATCTTAAAGGTCAGGAGGTGGGGGGTATTTAATGTCAGTTTTTTTTTTTTTTTTTTAAAGCCTGCAATTAAATGGACTGGGTAATGTGTGCATTGTACAGTATTACGCTAGCAAAACAAAACTCAAGTTCATTTTCATCCTGAATGGCTTTATTTACAGGAGATTTTGACACAGTGCAGAGCCCGTCAACACCAATCAAAGACCTGGACGACAGAACGTGTAGGAGTTCAGGGTCAAAGTCACGTGGAAGGGGTAGGAAGAATAATCCATCACCCCCACCTGACAGTGACTTGGAGGTATGCCCTGGATTTACACTCTACTAACTATAGTTGAAGGACTACAGCTTCATACTCACACATTGATAAGGGCATGTTTTTTAAATAAGTGTGTGTATTATGTAGGTGTTGCAAGCTAAGGGGTTATTGAAGATCACATTTCTTGATACGTTTCGCCACACCTCAGTGGACTAACTCATGTGCTTCACATTAATATTAAATTAAGTCAAATGTGCAAGGAATTGGCTTGTAGTACCCACAACATGGAGTAAAACTGATGCATTATGAAAGCAGAGACTTCAAATACGTAAACCTCCCTTCAAGGTGTATAGAGTTTTCACCTATTTCTTGTATTTAGTCATACACGCAAGGCAGGTATGTAAATTTAACAAAATGTCATAAACCAAAAAAAAACAAAAACATATATATATGTATATATATATATATATATACAGACGTGCTAAAATTTGTTGGTACCCCTCCACAAAAAACAAAGAATGCACAATTTTCTCTGAAATAACTTGAAACTGACAAAAGTAATTTGCATCCACCATTATTTATTCCATAATTAATAGAAATCAGACTTTGCTTTTGATTTTTTATTCAACATAATATTGTAAATAAGAAAACAAATGAAAATGGCATGGACAAAAATAATGGGACCGCTAACCTAATATTTTGTTGCACAACCTTTAGAGGCAATCACTGCAATCAAACGTTTTCTGTAGCTCTCAATGAGACTTCTGCACCTGTTAACAGGTAGTTTGGCCCACTCTTCCTGAGCAAACTGCTTCAGCTGTCTCAGGTTTGATGGGTGCCTTCTCCAGACTGCAAGTTTCAGCTCTTTCCATAGATGTTCGATAGGATTCAGATCAGGACTCATAGAAGGCCACTTCAGAATAGTCCAATGTTTTGTTCTTATCCATTTTTGGGTGCTTTTAGCTGTGTGTTTTGCACATTATCCTGTTGGAGGACCCATGACCTGCGACTGAGACAGAGTTTTCTGACACTGGGCAGTACGTTTCGCTCCAGAATGCCTTAATAGTCTTGAGATTTCATTGTGCCCTGCACAGATTCAAGGTACCCTGTGCCAGGCGCAGCAGAGCAGCCCCAAAACATAACCGAGCCTCCTCCATGTTTCACTGTAGGTATGGTGTTCTTTTCTTTGAAAGCTTCATTTTTTCATCTGTGAACATAGAGCTGATGTGACTTTCCAAAACGCTCCAGTTTTGACTCATCTGTCCAAAGGACATTCTCCCAGAAGGATTGTGGCTTGTCAATATGCATTTTAGCAAATTCCAGTCTGGCTTTTTTATGTTTTTCTTTCAAAAGTGGAGTCCTCCTGGGTCTTCTTCCATGGAGCCCACTTTCGCTCAAAAGCGACGGATGGTGCGATCAGAAACTGATGTACCTTCACCTTGGAGTTCAGCTTGTATCTCTTTGGCAGTTATCCTTGGTTCTTTTTCTACCATTCGCACTATCCTTCTGTTCAATCTGGGGTCGATTTTCCTCTTGCGGCCGCGCCCAGGGAGGTTGGCTACAGTTCCATGGACCTTAAACTTCTTAATAATATTTGCAACTGTTGTCACAGGAACATCAAGCTGCTTGGAGATGGTCTTGTAGCCTTTACCTTTACCATGCTTGTCTATTATTTTCTTTCTGATCTCCTCAGACAACTCTCTCCTTTGCTTTCTCTGGTCCATGTTCAGTGTGGTGCACACAATGATACCAAACAGCACAGTGACTACTTTTCTCCATTTAAATAGGCTGAATGACTGATTACAAGATTGGAGACGTGTGATACTACTTAAAGAAACTAATTAGTTTGAAATATCACTATAATCCAATTATTTATTATCTTTTCTAAGGGGTACCAACAAATGTGTTCAGGCCATTTTAGAATATCTTTGTAGAATAAGCAATAATTAATCTCTATTCACAGCTTCTTTGCTTTATTCTATGACATACCAAAAGCATGCAAGTATACATGATAAAATAGCTTTTAATTTCATCACTTTTCAGGAGGAATGAAGCATTATTTCAATGAGCTGTAAGGGTACCAACAAATTTGAGCACGTCTGTGTATATATATATATATATATATATATATATATATATATATATATATATATATATATAGTCAACTCCAAAATTATTGGCACCCTTGATAAAGATGAGCAAAAAAGACTGTATAAAATAAATAATACCAGTACTGAGCTATATTGTAATTTTCCAACATGTGGAATATATTTCACTTTATTAATGATTCAATGGAATCAACCAAAATTACACATTTCTCAAATTATAAATTTATTTCCAAAAAAAAAGAATGTCACAATTATTGGCACCCTTGTTTTCAGTACTTTGTGCACCCTCCCCTTGCAATGATAACGGCACTGAGTCTTTTTCTATAATGTTTCATGAGATTGGAGAACACATTGGGAGGGATCTTAGACCATTCCTCCATACAGAAACTTTCCAGATCCTTGATATCCTTCGGTCTGCGCTTATGGACTGCCCTCTTCAATTGAAACCACAGGTTTTCAATTGGGTTCAAGTCCGGAGACTGAGATGGCCATTGCAAAATGTTGATTTTGTGGTCAATTAACCATTTCTTTGTGAATTTTGATGTGTGCTTGGGGTCATTGTCTTGCTGGAAGATCCACTTGCGGCCAAGTTTCAGCCTCCTGGCAGAGGCAACCAGGTTTTTGGCTAAAATGTCCTGGTACTGGGTATAGTTCATGATGCCGTTGGCCTTAACAAGGGCCCCAGGACCAGTGGAAGCAAAACAGCCCCATAACATCAAAGATCCACCACCACATTTCAGAGTAGGTATGAGGTTCTTTTCTGCACACGCATCCTTCTTTCGACGCCAAACCCACTGCTGGTGTGTGTCCAAAGAGCTCTATTTTCGTCTCATCTGACCATAGCACCCGGTTCCAATCGAAGTGCCAATGCCGTTTAGCAAACTCCAGGCGCTTACGTTTGTTGGTTGCTCTCAATAAAGGCTTTTTTCTGGCAACCCTTCCAAATAGCCTATTGGCATGGAGGTGGTGTCTAATTGTAGATTTGGAGACTTGGTGACCCCAAGATGCAACCAAGTTCTGTAATTCTCCAACTGTGGCCCTTGGATTTCCCTTTGCCTCCCGAACTATCTGCCTCACTGTGCGTGGGGGCAAGATACACTTGCGTCCTCTACCAGGCAAGTTTACCACTGTTCCAGTGGTTTTGAACTTCTTAATTATTGCCCTAATAGTGGTAAGTGGTATATTTAGTTTTTTAGCTATTGTTTTGTACCCATTGCCTGATTTATGAAGGTCAACAACCATTTGTCTCTTTTCATTTGTGAGTTATTTGCCTTTCCCCATGGTGATGGATGACAAATGGATTTCATATGCATGTTACCTCATTTTTATACCCCAGTGAAACAGGAAGCCATGGAAGGCCACAATACAGTTCCTTAAGACTGAGATGAACTTAAAGAAGTAGAATGTTAATGCAGATTTAATTTTGTTTGATTTTATTTATAAGAATCTTTAGGGGGGCAATAATTCTGACACCTATCTTTTTGAGAAAACATTTTATTACTTGTTAATAAAAAACTTTTTCTCTGAGCAATTATATTAGAATAAAATAATATGGTTTTCCCATAGATTTGAACATAAAATATAGCTCATTACCTGTGTTGTTTATTTTTGCTCATCTTTATCAAGGGTGCCGATAATTTTGGAGGTGACTGTGTATATAGATAGATAGATAGATATGGATTTCCATAACTTTGGTTTTGTTCTTTTTGTTACGGTTTATAGAGTAGTTCACTAGAGAAAAATATTCTGTTTAATGATGGGAAGGCTTAGTTTAATTAACTTATTTCCTGTCATGATTGTCTCACAACTTCCAAAGTGACATGTAACTGGGAAGTTGCCCTTATTATTGAGGATATGCTTTGTTCAAATTAGCTTCTATTGTGTTTTCTTTTTCTTAATGCAACAAGAAAACCAAATGAAATTAATAAAAAAAAAAGTTTTGATCCAAAAGCAGGGACCATATGCCATTTTTAAAAAGAAAGAGTAAGATTGTGGAACATGTGTAGTGAAAGAGGGGGCCTTGACTACATCTGGCTCTTTCACTTGAGTCTTTTAAATGAGAAGTCAAATAACCACAAACAACTGAACAAAAATAGAAAAGACTAACGCCGAATATGGTTGCTTTTCAACAAGAATATGCAGACTGCATGAATATAATTCTCACCTTTAAATAATACTATGTAATTTTCATGCAACCTAATTAGCAAAACTATAAACTGTAATACAAGAATAATGTGATTCACCTATTAACTATTTCAAATTAAACCATTAATCTAATTCTGGATCTGGATTGCTTGATCTGATGTTAATGCCGATTGTTTTATACATTTCTCTTTCAGCGAGTATTTGTGTGGGATCTTGATGAAACTATTATCATCTTTCACTCACTCCTTACAGGATCATACGCACAGAAGTATGGTAAGGTAAGAAATGAAATCAGCCACATCTTCTCTTTAATTTGTATTCAGGTTATTAGAGGATCGCACTGAAGTTTCGGGTCGATTATAGGTTGAGGCATATTTTTAAGTTCTGGCACGCTTTTGGTAGAAGGCACTAAAGTTTGTAGCCAAGTGTTATATTTCTCACCCAGTCTTCTGGTTGACAGTCTGGAAAGATTAAATAAGGTTTTTTTTTTTTTGCTGGCCCTTACTTTTTTGTGTGATGTTTGCAGTCATCTATAATGGTTCTTATTGCAATTACTCAAATACTGTATTTTTTGTTTATAAATCTGTGTTTAAGGTGCTTTGACCTGAGTCCAGAAGTTGCTTTTCAGTCTTAGTTTAGGTAGGGTTTTGTAGCACCTATTTGCACAATATTCACTAAACAACACAACATCGTAACCCATAAACTTTAGCTAGGGCAGGCATAAAGTGTCTTTATGTTTGTAAGTGACAGCACCATCTAGTGAAAACCTACTGTATATTGCCAGCAAATACAGAAGGAAACTAGTTGGTGATTACGTTGGAGCTAACTAAGACTCTGGCTGGTGTAGCCTGTAATGTATGTAATATATGTCTTTTTTTTAGTACAAAAAAGTCTTTAATGATAGATGTAGCGTGATTATGGTGGGAATTACTGTGGTGTAAACCACTGTCAAGTTTTGAAGTTGTAAATTTGAAAATATTATCTAAATAAATAGGGTTATCTGTCATACTCTTTTATTATTATTATTATTATTATTATTATTATTATTATTATTAGATATTTTAAAGATATCTAACTTTCTATGGTTCTTACTGATGTATCAACAATGGTTAAAGGATCTGTAGTTGCTTGGCTCATAAAAGAAAGAAGGAAGCCTGGGTATCAGGCATGCAGAACATAACTAAGACTCCTGTTTCCCTCCAACCAGTCAGCCAATATTATTTATAAACTTGCTTTGGCTGCCAGGACCTCTCACTGCATTTTAATAGCCGTGTGCCTTGTACACCACCGGCCATGTGTGAAAATATACACTTTGTCAGATTCATATGGAATAAGACAAGGGTTTTGCCGATTGACTGCAGAATTGCAGTCTTCCTTTCGGTGACACATTTAATCCTAGGTTAGAACGCCCTCTTAGAATTTAAAAAAGAAGAATTGATGTATTATTAAATCACTATGATCAAGGCTGTCAAACAGCCAGGGGAGCTACAGTACTAAACTAGAAATAAGCAGCTGTCAAAAATGTATCAGCGAGAGCAAGGTTTGCAGAACAGTTGACTTCCTAGTTTAGCTTATTCTTATTGTAGTGCATGCTTCAATCAATTTTTTTATCTTTTAAAAGTAGTCTTTTTTTTTTTTTTTTTTTTTTTTTTAAGGGGAGAAGGAATTACCGGTCTACATTTCTTTTCAATTAAGTTTCAATTAAATGTGATTAGCCTCCTTGCCCTTTGTGATTGGGCATATTGATTGATTGGATAGTTAAACTTTACAACTGCTCTCTTTCCATTTCTTGACGATGTTTTGATTCGCTTAAGAAATGCAGCCAAATGTTTTAACTATTAAAAGAATCTCAGTTTTATTACCCTTGGTAATAAATTAAATGATATGTTTCACTGTGACCAGTGTAGGTACACCTCATTGGTACAAATACTAAATTAAAAGAGAAACATAGAGAATGTTTTCAGTTTTATGACAAGTGGAAATTCACTGCTTTTCACATTCATTGGGATTTTAACAGTGCACACAAACATCCCAAAGTCTCCTATTCACAGTATTGTACAGGCTGACGCTAAGGCCGATTGAGTGCGTGCAACAGTGTCAGTTAAAATGAAGGCTGATTCTTGTGCAATCTTTTGTACAGTATCGTTACCTTATTCAAACTGCATATTGTTCTTGTTCCTTCAAAGTAGGGAAAGTGTACTTATTCAGCACTCACTCAGAGAGATTTTACTCGTAAAGACCAGCAGTTTATAATCCAATTCAGCCATCACAATTTTTTTCATCCAAGCATTAGAGTTGCTCTGTCACAAAGAAGTTTCTTCAGCACGTAGGTCTGCCGAACATGACTTTTGTATTTACGGCGCCTCATTTTTTTCACACCTTCACTAGTTTCCCCCTTTCTGCCCTTAAGAAATATGGTGACAGCTGTTTCTATTCACAGCCTGGGTGAGAGCCTCTCGTCTATTTATGCATTCACTAAGGCAGCCACCACCACCTTCTAATATATTTCTTTGGTATGCACTCTTAAAATATATTAATCTGGGCTGTATTGAAGATATTTACATTTTCCTCATTTCCACATTTGCTTGCTTCACCAATCATTGAGAAATAGAAATAAATACATTTCCAGATTACTTATTTGGCTACGAACATTTTTTTTTCTTTTGACATACCCTGTCTAATTTAATGTTAAAGCTGGAACGACTAACAGAACTGTCATAAATAATTAAAATGTATATCCAATCAGTAATTACAGCTGCATATCAGATATTATTTGGTTATTATCTATGTTAACCTTGATTCTGGCAAGGAATTGTGTGCATACTGGTTTGGGATCTCTTACGTCAGTATAGCAATAGAGATTTCTATTCTGGGTTGCCTTTCTGTTGCTGCAAATTATGAGGAGTGGCATTTGACCTGTTATGACCTATTGCAGATGATGGTTTTTGCAGCTGAGCACCAGTTGGCACTCAGAATTTTCTAAAACGCTGAACCCTTAAATAAGGGTTTGTTGATGTGACAGAACATGTGTGAGCAGTCTGTCATCATCTGTTTAGTTTTAGTGATACATACCAGTGCTTGAATTGGCACTGCGTTTTAATGTAAATATTCATGTTTGTATAATGAATGGATTTTCATTAAAAAGAGATTTAGACTGATACACAACCCTGCCAATTTAATACTTAGGTTATTTAAAGGTGCTAAATATGCAGCATTGACCGGTAACACAATGTGTCTGGATAAGAGACTTTGTAAATTAAAAATGAATTTAAAAAAAAAATTAAATAAAAAAAAATCATATTTAACATATTCGGTAAATTCACTTATAAAGCATTTTTCCTGTCTTCTCAGACAAATTTGTCTTCTTGTTGGTTTGTACTATAGAATTTTTACGAAAAGTGGAGGTCCTATAAAGATAGTAACATCAAAACAGTAACTAAAAGACCTAAGTGATATGATTTTCTTTATTATTTTAGGATCCTCCTATGGCTGTGACACTTGGTCTACGCATGGAAGAAATGATTTTTAACCTTGCTGATACACATTTATTTTTTAATGACTTAGAGGTAAGCAGTAGTAATTTATTAATTATGTATGTGTTTAATTAATCTGCTTTAAAAATGTTACAACAAGGGCTCCCGAGTGGCGCATCCAGTAAAGACTCGAGGTCACAGGTTCGAATCCGCAGTGCAAAAAATGACAGATTGGCAGGAACAAGTTTCGGAGGACGCGTGTTTCAGCCTCCGTTCCCTGAGTCACTGGGGGGTTGCATAAAAAAAAAAAAATTGGGTATATATATATATATATATATATATATGTATATATTAAACAACCAAATTCAAAGTTTAATTTTTTTCTGTTTTTTGTTTTCATTATAACTGTAGAATTGTCACACTGTCATTGACCAAGCTGAGGTTTTACAATATCACAGTCCCTAAGCCAAACTACCACATGTGTTTGTATATCTTTTATGTGTGGAGTGTTAGTCTGGCTCCGGGGGAGCAATACAGTATATTTAGACTGAGTCTGAGAATCTGATCCTTGTAAACTCGGTTGCTTTTCTGCAAGGAGAATCTGCCCCTAACCAACACGTCAGCAGCAAGCGCATAAAGGCCCCCTGTGTTATTCTCCCACGTCGCTTCTTTTGTTTCGGCCTCTCAGTCACGCACTGGGAAACCAAAACGGGAGTCGATTCACAGAGGTTTCCTCCTACATCAAAAATTTAAAATATGTGAGTAGGGGTTTTTTCCTTACCTGCGTGCTGAGCGGTTCGTATTTAGTTCTGCGGGGTGAGTGGTCGGGGTGGACAGGCTGGGCTCTCTCCCTCAGTGCAGTCATGCTCTGGGGGACGGGCCGTGTCTCAGCTGCTCATTTTCATTAATTATTTATATTTGGGGGGTAGGTGGCAGAGCGCCACTGTGGGGTGCGTTAATCATTTATTATTATTTATTCATGGTTTGGCGGCCTCGTCTTTTTGGGTTGGAGGTGGCCACAGCCACTTCCTATCTGCGGCACTGGGATGCATGTAACTGTTCGTGTTTTTCCAGCCGGCCTCGTGCAGGTAGCCGTCGAGCACCCACGGACGAGGTCTCCGGCCAAATTTATCATTCACTCGGGCCCTGAGCACACATCATAGTCATCGGGCCCTGAGCGCCCATCACAGTTCATTAAATCATCTGCAATTGCAATCAATAAATCATTCATTCATTGCGGATTCTCCGTGCTGAATAAGTAAATCTACAGTAGGTTGATTAAAAATGGATGGGGCTATCAGAGTAAGTCACTCAGACTCCATTGAAAATCTGGGCAAATGACTGCTGAGAAGTAGAATGAGAAAGTCTGAAGCAATGAATTTATACTGCTAGGGCATAAGGAGCTGCTATTCTGTTTTTTAAAAGCAAAGCTTCAAATTTAAACAGAAAGTAATACGATTCCCAGGGTAATCCTGAACAAGTCTAAGAAGCCAGTGACATGTCGCCCAGTTAGGAAACAGTTTCAATACCTTAGTTAGTTTTTTGTTACTTTAAATCTGCTCTAGCACAGTATAATATACATTGTTTCTACACTATGCAAGACTTAATTCAAGGTTGTATTGTATAATTAAATACATTAATTAATAATTGGATAAATAAAAACAAGGGATCTGTTTAATTAATGTTAGATTATGCCACTTTGGTACTCAATAACTGATCATGTATACTATACTCAGATCTGATCCAATAAGTAAAAGCCTGTCCACTTTAATCATGGGCATGAAGAATCAGAAAAATATGTTGCAAACTTGTAATGCACACTTGAGTATACAAATGTGTTGAGAAAAGGGATACGAATCACTTAAATGTTTAACAAGAAGAAAGTCTATTTCCAATAGTACTAAAATAGGGGTACAGAAAACAATCCCAGAAAAAAATGCAAAAAGTTTTTTTAAGAATAATTTGAATATTTTACAGAAACAGAAATAACTTGTATTTCAGCCTATTTCCAAAGTGTTGACTGAAACTTACAAGAATAAGACCTGCTAATAACCAACCTTCTGTTGTTTTAGTTAAGGGGCACATTTTTTTAAATGAAACTTGACACACAACGCTCATGAAAAATGAGCTTTTATTGGAAAATTCAGTGCTTAACTATGAGATAATAACTTAGTATCTAATTTACTCATTGACAATGTGCAGGGATAATTCACTTAGAACCCTGGCTATTAAGGAAGTAAACCCTCCAAATTTGGCTATAAAGCAGTTTTTTTGGAAGTTGCCCTTAAAAGTCACTTTCTGTTCTGCAGGCAAATTAGGTCTGTTGTGTGATTGCACCCAAGTGCCTGCATTAACAATGTTGCTATACATTTGTGTGCAACTACTGCCCCCATCTGGCAAAATGTAGATATACATGTGCAGCTTCCTAACTAGTTTATTCAGGGATCAATTTATTAATACAAACAAGACACCCTATGGTTATGCTTATGAAGGTTCAGAAATGTGTACATTTTGCAGGAATGTGATCAAGTTCACATAGATGATGTCTCTTCGGATGACAACGGACAAGACTTAAGGTAAGGCAACAGTGTATACATTTTTTAATGATTCAATGCTAAACTGTTCATGGGGTTTGAAAAGTATGTGCAATAAACATCTTTTTAAAATCATGTTTAAATAAAATGTACAACAAATAAATACTGTATAAAGTGTGCATGTTAGCCATTGATTATATAGAAGAAATCAATAATCAAACTAATATTCAAATAAAATATATTATTATTATTATTGACAGTACTTACAGTTTTGCAACTGATGGCTTCCATGCAGCAGCAACAAGTGCAAACCTCTGCCTGGCCACTGGTGTGAGAGGAGGGGTCGACTGGATGAGGAAACTGGCTTTTCGCTACAGACGAGTAAAAGAGATGTATAGCACATACAAAAACAATGTTGGGGGTAAGCTTGGGTGTTTATAGTTCAACACCCTGTAGAAAAGGCACATCGTTTTCAACTTGAGCTTCAGTTATATATACATTGATGTGTACAACACAGGGATTTGATTAGGACCAGATAAAATATCTCCACACCATACACTCGCTTTTGAGACCACACAAGTCTTTTGTTATTGGTGGAAACCGAAGGTAAAGAGAGTTTTCACCAGTGTTGGTTCCGACTCCGAATATTTACATATGTATAGTGTTCCGCGTTTTCAGTTTTTATCTTTAAAAAGAATTTAAAGAGTTTATTTTACATATATTAAAATAGGGATAAAATCGGTATAAAATAGTTTTAAATTGAAACATCGGTAAAAATTGGGGGGGGGAGAATCTCATGTGGAGTATGATGAGTAGCAGTTCTGGTTTATGATTGTCCCTGGCATGTATGATGAAGCAGAATCTGTGCAAGTCAAAGCCACATTTTCCCAAGTTAGCTGGTACTTTGCGAACGTTTTGGCAATCGCTGTGCTGACGGAAATAGTATCTCCAGAAGGTATGAACAGCAAAAAAAAGCCAGGTTTATTCGCCTTGAAATAATAAAAAAAAAGAAAATTGACAACTAAAGCATCACCATTTTCTGTGAAATATTTATGATTAAGATTGTTGGCATTAGGCAGTGTTTTAGCTGATGGACAGACAGTACTGTCGCACAAAGTCACCATACATACCTCTCTGCAATAAACAGCAGCTGTCCAGCAAAGCACAGCGCTCTGACAAACTCATTAACACAGTCATTCTGCGCTCTCTTTTATTAAAGCATGTGTAAAAGCAAGATAAATGGATTGCTTGTCTCTCAGTTCACTTTCTTGTTTTAATTTAATTTTGCTTTTTGCATTCTTAGAAATATATATATATTTTTTAATATTCATAAACTGATTTACGATTTACATTCCCCATCGACTAAAAATATTATATTTTCGTGTAAATATTTCAATTTAAAATATTGTTTATTTCCTTGAAAATAGTACCAGGAAAATATTGAGTAATAGACAAGAATTGGGTATAAATCAGTAAAAACTGATCCAGTTAATAAAAAATCCTGTAATTTTTTGGTAAAATTCGGAATAAACCGGAAATGCGGAACACTAAATATTTATAACCAGTTACGGTTTGATACTTATTAAAACTTTCTAACAGCATTAGAAATATTATGAATTGTGTTTGGTACTCTAACATGCACTCATTATAGCTTCATGTTAGAATCACCAGGTATGTATGTATTTTTTTTTTATATATATATATATATATATATATATATATATATATAATTATGTTTCTTTCTGGACATATTATTTGGGTTTTTTTTGCTGCGTAAATTCCAGGTTCTGCTGATAAGTTAAATTCTACTTTTGTAAGTTTTAAATTATTTTGATTTAAAGGACTTCTCGGCCCTGCCAAAAGAGATGCGTGGCTGCAGTTGCGAGCTGAAGTTGAGGCTCTGACAGAATCCTGGCTGACAAACGCACTTAAATCATTGTCAATCATCAGTTCAAGGTAAATAAATAAAGATCTCAATAATTTTTTTCAGACATAGGACAGTATACATGTTTCCCGGAGTTGACCTGGCTCCTAGAAACATGTTTCCACGAATGTATCGTGTGGTTCTGCAACACTGTAACTCCGGTAAAGACATCATGGTTTGGACAGCAGCTAAAACCTGCAAGTTTCCAGAAACATGTGTCCTTGTGTATATTAGGGTTAAAACAATAAAAACCATAATAACCATGATAGAACCAACTTTCTTTTGTATATTCACTAGTATATTCAAGTGAATAAAAAACGTAAAAATGTACTACAAATAAATCAGTATTGTTTAATGAAGTGAATCCACTACATTACACTACAGTACAACATTCTGATAAGATAACTAATTCATTCTCTATCCTTTTTTTTCAGAAGTAACTGCGTCAACGTATTGGTAACAACAACACAGCTTATACCAGCACTTGCTAAAGTACTTTTATACAGCCTAGGGGGAGTATTTCCAATTGAAAACATTTATAGTGCAACCAAAATAGGTAAGAAAACCGAGAAAATACTTTTTCTTACAAATGGTTCATTCTTCTTAATGTTTCAAGGTCAAATGTTGAAACAACAAAATAAGGTACTCCTACTGCACCAATATTTTATATATATATATATATACTGTATCTATATCTATATATATATATATATATATTATTTTTCTTTTTTTAAGTGCCAAAATCTTTCATATATCGAATGCCTAAAGCATTTTTGCTACTACAGTGTGTTATGTTGATGAAAGCAGACAGACATTAGCAATGTAATGTCAGCACTAAGATAAAAGTGAAGTGATTTTACAGAATAAAGTAGTGATCTCTCTCTATAATGAGTTCCACAAGTAGCCCACAGGCATACTGACACTGCCCACACTACTTGTGGAAGGATTAAATAGTGTAAACTGACAACAGCTGAGACTGTAAAATACCCCCTAAAGCAGAGATTAAAACAGTTTATCCTTATTGGAAAAGGTTTTAACGAAGAACCTCTGTTGCCAATTTATGAATGTTTTTTACAACCTAATTTCACTATTCTCCTTTAAGGATGGGGTGGCAAGAAAATAATTGAAATACTCTTATGTAATTGTGTTTTGTTCTTTTTATTGCTTAGTTAGAATAATACAAGCTGTGTTTGGTTTGTTTTTTTCAAACTCCATAGGTGGTGTAGATTATGCTTAAGTAGAATGATAAGGTTTTTGCAGTTGTGATGATAAAATTACATCTTGAAATCAAGAATTAACTATTTAGTACACCAACAAATCACACTTAAATGGCCCAAGCTGTTTTCCCTATCTTACTTCCTTCAACCCTGTGTTGATGAAAGGCTAAGCAGTTCATTGTTTTTCAGGAAAGGAAAGCTGTTTTGAGCGTATAGTGTCCAGGTTTGGCACTAACATAACTTATGTTGTCATTGGAGATGGGCGAGATGAAGAGCATGCAGCTAACCAGGTAAAGTCGGTCTGAACTCTTCCTTATTTATCTTCCAGGAAAGGAAAGTTGCTTTGAGCGCATAATGCAAAGGTTTGGCAGAAAAGTAGTGTATGTTGTAATTGGGGATGGTGTAGAAGAGGAACAGGCAGCAAAAAAGGTAACAACTTTGTGAATGTTGGTGTGATATTTAGATTGGCGAGCTCTTTCATTTGCATTATATTCTGTAGTTTACTTCTATTTAAAACACCAGAACAGTTCATCTTTTTTTTTTTTTTTATAACAAAGCCAATTCTTACTGTTACTTTCTTGTGCATTCTGTCTTTTTCCTGAATGTGTACTTAATTTTAAAGTTTGGTGAGATTAATTTACAGTTCTGTAGCCATTACCTGCTAGCAATTGTGCTGATTCTGCATAATATTTACAGTACTGTTTTTGGAACATGCCCCTTGAAGTTCACCAGTTTAAATCAAGGTACTACCTTGAATGAGATCAAAGGAACCCTTAAACTACAGGTGCAATTGTGCTAATATTTAGATGCCTTCAGTATGCTGGGCAGTCCTTGATCAGGCCAAAGAAATCTTTACCAAAACTGATACAGCAACACTGACTCAAGCTCAGTTTTATTTCAAAACAAAAATATTAAGATACAACAGATTTCACAAGTAACAGTAAATATTGAGGGTTTTTTTTTAAGACCCATGGTTCAGATTCATTTTAAGTTCTTTATTAGTGGTGTAGATCAAAATAGTCAACTTAGCATGGTGGTCTTTGTATTTAGTATGATCCAAATTAGGAAAAGGGTTCCCCAAATCATGTGCATTCATATAAGAAAATACCAGGACTATGATGCATTATGATACAGATGCATCCGGGTTGCAGCCATAGATTTTACAACCTTTTTTAGCATTCTTATATAGTGGTACTTCAACTTCAACATTTTATGTATTAATATTAAGATTATAGCTCCAGCCCTACCACACAAATACCCTTTATAAATGTTTCATAAGAGAAAAGTTCTTTGGCCAGAAAACATGATTTGGGAACCCTTAAGATTGTAAAAAATGATTGCAGATGTCTTACACTGTTTGGGTTTGCAGGGTGGTGGTGCATTTAGGTCACAAATCTCTGCATGTTCTGGTTTGAGTTCTGTTAGATAAAAAAAAAATCTGTATATAGTTTGCATGTGCAAGTGGTATGTCGTTTTGCTTTTTTTTTTTTTTTACAGAACTGGTAACAACCTTCTGTTCTGCACGAGTGAAGCCCTGTTATTTCCATTCTTAATCACTGTTTATTGTTTTCAACACAGCACAATATGCCTTTCTGGAGGATATCGAGTCACTCAGATCTGTTGGCTTTGCATCAAGCACTGGAACTGGAGTATCTGTAATTGTATTAGAACGCTGGAAGTTGGAACTGGAGTACCTATAATTGTATTAGAACGCTGGAAGTTGGAACTGGAGTACCTGTAATTGTATTAGAACGCTGGAAGTTGGAACTGGAGTACCTGTAATTGTATTAGAACGCTCGAAGTTGGAACTGGAGTACCTGTAATTCTATTAGAACGCTCGAAGTTGGAACTGGAGTACCTGTAATTCTATTAGAACGCTGGAAGTCCCTTTTTTATATTTAAAAAACAAAACACACTGAGATTTTTTTTTTTGTCGTCTGTGATTTAGAACTTCTGGCTAACAAGTACGAACTGTCTTAAGAAGAAGAGAACTCTTTCAGTAACAGGAGCTCGGACAGCCAGAAAGTACCTGCATATCAGATCTGCATAAGGTCTTATATCAATACATGAATTTTTTAAAGCATAGATGTGATGGACATTGCTGGCACACACCCCATAAAGATGAAGCCTTCTCCAATCTTAGAATAAACAGTTTTTTTAAGTGACTCCTTTGCTTACTAAATAAGACTGCGTCTTCCCTCCTACAGGGTGGTGATCAACAGCATTCCTCAAGATGGAATATATTCACAACATTTTAAACATTTACCTACCTATCCGAGCAAAACCTGCAATAGAAATGCACTCTGAATATGATGACAATCAACTATGATTTCTGTAAATTATTTTATGGTTACTAGTTTACTGTGGCAACCACCTCTGGAAATGGATGTTGTTGAGAGAACGGGGTATTGTCACTTTTGACAAACAGAATGTGCATAATGATTTGTTGTGCCTTAAAATGAAAAAAAAGACAAGTGTTTGTGTGTCACATTGTAATTTTGGTTAAAGAAAAAATATGTAGATAAAATTATTTGTGATCATTTTTAACATGACCAAATTTCAAAATATCAGATTTCCAGTTCTGCGTTAAAAGCAGAAAAAAACATCAGTTGGAGCAAATAGAAAATAAATGAGTTTGTGTTTTAATGGATCTCATATGACTTACTAACTATTCACTATTTTTTTTTTTTTTTTTGAGTTTCAGTTCAATACCTCAATGTATAAAATACTTTTCATATAAAAGAAGACTCAATGGTTAAAAAAATAACTCCACACAGCACTCTATCGGGTTACAAGGCTCTCCTTGAACTAAGTTCAAATATAAATTATTCTGAAGATGCTGTGTTCACCAACAGCATCCTAATATGTGTTATGAAGTGCAGTTAACATTTTAGGAAATGTTATACATATTTATACAAATTCTTGGGCTCTACAATTGTCCAGATCCCTCAGATATAACTAAACTGTTTTAAAGCTAAAGCATTTAAGTGCTAAATTAAAAATATTTACAGCTGTTGGTCACTGCAGTGCTGCATTAAAAATCTGAAGATTAAATTAATTACTATTGTTGCAGACTTATTTATCAAGGCTTTTCAAACATGCTTTCTAACATGTTGTATAGATTACTTGCTAAGTAATGCTCAGAAGTCCCAGACATTTACCCAAATGACAGTACACTGTATATACAACCTAAAAGCATTATTAGATTAGTAAAACATATATAAATTAACCAAATCTGTATTTTTTATTTAATCTTAAATTCTCACTATTAAGGGGCCCAACAATATGCTTAATTATGGTCCTCTACTTCTATGGCTGTGAAGATTATTTTAATATTGGTTTTAGGATTTATTTTTTAATCACTATGCATTTGTTCCAGTGCAAAGTTTGTGAATGTTTGAAATAATGAAATGCATTATGTGTATTTAAGTGCTCTTGTGTACACCTTATTTCTGTTGACTCTGCTAGTTTACCTGTACCGTTTTTGTTTCCTTTTTCTTTTTACAATAAAAATGAATGCAAGCTTTGCACTGGAGTAAATGCGTTGTGTATCTGTCCCATAATAGGAGACAACTGCTGTATCAATCAGCCACCGATGTCTGAAAAAGGACTGGACTGCTGACTAGAAGCTGGGATGAGAGAGCTGTATGTAAAGTTATTACTGCCATCTTGTGTTCATACGTTCTTATCTTAAGGGGAGGCATCAGTGTATTTATTACCCCCTATTGCAAGACTTAAAGAGAAAAATAAAAATGTTCTTCAATAAAGGTACAAAGCAACCCAGCAGAACAGTGTACATATTAGGTAGGCTAATTATTCACAGCTGTACATCACTAACAGAACACAACTGACACAAACATTAGACTTTGGATGACTGGAAAAACATGTACTTGGTCTGATGAATAAACAGATACTTCTTACTTTGAAGGATTATCATCGGGAAGTATCTGCAGTAATCCCTTCACTGACCAATTTATCCAACTGTCAACATATCACTTATTAATAGAAATAACATCACCAGAGGTTTTTCTTTTTCTGCAGGCTTTAATAAAAAGTGCTACCTCAGTATTCGTGGAATGTGATTATTTTACAGCAAATCCAGGTGGCACAGTTCATTGCCAAGCCCCTTCATCTTTTACTAGTCACACCTGAAATAAGTTTGATTAACTCAGTCTTCATGGACAGTAGTCCAACCATACAACAACCTTCACACGCCTCATAACAAATGTCCAAGAGCATGTTGCAGGCAAGAAAAGAAAGGCCAACAATCAGATGGCCATAGAGACATAATTATTAACCCTTTACTACATGACTTTCTTTTTTGATCAAAATATGTGTTTAGATATCCCTTTGTATACATAATTGAAATATTTTTTTTAAATATGTCAATCCATTTTTAAGTTATAACCCAAAATATTTGTGTCCCCAAAAAAAGGATGCCATGAAGAACAGACCTGGGGTTTTCATATTACATTATTTACTACTTTTTAAAAATTGACAAATAAGTTTATGCAAGAATACCTATTCTTTGGTAACTATTGTGTAATTATACCTTGGGTTATTAGTCAAAGAACATAACTATTCACACAAGAAACAGTATCTTTAAATGTCTATATTGTTTTATAATATTCATATCTTTGGCTTACAAGTACAGTAGCAAGAGGATGTTTTAAAATGTTAAGAGACGATTGATTTGAACTGAACTTTGAATTTAAAATCTTTAAAAAATATAAAAGAAACAAGAAAAAAAACATTAAATGCAAATATCAGCTTGAACAATTAATGAATGCAATTGTAAGTAAATAAATACATACATACATACATATATAAATAAACAGTTTAACTCAAAACATTTGTGCCATAGTGAATGTGTTTAGATTCTTTCAAGACTAAAAGTCTTTACTTTTACCAAAAACTACACGAGCCACTGTCGTTGTATTACACTAAAGATGGAACTTGAAATATGAGATCAGCAAAATGAGAAACTGTTAAAGAGTAACTAGCGGGGTTCCGAAAAATATAGCGTTACATGTCCCCACGTGTTGCAACAACTGTTTAAAAAGTACCTGCAATTTTTCTTTTCATTGTTAACATCCTGAGAATTTAATTTGTTTACACTTATAACGCTAATGTCTGTTTCAAAGCGCTTTTGAAAATGTCGCTCAACTGATTCGGGTTTGAGATCTAATCACTGCAGAAACAGCGATTTAAAAAAAAGTGCTCTGGCTTTTCTGTTCCGTACCACATCATGGATCGTTATTGCTGTATTACCTGTCTGACAATGTGGTCAATAATCCTTTCATTATCAGTGCACTAGAGCGGCCACATATAAAGCACTTAAAAAATGAAAAACTAATAAAATAAACATTTAAGAAGAAATTAGTGTGTAAGCAGGTGTAAACTGGTAACGTGTTTTCTCTTGCAAGTCACTCAGTGAAGCACAGAATCCAGGTTGAGCTGCTGCAGGCTGCTGCTTTGCAGTTTTCTGATCGAAATGTTTCTGCCGAAGTGCTGTTGCTAGCTTTGAGATGAAATCTCTCCTACTGATATTTTCCCCGGTGCATTCCTTGTTCAAAACAAAGGAATTGATGGCTGCCAGGTCCAGTAGAGATAACAACAGGCTTGTATATAAAAATAAAATAGAGTATATTATATTCAAAATAAAAACTTGTATTGTAAAAGGCAGTCAAAATCTTTTTTTTGCAATATGCCTTTCAAACGCCATTAGGGTATTTAATATATGTATTTAGTTAAACTCAGCAACAGCCGTGTATCTTTCACACACCCAGAGTAATTTAAATTTTAAAAGTGAAGAAACGTCAAAATGACTGCCGTGGCAGTTCTAGTGTTAAATATATCTGAACTGCGTTCCCACTACATCATTCTCCTCGGTAATGGGGCATAGCCAGAAATAAATAGAATTGCAAAGACGATTCTCATTTCAGCCATTAAAATTATGTTTACCATTCTGGAGCGCATAGATTACTCATTTCTACAAAAAATGAAGTAACTTCATTATTAATGAATAGCTCATACGCTTGTGTTGGTGTCGGCTTTCACCCAACAGTGTTATTTCTTTCTGATTTAGAGTGAGTGGTTCTTGGCTGTAATCTAATATTAGTTGAGGTCTCAGTTGAACATTGTTTAGGGTGGCCTGTGGCGTTTTCTTTTGAGGGTAGTTGAATTGGTTGCATGTGTTATTTTATTAGTGGCTGTTTCATCAGCTGAAAAGTGTCTGATTGTAGTGACTGTCTCAATTGAACATTCTCTGTTTGAACTGACTGTATCAGTTGAATGTTTTCTGTCAGAAGTGTCTGTTTCTGAAACACTATTTGAAGTCTCTAGTCTAGATCATCATCAGAAGGTAAAAAGTCTCCAAGGTTGACTGCCTTGCCCCACAAGTTGGTGACCACTCAGCTTATTCAGAGCTCGGTCTTTCTTCTGGCCCACTATCTTCATCTGATATATCCCTAGGCTCAGGGAGTTCCAGGTAAATTCAGGCTGAAAAAAAAAATCCATTCTCTTCTAATATATCAAGTACTTGCAGGGAAGTAAGCTTCCTGTGGAAGCATGTAAAGAAACCGCTAACCAGTGCATTCGTAAATCTAAAACTGCGACAAAAAATAGCTTTTAGTTTTTGAGAAATTTGCTGACTGGTTCTGAGGATATAGCCTTCATTATTTCAGCCAACCAGAAACCCTAATTCATACAAAAATAAGTAAACATGACCAGGATATTAAATTCTAAAGATTGAGATAATTTTCTCACCCAGCTTCATTATAATTGGATGGATGGTTCTCAAGTAATAGCTATAAATGTATCCCCCAGCTGGAAAAATTAACCTGCAAATAGAAAATCAATCAATTCAGAAACCCTAAACATGCTATATATTATCCTTAGAACTTAATTAAACATCAAGGTAGTAAGTAGCTGATACAAAACATTTTAAAACAACATCCTCAGAGAATAAAGCTGTTTGTAAACAGATGACAATAAAAGGAACCCCAGGCCTACAGTGCATACACACTTAAAAATGGGAAGTTATATTTTGTTTATTTATGGGATGTTATTAAAGATATCATGGTACTAAATGATCCCTGTTGATCTCTACCAATTATTCAAACTTTGTATTGTGGCCCTAATCTTCTATTTTAACAAAATGGGGTAAAAATACTAACCTCTTTACTGAAGCCATAGTAAATTGTTGTTTACAGCATGTTCTCTCAAAATAAGTAGAGGGAGTTGCCCTGGAAACAGACTGGCTCACGTTGGAGGGTTATTGGTACATTATCAGAACAGAGACACAACATTAAGTGTAACACGGTGACAGCAGTTGACTAGAATGAAGCATACTTTTTTTGTATCTATGCAGTAGAGTTAAGCAAACTCTGGCTTCCCATTGGGGTTTCCTACAGTATTAGCTTTTTCATTATTGGTACCTAAAATATACAGCAGTGTGCAAATGTATTAGAACACCTCAAAATGTGGCACACATTTCCTTTACCTGCATGAGAGTGTAAGACTTTCAATTTTCAGTCAGTAATCCGTGACACTGAAACAATAGGCACGTGTGTGAAAATGTTAGACCACTATGTGCTTTAATTAGGCATCTTAAACAACTTCTAAAAAGCTGCATTTACCCTTTGTGTCTGACTGTGTTTCTTTTCTCTTACTATTGAAATAGTTGTGGAATATAAAAAAAGGCAGTTAAATTAGTCACTAATTTGTTGTAGTGTATTCGGCAACCTAATTTCTTATTCGATTATCATATAGGCATTTATCAACGATAATATATATGTATAATCTATGTTAAATAAAAGTTTTTGCAAGTTTAACATTTAAAAATAAATTAAATTCCCGGGTGGGGGTGAGAAAAAAAAAGTCTGAGGGAAATGGAACTTGAATGTACTGTATACATGGATATGTGAAAGAGC
The DNA here is from genome assembly GCF_902713425.1 of Acipenser ruthenus. Lineage (NCBI taxonomy): Eukaryota > Metazoa > Chordata > Actinopteri > Acipenseriformes > Acipenseridae > Acipenser > Acipenser ruthenus. Next base: position 38,528,717 of record NC_081193.1, on the reverse strand, counting down.
CGCATCACTGATCAACGTTAAAATTGGCATTGAAAGTTTTTGTTCTTCCTTACTGGTAATAAAAAGTAATTCAGCACTGAGAATCCAATATGAATAAATGGCAATGAATGAATGATGATGATTGCAATTGCAGATGATTTATGAACTGTGAAGGGCGCTCAGGGCCAGATGACTGTGGTGGGCACTCAGTGAAAGATAAATTTAGCTGAAGGCCTCATTCGTGGGTGCTCGATGGCTACCTGCGCGAGGCTGGCTGGAAATACATGAACAAGTTACATGCATCCCAGTGCCGGAGATAGAAAGTGGCCACCTCCCCCCGAAAAGACGAGTCCACCAAACCATGAATGAATAATAATAAATAATTAACATGCTCCACAGCGGCGCCCTGCCAACTATCCCGCAAATATTGAAATTAATGAAAATCAGCAGCTGAGACACGGCCCGTCCCCCATAGCATGACTGTGCTGGGGCAGAGAGCCCAGCCTCTCCAACCCGAGAACTCACCCCGCAGAACTAAATAAGAACCGCTCAGCACGGAGGTAAGGAAATACCCCCTACTCACATATTTTTTATTTTTTAGGGGGAAACCTCAGGGAATCCGTGGCTGAGGGCAGCCCTTCCTCCAGGATCTAAGGGGTCAACTCCCGTTTCGGCCCCCCAGCGCTTGACTTAGCAGCCGAAACAAAAAGATGCGACATGAAAGAATAACACAGAGAGCTTTTATGCGCTTGCTGATGACATATTAGTTATGGGCGGATTCTCCTTTGCAGAAAAGCAACAAAGTTTATAATGAAATACAGCCATGTACCAAACATTAAGACAATATCGTGTTCGACACCCACAATAAAATTTGGCCATATATATATATAAAACACACACACCACAGAATACATGTACCAGCTAAGAAGCAAATATCTAGGAAGCGTTCGGTCTTCCATCATGCAGAAAACAAATCACACGAACCCCATATGGCAACATCTTACGCCTCTTTTCCACTACACAACCGAGTCGTGCCAGTGCCTTACTGAGCCCTCACGGTGCGGTTAAGGACAGCCTGGGCTGTTTTTTCACTACACAACCGAGTCGTTCCAGTGCCTTACAGAGCCCTCACGGTGCGGTTAAGGACAGCCTGGGCTGTTTTTTCACCTCACAACCGAGCCGTGCCAGTGCCGTACTGAGCCATCACGGTGCGGTTAAGAAAAGCCTGTTTTTCCACTGCAGAGCCAAGCCGTGCTACTAACGTCACTCGCAATGAAAGACAGCCGTTATTAATTATTAATTAACTGCTTGCTGAAAGATGCACAAATAAATGGTGTTAAAAAATGAATAGACCAACGGTACAGCTGGATCTTGTACTGCTGTATTTTGTAAAGATATTTAGGAATGTCTTTGTAATCCACTTTTTACTGATTGTTATCGACTTGCTGAAGTTCAATTAGTTCTGTTGAAGGAGAAAAAAGGTTTTAAATATGATTTGCCAAAGATATCCCATTTAAGGATAGTGCAACAAAAGTCGTACTATGTATAGTACAGCTGTATAGTACTTTGACTTTTTATAAATAAGTTTAGAATCGTCTTATTTTTGCATTTTTTTTTTTATTAATATAATAAAGGTCAAGGATGAGAAATTTGGTAATGTGTTTGAACGGGTGAGTTGTGTGCTGTACCCACGCTTTAGGTCCATTTGCTTCAAACTCAGAAATTCAGGCATAAACTTTCTCAATTCTGAGCATTCACAGCCAGATTCAATGTCTTGAGGCTGGAGTTTCACGTTTTGTCTCGACAACTAGCCAGTGAACCACCCCTACCCGTACCGAACCCTCACGGGTTGGATGTGCCAGTAAAAAAAGGGGTATTAGGTCACAAGGCAAAGGGTGGTAAAGATTTTCACCAAGTAGTTCCCATAGCACTGAAAACATGAAGTTGCCAGTTGCAACGGCTTGAGAATATTACTATTTGCCAGTTGCAACCAAGCGCACGTCCCAAAATGCTTATTAACTCTGAGTACTATCGATGCAGCAGAAATTTAGTCCTCACAGATATCCATATCAGGCACGTAATCAATATCACTATGAAATATTTAAAACACAGGATTTATATCATCCTGCGAATAAGTCAATATATACCTCAAAAGGTTAGCGATATGAAGCTTTGCCACTGTGGCTGAACCTGCTTTGTAAAATTACTGAAAGGTTATTCCATGAACCCAGAGAATCCCCAAACTGTCACAATACCAGCAATCATTTTATCCAACACCAAATCCATAACTAGTATTTGAAAAGAAACAAGTCAATTGCAATTTCAAATGTTTATTTGAATTATTTCTTGGCCTTGAAGTACTCTTCAATGACATCCTTGGCTTGAGATTCCTTGCCATAATCCTACAAGAAAAAAAAAAGGTGTAGTTTATTGTTTATAAAGCAGGACCAAGACAATTGTGGGGATATTTAACCAAATTTCAGGGAATTGTAGCGGGTAGTAGGGGCAAATTAATACCGTTATACTGCATTTTCTACTTTATTGTATTGATGCATACAAAATAATCAAATCACAGATGGTTGCAAAAAAGCAACTATTGTTTTCTTTCACAAGAACAGAATATTTTTTTAAAAAGGTGCAAAAGTACATGTATGTCGGTGTGTATGAATGAAGGCAAAAAAAATGAACTTATATGCATACATTTTACTTGAACCACCTATAAAAAGAAACCAAATAAAACTAGACCGTGGCATAAGTTTCTTAAATGTAATTGCATTTGAAATTAATTGTAAAACATTTGAATTGTACAGTACTTCATGAACTTTTCAGAGGTGTTCAATGTTACACCGCTAGGAGGACGAAGCTGTTGCTAGGCGCTAACATTTTCTAGGGTCACTTACTGACCTCCAAACATAATGCAAAGGTATGTGGGTTAAAATGGATCTGGGAAGCAAGGGGCATGTACAAGTATTGAAAGAAGCAAGGCAGATAAGGAACAGAACAGAAAAAAAGTCCAATTAGCCTACAGCGAGAAATGAATGGCTGATCTGGTACAGTTTTCAATGTGATGACTGTGAGAACACATTTCAAATGGGAATTAAAAGCGTCTTTTGAGCTACAGTCTTGAAAGGCTTACATCACTTAAGGTAGGGATATGTTCATAAATAAAATGTACAAATGGTGGATAGTTTTGCAGAGCGTCCTGTTTTTGGTGGAATCCTCAAAATAAATGCACACGCAATTTCCTATTGGACCAGCTTATAAAGCAAGCCAAACATGTACTAGATTTGCATGTCAACAAATGGAGCAGTATTAGCCTATACAGAAGTGTGTCTGTAATAGCCTTCTCACACTTGCACATCCAAGCCGAGCCCTCACGGTACGGCTAGTTTCACGCTTGTCATTTTGTCGAGCCGAAACCATGAAACACTGTCCTCGCAAGATATCTGGTACTGACTCGGTGCTGAGCAAGGCTGGGGGTGGGGTTAACTCATACTCTACGAAACAATTAGTCTACCAAAAGATTTCACAGGAATTGAGAAATATGGGACTAAACCACAGCGCAAAATAGTGTTGTGAAAATTAAAATAAATAAATAAATAAAAACAGGATTACACAAAAAAAAAAAAGATATCACAATAAAGCAAGTCAGACTGCAAAAATAGTAAATATTATGATTTAATGGACTCGGTTCTTGGTCACAGACCTGCAACGACCAGCGCCGATATGTTGAATTCAGCGACTTGTCTTCTGGAATCGATGTGCAGTCCCACACAGAATGAAGGCGAGTTTACATATTACAACGTTTAAGCTTTGCCACAATTTATCAAAGTATTTCTCCTTTAAAATTGTTTGTTTAATGCAGACAGATATAATTTAAAAGACCAATTAAGATGTATATTGAAAATGTGAAAAGTATCTGAAAAATCATTCAATATGGTCATTTAACCCTTTGCGGTCCATTGTCGGACCTGGTCCGACATTGCAATTATTCCTATCCGGTCCATTGTCGGACCCTGTCCGACAATCAAAAAAACGCAAAAAACGGGTTTCTAGTCGTTTTTTCTCCGGAAAAAGCCGAGAAAACCATTCAATGGCCGAGTGGGAGCGACATGAGCCGATTTAAAAAAAGCCGATTTAAAAAAATAATTAAAAAATAAAAATAAAATGGCGTATCTCATGAATAGTCATACATGCCCCTGGCATCACATAGGGGCGGTCATAAGGAAACAAGCTGGCTGTTACTGTATCAGCGCAGAGAGACTATCACGGACATTTGCAGAGCTTTTTTGAGATGTTACAGTAATAAAATAATGAATTGGATTGCATTATTGAGGAGTTATATTAGGAGGTGGTAATATAAACGGGTGATCAGGAGATGATTGACTGGTATGTACGACATTTATTATTATTATTATTTATTAATTAGCATATGTGAAAGCGATAGCGAACAAAAGGGTGGGGCGGGGCTGGAGATGCCTAGTGAGTGCTTTGTTGATATGCAGGGCCTTTTAAACCCGTTTGTGAAAAAAATACTTTTAAAACAGCGTGTTAAATTAACTGCGCGTATGAAAATAAATTGGACCTGACGCGCCTGACACGCACTTAAACAGACTGCAAAGGGTTACAAAAAAAAAGTATATTAACATCACATGTATAAAAACAAGTTGTAAAGAAATCTTTAAATGTTACATTTAGATTGTTTAATAGGACTTTTTTTTTTCTTTGAAGTACTTACTGACATTTTTCAAATACTATCTAACTTAAGTTATTAGGAGTAGTTAATCTAACTAATATGAAATTATTCAGTTTGTATTTGCATTCAGCAACGTGAAAAAAAAACAAAAAAAAAACAAGACTCAACTGTTTCGTGCTGAGGTTTAGTTCCATATTTCATGCAAAATCTTTCGGTATACTATCGTTTCGGACAATACGACCTAGGGATCTATTCTCAAAAACAAATCCACACCACTCCTTTGTGCGCCTGGGTCAACTGACGTCACGTTCCACCTTGCAGGTTCCAGCTCGGGTGTGCTAGTGTGAAAAGGCTATAAACTTAAAAGCACAACCATTACAAGCTTATACACAAGTCTAATGTTTCCATTCTTAGGGACCTCAAAGAATACCAGTAATAATCCTCAAGGCTCGTACCCTGGCATTTTAATTTTGCCAGCAAGTTCCATATCACAGCTGCAAAACACATTCAGTTTAGCACCCGTGTTACACTGGCGAAATACAATACAAGCACAAACCAAACTATTGTGGTTTTGACTGTGCTTACAAAAGTAAAGCAACCTACACATTTAAGCATTTCCTCACCTTGATGACAACACAACTGCAACCAACCACCTTGCGGGGCTTGCCCTCTCTGTCAATCTTGCAGAGACCCACCCACTCACCAAGCTTCTTGTTGTCATCAACCTGAAAGGGGAAGGAGAATGTTGAAACGCTACAGAACTAGTTAATAACCAGGCACATTAAACACACTCAAAATAGAAAATTCTGCAAAATTTTGCATTAAGCTTAGTAAGTCAATTTAAGAACAACCAAACGAGCAAGATGGGCTGAATGGCCTCCTCTCGTTTGTAAACTTTATGTTCTTAAGAATAACAACAAGCGAGAAATACAAAAATTAATTATTTATGAAATAGGTGAAAACATTAGTGTATTACCTTTCAGGTCAGGGCAGTCTGTGTACTAGCCACTAGAGGGTGCAAAAGAATTTAACCTCGCACACAAAAACAATTCTACCAAATTTCTCATCCTTGATCCATTACGTTAACTAACCTCCACGTTACACTTTCATTAACAATTCCCAAACACCATTTGTTCACACAAAACCTCAGTTCACTTCAGCCACTATTAAGCTAACTGTTACTATTTCAAGTTTGTTTTGCACCATCCAGCAGCCACTACATCCAATGGTCACTGCCCTGAAATGAAAGGTAATAAGCAGTAGTTTGCCTACATTTCATAAATTAACTTCTGTATTTCTCACTTTGTTCTTAATGACCTATTATAAAACTTAGACAAAAACAATGGCAATTTTCTATGCATGCGAGTTGTGTGCCATAACCTTAACAACCAAAGTGTGCAGAAGGATTAGAGGTTTAGACTGAAATAGGATGTGCTTTCACCAAGTTGATTCTTTCAGTAATTGCTCATTAACACTACTGATATGCACTATAAAAAGAGTCCATGCACAACAGGAAAAGTTGTCCATTAAAGAAAACACTACAAGCTACAAAGCCTACCTTAATAAGGTTGATTTGATGCTCAGCACAGAGAGCTTCAACAAGCTTCACATACATGGGTTCATCGCAGTTGCCAGCAAGGACGCAGAGGTGGGCTTGACGTCTAAAATAGAATACCGTTTCAGAATCTAGAGCCAAAGCAGTTTCCAATTTAAAAGACCAATCCTACAACACTGGATTCACTTGGGTAAAGTGCAGACTGAAAATAACCTACAGCCTGCAATCTACCATATCAAAGCCTTATTTATTTTGCATAACTATGTGGCATATTTACATTGGACAACTGCATAAAGCTTCCAGGGCTAAAACTGATTTCCATCATGTAAATCATGCTGCTATATTAATGTGAAGCACATTTCTAACCAACCACAGTCAGTTTGTGCCAATAATGGACAACGATTTTCTGGTTATACCAAAAATTAAAATCCAAAACAGCTACACATTGTATCTCAGATAAAACTGGGTAACAATGGTATTATTCCTCACAGATTTTAGTAGAGGGAGCCACGTCATCATCATTGATACTGCAATAAACGCTATGCGCTCTACAGTTAGCAAACATTAAAATATAATGCTGTAATTTCTAACATTAAATAAAAGGTCACTATATCCAAGCCTCATCTCAGGCCTACCTCATGTCACTATCTTAAGTAACGATATTGTACACAATCAAAACATGAATTAAGGCCAATAAATACTATCCAAGTCTTCCTTGGTATAAAACAATTGCTGTCACATAACTAGTTGTCAGAAAACTGTCAACTTAAGGGGGGGGGGCGGACAGATAGTTATTTTGGTATAAAGTGCAGACACATCCAGGTGGTTAGGTTAACAAAATTTAATGAACTCACTTGTCCAGCGCTTTGGCAGCTTCACGGATACCGCGGGCTAAACCATCGTGGATGAGTGCGGTCTTCAGCACTTCCTGAAGAGCGGTGTTAACATCCATCACACCTCCAGCAGCAACGCTTTAAAAACACATGAACCAACAAGGTTAGCATATTCAGAATGGTTCAAATTCCAAGCAAGCAGCCTATTAATCACATCATCGTTAAGATGAACATGATGAGAGTAAATCGCTACAGGTTTTTTTCAGACTAGGTATCTCACTCATAATTGAGTGAAGGGGTATCCGACTAAAGACAAAAATCATCATTTAAACTCTGTAGCTTTATCAAGTGTGCAAGTCTAATATATAATGTAAACTCTTTCCGCCTTGGGTGAGTAAACGGCATCTACAATGTACCAGTATGCACGAAACTGATACTAAATCACCACTAACAAGAATATACATTTAAAAAGAATGCATTTTAACAAACTGCTGTTACAGCGTGCAAACATTACACGGTTGCACAACTATTAAAAAAAAAAGTGAAACACGTGGTTATCTTTATTTTACTCGGATGCCGCCGGTATGCTCGGTTAGGTGAAATGCCATATATTTTCTAGAGCTTAAACAAGGTCAACGTATATGCTACAACTAGACTGTTCTCTTAAAAGTATTATTAAAATATATTTTGTCGCAAAACATTAAACTGTTTACTTGCCTGGCCAACCAGCAAGTGACACTAAAAAAAAAAAAAAGCAACACTTACCCTTCCTCGGCCATCGTAGTTTATCAGTGGATGTTGGACCTAAATTGCAGGAATATAAAAATATATAAGTTCATTTATTACTGTCCATGTGGGATCTGTAATTTTTCCTGGTCTAAACAGAATGATGTTTTGTATTTTAGACAGATTCAGAGCGACACATTCAAACTTACCCAACCTTCCTCTCTGTCAGCGAAAAAAGAGAACATAAAACGGTGACGTCATATTTTTAAACCCTTGCGAGTGGTAGGACCCCGGACGTTCGGCGAGAAAGTAAGTCTGTCCGCTGAGATCGCCTGAGAAATAATATTATTATTATTATTATTATTATTATTATTATTATTATTATTATTATTATTAATAATAATAATAATAATAATAATAATATTATATATTATTACTATATGAATCTTATAATAAAATTACTATAGTAAATTGGGACATAATATAGAAAAAAAAGTGTAATTCTTATAGGAATCTTGTAGTATTCCTAAAGGATTCCTATACTACTACTACAGTAATCCAACAAGTTTTCTGTAAGATTACTATAATAGTCCAATAGTATTCCATCAATAATAATATATAATTCCTACAGGATTACTGGTTTTCTATAGTATTTCAATAACATGCTACAACATTCCTATATGGCGTTATTATAGTACTCCTATGAGAATATTCCTATAGCATTCTTAAATACATTCTGCAGGATTACTACAGTGTTTCTATTAGATTACTATAACAATCCTAACAGATATATACCTAGCATTCACACATAACTAATATATCTTTGCTACAGTAATCCTACAAAGTTACAATAAGGGTTATATAACATTACGTTTTCCTTCCTAAATGATTATATTTCCACATCATCACAACAGAATTGCTGTAAAAGTACTATTGCATTCTTATAACAATCCTGCATGTGGTGTTTTAAGATTACCATTGTCTGCAAGACTATGTTCAGTATAACACCACTGAAAATATTTGCTATAACTATATGTTTACTACAGTTCTTACTTTATAACTAGATTTTCTATTGGGTTGCTCTTAGGAGTAATGCTGTACCCACAAGACAATAATCCTAATGTATTTTGCATAAAACAGTGTAGTAGAAAACAAACAAGGAATGCAAATATATGTTGGTAATCATTTATTTAATAAATTAAGCAAACTGAGCAATAAAAAGACTTAAAGTTAACATCACAATAAGCTCATTGTAAGTAAAACTATGTACTGTATTTCCTAAATCCCACATCACTGTTTTAAAACACAGTAAACTAAAATTATTAAATATTCTTGGTCACATCAAGGTTTGAACATCTTAGCTTCATTGTTCAGCTTGGAACGCATAACAGCAAGGACATCTTCCCTGTTAATGTTCTGGATTTGGTTCATTACAAAGACTGCAAAAGAAAGATCTGGGTAGGGTGTCATTGCATATCTGCTTATTTGTCTCAGTTCCTTTTCAACTTAAGTTGCAGAGAATTTGAGTATTCTTCTCTGCGAACAGTTTTATTGCATATACTAATCAAACTTTGTTATTCAAATTACTAAAGTACAATATAATACAAATTAAATGTATATAGCACCTAATCATGCTAAGCCTAGTGCACAGATTAAAAAATAATAATAATAATTTACATCACCTAATTAGTGAGACTGTTGATTGGACACTGGATATGGAGTGATTTCAGCTGTTGAATTGCAAGCTTGAACAGGAGAGGACCCAAGACTGACCCTTAGGGGACTCCTGTTGAGAGAGGGTTAGGTGAGGAGGTTGCTCCACGCCAGGTTACCTGGTAAGTGTGGTTGGAAAGGTAGGAGGAGAACCAGGCCAGAGCAGTGCCAGAGATTCCCAGGTCAGCGAGAGAGGATAGTAGAATAGAGTGATCGACAGTGTCAAAGGCAACAGAGAGGTCGAGGAGAATTAGGACAGAGGAGAGAGAGGCAGCTTGGGCAGAGTTTAGTGAGTTGGTGACAGACAGGAGGGCGGTTTCAGTGGAGTGAGCAGAGCGGAAGCCAGATTGGAGAGGGTCAAGCAGAGAGTGGTTGGACAGGAAAGCAGAGAGCTGGAGGAAACAGGACGGTAGCTCTGGAGGGAGGTGGGGTCGAGGGTAGGTTTTTTGAGGAGGGGAGTGATAGAGGCTGGTTTGAAGGCAGAGGGAAAGAGACCAGAAAGGAGAGATGTGTTGAGAAGGGAGGAGATGAAGGGAAGTAGAGCAGGAGAAGCAGCTTGAAAGAGGTGAGTGGGGAGGGGATCCAGGGCACACGTGGTGGGTTTGTGACCCTGGAGCAGGGAGGAGAGGTCAGAGTCTGAGAGGGGAGAGAAGGTGGAGAAGGAGGGTGAGTTAGTAGGGGATGCAGTGGTTGTAGGGGTTGGAGCGGGAGGGGGTGGGGGAGAGGGAGAGGTGTTAAAGAGTTTGTGGATATCTGAGATTTTAGAAGAGAATAAAGAGGCAAAGTCACCAGAGGAGACAGAGGAGGGAGGAGGAGGGAGGGGAGGGTTTAGGAGTGAGGAGAAGGTAGAGAATAGTTTACGTGGGTTGTTAGTGGAGGCTTGGGTTACAGATTGGAAATAAGTACATTTAGCAGAGGAGAGAGTAGAGGAGAAGGAGGAGAGGAGAGTGTGGTAGAGGTCTAGGGCAGCAGGGAGTTTGGTTCTCTTCCATTTCTTTTCAGCAGATCGCAGTGTGATTCTAGCTGAGCGGAGCGCAGAGGAGAGCCAGGGTTGGGGAGGGGAGGGGCGAGCAGGTCGGGAGGTGAGGGGACAGAGGGAGTCGAGGGAGGAGAAGAGGGTGGAGGTAGCAGAGTCTACAGAGAGTTGTGAGAAGGAGTCGACAGGAGGGAGGTGAGAGTGATCAGTGGAGGCAAGGACAGAGAAGGAGAGAGAGCGGAGGTTACGGCGAGAGGTGACAGTGGGGGTAGGAGGAGCAGGGAGAGAGGGGAGAGACAGAAAAAGAGATGGAATAGTGATCAGAGAGGGTGGAGGGGCAGCAGGCCCTGGAGAAGGTGAGGTCCAGTTGACGGCCAGCTTTGTGGGTAGGGGGGGATGGAGAGAGACAGAAGTCGAAGGAGTGAAGGAGAGGGAGGAATCCAGCAGAGTGGCTGGGGTTGGAGAGATGGATGTTGAAGTCACCCAACAGGACAGTCGGGTAGACAGAGAGGGGAGGGAGGAGAGTAGATAGTCGAGTTCATCCAGAAAGTGAGTGAGAGGCCCAGGGGGGCGGTACAGAACAATGAGCAGGAGTTGACAGGGAGAGGTTAGTTGGACGGCATGAAATTCAAAGGTATTAACAGTGAGTGAGGAGAGGTCGGAGGGGACAGAAAAGAGTAGGGAGGGAGAGAGGAGAAGACCAGTCCCACCTCCCCGTCCAGTGAGACGCGGGGTATGGGACAGGACGTAGAGAGAGGACAGGGCGGCAGGATTTACAGTGTTTTAGGGGCCAGCCAGGTTTCAGTGAGAGCAAGGAAATCAAGATAGAAGTGGGAGGCAAAGGCAGAGATGAAATCAGCTTTGTTAGCAGAAAAGTGACAGTTCCAGAGTGCACCAGAGGGGGGGGGGGGCAGAGGGATGAGGTTACAGGGGTTGGAGGAGCAGCGGCGGAGAGAGGGCAGAGGACCAGGGCGAGAGGACAGAACAGGGATGTGAGAGACAGTCATAGCAGGACAGGCAAGACAAATAGGCACAGTGGGAGCGGTGGGGTGGAGGGTACAGACCTGACTAGTAGATGGCATCTTCCAGAGCGCTGTTAGGTTCGGATCTATTCCAACAGTGTCTAGGCGCAGGCCTCCCCTCGCTAGACTCCCACAGCTAGACTCCTGGCTCTTTTGTTGAGGATGTTCAGTTTGCTGGCGCGGAAGTAGCCTGCCTGATTAATATAACAGCTCGGTGGGAAAAGAACAGCTAAACTGTGTGGAAACCAATCAGCACAATAAAAAGTCACTGCACCTGATCTAAAACAGAGTTTGTCATTTTTTGATCACATCATAAGTTTCTTTTGATGCTCAAAATATAAGTGATACGTTTCTTTTGATGCTCAGTATATATATATATATATATATATATATATATATATATATATATATATATATATATATATATATATATATATACAGTGCTTTGCAAAAGTACCCACAAATGGTACTTTGAAATTTCATTCTGTTTGATATTTTATTTTAAAACACTGAAACTCAAAATCAATTATTATAAGGTGACATTGGTTTTATGTTGGGAAATATTTTTAAGAAAAATAAAAAAAACTGAAATATCTTGCTTGCATAAGTATTCAACCCCTGTGCTGTGGAAGCGCCCAGTTTACACCGATGAAAGAAAATGCCCTAACGAGGACACAATTACCTTACCATTGGCCTCCACCTGTGAACCATTAAAGTTGCTGTCACATTTTCTGGAAAAAAAAACCCAATGTTGAAGGATCATTGGTCAGGCTGTGAATCTGAAGGAAAATGAAGACCAAAGAACATTCTACAGAAGTTAGAGATAAAGTAATACAAATGCATAGATAGGGAAAGAGTACAAAATAATATCCAAGTGTTTGGATATCCCAGTGAGCACAGATGGATCAATAATCAGGAAGTGGAAGCTGCATCACGCCACCCAGGCACTGCCAAGAAAAGGCCGTCCCTCAAAACTCAGCGCTCAAACAAGGAGACTTGTGAGAGAAGCCACAGAGAGGCCAACAATCACTTTGAAGGAGCTACAGAGTTCAGTGGCTGGGAGTGGAGTAATGGTGCACCAGTCAGCCATATCAAGAGCTCTGCATAAAACTGTGTAACTGTAAGTGTCATAGTAATCTGTCATGCTGCAATAAGTACACTAAAGAAAAAATGTTGTTGTAAAAAAAAAATTTAACACTAGTTGTGTCGTTGGTTCTATTAATATTGAATACATTTGTTTGAATACAGCTATATTGTATAAAATATAAAACACTCCTACACACTGTACTTTGCCAAATCTCACTTTTATTATTTAAAATGAAAGATTTCGTCAGAGCATTATTTGGTTGAATAAAGCAATACATTTTTTTTTAGGTTTTTTTTTTTTTAGTTGTAGTTATATGATTTTTTCAACATTGACCAACTACTACTGGGGAATGCCACCTTTGCCTGGCCAATGTTGTTATTTAGATCTTTATAACAACATTGACCGACAAAATTGGGCAATGACGTCAATGCCCGGTCAATGCTGTCATTGGCCGCTGCTCCTGGGCACTGACAACAATGCCCGGCCATTGACGTCATTGGCCGTAACATATATATATAGAGAGAGAGATGGGCTTCAGTGAGTTACAGGAAAATAATTCCATCTAGGGTTTATGTGACGTCATAAACTATGAGACCATTTGGTCGAGTAGTTTATAAACTCACTGAAGCCTATCTATTTTTTTTTTATAATACATGGATGTTAATATCTGTAATAAAAAAGACAATAAACAGGTAATAACTCAGGAACGGTGAATTAAACTGGGTAGATAATGAACTGCAAAAAATAACGTATTTTTAAGGAAAATGTGTTTCAGTGGGGTATGATTTTTTTTATTAGTCACTGTCTGAGTCGAAGATTTGTGTCACTCGCTTGGTTGGTGTTCCCTTTGGTGAAAGATGATTGTAAATCATCACACAGACAGATTTGGTGCCTAAAAAAATGAATTGTGGGTGTTGTCGAGTGATTGAATTTTTGAAAGTCATTGACAAGAATGTCTTTAATTTGCCATTCATCTCCAGTTTCTCTGAGATACAAATGTACCAGCTTTACATCAAATTTTGTTGATCATTAATGAACATTTCTCTACAGTGGGTGTTGTCGAGTGATTGAGAACAATACATTTTGTGTTTGAATTGAAAGTGGTCTCGAGGAGACCAATGGGTCAAAGTTCAAGTATATTTTCCTCTAGAGGAATTATGACAATTTGACGTCACTACTGTGCTATTATGCCTTTTCTTTTTTATATTAATTTATGTTAATAAATATATATTGATTTATGTAAATGTATAGTTGAGAAACAATGTACTGAGTTGTTTTCTGTTATAATGGTAACTTTATAAATGTATTAGGATTTAGTGAGTTTTATTTTCTTAAAGGATTAAGTAAAAAGATGATAGGGACATTGCTGAATTATGCATTTTGCTTTAAAAAAAAATAAGCATGTTTTTCGCTTTAAACGCTTTATAGTGTATTTTTTATATAATACTTTATATGCATCAATTCGTTTGAGTATAAAATCAGTTACGTTCTATACAAAATATGGCCTTGTGACCCAAAAGGTGCCCTAATGGTAGAAAGACTGTTCTAGGTCTTTTAATTCCACTTGCCCAATTACCATTAAACTCAATTTCTTGTACTTATTTGTTAAAGGATAGCATGGTTTACACTACGTTCTGGCAGGAGCAGGACACAAATTCTACAAGCTAGTAATAATGTTTGCAATACGTATATGAATACATAGGTAATGTGCGCAGAAAAAAAAAACAAACTTACACCGCAGTATCATCGTGTGAAACTTTACATTGAAGAATACTGTCTTGGTATATTGCTTCTACAAGATAACTTTTTTTCTGATTTGATTATACTATATTTACGGTAAATACTTACAGTGCTCACACAATACTTCTCAAAAATCTTGTCACACACCGAGTCATAGTACTTTCCGTAAAAATAAAATAAATAAACATTCATTTTTTTCAGGGATGTATTCGTGTGGCGCCGTTTTTTTTTTTTTTTTTTTTTTTTTTTTTGTTTGTTTTGTTTGTTTGTTTTTTGCAGGAGCCTGAATGACAGTGATTTGATCTAAAAACACATTTTTTCACAAATAAAAACAAAAACAAATTGTATTTTTAATGACGTATTTGTTATTCAAAAGACACGGCTGTTTAACTATGCGGTGCCACACTCCCATTCTTCACCAAATGCAGAATAGAGAAACACGCCCACTTTTTGGGGGTGTGTTTTTTACATTCTTTTGCTCTGTTAAGTATTTCGAGTTGTAACATCACAGTCAGTCACCAAACTATGAGCTAGTTTAACTCTCTAAAAATTCCTTCAAAGAATATCGGCAAACGATTTATTACTACACTGAATATTTTCTGTGAAGTTCAGTCATGAACAGCAACAACGACAACTCCCTCCCAGGTCTGTATAACAACAACCTATCTGCATAATCGCTGTCATTGAAATCAGCAGCGCCGTAGGTCTTTGCGTTCAATTGATAAGGTTGGAATGTACTGTGTCTGTTGTTATTTTGTTATAATAATTGATTTCGACTACAACTTAAATAGGACAGACAGCTTCAGAAAAATGAATCTATTCTTTGTAGCACGTGTTATAATTATATAATCTTATTAGCACAGGTGTACTGTTAGAAAGTGGTACATGAGAATGTGTTATGCTAGGAACACTTGACCCTTGTAATGTCAGACAGTGGTACATGTCATGGTATATACACTGTCATATTTTGGGATAGGTGATTGGTGTTTTCCTATTGTCGAACAGAGGTACATTTACCGTATACATTTTTTTTTGTTGCAAACTTAAACTGGAAACACAATCAACTTCTCTAAAAAGAAAAAAAAAACTATTCATGACGAACAAGACAAAATGAGAAGCCCACCGCAAAGATGCACAAGTAAAAAAAAAAAAAAAAAAAGTACAAGACCCATTGTATTGCATATGACAAATATTCACATATTTTCTTAATGGTGGAAAAATGTGATAAATTACATTAACAACGATGTAAAAGACTGGAAAATATGAAGATACTTCCCTGCTTTCTTAGCGGAAGTTGTTTAGGCATGCGTGACCAAGCGCAGTGTGCTGAGTACCATTTTTTTTACCGCGTACCTCAAAATAACCCTACACCGGTCCCTCAAGCTGTGGTTTCTTAATGTTGGTGTACAACATAACATTGTGACTGTTTATTCAGAACCAGCTTTCTATTTATTTTTGTTCACCTGTGACAGGGACATACAGTGGAGGTATGTGAAACTTCACTTATTTACTTATGTGTAGAGAATTGCTTATCCAATTGTGATCAAACCTTGTTAAGACATTCTTTAGCACGTTATTGAATCTAGGGCTGTAAATACATAGTCAAACTATATGTTACAGATACTGCGAGGGAGCAATTCTTGGGAGCTAGTGGGGCTAGAGAGAGGGGAAAGGTATATTGGGGTTCATAGTTGATGCCAACCACTACTGTTTTTTAAGCAAATGCTAAGTGGATTAATCAAATTTTTCCTGAAAACTGTACCACTTGATAGCCACCAGATATTTGATAGTTATATTTATATTTACAAAATGAGGATGAAACTAATTTGGCACTGTACACGCACACCAAATTTGAGATGATTTACATACACTAGTTATCAACTGTATAGAAGTACCACCTATCAATAGTGAGCATTGGTGAATCCCTGTGTATATATCTTCCCCATGTTAAATCACCTGGATAGAAAGACCAGCTGTCTGTTTTTATTCCAATATCAACAGTGCACACATATTTTGTTCTGTAGATAGTGTTTAAGAAATTATTTTGTCTACAATTTATTTATTTTTTTATCCAGCAGATAATGATGTTCCAGGTGAATCAGCAGGGGGAACACAAAGAATATCAAAAACCCAGCTTTTTACCTTGATATCAGCTGCATCTGTAAACTTTAGTTCAATGATATGCTATTCCATTTTAGGACCATTTTTCCCGAATGAGGTAGGCTTAACTGACTGTAACATGTCTTGATGACCAAAACAAAAGGAATTAATTCAGGACAAGGGTATTCTGCAAAATGAAATGAGAACAATCTGGTGTTTCATTGAAACATGACTTCTTGTTTCTTTGAGAGATGGAGCTGCCCAAAGGGAAAGTCTCAGATGTTTAAAATAACAAATCTGCTTTGTTTGGATACAGATAACAAAATAATTATGTAAAACAGATTCTATAAACTCATTGTTATCATATGATATGTTGTGAAAAGTTTACTTTCTTCAGGCAGTCACATGGTCGTACATGGGTCATTAATGTGATGTCAAGAAAAGCTGAGTGTTCCTGTGTTTGAATAGACAACTTTGTACTGTAATCAGATTTATCCCAGCTGCCCATGAGGGAGGTTAAACACTTTCCTGTTCATTAAACACATTTTGCATTGTCTTAATCACATTTGAAATTTAAATAGGTGCTCCAGTACAATATAATGTAAAGTATACTCCATTATGTATTGTATTTCTGTACTATTCAATTTTAATGTTACAGGCTCTGCAAAAAGGGGCCGACCAGACCATTGTTGGACTGATATTCGGATGCTACGCCTTTTTCAATTTACTGGGATCTTTAATACTAGGAAAATATGTAAGTCTTAGGAATCTTGTATTCCAGTTTCATATATATATATATATATATACAGTGCCTTGCGAAAGTATTCAGCCCCCTTGAACTTTGCGACCTTTTGCCACATTTCAGGCTTCAAACATAAAGTTATGAAACTGTAATTTTTTGTGAAGAATCAACAACAAGTGGGACACAATCATGAAGTGGAACGAAATTTATTGGATATTTCAAACTTTTTTAACAAATAAAAAACTGAAAAATTGGGCGTGCAAAATTATTCAGCCCCTTTACTTTCAGTGCAGCAAACTCTCTCCAGAAGTTCAGTGAGGATCTCTGAATGATCCAATGTTGACCTAAATGACTAATGATGATAAATAGAATCCACCTGTGTGTAATCAAGTCTCCGTATAAATGCACCTGTACTGTGATAGTCTCAGAGGTCCGTTTAAAGCGCAGAGAGCATCATGAAGAACAAGGAACACACCAGGCAGGTCCGAGATACTGTTGTGGAGAAGTTTAAAGCCGGATTTGGATACAAAAAGATTTCCCAAGCTTTAAACATCCCAAGGAGCACTGTGCAAGCGATAATATTGAAATGGAAGGAGTATCAGACCACTGCAAATCTACCAAGACCTGGCCGTCCCTCTAAACTTTCAGCTCATACAAGGAGAAGACTGATCAGAGATGCAGCCAAGAGGCCCATGATCACTCTGGATGAACTGCAGAGATCTACAGCTGAGGTGGGAGACTCTGTCCATAGGACAACAATCAGTCTGGCCTTTATGGAAGAGTGGCAAGAAGAAAGCCATTTCTTAAAGATATCCATAAAAAGTGTCGTTTACAGTTTGCCATAAGCCACCTGGGAGACACACCAAACATGTGGAAGAAGGTGCTCTGGTCAGATGAAACCAAAATCGAACTTTTTGGCAACAATGCAAAACGTTATGTTTGGCATAAAAGCAACACAGCTCATCACCCTGAACACACCATCCCCACTGTCAAACATGGTGGTGGCAGCATCATGGTTTGGGCCTGCTTTTCTTCAGCAGGGACAGGGAAGATGGTTAAAATTGATGGGAAGATGGATGGAGCCAAATACAGGACCATTCTGGAAGAAAACCTGATGGAATCTGCAAAAGACCTGAGACTGGGACGGAGATTTGTCTTCCAACAAGACAATGATCCAAAACATAAAGCAAAATCTACAATGGAATGGTTCACAAAGAAACATATCCAGGTGTTAGAATGGCCAAGTCAAAGTCCAGACCTGAATCCAATCGAGAATCTGTGGAAAGAACTGAAAACTGCTGTTCACAAATGCTCTCCATCCAACCTCACTGAGCTCGAGCTGTTTTGCAAGGAGGAATGGGCAAAAATTTCAGTCTCTCGATGTGCAAAACTGATAGAGACATACCCCAAGCGACTTACAGCTGTAATCGCAGCAAAAGGTGGCGCTACAAAGTATTAACTTAAGGGGGCTGAATAATTTTGCACGCCCAATTTTTCAGTTTTTTATTTGTTAAAAAAGTTTGAAATATCCAATAAATTTCGTTCCACTTCATGATTGTGTCCCACTTGTTGTTGATTGTTCACAAAAAATTACAGTTTCATATCTTTATGTTTGAAGCCTGAAATGTGGCAAAAGGTCGCAAAGTTCAAGGGGGCCGAATACTTTCGCAAGGCACTGTATATATCAGAGGTAGGCACGGGTAGAAAATCCGGAACTGGGTACCCGCTGTGAAAAATACCCAGATGCCTGGGTCTTTTTCAGGTAATGATTACAAAACAAAACTACATATATTAATAATGTTTTAAGTGCATGATACATATTTAAATACTATATAGTATACATATGTTTAGTCTCTTCAGATCTGTAGATTTTTTCTGTACTGGAAACATGAAAATAATAATAATAATAATAATAATGTTTTCTTGCTTTCTGTGTTATTGTTTTCTGTAAAACATTGATATCCTGTCAGTTAAGACTTAATGCAAAGCTTGTTTTTATTACACTGTCCAGAGACCCGCACTTACAGCTGCATTTTCATATTTTCTAAATTTTCTTTAAATTCTCAAATTAATAAATTGATACCCGGGTAGTAAAAAGAGACCCAGGTAGGGTTGGGTAATTTAAAACCCGACAGGTACCCAGGTTTTCAGGTACCTGTGCTGACCTACAGTATGTATCAAGGGAAGTAATGTTAAAACTTTACAATACATTAGTAAGACCTCACCTAGAATATTGTGTTCAGTTCTGGTCACCTCGTTACAAAAAGGATATTGCTGCTCTAGAAAGAGTGCAAAGAAGTGCAACCAGAATTATCCCGGGTTTAAAAGGCATGTCGTATGCAGACTGGCTAAAAGACTTTAATCTATTCAGTCTTGAACAAACAAGACTACGCGGTGATCTGATTCAAGCATTCAAAATCCTAAAAGGTACATTGCCTTGCATAGTATTCACCCCCCCTTGGACTTTTCCACATTTTGTAGTGTTACAACCTGGAATTAAAATGGATTTATTTGGGATTTTTACCATTTGATTTACACAACATACTTAACACTTTGAAGGTGCAAAATATATTTTTATTGCGACCCAAAAGTTAATTAAACAAAGAAACATTTGTTGGTTGCATAAGTATTCACCCCCCTGAGTCAATACTTGGCAGAAGCACCTTTGACAGCAATTACAGCTGTGAGTCTTTTTGGGTAAGTCTCTACCAACTTTGCACATCTGGATCCTGCAATTTTTTACCATTCTTCTTGGCAAAATTGCTCAAGCTCTGTCAAGTTGGATGGGGACCGTTGGTGAACAGCAATTTTCAAGTCTTGCCACAGATTTTCAATCGGATTGAGGTCTGGGCTTTGACTGGGCCATTCTAAGACATTCAGGTTCTTGTTTTTAAACCATTCCAGTGTAGCTTTGGCTTTGTGTTTAGGGTCATTGTCCTGCTGGAAGGTGAACCTCCACCCCAGTCCCAGGTCTCTTGCAGACTGAAACAGGGTTTCCTCTAGAATTTCCCTGTATTTGGCTCCATCCATCTTGCCCTCAATCCTGACCAGTTTCCCAGTCCCTGCCGATGAAAAGCATCCCCAAACATGATGCTGCCACCACCATGCTTCACCGTGGGGATGGTGTTCTCAGGGCAATGAGGAGTGTTGGCTTTGCGCCACACATAGCGTTTTGCGCTAAGGCCAAAAAGTTCAATTTTGGTCTCATCAGACCAAAGAACCTTTTTCCACATTTGCTGTGTCTCCCACATGCCTTTTGGCAAAATCCAAACGGGATTTGATATGGGTTTTTTCAGCAATGGCTTTCTTCTCGCCACTCTTCCATAAAGCCCAGCTTTGTGGAGCGTCCGGGTTATAGTTGTCCCATGGACGGTTATTCCCATCTCAGCTGTGGATCTCTCCAGCTCCTTCAGAGTTACCATTGGCCTCTTGGTTGCTTCTCTGACTAATGCCCTCCTTACCTGGTCACTGAATTTTTGTGGATGGCCTTCTCTAGGCAGAGTCACGGTTGTGCCATATTCTTTCCATTTTTTAATAATGGATTTAACGGTGCTCCGGGGGATGTTCAAAGTTTGGGATATTTTTTTATAACCCAACCCTGATTGGTGCTTCTCCAGAACTTTATCCCAGACTTGTTTTGATAACTCCTTGGTCTTCATGATTCTGTTTGTTTAGATATGCGCTCTAATAAACTCTGGGGCCTTCCAGAAACAGGTGTATTTAATCTGAGATCATGTGACACTTTAATTGCACACAGGTGGACTCCATTCAACTAATTATGTGACTTCTGAAGGCAATTGGTTGTACCAGAGCTTATTTAGGGGTGTCACAGCAAAGGGGGTGAATACTTATGCAATCAAGACTTTTCAGTTTTTTACTTGTAAATAATTTTTAAAAATATGTAGATTTTTTTCCCCACTTCGACATTATGGGCTATTTTGTATCGATCAGTGACAAAAAATCCTAATTAAATCCATTTTAATTCCAGGTTGTAACACTACAAAATGTGGAAAAGTCCAAGGGGGGTGAATACTTATGCAAGGCACTGTATAGACAATGTCGACCCAGGGGACTTTTCTGACCTGAAAAAAGAAACAAGGACCAGGGGTCACAAATGGAGATTAGATAAAGGTGCATTCAGAACAGAAAATAGGAGGCACTTTTTCACACAGAGAATTGTGAGGGTCTGGAACCAACTCCCCATTAATGTTGTTGAAGCTGACACCCTGGGATCCTTCAAGAAGCTGCTTGATGAGATTCTGGGATCAATAAGCTACTAACAACCAAACGAGCAAGATGGGCTGAATGGCCTCCTCTAGTTTCTAAACTTTCTTATGTTCTTATAAATTGACAAGAGTTTTGGCTAATGCCTTTAACAGTGTGTTGCCAACATGTCATACTGTAACATTTTTTTCCCTTGCAGATTGTACAAATTGGGGCAAAATTTATGCTTATTGCCGGACTGTTTGTATCAGGAGTGTGTACAGTTATTTTTGGGTAAGTGTCTATAAATCTGTTGCTTTTGCAAGAAGGCTTAACACCTCCTAACCTTTTAAATTATGGTTCTGCTCAGTTTGGTAAAAATAATAGGCAAAAATTAAAATCACTACATATTAAATTAAATATTAGTTTCATGTGTTTCTTTATTCAATATATTTCATTTTGAATTTCTTGAATTTCTTGTACTTACTGTACCATTGTATAGAAATGAGATTAACTAAATCTAATTACCTTAAGAGTTTGTTTGTTTTGAAGTGTACGAAAACAAATAATGGTAGATATAATAGAAGATTATTCTGGAAGATTCTATCTACTGAATCCTCAAGACCTACATGTTTAGACTGTACTCTTGATCTACCCCTCCTGCTATGCACTGGACTTCCCCAAGGTACTATCCCTGCACTGCTGCACTACTAATATGTGATTCTAGTATAACTGTGTGGAAGGGTGTGGGAAAACACAAGGCAGACACCAAGCTCAAATATGAAAACGCTGGCACAGGTGCCCAGATTTATTAGTTTGCGCTTGGTTGGCAGGTGTTTCTATGACAGTTTGGGGCACTCTACCAACAATGGTATTGTGCCCCGTCTTCATACAACACACACACAGATGTGTAAAACAAAAACAAGTGAAAAGGTGAAAGGAAAAAGGAAAACAAAATACTGTAAGGAAAAACTACAGGTGCAGGTTTTTAACAGCGGCTCGTTGCTTCCTCTAGCGGTGGGAGCCCTGAGAAACAGGCACTGCTCTATACCCTCGCATACACACTGTGGGACGGCTCAGTCCCGCTAAGCTCACTGTCTACAATAGTAATACAGAAAATAACCGGTGCATGGCTTGTTTGCACCACCGGGTCTGTATGCCTCACGCTGGAGTTGACACTCTGTCTCCTCAAGTCGCTGCTCCAAAGCTTCCAGTTTCCCTTCTGAGTCTCAGGATTCTGCCGTGAAGTCACGCTCCACTATGCTTCCTGTATGAGCCAGAGAGAATACAAAACAGTGCCTTTTTATTCAATCATTCACCCCGTGTAGTCCCACCCCCCAGCCAATGACAGAGCATCAGCCGATTTCTTCACAGCTGAGTCCTGTCAACAAGACATTGCCTGACAGCGTGGGAATACACAGGGTGTACGGACCCCCTACAAGTTCACGCATGCACCTGACGGCCAGTCCAGATCCCTCCGCTATCACAAACTTGTTATAATTCTAACTTGTTGCACCCTAGTTCATATTGTATTTTAGTTGTGTTATTTGCACTTTCTGTAAACTATACTGTATTTAAACATTAAGCTTGCATTGTAACCCTGAAATGTCCTGTAACACCTGTAGTCGCCTTGGATAAAGGCGTCTGCCAAATAATAATAATTGTTGTTTTTTTGTTCTTTTTACCTCTAGTCTGCTTGACAAATTGCCAGATGGACCCCTTTTTATAGTTCTGTGCTTCATCATAAGATCCATAGATGCTGTAGGCTTTGCTGCAGCAATGACATCATCTTTTGCTATTATTGCAAAGGTCTTTCCTAACAATATTGCTACAGTGTTGGTGAGTAGAGCAAATACAAAAAAATAATAATAAGGAAGCAATAGCACACCCAACTCCACATAATAAAGCTGTAACTTTATCAAGGGGTTCTGGTCAAACTGTACACCCATGAGAGTGAATTCAAACATGTCTCTGTGAACCACAGTTATGAAAGTCATTCATCTAACAGCGGATTTTCTTCATGGTATTTAAGGGTCCTTTTTAATGGCTATATTATAACCATGACTTTGTGTGCATTCTTTTACTGTTATGCAGTTGGCATTTGTAGGAATTATTGATAGAGAATTTCAAACATGCTGACATTTTGTTTTCATTTCAGGGAAGTTTGGAAGTTTTCACAGGGCTTGGTCTTGTACTAGGGCCTGTAATTGGTGGCTTTTTGTACCAATCGTATGGATATGAGATTCCGTTCATTGCTCAGGGATGTGTTCTGCTTTT
The DNA here is from genome assembly GCF_902713425.1 of Acipenser ruthenus. Taxonomy (NCBI): domain Eukaryota; kingdom Metazoa; phylum Chordata; class Actinopteri; order Acipenseriformes; family Acipenseridae; genus Acipenser; species Acipenser ruthenus. The sequence goes on along the minus strand of NC_081193.1, from coordinate 38,505,068 downwards.
GATGGTGCCACTAAACATGTGTGTTTTACCAAGCCAAGGTATGTCTCTCTCCTGTGGTGAAATACTTTTGACAGATACAGTAGCCTCCCCTGTTGTCTGCCATCCGCATTCAATATATATATATATATATATATATATATATATATATATATATATATATATATACAGTACTGTGCAAAAGTTTTAGGCAGGTGTGAAAAAATGCTGTAAAGTAAGAAATGCTTTCAAAAATAGACATGTTAATAGATTATATTTATCAATTAACTAAATGCAAAGTGAGTGAACAGAAGAAAAATCTAAATCAAATCCATATTTGGTGTGACCACCCTTTGCCTTCAAAACAGCATCAATTCTTCTAGGTACACTTGCACAAAGTCAGGGATTTTGTAGGCATATAGTCAGGTGTATGATTAAACAATTATACCAAACAGGTGCTAATGATCATCAATTCAATATGTAGGTTGAAACACAATCATTAACTGAAACAGAAACAGCTGTGTAGGAGGAATAAAACTGGGTGAGGAACAGCCAAACTCAGCAAACAAGGTGAGGTTGCTGAAGACAGTTTACTGTCAAAAGTCGTACACCATGGCAAGACTGAGCACAGCAACAAGACACAAGGTAGTTATACTGCATCAGCAAGGTCTCTCCCAGGCAGAAATTTCAAGGCAGACAGGGGTTTCCAGATGTGCTGTCCAAGTTCTTTTGAAGAAGCACAAGGAAACGGGCAACGTTGAGGACTGTAGACGCAGTGGTCGGCCAAGGAAACTTACTGCAGCAGATGCATGCTTACTTCCCTTTGCAATCGGAAGATGTCCAGCAGTGCCATCAGCTCAGAATTGGCAGAAAACAGTGGGACCCTGGTACACCCATCTACTGTCTGGAGAAGTCTGGTCAGAAGAGGCCTTCATGGAAGACTTGCGGCCAAAAAGCCATACCTCCGACGTGGAAACAAGGCCAAGCGACTCAACTATACACGAAAACAAAGGAACTGGGGTGCAGAAAAATGGCAGCAGGTGCTCTGGACTGATGAGTCAAAATTTGAAATATTTGGCTGTAGCAGAAGGCAGTTTGTTCGCCGAAGGGCTGGAGAGCGGTACACGAATGAGTGTCTGCAGGCAACAGTGAAGCATGGTGGAGGTTCCTTGCAAGTCTGAGGTTGCATTTCTGCAAATGGAGTTGGGGATTTGGTCAGAATTAATGGTCTCTTCAATGCTGAGAAGTACAGGCAGATACTTATCCATCATGCAATACCATCAGGGAGGCACCTGATTGGCCCCAAATTTATTCTGCAGCATGACAACGACCCCAAACATACAGCGAGAGTCATTAAGAACTATCTTCAGCGTAAAGAAGAACAAGGAGTCCTGGAAGTGATGGTATGGCCCCCACAGAGCCCTGATCTCAACATCGAGTCTGTCTGGGATTACATGAAGAGAGAGAAGCAACTGAGGCTGCCTAAATCCACAGAAGAACTGTGGTTAGTTCTCCAAGATGTTTGGGCCAACCTACCTGCCGAGTTCCTTCAAAAACTGTGTGCAAGTGTACCTAGAAGAATTGATGCTGTTTTGAAGGCAAACGGTGGTCACACCAAATATTGATTTGATGTAGATTTTTCTTCTGTTCACTCACTTTGCATTTTGTTAATTGATAAATATAAACTAGACTATATAAAACAGTCACATGCGCTATTGAAAATGGAGTGCGTTTAAGAAAAACATGAAAGGGATTAAATAGTTTGTCTCCATTTAAACCCCTTTGTAATACTGTTCAGGCAACAGTGTTCATTGTGAATGAAAGGAAAGCTACTTAGCAACACCACATGGGCTGTTGTTTAAACTGTGGAATAAGCCAAGATAAATTAAAGCTGCAGTGTCCCACAATGATGTTCAAGTTTACACTCATAGATCATTTCTTTGTGTGTGTTTTTTTATGAATATATTCAGCCAAAGTTTAGTTATCAGAAAGCAGTCATTGTGGTCAGTTTGCTTATATTTACATTTTCTAAAGGTTGTTTTAGCTATCAATACACAAGCTGATCCCTCTCCCCCATTGTGAAGCTCTGCCAGCCAAGAGGCTATTTTTTATCTGTGTAAATGAATACCTTAAATCAATTCAATTTATACTATAAATTTAATGGTAAAATATTCATAATTCTGTTATACAGCTAACATGGGCCCTATTATTCCAAACACCCTAATCAAATGTATTTTGTTTTCTTTTAATACATAGATGCCACTCCCAGCAAGGATTCCTTTTGGAGGCTTTTCACTCGACCGAAGATTGTACTTATATGTTTTGTTATATTTTCTATGAGTTCATCTCTTGGTTTTCTGGATCCAACCATGTCCCTCTTTGTAATGGAAAAGGTAAACCTGAGATTCCATAACAGGCCTAACCAAGTTTTTTATTTTATTTTATTAATTATTGCCTCATTTTACTGTTTATTATTGTTAAGAAGTTGGATTTGCTTTGCTTATTTATTTGAGGTTTATTTTATTTCTGTCAAATACCTTTAAGTTTAAAATTCACAGTTTTTTCATATTTTATGGCAGCTGCCATTTTTCCAAATCTGCCAGAACTGTTTCTGTGACTACTGTATTCCTCTAGAAAAATCAGATGGACGAAATGGCTGGTTTTATTTTTTGTTTGAAGAATGTTTTTTAAATCATCACTGTAACTTTTGATAGAATCAAATTCTATCAAAAGTTACACACCATTGGTTATGATCGTAGGCTTACGCAATAATAGTAATTTTGACATAAGCTTAATTTAACTTTGACTTCTTTTGCAGTTCAACTTGCCAGCAGGTTATGTAGGACTCGTATTCCTTGGTTTGGCATTGTCATATTCACTATCGTCACCTTTGTTGGGAGTAGTTAGTGACAAAATGCCTGTAAGTAAACTTTCTTTTTTTTTTTTTTAAATAATTTTCATTATAAATTGAACACTTTCAAAGTCATTTAAACTGCAGAACTTAACACACCGAGGGGTAACCTAGACTATGGGTGTCAAACCACTGTCAAATAAATCAAGGATTGAAGAAATTATGATTTAATTTCTGGGTACATCAGCTTGTAATTGCAACTTCTTTATTTGTTACAGACCCTTCGAAAATGGCTAATGGTGATCGGAGGACTGTCATCGGCCGCTGGATTTTGTTTATTAGGCCCTGCGCCCTTTTTTAACATCAAGAGGTATGCTTTTGGATATAGTGGAGGTGTTCATACAAATGACACAGAGTGACATTTCATGATACAGATCATTTTGTATTTACAGACGTGGCAGGCATGTATGCAGCTAGCATGCTGAAGGACATGTTTGTGTTTTTTTTTTTGTATTCATAGTTTAACAATACTGTGCATACACAAGCAGTGATGCCGTCGTTGTCAGCGAGGGGGTTGTTTTGTCCTTCCTGACCCACGTTTTTTTTAAATTTATTTTTAGCCAGCTGTGGTTGTTTGTCCTGATGCTGGCCGTGATTGGGTTTTCTTTAGGCATGACAGGAATCCCCACCTTCCCTGAGATCCTAATTTGTGCATAGTAAGTAGTCTGATTTACATAATCCTTTTTTGCATATGTGAAACAGCTGTGTACTGTACTTGCTCCTGAGATGTATTTAAATACTAATCCTATAGTTCCTATTCAAGCTCTTTGTGAGGGTGGTCCACTGAAAGGCACTATATAAAATAAAAATGGATTGATTGATATTAAATCAAAACTATTTCATTTTAATAATCCTTGGTGAGATGAGTTTGAAAAATCATATTTTCATGAATAAAATATTGTACTCTGCTAGAATGAAATTGTATCATTGTTAGCTTATTTTCTCTTCTTTTTACGGTCCTCATTCAAAAAATGGGGTCTCATGTGCTGTTGTCTGCATCCGCCTGCCACACACTACAGCTATGGCCAAACGTTTTGCATCACCATGTAGAATTAAAACATTTTGCTTCATAAACTCGAATCAAGCATGCTGAATAATGTTAAGTTAACATATTAAATTACATACCACTTTGTAGTTTTCCATATACTTAACGAAAAACTGACAACAATTGAATCATGTGACCCATGAAATACTGTACTACTATTATGGTTTCTGGTAGACTTGCAATATCATTTTGTAGTTTATTTGATTATAATATTCTTTAATTTATATATGATGTTAAATAAAATATCTAAATTTGCATCACCTAAAATTCTGGTGGTGCTAAACCTTCGGCCATAGCTGTACAAAGTGAACACGAGAACTACCTTGATCTGCATCAATCTTAACCAAACATTTATCAAACACTCCTAGTCTCCTACAGATGTTTCAGGTTGTGTTTGGCATAAAATTATGAATATTAGTATGTGATTAAAAGGGCCCTCTGTATGTTTGTGCACTGATTCTTGTGCATGTCTGGTTTTCTAATGCTATTACAACACAATATAATGAAACAATATATACAATATATACAATTATACAATATAAATAAGGAAGACTCATCGGAATCAATGATTTAATTTATAACTAGTTTGTTTTCTGTTTTGAGAAAGAAAAAACAATTTTCTAAGCTTTTTTAATATTGTTATTTATTGATTTATTTATTTTCAGTGAAAATGGATTTGAGGAGGGCTTAAGTACATTAGGCCTCGTGTCTGGTATGTTTGGTGCCGTGTGGTCATGTGGGTAAGTCAAACCCATTTTATTTTAAAAAAAAAATTGAATTTCTTAATTAGTAATGAACCTGGAAAGTCATTAAAGGACATAAAGCTAACAAAGAAAAAATCCAATAAGTCTTAAGAAATATTACTTTGTTGGAGACCTACAAAGTGGTAGCAGTACATATGAGGTACATTCATATTTTACACAATTGATATAATATATTCTGCGTTATAAAATATGAGTGTTCATATTTAGTTTCTTAAATATTTGTTGAACCGTAATAATTCTAAATATACTGTATATACAGTAAAACCTCTATTATTCGAACTTCTATATTCTGAACACCTTCGTTAACTGCCCCACACACACCCGTGTACTGTATAGTACAGTATTGCTGTCATGTGTTCAACACACAAATCACCTTCCGCACGCACTCGTACCCATTGTTTGTGTGGCTGTCTGTTGTACATCTTCCATAGTTTGAAAAAGTTCAGTACTGCAGCACACTAGGGCCATGGATGGTAAATGGAAAAGAACTATGCTAAGTTTTTTGCAAAACATAGAGATTGTTAAACGTTTAAAGTCTGGCAAAAGTGTTACAAAGCTTTCTACCAAATTCAATATTGGTAAATCTACAGTACGTGGTCCAAAGTAAGATGAAAAATGTTACAGTTTGCAAGCAAGATGGAGTCACTAGAGTTAGGAAGTCAGAGAAAAACAATGAAGCCTGTCAAAAATGAAAAGCTAGACGAAGCCGGCTATCTCGGTTCACTCAAAAACGAAGTGCTGATGTTCCTGTTTTGTGGCCAATGCTGCAGGCTAAAGCATTAGATCTAAATACTAAATTGAACAGCTCTACAAATTTCAATCTGACAGTTGCCGGTTGAAAGTGAAAAACTGCCTGCCAATGCAGAGGCTGTTGACAAATATCATGATGATTTCCAGAAAATTATTGAGTAGCAAAATTACTGCAGTGAGCAGGTTCACAATGCAGACGAATCTGGATTGTATTGGAAAGCCTTACCATCAAAAACTCTTCCCAAAATGAATTGAGTGCCCCTGGATTCAAGATGCAAAAGGAAAGATTGACAATTCTAGCGTGTTAATGCTAGTGGGAATCTGATTGTTTTTATTGGGATATAAAAAAAAAAAAGTGCCTTTAAAAATATAAATAGTGCCGCACTCCCAGTAAAGTATTATGCACAATAAAATGCCTGGATAGATTTTGAAATTTTGAAATTGAGGAGGCACTGCCTCTGTTGCCACCTCCTATATATATATGAATGAATCAGTGGTTGGAAATTCTGGCCTGTGATTAGTTAAAACCTCATCATAGGAGCAAAAATAGATTGAATTATTGCCCAAACATCCTTACACCACTGGGCAATAGTCTCCCTCTGTCATGTGATTGGTTAACATCACTGTCAGCCGGCCCCTTTTCAAAGGAATGCCCTTCTCCTCTGCAGTCCTCACAACAAGAGAAAATGACTGAATGTGAAAAAACTGCTGAATAGCGATTCTGTGACTTAACAGAAAATGAATTACAAAACATACTACAAAAGAAAGATGCTCCGAACACTAAAATGGTGATTAACACATCACTGTCACTGTTTTCGGACTTTCTGAAATTCAGACAAATTCAACTCGACGATGTAAACAAATATGACAGCTGGGATATAAACAGGATTATGCAGCAGTCAGCAAACCAGACGGAGAGCTGTACGCTGAACTTCAAAAACATTTTCTGTTATTTATTTGTTATTTATTTATTTACTTATGCTGTATCTGCTGTAATTAAACAAAATATACTGAGCATCAAAAGAAACGTATCACTTATATTTGAGCATCAGAAGAAACGTATCGCTTATATTTGGATAAAATTCACTAGATGTGACCGAAAATGACAGACTGTGTTTTAGAGCAGGTGCAGTGACTTTTTATTGTGCTGATTAACAATTGCCATCACAAAGATGCTGCAAAATGATCTGTCGATCTTGGGCAGGTGTTGGGACTCTTGGTCTCCCAGGTCGTGGCCTGTCATTGTCAGAGTGTGTCTGGTTATACCGTCTCGCCAGGTTTGAGATTGCTGGCTGTGAGCACCCAAGATGGCGAGCCACAGTACACTGCCCTAGTCCAGCCTCCGACATGCCGATTGCACGAAGGCGCTGCTCTCTTGACAGACGTGACATATTGTTTTTTTTGTTTTTTTCTGTGATTTTCTTTATTGCTTTTATTCAAGCTTGCAATTCAACAGCTGAAATCACTCTATATCCAGTGTCCAATCAACCGTCTCACTAATTAGGCGATTAAGTTCATATGCTTCAGTCATAGTCAATCGAGCATGTCATGTTCAAGGATGAATGATCGAGTGACTAAAAAAAAAAAAACATTTAGTCAATGTCCATCATTTATATACCTTATTTATTATTATTATTATTATTTTTTAATAAATGTGTTATAATAGTGATACGTTTCTTTTGATGCTCGGTATATATAAAGTCATATTTTGCCCTGAGGGGCATTTAATTGTGTACTATGGAGTCTGCAGTACATATTTAATATATGAATCAGTCAAGAAAATAAGTGAGGCAAGGTTGGATACGACTTTATATATTTTATTTAAATATATCTGATACAGCATATGTAAATAAATACTTTATATATTTTGTTTAAATATATCTGATACAGCTTAAGTAAACAAATAACAGAAAATGTTTTTGGAGTTCATACCGTATAGTTAGCAAAGTTTTTCTCCGTATGCATCTGGTTTGCCGAGTGCGGCATAATCCAGTTTTTATATCCCGCCCATCATATTTGTTTTCGTCAAGTTGAATTTGTTTGAATTTCAGAAAGTCAGAAAACAGTAACATTTTAATCACCATTTTAGTGTTTGGAGCAGTATGTTTTGTAATTCATTTTCTGTTATCTCACAGAATCGGTGTTCAGCCATGTTCTCTTGCAGAGTGCAAGGGGAGAAAGGGATTCATTTGAAAAGGGGCAGGACTGACAGTGATGTGAACCAATCACATTACAGGCCGAGTCTATTGCCCGATAGTGTAAGGATGTCAGGGCAATAGTTCAATTTATTTTTCCTCCTATGATGAGGTTTTAACCAGTCACAGGCCAGGATTTACAATCACTGGTTCATATTCATATATATTTGACTGTATTTTATATAATTCCTGTTTACAGTAAATATTGTATGTAAATATTGTTTTGTTTTTATAGAATGTTCTTTGGTCCAACCCTTGGTGGATTTCTTGTAGAAAAAATGAATTTTGAGTGGTCTGCAACCATTCAAGGGGGTATTGCACTAATTGCTGTAAGTACACAAAAAACCAAGTCTCTTAAAAGACTGTAATCAATAAAACAGCTTTAAGCATGTAATGTTCGGATGTTATCAAACCAGTGTTTTTTTTTTAATTATTATTATTGATTTCCAGTGGTATGTTGTTGCATTGATTATGAAGAATTTGTGTAGAATTATTTTCAAACGAAACAATATCAGTAACCATAGTGACACTATGGTAAGAGAGTTAAAATAAACAAAAAACATAATAAAAATATTAAAATGTGTGTTACTACATTAAAAAATATATAAGCCTTTCATTTGAATATCAAAATATTAATCATAATTCATTTTCTTGTTAGTCCGTCCTCATGGGTATATACTTCATCATAGAAGGCAGGTTGAAAAAAAGGTAGGTGTGATCTACAAGAATGCCTAAATGTTTTTGTAAATCTGCTTCAGTAGTTGTAATTTTACAGACTTCCGCCAAACTGTCAAAAGTTGTATATCACAGACCATTTAAGGTAGTGACTTCATATTTCCAGGGCTTTTTAAACGTATATATGTGTAGCGACCTTGACTGCTGTCCCATTACGATCTGTCCCACCCTTTGGTGCAGCTGTGCTCACCTGCACCTCATTTTTTAAAATGTTTGTATCAATATTTTGAACAGTATTAAAATACGGTAATAATAGCCAAATACACAAAAACAAACTGCTTCCATATTGAACGCACCAAATCCACAAGGATATAAACTGTACTCTCTGGATCATGTTACTGTCTTTAAAATCATACCAGTCAAAGTCAGGAATCCACTGCTTTCAAGTCCATTTGCTTTACTGGAACGTTTATATTTACAAGGCTGATGATCAACATTGAATAGATTGTACCCCAATGGTAATTAACACAGAAACGGCTCTTTAATTCTAGGTCTCCTCAGACTTCTAGGAATGGATCACATGAAGAAAGCTCGCTTCTGTTATCCAGTGGGATATAGCCAAACTACAAACACTCGTGGGGGAAAAATAAAAATGTTTCAGATTGGTGCTGCCGCACATAAGCTGGTACTGTATGTTCTTATTGTTATACAAGCACATGTTAAACAAGTCAATGGAAGCACAATCATAGCACCCTGCTACTACCCTTTCACATCGTCAACTTTGCACTTCTTTTGTTTAACTACATCAAAATAATGGTATGTTTCTTTATACTTTGAACTTTATTCTCGGCGTAGTCTGCCTCAAAGCAGCCAGTCCTTGAGGGATGATTGTTTTAACCAGGTCCCAGATTTGATTGTTTTTATTTTAATGTAAAATGTACAGAATAATACAATAATTAGCACAACATTCACTTTTTAATTTGCATAGGAAACTGGTACATGATTGTTCTGTCAATCGATGAGAAAATCCTCTTCAGTGCCTTATGTTTCATGACATGCTACAACCATTACTACATCTGATACATTTTTTATAACTCTACAGTATGTGTATCCTGATAGATGTATCCTAATCAAGTTGGTATTCAGCCGTCTTTCTCAGTGGTCACTCTTCATGGTAGGCTTTGTTTTTGCATTGACTCTTGACTTGGCCAGTACCTTGTTAAGTGCATGCTTCTGCAGCTGTGACAATGAAAACTGTGAAAATCTTTCTCATGTATTTGTTATGTTTTCTAAAAGAAAAAGTGGAATGTATTTTCTGAAACAATAGCCTATGATTCTGTTCTGAAAGCAGCCTTTGAAATATAAATAATCTTTAATATATGGATTTATGTACATATTTCATGTTGTTTGCAAAAAATGCATAACAAAAGCAGATCAGTAGTAAATGTTAATTTTAATCCTCATGATGTGTTTCAGTTGTAATTGCATTTTCATTTATTTTTATCATATCGCATATAGCCTTTCCTAAATCACCGTTTATCAAAATGTTTTTCGTTATAAAAAATAAATAAATCATCAGATGCCACCAGCTTTCTTTATTGTTGTTGATGCACCACAAATTAATTTGATTTGTGCTAAAATTAGAGCTTTTGATTACATGTCTATAAATAATTCAAAGTAGCAACCTACCTGTGATGTGAAATAGCAGTTGATAACTGTATGTCCTTGAATTGTTTTATTAATTTTATGCAATTCCTTTTTACAAGCAAAGGACTGAATGACAGGGTGCTGAGGTCAGGTGAGCACCTGAAGTGTTGTCAGGTGAAGGTTGCATCCTGCCTAGCTGTAGCCAACCAGACTCATTGTTGCATTTGTTAAAAGTGTATCGATTTTATAACTCTTATTTGTACAACATGTCACTATTGCAATTCTGTAGATACCAATATGCACAACAAAGGCAGTACAATATTGTAATGTACAGGAACACATTTATTAGCTATTTTAATGTGTCAACATCAAGCAGTTGGGCTCTGCCCATGCCTCAATGTGCTGGTGACAATGACTGAACATATTCAGAATATATTGAGGTCAGGGCCTGGCGTAACTATGTAGACAGAACAGGCGGCCACCAAGGGCGGCAAATTGAAGGGGGTGGCAAAAACGGTACATAATTACATTTTATACTTTACATTTCTTTAATCGTAAAATGTTCAGCATCTTAGATCTCTGTTTCTTGTTCTGCAAAACTTATTGCTGATGTTACGGAACCATATCATGAGCAGTGGTGTAGTCCTAAATCTGGAAGCATGGAAACGCTGGGGGGGCGGGGTGATCATGACGGGGTGATGTCACACGAAATCTGGTCTCCCCTGGAAACAGGCTCATGGTTGTTGAGCCCGAGAGGTCCCGCACTAGGAACTTTCTTCCTAAGAAATAATATATACTTTTCTGGGATTAAAATTCCCTAAATGAATCCCTTTCTGAAGAACCAGTTATCCCGGTCTACACACGTAGCTCACCCTGGTTAAACACAGCCATGACGATTCTTCTCTTTCACCTCCAGGCGTGCAGAAAACGAAAGTACAGCACAAACAAAGAAGAACCAAGAAACTGGCTTTTCAGCCTCTTTAAAGGCAGGTGACCAGTGATTGTCAGTCCTGCCATTCAGCGCACACTTTGTTATAAAAGTTACACATTTTTATTTACAAACCAAACCAACACACAGTGACAGGCCTCTGCCCTGCCACAGAATGATATTTGGATGCTACGCCTTCATTTACTGGGATCTTTAATATTAGGGAAATATGTAAGTATTTTTAATCATTTATGTGAGTCGAGAGCCATGTTACAAGGTTGTGCTATTTGTGTTCCACCTTATAACAAGAATGAAAGTGCTAGTGTAATGGCATTATGGGGCAATTGGGAGTCATGTCCATGCTGCCTCATAAGTGGTTCCATGGTATAAAGGGCTGCCTTATAACAGGGGAGCACTGTTTACATGTATGTACAGGTAGTGAACAAAAAAAATGGATACAGCCATGTAAAGTCGCTTAATAGGGCGTTGGGCCACTATGGTATCCCGCTCTATTGAGTTCTCGGCAGACCGTTTTTGACAAAACTGGCTGCTCGCACCCCAGGTTGAAATTTACAGTCAATTGATCGGCAGTTGTTTACCTGTTTTGCCTTGCACTTTGAATTAATGCACGGATATCACGACCCTGGAGTATGCGCTTCTGCCCACTGTTGCCCTTTGCTGATGATGTCTTTCCCTTGGAGTTCCATGCCGACATCACCTTAGACACCGTTGCTTGTGAAACTTCAGCAAGTTGAGCTGTCTTGGTCACTGAAGCTCCTGCCAAACGCGCCCCAACAATCACCCCTCTTTCAAAGTCACTGAGGTCTCCTCTTGCAGCCATGCTACCATAATTATAGGCAACCAGGCCTGTCCAGCAGTTTTATACATGACCCTAAGCATGCTGGGATGTTATTTGCTTAATTAACGCATAAGCCACACCTGTGTGGAAGCCCTTGCTTTCAATATACTTGGTGTCCCTCATTTACCCAGGTGTTTCCATTTTTTGTCCACTACCTGTATATAAATACTGGTACTCCAGATAGATGGTTGATGAAATCTAAAGGGAGTGCCTTTTTTTCTTGCAGATTGTACAAATTGGGGTAAAATGTATGCTTGTTGCTGGATTGTTTTTATTAGGAGGGTGTACAATTCTTTTCAGGTATGTCTGTACATCTATTGGTTTGGTTGGATGGCAGAAAACTCTTCCAATAGTTTATTAAATAAATGTTTATTTTCTGGAATTTCTACATCCAACAGCTCACTTAACTACCAATCGCTGCACTGAACTTAGTTGAATATAGTCTTGTCTATTGTATTGTAGTCTTGATTTAACTGCTATGCACTGTATATGTATATTTTCTTGAAAATAAGCTTTTCTAAAAGCAAACAACAAAAAATCTAATAAAATACCACTTAATTGCTGTTTTAGCTTTGACCACAAGAGGGAGCCGAGACCTCACTAAAGCTGAAGTACACTTTTTAGGGTTCTCATTCAAAATGTTGACCCTTATGCACTGTTTGTCTCTGTCTGTCTATCTGTCTCACACACTTTTAATGGTAAACACGATAACTGCCTTGAATTTTCACCCATCTTTTCTAAACTTCTACGATAGGCTCCCAGTCTCCTGTTGACCTTTCTCTTTGTATATGTATATAATCTGATAAACAGTTTGATTTAATCAAATATTTGAAATGCATACGTTCACTCTTTCACGTTCTTAGTGCTTTTATGGTAAATGCCAGGATAAACACGATAGTTGGTTGTTAAAACCGAGATTCCACAGTGTCAGAAATGCTTTACAAATATCCAGCGGTGTCTTACCCCTGTAGATATGATACAATTATTTTACTCTCCCATTTGTCTTTTACTCAAAATTGTTTTGTATATTATTCTTTTTTTTTTTATTTTTATCTGTAAAGTGCTTTGAGGCGATTTATCACAAAGGTGCTATATAAATAATAATGATTGATTGATCTGTTCAGTTTGCTTTGCTTTTGCAGTGACATTGTTGCTATTGTATATTAAAGTTGGTCTAATATATTTTTTGTCCTACTGAAGCGTGTAAAAACAATGAAAGATTTATAATTGGTTCTTTTGTTCTGTTTACCTCTAGTCTTGACAACATTTCTAATGGAACAGTTTTTACACTGATGTGCTTTATCACAAGATCCATAGATGCTGTAGGCTTTGCTGCAACATTGCCATCATCTTTTGCTGTGATTGGAAGGTCTTTCCTAACAATATTGTTAGTGTTGGTAAGTAGAGTTATGCATTATATAATAATAATAATAATAATAATAATAAAGTTGCTTATTTGGTCTCTATGGAACTTTTGAATTCAGCAGATTGGTCAGACTGTGGGGCTTCTATGATATATATATAATCCAGGAGAGCTTCTACAAATACAGAGAGCAAGTCCAGGCATGACTGTAGCATCGGGAGCTTGTTTACCGTTCACTTTACAAAGTTACCAATAGGCCCCACCCATTGCTTTCTTCTTCCTTAGTAAACCTAGCTTGTGTTTGATAAAGGGATCTGTTCAATGGTAAAAGGTGTCCAATGGAGCACATTTTTGAAAGATCAGTTTACATTCTCAGTTTAATAGCAATTTGTATTCTTTTTTTGTTGTCAGATTTCAGTATATAGGTGAACTGCAGTAATTCAGTAAAACAGTCCCCACCCCAGCAATTACCACTACATGAGGCATTAATGCTTAATTATAAATTAATCACATCGCAAAACTTGAAAACAAGAACCTTTTTAAGTCACATTATTTGATTTCCGAGTATTTCAGCCTGGAATTTCAGCATGTTTATCTTTATTACAGACCATTAGAAAATGGTGCATGATGATTGGAGGACTGACATCCACCATTCACTTATGTTTATCATCTCAAACTCAACCTCTCCAAATCAGACCTCCTATTCTTAAATACTGTAAATCACTTTCACGAATCAGCCCCCAAATGTAGTCTCCCATCATGTTCTCGTTATACTGTCCTTGGTAGCGGCGTTCAAAGTCCAGTATATCCTGGTGGAAGCGCTCGCCTTGCTCCTCCGAGTACGCTCCCATGTTCTCCTTGAATTTATCAAGATGAGCATCAAGGATATGGACTTTGAGGGACATCCTACAGCCCATTGTGCCGTAGTTCTTCACCAGAGTCTCAACCAGCTCCACATAGTTTTCGGCCTTGTGATTGCCCAGGAAGCCCCGAACCACTGCGACAAAGCTGTTCCAAGCCTCTTTCTCCTTACTAGTGAGCTTCTTGGGGAATTCATTGCACTCCAGGATCTTCTTTATCTGTGGTCCGACGAAGACACCGGCTTTGACCTTTGCCTCAGACAGCTTAGGGAAGAAGTCTTGAAGGTACTTGAAGGCTGCCGACTCCTTATCTAGAGCTCTGACAAATTGTTTCATAAGGCCCAATTTGATGTGCAGTGGTGGCATCAGTACCTTCCGGGGGTCCCAGCCGTACTCATCATACTTCAAGGCGTCCAGCAAGGTCTTGATGCTGTTGTAATCCTCTTTGAGGTGCACCGAGTGAGCCAGGGGAAGAGACGGGTACTTGTTACCATTATGGAGCAGCACGGCTTTGAGGCTCCTGGATGAGCTGTCAGTGAAGGACAGTATAACGAGAGAGACTACATTTGGGAGACTACATTTGGGGGCTGATTCGTGAAAGTGATTTACAGTATAATCGTAAATCTCGAAAAACTACTCACTTCTAAATCTTTTATAGTCATTTTTCTATTACTTTAGTATAAATACATGTTAATTTGGATTCATATGTTGACTTTATGTGAACGAAAAGACACAAATTTGCCCGTTTTCTCATTGGAAATAGGTAAATTTCAAAATATCACTGTCCTGGTCACAAAAGCAAAGTTTGTGTGGAATAATAGCCATTTTCTATACTTTTGAGGCATAAGCAATTAGGAAATAACACTTACTACCCAGGAACAAAAAAAAAAATAATTGTTACACGGTGTTATTCATCATAATGTGTATTTTGTTTTTAATTCATATTGTTTAATTCATAGATGTGAGAATGTGGCTGGAGCCTTAGTTAGCTAATTAAGGCTCCAGCCACATTCTCACATGTATTTGTCAGGGAGGAATTTAACCCCCTCCCTGCCGATCCAAAACAAACAATAGTACAATCATAATAATTAATCAAATACACCTATCTATACACAAACGAAAAATAATTATAATGAAAACAATAATAATACAAATAGTATAGCGCACAGCTTATAAAGGGCGGGGCACCCCGTCACAGCTGCCCTTCGGTTGATGTACAACAGGAGGTGTAGGGTCGTATCCACCAAACAACATTAATTGATTCAATACACACACAAATACACATCCAATCCAAGAATAAGGACTACCCTAATATAGTGCTACTACAAATGCTACTGTTTTTGTATCTCTTTTTTGGCCTGCTCCTTTTTTGGAGTTTCTACATTTGAAAGCTCATTAGTGTCAACAATAACATCTGGAATGTTGTCTTTCCTGGTGTGTTGGAAGAGGAACTACACCGACACACATTTTTATTAACGGGAATACATTTTTGTGAAAACAAGCTCTGTAACACAAAGGTATACCAAATCCCACTTAAACGTGTTACAGATTTAAAGTTAGGAGAGTTAACTAAACATTCATTCAGTGTGTAGGTTTCTTGAGCACGCTTTTCCATTTACACACAGTATATAAAAAGTCAGCTTAAATTGTAGGTTGTTTTTTTATTTACTTTATGCATACACTATTCCAATGATATACATTACTTAAATGCCCTTATTGGGTGTAACCTTAACATTGTAAAATGCATGGTTACACTTTAGTACTGGATAAAAATCCTTGCTCACACTATCTGGGTCAATGTATTTGGGTTATTGTACAGACTGACACTTCTCAGATGTCACAACCCTCTGTAGCCATTGTCTTTCCCTATTAGTCACGCGTTGCTTCTGACCATCCTGTAGATTACAGTAGTTGCCTTCTGGGAGTCTTACGACTAACTATGTTAACTGCTTAGGCTTAATGTAATGCAATCATGTGACACGTGAACAGCATACTTTTTTTCTAGTTGTTTCTAATAATATTGCTATATCCTGTTATAGGCCTAGATGGTTGATACTATAATTAGTCCTTCCAAGAAAAAAATACGGAATATGCTCTCTCTCGCAGAATTTTCAATTTTTTTCAAAAAACCCCCCAACAACTCAAACATCTGCTCCCTACTATCACTATACATGTCACTAGAGCGCATACACACTATTTGTATAGTGAGAAGTGTGGCGGGGTTTCAGTGTGAGCTTTAGTTCAGCCATGGAGAGATTCCTACGGCCATCGGTGAGATCTGGAAACAATCTAAATTAGCACGAATATAATGGCAAAATGCAAGTCCAGTATTTCCAATAACTCACTGTCATAGCTTCTGTTAAAATGGCAGAAGACTGTGACAGCGACCATGGATAGACAAACAGTGGCTACGGAAGAACGAAACAAGGTAAGTTTATTAGGTTTCCAAGGCAGAATGGCTGGGGAAGTCTATTGTTATTGTAAAGATTTGTATTATTATAATTGTTTTTATTCTTCCTAAGACTTCAAACTGCTCCTGCTCGAACGTTGTGTAACCAATCAAGATCAAATGGCAGGTATCATCCTGGGTTGACTACAATTCAGATGCTAAAAAATTGCGCTCCTGCATCAACCAAGATGGCGGCCTGGCGCAATTTTTGGAAAAACCTTTCAAAATCATCTTCTTGGGAACCAGTGAAGTGATTGATCTGAAACTTGGCATATGTCATCAACAACCAAACCCGCTTAAAGTTTGCGAAGCAGCGATAAATTTATCGAGTTGCTGCGATAAATTCTAATATCAAAATGTCTGCCACCAAATTCGTCGAAACACGCCCCAAACATCAAACTGCTTCTGCTTGAAAACCGTTTAACCATCTAACTCTGAAGTTAGTAGGCATCATCCTTGGGACAATGGAATTCAAATAGGGCAAAATGGTGTTCTTTTGTAAAACAAGATGGCCACCATACTTACATTTTCTTCTTTAAAACCGCTTCAGCTGAAAAACGATTTATTAAACTCCGTAAGTTGACAAGCATCATCCGTGTCACTACAATTGACTTTTTCAAAAATGGTATTTGTGTGTAAACCAATATGGCCGCTTGACACATTCCTTTAAAAACCTTTCAAAATCTTCGATCAAATGTAAAACTAGCTTATAACTCCCTACAGAGTGCAGATAGGGTAATGGTTACTATGGAACACGTATAGGAACCCATATATGCTCTATTCAAAAATTGCCTTGACCGTGACCTTTGACCTCTCAAGTTAAAATGTAAAACTAGCTTATAACTCCTTATAGAGTGTATATAGGTTAATGGTTACTATCGAACACAGATAGGAACCCATATATGCTCTGTCCAAAAATCACCCTGCCTGTGACCTTTGACCTCTTCTTAAGGTTAAATGTAAAACTAGCTTATAACTCCTTACAGTGTGTAGATAGCGTCATGGTTACTATGGTGTTTAAAGTTATAAAGCATCGTGAGATAATGAACTAATGCAGTATTTTGAATTGAAACTGCTCCATAAAACTGATCTATTGCTGACACTTGTGCTGCAATGCTACAGCTTGCCAGAATTTCCATCTGGTACTGAGCTTGGAAGCTGTAAAACTGCCTGGCAGCTCTAGTTGTTATTATTATTTTTTTTACAAAAGAATTTCATAGTTTAGTCGCAAGTTCAAAGTGAAGCATTGTTCTGTTAATCCTACGTGAAAGGTCAGAGAAAAACCAATTAAGACCTTACTTGTACTCCCTACGTTGCAGTTCCTGAAAGATGTCATTCTAATTATATATGGAAATACACATGTTTTTGGTGTAGCAACATGAATGCTCAAAAGGGAAGTGGGCGGCAGACTACATTATATATTATCCAGTTACTTGGGATGACAACATTTTTGTGAACTTTTTTTTTTTTAAATCGTTACTTTCCTGTTTGTTTGTGGTATGCGATGGTAGCACTTTCACACCTTGCTAGTTTATCAGCCAGTCAGTGTCGCCTGTCACTGTTTCCAAACTATTTCTATGTGTTGTCTTGATGTGGGTATGTTTTAAAATTACAACATTTTGGTGAACAAGAAATGTTTCTTAAAAATACCATTACATTTGTACAAAAATGCTCCACACCCCGTACACAGTAAACAGTGCATTTGTAAAATGTACCAATGCTAATTTGAATCCCAGTGCACAACTACTTATTCTGCTAAGCAAATATTATTACTAATGTGATTAAATACAGTCATATGTTTTGGCCATAAGTGTATTTAATTTCTTTTTTAAGAATTGTTATGTTTTATGTAGTTCTAAAAACGGCATCCAATAGTCTGTAACTAGCTGTAACTCTCTTTTCTTTATTGAATGTGTTTTTTTTTTCTTCTTTGATTTCCATGTTTGTTCTGTTTTTTTCAGATTATAGTAATGTGATTTAATAAAAAAATGAATTTAACTGTGACTTTCATTAAAAAAATCTTTGCTGCAGAAGTTCTTTGCAGAAAACTCACTTTTCTCTTTGCAGATTTTAGGAAATTTCCGTAGGGACTATATAATCTATCAAAGCTGTTTGTTGTATGGTATTTTGGGATGCTTTATTTTCTAAGAAAAAAAAATGTACTAATAGAGGTACACACCTGGGATCAAGTGAAGGTAAGTTTAAAGTACCTAGATGTACAGAATAAAGTGTTATGCAAAGACATGAGAAAGCTACTATGAAAATGCACTGCAGGAAACAGTAATAAGAGAAGCATCAGCAGGGAATTAATAGAAATCTATACATGAAGGAAAACCATTAAATGTGATGTGTGGTTGTGTGCATGCAAACACTGCCCAGTGCCCGTTATGATACATATTGATGGGGGGGGGGGGTATATTAGTGACCTATCTTGTTAGTCTTGCAGTCGTCTTGCGTTTACAATTTTTCGTGTGATTCCCTACCACTTGTAATATTTACTATACAGTGCCTTGCGAAAGTATTCGGCCCCCTTGAACTTTGCGACCTTTTGCCACATTTCAGTCTTCAAACATAAAGATATGAAACTGTAATTTTTTGTGAAGAATCAACAACAAGTGGGACACAATCATGAAGTGGAACGAAATTTATTGGATATTTCAAACTTTTTTAACAAATAAAAAACTGAAAAATTGGGCGTGCAAAATTATTCAGCCCCCTTAAGTTAATACTTTGTAGCGCCACCTTTTGCTGCGATTACAGCTGTAAGTCGCTTGGGGTATGTCTCTATCAGTTTTGCACATCGAGAGACTGAAATTTCTGCCCATTCCTCCTTGCAAAACAGCTCGAGCTCAGTGAGGTTGGATGGAGAGCATTTGTGAACAGCAGTTTTCAGTTCTTTCCACAGATTCTCGATTGGATTCAGGTCTGGACTTTGACTTGGCCATTCTAACACCTGGATATGTTTATTTGTGAACCATTCCATTGTAGATTTTGCTTTATGTTTTGGATCATTGTCTTGTTGGAAGACAAATCTCCGTCCCAGTCTCAGGTCTTTTGCAGACTCCATCAGGTTTTCTTCCAGAATGGTCCTGTATTTGGCTCCATCCATCTTCCCATCAATTTTAACCATCTTCCCTGTCCCTGCTGAAGAAAAGCAGGCCCAAACCATGATGCTGCCACCACCATGTTTGACAGTGGGGATGGTGTGTTCAGGGTGATGAGCTGTGTTGCTTTTACGCCAAACATAACGTTTTGCATTGTTGCCAAAAAGTTCGATTTTGGTTTCATCTGACCAGAGCACCTTCTTCCACATGTTTGGTGTGTCTCCCAGGTGGCTTGTGGCAAACTGTAAACGACACTTTTTAAGGATATCTTTAAGAAATGGCTTTCTTCTTGCCACTCTTCCATAAAGGCCAGATTTGTGCAGTATACGACTGATTGTTGTCCTATGGACAGAGTCTCCCACCTCAGCTGTAGATCTCTGCAGTTCATCCAGAGTGATCAGAGTGATCAACCTCTTGGCTGCATCTCTGATCAGTCTTCTCCTTGTATGAGCTGAAAGTTTAGAGGGACGGCCAGGTCTTGGTAGATTTGCAGTGGTCTGATACTCCTTCCATTTCAATATTATCGCTTGCACAGTGCTCCTTGGGATGATTAAAGCTTGGGAAATCTTTTTGTATCCAAATCCGGCTTTAAACTTCTCCACAACAGTATCTCGGACCTGCCTGGTGTGTTCCTTGTTCTTCATGATGCTCTCTGCGCTTTAAACGGACCTCTGAGACTATCACAGTGCAGGTGCATTTATACGGAGACTTGATTACACATAGGTGGATTCTATTTATCATCATTAGTCATTTAGGTCAACATTGGATCATTCAGAGATCCTCACTGAACTTCTGGAGAGAGTTTGCTGCACTGAAAGTAAAGGGGCTGAATAATTTTGCACGCCCAATTTTTCAGTTTTTTATTTGTTAAAAAAGTTTGAAATATCCAATAAATTTCGTTCCACTTCATGATTGTGTCCCACTTGTTGTTGATTCTTCACAAAAAATTACAGTTTCATATCTTTATGTTTGAAGCCTGAAATGTGGCAAAAGGTCGCAAAGTTCAAGGGGGCCGAATACTTTCGCAAGGCACTGTATATAATTTAAGGGACATTATTTCCCTGAATATCACAGTAGGATATACATCTCCAATGTTTTAGATTCATTGGACAGGAATTGATTGCAATTATCACAGGTCCAGTGGATACTCTACAAAATAATGTAAATGAAAACATTTTGTAAAACAGGTTTAGAAATGATAGTTATCTCTAGTTGAGAGGTAGGGCAAGACAATACTGGGAATATGTTACTGAACCTGTTCTATTACTGATATTATTAAGTAGGCTTCGTTAAATGTTATAACAGTGAAAACAGGTACAACAGTTGCAACAATGATTCTGACGATATATTATACCAGTGTTAGTGAATCCAGAGAGGTAACTATTATTTTATTACTTTAAAACACTGTTCTATATCAACTAAACACTACTAGAGACAGGATGTCTGTATTTTCTCAATATCAAGCATGTTATATATTCCTGACACAGATAAACAAAGCCATTTCCTAAACCTGTTTTTACATTCATTCCTTTCAAGACATAGTTTTCTAGATGTCGGCTTAACATTACTATCTTGTAACAAACACATATTTCTTAACGGTGTGTCTTTATTTATTTGTGTTACTTCATTAATAAGGTGAAACAACAATGTAAAATCTTTCAATATCTGGATTCCATGAAGACAAAATACAATCTCATGGACATTGCGACCAGTACCGATTAGAAAGAAGACGTGTACCGAAAAACTGAAATAATGCCACCTCAGATTTTCAATGGAGATATCTACTGTTTGTTTAATATTATAGAAACTTTTTTTTTTTTAGCGGTTGCCTCTGACGATGGTTCCAGTTGGATTTGTAGCTGGACTGGAGTGTTTACGCTTCAACCTGTGTAGCTTCGAAATGTTCTTATTCTTACTGTGATTGGATGCAAAGACAACAGGGCTAGCTAGAGATTGGATAATGGTTGTTGGGTTGCGTACAGTTTCCTAATAACTGAAGACAATGTATTCTGGGAGATGTAGCAGCAAAATTGCTTTGCATATTTGTAGGTACTTGGGCTCTGACTGCAATACAGGGAAACCAATATTGTGAAGCACGTTGTTGTTCATGCCTGTTTAGGAGGAAAACAGACTTTAACAAATAACAACAAGCCAAACGTGTGGGAGAGGTTTCCTTTAAGACAGTGTGTAATTAATACCAGCCAGCAGAAGGCGCCAAGACCCTGAAAAGGAAAAGGACTGAAACAGAAAATTACTGGCAGAACTTGGATGAAGTAGCCAGTCGTGCAACTTACGTGGGAAACCTGTAGAAAGAAAGAGAAGTTAATCCTGGGACTGAAAACAACTAAATAAATATAAAGCCGTGGAAGTATTTAACTGCGACTAACCTGCGCACAATATCAAAGAGGGATTGAAAGACTGCAATGGTACTTCAATACTTAAAGATCAGTCAATCGCTGAAGATTTTCATTGACAATTTATTTATAAATGTTTTATTTCAGTTTGGATTAGCCAACCTCAAATACTTAGTTAGACTTGAAGTATAGATAGGGCCCCCGATGAGTGGGCTAGGCTTTTGATTTCTTCAAAAGGAAGTGTTTTGTTTATTTGTGCATCATCAAATAATAGGTTGCTTTTGATTTCTGCTTCCTGTCAGTCTCTGTATCTACACTACACTAATACAATATAGCTTCCCAGCTCACAATACATATATATTTTCTTTTAAAATGTTATCATTTTGTATAATATGTCACATAAGACTGCGCCTTTCAAACACACAATTAAATGAATACCGTTGGTTTTCAATTAACTGAAAGAAATAATAATATAATTAGGATTTTGATGGATAATTGAATCAGGGATACTAAAGTAAACTTTAATAAGGTTACATTTAACTTGGAAAACCATCCTCGGAGTCACCCTTTTTTTAATGTGTTTTTTATAAGTGGAACATGGTGTTCTCTGGGAGAAGATAAAAATACATCTCCTGTAAAGACTGTACAAATATTTACATGAGATTGAGTGCAGCATATGCAATGAACATTTGAAGGAATAAATTATAAGGTAAACATTAAGAAAAAAAACATTTTGAAAGCTTTAAACAAATTAGCAGCTGCAAAGAGTTGTTTAAATCCAATGTTAAAAATATACACATTCATCTACGTATGACAGTAAAGCAGCATTTATTAAGAGTTGATGTACAAAAATGCTTGCAACCAAGAATACATTATTGTTGTCTTGCTGCTGTGACTGCCTCTGCTCTCTCTCATGTTATTATTATTATTATTTATTTCTTAGCTGACGCCCTTATCCAGGGCGACTTACAATTGTTACAAGATATCACATTATTTTTACATACAATTACTCATTTATACAGTTGGGTTTTTACTGGAGCAATCTAGGTAAAGTACCTTGCTCAAGGGCACAGCAGCAGTGTCCCCACTGGGGATTGAACCCACGACCCTCCGGTCAAGAGTCCAGAGCCCTAACCACTACTCCACACTGCTGCCCATGTTAAGTAGTCGTCAAAACATTTGCATTTGTGGATTATATGAAACCAATCATTAGGTTATCATAACCCTGGTTTCCTAAAGTATGGATATTTACCTACTAAAGACCCGAAGCCTGAATAAGATATATCAAAGCTGCTCGTAGAGCCTGTGACAGTCCGGCCCCGAGGGCACAAAAGCACTGCGGTCACAGACATCAACGTCATTTTTCCTTCAAGCCTGCTGCAATTATGAAGGTTAATGGTTACATTTCTATTTCAGGGAACCAGGGTTATGATAATAACCTAACGTTCTCTTTCAAGTACGAAATGTAACCATTACCACCTCAAGGGCAATATTGCGTAATGACTGGAATGTTACAAGGCTAAGCCGAGAGGCTGTCTTGTGCATTACCACACAGAACACCAGTAACAAGTAGCTAGGGCTAAGAATATTGAGGGAGAAACTCACCTTTATGCCTGTGTTGTAAGGGTTTGACGGAGAAGCCGCCCTTAACACTCCAAAACCAGGATTTCGAGGATCCATGACATTATGTCTGCAGAACCGAGTAAAGGGATGGGGAGTAGCCCACACCGCTGCATTGCAAATGTTCCTGACAGATACACCCTGGAATAAACCCCATGATGTTGCCATGCCCCTGGTGGAATGGGCAGTGAGCTTTTCTGGAGGGGGCAAGTTGGCCAGGTCGGCCAGGGCTTAGGTCGGCCAGGGTGTCCTTGGCTCACCACGCACCAGCGACTCCTGTGGGCGGGCTTGCCTCTAAGCTGCCCAGAGTTGCATTGTCCTCTGACGCTGTAGCTCTGAGGTGACTGCATGTGGGCCTGCAGTGTGCTGCTGCAGGGTGATTCTGGTTTCATACCCTGATGGAATTTCTTTTTTTGGGGGGGGGGGGGGGGGGGCAACATTCTTTCCCTGCACTACTCTCACTGAAAAATAAATATATACATTAATTAATACATAAACACAGTCCTGCCTGATTTTCTCCAGACATAGCCGGAGCATGGCGAGTGTTGGGAAGGCATATAACAGTCGCCTTGGCCACTGGGGTGCCAAGGCATCTACCACCAGTGGGTCCCTGCCTCCTATTATAGAGAACCAGAGGGGACAGTGGGTTGATTCTCTGCTCTGCCGAACCTCTCCCAAATGAGGCTCACCACCTCGGGGTGCAGCCTCCAATCTGAGGCGCTGTGGACTCTTCTTGAGAGGAAGTCCGACACCCAGTTTGTCACCCCGAGCAGATGTACTGCCAGCAGTGAGAGGAGGTTCTCGTGTGCCCAGTGCAAAAGCTTAGTCACCATGGAGATGTACGTCACCACTGTTGTGTTGTCTGTATGGACAACTACATGTCTCCCTCGAACCTCCTGCAAAAAATTCTGCAAGGCCAGGTAAACTGCCTGCAGCTCCAAAACATTGATCTGAAGACCCTGCCAAGGTGGGTTCCACACACCTTGTGCACCCGTAATTCCACACAGCACCTCAGCCTTGGCTGGACGCATCTGTGATGACAACCTCTCTTCTAGTGACACTGCTCAGCGCTGGGCCGGTTGTTTCCACCAAGGAAGTGCCTTCAGACAGTGAAGAGACACTATCAATAGACGGTCACGGTTCAACGTGGGCTGAAAAACCCTGCTGTTGAACCAGGCCTGCAGAGGGCGCATGCGCAGGAGACCCAATGGAAGGGTCTGGGAAGCTGCTGCATTCAAGCTCAGAAGTTTCTGTAACGTTACTACCGGGAGCCCTCTGTTGACCTGAAAGAGCTCCAAACATGCACCTGTTCTCTGCACTGTGCTGTGCGACAGAGTAGACAGCACGGCCCTGGATTCAGGGGTGTGCAATTTTTAAAAAAAACTTCAATTCAATCAATTAGATCCCACCTCACCTCAACAAATGTGTAGTAAACATTAATGAAATATTCCTTTCAATGCAGTTTGGAACACATTTGCTAGTACATTTAAGTAACATACTAAGAGTGCAATTATAATAAGCAATACTTGGGAGTTATTCAAATATAAAAATAGCTTTTGCCTATTTTTTTCCCACTCTAAGCTGAATCTGCCTCCTGGGCTGCGTTCAATAGGCAGTGCTCTGCCATGGCACTACGTAACATAAGTTAGCTCTTATTGAACAGCGTGTTACAAAGACAGAACTTCCAAGATGGTGGAAAACACAGCACTAGCGCTGTTTTTGGATGAATTTATAGAAGATTGTGCAGAAAATGTGCTGTTTAATGCCTCTATTGCACTTGCATCAACAGCCAACATCATGGCTTTAAAAAACACATGTAAACATTACGTTGAGAGCATTGTTCCACAGTAATGTGATTGTTGCATATTGCATGTTTTATTTACAGGTGGCTTACAGTGCAGTTTACGCTTGCAAGTAAGATGTTTCTATTACATGTAAGTATTATTGTACAGCAAAATAAACTAAAAACTTTCCAAAGAAATTCTTTCTTCAACAATTCTTTGAATACAGTTGTGAATTATTTTAGCAGTTAGTTTCTTTGTTTTGCAACCTCAAGTGCAACCTTTAGCATTTCCATGAGCTCCTGCATCTACCTTTCCTGTTCCTCTGCATAGTCTTACAATTGAAGTACTACTGTTTGTTTGTTTTTCCTCTCAAATATGATTTAGGTCTTATAAATAAATATATATTTTTTATGAAAAAAATGCATACAGATATGTTGGTCAAAAAGTCAAATATGTGGGGAAATTACACCACAGTCGCTCCTCAGAATGTTAGCTAACGTTATGAAGCGCTCTCAGCGTGCAGGTCCTTTAATAGAAAGTGCCACATAACGCTCTGGAGCGCTCTGCCTATTGAACACACCCTAGATGTACAGGTGTTTTAGTTTGTTGCATCACAGATACAACATTCTTTCCCTGCACTACTCTCACTGAAAAATAAATACATACATTAATTAATACATAAACACGTTGCCATGAAATTTACAGTCTGTATTTTATTTAAAAAAATTAAATATTGTACAGATAATCTCATATATAAGCATTTCATTTATATTATTATAAACATACGTCAATCTCCTTGTTTTAATAGTTTCACAAATCAATGGATTGTGCATGTCCAATAAATAACTAATATCGCTTCTGTTCAAATCTAGTAAAAACAAAACAAAAAAAACATTTTTTTTTTTTTAAACAGTGTTTAAATCTAAATATGGTAAATAGCAAACTAGGTTATCAACAATAAAATCAAAAGAAAAAAAAAAAGCTTTACCTCTTGAGACATTACAGCAGCGTCCCGTGGGTCCGTGTTGTAGTCACGCCCGAAAGGTAGGAGGACCGTGCTTGAACTGCAGCGAGTAGCCAGTCTGAACAGTAGTTCTATTGAATTCCCTGTTTGCAAGGATTGTTGCAAATTTAGTGGACAGATTCTTTTGTGCAGCGAGCCATACCCGTGGGAGGAGTCAACATTCAATCAAACATGTGCACTTAGAGAATACTTTCCTTGCCAAATAAAACACAAGGACATTCTAGAATTCACCCCTCCCTAGTTATAGGTTTTACATGCCTTTACAAGCACCAAGAATAGAACAGTGTAGATTTCATTTCATGGTGATGGTGTATTGAAGGGGAATGGTGCATGTGTAATCTACATGTAAGCAAACTTGGTTTGGAGTTAATTAAATGAAGGCCGTAGATAAGTATTTTCTTACAAAACCAAAACTTTCCTGGAACAAAATGTTAGCATAGCGTAAGGTTTGTTTTCTTCTTAAAAATAATAAGTCAGTCTTCTTCAGGTAACTTCAAATCAAAAGACTTTATTCAAGAACAATGCAAATCCAAAGAAAGTGCAGGACGCAATCACAGCAATACTGTAAGTGCAGTTACAGGTCTCAGCAGATGGGATCTTGAGTAACACAGCTGCAGGTAAATCTACAGGTCTCAACAGGTGGTATTCGAGCCCCGAAACAATAGTTACAGACATTAATATACTGGGCAGGTTTCTGCCCACTGGGAGTGGAAATCTCCTACTTCACCAATGAACAGAGTTGGCCCCCCTTTACTGGAGGCGCGTCAGCAGGGTCCCCGTGACGTCGCATCAAAAGCACAGCGCGCCACTCCTAGCAGAAGTTTATAGAATAGAACCAGTTTTACTGGGTTGATTGTGGTTCGCACCTATGATTAAAATCAGCTTTTTATATTTCATGCATAAACAAGTGTCATCCACCCAAGGTCACAATTGCTCTTTGGGTCATGAAAAAACTGTTTAGTTTACAACGACTTTTGGAATCCAGAATGGAACATTCTTTTTTTAGAATTTTGATGTCATCATATTACACTTTTCTAGATTTTGATAATGCACGATCCAAACTTAGAATGCATGTAGGGTATAGGCTAGTGTCAGTTTGGAGTGATTAACATCGTTCTACATGTCAAAATGCATCAAATTCAAGGCATAATTAAAGAATCATCAGGAAAAATATACACTTCCTTATCTCCTCTAAGTCCTTTGCAAATCTTGTGCTAACATGTCCAATCAAACTAGGGAATAAAAGCATGCCAACCAGAGAAAAGGCACAGAACTACATTAAATACTTCCCCACGATTGTCAGAAGTACATTCACAGGAATTCTCTAAATAATCTCAAAACAGGTGAATATGTTATACTGTAAAATGTTGTGTAAGGAAGCAGGTTGGGTGAGACAGCAGGGAGGGGGTTAAAACCTCCCTGCGAGAGAAATCTGTGGGGAATGCACTTTTGTTTTGGATTGATTGGTTTATGGTTTGAATTGTTTTGTTTAATTGTTTTATTGTTAATTATCATCCGCACCTGGGTGTTATTAAAGATTGGATCCAGGTGGAGGTTTAAAAGGAGAGCAGGTAGTCTGCTCGGGGCTGCTGAGTGGAAGGAGGCAGAGAGGTGTGCTGTCTCCGAGTAGCCATTGAATAAACGTAAGTGTTGTGTTAAACCGGGGTTTTTTTGAAAAGACGGGGAAACAGCTTAGCTGTCCCGTGTTAGTCAGGGAGTTCCTGTGTGTGTTAGTTAGTGCTCGTACAGAGCTAGGTGTTTGTTTTGTATTTTGTTTATTTCTTTGTTTATTAAAATAGCGCAACCGCGCAAGAAAAATCCATTTGTGTCTGTTGGGTCACTGGTTTTAAAGGGGCAACGAACCCGAGAGAGGTGCAAATCATTACAGTTGTTAGAAATATAAATAACAAATGCAACATAGCTGAGATGCACACAACTCCAAACTGTTGGTGATAAACCATTGAAATATCAGCAGCAAACCAAACTATCTGTGTAACAATCAATAAAGCCTTACCTTATTATTATTTGTTTATTTATTATTATTTGTTTATTTAGCAGAGTTATTTCACACTGCTGAAAAGTACTTTAATACAAAGGTACTTCTTATAATTATAGTAGTTATATAACCTCAAATTGATTTTGAGTTAAGTATCACATATTTTGTTTCAACTTGAAATTCATATTACAGTGAATACCGATAATCACATTGCTGAGGGGTAATTGAATGAAACACATAATAGTACAATTTACAGAAATAGTAATAAGCAAGATGAAAAGTAGCATAATCCAGTCCCACCTGTTGTAAACCCTGGTGGCCATGATTAGGTGAGTAAAAGTGGAATGTTTCTGTAATATAATTTCTTACACAGGTGTTGTAAACACTTTTTATTTCAATGCACATTTAATTCGTAGTACGGTTTTTATAATGAGTGAAATCATGTTATAAACCCATGTCATAATAAAAAAGGACAGGGTCAATGGACTTTTTCAGGAATACTAGCACTACAATGATCACGTGCTACCTCTGTTTGTTGTAAACATGGCCTATATTGTGTATAGATCTAATCTAATAAAACCTTGAGCTACATTAAGGGGGTGATGCAAGGATATGCACAAAGTGACTTGCAGGTGGAAAACCCCCATAATGCTGCCGTAAATCGCGTTTAGCAGCCGTAAAGTCTGATTTTACCGGCCGCTAAAAATGTGGCGTATGTAAAGAATGGTGTTCGCCTGGTGTTCTGCACCTGCTATCAAATTTACACTTTGACATCATTAATCCATTAAAATTATATTGAAATGCATT
Organism: Acipenser ruthenus; assembly: GCF_902713425.1. Classification (NCBI taxonomy): domain Eukaryota; kingdom Metazoa; phylum Chordata; class Actinopteri; order Acipenseriformes; family Acipenseridae; genus Acipenser; species Acipenser ruthenus. Next base: position 38,475,957 of record NC_081193.1, on the reverse strand, counting down.
CAAATGAAGAAAAGAACATGGAATTGGGTGGCATCAGGATACTAAGTGAGCGCAAACATTACAATGTGATGTAAGGATTTTGTATTGCACTAAGGCAATTGCTGACCCTCCAAAAACTTTACACTTCTTACAAGGGGCAAACCATTGTAGAAGCGAGTAACTAAGAGATGTATAAGAGCACAGACCTGCAGAGACCTGTCAGCTTCAGGGTGGCTGCTGTGGTACACTTCCTGATGCAGCGACACTTGGCTCTTGTTGAGGAGAGGCAGGAACATGTTCTGAGGAGAAGGGCAAGACGAAGAAGACCCTGCATATTCAATCCCAGGGTCACTTTGTTTGGGATGCCGGATGATGCGGTGCTAAAGCGTTATCGTCTCACTTGCAGGTCATCCTAGACCTAATAGCTGAATTGAGGCATGAGCTAGACCAGTGGTTCCAAACCTGTGGTCTGTGAGTAAACTCCAGGTGGTCCACAAACAACTCCCAAAATTTGGTTACGCAGTTCTTGCAAAAACCCATTTCTACACAATCGCATGTTGTGCTACTACATGTATTACTAAGCAACACAACAAACAGCTTTAACCACATTATATATCATTATAACATATGTATGTAGTCTGCATTTGCCCCCTTTATTTGTTTTCTTTTGTGACGGGTATATTTCTAAATTAATATAGATTACAGCTCCCTTTGATGCAATACCAAGCATCGCCTTCATAGCTGCCATTAACTGCAACAGCTTTCTAATGTGAAACAAATACTAACTAAATGACTATTACACATTATGAAGGCACACTTGTCTTGCCAAAATTACAGACTTCTTTTTTTAGCCAAAATTATTTCAAAAACAAAATCTACATCTAGCATTCACGTAAATGCACCTCTTTATAATCTGTGCTCATTCTACTGCTTGTTTTGTTTTCACTGTTCAGGTAAAAAACAAAAAAAAAAAAACAAAAAAAAAAACACAACCTAATCTGGCTGTCCCAGCCTTTTCGCTCGGCTTAAAAGTAACGCACTGAAAATTCCTAACTCGGTTGGAATGACTAAATTATTTTTTTTTTAAAGTGTTGCCAAAGATAGAGGAATATCCCTATTATTTCCATATTATACGTTTTTGGAGAGGCTAGCTGCGTATAGTAACAGAAGTTAATGTGAAACAGAAAGAGGCTATATTTGTTGCTTGACGTGAACTTTACTTTAGTGTCAATGATCGATTTCAGCTCCACGGTATCATATGGGTTTATTCAGTCAGGTTTAATATCTCACAAGACTATGTGCCAAAATAGCATTCTCTTAACACTACTTCTGGAAATAATGTGTACAGTCTGTTCTTGAAGCTGTCATATTTAACCAAAATGCGAAATCCTATCGACTGTGCGGCACTAATCCTGTTTCATTTACACATCACAGCCCACCAGAAGTAGATTGCAATAAGTTCCGTTAGAAATGGATAGATAAATTTTCTACACGATGTAACGGTTGCAGGGACTAGCACTGGTATTTACATTTACTGGATCTGAGGACGACCCAAAGCCCCAGTGCATTATATGTCAGGGGGTTTTGTCAAACAAAACTCTTATTCCCGCAAAATTGAGATGCCATTTATCTACAGCAGAATATGAAAAAAAAACACTTTTTTAAAACAAAAGAAAAAGGAATTTTGCCATCAGCAACTTTCAATGCGTAAAATGACAACATTCCTTGTGACCTGGTAGTGAAGATTCAAGTCCAGGAATCTCATTAAGTTAGGTACGTTATAGAAATACTTTACTTTCTACATGCATATACACAAAACACATTGAAAAAGGTTGGGAACCACCGAGCTAGACCCCAACATCAATCTAGGGACCACTATCCCTGCACATGTGAAAGTGCTGTGTTCTCTGCACTACTTAGCCTCTGGTTCCTTTCACACCACAGTTAGAATGTCTGGAGGGATAGCCAGTGCTAGGCAAATTTGTGTATGTCATTTTAAAAAGGGCAGGTCAATACATATCATTTCCTAAGGATACTAGCATAACTGATGTTGGATGAGGCTTTTCCAAACAACTCCGTTTCATGCTGAGTGACCTCAGCTGTAAGGACTCTCAGTTCCTTTTCAGAAAACATTTATTTTCCATGCACCAAGGGGACTTTGCTGCCCTTTCTCCATCATTTTTTTTGGTTTGTATTTTCACGCTCCACAAATGTCATACAGCGACTACTGCTCTTTATACTCCTAACTCTGCAAGTGCGGCCGCTAAACAGACCGATGTGCTCATTGAGACCCTCGTTATCATAATTGTGGATCATTATTTGTGCGTGTTGAGTAATTTGCATTGCTCTTATGCTTACATAGGGCGCAGTGCAAAATAATTGCCTGGCCGCAATGCAATCTGAATTTTGCAGCCGAAATTATTTGCACTGTACCTGTACTTACATCACCACCTAAATATCATAAGAGACACGATTTTCTGTTTTATTTTGATAGTGATTATAACATTGGTAATAGCAAACATTAAACCATTAAAAACAGAGACCTTTGCTGACAATAAACAGCAGTGCACATCAGCACTCATTGTCTTTGTGCTGAACTGAACAGTAATAAACACAATATTATTTAATACACATAATGAACTTGTGAATTTGTACAATACATGTCCCCCACACTGGAAATCAGATTACCATAGTTATATTACATCACTGAGTCTGAAAAACAAACATATTTAAAAGGCACACATAACTTTTCCACCACAATAAACAAATGAAAGACCTCTGTTGTAATACACCTGCTTTTGCTTTCTACAGTAAATGTGCTGTGAGATACAAAAAAAACTAAACATTGAAAAACTGATTAACAGATTATTCAGGGTTCATCTGTGTTTGGCATGGTAATGAGTGATGCTGAAAATGAAATACCAGTAAGTGGTTTTAAATCACATTCACACAAACAGAATACCTGGCAAAGAGCATATAACCATACTCCATAAAATACTGTAAACATTAAACTGCATATTTATTCATATAGTCTTTCAAATACATTTAACTTTTTTTTAAAAAATTTATGAATAAAGACAATTCTATCGCCTATATATTTCCTCTATTACACACATATTTTATTATTCTTTGGCTTGTGCTCATGGGTAAACTGCTTCATTGTCTTTTTGTTATATTTTTATTGCACACTCTACTAACCAACTTTTTTTGGCCATGCTGGGTTAAGTACTCCCTGATCTATGAAAAAATAATGTACTTTATAGGAATTTTACAGCAAACGTGGGTTTCAAGCAAAAATGAATAAAAACCTATATATATATATATATATATATATATATATATATATATATATATATATATATATATATATATATTGCATGCAGTGTTTAAATGTTATAGATAGAAGACGTGAGAAATAACTTAGGCCTTTGCAACTCATTGGTCCATTAACAATACACTGGATTGGTCCATTTGAATTTAAAAAAAATATTCTTTGACGATGTCCAGCAACAAATATAAATACAATTTAAAAAAAACACAACAGGAAATCTATGATCTCTGGAATTGACAGAAAAGAAAATAATTTATCTTAGCTGGAACAACAATTAAGAACAGATGACTAAAATTCTCTTGGCAATTCTGATGAACACCCATGTAGAAAATAAAAAAAGCAGACAGAGTCCTCTTATATTATGTGGGGAAAGTTCAGTGTCCCTTAAATAAACAGCATTTCACAATGGCTTTCATTCAACCACCACAACAGTATGGAAAATGAAACAATACTGATGGAAGCACAATGAATGTTAGTCACTTACATTAATTATATTCCAAATGTTTAGATTAAGCAATTAAATGTACTATCTGTGTGGAGAATTGACTGAAAAGATTAAATGGTAGTGTACTGATTTGCAGAGCTTTTTTTTCTTCTGTATGTTACAAAACTGGTAGGAAACAACTTGGGTTCACTGCACTGTCTCATAATAAATTTAACATGTTAAGTTATTTAAAGTCTGTTTTTAAATAGAGCTTGAAATTCATGAAACAGATTTGAAGAAAGTCAATCAGAAAAAAAATTCATGAACATCAACTTTAATTATTAATAACTAATGATCAAAATAATTTTTAATTGGGCCTCACCACTGCTACCCCCTCCCTCCCTGTGTGTTTTAATGCAGTTGATAATTTCCTTTTACAATTTTTGCTTTGCATACCCATTTGATTTACATTCATAATTTAAACAAAAATATGAAAATATTTTCAATTTGTTTGGCCCATGGAAGAGAAAGTAACTCTTTGACTGTCAGTCATGTTCAGTTGAAGGTTGTCAGCAAGTACTACATCACTTGAGGTTACACAATTGATTTCTGGTAAATCAAGATGTCTTTTGCAAAAGTAAATAATTTATATAACCTTCAATTTACACATTTTTGTATTAAATCAAATGTTGTGCAAGGCATGATTCCAAAGTAGTAGTGTTTAAGATCTTGGCAAAAGTGATGCCCAACTGCTTGATTAAGAAAAATATTATATATATATATATATATATATATATATATATATAGCAAAACATAGGCTTCCTGGAGCTTCTGGCAAACAAAAATAATGCAGCGACAGTTGGTAAAGCAGCAGCAGCAGCTCTGTGAATGATCAGGATTGGGATGTGAAGTAATGCAGAAATGCCAAGAGCTTCCTGTGTGATGGCTCAAACCCCTGGAGTAGAAAACCTAAGATTCAGAATCCTGTTAAATGAAAATGTACATTTAGCATATACGTAAGACTGGTATTAAAATTGCCTTGACATATTGCTTGTTGTAAAGACCTCTTATGTTCATATGAAGCCCAAAAAGCTGACTATGACTAGAGGAGCAGACGTGCCTATCATTAGATATTCTGGCTGCCAAGTTCTTACAGCTATTTTGTATGAATGTAAAATAATAAAATCAAAACTTAATTAATTACAAGCAATCTACACAGCAAATTCCTTACCAACAATAATACATAAATGCACATTAAAATAGAACATTAAAACCTTATGCAAGCTTTGATTTTTACCAGTTACTATTGAATTACAGGAAAAAAAAAAAACCTTTTACAATGAAATACAAATCTGTGCACTTGACAATCATGTCAAATTACCGATTAAATAGCTTCCTCATTGAAACAGAGGGTTCATGTTTTATCTTTTTTATCAGGGAAACACTCATTAGGAGAATGTTATGTTCATTAGCTTGGGGGATGTAGAAGTATGATGAAGAATGGGTTGCAAAGCAGACATTGGTAATGTGGAAGTGAATAAGCACTCCAACCACTCAGCTGGAACACTATGGGAGGTGTAAGAATGCAGCTATCAAGCTGTGATAGAAAAAAATAAAACAAACACATGCACACACTTGGAGGTGGCTGTACACAGAGTACTACCATGGTGTGTGTCCAATTATTAAGTAAATCTAGATATGCAAATTAAGCCTTTACCTTTACCGAAGGTCTGCGATTTAGTCCTAGAAATGTAGTGACTGTGTTGTTCTCCTTAGACTCAAAGAATGCCTCATAATCCTGAAACAAAATATGTCTTTATTTAGAGAAAATATTCTAAGTAAAACTCTAGGCCAATTACTGTATACACTGACCAAAAATGTAACTTTAATCTAGAATATCACTGCTAATAAATAATGTTAAATTTCATTTTCTCAAATTAAGGCTTCATTTGTATATCTGGTGCAACATTTCGAAAATATAAAATAATTAATATTTTATTATTATTTAAGCATAAAAGACTACCAATGGTTCTCTAATCTTATTTTATTCATATAGTTTAAATAAACTGAAGTTCATGCTATACACATTTTTCTCTAAAGCCGAAAAACAATAAAAGTTATGCTAATAGAGAATTGTTAATATTTCTTACTTCTAAATAACCGATAACTAAAGGACAATTTAAGACATTGTGAATGTGTAAAGGCCACAGCGCACACAATCTATCCCATCATTTATCATTCATCTGTAAATATTGTGCATGGGTTGACACCAGATTACTTTTTTATCAACTGTACTTCTCAGGGTTCTCCATATAGTAATATATGGTGTGAAATATCTACAGTGGGCCTGAATCAGGATTTTGACATTCAATACATCACATGTGTACTGCAATTCTGTCTGTGGTGTTGAATGTAGAAAAGGAAGTGTGCACATTTATAAAATGAATATTTGTATGATAACTTGTCAGCCATGCTGAACCAAATTAAAAGTAAGCAGTGTGGTTTGCCAAATGAAACAGGACAGGATCAAATGATCTTGTAATGCAAAGCCACTGACCCAGTTAATTTTATTTATTTATTTATTTATTTTTATAAATACTTATGCAGAATAGATAGAAGCACACACACACACACACACACACACACACACACACACACACACACAGGAAGTTTTATTAAAAAAACACTCGCTATGTAGTGGTTAAAATGAATTCAAGGTTCGAATTAAAGTTAAATGCTGAGAGAGTAAATAGCGGGGTTCCGAAAAATATTGCGTTATACATCCCCATGTGTTGCTACAGCTGTTTAAATAAAGTACCTGCAATTTCTCTTTTCATTGCTAACATCCGGACAACTTTTTACACGTATAACTTTAAAGTCTGTTTCAAAGCTCTTTTCAAAATGGCCACTCTAGTGCACTGGGGTTTGAGATCAGCTCTCTAAATCACTGCAGGATGAGCGATTAAAAAAAAAAAAAAAAAAAAAACCGAGTGCTCTAGCTTTTCAGTTCCATCCCACATCATGGATCGATATTGCTGTGTAACCTGTGCTCTAGAGCGGACATTTTGAAAATAACTTTAAAGTTAAGTGTAAAAAGTTGTCAAGATGTTAACAATGAAAAAAAATGACAGGTATGTTATTTAAACAGTTGTAGCACCATGTGGGGTCTTTAAGCTCTAAGGGAGTTAAGACACAACTCATTTGCTGCACTCTTCTAGTGCATTTAAAATGCATACAATTGGCGTTAATCCTTAGAATGTAAGTTTCTCCATGGATCTGGCAGGTCCAATTAATATTGATAAATTAAATTAAAAGCACTGTTCATCTGAAGTGGGGGCAATTTTGACATAGTCATGTAGCAGAAAGTAATTCAACATCTCTTGGTCAAAGTCAAAACCAAAGGGGGAGCATTCTGAGTTTACATTATTGCAATGATGACTAATCCACAATATTCCTACTATCAGTGCATTGTGTATGATGTTTACCCCCATTCTTCAAGGTACAGTAGTGTATGGGAACACGCCAATAACATTTTATAAAAGGAATAAACGTTACTGAGTTATCTACTCTATTCCTCATTCTAACTGAAGAGGTGTATGGCTTATGCTTATCTGTTGCACCTTTATTTTCTTTAAAATATAACCTCATAGTTGAGTAATTTATATTGCACAGAAAGGCAGACATTAAGCCTCACAGGAAATCCATGTCAATGCATATTGATCAGTTACACCATTAGTCATGGACATTATGTAGGATGTCTGGAGTCTGATATTTATGACTTATTTATGTTATTGAATTCACTGCTGTTACCATCTATATTGCTGCACTTACTGGACAGCACAGACAGTTGTGCTTGTACAGCAGTTTAAACTGACATGCTGCTTCATCGATCAGATTAGGATTACAATGCAAGTCTCTTACTCAACAAAGCTTCAGCAACGATTTACTTTGTGACACAATTCAGTTAGCAGATAACCTTTTCTGACAGAACAAGTTTTTCCCTGACAAAATGTTCTACACCAATAAAACACCTAAAGCTATGTTACATTAGCATGCACTACTGATAAGCGCATCTACTTATTTTGCTGATGGACTTTGCTTCGGGTTTAACCATATATTGTGCACATATATTAGGGCTGTTCTGATTAACAGAATTTTTTTACAATTTAATCATGCAGAATTACATTTTTTTTTATATAAAATAAAATCAATCTCTATAAGACCTCCATGGCAGTCCAATCATAAGTGAGCAGAGGCGGGAGGTCTTGAGTAAGTTTAACCAATGGGAAAGTCAAAGATCTGCCCCTTGTTTTGCAGGTGTCCAATCATGAGTGAAGAGGCAGGACATAAGCCGTTGAAGGTATTCTCAGTTTCAGTTAAAGGTCTTGGGAGTTTAACCAACAGGAAAATCAAATATCTGTCCTGGTTTTGCAGCTGTTCAATCATTATTGAGCAGAGGCGGGACATTAATATGCTAGGGTAAGAATAGGTGAATTTCGATATTCATTTTTGTCACTAGTAGGCGCCACTGTGGCTACTGCCGCATATTTCCATACTACAGTACTGTGGGTATAAATAGGTCTGTCACTCGCAAGGCAGCTCAGTCAAGCAACATGAAGCTGTTAAGTGTGTAGAGAAGTGAACTGGTCAAGTTTCTTTTACAGCAAAGGAAGCAATGCTGAGGCAGCTCTCAGGGAATACATAACAGCAGTGTGGAGTAGTGGTTAGGGCTCTGGACTCTTGACCGGAGGGTCGTGGGTTCAATCCCAGGTGGGGGATTTCAGGTAGGTACTTTACCTAGATTGCTCCAGTAAAAACCCAACTGTATAAATGGGTAATTGTATGTAAAAATAATGTGTAAAAAATTATGTAATTGTATGTAAAAATAATGTGATATCTTGTAACAATTGTAAGTCGCCCTGGATAAGGGCATCTGCTAAGAAATAAATAATAATAATAATAATAATAATAATAATAATAATAATAACACTATGGGCTGTGTTCAAGAGCTGCTGTTCACAAGTTCAAAAAATGTGAGGAAACAGGTTGCACTTGTGATAAGCCTCGTAGCGGCAGACCACCGACATCAACCAAAGTTGTCGCTGAGATCAGCCATGCCGTAGCAGAACAACCCAGCACAAGCAAATTGCCCGCTGCCTGGATTTGCCCAATTCGCTGTTCATAAGGCTCTTCCTTCAACTCTGCGGATGTTTCCATACAAGCTGCATCATGCTGAGGCATTGGAGGAGACGGATTTCATCAGACGTGTCGATTTTGCGCTGTGGTTCTTGGCTCGACTGGAACTGGATGACCAATAGCCTGCTAATATCCTATGGACTGATGAAGCGCACTTCACCCTGTCTAGAAGTGGTGATATAGATATAATTATATATATATATATATATATATATATATATATATATACATATATATACATATACACACACACACACACACACACACACACACACACACACACACACACACATATACTCTATTGCAGACCAGCGACTATTTGAGACACCACATTTATTATGTAAGGGAAGTATCTATAAATACTTCAGATGCAACCATGAAGAAGCTGCTAACACACAACCTGATAACAACGACATAACTAAATTACAACATTCCAGCAATGTCATTAAAAGGTTGTGTGTCAGTGGGTATTAAGTAACAGTTTTATTTTATAACAAAATGTCGTTGTATTGTAAACCCCCCCCCCCCCCCCCCCAATATAAAGCCAAAGTATTATTATTTTTTAATACACTTGTAAACAAGGACATGTAAAGCATTGGAAAATGAACAAGCAGAAGAATGGGTCAAAATGAATATGCATTGAAAAACTCTTGCATCTACCGCTATTCATAATAAACAGTAAAATCCTCTAAAAACGACAGACCTGTAAATATCGGAACACAAGCGTGTATTATGATTGGCTTATAGCACAATAATAATAATAAAAAAAATTAAAAACATTGTTTTAAAATTAACAATATCAGAAATCATAAAGAAACTCAAAACAGTGAATGCTAATGAAATGGTTTTCTAAACTATGACTGCACTCCTAGATAATAGTAATTTGCAATGATTATGCTGGGGCTGACAATAAAGGACATGCCAATGCTGCTGTTCACAGCTGTGTTCCCTGCTGGTAATATGAAAGTCAATGTACTGACACAATTATAGCTGGAAGATAAAGGGGAATGGATATAAAATGTCTGCACTTACAACAATACTTTAGTAGGAAAATGTGTAGGCATTTTTAGAATATAAAAACACACATTTTTGTAAGTAAGCATGTTCCTGTTCAGCTCCACTTATCTCCTTTTTAAGTCTTAAAGAAAGCCTTTTCAGATTTGGCATCAGACCAGAGTTAGTAATGAGGCAGAACGGGGAAGAGTCATTGCCTGTATTATCCAGAGAGTGAACCGTAAGAATGAAAACAGTCAGCGACAGCTGTGTCTTTCCACCCGTGTGTGTTTTGCTGAAAGGGCGTACCAGCACTTGCCATCTTTTCAACAACACAGGAATGAACTTACCCCACAGTACTGCTCATCATTAAATATCTGTGGTGGGAGCGGGTTCCCCTTAGCTGGAAGCCTCTCTTTAGGTATGTGTTTATACATCCACATTCTCTGGTCCTCCAGCATGGTTATATCAACCTCTTCAAACTCAATCCTGTTGGCCTCCAGGAACCCCACCACATCCTGTTGTGTTTTCTTGATCTAAATATCAGAAAGCAGTCAAGATCAGTCTATAGGAAACCACACTAGATGCAAACTCGATCATTGATTTTCAAACTCAGATACGCAGAAAGAAATGCTATACATCCCATTACAGTTGTAAATTCAGCTTTGGCTAGAAAACAAGTACATTTTTTATAGGTTTTAGTATGAATTACAGAATTTACTGTGTTAAAAAAAATGATGTTAACCCAACAGAGACTATAGTCACACTGGCACTGCATTTATCAGTGTTAGCCAAAGCATTGCAGAAGTGTTAAGGAAGGAATCAAAACACTCCACAAAATTGTAAGAATCACCATACATGCATTATAATGATCTGGTTTAGTAAATTACATGAACCTGGATTTAATTTGAATTACATTATGGGTAATTTAGAGTGCTTTTTATACTTCTTTCCAATCCCTCTGGAATTTCTGCGTGGTCTCATACAGTATATTGCTATTAAGTTTTGGTCTAAAAAGATAAGCCTGAAACCAGCCTAGCTTCATTTGAATTAAAACTGTATATGGTCCAAATAATGTAGCTTTCAGTCAAGAATGAAAACAGATGTGTCCAGTTTTCAGCATTGGAAGTAAAATACCAAAAATGGATGACAAAGCAAAAAGAAAAAAAGCAAAGTATATTTCGGCTGAGGATCGTGTGGAAATTTCCCAAAGAAACTTTACATGCAGATGAAGGTAAATTGTTTTGCACATCTTTTAATGTGACTTTGGAGAAAATACGATCGATCGCTATTTAGCTACAGAATCACACATTAAACGAAAGGCTACTTCAGAGGCTGCTGAACAGAACGTAAAACAAGTAACAGCTTTCAGAAAACAAACTTGGAAGTCAGCGCAGACAAAATGTATTCCTGTCGCTTGTAGCCAAGTTAAATCAGTACTACAGGTATGATCTAGCACAGCCACCTCGCTTCAAACAACCTGCTTACTTTTTAAACACAATTCGAATTTTAGACCCGTATTAGGCATGGTTTCTTTTGGACTTGGTACTAATAAAATAAATGACAATGAACGTGCTGCATATATGGCCTTTATTAAAGAATGTCAGATGCCTTTGGGTAACTGAGTTTTGTGACTGATTCTAATCGATTTCTACATCTGTATAACTTGGCAAAGCTTTGCCTTACACTTCCAACCAATTCAGCGGATGCAGACGTGCAGTCTCAATGTATGGGCAAGTCTTCACACCACAGAGACACAGAATGTTGGCAGCAACTGCTGGTGAATGTTGCACACTTGACATGACAGCAGTCCATTTTAGTAATGAAGCAAGTACCAACATTTGTAGGCTTTTAGAGTGCTCTGAAATATTATCTACTTAGGTTTATTTAATGTTTAAACAGGTAAGCAAGGTTACCATAGGTTATTTCTCAAATAACCTATGGTGCATCATGGCGAGTGGTTTTTCAAACATCAGGATAATAAACATGGTATGATATTAAGCGAGGTGATATAAAATCGTGATAATAAACAGGGTATGATATTAAGCGAGGTGAAATAAAACAGGGAGCAAATGCTTTGCTTAGTGTTTTAATACTGAGGAACCCCAAGCTTGTATACTGGAGCCCTGCTTCAGTGGAATGGGATTGAAATACAAATCCTATCTTTTTTTTTTTTTTTTTTTTAAATCGGTAGATTGCTGTATGTGCAATTATTATGACAGCCCCACAATAGTAGGGCAGTGTAAATTTTATAATATATATTAGATATGGTACAAATAATTGTATCTTGACTTACACCAATATGTAGGGGATAGTCCTTCAAACTTCAGTTTTCCCATGGCTCAGGATGATCGAGACAGCTAAGGTTGCACACGCCGTAATGTTCCTTAATGATACACACTAACTCAAGTATTAAAAATTATTTTCATTTTATTTAGACAGATGGGAGACTTAAAAGTCCACATCCACGACGCGTTTTGACTCAAACATCTCCTGTCTGTCTAAATAAAATGAAAATAATTTTTAATACTTGAGTTAGTGTGTATGTGGAAACTAAAATGAAAGGCAGAAGCATTTAAAATCATCAAAATGTACAAATCCTTCGCCATTTTCCACACACTACATGTATGCCTAATACAAGTACAGTATTAGTAGAGCCCCATGACTATTTTTATTTTTCACAATTTTTAGTTTTATTTTTCACAAAATTTAGTTTTATTTTTCACAAATGTCATTTTACTGATACACATTAATAAAACAAGTCAAATAGATGTTTATCAATAATAGTATACATCATGTTTTAACTACATACATACTTTAATAAACATGATCTGCTTTTTTAAAAACATTTTGACATACAGACCCTCGCACAGAAAACTAATTTAGGTACAATCATTTCTGGGGGTAAGCTTGGACCATCACCCCGTTACATACCGACAATGCCTTTCTGCTGGAAAGTATGGCAATTCTGTGTAGGTACATACAGTACACCATCACTCAGCTTTTAGTTTTTCATTTAAATAAACATTTTGTTTGGCAAATGTTGTTTGTAGCCTTATAAGCATACGTTTTTATTGCCTTTCAGTTAATAAATAATAATAAAATATAATAATAATAAATGAGAATAACATTTGCATTGTGGTAAATGTTAGCATATTAATGGTGTATTTTTACTATAGGCTTTTCTACTGTTTTGTAGTTTGTGTTTTTTATCCCCCTATGGCAAAGTGGTGAATACGCGCAGGCCCGGAAGAAACAGACAGACAGAGACAGCGAGGCTGGTGAAGCTGAGCACTTGGTTGTGCTCAGCATTTAATAAACAAAACAAAACACAAAAACAGGACACGGCACTCTACGCCAAAATAAAATAGACAAACAAAACGTACTAAACACTTAACAAACTGTGCACGGAGAGACAAACAAACATGGTGAGTACAAACACTTATAGATTTCACTTTACTTTAACGTTTCTCCTTCTCTTTCTCACCCGTTCTCCACTCTCGAACACACAACCCCGAGTGAGTGAAAACATGCTGCTTTTATGCAGTTGTACCGAGACTCGATTGCTAGTCAATCATTCAATTGGAATCTCGGTACAACTGCACGTGAATTAATTAAGTGTACTCCCGTGACCACACATTACATTTTAACCAGCACGTGAAGTGATTTGTGCCATCCTCGTGCCTAAATACAAATCTACATATTTAAATCACTCGTGTTACACAGACCCGTTTATATCCCGTGTACCATCTCTATACACCAACATTTAACACACCACACGCAACATACAACACAGAAATGCACACAGGGGCGGAGCACATTGCCACACCCCCCCACTGGAAATTTGACAAATCGCATTCTGTATGCATAGCCGTAACTAGCTATGAGGACATCGTGTCCTTGGATGTTTTTTTGCATCATTAATGCTGATGCTCATGTAAAAATTCTGATAAAGTACAAAAGAATCCTTAATTTTCTCTGTTCTGTTCTCGGTCAATGCCCCAGAAGCAGGTTGATAAGGACGCTTCCATCCAAGCTTCTCTGGATTGAACCGTCTGCCCAAATGTTGATTAGAGTAAATGTTCCTTCATCCCTGCTGCAATCTGGCTCACTGTGTGTCTCAAACAACAAAAATATGGCTAAACAGAAACGTTTCTTGTCGAAGTGAAACCTTCACGCAGGCGTGGCTGTTTGTTATTTTGTCGACTTACGAAAAGTCATCATGCATTTTGTCTCGCTCAACCCAGGTTAAATCGTGTCAACTCACATCCTGAGGTGGGTTGCTGCGACCCGGGTTAACCCGGGTATGACCCAGGTGCACGGGATTGTGACCCGGGTAGGAGAGTGTGTGAACTATGCATCAGCTGCAGAGTCACTCGCAACAACATTTCACCCGAAAGACGGAGCACAAGGAGGTTAAGTGATTTGCTTAAGGTCACACAGTGAGTCAGGGAGTGAGCTGGGATTTGAACCGGGGAACGTTGTACTGTAGTTGTAGCTCTATAGTACCTCCAAACTGTAAATTTAAGGATGTTGGAAATGGTGGTTTGTGAATAGTTACATACCAAACTAAATTACTCAGTCTTAAATGAACACATAAATAAAGCAAATTTATCATTGTGGCATCCTCTAAATGTGAACTACAATATGTGAACTACAAGAATTTAGCGATGGAGTACTACAAACACATATGCAGTTGTTATTTAGGACTACTTTGCTTTTTATAATGTGTTCAGTTATTAAAGTTCCTGATTGGACCACTAAATAAACCTGGTTTCTGCGGGTCTTAACACAGTTCTCAATACAGTTCTCAATTGTCTATTTGGGACCCCATTGCACTGCCATCAGAATCGCTTTGGCGAATATGTTAATGATGGGGCAAGCGCTCTATAACAGGGCAAGACTAGGCAAGTCTTCAGAATGCCATTTCAATGCAGTATTTTAAGTCTTCACTCCATTTATGCACTACAGAATCGGTGGCAAACGCTGTTCGTGCTTGCACTTGCATTTGCACTGTGATCAGAATACAGCCCTAAGAGTTTTAGTTTATAGACAGTAAGAGTTTAAGATATTGTGTTAATAAAATATTTAAAAACATACTTTTCAGGTATTTTCCTTGACAAACTATATAAAAAAGGTAGTACATGAAACAATGATTTCATTTAAAAAAATCAAGTGATTTAAATCAGTGATTTAAAATCAGCCAACCCTGACTGGATTGCATAACTCCGAGTCTGTTCAGTAATCAAAGTTAACGCTTGTATATCTTGCTATCTACAGTACAGCTACAGCAGGATGACTCGAACCGACACCCCTGAAGTCTAAACATGACTAAGGTGGAAGAAAACCATTATACACAGTAGGGTCATCATATAACCAATCGTTAGTTAACCCACTAGCATTTCTATTCAAAAGTTGGGGAAGGTTAAATAAGGTTGAGGAATGCGACCGAATGTGATGTCTCTGTTTTGAATTTATTTTGCAGCTGAATGTTCTAAATTCAAGGCGACATCAACCATACCAATATTGAGAACAACACCTGGAACTGGTAGAATCATGAATGGGTGAAGTAGTGAGTAGTTGTTTCTTGATGTGAACTGGTTGCAAAGTCCTTTTCTTTTACTCAATATATATGCAATTTAATTCCGGAAACAAAAAGAACGCTCAAAGCAAAACAGTACAGATCACACTTTCATATGCGAACTGCACGGTACAAAACTTAAATTCAAAACAAAACATAACAGAACAAAATAATATAATGCAATACTGTAGGTTTGATCCTCCAGGACTCCTCGATCGACAAGTCTCCAATACTAGTCAATGAAAGAGAAAAAGTGAGCTGAGCTGAGCGCACCTTGATTAAGTAGCCACTGAGCTCAGCCCCCCTCCTTCCTTCTCTTTGTGGGTTCAATCACCCCGGGCACCCTGTGGAGGGTCTCGTGTACGTGGCGTAAAGAAAACTGGTTCTGACACACTGCCTAAGATGGTGTTATCTTGGTGTGGCCCTTTGATCTTTTATGCTTAACTTATGTTATCTCTTGAGCGCATTGGTTCCTCCAACAACGTGCGATTGTGTTTATTTCAGACGGTCATCGTCACTGCAATTAAATGCAACCTTGCATTTACCAGTTACTATACCTCCTCTGATAATCTCCTTTTAAAACTAACAGAGTGTACAAACCTGTAAACACGTGTATCTTATATTGCATTCAAACCTCTTTCCAGGTTATCCAACAATGGGGGTTGTTTGTCTTGGCACATAACTCAAGATACTGGTAATCTGATTGGCCGTATGAGGGCAAGTCAAACAAAACCTCTATGACAAATAATTATCCAAATTCCAAATTAGGCTGCCATGCCGTACATTTGGGCACACCTTAATACACTATTGAACCATACTATTGTAGACATATTTCCATTTGTAGGGAAACCGAGTACAGAAAGAAATAATTTTTGTTGAAGACATTACTGCCAATAATATCCAAATTACATCATGCAACTGTTGATTACCATGAAATCCTCCAATATCTTGAGCATATCACCCCTTGACAGATGATGTAAAACCACGTCAACAACAGACAGGCAGCTACAACTCTGTTACTCTATCTGCCAGAGCTGGGTCAAAATATTTGTTTTCTTCAGCTTTTAAACTGTTCTGCAGATGTATATTTAAATGTACAGCACTGTATGATGTCTTGGCATTAAAGGCAACAACTGCAAATTTAATCTTTTTGTTATATACTGCTATGGTCAAAAGTTTTGCCTCACCTACAAATGTAGGATTGAGACATAATAAAAATAAATAAAAACACTATATGAACACAATTTAGATCTATTATTTAACTACACCCCAGGGAATTATGCACAGAAAAAAAATTATTATAAATTTTATGCGGTATCTCTGTACAGGTATGTGCAAAGTAACAAATTATGGTGCAGTTGTATTGGGTTCTTCTCTTATACTGGATATCAATACTAGCGTAAGTAAAAAAAAAAAAAAAATTAAACATAAAGTCTTTATAAATTCCAAGATTAAAATAAAAGGAACACCAGCTCTTTCACTTTCTTCCAAAAGAGAAGACCTCCAATCAGACAGGACAAGATTCCACAGCTAGTTGCTGCGCTCAGCATAAGCTGTATTTATGACTGCATTTATGTATCTGAAAGCTAATGTTTTCAAATTAGGAAGATGGTCAGCTGTCGATGACCAAAACAAGTCGATGTCAATTTGCCCTGTTGATAGAGCACTCTGGATTGCATTGGGTGCCACCTTCACAGTGTACAAAGCAAACAACATCTTTTACTCTCTCTTTTACTGATATATTTGCAGCGTGGGACCTTTGTCGTGGCATTTTCTGGCAAAATCGATCAATGTTCCCTTTATCCTCAGTGTGATCCAACATTTTTCTCTATCCTTCTCTGTTAACAGCGATATTATTTAATATTACGCGCCTTGCGTGGCGATATGTTTTATGCGTAAAATTACACGAACGCGTAATTTCGTAATTCCCTTGGGTGTATTAACATCATGTATGAAAGAAACAAAATGATATTGCAAAAGTCTACTGGAAGCCATTATAGTAGCACAGTAGCAGTATGTAATTCAATATGTTAACGTAACATTATTCAGCAGGTTTCATTCGACTTTATGAAGCAAAATGTGTTAATTTTATAGGGAATTGTTTTTCCTCCAGAATGACAAAGTGGCAAGCCATGTTCTTGTAGCTTAAACTGCCTTTGAGGAATGCAAACAGATAGGAATAAACAAAGTCTGCCTACTGATGAAGTTAGAGGACTATAGTAAGCAAACAAATAATTCTGAAAGGGACTGTGGAATACTGCTGGGACTCTTATCGTCTCTGGGATACCAACTATTACATCAGCTTCCTGTTGAGACTTGAAAATGTCCTCAGTGAAGACAAAAAGACAGGTCTCTGTAAAATACAGACATTCTCATATCTTACCTCAAGATTTGAACACAGCACAGGCATAGAATCTGGGGTTGTAGGTAATTAAAAAAAACTGTTATCCTTTTTTTCTGTGCCCATTAGGTGCTATATGAGAAATATGCAGATGCCTTCACTTTCCCTTCCAGTATAATTATTACCATGGAAACAGTTACCATGCAAGTCAGGAGGCTGTGTGGTCCAGTGGTTAAAGAAAAGGACTTGTAACTTGAAGGTCCCCGGTTCAAATCCCACCTCAGCCACTGACTCATTGTGTGACCCTGAGCAAGTCACTTAACCTCCTTGTGCTCTGTCTTTCGGGTGAGATGTAAATGACTCTGCAGCTGATGCATAGTTCACACACCCTAGTCTCTGTAAGTCGCCTTGGATAAAGGCATCTGCTAAATAAACAAATAACATAGAGACATTAACATTGTACAAGCTTTTTTCCTTAACAAAGCTTTTCAGAAATAGGAAGTACCTGGGATGCCTCTGCTCTTACTGAAGGATGATTACCTTAAAAAAAATTAAATGAGTAACAGAAACATGCAAAGGGCTGTTATAAGCTGGCATCAACTAGCAAATTAATAATAACTGGAGACTCCCACTAGTCCAGGCAAACTGACTTAAAATAATGTCTTGGAGAAAACTATCCCTTTTCAAACAGGAAGACTGCACTTTGGCACAGCTAGACTGAATCCTAAATTGATGTATCATCCACACCATTATTGAGGAGTGGCTAATGAAGCTCATTAAACTGCAAAGCAACACTGCATAGTCACTGCTATTTCACGGGATACTTCCCAGAGCTCCTTTTGTAAAAGGATTATAATGGAATTCCACATATTAATGGGAGTATAGCCCCCTTTATTAAGAGCCATGCCAATGAAAGTTCCTTTTCCTGTTCTGGAGCTTATCATTGATTGAGCAGGTATGAGTACAAGCCACACCCATGATTTTTGAATGGTAGACCAAGGATGACATTACACCAACAACCACCAGCATCACAATATTACTACACAGGTTCACGCTCACCTCTCAATAAAATGTACACACTTTCAGCATTTGTGAAAACCAAATTCTCCCATACATACTACTACCTATATAGAATGTTTGGGCTATAGTGTGCATGAAATTATTCATGTAGTCTTCTTCCTCTACCTGTCAGCAGTGGTCTTCTGGGACATCAGTTATTGGTTAATGTTGAGTAATAAAGTAATGCTCCGACTAGCTACTGTAAGCATATCATCCACTAACAGGTCTGAATGTCTGAATGTAGTTAATTAACCAACACAAACTATCAAAATAACAGAGAGAGAGAGAGTTAGACAGTATCTTGAAGATTTCTTTTTGTGGTTCAAATTCCAACATCGCCTTGTGCCACTTTACTTTCTTTCCTCCCATGCTTTTTCTAAAAATGTATTAACATTTGTTCATGGCAGGTTTACTGAAACCATCTTTATCCCACAGCTATTTATGGAAGTAATGGAGTTTTAAAATAACACAAGCGGATCAAAGATATCTGGTATCTAATTTGACATCTTCACACATCTAGTAAGACTGCAGTTAGAAATGTAGATCATTTGAATACTATTTTTAAAAGCATTTTAATCAACAGTGTATAATGTTAGTTGAGCACAGATATAAACCACTGCAGCCCCACTTGCAAATTGTTGTTTAAAATAAAAGGCACAGGGGTACTATAAATCAAACATGGCCATTTACTGTAAAGGTTGTTTCTCTAAGTTAAACTGTGTTGTTTGTTTCTGTGGCTAATAATTAGCTTTATATGAATCCTATGCAAAATTATATAACATCCCTACCTTTGGCCTTGACGTTAGTGGCCTTGGTGCCTTCTACAGATTTATTGAAGTGGAGGCCATTTTGGTCTTTCTCTTTCTTTTGCTATTGCAGAGCCCTGCAAGTGGATTAATGTGAAAGATGAGCCTAATAGTAGGCTTGCTCATCAGAAGCATTTCCTGCTTAAAATGTTTTGCAGAGGCAGCTGCATTTTTCCCATGAAATGACTAGTACATCTGAAAACTTTTATTCTGCACATATCTTATGTCTGCCACGTTCGGGCAGTCAGATCTGTGAGAATAAAGTATCGCACAATAAGGTAATATATATAGGCTCTACATTTAAAATAAACTTTTTATACATGTACCTTTGGTACCACTTTCAGTTTAACGTAAAACATTTTCAGTTAATATGCTTTAACTATAAACAACTAATTGTCCATTATCACGCAATTGTGGAGTGAGCAGCAGTGTAGTAGTGGTTAGGGGCTCTGGACTCTTGACCGGAGGGTCGTGGGTTCAATCCCAGGTGGGGGACGCTGCTGTACCCTTGAGCAAGGTACTTTACCAAGATTGCTCCAGTAAAAACCCAACTGTATAAATGGGTAATTGTATGTAAAAATAACGGGTGAAAAAAAATAATGCGATATCTTGTAACAGTTGTAAGTCACCCCGGATAAGGGCGTCTGCTAAGAAATAATATTAAAATTTTCTGTGCCTATGCCGCAATGTCAGCAGCTTAAAATGCAAGTATGATCTGCCAGTTTGAAATGTGCACAAAAAGACATCATCCATATTGAAAATTAATTTTTTTTTTTAACTTAAATATGTTTGTGTGAATCACACCGATGGAATAAAAATGTGTCTTTCTTTTTGTACAGGAATTCCTTTATATATTTATCTGAATTTCATATATCGGATTAGTAAAGAAGAGTTTATAGGTTAGTCCTCATTATCGGTTTAACTTGTTTAAATTACCGGGATCATCTGTTTGCTACACTGCAATCAGGATTAAGTTAGTAAAGGACTTCCTAGTCTGCATTTTAGTCCATTTGACGTGGACTAAATCACTGGTATACTGCAAAATGACCCCAGGCCTTCAAAAGTTATACCCCTCACAAGCTTTCACTGAAACAAACAAAACACAAAAAGACAGCATGTGCAGATCCCCAGGCTGTGCATACAGTTTCTGGTCATACTGAAGTAGGTTCTGATGACAAAAAAAGAAACACAAGAGCAGAGCCTTCATAGATGTGACTAAAAAGGAGAAATGTATAGTCATAGTTATTATTATAATGATTATGGTTAGGTAAACAATGCATTTAGCAGTACATTCCACTGCAGACACTAGGTTATATATCACAGTTCTGATCATAACAATGAATTAAGAGCCAGAACTGTGAAATGCCTAAACAGGTTTGGCCTAGAAATGACAAAAAACACTACATACAAGCAATTCTCGTTAATATGAATTTCAAGGGTCCAGCAAAAAAAAAAAAAAAAAAGTATTATCAGTAATTCTTATTATCAGGAGTCCAAGTCAAATGCATACCATTAGTTTTTATTGAAGTTACAGTAACACTGAACTCAAGTTTTGATTACAGAACAATGGAATGTAGTATTGTGGCAAAGTGCCCACCCCCTATGCATATAGTATACAGTACTGTGCAAAAGTTTTAGGCAGGTGTGAAAAAATGCTGTAAAGTAAGAATGCTTTCAAAAATAGACATGTTAATAGATTATATTTATCAATTAACTAAATGCAAAGTGAGCGAACAGAAGAAAAATCTAAATCAAATCCATATTTGGTCTGACCACCCTTTGCCTTCAAAACAGCATCAATTCTTCTAGGTACACTTGCACAAAGTCAGGGATTTTGTAGGCATATAGTCAGGTGTATGATTAAACAATTATACCAAACAGGTGCTAATGATCATCAATTCAATATGTAGGTTGAAACACAATCATTAACTGAAACAGAAACAGCTGTGTAAGAGGAATAAAACTGGGTGAGGAACAGCCAAACTCAGCTAACAAGGTGAGGTTGCTGAAGACAGTTTACTGTCAAAAGTCATACACCATGGCAAGACTGAGCACAGCAACAAGACACAAGGTAGTTATACTGCATCAGCAAGGTCTCTCCCAGGCAGAAATTTCAAGACAGACAGGGGGTTCCAGATGTGCTGTCCAAGCTCTTTTGAAGAAGCAATAAGAAACGGGCAACGTTGAGGACCGTAGACGCAGTGGTCGGCCAAGGAAACTTACTGCAGCAGATGAAAGACACATCATGCTTACTTCCCTTCACAATCGGAAGATGTCCAACAGTGCCATCAGCTCAGAATTGGCAGAAAACAGTGGGACCCTGGTACACCCATCTACTGTCCAGAGAAGTCTGGTCAGAAGTGGCCTTCATGGAAGACTTGCGGCCAAAAAGCCATACCTCCGACGTGGAAACAAGGCCAAGCGACTCAACTATGCACGAAAACACAGGAACTGGGGTGCAGAAAAATGGCAGCAGGTGCTCTGGACTGATGAGTCAAAATTTGAAATATTTGGCTGTAGCAAAAGGCAGTTTGTTCGCCGAAGGGCTGGAGAGCGGTACACGAATGAGTGTCTGCAGGCAACAGTGAAGCATGGTGGAGGTTCCTTGCAAGTTTGGGGCTGCATTTCTGCAAATGGAGTTGGGGATTTGGTCAGAATTAATGGTCTCCTCAATGCTGAGAAGTACAGGCAGATACTTATCCATCATGCAATACCATCAGGGAGGCATCTGATTGGCCCCAAATGTATTCTGCAGCATGACAACGACCCCAAACATACAGCGAAAGTCATTAAGAACTATCTTCAGCGTAAAGAAGAACAAGGGGTCCTGGAAGTGATGGTATGGCCCCCACAGAGCCCTGATCTCAACATCATCGAGTCTGTCTGGGATTACATGAAGAGAGAGAAGCAACTGAAGCTGCCTAAATCCACAGAAGAACTGTGGTTAGTTCTCCAAGATGTTTGGGCCAACCTACCTGCAGAGTTCCTTCAAAAACTGCGTGCAAGTGTACCTAGAAGAATTGATGCCGTTTTGAAGGCAAAGGGTGGTCACACCAAATATTGATTTGATGTAGATTTTTCTTCTGTTCACTCACTTTGCATTTTGTTAATTGATAAATATAAACTATTAACATGTCTATTTTTGAAAGCATTCTTACTTTACAACATTTTTTCACACCTGCCTAAAACTTTTGCACAGTACTGTATGTGTGCCGTTATTAGTTATTGTATTAGGGCAGCAGTGTGGAGTAGTGGTTAGGGCTCTGGACTCTTGACCAAAGGGTCATTGGTTCAATCCCAGGTAAGGGACACTGCTGCTGTACCCTTGAGCAAGGTACTTTACCTAGATTGCTCCAGTAAAAACCCAATTGTATAAATGGGTAATTGTATGTCAAAATAATGCGATATCTTGTAACAATTGTAAGTCACCCTGGATAAGGGTGTCTCCTAAGAAATAAATTATAATTATAATTTATTGTTTGGCAGCATGGATGGGGAAAAAATCCTGTGCAGAAGGTGACCATCTCCCAAGTTAATAAAAAAAACAAAACTAAGAAATCAAGGATTAGTGAAGGTTACTGCCCAGCCTGACTTAGTTTGCTTAGTGTTCCTGATTTTGTTTTGTTTAACTATTTATTTTTACTCTGTGGTTTTTTTTGTGCAAACCTTTTATTTTATTTGTTTTGAAAATAAATGGTGCCGCAGCGCCTTTTGCCCTGCAGCACTTGCTTCTGTGTGTGTTCCTGCATCTGGCCTGACGTCACCACGCAGCCATTCCTGTGAGAAGTATACATTTAAAAGTACTGTGCATTTTATTGAAAATACAGCTGTTAGTGAACTTTTAAAAAGTATACATTGCAAATGAAGTGCACTTGAAATCTGCATGTCGCGCAAACCTTAAATGCCGACGACTTGTATCCACAGTCACTGAAATGTTGAAATCTGCAGAAGCATTTTTCTTGTTGTTGTATGGTGGTGCATTATCCAACCCTTTCATAACCTTCACTTATCTGCAAGGATAGTGCAGGTTTTTGTACGGCTTCATGGAAATGGCATTGATGTGTGTCACTTTGGCACCTCGAAATGCATCATAGGATCAGTAGTCTCAAAATAGAAAAATGTGACATTACGAAATCTAACAAGAAAACACATGATTTCTGAAAATGAGTCACAAATCTTGACACATGATCTCTATTAGAAGTAATCGAAAGATGACAATTAGAAGTGGTAATGAGTAGATTTAAGTTATACAAGCATGTTTTTTTGGGGGTTTTTTTTACATAGATTTTGTAACTTCAGGGCAAGGCATGGGAAGAGCCATACCTCCTCGGAAACACACTTAGCTATTATTGCACTTCATGAGGAAGATTTTAGCAGTCATCAGATAGCCAATAGAGGTTATGCCAACCAAAGAACAGTATCCAGGATCATCCAAAAATACAACAAGATTGGAAGTTGTAAAGCTGCCCCCAGCTCTGGATGCCCAAATGTCTGCACTCCTCGCCAGGATCGCCACATACGCCATTCAAGTTTGAGAGACAGGCCGGGCAGTAGTGTCCACTTACTGTGGCAATGAAAAGAGGCTAGAGAGAAGGCATCTCTTGGAGAATGGTCTGGTGTCAGGGAGGCCTGCTAATAAACCCCTTCTGAGCAAAAAAAAAAAACATCAGAGATCTCCTGAACTTTTGTTGCACATACAAAGACTGGACCAGTGATGACTGGGCCAAAGTCATTTTCTCTCAAGAGTCCCCCTTCAGCTGTTTTGGAAACCAAGATTGGATTAAGAGTTCAAAGGTGCAAAGGAGAAAGATACAAGTCAGAGTGTACCATCCCAACGACGAAGCATTTGGAAACTGTCCTTATCTGGGGATGCTTTTCTGCCAAATGCACAGGATCCCTACACATTTTACCCAAGGGATCAGCTATGAACAAGCACTGATACCTAAAAACAACCCAAGACCACCTCCTCCCTACGGCTCAGTACCATTTTCCCAAACTGTGATTTTTACTTCCAAGATGACAGAGCCCTTTGCCATCAAGCCAAACAAGTGAAGATCCGATTAGAAGACGACAGCATCACGCCACTTCAATTTTGGCCTGGAAATTCAATGGATCTCAATCCTATTGAGAATATTTGGGGTCCGATAGGACAGGAAATCAGGAAAAATTCAATCATGCAACCGAAACTAACTGGAATCAAGTGTAAAGGCTGCATGGAGGAATCTAAAGAATAACTTAACCTTTCAGCGTCTTAATGAGTCCATGCCTGAGAGGATTAAGGAAGTCTTAAAACACAATGGAATGCATTGCAAATACAAAGTACTGCTATTATATATATATATATATATATATATATATATATATTATATATATAAAAAAAATCATGTCTCAATCCTAAAATTCTAGGGTGATGCAAAACTTTTGGCCATAGCTGTAGATTTCCTGCCTGGACTTGTTTGTAGCCTTTAGACTAGTAGGAAGAAAAAAAAAAAGCTCATCATACAGCTTTTATACAACTAATTTACAATAAAGCGACCTGAAAAAAAAAAAAAGCCCAGAAACAAAATCTGCACAACTTACAGTTTTAAATATTATCAACCAAGTGATGTCATTGTTTGTGGTTATATGGTATTCTTTGTACATACACACGGCAGCCCATTGTATTCGTGTCTCATTGATGTGCTTTGAGTGTCATAAAGACCTTGTGTAATTTGGCCAAAGCAAATAAAAACACCAATAATGCACAACTGAAAAGTGCTTTACAAAGCTTTGCAGCCTTATTAGCATTTGAGTGGGGAAAACAAGTCCAAAAAACTTCAACAAATAGTGACCATTTAGAAGTCAGAGTTCTGGCTGGCTTGCATGACAAACAAGGTAACATCAGTGTAAGCTGAAATAACCAAGGAAGGGATTTAACCAAATAAATAAACAAATTATGCTATGTCTTTTTGCATATGTTAGGTGTGTACTGTAAAGAGTGAACAATTACAATAAAAAGTGGACAGATTTATTTGAAACTTAATTATGTCCTGCATAAATATGGTTACATAAATAAAAACCCTCTTCCTAGCTTAAAAAAGCTGCTTGCAAAATGTTTATTTTTTATTTTAAATAAATAAATAAATCCGCTACCCACCTGCAAATAGTTTAGAAAATACTAAAAATGGAAAAGGGATTTAAATTCATAATGCAGCAACAAAGTTTCTGGGAAATACTGTAACATTTAATTATGTTTTGTAATGGGCGTGTCTAGCAGTGTATTGAACTGAACAACGCTGTTTAATCGGGTTTTAAATTGCTATATGGAGAATTACTTTTCAGATCCGTACTGTGAATAAAACAAGCAACTAGGTAAATTACATGAATTAGAAATATTACAGAATTATTATTTGGTTGTCACTTTATACTGAGGCATAACATAATTGTACTTTTTTCAAATGACTTCCTGAAACTCACAGGTTAATGTTCTGTCATCTACCTAAAGTACACAAAGGAGCACCGCAGGCGTTGTTAAAGGGAGTGTTTGTTTAAGTATTGAACACACCTTCGGTTAGAATCAACTGAACTTGTTTTAACAATAAGAGTCAAGGTTAAAAGTTATGACTTGCTCAGTTTGTCCAAAAGACATTGAACTTTGGTATATGTCAATAAAGTATAACAAATACCGTTTGTGTAATCAGTTAACAGACAAATGTCTGACAATTATTGTTTTACAGAAATCATTATGTCTAACAATACAGTTCTGAAAATAGACGTTTGCCAACTGAATTAGTTTCAAACACTTTAATATTAAAGATATTGTATGTATTTTAAATTATCACGCGGTACTTTTTAATCTGTTATTTCCACCCAACAACCGAGAATTGATGAATGAAAATGACGGTCATTTCCATCTTGTTTTTTTTCTCCCTCACATACAGAAATAGACTTTTAGAAACAACCAAAATATAAAGTAAACAGAATAAAAGAAAAATAGGTAAATATTAAATGAGCGATGACAAACGACTAAGAGATAGAGTGTAACAGGTCAAGATGGCAAGTGTTAGTGGTAAAACACATTTAAGCTTTGACGATCTTAAAAGGTGCAACCCTCAAAAAAATAATACTTAGTAAAAACTAACGAAACCATTGGCACGCATTGTCTGGGGATTTAAATGAGTTATATCAGTTGCACCATTTCCCCACCAGTAGAAAGAATTATAGTTTTACACAAAACAGTTTTGCTATGTTCAGTTAATTTAGATCCCCAATGGAATAATCTGCTGCAGAAAAACGCAGTTACATAAACAACACAACATTCACCGCTGTGAATTACTATGAATATGAGGTCAAGGCTACGTGACTCCATGTTGATCACTGTCTGTCTGCAATCATTTTATAAATTCTTCCGCGGTAATTCACCAGCAATTTAAAATGCATATCAATGTTGAAACCACAGTGCAGTACTTACCAAAACAGAGCTAGATGAAGAAGCGATAAAAACTCTGATTACCATCCTAATATTCCTTACAGCAACGTTTTAAAAAGATGTATATGATAAGGTGCGTTAAAAAGCAAACGTCCTTTTTCCTTTCTGCAAGTCCTTACAATAAAGTGAACGCGCCAGGCAATTGTTTAAATAGCATTAAAATAATGAGATCATCTCTGCTCTCGTCCACTCCCCCAGCAGGCACCAAAGGGTCTTACAGCGATCAAGCGCTTCTCAGACCTGAATTGAGGTATTGCAGTCACGTGACCTCAGCAGGCTACGTCGCTAGTGGTACTGGCTAAAATAACCATGTCAGCGAATGCAAAAAACAGTATTCCGCACCAAAATGTAATGTATTTGCAACCACAGAGCACACTTCTCCCTTCCAGTCACATGAATTATAGCTATAATGATAAATGATAATTGCACACCCGGTGCTTTTTACTACTCTGAGACAGCGATTATTTTTTTTCCTTTTAATACAATTTTACTTACACGTTACCAATTAAGAAAATATAATTTTTCAATAGTTTGTTTTAAAATACGATACATATGCATTATACACAGTATTTTTTTATTTTATTTTATCTTTGTATGTACACGTTTAACATAGTTCGTTAAATAGACTCGCAAAACAACCTATAGGACATTTTTGATATAGACTAGTATCAACTTTGCATGGGTATTAAAAAAAAAAAAAAAATGAATCTATGATTCGTCAGTGACTGGAATCTAGATTTTTTGTTCCTGTAAAATCAATTTAAGCGAGTGACAGCTAAACGGTTAAGCTCAGAGACTTGACTTGGACTCTACTGTGCAACAATGAGCACATGATTAACAAATGTTAAACTTCTGTTTGGTTTTCAAATAGCCTAAAATCACATGTAGATGAATGCAGTTTTTATTATTGTGCA
Organism: Acipenser ruthenus; assembly: GCF_902713425.1. Lineage (NCBI taxonomy): Eukaryota > Metazoa > Chordata > Actinopteri > Acipenseriformes > Acipenseridae > Acipenser > Acipenser ruthenus. The sequence continues at coordinate 38,447,865 of NC_081193.1, read as the reverse complement.
TTTAAATATATAAACTGAGGGTTCCGTAATATTGAAAATAATTAATGTAGCATAATGCATTCTGTTAACTGTTAAGTCAGGGCAGCAGTGTGGAGTAGTGGTTAGGGCTCTGGACTCTTGACCGGAGGGTCGTGGGTTCAATCACAGGTGGGGGGTACTGCTGCTGTATGCTTAAGCAAGGTACTTTACCTAGATTGCTTTAGTAAAAACTCAACTGTCTAAATGTATGTAAAAATAATGAGATAACTTGAAAATTATAAGTCGCCCTGGATAAGGGCGTCTGCTAAGAAATAAATAATAATAAGTCTTAAGTAAGGACTGGGAATCACCAACCCACTGTGTGTGTGTGTGGATTCAGAGAGTGGAAAATCATGTGCTGTGAACCTGCTGCTGCAAATAAAGAGCCTGCCGGCTATTGAACCATGCTCTGTTATCAAGACTGCCTTTTTTTTCTGATAGCAATAGTGCTACAGCATTTGTGAACAAACTGGTGACTGATAGGACTGTTGAATGCATACAGGTATACACAGGATTCATCAATCATAAGAATATACAAGTTATGCAAATATGTTGTCATCAACATCCCCTTTATCCCTGTATCCAATGGTGCGCCTATGTCAACATGTCAGTCAATTGTAGGTTAAGAAATCCACCCAGGATAAATAAACTGGTCGCACATAAAGCACCCCCTCTCGTGGAAATTGTATAAATTGCAACCTAGAAAAGGAAATCCAATCAGTGCCATTCAACAAAAGTTCAAAGGCCAATGCACAATATCTTTTTTTTTTTTTTGCTCTGTCCAGTAAAATTCAAAATATAAACTGGTAAGTCTGCTAACCTTTAAACGTGTTAGATTTTTTTTTCTTTCAATTGTCTACATTTGTTCTGTTTTTTTGTATTAAATTGCTATTGAATGCATGATTGACAGCTTTTAGATTTTGTATACTGTTGTGGAAGGTAAGGAGTACATTTATATGGTTCTATCCTAAAATGTACCAATGCTGTTAAATCCTCCATTCATGGATATATTGTGTCCTGTGTTATTTAATAATGTGTCTTGTTTATTTCTATATTTTATACAGTTTGGTTCCAAATGAGTTTATTTTTCAAGAGGTTTTTTTTTTTGTTGTTGTTGTTACAGAATATTTTTTCAAGAATAGTGTTATCCAGATCAGTAAATTCCATCATAATAATATTCATCGTGCTTTACGTCCATTGTGTAGATACTTTATTTTTGAATTAGTAAATTGAAAGTTGTGGATTCGAATAGAGTTGTAGTATATTTGTTTGCAAATTATTTTATTTGTTTTAATGTATGGAATACATTGGAGGTTCATGGAAAGAGTGTCGGGTAACAGGTGGTTAATATGCAGGCAATTATTGTTGCCATGGGACGGCGTCACTGACAGATTTGTGTGTGATGATGATGTGAGGGGCGTGGAATCGAGAGCACCCAGCAAACAGCCACTGCATTTACCGATCGCTGTTACCGTGGAGCTCACTGTAAATACCACGCATCAAACCCAATACAAAGCCAAAGCAACAATCGGATCGGATCGGATCTGTGGATCAAAAAAAACTAAAAAAAAAAAACCTGCAGCATCTATATTTCATCGTTGCGGCGGATACCAAAACAAGAATGTAATATACGTGAATTCGATTAAGGTACAGTACGGTACTACTTTGGAGCGAGATGTTTATAAACACGAAGGTGTAAATTGTATTCACTAGGTGCTAATATGGGTGAAGAAGCAAAATTCAGGACAAGGGAATCATGAAATTGCTTTTCCCATTCAAATAAGAATAATGTAACTTTACCCTGAGGAAACATGTTAATTTGTGCTAGAACTAGACGAGAAGTGTTTTTTTTTTAGACGAGTGTCAATATAATGAAACACCAAATTGTGATGACAGTGTCAAAAGAATACTGAGCTATGTTGTATTCCTTTGTTTTGCTTGTGTTTGATAATTCACGTTTTTAGACGAATATGTCGATGTGACGTATTACAATGAGACAGAAAAGTAACTACGTCATACGCTCAGTGTGTTATATTAAATTTAATGTTCAGTAAAACAAACGTAGCCAACCGCGTACTTCAATCCCTTTGTATAGACAGAGCCTGGTTTAAATACATGTTTCCAGGCCTGTGGGTAAACAAAACGCCTGCCGCTGGTAGTAAAATTCTATCCGTCTCTGCATTGGATGGGCAGTCTGAGTCAGAGGGGTCCCTTCCTTTGATAACTGGTAACAAACCCTAAGTAATACATTATTTAATTGTTGATATGAATTAGTAACAACAAATACTAATACCTCGAATAATAAACCTATTGGTTTGTGAAATATACATGAAAAGAAAATAATTAAAGTTTAAATACTGACCCAGCTTGCTTTTGGTTGAATGTATCAAATAAAACCATTTTCACTGGAATCTCTCTGAAACAGGGTCTGTATGAATACGGAGATGTCTTATTTAAATCCACCAGTTAGTTGGCTCACACATAAGCAGTTAATATTGGGCACCGTTGCATGCAGCAACCATGGCATCCCTGCAGTGCAGAGTGAGTTATAAAGGAGTTCTCTGATTTGAATACTAGTAACACAGAGTTGACAATCTTGGTTGGTGACTCACAGGGAAGTGCTGCATTGACAGTTAGGTTCTTGTGGGTTGAGGATGAAAATTGTCTGGAGGTACATGTGCTAAACCCAGTTATGCAACCCCTAGTGGTCAGGTGATTAGCTTGACACTGAGAACTGAGGCTGGCCATTGATGAGGCAACATTTGCATTGGGTAAAATTGATTCAAGAAAAAAAATCAATAAATAAATGTATATAGCACTTTTATAGAAAATAATATAAGGAGATCTAATGTAACAAAAGTAGTTGTGTTTTTTTGTTTTGCTCATGTAATACTTAATAGCTGTATTTTTAGACAGATCGTTATTATTGTACATTATATGAATACAATGTGTTCAAACTGAAGGCAAATCCAGTTTTGTTTTGTTTTTTGCGTCAAAGAAAATACAATATTTCTGCCAGAAGATTTAAAGATGTAAGGGCTATATTTGTACAGTACATTTAAAACAACAAATATTGTACTGTATATCTTTTCAGAAGCAAGAAGCATCACATCAAGTTGAGAGTTATAGAAATTCTTCTGCATTTACAGTATGTCAACTTGTCAAGCTTTGTAAGTGGACCGGAATGCTTGTCCTTGATGTGACTAAATTAGTACACACTGTGAGCCACTTGAAAATGACAGACTGAAGTCCTTGTTGTTTAAATTAAATAATGTACATTGAAAAACAGCTGAATTAATTTTAAAAATACCATTTTTTTTAGACAGAATATGTGATTGAATGAGAAAATGGGAATCCTTATTGGTTTTTATTTAGACATTACTGTAAAAAAAAAAAAAAAAAGTGAAATAGCTTCTAGCTTAATCATTGAACCAAGCTTAAAGAACAGTGTATAATACATAACATAGTAGGCTATGAATAAGTAATTAACCTTATTTTCCCCTACAAAAACAGCCATAGAGACCAAGTGATTGGAATCGCATTCCCACAGTAATTTCAAACATGGGCCAGGTTAAAAAAAAAAAAAAAAAAAGGAATTGATATGTTTTGAGTGACTTTGGTGTGCACTGCTCTTTGGCCTTTTCTTTTTTGTTGGTGGTTTCTGTTTTCTTGGATGGCCATATACAGTGCACTGTATATACATCCCCTCTTACAGTATACCACTTCCTTGATAATTTATTACCTTCAAATTGTATTTAATAAAGCAAGAAATTCATCTTGAAACATTGTAGTCGCTCACCCATGGACATCTTCAACTTGTTGCTGTTTCCAAGGCGCCTTTGGCAATGGGACCAATTCATGTCTCAACCTGTTTAAGTAAAGGTTAAAAGTAAAAAAAAAAAAAAACTCCAGGCCTTCACTGAGAATCCTTTTTGGTTGCTAAGTTACAGGTTATCAGAAACTGAATGAGTTTGACAAACATCTCAGAACGTCTTTCTGGTTTCTGGCAGAAAACTTGAAATAAAACTAATGAAATGTAGTTTGAATACTAATTCCAGGCTGTAGGGCACAGTATTCTGGTACTTTGTTTGGTCACCTGTGGATTTCAATGCCAGCTGGCTGGCCTGTATGGTTTTGCATTGTTATTTGCTCTCTGGATTTGAGAAATCATGTAATATGAATTTACAGTGGCGCTCAAAAGTATTCACCCCCCTTGGACTTTTCCACATTTTATTGTGTTACAACATGGAATCAGAATTGATTTAATTAGGAGTTTTTGCCACTGATCAACACAAAAAAGTCCATAATGTCAAAGTGAAAAATAAAATCTACAAATTGTTCTAAATTAATTGCAAATACAAAACATACGCTACGCTACAGCTCCGGAGCATGTTAGTTGCAGTCTACAACAACAGACGAACAAATTACTAACACGGACAAACACAAACAAAACACTCACGGTTTCTGGAATCACAGGGGTCTCTTTTTAGGTCTGTCTAACCATTTACAAAGAAACATTACTTACACTACAACACCTTAATACCCTCCACCATGACCCCTAGGTTAACGAGCGTTTCCCATCCGGGTCATTGAGTTCGGGTACCATAACTCTGCCCCTTTTCTAGATGGCCGACTTCCACCTAACCCAAGGAATAAATGGTCATGCCATTTAGTCCAGGGTACTCTGTTCCATTTACACAGCGCCCTCACAGGTCGGGAGGGAGCTCTAACACCAAGAATCATTCGATCTCTGGCACACCTCCCCAGTGAACTACAGTTCTTCCAGACTGCTCATTTTATTTTACTATCAAGCTGGATATAAAGGTCTGGATTGATACTTTACCAATACTGCCAGCAAACCTAACATATCACGTACACTGTGTAGTTATTTTGATTCGCCTATACAGACACATCAAACAGTGTTAATCAGAGAAACATTCTTAATGACCTACAGTCATAATACAGTACTTTTGATTCTGATTCTTTTCAGCATATAAACATCAGTGTCTACTCCTTGGGGTTATGTATAAGGTACTTCTTCACAACTTTACTATCAAATGTACAGACAAAAAGGTTTTCTACTTGTCTTTTCAAGAATGCTCATTTAAGGGGGCTCCCGGGTGGCGCATCCGGCAAAAGCACTCCGCATGGAGCGCAGGATGCGCCCTATAGCCTGGACGTCGCCAGTTCAAGTCCAGGCTATTCCACTGCCGACCGTGGACAAGAGCTCCCAAGTGCGCGGTGAGCCAGCCAGGGTGTCCTCGGCTCACCGCGCACCAGCGACCCCTGTAGACTGGCCAGGTGCCTGCAGGCTTGCCTGTAAGCTGCCCAGAGCTGCGTTGTCCTCCAACTCTGTAGCTCTGAGGTGGCTGCATGGTGGGCCTGCAAAGTGAAAAAAAGGGGTTGGCTGACGAACCGTGTTTCGGAGGACAGCGTGTGTTCATCTTCGCCGCTCCCAAGTCAGCGCAGGGATGGTAGCGGTGAACTGTTCCTAAAATAATGCAGTTGGCTATTTCAAATTGGGAGAAAAATGGGGTAAAAATCAATTGGCGACCAATAAATAATAAAAAAAAAATTAAAAAAATTAAAAAAAGAATGCTCATTTATGGGGTGCTGATTGCTTCAAGTCTAGACTTTTCTGTCCCTTAAAAATAAAATGCAATTCATTGTACACTTGCCTCAAGTAGCAACTATCGGGGGTACCTACCAAGGACAAAACAGTCATGTTTGTACCCCAAAATGCATTAAATTGTCATAGCTGGGAATTGGTGCCAGTGGTCTCCTGTATTATTGCTGCAGGCTACCAACAGCACCAGACTTGAGCAACTCCCTATAGAGTTGAAATAAAATCACTTATACCTAATTCATTGAGCAAGAATTGTTTTAGAAGAACAAAAACACGAAAAAGATAAAATAAACTGTTGGTTCCACGAATTTGTTCAAAAAAGACAAATACGGGGCTTAACATCAGCTTGCTGCAAGACTTACATAACATAGCTCCAGAAAGTCCCTGGGTGGATTAGCATCTACTGAGAAATGTGTTAAACTTGTATGGACTACCACTACTGGATCCCCAACAACAACAACAACAACAACAACAAAGATATATTCTACTGGTGAGAGCCTTGCACTGTCCCTGTGGAATTTGGATTCAGATTATTATTATTATTATTATTATTATTATTATTATTATTATTATTATAAGAATATTATGCAGTGGGGAATGTGTACAAGTAGGGTAGCATATTGTAGATTTACTACCAGTATTGAATATCATTAAAATCATTTTTTTCTATTAGAATTGTTTTTTTTCCCCTACATGCGCAACACAGATAAATAATGAAAAATAAACAGGTTTAGTTTTGAAATAACCCTTGTTTGCAGTATTTTATTCAATTAATATTTTTACAGTGTTCTTTTTATTTAAACTGTGTTGCACTGATGTAGAACAAGTTACAGTGTGTACTAAAGTCATTAAAAGTACTCCATTCAAACAAAATGTTTTCTACCTCGGGCCATTAACACTCCTCTATCAGCTTGTTTTTCTTTTGCCATATTTAAATTTGTCTTTGTCACATCTACAGTCATGTACTGTTTTTTCAGCATTGCGATTGCCATGCATTTCGGCAAATTCAACAATGCGCAATTTCAAACCTGTTGTGTAGCATTGACGGGTTCAGTCTGAATGTTGACAAATCAGTGGCTTGGGAGAGTGGGAATAAGGAAATTCATAGAGGTGGACAGCTATTGTTTTAACATTCAACATTCAAAATTACTGAGAGTAACTAATTAAAACTTTTAATCAGAACAGTGGTTTTGTGTTTATACCCAGCAGCATGACCTCAATGCCATAGATCCTGAAGAAAGAATCGGGTTGTTTTCAGTTAAGTTTGTGTGAGCCATACCCGTGGCTGTAGTAATCCCATTGTGGCACCAGTACAGTAATTTAATTTATTAGACACAGGTGCATACATCGCACCAGTGTATTAGTCGCTACCCACTCTTTTTAGAGCCTTGAGAATCGACTTATACAATGGTTTGTACGGTATGTCACTGACATACAGTAGTTGTTTAACATGTGATAATTAATTAAATAATTGCTTTCTGGTGACGACTACTGCACTATACTCATGATTCTGATTGACATAAGACCACTGTAATTTTTCCCAGAGGATTTATCTGTCAAGTCTAATGACAAAGGAAAAAGCAATTTTATCAATAATCAATTTACAGGTGCAAAAAGTATTTTATTTGAAATCAAAGAACAAATTGTAAGATTTCGGTAGACATACACTAGGTGCTACTGGATCTGACTAATCAAAAGAGGCTTTTGTTGATCTAGCCTATATTTTTTCTTTATCAAAAATGAATAACACAAAAACAGAAGGTTCTGTAAATTACTATTATTTTTTTAATAATGTACCTTTTTAAGGTATGTTTTGAGGAATTAAATAAAATTTTTTCTCATTATAAAGCAATGGGAAAAAATTGAAAACATTTTCAATTAAAAATATATTTGTGTCCAAAACTACCTTTTTCAACTGTTTTCAATATTTCATACATGAAAGGGTTAAGACAGCCAAATGACAGTCAAGAAGAGTTTAATTTATGTAAAACTAGATTTGTTTCTATTAAAAAAAAAAAAAAAAAAAAAAAACTGTAAAGAAAACGAATGACAAATTTTATGTGAGGGAGAAGTCCTTTTCATTGTCCTTTTTTTTCTTTCTTTTGTTTCAAATCATAAGAGTTCTGCTACTGTTAAAGGCAGCGCACAGCCAGCATGGATTCCCCAAGATTGAACAAGTTGCATGACAACGACAGAGAAAAAGAAAGAATCCTGCGCTCTCACAGGAGTACCGACCGAGACAGTGAAGCCTCTTATAAGACCAAACACGACAACGACCAGGTGAAGCCGGACCGCAAGAGCACTATGGGAGACAGGGGGAGGACTAGAACCCGGGAACGCTGTCACAACTCGCATTACGACAAGAACAGTGATTCTTATTATTCAGACAATTACGATCACGACTCCTATGAATCTGATCATTCCTGTTCACAATCCAGAACTCCCAGCCCCAGGAGGACAGAGCATACAAAACAGATCTCCAGCAGCCCAGCTCGCAAACAAGGTAACTACTTCTCCAACCACATCCCATGTTTCAGGTTTCAGTTCTCCAGACTTGTAATCTTCTCCTACAATTAAAAGTCTAAAACAAGATTTAAACACCAGGGATATCACTAGGTTATTATTTAAAGCAACAAAGTTTGGGTGTGAGCAATATCACTTAAACAGAATGTGCAGAATATAACAAACACAAATACATTTCAATTGGAATATATATATACAGTACTGTGCAAAAGTTTTAGGCAGGTGTGAAAAAATGCTGTAAAGTAAGAATGCTTTCAAAAATAGACATGTTAATAGTTTATATTTATCAATTAACAAAATGCAAAGTGAGTGAACAGAAGAAAAATCTACATCAAATCAATATTTGGTGTGACCACCCTTTGCCTTCAAAACAGCATCAATTCTTCTAGGTACACTTGCACACAGTTTTTGAAGGAACTCGGCAGGTAGGTTGGCCCAAACATCTTGGAGAACTAACCACAGTTCTTCTGTGGATTTAGGCAGCCTCAGTTGCTTCTCTCTCTTCATGTAATCCCAGACAGACTCGATGATGTTGAGATCAGGGCTCTGTGGGGGCCATACCATCACTTCCAGGACTCCTTGTTCTTCTTTACGCTGAAGATAGTTCTTAATGACTTTCGCTGTATGTTTGGGGTCGTTGTCATGCTGCAGAATACATTTGGGGCCAATCAGATGCCTCCCTGATGGTATTGCATGATGGATAAGTATCTGCCTGTACTTCTCAGCATTGAGGAGACCATTAATTCTGACCAAATCCCCAACTCCATTTGCAGAAATGCAGCCCCAAACTTGCAAGGAACCTCCACCATGCTTCACTGTTGCCTGCAGACACTCATTCGTGTACCGCTCTCCAGCCCTTCGGCGAACAAACTGTCTTCTGCTACAGCCAAATATTTGAAACTTTGACTCATCAGTCCAGAGCACCTGCTGCCATTTTTCTGCACCCCAGTTCCTGTGTTTTCTTGCATAGTTGAGTCGCTTGGCCTTGTTTCCACGCCGGAGGTATGGCTTTTTGGCCGCAGGTCTTCCATGAAGGCCACTTCTGACCAGACTTCTCCGGACAGTAGATGGGTGTACCAGGGTCCCACTGTTTTCTGCCAATTCTGAGCTGATGGCACTGCTGGACATCTTCCGATTGCGAAGGGAAGTAAGCATGATGCGTCTTTCATCTGCTGCAGTAAGTTTCCTTGGCCGACCACTGCATCTACGGTCCTCAACGTTGCCCATTTCTTTGTGCTTCTTCAAAAGAGCTTGGACAGCACATCTGGAAACCCCTGTCTGCCTTGAAATTTCTGCCTGGGAGAGACCTTGCTGATGCAGTATAACTACCTTGTGTCTTGTTGCTGTGCTTAGTCTTGCCATGGTGTATGACTTTTGACAGTAAAACTGTCTTCAGCAACCTCACCTTGTTAGCTGAGTTTGGCTGTTCCTCACCCAGTTTTATTCCTCCTACACAGCTGTTTCTGTTTCAGTTAATGATTGTGTTTCAACCTACATATTGAATTGATGATCATTAGCACCTGTTTGGTATAATTGTTTAATCATACACCTGACTATATGCCTACAAAATCCCTGACTTTGTGCAAGTGTACCTAGAAGAATTGATGCTGTTTTGAAGGCAAAGGGTGGTCACACCAAATATGGATTTGATTTAGATTTTTCTTCTGTTCACTCACTTTGCATTTAGTTAATTGATAAATATAATCTATTAACATGTCTATTTTTGAAAGCATTCTTACTTTACAGCATTTTTTCACACCTGCCTAAAACTTTTGCACAGTACTGTATATATATATATATATAATCACACAAAGTGGTTTGCAGTATTCATCCCCTACCAATAATGTCACATTTTGTTGAATTACAAATAATGTATGCACAGTTTTTCAAACAAACTTTTTTTTATTCAAAGTTGTAGTGGTTAAACTGAACATTGTTATATGAGGATTAGGTTAAGATTATGAGGTTAAATGTCAGCAAAACTTGCAGAGAAAATGTACAAAATGAAATTTACCGATTGCATAATTATTCAGCCCCTTAAGTCAGTACTTGGTAGAAGCAGCAATTACTGCTATGAGTCTTGCACAGTAGAATGGTGAAATTTTTGCCAAAGGAAAATTGCTCCATTTCTGATAAGTTTGTTGGGGATCGTCGATGGACTACAATCTTCAAGTCTCGCCATACATTTTCGATTGGATTCAAGTCAGCACTTTGACTGGGCGACTAAGAATATTAATTCTATTCTTGTTCAACCACTCCAGTGTGGCTTTAGCTTTGTGCTTTGGGTCATTGTCCTGCTGAAATGTGAATTTCCTCCCCAGTTTCAGAGTCTTGGCTGACTCAAACAGGTTTTCCTCAAGGATTCACCTGTAGTTTGCACCATCCATTCTCCCCTCTATCCTGACAAGCTTCCCAGTCCCTGCTGAAGAGAAGCATCCCCATAACATGATGCTGTCGACCTGATCATAAGAACATAAGAAAGTTTACAAACGAGAGGAGGCCATTCGGTCCATCTTGCTTGTTTAGTTGTAGTAGCTTATTGATCCCAGAATATCATCAACTAGCTTCTTGAAGGATCCCAGGGTGTCAGCTTCAACAACATTACTGGGGAGTTGGTTCCAGACCCTCACAATTCTCTGTGTAAAAATGTGCCTCCTATTTTCTGTTCTGAATGCCCCTTTATCTAATCTCCATTTGTGACCCCTGATCCTTGTTTCTTTTTTCAGGTCAAAAAAGTCCCCTGGGTTGACATTGTCAATAGCTTTTAAGAATTTTGAGTGCTTGAATCAGATCACCGCGTAGTCTTCTTTGTTCAAGACTGAATAGATTCAATTATTTTAGCCTCTCTGCATACGACATGCCTTTTAAACCCGGGATAATTCTGGTACCTCTTCTTTGCACTCTTTCTAGAGCAGCAATATCCTTTTTGTAACGAGGTGACCAGAACTGAACACAATATTCTAGATGAGGTCTTACTAATGCATTGTAAAGTTTTAACGTTACTTCCCTTGATTTAAATTCAACACTTTTCACAATATACACTTTCACAATCTGGGTAGTGTCTGGGTGGTATGATGCATCTTCTACTTCTTAATGATGGACTTCATTGCTGAGAGGGATAATCAGCGTCTTTGAAATTTTCTTGTACCCTTCTCCTGCTCTGTGGCTCTCTACCATTTTATCCCTGACTTGTTTCAAAAGCTTGGTTCATAGTTGCTTTGTTGGATCACTATGTGAGTTGCAGCTTGAAAGTCTTTATATACTTGAGGGAAATTATCTACAAGCTAAACCACTTTGAGTACACACAGGCTGAAACCATTTCACTAATTTTATGACCTTTCAAACAAATCATTTGCACCTGAGCTGATTTAGGGCTGCAGTAGCAAAGGGGTTGAATACTTATGCAACTGAGATTAATCTGTTTTTCTCTGTAAATCTTACTTATTTATATTCTATATGCATTTCACTTTATCAATGTGGAGTAGTTTGTGTAGATTCTACATGTAAAGTCTAATTTGAAAGCATTGTGGAGTACGCTCAGGTGCCAACAAAATGTGAAAACTTTGCAGGGGGGGGGGGAATACTTCTGCAAACTACTGTATATAACCAAAATTATTATTATTAATACATCACTGCAACGTATAGAGTTAACTTATAAAATAAGATGCTGTACAAGAAAGAATAGTTACCTGTAATATAAAAATTGACGTTATAGCACCCGTGAGGGGCACTGATTCTTTCTGATCGGGATGGGATCAGGCAGGCAGCATACCAGAAGGGAAATGAGCTAGACCACAATATTATGTCAGGCGATGAACATTGTTTTATTAAATACAGGTGGTAAATATACTTAAACAGGGTAGATCTAGAATACACAAGCACAGCATGCGGTTTGCACTGCCTGTTCATTGAAACAATAACTAAAATATAAGATTTCCATTTAAAACTAAAGGGCAGTGCAGCTCAATACCAGCACGGAGACAGGGCTCACAAAAAACAACAATAATAAAACCAATACGCCCCATCTCCAGCTCTCCTCTAAAACCCCAATGCCTTTCAAAATATAAAATTCATTTTTGTTCTCCAACCACCCTAATAGCTGTGCGTTCAACCTGCACTCCAAACAAACCCGGGTTCACGTCACACTGGACAAGTAAATCTCTGGAATCATGAAATCAGGAACATATTATTAGTGGGGCTTGCGAAGCAAGAGTCCCCACTTTAAATCTTCAACATACTACTTCTTCTTCTTATTATTATTATTCTTTGGCACGCTACTCCTCTTACACTGTTTAAGCTAGAAACGCCGTTCAAACTTTAAAACGCGTTGACCGGTCTGGAATAGTGTACTTGTATACAACTTTTTGATATCTTTTATACTTTTTAAACTATTAAGTTTTTTGTCCTTTTTTGTCCATCTTCATTCACTTTAATGGGACTTTTCAACATTCTAAAGCTCCCCATTGTTTAAAAACTCCCAGACTTCCAACATTTTATTTACTGTAAACGATGTAACTTTGGACACAAATCAGCTACTTTGACCACTTTCCCAACAAGCTAGACAAAAAGTTGACATCTTCCTCTGCTTCTCTGCTATTCAAATCTGAAATCAAAACAGAAATAACTTTTACCAGTCAAGAGGTACAGCTGTTTTAGTAACCACATCAACTTCTTTCAGGAGGCTACTTCCCACTGTTGAATTAACTGTCATAGAACTTTGAGAAATTTCAAATTCTAGCACATTCTAAGCATGAGACAATTAGTAAACAATGTGACTTTTGACACAAATCAGCTACTTTGACCACTTTCCCAATAAAGCAAGCCCCACAAATGTACTTGTAAAGTTACCATCTAGTTATATAGTATTATTACTATTTAAACCAGGTGCTCAGCTTCTCCGAAATCAATAAATTTACTTGTATGGGAGCTGCGAACAGGAGAGCATTAATGTGTAATTAGTGCCAAGAAAATATTGTGCCAAAATAAACGTGCTTAAGTGATCAAATCAAAAAGACAACATTAAATAAAAAGTGAATATAATGCAATAATTCAATCAAACGTGCCTATTTAAATTAACGTGAACAATACCGCTACATTACTAATCACATTTCATACAATGATATATTCAGTGTTATTTAAAATAATAGTTATAAATAAAACCTGCAAGACACGGTAATGTAAACATTTTTGTTTTATTATAAAAAAAAAAAAAAAACCTTAACCTGCGTTCCTGACTTGTTTGAATAAGAATTATAAATATGAACAGTTAAGATGCGTATACATGCATGCACACACATTTTCTGCATATAAAGTCAATCGTCTTACTCTGTGAGCAGGTCAGTGTTTTGAGCATTTATTATGCAGTCCTATAAGGGCAGTGGGATTGGCTGTGTGGCTGAAATTCCACAACGCATTGTGGGCAGGGTTACAAAGTATAACCTGATTTTAAAACTATACACTGATTGGCCGTGTGCCAATGCGTTGAATCAAAGCGTTATGGCCCTCTTGGCACAAAATGTAAAACTGGTTACATGTTGGTAAGAAATACACTACGCGTTGCATTTTAAAATACGCGTTGCTACAGAGAATGCTACACTTTCATTGGCACTTTAACAACGCGTTGCCAAAATCCCTTACAAGTTGTGTCAATACGTTTATGGCTCCCGATGGTCATGTGGGGACGTATAAAGCTATATTTTTCCAAACCCTGCTACTTACACTTTAAGGCAGGGGTTCCCAAACTTTTTTTTTTTGCCTCAGGCCCACCTGTTCAGCTGCATTAGGCACTGCGGCCCACTAGCACTCCTTGGGGAAAATGTCAAATTAAAAACATTGTATATGTTTAAACCTGTAACATTATAAATAAACCTAATCTAAACTGTCCTTTATTCATTTGAATAAATATTGTGAATTCATATAGACTATGCACTGAGTGAAAATACAATTCTCAAACACTTTAATTTGATAAATTAATTGCAAAAACTAAACAGACATTTTTATCAAACCTTTAAATTAGGTACCTTTGTATAATTTAACGTTTTAGAAATGCAGTTATTTTTCTTGGTCATCAAACAATAAATGTCTCTTATTATTCCCATTCATAAATGCCTGAACAGGAATCACTTTTGAGTAAAAGCAGAACAACGTGCACAAAACATAACTCTTAAATCCTAATTTCTGAACGCTGTAACTAAAACGTCCAGCTGATACATCTCACACTGAACTGTCATGCACAAAAGAGACGAATGCACACAATAGAGAAAAACAAGAGCCTTGCATAAGTTCCTTTTTTTGCCACTACTCTGTACAACCAAATACAACTTGCAGAAACACATTGTTGGCTTGCTATACCACCCCCCAAAAAATAAAATAATCACAGAGCGCAGCTGCACCACTTAACCAAAAGAAAACTTTAAAAAATAAATCCATCTGCAGCGAAATTTGAATCTGTCAAAATGTATTTCTTTATTTATTTATTTATTATTATTTTCCAACAAAACATATTCCAGTGTTAGACGACTGTGAACGAGCCAGTAATTAATAAAATAGCAGTATATCCAAAAATTAATAAATCAATTACCGGTATGTAACAAGATTTATCAGTTTGATTAATAACTTGATTTAGTTAATATTGAAACATATATAAAAGTACTCAATATATTAAATGTTAATAGCTAATTAGTCACAAAAACGTATTTCATAGGCATCAATTGAATTTTTAAATGAATGTTATCGAGCACAAAATTTAGTATGAAAACGTTTCTACAAAAGAAAAAACCCATTCCAGCATCTCAAAACTGAGCCCATGGTACAAATGCATTCAAACTCCTGTAGCTTCTTTTTTTGTTCTTTATACTTTGCAAAACGTATTCTTTGGTAGCGGATTCGACATATTGTAATTTTATTAATATTGAACACACTTTTTACATGTGCCTGCAGAGCGATCACATGACCTTAACACTGCTCTATTGTCAGAGTTCTCGCATCACATCCCGCCTCCAGGCAGGCACTCTGATTTGTGAATTTCTGCTTTGATTGACAGTCTGCCAATGCTCCCTTGCTACACTTTATTTTTCTACAGTTACAGCTGCCGCCGGCGTCTGCTTTTCGCTATTAATAGAAAATAAATACATATAATGTTAGTGCTCCCGCGGCCCAGCTTTGGTCCGCGGACCAGTTTGGGAACCCCTGCTTTAAGGTATTTCACGTTTTGAATACCATGGTATATGGAAAGCTGTAGTGCAAATCTAAGTTCTGTTAAAATATTCTTTTAGATTTTTACAACCAAATAACATTTATATTGGTATACTTTAATAAAACACTTTTGGGAAATTGATTTCTGACAAGATATTGGAAACTATAGCTCCTGGAGTATTTTGCTCACTTTATTAAATAGACAATTTTGTTTCTAAAGAACATTAACAGTTGTCTTTTGTTAATGGAGCACAGGTTCTGCACAGGTTCTGCACATGTCCCCAGTCTTAAAACAATTACTTTAGATGGTATTTTTCTTTATAAGAACTGTTGCTAAGCCTTTTAAATATTTAATAGTATAGTGATCATTAGCATCAAATGCCACCTCAGGCTACAGTGCTGTACTGTAGCAGCAACTGCCTCAGTCTAAGTTTTATTTTTATGCTAAGTCGTACTGCAGAGCTACAGGGTTTGATATACTAGAAATGAGAAATGTTAAATAACCATTTGCATTTCGTATGCAAATGAAGCTGTTTTTTAATGTTTCATGAGGTTTTCACAAGAAGATGGTGATTTTCAAATAATTAGACTGTATATTAAAATGATAAAATAAACCATATTGATATGGATTGTTCATTTTGAAACCATACAGTACGAAATGTGTTCTATACTGTAGCCTGGCCTGAAAATCACATCTGTGTAATGATTGTTTTAAACCCAGTTTGTAGATGATGTCTTCTGGATAGAATGCACTTTTATAAAAAAAAAAAATAGACCTCTTAAAACAAATAACGTGTGAATAGATTAATATTGGTGATCAGATAGTCATTATAATTCAATTTAAAACAGTGTTGCAGTATATGACAAGGATGCTGTCAAACTATGTGATTCATTTTCTGGTTCCTGGTAATCAAGGGAAAGACAATTTTACAAAAATATGGTTTGGGAATTAAATAAAAAATGCAACAAACTAAGGGTGCAAATGATTTCTGTGCCTCAACAGAACTATAAAAAGGGTACATGTAATTATAACCTGAAAGAAGCAGTTCATTTACTTTTCCAATGGTATAAAAACAAGAAATGCCATATAAACACTGGTTTTAATAATTTACAAAAAGATGTAAAATGAATATAGAAAAGTAAAATGTAGTCCTTGGTTTATTGAATAGAAACCTATAGGTACAAAGTGAATCTATATAGAAACATTCCACACCAATTCTACATTTGTATACAGTAGCACATTTCCCATCAAGGTAAAATCAACACGTTAACATTATCTTTTTTTAAGCAGCTAGCTAATTTCTACTGAAGAGCACTAGGGCCATGCGATAAAAAAATAAAAACTCAAAATTTTGATTTTGAAAATCGAAATCGGGTCTGGGAAAGCCATAACTCGGAGTGCTTGCTGACAGCACTGCTGTCTGAAACCTCAAATTCACTACCGTTGGGTTTTAATAAAGTAAAAAAAACAGGATTTTCTGGTATACATTTATTTTCCCTCATATATTATAGAACCATGTCTGTTTGAAAAAGCAGCTAGTTAGCAGTAAGCATGTTTTTACATCGGATTGATTAATAATTAATCTATGTTTCTTTTTGGGCAAGGGTGTTTTTATCAATAAAGAGCATTTTGCCCCATAATAATTGATCATTTTTATACTGCATAGAAAAATGTCTCTTCGAAAAAATACATACAAGTTTGGAGCAATGCAAATGACATATCTATTAAGCATTATAATGACGTCACCAAAGGTGTCTCTAGTGTGTCATTTAAAGGTGTCATTCCTATATGAAGAACGTATTGTCCAAGGTAATTGCACATGTAGTGTGCCCACATATATCTTACTTTATTAAAACCTGACGGTTGATGCTGCAGAGTTTCGAGTTCTGCCTTTTCCCCAGACCCAGCTCGTATGGTGAAATTTCAAGTTTTTATTTTTTTCTCACATGGCCCTAGGGCTCTAACGTAAATTTCAATACACTCCTAGGTGTATAATTTGTGGCTAATTTGTGGCTAATTAGCTTAAGTAGCCATATTGTGTTTATACTGAGTTTACTAGTAATAATAATAATAAATTAAATCATACATTTACATTTTGGCATTTTTCTTTCTTTTTTTTACTCGCTACGTAGGCTGTTTATTGACGTTGTCGATGTGGTTTAACCCAGTGGTGTGCAAACTTTTTAAGTGCTGCCCACCCTTTTTTTTTTTTTTAGCATACATTTTGTTGCTAGTGGATGATCACCCACTGTACAGCGCTAATGCAAATGGCTACAGGAAAGCAAAAGAGAGTTGTGCTTACAATTGAAAAAAGTTGGAAATACTCACTTCTGGAAAAGGTAATTACCAGCGATAAAACAGCACAATGTTTTGGAATTTTAAAGAGCACTGTGACTGATATTAAAAAGTCTGCCTCAGAGATTTAAAAGTTTGTGGTCTTTGATAGTAGCGGTGGGATTTTTGAGATCTATTGTTGCACAAGACGAGTACTTACAATTACAATTTCCGAGTACTCGACTCAAACACCACTTTCCTTACATACTGTACTAGTGTACATAAACCTCCCAAACATTGCCACAAGTCCTATTTTAAATGTCAAACTAACACACAACCAAGTAATATATTAAGTAATTAATATAATGTTTGCCGCCTTGTGCAGTTCCCCATATACAATTAAGTAATACTAAAGAACATAAAGTATTCAAATTCACGTATCAAATTGTAAAAAGATATGTCTGGCCTACCTGGTTGAAGTGTGTCTCAGGGGTCCTTTACTTTAGTGCAGTAGTTCCAATATACAAATTAAAACGGCCGTTCGGTCCAAAAGCTACAGAACAATTTCAAGTGAAAAAAGCCTTCCACCTATGGGAAGATTGGGGAATGGGATCCACGGGTCTGTGGTAATTGCAACTTTTTCTGCCTTTGAAAGTTGTATGAACAGCTGCAGCATGATTTGCTTTAAGTTTTTCCAGCCTCGCTGTTATTGCTTTATGGGTCGGCACAGTAGTGGGATAATCTTACATCGATTTCAAAACTGCAGCATTCACGATTCACACGCACTGTCCTCATAGGGGATAACGAGATCACGGCAATTGGATTTACGCTTCAACACCATGACGTACGCTTGTACGTCAGTTGAAAACCCACTTACAGTACCATGCCGTACCTGCGTACGTCAAATTTCCCATTCTATTCTATGAGCGGTTTCTCAGTCAAGCGTTTCAGGTTTCATTCTCTAAAGCAGTGCTAGTACTATGGAATGTGCAATGAAAGTCAGGGGAGGGTCAGATGACATTTTTATCCAATTGCGTGTCATGTAGTAAACCCTAACCCTAACCCTAACCCTAACTGTGGGCGTTTAGAAGGCTGAGATATATTGCAGAAAGCCATTCAGCTTTTACAAGTATATATATATATATATATATAGTGTTTTAAATTATTATTTTTTAATAAGCTAAACATGGCAACGTATGTGGTCTTTCGATAATGAGCAAAGGGAGTGAAGTTGGTTCGGAGGATTTCGATACCAGCGACAGTGATGCTGACTTATCACTCAGCGATTATGATGAAGAGGATGTGGAGCCAAGAACAATACAAACTGTACCAACAGAAGAGCATGCAGCTACTTTACAGGTAAGCCAGCTGCAAACGGGAAGCTGTTTGGTTTGAAATGGCAGTGCTGTGATGAAATACTATCAAAACACAGCACTGGGTACAGGCAATGCGGCAGCCAGATCCATCACAATGCCTGTGCAAAGTAGCTGTATACATGCATTTGTGATTATCCCTCCAACACAAGCGAAGCAGACACCGTAAAAAAGGTACAGGGTCTGCTATGAAAATGAAAACAAAAGAAAAGACAAAATAAAAATGTGCAGTGGTTGCGAAGGCAATCCCGGGTTCTGTTGTATTGAACATTTCAATAAGTGGCACAGAGCAAGTCAATACTGGCACACGTTTTAATGTTGTTTGATTTTTATTTGATAACACCGTGTAACACTTTTTTTTTTTTTTTTTTGGTTCCTGGGTAGTAAGTGTTATTTCCTAATTGCTTATGCCTCAAAAGTATAGAAAATGGCTATTATTCCCCACAAACTTTGCTTTTGTGACCAGGACAGTGATATTTTGAAATTTACCTATTTTCAAGAACATTCCAGATAGATTCAGTGCTGAGTAAACTTGGAGTAACTTCTAGAACTTTCTAGAACTTTCCAGTAATATAAATAGTAGTATAAATACAGGGGCCTTAAGCCCACCAGTTCAGTTTAGTTCCAGCTGCCTAAGTGGATACATATCTGCATTTTTCTGAGATGTCATCAAGGTCATAGGAGACTTCAAAATGGTGGCATTCCTGATGGGTCTCCAAGGCGGTTTTACCAAGTTTCCCTGCTATCTTTGCCTTTGGGACAGCAGGGACACCAAAGCGCACTACCACAGGCGGGACTGGCCACAGCGGACCGAGTTCTCTGTGGGGAGGAACAACGTCAAGTGGGAGCCACTGGTGGACCCCCTGAAGGTGCTGATGCCACCACTGCACATCAAGTTGGGCCTTATGAAACAATTTGTCAGAGCTCTAGATAAGGAGTCGGCAGCCTAAAAGTACCTTCAAGACTTCTTCCCTAAGCTGTCTGAGGCAAAGGTCAAAGCCGGTGTCTTCTTCGGACCACAGATAAAGAAGATCCTGGAGTGCAATGAATTCCCCAAGAAGCTCACTAGTAAGGAGAAAGAGGCTTGGAACAGCTTTGTCGCAGTGGTTCGGGGCTTCCTGGGCAATCACAAGGCCGAAAACTATGTGGAGCTGTTTGAGACTCTGGTGAAGAACTACGGCACAATGGGCTGTAGGATGTCCCTCAAAGTCCATATCCTTGATGCTCATCTTGATAAATTCAAGGAGAACATGGGAGCGTACTCGGAGGAGCAAGGCGAGCGCTTCCACCAGGATATACTGGACTTTGAACGCCGCTACCAAGGACAGTAAAACGAGAACATGATGGGAGACTACATTTGGGGGCTGATTCGTGAAAGTGATTTACAGTATAATCTCGAAAAACTACTTGCTTCTAAATCTTTTGTAGTCATTTTTGTATTACTTTAGTATAAATACATGTTAATTTGGATTCATATGTTGTTTTTTTCTGACTTTATGTGAACGAAAAGACACAAATTCGCCCGTTTTCTCATTGGAAATAGGTAAATTTCAAAATATCACTGTCCTGGTCACAAAAGCAAAGTTTGTGGGGAATAATAGCCATTTTCTATACTTTTGAGGCATAAGCAATTAGGAAATAACACTTACTACCCAGGAACAAAAATTGTGTTACATAGTGTAATTACTGTTTACTGATTATTATTGTTATTATCGTTATTAGCAGCGTTTTTGTTTTCAAAAAATATTGGTATGTAGTACACAGCAGCATAAAGGGTTAATGAAAAACACAGTTTAAGTCATTTATTTGTGTTTTATTCATCATATGTTAACATTTTATAGCAATTACAGATTTGAAAACATTATTATTATTTTCAAAATCTGGTACCTGGGAAGGGGTTTCATTTTTACATCTGGAGTTGAAGTGGTTAAAGGAATACAAGTATCTCAGAGATACTGTTATTCATGATTTATTAGGCTATTATCTTGTTTATATTAAATGATGAAATGGTTGAATCATTTGTATGGAAATGTGCCGTTCTCCTCCTAATGACACCATTTGAATCAATGTAGAAGACACTAATATAAATACATTTATCAATATATTCATGTTATTAATAATCAATCAGCTAGCTAACCTAATATAAATGTAACTAAAGTATTAATGTTTTTAGAAATTGTTAAAAATGTAATAGCCTAATAATAATAGCTTGTTTTATGTATTAGAAGTCTGTGTATAATGTATCTAAAATGTGGTCCTACTTGGGAATGTTTGTTGTAATAGTAGAGGATTTTTCTTATACAAAAACCACAAATAAAAAAATAAATAACAAACCAAAAACTTCCTTTAAGATATACAGAGAAGACTACAATCTAAATGGAGGGATCTACCTTCCATTGCATATAAATTTCATGTTTTAAAATCAGCCGAACAGTGAAAAAATAATGGCTATTAAACACAAAGAACTAGTTTTACTTGATAAGAGCTGATAATTCCGAAAAAGACGGGACATTGTCAGGTAAGGCTGCCACTGTGCCCTTACCTGACCCATGTTCTGACAAGGCAGCACACACTGCTTAACTGGTACTTGCCATCAAATAAAATGTTGTTTTTTTTTTTATAATAAAACACATGAGACAGATTAAATGTTCTAAAGTCAAATATATTAGATTTAAAGTGCTTTCCCGTTTTTTCTTGGATGTAAACAAGTTACTTGTGTCATGTTTTGTTTCTCTGTGCTGCTGAAAAATAAATGTCTCCGTTGTTTAAAAATTAAATGCCCGTCTCAGTGATAAAAAAACAAACAAGCAGGCAGTGAAATTCAATTCCTTCGCTATCCAATGATATGTGTTAACAAGCTGTACTGCAAAGTATGGTGGCCCAGTAAGTCAAAGAAATGAAGTGCGTTTATCGTGTTTACCCTAATCACAGGCCCAGAATGACACTTCAATATGCTTGTGTTTACACGATCATGAGCTGTTTGTTGTGTTGCTTAGAACTGCGTAACTGAATTTTGGGAGTTGTTTGCGGACCACTTGGAGTTTACTCACAGACCCTGGAGTTTACTCACGGACCTGGAGTTTACTCACGGACCCTGGAGTTTACTCACTCCGTGGGTCACAGGTTGGGAACCACTGCCCTACCTTCTTTTTTTATTTTATTTTATTTTATTTTATGTTGTTTTCACTGCAGGTGCCATAAACTAAAAGCGTTTTTTTACGTTATTTTGACAAAGGGGATTTAGAGTGTGTCGCGCTACATCAAGTGGCTAAAAGCCTAACTTATTTAAGATTTTGAGCAAAATGTCGAGACACCGGGATCTTTGATGGAAAACCGGGGTGTCTGGTCACAATGTACAAGAAGTAAAACAAAGGGTTTTTGGTGATACATTTTGTACCTTTTTACATTTATCGTATTAAAAGGTATCACCAAAAACTTTGCTCTAAACCTGAATATTAAGATATATAAAAGTACTATATATATATATATATATATATATATATATATATATATATATTACAAATGTTTCAACACAAAATCTTTTCAGTCCATGTAATTTGTAAAAGGCCAGTTTCCTTGTCTTTGCTGAAACAGTTTGAGTTTCAATTTTGATATTATGTGGGCCTGCTAAGTAATGAGTTCTGGTGCAGTCGTTCTCCACTGTGTATCTTAAAGTAAAAATGCGAGGTTAGTACTTTCTAATTCTTGATCATTTTTTCCAAATTTAGCAAACCATATCTAAGTTAATTTCCAAATCAATGAATATCCTGTTTCACAGTAATACTCCTCTTCCCAAAAGTCTCTTTTGGTACCAAATTTATGAATTCCCCCCCATTCAAAATAAATGTATTGTGATCCCATATATATTATCATGAATAAATTTTTAGATTTATTAATACGGATTATTCCTTCAACCCCCATGTATTGTCATTTACAATGTCCTTCACCTTATTTCTCACATTCCATTAGAGAGCTATATTAGCAGATCACAAGGTACAGTTTCTAAGAACATTTATTAGGTCTAAGACTATGTATAATTTCCTGCAAGTGCAAAAACATGCAAATAACAGCACCACTAATCCTGCTGCTGTTTTACAATAAAGGATGTTCATCATAAGTACTAATACAAAAGGCACTGAGCCAGTTTTTACATCCTTTCTAGGATAGCTGGCTATTTTTAGAAGTCTGACCTAATTTTTTACTGAAACAAATCTGGGGATCCAGTGAAAGTGTAATGCGTCTGTATGCATGCTGGTGCATAATGAATGCAAAAAGTAGCATTAATTTTAATGTTGATTCGAGAAGCTCAGTAGAGTTCAAGTTCCTGACCCTCTAACAACAACTATGTGCATTAAGGTTATATTAACATGGCACACTGTTATTTCTACAGATATTACCCTTGATTTAAATTGCATTTGCTCATCTTGTTTTAATGGTAGCCACACTTCCCTAATAATCTTAACAGTAGTGATTTGAGTTCATGCTGCACTGCATATTCTGTGACAAATGTTCCTTAATTTGTTGACTTTTCACCAATGTCACTAAAACATATCAGTGCTATGCTTTAGTGCGAGAGGTTCCAGGTTCATGCCCGCCCTCCGCCTGTGTGTGGATTGCCTTGCCCTGTGTGATGCGCCTGCCTGCGGGAACCAGGATCGCTACTATATATATATATATATATATATATATATATATATATATTGTGAGGAAGCAGGTGGAGTGAGACAGCAGGGAGGGGGTTAAAACCTCCCTGCGAGAGAGAAAAGATGTGCGAATGCACATTTGTTTAATTTAGTTTGCTAATTGCTTTATTGTTTTGTGTAATTGTTTTATTATTAATGATCATCCGCACCTGGGCGTTATTGGAAATTAGACCCAGGTGCGGGCAGTTTAAAAGGAGAGCAGTCAGTCTGCTCGAGGCTGCTGAGGAGAAGGAGGCAGACGAGGTGCTCTGCTTCCGTGCAGTCAGAGTGTAAGTGCTGTGTTAAACCGGTGTGGTTTTGGGTTTATGTTAGCAGGTAAACGGCTTAGCCGTCCTGCAAGTTAGTGAGGGAAAAACCTTGTGTAGTAAGTGCTCCAAGAGGAGCTAGGTGTTTATTTTGTGTGTGTTTGTTTTATTTTGTGTTTATTAAAAGTGCGCGTAAGCGCTGAACCGCCTATTTCTGTGTCTGGGTCAATTCTTAAAGGGGCAACGAACCCGTGAGAGGTGAAATCTATTACAATATATATATATATATATATATATATATATATATATGGGCTTGAATTTCAGCGCGGGATCGTGGGAATCGCACATTTTCCAAGTTGCTCCCGCATATCTGCAACTTTCAGATATTTTAAGATACCAAGCTACTGTATTTTTCACCCAATTTAGAATGCCTGAAACGCTACAACAATCTATAAGGAAGCAGGTGTCAGCGCCGCATTTTGAGTAAAATAAATAAATAAAAGTAGTGCTGGAAATTTTAGGTGCTGCGAGACTTTCTTTCGTACGTGATTCTCAGCCGCTATCTTTAAGGACTATAGAAACTCAGTACACTGCAATAAGTAAACAGTTTTGAAAAAAAAGACTACTAAGTCTATCTAGGTGTTGTTTTACAAGCAGTGACTTTCACTTTAACTCTTAAAACTTAGCCCCATTCATTTTGGGGCGCCAGCACACCCAAGGTTACGCACATATTACTCAGGTACTATAAAAGCCACCTACCAGGTTCATGGCTTGTTTAAAAGTACAGACTCAGGACTTTCCAAATATGTATTCAGTGTGTGTATGCAGTACTCCTAGCCGGAATTACAATTGCCTGAAGTTAAGCCTCTCCTCATGTGACAGAGTTCACAGCTTAGGCTAGCAGCTAGACTGAAAGGGGTGGTATTGTTGGAAAGCTTAGAAGCTCAGCTTCCCTCACATGTTCATGTCATATTGAGGTTCAATGGTGCCGTGTTTTGATTACAATATACAGTATATAACAGTGATAAAAATGATTTTTTTGGAAAAGTGTTTTTTTATTATTATTTATTTTTTACATATATTCGCATCTCTACCACATATAGTATGCCTGATCCTGTTGCAACTTGCATAATATGAAAGGACATTTTGTGGCCTTTCGTTTGACATGTTACATGTATGCAGTACAAACTATCCAGTAGTTAAACATACATAAATGAAAACAGTGAAAAACACGAGGAATAGGGCTGAGTGTAAAGAGTTTTAAAAAAGATATCGAGCGCTGGTTTAAAAGAAAAGCACCTTTTTCTTCTGGTGCAGCAAAAACTTCACTCAGGCAATGGCAAAAGCAATGGAGAGTGCTCTGACTCACAGTGATGAACAGCTGTTAGGTCTCCTGAAAGCAGCTTATTTTAAAACAACACCAGTGTGAATGATGATGCAGTAAAATATGTATAGTTTTTTTATATGCAAAAGTGCCTTTTCTTCCCCCGCCTAAAATTTTGGAATCCCCCTCCATTGACTGCAGCATAGGGGGGAAATCCCCCCAGCACACACAAATGAAATTCAAGCCCTGTATATGTGAATGTAGAAGCCGTTAGGCAACTTTCACGCGATTTGATTGGCTCTTGTAATGGTTTATTTGCATATCTTCCTACAACCCATTTGTTTTTTAATCTATTGCTTTCACTCACCTTAACTCGAAAGCTACTTGTTTTTACTATATATATATATATATATATATATGCATATATATGCGCAGTTTGTATCTGTTTCACAATGTACATTATACAGTGACATTTTTGGCTTACTTCCTATACAGATCTAACTGACAACACTTCAGTCTCAACATCCTAGTAAAGATCTTAGTGAAGCAAAAGCCAAAATTAAGAAATCTTTAACCCCTGTAGGTTGCACTTAAAAATGTTTCTAGGATAGCTGGTTCAAATTTCAAATTGAAAAAAAAAAAACCAAAACAAAACACCAAACAATATAAATAATTATATATATATATATATATATATATATATATATATATATATATATATATATATATATACACACCAAATAGGCAGTTTGGTACTTGATAAAAGTCAGTTAAAGAACACTGCCTTCATTAAAATTGAAAAAGTTGTGAAAGGATATCTGTGTATTGCAAACCCCTCAACAACCTTGCAGAAATACAATGCATTTAACCATCCTGTTATACATTTTTGGTTACTGACGCCACCCTTTGCTTTCCGTTCTACCTCTGCAGGACAGGATAAGAAAAGCGCAAGAAACCTCACAAACAAAACCAGGGGGTCACAAAAGTGGGGTTTCCGCTCCCAGAGCCTGAACAAGGAGCCCATGCCCAAGGACCTGGACCTGGTGACTAAACGCATGCTGTCTGCGCGGCTTCTGAAGATAAATGAACTGAAGAACGAGATGTCGGAGCAGCAGCTGCGCTTGGAGGAGCTGCAGAAGGAGAACAAGGCGCTGCGTCTGCTGCAGCACCGGCAGGAGAAGGCTCTCAACAAGTTTGAGGACACGGAGAGCGAGATTGCGCAGCTCATATCCAGCCACAATAACGAATTGCGCACGCTCAGGGAGCGGCTGCGCAAGTCGCAGGAGAAGGAGCGCACCACTGAAAGGCGGCTCAAGGATTCAGAGGAGGAGCTGTATCGCACCAAGTCCTCCCTGCTGAAACTACGCAAACTGGCAGAGGACAAGCAGCTGGCAGAGAGGGATGTGCTGGCCCGGAAATTGTCCCTGGCTGACACACGACTGGAAGACAACGACAGGAGGATTAAGGTAATGAACTCTTTTTATATAGAATGTGACAGCAGCTGGGTCTGGAATTCTCATTAACCCTGCTTTAAAGCTCCAAATCTGAAATCTGGCTTGTGATGCTAGTGCAGTTTGGGCAAGATTTCTACCACAAGCATGGGTATATCTGACATGGGAGGATGTCCTTACATAAACCACTCGTCCCTTTCAGGGCTCAGGGTTTACTATCAAAAACATTTATAAACCACTCGAGCTTCACTCCCTCTATTCTATTGATATCAGCAGAACCCCTTGGGTAAATCTGTTGCCAGTCTGTCAATTGCAGATACTGTATATTATTCTATTTATTTAAAATGTACCTTTGTTACTAAATTGTGGTTATTGGACTTTTGTAGTCCAGTCTCTAAATGAATGCATATTTCTTACGTGTTTTAGTCTTTGCCATGTGCTAAAGGTAGTTTATAACTTCAGTTGTTCAGTACATTCGTGCTTATATGGTACATAATCAAGTGGTTTTAACAACAAACAAAAAAATAACCCAAGGAGAACGCAGTTAAGACATGATTTACTGAGTTGACCAATCATACTACATCTGGTATGAAGCCTGATGCACCAGTAGTACAAATTCACTGTATAAATCAGTGACAAAACAACTTCATGACAATTAATAAAACTGTAGACATCACTGTCAAATCATTGAAAAACTATATTTGTATAGAACTACTGCCCCAGGAAGTGAGTCAAAGTTCAAAGCTCCTAGTTAGCAGTCTGCACCGTTTTATACGTTCTTCTGTGTTAATTATCAGGATCTGGAGAAAAACCTGGAGTTGAGTAACAGTAGTTTTCAGAGGCAGCTTGCAGCAGAGAAGAAGAAAGCACATGAAGCTCAGGAGGAGGTCAAAAACATGCGGGACGAACTGGAGCGACTCAACCACAAACTCAAGGTACATAGGGGGTGATGTAAGTATAGGTGCAGTGCAAATAATTGCGGATGCAAAATTCAAATTGCATTGCGGCCAGGGAATTATTTTGCACTGCGCCCTATGTAAGTGTAAGAGCAGTGCAAATTACTCAACATGCACAAATAATGATCCGCAATTATGATAATGAAGGTCTCACGAGAGCATCGGTATGAAGATACTCGACTGATGTAGCCTACATTACAAAAATGTATTTGGCAGATAACTGGAACTGAAGAACAACTTCTGAACTCATAGGGCTAGATTCTCAAAAAAACATTTTACTCCAACTTTTCATTAGCATGATCTTTTCAGACAGTAGAAACTTACCCAATAAAGCTACCAACCCAGAAATTAACAACTCAGACATTTAATTTAGGGACTTGTGGTTTTGTCTAAAAATGTTTATTATTTGTTTTAAAAATGCCAATTATGTTGTTTTTTTTTTCTTTTTTTTCCTTCAGACAAAAAATAGGAGTAAATAGCTTTGAGAATTTAGCTCATAGCCAAAGCACCTAACACAGACCTATCACAGAACACAGTAATTGACTAAATACAATAATAACCTCTCGGAATGATTGCAAACATAAAAACAGCACAATAAAAAATAAAAAGCATAAAAGGCAATTCAAAGCTACTTTTTTAATGTACCAAAGTATAGTAGTTTTAAGAGTTATGTAGTCTTCTATTTTTCTTCTAAACTAGGAAAAGGAAAAGGAACTTGATTCAAAAAACATCTATGCTAATCGAATGCTGAAACCATCTCCGAAGAAAGACACTGACATCACCCCAAGAAAGAAAGGTAATGTGTAATAGCTTAGATCAGTATTTGTTGTTTTGTAGTTTTAGATGTTATAACAGGAATGTATACAATCTGTCAGTGAAGTGTCTTTAGCTCATACTGTGCTGTACAGTAGCAAAGCCACCACACATAGTTGTGCTTCACAGATCGCTGACTGACGAACCATTCCTACTAACGCCGTTAAAAAAAAATAATAATAATAATAATAATAATTCTTGACAAGTTTATTTTTCTTCTTCTATATAATGTATTTGTGAATAGAGGCACAAATAAAGTGTCTTTGTAAAATGCAGCACCAAACCACAACACTACAAAAGGAGTGCAGACTGATGAGAACTTGTTGGCTATTGAGTTTCCTCCTCCACCTCCTGCTATTACTGACGGGACAATATATCCAGAAGAAGATGATTATTTTTCATTGAAGGCAAGTTGCTTTATTATTTGTTTGCATAAATAATGATGCTGTTCAGTTAATGTGTTGTTAAGTGTCGTGTACAAGGAGGTCAGCATTTATTTTTAAATTTGGAATGTTAGCCTCCAAGTTCACAGCTCTTAATAACAAATCTTCACTATTGTACCCATTAACTTAAAACATGTTTTGTTATCTTTCTTTTGCTTTTCATTCACATATACTTAAGTAAATCTACATATTTTTGCTGTTTACTTTGCTCTCTTCTGCATGGTTGTCATAGTAATATGGGGGGGGGGGGGGGATCAGCTATTTCCATTTTATGTACTCCTTAAATCAAAACCAGTAGTGTATCGTGACAATCAGAGGCAACCAGGCAATCAGGTTGGTTAGAAAGATTGTGATGTGTATAATAAATAATTGTTAAGAAAAAACAAAACGTTTCTTAAGTTGGATTTTGAAGCTTTTATTACCATACTAAAGTAAAACAAAGCAAGTGTCCCTTTTTGCATTTATATCCAGGAATACCTTTGTGTGATTACATATTGTGATAAGTTTCATTCAATGCACATTACCCTATTTTAAAGAATAGGTACAGTATCTAAATCACATTTTCTTTTTTTTATTTCCCCTCATATATTTTTTATTATTTTTACAATCATTCTGAGTAGTTCTTTTTGCAATTGTTCTGTTGTATTACGGTATTTGACGATGAGTTCAGGAGCTTCTCTTCAGTTCTAGTTCTCTGACATGAGAAGCATTGATTTTGTAAGTAAGAAAGTGCGTTCTATAACACCTACCTTCTCTCCTGTTACAGGATATGAGCCATCAAGCAATACAGGGCAGAGCAACAGTCTCTGGTCCATCAGTGAGAAAGACACCACAACGCAAAATTATAAAGGTTAGGGTTTACCTGCTCTTGTTAGAAAAATCAGTAAGACAAAAAAATGGTAACTGATAACATGCCAAAATGCTTTTCTTTGCAGTTTTATTAAATTACAATGCTTATTTAGAAGTGTCGTATTCAGTTTGTTTGGCATTATTTAAGATGCTTATAAGTTGTATTTCACTCTGTGTTTGTCAGGAGCAAGATAACAAGGAGCAGGAGGAGCGGGAGGCAGCGGAGCGCCTGCGAGTGGCCAAGGAGAGGCAGGAGCGGGAGAAGGAGAGAGAGGAGAAACTGAGGAGGGACCAGGAGCAGCATGCACTGGAGGAGAAAGCCAGGAGGCTCAGGGAAGGTAAGAAAACTACATTGTTTTACAGTTGTGTGTCTAAAGGCCTGGTCACACGGGCGACTTTTGTGGACGGCAGCGAGGGGACGACTGATGTTTCACCCTGGCGACATGCCGGCGACATGTCTCCCACTTCGGACGATGATCTATTTTTCAGGTGAAACGAGGGCAACATTTTCAATACCTGCCAATCATATTTGATAGTAGTGTCACATGATAATATGGATATAGAAGACCATAAAGTCAGACAGACAGCGTATATGATACATACTGTTGTTTTTTCCATTATTTCTGTTTATACTGTATGTATTATGCACTTTAAATAAAATATTCAGTTATTATGAAACAAAATAAATAACTGACCTGATTTCACCAACACCACATAAAAATACACATTTTTATAAGGATTCCTTTTGACAAGCTCATCCATTGGAGATCTGACTACTGTGTGTTAAATACTTTTATATTAATTTTAGACCTGCAATATAAAATTTAAACATGCATTCTCTAGTCTAGCGCCAACACTCCGATTTTATAAAAAGAGTTATTCATTAACGTTACAACAGCTTCTTTACTGACCGCCGAAAGGAGCATCTGCTGACTGCTGAGGCATGCTTTTAAAGAGGCTAGCTTGTTTTTCCTTAAGTCTGATCCAGGAGGATATTCAGGTGAAAATTTGTTGTGATTTGTTTCATAATGACATTTTAGGTTGCTCACCTTGTACAGGCTACAGTGTGTAAGCGATTTGTTGCAGATGAGACACAGCTTTTTAAATTACATGGTGCTAACAAAATAATTCCAGTAAATCTTACCTAATATATATTGCTGTATATATTTTGTTGGTCTCAGATTTTCCCATATGAAAAACACACACACTGTGTTAAATGTGAATTAGATTTTTAATGGCAGTTTATTTGAAGCTGTTCAGAAGAATATTTATCAAACGCTCCTTGCAGATACTTTAGCATTGTACTTCCGGTCAACTTCCTAAAGTCTAGTGAAGGAATTAAAGTGTTGCAGAACCCCTTGCAGTGTTTAAAAGAAACACATTACTTTACTTTGCTGTATTTGCTGTTGTCCATATCACAGTATTTCTTTCTTTCTATTATTATTATTATTATTTTTTTTTTTTTTTTTTTTTTACATATTCCCATACTTTTTATATATTTTTTATTCAAACAAATTTTTGATCAGCTTTAACTGTGGAACATTTGCTAGGAGCAACTGCATTTTCTTTGGGCCCTGGATATTTTAAAATTTAGTCAAGTTAATTATTAGCATACCGGGATTTCCATTAGAGGTGTATAGGGTACACTCATCCTTTTAATGCGGACACCTTGGGACAAAGCCTTTTGTCCTCATTAAATAAAAGTGCAAGCACAAAAAAAAAAAAAAAAGCAAAATAAATGATGCATCGTTTCCAGCTTTAAAAACAGAATACACAAAACATCCTTTCTTTAATTATTTATTTTCTATTAAAAACACACAGACAAACACTCAAAAACCATCATAAATCACACTGTAAATGTCCTTTTACTTTTGTTCATAATAGGCTAATGTAAACGTAAAGCATCCACCTAAACTGAAAGACATTGTTCATAGAAAATTCCCTTCCCTGAAGCTAAAGTTGAAGAACATTATTAACAAAAATTGGCTTTACATTTAAATTCATACCCAGGACTTTTGCATACATTATGCCCTGTTCTTAGCATCTTGCATTACTTTTGACAGTTTGACATACAACATTAATGCCAAATCATGCCCATAACAAGGTACCCTGTTAAATAAATTATAACAAACCTGGATGTGCCCCTTGGTGTTTTTTTTTTAAATTTTATTTTAAGGTAACAATAATTTGGGTAAAAACATTTCCCAAAGCAAACAGGTTCTTGGTCTGACAGTGAGTACCTTAACGAACTAAACTGCAGTAAAAGGTAGAACAAGACAATTGGACCTGGCATGTCGATAGTCAGAAACTGCTTTTAAATGGTGTTTGTGTAGCTTTGTTCTTTGCTGCTTTTGTTATCACCCAGTGTGGACGTGGTGCTTTTAAGAACTGTTTTTGTTTATATGTATAATATTATAAATAATAAATAAATACAGTTTGATATTCATTACCTTGTTTTCGACTGTTTAAGCTTTGTGAATTGGGCCCATTGATGTCACTAAAGGCCCTGTCCGTTTTGTCTGCCTGTTCAACAGAGTGGGAGAGGGAAGAAATGGAACGAAAGAGGAGAGAAAAGGAACTGTACCAGCAGCAGGATGAGAGGGAGAGGAAGCTGAAGGATCAGGACCAGCAGAGCCTGGAGGAAGAGCGGCGCAAGAAGGACCTGCTCTTGGCCAGGATGCGGGAGGTTGACCTCGAGGCCCAGGGCCCTGATATCTTCTCAGATTTCTCCAGCACCAAACCGGCCACCCACTCCCAGCCAAACCAAACACCGAACATCTTAAAGTTCTCTGAGTCGGTGAACAACCTCAACAACGGCGTTCCAACTCACAGAAGCAGTGATTCCATCAAGAAGCCTGACTCTTCCGGTCGCAGAGCCATCAAGACCGTGGACTCCAGTGAAGACCTCACCTTTGGCAGCTACGCTCCTTCTTTTGGGAAGACGTCCGGAAGGACTGGGCTCTCAAGCAAAAAGAGTGAAAGCCCTGAAGAGAAGGACAAGGACAACATTGACACTGCTTTTGGGAATAACAAGAAATCAAATCTGATGCAACAGTTGTTTGGTGCCAGTGCCAATGCTGAAATCTCTACTTTAGAAATTTTGCATCTGCCTGCAGCAAACAAGACCTCTCAGAACAAAGGTGGAGCCCTCCCGTGGGAGAAAAGCAGCCCAGCCAAGAAGAAAGATAACTATCCATTCTTTAATGAGGGCAAAACAGTAAGCTCCAACAAGGGCCGTCCACACATTGCAGCAGACAGACCTGCAGTAAGGGCCATCAGTTCTTTAGAGGATGAATTAGAAGAAGTTGTACTTTAAACAGATGCATTGTATTTTACAGCATTCTGTGGTTGTATATATCTCAGATGCATCCTGCAAATTAGAAAGTATTTATATATTGTTGAAGGTTTTTTTTATTGATTATAATTATAAATATAGTAAATGCCTTATGAAGGAATACGCTGCTTACATGTCAGTTGTATGACAGGCAGTGTATGTAACATGTAATATTTTGGAAACACATTTGTTACTTGTAGTTTATATTTGCACTTAGATTTGTTTATTTAGGGGAACATTGGAGAGATCTGATTAAGCATTCTGAGTTACTAAGCATCCAAATTGTGACAGTACTTACCATTGACCAAAATCATGTGTATTTTTTATTATTATTGCACGGATATGCCTTTTGAGGATGAACATTTTGGTACAGGAAGGTGTGGATTAGCCAGGTTATTTAAAAAAGACACCAACTAATCAGATCATTTTTTTCTTTTTTTTGTAAAGGAAGTTTTACATTTGCTGAAGATACATGTTTAATACTGTGATATATTGATTGTATACATAAACATGTCTCTTAACATCTCAGTATATACAGTAGTGGAGATGTTCCTCCTTCTCTTTATTATGCTGCCCTTTTAATTACATAATCCTCACCAAATTTAGATTAAGCTTTGTATGGTCATTTCTTTTACATTTCTGGTTGGATAATCGTCACGTAATCTTCACTTGGGATAATCAATAACTTCTATTTAATGAACGTTGCATGGGCATTTGCTGAAATTGAAGATGGGAACTATGAAAAAGACCTAGGAGTTTATGTTGACTCAGAAATGTCTTCATCTAGACAATGTGGGGAAGCTATAAAAAAGGCCAACAAGATGCTCGGATATATTGTGAGAAGTGTTGAATTTAAATCAAGGGAAGTAATGTTAAAACTTTACAATGCGTTAGTAAGACCTCACCTAGAATATTGTGTTCAGTTCTGGTCACCTCGTTACAAAAAGGATATTGCTGCTCTAGAAAGAGTGTAAAGAAGAGCAACCAGAATTATCCCAGGTTTAAAAGACATGTTGTATGCAGACAGGCTAAAAGAATTTAATCTATTCAGTCTTGAACAAAGAAGACTACGCAGCGATCTGATTCAAACATTCAAAATCCTAAAAGGTATAGACAATGTCGACCCAGGGGCCTTTTTTGACCTGAAAAAAGAAACAAGTACCAGGGGTCACAAATGGAGATTAGATAAAGGGGCATTCAGAACAGAAAATAGGAGGCACTTTTTTACACAGAGAATTGTGAGGGTCTGGAACCAGCTCCCCAGTAATGTTGTTGAAGCTGACACCCTGGTATCCTTCAAGAAGCTGCTTGATGAGATTCTGGGATCAATAAGCTACGAACAACCAAACGAGCAAGATGGACCGAATGGCCTCCTCTCATTTGTAAACTTTCTTATGTTCTTAATAAATGATCCCAGGTAAAGTGAACATAGGTTCTGGTAACTTACATTTTCACTGTACTGACACCTGATTCATTAAGTAATTGAAGGCTATATCTTGGGAACTACTGCTACTGGTTTTGATTACATTATTAATGGGCATATATATCAAGAGATGCTATTCTACATCTGAAAGCTATACTTTTTCATGGTATTAATACCTATAAATTAGTTGTGTATATCCTTGGAGTATCTGGTGTTACAGACACGCTTTGCTTTAATTTAATCCATGCCTTAAAATTGCTTACCTCCCTTTCTGCAACATCAGATATATTGATTGAATAAGGTTAACAAAAGACCCCTAACCTCTGTTGAGTTTTGTAATAAACTGCCCTTTGGAAACCAGATGATGGGAGATGTACAGAATGTAGATTTTCTGGTTATCTTCCGTTTTCAAAATTACAGTGTAGAAAATGATTGCAGAATAAACCAGTGCAACGTGTGTAAGAATAACAACAGCAGATATCAAAGACAACTAAAAAGACCCTGTCAGATAGGCTATAATGAGAACAGTGATACACTAAAGTCCACTAACGGAATTAACCTTTTCCAAACCTAAAATGTTTTGGTTGAATAGTCTATTTTAAATGTCAAAATACAAAGAGAAATAATGGAATAGGTGTTTTAAGATAAGGTTGTAATTTTTGTTTTAGTAACTTT
This sequence comes from Acipenser ruthenus, assembly GCF_902713425.1. Taxonomy (NCBI): domain Eukaryota; kingdom Metazoa; phylum Chordata; class Actinopteri; order Acipenseriformes; family Acipenseridae; genus Acipenser; species Acipenser ruthenus. The sequence continues at coordinate 38,412,640 of NC_081193.1, read as the reverse complement.
GCTGTTGTAAGTTTTGAGATTGATCGTTATGCATTGTAATTGGTGACATTTCTTTGTAAATAACCTTTGTAAGTATATGAGAAATTGATTTGTTCAATTTCACGAAATTGATAACTAAGAAATTGTTTACTTTCATATCAAAATTGGTTTATTTTACTTGGGGAAACACTAAAATGCATGCTCAAGAATTTGTTTGTGTTGTTTGACTGGTAATTCAGATTCCAAGAAATGTCAAGTAGTTGCTATGAAATAAGTACAGAATTTTGTTAGTGGTCAGTTCTACTAAAGGCATGAGGTTTTTTTTTTACACACATTTTGTAATTCATGTGATTACTGTGGATTTTAAACACCATTCCATTAAATTAGAAGATTTTATTTATTGTGTTTTTTTTTATTTTTTCTGAATATATGTATATTTGTATTCTCAGGTTGGATGTAATTTAGTTAAACATGACTAAGAATGTGATTTTAAATAAATGCTTTATGATTACTGTTTGTTTCTGGCTAGTAATGTTTTGGTGGACCTATAATCTGACCATGGAAGTTTTATTTAGTCTTTTGTGGCAATGGAGTCATGTGTTTGAATTCTCTTCCCATCTTCTGTTTACTAGCAGTTTGTATCATATGCCAGTGCCACATCACTTCATGATGACTGAAGCCCCTTTCACACTTGCACTTCTACCCGGGTCCAGACCCGAGTAACAATCCTGCGTAGTGTGAAACCACATACCTGGGTTGTACCAGGGTTAACCCAGGTCCCAGTGACCAACCTCAGGATGTGGGTCGACACGCTTTGACCTGGGTTGAGCAAGACAAAATGCATGATGGCCATTCGTAAGCCGACGAAATAGCAAACAGCCACGTCTGCATGAAGGTTTCACTTCTACAAGGAACGTTTTTGTTTATTCTGTTTAGCATATTTCTGTTGTTTGAGACACACCATGAGCCAAATTGCAACAGGGATGAAGAAACATTTGCTCCAATCAACATTTGTGCAGACGGTTCAATCCAGAGAAGCTTGGATGGAAGTGTCCATATGAAGCTGCTTCCGGGGCATTGATATGCACATTGTGTATTTGTGTATATCACCCGGGTCAACCCTACTTTATGAAAAGCAGTCTGAAATCACGTAGCCGACCCGCGTGACACTGGGTTCTGACCCGGGTAGGTTCCGACCTGGGTAGAGCATGCCAGTGTGCAATGGGCAATAGTAACTTTATTCAAATCTTCCAAGATCAAGCATAACTAACGATTAGGATTTTTAAAAGAGCCTTTTGTTCAGATGTGGAGTCGTTTCCTTTATTTCACTAATAAAAGATAATTTTAGCTGCTACTTCAAACTACTCTCAGTAAACATACCGTAAGCATGTAGAGCAATGTAATTGACTGATTTGCTCAGAAAAGTAGTCAGCATTCTTCCCCTATGGTGCGAGCCACACACAAAGAAGCAGACACATGTCTGCTCCTGCACACCCAACATGCAGCAGACTCTGGCTCCAAGCCAGTGACACTAGATGTTCTGATCCTGTGCCTAGCCTTCACTAGCGAAATCAACAAAATCAACGAGCTAGCTGCTACACTGGGAAATAATGTCTGCACTTCCTTGTTGAGATTGCATGCATTCACTGGATGTGATATGGTCAGCGCCTTTTCAGGACGGCAAATTTAAGGGATTGAAGCCCATTTGCCAGTGCCAAGCATTTCAAGATGCCTTCACATCATTAGGAGAACAATGGCACTTGCCACATGACCTCTTTCAGTTCTCCAGGAGTTTACATGTAGATTATATGCTGCTTGTACTCCTGTCTGTCAGGTGAATGAACTCCACTTCTAGTTGTGGCGCGCAAAGAAAGGAACAGTGGAATCAGGACAGCTGCCTCCATGTGAAGATAATCTTTACCAACATGCTTTGACAGCCAACTACCAAAGCGCCATATGGAGACATAGTCTGTTAGCAGCTCCAGATGTGCCAGGTCCCCAGAACAACCACGGATGGACAGCAGGAGAGGATGACAAGCTTGATATTAAATGGATGGCTGGCTCTCCTGCACCTCAGGTCATCTTGGGGTTCATATTGTGTAAATGCCCTCGTACCTGTCAACGCCTCAGCTGCCAGTGCCTGTCTAATGAACTAAAGTGCACAGAGGCGTGCAGGCTTCAGGACTGCACCAACATGATGGATGCCAATGAAAATGATTCAACGCAGGATATACTTGATGACGAAGATAGTGAAGATGAATCTGACTAAAAACTGACCCTGCAAACGAAAAATAGACTTACAAATGCGGTGGTTTTGTAAAAGACATTTGTAGTGAATGCATATTTGTGTAATGTGGGTTTCCTAACAGACAGTCTTTAATAAAAATATGTCTTGAAAAAGTCTTGAAATAGGGTGGTCCTAAAATGCAGGGACTCATATACTTTGTCTGTTAAAACTGTTCTGTTACGTATATCATGTATATCAATCAGTAACTGTTTGTTGCTTACATGCAGTTTTATTTACCCAACAAATGTTGGATTATGGTTCTTAACTTGAAAAATGTCAACAGTGTAGAGGGATGCTTGCATAATTATATAATAAATATGGTACTCATTCACTACAGAAATGTGGGTATTTTGTGTTGCACAACCATTAACGTTTAAAGGTTAAAAACTGAAAAAAAATAATGATATTGTAGTTTGATTATTGAGCCAGTGGTCACAGGCCTTTGAGTTTGAAGAGTGGTGTATAGTTAATAATGATTTGATGCATATTGCATGAGAGAGTTGGAATCAAGTATGATTTGTCAACCCCACACATCCACCAAAAACCTGATATTGTTTGATAGTGCTTCTGTTTGGAAGCAAATTGCTACCAAAAAGCTACAAGGTATAGATGTCCAGCATACATATTTGGAAACTACATATAATAAGCTTTTAGAAAAGCATTGTTTCATTTGGTACCTCTATTTGGTACCAATCAGCCAAAATCTGGGACTTGGCTCATGGACTATGATTCAGATGAATAATGTAAGCATCATTATAAAGCAAGCAACAATTGTTCTAGTGCATTTCTAGCAATAATAATCCAGGGAGACAAGTTATTTTTGTTCTACTTGTCACAATGCTCAGTGTATTCTGTACACACTAACCCCCTGTGCCTGTACTACATATGAAACAAGGATTCTGAACAAACAGGAACATTTGTTGGAAAATCTGGAAATGTGTGTCTGCTCTTTAGCAAGACAAAATACTACTAGCAGTTTCACTTTAATGGTGAATGTGCTCAATTGTTAATGCACTAAAGATTCAAAACATGCTGCATATTTGTTCCAGAGTCAGTCATGTTTCCATAGTGGTTATTGTGTGGGTTTGAACGTGTGACTATTGTTTTGTATTTTCTTGCAAAGGCTGGCTATTTTACAGAAATGTATTATAACTTTTTTTTTTTTTTGGCAAATTTTATAATTGCTCTTTTCCGTTTCTGTTAGGACACACTTCACATTGGCCATGTACTGTACCTGATGCCTGAGAGAACAATGTAGAAATCTTTTGTTTCTCCTGTTCTTTCTAACACATTCCTGACAGTGCACTATTTATTCTGCAGAGATACAAAAGCACACATGTTGTCTTCTGAAAGTAAAGATCAGAGCCCATTTATGTCTATTTTGTTCCCTCAACTGTTTTCTAATTTGGCATTGAGAGCAGGTTCTGGCTGGTGGAATAATTTTGAGTTCTCTCATCTGACCTCATTGACATTCAAATTGTACTGTTTTATGTGTGTTTGTCAACAAATAACTGATTCATGACTTTCCAAGATTAGAGTGAAAAATTACTTTTCTGAAAGATCAATTGGATATCTGCCATTGGATATTTTGAAAAGTGCTTTGAAACAGACTTTAGAGTTATAAGTGTAAAATGTCAGGATGTTAACAGTGAAAATAAAAATTACAGGTAATGGAACGTGTAATGCTTTATTTTTCTGAATCCCGCTACTCAATTCTGAATTCCCCAAGTAGTGTGGCGATGTCCAGATACCTCTCCTTTAGATACTAATTTAACAACAAACTTTAAGCTAACACCCTAATCCGTGTCATAAACGGATTAGCAGAGTGTCATTATTATTATCATTTGCTAAGCACGATAACCTAGTGAAAAACACATCTTAGAACTTACACAACATCTACAGCTGCCTCTGATAATGTCTGCTTTCACAAAGTGCAAGCTCATACAATTTGTACAGAGTAATTTTGTACATTAGTCATTTCATACCCTTCACAGTTAACAGTACAAAAAGCACTCCCTTTATGCAGTCCAGTTGGTGTACATGTTTACATTAATATATTCCTACACAGCATGCCTGCAAGTACTTACTAACCCTATACTGTCTTAATTATGGTGTTGTACACATTCATTATGATCAATTAATGCTCATTCTTTCTGCTCACTTCATCACCTGTGATATCTCTGCTTATGGGGACCTACCACACAAAGAACATAAAACTTTGGGGATCATCACTTACATTCCTCTCAGTGTGATTTCTTTATTTTCAAGCATCAAAGGTCTCTAGAGCAGTAAACCATATTCTTTAATATAGTGTTTAAAGCATACATTCTACAGTGAAACATTTATATTGTGATTACACGGGCACATAAGAAAAAAAAAATATTCCTTAATGAAATACATAATAGATCTGCAGCACAATTACTCACTTATATCTTTCGGACCATTACTGAATTTTAGATGCAATTATGTAAGGTAACTTAAAACAGGGTCTCAGAGGTCATTTTAAAGCGGGCTTACTCAGCCCGTGCGTTCGCGGCAAGGCTGGGTAACTACAACAGTATACTGGTAGCCTACCAGACCTGTTTGTTGAGGGCTTTTTCTGAGAGTCACAGACCCTCACAACAGCAGCTGGAAGATCTGTGGTTGGTGAACAAAAACCTGCTCCATATCTCAAAGCTGAATGGGCTGGCTGTGGGCAGAAATCTTGCTCCTCTGATAGCTGCAAGATGACAGCTTTGGCTTTCCCAGGCACGAGTGTCTGATGGGAATAAAGCACTGCTGTTAGACGCCCTCATTACACCTGGGCATACCTTTGGTCCTGCGGTGGATGAAATGCTGCAGAGCTCTCATCGCACACAGGAGTCCACAAAGGAGCTGGTGCATCTGCTTCCCAAGCGGCCACCCCCAGTGCACAAACCCATGGCAAACTGGCGTCCAAGGCCCCAGCAGCCTCAGAGTGGCTCAGCCAGAGGGGGTTTTCATTACCGACCCACGGCTGCACACCGTGGCAGCTTTAACAAGTTCTGTCGCCAGGCACAGAGGCAAAAGCCTCAGGCTAAGCCACAAGCCCAGCAGCAGCCCTAGGGGCTTGCTGCCACAAGCCCAGGGCCCCTTTTTGGGGAGCCACCTGCGGTATTGGCATCAATACATCATGGACATTCAAGGGTTCTACTCCAGGTATTTCCTGGTGCCCAAGCGAGATGGTGGCCTCAGACCAATCCTCAACCACAGACAGGTCAACCTGTATCTGAGTCGATGGAGGTTCAAGATGTTGACCATGCAACAGCTGCTGTGGTCAATCAGGCCAGGCTATTGGTTCACCACAGTGGACCAAAAGCACGCTTATTTTCACATCCCCATAAGACCAGGACACAGGAGGTACCTGCGGTTTGCTTTCCAAGGAACAGTGTACAAGTTCAGTGTACTGCCATTTGGCCTCTCTCTAGCTCTAGCTCCCTGTGCCTTTTCAAAGAGCATGGAAGCTATTCTGGCCCCATTGAGACTCCGGGGCATCAGAGTGCTCAATTACCTGGACGACTGGCTCATTTGTGTCCAGTCTCCAGCAAAGGCAGAGGCTCGCATGGAACTCATCACCGCCACGTTCATCGGTCAGGCCTGTCGGTGAATCATGCAAAGAGCCAGCTCAGACCTTCTCAGACAGCCTCCTATCTGGGAGTGCGCTTGTACTCCAGGTCCTTGCTGTCCACTCTGTCGGACGACAGGCTGTGGAGATCAGCCACCTGTCTGGAGCTTTTTCAGCTCAACAGACCTCTTACAGTAGTGACGTTCCAAAGACCTGGGCTTGTTGGCAGCAGCTTCTCTGACCCTTCCTTTGGGTCTCCTGTGCATGCACCCTCTCCAAGCCTGGTTCAACAACAGGGTTTTTCAGAGTTGAACCGTGGATGCCTGATAATGTCCTGCCATTGTCTAAGGGCACTCTCTTGGTGGACACAGCCTGCCCATCTACACTGTAGCGCTGGGCAGCGTCACCAGAAGGGAAGTCATCACCACGGACGTGTCCAGTCTCAGCTGTGGCGCTATGTGGAATCCCCTTTGACAGGGTCTCCATATAAATATTTTGGAGCTGCAGGTAGTTTATCCAGCCTTGCAGAATTTTTTTGCAGGAGGTTCAGGGGAGACCTTATGGTACACATTTAGAAAATCGCACTTCATAAAGACCAAGAAAACAATAACAAGTACCGGTGCTACAAAGCTCATTTTTGTAAAGTAGCTTTTCCAAGCCGATTAAAAAATATTACCGCTAAAACATACAATATAATGCTCTTTTTAAAAACACATACGAGTCAACGCATATTAATGTTACTGTTGGTACTCCTGACTCAGGGAAAGTACACAATATGGTACCGTACTGTACTACTCGTGTGTACGAAACTTCACTTTGCAAACAATGGTAGTGCAACAGATAGAACCCCGGCCACGACAGATATCACATCATTCAACAATCCACCAAAATGTGCTATATGTGCAAAGCTTTAGCAATGACTATGCTGATTGTATTGGTGATTTAAAATTGTCAAATTCTGTGATTCAAGTCAAGCTTACAATACATGCAGTTAAAATGTTTCCTGTCTTAAAGTATCTGCATCACATTATGTGTGCAGATAATCATTCTCCAAAACAAACCTTATTAATATTAATATCAGCGTTCTGTTCTGGCTGATGCAAATCTTTGCGTCTCTGTATTGCTCTTGCTGACCTGTAACACAAGCCCTTGAGGACCTGCCACTTCTCCCACTTACTGTGAGTATTAGACGATTATAAATGTACTGAATGTAGAATTACTGTATTTTTTATTGTATTTTTTATCTGTAAGGTGTTTTCATTTTTTATTCACTTGAAAAAGAAAGCAGAGATTTTTCAGTTCAGTTTTTTTCCTTCTTGTGCTTCAGTTTTGTTTGTTACACATTTGCTTTGTTTTTGCAATGCTGAAACACAATGTTTGGCTCTGTCACACCATGGCACTCCAATTCACCACTGTATCGATCATTAAAATAGAACCAGTACCCAGTGTATTGTAGCTTTATCATTTCTCTACCTGATTACCTTTTCTCTTTACAAGCGTATGCTTTAAATATGATATGTAACACTTTTACCTTGCTGTACAGCTATTGTTTGTTATTTTTAAATTGCTGTGGCCTACATTCAGTACTGGCTCAGTGAAGCCTGGACTTGAAGTTATACTGCAGGCCCTCACCAATGGACACTTTAGAAGTCGATGCCATTCTAATACAATAGCGAGGGACATGTCAGTGATTAAAAGCGGACAAGGGAGTAAACAGCTGAGTTATTCATGTGATTCACTTTAGGACCAATGCCTATTATACAGTACTATTCATTCATTGGTATAAATCAAGTAGTCTGGTAACTGGTTTTATTGCTGAGTGAAGAGCAGGTTGACTGGAAGGGTTGTTTCTTGTGAACTAACAGCTGCACCTGTCTGGCCTCTCCATAACAGGTGTCGCTATAGTATATTTTTATTTCCCTTTTCTTGTGTGATTTGGACCTAACAACTCTCTGTTTACATGCACTTCCTTTCACATTTTGATTTCAGTCATACTTCGAAGGGCAGGAATAAACCCAATGCCTATTTAAAAGTACAGTATGTTTTCAAATTGTAAATTGTGTGGAAAAAAGACAAGTGTAGAATTGGGAAAACATAGAATAACAAAAAAAAAAAAAACTAACCACCACAAAAAATAACCCTGACTTCTTGTAAAAAGCACAGAAGGCTTCTGTTAAAAAAAAACTGAAAAAAATTACTCTGTCAGTGTCGGACATATTTGGAGAGATTACTGTTAGAAGGTTTATCCAAAAATTATACAAGCATAAAATGTGATACCAAAACTATTTTAAAGCTTAGGATATGTGGAGACTTAAATTCATGTATTTGTTTTATCTCAATTTATTTTAAGGTCTTTTGCAACACTAGTAGTTGCTGGCATTAAGCATTTAACTACCTGCAGATGAAACCCCTGTGAAATATAGCAGACAGTAAAAGCGAGGTCAAAACCCATGAAATGGTCCATATGGGAAATCACCATAACAGCTGTTGCTTAGGAATACATTCAAAACCATTCCTCAGGGAAGGGTGTGTGCCATATCCTTGAGGGAAATTCTGTATCAAAAAGAGATAATGGTTGATGCTGCAGAAATAAAGACTTTATTTCAGTAATCTGATTTACACATCTATCTATCTATCTATCTATCTATCTATCTATCTATCTATCTATCTATCTATATATATATATATATATATATATCTATATCTATATCTATATATATATATATATATATATATATATATATATATATATATATATATATATATATATATACCAATGAATTAGAGAAGAGTCATAAAAGGAACAGTGATTGTTTCTCTTGGGGGGAGGATTTAGAATATTTTGAACAAACATGTTTTGCTTTCCTCATTTTTCGTGCTCAAATTGCCTATAGAGGTTTGTTACAATAAACAATTTTAAAGCAAAAACAAATAGCACCAGAACTGAAGAATACAACCCCAACACAAAAGTCAACTTTGTTTCTTAGACATTGAAATAGACCAAATGCAACAAGCATAAAAGTCAATGGTAATGCCATACACAGTATATATGCACTTTCTCAAAAGAATAAGGAAAATCAAAGTCCCAGGCAGGAGAATTGCTTAAATATAAAATATATTTGAAATATATTGTACTGTTTTCTGTGGACTATTTTCATTTGTTGTTACTGATATTTTAAAATTGTAGCAAAATTGTGATAAATGGATATCATTGCAGGACTTGTGTTAATAAAATATCAGTTCTGCCAAAAAATAAATGATTGTATTGTTCTAATAGTTGGTTTTATATTGTTTTTTAAAACAAAGTTTAAAGTACAGAAGTAACCGATTTCGAGGTGGTGTTGGTATAGCTTTACACTGATTTGGCCATTTTCCCTGCAGTCGTCGCTTGCTACAGCTGCTAGGCACCACATTCCTAACCACAGACAAATGCGTCAATACTGCTGCGCAGTGATTGGTAGTCCATACATTCTTACTCTATAGTTATTCTTATCATAACCAATAGGAGTTTTTGAAAATGTGCATATGGCATTTTCTGGCCAATCATAACAACGTAGAAGACCAGTAATATACTCAGAACCAATGGACCAGGTTAAGTGATTAACATATGCGACACGGTAACCCAATCTGTTTGTACTACATGAAATTCTATTTTGTATTACCGGCCAATGGGCGACAAGGGGCAGAGTTGGAGGTATGCATATTATTAAAATGTTATGATTGGAGGTGTTTCGATAGTGATCCTGTATTTCTGTGTTAGTTAGAAACTCGCACCTTGCTTGATCTTTGCAGATTATTTTACATCTACTGAACAGTTTTATTTTACAACGCCGAAAACATGCCGAAGAGGAGGGTAAGTAATGCAATGCGTGTGTGTTTATTAAATTGTGGTGCTTTTGTAAGATTTTTTGGGGGCGGGGGTATATAGATATATCTAACAGGTGAATCGATAATACACTTTTAAAAATGCTCCGGTCTTTTGACATTTGTAAAGAAAATATAAACTACACTGATGAAACTGCTTTTTGAACGTGTCATTGTTTTTTTGTGAACTCGCCACTTGCCTTTTCGTCGATGATGTTGTTTGGTAAGTGGTTGTTTTTACCTGCTTGTCATTTTCGAATTGTTAAGCGGTTCCGAGTTTACTTGTGTGCTCCGTGAATGTCATTTTGCACGGAGCCACGCCGGTACACAACATTGGCAGTTCTGTCGGCGTACTGTGTGTGTGTGTGTGTGTGTGTGTGTGTGTGTGTGTTGGTACATTGATGCTCTGCTGTGCTTTTTAGTTTTCATAGGTGGATTTGTTGTTTCTTCATCGGTCGATGGTGGATCTTAGATAAACAAAAAAGCCATATTTAAACCTACAGCCTCCTTCTCCTCCTTTCCTCCTGTTACAGACCCGTATGTAACCATCTCTCGTGTCAATCACAAGAGAAACCCAGGGCAGGGGTACAGTGGGGGTAGGGATTAGTGTCGAGCCAGTCAAACCCAACGGCGCATGGAGAAGAGTAGGCAGACCCACTCTGTACTCGTTCAGCAACCAACATGAGTGACCATGGGGGGATATGGAAGACCATCCTGGTCAAAAACGCCTTATTTAGTACTCGTTCTAATTATTAAATGTGTAGAAACAATTGGCGAAAATACTAGATTCTGATTGGCTGAAACCTTCTCCCTAGCTATTAGATCTCTGGTGATAGTACAACAGCGCGGAACTTATTTCTCAGAATGGCCTCATCACAGTAAACAAAATCAATACGCCAACTGTAACTGTACGCCTGGGTAAACAAAACCACTCGAGTTAGTCAGTATGACAGCAAACCCTGAGATTAACTACAAAACTTCTGCACCTGAAAACATTGAAAAAGAAAAGAAAATGTCGACTTCTCACCATACTGAGGTAATGAAGCATATTTAGACAATCTAGAAATGAATACAACTGAGGGAAACACCAAGCACCAGACAAAATGGGCTATTTATTATTATTTATTTCTTAGCTATGAAAGTTTTCTGTGACTGGCTAACTGAAAAGAACATTGATTTAAAAACAAAACTTCACAACAGCAGCAGCTGAGTCTACTGGACAAAACCCATACATACACGTTGAAACAATGAATGGCAACATCCAGTTAAATATCTACAAAGCCTAAACAAGAAACTATTATCGAAGCCCCAAAAAAGAAAATATTATACAAAACGGTTTAAAATCAAAAGTTTTATTGTTAAGGTAACAATATTAATTACTGTGGAACTACTTTTGTTTCTCAGTGGAAGGTTACACAAATACAAATTATTAAAAAAAAAAAAAAAGTATTCTTTATTTACCAACAAAAACACACTCATAGGCCCATTTTAATAATAGCAATAATACTCTCCAGGGTCTGAGTGTTATCATGAGATGTCGCCACTTCTCGGGTTGTTGAAGGCACTTGACTGTCTCGTGCCTCACAACGCACCCAAGGCGTGGTGGTATTTCATGATAACACTCACCCTGTTGTGTATTATTGCTTAATTATTACACATACTAATTTGGCCAATCAGATAACTGTAAATGAAGTGAGAACCAATTAATTTAAAGAAAATAGTAAGTGTAATATATTATAATCCAATTAAAAGTTGCCTTACATTTGCCATTCCCGCCAAATTAGTGGCGGTATATGGACTTGGCATTGGGTAAAGTCTAGTGAAAGATGGATAGTCCCGGACCCTCTGAGACCAGCATCAACCGACGGTTTCAGAGCCTTAGAAATCGCTTTAATTCAGTGGTAACCCAACTGTAACTAGGGCTGGGTATCGGCGGTGTCTTCACGATACAATACATATCGCGATACAAGGGTCACCATACGATACGTATCGCGATACAGTAAATTAAGCATGAAACATAAAATCACACAGTTGTCTCATGTGCTTGTGCAAGCGTTTGCAATAACACTGGTAAAGCACTTTTGGTCAAATAAGCTTCACGGCCTGTTTTGCTTTCGTTTCCTATATTCTTTAAAATACAGTACATTTCTTTAAAACAAAATCACAAATCGTCTCCAGACAAAGTTTTTGTCTTAGGCCAGGCCCCCCAAAAATTGGTTGCCAAATTCAATAGCTGGGTGCCACTTCAGGAGTAAGTTAATTGCTATCATGTTCAACTGCTTAAAATACAACAACTTGAGACACTAAAGTGATACTAAAACATTAACTTAATGTCTGTACTCACTTGTTTGTGTCACATTCTGCTGAGTGGTTAATCTATGCAGCTGATGACTACAATGAACTCAGCATGTTTATATTTTAAATATTTGTGTCTAGAATTGGTGACGGCGCCTCTAATTGTGTACAGTGTAACATGAGAAATAGCATGCTGCAGCTCCAATGCTCAGTGTCCGTGAAGTCCTGATATGATAGCATGTAAACGGACAGCTCTTATGATTAAATGTTACCGTTTATTATTCAGTAAAAACAAGTTTAAATTAGAGTGAGTTGGTTCTGCTATTTACGATTTAAAATACTAAGGGGTAGATTTACTAAAGTGTTGCGTCTGTCGCAATAGTCGCAAACCAGTTGCAAACGAGTCTGAAGTCTCGGCTGAAATGTACGAAACAAGCGCAATGCTGTTAGCGACTTTTTAGGGAATGCTTTGCGGCAGCAGTTTTTCTTTGCGGTTCAACCTTAGATGATTATGTAATTATGGGTGTTCCTGCATAAATTTGCAAAAAGAGGGTGGAAATGAGGGTTCACAAATATTATAATTAGGGCTTCAGAATTTCGTTTTTAACCGATAAAACCCGATAAAACACCCCCGATACAAAAAAAAATGAAATTGGTGATTAGCCATTAAACACCAGAAAACACCAGAAAAACTGTGGAAATGGTTAATCAGTTCAGATTTAAAATGAGATTACAATCAGGATGGAGGCTTGTTAGCAGGATTTAAAGCTGTATTACAGTTAAGATACGGAGGATTTAAAACAGAATTGTGGCGGAATGTACAAAAATGCCTTCACTCAAAAACCCCAGAAGAATGTGCCCGTGACCATAGGGATTTCGTTGTGGAATACAGCAAATGAAAGAAGGTACAAGTGTGCAAGTACTGTTGAGTTACTACTATATATATTTTGACAGAAAAAAAAACCCGCTCAAGCATTTTGGAAAGTAACCAAAAACACTAATTTCATACAGTATATCAAAAACGAAAGCCCCGAAAAAAAACGATTTACATAAAACTCGAAAATGGCTACAAATAAGCACAGAAAAATACAATTAATAAAACCCGAAAAACAGAAACCCGTTTTAAAAGACCCTTTTAAACAGTCGCAATTGTTGCTGGCATTTCCCAGTCTGCTTTTTCTCGTGCGTTGCCAGTTGTGCTCAATGCAGTTTTGAGACGAACACCCAAGTACCTAATTTTCACTAAAGTCAGGGTTTACTTACAAGCCTGAAAACATATTTCTATGACATTTCTGTGCTAGGAACGGTAGGCTGCACACGTGCCACTAACCCCTTAGTTTCAATTTAAAATAATCTTTTATCCACGTTGTACCAGTAGGCTAAAGTAAAAAGAAAGTGTGCTAGGTATTCATTTGATTTTACTACTGTACTGTATACTGTATAGGCCTACTGTACAGATTTATATTTTTACATAATGTAATGTGTAGCCTACCCAAAATACATTAGTGTTATTTCAGTGCAATGATTTATATTTAATATACATTGAGAACTATAAATGTATATGTGTGAGATTTTATTGTATTGTTTTTAAGCCCGACACCTCCTTATGTCGGACAGACATGTCCGGTTTAGCGAGGGGCTACTGTATGATTTATGAAAAGCTTTTTGGGGGTGAAGGTTGGGGCCCCACTATAGAATCTGATGGGATTAAACTGCCTTTTATTTTATGCTAGAGATCTTGCTAAGAAGATGCAACAATTATTTAAATTAGTATATTGCGGCTCTTTTCATTAATATATCTTCTTAGTACATACAACAAAATGTATACTTTGCGAATCGTCGCAACAAAAATGCAAATTGCGGTATGTTTGTGCTGCGACAGGGGTCACTGTATCGATAATCGTATTGTCAAAAAGAAATCACGGTTCACTGTAACTAATGTGTAATTTTAATCAAGTGTTGAAAGCTCTGACATTGAATCTAATATTAGTTATGGTAACTCAATATTTTTGTGTAAAACTGAAATAAATATAATTAGAAAATAAAAAAGCAGTAAAAGACTGAACAGTCCTGAGGATAACCGGTAGCTGGTTCCACCACAGGGGGGCGAGGGAAGAGAAGGAGCGAGCATGGGAGGAAGGAGAGTGAAGAGAAGGCATAACAAGTCGGCCAGTAGACGATGAGCGGAGAGCGCCAGAGAGAATATAAAGAGACACAAGGGATTGGAGATAGGAAGGGGCAGTATGATGAATAGTGCAATAGGCAAGAGCAAGGGTCTTAAATTGGATGCGAGCAGAGATAGGTAGCCAGTGGAGAGTGTGAAGCGAGGGGTAGCGTGACAGTAGCAGGGTTGGGAGAATAGGCTACCAGGCGAGCAGCAGAATTCTGAATAAGCTGAAGAGGGTGAATAGCCGAAGTAGGGAGACCAGCGAGGAGAGAGTTACAATAATCCAATCTAGAAAGAACAAGAGCCGGGACCAGGAGTTGAATGGAATAAGTAGATAGAACAGGGCAGATTCTATAGATGTTGCTAAGAAAGAAACGACAAGTACGTGTTAGTGAAGAGATGTGTTGAGAATAGGATAGGGAAGGGTCCAAAATAACACCTAGGTTTCTTGCAGAAGGAGAAAGGTACTACTGTAAAATGACCAACCATTCATTTATTCTTATTTAGAACACATAATATTTTATGTATTTTGATTGGTCCAAATCAATATGTGTACTAAATATTTGAAACGTGTACTAAGTAACACGTTTTTGACCCGTATGGCCTTCCACAAGGGGTTTGATTATAACGCATAGTAATGCTAGTACTGTGTCTATAGACGACCTATCTTGCAGAATAAAACGGGTTAAACAGTCGAGCCCAGTAAATCAGCAAATCCCCTAATCTACTTTAACAACACTAAATCGTTTTTCTTCATTGGTCATCGCTAGGAGAGGCAGAGACGGGTGATGATATAGATAGATATTTGCATGATGGGGAATATAAGGAAGGGAACTGCGCTGCTGTAGAGGTGACAGTTCCCACGCAGCGCTAGACAGACAAGAAACACAATTTAACCCATTCCTAAGTGGTTGTGCCCTGACATAAAGTTTAAACAGATCGTGCACAGAACAAAGAAGAGGACTTTCAAATCCAATCATGAGCACAAGACATGAAACATCATTTACTTATTTGTTCTGATCATGGGCATTCAGAAAATTAACGTGGGAAGGAAATTTCGCTGATATTTCAACCCTGTTGTAAAAGTAAGTGAAAGCAAAAATTATGCTTATCACTCTTTGGCAATTCACAGTGATCAATTTTCCAGAATATTTGTTTTCACTGGCTGTTGTAATGCTAAAAACAAATGACTAAGACCATAATTTATTTTTTCAAATTCTATAAAACATTATAAAAGGGTCTACAAGTTGTGGTTTTACAGATCAGTAGACTTGAAAGACAGCATAGGGATTCAAAGGAAGAATGTAAACCATAAACGAAGCCAGTGCTATACAGGGAAGTATCCATTGATGCTACGGTAGTTTGTTACAATGTACTGTATTTAATCAGTATAGTACAACGACAGTTTGGTGTGATTCGCTGAAGTCTCATTTGTTTATTGTATATATTGGTGTGCTTAACCAATCAGAACGGAGGATGAGCAGTCTATCATTATATACATCGATATAAATACTGCATAATCGATTCAATAATTACATTTTTGTAACGCGCATAGTTAATAACATTATTTAAGTTTATCAACAAAACTGCACCGAACGCCCTGTCTTGCTATTTACAGTATTTCTGCCAGGCAAGCAGTCGGCATGCTCTTCTTTTCCTGCTTGTGTTAGCTAGCATCTGATTTGCTGGTCCCATCCTACCAGCGAATCAGTTTTGAAAATGCCCCTCTGTGTATTCACTGTATAAACAAACCAAAAAAAAGCACATTGCCTTGTATCCAGAGCAGAACGACAGGCTTGTATTCCTGGCAAACAGCCTATAAATAAATTGTGCACATTGAAGAAAATTGCCTGTATATAGTGTAGATATTTCTACCTTCTACTCTGGTAGACAAGTGTCCACTTTTCAATTACATATACATTCCAAGCAGAATTTGTTGAAATGCTAGTCCACAAAGAAGTTTCTTTAGTTTTGCTCACCACTGTCTTTTACTTAACCTTTGGGTAACCTACATTTTTTCAATGTGGATAAATGCAGAGATATTTTTAAATAAGATGTTTTACTTTTTTCTTCAGTCTGAGGAAGTTGCTGAAGGCAAAGACTCAACAAAAGTAATAAAACCAGAGGTAAGTATACTAGGTAATTTAAAACGTTGATTCCAAAAGTTAAAATCCATTTAGCACAGGCAATCCAAGCATACAGGTTGCTGTTTGTGATGTTATGAAAAGATCATGTTGATCGGATGTATGCCATGTGTGCTGGTTTACTTAGAACTTATTGGCAGTGTTCTGAAATGTCCTTTGAAAGATGCATGTAGTAGTTTCCTGGAAGATCAGCTATCCTATGCCATCAGCTACATTATTCAGCAAACCTGAGTAAAATCAGTTCTCTGTTTCCCCTAGAGGAAAGATTTCCATGCAGTTTCATAAAATTCACTTCATCACCTAACGGGCATGCAGTCCTAGCACACTCAATCCAGTGCATTGTCACGTGTTATTATTTAGAAGCTTTAGCTATAATGACTTGTTTATCTTTTTATTTCTAATTGGCATTGACTGTTTTCTAGGCAACAAGAAGATCTTCAAGAATCTTGGCTGTAAGTGGATGAATGGTCTTAATTTCTTACAGTAATGATATTTGTAAGGATGCTGCAGTAATAAGGGTGTTGTAGGTCTAGATACAATAGTCAGCAGGATAGTACCAAATGCCTCCAGAACTCCAGTTTGGCTGCACATCGGTTGTAAGATGATCTACAGTGAACACAATGTTCTTCTGCAATTCTACTGTACATATATTTAATGTATATATTTCAACTAAACTAGAAGGTTATAGTCTATGAAAAGGTAATATCTGTACTCATTTGCTACAGTTGTTACTGGGCCTCTTCCTAGATATATAAAATGACATACGTCTGAATTAGCATGGGTACCCTAATTTAAACAAAATAATAATACATGTATGGTATATCTTCTTTTTATTTTCATAATTTAGTCTTAAATTTAACCTATATTTTCTTATTTTTTACATTGAAATAATGACTAGCGTTTCTTTTTGTTTTTCTTTTTTTCTTTGAAAACCATATTTGTCCATTGTCATGACGTACAGAAAATGACAAATCAAGTTAGCCTCGGTAACCCCATTGGTTTTTCCTCTACTGTCTTCTGTATGTTTTGTTCGGTCCCAACAAATTATAATAGAAGGAGGCTGTGTGGTCCAGTGGTTAAAGAAAAGGGCTTGTAACCAGGAGGTCCCCGGTTCAAATCCCACCTCAGCTACTGACTCATTGTGTGACCCTGAGCAAGTCACTTAACCTCCTTGTGCTCCGTCTTTCGGGTGAGACGTAATTGTAAGTGACTCTGAAGCGGATGCATAGTTCACACGCCTTATAGTCTCTGTAAGTCTCCTTGGATAAAGGCGTCTGCTAAAAATAAACAAAAAGAAAATAAAACAAGCAAGGGGATCACTTTGTTTTTGCTTATTGAAAAATACATTAAATCTTATAACAAACCAATCATAATCTGGAGCACACCACCTCACATAGCAGTGTTCCTGAAGAATACATAAGTACACCAGTGGCCCTCAGGTTGATTTGTAAATTGCAGTATGATGTAAATTGGAAATAACATCTGAGGCTTAAAGTAACTCTGTTTGTTTATTTATTTATTTATTTATTTATTTATTGATTGATTGTATTTTATTTTTGAAATAAAAAGCAGGGACCTCCACAACCTAAACAGGAGCCTAAACCTAAGAAGCCAGCTGCTAAGGTAAGAATAAAACAGAAGGAATACATTTGCAACCTGTCCACAAAACATAATCGTAGAGGCCTTGGTAAATTTGCTTATTTACTAGACCACTTTGCAGGTCTGTAGTGATGAAAGAGTTAAGTAATGAAGCACAAAATGTTATTTACTTAACATAAGTTACCAAGCTTTGAAAACACCCTACTATGAGTTTTACTGCAGACAAAGGGAGCAGTCTGTGTCTTATTAGGAGTGTTATAAAGGTATCTTTGTGCTAAAAGGTTTAGGAAACTCGGGGGTGAACGGTGAAAGTCTGTTTTGCATGTTAGAATAAAAGCTATTTCAGCTTACCAGCACTGCATGAAGGAGGGTGTTTTAAGTCAGTAAGAAAGTGTGTTTGTGTTTGACTGTAGCAACTTCCATTGTCCCTTGTCTGACATAGTAAACTCGCATTTGTAATTGTAAATGAGTACTCCAGATTGGCCGGTTTACCTATGGAAAACGGGGATATATAGGTCCGGCAATGGGGATGTAGTGGAGGTGCACATACACTCATTTTTTACGTACAGTGGTACCAAAAATTATTCAGTTACCCTAAAATAAACCTTTTGCATCCCTTGTTTTTGCTGCATACCATTTATTTTATTGGTCATTATGAATACACCCCGAAACTTGACTTATAAATAGAGTGACTATATGGTTAGTTAGTTAGTTGATATGTTACGGGCAAACCCCAAACTCCCAGGCAAAGTCTGAAATGAATCTCAGAGATCCTTCATTTTATGTTTTCAGGGGACAGACAGAGCTACAATTTGAAGAGCTTGTTTGAACTGCCTACCTGAGTAGAGTTATTCACTCACTCACTCATCGTATTCATGAAGTCCGGTTTCAGAAAATAGGCATATTTAAATATGTATTTCTATTGACGACATGACTAATATTTAATGGGATATTGTGGCAAAGTGCCCCGCCCCTGTGTGCATTTGTGTGATCTGTGTTGTATGTTGCGTGCGTGTGTGTGTTAATGTTGGTGTATAGATTGGTACACGGGATATAAACGGGTCTGTGTTTCACGTATATTTAAAGTGTAGATTTGTATTTAGGCACGAGGAGAGCACAAATCACTTCACGTGCTGGTTAAATGTAATATGTGAGCACGGGGTTGCACAGAATTAATTCACGTGCTGGGATTCAAGTGAATGATTAATTAGTAATTGAATCCCAGCACAACAGTATATATAGATGCACATTTTCACTCAGTCGTGGTTGGGTGTTCGGAAGAGGAGAACGGGTGAGAGAGAGAGGAGAGTTAAAATCATTAGAAAGATAGTAAAGATAAGTGTTTGTTCTCACCGTGTTTGTTTGTCTCCGTGCACCGTTTGTTAAGTGTTTAGTCGTTTTGTTTATATGTTTCTTTTGGCGTCAAGTGCCGTGTCCAGTGTTTTTGTCTGTTCCAACCTTTTATTTTCTGTTCTGTTTATTAAATGGTGAACGCGATCACGCGTTCAGCCTCACCAAAACCCCATCTCTCTGTCGTTTGTGTTCCTGTTTCTGGTCTGACGCCACCCACTCCGGCCGTCTTTGTGACACGTGGTGTCATCGTGGGATAACAGCGCCTCCAAGCGTCAGACCAGGAGAGGGGGTTTTGTGTTTAAAAAAAAAAAAAAAAAAACCCACAGGACTGGTTTAAAAAAAAAAAAAAGTGAAAATGGAAGGCTGGAGAGACGGCTGCCGGGACCTGGAGGACCTCCTCGGGGGCCTCGAGGACCAAGGCTGGTGCATGGCCTGTGGAGTCTACGGACACACGGTGGCGATCTGCCCCTTCCAAGGTGAGGAGGAGGAGGAACCGGATAAAGAGGTGAAGGACAGGGAGGAGGAGTGCCGCCTAAGGGCCAGGCATCCACGGCGATGTAACAAGCCATCGCCGGGGTGCCTCCTCTGCGACCAGGATCACCTGTTCGCCCACTGTCCCTTCCGCAGCTATGGGGAGGAGCCTGAGCGTCCACAGACCAAGCGGGAGGAGCCTGAGCGTCCACAGCCCAAATGGGAGGAGCCTGAACGTCCTACGCCTGAGTGGGAGGAGCCCGAACGTCCTACGCCTGAGTGGGAGGAGCCCGAACGTCCTACGCCTGAGTGGGAGGAGCCCGAACGTCCTACGCCTGAGTGGGAGGAGCCCGAACGTCCTACGCCTGAGTGGGAGGAGCCCGAACGTCCTACGCCTGAGTGGGGGGAGCCCGAACGTCCACAGCCCAAGAGGGGGGAGTCGGTGCGTCCACAGCCCAAAAGGGAGGAGTCGGTGCGTCCACAGCCCAAAAGGGAGGAGTCGGTGCGTCCACAGCCCAAAAGGGAGGAGTCGGTGCGTCCACAGCCCAAAGGGAGGCAAGTCGGGGCTTCCACAGCCCTGGGACCCAAGCCACCAGCAGAGGGAAAATGCCTGCTGGTTCAGCCCCAAGGGCCGGAAGGGGAGGAGTTACAGGCCCAACCCCCTGGAAATTTTTGGGGGGGAGAGGGGCAGGAGGCTGGTGTCCCCCAGCAGCCTCTATTCATGCTGCTGAAGGCAGCACGGCGCGCACCAGCCCAGCCGCCACAGCGGATGGAGCCAGCGCCGCCAGGAGCAGAGGAGCTGCCTCTGCCTCCGCCACCTCCACCGCTTCCTCCACTAGGAGCAGAGGAGCAGGAGCTGCCTCTGCCTCCACCACCACCAGGAGCAGAGGAGCAGGAGCTGCCTCTGCCTCCGCCACCTCCACCGCTTCCTCCACTAGGAGCAGAGGAGCAGGAGCTGCCTCTGCCTCCACCACCGCCAGGAGCAGAGGAGCTGGAGCTGCCTCTGCCTCCACCACCTCCAGGAGCAGAGGAGCTGGAGCTGCCTCTGCCTCCACCACCTCCAGGAGCAGAGGAGCAGGAGCTGCCTCTGCCTCCACCACCTCCAGGAGCAGAGGAGCAGGAGCTGCCTCTGCCTCCACCACCTCCAGGAGCAGAGGAGCTGGAGCTGCCTCTGCCTCCACCACCGCCAGGAGCAGAGGAGCTGGAGCTGCCTCTGCCTCCACCACCTCCAGGAGCAGAGGAGCTGGAGCTGCCTCTGCCTCCACCACCGCCAGGAGCAGAGGAGCTGGAGCTGCCTCTGCCTCCGCCACCGCCCGGAGCAGAGGAGCAGGAGCTGCCTCTGCTGCCCGTACCTCCGCAGGGAGTACGGTGGCCGGAGCCCCAGAAAGGGGAGCTGCCGGCCACGAAGAAGGGGGACGAGGTCTGGAGACCACTTTCCCCAGCAGCAGTTTCGCTGCAGGAGTTCTTGTGGCCGGAGCCCCACAGGAGGGAGCTGCCGGCTACGAAGAAGGGGGAGGTCGGGGGACCACCTGCCCCCGCAGCTTTTTCGCTGCAGGATGGGACCAACAGGCTGTCAGCCGTGCCACTACCGGCAGGGGTGCTGACAGCATTGCCAGCCAAGGGCCCACTGAAGCCTCCCTTCCCAGCCCGAGACTTTGTTCTGGACTGCTGGGTTTTTAAGGGGGGAGGTGGCCGTTGAGGCCATGTGTGCTGCGCACAAGGGGGGGTATATGTGGCAAAGTGCCCCGCCCCTGTGTGCATTTGTGTGATCTGTGTTGTATGTTGCGTGCGTGTGTGTGTTAATGTTGGTGTATAGATTGGTACACGGGATATAAACGGGTCTGTGTTTCACGTATATTTAAAGTGTAGATTTGTATTTAGGCACGAGGAGAGCACAAATCACTTCACGTGCTGGTTAAATGTAATATGTGAGCACGGGGTTGCACAGAATTAATTCACGTGCTGGGATTCAAGTGAATGATTAATTAGTAATTGAATCCCAGCACAACAGTATATATAGATGCACATTTTCACTCAGTCGTGGTTGGGTGTTCGGAAGAGGAGAACGGGTGAGAGAGAGAGGAGAGTTAAAATCATTAGAAAGATAGTAAAGATAAGTGTTTGTTCTCACCGTGTTTGTTTGTCTCCGTGCACCGTTTGTTAAGTGTTTAGTCGTTTTGTTTATATGTTTCTTTTGGCGTCAAGTGCCGTGTCCAGTGTTTTTGTCTGTTTACAACCCTTTTATTTGTTAATAAACGCTGAGTGCAGCCATTGCACTCAGCTCATCACAACCACTGTCTCTGTATTCCTTCCTGCTTCCGGTCTGACGCCACCCACTCTGGCCGTCTTTGTGACAGATATACAAGACAAATTTATTTTAAACAAATGATTAAAATCTAGATATGTACGTACACTCTGTCACTCTTCTGAGTACTCTCCAACTCTTAGATCGCTTATCATAAACACTGTCAAACATGAATCGGCTAATTATTCATGTTCCACCCAGTAACTGCATTCATCTCTCTGATTGGACAGTTCAACTCCTTATTATTATTGCTGGTTGTTATTATGTTATTAATAATACTGTCCTTTTTATACCCAAGTGTCAATGGGGTTTCTCATGTTAATTCCTTGTTCTGAAGGTCTGCCTGTCACTCAGAACAGGAATGAAAGAACAGAGGGAGTGATTCGGACTCTGCCCAAGAAGCAGTGGGCAGACTGCAGTTTGACCGGGCAAAGCCCGAAATAAGTTATTTTAATTTTTATGTTGGGCTTTGCCCAAAGTCATTGGGCAATTCGTGAATTGCCCGCATTTCAGGCTTTGCCTGTAACAGATGTAACCAGTTTGGGTATGATGTCTAAATAGATTATCACCATTCCGGGCTAATTAAAATGGGCCTATTATTATTATTATTATTATTATTATTAGGCTTCCATGCCATAGGCTGGGAAGCCTATTGTTATTGCTGGGATTATTCTTTTTATTATTATTTTTCTTTCCACCAAAACTTGCTCAAACTCACCAGATTCGGTAGGTTGGTAGATGCTTATGGGAAGATAGAAAATGCTAATGAACATATGTCGTAAGTCACATGGTCTGGCCACCATATTGTATTGAAAAAAAACATTTTGCCGAAATATAAAAATGTGTCTTTTGAAAACCACTTATTGCAGAGTGCTGAAAGTTGGTATAGTTGTTGAGGGATAGTCTAAGATTAACTGGTGTTCGTAAGAAGCTGATAGGTTGACGTCAGAATCGCACGATACAGACGTCATGATCACAAACTACAAAGATCTTCTTCTCCCAAACAGCTAGTCCGATTAAACCCAATAGCACATATGATTGTAGTGTGGTTGTCTTTTAAAGGGTGTTAAAGGGAAGTTGCTACAATAAAAAGCATGACGGTCACGTTGGATGACATCATCAACTTACAAAATTGGCTAATAACTCATTGTAGACTGCAGATAGAGCCATGGTTACTATGGAACACATATAGTAACCCATGTATGCTCTATACAAAAAAATGTCTGCCCGTGACCTTTGACCTCTTCTAAAGGTCAAATGTAAAACTGGCCAATAACTCCTAAGAGAGTGCACATAGGGTCATGATTACTATGTAAAAATGGCATTCTTCACTATTTGCTAAAATGTTTGGTACTGGTATTGGTACTGGCATTCTGCACTATTTTTTAAAGTGTTTAGTACTGGTACTGGCATTTTGCACTGTTTGCTAAAGTGTTTGGTACTGGTACTGTTACTGGCATTCTGCACTGTTTGCTAAAGTGTTTGGTATTGGCATTCTGCACTATTTGCTAAAGTGTTTGGGACTGTTACTGGTACTGGAAGCAGTAAAGTTGCTGGCAACTCTAGTTGTTGTTGTTGTTGTTATTGTTATTATTATTATTATTATTATTATTATTAATAATATTATTATTATTATTTTTTTTTAGCATTGGTATTTTCAGGTAAGATATGTGGCTTTGTAGAACATTCGCTTACTGCTTTGTACATTTCTTTTGCAGAAGCAAGCAGGAGAAAAAGCACCAGCAAAAGGCAAGAAAGGAGGTAAAAAAGACAACAAGCCAGCTGAAGGCACTGTGCCCGCTGAAAATGGGGAAACCAAGACTGAAGAGGTAACACTTGCCTTGAGACCTCTCCACTGCCTGTGCTCTGAGATTGACTAATATTGATCACATTTACTACTTAATGCTGGCCGATTTGATTGTGTCACCTTTTCCCAGTTACCTTGCATGTATAATCTTTTTTTGTTTGTTTTTTTACCCCCGTGATATTTCAGATCCATATTTCTCGTTCCTCTGTTAGTGTGTCTTCATCTAGAAGTACTCCTCCCAGCTTGCTGTCAGTAAAAGGGCAAGCTGAAACAGTGAAAGTAAATAAGGGTATGCTAGTGTATTCTGTGTGCAGTGTATAGACTCGGCTTGAGGTGTGTGTTCTTCAATTGAGACAGCTAAGGCCTGGATTAAATCAATGTTATAGTGCTGCCATAACCTTAACTGTCTATATCTGTGGCAGCACCTGGTTTCATGAAAGTAGATGGCCAGTAGATAGCTTGATTTGGGGGTAGTGTATTTGAAAATCACACAGGTACAGTTGTGAAAGACTAAACTGTCCTATTAAAAAAAAAAAAGGACTTTCCAATGCTGTTCAGACAGAACAGTCTTTTAATAACCAGATTATGCTATCTAATTTAAATACCATTATAACTGCTGTGGGGTATACTCTCAGAATTATTTATTTTTTCTCCAATTTTCAAGGAAAGGTATTGATTGGGATAGAGAAACTTGCAAGCACACAAGTACATTAATTGCAGAAGGTACTGTGTAGGATGTTAATAGACAATATATGTGATTTGCAGTGGTGTAGTGGGCTTGATTGTCTTTGCTTTTGGATAACTCAGCCTTTTTATCCCCCCCTTCTAGGCAGAGAAAAATGAATCTACTGGTGACAAGAAAGAATGAATGAAGCATCTGACATCATGAACTTTTAGTTGATTTTATGTACCTCTTGTACAACGAGAAAGAAGAATATTTTTTATCAAGTATTTTGTAAATGCTATTTTTTTTAGACCTGTGGTAGTGGAATTTACCAGTATACATTGTTAAGATTTATTTTAATAAAAAAGTCTTGCTCACTAGGATTTATTTTTACCAATACTCCCTTGTTCATGACAGTGGTTTATCTTTATCAAATGAAATTAAATTATGAAACAATTGTGTGATTGGATTCACATTCCCTGCACTCCCTGCTATGTTCATTTGAGACGACTCTAGAGCTTGTAGTGACTTGTGTGTGTTTTGGTAGATTTTCTTTTTTATCATTATTTGATATTTTTTGTATTTATTTTTCGGGGGCAGATTTTAAATAGCAATAATCAGTGGTGCTTTATACTAAAAGTTTACGTGGTTGTTAAAACAAAACAAAAACAAAAAAACAAATGGAGGTATATGTGATCAATCACTACCTGTTTGGGATTAATTCCGTGGAACTATTTTAAAATAAAAAAGAAACTTGTTTGGTTTGTGAATGTTTTGTGTCGTTCCTTTTCTGTGCCTAGTAAACATATCTTTCGGATGATTATAGTAACTTCCTCAAGTGTTATTTATCAAAATGTTCTGGGTGACAGATGGGTGAAAGCAACAGGCACTCAAGGTCAAAAATGGTCATCTTTTGTACATTTTAGTTGAATTAGGATCATGAGAATTCATTTTGATAGATCTTAATACTACAGTTTGCTGCTTTATTATAGTTGTTTGTATCGGGTGTGCTATGAGTTTCACTTTCATTTTTTGGAATTTTAAATTCACAGGCAAATTTAAGAATGAAGAAAGCATATACAAATGAAGAGGTAGTAGTGGCTGAGACAAAATGCTGCCTTTGCTTAATGACATCCAACTTTGAGCACATACATTCAGATACGTATTAAAATATGTTGCTATGCTATATTATTATGCAAACCCTTTTGAGATTTGTAGAAACCAGTACTAAAGAAAACATCTTTCCTTTTTCTATATGAAAACATTAACTTCTAGTAATCACGTCCTTTTAATCTCTTGTTATTAGTGTTTATTTATTTATTTATCTATTTTAAATTTGGTAAAAACAATACAAATGGTATTTTTAGCAACAACTTTAACATCAGCAAACCTTCAGGTACTTATGTAATTATAATGTTCAGTTTCATTATAGCAATAAACATAAAGCCAGCAGTTCATTCTTAAATGCCAATATTTTCTGCATAGTTTCCATGTAAAATGGACTATACAAACACAAACTCAGTTGTGCTGCTGTATTGAAATATCTAATGCACAGACTCCATTCAAAAAGCAGTTCCTTTACTACTAAGGGTGTTAGCAACACACACCCTGCCATGACTTAATTTAAACTATAAACAGCAGCTACCACTGCTGGGTTCCTCCATATATACTGTCCCACATTCTGCTATTCTTAATAATTTATAGTTAAAAATAATGTGATATTAGCAAACTGTTTTAACCAAGTTCTCTAGATACAAGTGTAAACTGTAACGTGTGATTGAACAAATGTGACCCTCTATTAGCTCCCTGTCACATGAACTGTTTGATTAAGGGTATGTTAGTAAAAACTCCTGATCAGAAATTTTTACTACTTAAAACTGATTCCTTTGCAAATGATACCTATTAAAAGTGGGTTGGTGATGAAAACTATGTTTTTTTTTAATAGCTAATACATGCTATAATCAGTTTTCTTTCTTGCATACGTGAGAGATTGCTTGTGCTGTTTAAAAGAACATCAATACAACACATAGACAACATATTGTGAATTTTAAATACCAAGATCGGCTGTTTGTGCTTGTCCTTGGAGTTCAAAGACAGGCAGATCACCAAACGCATGGTTTAAGTATGGTAGAGGAAAACTGACACCTCTAAATACACTACAAAAATAAAGAAAAAATACAAATACAAATAAAAAGCTTTTTTTGCATTGAGATTGCTGTCTTTAAAAGGAGTGTCACTAATCTTTTTGAAGCATAACCAAATTTGCTAAGCAGTATAAAAAATGTAATCATGTAAACTGAGAGCATGGGCAATTTACTCCAAACTGTCAGCAATTTTTATCTGGGGAAAAAAACCCACTATATTTTTTAAATGAATAGTAAACAGCTTTAGACGACTCAAGCCTCCTAATGAAATGTCTGAGTTGTTTATTTCCGGTTTGGTGATTTTATTGGGTGCGTTTTTCCTATCTGAAAAAAATATGCTCGTGACAATTTGGAGTAAATATCTCGGAGAATCTGGCTCCATGTGTCTTAGAACAATGGAGGCTAAAGCTGGTAAAAGCTTTCAACGTCAAATGTAGTTTTTGAAGAATCTGAAACGTGAAATATAGTCCCATCCCCCACTCCCGACACACACATCTTTACTGTAAAAATTGGTGCATAATTCCACTTGACATTCTAGGCATCTTGGGTGTCCTGGAAATAAACTTGAATTGAAGAAAAGAAAAATGTAAACAGATGACTTACCCATCAAAAAATCATGAAATATTGAAATCAGTGAGTTAGTTATGGGCCCCTACACAGTAAAATATACAATATACCATTGTTTGTAATTTACTAGTAACATGGCTTAACTGTGAATAAAGAGGGGACTAGTAATATTTTTTGATTACTAGCCCAAACTGAGGGTGTGAATTATACATGGATTTATGATTTTTGCATTAAATCACAGATACTATTTAGTGATCAGTTAACACATACATTGTATCTGTGTGAATGGGCAATACACAGATGAGCTGTATTAATTGTGGGAAATCGAACCATATCCACATTGTGCTTATTACAATCTTTTGGCCTTTTAGCGGCATTAGTAGCTTCTATTCATAGAACTTTTGAAGGAGGACTGAGAGGCTCCTACTAATTTGTGTCCTGTGTCTGGGCTTTAACTGAGTTGAAATGTGTCAGAGTTTTTTTTTATCATTCAAACAACAGTGCTTTTACTAGGTGATCCATTGAGGACCCCCTCTACAGAGGATATAGTTAAGTGGAACTGGGAGAGAACCAATGAATATGATATTATAGTTCACTGAGAATGCATATGCCTGATGATGGATATTGTGGAGGTGAGTACACATGCTACACAAGAGTTATTTGTACTTGTCTATATGTGATAAAAACAAATAAATAAAAAAAACACCTAATGTATACATTCTTTACCAAAAGTTATATATATATATATGGTGGTCGTGGTGAACTACTTTTTAATGATACTGGTAAATCAAATGTTTTATTTAGAACTGTGGTGGGTGTATCTTAAAAGCAATGTTTTAATTATATAAATATATATCAGGATAGATCCATTGAGATTCAAGACACGTCAACAGTTTCCTGTTTCGGCACATTCTGTGTCTTTTCTTTATAGTGATGTTGTTGTTAAGGAAACAACACAAGCCACTACCGTCCATGTTTTCTAGATAATTCATGCTAGATACAGTATCCAAAATACAGTACTTACCATAGAAGCTTCCCTTTCTCTTACTTAAATTGAACATGCCAAGAATAAGAGAAAAAATGTGAGAGAATATAGTAATTTCAACTACAGCAGGTATGACGAGGAGCAATTGGCTCTGTCTGTGGTGAATCAGGAGGGAGAGGTGCAAGACAACAGCCCATTCATGGGGGATACCTTGGTCAGGTGTTTCAGTTCAACCATTCAGAAATATACCAGATATATTAGATAAAACATCTGTGCCAGCAAAGAAGGACCTTCTATAGGAACTCAACAGAAAAAATAATAATAATCGAAAAATCACTACTGCTTGTAACAGTATGTATTAGTGGATGGCTATCATAATAGACATCTATTAGGCTACAACATGGTATCAAAGTACTAAGTGTTTATTGGGTAACAATCTGGTACATAGTAAATGGTTCTTGATATTTAACCATTTATAACTTATGTGCCCACAGTGAAGATAATATATTTTCTCCCTGGTTTTATTTGTAATGGCTTTGATACAGAAATACTATTTCATTTGGAAAAAAAATACATTGCTGTTTTTTGATGGTGATACATCACTGAAAAATGCAGTATCAAATCAAATTTTCTACAGTGGTGTGACATGTTGTAGTAGTATATAAATTACATATCAGATGACAAACCCTCAATATTTCCTCTATACAAATAGAGGAAATATAGGAATTGCAGAACCAAAATGTAGAAGAAACATCAGAAGATTTGAGGATGTAAATATAGGAGTGAAAAAAGAAACACATTTTTTGAAGCAATCTAGCTGTATGCTCTGGAATAATATATAATTAACCTAACTTGTAATTCTATAAGTCATAAAAAACATTATTAAAAAAAACACAACAAAAAACAGCATTAATAATATTGTTTTGGATGTACCATTTAAACATCTTGTAGACTTGTCATGAGTGCCCTTCAGGTTGCCCATTATGGCCAAACACCCTGTTATGCAGATATTTCTAAATCTTCATCCAACCCCAATATATAAAAAAGCAAGGCAAGGAAAAGGGTCAGCTGTATAAACGTTTGATGTATACAGAAAGAGAGGTTGATTGTACCAACGTATATCCAAGGGTAAATCACAGACTTTTTGAAGCATTTTACAGCACAAAGGAATCACCCTGAATTGCATCAACTACCTATCCATGAATTGCCTCATAAAAACAAGGTTGATGCAAACCATGTGGATTCCTCAGTGGTGCAAATGCTCTCAAATCCAGCTGGGGTTTATCCCAAAAGGGTAGAGGTTGACATTTGACATTCTAGGCATCTTGGGTGTCCAGTGGGTGTCCACAAACAAAACCATTTACAATAAACACTCCTGTGGGTGTTGGTCACTAAAAATGCCATCATTAAAACTTAGGGAAACGAGTACAGAATAGTTGAGATCAGGACTAAATTGTGCTCCGCAATTCAGACCAATCCCCATGTGTGTAAAAAAGTCAATCCCCTTTGAGCTTTTACTATTAGGGTAAAATATGGGAAGCCAATTCCTAAACATATGATCAACACATTTAATATACAAATATAACAAAATATAGGAATACTTTCCCAAATATAGTTGTTTTAGAACAGAAAAAAAATCTAAATAGATTTAGGTTTCATAACCCGGTAACCTGGAATAGAAAACTATGTACAGTAATTTTGAAAGAAATTTTATATCATATTTTGTTTTCTATAAAAAGCTATATTTTAATACCCAAAACAAATCCTTCACCTTAAACAAGGAACACATAAAAGCACCTGTGGTCCTGACAGCAAGTACACCTGTATCTTTTGTTAATCTCGACTGATGGAAAGCTCAGGATGGCGAGTGGCTTTGCAGGAACCTACAAAGACCATTCAGTGGGGTTTGTATGCAGCTATACAAAATTCACATGCTTTGACAAAATACAACTGCTGATGTTAGAAAGTGAAAGGTCAGCAGCAGGGCAGCGGTGTCACAAGAGCACTGAAAGGACCTCACTGCTCTGAACAAGTGACCCAGCACAATTACACTCTCAGCTGCATATAACTGCATCATATCTGTCAGCAGTGACCCAGTAGCAGATACTGCTACTACCGGTATGTCTCTTTTGCAGAAAATACATTACAGCTTTTACTGTAACTACTCAAGGGGCTGTCTGAAAATGATCTTTTTAGACGTGGTCATTATATGTAGGCTTTTAATCATTGGAAATATGAACAAGGAGGCTGTGTGGTCCAGTGGTTAAAGAAATGGGCTTGTAACCAGGAGGTCCGTGGTTCAAATCCCACCTCAGCCACTAACTCATTGTGTGACCCTGAGTAAGTCACTTAACCTCCTTGTGCTCCGTCTTTCAGGTGAGATGTAAATGTAAGTGACTCTGCAGCTGATGCATAGTTCACACACCCTAGTCTCTGTAAGTCGCCTTGGATAAAGGAGTCAGCTAAATAAACAAATAATAATAATAATAACATGAGGATACATCTGTGGACAGGTGGACCTATCATACAGGTGGTCTTTATCACAGTGCAGTTGGTAAATGGGTTTATTCATTAGTGTAAAGTTTAGTATATTTAGTGTTGATGTTCTGTGAAAATGGAAAACACTAAAAAAATCAATAGTGTGCAAATATACTCATTGGATTTAGGCAGTTAGTTGCAAACATCTTGTTTAAATCAATGTAAAGTGCAAATTTGTACAATTGCAAAATGTGGTCATTAAACTGAAAACTGGTCTTCCTCTAGCCATATATTAATCCTATTTATTTAAACTAAATAGCAGCCACCTTTAAAATAATTACAGCCTATTGAGTACCTAGCATCTACCCGTGCATGTGATTCTCATTAGTCTAAATATGTAAAACATCAGGGATGGTTCTGTTTTAGTGAATGTTACAATGATGCTGTTTAGATCGATTGAATAAATCCAAATATGTGTTTACACTTGCGTGTTATAAAAAAATGAAAAATATGTTTAATATTGTTTTATATCCCTGGTTATTAGCATTTTTATTTCTCCCACTAATATGTCTAACAAAGCAGCAAAACTGTTTTTATTCTGATGAAGCACAGTGCTGATATCTGCAATCATGCAATCTGACACACTCTCACTAAAACTGGTCACACACATTAATATAGACGAGTGACAGTTTGTGATTAATTCATGTTAGGATTTCATATACATAGGTTTTTAATGTTTACTTCACATGAATTCCATATCATTCATATATGTAATTATCTTAGAATTATTAAATAATCTGTAGTCAGACCACATCATAAAAAAGCAACAGAACAATCAATGCCTTCTTGTATGCAATGGGTTGAGAAATGTGCGTCAGAACACACTAGCAATAAAACTGGCCTCAGCTTCACCATTCTAAATGAATCATTAATGTTCTTCAACAGATGTTCCTCTTTTAAAAAAAATACATTCATAATGTATATAACATAACCAGTACAAGTACACTGTATCCATAGCAAAAAATGATTAGACTGTGCCTTGCTTGTTATGTGACTGGAGCAAAAAATGACAAATAATAATCTTAAAAACAACTCATACATAGATACATCGTTGTTTTCTCACTAGCAAATACATTCAATGTGTGTTCTAATGCATGCTAGTAATGGATGTAGGCATTTTGTTCCAGGCAAGGTTTTTCGACTTTAAGATATATGACAATTACCAACTCTGCAGTTAACACTGGTGCCTTTAAATTAGTTTTTATTTAATCCACTGTGGTAATTTCCCAATGCTATTAAATTAAAACTAGCCTTGACAGAGTAGTGGGGAATTATTATAGACTTCAGTGTTCAACAATGTCAGTCTGATTGCCTGAAGCAAAACACAATCAGAGGCCTTGCACATTTTTCTACAGTCGTAAAGTTCATGCGTTTTCAGGGGTTTTTTTTCAGCTCTTGAAAATCTTAAGTTAAGAGTTGTATTTCTACATGGAACTAGTCGTGGGTGTAATCAGGAATAACTTCAGTAGGTGGCGCAATTAAGATTAGTTACTCTGTCATAAAAAAAAATATATATATGATTGCATAAGTAAATACTGTAACACATATTAATATATGATATTCGAGCCACGTTTGTATGGCCCCCACTGCAAATGGCATTGCTTTTGTTACCAGATACTGGTATCTTAGGCTGCAGTCACACTGGATCAGTTTCAAAAGGACTCGGTCTGGTTCGTTTCATTTGAAACATTGTATCAATATGCTTGCTGTTCACATTTATCTGCAAAGGGGCCAAGTTCGTTTGGATGCCAGCTAAAGTTCTTTTTTTTGGTCCTTTTCCATTTTCTTCAGGACCAAGTTTGTTTTCACAATGCATTTTACTAGTGCACTTGGCTCATTTATATGGTGTGTGAACCGGATGTTTACAATATCCTGCAAGGCAAATTGAAAGATGGCAGCTATTGATGTATTGCTCTGGTTTTTAATATAGCATGGTTTAGATTCTTACGTATTGCTGTGGAAGAATGCACTGGGGGAGCACTCCACTAATTTAATTAATACATTTCTTGAATGCCCACAGTAAGAGAATAATGCAGTTTACACAATTCTTCACGGTTCTATTACTGTCAGCATTAAACAAAGTAATTTAAGAAATGATTGAATATATTTACTATTTTTGTGAGTTTTGTCCAGTTTGGCTTGGATTTTGGTGTTTGGCAAAATTTCTATCAGAGCTTTCTTGCACTGTTCATGTAGTTTAGGGTTACCAGATTTCCACAGTGAAAAACTGGAACTTTTTTTTCTTAAATTCACTGACACCGTAGCAATTCTGAAGCCATTAAAATAACAGTATATATCAACACAATAGTTTAACAATTAAACATCAGGTGAATGTATTGCAGATCATACTGTTAACGTCACCAGACTCCCTGCTGCAGGGTATGGTTAAAGGAGAGTCAACCTATCTGGAAAAGGGACACTGAACTAAGATTTCTATGGAACACTGTAAAGGGACTGTTTGGGACTGGTGGGCTGACGTCAGGAGGGATGGGATTAGGGGCACTATGAAAGCAGCCGGGCGCTCTCACCACAAGAAGAGTGTCGGGAGTAAATGAAGAGTCTGGTTAATGTTGTATACAGTACACGGTTGTTTAGCATGGTTGAGGCCTACAGCGACCAAGTACATTCAGAAGCCTGTAAAAAGTTAATTGCAGCCGTTTCTAATATTAGTTTCAAAGGGACTGCCAGCTGCTATGGCTCGTTCAGTTGGCACTCAGCAATTGTACAACAAATAAACCGTGAATTGGAAACTGCAACATCGTCTCCCTGCTCTTCTTAACCGTTACAATACCAAACTTGCCAACTGTTGAAAATATCAAATAGGGAGATTTTTTTTCTTGCAGCGGCGGGTGCTAAATTAAGATATATACATACCATTTTTATAGTTTCCCCTATGGGGCGAGCGAGCCAGCGGGGGCTGGGGGTGGGGGTTGGTGCTCAATTAAGATATATGCATACCATTTTTATAGTTTCCCCTATGGGGCGAGCAAGCCAGCGGGGGCTGGGGGTGGGGGGTGGTGCTCAATTAAGATATATGCATACCTTTTTTTTACTGTTTCCCCTGTAGAGCAAGTGAGACGGTGAGGGGGGTGGGGCGCTTGTTAGAGAACATTTACTTAAGGTAATAATACATTACAATTGGCAATCTACAATATCGGGAGTTTTTTGGCAATCTGCAATATCTGGAGTTTTTTGAGACGGGAGAATCATGATCTAAAGTGGGAGTCTCAACACGTTATTTTCTTTATATTGTCATGTAGTCAAAACATGTTAAACGTACAAAAGTCAGATTTACCATTTTAACATATGGGGGTAGATATAAGTATAGGCGCAGTGCAAATAATTGCAGATGCAAAATTCTAATTGAATTCCGGCCAGGCAATTATTTTGCACTGCGCCCTGCGTAAGCGTAACAGCAATGCAAATTAATCAACACGCACAAACAATGATCTGCAATTATGATAATGAAGGTCTCATGAGCGCATCGGTCTATTTAGCGGCCGCACTTGGAGAGTTAGGAGTACAGAGAGCAGTGGACGTTGCGTGACGTTTGTGGAGCACGAAAATACAAACCAAAAAAAATATGTCAGAGGAAGGGCAGCAAAGTCCTCTTGGCACACAGAAAAGAAAAGAAAAGTTTTCTGAGAAGGAGCTGAGAGTCCTTACGGCTGAGGTCACTCAGTATTAATCAGAGTTGTTTGGAAAAGCCTCAGCCAACATCACTTATGCTAGGATCCTTAGGAAATTATTGGCCTGCCCTTTATAGCATGACATCCAGAAATGTGCCTAGCACTCTGGAAAAGGTGGATTGGGCTATCCCTCCCAACTGTGGTCTGAAAGGAACCAGAGGCTAAGTAGTGCAGAGAACACAGCACTTTCACATGTGCAGGGATAGACGATAACACTTTATCACCGCATCCTCCGGCATCCCTAACAAAGTGACCCTGGGACTGAATATGCAGGGTCTTCTTATCTTGCCCTTCTCCTCCGAACGTGTTCCTGCTCTCCTCAACAAGTGTCACCGCATCAGGAAGTATACCACAGCAGCCTCCTGAAGCAAATGACAGGTCTCTGCACTTGTGTGCTTTTATACAGTTCTTACTTACTCGCTTCTACAATGATTTGCACCTTGTAAGAAGAGGTGTAAAGTTTTTGGAGGGTCAGCATGGATGGATTTACCAGTGAGCAGGAGGATGATGGAAAATGTAGTTCTGAGAGGTCCATGCTGGTTCATGTGAAGCCATCTTGAGGCAGGGAATGCAGTTTAAAAGTTTAAAAAACTGGTCAAAATGTAAAAAAAATAAAAATAAAACAATACACACACCTTACGTAAACAGTTGTAGCAACACATGGGACCATGTAACACAATAAAATAAAAAGGTCCTTATGTACCCTTTAAGTTACAAAACCTGGTACACAACGCGCTGTGATTGCTCGCGCATGTCTAAACAATTTCGCTAAGAAAGCAGGAAAACGCCCATTCAGATCCGGTACGTTATGTTGTTTTCGGTTTTCAACATCTTTTTAAATTTAATTTATCATATTATGTTCCAATCTTTTGCATCATTTTGTATGTAATTTAACATATTTTTCCACTATTAAGAAAATAGAATGTGAATATTTATCATATGCAATACATGAGGTCTGTAAATTTGTTTACTTGTACAACTTTGTCTTGTTCGTTGTGAATTGTTTTTTTCTTTTTAGATAAACTGGTTGTCTGTTTCCAGTTTTAAGTTTGCAAAAAAAATGATGTATAATTAACTTTAAAAAATAAACTTTCTGACATCACACAGGTCAAGTTTTGGTACTTGTACCATATTCTGACGATTTACCACTTTCTGGCCCTATACCGGGATGATTAACAATGTTACTGTTTCCGACCGGGACAAACAATTAAGGCTGAAACTGTGACAATCCCAGTTTTCCTGGGAGGTCTGGTAATCCTAATGTAGTTCCCAGAGACATTTTTAGTTTTTTCCTCTATTTGTTTCCTCAGAATACGAACTAAACGTTTTCTTCCTAGTTAGGTTACCTTGTCTGTTTTGTTTACTATGTGCAAAAGGACCGAGTCCAGCAGTTGTTTACATTGACGTTTAGCAAGCAAACCAAATGGATCGAGACCACCTCTTTAGGTGGACTCGGTACGGTTCATTTCCCAAGTGGACTTTGTTGTTCACCCGTCACACCAAACGTACCAAACCGTACCGAGTGCGGACCAAACCCTCTAAACGGACCCAGTGTGAACACAGCCTTAGATCATTTTCATTAAAAAATTCTATAGCTTTTGAGATAGAATATTTTGTATTGCAGTTCACAATATTGCACTAAAAATTCACCGTTTTTTTTTTTAACAATGGACTTGTGCACACAAGTAATGTAGCATAGTAATTTACAAATAAGCCTTGCATAGTCCTCTTCAAATTCCAGTCATAATTTATTTATTTATATCCAGGTCATTAAAAACCTCCATGAAGGTCCATTACGGACTGAAATATTTATGTTTTTAATGACTTGGATATAAACAAACTAATTAATTTGAGTTTGAAGAGTGTGCAATGTCTGTAAATTACTTGGCATCAGATTATTTCTCATGCAGACAGACATGTAAATGTGAGAGACATCTACCTCCCTGTAGACAAGCGAGGTCCAGCAGGGTTAACTTCAGGACATTGAAGCTCCATAACATGCATCTATTCAACACCTTCAACATAAGAAATAACATGTTGTTTGTTTTTTTTTTATTTATTTATTTTCTATTTCTAAAGATACTTTATATCCAATTCTGGAAGAATGTTCTGAACAACATAGATTGGACATAATGGTGGCCAGCTGGCTGGAACTCCCTCTTCTGGGCCTTAATTTGCCTTGCCGATACTGTTTGATAATTTGCTTGCATGCCATTCGATTCTAATTATTATTATAATTTTGTATTTGTTCACTAGGTGACGGGAGACCAGTAAGGAGTTACATTGTGAATTCATAACACAAGCATTACAGTAACTAATGGTCAACGCTATGTTAAAGACCACCGGTAAAAATGGGCTATCTGTCTACAGTGACCACTCAGATCAATCCCTATGTAAAAACTCTTCATATGTTAAATAGCCAGCATTTAAAGTCCACTTTTAAGATCATATTCATAAAGCATTTACAATTATTTGTGAAGCAGAAATCAAACTGAAACTGTTACAGAACTACCCTAATAAAAGTAAAAGCATAAAAACGTGTAATACGACATAGTGACCACATAGTAAAGCATAGGTTAGCATTATAAAGCCCAGAGAGGCATGGTAAAGCAAATTATTAAACATGGAAACTTGTAGTGGTAAATGCTTTGTGAATATGGAAAATAGACTCCTATGCCATCAGCTTATACTGTATAAACCACAACTACAAACAGATTCTGTTAATAAACACATTATTACCACTTGACTAGGGATATATATCTGGCCCTTTGAAAGTAATTTAATATATCTTGCTGGTGTCCCTTTAAATTACAGGGTTCTTAAAATATACAGTATCCAGAACTTACTGAATGCAATCTTTCAACTGATACTACAAACTCTGAAATAAAAATGATGTATTGCAGACACACATCTGCAGTAAGATTCAGGTACTATTGCGGTTTCCTGGATCTCAATTGAGTTGCGAGGCAGTGAGAATAATGAACATGATAGATGTCTCTGGACAATATACCTGTATATATATAAAAAAATACTTTTAATGATTGAATTAAGAAAAATAACATGGCACTATTGTGATATGGAGGCAGAACTGTGGGCTGCTTTATGTAGCAACCTGTTCATTTGACACACGATAAGTACCTGCTGAAAACTAGGTCATCCTAAATCCCGCCAGTCCTGCCTAGCCAGTCTTACACAGATGAAGACAGGAATGAATATGTCAAAAAAACTATATGTGGAATATATTGTTTTTCTCATGTTGCTAAATGTGTGTTTGGGTGTACACTACCCTTGTTGGAGATAATGTTTCACAGAAAAATAAAATCGCAAGGTAGATAAAATTATGCCTTAGTCCATGTTAAGCAAGAACTGTGACTACAGTATAAAAGACCAGAATTAAATCTCCATAGTGCAAACGGGAAGGTGGGGCATAACCCTGGGGTAAAATAGACCAACCAAGAAGGCTGTCTCCCTCTAGTGACATTCATACTGGATAAAGACTTGACATTTGTATTGACAGAGATAGTGTTTTGTGTGTATGTGTCACAAAGACGGCCGGAGTGGGTGGCGTCAGACCAGAGCCAGGAAATAAATAAACAAAACGAGAGGTAGAGTTTGGTGGAGCTGAGCGAATGCTTTTGCTCAGCATTTAATAAACAAACAGAACAGAAAATAAAAGGTTTGAACACAAAACAGGACACGGCACTTGCGCCAAAATAAACAGACAAACAAAACGTACTAAACACTTAACAAACGGTGCACGGAGAGACAAACAAACACAGTGAGTACAAACACTTATAGATTATTTTCCTTCACTTTACTTTACTTTCTCCTTCTCTTTCTCACCTGTTCTCCACTCTCGAACACCCAACCCCGAGTGAAAGAAATGTGCATCTATATATACTGTTGTGCTGGGATTCAATTACTAATTAATTGTTCACTTGAATCCCAGCACGTGAATGAATTACGTGCAACCCCGTGCTCACATATTACATACTTTAAATGCACGTGAAGTGATTTGTGCCATCCTCGTGCCTAAATACAAATCTACATTTTTAAATACACGTGAAACACAGACCCGTTTATATCCCGTGTACCAATCTCTATACACCAACATTAACACACGCAACATACAACACATAACACACACATGCACACAGGGGCG
Organism: Acipenser ruthenus; assembly: GCF_902713425.1. NCBI lineage: Eukaryota > Metazoa > Chordata > Actinopteri > Acipenseriformes > Acipenseridae > Acipenser > Acipenser ruthenus. The sequence goes on along the minus strand of NC_081193.1, from coordinate 38,374,037 downwards.
GGGCACATTGCCACATATACCCCCCCTTGTGTGCAGCACACATGGCCTCAACAGCCACCTCCCCCTTTAAAAACCCAGCAGTCCAGGACAAAGTCTCGGGCTAGGAAGGGAGGCTTCAGTGGGCCCATGGCTGGGCATGCTGGTCCACTCCTGCAGCGAAATTGCTGCGGGGGATGCTGGTCTCCTGACCTCTCCCCCTTTTCTTCGTAGCCGGTAGCTCCCCTTGGTGGGGCTCTGTCACAAAGACGGCCAGAGTGGGTTGCGTCAGACCAGACAGGAATTCAAACACAGACAGTGGTTGTGATGAGCTGAGTGCAATGGCTGCACTCAGCGTTTATTAACAAATAAAAGGTTTTAAACGGCACAAAAACACTGGACACGGCACTATATGCCAAAATAAAAGGACAAACAAAACGAACTAAACAGTGCACAGACAGACAAACACGGTGAGTGAAAACACTATTTACTTTATATTTACGTTCTTCCGTTCTTACTATTTAGTTTCTCCTTCGTTCTCCACTCACCGTACACCTAACCCCGACTGCATGCTATGTGTCTCTATATATACTGTTGTGCTGGGATTCAATTACTAATTAATTATTCACTTGAATCCCAGCACGTGAATTAATTCTGTGCAACCCCGTGCTCACATATTACATTTAACCAGCACGTGAAGTGATTTGTGCTCTCCTCGTGCCTAAATACAAATCTACACTTTTTAAATATACGTGAAACACAGACCCGTTTATATCCCGTGTACCAATCTATACACCAACATTAACACACGCACGCAACATACATACACAGAACACACAAATGCACACAGGGGCGGGGCACATTGCCACATATACCCCCCCTTGTGCGCAGCACACATGACCTCCCTGCGGAGGTACGGGCAGCAGAGGCAGCTCCTGCTCCTCTGCTCCGGGCGGTGGCGGAGGCAGAGGCAGCTCCAGCTCCTCTGCTCCTGGCGGTGGTGGAGGCAGAGGCAGCTCCAGCTCCTCTGCTCCTGGCGGTGGTGGAGGCAGAGTCAGCTCCAGCTCCTCTGCTCCTGGCGGTGGTGGAGGCAGAGGCAGAGGCAGCTCCAGCTCCTCTGCTCCTGGCGGTGGCGGAGGCGGAGGCAGAGGCAGCTCCTGCTCCTCTGCTCCTGGCGGTGGTGGAGGCAGAGGCAGCTCCAGCTCCTCTGCTCCTGGTGGTGGTGGAGGCAGAGGCAGCTCCAGCTCCTCTGCTCCTGGCGGTGGTGGAGGCAGAGGCAGCTCCAGCTCCTCTGCTCCTGGCGGTGGTGGAGGCAGAGGCAGCTCCAGCTCCTCTGCTCCTGGTGGTGGTGGAGGCAGAGGCAGCTCCAGCTCCTCTGCTCCTGGCGGTGCTGGCTCCCTCTGCTGTGGCGGCTGGGCATGTGCGCGCCGTGCTGCCTTCAGCAGCATAGCGAGAGGCTGCTGGGGGACACCAGTATCCTGCCCTTCTCCCCCCCAAAAATTTTCAGGGGGTTGAGCCTGTAACCCCTCCCCTTCCGGCTCTTGGGGCTGAACCAGCAGGCATTTTCCCTCTGCTGGTGGCTTGGGTCCCAGGGCTGTGGAAGCCCCGACTTGCCTCCCTTTGGGCTGTGGACGCACCGACTCCTCCCTTTTGGGCTGTGGACGCACCGACTCCACCCTTTTGGGCTGTGGACGCACCGACTCCTCCCTCTTGGGCTGTGGACGCACCGACTCCCCCCTCTTGGGCTGTGGACGTTCGGGCTCCCCCCACTCAGGCGTAGGACGTTCGGGCTCCTCCCACTCAGGCGTAGGACGTTCGGGCTCCTCCCACTCAGGCGTAGGATGTTCGGGCTCCTCCCACTCAGGCGTAGGATGTTCGGGCTCCTTCCACTCAGGCGTAGGACGTTCAGGCTCCTCCCATTTGGGCTGTGGACGCTCAGGCTCCTCCCGCTTGGGCTGTGGACGCTTAGGCTCCTCCCCATAACTGCGGAAGGGACAGTGGGCGAACAGGTGATCCTGGTCGCAGAGGAGGCACCCCGGCGATGGCTTGTTACATCGCCGTGGATGCCTGGCCCTTAGGCGGCACTCCTCCTCCCTGTCCTTCACCTCTTTATCCGTCTCTGCCTCCCGCTTGGGCTGTGAAGGCAAAACCAGCAGGCATTCACCCTCTGCTGGTGGAGATGGGGACAGCAGGTACTCACCCTCTGCTGGTGGAGATGGGGACAGCAGGTACTCACCCTCTGCTGGTGGAGATGGGGACAGCAGGTACTCCTCTGCTGGTGGTCCTGCTACCTGGGCTGCTGTTCCATTTATGGTTGCCTCCAGGTAGCTGAGGACAAACTCCACACCTTCCTCCAAGGTGTTTGGGGTGTGTTCCTCCTGATAGGCCTCCCATCTCTCACTGTCCATCATCCACAGGGCCCGGACGACTATGGGCAGAGACTGGGCCTCCAGCCCAGCATTCTCCAGCAACCAGCCCCGCAGTTTGATGGCGTCTTCTGCCATTGACTTTTTTTTTGTTGTTTTTTTCCCCCAAAACAATATTTGTAATCCTTTTTTTTTTTTTTTAAATACAGACCCCTCCTGGTCTGACGCTTGGAGGCGCGGTTATCCCACGATGACACCACGTGTCACAAAGACGGCCAGAGTGGGTTGCGTCAGACCAGACAGGAATTCAAACACAGACAGTGGTTGTGATGAGCTGAGTGCAATGGCTGCACTCAGCGTTTATTAACAAATAAAAGGTTTTAAACGGCACAAAAACACTGGACACGGCACTATATGCCAAAATAAAAGGACAAACAAAACGAACTAAACAGTGCACAGACAGACAAACACGGTGAGTGAAAACACTATTTACTTTATATTTACATTCTTCCGTTCTTACTATTTAGTTTCTCCTTCGTTCTCCACTCACCGAACACCTAACCCCGACTGCATGCTATGTGTCTCTATATATACTGTTGTGCTGGGATTCAATTACTAATTAATTATTCACTTGAATCCCAGCACGTGAATTAATTCTGTGCAACCCCGTGCTCACATATTACATTTAACCAGCACGTGAAGTGATTTGTGCTCTCCTCGTGCCTAAATACAAATCTACACTTTTTAAATATACGTGAAACACAGACCCGTTTATATCCCGTGTACCAATCTATACACCAACATTAACACACGCACGCAACATACATACACAGAACACACAAATGCACACAGGGGCGGGGCACATTGCCACAGGCTCCTACCACAGTATTTCCGGCAGCGAAGAAGCTGCAGTGGGAGCAGGTCTCCAGACCTCTCCCACGATCTCCGGCAGCGAAACTGCTGCAGTGGGAGCAGGTCTCCAGACCTCCCCCACGATCTCCGGCAGCGAAACTGCTGCAGTGGGAGCAGGTCTCCGGACCTCCCCCACGATCTCCGGCAGCGAAACTGCTGCAGTGGGAGCAGGTCTCCTGACCTCCCCCACCTTCTTCGTGGCTGGCAGCTCCCCTTGGTGGGGTTCCGGCCACAGTACTTCCTGCTGCGATGCGGAGCAACAGGCAGCCCCAGGCGATGCGGAGCGGCTGGCAACCCCAGGCGATGCGGAGCGGCTGGCAACCCCAGGCGATGCGGAGCGACAGGCAGCCCCAGGCAATGTGGAGCGACAGGCAGCCCCAGGCGATGCCAGACAGGCATCCTTGGGCGAAGCGTGGCAAGCATCCTTGGGCGAAGCGAGGCCGGCATCCTTGGGCGAAGCGAGGCAGGGAGTCAGGACAAGCTGGGGTGCGGGTGTTGGCCCTCTTCTCGGCCTCTGCGGCCGGGCGGTTCTTCCCCATGCTTCCCTCAGCAGCCTATGCAAGGGCTGCTGAGGACCGCCAGCTTCACGTCCTGGTCCTTCTGGTGAAGGGAGAGGCAGCTCCTGCTCCTCTCCCCCTGATGGTGATGGAGGCAGAGGCAGCTCCTGCTGCTCTGCTCCTGGCGGTGGAGGTGGCGGAGGTAGAGGCAGCTCCTGCTGCTCTGCTCCTGCCGGTGAAGGTGGGAGCAGCGTGTAGTCTCCTGGCGACGAAGGTAGAAGCAGCGTGTAGTCTCCTGGCGACAGAGGTGGGAGCAGCGTGTAGTCTCCCCCTTTTGCAGGGGACTGGTGCTGCTCTGCCTCTCTTGCAGGGGACTGGTGCGGCTCTGCCTCGGAAGGGGAAACCAGCAGGCATTCTTCCTCTGCTGGTGGAGATGGGGACAGCAGGCATTTTCCCTCTGCTGGTGGAGATGGGGACAGCAGGCATTCTCCCTCTGCTGGTGGAGGTGGGACCAGCAGGCATTCTCCCCCTGCTGGCAGCTTGGGTCCTAGGGCTATGAAAGCCCCGACTTCCCTCTCTTTGGGCTGTGGACGCACCGACTCCTCCCTTTTGGGCTGTGGACGCACCGACTCCCCCCTCTTGGGCTGTGGACGTTCGGGCTCCCCCCACTCAGGCGTAGGACGTTCGGGCTCCTCCCACTCAGGCGTAGGACATTCGGGCTCCTCCCACTCAGGCGTAGGACGTTCGGGCTCCTCCCGCTTGGGCTGTGGACGCTCAGGCTCCTCCCGCTTGGGCTGTGGACGCTCAGGCTCCTCCCGCTTGGGCTGTGGACGCTCAGGCTCCTCCCGCTCAGGTACTGGCGAGCTGGCATAGGGGCATCCCGACCAGTCGTGTCCCCCTTCCTCACATCGCCCTCAACAGCTCGGTGGCACCTCGGAGCAGTCCCTCCAGCGGTGATCCACCTTTCCGCACCAGGTGCACCAGGGGACCTGGTGCGGAAAGGTGGATCACAGTTGGGGTAGCTGTCCGAGGGGGTACCAGGGGCAGTTGGTGCTGGAATGCCCAGGCTCAGCGCAGCAGTAACACCCGGGCTGCTGTTCCTCCGGCTGGTGTTGTGGTTGCTGTTGCTGCTGCAGCTTTCCTTTCCCCCTTCTCTTCTTACTCCTCCTCCCTACCTTCCTCTCCTGGGCCGGTTCCTCCTCCTCCTCACCTTGGAAGGGGCAGATCGCCACCGTGTGTCCGTAGACCCCACAGGCCATGCACCAGCCTTGGTCCTCGAGGCCCCCGAGGAGGTCCTCCAGGTCCCGGCAGCCGTCTCTCCAGCCTTCCATTTTCACTTTTTTTTTTTTTTTTAACACAAAACCCCCTCTCCTGGTCTGACGCTTGGAGGCGCTGTTATCCCACGATGACACCAATGTAGCGTTCTCGGTTCCTGCAGGCAGGCGCATCACACAGAGCGAGGAAATCCACACACAGGCGGAGGGCGGGCGCGAACCCGGGACCTCTCGCACTAAAGCATAGCGCCGATACCGCTGTACTATAGAGCCGGCTCCTTTGCAAGGAGCGTATATCGGGCTTATGTCTCTGTGCGTGATTACGTCACCTACCAGCCCTACTCCTGCCTTCCCCCATGCACGCTACACTCTCCCCTGCCAGCCTCAAGTCCGCCCCGGACTTGCTAACCAGGCTACAGTCCGACGAATGCCTTGCTGGGGTACCTGCATCCCCCTTCTGACACCACGTGTCACAAAGACGGCCGGAGTGGGTGGCGTCAGACCAGAGCCAGGAAATAAATAAACAAAACGAGAGGTAGAGTTTGGTGGAGCTGAGCGAATGCTTTCGCTCAGCATTTAATAAACAAACAGAACAGAAAATAAAAGGTTTGAACACAAAACAGGACACGGCACTTGCGCCAAAATAAATAGACAAACAAAACGTACTAAACACTTAACAAACGGTGCATGGAGAGACAAACAAACACGGTAAGTACAAACACTTATAGATTATTTTCCTTCACTTTACTTTACTTTCTCCTTCTCTTTCTCACCCGTTCTCCACTCTCGAACACCCAACCCCGAGTGAAAGAAATGTGCATCTATATATACTGTTGTGCTGGGATTCAATTACTAATTAATTGTTCACTTGAATCCCAGCACGTGAATGAATTACGTGCAACCCCGTGCTCACATATTACATACTTTAAATGCACGTGAAGTGATTTGTGCCATCCTCGTGCCTAAATACAAATCTACATTTTTAAATACACGTGAAACACAGACCCGTTTATATCCTGTGTACCAATCTCTATACACCAACATTAACACACGCAACATACAACACATAACACACACATGCACACAGGGGCGGGGCACATTGCCACAGTATGCCATTAAAAAAAACAAGAAAGAAATTTGACCCAATTTTAACAGATTACAATGATTCATATATGTTATATATTTATTGTATATGCTAATCACAATTTAGTGATTCCAGGATTACCAGTTCATTCATTGAAATATTTGTCCATTTGTGGTATAATATTGTATCACGACCTGATGAAACTCCGGCAAAGAACAATGGTCCAGTGGTTAAAAAAAAAAGGGCTTGTAACACGGAGGTCCCCGGTTCAAATCCCACCTCAGCCACTGACTCATGTGTGACCCTGAGCAAGTCACTTAACCTCCTTGTGCTCTATCTTTTGGGTGAGATGTAATTGTAAGTGACTCTGCAGCTGATGCATAGTTCACACACCCTAGTCTCTGTAAGTCTCCTTGAATAAAGGTGTCTGCTAAATAAACTAATAATAATAACAAGGAAACTAACGATAATTTAGAGATGGGCAGTAAGAATATCACCAAACCTTTTTTTTTTATTTGTCACCTAAATTAATTGGAACCAGGTGAAAAGCCGTTTTAGAATAATATAACCTAGTTGAAATGACAGCACAGGAAGCTACAGCTCTCTGCTTATACAGAAAGGGTATAACATGGGCAAGAGCTATGCAAAGAAAAACCACATTACCACAGGAACATTTTTTTTCACCCCACTGCTTCCTGACACTTGACTCTCTAGAGTTGACTACACATTAAGATCTGTCCATTGAGATGTTGGGAACCTCTGTATTCCTGATTTTTCAGTACTTTTACCTTTTCTTTCTAACAGCTAACTTCTGTCAATGATTGAAGGGGTACAGTCAAACCCCTTTAATACTACTTCAAATGAACTGAGCATGAATGGTGACAAAAAGCAGAACTGACTTCATCTGGACTTCAGCAATAACCTGGCAGAACTGGCATTAAAGCAAAGAATAAGTAGAACAAAAATGCCTGTTTTGCTTTAGGACTGTATTTTATTTGGCTTTGCATTGATTACAGTAGTATTCATTAATACAAAAAAAGTGTTTTTAATATAGAAGTCTATTACACTGTGCATGAGGAAGCATAGTTCTATATATAGAAACACAGACAAATCCTCTTTTCAGTATACTAATAATAACTTATAGAAAGGGTTCTGAAAAAGAGTGATTGTGAAGTTTCAGAAACATTTGCTGTCTGACTCATTTACACATGTATGGAGTATGTATTTCTTGAAGGAAACCCAATCAATTGCATTTGCATTGTACAAATAATCTTATTATTTACTTTTTGTACTGCAGTAATCTATATGGGCATATCTATATCCCCACAGGTAAATTTCAATGAATAAATCTACTTAATTAGTTGATTAAGTCCAAGTTTGATAAATAATCATGTTCTGTGTAAAAGCTACATAACCTAATTTATCAAGATATGATTAAAAAATATTTTCAAATCCTGTCTCAGCCTCATAGGTTTGCATATACTGTAAAGCTATGTATATCAGGTAAAGCTTACATGTATGTACCATATATTGCATTATATTTGAGGTTGCATGGTTGCTAAGGAGTACAAGCTTTTTGATGTCAAGTCAGTAACATATAGTTACTCAGGAAATAAATTCAAGGACTTTAAGGTATTGATCATACACTGTTTATTTCTAGTTCTGTAAGATTATAGTGTGATGGGCTTTGTGAATTTTCCTGTGGTGTGTAAACTTATGTGAACAACAAACCATCACTGGATAGCATCTATGGCAGAGTAGATGCAATTCATTCCAACACAATTACAAATATACAATACTGTGAAACACCCCAGTAGTTTGGCTCTTTGTGGGTAGGAATTTTCCTTGCCTTAGAGAGGGTCTTTGGAGGGGACGGTCATCTGTGTATCTTTCTTCTAGTACTACTCACAGATGCTTGCAGTTTTAGGTCCAATTTAGTCTTTCCAGTCTACAAAAATGTTGGGAGTGTCTTCAGGCATCGTACAGTGTTTCTCTAGGTTAATTCACTGGCGTTTTATCATAGCAGATACTATACTTAACTTGTCGCTGTTGTTTAAATCATTACAATAGTGCCTTCCTTGGTATTTTACATATTTTTTTCAGACTGACAATAAAGAAACTTGTTTGCAGTGTAGGATATTTTTCAGTTGGTACAGAACATATTATATGTATGACCTAAACATTGGCAGTATTGGAGTCTCTCACTGTTAAAATAGTGTAGTTGACTTCAGGGTGTCCCTTTCAAGAATTAAAAAAGTAAAGCAATTTTAGTAAAATACGATGTCATAGCATGTGTTAAATTAAACTGTACAAGACAAACATTGTAACTGCACAATGGTAAGGGGAGCAGTGAATATGACACTGAATCTAATAAAGGTTTTAGTAAAATGGAATTAAAACTCTTAGGGACTACAGCTAAAGCAGTCACGTTGGGTTGTGATAATTACTTTTACAAGTTAACAACATGGAAAACCTGAACAGTTGCTATGGTTAACACTTTTGACATTAATTAGACTTAGAAAAAAAGACTTGGGGGCCGATTTACCAAGATTGGCTCCATCAAGGACATCTGATTTTACTCTTTACAATTCATAAGGCCTAGTTTTTTAGTTTTGACTTGTGGGTATAATACTCATAAAATCATCTCAGAATGAAATAAAATGAAAATAATCTATATAAAAGTGGTTGCAAAGCACCATTTTTGTTTGATTTTCCCTGGATGGCTTACATAACACAGTTACAGTAAATAAATAAGCAAATAAAACTAACCAGAGAACGCAAGAAATTGATTAACCTGATTGCTCTCTTTCTATATTCTTGCTTGTACATAAATATATATTTAATTATATGTACTGGTCTTATAAATAGTATATCACCCTTCATTCTTTGAAAAGTGTTAACTGTCGTGCAGATTTTTTTTCAATAAATGTAATGACAATAATCCATTGACATTTATATACAAAAATAGATGGCGCAGTAGGTAAATCCCAGCAACCACAGCCTGTGAATAAGCCTTTAAAAGCAGTACATGGACATTGAATAATAATTCCATGGAAGGTGTATTTCAGTAAGGATTTTAAAAAAATAATCAATTGTAAAATATGAGATTTTTTTAACACCACTGTTGAACTTAAAGCAATTTTATAACATCTGCCTCTTTTTAAGAGTCTGCAATTCTTATTTTTAAGAAGCTTTAAAAAAATCATTATGTTTGAGGTTATGATGGTGACAGTGATAATCATTTTAAATTTATTTTAAAGAATTCCATATACAGTACTACAATTGAGATTTATCATTGAATCTCAGCTTTGTATTATTAAAATGGAAACAAATGCTGATTTCAATATCAGACTTGTAGGTTTCTTCAATAATATACAGAGGTCAAAGCTGGAACTATTTTAAATTATTATTATTATTATTATTTATTTCTTAGCAGACGCCCTTATCCAGGGCGACTTACAGTCGTAAACAAAAATACATTTCAAGAATCACAGTACAAGTATTAATACAATTAAGAGCAAGATAAAATACAATGACTTTTAGGGTTTATATTTCTGAATTGGACAATGACTTTTGTTTACTGGACATACATTAATGTCTTGGCCTAGTAGTTGATAACACCTTTATCAAGAATATTAAACAAAAAAAGTTTTTCTATGAATATGATTAGTTTTAAAAGTACAGGTTTGTGAATTGTGGCCTTCACACAGCATTCCTTTTGTACAATAAAACACAATCATTTAATATCAAACAACTAAACTTACTGTATTTGGGCAATTATACTACTAAACCTTATCATTGTTGTAGAAAATGTTAAATACATCCGTGTCAAAAAACAAAATCTATTTGTTAAGTATAATGGTACGTCCATATGTTTTTGTTGTATGGTAAATGTACTTAGTTTTTTCATAAAAAGTATTACAAGAACCAAAAAATATACATATATTTACTGTTAGCTTGGCGTTAGTCTTATGCAGCATGTAGTTATTTATATATATTTGTAAATCAACTTTACAAAATGTCAAAATCCGATTTCCAATAATTGCAAAAGCATTGCCACGATTGCTAGCCAGCCATGTTGTTACATTGAGATCGTCGTACATGTTTTCAATGGAATAGTGGAAATTTATAGGACCCTTTTTCTTGTAAAAATCAGCGTTTTGATCTTTTCCTCTCCTGCATTAGACTGGTATTCCAGTAATTCACGAGGTTCAATACATTCCCCTGGTTTACAAACCCTTCCCCATTTTAAAGCCAGTCTGTTCATATTTCGGATGGAATGGAACTTTTCGGTTCTGATTACATTTCCATCAGTTCGGCGTTTTTTCAGTTGTTATATATATTATATATATATATAATGTTACTGCTTTATAAACAATATAGATCATTATAAAGCTGTAACATTACATCCTTCTCGTGTGTAAAAATACTGTATGCCAGAGCTCATAGCCAATGGACATTATTTACATACACAGCACAAAAGCCGCGTTTTCACCAATGTATTACAATGAAAATGTTACAAATCAGTATAACCAGCTGCGCCAAACTTTCTCATCTGGAAGAGCAGTTCCTTCCTTGTCCTCAACATTTCTCAGTTACATTTGCTTTCTTTTTTTTTTTTTTTTGCTCCAATGTTACCAATTTCAGCCACCCTCAACGTCTCTGTGCGTGCGTCAGGGAGGCAGCGTGGTATCCATACGCAAAGTGCTTGTGCTGAAAGAAAAAAAAGCAAAAAAAAAACAAAACAAAACATTTCTGCTATTCGCACCTCACCCCGAGACACCCTTCTATTGACAAAAAAGACGAGGCTGAGATTATTAACGGATGGGCAGGGTAGTGTAAATGGTGGGAGCACGTTGTTCTTGTGGACTAGATTCTGTAGCGCGGAAGGCAAGGTGGCCGGGACTCCTTCCTCACTCTGCTTGTGTGTTGGCTGAATGGAGGAGGAGAGACTCTTCCTGGTGAATAAACAGTGACAGCTATAGGGCAGATACTAATACCCATTTAGCACGGGCACACACCTTATACTTCACATTTAAACAACACAAAAATGGCTTCTGACAGTAAAGTCATCGCGCAATTGAAATCTGGTGAGTAAAGAGGGATTTGAAAGCATCGGCGAAGGGATTCTTTATTCCAAAAATTGCCCTGACGTCCCTCCTCGTATGTAATATAATGTGTTTTTTCCCCTCAACAGAGCTGTACTTCCTAATAGCCCGATTTTTGGAAGCAGGACCCTGTCAAAACGTAGCTGAGGTGGGTAAACATACATTTTAGACATTTTTGGAAATTTCTAAGTTAGGTTTATGGATAATTTCATGTTTTTATTTGCATTTGCAGGCCCTCATAAAAGAAGTGGAAGAGAAGGAGGTAAGCTCCAATGTGCTTGCATTGCTCTCGCTGCACTGCACTTTCTGATGTTAATTTCAGTCAGATGTTTAATTTAATATTTAAAATATCTAACTAAGCATCTGTTTGGGTAAAAATGTCACTGAGACGTGAATGTAATTTATTTCCAGCTGCTTCCAAAAAGAATTGACTGGACGGGGAAAGAGCATCCCGGGACTTATGAAAATTTGGTAAGGAATCCCTATAACTGAGAGAAACTTTTTTTAGAGAGCAAAATATAAATTGAATTTCCCGCAATTTCTAAAATAGAAAAAAAAAAACATTTTTGTGTAAAATGGCAAAAAAACCACTAAATATTCTGATTGAAGGACTACCGGGAATGGATTTAGGATGTATAAGGGTGCTATTTTGTGATTTTGGTAGCTGACATGTCGAAAAGATTTAAATAGTTTGGAAAAATGTGCTAGAAATACAGATACGTCATTAATGTTGTTCTGTCGGAGCAGAGAAGGACCGGGGGAGGGAGGGACTAGCGCTGGCGCTCAGAGCGGCGAACACAGATCAGTAACTAGAGATGGAGGCACTCTAGTCAATGTAATGCAGCTGCACCTTTTAAAAATACACAACATGATGGCTAACTAATTAAAATAAGTCATTAGGATTTCACAAGCGTGGATTTACAAAGCGTAGCGACATTATTTTAAAGGGGAATTGCACATTAATAATTCTTAGAGGGCAGGTATATGAATTGTTTTGGTGGAAAGAAACAACGCATCTCTCGAGTAGTAGAGGAGGAAGACAATATTTTTTAATTCCCTCAATACAGATCATATAACATAAATGCATCTTAAAGATGTAGTGTACATGGTTTCTTTCGAGTGGATTACATCATCAGAGTCGTGACTGGCTGGCAGAATTATTGCAAGTAACAATAATATGAAACCACATTTATTATTCTAATCGGAAAAAGGGGGAAAAAAACAGCTGACACCCAAAGAGCTTTGTGAGGCACGTTATAACTTTTAAAAGTTGTATTATTTTAGGGTTGGGAGGGGTTATTAAAGCACGAAATGGGGTTATTTTGTTTTGTGGTATTTACACGATTATGGTGTTTTTTTTATTTATTTTTTATTATTGCTGTAATGTTAAGTCTGTTCTGAGTGAAGGCCTGTATGGTTGCTGATATTGTTTAGAAAACGTTATTACTGTACCTTTTATTGACACTTACAATCATGTTGGTATTTTTAACCTGGGTAGGAAATGAATATGTGTACGCTGAAACAGGAAACTACATTTAGGTTAAAAACAGATCACTCGATCTGAAGAAAAAAAAGCATCAATGTGTCAGCTTGTCTTGAATAATGGTCTGTTTTTTTTTTTTTTTTTTTTAACTTTCTGATTATCATCATGAAATTTACATGCGTTAAAAAGGGCACACTTTTAATTCTGTTGAACAGTTTCCAAATGCCGAGGTAGGTGGACTTCAATACTGAAATAAGCCTGCATGGAATTGCGTTTTTATTGTTTTGGAGACGTTTCGTTTTTGTTGCAATGTAATAATGCATCCGTTGTTGCATAATTTTAAACCACCAACAGATACACTGTTATTTTATAATTATTTTGCCTGGCATTTCACATTATTATTGTGTATACCGGGGAGATTTGGAGTCTCGTTTTAAAAATGAATAAGTATTTCACACTTTTTCTTGAAATCTATAATATTGAAAATTTATAAATGTAATTGGAATAGTACAGTGCTCTAAGCGATAGACATACGCCACAGACGTTATGCATTTACTGGTTAAACATTACAGATGCCTCGAGACAAAGGAAAGCAAACTTTGCAAAATGTCACTGACCCAACTGCAAATAAGTGAGTGTTGTATGATTGCTTGCAAGTCCGACTAGTTTCAAGCATTTTCTCACGCGTGCTTTTTAAGTCAATAACCTAAAGCCTGAAATTCAAAGCCCTAATTGTAAAGCCTACATATGACAACATGACATGTTTTGTTTTTGTAGATGTCAAAGCTGTTTAATTGACTGAGGTAACTTTCTTAAATTCCTGTTTATTTAAATGTATTATTACAATGCACAGCAATACACATCTGACAACTGCCCTTAATGAGTGTTGCTCCTTTAGTTGTGTGTGTGTCTATATATATATATATATATATATATATATCTATATCTCTCTCTCTCTCTCTCTCTATATATATCTATATCTATATCTATATCTCTATATCTATATCTATATCTATATCTATATATCTATATATATATATATATATATATCTATATATATATATATATATATATATATAGATATATAATATAAATACACACACACTACTAATAAAAATGACAGGGGAGCTTGGGGTTAATTTCATATCAGGCTTTGTTGTAATTTTATATTCAGGGAGATTAAAGCTTTACATTCCAACGCAGAGTGATCTAGTTTATTTTTCATTTATTTTGTATGTATTTTTTGTTTGTTTATGGTACTGTGTGTAAGGTAACAATTGATTTACTAGATCAGCATGCTGATAGCTAAGCATGCATCTTGTTTATTCATGCATAAAAAACTGCAAAGGAAAGATGCAGACTGAAGTCTCAAGGACAGTGTCTTTTACTGCATGACATATTTAAAGTCATGCAGTAAAAGATGTGTGTGTGTGTGTGTGTGTGTATATATATATATATATAAATAGTGACTTTTTTACTGAAAATATAAACTTATGTTGAAGAAATTGACTCCCAAAGATAGGAATTGTGCATTTCCTTTAATATTATTATCTCTTTAATTTAGCTGCTTACCTTTATATCACAGTTTTAAAATGTATCATTATTATATATTTTTTTGTAAAAAAGGTTGATTGTGATTTATTTATTTATTTTTGTAAAGTGGAACTAAACATTTTTTCATCTGGATTTTTTCTCAATTGTTTTTTAAAATGTATTTGTTTTTTATGTTCCTGTTTTTCTTTGCCCATTTTAAAGTTTGCTGTGATTTACCATTGTAAATACGTAGCAAAATGCAGTAAAGCACAGTGGAAGCAAAGGGAAGTTTGGTTAATCACAGATATGAGTGGTAAAAACCATAGTAAATTGGATAATGGATAGTATGTTCCAGAACCCTTATGAGTTTATTATGTAAAGAGTAACATACACAATATGCATTATTTGTTGATCATCAAAAATGTTTATTTATCAACATAAACAACTTGTTAATGTTGCCTCACAGCTGTGCCGAGACTTTAACTTGTAAGCACTTATTGTTCAGAATTCTTCAGAATTGTTGAAAAAAACAGTACAGTAGTGAAATAAAAAAAAGTTATTTGAGAATATAATTAATAAAATAAAGCCCAGATTTTTTGTTGTTTTACAAACTAAAATAAACGGAAAGTTAATTGAGTCATGTGATCGTGCAACTGTTTAAGATTAACTACAAATGTGTGCACTGGATTGTAATCTTTAGATCAAGTTGTCAACAATATTACCTATATGAATGGGACAGAAACAAACATTGAACACCATAATCGTTTAAAATTTAGAATATTTAAAATAGTTGCATTTTATTACTAAACAAAAAAAAAAACACCAAGCACTGAACCTGTATTTTAACTCTGTAACTGGCTCGGCCCAATTCTTGCTTTTAGAATGTATGGGCCAAGCTAATCGTCCCAAACTGCGCACACTGTCTTTACCGCGGTTATTCTCCTATTAAAAATAATGGATTGCTTTGAAAACTACACTACCCAGAAGCCCAGCAATGACGCTTGTATGATACGTTTTAGTAAAATATGAATCGAGGAGTTGATACTGTATTTGTTTGTTATTAGTATTGTTTATAACTGTTACATTTCATCAATAGCTACAGTAAAACGTTTAATTCCTGGTAACTAACTGGAGTACTCAGAAGGGACATAGAAAGCATCAGTGGTGCCACAAAGTAACTGGAGCAGCAACTCAGAGTAAAATCTTAGATGCTATTTAAAATATCCAAAGGTAATCTATGTTAAATTTGTTACAATGTAAGTGTATGTATAATACAATAAATGTAACAAATAAATTAACATTTTAGCTATTTTACAGTCCTGTGAGTTATTATTTTTGCTATCTTCTTTTCTTCTGTGGTTTGGATACACATTTAATTCTTCTGCTGGACCCTTTGACCTCATGAAGTGGATGGATTTAGCAAAAAAAGACTTTTGCATCTAAAATGTATACTTGATACATGAGAGAAACATAGTTACACATAGATACTCAAACAGTCTACCAGACAAGATTACGTAAAATCCATGTTCAATTTTAAGCCGTTCTTTTCCATTAAATTGTTTGTTCTATACAAAAAAATTACGTTTCACAAATGTTATGTGACAAAATCTGTCCCTGTGTAATTTTTAAATATTTCTTACTGGAATTGTTGGTATAATAAAGTATAGTCTATTAATAAAACATTTTTTTTTAAAACCATGCAGTTGAAATCGGCTACTATGAATTTCATACAATTCTTGAGAAATGTCCTTACAGTAACTGGTATTATGGTAATTCCCTTATGTCTAATCCACTAAGCAAATAGTACTTGATTTCCTGGGGCATAACTGTTATGTGGAGTATGGCCATTAAAAGGGTACAACAAATAAGCAGCCTGTTGTTGGCACCACAAGTGCAGAGTTATCATCCAGACCACATAAACTGAGCAAACGTACAACAATAAGAGACTTTAATTTCCTGTGTCAGGCTTGGCGATACCAACTCCCACTGAGCAGAACAAGCGCAGAGTTCTGCCTGGGTGTTAAATAGGACATGTGTCTCACAGTAAACCATGTATACACATTCACATTTATACAAAATACACACTGCATGGAATATTCCCTAAAAATAATATTCTATACGGGTTCAAATGAAAAGCACAAAGCTTTATGGATTTAAGAGAATAAAAACATGCTGTATGGCTCACAAGCGTCTCTTTTCTGTAAGAACCGTACAGCTGTGTCTGCTGTGCACGCTGTTTTTTTTTTTTCTTTAAAGCTTTAATTTTTTTTTTTTTGTATTTAAACAGGTTAAGATTTACAGGCATATAGCTCCAGATCATTTGCTGCAAATATGCCAATGCTTGGGACCCGCGCTGGAGAAGGAGATTCCACCGAGTGTACCTGGGGTGCACTCTTTACTGGGAGCGGGCCGCCAGTCTCTACTTCGCACCAACAAAAGTATGAAATCTTTCATTTTAAAATGTATTTCTATTTTATTGTTATTATTATTTTTACATCAATCCTTTGCCAGGTTAATGCATGTACTCCTGTTTGAAACAGGCTGCAAACATGTGGTTTGGAAGGGATCCGCTCTTGCAGCTCTGCACTGTGGAAGGCCTCCTGAGCCACCATTAAACTACGGACACCCGGCAAATATAGGTAGGATTATTTTTAATATACTGTAACACACATGCTAAACTACTAAATATAATTTCATTTATTGTGGCATACATTGGGTGGACATTTAAATTTATAAGTTTTCTTTTTTTTTTTTTTTTTAGAATCAGTATTTACTGGTAGTTGCTTTCCGTTTCATGTTCTTTTACTCAGTCCTCCCTCAGCTGGTGGGATGATATTTTAACAACCAATTATTAAATGTAAAAAACAAGATTTAAAAAACAAAACAAAACAAAACAAAAAAACACATTGTCTTTTTTTTTCTATAGTGGACACCGCCTATGGAAGACGACTAAATGGGAGTTACAGACTTGGACAACTTGTCCCCACTGCTGTCTATCAGCATATGAAGATGCACAAACGAATTCTAGGGCACCTGTCTTCAGTTTACTGTGTTACATTCGATCGAACTGGCAGAAGGATATTTACAGTAAGTAACTCCCTACACAAGTTTGTTGTGTTTACTAATACCATTTACTGTTTCACAGGTTATGGAATGCATTATTGTTTGTGTCATTGTTAAGGCTGCCAATTTTCAAATTTTTTTATAAATCTGTAAACCACCTGCAGTAAACTGAAAGGTAACGATGGGCTGGGCCTTGTCAATTTAAAAAAAAAAATGTACTGGTATATTCTATATATATATAGATTGTCTGAGTGCAGTTATTGTTTAAATGGAAAGTTAGTCACTGAACCACTTAATGGAGCAAAGCACTAAAAATGAAAGGGATTTTTTTTTTTTTTTTGACGGGCTCACTGGACAGAAAGACACTTACTTGTCTACTGTCAAAGTGAGTTCCAGTATCAAACACCAGTAGGGTCTGCTGCGTGCTGAACACGCCTTCATCTCAAAATACACTAGCAGCTCTTTTGCTACAGACAATAACAACAACAAATTAAACATACCAGTATAACAGAAATGCAGGATCGCTGCAAGCCCTTATCAAGCTGAGTATGATCATGATAATAAATGAGTTAGGCTGCGTTGCTCCTTTTTTTTTTTGCGTGTAGTAGGCTATGTAAAGCCTAACAATTGTTAGTTTGCAGTTTTTGGATATGATGACAGTTTTTTTTTGTATGTTTTCTTCACAATTAACAGTTCATTTCCTAGAAGTGCTTACTATAGCTACTATAGCTAAATTATTTATTTTTTTATTAAAAAAACCTCATTTATATAGTGTATAATAAATACATTTTAAACCATTTTATTTACAGTTAATAAAAACAATAGCATCAGTAATAAAACAAATTTAAATTCAATGGATGTAGTAATTGTAACAATTTAATATGCAATTAAAACTGAGATTAACTAAGATTAATTTTTTTAATCGAGAGATTAATTGCGATTAATTTTTTTAATCGCTTAACAGCCCTAATTATATATATATATATATATAATATATATATATATATATATATATATATATATATATATATATATTTTCTTTTTTAATTTTATAAAGCTAATACATCGGTTCCTTTTATATAGTTGTTTATCCTATTTTATTTTACTGCTGTATATCGTGACATACTGTGATCTTTTTTTTATACCACAAATCTTTTCATTTTCTACAAATAAAATATCAGTAAGAATAGCGTAGCTCCTCAAACTCATTTGAAGGTACTGCACTGTAATCTATTACTTTTTACAAGGCAAGAGTACAGAGTGGGCAGTATGGAGCTTCTCACTTCCTGACAGGTGCTGGGTGTACAGATGTGCATTCTTCAAACCCGGTGTTCTGTCAAGTCTTTCTGAAATTCTTCTATTTAAATAATCTTATAAAAGGAAAAAAAAAATGAGATCAGTTTACTTTCATCTTAAAATATTTTCTGATTTATCAGCATTTTGTATAGTGTTGGTTTTAAACAATACACAGTATGCTCAGCAATAAAATGTATCTGTGTTGCAGTATGTCACAATAAAAAAAAAAGATCCAATCACTTACTTTTCAACACATAACATAAAAATGAATTTAGCCACGAGTGGTATATATTAAAAATACATCACCGTGTTGGCGTTCCCTTACCCAAGTCGAGTGTTCACAAGAGCATCCTTTATATAAAGCAAATACCCACCATTTTTTCACTCTCTGCTGTTGCCTGAACAGCTAGAATATATTTTAAAATTGTCTGCTAACACAAACACGAGCATGGATTAATTTGTGTCTACATGGATAATTAGAGAATATTATTTATTAGCATGTACTCTGGTAGCCTCACCTACCATTCACTGTGTTAAGGGTGTTTTTGTGAAGTCTGCCGGCAGCTGAGCGAAACGGAAGCTGAACAGAGGCGGGTTATTAATGTTGATAATCTCATCAGGGCGACGGCGAAAGTTGACTTGCTCTGGCCGGTTTAAAGTCCAGCGTGGACTCGCCCCATGTTCTTGATAAATCACGCTTTGTGTAAAATGTGTAAGGCTCGAATTTGCAGGGCTCCAGACTGGGACTAAAATGGATGCAAATGGGACAAAAAATTTTTTTCAGGGTTAGGCGCATTGGCTCCCTTTTTTAAAAGCATGTGTCAATATTTATGAATGCGCTATGACGTCGGTCTGTAAGGGGGGAAAAATGCATATCGCATGTTTTAATAAACTGAAGTGTGAGAAGGACAGTAACAAATACACTAACAAATGCTTGTAAGCGCAGATAGGTTCTGTATTAACATCAGCAGAAACAGTTACCACAGTTGCATGCAACAGTTGTGATGGTGACCAAAGTGTTGAGTGTTTTGTAAACATTTGGTATTTAATATCGTAAATAGCAGAACTTGCTCACTACAATTTAAATTTGTTTTTACTGAATAATAAAAGGTAACATTTAATCATAAGAGTTGTCTGTTTACATGCTATCATATGAGGACTTCACGGACACTGAGCATTGGAGCTGCAGCATTCTGTTTCTCATGTTACACTGTACACAATTAGAGGCGCCGTCACCAATTCCAGACACAACACTTGCAAAATATTTAAAATATAAACATGCTGCGTTCTTTGCAGTCATCAGCTGCATAGATTAACCACTCAGCAGAATGAGACAACAAACAAGTGAGTACAGACATTAATTGTTTTACTATCACTTTAGTGTCTTAACAAGTTGTTGTATTTTATGCAGTTGAATATGGTAGCAACTAACTAGCTTCTGAAGTGGCACCCAGCAATTGAATTTGGTGACCAATTTTCTTTTGGCCTGGAGCCATTGGGTCCTAAGGCAAAAACTTTGTCTGGAGCCCTGATTTTGTAATTTTGTTTTAAAGAAATGTATTTTAAAGAACAAACGGGGAAACAAAACCAAAACAGGCTGTGATGCTTATTTGACCAAAAGTGCTTTACCAGTGTTATTGCAAACACTTGCACAAGCAAATGAGACAATGGTGTGATTTTTATGTTTTATGCTTAATTTACTGTATCATGATACGTATCGTGATCCTCGTATCTCGATACATATCGTATCGTGAAGACACTGCCGATACCCAGCCCAATGTATCTCCTTCGCAATAAAATGCAAGAACTACAGTGTGCCTGAGGCTCCTGCAATTTGGTACTCAACAGGTTGTTATACTGTATAATATAATTATAAATTTAAAATCAAACAATATGCAGTAAATCCACTTCTTCGGCTGAAATGTCTTTTTTTGTGAGATTTGTTAAAGTGGTTTTCCGTTGCCATTAGAATGATCTGTGTGAAAAGGGTATTAGCTGCATAGATGGAGCAGTTTTGAGCTGTGTGAATGGGTTTTTTAATAATTTTAGAGACGGCTCAGTGAAAGTGGCTTTAGTCGCTACATAATTTAACGTAATGTAATGTGCCCTTCTAGAGGCTTAACACTAGAACCGCCGGATTTTCCAACTACCTAGAACCGCCACGTGGGTCACTGTGACCCATACATTTTTAAACTGCTTCGTTATGAATATTAAAGACATACTATCGGATACACCTGAAAAGTTTTATTCATGAACAACATATCTAACATCTGCATCGCAGAAACACTGTATTTAAATGGAAAATTAAACATAAAGGCTTTATTTTTAAAATGAGCGCATATACAGCACGACTACAAACAGTGAAAAAATATAATGAAATATACATTTCAAAAGAAACGGGTATGTACATATACCCGTGTACAGATGTAAACAGGTACATGTACACACAAAACTATAAAACCAAAGTCATTGTTTCTAATACTACATAAAAAGAAAATATAACACTACTTCCGCTATGACGGCTGCATTGTACTCTATGGAGGAGCGTACGCGTCTGCCAGCTGACTGTGCCTGCATCCAGGAGCTCTGTTGTAAACAGACTCGGTTCCATTGAACACTATTGTGTAAACACATGTAAACTGGTACATACAAACCTGTAAAACCAACATGTTTTTTTTCTAATAGTAATATAAAAAAGAATATATAACATACGTTTCATATTGGGCACCTAAGTTGTTATCCTACCTGTCATTTCAGTTTGCTGTATGCATCTGAGTGCAGCTTCCCGTATTCCAATCAAAATGACTACTTTCAAGATTAAATATTTCCTTCTGATATATTCCCAGTTTGTGGACAAAACGAAGGATTGTTGTCTCCCAGGTACATTGAAAAATAAGCAACTAGCTTTCACTGAGTTTGCATCTTGACAAATCCACAATCATAGCAATCTCTGTCTCGTAGTCAGTCTCCAAACAAAGAAAGACTTGAAATAAAAAAAAATAAACAAGTGTGCTAGGAGGAGGGGGAGTGTCTTGTTTGCTGCATTTACAAAAAAAATAGAATATCTTACGTTACATTAAAAAAAAAAGACGTGTATTGTAATGCGTGGGTCACATTGACCCACGTGGCGGTTCTAGGTAGAATTGTTTATAACTTTATAATTTTTGCGATTCTGGCTATCAAATGCCGTCTAACTATTTAATTCATATATTTTAGGAAAAGTCAAAAACGGACGCACACATACGATTTACAACGGAAGAGTAATTAACATTTTAAATCCAAAATGGGCCAAATTGACCTGCATGGTGGTTCTAGTGTTAAAACAGGGCCCAGTGATGGTTTCATTTTCTATAATCTTGTTGGCTATGTTCAGATTTGGAAGTGTCTTTTCTCAACACTTCACCATCGGATAGGGTAGGCAGGGGTGTGCAATTCGTATCGCCCGACGCCCCGGATAACAAGATTTGTGTGAGGGACAAGTTTTGCCTTTATACTTTGCCCGTCGGACAAGTAGTTTTTATGTATTTATTTTTCCTATGTTCGTTCTGTTGCTAGAAAACACAGGTATATTTTTAGAGCCACGCAAGTTTCTGAAAACTGAATTGTGGAAGTTTAGCACCTACGCACAAACATTTTAAAAAAGTGTTTACATCCCACCCCTATCACTTCTGATTGGCTCGCTGTAGAAAAAGTTGATCTTCTGTTGGTTACAAAGAAACACAGAAATGGCTGCCAGGAGAGCCACTTTTTTTTTTTTTTTTTTTAATTTAGTTGCCAATTATTTTTATTATTTTCTCCCAATTTGGAATGGCCAATTATTTTATTAAGCTCAGCTCACTGCTACCACCCCTGCGCTGACTCGTTACCAATTATTTTTATTATTTTCTCCCAATTTGGAATGGCCAATTATTTTTTTTAAGCTCAGCTCACCGCTACCACCCCTGCGCTGACTCGGAAGGGCGAAGACAAACACACACTGTCTTCCGAAGCTGTGCCGTCAGCCGACCGTTTTTTTTCACACTGCGGACTCACCATGCAGCCACCCAAGAGCTACAGCGTCGGAGGACAACGCAGCTCTCGGGCAGCTTACAGGCAAGCCCGCAGGTGCCCGGCTAGACTACAGGGGTCGCTGGTGCGCGGTGAGCTGAGGACACCGTGGCCGACCTAACCCTCCGTCCCCCTGGGCGACGCTCGGCCAATTGAACGCTGCCCCCTGGAAGCTCCCGTCCTTGGTCGGCAAAGGAATAGCCTGGACTCGAACTAGCGACGTCCAGACTATAGGGCGCATCCTACACTCTAGGCAAGTGCTTTTACTGGATGCGCCACTCGGGAGCCCCCCTAATCTTTTAAATTTAATGTATTATTTATGTTTTTTTGTAAACTAGCAAATAAGTGATGCTGTTTTCTTAATGCATGAACCTGACATTTTAAATGCAGCAATCTAGTAAGTTACAACAACGAAACAACAAAACACCATAGTTGCTAAGGTATTAGCGGATTACAAAAAATTGTGTTGTGTAATTTGTAAAATTAGTCTACTTTGTGGTCAAGCGTCTACAGTACTTGTTTAAAAAAAACAAAGTTTACTGTTTAGAAGCATTTCAAGACAAACTTCTTTTTTCTTTCGACTTTAGTGTTGCTAACCTAGTTTGCAATTTACCATATTTACATTTTACTAAGTTTACTAGGTTTGAACAGAAGCATGTTCAATCCATCACAAACATGCACAATCCATCTATTTGTGAAACAAATAAAACATGAAGATTGTTAAATATGTTTATGATATAAATGAAATGCTTATATATGATTATCTGTACAATATTTTATTATTTTAAAATAAAATACAGACTGCAGATCTCATGGCAATGTGTATGTTTATGTATGAATTCATTTATGTATTTATTTTTCAGTGAGAGTAATAAAAAGCTGCCAGGGTATGTTCCAGTTAGCCATCATGGGACAAGATGTTAGATGAAAAATAACTGAAAAATGCTGTACACTGTTTAAAAAGTATATACTAGAAATAAACAAAAGAAAAAAACTTACTTTGTCTTTGCGGAATTTGATGGAGCCTACTGTAAATAGAACCTGGCAGTTTATATAAAAATCAAAGTTCCACAAAGCAGCAGTAATAGGTCGCAATGATCTCGGATCTGTGATGCAACAAACTAAAACACTTGTACATTACAAGTTGGATTCAGCTTATAGAGAAAGAGTGGGGAAAAAAAAACAGGCAGAAGCTATTTTTATATTTGAATAACTCCCAAATACAGCTTTTTATAGTTGTACCTTAGTATGTTACCTATCTTTACTAGCAAATGTGTTCCAAACTGCACTGAAAGGAACATTTCCTTAAAGTATTTTATAAATTTGTTGAGGTGAGGTGGGGTCACAGAGAACCTTTTGTGTTTCTTGAAGAATTTAGTAAACCAGTCAAGCTACAAGGCTAGATCGGCCCCTGTTAAATCGCTACTTGATAGATTGTGTTCACTGTTAAATAAAACCAAAATCCTACAAGTTTTATTCTACTTTTTTGTGTGTATTTTGTGCAACAGGGAGGGGGCAAGTAGATTCTTAAGAAGGACAAGTGGATTTTTCTAGCATTTAAGAATTGCACATCCCTGGGTAGGTCTCTTTCTTTCCTAATTTATTATTTCAACCTTAAATGGTAGAAATACATGTATTTCTGTGTCAGCCTGGTTATACCTACAAATACGCTGCGCTGTCTTTGCCACAGTAATATGATATTGGGGACCAATTGCCCCCTTAGAGTGGCTACAATAAAAATTCACAGATACTATGAATATCTTTTGGGAATCCATAAACATTGTCTGACAATCTCTTCCAGTTTTAGTTGTTGATGTTGTCAGGGAGCCACCTTTATTCATTGACGTGCTTTTGACAACCCGTGTATCAACATTCAGTTGAGAAAAACAGATGCCCTCTGATGCAGCCTGAAGAGGAGGCCAGGTGTGTCAGTTCTTCTCTTTTTCTTTTATGATATACAAATGTAGACAGAAGATGTATTCTGAGACTATTTAAAATGCTGTGTTTCTTGGAGGGAAAGGGTTAAACAAGCAGAAGATTTGCTTTGTGAGCCATGTATCACCCCAGCATAAGTTCAAACCATCCATCTGTGAAACATTACGAGTTTTATTGTGTTATCTGACAAGCTGCTGCCAGTAGTTGGGATGTGCATTCTGAAAACGAAGCTTAGTGTTACAGAACACCCTGCAGTATTTGCTGGGAATGCATTATTTTACCTTTGCTGTAACCCAAGTTGTCCATATCCCAGCATTTATAGTTTTCAACATAATCCTGATTGTTTTTATTTTTTTTTTAATTCCCACATCATGGGTAATAAATCAGCTGGGGAATACATTTCTCAGCTTTTACTCTGGAGGATCCACCAGGAGAAAGATCATTTATTTTATAAACATTATAGTATGTATCCACATCATGCAAGAAAAAAAAATAATAAACTGGGGGTAGAGTTTAAAAATCATATTGATATGGCTTCCAGGTTTGCCATGTCTAGTCCTTCAACTTATTAAGGCCGTAAATCTGTGTTTATTTACATTGTATTAATTGATGATGAATGTATCCAAGACACTCTTAAAACAGTAAACTTATTTTCATTCTCGGAAATAATAAAATATGTTCTATGCATATTGGTGTGCAGAACTAGTCTTTTATTGGCCTGATTAATCAAAGTTTAATATGTTTTAGAAAAATAAACCTATACTTTACATGTAATTACTAATGAATGCAGTTTTAAAAGAACAAAACCATATGTATGATCGAACATAGTCAGAAAACGCATCGGGGCTGTACGCTAACTTTTACCAATTTTACCAATAGCAGATGGCAAATAAACATAGCTAGTACAGCAAGCCTGACATGGACGCAACCTTCCATGTTTATTGTATACTGTATATACACTCACTGTATTGAACAGCTGTCTGGGCATCCACAGCCATACAGTGTTTTGGTCACATGCACATATCCAGACTCGCATATCAGGTTCACTTGCAAAATGCAAAGTGCACTGTGGGGGGTTCACCTGCTGCTGTTCACCAAGTAATCTATTACATATTTTGTTTTTTTTAATCGTCAACAGAAACTATTTCTTTTGGCCTTTGTAGTATGGTATCCTTGAAAGTTTTGATTGCACAGTTGATAGAATCCAATTATGCATCCCTCAGTGCAGGGCCCTCATGTTCCTTCTAAGGTAACATGTCTAGGTGCACACACAAATATTAGGCACAACAAAAAAATCTCCAAAAAAAACACACAATCTTGTAACAACAAAGTAACAATTACAAACCGAGTTCAACACAAAGTTGAGCCACATGCCTCGCTCTTTAAGACCAATACAATATAAAGTCTGGCGCTGTTTGAGTTGTTTGCTGCTGTTCACATTGTATTAGTCTAGGGCTGCACCGATAAAGATTTTCTTGGCCAATACCGATAGCCGATGGTTATCTACCCATATCGGCCGATACCGATAGGATACCAATAATAGATAGGAAAGTAAGCTATTGTAAACTACTAGAGTAAGGCATAGGGCTTATATTTAATTTGTTTTGTAATTATAAATGTTAAAAAAAATAAACAGATATTGTTTACTTGTATTTATGACAAAAATGAACGTGTATTGTTTACCTGTTGCATTTACTTCAGAAAATGAATACAAAGAATAACGCAGTATTATATTGTGTGCTTGACAGCAATTTATACATTTGTTTTACAACAGTCACACAAAAACAACATTTTGCATTTGTACTAGTAAAAACACTTCTTTAGAAAAAAATATATAATGTGACTAAGTTTTATAGCCACTTGCTGTCAAACATTATAACTTCAACCTATACTGTACAGTAGAAAAGAAAAATGTTGCCTCGCAATGTCACCTATAACAATGTTCATTAAATTCTTATTAAGCATACACTGATTAAAAATGCAGCCCAACTTAAATTGTTCACTTAATCAAAAAAAAGATGTCGTAAAAATATTCAATTTTCAGTTAAATTCAGTCAAACTTTAATTGCAGCACAGTAGTCAATTTCTGCTTCAAAATGCTGCTGAATACATCCGCAACCAATGCAGATTAAGCAAGATAAACAAAAATTACAAAAGGCCATTTGTGTTCAATAATAATAATTAGTGCTGGGACAAATATACGAATATTCAAACAAATATTTTTTGACATTCGGATACAAAAATCAGATGTTCGTATTCGCTAGCAATGACAAAAATACATTGCACTTATTTAGCGCATGACCAGAAGTTGTGTGACAGTTTAAAAATGGGAAATGAAAAAGAGCTCAGTGTGATATGTGAGATTTAATATAAAAAAAAAAAAAAAAATACAGGATCAACACAGCAGCTCGAGCCTCTGTTTAAGTGTTAGATGGCAAAAAGTAAACAAACCAGATTATACGCGCGCATGCTTTGCAATCTATGGAAAGCCATCTGCGTCAAAGTGCTGTGCTGCTTTAGAGCGAGTCAGAATCTCCATGGGACCGAAAAAAGGCGACACTCATTCTGAAATGCCTCGCTTAACGGTGCCCAACTTGCTGGAAATGTTGTGCAAGTGATTTTTATATAGATTGTATGTATTATATATTTTTTGTTGCGACTTTATGTGGAATGTAATAAACGAGAACCAAAACGATTAGTTTGTTTCCCCCTTCGTTTTACAACACCATTTCCACGTTTGTTTTATTTTAAGTGTTTAAAGTTCAATTTCATTTTTCATTTGCTTGTTCATCTACAAAAAGGCTGTACAGAATTCCTGAAGAGAACCCTGATATGGATACTCAGATGTCTGAGTATGCATTTGATTGGTTCAATTGTACAACATCTCTCATTGATTTGGTTTAATATTACAACATCTAACGTTCGCGTAGCTTGTCTGACAAACTAAAGTTTGGTACTGCTCTTCCTGCAGCTTTCAGTCTTGCTCCCACCCATTCCCACACTTAATTTCTGCTCCCATCTGTTCTTGTGAGATTTAAAACTCTTTATTCCCGATCCCACCCTTTCCCGCCAGTTTTATTTCTGTTACCATCTATTCCTACAACCATAAAGAGGAACGTATTCCCGTATTGTGGGAATCCCACGGGCCCTGCGGGAGTCCTGTCCTAATGTCACTCTCTAACCTGGATACATGTTCTAGAATCCATGATTAAGTCTTCCAATTCTGTACATACAATAAAAACGCCCTTCACTGTCTTGCAAACCATGAGTACTGAACACTGATCAAAGCGCATGTTGTAGTGTGTGGGATATTTCTAGTCACACCAACAACTTTAAATTGGGCGTACCGTAGACCCCCGAGTATATCTTTGTTTTAAATGGGTACCATATTTCAGATTTGGAAGGATCAGTGTTCTATGCTTATTATTATTATTATTATTATTATTATTATTATTATTATTATTATTATTATTTATTTCTTAGCAGACGCCCTTATCCAGGGCGACTTACAATCGTAAGCAAATACATTTCAAGTGTTACAATACAAGTAATACAATAAGAGCAAAAAATACAATAACTTTTGTTCAAGCAAAGTACAAGTGTGACAAACCACAATTCAATAATACAGCAGATAATAGTTACATCAGGATATGATTAAATAGTGATAGTTACATCAGGATATGATTAAATACAAAGTACTACAGGTTAAACACTTGGCAGATTACAGTATTCTGAAGTACAGGAGTAAATGCAGTAAAATAGGGGGCAGATAAGAGCAAAATAAAGCACATTTACATGAAGGGTGATAGTGTCCCAGGATACAAACAGAGGAGTTCTACAGGTGCTGTTTGAAGAGGCGAGTCTTAAGGAGGCGCCGGAATGTGGTCAGGGACTGGGCAGTCCTGACATCTGTAGGATGGTCATTCCACCACTGCGGAGCAAGGGTGGAGAAGGAGCGGGCTCTGGAGGCAGGGGAGCGTAGCGGAGGTAGAGCTAGTCTTCTAGTGCAGGCGGAGCGGAGAGGTCGAGTGGGGGTGTAGGGAGAGATGAGGGTCTGGAGGTAGATGGGTGCAGTCTGGTCAAGTCATCTGTAGGCTAGTACAAGAGTCTTGAACTGGATGCGAGCGGTGATCGGGAGCCAGTGGAGCGAGCGGAGTAGTGGAGTAGCATGGGCGAAGCGAGGCAGAGTTCTGGATGAGCTGGAGCGGACGGGTGGCGGACGCAGGGAGGCCAGCCAGGAGGGAGTTGCAGTAGTTTAGGCGGGAGAGTACCAGGGCCTGGACCAGGAGCTGGGTAGCATAGTTGGTGAGGAAGGGTCGGATTCTTCGGATGTTGCTCAGGAAGAATCGGCAAGTGCGTGCCACAGTGGAGATGTTCTGGGAATAAGAGAGGCAGGGGTCCAGGGTGACTCCAAGGTTCTTAGCTGAGGAAGAGGGAGAGAGTGTGGTAGATTCCAGAGGAACAGAGATAGAGAGATCAGAGGAGGGGGAGGAGGAGGGAAAGAAAAGGAGGTCAGATTTAGAGAGGTTGAGTTTGAGGTGATGCGAGTGTATCCAGGAGGAAATAGCAGACAGACGGGTAGAGATACGGGAAGAGATGGTGGAGTCAGAGGTGGGGAAGGAGAGGAAAATCTGAGCATCATCAGCATAGAAATGGTATGAGAAACCATAGGATGCGATGAGGGGGCCCAGGGAGCGGGTGTAGAGAGAGAACAGGAGAAGACTCAAGACTGACCCTTGGGGGACTCCAGTTAAGAGAGGGTGAGGTGTGGAGGTTGCTCCACGCCAGGTTACCTGGTAAGTGCGGTTGGAGAGGTAGGAGGAGAACCAGGCCAGAGCAGTGCCAGAGATCCCCAGGTCAGCAAGAGATGATAGTAGAATAGAGTGATCAACAGTGTCAAAGGCAGCAGAGAGGTCGAGGAGAATTAGGACAGAGGAGAGAGAGGCAGCTCGGGCACACTTAAGTGAGTTGGTGACAGACAGGAGGGCGGTTTCAGTGGAGTGGGCAAAGGGGAAGCCAGATTGGAGAGGGTCAAGCAGAGAGTGGTTGGACAGGAAAGCAGAGAGCTGGCGGTGTACAGTCCGCTCGAGGGTTTTGGAGAGGAAGGGTAGGAGGGAGACAGGACGGTAGCTCTGGAGGGAGGTGGGGTCGAGGGTAGGTTTTTTGAGGAGGGGAGTGATAGAGGCTTTTTTGAAGGCAGAGGGAAAGATACCAGAAAGTAGAGAGGTGTTGAGGAGAGAGGAGATGAAGGGGAGTAGAGCAGGAGCAGCAGCTTGACCTGGGAGGAGAGGTCAGAGTCTGAGAGGGGAGAGAAGGTGGAGAAGGAGGGTGAGTTAGTAGGGAATGCAGTGGGTGTAGGGGTTGGAGCGGGAGGGGGTGGGGGAGAGGGAGAGGTGTTAAAGAGTTTGTGGATATCTGAGATTTTAGAAGAGAAGAAAGAGGCAAAGTCATCAGAGGAGACAGAGGAGGGAGGGGAGGTTTTAGGAGGGAGGAGAAGGTAGAGAATAGTTTACGTGGGTTGTTAGTGGAGGCTTGGGTTACAGATTGGAAATAAGTACATTTAGCAGAGGAGAGTAGAGGAGAAGGAGGAGAGGAGAGTGCGGTAGAGGTCTAGGGCAACAGGGAGTTTGGTTCTCTTCCATTTCTTTTCAGCAGTTCGCAGTGTGATTCTTGCTGAGCGGAGCGCAGAGGAGAGCCAGGGTTGGGGAGGGGAGGGGCGAGCAGGTTGGGAGGTGAGAGGACAGAGGGAGTCGAGGGAGGAGAAGAGGGTGGAGGTAGCAGAGTCTACAGAGAGTTGTGAGAAGGAGTCGATAGGAGGGAGGTGAGAGAGATCAGTGGAGGCAAGGACAGAGAAGGAGAGAGAGCGGAGGTTACGGCGAGAGGTGACAGTGGGGGTAGGAGGAGCAGGGAGAGAGGGGAGAGACAGAGAAAAAGAGATGGAATAGTGATCAGAGAGGGTGGAGGGGCAGCAGGCCCTGGAGAAGGTGAGGTCCAGTTGACGGCCAGCTTTGTGGGTAGGAGGGGACGGAGAGAGACAGAAGTCGAAGGAGTGAAGGAGAGGGAGGAATCCAGCAGAGTGGCTGGGGTTGGAGAGATGGATGTTGAAGTCACCCAACAGGACAGTCGGGGTAGAGAGAGAGGGGAGGAGAGTAGATAGTCGAGTTCATCCAGAAAGTGAGTGAGAGGCCCAGGGGGGCGGTACAGAACAATGAGCAGGAGTTGACAGGGAGAGGTTAGTTGGACTGCATGAAATTCAAAGGTATTGACAGAGAGTGAGGTGAGATTGGAGGGGACAGAAAAGAGTAAGGAGGGAGAGAGGAGAAGACCCGTCCCACCTCCCCGTCCAGTGAGATGTGGGGTATGGGACAGGACGTAGAGAGAGGACAGGGCAGCAGGAGTAACAGTGTTATCAGGGGCCAGCCAGGTTTCGGTGAGAGCAAGGAAATCGAGCGAGAGGTGGGAGGCAAAGGCAGAGATAAAATCAGCTTTGTTAGCAGAAGAGTGACAGTTCCAGAGTGCACCAGAGAGTGTGCGGGAGGGGGGGAGAGGCAGAGAAATGAGGTTAGAGGGGTTGGAGGAGCAGCAGCGGAGACATAATCCTGTATGCTTGATGATTACAGGATTTTATCTTGAAATTAGCTGTGTTATTTGAGACTGGGTTTATATATTTGAATACAAATAATCCATTTGGAATTAATTCCCTGTACTGGTGTAATATGTCATATTGAAAGTGAAGGAAAATGTTGACTGTGGTTAGCTTATAGAAAGAGGTGGATATAGAATTTTAGTCCTTCTCAAGAAAAATGTAGATTACCAAATTTTTTTTTTTTTTTGAGGGATGAATGATTTAGTTCTGGCATGGTATAAATGTATTGATATGTAGCTGCAACAAACGAGAAAATAGCCACAAATTCAGAAAACTAGTTTATGGATTTGGTAACACAGTTTCTTCAAATTGCAACTGTGTTAAAAATATAGTTAAACTGTACAATCATTCTTCGCAATCATATCTGCAATATGACACATAATTGGGGTCTCCTTTAGAGCACTGTAATCTGAGTGAGAACCAATTTTCTGAATACTGAAATTGTGCTGGCCATGTTCTTATTGTTGCAGTTACATAGCATTATTGGGATATGCTTGTAACATACTGTATACCTGTAACACACGTTTATTCACTGTCAAGATTATTATTTTCAAACATAAATACATTGCATAATTGGTGGGTATGTTACTGCAACAAAGTTTATAGTTTTTCAAAAGCAGGTTGAAACTTCAAGATTTGGATAACACTGAGCTAAAAATATGATGACATGATTTTACTTTTTATTTTTTTAAATTGACTAGTTTTCTTAGAAACTAGTACTCAGAAGGATAGATACGTTTTTAAAAAATATGAACACTTCAAATCTAAATAATTGAGTTGTCAAAAATAAAAAGTAGCATACACTGGATTATTGTGCAAAATTATATTTTTGTGTAAAAACTTCCCTGCTCTGATTGCATAAATCAGCTGGTGACTTCCAGTACTGAGAGTAGGAAGAGTAAGTGCGGCGGCTCTGCCCTTTTTTAAGGGTATTAAAAGGTATAGGTAATCTTTTTTTTCTCCTGTCTATACTTTGTCTGTGTCAAGATACCATTTAACACCATGGTTTGAAAGCGATTAGGACAGCCATCTTGACTTTCTTCAGAACCATACATTAAATGTATCTGTTTTAACAAACTTTACAAGTAGAATTTAATTAAAGCGTTTTGGTGATGAAGACAGATTTTAATAGCCCCCCAACCCCCCCTCCCCCCCCCCCCCCCCAAGAAAGAAAAAAAAAATCCCTCAGAAGCTTGCAGGCATTAATGAACAATTTTATGCAGAACAACCACAAAGATGAAAGACTTAAACACTGCTGGTATTTTTCTTTTTTGGTTTACATTTGTGTAAAAAAGAATACCATATCTTTGAATATTTGAATGAAGGGAAGGCAAAGTTGTTTTTATATCCACAGCCTTTTTTTTCCTTTTGCAAATTAGATTTGTTTAAGTGATGAACGACAAACAGTACAACGGTTGTATTGGGCATTATACAGTGCATCGCAATCAGCAACCATATAAGTTGGATATTAAATGGGCATACTGAAATTTATCTTTTTGGGAGCTTTTGAATCAGATTATTCAATGTAATTTGCTATTAGGAAAGTGCTGTCAAGGCAAGTAGAACAAAGTTCAGGCACGACCAGCGTGTGTTGTATTGAAAGCAGTGTGTGCTGCGTCGGCGTGGCAAGAAATGGGCAACAACAACAAAGAAATGCTGAATAAAAGATTTACTCTATATTGAGATACGTCTAATTGAAATGCATTTTTAATTAGATTTTTTATTGTTCTCGTTTTGTGCCCAAAATAAATGAACAATGTAAAAATTGACAGTTTTAGTTTGATGAAGTTGATTCACCCAAGCACTTTGCACCGGTCAATTTTAAGGTTTCATTTGATACCAGATTTATATTATGAAGTTCATTCAACAGTCTTGAAAAATCCAGCACAGACTGTTTTTCTATTTAGTTCACTCTTTGGTTGTACACCCTCTGTTTTTATTAAGCACTTATGTAGGATTTAGCCCTGGGCATTCAGGAAATTCTAATGCCAAGTTTAGTATTTGCTGGATTTTTGAGTATGAGAACAGTTAGCAGCATATTGGTACAGCTTGGTTGAAAGTGGTCAGCACAAATATTGCTGATCAGGTAGTTAAGATTTGTTTTTATCAGTACATTTGTCTTGGATTCAGATTTATAAACACGTGGGTCATTTTGAAAGTGGACAAGGTCAAATAGGAAAGTTAAAAACTGAAGGGTTTGATCAACAGCTTCAGTTTTTTTGGACTCTGCAACTTTTGATGTGACCATGTCCACATTTTGATTGGCTCTGCCTATTTTTGTGTGATAGTAATATTTTCTGGTTTGTGTTATTTCATGTATTCTGTGTTTCATAGAGCATACAAAAGTGAATCGTATATAAAACATTTCTATATGTATTGTTTGTCAGTTTTTCATCTGTTGCAGACAAAACCTATACTGAGTGAAATTATCATATGGGACGTTAGTGATGGTAAAACAAAAGGGGGGATTATGTTAAATCTTGAGTAAAAATGCACGGTGGATATTTTGTGTTGTGCTATTTTATTTTATTTCACTTGTTTCTCCCACTGAACCCAAATATGACTTTGTGAGGTTATTGTCAAGTTATATTTTTCCTTGTATTTTCATTTTCTTTTTGAGAAGTCTCCTTAAATTCTGTTATTGATCTGAACTTTATCGTTTCAGAGTTCTCGTCATTGCTGGGTTGAATGTCAATGTCTTTATTTAAAATGTATTATTTCTTCTCCATTGTACTGTGCTTGTTGTGGCTTGAGTGATAATGGTGACGGTATGAACCTGCTGACCAGGGAGGGTCATGCCGTAGGAACTTGTATATTATAGGAATAGATTTTTTTGCATGTACCTACAAAGATTACAAACATATATATTTTTTCAATAGCTTTGTTTCCATGGCAACATAGAATATATGTTATAATATCTTTAAAACATTAGGTTTTGGGGGCTCCCGAGTGGCTCATCCGGTAAAGGTGGTCCATGTGGAGTGCAAGATGTGCCCTATAGCCTGGAGGTCGCCGGTTCAAGTCCAGGCTATTCCACTGCCGACCGTGGACGGGAGCTCCCAGGGGGCAGAGCACAATTGGCCCGGGGGAGAGCTTAGGTCGGCCAGGGTGTTCTCGGCTTGCCGCGCACCAGCGACCCCTGTAGACTGACCGGGCGCCTGCGGGCTTGAGGCTGAGCTGAGCCTAACATACAATTGTTTTCTCTCTGTTTCATTTATTATCTCTGTTTCATTTATTATTATTATTATTATTATTATTATTATTATTATTATTATTATTATTATTATTTTTATTATTATTGTTATTGTTGTTATTATTATTATTATTATTATTATTATTATTATTATTATTATTATTATTATTATTATTATTAACAATGGTAGGTGCAATTGAGCTTTATAATACAAATTCGTTCTTCTGCTTGTTCATTTTCCAATGTTTGCATATCCTTGTTTTACCTACATATACATACATACATACATACATACATACATACATACATACATATACACACACACACACACACACTTTCGTTTATACTTGGGGTGTACAGTACAAACTGTTAGTACCCACTGACACAACTTTTAATGACATTGCTGGAATGTTGGGGCTGTGGCGTTTATTTGAAGTTTTACGGTATGTCTTTGTGTGTGATTACGTCACCTACCAGCCCTGCTGCTGCCTTCCCCCGTGCACGCTACAGTATTAACATCGCTTTTGTTTATTTCTTTCCGTGCTACCTGACTTTAATAAAGCTATAATTAACAATATTAAACCATGGCTGTTTCTTAATTAAATAATATTTTTTATGACGAAGAAACAAGCTCAAAGCTATTTTTCTAGCTATGCATTCCTTAAAGGAAATGGATCTCTTTACTGTGTAAAGGATGTAGTCACTACACTGTTTATTTCATAAAGACATTCTGTCTGGAGACACACCTCTTGTTAAATCTTGCAAATAAGTCAGAATTAGCAAAGAAATAATAGGGAGGATTAATTATGCGTTTACATTAAAAGGGCTGCTATTTAAATTACAAATGGGTAATACACAGCAGTGAACCTGTTTAGAACAACGAGTCAGTCAACATGCTTTTTTTTATCAGTGTTTCATATTTTATTCTGGTTATTGTAATGCCAGTAAAATGCTAAACTTAATTTGTGGAGTACTGTACTTAGGATTAATCTCACATGACATTGGGGGGCGGAATTGGCCATTTTTGAAAAACATTCTCAAGAATGGAAAATCAGAAGCCCTAAAGATGGTTGCAATTGAAGGCAGTAGAGACGCCACTGTTTTATACAGCAGTATAAAGCAATTTTTTGCAGGCCTCCAGTTAAACATGCAGTCAATATCTATGATAACAACTGACAAGGCTGCATTTATGATAGGATCTCAGACAGGCTTCATAAAAGTATATATACGCTTTATAAAAATTCTATTTGTTTTATATATGTAATCAGAGGATGATTCAGAATCGGAGGCAGAGACACAGTAAATGTCTTGTTTCAATTTAAAGTAAATTGTAAAATTGTTGAGATGCTTGTGTTGAAATATTGTTTCAAAATTGTATAATGCAACAAAAATACATTAAAAGGGTTTATGCTTGGCTGAAGGTTTCTCACTGAATTTACCCTTTCTCAGTCAAAACGGCAAGTTTCTCAGTATCTAAAAAGCTTAGAGGGAACACTGCTGTAGTGATGGTGACATACTGTAGATTTACACATAGAAATGTGTATCTGCCTCCCTTTTAATACTGTTCTTGAGGAATCAAGCTGATTTGTGCTTTCTGTGTATGAAGCTGGTATTAGAAAGATTAAATGCAATTGTGATTCAGCTGCTGTCAGCCTTGTATCAACTGCAGTGTAACAGAGTCTTGTAATGAGGGTTGATATTATTTGTGGCATGAAATTAAACACTGATCACATGATCTCAAACTCATTTTTGCATAATATAAATCTGGCACAAAAATAGCTTTTTGCATTCTTTTGCTAAAGACATTTGCTTTATCATTTATCTTCAGTTCTGTCTTCAAAATATTAATTTATTTAATATTTATAGGGTCTATTAATTTGGTCTAAACAGCAGTGGATGTAAGACATAATAAAATGTGTGTACCAAGATAATGAAAATCTAATGGTTATAATATTTTAGTTTGTAAGAATAAGTAAAAATAGCCAGGGATGGGCTGGTATTTTATAAATGTGCTTAAATGTTAACTTGTTTTTTGTTAAATTAACTGGAAAACTATACATTGTTTTATTTTGCAAGGCTAAAAATGCTATTTCTTAAACAGTGTGTCATGTTGAAAACCCACATTTTATTCTCCCACATTGATAATATTTTCAATAATAAAAAACAGTTTTTATTAAATTTAAACTATGACATTAAATGTAAACCTACTGCTCTTAGCTGCCACAATGATTTGCAAAAAATTATACCAATCAGATAAAAAAAACAAATCCAAGATAAATGTAAAATACTAGATAGGGGGCATTGAGATATTTAAAGAATAATTGTTTCCGTGGAAAATGTGAGTAATTTCCATTTCACATTTCAGATGCATGCAGCAGTGTGACAAATAAATCATCAGGCTATTGATTCACAATACCTTAGATGAGAATTGATGTGGAAACTTTTCCTCATGTTGACAGAGTTGTACTTTTTTAATATGTATTTGTAGTACTTCTTTCTTATGTTAAAGAGTAAGTAGCGGGGTTCTGAAAAAATATAGCGTTATACGTTCCCATGTGTTGCTACAACTGTTTAAATAACGTACATGTAATTTTTCATTGTCAACATCCTGACAACTTTTTACACGTATAACTGTAGCCTGTTTCAAAGCTATTTTCAAAATGGCTGCTCAAGTGCATTGGGGTTTGAGATCTGTCCTCAAATTTAAATTGCTGCAGGAAGAGCGATTTAAAAAAAAAAGTGCTCTGGCTTTTCTGTTCCGTACCACACCATGGATTTTTATTGCTGTTTGTGGGCAATAATCCTTACACTGTTAGTGCACTAGAGCGGCTATATTGAAAAGATCTTTGAAACAGACTCAAGTTATAAGTGTAAAAAGTTGTCAGGATGTTAACAATGGAAAAAAAAAAAAATTACAGGTATGTTATTTAAACAGTTGTAGCAACACGTGGGGATCTGTAACTGTATTTTTCAGAACCCCGTTTCTTACTCTAAGTGGGACTGATAACATTTTGAATTATCCCAATTTAAAAAGAAATGTGTCATCCTGTAAAGGTTTACAAGTGGTTTGCAAAACAAAAGAAATTCTAATTTTAAATTAAAGGATAAATTAACTTTTACATGTTATCCTAAAATTAACTCTATACAGTTTATTTATTTACAGTGTTTAAGAAGTTTGTTGTCGTTTTTTTTTTTTTTTTTTACTTTTTGTTTTTGGAAACCATCTGTAGTAAAAACTGAACAGCCAACAATGGGCAGGCTTTTCTAAATAATGAGTTAACTGAACAACTCGACTGTGACATTGGCAGCTTTGTTTTAAAAAACAAAAACAAAAAAAAAACACTGCTCATTGGTTTTCATATTTATTTTGCTTCCCTAAGCTACAGTAGAACTTGTAGGTCATGAGTCTTACCACTTGCTGCAGCATGCAGTATACCTACTTGCCAACATTTGGAAACTGTTCAGCAGGACGCATATGCAAAAAAACCACTATCACATAATAATAGACATATCCCCTCAACTTAACACCACACGACCAGCATGACACTAAACATAGACACAATGAAGCGCTCTTACCTTTGTATACCAGTAAGTTAGTGATCAGCAGATGTGTCAGCCGCACGAAGAGCACATCGTGTGGTTTTCACTAACAGTGCTGTGCAGAATAAATGAATTTTTTTCTATGTGTAAATATTGGGACTTTCTTTCTATGCATCGGGACGTGGGACGTTTGCTAGGAAATCGGGACTGTCCTGACCATATAGGGACTGTTGGCATGTATGAGTATCTGAAGCATGGCGTGTGTAGTTCATACTAGTGGCAGGAAAGTTAAGGAGCTTTTGTGTCTGCAGCTGAAACTACCTCTTAGGGAATTCCAACAAGCTGGTCTGATCTCTGGAGTGGTGAGTGAATTGTGAATTGCGCTATTGCCCCGGTTTATTGCAAAACAGAAAATAAAAAGGTTGAACAAAACAAATGGCACGGTGGCCAAAATAAATAGACAGACAAACAAACAGTGGACGAACCCCAAAACAAGTATCGTGCGAGTCCTCCCGCACAAGTAGCATTTGTTTTAGATTTTTTAGTTTTTAATTATTTTCTCCTTCTCTCTCCCGATCACACAACCCTGAGTGCTTTGTGCATCTATATATACAGTTGTGCCAGGATTCAATTACTAATTAATTATTCACTTGAATCCCAGCACGTGAACTAATCTGTGCACTCCCCGTGCTCGCATAGTAATACACATTTTATCTGCACGTGAAGTGATTGTGCAATCCTCGTGCCTAAATACAACTATATAATTTAAATCACTTGTGCTACATAGCCCCATTATATCCCGTGCACCAATACATATACACCACATGCAACAACACACAAAATATGCACATGGGCAGGGGCATCCCGCCACAATCCACCATAATACTTGCCCAGCAAAACAGTTAAATAAATAGTAAGTGATTAATTAAATGTATAAGGTAGGCCTGTTCATTTAGTGATTCCAGAACACCATGTCCCTCGACATTATACAGTGTTCTGCAGTCAAATATTTACAAGTAGGGAAGCAAAGTTATGATTTTCCCAAACGGAAACCGACATTTGCATACAATTTCAAACCAAAAGATACTACTGCCAAAAGATAAAACTTTTGAATTTTTTTTTTTTTTTTTTTGTACAGTGAAAAAGCTTCAGCGGTTGTGGGAGCTCATTGAACTCCATGCTATATGTAATCATTTTAATATGGTAACAAATCAAAAGTTATGACAAGACTTACCTGATTGCCCTGAGTGTGAATAAGCACAGCTTCTGGGTGTTAAGATGTCTGGGTCCAGTTTTCTTTTTAGGTTTATTGAAGAAAGGTGCTGCTGCTAACCTAATCCTTTCATTTAAAATTACATTAAAAAAAAGACATCTTAAGAGTTGAAAAGCTGATGCTGGATGTTTTGAGGTAAAAAATCGTAAAATAATCTGTTAAAATATCCTATGTAGACCTAATAAAAAATTTAATAACGATGCTAAACTGACTAAAACAGCCAAATTCAAAAGTATAGATGCTTCTGTGAGCAGGTCAGTTTATTATTTAATGTAGCTTAATTTACTGATACTGTGCATTTATTGAAATTAGTTTTGTTTGTCTGATTACTTTGTTGCTGCATACTATCGGCACATTGATTGAAATCAGTGTAAGGGCCTTATCGTGAATTCATATGTACTATAGTAGCGGGCTATAGTAAACCAGCATATTAAACAACAATTTTGTGTGTTTTCTGGGGGGCTGGCAGTGGGCCTAAATTAAAGCTTTAGTTTTTTGCTGATATCTAGGTGACATTTTAAATTGGAAGTGTTTCCTCATCAGAGACTATTTTAAAATGCTGCCAAACATCTTCATCCCTTTCAAGCCAACATGTTCTACTCAGACGTAATTTGACACTTACAATCAACCGTGGCGACAATCTGGGTACCAGGAAAATTATAAATAAAAAGGTTGAATGTCTCCAATACAGTATTTTTTTTTTTTCTGCATTACGTCTACTTGTATAATACATTTGTATGAGGGATGCAGTAACACTCTATTGAGCTTATTTATCACAATTTTAAAAATAGTTTGGTTTTAAACTTTCATTTCGGTTTTATTAAAAACCAGTTGAACATCAAACACATTTGGAATGACTAACAGTAGTGTGGAGTGGTAGGGCAGCAGTGTGGAGTAGTGGTTAGGGCTCTGGACTCTTGACCGGAGGGTCATGGGTTCAATCCCAGGTGGGGGATACTGTTGCTGTACCCTTGAGCAAGGTACTTTTACCTAGATTGCTCCAGTAAAAATCCAACTGTATAAATGGGTAATTGTATGTAAAAATAATGTGTAAAAAATAATGTAATTGTATGTAAAAATAATGTGATATTTTTCTAACAATTGTAAGTTGCCTTGGATAAGGGCGTCTGCTAAGAAATAAATAATAAGAATAATAATAAAGTAACTCTGGACTTCTTGTGCTCTAATTGATTTCAGGGCTCAGATGATTGTTTAGTTAAGATCTGGGCGACTGATAATGGCCGGCTGTTGGCCACACTGAGAGGACACGCGGCTGAGATCTCTGACATGGCTGTGAATTATGAGAACACCATGATTGCTGTAGGCAGCTGTGATAAAATGATAAGAGTCTGGTGTCTTCAAACCTGTGCCCCCCTCGCTGTTCTAGAAGGCCATGAGGCATCTATCACATCACTACAGGTAAGACAAGGCAATAGTTTTTTAAAATCATGTCCTTTTATGTGGTAAACATTTTGTATATATGGAACAAGTCACTTCTCTGTCCATTGGGTAGAAGCAGGACCCCACTATAGGCAATGTGTCATGACAGTGAGGCTGTGATGTGTAAATCATTTATATAGTCACTTGGGAACTGAACTGCAATGGTGGAGAAATTATATTTGTCTCATTTGACTGGAGTGCAAGCTGTGTAACACATCATTCTACCTACCAAATATCTGTGCACTGTGACTGTGTCCTTTACTTCCCTGTTGCTGTTCAGTCCCCAAATGTTTTTATAACTATCCTGTAGAAGACCGCTTGTTACAGGAGACCACTTTAATCTAGAACCGAACCATATTTACCCATGGAATCTTTTTTTATACCGCATCCCTTTTCCCCCCCGAGAAGGTCATTTAAATATCTTCCCAAACAAAACAAAATAGTTGGTCCATAAAGGTGTGGGGCTGCATCACCAGAAATAGCGATTTAGTTCAAACCTGAATTATATGGAGATTTTACTGTGCTTCTGGATGTGGATTAATTGGTCT
Organism: Acipenser ruthenus; assembly: GCF_902713425.1. Lineage (NCBI taxonomy): Eukaryota > Metazoa > Chordata > Actinopteri > Acipenseriformes > Acipenseridae > Acipenser > Acipenser ruthenus. The sequence goes on along the minus strand of NC_081193.1, from coordinate 38,332,823 downwards.
TAATTTTATTTTCCTATATGACAGCGACACCAAGTTCACCAGTTAAGCCTATTAACTTTTATAGAACGCAAACAAAAAAATAAAAGCATTCTGAAATAAGAATTGCTATTCTTGAATGCCTTTGGGGACATACGGACCAAAAGATAGTATAGCTCTGAGAAATGCAGTGTTGATCAGAAGTCATGCAATCAAGGACCAGGTGTCAGTGTTTGCAAGAGGCACGTCTGTAATTCAAATGTTGTAGATGTGCCACTGAATGAAGGTGGTAATGCATGTGATTTCTCTGTAGATTTTGAGTTCTAGTTGCTTTACAGGTGGTCGGTGACATTACTATTTGCGTGCCTTCTGAATAACCCTATGGCATTCTAAAGGAGATTTGGAAAAGTATTTTGTAGATGCGTGGCATGAGGTAATGCAGTAAAAGCAATGGTAAAGCTAAATTATTTTCAAATTAGTGCATAAAACTTGAAGTCTTGAATTAATTATTACTGAATAATGTGACTTAACTTGGAGATGTTACTGTTTTCTATACAGTGTGTAGTGCATAATATATGGTAATTAAAGTAAACAATATCAAGAACTATATGTTGAAATGAAGAAAAAGCTTCAGATGACAGCCTGACTAGTAATTAACTGGTTTTAATTAGCATTTTCAGTTAATTCCACACACACCTGGACATCTAACAAAGTAAATTTGTTATTATTGTAAACTTGTTCTGTTAGCTGTATAATTGACCCTTTGTCCAGCACCAATGAGGTCCTGACAGCTCTGCTTGTACAATATGATTTTAATAACAGTTGTGAACACCTGCCTCTGATTTGTTTCTAGTTTTCTCCACTGTGCAGTGGCTCCAAGAGGTATCTGTCTTCCACCGGGGCAGACGGCTCCATTTGTTTCTGGCAGTGGGATGCCAGGACATTAAAATTTAGGTCAGTTGCTAATTAAACCAATATTTTTGAATATATAAAAAAACAGGATCACCCTACCAGGTAAAAAAAAAAAAAATGTGAAAATGATCTTGAATTTTGTTAATATTTGTTATGTTTTGTTATTTTCACTTGGATTGTAGCTGGACTTATACCCAGGTAGCCTGGATACAGAAGATTTATAAGAGATCTTAAACATGCTGTGAAACTGTCCCAGTAGTATTAATGCTGTGTTTCTCATTAATAAGTTGAAAAACGGCATGCTCGGTACCATGTGTTTACAGAGGCTTGGATGGAAGCATCCGTAACAAGCTGCTACTGGGGCATTGAGTTGTGTACTTGCGTCTGTCACACAGGTCAACCTTGTGTTATCAAAAGCAGTGTGAAATCGCGTACCTGACCCGCATGTCACGGGTCCTGACCCAGGTAGAGCATGCCAGTTTGAAAGGGGCTTTAGAAAACAGATATTACCAATGCAGAACATCAGGGTACAATATTTCTTTTTTTTTCTTTAACCCCGCAAATGTTTATACTGTGGTGACTGCAAGAGTGGTACCGAATATCGTACCAATATTGTATTTTTTTTAAAGAATTCCCTGAAAAGTTTTTTTTTAAATGTACCATTGCTGCTTTTTCAAAAATTCAATTAATCTCATAAACCATTTCAGATATAGACTTTATATTTTTTGTATTATTGAAACATTGATCAAAAGGTGCTGTTCTCTTTGACCTAGTTTGGCTGCCGTGTTGTGGCCATGTAACTTTTTTTGATTTTGGATGATATAGACCAAACGCTGAGAGAGAAACTGTATTCTGTGATTCTCTTGTCATGTTTATAAAAATTGTCCAGTAAAATTGTTACTTATTATTATTATTATTGTCATGAAACTAAGTTGAAATACAGTAGCTGTGATAAATAAGAGTTGATAAAAAGGCTGGAGACAAAACCATGTGAATCCAAAACTTATAATGATATGTGTTTTATGTGTCTTTACTATGCAAGACTGTGTTGACTTTTACTTTGTCTCGCTGCCTTGCAATTTCAGCCAAGAACTATTGGTTTCAAATCTCTTGGTCTTTGACAAGGGAGATGAATTACTTACAACTGAATTACTTACTTCCTTTTATCTCTTGTAAAACTGCAGTACGTATAAGGAGGAACCTTCTATTATGATTGTGTGTTTTGCACAGTTTTTTTTTTATGTACATACAGACAAAGTTACTGAACTGTCCTTTTGTGTTTTTAGTCAGCGACCAAGTAAATTTACAGAAAGGCCAAGACCCGGAGTCCAAATGATCTGTTCTTCCTTCAGTGCTGGTAACACATTCTCACTTTATTCGCCTGCTTTTGGTTTTAGATTCCTTGTTTGTGGAGGGTTTTTTTTTTCTCTAAAGCTAAGCATTTCAACTAGGAAATTTGAACAAATGGCAGGGTTTACATGCACCTGAAAATTGACTCTACAGTGATGACTGTGATGTTGTCAGGTGAATACATCGTGAAACAGCAAACTTCAATTTTAAATACTGGCTTGGTCCTTTTGGCAGCGCGACTTTAATGGCAGGGTCAGTCGCTTTCTCATGATAAAAATAGCTGTAAAAAGCCATGTAAACCGGAGCAGGAATCGTTCTTGTGGCTCACGAGATTTCGGCAGTCAAGATCCCGTTCTTCTGACTTAATCTCACGGAATCTCCAGCAGAAAGGCCGTACAAAACATACACACCCCCAACACACAGACACACACACACAACATATACAGGTAGTGGAAAAAAATGGAAACGCCAATGTAAAGTTACTTAATAGAGCGTTGGGCCACTATGGTATCCCGCTCTGTGGAGTTCTCGACGGACCGTTCTTGATGAAACTGGCTGCTTGAGCCCCAGGTTGAAATTTGCAGTCAATTGATCTGCAGTTGCTCGCCTGTTTTGCCTTGCACTTTGAATTAATGCACGGATATCACGATCCTGGAGTATGCGCTTCCTCCCGCTGTTGCCCTTTGCTGATGATGTCTTTCCCTCGGAGTTCCATGCCGACATCACCTTAGACACAGTTGCTTGTGAAACATCAGCAAGTTGAGCTGTCTTGGTCACTGAAGCTCCTGCCAAACGCGCCCCAACAATCACCCCTCTTTCAAAGTCACTGAGGTCTCCTCTTGCAGCCATGCTAGCCATAATTATAGGCAACCAGGCCTGTCCAGCATTTTTATACATGACCCTAAGCATGCTGCGATGTTATTTGCTTAATTAACGCATGAGCCACACCTGTGTGGAAGCCCTTGCTTTCAATATACTTGGTGTCCCTCATTTACCCAGGTGTTTCCATTTTTTTTGTCCACTACCTGTACATTTATGGACTACTTTAACACTAGAAACACTGCGGTTATACTCATACCTACAACCACCGACGGCAGTCATTATTACGGAACATTGTAAACATCATTAATATTAAAATGAAAGACTATAGAATACAACTATAGGATACAACTCAAGTGTTATTCAAGCACATCATATCAAACATCTGCACAGCCGAAACATGAAATGGTTTATTTTCTAACTTACCACATATAAAGCACTACTACCAGAAATGAAAAACTATAGTAAAATAAACATTTCAAAAGAAACTAGTGTGTAAACAGGTTTATCTACATACAAAACTGTAAAAACAAAAGTAGTTTTTAATCTAAAACGAAAGTAACATGATTTCTATTGCATGTGTGTCACTCGCAGCACAGAATCCAGGTTGAGCTGCTGCACTCTGCAGCTTTGCAGTTTTCTGATCGTAATGTTTCTGCTGAAGTGCTGTGGCTAGCTTCAAGATGAAATCTCTCCTACTGATATTTTTCCCTGTGCGTTTCTTGTACAAAACAAACAAACTGATGGCTGCCAGGTCCAGTAGAGAGAACAATAGTCTCATATATATATATAAAAAATAGAATATTGTAGATTATATTTAGGGCTTCTGTTTTTCAGGTTTTATTAATTGTATTTTTCAGTGCTTATTTTAAGCTATTTTCGAGTTTTATGTAAATTGTTTTTTTTGGGGCTTTCGTTTTTGATATACTGTATGAAATTAGTGTTTGGCTACTTTTCAAAATGCTTGAGCGTTTTTTTTTTTCTCTCAAAATATGTATAATAGTAACTTGACAGTACTTGCACACTTAAGTTGTACCCTTCTTTCCTTTGCTGTCTTCCACAACAAAATCCCTTTGGTCATGGGCACATTCTTCTGGGGTTTTTGTGTTTGCATTTTTGTATATTTGTTTATTTAGCAGACACCTTAATCCAAGGCGATTTACAGAGATTTTTGCCACAATTCTATTTTAGATCCTCCGTATCTTAACTGTAATACACCTTTAAATCCCGCTAACTAGCCTCTATCCTGATTGTAATCTCGTTTTCAATCTCGCAAGCAGAGTCTGTAATAGAGATGTAGGAATGTGCTCAGTAGTTGGGGCGGGTTTAAAGTATTCAGAACGAATCAATGATAGATGCAAATCAGGAAGGCGGGACATTGCCCAGCAGCGCTGGGAAACGTATTTATTATTATTTTTGTAGTAGTTTTTATTTTTTAATGGGAAAAGGTAAAGTCACTATGAATTGATTAACCATTTCCACAGTTTTTCCAGTGTTTCGTGGCTATCCACCAATTTCATTTTTTTTGTATTGGGGGTGGGAGGGGGTGTTTTATTGGGTTTTATCGGTTAAAACCAAAAATCAGAAGTCCTAGTTATATTCAAAATAAAAACATGTATTTTAAAATGTGGTTCTAGTGTTAATGAAATTTAACTTTTAGATGTTCCACAAACACACACACACACACACACACACACACACACATAAATTCTAAGTAGTAAAACTTGTACTAAGTAGAAATTATATTTTATATCATTTTGTGTGTGTGTTGGAAAGGTAACCAGACAAACAATGTGCGGCGTAATTCAGAATGTGCGCTATAACACGTGAATTCATTTCTCTTGTTAAATGTTTTTATCTTCATGGCAATGGATGAAGCTCTCCTCACGATATTCAGAGGCGTCCTTTTCCTACTTAGTAAGCAGACACAGACATTTAAATTCCCCCTCCCCTAAACGACTATGAATTGAGTAATCTGTATTAGTACAGACTATTTTTCTTTTTCCAAAATCAGAACTGCATAGCAATGCATTTCCTGAAAAGTATGGCACGTTGTGATGAAAACTGTCATGACTTGTGCATGTAAACGCTGCCATTGCTGTTTGTTTGTTTTTTTTTCCCTTTGGCAAATAGAGCTTTTTTTGTTAGGAAATGTTGATTTGACCATACTTGACTATGATGTTGTGTGCATATTGCAAATGGCTTATAGTGCCTGCAGCACTGTTTTTTTTCACTGCTGTGAAGCATACCCATTCAAAATGTTAAATTAATTGATTAAACCTTTGCACTTTATTGAACACTTTCAGCACTATGGTTCTATAAAGAGTTCTTGGCAAATAACTGAAAACAGCAAACTGCTAGTGCAGTCTAGGATTAATAATAAAACAGACCACTTGGATCTTGGTATGCCTGTATAAAACACTGGGAATATTTAATATGTCACAGAAGGGCTGTCTGAAAAATTACAAGCAGATCATTTTTTTTTTTTTTTTTGTAAAATTAAAGCAAGGTTACTTTAAAAAAAAAAAACATGTAACACAAATGTTTTCTTACTCTGTTTCACATTGTCAGATGTTGTTTGCCTTCAATAATAAAGGTATGTATGGATGTCTGAGTTCAAAGTGTGAAATGTAATGTTGATGTTTTTAAAGGTGGAATGTTCTTGGCTACAGGAAGCACAGATCAAATAATTAGAGTGTATTTCTTTGGATCGGGACAGCCTGAGAAAATATCTGACTTGGAGTCTCATACTGTGAGTATTAAAAACTTGAGCTTTCAAAACAAGTACAATACAGTCAGCACTCGCATATCCCACCCTATAAAACTTTGACTTCAGTGACTGTTAGACGCAGTGGCGTGCCGTCAGGACCTTCAAGGTATTCTCTGCTGACCAGACAGTGCCAAGTAAACAGTCAGTCAAATGACATTACGTTGCCTCACTCACTTGTGTACAGTGTGCTTGCTTATACTATGAAGCATACTACTCTAATTATTATTTGTTCATTTGTCTGACGCCTTTATCCAAGATGACTTACAGGGTTTACTAGAGGTTTTTTAAGAGTCTAGGGCAGGGGTAGGCAACCCTGGTCCTGGAGTGCACTTCTGGTTTTTGTTTTACCCAAGCCCTAATTGATTAAATGATTGGCTTAATTGGTCAGAATTACCATGTGTTCCAGGTATTTAGCAATTGATGATTAAGAGATACCTACAAAACCTGCAGGATCGTGGCACTCCAGGACCAGGGTTGCCGACCTCTGGTCTAGGGGTTTCCTGAAGGGGATGTGATCAGCCACTAAGAGATCTGCATTTCCCCCGCATAAGTCTAATTTTGTCATGTTACGCATATCTGATTATTTCTCTTTGGCCCGTTCCAACCCTTGTCTGTTTTTCAGGGAACACAAAAAAGATACAATATCAAAAATACAAATCTGAAAGGACTGTGTTTTAAAATAAGTAGGCTTCCATTTAGATGTACTGTATTGGTTTGGTTGGTACAGTACTATATTTTCAACAGAAGTAGTATCTTAATTCAGAATGATATGATTCTGAAAATATCACTTTCCAAAACTAGAGACAACATGTTAAGTGTAATACAGTACATACTTTTAAATCCATACGTATTGTAGCGGTATTTAAAATTTCCCATTAACGACCTAACAGCAAAATGAAATCTAAATGTTATCCGTGTGAAGAACTGCGTAAAATGTAAAAGGCAATGCAATTTGGAAAACCAAAAGATTATAAAAAACAAAAAAAACAGATTCCAGAATATAGTGCTCAATAACGTCCTCATGTCACAGTTCACTTGCAAATGAAAATACACAAAAGCAACAAAAGATCACAGATAAAAAAATATACATCACAGTGCCTTAAAAAAAACTGTTTGTTTTTGCTGCATTTTTGTCAGGTGAAACTGGAGGAAGCGCTGTGTAACTTTATAATATAAGACAGACTGATTTGACATTAGAGAGAATAAAAAAATAAAAAATAAATAAATAAAATAAAAATAAAAACGCAGGCTGTGACAGATATTCGGATCAATTGTAACAGTGAAGAGATTGGCTTTGTATCAGAAAACTGGTGACAGAGTAGGAAATCGCGTGTCACGGGTAAGTACGTTCATTTGTTATATATCTGGGTAACATATCAGTCATTCATATATATATATATATATATATATATATATATATATATATATATATATATATATAAAAAAAAATTCGTATACAAGTGACAATGTATTTTTTTGTTTCTGCTATTGATAGGATAAAGTGGACAGCATACAGTTCTCTAACACTGGTGAGAGGTAAGCGTTCTAGTATAAATACATTAACATGTATTTAAGACAGCTGCTTCTTTACATGTATCCTGTTTTGGGCTGCACAAATACAACAGGTAGGCTATGTAGGGATCAAGATCCCATTGGCATAAAGAAAACAAAAACATGCATATAACAATCTGGAGTATTTAAAAGTTTCCAGCTGCTTTAAATCACGAGCCCTAAGGGTTTGTCAGTAGGATTCAACTACAGTTTGCCAAAATACTCAGTAAAAGGAAATGTGACCAATGTCTGCCACCTGATTATTATTGTATAGTTTATACACTTTAGTGGTTTGATTAGACAAAATACTGTAAAATGCTGTCTGTCAAGTAGGTTGGCATGCCATAAGAGCATCAAAACTCGCCTATCCTTTCAAAGGTCCTGGCATGCATAAACATCACACTTCACTAGCTTCAAACACTGAAACCATTCTCATTTCACTAGCTTCAAACATTGAAACCATGCTCATTTCGCTAGCTTCAAACATTGAAACCATGCTCATTTCGCTAGCTTCAAACATTGAAACCATGCTCATTTCGCTAGCTTCAAACATTGAAACCAGCTCATTTCGCTAGCTTCAAACATTGAAACCATGCTCATTTCACTAGCTTCAAACATTGAAACCAGCTCATTTCGCTAGCTTCAAACACTGAAACCATGCTTGTTTGACCACTTCTAGCCTTAGCAGATGCCTTTTTATTGTCTCGTACTTTTCAGACAATTGTTTAACAATTTTATTTACCATTATTGTACAGAAAAAATCCTGATATGATTACCGTATTTTTTTTTCCCAGGAGACTCGTTTTGAGCAAAATCGTGTCAAACATACTGAAACATTAGGAAGCTGGTTCTTCTAAAAAGAATAATGTTAAATGGTCTAACACCAATTTTATGTGACAGGTTGTAATTATCCTGTTTAGTGCACAATTCTACCTGCAGCAAAAATAGCAAAGCATAGCTCATCAGTTTCACTTCCTCTGTTCTCAAAATTGATATCCAGTATCAAGCACTTGCAGTATATGTATTGTGCCATGGTTTCCTTCAGACTTTGTTTTGATGAATTTCTTTTATTTACGACATCAGTTAAGAATGTTAGAGAAAACAGACATTTTTATTCTATCCTCTCAGGTTCGTCAGTGGAAGCCGAGATGGAACTGCACGCATCTGGCAGCTCCACCAACAGGAGTGGAGAAGCATTTTGTTAGACATGACTACCAAGTTGTCTGGGTATGTACTCTAACATAGGAAGTATGTATTAGGAAGCATTTACAGCAATCTCACTACTGTTTCTGCCCTTGCGTGTACTATAATTTGGGCATTATATTGGTATATTCTGTGTTGCCATAATATAGTTCTATTATATGCAAGTTCCTATGGTCGGCTGCTTAATTTAAAAACAAGCCACCACCATTATCACTCTTGCTACAACACGCACGGTTCAACAGAGAGAAAATAATACATTCAAAATAAAGAAATGACCATTCAATCAAACGATGACGAGGTTCAGACCAATACCTGAAGAATTTTAATAGTTGTTTTTAAAAAAAGCAAGAAACGAAAATTCAAGAAATAAAATACTTGGTGATATAAACCTCACAAAGTGACCTCTGTTCAGTCAAAAGCGCACATAGTATGGCCGCATGGTCCAAGCGCAGCTTGTCTGCCCGGCATACATAGGGAGGGTTACATTTTTTTATATTTTGTAAATATACATTATTTCAGCAGTTTATGAATAAAAATAATAGAATGAACAAAAAACACTATTATACATTTCTTACTAATCTATAAGATTTGCGAAAGACAAAAAGCTGACAAACAAGAAATACTTCTGCATTACTGCCCAAAATCAACTGGAGACATATTATTATGTGATAATACATTTGGACCCATACATTATTCTATTTATATTACATTGGTTTACTGGTCTTTTCTATGCTGCTAGATCAGTCTGCAGTGTCGAGGGAACCTTTCCTGGAACTGCAGCGTTGAAAGAGTTGATTCCTGTAGTAGTTGATTCCTGTAGAAATTGCTTTTTAGGCAGTTGTGTGAATGAGAATGAGCAAGTGTTGCACTTTACATTGTTACCTCTATGTATCTTGGTGTCCACTTATCCAGTTGTGATGAAAATTGTTAATAAATGCTAATGGTAATTTCCCCTTTGCCAGTTTGCAGCTAATTGGGGGAACTTGAGCGTAACAGCCACAAAGCTTTGATTTGAAGAACATTCAAACAGACCACTGTCTACAAATGCCAATAGTACTACACCAGAAATGCTTACATAAACTGTGCTGAATAACTATGCAGCTGTAGGGAGAATTGGTGTTTAGTTACCCAATTAAAGATGATAATTAACTAATTTGTGTAATTAATTATTGTTCATTTTCGTTTCTTCAATGGCAATCCAATTAATGGAGCTCCTTTTTAAACAATATTTTAGTTTTCTTCCAAGTTAATGGAATTATTCAGGGTGTTTTCTGTTATTTGCAGCTGGCCATTCCAGTTGTCATTTGCTGCTCTTCATTTCTCTAACTATTGGGTGCTTTCTAGATGTTATTTGTAGCTGGCATTTCAAGTTGTTAGCCACTGCTCTTCACTTTAAGGACTGACTAACCAAACTCGGTGAACAAAGACGTTACTTACAATCGCAATATTGAATTAAGGCACCAGCACCTGGGAACTATAGTTATCGAGCTAGCCCTACTCCCTTTCTCAACTTGTTACAATTTTCAAGGTGCCATGTAATTATACACCAAAAAGAACAGGGGCCTCACTATCTCTCTGGTTGTCATAGATAAGGCCAGCTAGTCTCCAGCTCCCTTCTTAATCACAAATTCCAGGTCCTGGACTATTTAGAAAGATGCTGTTTTCTCTTTACTTGTGCTGATACCAGATAATGAAATGCGAAAGTAGTCTAAAATAATATAATATTTACAAAACGATGCAGATGTCACAGCATAGAACTACTCCTTAAGTTTAAATAAATACAATATGTATTGCATATGTTACAATTGTAGTAAATGAACATGCGGCACATCTCCAGACTCTGCTGCAGAACCGTTTACAATTAACTTTTAGTGATGCACTGACATACTCTGTTTATTTTTACAGTTAATCTAACCATAAGTTAGCCGCAGCAAGTCTACCATACAGTAATTTCTAAAGTTTCCTTTGCTGCAAAGAAAATCATAAAGCAGGAAATTTGCTCTACTGTAGACACTCCGAGAAAGGAAAGCTTTTGTGTTTGCTGTTCAATATAGAGAACCTTTCAATAGATGATGAAGGGCAACAATTTCTTTCATCTGTAAACCTTTATTTGTAGAACCTTCCATGCATCATGTCTCCACCTGAAATATTAATATGTTGTTTTTAATTGACTAAATAGTGTATTTTAAAGTAATTTTTAGTTGAGGAATATCATAATTATAGAATTATCTGTTTGTAAGATTTGGTCTCATATTACAACATACATTTTAGGTGTAATCTATTTACATTTTAAAAAGCTGGCAGGAGGCAGGAAGATTGAGTGATTTAGGAAGAGAAGAAAAAAAGCTTAAAACAGGGAAAAGCACAGGCATTATAAAAGACAGAACTATGATATTGGATGAAGAGAGGGATGAAATAGACAGATAACAGTACTAGTGTTTTTGGTAGCAGCAGCACCAACATACATCTTTTTATGAATAATTGACAGATTTTTAACAGTATACATCAGTACAATTTAAAAGTTCACTAATTACAAAGTAGTATTTTTTTCTGTAACATTTAATGATATTATAGCTAATTATATTATCACGGGCAGCAGTGTGGAGTAGTGGTTAGGGGCTTTGGACTCTTGACTGGAGGGTTGTGGGTTCAATCCCCGGTGGAGGACACTGCTGCTGTACCCTTGAGCAAGGTACTTTACCTAGATTGCTCCAGTAAAAACCCAACTGTATAAATGGGTAATTGTATGCAAAAATATCTTGTAACAATTGTAAGTCGCCCTGGATAAGGGCGTCTGCTAAGAAATAAATAATTATTATAGGGGGTGAGAAATTACATAATTAACTTAAACTTCCAACATTTATATTCTAGCAACAATCCTCCAGGTTTGGAAGACAAAGTAACTAAAGTGAAAGTTACGATGGTGGCCTGGGATCGACATGACAACACTGTAATCACAGCAGTGAATAACCTTACACTGAAGGTTTGGAACTCCTACACTGGGCAGCTGATACATGTCCTAATGGTAAGTGACCATATGTTCAATAAATATATGACAAATAAGGTAATACATGTAATCGTTTAAAAAATAATTGTGTTTACAGCTCACTAAAACATTCCATTTAGGGGAAAAAAGGGGTGGTGGTCCTGTTTAATGTAACTTAAACAATAAGGCTAACATAATCATTGTTTTATATTCAAACTGACTAGAATGTAACACAGTTTATTGTGGTTGTCTATTTGAATACACTGTAGTTCATGAAATATGATGGATCAGGTTTTGAAAGGATTAAAATAAGTGTCTATTTATAGGGTATGTACAGTAACCAGAGTCTGATGTGCAAATGCCTTTTTGTGTCTTTGCAGGGACATGAAGATGAGGTGTTTGTACTTGAACCTCATCCATTTGATCCCAGGGTGCTCTTTTCTGCAGGGCACGACGGAAATGCCATAGTCTGGGATCTGGCAAGAGGTGTCAAAATTCGATCCTACTTCAACATGGTAAAATACATTTGTTGCTGAATTCTCCCCAAAAGTTAATTGTTTCTTTTACAGCAGGACAGTGTTTTCAAGTACTGGAGATTTCAACAGTCCATTTTACTTGATTCTGAAAATAACTATTTTTTTCCACTTTGAATAAACACCTTTCAGTTGTGTTGGTGCTTCTCATAGCTCTGTTTTAATTGTTAACTATGCATTAGATTTTATTTTGCTGTTTGTCTGTGACCCACTTCTACAATTGTAACTAGCTACATGTTTAATTATAGAAAAGCAGCCACACATATATGCACACAAAAAGTTACAAATGTATTTGCTTAAATCCGTATCAGTAATTTCACCACTGTTACTTAATCCTTATCTATACAAAATATATACAAATACTTTTTTGATACTGCACTAGGCCTTTAAAATATGTGATGTCCTCTCCTTTGTGAATTCTGCATTTCAGATTGAAGGCCAGGGCCATGGCGCTGTGTTTGACTGTAAATGCTCACCGGATGGACAACACTTCGCATGTACAGACTCCCATGGGCACCTCCTCATATTCGGCTTTGGCTCTAGCAGCAGATACGACAAGGTAGAAAACCCTTGTGCAGTAGCATTGCTTTCATTCTATACTTAGGGGGCTTAGGTCACAAGATAAATGATTTACAGTATGTATGTGTATAATACTGTGATTATTTCTGCATATATCTTTCATTTCTAATGCTTACTAACTATGCCAGTATAAATTGCTTTGTAAAAGGCTTCTCAAGGCTGATTGTGGGGAATCTTGGTAAGCATGGCAAATATTGGAATAAGCAAAAATAACAGTAGGGAACCACTCAGAACATGCATGATGGGATAATCCTGAAAGACTGAGCCACTTAAAATAAAATAAACTGTGGTTTGCTTCTCAAGAATATATTCTCTCTGTCAAAAATACAATTGATGTGGCAGATATTAATCCACTAACCACCAGCACTTCCCCCTCTTACAGATTGCAGACCAAATGTTCTTCCACACTGACTACCGGCCACTAATCCGTGATGCCAACAACTATGTGTTGGATGAGCAAACCCAGCAAGCTCCACATTTAATGCCTCCTCCATTTTTGGTGGATGTGGATGGCAACCCTCACCCTTCTAGATACCAGAGGCTGGTTCCAGGACGAGAGAACTGCAGGGACGAGCAGCTCATTCCCCAGATGGGTGTCACTTCCTCAGGTAAAGGGACCTACACTAATCTTGTGTTCACTAGCACCGGTTGCTTGAAGTATCTACATTATATCATTTTGTTTTTTCTAGACATACTAGGTTTTAATATTGTTCATAAAATGATGGAAGTCTTTGTATTTGCGCAACAAGTTTGATACCCGATTGTTTCAGCAGGATTGAATTCTGTGTAGTGTGAGATCAGATCGAGGGGCCATCTTTGTAGAGACTAAGGGGCTGATGTAAGGATAGGCGCAGTGCAAACAATTTTGCACTGTGGCCTATGTAAGCTTAAGCGCAATGCAAATTACTCAACACACACAAATAATGAGCTGCAATCCTGATAATGAGGCTCGCAATGAGCGCCGCCTGTGCATCGGGGTATTTAGAGGCCGTACTTACAGCCCAGAGGTGAGGTGAGTTAGGAGTACAGAGAGCAGTAAGCGCTGTATTAGGTTTTACAGACCTTTTTAGGTGTGTATATGAGGGCACCCCAACTATGGTCCAGGCAGCGAAACTGACTTCAGGATGCCAAAAAGTTCTCTCGATGACAGGTTGTGTTGCTACCTGTGCATGGTTGTCATGGTTGTAGTGAACTTGAGCTTTGGTTTCTGCATTGCTCAATAGTGTCATCACCCAGGGTCGCAGGCCATAGCCACAATCCCCCAACATAGAAAATGGTGTCCTATTATAATTGGGGACAATATGAACATTTTAATTTTTGGGGAGTCCATCGCTAAAAATGTATATTAAATAATGCATTAACATTTTGCCGTATAAATTATGTATATACAGTTTTTTTATTTTTTATTTTGTGTAATATAAGCAATTTTTTATGTTTTGGTGTATTTTTAAAACTCTTTCCTTAAGATATGCTTTGATTTAAATGCTGAAATAAATAATTCATTTTAGTAAACAAACTTTACTCAATAAGGTAAATGATTAATACAAAATCTCACAAGCTTTTCGTCAAGGACATTAAATAGTACTTTGCAACAGATAAGACACCATCCGACGTTACTGACTTTACCCTCTCAGTTTTGCCACCCTGTTGCAGTTTTTTTAAAGCCGTCAGGTTGTTGAGCCAGAATATTGTCCTCTATAGCGAAACGATTCATTTAGTTTTGGCTTGCTTACATTTATACTCCAGGGGTTCTACGGAAGAGTGTCACGCTGTGGCTTTTTTTTTTTTTGTTATGCTTTTTCAACTGAGACTGTCTAAAGCCTACAAATCTCACAGAACTATCAACAGTGTAACAAACAGTGTAATCAACAGTGAACAAGTACACAGAACACTCCTGCATGTAGTTCAAGCTCAGATAGTGCGATCCATTGAACATATTCTCTTTTTAAACTAAGCGAGTCTGCAGCAGCGTATGAAGCAGTCAAAACGCTAGTACTGTCTGTATTACTTTTATTTTAATACTCTGCATTTTGATTTCAGCTAAACACGTTTTTTGGCAGCAATATCTGTGTTTTGCAGCCGCAAATCACTTTGCACATATCCTTACATCGGCCCCTAAGTGTTCTTTCCAGTTCGAGTAATTTTTAAAACTTCCATTTTTAAAAAAATCCATTGCATGTGTTGATAAAGTCCATGCCTGAGGAAAAGAACATGAATATATTATTTATTATTTAATGGTTATGTGTGTATTAGCTCTTCGTTGTACAGCTATTGAGATTTTGTTCAATCAGTGAAGAGACAAATAAAAATGTATGTCATATGCAAAAGAGGAATACAAATTTGACATTGATTATTTTTAGATTTTAGAAAAAAGGAGTAAAGGCTGAGTTTTACGCAGTACAAAGGTACCATGAAATGTTCCTGTCAGGACAACTGAGGAAGTCGGCATCTCCGGTCACTTTTTTTTAAAATTTATTTATTTATTTATTTATTTATTTATTTATTTTTTAAGTAACAAAAATGCTTATTTGCCGCCACACACAAACTACTTTAGATGTGTAATGACTGCAGTATAGGATACTGACCTTAAGGTTAGGGTTTCGGTGTAGGGAGAGGATTATTCATTGTTTTATTAACAATATGATAGCCAATCAGAGTGCAGTGTCCTGACAGGAGAATTTCATGTTACCTTTGTAAGGACAGCGAGTTTTACCCATTTGTTTCTTAATGAGGATATTAATACAAATATTTACATGTTGATTTATTTTAATGTATTTA
The DNA here is from genome assembly GCF_902713425.1 of Acipenser ruthenus. Classification (NCBI taxonomy): domain Eukaryota; kingdom Metazoa; phylum Chordata; class Actinopteri; order Acipenseriformes; family Acipenseridae; genus Acipenser; species Acipenser ruthenus. The sequence continues at coordinate 38,317,366 of NC_081193.1, read as the reverse complement.
TTTACTGTGTAAAAAAGTACATTTATTAGTTGTTAGATCAATTTAAAGTGTGCCTTGTGGAGTGGCATACTGTAATTGTATCTAATCTATTTTAATAAGCACATTATTTACCTCTTAGGGCTAAATCAAGTTCTTAGTCAGCAGGCAAATGACGGATCAAGTCCCCTAGACACCATGATTCAGCGCTTACAGCAAGAACAAGATCATAGACTGTCTGTAGACACATGGAGCAGTGGTTTGAACAGAGGAAGCAGAGGTAATTTCTCACTGTTACACACTGTGTGTGTGTGTGTGTGTGTGTGTGTGTATATAATTACAAAGATCTTTCATTCTAGGATTCCTATCAGGTTGTTGCCAATGGTACTACGCAAGTGTCAATGGGTTTCTCATGTTAATTCCTTGTTCTGAAGGTTTGCCTGTCACTCAGAACAGGAATAAAAGAACAGCGGGAGTGATTTGTCCGAGAAGCAGTGGACAGACTGCAGTTTGACCGGGCAAAGCCCGAAATAAGTTTTATTTAAATTTTTATTGTGAGCGGGCAATTCGAGAATATATACATACACACACTCAATACAATACAGAGCACAAGACCCGCAATGAAGGATGCATCATCACTCTTTAAGAGTCCCCTGTTTTCAGCTGTACTGCACTTATTGCAGTGTGACAGTCTGGCTCGCAGTGGTGATGTGGATGACGTCACGGACCAGGAAGTAACTCAAACCAAACAGTGGATGGGCGGTTGAAGCTGAGTGTTAGTGCACTCAGCGTATTTAATAAACAAAATATTAAACAAATTAACACAACACAAAACAAAAGGGCACAAGGGCCAAACGAATGAACAAACAAACAAGTAAGTGATGTGCTGGGAAATCCAGCACGTCTTAGCAATTGTTTTGTTAATGTTGCTTTTTCTCTCTCCGCTCTCCCGTACTCTCCTCTACACTCTCAACCCCGAGTGCAGAGTGCTGCTGGTTTATATACTCTGGCCGAGGGATTTAACTAGTTGGTAATTATCCCCCGGCCAGAGTCTGCACGCGTTTGGTAAGGATGCATGACTGTCAGCTAGTTAAATAATCAGTAGCTGATCAGCCATGCATCCTCACGGGGTTTTTAAATATAATAACAAAAGACGCGGCGCTTTTACCCGCGCCGCAAACAAAAATACAAATAATAATAAATAGGGGCGGGACACTCCGCCACACATGCCCCCCCTTGTGCGCAGCACACATGGCCTTTTCGGCCACCTCCCCCCTTAGTCCCCAAAGTCCCGGTCAGCAGTCCCGGCGCAGGAACAGGGGCAGCAACGGGCCAAAGGTGGCGGCCACGGTGGGATGTCCTCCTCCCACCCAAACAGCCGTAGTGTTCCAATGGCCCGCGCACCGGCCAGCTCCTCTGGCCAAAAAATTTTTGGGGGTGGTCTCCAGACCTGCCCCCCCTTCTTCATGGCCGACAACTCCCCTCCGTGGGGCTCTGGCCACCCTTTCTCCTGCAGCGAAATTGCTGCGGGGGAAGCTGGTCTCCTGACCTCCCCCCCCTTCTTCATGGCTGACAGCTGCCCTTCACGGGGCTCCAGCCACAGTATTTCCTGCCGCGAAAGTGCGGCTGGGAAAGCTGGTCTCCTGACCTCCCCCCCCTTTTCCATGGCTGACAGCTGCCCTTCACGGGGCTCCAGCCACAGTATTTCCTGCCGCGAAAGTGCGGCTGGGAAAGCTGGTCTCCTGACCTCCCCCCCCTTTTCCATGGCTGACAGCTGCCCTTCACGGGGCTCCAGCCACAGTATTTCCTGCCGCGAAAGTGCGGCTGGGGGAGCTGGTCTCCTGACCTCCCCCCCCTTTTCCATGGCTGGCAGCTCCCCTTCGTGGGGCTCTGACCACATGATCTCCGGCCGCGAAAGTGCGGCTGGGGGAGCTGGTCTCCTGACCTCCCCCCCTTTCTTCATGGCCGGCAGCTCCCCTCCGTGGGGCTCCGACCACAGTGTAGTGACCCCAGGCGAAGCAGGATCCCTGGCGACCCCAGGCAAAGCAGGATCCCTGGCGACCCCAGGCGAAGCAGGATCCCTGGCGACCCCAGGCGAAGCAGGATCCCTGGCGACCCCAGGCGAAGCAGGATCCCTGGTGACCCCAGGCGAAGCAGGATCCCTGGCGACCCCAGGCGAAGCAGGATCCCTGGCGACCCCAGGCGATGTGGAACAGGCAGCCCCAGGCGATGCGAGGCAGGCATCCCTGGGTGGTGCGAGGCAGGGCAGGAGCAGTCCTTCCCATGACGGTGGATGTGGAACCAGCAGGTATTCACCCTCTGCTGGTGGAGGTGGGAGGGGAAAGCAGTCCTCCCACAGCGGCTGAGACGGAACCAGCAGGTATTCACCCTCTGCTGGTGGAGCTGGGAGTGGCAAGCAGTCCTCCCACGGCGGCTGAGGCGGAACCAGCAGGTATTCATCCTCTGCTGGTGGAGGTGGGAGGGGCAAGCAGTCCTCCCACGACGGTTGAGGCAGAACCAGCAGGCATTCATCCTCTGCTGGTGGAGGTGGGAGGGGCAAGCAGTCCTCCCACGACGGTGGAGGCGGAACCAGCAGGCATTCACCCTCTGCTGGTGGAGGTGGGAGGGGCAAGCAGTCCTCCCACGACGGTGGATGTGGAACCAGCAGGCATTCACCCTCTGCTGGTGGAGGTGGCGGAGGCAGAAGCAGCTCTTGCTGCTCTGCTCCTGGTGATGGTGGAGACAGAAGCAGCTCCTGCTGCCCTGCTCCTGGTGGTGGTGGAGACAGAGGCAGCTCCTGCTGCTCTGCTCCTGGTGGTGGTGGAGGCAGAGGCGATGGGGCGGATGCTGGCCACTCAGAGGGAGGCTGTGGCGGTGCTGGCTCCCTCTGCTGTGGCGGCTGGGCTGGTGTGTGCCGTGCTCCCTTCAGCAGCATAAATAGAGGCTGCTGGGGAACACCAGCATCCTGCCCTTCTCCCCCCCAGAAAAATTCAGGGGGTTGAGCCTGTAACTCCTCCCCTTCTGGCTCTTGGGACTGCAGCTTGGGTCCTAAGGCTGTGGAAGCGCAGACTTCCACCTCTTGGGCTATGGACGCACCGACTCCCCCCTCTTTGGGCTGTGGACGCACCGACTCCTCCCTCTTGGGCTGTGGACGCACCGACTCCTCCCTCTTGGGCTGTGGACGCACCGACTCCCCCCTCTTGGGCGTAGGACGTTCGGGCTCCTCCCACTCGGGCGTAGGACGTTCGGGCTCCTCCCACTCGGGCGTAGGACGTTCGGGCTCCTCCCACTCGGGCGTAGGACGTTCGGGCTCCTCCCACTCGGGCGTAGGACGTTCGGGCTCCTCCCACTCGGGCGTAGGACGTTCGGGCTCCTCCCCAGGCTGTGGAGGCGAAACCAGCAGGCATTCTCCCTCTGCTGGTGGAGACGGTAGCGATGGCTCCTCTCCCTCTGATGCTGGAGACGGTAGCGATGGCTCCTCTCCCTCTGATGCTGGAGATGGCAGCGATGGCTCCTCTCCCTCTGATGCTGGAGACGGTAGCGATGGCTCCTCTCCCTCTGATGCTGGAGATGGCAGCGATGGCTCCTCTCCCTCTGACGCTGGAGACGGCAGCGATGGCTCCTCTCCCTCTGGCGCTGGAGACGGCAGCGATGGCTCCTCTCCCTCTGGCGCTGGAGACGGCAGCGATGGCTCCTCTCCCTCTGATGCTGGAGATGGCAGCAGCAGGGTCTCTCCCATATCCGCAGCCAGGTAGTTGAACACCATGGCTGCGATGTCTGGGAGGGAAGCTGGGTGGTGTTGCTGTTCCCAGGCCTCCCAGCGCTCCCCATCTCTTGCCCACAGGAGGTTGATCACTGCAGGGAGGGCTTCCTCATAATCCCTCCCCGGCTCCACCAGCCAGTCCCAGACTCCCTCAGAGGAGAGTGCATTCGTCCTCTTTGGAGGATGCAGGTCCTCCCTCACTGGACGCTCTGGCTCCTCTTTCTCCTGCCATGGAGGGGGTTGGTCTGGTGCCACGTGCCCAACCTCACCAACCGCGAAGCACCACTCCTCACCCTTCAGGCAGGTGAGGCAGATATCCAGTGTGGCAAGGTAAGGCTGATGTTGCTGCGCCTCCTGCTGCTGTTGTTGCTGCTGCTGCTGCTTTCTCCTCCGGCTACTTTTCCCCATTTTTAATTTGAAAAAAAAAAACGAACAAACAAAAAAAACGCACTTTTCAATCCTGGTCCGGCTGTTGGAGGCGTTGTTTGTCCCACGCAGGACACCATATGTGACAGTCTGGCTCGCAGTGGTGATGTGGATGACGTCACGGACCAGGAAGTAACTCAAACCAAACAGTGGATGGGCGGTTGAAGCTGAGTGTTAGTGCACTCAGCGTATTTAATAAACAAAATATTAAACAAATTAACACAACACAAAACAAAAGGGCACAAGGGCCAAACAAATGAACAAACAAACAAGTAAGTGATGTGCTGGGAAATCCAGCACGTCTTAGCAATTGTTTTGTTAATGTTGCTTTTTCTCTCTCCGCTCTCCCGTACTCTCCTCTACACTCTCAACCCCGAGTGCAGAGTGCTGCTGGTTTATATACTCTGGCCGAGGGATTTAACTAGTTGGTAATTATCTTATTATCCCCCGGCCAGAGTCTGCACGCGTTTGGTAAGGATGCATGACTGTCAGCTAGTTAAATAATCAGTAGCTGATCAGCCATGCATCCTCACGGGGTTTTTAAATATAATAACAAAAGACGCGGCGCTTTTACCCGCGCCGCAAACAAAAATACAAATAATAATAAATAGGGGCGGGACACTCCGCCACATGCAGTCATGCATTTCTCTCAGTGAAATGTGTTGCTTTCTTGCAAAGAAGAACTAGAGCCCATTTTGTTTCTTACTCCTCAGGTTCTGTGAGCTCTTCCTCAGAGGTGCACTCACCACCCAATGTGGGGCTGAGGCGCAGTGGTCAGATTGAAGGGGTACGACAGATGCACAGCAATGCACCGAGGAGTGAAATTGCCACTGAGAGAGACCTTGTAGCCTGGAGTCGAAGAGTGCTGGTACCAGAGCTACCTCCAGGCATATCCAGGTAGGACTAGTCCTCTCTGGCTTAGATCTTATAACATATGGTGGGGGGTGGGGGCAAAATTACAGGCATTACAAGAATGCAGTTAACATATTTATTGATTGGTGAAATACAATTCAGAGTTGCTGCAGTATGTCCACTGTTTTGTCATTTCAAATATTTTCACAAAATAAACATTAAACTTTAATGCTACAGTGTACAGTGAAAATCTTCATCTTGGTTTTAATCGCATATTTAATTACTGCATCCATGTCATTTGAGTTTGTTTTATTAGTGATGTTGTTGTTAATGTTTTATTATTATTAGTTAATATTACTTCTTATTACCTATAAGGCCTTACATGGTCTTGGACCTTCTTATCTTCCCCCATGTCCCTGATCGTTCCCTCAGATCAGAAAACGCTGCTCTTCTGACAATCCCTAACATTCGTTTGAACTCTGTCAGTGCCAGGGCATTTAGTTATAGACCCTTGTCTTTGGAACTTGCTCCCGATTCATATCAGGAATGCGAGCACAATTGAATCTTTTCAATCCTGTTTGAAAATGTATTTGTTTGGTCCTGTTTATTTGTAGCTGGATTATATATTAGACATAGGCTTTTTTATGTTTCTTTTGTAAAGCGCCCTGGAATGCTTGCATTGAAGAGCGCTATAGAAGTTAAATTTGTGTTGTTTTCGTCGTTGTTATTATTATTATTATTATTATTATTATTATTATTATTATTATTATTATTATTATGCAAAAAACAGCCCAGCATAAAAAAACCTGTTGTCCTATTTCTGGATTCATATTGTTGCCCCTTTATAGTTGTATATTTATTTACACAGAATTATACAGAAAAACTCCAGCTTTTTCTGTTAAATTGTTTGAACCAACTGCTAAATCATAATGAAGTCAGTTTATTACTCATCTTAATGCATTTGAAATTATACTGTATACAATACAATACAAATTTAACTTCTATAGCGCTCTTCAATGCAAGCATTCTAGGGCGCTTTACAAAAGAAACATAAAAAAGCCTATGTCTAGTATATAATCCAGCTACAAATAAACAGGACCAAACAAATACATTTTTAAACAGGATTGAAAAGATTCAATTGTGCTAGCATTCCTGATATGAATTGGGAGCAAGTTCCAAAGACAAGGGTCTTTAACTAAATGCCCCTGCTCCGTTAGAGTTCAAACGAATGTTAGGGATTGTCAGAAGAGCAGCGTTTTCTGATCTCAGGGAATGATCAAGGACATGGGGAAAGATAAGAAGCTCCAAGACCATGTAAGGCCTTATAGACAACAATAAGAACTTTAATAATAATAGCATCAGTAATAAAACAACTCGAATAAAATGGATGCAATAATTGTATCCATTAAATATGTAATTAAAACCAAGATTAACTAACATTTAAGATTTTTAATCTCAAGATTAATTGCAATTTTTATTTATTTTGAATGGATTGACTGCCCTAAATATGATGGTATAATATTTGATGTGTTATTTTATTCTGTTGTGTTGTGTACTACGCAGCTAATGTGGTACTGTAGCTTTAATTAGAAGACCAACGGGTACTGTGATGTTGCTGCTCGCTGCTTGTGTTTTTAGAATGATCTTCTTCAGATCGGGTTTGGGTTAAGTGAATGTTCTGCATCGCGATGGGATCATTCGCAAGACAACCCCACCCCGAATGTGAAAAAGTTTCGGGCTTCTAAAAATTAATTAAACCCAAACCAATGGGGATGACCCGATTCTAGATGGGAGAGTATTTCCTGTTGGGGTCCAGACATGTGTATATATAAAATATAACTGTATTAACCCTTCTGCTACGGTGACAATTCTACTTGTTTGTAGACTGTATTATACCTTTCTAAACAGCTGAGAGTCATAAGATTATTAAGAGAATAGCATTTTCACTCCGATAAAATATATTGATTTACCTAATTTGAATGTATAAAAATACGTTTTGTACTCAAATTCATTTTTCTGTAGACAATAAGTGTAATTTAGTGATCTCCTACCTAAAAACTGTACAACTATCAGTGGTAACAAAGGGTACCTATAGCAGTTGTAGTGCTTCAGTAAAATATGTACTGAATACCTAGTGTACAAGACAGTGTAAGAGAAGTGCTATGGTAGAATATGTTTGAAACATACAAAATATATGCAAACACTGATCATTTTAATTTCAGAAACTGAGCACCGTCCGTTTCTGGTAAGCTTCGCCGAATCTCCCGACCAGAAAACAAAAAGCTTGTCTCGCTTGCTGTCTATCAAAACGAAAGTAAAGTTAGAAAGTATATAAAGCCATCTGCGATTGGTTGTTGAAGCCTTTGGAGAAGTCGGTCATTTGGTAAGCAAAAATTGGCATCACCATTACATCATCGTTCATATATGAACGATTTCTAGCAGCATCGTAGCAGAAGGGTGAAAGGCAGGTGTGAAAACGGTATATATGTGACTAAGGCTTTACCAGCCACATGTATGCTGCAATTAAAATCACCAACACTGTAAGTACAAAGTTGCTACAATACAATAATTAAAGAAGTACACTACAGGTTCACTATTTTTTATTGCTATAAAATGTGATTTAAATAAAAAAAATACATGAAGAATTGCCCTCTATTCGTTCTCTTGGTGTGCAAAACAGACGATTCCACAAATAAGAACATGAGATGTTTTTAATATTTTCTATTTCCAGTAAACAGGAAAAATGGAGAACTGCCAAGGGAGAAGAGGAGATTAGCATTTACAAATTAGAGAAGAAAAAGAGAACGATGCCAAGTCATATTCAGAGGGAAGCTAAGGTAATTCCTACTCAAACAGTACTTCCTTTTCCCCTCATGATACAAGACGGGACAATGATTTTATTTAACCCCTAAAGGAGTTTGTGCTGATCCTACTTCTCCAAAAAAAAATGTTATAAAATGGTACATTCATAATATTGAAAAGCTCAATTTCATTTAATCAACCTATACACTTTCAAAAAGCTAGAACTAAATTTGTTTGTAAAGCATTTACAGCACTGGGGAATTACCCTAGATTGACCCAGCCAAATGCTGCAATTGATATTGCTTAGTTTACCAACTTAACTGTTACACTACAATAACAAAATACACTACGTGTCACAAGTTTTGAAGTTTAATAACGTATTAACTTTTGTTGTAGAAGCCAGTTGTCAAAACAATAAGAAGCGTTGTTTTAAGCTTGTGGAGACTGTAAATATGTTAATAATCTGGTTGTTGTTTGAATTTAGTGTTGACTGCATAGATGGGATCATGTTGCATTTTTCATTAAACAAATGTGACTCTTCCCAGAACCACGGACCTGAATCTGTGAGTGACGGCGGGGAGCCGAGGAGACTGCAGGTAAACCAGCACAACTATCATACGAGAGCAGCAGTGGAGGAGACTGGCAGGCAGGGGGATGCAGCCGAGGAGGAGAACAGCTCCTCAGAGGTAAGCCACCACGCAAACATAGATACAATATCCACATTCTTCATAGGTGGGTCCAGACGTACTACGTGCAGTTGTACATTTACTTGCTTTCCTCTTGTTCCCTTGGTCTGATCAAGCCTATTCTTTTCTACCTCAAAAATGCTTTTATTTTGTAATGTTTTGCAACAGCATATGGTTTTACATTTGTATTTACATATTTTACACAATGACAGTGTTTTGTTCACACATTGATTTTGGTACTTCAATACAAGTACATTTATATAACAGCAGTGTTTATAAAATGAGCACATTTTAAATGCGCTTAAATGCACACTGCAATTGATAGAAGTAATACAGCGAGTAGAAAAGAGGTAGAGGAAGCAGAACTGAAAATAGTCACATTTGGTGGATAAAAAGAACATTGAGTGGTTCACACAGTGTTTAGATCAAATAAAATGATTTACATGTACAGTGCAACCAAGTTGTTATAAAGGGATCCGCCATTTAAAGGGAAGGTGAATATGTACAAGGAAGTAACAGTATACTTTGTTTAAATTTTTAATGTTGTAAAAAAATTCAACCAATTAAAAAAAAAAGATAAAAAAAAAAAAATAATAATAATAACTCAAAGAACCAGTATAACCGTTTCCTTGAATGTAAATATTGAATACTTTAAATATTAAGCTAAAGCCCAGGACAAAGCGATGCGATTTTACAGGATCGGCTGATCGATTTTTCAGTCGGATCGCAAAGTTTAAACATGTTTAATATTTTGCGATGCAATTCTCTCGCATCGGCCAGTGTGTTATATCCACTCTCAAGTCTTAATGTCAGCAACCAATTAGTTAACCGCATTGGGTCATATGACTGGAGACATGCATGCACTCCCCCTCTAATTCTATCTGTCTGTCTGTCTATCTGTCTATCTGTCTATCTATCTATCTATCTATCTATCTATCTATCTATCTATCTATCTATCTATCACAAGAGTGGGTATATCTAGCTTGTGATATATTTTTGTTTTCTCACTTGAGTGAATAACATGAGTGGGATAACATGCTTACCGGGACTAGTTTTGAATGCGTCTTTGTTTGCATTCCAATCCAGTGCTGGTGAAATTCAGGATGGAGCTGCGTGTTGGTAGTTCAAACAATACTGCCACCTATACATGTTTTATAACAACTTTTAAAATCATTTCACATTTCTGTTGTTGCTTTGATTTGGACTCCGATATCCTTGAGAACGAGTTTAGTCAAGAAATGCCAGTTACCTGTCTGCCTGTCTTGCCTGTAGCTCTTTCATTAATACCGGTAACAGTAGGAAACAACAGAGCGGATGTAAATTGACAGACTGAGCTCAAGGTTATATTCAGTGCTTGAAATGGGAAAAAAAAGCCCTTTGATGGGATGTAGTGGATTGTGAGTTGTTACTGTTACTGCTGTTCCTTTATCTGTATTCCCAGTATCTTAATCGTTTGCAGGAAATACAATAAGAAAACGTATGGCATGTAATAAATACTCATTCATTCATATATATATATATATATATATATATATATATATATATATATATATATATATATATATATAATTACAGTGCCTTGCAAAAGTATTCAGACCCCTGACCAATTCTCTCATATTACTGAATTACAAATGGTACATTGAAATTTTGTTCTGTTTTGATATTTTATTTTAAAACACTGAAACTCAAAATCAATTATTGTAAGGTGACATTGGTTTTATGTTGGGAAATATTTTCAAGAAAAATAAAAAACTGAAATATCTTGCTTGCATAAGTATTCAACCCCTGTGCTGTGGAAGCTCCCAGTTTACACCGATGAAAGAAATTGCCCTAACAAGGACACAATTACCTTACCATTGGCCTCCACCTGTGAACCATTAAAGTTGCTGTCACATTTTCTTGATAAAAACCTCACTGTTGAAGGATCATTGGTCAGGCTGTGAATCTGAAGGAAAATGAAGACCAAAGAGCATTCTACAGAAGTTAGAGATAAAGTAATACAAATGCATAGATTAGGGAAAGGGTACAAAATAATATCCAAGTGTTTGGATATCCCAGTGAGTCGTATATACCTCCCTTTTTTCACTTTAATTTTTCTGAGAAAGTTCTTCTTGAAAATTGCTTCGTAACCAAGTTGACTACGATGTCTCCGTTGTCTGGCTTTATTTTTTAATTTGTAAAAAGCAATTCTAAATATTACTTGGACGTCAGACCCCGAAGAGATGGACACACAGACAGCACTGGGGTAAATGAAAATAATCTTAATATATAAAGATGAAAGTTTATCTGTCTGTTCCTTTATACATTCGGACCCCGCAGGAACCAGTGCAACCAAACTTTGCAAATGTTATGATTTACTGTATTTCTTTAACTTCACCTCCCGACACTCGTTTCCGCCTTCAGTTTGAGCAGGCACAGTCTGCACGTGAAGTGATTGTGCAATCCCTGTGCCTAAATACAAATATACATTTTAAATCACCTGTGCTACATAACCCATACTCCATATACCACTACATACATGCATAAAATACGCACAGGGGCGGTGCACCTCGCCACACTCTTCCATTGGTTAAACCTACTCAAGACCCAACTGTTTATGTCCTGCCGCCGCTCACTTAAGATTGGACTGCCGCGGAGAAATTCAGATCTTCCATTGGTTGATCTTATTTTATATATATTATTATTATTTATTTCTTAGCAGACGCCCTTATCCAGGGCGACTTACAATTGTTACAAGATATTTTTACATACAATTACCCATTTATACAGTTGGGTTTTTTACTGGAGCAATCTAGGTAAAGTACCTTGCTCAAGGGTACAACAGCAGTGTCCCCCACTGGGGATTGAACCCACAACCCTCCGGTCAAGAGTCCAGGGCCCTAACCACTACTCCACACTGCTGCCCATATATATATGTATATTACAATTTAAAATCGTGCTGAAATTTTATATATATACACACACGCGCACACACACACACACACACACACACACACACACACATATATATGTTGATCTCGTGTGTGTGTGTGTGTATATATGTATATAAAATTCAGCACGATTTTAAATTGTAAAAAAAAATAATCTGTGAACAACTCTCAGGACAAATTGTGCATCCCTTCCTGCGATTTCATCGGGCAGTGTGTGATGCCAACTCACAAACATGTTTTTGCGATGCAACCTCCTCTATTGAGATGCATCGGGCAGTGTGTTCTGGGCTTAATGGCATTGGCATTGCTTTGTCTTTTTTTTAAATATTGGGTATAGGGTGTGTGAAGTGAATGGTCTATTGTAATTGCTTCTTCAATACAATATATATATTAATGCGGATTGGTATCGTAACATTTCTCAGTTTATGTCTGCACTTGTACTTTGTCCAAACTAAACCCTTCAAGGCCATAAGCCAACTAATTTGTGTTCAGAATAAGTCTCCTGTATACTACCGCCCCATTGATTTAATAATAATATCAGAACAATCAGCAGTGTGTTTTAAAAGAGCATTTACAAGTAGCATCTGTTTGTAGATTGAAAGGCTGAATAAAAGAATAACTGGCGATTGCAGAAGCAGTAAACGACAATGCCCTCATGAACTAAATTGTACAGAATTATATTTGTAATGACAGGAGGGTGAAGTTCGTCCTGCAAGTGGTGAAACATCAGAAGAGGAGGGGAAGGCCTGGCCAAGTGACAGCAGCAGCTCCAGGTAGGTGGAGTTCTGATATACCCTCCTCGTAGCTCATGGAACTCCAGGTCATATATATTGGAGCACTGGCCAAGACTGTTAAAGGAGCATTAAAGGGATTAGTATAAGACTTGATGTAAAACACTTTCAACATTCAGTCACTGAAGTCAAATAGCAGGGTGTGAACAGGCTGGCTGTAGGGGTGACGTCAGGCCAGGAAATGAAACCAAAGCACACAGTAATTGTGGGCGAAACCGAGACGCTGCGGCACGCCAGTGTTTTATTAACACAAATAAAAATAAAAGGTTAAACAAAACAAAAACACTGACACAAAACAAAATGGCACCTTGGCCAAAACAGACAGACACTAACAAACGGGACGAACACTAAACACATAACAAGTATCGTGCTGGCCCTCCAGCACGATAGCAATTGTTACCTTTAATTCTTAATTCTCTCTCTCTCTCTCTCTCTCTCTCTCTCTCTCTCTCTCTCTCTCTCTCTCTCTCTCTCTCTCTCTCTCTCTCTCTCTCCCCGTACCTTCTCCCTGAACATCCAACCCGAGTGACTCAAACATTCACCCTTTTATGCAGCTGTACCGAGATTGGATTGCTAATTAATCATTCAATTGGAATCTCGGTACATCTGCACGTGAACTATTTCTCGTGCTTCCATACAAATACCCCTTTTACTCTGCATGTGAAGTGATTGTGCCACCCCCCCCACATTATATCCCGTGCACCAATACATCTACACCAACATTTAATACACCACACGCAACATATAAACACATAAAATACACACAGGGGTGGGGCACACTGCCACACAGGGATTTAAAGACTAATGGTATGCTATTGCTGATCCTTTGAGAGGAATGTGGGACTTCTCTCCGTCAATTCTCATTAATTAACCACCTAATGTATCTATGCCTGTGACAACCAACCTTAAGACAAATGGCTGTCCTAGGCAAAGTATGTTTTTTTTTAAAAACAATTGTGATGGCATTGTCTCACAACAACACACAAAATGTTCTGCTGCCTGTAGCTCTATCCCTTTTGAAAACACGATTGGTGTGTATCAAATAGATTACTGCTGCAGCGTGATTTCCATTAGATATCTAGTTTTCTTTGTTCGTGTGTAAGGTGCAACTTAATATGCCAAATCTGACCTGTTTTTCAAGGCTCTCATTCTTAGTTTTGTGTTTCAGTGACTACACAAGTGATTATTCTGACTGGACAGCAGACGCTGGCATCAACCTGCAACCACCAAAGAAAACTGTTCGACACAAAAAAAAGAAAAATGCAAGCAGTTCAGAGGAGGATGGGGAGAAGAAAAAAGAAAAAGAGAACAAAAAGGAGAGGAAGAAAGAAAAACAAGACAAAGATGGTGCATTACCAAAGAAAAAGAAGCCAAAGGAAAGAAGAATGAAGGTAAACGCCAATTAAATAACCCAAGAGACAGTCTGTATGCACCAAGTGAGTATTTAAATGCCATAGTCGTTTTAGATAACACTGTCTTTCATGTAAAAATAAATACAAAAAACAAAACAAATGGGGAAACACATATTAAATGTACATCAATTTATAGTTAACTGCTGGCATGGTGGGTTTCAAAATCTTTACGAATATACCAAACAAAATTGTTTAATTGTAGATGATTCAAAATTCCATCCCTTTTAGATTAATTATTAGTGTAACGTATTACAGAATAATGTTGGTTAATTAATTTTATTCCGTTTAACCAAGCTGCCAATAATCCTCAATTTAAATTTGTGGCTGTTTTTGAGCCTAGTATTGAGGCTTTGTGTTCATTTAATAAGGACAATAATTTTTCAGTGATATGAATAAATGTAGTATAAAAACCAATAACATATTTGAGACATTTCAGTTTTATAATGAGGTTTGTCAACCAAACTTGAATCCAGTACCGTGTATCACAGATATTGCACACTTTTGTAAATTTGTTTTTCAGAGACTTCCAGCGGAAGAGTTCCAAGAACAAGGTCTGACGCTGGAGGAATGGCTGCCTTCACCGTGGATCACAGACACTGTCCCTCGGAGATGCCCTTTCATACCACAGATGGGAGATGAGGTAGCACTTAGTTTAAATAAATGGCCTCTAGCCATGCATCATTTGATGTGGTACAGATATAGAAGTTTGATGGCAGTGGTATTAAGTCTGCTGTTTTTAAATAATTAAAATAGACTCATCTAAGTGGGCATTATTTTGAAAATGTGTTTGTTAAAATAAATAAATAAATAAATAAATGTATATTCTCCAGCCACCCTGCAAATATTTTGCATCACAGGAGATCAGGCCTGTATATTCCTCAAATATGTAAATGGCAAGAAAATTCTGTTTTAGCTCACTTTTTAAGCTATACATGTCAATCAGAGATACTGTTATATGAAAAAAAAGAAATCACTAAATATTGATAACATTGATTTAGTTAAGGAAGTCAAATTGTGAAAGATAGTAACCTTTTAAAATGTTGCTTTCTAGGTGTACTATTTCCGTCAGGGTCATGAAGCTTATGTGGAAATGGCCAAGATGAACAAGATTGTTGGTATAAACCCTAAAAAGCAGCCCTGGCACAAGATGGAGTTAAGGGTAAAACACCTTTACAAACTAATTTTATGTACGTAACATTGCCGAGTTCAGAATGCTCTAGAGTGGAGATTGTGGCATATATTGAGAAACATGGGAATTATAGATGTAAGGCCATTACAAAATGTATTACGTAGGTATATTGTTGATTTGTGAGTAATTAATAATTTAGTGTCATTTTAGGGCACAGCCATGACCTCCAGTACAGTAGGTCAATTAAATTGGTGTTTCCCTATCAAGTACAAAATGTAACCATTACCTAATGGGTATTTTAACCTAAAGACCCTTATACCCTGAATAAGATATATCAAAGCTGCACTTAGTTCCTGTGCATTTGCAATGCAGCGGTGTCGGTTACTACCCATACCTTTACTAGGAGGAGGCTGTGTGGTCCAGTGGTTAAAGAAACGGGCTTGTAACCAGGAGGTCCCCGGTTCAAATCCCACCTCAGCCACTGACTCATTGTGTGACCCTGAGTAAGTCACTTAACCTCCTTGTGCTCCATCTTTCGGGTGAGACGTAATTGTAAGTGACTCTGCAGCTAATGCATAGTTCACACACCCTAGTCTCTGTAAGTCGCCTTGGATAAAGGCATCTGCTAAATAAACTAATAATAATAATAATAATACTAGGTTCTACAGACTTTGGTCGTGGATCCACAAAACCCTGGTTTTTGGAACTAAAGTATTAAGGGTGGCTTCCGGGTCAACCCTTACAAATAGACATAGAGGTGAGTTTCTCCCTCAATTTTTTTAGCCCTAGCTGCTTGTACTGGGGTTCCTAATGGTAATGCACAAGGTGGCCTTTGGCTTAGCCTTGTAGCATTCCAGTTGGTCTGCAGTATTGCCTTGCGACAGCTTTGGTATTCATACATTTCGTACTTTATAGGGAACATTAGGTTATTATCATAACCCTGGTTCCCTGAAATAGAAATGTAACCATTAACCTTCAAGTTCGCTGCGTCTATGATTGCAGCAGTAAGGAAGGTCTTGAAGGAAAAATTATGTTTGTGTCGGCAGTCTTTTTATGACCTTGGGGGTGGGCACGACTACATCACAGGCACTACATGCAGCTTTGATATATCTTATTCTGGGTATTGGGGTCTTTAGGCTAAATACCCATTAGGTAATGGTTACATTTCTATTTCAGGGAACCAGGGTTGTGATAATAACCTAACGGTTTATCCCCAGTAGCTTAACCCTCTGCAGTCCATTCATGGCAGACAGCAAAAAACAAAAATCTTTCTCTGTTAAAATGAAACTTGATGCGGTGGACAGAGTAAGAAAAGATGAAACTCAAGCAGCAGTTTCAAAAGATATAAATGTTGCAGAATCTACATTGCATGGATGGATAAATGACAAAGAAAAACAGAGGTTTTCTTGATGAGATTGACTCCACAGATGGCTGCACTAAAGACAATGAATTAGACTGCTTTATTCGCTTGGTTTCTGCAGGAACGTCAACAGGGAGGCGGGCACATAAAAGCATATAGGGGGGTGCCCACATCAGCGCAGGCAGAGACGAGTGAGACAAGCTGCTGTGTGAATGTGCTGCTGTGTCAGAGTGCAAGACTGTTGTTTTTGGTGTGGCCAAGACTAACAGGGACCGGGAATAATCATCCCAGTAAATCATGGATTTGAGTACCTGCAAATTGTATGTGTCTCCTTCCTTCATTTTCAACCGTACGCTACAATATTAATTTGGCTTGCGGGCATTGTAAATCATTTCGGGAAGAAAAATGCCAAAATTCGTTGTGGCAAAACACAAATAACACGGTCTCCTAATTATGGACCCTGACAACCGCATTATAACTGGGTACTGTATATTGTATGTATTATTAAATTGTAATACTGCATAGCTAAAATATACAAAATGCAACTTATTTGGAGTCAAATGTTACATTTTTGTATGCATTGAAACATTTAGATTAAACTTCTCTGCTTTAATTGCCAAAAAAAAAAAAGCTTTTGCAAGAAAAAATGAAATAGACTAGCAAACTGGCCAAGTGTGTGACCAAATTTCAAGTTGCATTTTACTTTGTGGGCTAAATAAAGCAAACTCTTTCCAATACAAATTTAGTGTGGACAGTGAATTTTAATATCGTATCTAACATACTCCCCAGATTATTACAAACTATACAAATATATATTTTCTGAATATACCATATATACCATGTACTGCATAAAGATAAACAGGGCTTGTAATTAGGTTCAGGATTTTTTTTAAAACAGGTTCAGATTTGCATCGAGGTAAGTTGTACTGTGTAGTGCATAATGCAGTTTTTTGTTATACAGATTATCAAGGAACACAACAAAGTGTCTGAAACAGTAAGTTGTGAAACAGGTGGCAGCTGTTAAATATGAAACTTGCTTAAATAAATGCAGTGTGCCCATGTCTGTGTATGGATTTAATAAAAAGCTCTTGGATTGTGTCAGCATGTCAGATAATTGAAAGATGCTGTTTTATACAATCTCCTCTCTTTTTTAATTTATATATATATACAGTACCTTGCATAAGTATTCACCCCCCTTGGACTTTTCCACATTTTGTAGTGTTACAACCTGGAATTAAAATTGAATTAATTAGGATTTTTGTGTCACTGATCTACACAAAATAGTCCATAATGTCAAAGTGGGGAAAAAAATCCACATATTTTTCAAAAGTATTTATAAATAAAAAACTGAAAAGTCTTGATTGCATAAGTATTCACCTCCTTTGCTGTGACACCCCTAAATAAGCTCTGGTGCAACCAATTGCCTTCAGAAGTCACACAATTAGTTGAATGGAGTCCACCTGTGTGCAATTAAAGTGTCACTTGATCTCAGATTAAATACACCTGTTTCTGGAAGGCACCAGAGTTTGTTAGAGAGCATATCTAAACAAACAGCATCATGAAGACCAAGGAGCTATCAAAACAAGTCCGGGATAAAGTTCTGGAGAAGCACCAATCAGGGTTGGGTTATAAAAAAATATCCCAAACTTTGAACATCCCCTGGAGCACCGTTAAATCCATTATTAAAAAATAGAAAGAATATGGCACAACCGCGACTCTGCCTAGAGAAGGCCGTCCACCAAAACTCAGTGACCAGGTAAGGAGGGCATTATTCAGAGAAGCAACCAAGAGGCCAATGGTAACTCTGAAGGAGCTGGAGAGATCCACAGCTGAGATGGGAGAAACCGTCCATGGGACAACTATAACCCGGACGCTCCACAAAGCTGGGCTTTATGGAAGAGTTGCGAGAAGAAAGCCACTGCTGAAAAAAACCCATATCAAATCCCATTTGGATTTTGCCAAAGGGCATGCGGGAGACACAGCAAACGTGGAAAAAGGTTCTTTGGTCTGATGATACCAAAACTGAACTTTTTGGCCTTAGCGCAAAACGCTATGTGTGGCGCAAAGCCAACACTGCTCATCACCCTGAGAACACCATCCCCACGGTGAAGCATGGTGGTGGCAGCATCATGTTATGGGGATGTTTTTCATCGGCAGGGACTGGGAAACTGGTCAGGATTGAGGGCAAGATCGATGGAGCCAAATACAGGGAAATTCTAGAGGAAAACCTGTTTCAACTGGGGCGAAGGTTCACCTTCTAGCAGGACAATGACCCTAAACACACAGCCAAAGCTACACTGGAGTGGTTTAAAAACAAAAACCTGAATGTCTTAGAATGGCCCAGTCAAAGGCCAGACCTCAATCCGATTGAGAATCTGTGGCAAGACTTGAAAATTGCTGTTCACCAACAGTCCCCATCCAACTTGACAGAGCTTGAGCAATTTTGCCAAGAATGGGCAAAAATTGCAGGATCCAGATGTGCAAAGCTGGTAGAGAGTTACCCAAAAAGATTCACAGCTGTAATTGCTGCCAAAGGTGCTTCTACCAAGTATTGACTCGGGGGTGAATACTTTTGCAACCAACAAATGTCTTTTTTTTTTTTGTTTAATTAACTTTTGTGTCACAATAAAAAATATTTTGCACCTTCAAAGTGTTAAGTATGTTGTGTAAATCAAATGGTAAAAATCCCAATTAAATCCATTTTAATTCCAGGTTGTAATACTACAAAATGTGGAAAAGTCCAAGGTGGGTGAATACTTATGCAAGGCACTGTGTGTGTGTGTGTGTGTGTGTGTGTGTGTGTGTGTGTGTGTGTTTATATTTATATATATATATATATATATATATATATATATATATATATATATATATTAGCTCAAAGAGCCAGCTGCCCAACGTTTCGATATGTTGTACATATCTTTCTCAAGGGAGCCTGTGTTTGAATCAAAACATTGGAGGTATTTATAGGTTTTTGACGGCATGACAACTACTTGTTATTGTTTACATTCAAATCCATGATTTATTCTTACATGATGTAATGGTGTTCTATATATTGTGACATCATTTTTACTTCTATCTTTGAATCTGTATTAATTCTAATTAACATTACTTTATCTAAACTTATATTTTTATTATATCATGCAATGCTGGCTCTGAGGATCAGTCTAGATTTGGCCTCCTCAGCGCATCAGTATGCACAACTTTTGAATGAATTTTGTTTATTTATTTAAATGTTATATATTTATTGAAGTTAATTAGTTCATTCTTTTCTGTTGAGTCCCGCTGGCATAATCGTGTTCAGCCTATTTATCCATTTACTTTCTTTTATTCTTCTATATGTCGCATTGTCTAATTTGAGCTGTTCTAATACTACAAACTTGACATCATTTATGTCATGTCCCTGACTGGTGAAGTGCAGTACTATTGGTTCATTCATTTTTTTATTTCTAATTAATGAAAGGTGGTTCTGAATTCTTTTATATAAAGTAGTTCCAGTCTCTCCAACATACTTGATTTCATCACATTTTTCAGAGGCTATTCCATAAACAACATTGCTATTTTTACAGTAGGTATTAGTTTTTAGTGGATATGTGGTGTTCTTATGTTTAATTATATTTTTTCTTTTGTCTATGTATTTACACACTTTACATCTACTAGTGCACATGTTCGTAGAACCTATTTTGTCAATTATTCTTTTATGTTTACTGTGAACTAAAATATCACCTAAATTAGCTTCTCTTTTGAATGCTACAACTGGGGCCTTAAGAAATACTTTTTTTTAATTTTTCTGAATTATGTAGAATCCGCAAGTGTTTCCAAACTATTTTAGAAATATTGGGCAAAAGTTTAGAGTAAGTCATTATTAATGGGACTCTTTTGACCTTTTTATCTCTATTTTTATAATCTAGTAGATCATCTCTTTTTAGTTTATCCACTTTTCTTAACTCCGTCTCTATAATTCTTTCTTTGTATCCTCTTTTTTTAAGATTTGTTTTTAATACATTTCTTTGTTTTACATAGTCACTTTCTTTTGAGCATATTCTTCGTATTCTTATTCCTAGACCCTTTGGGATTGCCCTTTTAGTGTGTATCGGATGTGCAGAGGACATGTGTAAATACTGGTGCATGTCAGTAGGTTTACAGAAGAGGTCAGTCTCAATTGAACCTTCTTCAAGTTTTACTATGGTATCTAAAAATTCTATTTCTTTCCTTGTCCATCGAAGGTCCACCTTAATATTACTGTGTATTTCATTTGCCATTTTATGAAACTGGAAAAGAGATTCATCTCCATGTGTCCAAACCCCAAAAATATCATCTACAAACCGAATGTATTCTAATTATCTGCTTGAATGGAAAAAAGAAACAAAAGATCCAAAAAATGGTAAATTCATTCAAAAATAAACGTCAATATTAATCGTCAATTTGGCCAAAAAATAAAAATCGAATAGTAGCAAGCCTAATTATGAGTTATTGATAACTCATGAAAAGCCTTAATGTTGTCAGCTAAAGTATAAAATCATGTTGATGCAGTCTAAAATACACACACACACATTTTATATATATATATATATATATATATATATATATATATATATATATATATCTATATCTATATCTATATATATCTATATATATATATCTACACACACACACACACATATATATACACACATATATATATATATATATATATATATATATATATATATATATATATATATATATACAGTGCCTTGCGAAAGTATTCGGCCCCCTTGAACTTTGCGACCTTTTGCCACATTTCAGGCTTCAAACATAAAGATATGAAACTGTAATTTTTTGTGAAGAATCAACAACAAGTGGGACACAATCATGAAGTGGAACGAAATTTATTGGATATTTCAAACTTTTTTAACAAATAAAAAACTGAAAAATTGGGCGTGCAAAATTATTCAGCCCCTTTACTTTCAGTGCAGCAAACTCTCTCCAGAAGTTCAGTGAGGATCTCTGAATGATCCAATGTTGACCTAAATGACTAATGATGATAAATAGAATCCACCTGTGTGTAATCAAGTCTCTGTATAAATGCACCTGCACTGTGATAGTCTCAGAGGTCCGTTTAAAGCGCAGAGAGCATCATGAAGAACAAGGAACACACCAGGCAGGTCCGAGATACTGTTGTGGAGAAGTTTAAAGCCGGATTTGGATACAAAAAGATTTCCCAAGCTTTAAACATCCCAAGGAGCACTGTGCAAGCGATAATATTGAAATGGAAGGAGTATCAGACAACTGCAAATCTACCAAGACCTGGCCGTCCCTCTAAACTTTCAGCTCATACAAGGAGAAGACTGATCAGAGATGCAGCCAAGAGGCCCATGATCACTCTAGATGAACTGCAGAGATCTACAGCTGAGGTGGGAGACTCTGTCCATAGGACAACAATCAGTCGTATACTGCACAAATCTGGCCTTTATGGAAGAGTGGCAAGAAGAAAGCCATTTCTTAAAGATATCCATAAAAAGTGTCGTTTACAGTTTGCCACAAGCCACCTGGGAGACACACCAAACATGTGGAAGAAGGTGCTCTGGTCAGATGAAACCAAAATCGAACTTTTTGGCAACAATGCAAAACGTTATGTTTGGCGTAAAAGCAACACAGCTCATCACCCTGAACACACCATCCCCACTGTCAAACATGGTGGTGGCAGCATCATGGTTTGGGCCTGCTTTTCTTCAGCAGGGACAGGGAAGATGGTTAAAATTGATGGGAAGATGGATGGAGCCAAATACAGGACCATTCTGGAAGAAAACCTGATGGAGTCTGCAAAAGACCTGAGACTGGGACGGAGATTTGTCTTCCAACAAGACAATGATCCAAAACATAAAGCAAAATCTACAATGGAATGGTTCACAAATAAACATATCCAGGTGTTAGAATGGCCAAGTCAAAGTCCAGACCTGAATCCAATCGAGAATCTGTGGAAAGAACTGAAAACTGCTGTTCACAAATGCTCTCCATCCAACCTCACTGAGCTCGAGCTGTTTTGCAAGGAGGAATGGGCAAAAATTTCAGTCTCTCGATGTGCAAAACTGATAGAGACATACCCCAAGCGACTTACAGCTGTAATCGCAGCAAAAGGTGGCGCTACAAAGTATTAACTTAAGGGGGCTGAATAATTTTGCACGCCCAATTTTTCAGTTTTTTATTTGTTAAAAAAGTTTGAAATATCCAATAAATTTCGTTCCACTTCATGATTGTGTCCCACTTGTTGTTGATTCTTCACAAAAAATGACAGTTTCATATCTTTATGTTTGAAGCCTGAAATGTGGCAAAAGGTCGCAAAGTTCAAGGGGGCCGAATACTTTCGCAAGGCACTATATATATATATATATATGTGTGTGTGTGTGTGTGTGTGTGTGTGTGTATATATATAGATATAGATATATATAAATGTGTGTGTGTGTATTTTAGACTGCATCAACATGATTTTATACTTTAGTTTCACTGTCGTCATTTCATCCTGTTCTGACAGATCTTGACTGAAGCAGAGCTAGAATGCTCTCATTCATTTAAATGACTGTCAATCACCAATACCTGCACCAACTGTGCACTTTCATTTGCCAGCTACAGCGCCTGTCATTAAAAGCACCTACTTTGTAATTAATGGGTTAAGATGTAGGTAAGCTTTTGCTATAGGTATACGGTGACAGTTACTAGTTTGATTTCTAGGTGTATTTGAGAACACTTTTACATTTGTGTATGATCTTTCTCTATACAAGGTACAGACCAAACGTTATTTCAATTAGAATGTTGGTAACCATGGTTTTGTTGCATGTTGAATATGATAAAAGTGTTTAGCTAAATGAGACGTTCTCAATGGCATAAAAAGTCGATTTCACCCATTATCTGCTTGAATGGAAAAAAAGAAACAAAAGATCCAAAAAATGGTAAATTCATTCAAAAATAAACGTCAATATTAATCGTCAATTTGGCTAAAAAATAAAAATCGAATAGTAGCAAGCCTAATTATGAGTTATTGATAACTCATGAAAAGCCTTAATGTTGTCAGCTAAAGTATAAAATCATGTTGATGCAGTCTAAAATACACACACACACACATTTTATATATATATATATATATATATATATATATATATCTATATATCTATATACACACACACACACACACATATATATATACACACATATATATATATATATATATATATATATATCTATCTATAATGTGTGTGTGTGTGTGTATATATAGATATATATATATATATATATATATATATATATATATATGTGTATATATATATGTGTGTGTATATATATATATATATATATATATATATATATATATATATATATATATATATATATATATATATATATATATATATATAAAAATGTGTGTGTGTGTATTTTAGACTGCATCAACATGATTTTATACTTTAGCTGACAACATTAAGGCTTTTCATGAGTTATCAATAACTCATAATTAGGCTTGCTACTATTCGATTTTTATTTTTTGCCCAAATTGACGATTAATATTGACGTTTATTTTTGAATGAATTTACCATTTTTTGGATCTTTTGTTTCTTTTTTCCATTCAAGCAGATAATGGGTGAAATCGACTTTTTATGCCATTGAGAACGTCTCATTTAGCGAAACACTTTTATCATATTCAACATGCAACAAAACCATGGTTACCAACATTCTAATTGAAATAACGTTTGGTCTGTACCTTGTATAGAGAAAGATCATACACAAATGTAAGAGTGTTCTGAAATACACCTAGAAATCAAACTAGTAACTGTCACCGTATACCTATAGCAAAAGCTTACCTACATCTTAACCCGCTAATTACAAAGTAGGCGCTTTTAATGACAGGCGCTGTAGCTGGCAAATGAAAGTGCACGGTCGGTGCAGGTCTTGGTGATTGACAGTCATTTAAATGAATGAGAGCATTCTAGCTCTGCTTCAGTCAAGATCTGTCAGAACAGGATGAAATGACGACAGTGAAACTACAGTAGCCTAGTAAGGGAGCACTGAGTTGACTGCCAGCGACATCTACCCATTCAGAGCGGAACGGAGACGGGACAGACAGCAAGTATAAAACTACACAAACTAGAGATGATTTCTAAATGATTATTTTTGGTGAGAAAATAAAAAAATTGCGAGTGGTTTTACCGATGTTTATCCTATATAAATTTATTTCAGTCGAACTCATATTTTTGGGGAATTCGACATTTAACGAGCTTTACCGATTAAAATCGAAAAGTAGCAAGCCTACTCATAATTTACAGCCTCGAGTGGCCAACAAATAGCTGGTATGATCCCCCAACAAGACAGCCTGGTAAATGTGTGCCTACAAGAATTGCACATCTCTCAAGTATAATACTGCTAAAGTGAATATAATTAATATGTACAGGTATAAGCTATATAGGGGGTAGATTAAATAAAAAAATCTATAAGCCGCCTTAGCTAAAATGGGTTAAATGTTGGTATTAAAACAACAATTCACAATGCCATCCAATTGCTTGCTATTAAAACAAAAATTCAAGGTGTTGCAGAAAGTGGATTTTGTGGCTTCTCTAATGCCATGTAGGGGGTGTGATTGTGAAATAAAAACACAATCATTCAAGCATTGTAGAACCTGCATTAGGTAACATGGAGCCTTTTTTAAAGGCAGCTTCCAAGTTACTCTTATACAGCATGCTTGAAGATTCACATTTCAAAAACAATAGCACAACATATAAATGAAATATAAAATGGTCATTTATATCCTACCAAAATACACCAAACCCAGCTGTAGACTAATACAAGTGTAAACACACAACTTAAAAAAATAAAATAAAATAAATAAATAAATAAATAAATACGACCACTGCTTACAATATATTTTGCACAGAGAATTGGTTTGTTCTTAACAGGAGCAAGAGCTGATGAAGATTGTTGGGATCAAATATGAAGTGGGACTGCCCACCCTATGCTGTCTCAAACTGGCTTTCCTTGACCCTGATACTGGTAAACTGACAGGAGGATCCTTCTCCATGAAGTAAGTATAATTTAAAGAATAAGACTCTAGCACTAATCTGGGACTGCTTTACATTCCCTAAAGTAATATTGCCTATGATTACTGCAAATCTGGGTCTGTGAAACCATCCGGAAATTATTTGTTGGCATAGTGCTCTCCAGTTAATTATATAGCTCAAGCTACTACTAAATAATTGAAGCATGACAGGAGTAATAATAGCCTTTGTACAAATAGGTAGATTTGGGTTTAAAAAAATAAATAAAAAAAGACTAAGATTAGTTAGTATATTTTTTGTGTGTGTGTGTATTAATCGGTTTAAATGCATTATTTTATTCTGTTGATTTTTTTTTTTTTTTTTACATCCTTAGGTACCATGATATGCCAGATGTAATTGATTTCCTAGTTCTTAGGCAACAGTTTGAAGATGCAAGGACAAGGCAGTGGAGAATAGGTAGGTGCCGTAACTACAGTATTATATGGCATTTTTTTGTGAGATTTATTTTCTAGATCTAATGGAAGAGCTTGTACAGATACATATGTCACAAAAGTTTACACATCTGTAAAACTAGGGGATACATTGAGGTCTCTGTCAGTTTTTATGTAGGTGACTTTCTGTGTCTGAACCTCTTGAGGGGAAATGTCTGTTACTGACATAGTTGAACTTTAATTCTCCACTTAATTAATTAATGTATGTATTTATTTGTTTATTTATCAAGTAATAGATGTAATTTGCCTGGCATTCAGATCACAACCTAGAACTATTAGTTGTTGGTCTGGGCAGTTTTAAGACCATTAATAAATCTGAATACAATTTTCAAATGAATGGTAATCCACTTAAAACCGTGTAATAATTAGCACTGTATTTTGTAAATCGAGCAGTTGACAGCCTGAGAGATGTGCACATCCAGTTGAACATTATGTATCTGTCTGCATCCTTATGTCGTACTTGTATATATCTAGAGAAACACGTTTTCAGTTGCGATGAAACTTAATTTTATCACAACTGAATAAGTCTCGGTTAAACTTTTCACAAGTGCATATAGTGTAAGCCATTGCGATTTTGACTTTTTCATTATACTTATTGACCCAGTTTTGTATTCAAAGATGTGGTTGTATGTCACCAGTGATGTCAAACCATTTGACTCTGGTGATCTCCCTCATTAACACAGGAATGTCAGTAATGTACCACTGCAAGAACAGTAAGAACAAGAGACTTACCACAAAAATTCCTAAAACTGATAGACCGTATAAAGGGAACTGGAAACAATTTTATTTGCAATGTAATAAGCTGGCCAAACTTTACTGTAGAACAGGGAACTTAATAGCATAATGCATGATTAATGTCAAATGGTATTTGGAAGGGATATTGGAGAGCTAAAGTCTATGCCACAGCTTCCAGGGAAATTTAGTTAGTCAATGGAGTTAAGTGGTGAGTCAAAGAGGCACGACACAGCAAGTTATCCTTGGATATGAACATTTGTGACCTGTGTATTAAAAAGCCATTTGAGATCAAGCCCAAGACCAAGATACATAAATCAGATATTGTTGTAAACCTCAATATGCAGTCATTGTTGTGTGACAGCTTTGGACATGGATTGAAATATGTGGCTTTGGGTTGTATAACAATGTAAGATTGTACTTGGGTGAGAAGCCAACAGGTCTTTGGTTTGTGCCGTCCTGCCCCCTTTATTAAATGATCAGAATTCTGAAAATATTCACCATTTACCATGCTCCTACAAATCATGTCACGTGAAACCCTACCTCATTTGGATTCTCATGGGTTCCACATGGCTACAATAAAAAAAAAACTTTTGATTTATGTAAACTGGGTTTTGTTTATGACGCTAACAGTGTTTTTCATCAACATGTAGGTGATCGCTTTCGTTCTGTGATTGATGATGCCTGGTGGTTTGGAACCATTGAAAGCCGGGAGCCATTTCAAGCTCAGTATCCTGATAGCTCATTCCAGTGTTACAATGTCTGGTGAGGAACAGTACGTTTATTCATTTCAATACAGTGTGTTTTAGGTGAAGACAGCACATTTCTTTGTAGTAAGAATAATTTCTAATGTGTTTGTTTGTTTTTTATTTATTTATTTATTTATTTATTTATTTATTTATTTCAGTAGTAGCAAATTATCATCCAATTCTGATACTGCAGTTGTCTTTGGTTGCTCCATGCTGGCACTGACTCTCAAATTTGCATTCAATTATGATAGATGGTTTGTTTGTAACAATCTGGATAATAACGTTTCTCTAATCTAGTATGCCCCTTCACATACTTGGAGTTGATTTTATAATGATCTAGATGTAATTGGTAACAGAAAATAAGTCTGTTTTATGGAAAAATAAAATGGTTTAGTAGAGCAGCCTTTTAATCAATAAATGTGTTATCTGTTGATAGTTTGACTTAATGAATACACCAGCTATTTAGATGTCGTTATATTTAAGGCCATTATTGCTATAATCAAAAATATTAGAAGGAATGCAGTACGGAGAAATGTCTGTAGCCGAGTCTTTTTTGTTAATTAGGCAACATTTGTTGGTGTATGCCTTTCTAGTATTTCATATTGGACATGTTGTGAAAGTCATTTTTTTCAAAATGTGGGTATTGAATGTCTTTGCTCTTTAATGTCAATATAATGCCTTAACTAGCAATATATTGACATGTATTATGAGATTTCTATTCTAGCGATATAGTAGAAAAGCCCATACAGATCTACATATGCCACACAAGTTTACAGTTATCTGTAAAGCTAGGGGATAGATTGAGGTATCTATGTAGGTGCCTTTTTCTCTGTCTGAACCTTTTGTATGTGTAATAGGAGTGTGGGAATCCACTGCGAGAGATAGGAGAGGCAGGGGTAGTGTATTTGAAATGCTGCACTGCTACCCAGGTTTATTTACAGTCATTTAGAGTCAAGTTAAGTTAGTCCTTTTGTAATCTTCACTGCTAATATATGCATGCAGCTATGGCCAAAATTTTTTATATTATCTAGAATTTTAGGATTGAGACATAACTGAAACAAAAAAACAACTATATGAACATAATTTTTTCAATTTGTAAAATTAGTTAATTCTATAGGGTGATGCAAAACTTTTGGCCATAGGTGTATGTTGGAAGAAGATCAATTCCTTCTAGCTTAGGAGACACTCTAGATGGACACTGTTACTACCTACATAATACTGATTGTACAAAAAATGTTAATGTAATGTCAGCGATTTTTTTTCTTTTTTTTTTCATTTTTTTTCATTTTAGTTTTGGTGTTAGTATCATATTATTTCACATGTGTATTTGTGTTTGTTGAATTTAATCTGCTTTTTATTCCTGTTTTATATAACTTTTTTATATATATAATATATGCAATTGTTTACATTTTGAAGGGGAACCATTAAACATTTGTAATATTTTTCAACCTTTTAGCTGGGATAATGGTGATACAGAAAAGATGAGTCCATGGGATATGGAAATCATTCCCAATGATGGTATGTAGCTCATTAGACTCCAGTCGAAAAATTGTATATTTGATGAAATGTCTGATTTTTATATGTACAGTCAGCACTCGCATATCCGACCCTATAAAATTGACTTTAGTGACGGCTACACGAGTGTGACACATATCTGATTATTTCATTTTGGACTGTTTCAACCCTTGTCCGTTTTTTCAGGGAACACAAAAACGATACAATGTCAAAAATACAAAATTGCAGAATATAGTGCTCGATAAGGCCCTAATGTCACAGTTCACTTGCAAATGAAAATGCATAAAAGCAACTAAAGATCACAGATTTAAAAAAAAAAAATCCATCACAGTATCTAAAACTGTTTAATGATTAACTGTTTTAGATAACCGTAGCTTGTCTCGTTCGCTTTGTTTTTGCTGCATTTTCGTCATGCGAAATTGGAGGAAGCGCTGTGTAACTGCACAATAAAAACAGACTGATTTGGCATTGGCGAAAAACTAACAAAACAAAAAAGCGGACTGTGACGGATAAACAAGTACATTGTAACATAGAAGAGATGGGCTTTATCAGAAAACTGGTGACGGAGTCGGAAATGTGAGGGGTAAGTGCGTTAATTTATTACATATATATATATATATATATATATATATATATATATATATATATATATATATATAATGGGGATTGATTTTATTCTTAATACAAGGGCGGAAAAATGCGACTGACATGTATCTGGATAACGAATATCTGAGTGCTGACTGTAGAATAATATATGGGCTGCCGTGAATTACGAGAAAATATTTAATCGACGGTCTCTGTGACATCATAAACCAGAAGAGTGACGCTGGAGTGATTTATGAAATAACACAGAACCCTGAGATTTACATATTTCTCCTCATGCACTGCAGCCCATATGTTATTTTTTTATATTACATGGATTTAAAAAATATGATACCTTTCCAGGTTCATAGGCTACTCACCGGCCTTGTTGCCATGTTCAAAAATATAGATTTTAACAGTAATTGTTCAGCTTGCGTAGTTGACAGCAAATCATATTCTGTTTGCAAGTTCAGTCTGTCTTTATACTGGAAAGCTGGAATATTTCTGATCCAACTTCAAAATGAGATCAGTTATCTCAGTAAGTCTCCCTGTACGCCGCTTATTGGCTTGGGCAGTGTATGAAATTATTTGCCCACGAATGTAGGCTTTCAGGGTCTCCCACGAGTAGAGGAAGAAAGTCCAGGAGTTGTTAATATCTAGGAAGAAAGATATTCGTGAGGAAATAAACTGGACAAAACTCTGATCAGAGAGTAACGGGATTGAAGCGCCAGTTGTTTCGTGGTACGTTTCCGTCAGGAAAAGCAAGTACCAATACTAAGGGGGCTTGGTCAGAAATAACAATGCTGCTATAAGCACAGGAAGAAATAAAGGGGAGTAGTTTGTTATTTAAAAAATCAATACGAGAGAAAGTATGGTGGACAGGGGAAAAGAAAGAGTCTTGAAGTAGGAGAAAGAAAGCACCAAGCATCAGCAATACCATTTTGAACAAGGGAGGAGGAAATAGCTTGATAGTAGGGATGGGACGGTATACAATTTCCACTGTATGATAACCTTAAAAAAAAAAAAAAAACCACGGTAACCCTGATATCACGGTATGCAAGTTATAAAATGAAGCAAATACAAAACAGTTGCATCAAACATGGATTTTATTTTAATTATTATTTTTATTTATTTTCAACATAGAACCCTAACTCCCAAACCAAGAAATTCTTAGTCTTAATTCTCTGTACTGCAGTATATTTTAGAAAATAGAAAAATATGCTCAACTTGTTTAATAATATACTATGGAGCTTATTTTTTGTCCTGTAAAGAAAAACGTTAATCTATTTATCAGAAAAAATATATATATTTTCCTTTGTCTATATACATTTCTGTATTCAACCTAAAACTGAACTGAGGCCAAATAAGCCATTAACCTTAAAGATGTTTTCTTTGTATTAAGTACAATATAAACTTGGTAGCAATTTTAGTCAAGTTTTGACAGGTTTTTTTCAATGTTTTTCTTTGTGAACCATTGAAATTCAGTTCAACTTTATACCCAACTAGTGCATTAACACAAGCACCACCAACAACATTTACAGTCAATATGCCCTTGCTTTTGAATTTTTATTTTAGGTTATGGTGTAAAAACACCAACATATTCAGTTTTTCTGGTTTTAAGTTTAACTGAAATGGTGTTGAAATGTGACCTGCAGAACTAAAAACCCATTCAGATGGCACACTTGTAGCAGGTATGCAGAGGATCTTCTTGGTCAAACTAGCTAACACTGGTAGATCTGCTGCATGAGTATTCCACCACATCAGAGGATCTTTTTCAACAGTGATTTGTGGCAAAGCTAAATAGTGAGAAATCTCACTCCTAGCTCTGGTTTCATTGGAGTCCTCCACTTCAGCACATTTCCTCTTTGTGGTAATGTTCTGCAGTAGCTGACAAAGGCTACCTGGTGCCAAGCCTTCACCTGTGCTACCTTGTGCAGCATTCTCTGTTCCTGTGGGTACTTCTTGCTGGGGCAATTCAACAATAACAGTGACTATTGCCATTTTCAGAGAAGCTGTCCTTGAATCTGGGGTCTAGGAAACAAGCAATATCAATCAGTTTTTTGATGTTGTCTGTTGAGTACCTTGCAATCAGATCATCCTTTATGGTAGCCTTCATGTGCTTGGCCAACTCTCTGTCATTAGTCTCTTCTGTGAGCAGATTGTTTGTCAGGTGATGAAGGATTGGCTTCAGTGCCAATATAGTGACATAGCTTTCAGCTAGAGAATTTGTAAAGGTGTTCAACAGTCCAAGATCTTTACAGACATCTTCAAGGGTGGCAATATCTGTGTCTCTTGGCATTAAGTGCCACACACTTCTATCACATGCCAGGGCAGCACACACAGCCTGTTGTTCAATGAACCACGACACCATGGAATAAGTGGAGCCCCACCTGGTAACTACATCATGGATAAGGGTGTGTTGAGGGACATTTGAGAACAGCCTGCTTTTTGATTAGCTCCCTTCTCCTTTTCCAGCTGCTGTTACAGCCCTGAACAAGTTGCCGACAAGCTCTCACAACAGTTTCTATTCTGTTCATTTTTAATGCCTTTCCAATGGCCAGATTCAGATTGTGGCCAAAGCAATTAAGCCACACTGCATGCAATCCAAGCAGCTCTGCAAAAGCTTTTTCATGTTTGCCCCATTGTCAGTGGTTATGCCAGCAAGGTTGCAGATGTTCAGGTTCCATTCAGAAAGGAGTTCTTGAAAAAAGGCTTAAATATTGTCAACGGTGTGGTCCTGGGGGATTAAAATTGTTTCCAGACAGTATGTTTGTAATTTCCTTTCTGATATGTAATTAACTGTCAGGCTCAAGTAAGGTTCTCCATTGCCTCCATTACTAGTCCATAGATCAGTTGTACAGGAAAACCACTCAATTTCTGAGTGAACTTTCAGCTTCTTTTTGTAGTGCAGTGTACATCTTGGGTATTTCCTTTGCAGAAAAAACGTTTCCTGGAAGGTAGCCTATACTGTGGGTTTAACTTTGACACTAGATTTCTAAACCCTGGCTTCTCAACTATCTGAAAAGGTATCATTTCTTTTGCAATGAAGTAAGCCACAGCAGCCTTTAGATCCTGAGCCTGACTGGAGTTGTCATCTAATTTATTTCCTTTCTCAAAAGCTGCAAGTATGTTTGGCTGCACTGATGTTGATCTACAACCTTGTTTTTTGCAACTAGCTTGGCCCTGACGAAAGAGAGAAACACTGTAAATGAGAGATTCTCAGTCATTCCACATTTAAAACATAACGCAAAATTTTATTTCATATATCACACAACTTTTCACGGAATGCTTTAAACAGACTATTTTACATTTCAATACCATGAAAAACAAAAAAAAGCATAGCAATTTTAAAATGTTTTTTTTAAGACAATCAATTTTAAAACTTTAAAAGAACACTGAAATTGTGCAATATGTTATACTGCCACAGTACAGCAGTATTATTCATATTTATCCTTTGCTCAAAAGAATGCTGTGCTGCAGGCCTTGGCTTTTAAAGTGATGCAGTTTTTCAAACATCAGATTAATTTGTTATACTGTAGATAAATTAAAACAAACAACAAAAAAAAAATAAAGTGCAGTTTATTTGCCGGTAAGAATTCAGGAATGATTGGTCATATTGCTTAAAACACAAACATTAACTATTATTGGTCATTATTTAATAGCAGAGAAGACTGCTGTATTTACAACTTACTTTTGAGATGTCTGCATAAATAGCAGGGTGATGGTCCCTGAGGTGTGTAAAAAGGTTAGATGAGTGTCCAACACGAGCAGAAACCGATGTTGTGCAACGTCTACAAAACGGCACTCCATCTTCAAATAACACACCGTCTTTTTTCTTATATCCAAAATACATCCATGCCTTAGATTTAATACGTTTTGCGGGCAGGAAAAGATCTTCCTCATGAATTTTACAAAGGCTTGAATGGTCATTGCTTCATTTGGAAGCAGACATTGTTAATGACACTGTAATAATGTACAGCACTCTTTGAAACAAAAAGGCGACAATGATGATTAATAGGAAGGTGAGAGAGCAGACAGAGTACGACTAATGCGGCAACAGTGAGCTTCCAAAATAAGGGAGAGAGCTCGCTGAGTGTTAAACTTTTTCTGTAGTCAACTGAGAGGCAACAAAAGGAATCTTTTTATGAATAAGGATAGCAGTGCCCCTTGCCTTGCCATGAAAACCAGAATGAAACAGCTGCCCCACCCATGCCTTACATATGCGGTAACGATTGAATGTGCACAGATGGGTCTCTTGGAGGAACGCAGTGTTCACCTTGAGTTGAAGATGTTCTAGAACCTTAATGCATTTCACTGGATGATTAAGTCCCCTGACATTCCAGCTTCCAAAATTTGCATTATAACCTGCTTTGCAGGCCCTACTACTTGTGTGGCATCATAATAGGAGGAATGTTGGGAAAACATACATCCAGTGACCACTACACAGATCACACCAAAGCAAAAGTAAAACATCCTCCTCCACCATTGATACAGTTTTATGTGACTCAACAACAAAAGAGAAAAAAAAACAAAACATCACCCCTGACATCACCCCCCCGAAGAGTGACATTTTGCCTGCAGAGTTCCTACTGTGTGTACTTGTCAACAACAGTTCTGCAAAAAAAACAAAAAAACATGCAGATTAATAAACTAACAACTCAAAATTACAGTGGACTCAATAGCCCAACTCCTTTCCCACACTAGACAAACCATGAGGAAACTGTAATAAGAATAAAAAAATAATGATAATAATTAGCGGTGGGCACCAGTATCGATATTTTGATATGATATCGATATTGTTTGATAACGGTAATAATTTCCATATCGCGATATCGTTGGATAAAAAAAAAATCACGTAAGACAGCAGATTTTAGCACTATTATTGCCAATACTGCTAAAAATACAAACGCAGCTATATAATCAAGTTTATTTTATGTTAAGATACAACAAATCTTATACATACCAATCATTGTTAGTCTCCTAGGCAAGCACCACACATTAAAGCATTATTTAACCATTTTATTCCACTGATTGGCATTTTTCTTTTTCTAAGAACCTGGTTTAACAAATGTATTTAAAACATTCAATAGCTATAAATCAAGAAAAACAACAAATCCACAACCTGTGTACCCTCTCTCGTGTGCTCTACTCCCCTTTCATCACCCGTTTCCTCTCACCGGCCAATCCTTTACTGGAAATTATGACCTGTTTTCAAAAAGTGTGTGCATCAGCTAATTAAGAAACAAGACCATCCTTTTTTAAAGGGATACACACCTAAAAACAAATTTAACACAAAAAAACATTGGCTTAAATAATTTGG
Organism: Acipenser ruthenus; assembly: GCF_902713425.1. Lineage (NCBI taxonomy): Eukaryota > Metazoa > Chordata > Actinopteri > Acipenseriformes > Acipenseridae > Acipenser > Acipenser ruthenus. The sequence continues at coordinate 38,282,833 of NC_081193.1, read as the reverse complement.
TGTATATATATATATATATATATATATATATATATATATATATATATATATATATATATTTCTTCCATTCAGAATGTGCTCACAAGGTACCACACACTGTTTGCATGCTACATTTGAGATATGTACATGTGTCACTGTGGTTCATTGCATTTTTCCCCTGCGATTTACTTAAACTGTTATTAATGTATTTTTAAAATGTGAACTTTCGATTATAAATGAGATGTATTTAAAACATCAAAACACATCTCAAAATAATGCAACATTCAGCATGACCCAAAAGGCCCAAAACAAATAAAAACCTCAAATAGCTATTATAAATTATAGTGGGCTGTATGGCCTAAACAGCAACTCCACTAACGCTGAACAAGCTATGAGGAAAGAAATTGTTATAATAGATTAATAATAACTAAAACACAAACCAGCTAATATAGACCATTAAATGTTCTATATATTTATATTATTATTATTCTTTATTTCTTAGCAGACGCCCTTATCCATGACGACTTACAGTTGTTACAAGATATCACATTATTTTTACATACAATTACATTATTTTTTACACATATTTTTACATACAATTACACATTTATACAGTTGGGTTTTTACTGGAGCAATCTAGGTAAAGTGCCTTGCTCAAGGGTACAGCAGCAGTGTCCCCCACCTGGGATTGAACCCATGACCCTCCGGTCAAGAGTCCAGAGCCCTAACCACTACTCCACACTGCTGCCTCACTACTTGTGGCAATGTGCCCCGCCCCTGTGTGCATATTATGTGTTGTATGTTGCGTGCGTGTGTTAAATGTTGGTGTATAGATTGGTACACGGGATATAAACGGGTCTGTGTTTCACGTGTATTTAAAAAGTGTAGATTTGTATTTAGGCACGAGGAGAGCACAAATCACTTCACGTGCTGGTTAAATGTAATATGTGAGCACAGGGTTGCACAGAATTAATTCACGTGCTGGGATTCAAGTGAATAATTAATTAGTAATTGAATCCCAGCACAGCAGTATATATAGATGCACATTTCTGTCACTCGGGGGTTTTTAGGTGTTCGGTGAGTGGAGAACGGGAGAGAGAGAAGGAGTAACTAGAAGTGAAAAACGTAAATATTAGTGTTATCTGCTCACCGTGTTTTGTTCGTCTGTCTGTGCAATGTCTAGTCCGTTTTGTTCGTCTGTTTATTTTGGCTACAAGTGCCGTGTCCTGTGTTTTTGTTGTTTCAAACCTTTTATTTTCTGTCTGTTAATTATTAAATGCTGAGCGCGATCACGCGCTCAGCCTCACCAAAACCCCAAATCTCTGTTTGTTTATTTCCTGGCTCTGGTCTGACGCCACCCACTCCAGCCGTCTTTGTGACACTACTCCACACACAATTTAATTGACGTTAAGTGGTGGTAAGACAATGCTAATGGTAAAAGCACACACACATAATAGCGCCATCTGCTGGTAATGCGAAAGATAAACAAAGGTGCTAAACATCATAGCAAGGAGCCTACTTAAATCGCAGTAAATTTACGTATTTTTCACAGGTAGGTTGCGGAATAAAATTAGGATTTCGCTGACCTGTTTAAACATTGAATAAACCTAAGTAGAAAGTATTTCAGAACACTATAAAGCCTAAAAATAGTGGTACTCGCTTCCTTACTAAAACAGAGTGCTGTCATTTGTTAAAGGCGAGCATGCCGCATCCCCCTGCAGTTGACTTGCCAATACATTGAGACTGCACGTTCTGCATCCACTGAATTGGTTGGAAGTTAAGGCAAAGCTTTGCCAAGTTATACAGATGTGGAAATTGATTAGAAACAGCCCCAAAACTCATTTACCCAAGGGCATCTGGTATACTTCAATAAAGGCAATATATGCAGCACATTCGTTGTCATGTTATTATACCCATCCAATAATTTATTTTATTAGTACTGAGTCAAAACAAAGAAAACCTGGCTATTCGGGTCTAAAATTCCAACTGCAAAAAAGTAAGCAACAGGTTGAATCAAGGTGGCTGTGCTAGATCGTTGTAGTACTGATAAATTGCCGACAGGAATACTTTTTGTCTGGGCTGACTTTCCAGTTTGGTTTCTGAAAGCTGTTTACTTTATGTTCTGTTCAGCAGCCTCTGTAGTAGCCTTTTGTTTAATGTGTGATCGATCGTATTTTCTCCAAAGACACATTACAAGATGTGCAAAACAATTACCTCCATCTGCATGTACAGTTTCTTTGGGAAATAACATGACACGATCAATCACCGAAATATACTTTAGCTTTTTTTGCTTTGTCGTCCATTTCTACTATTTTACCTTCAATGCTGAAAACTAGATTTTAGCAACCTAAATCAAAACAATGCAGCACTGACTTTGTCCCACCTCCTACTGCACAGTACAGGTCACAGAAAAGCAGTACAGACGCACTCACTGATAGGCTGATTAAAACTTTGTTTTCATTTGAATAGTAAACAAGAACGTTAACCGCTTTGGAGAATTTTTTTTGTAAATGTTATTTGTGGCTGTTTTTTGTTTGTTTTTTGCTTAAGTGCAATGCACACGGGACGGCGAAGGAATCAAAAAGGGCTAGCTACAGAAGGAAGACACGTAGTTTGTGTCGCTTGCGTTGTGCAGTAGTTCATTTAAATGAGGTTTCTTTTTTTTCCTCTCCGTACGCATTGGCCCCTAAAAGAGGTGAATTTCGCGGTGACCCCTCAATTTCATGATTTCCGCGAAAGCGCGATTTAGGTAGACCCCTAATTATAGCCAACCAATAAGCATGTCAACTTTGAAGTATACACACGCACTATATATATATATATATATATATATATATATATATATATATATATATATATATATATATATATATATATATATATATATATGGAAACATACAAACATATGTCGATGGGTGTGTTAAGAAAAACGGGGAGAAAGAGAGAGAAAACAAACAAATTAAAACAACCAAAAAAAAAAAACACCATGATATGACACGTATGGCTAGCTCATCATAGCAACACGGTAAAACATAAACTCTCAACAAACAGAGACAGGCTCTATCCTATGCTGTATTATGAATAATAACAGGAGATCAGCACATGAAACAGTAAGCAACACAATACAATAACTCAGAGGCTGTGTTCAGCAGGGAGGTAGTCATTGCTGACCATAGAGTCAAAGGGTTCTGCTGTCCACTGCAAAAAACATAGTCACATACCCTCAGCACAGTCGATGATGGCCCGTTCAACTGCTTGTACTGGCATCCAAGGAGGGGAGAACGTGCTCTTTGTAAAACGTGGCAGTGTCTTGCGGCGATTCAAACATTCGGCTAGTTCCGTTGAATGTAACCCGAAGATGGGCAGGGTGCAACGGGCCATACTTAATTCCGGCAGCACGCAACTGGGATTTAACTTTGTTAAAGGCAGCCCGACGTCGTGGCAGCTCAGCACTAAGATCGGGGAACACAAAAACTCAGGACCTCTGGAAATTAAACCGGCCCTCGCTCGCGTGAAAGACGTAGGATCTGCTTCTTGGTTTGATAATGGTGCAGCCGTATGATCTGCCGCGGCTTCGGGGCCAAGGAACGATGCACAAGATCAATCACCGGTGGATTATCCAAGCTCACCACCCAAGTACCTCAGTAAAAAAAAAAGAAACCATGAATGTAGTTGGCCTTGATCCTTCAGCTCCGGTATTACCCTGACGTTCTGTCTGCGTGAGCAGTTTTCAAGATCATCGAGTTTCAGCTTTATTTTAGTATTTTCAATGGCCAGAGAAGAACATAATGACTCAACAGACACAAGCCGATCCTCGACATCTGTTAAGGAATGCACCACTTTTGTCGCTGAGTTGAAATAAACCAGTTGTCACGTCAGTTTCAGTTTCTGGCGTCGCTTGTCACTTTCAGTACAACTCCAGTTGCTGTTTAGATAGAGAGCAGACGCAATAAAAGCAAAAGTTGCATCGGGAACATTAAACTATGAAGTATTGGGGAGATATAAAGTAGGCTACTATTCAAGATAACAATTAAGAGAGTATGAAAAATGATGTTTCCCCAAAAATGAAGTGAGTGGACTGTGTCCATCTCGTCCACCTCCCAGTCTAACACTGACTATTGGCAAAATTACATAATTTCTCAATGTTACTTTTACATTTTCTATGTGTGAGATTGTGCTTCCTTGTGAATTTGCAACAGCCGGTAAGTGTCTAAGCTCCAAAAAAGAAAAGGCAGCCCAGGGCCGGCCTAGGTTTAGGCCTGCAATCCGGGATCAGGACCGACCTTTACATATATATGAATGCAAAGCAGACTTAGTCGCCTTTTTGTATCACATTACCAGTTTGATTATGTAGCTCAGTAGCAGGGATCCTAGGAATCCGTTTGCTGCAGAATAACAAAGAAAAAGGTGGATTTTCTATGGTAACACGGGAAAAGCATGGATTTTCTATGATGTCGGAGATTTTTTTGTTTTACATTCCCAGCGCATCAGCATGACAACCGTCTGGATTGAGCTAAGTAGGGTTCATCTCTGGGGTCTTCAAGTGGGCACCTTCCATCCTCTGTGTTTCGTCGACTAGCCCACGACACCTCAAGAGGGCTTGACGGTAATTCTGGCGTCCCAGCATCACCTCTATCCGTCTCCCACTCAAATCAACCCAGCTTACTTACCCGTACATCATTCTTTCTATTGTGCTTGAGATCCCCAACCAGAATCTTTCCGTCTCAACCACAGCCAGTTGCTGCTCCTCTCTGCTGCTTCAGATAAGTTCTTCACTGTGCGACGCAACTCTTGGCCACTGAATCCGACGTCTCTAAGAAATCGGGTTGTAAAGTGTGCCACAAATCATCGACAACCCACCTCCACTGGGTAAACCCGGACACTCCATCCTCGCTGTTCCGCTTCAGCGGCTAGTTGAGCGTACCGAAGTTTCTTCCTTTCATACGCCTCATACACAGCATCCTCCCATGGCACTGTTAACTACCAGGTGAACAAGACGTGCTGATCCAGACCACAAGACAATATCAGGTCAAAGGTTAGTGGTGGCAATCTCAGGTGGAAAAATAAGCCGTTGACCAACATCTGCCAGCATTTTCCAGTCTCTAGCAGCTTCCAGTTGTCCTGGGCGAGGCTTCGTTTTACACCTTTTCTTGGTGGTTGCTCTCCTGGACGGTCGAATATTGTCTTTTGTGTGTAATGTTTTGATGGAACTGGTGGCAACTTATTGGTCATATTACGCTTGTCTTCCAACGCTAAGGCCAAACATCGCAGCACCTGGTCATGGCGCCAATTAAACTGTCCTTGGCTAAGGCCACCTTACATCCTGTCAAAATGTGCCTTAATGCTGCAGGTGATGAACACAAAGGACATGAGGGATCCTCTCCTACCCAGAGGTTTAGGTTCTGTGGTGATGGATGAACGTCATATGTTGACCTGATGAGGAAACTGATCCTTCTCTGTTCCATTGTCCATGGGTCTTGCCAGCCGATCTTGCGTTGTTCCACACTCTTCCATCTCATCCATTCTCCCTGCTTGGCCTGGGAAACCGCCTTTACGCACCTCATCCTCTCCTCCTGCTTCTGCACCTCGTTGACTACCAGCTTCCTCCGTTGAGCTGGGGTTGCCTTGTAGGAGGAGCTGAACTGAGACCAAGAACCCCTCTTCCATGCTGAACTTGCCCCATGATATCACCGATTCGAAAGACAGCCTTTACATCTTCCACGCTTTTCTTTGCCACCCACTTTTCTTCCAGTTTTCAACACAGGTGCTACCTCGCTTACGCATTTGTCGCGTGACTCTACTAATGTAATTTCCAGTCGGACCTTGTAAATATAATTAATGTTAAATAATAGTTTATTTTTGTATAAAATGATTCCAGGTGTAACCGATTATTGAATCATTAATTATTATTTAATGCCGTATCTTTCCTTAGGAGGGAGCAGTAGTATTAGGTGGTCAGTTGTGAGCTTGTCGTGTAAATGTCAGTAATTGTATGTACAATCTGTTAGTCATTTGCAATCTGAGTGAAGTATCCATTACAAAAAGAAATATTTATACCTGTCAACACTACCAAATTGCTGTTTCCTGCGTTCTACATACCTCGGTGTTCTTCAGAGAATAACAGTAAGTCAAAATAGTCAATAATATATATGCTTTTTTTATTATATACCATAAAATTGCTACTGTGCTGCATTGAAAAAAAAATAATAAGAAACATCTGCTACAAATCACGGATTACTGTATATCCCGGTAGCTCTTCCATTGTGAGTGCAGACTATCGTTGCATTTAAAAAAAAATAATAATAATAATAATAATTGTAAATGCTCAAAGGCGCCTTAAACTGCAAATGTGAATGGGGTTGCGGACCGAAATGCAATAGTGTGAATGGGGTCTAAATGTGACTAGTCATATTAAAGACTTCATCATTGTGTTCATTTAGTCATTTTAACCAGTTATTGTATTTTCATTGGATGACTTGAAAAGTAATTTACAAAAAACAAAAAACAAAGGGTATTTCAATCTGTAATTTTCCTTAGTCAATTTTTCAGTGCCCACAAAAACCTGCTGGAGTATAAATAACAACAAAATTGCAGTGTATTACACTAGTGCTCTGAAACAGTGTCTTGTAGTTTATATATAGAGGCTGCTGCTGATGGGTGTCACAGAAACGATAATGTATTGTTGTACAATTTACCTTAATTTTTTGGTTAACTGTATCTCTTGTATTCATCAAAGATTTAATTAGTGTAGACAGTAAACCATTTCCTTTTAAAATCGCCATATCAAACTTCAAAAAATTGCATAGGTAGTTAATATATTGCCAGAATACAATTTTAGAAGTGTACAATGTTTATTTTTTGTAAATGGATGTGTAGAATGCTGATGTTTTCACACACACACTAATGGTTAAAAGCTTCTCTTCCTGAAAAGCCCTGTTATTTATTAAATAGCTGGCCTGCTTTACCCATATGTGAATAGCTATTGCATTGCATATTTGTTGGGTCACATCACCACACAAGACATACCAGTGTGGATATTTATAACAAAATGAATAGACAATGCAGTCATGCTTTAAAAATCTCTCAATTCCTCTTTGCAGTTATGAAGGACATCAGCTGTAACAGTTAAATTCTAATTAAATACAAAGGTTGAAAAACAATGGACTGTATGTCAGGCAGTTGTACTTGATATGAGTCCCTCTTGCGTTTTCTCATTGGCTAAGAAGTCTGGCAAAAATGAGTCAATAGAACAGCAACTGATTACGCAGAGGATGCGCCGCAAATGTTTGAGTACTGTAGGTATTTATACAGTATAGAAGAGTGAGGATGGCCAGATATCACACACTTTGGTAAATTGCTGTATTATAAGTAGTGCAGCAGTGTGGCGTAGTGGTTAGGGCTCTGGACTCTTGACCAGAGGGTCGTGGGTTCAATCCCAGGAGGGGGGACACTGCTGCTGTACCCTTGAGCAAGGTACTTTACCTAGATTGCTCCAGTAAAAACCCAACTGTATAAATGGGTAATTGTATGTAAAAATAATGTGATATCTTGTAACAATTGTAAGTCGCCCTGGATAAGGGCGTCTGCTAAGAAATAAATAATAATAATAATAAAATTTTCAATAGTTTTTTAAAACAATGTTATAGTTTCTATGCAGTAGATTAAATTGATTAATATGTACAAAATAAAACAATCTTTGTAGCTGCTCATTTCTAATTTCATGCTGACATATTTAATTTCAAAGTCTGTATTTAGCTATGTTTTTTGCCCAACTGTGTTTAATTAGTTAGCAGTAGTGTCTTGTATGATCAAGCCCTGAGCATACTGGCGTTTCTGTTTGTGCACTTGTGTTTATTTCCAGTGTGTTTTTTGTGTGCTTTTCCAGCGGTTTTTCCAGATGAGCTGGGGCTAAGCGTCCCCCTTACAGAGGAGGAGCATCAGCAGCTGGTTTACATGCCTTTAGAAGGAGAATGGGGCCCCCGAACCAGGGACGAGGAGTGCGAGAGAATCATTGCTGGAATCAACCAGCTAATTACGCTAGGTACGCTAAATATTGGTAGGCGAGCGATATTTTGCAGCCAAGACGTTTTCCCACAGCGGCAACTAACTAATCAGATGGGTGGTTTGGGATTGCATGATATGTCATACCTGGATGAAAGCTTCAGAATATCCATCAACATGATTTGTGTGATTAATATCATATATACTACTTCATCATACACATAAGTAACAAGAAGACATTAATCCCAAATTACATTCAAAACATTTTGGCCTGGTTTTATTCAGTGCCTGTTAGGGGTAATACAGTTATTGATATTTAATTCTGTAAGAACAGAAAGTTAAGTGGGGAAAAATGAAGCTTTCAGAAACATTTGCATTTTTTTAAGCATAATGAATGGTTGCTCTACTAAATTAACACATTTTTCATATCTGTTAATTTAAAATGTAACTCAATCTCAAACACAGAGTCAAGCAATACATGTACTTTCCAATTTTGTAACCTTTAAATAAGCTTACTATTCATGAATGACAAGGTAGCGTTGAGATGATGGGAAACTATTACTATTGCACATTACAATTCCTCCCGTTTCTTTCCTGGTCCGTAAATAACAATGTGTTTTTAAATAAATGAACTGCATATACTGGACATGCTGCTAAATGGCATATTATTTATTTTGAAATTCTTCCTCTTCTGTCTCATCACTGGAACTCCAGTCCATAATTTGTGGTCAGTTTGGCTGTATTTGTAGGGGCATGATTTATTATAGAAACCGCTGATGCATACGCTGTTGTATGTCCACCAATTTTGCGGTATCGCCCCTCACCGCTCCCCGTTAGTGGTGTGGCACCAGACTTTACGCAGACTCATGTTGTCACTGTCTATTTGTCTTTTCATCAGTGGAAGTGTTTTTTTTTTTTTTTTTTGTACTTTTTGAGGAATTAACCCAAAATATTGTAGATTCTATTCCGATGTGCTCCAATATAAATAGTTCACGTCTAACAATACCGTAAAACCTGAAGAATGTATGTTCAGAATAAATTGTAACTAACAATTTAGTATCATTTAGTATAAGTGTTTTTTTTTTTTTTTTAAACAGTACTTGATTAATTGTACAGTTTTTAAATATAAATCCAACTGAATTTACATCTGCCATTCATTCATTCTAGACATTGCTGCACCATTTGTAGCACCAGTGGATCTTCAGGCATATCCTACCTATTGCACTGTAGTGGCATATCTCACTGACCTAGGCACAATTAAAGAGAGGCTAGAGAACAGGTTTTACAGGTAAGCTGAATTCATTCTTTCATGACCGGGTGTTGTGTTAGCTTTCATGTACCAAATGTTACTGTAGTGTCATGAACAACTTTAAGCACCCATTTATAAGGTATTCAGTTCAACAAAAAAATAAAGCAGAGAATAAAATTAGACAATGTTTTGACGAAAGCTCACCGTTCTATGTTTTGTGTTAATACAGGTTTTGAAAGACTTGTTTTGCTTATCTATGAAACTGTTATAATTCTGTTCTTTTTTTTTTTTTTTTCCCCCCGTGGGAAACAGGCGCTTGTCTTCACTGATGTGGGAAGTTCGATACATAGAGCACAACGCGCAAACCTTTAACGAACCTGGAACTCCTATCGTAAAAACTGCGAAATTTGTTTCTGACCTAATGCTGCAGTTCATAAAGTATGTTTTCAATACAAGTATACAGTATAGTGTGTGTGTGTGTGTGTGTATATATATATATATATATATATATATATATATATATATATATATATATGTATATATATATATATATATATATATGTATATATATATATATATATGCATATATATATATATGTGTATATATATATATGTATATATATATATATATATATATATATATGTATGTGTGTGTGTTTCTTTTATATAATTGTCAGATATTGTTCATCTCACTGATCTCAACTTAAGAATCTTAAGAATAAGTCTAAAAGTAAATGTTTTATTTTTTATTCAGGGATGTGTTGGTGGTATATTTTAAATTGATGTCTAAAGTCACCATTCCTCCAATGTAAAAAGTTTGAGTAGATGTAATCCTAGCTCATTTTTCACCTCTTTTGTTTTTGATGTTCATTAAAGATTAAACAAAGGAACAGTGTTAAAACACCAACTAGATGCTGCGTTAATCCATGATCTACTGTGGCCATCTTAAATCTTGTTTGTTACACTAAGAACCAAAGTAAAATGTCTTACAAGTCAAAATTCTTCTTTTAGTCTGAAAAAGATACTTCATTACCCCTGCACTTACCACTGGTATTCTCTTTTGCACTAGAGACCACAGCTGCACGGATATAATTCCACTCTACAGTAGCATGAAGAAGAAAACATTCTCAGACTCGGAAGAGGAGGTGATTTGAGTGTTTTCTAAAGAACCACAAATCAAATGGTTTCATGTTTTTTTTAAAGAAATGCTGTTGGAAATGTTTATTAAGTCTGTTAAAGTATATTTTATTGATCTAGACCAGGGGTACTAAATAGGCGGACTCCGGTCCGAATCCGGACCGCAAGTCATGTAGAACAATCTGTTTTTACTTGCAGTCACATTGGAAATGCTTTGAATTTTTCAGACATGGTTCTTATGAGAGTGCCATACGCGAGGGTACAGTAGGTGTTGATGTGACAAAGTAGAAGATACTCGGTGTGAGCTATGAATGAAACAAAATGTACAAGAAGTCAACAGCTCAAATGAGTTAAAACTCGTGGCTGCTGTGGCCTGTTTTGTAAGCGTCAACACATCCCATCTCTATGGCTAAGTAAACAACCGTCATTAGTAATATTTTTGAAAATACACAATTAAGATACAATTTTCATACCTTGGTACGAGTTCAGAAAATCACACTTCACAAAGACCAAGAAAACGATGACAGGTGCTGGTGCTACAAAGCCCATTTTTGTTAAGTAGCTTTTCCAAGCCGATTTAAAAAATATTACGTAAGGCTGTTTTTAAAAACACATAGATATTGGCGCATCCTTCAGCGATCCACCAAAATGTGCTATGTGTGCAAAGCTTACCAGTGAGGATGCTGATTGTATTGGCGCTTTAAATTGTCAAATTCTATGTTCCAAGTCAGGCTTACAACACTTGCAGTTAAAATGTTTCCTGTCAAGTATCTGCAGATCACATATGTGTGGATATTCGTTCTCCAAGATGAACATTATTAATATTAATATCAGCGTTCTGTTCTGACTGATGCAAATCTTTGCTTCTCTGTATTGCTCATGCTGAGCTCACCTGTAACTCGAGGCCCTTGAGGACCTGCCACTTCTCCCACTCACTGCGAGTATTAGCTGATTATAAATGTACTGAATATAAAATTAGTGTATTTTTATTATTATTTGTAAGGTGTTTTTATTTTTAATTCACTTGAAGGAGAAAGCACATTGATTTTTCAGTTCAGTTTTTTTTTCTTGTGCTTCAGTTTTGTTTGCCACAATTTGCTTTGTTTTTGCAGTGGTGGAACACAATTTGGCTCTGCTAACACAGATACATAAGAATACAGTAGTTATACAATTCTGTGGTTATGGCAGGGAAAGAACTCATGCAGTAACAAGTCAGTAAAGAAGGCAGACTAGTACAAATGAGACAGAGTTTTGATTCCCCAAAAACTCCTTTAAAGAAAGAACTCTCAAAACAACAACATGTGTAAAAACTATATTCGTGTAGCTCTGTGTTTGTTTGTCGGTATGGGGATAGGAATGGAAATGTGCTCTTGACCTTGACCTTGACCTTGCTGTAACCAGGAATTCTGGCCCTTCACTAAAATAATTGAGTACCCCTGATCTAGACCACAGTTTTATCTTTGAAACATTGCATGTTGAAAGGTTGTTTCTACATACTCTTAACTGCAACGAAAGTTGATAAATAAAATGAGCTGTACCGTCTAAAGCATTGTAGCTTATTACCAGTTCTGAAAATTTTTTGGCAGCAGTGAGTTTACATTGAGGTAAATGTAAGGAACTAAGAAAAGTGACATGCTAAAAGAATCAAGCTGAAATTATACTTGTTGCGTTTCGGTTTCATAGCTTTCTTCAATAGTGTTGCTAGTCAGCTGAGTCATCAAGGGTCATGATCAAGGCGGTGCTATCTTATTCTCTTATTCTTTCCTCAGGTTTTTTGTGTGGAATACAAACCTAGCCTTGTTTCAAATTGTGTCTTAAGGAAAATTGTACTTATGGTCACTGGTTTATTCTGAACACTACAGCTGCAATATAGTATGTACTTCCCTTATAAATTTACATTTTTTCACACTACTACAGGAAGTGGCTACTAGTACATAATTAGGATAGGGAACATTGCAGGCCTGGGGCATGCATATACTTCTCTTCTCAATCATAAAGGTGGTGTTGAAGAAATATGATCTCACTGGTTACTATCTCTGCAATACAACAGGTTTTATCAAATCAAAATGTCAAATTTTCTTAACTAAAGGATGAAGATGAGGATACAGATGCTCCGAGTACTTCAACTAGGAAAAAGAAGGTAACTCTGCCCTGTCCGTATCTTATCTGACTATTTTGACAAAAGTAACTGCCTTTAGTTTGCAATTTGACACTTATGTCTATTTTATTTTATATATTGTATTGTTACTCCCAGCTTTGGTGTGTGATGCTCCCACCGTCGCTCGCTTTAAATCAGCTCTCAAGACCCACCTGTTCTCTCGTGCTTTCCATGCTCTTTAAGCCTGATATCTGCTATTAGCAGCTGCATTGCTGCTACTATTTAATGTATTATGTTACTATCATGTATTATGCACTTTTTTATATAAACTGTATAGCATGTATTATCCATGTCTCTGTATTTAAAGTAGTAAATACTTGTTGTTGCATCTTGTAAAGCGCTTTATTATTTATTTATTTCTTAGCAGACGCCCTTATCCAGGGCGACTTACAGTTGTAAAAGTCGCTTTGTGATGGTGGTTCAATATGAAAGGCGCTGTATAAAGTAAAAATTGATTGATTTGATTTTAAGTTTTTATTTTTTAGAACTTATTTTATGAAATGATATAGTAATGAGAAACTACTAAAACATTTGATAATTTCATAAACCAAAGCTTATTTAGGAGAAGTTAATATCATGCTGAGATATTCTGTAAAATATCTTCGTTTAACAGCTCACCTCAATGGCTTAACTGTGGGGAAAAATGCAAATGCAGAATATGCATTTTAATTCTTGTGAATAAGACTTTTATCAGCAACACTGAGTCCGATTTGGGTAGTTGGGTAGCAGTGAATTGTCTGTAAGTGTTTGCTTTTTCTTTTCTTCTAGGAACACAAACCCATAAGGAAGCTACGTAATACTGCACAGTCTTATGATAACCAGGCGTGGAAAACTCAGTGCAAAGAACTGCTGGATCTGATATTTCAATGCGAAGACTCTGAGCCTTTCCGGCAGCCTGTTGACCTAGAGGAATATCCGGTATGATCATTTTTTTATTACTCTACATTAATTAATCCCTTCACTAACTTCTCTGTGCTTAAATACACTTAAGAGATCATCGTTTCCACACAGACACCTTATATATTACTTGATATAAGATAAGAGTATTCACATCAGGATACAAGATGAACAGAAAATGACGATATCCTGCTATTATCATGATAAATGATCATTTGGATCTAGAACTGATACTTCTATATAATTTTACTGAAAGGAACAGTTGTACAATATTGGGCAGCAGTGTGGAGTAGTGGTTAGGGCTCTGGACTCTTGACCGGAGGGTTGTGGGTTCAGTCCCCAGTGGGGGACACTGCTGTTGTACCCTTGAGCAAGGTACTTTACCTAGATTGCTCCAGTAAAAACCCAACTGTATAAATGGGTAATTGTATGTAAAATAATGTGATATCTGTATAATGTGAAATAATGTATAATGTGATATCTTGTAACAATTGTAAGTCGCCCTGGATAATAATTGATGTCAACAGTAACAGTCTAGAGTACAAGTTCAAAGAATATATATACTGAATTTCCAAAAGTAGTACAATAGTACATGTTCAGACAGTAAATGGACTACAATACTAAGTACACTCTAATTTCAGTGAATTATGTTAAATTAACAAAAAAAGAAAAGAAAAGAAAATTGCCTGTAATCAGTAGTCATATTCAGATATACTGACAGCAGATACAATTATAGATATGAATGGTTTACTGGAAAGAAGGACTCCTATTCTCAGTATTATATTGCATTAAATGGTCACTTTGGATATTTTTTTTTTTTAAATCAAAGAACATTTGTACTAATGTTCATGACATGTAAACCAAAAAAAAAGATTTGTTTTCAAGAAAAACTAACAAGTCTACTGCACTGTGTTTACCTTTCTTACATGGCTGGAGAAGGGCTTTGGTCTGAAACATCCCAGATTTTTCTTTTTTTAATAATTTAAAACTTTTGTGTACATCTGTGGGTGCACACAGACGAAGGAGACAGTAAATTCCAATATAATCCAAGTTTTTTTTATTTTTTTTTTTATTAAACTCCACAAAAGAAAAACTTGCTCGCTTTTATACAGAAAAGACAATCGGGGTTGAGAGACAAGGTATAAAGAAAATTAACAGTTCAAACAGGATTTGTATAACAAGAAAAAAACAAAACAATGTAAACTAACTGGACAGTTAACCACGTCCAGTCGGTGAATAAGCAATTTGTTTCTGGGTTCTACCAGGTTGTTTATTGGCTTCAGCCTATCCCCTAGCCTGGGAAAAAAACAGCACCGTCTCTTTCCACTTTGTTGTATTTAATTCCAACAGCACTAGCACAGGAAAGAAGATTGCAGACACAAAGGCAGTTTCAGCTTCTCTTTGTTATTCCCGTTCAGTCCTGGGTGTAGATAAGCCCACGCTGCTCATTGCACGGAAGCCAGCCTTGACTGGCTGTGAAGGCTTTCTTTTAAAGGTGTCCGGATCATCCAGAAACTGGACGGTTACAGGCCACAGATGCGGGCCAATTAAGGCTAATGAAAAATAATAATGGTATAACCCTGATCCCCCTACCTATCCACACCTGCAGCCTGTTTACCCGTTAACTCCTTGATGTCATGGCAGGCAAGTGTGCTTACCACAGGTCTATCGGTGTGTTATCTGCAACACCTGTGGGGCTCGTTCCTAGCCCGCCATGAATGCCTCTTGCTGGTGAACTTGTGAGCTGGCTCTTATTATTATTATTATTATTATTATTATTATTATTATTATTATTATTATTATTATTCTCTTGTAGGATTACAGGGACATCATTGACACCCCAATGGATTTCAGTACGGTGCGAAAGACTCTTCAGGCTGGAAACTATGAGTCACCAACACAGCTGTGCAAGGATGTGAGGCTTATATTTAGCAATTCCAAGGCTTACACACCAAGCAAGAAGTCAAGGGTAAAAGGATACATTTTAATGATATTGCACACTGTGTGCTAGACTTCACCATTTTGCTCCATGTTTTTCCAGAGAGAGAAACAATACTTGAAGGTGCTGCTTCATTTAGGTTGGTTATGTTACCCTTTTATATTCCGTCTTAATTTATTCCATACATTCTCCTTGGCCATACCTCCAGATTTAATTGAGAGTAAGGGCCAGATTTTCGAAAGGGGTTTCATTTTCGGTGGAAATGGCAAAATCCGTTGAATTTTTCCACAGGTTAATCTGTTAAATATCTGCCTATTTTCTAACGTGATCCTCCGTTTTATCCGCTGGCGCATCACATTTCATGCATAGTTTAGTGAGCATTTAAGTTATTTTATCCGCCGAAATAATACTTACGGTTCAATTGTGTTGGCAAATGCTATATAAACACAATCGAAAATTGTACCGAACCAGCTGAAAAATGAGTCAAAACGCAAAAGACGAACACAAGGGCAAATTCTTATTTCCATTCAGTTTTACCAATCGCTTGTTTAATTAGGACAGCCTAAAACAAACAAACATGATCAAAACTAATGATTTGAGTTGTAGGTTTGAAATGAGGTATAACTGTAGTGTACAAAAATGAAAATTAATGAAAAATGGCGGATAGCTGAAGCAGGCAGAAAGCTAACTGGTGGAAGTTTCCGTTATCCACCACTTTCATCTTTAGAAAATAGACACAAATTCTTAGATCATTACATATTCCACCAAAAAAAAACCGTCAGAATAACTAATGAATCAAACTAGCCGATAGAGGCCTCCCGAGTTTTCCGCAGCTTTAGAAAACACTGAATCGGTGGAAAAAACAGAGGTGCAGAAAAAAACTGTTGAAATAATGCGATCCTCCAGCGGTTCTCCTTTGAAAATAACCCCCTAAGTGTCTGGAAGGCATGTATTTGAATAAACTGGAAAACCATGACACCCTAAAGGTAACGCTGTGGATACCCAACTCGGTTATTATTATTATTTCTTTAAAAGAGGCATTTTAATTTATTTAACTTTTTTCCAGATTTACAGCATGAGCCTGCGGCTTTCAGCTCTGTTTGAAGAACATGTCAGTATTATTCTGTCTACCTATAAGTCTGCCCATCGATTCCATGCAGCAAAAAGTCTAACCAGACAGAAGAAGAAAAGGCGGAGAAGTGCCTCCCCTTCCAGCAGTGCTGCATCGAGGTTTGTTTCCAAAACACTCGGAAAGGGATACAGATACAATCACCCTTTAGAATGTAAAAGCAGATTTGAGCAGAAATTGATGATTGATTGTATGAACAGTTTGCTGACTTGATAGTAACAATCTACAGTGTGCAATACAATATTAACAATGTTTAGCAATCCTGGAATGACCAGTACAAAAAGAAAATCTCTTTTAAACTTGTATAATGCGTAGACAATGATGTACTATACATCAGCATATAAAATGTATAAGTGCATTTAGTATTTTAGCATTAAGCTAAAATAAAAAAATAAAAGCCTAATATTTAATCTGGCTAACCAGTAGAGACCATAAAAGTTCAAAAGTACAGTAAGGTATTAACTTTTACATGCGTGCACAGATTATGTTTACAGACTCTTTACTAAGCTGTACTGGGTTAACAGCAGAATGAAGGGTTCTATATAATATCTAGTGTTCTCACTTTCAACAAGTTTTCATTCATCATGTGTCGCAAAGAGAAGCCGACGAGGAATTGGGTACAGAACAATACTACACGCTAGACCCGTGGAAATAATTCAGGTTGACTGTTGACACAGCTCATCAGCTTTGCCATTTGTTTTCCTTTTATTTTGCTGCCAGAGCAAAACCAAATAGAAAGAAATGTCTTGCAGCCGTCGGTGTGGCATATGTTGGTTCATCTACCCCCTCTGTATAGACTGTCTGAAGAAGCATTTTTCAGCACAGTAGTCTCTAGTTTTGTGTATTGCACAGCTTCAGGTCAGTGACTTTTTAGGTTTCTGTTTGATAGAGAAGGCATTCAGATGTCTGAGAAATGTATTTATAGCTGTGTACCAAACATTCAGTCCCATTATGAGTGTTGGGAAGCAAAAAAAAAAAGAATCCTGTCTTGCTTCCCATCCACAGCCCTGAAAGGAAGCGTCGGGCAGTGAAGTCCCAGATGAAGCCAGAGCCCTCAACGTCATCTCCTTCCCTGGGAGCCTCTCGCTCCCCAGCACTCCGCCAGGCTGCTGCTCAGATGAATGGTAGAGCTGTGGAATCTGCAGCTGTGGTTCGGACAAGAAGCACCAGGCGGTTTGGAAACCTTTCTATCACAGAGCATCCAGCTACATCATCTGGAGCAAAAACATCTACTTCAAAAAACAATACCTCCCTCACTGTACATGGTAAACCAGGTAGGAATAACTTGGTCCAATTTATAATTTCTGTCCATCCCTAAAGAACCGCTTTCTGTCAAAGCTGTGAATTTTAATTGGAAGAAAAAGCATCAACTGAATATACACACACACAGGACTGGCGCCAATAAATGATTTACGGCAAGACTAGGGGTGGGGATTATGTTGCCCATTTTTCCTCACTTTATTATTATTATTATTATTATTATTATTATTATTTATTTCTTAGCAGATGCCCTTATCCAGGGCGACTTACAGTTGTAAACAAAAATACATTTCAAGAATCACAGTACAAGTAATAATACAATTAGGAGCAAGATAAAAATACAATGACTTTGGTTCTAGCAAGTACAAGTATAACAAAATACCATTCAATAACGGAGCAGATAACAGTGTCAGTGATAGTTACATCAGAATATAAATACAAAATACTACAGATTAAATAACACTTGTGACAGATTACTGCATTTAATCATGTACTTTAGAGTACTGTAAAATAGGGGGCAGATAAGAGCAAGTAAAGCGCATTTAAGGAAGAATGATAATTGTCCAGAGGGAAAAGGAGTTCTACAGGTGCTGTCTGAAGAGGTGAGTCTTGAGGAGGCGCCAGAAGGTGGTCAGGGACTGGGCAGTCCTGACATCTGTAGGAAGGTCATTCCACCTTTTGCGGGGCGAGGGTAGAGAAGGAGCGGGCTCTGGAGGCAAGATATTTAGTGAGAAAGTAGTCTAAGTGAAGTTATCTGGCCACAAACTCCCCATCCCCAGTTGTACTGCTTCAAACATTTGAACCCCTTACAATACCAATAGAAACCATTGCAATGAAAATGGTAGAGTAACTGAGTCAATGCATAAAGCATTAACAGTGTATACAAACAGTATACATTTATTACTTCAGGACTGCATAAAGCACATAAACGCCAAGTTATCAAAAGTGCCCAGCCATTTTAAAGTGGAGATATCAAAAACACAAGCCAAGTTTCAAGAAACCATTGGAGCAACCTTGCCCAGCACAAAGCAAATAGGCACAACTGTAAAAGCGGTGGGGGTCAAGGTTGCCCCAGTTGTTTCTACTATGACTTGTGTTTTTCAGGCACAATAAAAGCGGACTGAACTTGCATCAAAAACGCAAGCCAAGTAGCTTGTAGGCAGGTACCATGGCATGCACTTGGAAGCTGGCAGGGGAGTGTGTAGAAATGCAAAAATAGACTCGCCCAAATAATTGGCATGGGCGAACCAGATTCGTCCAGTATAGATTTTAAAGCGTTGGACGAAACTAGACTCGCCTGGGCTAGCCCTGAAATTCAGTGAAAATTGTTGAAAAAATGGGTGTCGCCCAGTCGTCTTTTTCAGGTTCTGGGCCAATCTAGATTCACCCGATTGGACGCGGGCAAGTGTCAAAAAAAAGTGGTAACTTTGGGATTCGCCCAGAATCCCTTGGTGAAACTAAATTAGCTGGGCAAAAATAATTATAGGAAAAATATTTTTACAGCAAAAGTTTTGCTTTTGTGGATGAGGAAAAAATGTTAGATGTCTAGAAACAGATTTCTACAATAATGTATTTCAACAATTTTTTTGCAAAACTTCAAAAATGCTAATTCAAAAGTATTCATACCCTGACAAGGAAAATTAAATTAATAGCTAGTTGAGGCACCTTTAGCAATAATAACCTATTTTAAACGATTAGGATATTTGTCAATGAGTTTTTGGCATGATTCTTTAGGGACTGGGTTGTGTTGGACCGTCCAGTTGCTCTTTAAACCAAGTTTTGTAGCGGAGGGTTTCAGATGATTGGCCAATAGCTTTTGGTATGCTATGGAATCTATTTAACCATGTATTGGAACTAAATTTCCATTAGAGGAAAAACAGCCCGATAGAAGGATATTACCACCTCCATGCTTGACAGTAGGTATGGTGTTCTTTTCTTTGTGCGCCTCACCAGACTTTCTCCAAACGTAACGATTATCAGCGTGACCAAATAGCTTGATTTTTGTTTCATCACTCCACAAAACCTTTGGCCAGAACACATATCCATCATTCAAATGCGTTTTGCAAACTTTAAGCGATTGTCCTTGTGATGTTTTCCTAAAGGTGACTTTTTCCCTGGCCTGCAATCATTGAGCCCTTCACCATGCAATACTCGACCTATGGTGAAATGGAAACCCCAGTTCCACTTGCTGCCAATTCACTTTGAATGTCTTTGGCAGTCAATCTCGGATTGTTATTAACCTTCCTCACGATTCTTCTACTTGTTCTTGGTTAAAGAACCTTCTTTCTTCCAGACAGAGGGAGCGTTGTGACAGTACCATGAGTCTTGTACTTTTTTTTTAAAATCTAGTAGTCGCCAATTGATTTTACCCCGTTTTTCTCCCAATTTGAAATATCCAATTATATTTTAAGCTCAGCTCACCATTACCACCCCTGCGCTGTCCTCCGAAGCGTGTGACGTCAGCCGACCGCTTCTTTTCACTCTGCAGGCCCTCCATGCAGCCAAACCAGCAGCAGCAGTGTGGAGTAGTGTTTAGGGCTTTGGACTCTTGACCAGAGGGTTGTGGGTTCAATCCCAGGTGGAGGACACTGCTGCTTTACCCTTGAGCAAGGTACTTTACCTAGATTGCTCCAGTAAAAACCCAACTGTATAAATAGGTAATTCTATGTAAAAATAATTTGATATCTTGTAACAATTGTAAGTTGCCCTGGATAAGGGCGTCTGCTAAGAAATTATTATTATTAATAATAATAATAATAATAATAATAATAATAATAACCCAGAGCTACAGCGTCGGAGGACAACACAGCTCTGGGCAGCTTACAGGCAAGCCCCAGGTGCCTGGCCAGTCTACAGGGGTTGCTGGTGTGCGGTGAGCCGAGGACAACCTGGTCGATCTAAGCCTTCCTTACCGCCCCCGGGGCGGCGCTCAGCCAATTGTGCGCCGCCCACTGGGAACTCCCATCCATGGTCGGCAGTGGAATAGCCTGGACTCGAACCAGCGACCTCCAGCCTATAGGGTGCATTCTGCACTCCATGAAGAGCACCTTTACCAGTGGTCTTGTACTTCTTGATTATAGAAATAGTTTAAATTGGGATACTCAAATGCTTGGAAATCTTCTTGTATCCTTCTCCAGCTGTAGGACAATAAATCATTTTCTGCCTAAGGTCTTCAGGATAGCTCTTTACTTTTTCCCATATTGATTTATTGGTAATCCACAATCTATTATCATATTGAAATTTCAAGCACCTTGTAGACAATACTATCATAGCATCAAAGGGTATGAATACTTTTGAAATATCATTTTTGGAGTTTTGCAAAAAAATTGCTTAAATAAATAATTGTAGACATCTATTGTAACTTTTTTCCTCATCCACAAAAGCAAAACTTTTGCTACAAAAGATTTTTCCTAAAATTCTTTGTTTGAGAAATTCCCAAAATTATAAATTTCCATTGGGGTCTGTAAACTTTTGACCACAACTGTGTATATTCAAGGAAAGGCCTGCACGTGGATTAGGGAAAAGTCTTATGCAAAGTTTTCACATTTTGTTGGCACCTGAGCGTACTCCACAACGCTTTCAAATTAGACTTTACATGTAGAATCTAAACAAACTCCACATTGATAGTTAAAAAATGCATATAGAATATAAATAAGTAAGATTTACAGGGAAAAACAGATTAATCTCAGTTGCAGAAGTATTCACCCCCTTTGCTACTGCAGCCCTAAATCAGCTAAGGTGCAAATTGTTTGTTTGAAAGGTCACAAAA
The DNA here is from genome assembly GCF_902713425.1 of Acipenser ruthenus. Lineage (NCBI taxonomy): Eukaryota > Metazoa > Chordata > Actinopteri > Acipenseriformes > Acipenseridae > Acipenser > Acipenser ruthenus. The sequence goes on along the minus strand of NC_081193.1, from coordinate 38,261,315 downwards.
TTAGTGAAATGGTTTCAGTGTGTACTCAAAGTGGTTTAACTTGTAGATAATTTCAGTCAGGTATATAAAGACTTTCAAGCTGCAACTCACATAGTGATCCAACAAAGCAACCATGAAGACCAAGAAGCTTTCGAAATAAGTAAGGGATAAAGTGGTAGAGAGGCACAGAGCAAGAGAAGGGTACAAGAAAATTTCAAAGGCGCTGATTATCCCTCTCAGCAGTGAAGTCCATCATTAAGAAGTGGAAGATGCATCAGATCACCCTCCCAAACTGAGCAGCAGGGCAAGCAAGAAACTAGTTCGGGATGTCACTCTGAAGCCAACAATGACCTTGAGAGATTTGTGTCAGAGATCTTGAAGCATGTATGGAGTTTGCGAAAAAGCATGTAGATGATACTGCAGACATGTGGAAAAAGATTTTGTGGTCAGACAAGACAAAAAGTGTCTAAATTCCAAGCATTACTTCTGGCACAAGCCCAACACTGCACATCACCCAGTCAACACCATCCCAACTGTCAAGCATGGTGGTGGCAGCATCGTGTTATGGGGATGCTTCTCTTCAGCAGGGACTGGGAAGCTTGTCAGGATAGAGGGGAGAATGGATGGTGCAAAGTACAGGCAAATCCTTGAGGAAAACCTGTTTTGAGTCAGCCAAGACGGAGGAGGAAATTCACATTTCAGCAGGACAATGACCCGAAGCACAAAGCCAAAGCCACACTGGAGTGGTTGAACAAGAAGAGAATAATTAATGTTCTTGAGTGGCCCAGTCAAAGTCCTGGCTTGAATCCAATCGAAAATTTATGGCGAGACTTGAAGATTGCAGTCCATCGACGATCCCCAACAAACTTAACAGAACTGGAGAAATTTTCCTGTGAAGAATGGGCAAAAATTTCACCATTCTACTGTGCAAAGCTAGCAGAGACCTATCCAAAAAGACTCATAGCAGTCATTGCTGCAAAAGGTGCTTCTACCAAGTACTGACTTAAGGGGCTGAATACTTATGCAACCAGTAAATTTCATTTTGTACATTTTCTTTGCAAGTTTTGCTGACATTTAACCTCTGACATACATTATTTGTAATTCAACAAAATGTGAAAACTTTGCAGGGGGGTGAATACTTCTGCAAACCACTGTGTATATGTGTGTATAATATATATATATATATATATATATATGTATATATATTATACTTATTATAAATTATACTTTTTCCATCCAGCTGAAGTAGACTTGTAGTCTGAAACGTCCTCATATAATTTATTTTTTATATCAATTAACAATTTTTGTGTTTCTTTTCGATTTTGCTCGTTTTGGTACACAGCAGTTTTCCTTTTTCAAGTGATATATCAAATATTTTATTTATTTATTTATTTATTTATTTATTTATTTATTTTTTTTTAATTTTTTTTTTTAAATTTTTTTTTAATTTAGTCGTCGCCAATTTTTTACCCCGGATTTCTCCCCAATTTAGTATGCCCAATTATTATCTGTATCCTTGGCTCACCGCTCGCAACCCCCCTCACCCCCCCCCCCCCCCCCCCCCGCCGACTCGGGAAATGGCAGCTCCTCTGAAACGTGCTCCTGCCAAGCCGTCGTGAGAGATCCACAGCAATGCCACCAGACCTATAGTGTCGGAGGACAACACAGATCTGGCGGCTCCACTGCAGAACCACAGGCGCCCTATCAGCCACAGGGGTCGCTGATGCGTGGTGAGCCGTGGATTCCCCTGCCGACCTAAGCCCTCCCTACCCGGGCAGCGCTCAGCCAATTGTGCGCCGCCCCCTAGGAACTCCCGGTCACGGTCGGCTGTGACATAGCCTGGATTTGAACCTGCGATCTCCAGGCTATAGGGCACATCCTGCACTCGGCGCGGAGCGCCTTTACTGGATGTGCCACTCTATATCAAGTATTTTAAGAGAGAAAATAATATTACCATTTTGCATTTACATTTAAGATCCTACACTAGAAGAAAAATGCCCCCAATATAACTGTTTCCTTTTTTTTAGTGACAGATAGTCCTAACAAGCAGTTCAAGGCCCAGAACACTGTATCTTCTGCTTGCCTCTCAAGTGATACTGAGAACACTAGGAGTTCCTCCACTGCAGAAAGTGCTGGAGAGCAAAGGAAAGTGAAACGGAAACTGAAGGCATCGTTAAGCCAGCAGGAGGGTAAGAACTAAGAAAACAAAGGCCAGTGCAGTCGTGCTAAAGATTTTATACAGAGTGGTTGTGACAACTTTGCAGTACCATATTTAAAGAAATGTATAAAGGGTGTTTGTGAAAGTGCTGCATTCTTTAAGTTTATATTATATTGAAACCCTTCAATCAACAAGTGGTATCTGTTTTAAGCAGTTGTTCAGATTCATATACTGTGGTGGTAGTCCTAGTTTGTTGCCTTGGATAATGCCTTCCTAAATATATAAAACAATGCTGCCAGTATCAATAGCAGTATCGTCCTTCTCATGAACATTGCACATAGTGAACTGGACTGTATTGCATGTGTAGGATCAAAGAGTGTAATAATAACATAAAAATCAACAACTTATTAAGAGGCACTCAATTCATTCTGAGTAGCCTGATGAACTATCTTAATTTTCAAATGTTCTGTTATTTCCAGTGAATTCCCAAGATAGCTCGCGGGCACAGAAAAGCTTGCAGCTGAACGGACACGGTGGACATGGTTCAAATGACGTGGTAAGAAGAGGTCGAAAACCAAAGGCAATGACCGTCGCAAAGGCAGCATCTGCTGTGGTACCAGAAACTGTTGTGAAGCCTTCTGGGAAAAAAAGGGGACGTAAAAGCAAAAAAGAATTGGAAGCCATGAGAGGAAATGAGCTAGAAAATAGAGCTACAACGACAGAGGAAGAGGAAAGGGAGCAGTCGACCAGTGATGAGGCAGGCACCTCTGCTGTGGCAGACACTAGCTCTGAGCAAAGTCCTATAGTTCAGAAGTCCCGCCGGGGCAGGAAACCCAAAGGAATGAAAAAGACACCTGAAATGCCTTCTGCACCCACTGCAGTGAGCCCAAAGATGCAGACACGAAGCAGTGGGAGGATTGAAAGGCCCATAGAACGGATGGAAGAAGAGGATGAGGAGGAGGATGATGAGAGGACTGAAGAGGAGGTTGAGGGGGTTCAGGAACAGAGCAATGACAAAGGCTCTAAATTCCCCATGAGAACCAGAAATCAGGGTCGAAGGACAGCTTTCTACAATGAAGATGACTCTGAGGAAGAGCAGAGGCAGCTGCTGTTTGAAGATTCATCTTTAACCTTTGGGACTTCCAGTAAGGGGCGAGTTCGCAAACTGACTGAAAAGGCAAAAGCAAATCTAATTGGCTGGTAAACCACAACCTAAAACTAAAGAATAAACTAACAAAGACTTTGGTAACTTTTGCTCTGTGATATCCAGGTAAAGCTTAAGCTAGGGCACTTGAGGACACTGCAATTCTTGCTGCTAATTTTTGTATATTCAGTGGTTAACCTACCTACTTTGGGACCAAAATCGGGCCCTTTGCCCAAACTTTGATATACAATATGTTGCCCTTTTTAATGAATACTGTTTTGAACGTGATAATACTAAATACCCAGAGTATAAAAGTATGTTTTATAATTAAAACTTCCAACAAGACCTGTTTAAAGAGGATAGTCTAGTTTATGGTGGCCTGACTTCAAGTAAATATTAATGTAAATTACACATGAAAAGCTTTTCTGTTATCTGTTTGAAAACAGTACAGCTCCATCTTGGGTTTAATAACCTTTACTTAGAACAATATACATTTTATAAGCAAAGGACCAAGTACCAATGGAATAGTCATTCCAAAAGTGTTCCCTTAACTTATCATGAAATTTTAGGAGCCCATTTAAGCTCATGTTAAATAAGAATGTGTATCCATTTCCCTAGACAGATCTCATACGAAGCCAATCATTCACCAGGGCCATTGTCATTTATGTACATTGAGTTTTAAGACTTCTTTGTTTAAAATACTTTTAATCATGATCTACATAATCTTGTTTATTATGTACTCTTAAGCCCCTTTCACACTGGCATTTCTACCCAGTTTCTGGCTACCTGGGTCACAATCCTGCATAATGTGAAACCACGTACCTGGGTCGTACCGGGGTTAACCCGGGTCCCAGTGACCCACCTCAGGATGTGGGTTGACATGCTTTGACCCAGGTTGAGCGAGACAAAGTACATGACGGCCGACGAATTAACAAACAGCCACGCCTGCATGAAGGTTTCACTTCCGCAAAGAATGTTTTTGTTTATCAACGTTTGGGCCGACTGTTCAATCCAGATGGAAGTGTCTAAGAAGCTGCTTCCAGGGCATTGATGTGCGTATTGTTTACTTGCATCTGTCACCCAGGTCAACCCTGCTTTATCAAAAGCAGTGTGAAATCGCATGCCCGGGTAGGTTCTGACCCGGGTAGAGCATGCCAGTGTGAAAGGGGCTTTTAGATGAGGCTGTAGGCATGGCTCTCAAACATCATTCATTTTTAGTTTGCACTATTTGTTTTTTCAATGATGAATCACAGATGACCACCATTGCTTGGGTGTGCCACACAGGTTATATGTACATACCTTGCATGTTACCAGACTGATGCATTTCCTACAGTTCAGCTGATGTCTGAATGGACTTGGTGTGTGATCAACATTATATATATATATATATATATATATATATATATATATATATATATATATATATATATATATATATATATCTAACAAGGAGGAACTGTTTTTCAAAGACATGGTGAATAAAGGCAAAATGCAAGAAAAAATAAAAATCAAGCCAATTAAAGGACTGTAAAAAAAAATGCATGTGATGAAAACATGGATAGTACAATGTTCAATTACTCCAGTCTCAAGCTTTATTCTTTTGTGAAAAAGCCAGCTGACTTGACCATCGTATGTCACAACAACTGCAGTTTTAAGGCCACAGAATTCCAGGGATGAAGAGCATTTTATGCCAAGTTGCAGCTCCTGACTTCTGATAAATCCATGGACTAGATCTTATCTGTAGCAGTGTTGAGACTGCATTCAACTGTAAATGTAAAACAAAATTAACCTTGAATGTGCACAGGCAGGCAGGCAGGCAGGCAGGCAGACAGGAACTTGAATGAAGTGCTGCAGCAAACATCCACCTTCAAGATACTTCCACTGTGTTGTTTAGCATCATCTTTGGATTGTATGATAACTGGCATACATGTATGCACCAAGACATTTACAATTTATATTGGAGGAGTTTATGCAAAATGTGGATGTTATCGTAAAAAGAATTGCTTTGATGCTACCCTAGTCACTGTGCAACCTTTGGTGAATACAAGTATTATGGTAAGGCCACAATTCAATAAAAACATTTATAAAATTATTAATTTATGAACTATCTATCTCCACTTTGGTTTTTGGCACATCCTTAATGGGACAGAACTTTTTTACAGTACTTGTAGGAAAGGTTGTGTACATAGGAAAAAAGGAACTAGTGAGAAACCGAATTTAGAGAACACGTTACAGTTTGTATACATATCATTCAATTGAAGTTACAATATATAAACTACACCACCTGAAATGTACTTATTGTAATATTTTTCTGGGAAACCCCCATTGAGCTGAAACATCTTGTATACAAGGGTGTTGTAACACTAGCCATGGAATTATGTAAATATATAGAAACCTTATGTAAATATATTAGAAACCTTAACTTTCACCCACCAATCAGGAAGCTCCTTTGCTGGCACTACCACACAGTAGGTGGCCAGAGAACGTTCAGATTGAATGTCGAGCTTTAAAAAAGCGAAAAAGGGAGAAAAGCAAAAAACTAAATAAAAAATAAATAACTTTTTTTCAGATTGAACTCTTTAAAAAAACTAAATTACAGAATTACTAAGATTTTGCTTTGATGCTAAGTGAAATAGAAAAAAAAACTGTTCAATGTTTAGTAACTTTAAACTAATGATTTATGTGTGTGTAAGAGCCTGTACAATAACAAATGTATTATGTTCTAGTTCTGAGACATTCTTAGTTGTGTTTCCCCTATTTTCTATTCAAGTATTTTATGCAGGCATTTTGCAGTTACAACAATTACAAGAATCATTAGTCATCTAATAGTAAAAAATCTGTGTCTTCTCAGCCAAAGAAAACATCATAAAAATAAAGGATAACGGATAACAGGATTATCATTTCTGAAGGGCAACTGAAAGAAGCTTCTCCAATAAATCCTCTTTTTAGTATGCATACAAAATTCCCTAGATTGGTTTTACACAGTAAGTCAAGATGTAGAGAAGTATTGGAGAATGTCAAAACTGATGGCGTATCTGGAACGTGGAAAAGGCCTGTTGGTGCAACTATATCCAGCTGTGCAAGAGCAGAAGGTGACTGGGAACAATGGAACATCTTCAAAAGTCTGAACCCAGGACCTTCATTATATTGACAGCGTGCATGTTGTCATTGGAACTTTCCTTCATGGAGTGTAGAATGTTGGTCACATGATGGCAAGCAAATCAATTGAAATTACGTCATTCAAGTACAAAACACCCTCCGCAAAAAAAAAAAAAAAAAAAAAAAGGCAATGGAGGCTTTGAAATGGGACCGTCATGGATGGAAAATCAGGAGATTTAAACAGGACTGCTATATGCTGAGACTCATTGTCCACATGGCATGAAAAGACCATTTCACACAAAAAGGAAAATCTGTTGGTGTCAGTAAAATGCAAACCTGTTTTTTAGACAGTTGGTTATCTTCATGAAAATAAGCCTTAGACACGATCTAGCCTGGATTTCATACTTTTGTGTCCTTAGCTGGCCATGAACTGTATGTTTCATAGCCTTTTGAATCCTGGAGGCAAAGGTGATGCATTTTTTAATGTATTCTACAAACTGTGATTCATTCAAACTGACTTGTAACCTGTGTAGATACCCAAGTGATTACAAAGTAAGGGGAGTATAGATTACTAGACAAGCCCCTTGGTACTAGCAAGAAGGAAGTGGGCAAGAGGGTATAACTTTTCAATATTAGGGACAGCTAAAAATGTACATTAGAATATATATATATATTTTTTGTTATATGTATATTTGGGGTGTTTTCAAATGTTTACCCTGTTCACTGAACATAAAATTTAATTTGCTGTTTAGTCACATACTCCCTTGTTTTACCTAACTAATTGCATTTCTTTCTTTATCACTGAAACTTGACATATTTTGCCAAAGACTGAGATTCAGAGCAGTGGCCCTCAAGTGCATTTTTGTGCGCGGAAATCAGTCGCTTATAAAAAGCGCGCAAAATATCCACAATAATACCCATCTGTGATGAATGTCTTTAATGGCAAAATTGAACACATTGCACTCACTTTGTTTGAGTGTATATACCCTGTAAACAACTGAAAATAAGGGGTGCTCCATTTTTAAGAGATTTTATTTAGCATTTTATTAAGAAACTAATTTGAACTAAAATAGTAAAATGGGAGTGGAGTTTGCTTGACCATACATAGCAAGTGGATTGTGTTCACATTTATACATAACAAAGTTACACTAATATATATATATATATATATATATATATATATATATATATATATATATATATATATATATATATATATATATATGTGTGTGTGTATATGTGATCAAAACATGTTTAAAGTTGTTTTGAAGACTGCTGAAATTTTGGGAAAAGATATACATTAGATTATCCTCTATTTATTATTATTATTATTATTATTATTGTAAAAGCTCACTTTATTTTTAGAAGATTATTTCCATTTATTGTTAAGTGGCCAAATCACTTTTATATACAGTCATGTTTCATTTGAACATTGCATATTCTTTATCTGCACTTTTCCTGGCATGTGATTTATGCTGACACAAGAGAATATATTACCAGAAGAATTCTGTTTAATGATTGTGCCTTCTACATTTTTGTATTTCTACTCGTCTGCATTAATGTTCTGTAGGCGAGGTTTAAATAGATGGTTTTCTGAAGGGCCTTTTAAAGAAATGATTGCCACTGAAAGAAACTCTTAATTTGTTTTAATGCATTTCTTTTCTGAGGAAAATATGGTTTCTTTTTTCATTAATGAGCAGTCAATCATATATTAGAACAGAACATATTTTTAATGTAATGGGTGCAGCATTTTTTGTAACACTGTAATACTAACCTGATTCTAATTCACACTCATTTTGAATGTCTTAGAGTAACCAGTCACATGGTATAAAGTGTTTGTTGAAAAACTCCCTAGTGCAAGTGCAGTTTTACCAAAAACACAATAAACTTATTGTTGGTATAACACTGGAAACTACTGTGTAATAAACATCACAGGGTTATTCTGCAAAAGGTAATGTTAAGTAAAACTGCAGTGTCCTTATGAAGATGCCTGTTACCTAGATTTTATCAGCATATCTTGCTGTTGTAATGACAGCTATTTGGTGGTTTATTAAATGGGCCTGAAACAGTATTTTCTTTTATACTACCCTGTGCTTGCATCTGTACTATCAATTCCAGTTCCCTTGCAAGTACGAAATGTAACCATTATCTGATGGGATATAGTCTCTTATATCAAAGCTGCTCCTTTAAGTGCCCCGTATGCGTCAGACATCGTCTCTGCCCCAGGAGATAAATACGAGTGATTACATAAGGCTCAGTGTCATTTTCTCTTTCAGCCTTGCCTGAGGAAGGAGTAAGTTCTGACTTCAAGTCATAACTATGGAGATAAGTTGAATATTCTTTTTCTCTCTTTTCCTATTTTGAAATCATTTCGCTTTTTAAGCGATAATTCTTCTTAGAATTGGGTTCTGATTAAGTCCCCTCTGCGGCTGTGTGCCCTGTGCGAAGCCGGCGGCTCTCCCCGCCCCTTCCAAAGGATTCATTACCTTGTTGCGGCTAAGTTCATGTTCTCTCTTGCTGCTCGGCTCTTCATGAGTCAGTATTAAAATCTTTGCTAGCGCCTTTTCATATATATGTATTTATAACTATTAGATATATTTTTAGCAAGTGTCTAATTATTTTCTGTTTTTCTTTCAGAAACCTAGTCCGTGCATAGGCTTTCTCTGTGTACTAGAATCCGCCTCTGTACACTGACAGTATACTGCACTAGCTTCCAGTCAGCGTTTTGCGCTACAGAGACACTGCCAGTGTTAATGGCTTTTTAGCTGCACTGACAACGAAGTCTTTAGATTTTTTTTCTAGTTAGCAGGCAACTGCAATCCCTGTCTGTTTTACAGTGCATGCTTGCAGTTTGCCAGTGGCTTTTTCAGATCTTTACCTGCACACCACTTGTCCTGGTACCAGCCCGGTACCAGTCAGTACCAGAGCCTGTACCAGTCAGTACCACTCACCTGGTCGGTGCCTGAGCCTGTACCAGTGACCTGGTTAGTACCAGAGCCAGTGCCCCCGCTACCAGTCATTTGGTTCGTACCAGTCATTTGATTCATACCAGAATTGGTACCAGTGACCCGGTTGGTCTGGTTTGACACCAGACCGTTACCAGTGCTCCATTTTTGTGTACACAACAGTTTTCAGCACCAATCAGATTACTGTCTGTTCTTGTGCACATACATTGCACAGCAGAATAGTTTTTTCAGCCTTGCACCATGCCTGGGTTTCACCTTTGCTGGTTGCAAGAGAAACATTCCAGCAAAGGATAAGCACAACAGGTGCATCCACTATCTGGGAAAGGAGCATGCAGAGGGGGCAGCTAAAGACCACAGCTCTTGTGCGTTTTGTTCTCATTTAAGAGGACACTGGAAAGCAGGCTGGCCCACTGTTCCAGGGACCAATCTGCATCTCTGACACCGCTGCAGTATGACTCTCCCCATTCGTCCCCTTTAGTGCGGTCAACAGATTCCCCACTCCCTGTTACATCGGGAGCTAGGAAACGATCTTCTAGGGGTAGGAGCAGGACCAAGAGCCCATGCTCCTCTAAATCCTCCTCTTCATCATCTGGCTTTTGAGATCTCACCCTCTCCACCAATGAAGAGGAACAGCAGCTGCCGTAGCAGGCATACTGGTACTGACCGAGTTGCAGGGTAAATGGAGAAGTTTTTTGAAGCTATGAACCAGCAGCAGTCCCTTTGGACGGAGCTACTGCAGCCCCTGCTAGAGCTAACGCGCAGAACCATTTTCACGGTGTGCAACGTGGAGGCCGGCGCAATTATTGGCGCCCTGCTTACAGGCAGCAGCAGCAGGCGTGAGCCTCTATGAGCCAGCAGCCCTAGGGATTTGATGCCACAGGTCCAGGGCCTGGTCCAATAATGCCTGCATGGATTATTGGCACCACGGATATTTGGGTGATTACTACCATCGGGGACTGTTACTCTCTGCAGTTTCAGCCCCCTCCCTTTCAGGGCATTATCGCAACAACGGTCTCAGGAAGTGGTGGCCCTACTGCAGAAACAAGCAATTTTCAATTGTTCACCCTGTCGGCGAGAGAGAAGACCGATCCTTGACCTCAGACGGCTCAATCTGTACTTGAGAGTCTGAAGGTTGAAGATGCAGGCACTGGCGTATTATTTTGAACGCATCCACAGTTGGCGGCAATCAGAGTAATTGTTTATTTGCTTTGGGTCCCAGTTCCACGGACAAGCCCTGTCTAAACAGCGGCTGTCAAGGTGGATTGCTGACATGGTCAGGATTGTATACGCTGTAGCCAACCTGCCCCCACCAGAAAAGGTCACCAGTCACTCAACAAGGCCTTACAACCTCTTAGGTATTATTCTGGGGCGCATCTGTCTCAGACATTTGCAACGTTGCAGTATGGGCCAAGACTCTTGGGCCATTCTGCTCTTTTTTTATTATGTTCCACTTTAAGTCCTGTGGTAGTTAGCCACACACCTCTTGGACTTCTGGTGTCAAATGTTGAGGTTACTCAGTGTAACCTTGCAGCATATACACTGCATGAGCATCCTCCCTCACTGTACTGTGGACTATATGCCATGGATCCTCATAGGTCCTCGGCCAGAATGCTAAAGGCAGTTATCTTCCTTTTTAGCACATCTGACAGTTTTGGTATGTCTGTCCATTAGGTAATGGTTACATTTCGTACATAACCCTGGTTCCTAGAAATAAAAATGTAACCATTACCCTTCAAGGTCTCTGTTCTCTCTAACGCAGCAGGCCTGAAAAGAAAATGGCGCTGAGCCTTATGCGTCACTCGTATTTATCTCCTGGGGCGGAGATGACATCTGACGCATACGGGCCACTTAAAGGAACAGCTTTGATAGAAGTGCTCAGGTAGTTTGGGCTATAAGAAATCATATCCCATCAGGTAATGGTTAAAAACATACCACCAACTGTTGTTCTGTTGCATTTTAACATTATATTTGTAAAATACTATATGTAAGATTTATGTGTTTTGAAACACAAATTGTGCTTGTGGTGTAAAATGATGGTTGGGGGTTGAAGGAGGTCTGCCTTTAGTCCAAACATGTAATACTTGGAATGGACTTTTGAAGTAGAGGGTTGAGACAAATCATGTACAAAACATTGTATGAAACCTGCAGTATGCAAGGAACAGACCCCTGATGAAAGGAGAGCTCACAGTTTTTATGTATCACTGTATTCCTTGTAACCTCCAGTGAACTCTTTTCCTATTTGCTGTTTGGGCAATTTTGACCTGTTGTGGGACCTTCTATGTTAGTTTGGATACTTTTATAAAAGAAAACAACAAAAAATAGAATGTATGTGTAGGAAGTACTGCTGTCAGATTGCAGTACATACTGATATTTTTTAAAATGAAATAAATTGTGTTTTTTTAGTTGTGTCTAGGTTTTTTTAACCAGCTGGGTACATTTATTTTATTTTAAAGATCTGACATTGAATCTAATATTAGCTATGGTAACTCAATATTTCAGTTTAAAATTAGAAAATAAAAAAAACAGATTGTGTATATTGTTAATACAAACTGAACCGTGTCATGGTCAACATTGTCTCAAGAAGTCGGCAGCACTCAGCAAATCTGTATTTGCACCGTAGAGAAAATCTCTCACCGCCATGATTTGCAATTTTTGTCCTTATTCTTGATTTTTTTTTTCAGCGTACTTAATGTCTGAAATTTAAAAAATTGTTATCCTGAAGGCGATTAGCTACTTTTGTAATTGTGCTACATGACTAAAATGATCAGCTGCTACGTAGGTAGTATTGTAAAATGCTCAGCCCCTGCGTAGGTAGTATTGTAAAATGATCAGCCCCTGTGTAGGTACTACTGTAAAATGATCAGCCCTTAAATAGGTAGTATTGTAAAATGATCAGCTGCTACGTAGGTGGTATTGTAAAATGCTCAGCCCCTGTGTAGGTAGTATTGTAAAATGATCAGCCCTTAAATAGGTAGTATTGTAAAATGATCAGCCCCTGTGTAGGTAGTATTGTAAAATGATCAGCCCCTGTGTAGGTAGTATTGTAAAATGATCAGCCCTTAAATAGGTAGTATTGTAAAATGATCAGCTGATACGTAGGTGGTATTGTAAAATGCTCAGCCCCTGCGTAGGTAGTACTGTAAAATGATCAGCCCCTGTGTAGGTAGTATTGTAAAATGCTCAGCCCCTGTGTAGGTAGTATTGTAAAATGCTCAGCCCCTGTGTAGGTAGTATTGTAAAATGATCAGCCCCTGTGTAGGTAGTATTGTAAAATGATCAGCCCCTGTGTAGGTAGTATTGTAAAATGATCAGCCCCTGTGTAGGTAGTATTGTAAAATGCTCAGCCCCTGTGTAGGTAGTATTGTAAAATGACCAGCCCCTGCGTAGGTACTACTGTAAAATGATCAGCCCTTAAATAGGTAGTATTGTAAAATGATCAGCCCCTGTGTAGGTAGTATTGTAAAATGATCAGCCCCTGTGTAGGTAGTATTGTAAAATGATCAGCCCTTAAATAGGTAGTATTGTAAAATGATCAGCCCCTGTGTAGGTAGTATTGTAAAATGATCAGCCCTTAAATAGGTAGTATTGTAAAATGATCAGCTGCTACATAGGTGGTATTGTAAAATGCTCAGCCCCTGCGTAGGTACTACTGTAAAATGATCAGCCCTTAAATAGGTAGTATTGTAAAATGATCAGCCCCTGTGTAAGTAGTATTGTAAAATGATCAGCCCCTGCGTAGGTACTACTGTAAAATGATCAGCCCTTAAATAGGTAGTATTGTAAAATGCTCAGCCCCTGTGTAGGTAGTATTGTAAAATGCTCAGCCCCTGTGTAGGTAGTATTGTAAAATGATCAGCCCTTGTGTAGGTAGTATTGTAAAATGATCAGCCCCTACGTAGGTAATATTGTAAAATGACCAGCCCCACCGTAGAAAATGTGTAGTTCATTTACATTTATTTAGACCACGTTCAAATCAATATGTACTAAATACTTGAAATGTGCACGACATAATACGTGTTTGATCTGGACGGCTTTCCATAGGTGATAGGCTTGCAACTGGTAAGCAGTTCTTTGTGACAATAGGATTCCTCAACCACAATACTCCCTTAATCGCACACCATAATGTATCAATCTGTTTGTACCACTGAATCACAGAAATGTAAAATTATGATGAGAGGTATTTGTTCTGAACTTTCAAAGTTACTGATGGGGAACCAAAGTCAGCCACTCTGTATTGCTGATTGTGGTGAACTCTTGTCAAATAATTAGATGATGCCGTCACATTTTCAGTGAGAAAATCAGTTGTAATGGGGTAGGTCTCTGTTTTACAACAGCCGTTTAAGACCTGGTGGTCCCTGCTGGCAGGCTTGGGGGAAAAATACTTCGGTAAATGTATCAAAATACAAACTACTTTGGAAACACTGCATTTAAAAAAACCATACAGGAACAGAAAAAGTACATATTTTTGTATACAAAACATTATTTACAAAAATCTTGTTGTGACTGTTGTGTTCTCACATTGAAAAGGTTATTTGCTTATCTGAAAAACAGTAAATGGTAAATTGTAGAATATTTAGATTTTTATAACCACCATTTAAAGACATTCTTTTTGCACCATCAGTGAATTATCAAGCTAAATAAAAACATAAATACATGTAAAAATAAAACACCTGAAATGTCCTCTTCTTGTACTAGACAGAGCGATCTTTAGCAGAAATAGTTCCAATTGTTGAAGACATCTTAAAGAAATGCTGCAGTTCTATGCAGTGTGTTCAATCATTTACCAGAAGCAAACCAAGCTACATATTTTACACAGCAAATTAAACCGACTGCAAGGCAAACATTTGCTGTTTCTGTTTAAGTGGTAAGAAATATGTGTATATACACCTATTCTTTCAGAAATGGGAATTTTCACAGAGAACTACATATTACACTGAAATGGGTCAATTTCACAGAACTTGTGAAGCAAGTGATAACCTTGAAAAAATACAGCCTTTCTCATAATAACTTTTACTAAATGTTAACACTGAAGTTTTATCAGAATTGGATACACGGTTTTCCAGATATATGGAAACATGTAATGTGTGACATATAGCTACAAAATGCAGGTGTTTTTTTAAATATTTGTTTTGGTGGTGGTTTAGTTCTACCTTAGTACATACTGATCCTTTGTAAATGGAGTGTGAGTCTGTGGTGTAATTTTCAATGAGCCCCTGTGAACAGACTGGCTTGTGTGGTGATGTCAGGCCAGGAAGGTGTAGCACACAGACAGCACTGAGGTATGAATGAATGCGTTGGTGCGCCGGTTTATTGTTAAATAAATTAAAGGTTTGAACAAAACAGAAACACTGAACAAACAAAACGACACGTTGGCCAAAATAAATAGACAGACAAACAAACAGTGGACGAACCAAAACAAGTATCGTGCGGGTCTTCCCGGACGAGTAGCAATTGTTATATTTTAAATTCTTTCTCCCGTTCTCTCCACAGTGAACACCAACCCTGTGTGTGTGAAAACTATTTTATGCAGCTGTGCTGGGACTTGCTTGCTAATCAATCATTCAATTAAATCCCAGTCTACTAATTGTGCACTCCCTGTACCCCCATTACATGACCATGATTTAAATGGTCATGTAAATCTGACTATCCAATCACACTTTACATACAGGAACAGAAAGCTGCAACACTACACTTGCACCAATCAACTAATACTTCTCAGAAATTCCTACTTATTTGTTTTGATTGCAAACAAATAATTATACAAATCCCACTGTAATGCTATTAAAACAGCATGTTATTAATTTTATTAAAACTAGAAAATATTCTGAAAATGACTGTGCAGCAAGCATTCAAGTTAACTAATGAAAGCATGTCAGTTATTGATCGCTTTATTTATGTTGTATAAGCATCTTATTAAGTGCCTGATTAAAAGTGTAGCACTGTGTCTAAATATGCATGTTCTAACTACAATGTGTTTAAATGTAAGTGAAAAGTTTCTAAATTAAACACATAGCATGACAGTAAACAGAGGGGAAAATTAAACTTCAGTGCATATCCACTGTGCCATTTTTGACAGGTGTGCCGTAGGTGCATTTAATAGTGTTGCCAGACAGGTTTTTTTAAGCCCAAATAAAAGATCTTTGACAGGCTCGGTTTCTTTGGCCAATTTCCTATAACTGAACAGTTACTGGTGGCTGCATTGCTAATTTTCTTAACAATACTTAGTTTATCATATGAAAACTAAAGGAAATATAGACATATGCACTTAAGGTTTTTCATGTATTTCTATAATAAAACCCAACTGTTTCTCTTTTTAAAAACATACAGCAGCTCCACTCAACTTCCCAAGCCTTTCTCTAATATACTGGAGACAAACATCTGGTGTTTTGGAAGATTTAAAAAAAAAAATGTTATTGCAATAATGATAAAGAAAGAAATTATGAAATAAAATGAAGACGAAAATATAGAGTGGAAGAATTGGAATTGACTCCTCGATCTGAAAGTCACGTTTCGGCACCACTAAGTTCGACCTAGCCGCAAGAGAATGTCTCGGCTGTCTCTTCAACGTGCTGCACCAACTAAAAAAATGAAATATCAGTCATGGAAAATTCCTCGGCTTCTCAGTACTCTGTACTCCAGGAACATTTCTTACAGTGCTGGTGCTTCCCACGAGGATTTAATTTCCTTGCTAAATCAACCATCATCAACCTCGAAATCTCCAGTCCCGTCTCCATTTGGCGAGGCCTCCACCGTTCAAGCAGCCCAGTCCGGTCAGATTCCCCCGATATCATCTTGAAATCCCCCATTCATGCCAGCTAAATCTCTAACGCGGACATCATCCAAGCCCTGCAAACAATGCAAGCTTCAGTCTACGAGCTGGAAAAACAGCTCTCCTACCTTGAACACCATCCAGTACCTCTCAGGCCTTCTGCATCGGCTTTCCGCTGTGGCACCCTGTTCAGCCCACTCAATTCCGGACCTTCTTTTAATCTTTCTACAGCAGTAGCCAGCTTCCCTGCTGCCCAGACCAGCCTTAGTCTCCAGCAAACTCTGTACACAAATTCAAGAAGGTAGGGACATAAATCTAGTTATTTTGCTTATCTGTTCCCTCAAGGTGCATGATAACAGACTGTTAGACTGCGGAGCAGAAGTATCCATTATTTTAAAATCCAAAGACCTCTAGTTGTTCAAAAAACTTACTTTGGCAGAATTTGTACTGGATTTAGTCTGTACAGACATTCTCTGTGATGCATTTCCTGTGCGCCATCAGGAGTTGGATGTGTATCTTAGCCTAGTGACCGATTTGTCTGAGATACAGAGGTTCAGCTTTTTACGACTATCATAAATCTTTTTCGACCTAAGGCCGCTGCAGTTCTGGAACAATTTAATATCAGTGTTAACTGGGGCATCTTAGACAATGGCTGTTTTGTCACCACTTTGCCAGCCTGAAAGTTTTTACTTGTATGGTTTACAGCTCCAGCTTTCACAGAACTAACCTCTGCCCCCTTTCAGCCCAGTCTGCTTTAAACAAGCAAATGCAATGTCATGTTTCGCCGGAAGTTCCAAGCTGTAGTTCCTTACAACCTCAGTTTTCAGTTAATTTACCTCACCAGTCACGGGTCCCTCATAATCCCTCTCTGCTCATTTACCCAGCCCAATCTAACAACAAAAGAGGGAGGCAGGTTCTCTTTTCTGGCAGAAGACAAATCTGTAATAACTTTAATGAGAACGTCTGTGTATATTCCCCATGTACTTTTCTCCACATAAGTAGTTTCTGCGGAGATAGCCATAGCAAATGCGTCTGTCCCAGACGTGCCTGTACTGTGTCTGCGCAGAAATGGCTAAGCCTTCGGTCCACGCCTATTAATATAGTAGCGATGGCGGCTGCTTTCATAGATCACCCAGACAGAGTTTTTGTTATTTATATTATTTCAGGTCTGAACTATGGTTTCCGCACTGGTATCTTAACTCCTCCCTCTGTTTCCCACGTTTGCAGTAACCTAAGATCCGCTTTAAATGATCCCGATTCTGTTGATATTTTGCTCAAGAAAGAAACTTCCAAAGGTTTCATGATCGGCCCATTTTCTGAACCCCCCTTCCCGTCATTCCGTATTAGTCCATTGGGGGTCACAACTCGCAAATATTCAGGCAAGAAAAGGCTAATCATCGATCCTCACTTCATTCAGGTTCTGTTTCCAGCATTAACAACCTAATTCCCCCTAATCAGTTTTCTCTACACTAAACCAGAATCGATGATGCTATCCATTTTATTAAAACAGCAGGTCAAGGGGCCTGGATCTCCAAGGCTGATATCACAGATGCATTCAAAGTCATGCCCAGTCATCCTTCCCAGTGGCATCTCTTTGGAGTTCAATGGAGACAACAATTCTATTTCTCAGCTCATTGTGTTGGATTCTACTAAATAATTTCAAATTATCATTCTATTGGACGACTTTCTATTAGTAGACTTCCCTGCTCATTTTATTATTAGTATTTTAAGAACTGCATTTTTCGAACTCGGAGTTCCTCTATCAGAGGAGAAAACCTTGGGACCTACCACCTGCCTGGAATTTCTTGGGATTGAACTGGACTCAAAGAAAATGGAAGCACGTCTCCCCCAAGACAAATTATATCGAATTTCCGACGTCTTTTTAGGACAGAAAATCCTCTCTCTACTGGGTCATTTTAATTTTGCTACAAGGATCATTCCACAAGGTCATTAATTTGTTTCTTATCTTTTAACACTAGCATTTTCCGTAGTCGAACTCCAACACCATGTTAACATCAATGCGGGGTGCCGGGCCGATATCAACCTATGGTTCCTCCTCCTCTCCAACTGGAACGGCATTTCCTTATTTTACAATGACTTACCTACTTCTGCAGAATCTCTTGGTCTCTATACCGATGCTGCCCCCTCTCGGGCTTCTATGGTATCTCAGGTTCCAAGTGGTTCTATAGGAATTGCCCCCCCGAGTTCTCGTCCCTACCTTCCACAGAGCAATCTTCAGCATTGTTTGAATTGTATCCTCTTATTGTTGCAGCCGTAATCTGGGGGCATAAATGGTCAGAAAAGGTCATAATATTTAATTGTGACAACCTCTCTACAGTAGCTATTATCAATAAGGGCAGATCATCTTCCCCTACAATCATGAAACTTATGAGAAAACTCACCTGGGTTTCAGTGCTTAATGGAATCTGAGTCCATTTTGTGCTGTAGTTGGTCAGCCATCACTAGTACCGCTGGAACACAATAAGCTAACTCTGTATTTCTGTAATAATGTAATTTGAAATAGAGGACTTGGTAATACACTATGCTGACTGGTCCATTATTAAAGTTGAGCATGTACATTAGGGGTGCACACCTTTGCTTCTTAAGGTCTTTGTTCCATCTGTTTCCTAAGTTACTTAATTCAACCATTTTCTTCCAGGTCTTAATCAGTTAAGTTTTTAATGATACCTACACAACCTGGAGGACGCCAAACATTGAAGTCTGGATTTATGCACCCCTGATATACTATTTAGCCATTCAAACATTGTTATAAGTAAAACCATCCAATTAGTATACATTAAAAGTAGTTTAGTAGTATGTATAGCTAAACAAAAATGATTGTGGATGTTTGCAGTTAATCCACAGTCAATATGCACTGAAGCTTATAAAATAAATATCATATAAATCTGCAGATGTAGCTCAGGATAGACTGAGATGGTCTCCTTTGAGAACTGAAATTATCTTATTTGAAGATGGCTTCTACTGAGTTACTTATGTTCTCCTGTAGAGGTCAGTAAAGGATAAAGTAATCGATGTAGAAGTATATTTATATTCAAACCAACAAGAAGATACAGCAAGGCATATGTAACCAACATTTAGTTTAGGAATATGTATTTTGCCTTGCAACATTTTTTCCAATCACTGATATTGTTTGAACAGATTATTTTATGTAAACCAAAAAGAGAAATAAATTGTTTTGACTTGATTCTAAACTCAGGCGTATAGAGAGATTCTGCTGATTTCGAGTGGCTTAATAATGTAGTGATAAGGTTTATAAAAAATGATAGATCATTTGAGCTCCATATGTGTACTTACTTGAAACAATGCATAAGCTAAGCATTTAAAAAGAAGCATTTCATTTATAATGTTGGCACACTAATTGGTTCCACCATGTAGCAAGCTTTCTCACTGGCTCAAGCTTTTCGGACTCTAGGTTGTTGCAGTGCATTTGTTTGTTTAGAAAATATTTGTAATGATTTCTGATTCTATTTTAATTTTTAAATAAGATGTTATAAGGCACTTCCCTTAAATTAGAACCATGGTTTCAATCCTCACCACTACAGAAATCCTGGGTTCCATATTGTCTCATACTCATTTTATGTGTTTTTATTTTAACTGAGCAGATTAAAAAGTGAATAAAGTTTGGGGATAAAAAATAAATCTAGTGCACTGAGTGGCTGGAGCACAGTGGCAGTAAAACAAATATCCCCCCCCCCCCCCCCCCCCCCTGAACACTCACCTTCTTCACAGTATAGAAATAGCACAAGTAGAGGCAGGGAAAGGAAAATGTGTTTTTGCTTAAAACTTATGGAAAGGAGGAAAATGCTTTTGAAATGTAATACAGATTTCTTTAGTCTAATTTTAGCGGACCATAATTCACGTTATGAATCAGATCAAATAGTGGGTGTGGGAGAACAATTAGGCACATTTAGAAAGAATGACAAACTTCATGATAGTTTTAAAAAGCGACCGAGTACTAATTATTCTGTCCAGAGACTCATTCTTAAATAGCATGAGATCAAAATGGCAGGACGTTTGGAAATAGTTCTGCTGAAGTAGATTAGATAGCCCCCCCATCTTCCCCCCGGTGAAAGAGGCTAAGTGAAGATGTTGTTTGAGGAGGCAGAGGTCAGTTAGGTGACTGATTGATTAATTAAATGATGCCCTGATTTGAGGTATTCCTTTTCAGGAACTATTTTCTGTGTTAGCCTCAGCTTCAGTGAACTAATACATTTTACAGGATGTATGCACTGTTTTAAATGGAGCGGAATTAAATACAGTGCTTCCTCTTTATTGTGTTATCTGACTTACACAGTGAACTAGTGAAGGGCCCTCATACAGGGAAATATAGGACTATTACTGTTAACGTGGCCTAACAGTAAATTGGTGAATTAGCACATTTTTAAAAAATCTAGCGAATTCAGCTTGACTCCTTTAACAGAGATATGTGGGTAGCCTTTGTTTAACATGTTTAACCTCCTACAGCTCAGTGCCCCATACAGCATACTGTAGCACTGGTAGAGTTCTTTACCCCTTACTGACTCACTTATAAATAATAAAAGTGCTTTTGTGCAAAATATCAGTCCGTTTTATTACAACTGTAAATTGCAGTAAGTTAGTATTTTTAAGACCAGTGATAAACATCTATATAAAACGTACTTGCTAATCTGTTTCTAGGTTGTTGTCTCATTTCTTATTTAGTTTCACCTGTTATTTATTCAATGTGTTATTTTATCTGCAGTCATTCAGGTCCTTCTTGACAATGATAAAGCTTTATCTTAAAGTCCTAACCAAGGTTTTTAAATTAATTTATTAGTACTAGAAATATTATGTAACCCCCCCCCCCCCAAGATATTTCAAAGGCAATGCTATATACCATGTAACCTTAGCATATCTGATTTATTTTTAAAATTCTATTTTAAATATTTAAGCAATCACGATCAAGGCACACAGCATTTACTGGGGATTAATGACCATTCAGGTGAGATGGTATTATTATATGCTCTCTGGTAAAACACTTTGAATAATTATAGTTTTAGCTGTGCTCCATAACTGTTAGCCTATGTGTTTCCTGAACACACACTGTCAGATTACTTGTTTTAGTTTCCAACGTTCTATTCTGTAAACATAAGTAAATAAATTTGACTATAACTGGTTATAATAGTGGAAAATACAGAAACTTGCCATTTTTGGGCTTCGTATACTGGTAGTTTCGATTCATGTTCTCATACAATGGACAGTGACGAAGCAACTTCTTAAACCAGTACTGTTTGTTTGCCTTTCCTCTAATATTAAACTGTGAACCTTTCTTTATAAGCAGAGCTAAAAATATGGCATACATATGTATTGTTATTGTCTCAAATTTCACATATCTGTGAGTTTGGTTTTGAAACAGTATATCTGATCTGTTCCCTTTGCCAAAATATATGTGGTGGGCTTTTATTTTTATAGCAGTGTGGGTTATACATTTGGAAAAGGGCCATCCTATTGAAGGAGCAGATCTTTCCAACAGCGAGGTGGGAAGTCAGCCTAAAGATGATGCACCCTTTCTACTCTTCAAAGCCATTGATATGAAACTCAGATAAATTTGGATTCAAGTTTGGTCACCTAGATTGGGAAAAAGAGATATGTTAATAACCAGAAGAGCGCTTAGTTGCCATTAAAAATATTACACATCTTTACCTTGTGGATCAGGTCATAACATTTACAGAACATTGGAGCCTTTCTCACAGAAAAGGTAAAGCTAGAAAAGACATTGATGCACCCTTTCGTGTAATAAAATAGAATATATTCATATTTGTATTTTTCAGTATGCTTTGGTTGGTTTGCATGTTCATGTTATGATCATTTAGTTTGTCTGTATGTCAGTTGGTCTGGTAAGTTTGTTTGAGTTAAAAATATAGACTTTATATATAATCAGTTGCTGTAGAGTTTTCATTATTAATATATTAAACACTATAATATCTATGTAAGGGGTTTTCTAAATATATGCGTTGGCGTTGTAATGTTGGTGGCTGCTCGTGTACCTGTTGGTTTGCAGGAGCTCCTTACCTGGTGTCCCCACTGTCATTCAGCAGCCTGGGTTTGAGTCACACCTACAACTGCCACAGTCAGACTATTTAAATAACAGTATACACATAATAATACAAAAGCAGCAATTTTAAAGTTACATTAAAACTCACTAAGATAAGAAAGCCATTTTATAAAAGTGTGTTATTAGTCTTGACTTGATAACTGTAACAGTCCCAGCTTATGGCAGAGCATTCCATAATTTATGAGCTCTACAAGTAAAAGCCCTACCTCCTGTGTTGCTTTTGTTGACCCTAGGAATAACCAGCAGCCCTGCATTCTGTGATCTCAGAGTGCGGTTTGGAAGATACAGGGTCAGTAACTCCTGCAAATAACTAGGTGCTGATCCATTCAGGGCCTTGTAAGTTAACAACAAAATCTTAAAATCAATTCTATACTGCACAGGGAGCTATTGTAAAGAGGCCAAAACAAGGGTAATATGTTCACTTTTCCTGGTTTTAGTTAGAATTCTATCTGCGGTATGCTGAACAAGCTGCAAGCGGGATACCACACGTTTTTGGACACCAGAAAAAAGTGCATTACAATAATAATTTCTAGATGAAACAAAGGCATGCATTAGTCTTTTGGCATCAGATACAGAAATAATTGGTCTAAGTTTGGCTATGTTTCTCAAATTGTAAAAATATACTTTAGTAACTTACCTAATATGAGTCTCAAATGGTAGATCAATCAATCAATCAATCAATTAATATTTATTTTATATAGCGCCTTTCATAGTGGACCACCATGACAAAGCACTTTACAAGATTGTGAGGAACAATGCATAATACATTGCATATAGTGCCTCGCCCAGGGAGGTTAGCTACAGTTCCATGGACCTTAAACTTCTTAATAATATTTGCAACTGTTGTCACAGGAACATCAAGCTGCTTGGAGATGGTCTTGTAGCCTTTACCTTTACCATGCTTGTCTATTATTTTCTTTCTGATCTCCTCAGTGTGGTGCACACAATGATACCAAACAGCACAGTGACTACTTTTCTCCATTTAAATAGGCTGAATGACTGATTACAAGATTGGAGACATGTGTGATACTAATTAAAGAAACTAATTAGTTTGAAATATCACTATAATCCAATTATTTATTATCTTTTCTAAGGGGTACCAACAAATGTGTCCAGGCCATTTTAGAATATCTTTGTAGAATAAGCAATAATTCATCTCTTTTCACAGCATCTTTGCTTTATTCTATGACATACCAAAGGCATGCAAGTATACATGATAAAATAGCTTTTAATTTCATCACTTTTCAGGAGGAATGAAGCATTATTTCAATGAGCTGTAAGGGTACCAAAAAATTTGAGCACGTCTGTAGCTGGGTATCATCAGCAATACAATGGAAGTTCACTCTGTGTGTGGATAATGTCACCTAACGGTAGCATATATAATGAAAACAGCAAGGGACTTAGAATGGAGCCCTGTGGAACACCACAGACAACTTCCGATAATGCCGATTTTACATCCCAAATAGAGATGAACTGAAACTATCAGAAAGATGATTTGAACCAGGATAGGACAAGACCAGAGTCCTACTGTGCTTTCAAGATGATCAAATAATAATACAATAATTAATATTATTTACAGTGAAAACACACAGTCTCTTAGAACACATTCTTTTTACAGTTGGAGTACTCTTTCATTTGTTTTGGACAGTCTTGAAATCTGGGTTATCTAGATTATTTTAAGTTACAGATGACATTCTCACCTTAAAAATATAAATGTTTAAATGTTTATGCTGTTAATTGTCTCGGTTTGAAACATTTGATTAAGTAAACACAATTTGCTTCCAGTAATAACTAATAAAATAGAGTAAAGCAGGAACTAATTTGACTAATCATATCCAAACATGGTAAAAGTATTGTAGCGATCTCGGTTAACGCAGGCAGGTGCACAACACACGGTGAGGTAATCCACACACAAGCGAAGGGCGGGCACGAATCAGGGACCTCTTGCACTAAAGCATAGCGCCGATACTGCTGTACCAAAAAGCTGGTTCCTTTGCAAGGAGCGTATATCGGGCTTATGTCTTCATGTGCGATTATGTCACCTACCAGCCCTGCCTTACCCTGTGCACACTACACTATGTTAAAGCATAGCCAAGCAAAGCTTAAAGCATGGTAAAATTGGGGTAAACTGTGAAATTACCACATAATACAATTTGCCATAAATGTTTTAGGACAAGCAGAACAGTACAATTATAAATGCATTTAATAATTTCAATGGCTCTTCTCCAGGTGTTAGAAGTAGCCTCCAATGTGCTGCCTTTGAAATGTTGAGACATTTTATTTCTTGTCAAATATGGTTTAGGGCCTTTAAAAGCTAAAATTAATGTAGAGTGCTACCATCTTTTTTTATATGATCCCCATCCGTATTTCTCTTTGACCTTTTTATGGATAGTTCCTTATTTTCTACAGAAATAGGTTGAATCCTAATGGGGGAATTGGGAGACACAAGTCTTTTTATCATTTTGGGGAGCCAAGAAAGTTTCAACTTGACAGCAATCATAAAGGTGATGCCTTTGATTTCTCAACTAAGCATATACCCAGAAACATTGGAGGACTGTACCAGTATGGAAATCCATGGATCACCTGCTAAATGCTGTCTGCATGCCAGAGACACTCTCATTCTTTTGATTCTGTGCCAATCCCATGAAAATCAAGTTTTCATACTTTATTGCTTTTCCTGGAGGTTCCTGAGAAGTATGAAACAACTTTTCTTTATTTTTTTTTTATATTCATGAAAGGAGAGGGACAATGACACTGGCTACATACAGGCACAATGTTTCCTCTCACAACTCTGCACCTTCATCCTGTCTTGAACACCCTTTCAAGCAGATACTGACAGTTGTGCCAAATGTGAGGTGGCTTTGTAACTTATGGGCTCTATGTACCAATATTACTTACGTGTTTGTAAATACTGCAAATTCGTAGCCTCCATCCTTCATACAATTTTTGCGCACAATGTACTAAACAGCTCTTTTTCATGAACAACTACCGTAATAGCACCGCAAGTTTACGAACAGCATAAATTACTGCTCATTATCCAGGACAGTAGGAATTGCCAAAAGTCAAAACTTAGAATTTCCTTCTGGCAAAGATAAATGAGTCGTATAGTGAACAGAACAAAGTAGTAGACAAATATAATAGAATCGAGCTATGGCTTCTGCAGACTCCGACCTTGATGCAACTATGGCCCCGGCCAGAAAGAAAAGTAAAACAAATTTCCACAAAGACGAAATTGACCTGTTAGTTATTGAAATGGAAAAAAATTAAGAAAAAATACATGGAAATAAATAACTAACAAAATAAATTCACTAGGACACTGTAAGCGACAGACACTTAACATAAAAAAATGGCATGACCTTAAGAGGACTACAAAAAAGAAAGCAGCAGAAAATAAAAAACAAACAGGACAAACTGAGTGTGCTGTGTTAAATGTAGCGCAGACCCTGGGCACAGCGAAAACAAACCAAAACGTAGATCTAAAAGAAAGGGTCCCCCAAAACAGAAAGCATAAATAAAACTAAGCTTGTTTCTATATATGGAAGTTTACCATGGTAAATTTGCATGGCAAGTTTGCAGTTTACCATGTGTGTACACTAACTGTGCTTCCCTATGCTTTCAGTGCTTTAATTTAAACGTTTGTTTGTGTCTATATATAAGTTGTGTAAAGGAAAAAAAGTACAGTACATACAGTAGGCTACGCAAGTAAATACTTTAGTCGTATTTCAGTTGTCTATGCACTACATAATTAATTACTAAGAAGAAAATATTTCAGTTTGTGTTAAAGAAATCTGCCATGATTTGTTTGTGTTTCCCTTCTATTATTAATGTGAAGTTTAAAATAAAGAACCTTAAAATATAAAATAAACCAAAACAATATGTATTTATTGTCATTGTTATGTAATATAGACTATTAATAAATATTTTTTGTGGTTTATTTGATATTTTAAAGTGCTTTATTTTAAAGTAACTAAAAGCCTGTAAACGTTTAAACAGGAAGTTTCACATACAAACAACTAGTTGAACCTACACCAGTGAAAGGCATGCATAAAATAACAGGCACAAACCGAAGTCATAAATCAGGAAAAAATGATAATACATCAAGGATAAGCGCGAAACTTCGATATTATAATGAGATTTGTACATTTGCACACAAAAGTAGTTTGAAATGAACAGTTGTAACTAAACTACTGCAGCAGGGATGAAACTAAGTTACGGGAGTGAAAATGACTTTAATACATCGTGGGTAGGTCTACGAAGTCACAAAAACCTACGAAAAGTCAAGATATGAAAGAAAAATCAATGCTACACAGAGCCCTATGACTTGTAAAATCAAAATTTGCTTCCTGATAAAAAAAGGTTTCTTCAATTGAAAATGTATCCCAAACAGATGTGCACATTTCTTTTTAATTCCCTCAGTGAAATAATTTAAGACAAGGGTGGCAAGATATGAAACTTAACACTTTTTTAAATTGTTAGGTAAAACATTGTATTTACTCTAGGTGTATTGCTGGCAAAAGCGGTGTGTCTTCTTGCCTCGCATTGCATGCATTACATGTTCCATGCCAGGTTTTCCTTTTGTCTGAA
Organism: Acipenser ruthenus; assembly: GCF_902713425.1. NCBI lineage: Eukaryota > Metazoa > Chordata > Actinopteri > Acipenseriformes > Acipenseridae > Acipenser > Acipenser ruthenus. Next base: position 38,234,522 of record NC_081193.1, on the reverse strand, counting down.
ACAAGGTGTGGGTAAGGCTGATGTAATTAGTAGTAGCTAATTGTGATTGCTCCTGTGTTTCAGCCTTTATAAAACTGGCAGAAAGCAATGGAAGCTGGGAGTAGAATGGGAAAGTAACTAGGAGGAGGAAGCACAGAAACGCAGTAATCTTTTGTCGGATTTCTTTCATTTTTTGTTATTCTTGGTATTTTAACTGGTTGTATTAGTATTTTAATAGCTCTTATAAAAAGTGTTTTTAGATCTATTAAAATCATTGTTTGTTTATCTATTGCAATCCCCTATTCCCTTTCTCCCATCAGTTCTCAGTCTGGCATTTTAAGTCTGCGATTTATTATCCTGGATAATTCTATGGCAGTATGTGATCCAGCCTTTTGGATGCCCAATGAAGTTGCACTCGGATCAAGGTGCAAATTTGGAGTCTTTATTAATTCAAGAACTGGTTCTATGGAGCAGTAAAGAGCCACACTACCCCTTATCATCCAGAGGGGAACAGACTTTGTGAAAGGGTCAACAGAACTTTACTGAATATGTTGGGCACTCTGGAACAGGACACAAATAGTTGTTGGGCAGAATAGATACCGGACTTGTGCACGCTTACAATAACTCAGAGAGTTCCACTGCCTACCCCCTGTTCTTCTTAATGTTTGGTGTGACAGGGCGGAAGCCCTGCACATGGGGAATTATGTATATTTGAGATTAATTGTTGTAAATATGGATTTGTGTAAATAGATTAATTGAATTATTTAATTGTGATGACACTCCGTTTGGGACCGCTACCTGTCTGCGTGGATCAGCAGCTGAAAGCAATCAGCTGTTTCAGCAGGCAGGTGGGTGTGTCTCAGCAGAGCTTCATTATAAAAACATGGCGATCCCTAGGATCAGGGCTGATGCAAGGCCTGCCGTTTTCACTGCACCTTTGATTTAGAGTTTGTCATATTGTGTTTTATTTTTAGTGTTTGTACAGTCTTGTACTGTCCTCTGTGCGCTACCATTGCTGGTAGCGTCACATGACATTATTGTTTACTTTTTTGTTTGTGTTTATTAATTAAATCCTGTGTGCCTGTGTCAGCGTAACAACGTCAATCTCCCTATCTCAGTCTTTTGTGTGTTCTCCTCGGCCGCCTGAAGCAAGTATACCAGGACACTACCACATTGGTCATCATGCCACAACCCCAATAGATCTGAGGATGAGACAGCCACTTGCTGAGGAGAGATGCTCCCCAGATGAATGGGTTCGGTATCATCAAAATTGGTTACAGTATGCCTTGCAGGTGAGTGCTCTTCAGAGGCAGTAGTGCGCCAGAAACGTTTGCATGATCGAGGGAGTAAAATGTCCCCCCCCTTGCTTCCTGGTGAACGGGTACTAGTAAGTAATATGGGGGTGGGTAATCGTGGCAAGCTTTCAGTATATTGGGAACAGCGCATTGTGGTTAACCTTATGAGTAGTGAGTTCTAAAACGCCCTGCTGGTCCCCAGGAGTGAGTTTTTTTTCTGTCTTGTGCATGCGCTTGATTATTACGAGAAACAAATAAATATATATTTTTTATTTAGTCATTGGGAAAGGTTTTGACTAAAAAATAACATGTAGGCAATAAACAATAAACGAGGTGGAACAACCACAACAACACGTCCTAACAAAAAAAAAGGCGAGAGAGAGAGCGACATGAATAAATCATATCTGGGTAAACAGGTTGTAGGGGCAGAGGGAGTGAGTGTCTAATGCTTCAGCGTATGATACTCCTTATAGCATGGAGCAACGCACAGAGCTTGGCGCCGCCTCTTCGCTGCCACTTGCTCACATCCGATTCAGTGGAGAATTGTATGTATTTGAATTTAAATTGGAATCTGAATTCAGTATTATTACTAATACTTCTTTCTCACTGAGTGATTTTTGCCAGTTTACAAACACTGTTGATTTTTTTGGGACTTGGATAATTATATGTAATTCAGTCAATATCTGGCAGAGGGCGCAAGAGACCAATAAAAAGTGTTACCGAAACCTAGTGTTACAATATTATGTGATCAGGGGTTTTGTAGGCTCAGTAATTCAAGTATAAAGTTGCAGAAACTACCGGTACATTCATACTTCCTGGGGACCAGAGAGCAGTGAGCATACCGGTACGTTCAAACTACTCAAAGGGTTAAGCCTGGACAGAATGGGACAGTAACCAGGAGGAGGAAGCATAGAGATGCAGTATTGTTTTGTCGGGGTTATTTGCTGAGAAAAACCGTGATCCTGAAGAATGTTTGCTTGGTGCGATATAGAGTAACAGATTTGTGTTCTATACATTAATTTGGTTAATTGATTTATTTATGTATTCTATTGTTTAATTGCATGATTTGTTTCCATTTTATTTGTATTTGTCAATTTATTCACAAGTGTTATGGTTTTGCTTTTGCCTTTTTCTTTTTGTTTATTTTGATTAACCATATGCTTTTTAAAATAATATTTATTGTGAGGTTGGCTGTAGGGTTGTTTTAAGATTCACTGCTGTATCCAATAAAAGATAGATTGATCTGTTTTTACTGTGTGTTGCATTCTTTGGGGGGAAATACCTAAGGTGACTGACATGACTACACAGATCAAAATAACCGGTTTATTGTTGTCTGTTAATTTTCTGTGTGTAACTTCCTAGGATGGCGTTGTCACTATACTAGCTAAAAATGACCAGGCATTACATAAGCACAGACAACATTTAGACACAAAACTGACTGTAAGATGCATTTTTTTTCACTTGATAAATACTAAATGTTACATTATTATATAAAGTTCAGTGTGATAGGAATATATGGTCTTTTACTGTGGGGTGTAGCAAAAAACCATTAAGTGAAAATATATTTAAAAAATGATACACACACAAAAAAAACACATCTTATATATTATATATTTGCTCCCCTGGTCTGAAGTCTGAATTAGAATGGCTTTGACTTAATGGTTATGATCATGTGATTTAGATTATTAATTTTTCCACTCATCGGTTAACCTTAATCTCCTGAAGTTCCAGAAATGCAAATGGTTCTCCTACTGAGAACCAGCCCGGGTGTTGTCGATGAAAAGAATGAACATGAATTTAGGAAACTAAAATCTCATACTTACAGATTGCTTTTATTAAAAAATTAAAAGTATGATTACTGGTTCTTTTTTCCATCTGAACTGCTCTGTTGGGTGCTAAAAAAAAGACCTTTATATGTAAAGCATTCTTCAAAGAAACATAATGTACAAGACATCCTTTCATGTTGGCAGGTCGGAGTATGGGGGAATTGGACAGTGCATGGTGACCAACAGTTTGACTGAAGCAATGCCTTTTTAAGTGATCGGAGGTGGTCTGGCAGCACTGATCTTTAACAGTATCAGTGTTGTAGTTATCAATGGAAATGTTGTTCTCATTGACCCTCAGGAGCATATCTTTAATAAACTGGTTGATGTAGCAGGTCCCAGGAGTGGCCCTTGAGGCTTCTCACTTGGCTATTTTTAGTTCCCTCAAAGTCTGGGAAATGAAGGTTCTGACCCCTTGGAACAGGCTAAAAGAACCAGCTTCAGTGGGGGCCTCTGAATCTGATTAGATGAAACAACAAGGAAAGTTTTGATTGGGGCAGGAGCAGGAAGAGCTAGGGTGGGTGGTAAGATCTGTCAGAACCAGGGGGTGAAAAAAGGTTCTCAAAGTGGCTTAAATAAAAGTAGGGGGACAAAAACAACATAACGTCACGGGTTGCTGAGATATTGTTTTCCCACGTCTTGCTTTGTCTCCAGTGGCTTTTAATTAGCATCCTACTACCCTGCTTTTATTTTACGTGTTTGTACAGTATCATATTCATTGCTTTCAGAAAGATCCCTTCTAAGGAAAAGAAGAAAAAAAAGTTCTTACATACAAGGACCCATGAAGCTGGCTTTTTAACACCATAACAGTTCATGGCAGGAAACTGAATATTCAGAGTACTGAGCCATCAATGAATCTCACCATGAAGTCTGTTTGATTTACACCAGCTACTTTGTGTTCTGTAAATATCAGGTTTCAACACTGGTTTGTAGTGTAAAGGAAAGCTACTTTTTCTTCCCTGCTCTTAAGGGATGCTCCTAAGATCCTGTGTTGTGCAAGGAGTCTCTGGACAATGTATGTCAAGAAGTCTTAGCATTCAAAAGGGGGCTGGATTTTAATGACATAATTACTCCACTGCTTAGATACCTTCCTTTTGTTTTACTTAATGCACTGACAGGTAACATTATTTTAACTTAAATAAAATGGAGGTGCAGTGTAGCTAGGAACAACAAGAAGGTATGTGTGTCCTGAATCACTTTGTTAGTTCTGAACAATTCTACACTGCAGTGTTCTCAAGGTTCAGTTCAGTACAGGTGAAGAATGTGTAAGCCTAAGATTCTAATATTTCGGCTTCACCTGAAAGTGACAGAACAAAGCCAAGTCACACAACAGTATCCTGTGTAACAGCAAAGTTTTGTGCAAATTAGATCCTGCAGAATCGTCATTATTATTATCACAAAAGTGTCTTCTTTATATAAACAAATTGAAAAAAAAAAACCCCGAACAAAAGCATGGTTAATAATATATGGTTAAAAAATATAGCAATGACATAATTTTACCTGATGAATAACTGTAAAACTTTTGCACTCATTTTCTGTTCACACTTATCAGTATAAAGATTTCTGAGGTGCTTTCTCGTTATGTGGAGTCCTGCTTTTGTCTTGTTCTAGTACTGCGAGTTGTCAGAAGTATCGTGTTTAGAAAACGTATATGAGTATTTTCGATGTATACATTTTTTAAGCTCCCTTATTTGCAACAGTTTCCTATACAAATATAGCATTTTTCCTAATATCCCCTCTAAACCATGCATTTTATATAACCCTTGCAAAGTCTTCAAACCACTGGTTAAAATCCAGTGATTTCAATGTATGGGTGTCACAAAAAAAAAAAAAGTCCTCAGTCAAGCAATCCTGACTAGCACTGGCAGCTGGACAGGGTGTGAGCCTGTAGGCCTACAGAGTGTCAGAAAGGTCACAGAAAAGCGAAAATATGCAGACCTTCCATCCTGGATCTTAATGCACCTGTTTTTTTCTTTATCCATTTCACTGTACACAACCCCCTAACCCCCTACCTTAATTAAATGATCTAAAACAGTTCTTGCTTTGACTTTGAGGGACTTGTTAAGCAATTTCTTCCTCCTAAGCATTGTCTAGGGAGAACTGGAAGTTAGGTATTTTTGAGGCCTGGTTTGGTTTCAGAGTTGTATTAAAACTTCAAAGTTCAGTTTACAACTGCAACAAGAACTACTCAAGATAAGAAAAAGCTAATGAGTTGACTAAAGCAGATGGCTCACTCATGAGCTTTCCTTTTGTAAAATGGGCATTTAACATTTACAGACAATTCAGGGTCATAAGGTTTATAATGGGCTAACATTATGGCTAATAATATTTGATCATCTACGTTGTCAAGAGCTTAACAATCATTTCACAATGTTTTTTTTTTTCATCTAAAATGTCTTGTTTCATAGATGTAGAGCTATAACTAATGAAAGCACAGAGAGTGCTATATAAAGGTGGACACACAAAAGCAGACAAGTGCCAAAGCAAGTGTCTGTGGTAATAACCAGGCATTTTGTTGTCTCAAGTTTCTTATCTGTGTGGTGCAGTAGGTATTAGGACCCCATTGGAGACTTACACATTTGAGTTAATTAACATAAGTTACTCTAAATAAAGCTATAATTTGTACCTTGTATATAATGTGCAACTTGTACTGTATACTACCTTAGCAACCAATTATCCAAAATCAGAATTTGCAATGTCATAAAAAGACTTTCCTAAGCTTGTGAAATGGAGGTATCTATTTCATTTGTATTAGATAGTATGTGTCAACCAAAGATTTTCAGAATGTGCTTATTTATTATCAATCCATGTATCAGCACCTAAGATGTCCAGAGAAAAGGAGAGGGAATAATCTGTATAACTATGAAGGTTAATGTAATTTCAGAATCTGTGTGTCTATTTAATTATCTTGCACAATAGTAGTGTGCCAGGAAATTATAGGAATTTGTTTTTAAAAGCATGCAAATACTTTTTGAACCGCCCTCCTTGTTACTAGACATGTTAAGAAATATGGGGTCATATTTTATACTCCAGCCTTTATTTTTATTATTTACATTTTTTTTCACAAGAAATCTGTGTTAATGATACAACACAGCAAACAAATAACTTTTTACATGTAAATTAGAATTTGATTACATTCACGTTCAAGGTGGTCATTTTTGACCCAGAGTAGGTCTATAAACAATTTCTCTACCAAATAAAACAAGCTCATATGAAAATAAACAGTTCTTTTTGGCATTTTGATTTTTGAAAACCTTGAGCTCCAGATGACTGATCCAATGTACAGTAAACCTTCACAGACCCAACACAGTTATGTTTTGTGGGAGTTCTTCCATTTAAAACAAAGCCTTGAACCTCAAGAAATAGACCTATTAGAAGCCAGCGCCAAGGGTAATACAATAAACAAAAGCAAGGCTTATGTTCTTGCTTATGATGTTTCCTCTTGGGATTGATTCAACAATCTTTTAGATTTGTGTGTTGAGGGAAGCTGTCGCAGCCCTCCATGGGTACAGCTTTGAGGTTGGGGAGATAGAGTTCATTGCACCTGGACTTGGGTCAATGGAAGAAAATGTCATCAGACATAAGTTGTGACCACACCATTTTTTTTATTTTTCAGATGAATTGCTGTTCTTTAGAATGTGTTACCCTGAAACTTTGTTTTGATCATTTTTTTCTGACACGCCTACAATTGCGCATAACGATAACAGACAAGGAAATACATTTATGAGATAAAATTGTGTTTACACTTTTTACCACAGATGTTTTGAACTAGCTGCTCATACTTTTTTAGCATGTACAGTACATAGCAACAGAATGTAGAGTCGCTGAAATTAGTAGAACCGCAACAGATCAAACAAGACAGCAAACATTTAACCATCTGAGTGGATTACAGTAAAACCTCTGTTTTAATTAAACTCCAATTCTGATCCGTCATGATTTTGTGCAGCTGATGAAAAAGAAAGAGTCTAGTAAAGCCGGAACACTGAAGTAAGGGCAGCTGCAAAGGGCAAAAACTGACCAGTGTTTACCATGAAACTACACCTGTGAGACTGAGTTCCAGTGACACCCTCCACTTGATCTGCCTTCATACAAGAGAAAACCACAGAGTATGTACCATTCTAATACTAGGGGATATAGAATCAGCCAGCAGACTTGCACTTTATGGAGCGGCCTCTTCTCCCTGGATACCAAGGATTAAACTAAAAGGATTTTAGGGACTGAGATTAAGGGGAGCGCCATTTCAGGAGAAGTCACATAAGGGGACAGAACCATGGGCCATTCTAATTAGTTGTTTGATCTTTATTATGGGTTTGTGGGTTTAATCCAGCAGTCGTTTAGGCTGCCACTGGCCCACTGGGCTCAGCAGGCTTAAATATTTATCTGCTGACACCATTGTCCGTTTTTTTGTTATCCAAAAATCCTTGAAAGATATTTTACAATTGGACCTAAGGATACACTTCACTTCCTCTGTATGTAATTGGCCAAAAAACTATTCTGTACCAGCTGTAGGGCAAGGCAGCTCAAATGCTACTTTGCTTTTGTGTCCATAACATAAAACTCTTCAAACCAAATATCTATTATTGTTCCGTAAGGTGTGTGATTTATCTTTTTTCTGAATACTATGAAATCCTACAGGATAGGGAAAGGATTAAAAACAGTAAAAACAACTTACTAAATGATATTTAATGGTAATGCAGTTTAACTAAAATGGGACAGTTTCCATGGAAAAAGAAAAATAAGTCTCACCTTTTTCTCAAGCTATTTTGGTAGTACCTTTCGGCTAGTGTGGGTTTCCATGTAGTTTTCCTTTAGCCAGAGAAATTCTCCTTCCAAATGTAAATGACCTTATTCATATTAAAATACAGGAGTGTACATTTAAATGTTTCTGTCTGAGTTCCAATTTGGCATTGCGTTACTATTGCTATCATACAGCGTTCTTAAATTGGGTTTCCACTAAGTTTTTAGTTTGTGCTGAAGCACCACAAGTGCAGCCTGCCTCATGTGGCCACCAAAAATGTTTATAAAAAGAGCACAGGAAAAAAACAAAAACCCAAACATACCATTACACAAATTAAAAAAAAATTAAAAACCTTCCATAAGAAAGCACAGTATACTATCCTTGTGTTATTTGCTAAATATGTTTTAGTATATATATACAAATCTATTATACACATACATATATAATATATACAAGTTTTCCAACAGAACCATAGCTTCAGCAAATCTGATCCTCATAGTCTACGAACAGAACTAAAATACCAACCCTTTAGGTTAATGATATAAAAAATATCCAGTCAAAATGTCTAGTACAGTACATTTTTTAAATATTAGTATATACTAATTTAATATATTTTGGGGTACAAATGTGACTGTTTTCCCTTGGCAGTTACCCATGATAGATGCTACTTAAGGCTAGTGTACAATGAATTGCATCTTATTGCTAAGGGACAAAAAAGTCTAGGCTTAAAGCAATTAGCTATCCGATAACCAAACACAAAGATAACAGAAGTGTAAAGGATGAAAAATATCTTTCTGTGATTTGCAAAGGGCTTATTTATTTATTTATTTATTTATTTATTTATTTATTTATTGCAAAGTGTAATTTTTCTTTATTTGTAGTATAACCTTGCTTATAAAACAACTATAAAGCACTTTTTATGAGTCAAATAGCAATAATCTGAAATGTTGAATAAATGGTGTCACAAAAAATTAAAACCACTGAAGAGGTCTCTTAACCCCTCGTACTGTATGCTTATGTTTCTCTATTTGGTCAAAGAAGCTTGCTAGGACTACTTCCAGTAGATTGCACATAATAAAGGATTGCTTGGTATGGCCTTTAGTCATAGTAGAAAGTTGAACAAGGTTACATCATAAACCGGTATTTTTTCAGTGATGAAGTCTCGTGAGCATAAGGAATGGCTTCTGGTCAATTGTACGGCTTTTTAGCATGAGATGGCAATATAGACGCGCACTTCCTATAGCATGAGGAATGTGCGTGGTATGTGCTGCTGCGTCACATAAGTCATGACGGTGGAGAGAATTTGCACTTTCTAAGCTGCGTAGAAACCCAGCCAATGGCCCTGCAATGGTTCTTCATGGCAGTACAAGGGCTGGTACAAGCCATAGGTAGAATAGTAGCACAGTATTAATACTTTGGCATTACGGTGCTATCACAGTAGTAAACTCATAACTCACTCATCGGTGGGAAGAAATGTGTTATCTACTATCGCTAGTGAAATACTGTAAAGCAGAAATGCAGTACATAGTCACTACAATACAGTATGGAACCTGGTGCTATATAAACAAATTAATAATTTCACAATTACATATTGGAATGAAAATAATAATAAATATATATATATATATATTCAGCAGTCTTTCGGAAATATTGGCTCGTAAACTTCAACAGAAACCTGATACTTGTAAAAAACAAACAAAAAAAAAAGAAAACAACAACATAATATAAAGCTGTTTGAAAAAAATAAAAACTGTGAAATGTTTGAATAACTAGAAAAAATAAAGCACCATAAAAATCAAAAGGTACCAGTAACCAATGACATCTTAAAGGGGAAAAAAAGCATTAGCTTTTTCCCTCATGACTGATTTGATCAGCAAAGCACAATATATTAAAAACTATGTCCAGCAGCTGTGGTATACTTTTATGGGCCACTGTGATAGACCTGCCACCAACACAGACTCACACTGTAAATAGCTATTTGCTCTGCGGGGCTGTGACATGAGGACATTCTTTAAAATAAAGTTTACACAGTGTTGTGTGGTGTGGTGAGTTGCAGTGACACTACTGCACAAACCAGCCTAAATAAGATGTTCAATCCCTGGTACTTAGCTCTAACTTGGTTACCTAAGGAATTGTTGTAAAATTAGACTTCAACACCAAATGAAAAAAAACAAACAAATAATTCATAATTATATAAATAAAAAATGTAGAAATACAATTTTAATTTAATTTAATTTTAAGTTGTATTGTCAGAAGTTGTACTCTGCATATACTGTATCTTTAATCACATGAAAATATGGCAGGATGAAATACTGTACAATGTGTTTTTTTTTCACAAGAAAAAAACTAGTTAAGTGAAGGCAAATAAATCTGGAGAAGAAAAAAAATTGTATAGTTTTAACTAATGGGCCTGGTTTTATAGAGAAAGGGACCAAACTTATAAATGTACTAAGGAGTAGTCAATTTTGAGCCCATTGTAGTAATATAGGACAATATCAGTGGTGGCTCCTTAAATTATTATTATTTTAAAATAAATAATATTTTACATATTATATATATATATATATATATATATGTAACAGTGCAAGATCTGTGCTGGCTGTCTGACGCATGCATGATCCTGCAGGAGGAGCTCGGGAGCCCTGTGGGATCCGCCTGTCAATCATGGCAGTGACACACAGAGGTTGGGTGAGGATGTGTTGTCTTTCCCTCTTTCTGAATGGTCGAGAGGCGGGCCTTGGGGGGGTCGCTCGACCTGTAAGAACTACGCTCTGTTATTGTGACAGAAAGACAATGATTCTTGGTGGTAAATCTCCCTCCCGACCTGTGAGGGCGCCAAGTAATGGGAACAGAGTACCCTGGACTGCTTGGCCTGACACTTCGTTCCTAGGGTTAAAAGGAAGTCGGATATTTAGAAAAGGGGCAGAGCTTCGGTACATTAACTCATCGACCCGGAAAGGAAATTATGTGGCAGAAAAAAAAAGTAATATTTTTAATAAATAGTTGTAATACATTGCATGGTATCGTACAGTACTGCAAATACGAGTAGCCCACTGACAAATAGTCTTGCTGTTTACTTCTTTGGTTATTTATGATGTCTGTTTAATGTAAGTTACTCCTAGCCATTTACTTTAGCAAATATAACCAGTAAATACTAGAAAAAAAGAACGCACAGACTGAAGTAGATGCTAGGGTTGCCTTTCTTTTTTTCTTAGGTATTTCCCGATGACTTTTAAAATGTTGGTACATGATTACACAGTTGAATGATTACACAGTTTCATTAGCGTCCTCCCCGCTTGCTTTATTTAAACCTATAGATTCTGACATTCGCGGAAGAAAATAAACTCTGCATTACCTGCATTACAGACTCTCAGAGTCAGCACTCCTACCGTACTGTATGCAGTTTTTTTCAAACTAGTACAAATACAAGGCAGTGCAGTCACGTGACCACAACAGGTTGTTCTTTTACCGGAACCTTAAGTTACACCGGCGCGCAATGATTTTATTATATAATAATATAGCGCCTATTGTAATATATACTGTATATAAAAATAAAAAAAAATCACCACTTGAATCTTTTGCCTCAGGGGGGCCTCCTCAACTTCGTGGGTGCCTAATGCCAGAATCGTACATACGGAATTAACTATTTTGTGTATGTACTGTATTAAAAAAAAAAAAAAATAATAATCTAGTGCCCAGGGGGCCCATCAACCTCGGGGGTTCCGTGGATGCCTAGCACCGGAGCTGCGTGCATGCCTAAACAACTATTAAACAACTTCTGCGGAGAAAGCAGGGAAGTGCCCATTCAAATCTGGTACGTTATGCTGTTGTCGGTCTTTTGCATCTTTTTTAAATTGAATTTTTATCATATTGTTCCACCATTGAGATGAGAGCAAAATAAAGAATACAGTAAATACTTACATATAAGAGCGAGTTCGACTAATAGCAATTAAACTAATAGTAAAAAGATTTGCTAATACGCTAGTCCAGTATGAGCACGTAGTAAGTGCAATGAATGGATGAAAATGATTTCAAGTAAGACAAAAACGTGAATACGGATACTTATAAGAGTAAAGTCAAATACAAGATACAGGAGGTAGTTATAATTAAGAGCAGTAGTAGAATACGGCAAAGTATGGAGCAGTTCAGTGCAAGTACAAGCTGATGCAAATACTGGTACAATTGAGTGCCATATAGTCGAGATAATGAATGGTTTGCAAAAAAAAAAAGTATAATTAATTAAAGGTAAATGTTTCTGTTTGACAATAGGAAAACACATCATATCGCAATTGATTGTACCTGTACCAAAATTTCACTTTTAATGTGACAGAGTACCATTTTTTTTAAATGACATGGGTCAAGTTTTGGTACGCATACTGCATTGTAATGACGTACCACTTTATAACACTACACCAGTACCAAAGGGATAAAAACTATTAAAAAGATAAGTGGGTTTCACGTGACTGACCTCTGACTAGAATTGGATCGTTCATTCATTCATTCGCAATACCAAGTGCAGCTGGATGCAATATCAGTTCATAATGAGCGAGAAGCGAAAAATGAGTTTGTTCAATTGGCTTTAAAGCTCAGGTTATTCGAGATAACAAGCTTGTCGACAATGAAACTGTAAAGCCCTTGTTACATGACTCAATTTTCTAGCAACTTTTATCGCCTGTGACCAATCCCGTGAGGATTGCCCCGTGTAGACGTATTGTCAACATTCTAGCAACTGTCTGGCAACTTGTAACTGGTGGTATCGTCGCTTTGACGCTCATTCAATAAACTGAAAACAGCCTTTTTCCTGTCGCCGTAAGAGCCACTTCTTAACCCAAATGCTCTTTCGCAGGCGTTTGTGTTTTTCTTCATCTTCTAACAAATTAATTAATAGAAGTGCAGTTACAGGCCTTTTTCGTTTAATAGCTGCCATTTCAAACTGGTAATTTACTGTTAATTTCAGAACCACGCAACGTAGTTCTCAAATATGTTTGGATATTTGTCACAAGGTGATTCAATCTGTGTAAGCAGGCACAATCTAGTCCACAAAATTCTCGGGAAGTGAGAAAGTGATAAAGGCATGCAGTGGGGTGTGGATAAGGGCATACTGCAGTCGGGTGAAGACACGGAGCAAACCCAGGTGACGACGCAAAACTGCGGTGCTTATGGGCTTACCTGGACTGGACTGGCAGCTGGAAGTAAACTGCAGTGTGCAAGTTATGTTCTAATTGTTATTAACTATATACAGTGCTGCTAACTACCTATTCTACTTCTATGAGAAAGGAGTGTTTTTTTTATGCCTGTTCATACATTGGTGTGTATGACAGAGAGAGTCCTCTTGTTTTAACTGCAGTGAGCAAGTTATGTTCTAATTGTTATTGATTGTAACTATTTGCAGTGCTGCTAACTACCTGTTATCCTGCTGTGAGGAAGTGTTTATTTATTTTTTTTTACTTCTGTCTGTTCGTACATTGGTGTGTATGATAGAGAGAGATCTCTTGCTTTTTTTAATTTAAACTATTTTGTACAATTGGCTAGGCTGTTAAGTAATTAGAAGGATAATTGGGGGAACAACAGAGAGGAAAGTATATTTTTCTGCTTTAGTGTTTTTTTTTGTCTCCATCTAGTGGGGGTAGATGGTGACTGCTAAGCGGGAATTCCTGGGTGTCTTGAGTGCAAGGCGAACAACTTGCATTCTACAGAGCAGACAAGATACTGATAAGGAGCAACCGATGTCTGCCTGGTGTTTCTTCTTTTTTACTGTTATATTTGTTTTTTACTTTATGCCCTAGACAATCAGGGGGTGTTTACTTATGCTCTGAACCAATCAGTGGGTGTTTTTTTTTTAATTTTAGAAAACCTACTACATATTGTCTCAATTGCATTGAGAACCTGTTTTTAAAATAAATTTGTTATACACAATTTTCCTTGCATGTGTGTGCTTTTCCTGGGTTAGTTGTTTCATTGGTCTGGTCACATACTGAATTTGAACCTCAGTCAGTTATTCTTAAGACAATTTGGGACCTGGTGCCCACAATCCACCAGTTGGCGTAGTTGGCTACAACCATAAGTGTGACATATTGCTTGGATTAAAGGCAATTTGTATCGAATGCAAGTTGCCTGTTCGTTGTATCGTGTAACAGGGCAAATCCCCCATGGTGATGTCACAGGCAAACACATTGCTACAATGTGTTACTAGCGCATTGACTCGTGTAACAAGTCCTTAAGTTGTTTATCATTTTTTTTGTTCACTAAGTTATTTCTGTATAATGTACATGTGTTAACTTTTGCTATTTAAGCCGTCAAATTAGATAGTACAAGACAATACCTAAAAGTATAGTCAACAGTTTATGCACAGTTTGAGTTTGGATTGTTCGTAAAAATAACTCTGTAGTTATTTTATTAATTCTTATTTCAATCGAACAATATGAATTGTACCGAGTTTGTACAGTACTGTAATCAAAGTGCTTTCAATTAAAAACAAATGGTCTCCTTTGCAGATCCACATTATAAACACATAAGCATAACAATAGTGTGTAATGTCCCTCTTGTTACAATTCTTTGATCTATTGATGTTGAGGTTTAAAAGTTTTAAATTGAGATGAGGCCAGTTAAAAGCCAACAATTCCCTTTTGAATCGAAAGCACTCTGCAGAATGACATAATTTAAGAGCGTCGCCATGTTCAAATGAAATGTCGGGTTTTTTTTGTGTTTTTTTTAAAACCTACATGAAGACGTTACACACTATTGTTATGATTATGTGTTTATAATGTGGATCTTGTCTACAGATTAAAAGGTGACAATTGTTTTTTCAATTGGAAGCACTTTGGAGATGTGGCAGGGTGGCTGGGTGGTGACGTCAAACAGAAGCAGGAACTAAAAACACTGACACCAGGCACTGCAGTTTCAAAATAATATTAAGAGATGCGGCGGCGCCGTTTTTATTAAGCAAAAATAAATAAAATGTTTTAACAAAAAAAGACTTGCTCACAGAGCGAAATAAAAAAGGTAAACAAAAATAATCACAAACACAAAATAATACAGGTCAGGCTGGGCTGTAGCCTTCACTGTTCCTGTATTATCTCTTTTTTTAGTTTCGTTTTTCTCTCCTCACTCTCTTCACTCTCGCTCCTCATACACCCACCTCGAGTGCAGCGAGCTGCAGGCTTTTATAGCATGGCCGAGGGGTTTAACTGGCTAGTAAATTATTATATTACCCCTCGGCCACAATCTGCATGAGTTTATTAATTACTGTGTGGATGGGGCTTCCCATCCACGCTACTTAATAATACATACAATGCGGCTACGCCGTCAATACATTTTTAAATAAATACAAAGAAACACACGGTGCCTCGCCGTCATAAATAACACTATGTAACACAATTTTTGTTCCTGGGTAGTAAGTGTTATTTCCTAATTGCTTATGCCTCAGAAGTATAGAAAATGGCTATTATTCCCCACAAACTTTGCTTTTGTGACCAGGACAGTGATATTTTGAAATTTACCTATTTCCAATGAGAAAACGGGCGAATTTGTGTCTTTTCGTTCACATAAAGTCAGAAAAAAACAACATATGAATCCAAATTAACATGTATTTATACTAAAGTAATACAAAAATGACTACAAAAGATTTAGAAGTGAGTAGTTTTTCGAGATTTACGATTATACTGTAAATCACTTTCACAAATCAGCCCCCAAATGTAGTCTCCCATCATGTTCTCGTTATACTATCCTTGGTAGTGGCGTTCAAAGTCCAGTATATCCTGGTGGAAGCGCTCGCCTTGCTCCTCCGAGTATGCTCCCATGTTCGCCTTGAATTTATCAAGATGAGCATCAAGGATATGGCCTTTAAGGGACATCCTACAGCCCATTGTGCCGTAGTTCTTCACCAGAGTCTCAACCAGCTCCACATAGTTTTCGGCCTTGTGATTGCCCAGGAAGCCCCGAACCACTGCGACAAAGCTGTTCCAAGCCTCTTTCTCCTTACTAGTGAGCTTCTTGGGGAATTCATTGCACTCCAGGATCATCTTTATCTGTGGTCCGACGAAGACACCGGCTTTGACCTTTGCCTCAGACAGCTTAGGGAAGAAGTCTTGAAGGTACTTGAAGGCTGCCGACTCCTTATCTAGAGCTCTGACAAATTGTTTCATAAGGCCCAATTTGACGTGCAGTGGTGGCATCAGCACCTTCCGGGGGTCCACCAGTGGCTCCCACTTGACGTTGTTCCTCCCCACAGAGAACTCGGTCCGCTGTGGCCAGTCCCGCCTGTGGTGTCCCTGCTGTCCCAAAGGCAAAGATAGCAGGGAAACCTGGTAAAACCGCCTTGGAGACCCATCAGGAATGCCACCATTTTGAAGTCTCCTATGACCTTGATGCCATCTCAGAAAAATGCAGATATGTATCCACTTAGGCAGCTGGAACTAAACTGAACTGGTGGGCTTAAGGCCCCTGTATTTATACTACTATTTATATTACTGGAAAGTTCTAGAAAGTTCTAGAAGTTACTCCAAGTTTACTCAGCACTGAATCTATCTGGAATGTTCTGGAAAATAGGTAAATTTCAAAATATCACTGTCCTGGTCACAAAAGCAAAGTTTGTGGGGAATAATAGCCATTTTCTATACTTTTGAGGCATAAGCAATTAGGAAATAACACTTACTACCCAGGAACCAAAAAAAAAAAAAAAATTGTTACACGGTGTAATAAATACATAAATCATATTATACACACAGCACAACCTAATTCTGTGATTTAAAAGTTTAACCGGCTTTCAATTGAAATGTGTCGGTTCAGTGAGACCTTAAAGGAAAATTATTCGGAACCGCTGTATGTGTGTGTATATATATATATATATATATATATATATATATATATATATATATATATATATATATATATATATATATACAGAGGTGCTCACATTTGTTGGTACCCTTACAGCTCATTGAAATAATGCTTCATTCCTCCTGAAAAGTGATGAAATTAAAAGCTATTTTATCATGTATACTTGCATGCCTTTGGTATGTCATAGAATAAAGCAAAGAAGCTGTGAAAAGAGATGAATTATTGCTTATTCTACAAAGATATTCTAAAATGGCCTGGACAAATTTGTTGGTACCCCTTAGAAAAGATAATAAATAATTGGATTATAGTGATATTTCAAACTAATTAGTTTCTTTAATTAGTATCACACATGTCTCCAATCTTGTAATCAGTCATTCAGCCTATTTAAATGGAGAAAAGTAGTCACTGTGCTGTTTGGTATCATTGTGTGCACCACACTGAACATGGACCAGAGAAAGCAAAGGAGAGAGTTGTCTGAGGAGATCAGAAAGAAAATAATAGACAAGCATGGTAAAGGTAAAGGCTACAAGACCATCTCCAAGCAGCTTGATGTTCCTGTGACAACAGTTGCAAATATTATTAAGAAGTTTAAGGTCCATGGAACTGTCCATGGTCCAATGCAACCTCCCTGGGCGCGGCCGCAAGAGGAAAATCGACCCCAGATTGAACAGAAGGATAGTGCGAATGGTAGAAAAAGAACCAAGGATAACTGCCAAAGAGATACAAGCTGAACTCCAAGGTGAAGGTACATCAGTTTCTGATCGCACCATCCGTCGCTTTTTGAGCGAAAGTGGGCTCCATGGAAGAAGACCCAGGAGGACTCCACTTTTGACAGAAAAACATAAAAAAGCCAGACTGGAATTTGCTAAAATGCATATTGACAAGCCACAATCTTTCTGGGAGAATGTCATTTGGACAGATGAGTCAAAACTGGAGCTTTTTGGCAAGTCACATCAGCTCTATGTTCACAGATGAAAAAATGAAGCTTTCAAAGAAAAGAACACCATACCTACAGTGAAACATGGAGGAGGCTCGGTTATGTTTTGGGTCTGCTTTGCTGCGCCTGGCACAGGGTGCCTTGAATCTGTGCAGGGCACAATGAAATCTCAAGACTATCAAGGCATTCTGGAGCGAAACGTACTGCCCAGTGTCAGAAAGCTGTGTCTCACTCGCAGGTCATGGGTCCTCCAACAGGATAATGACCCAAAACACACAGCTAAAAGCACGCAAGAATGGATAAGAACAAAACATTGGACTATTCTGAAGTGGCCTTCTATGAGTCCTGATCTGAATCCTATCGAACATCTATGGAAAGAGCTGAAACTTGCAGTCTGGAGAAGGCACCCATCAAACCTGAGACAGCTGGAGCAGTTTGCTCAGGAAGAGTGGGCCAAACTACCTGTTAACAGGTGCAGAAGTCTCAGTGAGAGCTACAGAAAATGTTTGATTGCAGTGATTGCCTCTAAAGGTTGTGCAACAAAATATTAGGTTAGCGGTCCCATCATTTTTGTCCATGCCATTTTCATTTGTTTTATTATGTACAATATTATGTTGAATAAAAAATCAAAAGCAAAGTCTGATTTCTATTAAATATGGAATAAACAATGGTGGATGCCAATTACTTTTGTCAGTTTCAAATTATTTCAGAGAAAATTGTGCATTCTTCGTTTTTTGTGGAGGGGTACCAACAAATTTGAGCACGTCTGTATATATATTGTTGTGTAGCATTATAATATAATAATGTTCAATAAAACAAAATTTTGTCTAAAATTCAAAATAACCCAAAACCCTAGATTCAACACTCCTATAGTAACAGTAGTTCTGGCTCCTCAGAGGAGGGAATGCTCTGTTATAAACTCCTATCTACTATTAACCACATTACCGGTATCGGCAATAGCAGATCATGTGATCTGAGCACAGATTGTAATTGGAGGGGTCTGGAGAATATTTTTTGTCTACCTGGGATGGTAGACAAAAAAATAAAGTGCATCGCTGCTCGATAGCATGGAAAATCCCTTGAGTGTCTAGTCACATAAAACCAAAGCTAAATGTGAAGCCAGTGATGTTGACAGGCGTGGATTATGGGAGTTCTAGTTTTCCTCTGCATTACTGGCAGAAGGAAGCCCTGCTGAGAAAATGTCTTTGTTTATTTTGAACGGGTGTTTGCATTTTGGGTTTATGTAAAAACACAATGTATTACAATTTAAAATGAATAGTTTTGTGTTAGCTAAAACGAGTGTTTTGCTTTGCTATTGTTTTGTTATCTTTAGTATTGATTTCAATGTATTTTATGTATGGAATTGTTTGTGAGTTATTGTTTGGTAGCATGGAAGGGGGAAGCCCATCCCACAAAACCCTGTGTAGAAGGTGACCATCTCCCGAGTTCATTGATTAATTTGTTGCTAATCGGGAGATGGTCAGCAGTGTTTGTTGGAAGTCGTATTTATATTATTTTAGCATTTCTACAGCAGTATTTGTTTATTTTCCCCAGAGCAGGCAAACTCATTCACTCTCTTTTTTCGTCTGTACGGTATTATTTTGTTGATCATTTATTTAAGTTTAGCAAATTAAGTCGATAGGATGTGCTTGATTTTTTTTGTCTGCCTTTCTCCTGCCTTAACAACTGTTTTCTTTTCTCTGTTGACTAGTGGAGAAAATGCATAAACAGTCGAACTGGAGTAAAACCTGTTTAGACTGCACGTGTCGATCTCTTGATCTACCCCTATACACTGCACTTGCCTGACCTAAGCGCCATGTTACTGGATCCTCAGCTGATGCACTATCCTTGCACTATTGCACTACTAATATGTCATTGTAGATATAACTTGTTGCAATCCCAACTAGTTGCATCCTAGTTCATATTGTATTTTAGTAGTATTATTTGCACTTGCTGTAAACTGTATTTTAATATCTTTCATTGTAACCCTGTGCAGTAGTGCCCTGTACCACCTGTAAGTCACCTTGGCTAAGGACGTCTGCCAAACAAATAAATAAATAAATAAATAAATAAATAAATAAATAAATAATATGAAAGGTGTTAGTCAGAATATAATAACACGATTCTCCTGTTGCTGGGGGCTTAATGGAACCCCCAAGCCCTCTGTCTTTTTTCTGCCTCCCCATTTTATATGGCCACCAGCTGCCACTGATCCCTATAAATAACTTATTTTCAAATAGAAATATGTTATATTTGTTGAAAGTTTGAATAGTTTACAAAGATTTAGTTAAAATATGTACAGAGAAAAATGAAATAATGCGAATTAATTGCTCTTGTTTACCTTTTCATTGCATTTTGCTCTAGAGCCATGTATTGTGCTATTTGCAACCATTTACTATTTCAATAGCAGCCTCCAAAAGGAGTATTTGTTGGTCGCTATGAAGGAAGTAGAAAGTCTTTGGACTTGACACCTGGTGACAATAAACTTGTTGATGCTCTCCCTTTCTAGTCTAGGTCTGACTTAAAACAAAACATACATGAAATAAGCAGGCATGGCTGTGATAATACTATGACTTCATTCTTACATGAATTTTAATACAAAAAATACTCTAATATGCTGCTTTTTTTTTTTTTTACAGAAAGATTAATGAGATCAGTTATTATTTTAATAATACAGCATATAATGAAGGCATCTAAATACATTCTGGCCCTGGGCTTGGCTTAGAAATGTCAGATCCAGATGAAATTAATTGTAGAAAGGTTTCACATCCAGTAAACCCATGAGAAACATATTGAAAGAATTGTATTAAACTGACAGGAAATGGCAATGTTGAAGGTTATTGCACCCATTTGCCTGTGGCTTGCTTGTTATACGTTTTTTTGGGACTATGTAAATGAAACAGATATGCAGTGGGTACTGGGCCCAAGGTGTCTGCTTGGGAGATGATTGCTCTTGGGCAGATTCGCCACAAAATAAAACAGGTGTTGACAGGTTTTGACACCCACTGAGCATGCCCGGAAAATGCCACAGGGCCTGATTGTGAAGCTGTTGCTAGATTGACAAGTTCATGGTTGGCTGAAACTATTAAAAACAGTTGTGCCAGTGGGAAACAGTTGAGTTCCGATGATAAGAAGGGCTGGAGTCCATTTGTTTTATTTGTTGATATAATGTGAACAACATAACCAGAATGGGTGTTTTGATTGCAGGATTTGGAAGCTCATTAAGTTAGCTGAACAGAAATGAGCTCACAGAAAAAAAATAAGGTGCAGCATGAACACTGTGAGGCACTTGTAGAATGTATGGTATTATGAGGCCAGTCCTTTGTGACGTAGTTTAAGGCTTAGTTTTTGCTAACATGCTTTTCTAAACTCTAAGAAGTACAAGCCTAATTGAACACAAGTGGCCAGTCTTAAGTAGTAATAGGTTGTCCTTTGCAGGACATCAGTGAAAGGAATTTATCTCCATTATTTCTCTTATATCTTTACATTTAGACCAAATAAAGAGCACATTTTAAATTTGTAATAGTAGTGTTAGCTTTTATGGGAATTGTCCCCTTGATTTTGGGTTGGTGTTTTTACTTTTAGGAAAGCACGTCTGAACGTCTTGTACAAAGTGGGCTGTTCAGCTTGTATTCTTGCATTTATGTTTGGGGGTGAATAAATATGAGCATTCTGATAGCTTTCTTATACTGAGGTTTCTTATGCTGATGCAATTGGATTTTTTTGAAAAACAAATAAAATGCTTGTACATGCAGTAATAATAAGAAATAAATTTGTTTTTATTTCTGGGATTCCTGTGATCACTTAATCAGAATTTGTCTGCAGTAGTCGAATCAATTTACTTTTTTATACCTATATGGCTTGGCTTTTTGAATTGGATACCGTACACGGTCTGTACATCAGTCCCCTTGATTAAATAATTCTGTGAATAATCACATCAGGACATTTTTTATTGAATAGGTGGCATTTGTGATTCAAATTATTAAATAATGTGCATTTACAATGCTGGCACGTACACGAATTTCAGTTTGGGGTTTTAGTTACCCATATAGAAAAAAAACAAAAAAACAGTGATTTCCTTAAATATGTTTCCCTGAGCGGCTCATGATATCAATTTACATTTCCTTGGGGGGAGTTTAATGTTTAAGTTTACCAGTTTACAAAGTCTCAATAATTTTACAACAGTGCAGCAGCACTGTGGAGTAGTGGTTAGGGCTCTGGACTCTTGACCGGAGGGTTGTGGGTTCAATCCCCAGTGGGGGACACTGCTGTTGTACCCTTGAGCAAGGTACTTTACCTAGATTGCTCCAGTAAAAACCCAACTGTAAAAATGGGTAATTGTATGTAAAATAATGTGATATCTGTATAATGTGAAATAATGTATAATGTGATATCTTGTAACAATTGTAAGTCGCCCTGGATAAGGGCGTCTGCTAAGAAATAAATAATAATAATAATAACACTAATTTACAGCATTAAATGTGTCACCAAATATAGTTGACCATGGTTTATTACTAAGCATTTAAACTATGGCCTTAATGTCCATTTCCTGTCCTCCATCCAACATCTTATTGTATATGTTCTTTACTTTGATAAAAACTTTGAGAATCACTTTGGGATTTAGTGAGGTTTTAGATCTTGATCAAGAGTTTGCTTTTCTCAGCCCGGTACTAACTATTTAGGATTTGACAGACAACCATTTTAAGCTTTCAATACTATCATGTACATTTTTTTTTTGAAACCTTAAGTGTATCATATACATTATTGTGGATAAAGTTTACTATAAAGACACTTTAGCCCACTTGAACAATTGAATAGAAAAACTTGAGTTGTATCTCTATACATACAAACCTTTTACTGGATAAAGAGATCAAACAGGTAATGCAATGCAACCAACATTACCATTGGACATAGATACCAAGTGGACATTTTAGCAGGGCTTAAATTTTGTTTGCTTGGGGGATTTCCCCCCTATGCTGCACCCAATGGAGGGGGGGTTCCAAAATTTTAGGGGGGAATGTCAAAAAAAATAAAAATAAAAAGGCACTTTTTTTTTTTTTAATATAAAAAACAATATATATTTTACTGCATCATCATTCACACGTGTTGCTTTAAAATAAGCTGCTTTCAGGAGACCTACAGCTGTTCATTGCCTGATGTGAAGTTTTTGCTGCAGCAGAAGAAAAAGGTGATTTTTTTTTTTAACCAGCACTCCATTTTTTTTTTAGCTCTTACACAGCCCCATTTCCGCCTGTTTTTCACTGTTTTCATTTATGTATGTTTAACTACTGGATAGTTTGTACTGCATGCATGTAACATCAAACGAAAGGCCACAAAATGTCCTTTCATATTATGTAAGTTGCAACAGGATCAGGCATACTATATGTGGTAGAGATGAGAATATATGTAAAACAAAAAAAAAAGGCTTTTCCAAAAAAATTATGTTTGATCACTGCTACAGATATATTGTAATCATAGACGGCCAAAAAAAACAAACAATGCACCACTGAACCTCAATATGAAATGAACATGGAGGGGGGGGGGGGGGGGGGGGGGGGGGAGCTGAGCTTTTAAGCTTTCCAACGATACTGCCCCTTTCAGTCTAACGCTTCAAAATGAAACCTAAGCTGTGAACTCTGTCACATGATGAGAGGCTTAACTTCAGGTAGTCGTAGTTCCGGCTAGAAGTACCGCATACAGACACTGAATACATCTTTGGAAAGCCCCGAGTATGTACTTTTAAACAAGCCAGGCAGGTGGCTTTTATGGTGCCTGAGTAATATGTGCGTAACCTTCAGTGTGCTGGCGCCCCAAAATGAATGGGGCTGAGTTTTAAGAGTTAAAGAGAAAGCCACGGCTTGCAAAACAACACCTAGATAGAATTAATATTGTATTTTTTTCAAAACTGTTTACATATACTGCAGTTTACTGTTTCTATTATGCTTAAAGATAGCGGCCAAGAATCGCGTACGAGAGAATAAAGTGTTGCGTCATTAAAATATCCAGCACTACTTTTTTAAATTTATTTTAACCAGAACTACTCAGAATGCGGCTCATAGTGCTTTCGTCACTGACACCCCACTTCTTTAGAGATTGTTGTAGCGTTTCAGGCATTCTAAATTGGGTGAAAAAATGCAGTAGGTGTTTTAAATCTCTGTGGGATTTTCCCGCACTGAAAGTTGCAGATATGCGGGAGCAACTTGGAAAATGCGTCATTCCCGCGATCCCATGCTGAAGTTCAAGCCCTGTTTAGGATTAGTTGAATCTATATCTCAATTAAATGCCTTAACAGGCAAATAACCGTAAGTAAAGATGTAGGTCCAGATGTTCAAAGCGATGCGCAATCCCTTCGCAAAATTTGTGCCTTGAAAAAATTAGTTCTTTTGCACAAAAAGGGATATTTTCCAACACAGTTCCAAAACAGTTGCGTGAAGTTGGAAAATAGCAGTTTTTTGCTCAATTCGCAAATGTGTTTGTGCGTCGCAAAACAACCTGCACATTCAATACCAATATAGCAGAAATGCGAAAGAGCTAGGCGTGAATGCACCGAATTGGAATACTATATGACAATGTACTGTAATGGAAACATTCTGTGCATTGCAAGCCTGTCACGCTTATCGCAAAACTTAGCAATTTTCATTCAAATTTGGCCTTTGGAGCAATTCAAATATTTTTGTGCTTAAGCAAATTAAATTTGCGCACGTGCATACATTTGTATCTAATGTTTATCATTATCACAGGCATTAGCATCGCTAATAAGCTAAATATTTAAAGGGCCATCACAGATTCTACTGAATTCAAACAGATGTATCTATCCTGTGCTGTTTGCTGGGAAGTGAGTTTATGATTTCTCTACTTCTGTCTCCATAATTGACAGGTGTCACACAAATACAAGTACATGTTACATATTCCAATTCATTCTTGTTTTCTGTTACAGTACCATACTTTTTTTTTTCTTTCTCAGTATTAGCCATGATCCCGCTTATCAAACTGCTATTGCTCCGTGTCTGGACTGATTTTTGTAATGTGTTTTTTTGTAAGCCCTGGATAAGGGCATCTGTTATAAGAAAATACACACATACATTAACAACATAATAATATTAATAATCCATCTGGAATCACCTGTTTTTTATAGCCTATATATATATATATATATATATATATATATATATATATATATATATATATATATATATATATATATATGACTTGCTTGACAAACCTGGGAGGCAATTAATTCAACTTAAATAAAACGGGCTGAACAGGCAGTGGAAGAAGAAAGGAGCACCTTTCGTACGTTAACTTTACATTCGAAATGCCGACAAAATTGACTAATACAGTAATCGTACTGTATAAGCAGTGTCTTTGATATTGAAATCTATGTGAATGCAAGGTAAGGAATTGCAAGCTGTTGCTTGATCAATCTAGGGTTGATATACTGCTGTATGTGTCTATTAAAGTAAAGCGTTCCTGCATTATACAGGTAGTTGTTTAGTATCTGCTATCTCGGTCTATGTTACACACTGACGGTATGTACTATGATACCGTGCTGTACTCTTGATTTTGTTTTGGGAGTTATTCTTTCAGCACCAAAAAAGCGTGCTTGGGAAAGTGATTAGTTTTCTTTCGGTCCGAAAGAACGATCACGATCATGTGGACAGAACCTTGTATGATCGCTGGGTGTTTTTCATTGCTGCAGTACCTCAGAAAGCCTGCTGGAGTGATGTGCGCAGAGTTAAAGCTTGCTTTTTAAAAGCGCTATTTTGTGCCTCGCAAAACCTGATTTTGTGCTTAGCACATAATTTAGAACATGGCAGGACCTCGCAAATTGTCGGCCACTCCTGCCAAATTGCCCTATGCATACATTATAGTTGTGCACAGCGCAAAACGGATTGTGGCACGCAAAAAGAAGTTTAGAATATGGCACATTTTGCGCATTCGCGCATAACGGCCATTTGCAACACGCATAGCCCTCTGTGCGGTGAGCAAACCTTTCGAATATCTGGTCTGTACTGTGTTAAGACAACACACGCACAAAAAAAATATATATATACAGTATATTTTTTGTTATTCTTATGTACCTAAGCTGGCTTTTACAATTAGAGGACATGGTTTTCAGTTTTATTTGAGGAGTTGCTTTGCCCATTTGGTGTTCTGAATAACTCTGTTTGTTAGATTTACAGAAAAAGGGGAGTGTGGTAATGACACAAATTACCATTCAGAATAGTCACGGTACTGAAAACTGGTGATTGAAAGATAAAGCAAACGTAAAACTATTAAATAAATCCTGTACTTTAAAGTATTAGTGTAATCATGCAGTCAGCATGGAATACACATTGGTGGTGGGTGTTGGCTTGGTGGAATTCCACACTGCAGGTATGCCACCCAGATATCAAAGGAGATACTGTAGTCAAGGTGTACTCAGTGTCTTACCACATGCTGCAACCCATTCAAGCTTGACTTTTCTTTTATTAATATACATTATAGTTAGAGAAGAGAATAATATTGGTTGATGAAGTAGAGGATGATATAGGACTCTGTATCGAGGCTCCTAGCACCAGAGACATTCCATGGGGGAACAGTTACTTCCAGATCAGACAAAAGAACTGCATAAGCTAATTGAGGATTTCAAGGATGTTTTTTCTGACTTGCCTGGTAGAACTAACCTTGTTGAATAAGAGAGACCTTACCGGTCTTACCCAGAAAGTCGACTGGGTGGTGTTAGCAAAGAGGTACGGGCGATGCTCAAACTTGGGGTGATTGAGCCTTCCAGGAGCGAGTGGTACAGTCCAATTGTGATAGTCACCAAAAAGGACAGCACCAACCGCTTCCGCAAGGCAAATGCTATTGCCAAGTTCACTGCCTACCCCATGCCTCAGGTCGACAAGCTCCTCGACAGACTGGGAACGGCCAGGTTCATCTCAACTTTGGACCTGACGAAGGGATACTGGCAGATCCCATTAACACGCAATTCATGAGAGAAAACTGCATTTTCTACTCCTGATGGTCTGTTCCATTTCTTAACCACACTGTTTGGGCTACATGGTGCACCCACTGCCTTTCAGAGACTGATGGACTAAGTCTTACGCCGACATCGTGAGTATTCAGCAGCATATATTGACGATGTGGTTATCTACAGCTCCACCTGGCGAGAGCATCTGGCTAGGATCATGGCCGTCCTACAGTCTCTAAGGGAAGCCTGGCTGACAGCCAAATTGAGTAAATGTGCTTTTGCCAAAGTAGAGACTTAATATTTGGGATTTATTATGGGAAATGGGTGGGTGAAACCCGTAGCCATCAAAGTCCAGGCTTTGATGAACACGGCAATCCCCAAAACCAAGTCCCAGGTGAGGTCTCTATTGGGGTGGGCCGGTTATTACCAAAGATTTATCCTCGAGTATACCACAGTGGTCAACCCCTTAGTAAACCTCACTAGAAAGTGTGTACCAAATTTAATTAAATGGTAAGGAGAATGTCAGGGGGCATTTGATACTATTAAGCAGAGACTTTACCAGGCCCCTACTCTTATTACACCAGATTTTAACAAAGAATTAATCCTCCACACCGACGCTTCGGATGTTGATATGGGGGCGGTCTTGTCCCAAAAGGTAGACGGATTAGAACACCCCATCCTGTACCTCAGTAAAAAGACGCTCTCCGGTAGTGCAATTACTCCGTAGTCGAAAAGGAGTGTTTGGCCATTAAATGGGCTACTCTTTACAATATTATCTACTGGGACATTCATTCGATCTCGTCACGGACCATGACCACCTCAAATGGTTAAGCACAATGAAGGACAGCAATGCCCGGATGGTATCGGTGGTATCTGGCATTGCAGCCCTTCATGTATCATATGATTCACCGTGCAGGGAAAGACCACCAAAATGCAGATTATTTTTCTTGGGAGGGGGGTGTACTGGGAAAAGTGGATTTAGCCGAGTGTTTCTTCAGCTCCTCTCTGAGCAGTTGGATATGTGACAGAGAAAAAATGAATCTTGGTTATTGTGACAGAAAGACAATGCTTCTTGGTGGTAAATCTCCCTCCCGACCTGTGAGGGTGCTAGGAATGAAGTGTCAGTGGCCTGACACTTCGTTCCTAGGGTTAAAAGAAAGTCGGTCATTTAGAAAAGGGGCGGAGCTTCGGTACATTAACTCATCGACCTGGAAGGGAAATGATGTGCCAGCCGCGGAATGGAGGAGCAGCTGCAATCGTTTACCAAGGGGTCATGAGTGATGGTATAAGTAGGGGTCGAAGCGATGTAATCTGTTCCTTCGTTTTGGATATTGAAATATAAGAACCTGGAAGGACCTGAGGATTTCTGTGAGTGTTTTGTTTGTTTGTCTAATTGTGTCTTGTTATTATTAGACAGCTAACACGTTCCGGAGTTGTCGCCAAGGGTCAGCACAAACGTGGAACAGCACTACACTTGAATCACAAAGAAACTGTACCACAAGCACTAATTCACGCACTAAACTGACTTGTGTATGTGTTTTGTGTTTTGTGTGGGTGTATAATAAACGGGACTATTATTTCGGGACAAACCCAGGGATTACAAATTAAGTAATACATGCCGCTGTATTACTTAACATCATTTACTGTTTATTGTTTGTTTTGCCGCCAGGCACTGGACATACAAATCATTAAACCACTTTGCACCTGGATTATAATTGTTTGTCTGTTCATTGATCACCTGCACCTGCACACTGTTAACCACTTTGCCGCAGTTATAAATCTCCCTCCCGACCTGTGAGGGCGCTCTGTAAAAGGAACAGTGTGCCCCGGACTGGATGGTTGACAGTTCATTCCAGGGTCAGTCGGAAGTCTGCCATCCAGGAAGGGGGCAGAGCCACAGTACACCAAGTCAACGTTCCAGATGGAAAGCAATGTGTCAATCGCGGATTGGAGGAAAAACGATTGCACTCACTAACCAAGGGGGCGTGGCTGAAGGTAGAAAAGGGGATGTGGCCGAGCGAACTGCTCCTTTGTTATGGTTATGGATGAACCACTGAAGGACTGTGATATACCGTGAGTGTTTAGTGTTTGTTTGTTTTGCTATACTAATTGTAAACGTTTGTTCTTGTTAGACAGCTAACACGTACCAGGAGTTGCCACTAAAGGCCAGTACCAACCTGGACAACATTGCACTACTATTCACAAATAAATGTATTTCACCACTCACACTTAAAAAGCACTCACTTTGGACTTGTGACTGTGTCTGTGTTCTGTGTGTGTATTTACTATTGCCAGTTATTATTGCTTACAGTTGTCAAGTGACTTTGGATTATAAATAAAACATCACTGCACCGTGAACGTTGTTGTTTGTCATTACTTGAGCACAGCATCACCTCTACACCTGCGCACTGTCTTAGCAATATAATCATGTTGGTATTAAAAATGTCATTGACTTTTGGCTAGTGTGAGGGAGGAGACCCTCACATTTGTCTCTGTATGTATCTGGACATTTTCTGCAAATTGTTTTTTTAACTGTTTGTGTATTGTGTTGCTGAACCTTGGGTCTAGTAAGGAAAATAATAAAAACAAAATTCACTTACCTGGGGTATCAGGACTGGAGGCCTGTGGTTGGGAGTGTCCTGAAAAACAAAAGGGTTAATCAAGAGTACTGTTTAGACAGTTGGTTTGGAAGGGTGCACACTTCCAGAACAATGTATTGCAGTACTATTGTTAAGCTAAAATGAACAACAGTTATTTTAATATGCATGTTTTTTGATATGCAATGGTTTAGGTAACCTGAGTTGGGTGTGGTGGTATGGTCCTCCATCTTGACAGGAAGTGGGGAACCAGCCATGTTGGTGAGGGAAGCTTTTATTGACTTCCCTGGGTACTGACTTCCTGTAGCAGGGCTGTACCTGTAGAAGATACTGAAAGGGGGGATAGCTGATTTTAGTTAAGTTTCCCTCTGTTTGTTTTAAAGCATAGTATTAATGCATGTGTTAGATTAATGTTTAGTATATATACATATTCATTGATTTTGTTTCTTTTTGAATACTTTATTTATTCTTGATAATTGTTTGCTGTTTTGTTCTTATATAACCACCTGCATAATGGTTTATTCTGGGGGGAGGGGTAGGCCTGGAAAGGTATAAAGGCTGTCATTTGGTTCAGTCAGGATCTTCCTTTTGTGTAGATCAGAGAGCAGTTTTGCAGCTCTATGGTTGGACTCAGTTATTGAAGTCAGTACCTGTGACTAGGTGACTATAAATAGTTATTTTTGGTTTCCACTTTTTCTTTCTTTAAGTTGTTTGATATTTGGTTCAATTAGCTTTTTGTTTAATTATTGTTCTTAAATAAAAATAATTGGTTTTACACCAAACTTCTCTGTGCTCTGCGTGCTTCCCTGCGACTCAACACCAGCCGCTGGCTGCACTCTCCAACAGCTAGGAAAAGAAGCAGCTGGATACTGCGTACTGTGTTTGGTGATTGTGGTCTCTGACAAATCAGTGCGGTTTTCAATTGAAATGGAAGACTTCACAGTCTTAATATTGTGTAATGCTGTTTGTTTTTTCTGCTGTATTAACCCTTTGTTTTTACTTAAATAAAAAAATACTTAAATAAAAAACACTGAGGCAGATTTCTCAACCTTAAAATATGACCATATTTTGCAGTTGCAGGCACATGTTAATTTCCAGGTATTTCCAGGTATTTACTACTCCTCAGGGAGCGCAAGATCACCAGGGAGGGTCTCTTTGACTGTGGAGCCATGTTCAGGGCCCTGGTCCTGTCCCGGATTAATTTAGAACACGCCAACACAGAGTCCACTGGCGACATGATGGTTTTGTTGACCAGTGGGCTCTAAGTGGTGTTTTCTGTTGTTGGTAAAATTAGTTAAGGGCCAGTCTTTGTTAGCACCCCCATTTTTTTATTAGCTGTCACATCAGCCACACCATCTTGAGTAAGCCTGATTTTGTCTGATCTCAGAAGCTAAGCAAGGTTGGACTTTGGTTAGTAGTTGGATAGGAGACCACCTGGAATACCAGGTACTGTTTGACAGCTGATGTAGTCCCCCTACTGGCCATTAAATATGACTACTACTACAACTGCTACTAAATGCTTGTGACATCAGTTACCAGACAGAAATAAACAAATGCAGTAACGAAGTGAAATGAAGACAGTCTCTCAGGTCTTGTACTTTTAAATGCAATATGAAACCTCCACAGTAGGGGGACATGTTTGCCAGTTTACCTCTCAGCCCTGTCTCTCTTTCACACCAAGATTTGATATGTGAACAATAACAGAGTTGCTTATTTGTAACGAGTTTCAGATGCAGCTGTTAAAACCTGCCAGATATTATTTGCTGCAGAGTGTTAAAGCAATGGGTCTTGTGGGATTTGTGATTCGTCTACAAGTTATCACAGTTCTTCAGGGTTCAAAAAAGTAAATTACTATATCCTTCACATTTACATCTTATAACTATTAATAAAATTCACTTGATGATTGGTTAATGCCTATGTAGTACAATAAAAAAAAAAAAATCTTTTTTTTTACATTCAGTTAAAGCAAATGTATAGTGGCTGCTAGGGACTTAAGTTTAACACATCAAGGAAAGAATGCAACTGAAAACTGCCCTTTACTGCAATGTCTTACTTGTGATATACATCACCAGGTCAAATACTTTTTCCAACTGCTTTTTTAGAAAACTGTAATGCACTTCTGAAGTTGGGACTTATGTTAAGCTTCAGTTTTCAAATTCATTTTATGTGTAGGGCAGCATTTTTTTGTTATTAGTCATGCTTTCATTTTGATTGCTTCACTTAAAAGCTGTACATTTACACTTTGTGGTTTTATAACTTTGAAAATGTTTTAAAGATTAATCAAGCAATCATAACCAACTCAGAGAATTACCAGGGTACATTTACAATAAGTTATCATTTTCATTGGTTCTTGTTGTGGTGTGGAAGGTGCCTTCCAGTTTCTGTTTAAAAAACACTCACTGTCCCAAACTGTCCTTGTGTACATGGAGTAATATGGTAACCCGACCCTGAAGTAATATACACTGTTTATTCAAAACTGGCTAACAGGCATGCAACAAGGGGATTTTGATATTGGTAGGATAGTACGTATGTATGTATAAACTGGTCTGGCACCACGAGCACAACTATCCACAAGAAGGCTTTTTACCAGATCTCTCTCTCTCTCTCTCTCTCTCTCTCTCTCTCTCTCTCTCTCTCTCTCTCTCTCTCTCTCTCTCTCTCTCTCTCTCTCTCTCTCTCTCTCTCTCTCTCTCTCTCTCTCTCTCTCTCTCTCTCTCTCTCTCTCTCTCTCTCTCTCTCTCTCTCTCTCTCTCTCTCTCTCTCTCTCTCTCTCTCTCAAATAGTATTATGTCAGCACTCTGAGGCAAGGTAGGAGTTCCTGCTTTATGCAAAAAGAAAGACAGGAACCTCCGGCCAGTTAGATTGTAATGATGATATACAAGACAAATGTCCAAAATAATATTTATTTTTGTAGAACGATGGGGAAAAAATAGAACACGTGTTAAGAAAGTGACAAATGATAGGTACATAGTGCTAGCACTCTGTCCTGGTCTATTGTTTAAAAACAACAACAACCAAAACTGATAAACATGGCATTTTCTGGAATCTAGTTACCTGACTGCCATTTTCAGTCACAAGCGTACCTCTCCTGTCAAAAATACCACTGGACTGAGGTCAGTTCAGATCATATGAACTTATACACCTGGCTTCATTTGTTTGAAGACTTACTGTAGCAAGAGAAATATAAAAAAATACTGTATAATGGATGTAAACTTAAAAAGGACATCTAAGTGCGTGTTTTATGCGAACAGTTTAAGTGAAATAAGTGTCACTATTAAAAAGTAAAAATAATTTAGCCCATTACAATTTGACATGTTGTTCTAAAATATCCATCCTGTACAATCATCCATACATTTGAACACTCAAATAATATATATTAGTGCAAAGAACAGTGTTGTTAGAACATATTACTAGAGAACCATACAATATACAGCAATGTACAAACAACACCAATGCTATTCTAATGGTGTTTGTTTCAATATTTTCTGCGGCAGAAAACTGTCAGATTAGCATTGTTTTATCATTTCCTTTGTACAAAACAGACTTGCCGTAACTTGCAAGACACTTGGGTACTCAAGTATGGTGTTAAAATAGACCACTCTGTTAGTACTGCTGCTACAACCCCACGCTTGCCAACACTAGGCACTGTAGGGAACTCTGGTTGCACATTCAGATTTACTGCACTTGAGGGAGACTGTTTGGTGTAATTTGCAAGGTACTTGTGTTCCCAAGGAAGGTGTGAAAATGAAGGTGTGAAATTAGTGTTTTAAGTAACAGCACTTCATTAAGTAAAACAATAAAAAATGTGATATATTCCCTATATATTTACTTACTGTTTTAAGGGTTGAATGACAAATTAGTACATTTGTAAGAATGCTTTGTATCACAAACTCATCTGAAAAATATAATCCTACAAAAAAAACACAGATAATATCCCCCTGTCCAAGTATGTTTGAGGCAAAGTTTATATGAATTAATACGTTTAATAAATTGAATTCACGGAGTTCAGGTTTAGAAATTACAGAAAAAGAGATCGATCAGGGGAAATTATTTATTGCTTCTTTGTCTCAATTCAATTCCTAGGCCAGCTATGGATAGATTTCATACTAAAACATTAGTATTACATGAGGGCAGTCGTAGTACGCTATTGCTTTCACAATCTGAGTTACATCATAAAGAAAACAGGCATGACATCACTGTTAATTTGAAATCACCCTGATTGGCTTTGGTACCTGCTGACTGGGTGTAATGGAGCATAGTCAAGATATGCCAACCCTTAAGGTTATGGTATTTTAATATAGCACAAGAGCACAAACAGCATCAATGTGTGTGGTTATGGGTGGAGGTTTTTCATAATTTGATTCCAATATCCTATGAAATCTGAATGATATAAAAAAATTATATATATATATATATATATATATATATATATATATATATATATATATATATATATATATATATATATACTCTGTGTATTGTTAACTTTTCAAAGCAATGTTATTGGAAAATTATAAATTTGATAACTGGAATCATGCAAATTCTAGATCTCTCATCCAACTGCATGAGAAAACAAAAATGCTGAGTAAAGACCGAAGAGAGACAAGTGCTCATTCGTTGCTCAAAGATTTAATCAGCCTTTTTCCTTTGAGTCTAAGAGCTGCTCTTGGGCAGATTGAAATTGAAGTCAATCGTATTCACTGGGCTTATATTACAAGATCATGAGCTGTATAAAAGGCTTGAGAAATGTATTACTGTAGTCACAACAGAGAGAAAGTGCCAACAGAAACAGAGCCTGAATCGCTTCCCAAACCGGATGACAGAAATATGTTAGCGAAGACCACACACAAACACCCCCTTCATCCTGCAGATGGGCCCCTGCGAAAATTCACATTTCTTTTACTGTGTAAACAGTCAATGTTTTTTGCTTGACTTCCGATAAATAGCTTTAAAGATTTGAGAGAGTCAATAGCCTTTTGCCCCTTTGATGACAGAGTGGGATACACTTATTGATCTTAGGATAAACATTAGGATAATGGTAATGTTAGCAAGGCTAAAATTAACAGTAATTATAATTGTTATACGATATTCTAACTCCTACCCCTAACACTAACATGGTGATTTCATGGTTGTTTTCTTTTTGTGATGTAACTCAGATTGTGAAAGCTATAGCATACTAGGACTGTCCTCAAACCGACCATTGCAATAACATTTAAACTCCTATCTCTAACCCTAACCCTCGCCCCAGCCCTAACTCTAACCCTAAACCCAACATTCACCCTAACCCTAACTCTAACACTCGCCCTAGCCCTAACTCTAACCCTAACTCTTGAAGCCTCTAACTCTAAACCTTAAAGCCATTAACAGTAGGCCGCAGTGGCATCCTTACATAGTAAAAATGTACCTTTTGTTAAAACTTCTGGCCTCAAACAATTTTTGAAATTGAATTAAAAAAATTCATAGGAAAATATTATTATGACTAGATGACAATTTGTATATAAGTCATCATCTAGAGCTGTATGGGGAGTGGAACAGTAAACTTACATATTTTTTTTTCTTTGGATCCTTTTAAATGACTTATTACTGTATAAGACTTTTTTTAGTAAGCAAATAAGAAATGCTACAGACATTTATTGAATTGGAGTCAAAGTGATATTAAATGAAGTTTATAACTAAAGTTCGGGAAGAGAGTCAGACACCAAACTCCGCGTCACCAAATTGAATCATTCAATTTACACATTGACTAATTAAGATTGTTAACACTATAAATACTCTCTTCACTTACCTCTCATTTGTGTTTAATTTCATTGTAACCCACCACCTCCCCATCGCCACCTCTCTTAAAAACAATTTCTATGTTTTGTCAATGGGGTTCTCCGCCTCGTCCAGTCGGCCAGGCAGCAAGCCCTCAAACCAAGTTAGGTCTGATGCCAAATGAATGTGTATATATAACATACTTCTCTGTAAAATTGCATACTCTGCATTCTCCTCAATAAATATTTGTACTAAAACATTTTGTAATTGGTGTTTGTCCCGAACTACTGAAAATATATTAATTTATGGGTGTCCCAGAGTGGCTCACCTGTCAAGACCATGGACGTGTAACACCTGCTCAGTCAGACGGGCTACAAACAGAGGGGTTATTTATAATATGTAATCCGACTACGTCAGTTCAGTGCGATAAAGCAGAAAACAATATTAGATAATTGATCAGGTTCTTTTTATTCGGATACAGAGCTAAAATACAGGGAGCAGTGTCACCAAGAAAAACACAGACAATAGATACATATAAAATCAATGAGAAGGCCTTTATTTGACAGCACGTTTAAAAGAAGCAGCAACACATTTTTCAATATCTTTATATAGGACACAACTATTCATTTCACCAACAAGTAATCAATTACAGATCATCATAATTAAGATGAAATGAAATTAAGAGAAAGTAATTTAAATCACCAAAGTGCAAACTGCAATATTTCACTTTAGAAAGTGCTTAGTGCATATAGTAAGGATACAGTTTGTTAACCAGGCATAAAACAGAGGATAATAATAAACACAAACACTGACTATTGTAAAAACCAAACATACCATGTTGTCTGTGAACATCAGAGTGAGAGAAAAATATGTATAACAATCTCTTACTTTACTTTCTATACTATAGGTTACGATTAGCTACCGACAGGCTAAAAACTCTTAATTCACTCTCGTTCATTGTTGAGACCGGCATACTGTACGTCAGCCGAATACTTATCAGGAAAGTCCCTGTACAGACTCGTTTCACTACTCTCTGTTCCAAACACTAAAATTGTGTTCTCACTCCTGCACAAACAAAACCAGTTTGTAAGAGATGTGGGCTATTTATATTCAGGTGCGTAAAACGATCAATAATTCAATTAGTCGGTAACCAAAAAGGCTACAAGTGAACTGAGTGGAGAAGCTACTAGAAAGTGATAAATCAATCAGTGTTAGTCAATAGTATATAATACGTGCACTAATCAAATCAAAGTGTAAAATTATAAAAATAAAACATACAAGTGACAAAAAAAACTTGAAAGATAACAGGGGCATTATTGACCCTGCCACAGATGCATTGCATGGAAAATGAGTCATGGTGTCACAGAAGCGCAGGTTAGCGTTCTGGCTGTGGCAAGTCGTCGGTCTTCGCTGGGGATTTCAGAGGGAGTGTCGCATTGGCTCTGGGGCTTCTGCGGGTTAGGGATGAAAAACTGGCAGGGACAGTTTCTCTTCAACGCTACTGGCCAGGTGCCTGGTGGGCACAGCACACAGTCACGCTAAAGAATCAAGAAGCGCAGTTAGCATATTTATTGACTGATGAAATACAATTCAAAGCTGCTGCAGTACGTCCACTGTTTTGTCATTTCAAATTTTCCAAAAAACAAACATTAAACTTGAAGCTACAGTGTGAAAAACTACATTTGTAGGTGAAAAATGCCAGAATAAAAGTTACTACATTTTAAAAATATGTGAAATTTTCGGTCCACTAAAATAAATGGCTTTACATTATCTCTGTAAGTAAGACATTGGAGTGTCCAGTGTGAAATCACAACAGAAAAGGTAGCATCCAAAGTAGCACTATAGCATTAGTTACAAGCTCTTGCAGTGTCTAAAGAAAAAAACAATCAAAAAATGTATTGTAGTGTAACAACAATAAAGCATAATCAATCAGACTGCAGAGTCCATAGCATCTGGTCCGAAACTGCCCAACTCCACTTCTTCATCATCTGAAGCTTCAATTGTCTGAATCATTAATGCACAGAGCAACTACTTCTAGGCAGTTTTTTCTATTCACATGATCCACAATATTTCAGGCATTATCTCAGGCATTATTTGCGCATGGTTATTAAAAAACAGAAATTAATGGTGAAATTCTTTCAACTAAAAGTTGGAAGGGGGCGGTCTTTCAAACTGGGGCGATGACTTGTCAGAATCCAGTAACTCTGAATTGTATTTCACCAGTCAATAAATATGTTAACTGCACCACTTCATTCTTTAACGTGGACTGTGTGCTGTGCTCTACCATTTCATTTTAAGCATGCCTAATTGAAAACGTAATCCATCTATGTATTTTTAATAATGCCCCCTCCCCGAGTTAGCCTTGGCCTCTTTACATTTAAGAGGTCAGGCAAACAAGTAAATGTAAATCTATTAGTTATACAACACTTCTATTGGTTTGCTTTATGCATTTTTTGTTTTATTATTATTTGCATTTTTGTTATTTCTTCAGTTTAAATTGGAACTACGCTGTCCTTCCGCTGTCTGCACTGATCTATTGGTACACAAGTGTTGTACTATCGGTTCTGTGACCAAAGGAAATTTAATTTCTTTGTTTCCCAGGGGGCAAGGATTGTGGGAATGGCATCCTTTTGAAGCTCAGTTGAGCTGAGTCACTTGAATGTTACACGTGCTGTCTGCTTTCGGAGCTGTACTATTTATGGGTTCCTGTTCCTTGTTCATTGGTTTGATTTAATTCTCAAATGGACTTGGTTACTCCCCTGTTTTCATTCTGATAGTTTCTATTTGTATTGGAAGGGTTTCGATCAGGCATTAAATGTTTGAAGTTAATGATGAGTCTTTGTAAACATTTCACTTTTAGTTTTATTGTGCAAGTTTATTTTTGTCTGTGTTGTGTTGCGGAGCTGTCAGGACGCACCCTGAACTTTGCAAGCCCCTGAGCTCCTGCTTGCACTATGCAGAGCTGTGCTGGGAAAGTGCATGGGGATTTTGTGGGAGCTGGCCCCGTGTCAGTACACGTGAGTGAACACCTGGACTTGTTGCAGAGACTGGCTCCCACATGAACTACAGTATATGGGTGCAACTTTGCACCGGAATTGACCTCTCCCTAGCACGGAAAGGGGCCAGGGGAGAGTAGGACTGGAACGGCCACTGATTGGTGAGGACATGGGGCAAGTTGCAACAATGTACAGGACTGTAGGCTATTTAAAAGACAGCCTGTGTGCTGTTCGGATGTGATACAGTAGGAATATATGAGAATCTGCGTATTGCTGTTGGGCTGCCAATAAAGAGAGAACTGCTGTTTGAATCACTAACCTGCTTCAAACTCTTCATTTTACACTCCCTGTTACAGAAATCTCTGTGAATTGCCTCTAATAGTAAATGCTGTCTGTTAGTGGCATGCATGCCCCCTGGTAAACTTCAGCTACTTTGTCGACTGTCTTTTTAATTAATTTCAATTGCACTCTTTTAATGTGCAGTGCAAACAATCTGCAACCTGCATGGAAC
The DNA here is from genome assembly GCF_902713425.1 of Acipenser ruthenus. Classification (NCBI taxonomy): domain Eukaryota; kingdom Metazoa; phylum Chordata; class Actinopteri; order Acipenseriformes; family Acipenseridae; genus Acipenser; species Acipenser ruthenus. The sequence continues at coordinate 38,196,101 of NC_081193.1, read as the reverse complement.
CTGTATGAACTTACAATAGTAATGATGTGTAGAGGATTTGCACCTGAAATACTCAATCACGCCCCCTTGCATCACTAGTTACTCTACTCTCAAGTTTTCAGTTGGGGCTTCATCAGAGTAATGGATAGTAAAATACCAGAAAGGAATGCAATACAAATCAGAAAAAAAGGGTGGGCATGTTCCCTTAAAAGTAAAGCATGATTTTTTTTTTTATTTAAAAATGTACTCTAGAAGCCTTCATAAGTGAATCTGATCCTGCTGTTGAAAGATGCCTCAAGGCATCTGTACAAGTGTACAAGTGTTTAGCGAGAGTGGAGGTGGCAGAGGAAGCTGTGAGAGCTACAGGTAGGTTGGTTGGTTTGGGGGGGGGGGGATGTTTCAGAGCCAAAAAACATTTCCCTATAAATATCTTGTAATGCCCCAAACGTGGAATTAGATTGTAAATCTGGCAAAATAAATAAATTCTGCCATCACAAGAAGCTGGAGTGAACAATAGAGAGAGCAAACCTTCTTAAGATAACACAATAGCACATATTGGATGCAAAGGCTATATTCAAAAGTTGTGGCATAATGATAAAATGAATCTGACATCCTAACTCAATAGGATCACATATGTAGTACAAATGTGTGTTTGTGAACATGTGCTGTTATTAATAATGCATTGAAAAAGGCATTCATAGCTGCTGTGCATCTTAAAACATATAACTGGCATGATATTACTACTAGAATGTGAGGGATCATAATTTTATGATCAAACTGCAGCTGTTCACAACAGTAATGATTTTTATTCTCCCCTTGGTATTGACTGAGGTATTGCTTCATTACTCAAGGGCTTAAATACACTGTACAGCTTCAGAAACAAAACAACAATGATACAATTTGGTAAGTCTGTGGTGGTCCTGTTCAAACTGGTCAGCAGCTGGAGCTTGGAGATCCATAAGAAAATAATTCTCTTTAGTGTTGATGTGAGAAGTTACTGTCCAGGGGTGGGGGAGAAGTCATTGTGTACAGTTGACCTGGGCTGTCATGGTATTTTCTCTAGAACATTTCAATTGGACAAGATCATTCATCAACTAAAGTGTGCACAAAAACCTACTACCATAAGAGACAGGATACACTTTTTGTAATAAATTATTATAAATAAACTTTAGTTAAAAAAGCAAAGAATATATATCTTTTTTTATCATAATTTGACAGTTTATTCCACAGTTATTTTAGTGTCATAACATCTAGTAAGTAGGGTGCCTGGCTTTATGAATTGTCACCAGCACTCCAGCTAATTTGCTTGCAATACAGCCAACCCTTGTTTGCTAATCTGCATTTATCAATCGATGAATCAGCCAAGGTGGCTTTCAACCCCTTGTTTGTACCAATCAGTCACAATGTCTCCTCTAATAAAGCATGACAGCATGCAAGATCTGACACTGAGAAGCTCAGAATTGCAAAGGATATGAGCTGGTGAGCTGAAGGGTTTAATTTAGACCACCAGCAGCCCAGTGAAACAAAACAGTTACTTCTCAGTGAAACACAGCAAAATAAATCAAACTCATAAATGGTGGGATTTGATCACAGCAAACACCAGAAATTCATTACCTTTAGGAATCCAGGCTATAGACTTACGAACAAAATGCTATCCGGAAATCTAATGCTAACAATACCCTTATTTGTCAACACACACTTCACCAATATTTGTTTACAACTGCCAACAACATATCTAAGCTAAGTTTCTGTCGCCAGAACCAGTATTACGAGTTGAAATGTAATATTCAAGTTCATTGAGTAACTCAATCAAAATGCCCAACTTATAGAGGCACTTATACTGCAGTCATACTGTGATTAGACTACCAGCAATGCACTAACTACATAGTGCATGTGTAATTAGCTACATTTACACTTTAACCTAAATTATTACAATACTGGCGATACACATAATTGTTATTGTTGCATAGAAATAACTCAAAGTCCATCCGAAGTGCAAAGCATTATTAAGAAGAGTGTTTACGAATGGTTTGGTTTGCATAGCCGTTAATGGCACTTCCACACACTGAAAGTTGACTGAAATAGCATTTATATAAAATGGGCGTTGAGGGTTCTGAATTCTTAGATGGGAATTGCATAAACACGCAATTAATACATGATTTGCGGGGCAATGTCTCTGTGCGCTTTAGCCCTTGATGCATATGTAATTCTGTATATGCATATGTAATTCTGGGGCGTTTCTGAACGAAGCCGCTAAAATTGGGAGGGGATTTTGCAAATGAGGTCTATTAAATATTCTATCTAATTTATTAAAGCTGCTGGTAAATGCGGCCTCGTATTTGCTTGATTATTTAAAGAATTCTGAAAAGCAGACGTTAATTTGCCGCAGTCAGACAGTAGACTATATAAACGGCAAGGTGATGTGGGAGACTTGTCTGCAGCAAGAATGTGACATCGTTTTCAAGGACAAAGAAACTTTTAAGAACATTTTGCAGAGAGCTAATTTTTTAACCCTTCTGATCAAGTCAGTTTGTAAATTGTGGTTTATAATATTATTATTTGTTTATTTAGCAGACGCCTTTATCCAAGGCGACTTACAGAGATTAGGGTGTGTGAACTATGCATCAGTTGCAGAGTCACTTACAACTACATCTCACCTGAAAGACAGAGCACAAGGAGGTTAAGTGACTTGCTCAGCGTCACACAATGAATCAGTGACTGAGGTGGGATTTGAACTGGGGACCTCCTGGTTACAAGCCCATTTCTTTAACCAGTGGACCACACAGCCACCATATTGTTTTGCAAACTCCAATTTTCAATACATGTTTCATAGCTTACATGACAAAAAAGAAAGTCTGCAAATAGAGAACATAGAATCAATGTAAAAAAATGTTATTACAAGCACCTAAAAAGCTCTCCCCACAGTGGCAAAGCAAGGTTCTAACGAGAGCCTTTACTTCTAGAGTGTAGGCATTATTATAAGAACGGTGGAGGAGATTAAAAAAAGATGGAACGATATTCCAAGGCGCACTGAAGAAAAAGTCTCATATACATGTAATACAATGAGGGCTCATCCTCCACCGTTATTTTAGTAATGCCTACAGAATTTGGGTGTCACAGTTAGTTTGTAGCTAGAGCAAATACAATACAGCTGGTTGTAGGCACATCTGAATAATGTAGCTATATTATAGACCATACAGATATGCTTTAAAATCATACATAGTGTCATAAATACAGACATACATAAGAAATAGGAGAGTTGTTCGTATGAAGCTGTATGGAGTTATTGTTGTTGAACATATTGCTGTGCAATGGAAGGATTTTCCACCCGTTTCACTGCCATGGATGTAAGTAAAGAGAACGTATTGTTTCCGAAGTTTGAAAAGTCTATACGCCTGGAATTATTCTATACGAAATAAGAAGTTGAACTAACATGTGAAGCACAGTAACTGGATGATGTGTCGTAATGTATAAGCAACCTACTACAAACTCTGTGGTACATTCGTTTATTAAGAAGCCACCACACATTCCATATTTTTTGTCATGGCGATGTATTTCAAGCTTGTAACACATCTTCATGTGTTACAAGTACTGCTTGTACCAAATTCTCTGATTCCATATTGGTAAATTTCAGTTTTTGCTTCCGAGCATCCTCATCACCATGGCTAATACGAGGCTGAGGTCTTTGTATGCCATTCATTTTCTTTTGGAATGTGTAGCCTACACACGCAGGGTTGACCCAAACCCACTATTTATTGTGAGAGATTCTCCACAGCTAATTGCGGTGAGAGGTATTTAAATTGTTTGATTGCAGAATTGTCTGCTTCACCTATAGTCTTATTAAATATGTCGTTATTTTGACGCTGAGTGCGGCCATACTGAACACGCACATTACATGGCTTTTTGTGGTCATTTTTCCCCTTTATAAATTTGGGCCTGAGTCTGTTCTGGTGGAGACCTCAGTACGTTTTGAATTGAAATAGTCACACCGGTAGTGCACATGGAAGAAACCTATGGTTTCCTGGGACAAACAACAGTTACATACCACTTCTGTTTTTCAAAGAAGCTCTGTAAAATCTCAGTACTTATGTGGTTTTGCAAGAAGACTGAGATTATTTTATTGCCCCAGGATTCCAGGAAATTTTCATTTTACTTCCTCAGATCACATGGATAAAAACAGGACAGGCAGTGAAAGAAGTCTCTGTGCTGTCCTGTATTACTTTTCTGCAGTGAAAATGTTTGGATTAGGAGCTCTGACTCCCGGTGGTTTATTTTTAGCTTAAATGCTGTATCATCTTACACCTTTTGTCAAGTATATGCATAACAACATTACCATGTACATTCCCTATACTAATCTAGTCTCATATCCACTACGCCATGGTATATATAACATATTTACAATGGTATCAACAAGTATTCTTTAGATACTGTACATTTTATTATCCACATACAAGGGGGCCTTAATAGACATTTTTGTTTCTTTTCAAGAGTTAATTCATTAACATATAAATTACTTTTTAGAACATAAATAGATAGTTTATATATATATTAAAGTGTTGCTACAACTCTACTTAAATCATGTCCCTCTAATGTTTTTGACAGGATATGAAGTAAAAGGCATAACATTGCTTTCTCATGTTCACCGATTGTTCTGACATATGTTTTTCTCCTCCAAGGCCCTGTTGGTGTTTTGTGCAGTTTTCTCGTTATAAGACAGCTTTGAGTGTGCACTAAATCACATGCCTCACACATAGCTAGCTCTAACTGACACATTGTAAACTTTTACACATGCGCTCATCCAGATAATTACACAATTAATTTTCACTTAGTACAGCTGAAAGGGGGATAATGACATTTCCACTGGTTCCATTACATCCCTTGGGTCAGAGGTCAACTTCCTGTTTGGATAAGGGGAAGTTTAAAGAGGATTTTTTGACTCTGACTTCAGCTGGGCCGGCGAACGCTACGATGGAATTTCAATTTGCCGCTAACCTCAATGAAAAAAGCAGATGTTAGGAGTGTGTCGTGGCTATTGTGCAAGCAATTTTGAAATGCAGGTGTATGCATGCACCCAAGGTCTAGTTTTATATGGACACACTGTTTTCACTAGCCTGCTGCCTTTGAGTGGCCTAGCTCCTTCAATGAAACTTTTATCAGTCACTCCTGGACCGCAAAGGATCTAATCAAACACAGATCCAGACATGGTCAGGGCGCCTGCTGGGCAGAGTCTTGCAGAGCAAAAACAGTTGAATTGTCTATAATACTTTGTATTCATGGAAATATAGTTTCTATAAATATTTAGAATGTCCCTGCAAACGATGTGCTTGCATCTCAGTGGACTAATCCTGAATAAATCATTTTAAAATAATAATAAAAAAGCGAAGATATATATATATATATATATATATATATATATATATATATATATATATATATATATAGATATAGATTTTATATATATATATATATATATATATATATATATATATATATATATATATATATTTTATTGTAAATTTTTTAAATCAGTTTTGTTGAATTTAAATGTCACCTCACTGCTGCAACCCACTTAGCGATCAGTAGGACTGACGACCAATGGGCCACTTCTACTTCCACTGTCAAACCAATTGCTTTATTTCAACATGTTTTTAAACCCTGAATGCATATGCTTATGCTGAGAAGAACCCCCCTAGACTAGCTGAAACAGGATAAGGTGAACTATCCAAAAGCCAATTCAGCACTCCATGTGGGCCCCCAAGTCAAGATTCGCACCAGCGAAATACTGATTGCATGACTCACACTGCACTCAATGCGCTAATTAATTCTAACATTTTATTACAAAGTTTGTTTTTCATATTACTGTAATTTACAAAATGGCCTGATTTACCCCTCCATTTGTATAATTCCTGCAATCTCTCAACAGTCGCAACTATATAAACATTTGCCAACCAGTTCCTACAATTGTGATAAAACAGAAGTGTGGAATGTGACATGAATAGATTATTAATTACAAATTATTTCATCTAATGTGAATTCAACAGGAAGCAGAGTGCTGGATCATGCATATAATAAGTACATTGAAATGATTTATTTATTTTGTTGCTAACAAATAAGTAGGTTACTTAGCACTTGGCACTTCCTGACAAGTGATGCTTCAGGCTGATGCAGTAGTCCTTTACTATGGCTTCTGCCTGTTTCCAGCTTGTTCACTAACTCCTTGTAATTGTGGCTTTGCACTCCTAAATAGTTAGGGCCATAATGTTACATTTTATTAGACAGACACAGGACTCTGAAGAATGATCACTTTTATTTGCTTGAAGACTAAAGGATTCTGAATCTGCACGTGGTCTGCTAGCCCTGTAACATGGTCTAAGGATGGCTGTTTCTCAGGAACAAGATATACTGACCACATCTAATTTCTAAAGCAGAATTCACTTGGCATCCAGCAGAACCAAACGGTGCAACCCCCTTACAGAGGGTTTGAAATGACCCCGTGGTGCAGAAGGGTAATACAGGGATGACCTTAAAATGAGCTTGAGATGGAATTTATAGTCCTTGGCTCTGGAGTTCAGTCTTCAGCTGCTGAAGGAGCTCAGGGATCATCTGCTTGTTCATTTCATTTACCACACTTAAAGAGTCAGCCTCAACGTCTTGGAGACCTTATCTTTGTCAATCACCATGTAGTAAGAAACTCTCTGTTGTAAAGGGAAGGTTTAAAGTGTTTCTGAACAGCTGAAAAATCAAAGACTGATTTGTCTGGAATCAGGATGTACAGACAATACCCAAACTAGAAGATTTTCCAAGCAAGCTCAGAGTTCAAATACATTACATTATAAAAAAAAGGGGGGGGGGGGGGGGGGGGAGGTGAAATTGAAAATGTACAATTATTAAAATGGTATAAGTTATATACCCTTTTATGTAAAGACTGCTATGGGAAAACAAAATGGTTAATTTTTTTTACATTAAAAAATATAGAAATATAATATATTTAATAAAAAATTGTTGTTTTTGTAACATTTACAAAAAACATTTACTTAGAAATGTTAAACCTTCACTGTTAAAAATAAATAAATATGGAAATTAACAAAACTTAACTTATTTGGGATGATTTTTTGTTTTAAATGTTAGAAGCTGAAGTAACCTAAATAAACAAATGATTCAGAACATTTAAGTAAAAATTCAAGTAGTAAATTGAAGTTTCACTCAGTTAATCAGTTAATATACTTGAAGATTCTGCTTCAAGAAACTAGATAATTCAAAATACAGTTACCCATATTAAATTATAATAAGAGTGTTTGGCCTGGACTTGAACCTAGACTAGACACATGATGACAATAATCTGTCATGCTAGCTATCTGCTTGGAGACTCCCAGCTAATGTTATCTTTAATCTTAGTACCAAAAGCAAAATGTATTAGTTGGTATAATGTTTTCTAACATTCAGTGCTTAATGTAATATCTCAGGTCCGCCCGCCAGCTGTGATCAGCATTTGCTTGAAAGCAAAAATCCATCTACAGCCCTGGTCACTGCTATAACTTCCACTGTGCTGGGTGTCATTTCCACTGTATTAAACACTAGACATTATTGGGAATACCTCAGCTAATAAGAAAAATGTCATTCAAAAATTATCTGGAAGATGCAGTGACCCACAGTCATGTTCAATATTATACTAAAATAGGGATTCCAGGGTGACTGTTTCTTACCTTTTTCTCCAAGTTACCCTTCTGTGCACTTCACGTCATTAGATACCAGAAAATGTCAGACTCTAGGTTTGTTTACATTCTGTAAAAGTAGTGTCAGCTGCAGTAATACAAGTTTACATACTAGTCACTAATGTAAACAGGCATGCTATTGCTACTACCAGTGGCAGCAAGAGGTTATTAATGTCAAGCACAAGAGCTGTGGTAACTCAAAATAGCAAAACACAAATGTAAGGAAAAAAGCGTCTCTCCTTTTTTAAAAAAATGTGTATGCTTATTGATACTTACTTTATTAGAGGATATTAAATAATTTGAAGCAAGTTATCAACATTAATAGTGCTTTACAAATGCTTTAGATATACTTGATAGTTTTTTTTTTTTTTTTATTGAGTCACATTTTAACACATTTACTGGGCAGGTCATTCTTTACCTGTGGTGTCTTTGATTGACAGCTTGGCTAGATCACTACTAAATAGGTTTCCTTTATTAGTGTGCTTCTCTTTGGGCACGGCACAGGCGTCTGTTGATAGCACATCAAAGGAGATTTTTTTTGGCGATCAACAGCTAAGTCATTCATTGAAAAAGTATTATATTTCAAAGAGGTTATACTTGTAAAATAATGAAAAGATACCAACAGCCAACAATTATTTTTTTGTAAATTTGAACTACAGTGATGATTCAAAAATTATTTAACAAATGGTTTTATATTATTATTATTAACAACAACAACAACAACAACAACAACAACAACAACAACAACAATAATAATATTAGACCATTTTGTAATTCTTTAATTAAAATGTACCCCGCACCTAAACATCTTTAAAATTGAGTCCCTCACACTTGCTGAAATAATAGGCTTTTTGTTTTAAAGACTGTGGGAATGAACCTATAGATCATTTCATCACTCAGTATTCAGAGGGTCATTGGCAGTACTCTAGTGTAAACAAGCACTGAAGCACATTAAACAGGAGAGTTAATTCATAAAACCCACTGGTGTTTATGATCACCTTTTTTATTTCTACACCAGTGGCTAATGAGGTCAGTGTTTAAGCGTTTATCACGGGTTATTAGGATAGCTCTTAGGTGCAGTGCTGGAGGGCTGCTTACATGTCTGCTTTAGTCATCAGCTCCCATCATTTATCAGGGTGAATGTGCTGCAAAAGACTACACTCCTGGAACCCCTACTCCAGTGGATGGTAATGTTTATATGAGCTCACTATGGCAGCCTGTAGTCTAATTATTTTAACTTCCTATGATCACATACATCACAAATGTTGCAAGCCAAAATGCTACATATTTTATGCAAATGTTTTAAAATACAAATGGTGCAATATCAATGCACACAAATCAAATTTGGGTCATGTATTTTTTCCATTTGTGATAAAATAGACATATAATATCTGGGTACTAAAAAAAAGAAAGACAATGGAAACACGCAGTAAAACGACTGCAAAAGCAGATGTGCAGTCCTTTGACAATCCAATTGGCAAACCGCACTGTGTAATCTCTCTTACCCTACTACATAGAAGAGCTATAATAGAGCACATACAGTAGTGCAATGGCTCAGTATATCCCAAGAGACTGATTAGCAAGCTTTCCATTAGAGATCAGTAGACCCAGAATTAATATCTCTAATATTGCTTCTTCTTATGAAGGGAACTGAAATGTCCTTGATCTGAAACAGCAATGATGGAGTGCCGCCGTTTGAGAAAATTGACCCTTGCCAAATTATCTTTACTGTCCAGGTTTCCACGCAGCTTAGAAAGTCGATACTCTCTCTCCACCGTCGTGATATGTGTGACGAAGCACACACATAACATGCACACTCCACATGCTATAGGAATATAGGAAGTGCCCGTCTAAAACACTGTATGACTTTAGAGGGTGGGTAAATCGCTTTCTCATGCTAAAAAGCCGTACAATTTACCAAAAACGTTTTTCTTTGCATGGAAACATGTCCAGAAGCCGTACCTTATTCTTACAGAACTTCAGCAGTAGGAATCCAGTTTGTGGCGTAACCTTGCGCAAATTTCTACTATAGTAAAGGTCTTACCAAGCAATCCTTTTTTTATCTGAGATCTACTGGAAGTAGCCATGGCAAAGTTCTTTGACCAGATAGGAAAAAAATAAGCATACAGTATAAGGGGTTTAAAATCCTCAATTCGGTTTGTTTTTTTTGGCAAACTATTTATTCAACATTTCAAATAATTGCTTTTTGACTTAACAAATGATAGTACTGTAACGTGCTATCACCCCCATAGGGGTTATAGAGAAAAGCAGACCTATAGCACATTATGCAGTATTGATAGAGTCAGTGTGATCCCTCGAAAGAATGCGCTGAGCTGATAAAGAACTTTGTAGAATGCACGCATGGTTGTACAGTAGTTCAAAGTAACATTGCAGTTAAAATGGAAGGCTCTTTTTTAATGCCCACCCCATTAAAACATTGTACAGTATTTATTGAGATTACTCGTGACTTCAAGGTAATGTTGTATTTTACCCCCTGGAAATACATTTTACTCTTTCAGTGTTAAAATTAGAGGGTAAGTTACTCCCAGACCCAAAACCTTATCTGGAGTGCTGGGTGGACCAACGAAAAGAAAGCCGCCCAGTTAGCACCCACGCTAGCAGGGAAAGCACGAGAGGTTCTGGCAAGACTGACTCCTGCAGAGCGTAAAGATTACCCACAGCAGAAAGAAGCATCAGCATTCTGGTACGGCAAAGTGCTAAAGAAAGAAATAGCAAAACTGCAGCTCGAGGGTAAAACACAGACTGAGGGAGAGTCAATTATCAAGCTAGCAGATGACATAGAGGAGCATATGCTGATTTCCCAGAGAGAGCACAGGACAAGATAGCTAAGGATACATTTATAGAAGCACTCGGTAAATCCCATTTTAGGATGCAGGTTAAATGAAGGGCAATGATGACGTCAGTTACCAGCTTCAGCAACCCTCCAACGTCATTTTTGTAAAGAGCAAACTGGAAAAACAGCCTGATACAATGACACAGCCTGTTTTTATGCCAGTCAATCCCACATTTACCAGCAATACTGCAATGCAATACAACCAACAAGTACCTCCATTTATTTTAATGCAAAATAATAACCACAAAATGTGTGGGAATAACTTTGCTTGCTCTGATGTCATTAAGATTAACCCCTCATATGTCAGCGACCAGGGAGTTCAGAAAATCCAACAGATGGTGCTCTTGCCCGTATTGGCCAATTCTATGCAAGGCTTTTGGGGAAATCCTTTTGCTGACCCTGAGCCTATGGTACCCCAGCTTAACCCTGAAGTGAATGTAATGTCTAGCAGCTGTGGCCCAAATGTTATAAGCCTTGCATGGATGAGGCGGACTGTTGCCAATATGGCCGGTATTGTGGAAGCCTTGAGGGATGAACAGCCAATCTCCTGCTGGACCCCAAGGTGTGCCGTGGGGAAACTAAAGAGGACCAGGATAGAGGGGTAACACCTGGTTTGTGAAAATCAACAGGCCCCAGAGATAGGAAAGAAAACCAGATCACAGCGAATGACAAGCCAATGTCCCCGCAGGGAGGCAGACCCATGACAGCACAAGGGGAGGGGAAACAGCAGGCCGCAACAGCAGTGCATTGAACCCAGTCAACGTGCCAGCACAGCAGCAGACCACACAGAAGCCCATAATAATTCAGCTAGCGGGGGGCCACCGCTTGTATGTGGGCTGCAGAATAGAGGGTGTCTACTGCAAGGGACTTATCGACACTGGTTCCTCTGTTACTATTGTCTGCCCTGATGTCCTGAACAGCACAGGGGGGCACTGGCAAGAGAGGCTGAGACCAGTGCAAGGCCAGCTGAGGACAGCCACCAGCTCCAGTGGAAGGGAAGGCAGTGCTTCAAATCCAGGTGGGAGAAGTGATGGCACATCAAGAGATGGGTTGCTGCAATCCACAACAAGCTCATCCTGGGCCTCGACTTCCTCCGGGCCAACAACAGTCAGCTGGACATGACGACAGACAAGCTGACATTAGGGAGTGCAGGACAGCAGCTTTATGTGGGGCTGATGCGCAACAGCAAAAAGGACAATGCCGCCATTATGGGGAGGGAAGATATACAGAGAGGGGTGCTGCTGCCAGAGGCCCTGATGAAGATGTGCCAAAGAGGAAGTGCCCAATTAACGCCAGACCAACGTGAGGCGCTATACTAGCTTGTTCAGAAGTACTGTGATATTTTCTGCCTGTCTGTGGCTGCACCGTATTGATACCGGTGACGGCCACTCCGTTCGCCAGCCACCATGCCGGCTGCCGTTAGCTCGTCGGGAGAAGGCAGGGAAGAAGATCCGGGAAATGAAGGAGGCAGAGGTGACTGAGCCGTCCCACAGCACCTGGGCTTCACCTGTCGTTTTTGTTGGGAAGAAGGATGGCTCTACCCGGTTCTGAGTGAACTACAGGTGCCTCAATGACGTCATCAGCAAAGATTCATACCCAATTCCATGGATCGACAACACACTGGGCACCCTTGCAGGGTCCCAGTGGTTTTCGACTTTGGACCTGAAGATTGGGTATTTTCAGGTAGAGCTGGACCCTGAGACACGGTTCACACAGCTGTCAATATTTGAGGAGGATCACCAGAAGGACTGGAATGTCCATTTGCTACTCCTCCTGATGGCATACAAAACTGCCGTTCACCAGACGACTGTGTGCACACCAGCTCGCATTATGTATGGGAGGAAACTTCGGACACCCATCGAGCTGTTGTATGGCCGACCACCTGGCGGAAAGCCAGAGGATCCGGGGCCAGGTTATGTCCACTGTCTTAGGGACTGCCTGGACTGTATCCACGAATTTGCACAGCACCATATTAAGGGGGAGTCAGACAGGCAGAAGCGGCTGTATGACGTCCGGGCAAGGGAGACACGCTATGAGCCTGGAGACAAGGTCTGGGTGTATGCAGTCTGACGGAAGCGGGGCAGGAGCCCCAAGTTAACCAGTGCCTGGGAGGGTCCATACCTGGTGTTGGAGAGGATATCGAATGTTGTTTACTGGGTCCAGCAAGAAGGGCGACGGAGACGGATGGTCCTCCACCAGGAGCGTTGTGAGGTTGATTCACCACCACAGCAGCAGCAGCAGTCAGACAGAGAGAGGATCCCCTCTGTCACTGACCTGGCCGACTGCTTTGAACCTGTTCCAGCGGATACACCGACCAGTGGAGACGTGCAGGATGAACGGGAGACACATACACCTGCCTCGCCTGTTGCCATGAAAGGAGACACTGAAAGGGGGCAGTGTAACGTGCTATCACCCCCATAGTGGTTATAGAGAAAAACAGGGCTGTGATATTATTATTATTATTATTATTATTATTTATTTCTTAGCAGACGCCCTTATCCAGGGCGACTTACAATTGTTACAAGATTATACATTATTTCACTTTATACAGATATCACATTATTTTTACATACAATTACCCATTTATACAGTTGGGTTTTTACTGGAGCAATCTAGGTAAAGTACCTTGCTCAAGGGTACAACAGCAGTGTCCCCCACTGGGGATTGAACCTACAACCCTCCGGTCAGGAGTCCAGAGCCCTAACCACTACTCCACACTGCTGGAAGCTGACTCCCAAGTGGGTATAAGGGAAGGATTAAGTAGGCACACTTGGGGTTCACCTGGGCAGAGTTAGTTAGGTTGTACTGAGTTCAGACTGGTATGCTATTAGAGTGGGCCAGCGTGTAAAAATAATAAGGCATTAAAAAGATAATTATACTCACAATGTTCTCGTTCAAGTCATTCCCCCGAGGGCAATGTTACAGTACTTTATAGCTTGGTTGTTTTATAAGCAAGATTACAAAAAATACTGAAGCTACTATAAATAAAAAAAATGTGGCCCTTTGCAATACATAAATACATGAATAAATAACGAAGCTCTTTGCAAAGCACATATATTTTTTCCTTACACTTTCATTATCTTCGTGTTTGGTGGTTGAATAGCTGATTGCTTTAAGTTAAGACTTTTCTGTCCCTTAGCTATAAGATGCAATACACTGTACACCACACTTAAGTAGCATCTATCATGGGTACCTACCAAGGACAAAAAGTCATGTTTGAGGGAAGGATGTTTATATTAGTATAAATCACAAAGAGCTTAAAGGGATGCTTAATATCATCAACATTTTCATAATATTTAATTTCTTACCTGTATAATATCATATGATTATCTGTTGTTGTTTCTGCTCAGATCCTTATTCCCCATGCTTACTAACTTTTACTTCAAAAATGCCCTTTTCAACCACTAAAGGTAGTTTAGGAACATGTCTATGTGGTTTTGTATAAAGATTATCCATTAAAACTCATTGCAGTCACAGTTGCAGAGAGGGCAGCATTTAGCTGCACACCCCTAGTGATCATTTCTGAAACCACTTCACTTCAGAAAGTCAACATTTAAAAGTGGTTGAAAAAGGGCATTGCAATAGTAATCCTGGTAAAAAATGATGGAAGCAGAAACAACTATAGAAGATGGTAGAGATCACACATAATAGAATATTAAAGGTAAGAAGCAAAATATTATAAATAAAGTATTTGACATAAAGAAACTTATGATGTTTAATATTTAAATAGCACTGGCCAAAATCCCCCAAATCCTCTAAAAAATTGAATTGCAGTATAAATTACTTACATTTTTTAGAGGAAAGAAATTAATGGACACATTTAATCAGCTTGTATTCAAGTAAAATATTACACCAACTGTAACGATTTATTTAGGCCTGAATGTTCATTCTGAGTCATTAATTTCTGTGTTTTTCTTACTTTTCAAAAATATGCTATATATATATATACTGAAGCATAAATAAATAAATAATAAACAGATATTCTGTTGAATTACTTTTTTTTTTTTTTTTAAAGAAAGCCTTTTGTTTGTGGAAACAATTAATCCTCTGTTACAAAGTATTACAGTAGGGCCTGTCTCTTAGCGTTGGTCTCAGACCCTGAACACATTCATTTTTTGTTTATTTGCCTTTTTCTTTCACTACAGGAAAGGGCTCTAGAGTTTTGATGAAATCTTGTTTATGTTCTTTTGTTAAACTACACTGGCTGTTTCAACATGCAGGAAAGGGGAAGCCTCAATCACAAAGTGTAAGCTGTTAATAAACAAATAGGAAACTTTAAAAAATATTCAAACAGCACTGAGCTTTTGGCTGTATAAGTTCAGTTCCTTCTCTCGTCTGTGCGCTACTTGTGTCTCTCAGTCAGCAACAGGCTTTGAATATTATGGCTTTGTGGGGAACACATGCACCAGTTTCAACTTAAATGTGGACTGTTTAATGAGGCAGTAGCTTAGGAAAGGAAGTACATAAGCTGTGTTTACAAAATAAATCATAGCACGTGATGTGGTATTCATGACCAAGCCTTCAACACTACAAAATGTGATATTTTCTTCAGCATTTGTAGTACTAAACATTACAACATGTTGTGACTAGGCAGAAAGCAATGTTGTAATATAGCAATATTTATATTGTAGAATGTGGCAGGCAAGTTGAACATAAGTACAGATTTGGTGCTGTCCCAGTTGTGAAACCTCCATGTTTTATTGGTATTGTTGGGCTGCATAATAAGGGAAAATTATAGTCATGCAGATGTTTGGAAAATATGAAAACCCACCCAGATTTGTATTTGAAATCTGTGGTGGCAATGTAAAACTAATAAAAACATACCTATGCATTTTGTGACAAAATATTTGGCAAAAATGTATACAAAAATGTGTATTTCCAAATGGTTCTTAAACACAGTACCAGTTAAATTGACACCAGCTGACTTTTCTTCTAATTTAGAAAATATGTGAAGCAATAAATTGAAAGAAATGTCTCTTTAAAAATGTCCCTTGTGAAAGTCAAGCTGATTGTATCACTGTAACCACAGGTAAGACTGTGGGTAAGAGAAAACACATTATTTTACTGCTGTAAAGTGCATTTTATAACAAATGTTTTTGTAGAAACTACAGTAGAGGTATGTTTTTTTTTTTTCGGTTGCATTTCTTTTTAATGATCATACAGTAAATACAATGTTGTTATTTTGTTGAACCACACCAGTTTAGCCTATTTAAAATGGAACACATGAAAGTAGTAAATGCATACAGTACTTTATTATGCCATGTTTTTTTCATTAAGAAAAATGCAAATCATTGTTTAAAATAATTTCCTATATAAAAATGGTCAAGGCCAGGTTCAGCATGTTAAATCAACATGGAATGAATCACCAAGGGAAAATAATTAATTTAAGATATCTATTTCTTAAAAACACCTAGCCATAGTACAATGTATCATGTGGTTAATTTGCCCACAGTGGAAAATCTGGACCTAGGTGTTCAAATAATACTAATTCAAATAAATTATTAGGCACTGAAAGGGTTAATAAAAAAAAAAATAGATGCATTTCTTTTTTCTTTTTTATCGTGTTGGAGTTAAATCTCCACTGTAGTACCAGATGTTGAAATGATCCCTGGTCTTTGTTTAATCCTGCGTTGTATCTTTAGTGTAATCTTTACAAAATCTTTTGAAAGCAGCTGGAATATAGCATGCCAAAAAGTGCTGTTAAACATAAGACTATTTAACCCTCAGTCCCACTAGAGATGAAGCAGATTTCTAAAAAAAATATGATTTACCCCAACCCCAAACCACACTTAGAGTAACCTGCAGCAAATTCAATCAAATGTATAATGTATAGCAATTGTCTTTTAAGAAAGATGGATATTTGTGTTTCTTAATATGACACCAGAAAGAGCAGGATATGTAATTAGAATGACCATGATTTGCAATTTGTCTTTACATCTCCTCAAGTCTCTCCCTGTGCTCTTATTCAGTGGATACATTCTCAAACAGACAGACATTGTTCATTTGTAATTAAATCTTGGGACACCTTTGTAATGAAACGGTACCTTTTTCGTTCAATGCATCCCTGCTCAACAGAGAAATCTTTAGGCATCAAAAAGTAAATAATCCCTGATAATCCCTTGCAAATTAGTAATGTTATCAAAAGGTTTCTTTACAGCCGTGTATGTACATGAAAGGGTTAATGTAGTTGGAAAGTCCATGCAATTAAGGAAGCAAATAGCAAAGTTTATTTCATTCAATTAAGCATGGCTTGGTGATCTAAATAAATGTTCCTCATTCACTCTGTTAAATAAATGAATTTATCATTTCCCAAAATGTTTCCCTTTTAAAATATGAATTAATTTGAGCCAAAAGGTGAGTTTTTTATGGGACTTAACTCAATGTAATGTATTGTCTTCAATCTAGGGTATTAGCTTTTCCATAGCTTACCCTTAAGAACCCATATCTTTTGAAAGAGACAAGGACACCATCCCTTCTAACCAATAGCCAATCCCTTGAGTAGCTTGAGTTCTCTGTTACTCACCCCCAAAATGGACCTTATGTTCTCACTTTGTCAAATTCCACGTTGTGACAGTATTACTTGTAAGAACAAGACACAAGGGTGTGCTTGATGTGACGGTGATGGCAGGAACAAGCTAGCTGATGTTGACCACCTGGATGGGTGAACTGGACACTACACTATACATCTGATCTGCCATGGGACAAGGAATTGCAGGAAACTGAAACTGATAGCAAATAGCAGTCCTGGGGGTAAGATAACACCAGCAGAGAGGCATTTGGAGTTCTAGACAGATGAAACATGGAACACCCACATAGAAAAGCCAGTGTGCAAGAGCAAACAACAGACTGTACATACAAAGACTTCATGCTGGGAAACCTACCATAGCATTATACAGCATTGTCATGACCAAGCCCATTTTAGAACATTTTTATCACAGCATCAGTTCCCAAATAAAAGATTTTAAGAAAGTAGGGATACATGTCCCGTACCAAATATAAATACTATTTTTGCTTTCATAATGAGTTAATTTGCAATATTTTGTTCTTTGCATTTTTAGGAAAGCCAAATGTGCTGAAGATGTTTATTTTATAAATACATTAATTTAACATTATTGAAGCAGATTTCAATATTTTCCTTCCTTTGCAAATATTTTGAAAGGAATCCTTTTGGAATCCAGTTGAAATGCAAAATTGAACAAATAATTTTTTTTTAATCAAAACCATATTAATTTGAGCTTTACTGTCATGAAGATTAAATACTGTTACACCATATGCACAGGATTCCTTACATATTAACGGTGCACATTTCGATTTTTATGTATTGTATGTTATTTGTTTGTAAGTCCAGGTGCCTTTGTCCAGGATTGGCAGCATAACCATTTCAAGACGGCCTCTGAAAATGGCTTTGCCAATAGTCATTTTATGATCATTTATTTTCTCAAAGCTGGCCCAGCAGATGTACCTTAAAAAAGCAGATTGCTAATGCCAGCTGTCATCATCATCTGCTATCATTTTGGCATCAGTATCTCCTTTAAACAAACCTTCCAGATTATTTGTTTTTTGTTTCAAACTTTACTGACATTAAAATGCAAGTTTATAGGAAATATAGTATTCGTTTATTTTTTTTTAAGTCACTAACAGACCTGCTGTGAAAACTATTGTAAAATCTGTACCATGTTTATTCTTTCTGTCAAATCCATTGTTTTTTTTTTTATAAGTGGAGGAAGTAACTAATAGGTATGGAATCCATGAATTCCCTATCCAGTGATGTCATTGGCAACTGAACAATACAATTAGAAGTGTGCACAGCACAGATCTAATTTGCACAGCATACTGTACAAAATAGTCCTCTTCCTCCCAAACTGACTATACGGAACTAGATTTGAAGAATCCAAATGTTGTGCTAATGGTAAAGCTACTAACCATCCAAATTTTCCCGGGACAGTCCCCTTTTTAGGGAGCACGTCCTGGTGTCCCCACAGGTTTAGTAAAATGTTACTTTTGTCCTGCTTTTGGGTAGTTGTCCCGTCTATGTCCCATTTTTCATGAATGTGTGTGTTTGGCCACAGGCTCAACGGTAATAAGGCTCCACCATGATGGACTGCAGTAAATCTAAAATGGAACCAAGCCGTTGCGGGTTCTTTCTGAGCTACTCTGACTGGGGGGGGTTCAGTTATTTAATGCACCCACTGTTGCTTAATTACCGCTTGTCACCATGACGATCCTAGTTGCAACTTCTGCCCTGCATTCTGTTTCCAGACAGACGGTGTCAGTCAACTCTCAGGCAGTGGCTGTTGTCTAGAAGCTCTGTGGCGTGAGCAAAATTATTAAGGAGGTGATTATTATTATTATTTTTATCGCTTTAGCTAATGGTGTTCAGTGGTAGTAGTATACTAATGAATGTGTGACTGAATTACTAAACAAGTTAATGTGAATAAGGGTTTAATATCAATAAACATAGAATAGTGAATTGTATGGAATTCAGCAGGAAAACAATTTACTAAATGTATAATTCTATTAAAAAGTTCTAAATGTTTCAACTTTGGTAGTTTTGTGAAACGCTGGGTAACAGTTACATGCACTCATATATTGATCAATACAGCCATCAGAAATAATTCAGCTCAAAATATGGCCCATGTTTCTGTAAGGAAACTGATCATTATAGGAAAACTCAATAGTCAGCTGTTCTTATCTTTACCTGCAGTATATTATTTGCTATTAATATCATTGCATTAATCTATTTAAGCACTGACAAATAGTGCAGCTGTAACATACTCATGCTTTTGCAGCTGTTATAAGACCAAACACATCTCTTCAATGTAGACTATTGTAATTGTTCATCTATATAGCATCCCATTCACCAGGAGCTCTTTTTTATTACTCTCATGATACATAACATATTACCTTCAGCACAGACAGCATTAGAACAATTCACTGTGGAGGATCCATCCAAGTCTGGCTTATATCAAAATAAAAACAGAACTCCAGAAATGCCATTATCCTATATACATGAATAAGGTTGGATATTGTAGATCCAGAGGTTTATCAGTAAAACTGCAGCATGCCTTCATTATTAGATTTACTGGCTTTAATCCGACTTTTAAAATGGAACTGAAAGCATACACTTTTCATTGCTATCTGGTTGAGCTCAAATTGACTTTCAAACCACAGATTTGGATGAGGCTAATTCTTCTGCTTAAAAAAAAATGGTCATGTCCTATGTTAAACTACAGTGTGTGGTGCAACCTATATTTCACTTTTTATACCTTTAACACACGTTTAATTACTTGCACAGGCATATGCCTCCTTCTGCATGGATCACTATTTGCCCTTAACAAGACCAGATTTATAGGCATATCAAGGAAAGAAAAAATATATATATGTCCATTTTTGTAAGCATATGTAAATAATATATATGACTAAGTGGTAAAATAAAGTTTGGTGACATTTTAGTCCAATAACCAGTAGTTGCGTTAGTTGATTTCAATATGATTGACTTTAGGAAATATTAGGTAATCAGGTTTATAATTTATTAAATTAAAATGTGATTTTAATTGTGATGTATACCGGCATATTTATAATACATTAAAATTGTTTATTATTTCAAACTGCACTTTGATAGACTGCATTACAAAACCAACACTACTTGCAGAATTGTGTTTTTATTGCTGTGCAATTTACTCCTAGTAAAAAAAATAAATAAAAAAAATCCAAGGAAATTGTCTTTTGATAATTAAAACAAATGGAGAATAAGACACGATAATTTGGGAGTAAAATCTGCAACACTTTTATTAAATTGAATTAAATTAAATTAAATTAAACAACTGTGGAAGTATTGTAATTTACAGTACGTGCCTTTGTATTTTTTCTTATTGACCTTTTCTGGCATTGGAGCATAAGTTTAGTAAATCAATCAAACAGTCTCAAAATTAAATAAATAATAATAAAAAAAAAAATGCACAGCTTTACCAGCTATTAACATTAAGTGCAGTAGAACATTTTTTGAATAGCTTGTACCCGCTGTGAAGCAAGTGCGCTGCTAACCTCCTGATCAAGCGGGTAATGAGGTTCCCAAATCTGACCCGATGTTGTTTACAAGTTGCTAAACAACCTTTGCAATTCCCACCCATTTAATTAGTGTGAGTGTTGGAAGGATATTGTCTTAGGGCATGGCGGTGGAGGCGGCCAGTGTTTTCTTGTTTGTTTGATTACAGCTCACCCCATCCCTCCCTCACTGTAGGAGAGCAGAAAGTGTGCTGCTTGTTACCAGCAGGCATGTGTAGATCAGCTCAAAAAGCCTGTTCAAAGTGGAGTCCAAACAAACTGTGTTGATAAGTAATGACAACATCCCCTCTGTGTTGTTGCTTGCCATTTGTAGCCAACAATGCAGTTTGGGCCCTTTTTTTAAAAAAGAAAAAAAAAATAGCAGGATATTCATTCTTCAAAGAAGTTCCATTTGTCGATGGGTCTTGATGATCTGCACATCTGTGCCGAAATCCAAACTTTAAAAATGGAAACTAAAAAACAAACAGCAACAAAAATAAACCTTTCGTAACATCCTCAGCCAAACAAAAGTTTGTGTTTTTTTTTCTTTTTTTCCGGCATCTCAACAAACACATGGTAATCGAAAAGGCAAATACGCATACTCTATAGCAGTCAATGCATGTACACGAGTTTGACAGCTAAAGAGGAGGGCACGCCAAGTTTCTTTTAGACAAAATAAATAAATAATAATATTCATTTGTATTATGTTACTTTTTTGTATGCCAGTTACTGCTCAATCAGCAATTGTTTTTTTTTTTGTGTGTGTGTTACTACTGTACATATATTTAAAGCATATCATGTTTAATTGTACTGCGTTAAGTTTCCTATCTATGTTATATATTATAATGCATATATGTCATTAAGTTTTATCGTTTCAAAAATTAAATTTAAATGTTTTGACTGAAGTGGATATTAAACATATGGAACAATTTTAACAAACATAGATACTTAACACTGATCTCTGTGAAATAATAACTTGTTATATGAAGTAAAACCAGCACTGCCTAGGCAAAGTGATATACACTATATATATATATATATTATAATTAAACAATTTCAACAGTATAGCTTAGTATTTTATTCCCTTTTGAAACTATGTACTATCCTTGCTTCAAAATAGGGTGCATTGTGAAAATATGTTAAATATTCCTACTTTAGGCTACTTACTAAGTCATTTTGCCTATACAATTTACATTTGTTTTTTTTGTTTTTTTTTAAATTGTTGATATTGTGTAGTTTTTTCAGTTGACACCCTACAGTTATTTTCTGTAGCTGTTTTCTTCGGAGCTAAAGGAAACATGTACTCTGCAGGATAATTGAAGTCTTGGTTTTACAGTATGGTGATCTTCATTCATACAAGCTCACATTTTGAGGCTTTTACTGAGGAATGTGGTGGTGACGTTTGAGTATTAGTAATGGAGTGGCAAGGGCTGTAAAACAATTAACATATCACCAGCAACATGCTAACTGATTCAGTACACAACTGATTCTAAATAGTGCTCCGCCATTACTCTACAATTTGTCAAAACATTTCCCCCAACTAAAAAGTAAATGTGATAATGTCAGCTAATTAATTCAAATCTAGGATTAACGGGTAATGTATTACAAAACACAAATAAGTAAACAAAAAAACAAAACAAACAAACAAAAAAAACCAGGTTTAGGGCACATTCATCTATGATTTCTTTTTTTTTTTTTTAAATAAAGTATGGTGGTAGATTGGAGGTGACTTACTGAATGTGATGAATATAGAAGCTTTTGACTAATTGTAAGTAATAATTATATTCTACAGTTTTGATAGCCTCTTATAAAACAAAACAGTATTCAAGTTATTAAATTAAATTCATAATAATACCTTAGGGTCTATTCTCAAAATACATACAGTACACAACTCGGAACACAGATTATGTTGTTGATAAATGGTGTAAGTGGCCTCCAGGAGAGGAAATTCATTTTTAAAAGATGTGCTGATCACAGAGTAAGTAACAATTCTCCATATACATCTCAGGGGATGCTTGATGGGTAAACGTTGGCGTGATAGCCTTAGTATAGATATTCCCTTTAATGAATTCAATGAACATAAGGAAGATACTAAAATTAAAATTCAACATTTAAAAATGTACTTACATGTATTAAAAAATAAATCAGATTTATTTTGTACAGTATAAAATTGTAATAAGATGTAGATTTCATAACACATGGTAAGTGTTTCTGCATATCGAATGTATTTAAATAATGCTGTTCAATGAATATATTTAAAAGTTAAAATAGATCATCTATCTTGTGCTCTGTTTTTATTATCCACAAACAATGCGAAAGATATCTCATGCTGACAGAAATTTAGCATGTCCAGTTAAATGAAAAATACAAGATGTATTCTAAAAAAGTGTACAGCTACCTAAAGCAAGGTTGGCAAACTTATATTCTAACAATTTAGTAATGTACCCACAGTACATTTTTAGCATGAAATGCTCACATCACAGTTTATCGTATTTTTCTCCTTTAATTACACTATAGGTCTTGGGGAAAGCCACATCAAATCACAAACATCTTTAGGTAATGCACACTCCTTTGAAAGAACATTTTACAATGCTTTACAATTTCAATTACATTTCTACTAAAGCACTGGAAAAAGTTAATAAGTGCACTAAAAATGCAAACTAAAAACATCTGTTTTGTTTAGGAACGAATCTCAAAACATTAAAGATACCAAGTGTTTAGCCTATAATTAAACAAAACAGCTATACAAATGAAACCCCACAATTAACAAACAAATGCTGTTTTCTGTTGAAAATATGCAGAGTATGGTCTTGTGAAGTCTGTTCATTAGGCGTCTTGTAAAAAGCCTTTATATAATCACTATAGTTTATTCTTTCTTTTCATGTGGCAGGGGGCTTCAGTTTATTATAACCTTGGTTATATCAAAATATAAACAATCGCTCAATTGGGATATCCTAAATTTCTCTGGAATCAGAAAATTGAAATTGTGAAAATGATTTGAGGCCGGATGCAATGAACCTGGATTAGAGGTATATTTTCTATGTAGTAATGAAGGTATCTTCGGCAGTGGTAACTGCTTGATTTTTTTTTAAAAAAACATGCTTTTCAACCAAGAAGAACTAAACAATAGAGATGTGATTTTTGCTACCTTTTTACTCTTCTTTAATAAAAATGGCTTTCTCTAATCAAAGTGGTATTTTTAAATTTAAAGTCAACGCTATTTAATAATTTACATTTAAGATACTACTCCCTCTTCCCCTACATTTGCCTGTGCTTTCTGATCATTTGTTTGTTTCCTTCTCAAATTCCTGATGGGAAGGGAGATATAAGCTGAGGCTGGAATTGACACTCATGTTGGGAGCATGGAAATAACAGAAAGGAAGAAAACATGCATTTCTCTGAGTTAGTTCATATACAAGAGTTGGAGAAGCTGCAAAATACCAAGGAATTGGTCAGCACTGTCATTTGATTGTTTTAATATCACATTTATTCTGCTTTACCTAAGGCACTGCACATCAGTTTAATTTAATCTGCCCTACAGAATATTACCTAAGGACTCAAATGTGTATCAAATTAGTTGTTTTTTACTAGTTGTGTAACATTTAAAGTTGTATTTTATTTTCACAAATAAAATGGGGCAAATTGAACTTTGGTATAAAAACTTTGACAAGAGCTTCTTTGAATAGAATTTAAAGAAGGAAAAGAAAGTCTTACTTCTTGTTTCTGATTAGTATTGTACACTTATAGTATGTACCTTATCATAACTGTGCTACATATGTGTTGTTCATTGTAATAGCATCAGGTATTAAATCAATAAACAATACAATTAACAAATGACTAATGTTTACAAAATTACTAATCCGTGTAATTGCTGCCAAATTAGCTAGGCTCCAGTTCTGCTAATTACATTAACTGCCTCCTAAATACACACCTTCCAAACGTCTGCAGATAACAGGCTGCCCAGTCCTCGTACTTGACTGCACAACAGGGAGGCTCATTCATCCGAGCCTGTCACCCTACTTCAGCATATGCTGGTACCTTATCAAACAACAGGGGGGCAGGGGGAGGTGGACTAGGATATGGAGCTCATCCCACTGCTCCCAGGAGGCCACCCTATCTCCACATTTATCTGAAGGCCAGAGCATACTCCCACCGCGACAGTTACTGGTGGGTCTGCTTTTCAAAACCCATCACTAGCACTAGGAGTGAACCTTTCCACAGTCAGATAAAGTGGCACCAAATTAAGGAATCCTAATGAATGTATTTTCTGTATTTGAAAGTCAGTAGCCAAGGGTGGTGGAAATCTAATCACACAGCACAATTTGCTTGCTGCACAAACATGAGCTAATAGTGTTAGCATGTGAGGCTTGCATGCCTTGTGTCAAAAATGTATCAAGTGCAATTTTCAGCCGGGATGAAAAATGATATAAATGACTCCAATCTCAACAAATGATCAGTCTAAAAACTCCTTCAAATACACATGTAATACTTTGCGTTTATGGATTTAGGGAGACACGTATCAATAGTTTGTGATGGTATTAAGGCCATAGCACCGAGTTTATGCCGGCCTTAAAATTGCCCCGTATGTATCATGACACTTTTGGCAAGTTAAGGCCGTATTAGCACCGCCAAAATGCACTGCGCCTCTCATTAGCCATGCATTTTAAGGCGTGTCAAGCCTTAATTATATGAATGTGCAAATTGTAGGTGGGGCTCATTTGTAAGTGAAGTCTGTGATATTAAAATGAGATTTATGACGCGGCAGAACAGCTGCGTCGGCCCTAAAAGGGTCCACAAATAAGATTTCAAAATATTTTTCATGGTAGGCAGTCAAATACACGATTTCCGTGAAATTAGTGATATCGTGAATGCTCAGGGGCATTACTTACGACGAAGAGTTCAGGCTCCTAACCTTCCTGAACAACCCAGGAATGAGGGCGAATACTGAGAAGAAGGGAGAGTATTTAGGGTCCACATTACCCTTTTTGATCTCCCTGAGGATGAAATTATAGCTCATAACTAGCTATTTCATTATGTACAATTGTTTGTATTCATCGTATAATAAACTTGGTTCGTTATATCCTTTTCATTATGCATATTTGGTTTTATCCGTCGTATAATAACAACATAATATAAAGTCAAGACACTTAGTCAACACGGGTTATTGACTCTCCAAATAACCTACCTATTGTTCAATTGAGGTAGTCCATTTGGAGGGGAGGCGCTATTTTTCAGATTAGTCTGTTAGTCTGTGCTACCATAGCCCATTTCTAGGGTTTCAGAATGGAATTTCCGCATTTAAATGTGGCAGTTTACGCCGTGCCTCATTAATTTTGGTCCAGTTAATACATTTGGGATGGTGTAAAATTTGTGCCGTGATCGAGCGCTACTTTACACTCTGCCAATTTAGCGCTGCGTCGGTCGATCTTGATACATGTCCCCCTTAGAGTTTTATACTCACAGACTGCCGCCTTCTGTTTAGGATTAAAATAACTTTGTGATCTATTTCAAGTTCTCAGTTTGATCTGTTAAATAACAAAGACAAGCTGTTAAATCTTTTTCACAAAATCAGATAACATTTTATATGGAAGTAAAAAGTGGAGATGGGTCATTTCTTAGCTATAATTATCTTGCTAATTATTTTATGTATGGGTCCATACATCCCTCCCAAGCTCATCATTCTTCTCATGAATAAAGAAAAGTGATATATGATTAAAACACTCCTTTGGTGCTGGTGCCAGAACGAAAAACCTCTGTATTAAGAAAGACAGCAAGACATATTTATTGGTCAGTGTGCACAAGAAGTGATTAACTGTTTATGAAAGCACTGGAGTCAGTCCTGTCTGGGTGCAGTTTGCAGAAATTGATAACGTGCAGTTTTAAACGTATGCAGTGAATATGATTTATTTTCATTTCCAGTATTTTTATACACACACACATACAGAACATATACAATATTACTGGAGCATCTACTTAATACATTTCATAGTCATTTCTTATAGTACCAAATATTTAATTTTTGTAAAAATAGATGGAATATTTTGTATTTAAAAAATGTTAACAGCCTGTATCATGCCTATATAAGTTAAAACAAAAGTAGAAGATGTTTTTACCTTTTCTTGTTTTCTTAGCATTTCAATCCTCCAATTCTGGCTGGGTTTATATTGGAGCTACCACTCTGGATGTACCATCCACTTTCTTTTCCAGTCAGGTAAGAGAAGGTGTACCTATCATTTCTTACTGGCATGACAGAGGCATATAAACCACAGTGGCATTCTAGTTCCATAGATCTAGTCGCATTGTCTGTTTTCAAAAACGAATTATCTCAAGTTGTGTTTGAAAATATAGAATTATGGCTCAGTCTTTGAACTTAAATATACGTTTGGATGAACAAAGGTCAAGTTCTTAGTTCTTCTTGAAACCTTATGTGGCAACATACCCTGAGAATAAGGAAAGCTACTCATGCATTTCAGTGTTAGGAGGTCCAAAGCGACCCTAAATAATGAGGGACAACCCTTAACCTCTAAATGAGTCATCAGGTATGCCAGCAAAGTAACCTAGAAACTAAGATTTGGACATTATGGAGCCCATAATCAATGCGCTTGGGTCCAGTCTATAATTTACTCCTATATTTGAAAGGGAAAAAAACAGCTGAGTATAATTCATTTTCTCTAAAGTATGCAAATGACTAATATTTAATGACATTTAATAATTAAATAAATAAATAGAGCAAACTACAGTGTGGAGTAATACATTTTGAGAACAGGCCATCATATTTATTTGTTAGCCCATCGTTATTGACGAATATGAGCTATGGTGCTATCTTTTGCTACTATGGAAACCAAGTTCCTTTCAAATAATGTTAACTTTAGTGGGGTTCGGGGGCGTGAGCCAGGGCTTTGCCCCTTCCTAATTTCACCTGCCTATCATTATAGACTCCCTATTTAAACCCAGTCACAGCCCTGCTCTTTTTCTTGCGTTTGTTTTTTCACTCACTTTTTTCACATGCCGCGTGTCTCTGTGTCAGTCCCCTCTGGGGGGATAGTGAGTCTCACTTCCATGACTTAGTGTTACAGTAACGCCACATGTTCTTCATGTGGTCAGAGGGGACCACTGGCCACACTATTCTTTCGCAGCTCATGCACTATATCTTGCCTCAAGAAAAAGAAAAAGGCTCTGTCTTACTTAACACTTTATCATACTCTTAGTGCACAAGTCCCATCACTAACAATTATTTGTGTTTTTCAGATTCTCTTTTTTTCCTTACGTCAAGGCTTTGTATGAGCCGTTCCATCCTCTGAGGGTCGAACCCGGTCGGTAACTGGGACTCAGTCGCGAGGCAATGACTATAACGACTCTCCGAGAAGTCAGGGGACTCTGTATTTTCAGGTGCCCGGAGGCCGATAGGGCTAGCCTCGACACCATAAGAAAGGCTTTCTCAGTTAGAGTCCTGCCCGTCCTTTTCTCCCTCCCCTCTTCTAGAGGCCAAGCCTCCAATCCTAAGTTGCAAAAACATTCCCTTCCTATCACAGCCCTGGCTCCCGCCCCATGAATTCACATATATAAATATTCAGTATTCAGTACTGAGTTCCGTCCACACCTACACTCAAATGGCTATTGCCAATATTAATACAGTTAACCAGAAAACCAGGACCAGAAGACACACATTTACAGCTACTAGGAACTGAAGAAGCATTAATGGCCTCTTCTCGTACATCTTATTTAATTGCATTTCTCTCCAGTGATCTACTGAATATTACAATATACAGTAATCCGTCGCGTATGTCCGCCTGTCACATATCCACCCTCTTTAACAATGTTAGTTTATTATTGAACAGAGAAGATCAGTTCAGATATTGTAGATCCTACCAAAGTTTTCATACACTGTGTTATATGTGCTCCGTGTGCAGTCATTGCTGGTAGTGTCACGTGAGCTGTTCATTGTGTTGATATGTAAATAAATCCTGTTCGCCTACGGGGCGTATCAACTTCAACCTCTGTCTCCTGCCTGTCACTCGGCAGCAAATGCACGCACTCACACTGCAAACGGCTACTCTGTCACAAGCATTAATACCCTGTATCTTTCTAAACAAGGGATTTAGGGGAGCTCCCTAATAAAAGCTGAATCTCAAAACAATAATTGTGTGACTATAGTAATTGTTACAGTTGTGTATAATGGTATTTAAAACAGGATTCATTTATCCGACTTTTTACATATCCGCCCTTACTCTGGTCCCACCGCAGTCGGATATGTGATGGATTACTGTAAATCACTAGCCTAAATATTAGAAGCCAGAGCTTTTTAAAAACACCATATCAACAGAAAGAAGCTGTTAGTCACAATTGTTCAGCAGACTTTAGCAGGCTTATCATATCTAAAATATAGGAACTTAAAAGCCTATAATCACAGGATAATGTGTCAGGACAAAACAACTCATGTTTCATCCCTTTTAAGTCTTTGCTATCTTCTCCTTAACGACCCAGGAGCTTTCAGCTTCTCATGTCAACCTACGTAACTAACTGACCTACCCTGATTGCAGCTGCTGTGCAGGACGTATTGGAAACAGATATTACATAATATGAGATGTGATGTAAATGCACTGACACCTGCATAGCATTCTGACAAAAGCATAACTGGTTACTTTGCAGACAGTTGAAGCTAATTAAGTTAAAGCAGTCACTTTACGTAGTTTTTAGTAAGTAAGGATAAAGGTCACTGGGAGCTGTGTGAAAAGTGAGTCGGAGAACAAACATGTATCATGCAGCACTTAACTTAGATAAATACGTGAGCAGTTACTGAATGGTATCTCGGTGCTTCCAAAGCCAACTGTTTCTGCTAAAGGCACTTACCGTAGATAAGGGAAACATTTACACAGTGATGGTTTGTACTGTAGATACCAAGCTCTGGTGAGTAATTGGAGTGCCATTTCATTAAGTGTGAAAGCGTCAAACAGTAACTTTGTTAAGAAATGTGTGAAGTAATGAATGAGTTGAGATGTATGCTTACCATTTGTGTCTTAGTATTATTGTACAAAATAACTATAACAATGACTTGGTTCTCAGCACCAATTCAAGAAACACATTAAGTTTTAACTTGGGATCAAGTCTCCTTCATTCACTTTTGTAATACATTCTATACCTTATGCAGAGAAGCTGATCCGTATCTTTGCCTTGTCAAGAATTGATGACTGCAATGACTTTTTGCTGGCACTGCTAATAATTTGCTATTTCATCTTCAGCACATTCAACTGTTCAAGTTCTAAAAGATTATAACTGTCAATAGTCTACCCTCATTAAATCTTAAACTATATATTCTGTTTTAAACTATATACTGTACATTCATTGGATACAAGACTTCTAATGTGTGAGAGAGGATTGGAATAAGCAAAAAAAGAAAAGCAGATAGCGAAGCTCTTCCTGCTGCCTTTAACCCAACATGTCTTTTGTTATCCATCTAAGTAAGCAATAACGAAAATAGACAAATAGTTATAAGTTACACTTAGATGTTAATAACATGTATTATTATTATTATTATTATTATTATTATTATTATTATTATTATTATTATTATTATTATCTTACCCACGATCTCATCACCAATATCTCCACTGGCAAAGCGATCTGCAATATCACAATTTGCCCAAATGTAACTGACGTTTGTACTTCCAAGGTATCGAATGACAACATCTAACACAGACATTTTGGCATATGAGATGGCTTGAATATAATGGGATTAAAAACTTTCCAGCACATATACAGTGCCGTGAAAAAGTATTTGCCCCCTGTCTGATTTTCTGCATTTTTGCATATTTTTGACACTGAATGTTATCAGATCTTCAACCAAAACCTAATATTAGATAAAAGGGACCCTGAGTGAACAAATAACACAAAAATGTGATACATATTTAATTTATTTATTAAAGAAAGTTATGCAACACCCAATGCCCCCGTGTGAAAAAGTAATCGCCCCTTTAGACTCAATAACTGGTTATGCCACCCTTAGCAGCAATAACTGCAACCAAACGCTTCCTGTAGTTATTGATTAGTCTCTCACAGCGCCGTGGAGAAATTTTAGCCAACTCCTCCATGCAACTGCTTCAACTCAGTGACATTTGTGGGTTTTCGAGCATGAACTACTCGTTTCAGGTCCTGCCACAACATCTCAATGGGGTCTAGGTCTGGACTTTGACTAGGCCATTCCAAAACTTTAAATTTCTTCTTCTTCAACCATTCTGATGTAGACTTGCTTGTGCGTTTCGGATCATTGTCTTGCTGCATGACCCAGCTGCGCTTCAGCTTCAGCTCACGGACGGATGGCCTGACATTCTCCTGTAGAATTCTCTGACACAGAGCAGAATTCATGGTTCTTTCAATGATGGCAAGGCGTCCAGATCCTGATGCAGCAAAACATCCCCAAACCATGACACTACCACCACCATGCTTGACCGTTGTGGAATGCAGTGTTTGGTTTTCGCCAGACATAACGGGGCCCATGTAGGCCAAAAAGTTCCACTTTTGACTCATCTGTCCATAGAACATTGTTCCAAAACTCTTGAGGATTATCCAGGTGCTTTTTGGCAAACTTGAGACGAGCATTCATGTTCTTCTTAGAGAGCAATGGTTTCCGCCTTGCTACTCTGCCATGAATCCCATTTTTGCCCAGTGTCTTTCTGATGGTAGAGTCATGAACACTGACCTTAGTCGAGACGAGAGAGGCCTGCAGATCTGTGGATGTTGTTCTAGGGTTCTTTCTGACTTCCTGGACGATTTTACGCCTTGCTATTGGAGAGATTTTGGCAGGACGGCCACTCCTGGGAAGATTCACTACTGTCCCAAACTTTCTTCATTTGGACAATATGGCTCTGACTGTGGTTCGGTGGAGCCCCGGAGCCTTAGAAATGGCTTTGTAACCCTTTCCAGACTGATAGGCATCAACAACTTTTTCCGGAGGTCTTCAGGAATTTCTTTTGTTCGTGGCATGATGTGCCTCTAGAACCTGTATGCTGACAACTTCTCTCTGATGGTAAGGGCCAAAGTTAGTCAGATTTATATTGGGCAGGGCTGGCCCAAATCAGGCCTGGTTGTTAACCAAAGTACTCAAACAGCTGACCCTAATTATCCCTTTAATTGGGTTGAGTTAACTAGGGGGGGCAATAACTTTTCACACCTGTTGATTGCATGTTTGATTATCTTGCACACCAAACAAATGAAAGAAGCACCAAACTTTGGTATCATTTTTTCTCTCAGACTCCCTCTATATACTACTACAACCCACAAAAAAATCTGACCAACTACAATGTGAAAAATGTGCAAAAATGCAGAAAACCAGACAGGGGGCAAATACTTTTTCACAGCACTGTAGTTGCTCATTCACAGCAAGGGACAAAATTGGTATTTGAGATCTATGGCAAATTTTTTGAACTAATAAAATTGCACAGATTACAAAATGCTGGCACAGCCAATCAATTTATTATTTTTTTTTTTTTACTATTGAAACTGAATGTTCAGCATATACAGTACATTAAATTAATAATGAGCTGTTTTTTTGCGCATTAAAAGGCTTTAATGATTAAAAAAAACTTATTTTTTAAAGATTTTATTTCAAATATATTTGTTAGGTTAAAATTGATTAATAAAATCAATTTAGATTTGTTTCTGTTTAAATCTAAAAATGCGTTTGACCCCCCCCCCTAAGATTAGTTATCGCCCTTCTTGGCAATCAGTACTTTGATATTAATTCTCTGGATTCTGGATATTCATCGAGAGAATTCGACAGACCCTAAATACTATAACTTAAACTCATTATAAAAAAATACAAAGACTTTAATTGAAACAGTATATTGTTTATTATCTATATATTAACTAGTGTATTGTTAAACATTTCCAGTCAAGTCTGGTTTCTCAATATAAATGCTATAATGCAGTAAATACACCACGGGCGGGTGCAGTGTGGTGGTTAGAGCTGTGTACGGTATACAAGGTGCCAGTGGATCCTGGTTTTAAATTTCAGTCATGCTACTGAATTACTATGTGACCTTCAGGCAAATTACTTTACCTTCCAGCTGTAAAACTCCCTGTTCTGATTAAATCATTTCTAATCAGTTGTAATTTTAATTAACAGTAGGATTCATTTCTGCCGATCAGTTCATAATCACATATTTTAACATCATTGAGGTAAATTACTGTTTCTATCTCATGTGCAGGAAAAATGTGGCCAGCTAAAGAATCATTAGAACAATGCAACAATAGTTAGGAAAGTAATACATGTTTAACAGTGCTCCCAACATTAATCAATACAGTAACTGCCCTGTAAATAGATACTGTATAGAATACTGCTAGAGGTAGCCTGATGTCTAGTAAAAAAAAAAAAAGTTTAATATTAGTAGTATGGAGGGGTGTGATGGTATGAATATATCAGTGGATTAAAAGCTATGAATTTAATTAATATATGTAACGGGGGCGAGGGCAACTGCGCTCAGGCTAAGCCACCGCTGTGCCGTGCAGTAATCCGACTACGCCAGCTCTATAAAGAAAGAGCAACTAAAATGTAATGTTTGCCAATTTTGCCCTAGTTTAACAGCACAGGTTATTTTATTGGGAAAGAGCAATGCATGAACCACAAGAAAAGCAGAGAGCAAGCAAAGATGGAGTTTGATGTTTTTATTATGATAAAATATGCTTTTCGCATTTACAAAAATAAAATAGATCCTTTTTTTTTATGAGCGTCTGTGAACAGGCCAGAAAGGAACACAGACAGACAGTACTGGCAGGTGAAACTGAGACGCTGCAGCGCTAGTGCGTTTAATTGAATTAAACAAATAAAAGATTTAAACAAAAAACAGCACACAGCACTTGAGGCCAAAATAAATAGACAAACAAAACAGACAGTGGACGAACACTAAACAAACAAGTACCGCGCTGGTCCTTCAGCACAACGTAGCAATTGCTTAATATTCTCTTAATAATTTCTCCTTCTCTCCACATCTATTCTCCACTCATCGAACACACAACCCTGAGTTAGTAAAACGTGCATCTATATATATACTGTTGTGTCAGGATTCAATTACCAATTAATTATTCACTTGAATCCCAGCATGTGAACTAATTTGTGCAGTCCCGTGCTCACATACTTTATCTGCACGTGAAGTGATTATGCAATCCCCGTGCCTAAATACAACCATATATTTTAAATCACTCGTGCTACACAGACCCATTTATATCCCGTGCACCAATACCTATACACCAACATTAACACGCCACACACAACACATAACACATAACACACACATGGGCGGGGCACACTGCCACAGTGTCATAAAAACAGAGGCATATTAGTTACCAGCTACACAAATTAGACACCATAGTTCACAAATCAACATCACAATTTGTAAAGCACTGAAAGGCACCTAAACAGATAAAAACAATCCATTTAGTTACATTGGTCAATTGGAGATGTGGTTGAGGACTCAGTCAACAAAGTGTATTCAAATGAAAACAACTTGGTGCTCCAACTAAACAAACAAAACCTAGCGAGTCCTCAATCTCACTTCCAATGGAGTTCACATACAGAGCATCTGGCATGTATTCGGTTCCCAGATAATCCCTTTCTAGATCTCCCCCTACCCCTCTGACTACAGTTGGTGCCGGGCTAAGAATGTAGCAGCAGTGGCAACACATGAGCTACAAGTGCTATATGCAGATACACACCACCGCCAGTATGTGCTACAGTTTGTAAACTTCACACACAAAGTAGCAGATTCTCTCCGATCCTACTTCCCAGCCCGGCATCCATGCTCACACAAACTGTTCGTTACCCTGAACATCTTCCCAGCTCTCTCCTCGTTCTTTTTAATGAGGCTTTATAAAGTTTCCAGCTATAAACAATTGGACTAATTAATCATTTTTCAACACAATTTCCTTACACACATTCACACATTCTTTAAAAAAAAACATCACACTATAAAGTAAAAGTGCAATAGAAAAACTACACATCTATAAATTATAAATACAAACTAAAGTACAAAGAAAGCTATACACATATACACATTAGACTTTTCTTATCATGGTTTGTTGGCAGTATCCGGTCACTAGCATAACTCCATTGAGCTCTTTCTCGTGTTTTCCATGAATTACTGATTACTTGGAGACAGCAGTCTGAGAAACTGTATTTCTTCTCATTATGTCATTAGTTATTATTACTGCTTTCTTGGTTTTTATCTGTAATTACTGAACTAGAGATAGAGAAATATTTTATGAGATGAGGGGTTTAAGAATAAGGTCACTGTTATTTTACTGTTGAGTTCTAGATTAGAAATTACTGTACAGCTGCATGAAAGAAAATCCCCATGCCTCTCTTTAAAAAAAAGAAAATGGTGTGAGGGCTCAATATCAGTCATATAAGCCACAATCCGTGAATACAGCTTATACTTTCACTGTTGAGTAGAACAGCTGGGATAGGCCATGCCACTGACCTCTAGCGCCTTGGAAAGATGATGGATTTTTACACCAACACTTACACCAAATGCAATATGACACAACTGTGGGCTGAGCATGGCTATGTGATAGAGAGCTGCTCTGTGCTCACGCAAGGGAATCTGAGGGTTTTGGGAGAGGAAATAAATACAAGAATAAATGTAGTCAAGGTCAAGTCTGAACCTTTACCAATGCAAAAATCTATTTTGGTGGGGTAAAATTAAGAAAATGTGCCACCTAGTTTTTCTGCATTCAAAGTAAATAGATATTATTTGATATTCCACTGCACATGCCAGATGGCTTGTTCCCTACAATCTTTTGTATATATACCAAGGTTTTTACTAAGCAAAGGGTCTGGCAACATATCCCCCTCCTCCAGTTTATTAATTTGTCCCAATATTTTGGGGGTTAACTGACATTTTTAGAACCCTGACATTTTTTCGTGTTCAGCTTGGAGTTGTCTTACAAATTACCACATAGCGATGCAAAAAATTCACTTTACCCAAAGCTGATCTGAAGAAGATCCGATACCAGGAGATCCGACCATTCCTTCGTGTCAAAGTGAGACTACTTTAAATTACCGATCTAAGTTTGAATTATTCTCGAGGTAGCCTCGATGTGTCAAACTATAGCTACTTTGGAAATATAAAAAACAAAACAAGACTGTTATGCTTTTAAATAAACTTATCAAACCATCTGATGTATTTATTTATTTAGGTATATATGTATTTATTTATTACTATTGTATGAAACTGAAATTATCCTGCATGAAGAGAAATGAAAGCTAACTTACTTTAAGAAAGGAAAGTACTGTATTGTATTTAGCATATGTTCATCCACAACCAAACACTCAATTATAAATATTTCGTAAAATTATATAAAATAAAAAAAACTGTGTAGAATTCTACCAATATACCATGTTTATTTAGTTGGCATCTCCATGTAAAAGCGAGACCAGTTGGAATTATTCTCCAGGGTAGCCCCAATTGTGTCAAACTATTTAAGCCATAGTCCTAACTGTGTACCCCGAAGGCGAGAGCTCAAGTTTAGGACAAATAGGCTATAGAGAAAATGTCGCAGGCTTTAGCCAATCAAAGCAAAGTTGTCATTGTGATGCAATGTTTGTGTGGGATCTTCCTCTTACACAACGAATCATGTGCAAGCTGCTTTTGATTGACAGCTTGTGAGGAAGTTGGCGCGGATCTGTTAAGTCCCAGATGTTTCCATGTTTCCATATTCCAACTTTATTTAAAATGTGCAGTTTTTTAAGCAAACTTGCAGGCTAATTAGTAGTAGTGCGGCGGACAATGTGGCAAAACAAACGAGTAAAAAGACAACAGACAGATAATGAAGCCACAAAAGCAACTCACATATCATCCGCTTCCTCTGAATCTGCAAATTATTCATCTACTTCAGCAGTGGAAATGGCAACATGTGAAAATAAATGTCAGAAGACAAAATTACCAAATTGACTGGATGATTCGTTTGTTACTTCATCTTTGGGAAAGTCAACCAGGGAGCACTCTAATGAAGATTTGAGAGCAATGTGGAATCATATTTTACTAGATTGTCAACTTTGCAAATTGAACAGCCACTTTCAAAATGACACATATGATATGGCCTCATGAAAGCCGCGTCTGCATGCTTGCCAACATCGGACACATTCGGCAATAGAGAAAGTCTACTACTGACATGTACTTTTACATTGTACAACGTTAATGTGGGTGAAGCTGACGTTTTTAGTTTTTGTTCAACAAATAGGTTGCAAATCAACTGTGGGGAAAAATGATCCAACCCTAGTTTAAATTTGAGATGATTGCCACTTGATTATCTTCCAAATATGCACACACTTTTAAGGCTCTTCTCCACTATGAACAGCTTGAACATGCTCTGTCTCCTGTCGTTTGAAAGAGACCTGTGCAATTTCTCTGGACTATGACTCTATAATTGCAATATTCAGCAGCAAGCCTCGACACCTTACCCTGTTACTAACTAGGCAATGCTAAATCATTTACTAGCTTTCGTTTTATTTAATAATTGCTTGATGTAATATGACTGTGTTCCTGCTGGTTTGGTGACGCTGCCCGTTTGTCTTTTTAAAGCACATTCACTGTGGATATATGTAAATGTATTTTTGTGTCTACTTCAAACATTTTAAATGGATTTACAGCGGAAATATTTTATGTATTCAGGGTTTTAAATGGATTTAAATAATTTTTTCAAACTATTTCCTGTGATGTCAGACCATTGGTCATTGCCCGTCCACCCTAAGTTGGGGCCCACCCACATTTCCAAGCCTAGCTATGGCCTTGGTTAGTTGACCGCGACTGGAGTTATGCTTCGCGAGCCAAAGGCAAGGGCGCTAACGAAACTACTGAATATTATTCCACCACTTTTATGTAAATTGCACCCATTCCACCTGTCGGAAAACAGCAGGAAAGTGTTTCATTTTATGATGGAAACAACGTTCAGGATAAGTCAGATTACCAAAAGACAGTGAGTTTTGGACACTTTTGATATTCAGGGACGCTGTGTCTGTGCTCCAGTTGAGTTGACAGGCTGTGATTGGCTGACCCGGCAGTTGCAGGTACAGGAATGGTTGCTTTCGTCGATGCAAAGTATTGATTGGCTGGTTTTGGTGGATAATAAAATCAATTTGGACCAATTGTGTCTTTGTTTAGTGGTTACTGTCCAATAGATGTGAACTATGCCTAAAAATACAGCAAATCAAAAAAAAAAAGCCAGGACCGGTTGCATATTTCACTCAAGCGTGACAATTAAGTATATTTTTTCACTTACTAAGGGAAAAACTGAAGGGTGTTGCACAAAACATCTTAACCACTCTCCTTAGCGAAGGGAAAACACTTAAGTACGCCTGGAATCTTTAAAGATTTTAACCAAAAGTCGACTAGCTTACTGTACTCTGTATAGTAAATCAAGTCGCCATGGCAACAAAAGTCTTCTAATTTTCAAACTTTTGGAGTTAAAGTAAAGTAAAACTATGGCAGAAAAGAAAAGAAACCCAAACTAAAAAAAAAAATTTTTGGAGGAATTTGTTCTCTCTTACCTTCCAAGCTCTTTAAGCCTGATATCTGCTATTAGCTGCTGTGTTGCTGCTACTTTTTCATGTATTATGTTACTATCATGTGTTATGCATTTTTCACTGTACTTAATGTATTATGTGTTGTTTTTTTTTTTTTTTTTTTTTTTTTTTTACTGTATATCATGTATTATGCATTTCTCTGTATTTAAAGTATTATGGATTTTCTTGTTGTTACTGCCTCTTGTAAAGCGCTTTGTGATGGTGATCCACTATGAAAGGCACTATATAAAATAAAGATTGATTGATTGAATGATTGATTAACAAAAGAAAGGAGATTATAACAAGTAAATTAAGTCAGAATTTGACAGATGCCATTAAATAAAACAAAAAAAGGGCAGAAATAGCTGAATGTGTGAACGCAAGGAACCTAACGGTCAATCGCAGCATTCACAAATTTAAAAAAAAATACGAAAATAGGGCAACTATGGCAAAAAAGGAGTTCTCCAATTATAAAAGAGCATAAAAAACAGGTAAGTAGGCTACAAAAAACCAAAACTGTACACCAAACATCGTTGTGTAAACATTTCTCTAACCCCTCTTCTTATGTATTGTAATGGCCCAATGTGTTCACAAAAATGTGGAAGCAGTATCTTGTAATTAGGTATTATAATCATTACATTTATTACAGTAATCCCACCTAGTCCCATTGTCCCTTACCGCACAATTAACAAGTTTAAACCTAGTGTTACGTGGCTCCCAGTAAAGACACAACTAAGATCAAGTGCTGCTCGGCCCCTCCACGTTACAGTAATATTAACTACATGACCTCCGAGTAGGCCTACTAATATTACCACTCAGAAATTTCAAACGGAAAAACTAATGTTCACGAATATTTAACCCTTTAAGGACCAGGATCGTGTTAACATGATCATACAGAAGTGGGCTTCTAGGACCGCGATCATGTAAACACGAAAAAGCACTTTGTTTGATGACTTACAGGGCCACCATACTTTGCAGTACAGGCTTGAAACACATATCAATGGATAGAGGAGGGACTGACGTTCACTTCCTGATAGTTTTTGTCATGTGACATCACTGAGAGGGTCATTTAGTGTCTAAAGGACAGTTTACAGCAGAAACAAAACATCACAGGAACGAATAAAAAAAATATATCAGGTACTTTTTTTCCTTATTACTGATAATAATGGAATGAATAACTTATTTTATTGATATTTACTTTGAGAAAATAAATCGAGAGTAGTGTCCATTATTGCTTATAAAGACCCTGAGAATAAACGTGTATGATGTCATTGCAATCACTCAGGTTAAACAATGTCTTGTAATTTATAAATAAAACGATTGCTATTAACAATAATAAACATAAGAAAGCGAAAACGCCAATATTACATAACATATGTATTTTTGTCTAATTTTCAAACGTCAAAGAAAAGCGAAAACATAATTCCCCCGATACCAACACACTTTTTGTAGGCTGTAAGATTTAGAGCAATATCATTTTAAATAATGTCCTTTATTTTCCAAAGACTGGTTTTATGGTCTTTGATGTGAAATACCTGTGCATGTATGACGTGTGCATGTCATTGACTGCATGAATATATATTTTATTTTTTATCTTTCATTGATTTATTCATTATTAGGGGAGACCCTGTCTTGTTCTACAAGGGACATTTTGAAACAGTGTTGATGAAGATTACTATTTAAATACAGATGACTGTAGTACACAATTGCAATGGGAATTTCAGATGATATGGTAATATACATATCACTGTGTGCATTATTACATATTATTATAGTTATCCATATCACACTGTATGACATTTCCCCAATAATAAGGAATCTCAGTAGCTGAAGAAGGAAGCATATGAGGAACATTTCTATGTGACTGGGTTCAGAAAATAATGATGATGATTATTTAAATCAATGTGCAGGAGCTCCCCAGGAGCAAATCTTGAAATGTATTTATTTGAAAAAAAAACACAAATATTATGCCTTGATTTGATTAAACCATCATTATTTAATAGATCGTTTAAAAACATTATTGTTAGAGACATTTAGCAGACGAATAATGATGTCTATTACAACCTGCGCACACATGACTGCATGGCTGGAGGATCCAGGCTGAATTGATACCCCTCTAGCCGATGGGGACAACCCGATCCCAGTGGGGTCGTATTTCGTCTTGGGGTCCTAACACATACACTGTACACTGAGCAGTTTGTTTTCAAACTACTTTCTCATTTCTGTTTGTAATACTGTAGTCCAAAATTAATTAACTTTCCAGTTTAAAGGAAATCTTTGTTGATTCACTTGATATTTCACGATTCGATAATTCATGAATTTGCTTAATGCACGTTTAGGCCATGTTATTAAATTGTATAAATACTATGTTTTCAATATTTCATGTCAGATAAAATGTTAATTGAGTAGGGCTGTTCATTTGAAAAATCTTGTTGAAGAGCCAGTATTATAGTTTAAGTTTCATAGTGTACATGCAGTCATTTTCAATTATAAACAATTTTACTTTACCTTAAAAAGTTTCAGTGCTATGCCGTTTTGTCATTTTTTAAGTTCAGAGAGCCCTGCCTCCTGGTTGGGTTAGCAGAGAGAATCCTTTGTGCATTTTCAGTTTAGATCCCAGAAATAAAATTCCAGCCATCAAAGTGCAACTTGAAAGAGCACTGTCTTGTTTTCAGAAGACAGCAGCAATCAAGATTTACCTGCTCACCACAATAGGGGCAGCAGTGTGGAGTAGTGGTTAGGGCGCTGGACTCTTGACCAGAGGGTTGTGGGTTCAATCCCAGGTGGGGAACACTGCTGCTGTACCTGAACCCTTGAGCAAGGTACTTTACCTAGATTGTTCCAGTAAAAACCCAACTGTATAAATGGGTAATTGTATGTAAAATAATGTAATTGTATGTAAAAATAATGTGATATCTTGTAACAATTGTAAGTTGCCCTGGATAAGGGTGTCTGCTAAGAAAAAAATAATAATAATAGCCTGTCATTCAAATACCGTCACCTTGTCATTGGAGGAGAACAACACTCTGGTTAGCTTTTTCCTAAAATGACTAGTAACTATATAAGTTCTTAGAATCATGTTTGTTATACACATTTGCAAATTATTTATCAAGAGATGCCTTTTTAAAACCTGTGGTCCTGACCACAATCATAAATAAAAGCATAAATAGAGGCAAAGTTAAATATAAAAGCTAATGTTTAGACTACAAATGCGCTAGTCAAAACAACAGTCATTATAATGTTACAGTTTTTCTCAATCGCTTGAGCACATTTCTCGAAACATTATCCACTTTTTCAAAACATTTAACACATCCCCCCAAACTGTAACATGTTTTGCAAAATGACACATTTCATTTGCAAAAGGCACTAAGACTCTCAAAACAGCAAATACATATTACAAAATCAAATAAGTCCATCAAAACAGTACCATTTGTCATCTAATGAAAAGTTCTTTCTATCAGCCATTTCACAATGGCACAATAAATACTAACTATGAGCATCAATATGACATGGTCAACCCTGAGTACATGCTCTCTTTGTCTATGGTCTGCTTGTTGGTAAAATAAGCGTAAATGGTAAGTAAACATTTCCTCACAGCATGAGCTGCATTCATGTTCTCTGAGCCGAGTTACATCAAGAAGACCAAAGCAGAAAGAATTTCACTCAACAGCAAAAAATACTTTGACAAAAGATTTTACTTTATTCAGTTACACTAGTGTTTCTGATACATCGAATGATGCTGGAAATACTTTACAGTAAACATAAATCAAGTCCACTGAAGATACTCAGGACCAAGCTGGTAGTTACGACAAAAAAAAAAAAATCATAAAAAAGCAACAACAAAAAACTCAGTGTAATTGTTCATTTACATAATCCATTCTTTGCTGTCTGTCAGGCCACATATTCTCATCCACATCACACTGAATATTTTCCCTCGCAATACAGTG
The DNA here is from genome assembly GCF_902713425.1 of Acipenser ruthenus. Lineage (NCBI taxonomy): Eukaryota > Metazoa > Chordata > Actinopteri > Acipenseriformes > Acipenseridae > Acipenser > Acipenser ruthenus. Next base: position 38,154,011 of record NC_081193.1, on the reverse strand, counting down.
AGGGAAAAACCTCCTGGCATGTCGGAGCCATCCTTGGCAATCTTCTGCGGAGAAGGACAGTCAACCCACATTCATGGCATCCAGAAGTGACATTTGGTCATATGGATGGTTGTCATACACCTTCCATCGCCAGGCCGAAAAGAACTCCTTGATGGGGTTAAGAAAAGGCGAGTATGGAGGGAGGAATTGCACGGACATGCATGGGTGGGCTTCAAACCACTCTCTTACTAGATGAGAGTGGTGGAATGCTACATTGTCCCATATAACCACAAAGTTTGGCATATCAGGCTTCACCAGCTCTCTCTCTTCAGGGGGTACAATTCTACTGTACAAGACATCGAGGAATGCAATTAGGTGTGCTGTATTGTATGGTCCAACAGTGGGGATGTGGGAAAGAACACCTTCTCTTGAGATGGCTGCACACATTGTAATATCCCCACCTCTTTGGCCTGGCACATTGACTGTGGCTCTGTGACCGATGATGTTCCTCCCACGTCTCCTCACTTTGGACAAACTGAATCCCGTTTCATCCACATATATGAAGACATGTGGCAACACATTTGCCTCATGCTCCATTATTCTCTGAGAGAAACACAAAATTAACATGGGTAGCCATTCCAACTGTCTGCAATGAAATATTGTAAGGAAATACATTACTGTGATGAACCCTTACCTGTACATACTGGAACCTAAACTCCTTCACTCTTTCACTATTCCTTTCAAAAGGTACCCTGTATAGCTGTTTCATCCTTAGTTGGTGTCGTTTCAAGACCTGGTCAATAGTTGCCAGTCTGACACTATGTACATTCTGAAAAATGTTATGGTCTTGTATAATTGTAGTCTGGATCTCCCTCAAATGTATTGAGTTGTTTGCAACCACCATATCTAAAATGGCAGCATCCTGTTCAGCATTGAAGACTCTTCCTCAGCCACCAGAGTGGGGTTGTCTTTCAATTCTATAAATGTATATAATGAAATTTTGATGGTCAAGGAGGATGACGGAAAAACTCCTTACATGTATATCGTATAGTACTGTAATACAGTGAAGTAATATATGGTCACTTACCTATTATAATTTCTGAGTATTCTAATTATTGATGCCACAGTTGACCTGCTTAGATTGAGTTGCACCCTCTGCCCAGCCTCTCGCATTGAAAGGCCATGATTTATCACATGGTCAACAACAGTGGCACGTATGTCATTGGAAACATCTGTTCTGCGTCTTCCCCTTTGAGTTGGTGTACCACCGCGCATGCAAACCCCTCTTCCTCTATGGGCTCCTGGTTGTGGTTCCCCTCTTTCTCTCCTTTGTCTTTGCCTTCTGACTTGCTCCATTTCTCGCCAACACCAACTCACTGGTGACCTCTTTTATATGTGATTATGGACTGATTGTTGATTGAACAATTGAGCAATGAGGACTTGCACATGTGCAGTAGAGATTCATACTTGTGGGAATAAGTGCCATCTGCTGTGAACAAATGATCTAATTTTGTTTGACAAGACTTACCCAATTGATTTTTGTGTCATGTGTAGAGTTGTGTTTACTGTTTTGCAAAAATGTGCTTGACATTTGCATTTTGAGTGAAAGCAACCATAAATTACTTACTGTTTTGCAAAAATGTATACTGTTCTGCTAGTTAAGGTTATGGTGTTGGTCATATGGACCACAGTTTCATTCACATTGACTTTGCAATTGAGAAAAACTGTAATAATAATAATAACAAAACACATGTATATAAAAAAGTAAAATGATGATCTGTTTTATTTCTTGCTGCCTCAGTATACATAGAGTTTGAGGGACATTTCACAGAATTGGTTAATAGTTTAATAATTTAAACGCGTGTTTGTATGTTTTTTTTCTATTATTCTAGTAAAATTACCATAACATAAAGAATGAATGAATGAATGAATGAATGAATGAATGAATAACTGAATGCATGAATGACTGACAATGAATGAATGAATGAATGAATGAATGAATGAATGAATGAATGAACAGCCTACACATAAAGTTCAGAATAACTAGACTTCTGGTTAGGAACAGGGCATGAGATGATAACTGAGCACTGGTTCTGACCTCATAACCAAAGCGGTCTTGATATTTCATTTACAGGAGGCTGTGTGGACTAGTGGTTAAAGAAAAGGGCTTGTAACCAGAAGGTCCCCGGTTCAAATCCCACCTCAGCCACTGACTCACTGTGTGACCCTGAGCAAGTCACTTCACCTCCTTGTGCTCCGTCTTTCAGGTGAGATGTAATTGTAAGTGACTCTGCAGCTGATGCATAGTTCACATACCCTAGTCTCTGTAAGTCGCCTTGGATAAAGGCGTCTGCTAAATAAACAAATAATAATTACTGTTCCATTAGGCATTTTACAAGAATTTAAAAAGTATGTTTTAATGGTGACTAAAAATACAAAACTAAAACATGTCTAAAACTGATAGGCCATTGAGTTCATTCATCCCAGGTGACACTGTTGCAAAAGTTAGGTCAGGGGAACTCTCTAGTGAGAATAGTGGGTGCATCTATTGAGTTTTGATGTGGAGCACCTGCTACTACCTGACCAGAAAGAATGACACTAATTCCGAGAGTGCAGTCTAAAGTGTAAACACAATTTTCAGGATAGGAGTTGCCCGAAGCAACTTATAATGCCAAAAAAAATTAATGAAAGTTATTTTAAGTGATCCAGGAAAAACAGCACAGCACGGTTCAATACATTTTACAGGTATTGTTAGAACTTGTATGAATGTGATACTGGCTCTTTAAGAAGTGTAATACTTAATTTAAGCATGCATCCAGCAATGCATGTGTAGACAGCAGAGTTGTATTTGTTTGATAACTGACAACATGATTGTGCAGTTTAAAACAATTGTGATAATTAGGATAATAATAAACGTAGTGGTCTTAAACGTAGTGGTCTTCAGCTTACCAATAAAAATAATACTGTTACTTGCATTTCTCCCCTCCAGATAATTTGACTTGTCCCCACTTCTTAGTCTGAGTAATAAATGGTAGTTCCCTGTTTTATCCATTAGAAACCGATATATGAGAGGATTTCAGGGCGGGTGGTTGGAGCCTTCCTTAATCACATAGACACACTTCTAAAGCGTGCATTAATCTCTTAGCAAACCCATCAAGAAAATATATGCAGCAAAAGACTGCCAAATACACATTAAAGTTAATTATATATATATATATATATATATATATATATATATATATATATATATATAAAAATATAAAATGTGCTAATCCATAAGGTACTGCCAAATTATATGCTGCTCAAATTGCTACCATGATTCAGTGTATATCCCTTCTGGCAGTTGCTGGGTCTGCTCATTAGGCTTGGTACAGCTCATTTAAGCTAACCACAGTTTTCTGACAGCCAAACCATGGCACTAAGTTTAGCTGAGATAAATGCACTTCAATAGCCTATTTCAGACCCTGTTTTGTAAGTCTGGGCAATTAGTCACACTCATGGTGTTCAAATTAGGCGACCTTTTGAGTTTTAGAAAATGTGCTGTTGATTTAGGCACTTCCTCGGACAATGGCAAAATTGTTTTATGTGAAATTAAATTAGCCCATTTCCAATGCCTAGCCACATCTGGTCCTCTTTAGTTCAAGAATGATGAGGAGAGAAAGAGAAGTGAAAAGCCAGAACCTTCACTGGTTGAAATTGGGAAAGCCTCTGGGACCAGACCTCTTTCCCAGCTCCTGACCTGAAACAGAGATGTACAGGAAAGAGCAAAGCTGGCAACCTGTCCTCGTGATGCCCTTTCAAATAAATCACTCATTCAGGAAATAATGCAGCAAGTGTAGAGCAATATAACTCTCTCTATACTCTGGTACTAAAAAAATGAATGTGAATGGGAAGTTCAGTGAAGCAATACAATTCTTACCACAAAAAAAGTCAAATAAATTGGAGACTGTGTATCTTAGGAAGTTCCAAGGCTTGGAAATCTGAAGCAAATGGCCGGCAAGGCAGCACTAATAAGGTTAGTAAGAGCCTGGTGCTGGACTAAAGTTTTGAGAGACCTGAGGGTTTTAACGAGGCCCATAGGGGAGAGATTACAGTTTCTCTTCTGTGATATCAAGTGTACTACATGGGAAACCAGCTATAGGCACTCAATGGCGTGAACTGAACCCTTCCCCCATTGAAACAGGAAAGGATATTTTAAAATAGCAGGTAGGTGGCGATATTTGACATGCACATTTGCTAAAAGAATCTCTGATGCAGCTTTGGGCTTTACTCTCATTTAAAAAAAAAATAATAGTATGAATTGCTTGTATAGAAAACACAAACATAAACTCTCAAACCTCTTTAGAAACAGTTGATAAGACTGTTGATGAACATCATGAAACCTTTATATTTAACTAAAAAAAAAAAAAAAAAAAAAGCGTAAAGTACCCCTGAAGCAGAAATTCTGAGGTATGTATAGATAGCTTGACCAGTGGTTCTCAATGTGTGGCTCCCTTCAAGTGGTCCGTGGAAAGGTTACATAATTACAGAAAGGAACTGGCAGAATAGATTATAGATCCCATTGCAAACCCAAAAACATGAGACCTTAAAAACTCAGCTAAAGAAGCAGGAAGAAAATGCATACATGGAGAATATCTCCATGTTAAAAAAGGTCTAAATTCTCCATCATATATAGTTTTGGAGTGTATAAAATGTATTCTTTACTAGGGAGTTTTCATGTATTGCACTCACGTGCACTCAACACTGCAACTGTGTGGGGGTGTGCGTTGTGTTGCATTAACATGCAGCTGTATTTGGGTTCAAACAACAAAGCTGTGTGTTAATGCAACACAACGCACAAGCCCTGGACTGTTATCCCGCTTATAAAACGGATACAATAAAAAAAGTGTTTTTTTTGTTTTTTTGTTTTTTAAACAATTTTATTTATATATCATTCTGCTTTGGGGAAAAATAGTCCCTCCAACAAGGTTCTATTTGTTGTAAACATTAAACTGGAGATTTTCAACATTTCCATTTATTGTAATTAATTAAAATGAATGAAGCATCCATGCTGGTCTCAATCGCTCCATAAACAGAGCTCACATAACTATGCTGATGATGCCCAGATCTTCCTCTCCTTTCCCACCTCTGACTCCGATATTTCCTCCCCTATCTCTACCTGTTGCTCGGCCATCTCCTCCTGGATGCACTCGCATCATCTCAAACTCAACCTCTCCAAATCAGACCTCCTATTCTTCCCCCCCTCGTCCTTCCCCACCGCTGATCTCTTTATCACTATTCCGCTTGAATCCACCAACCTCTCTCCCTCCTCATCCACCAAGAACCTTGGTGTCACCCACCCTCTCCTACTCTCAGCACATCTCTACTCTGGCATGCTCCTGTTGCTTCTTCCTCAGCAATATATGCAAAATTCGCCCCTTCTTCATCGACTATTCCATACAGCTCCAAGTTCAGGCCCTGGTACTCTTCCGTCTTGACTACTGCAACTCCCTCCTGGCCGGCCTTCCTGCCTCTGCTACCCGTCCGCTCCAGCTCATCCAAAACTCTGCTGCTCGCCTTGTCTTTTCCCTTCCTTGTTTCACCCACACTACTTTGCTTCTCCGCTCTCTGCACTGGCTCCCTATCGCTGCTCGCATCCAGTTCTAAACTCTTGTACTCGCCTATCGCTGTCTTGACCTTTCTGCTCCCTCCTATCTCCAGACTCCCTACCTTACCTCCATACCTTGCCACATTCAACTACTGCTCCTAACTATAACTACTTACTGTATCTTGTATTTGATTTACCCTTATAGGTAACCGTACTCACGTTTTTTGTAATTGCTCTTATCTGAAATCATTCTCATCCATTTATCATACTTACTACATGCTCTTACTGGACGTTACTCATATAAGCAAATATTTACTGTAAGTTTTAACTGCTCTTAGTTAAACCCGCTCTTACTTATAATTTACTGTATTCCGTATCTTGCTCTTACTTGAATTTGATCTTATTGTACCTTATTGATCTTATTTGCTCTTATCTGTATTATGATATTCTGTAATGTGATAACTTGTAATGTGATATTTTATAATGCGATGCTTTGTACTGTGATATTTTGTAACAATTGTAAGTGACACTGGATAAGGGCGCCTTAATAATAATAATAATAATAATAATAATAATAATAATAATAATAATAATAATAATAATAACCCACAATGTTAGCCTTGTTAGTGACCAAACATTTAAAAATGTCAATCATGTATTTTTTGTTGATAATGAAAAGATACAGAAAATGAGTCAAAGACAAAGTTCGCTATCCACGCATTACTACCGCTGACCTGGAGAAGCTAATAGAAAATACATTATTGGCATTTTTAATGCTTGGTCACTAACACGCTATCATTGCGGTTTATGTCAGCACTGTTTACGGAGCGATGAGACCAGCACAGAGGCTAACATCACAAAATGGGGTACTCTTGACCAGCCGATTACCATTTCTTTGTTTAATCAAATCAATAAAAACACCAACTGCCGAAAAATTTCTTTTTTTTCGATTTCATTAAATCTTTGTGTCTCTTGCTTCAGAGGTTTTGCTTCTTGTAATTCTAGTCATTCTACTGTCATGCCTCGGAAAAGATCAAATGTGACGAAAGGAATGTCAGTCATTTTTAAAAACTTTAAAAGACCTCTCACAACAATGTGTATGCATTGCGAGTTTAATATGCTGTGTATTGATAATGTAGTAATTAAACTTCGGGAAAAATAAGTTCCGTCATTCATTGTACTATTTAACTGCAGGGTCAAAAATCCTCAAGTGTCAATTAGCGTGCAGCATCCAAACATTCCGTTTTATAAATAAAGATTATAGCTGGACATTCGTAGCTCCGACGGTGGTGCTACCTCATGGATGTATTGTAACTTCACAGATTGTTAATTCACGTAAATCAATTTGTGCTGTAATTATCCATTTAAAAATAAAACAGTCTGTTTTTCCCCCCTCTCGCAAATTCGTGTTAATGAAAAGTAAACTAGAATCATACTTTTAATACTCCAATTTTAAAATAACTTTGCTCACAGAAACAGGCCCACCCATCATGTTTAAAAAATAAAAAGATGAGTCTACGGTTATTGTTAGTATTAAAGTGACTTTTTTATGTGCTTATTTTTCAGTCAGCTATACTGTTTATTGTGTGGTCCTCTGAGATAACATAAAAATTCAGTTGGTCCGCGAACAAAAAAGTTTGAGAACCACTGGTCTAGACTATTAGGTACAATATTTATATAATAAGTAAATTAGATCAATATTGTACCTATATATATATATATATATATATATATATATATATATATATATATATATATATATATATATATATATCACAAGTATTTAGTTATGTAAATTAATTTAATTTGGTTTATTTTATAGAAATCATTTATGATTAACTTTAACCTAGCAACTGCCATGGGTTCTCATTGATGGTCGGGGGTTGGTAAAGAAAGTTGTACGGAAGGGACCTCCCACAGAAAAAGGAGAAAGTGCTAAGGCATACAGTTTACATCCATTTCTTTTTAGGTAAACGGAAAGTAAATAACAATTCTCAAGGTGAGCTAGTCAGTGTTTATCATCTGGTCATGTTTTCTCTTATGATTTTTAGCTACTATGTTATCAAACAACAAAAGTGATATAATTTATTAAAATAATAATCTAATATCAGTGCTAAGTATTACAACAATGCCTTCGTTAAAACATATTATAAAACATATGGCTTCATACTGTGAAAAAATGGCTGATCACTAACTGGAAAAACTAGTTGCATAACACGTCACAATAATATGCATTGATATTAAAGATTTTAAAAATGTGGATTCCTTTTACCTATTAAATTTTACTTTCACATCTGTGTTTCAAATATGCAAGTTGAACTGATTCGAAACAAATATGTTTTTCACAATGTCAGTGTAGTTTTAATGTACTTTAATTGAATAGGCTTGGATTATACAGTGTTGCTTGTATTATTGTACATGTATGTTCAATATACAGAACAACACAACCCCCTTTGGCAATGTGGGAAAAACTTGTAGCAATAAATTAAACTTGCTACAAAAGTACAGTATTTGTATAGTATGGCACCATATTCAGCTGTTATGGTTATATTTGATATTCTTCACATATAAAGCAGCTGAAAATGGTGTATGACAATCTGGTTAGCATTCCCTTTTTGCATTTAAACATGAATACCTATAGCTAAGAATAATGTAAGCTATAGTAGTACCCCCCCCCCCTTCTGCATTCCTCACATTCCTATTGTGAAAACTCTGCCCTTGTGGTCACATAGTAGCCTTGTGTATCTAGGGTGTTATATTAAAAGTTGGGGGTATTGTTTGGTCATTGTGGCAAGAGGGAGTTGGGCTTTATTATTATTATTTGTTTATTTAGCAGACACCTTTATCCAAGGCGACTTACAGAGACTAGGGTGTGTGAACTATGCATCAGCTGCAGAGTCACTTACAATTACGTCTCACCTGAAAGACGGAGCACAAGGAGGTTAAGTGACTTGCTCAGGGTCACACAATGAGTCAGTGGCTGAGGTGGGATTTGAACTGAGGATTTCCTGGTTACAAGCCCTTTTCTTTAATCACTGGACCACACAGCCTCCACAGCTTTGACACCAGAAACATAAACAATCTGCTGTCTGAATTAGTATAGGTCCCTATAAAAAAAAGAGAGTATAAATTAATATTTGCCATGACAATATATTATTTTCTGAATATAATTTGCACCCTTTAACACATTTTAGGAGAATCTCTGTGTGTTACTGTATATACACGTTATGTGTTTTATACAAGGTGCATATGACATTCAGGCAATAGTATTCTATATGTGGAGTTTTTGATAGGGTAGTTTAAAAGATGTGCATACCATAGAAGAGCTTTAACCTAAGCACTGTTAGAATGCATGTTCTACAGTTACACATCAGGGTTACCCATTGTTACAGTGCTTTGTGTTGAACACCCAACAGCAGTATGAATTCGACAAATAACATTTCTGTATATTTTATAATTGAATTCTGGAACTGAAGTTCTTGCAGCATCTTGTGGATGCTATTCTCTGATTACAAATCTGAGCTACCAAGAAGCAGGTTTCATTTTGCCCCTCTGTCTCGAATTTATCCCACTCTCTACTTCACTTTAGCATTGCATAACGGTGATGTTATTTTAGCAGTACTTGGTTTTAATTGGTTTATTCCAATAATTGGAAAACAAATGATGAAGCACAGTCTTGTTGTTTGTTTCTCAGATTCAGATTATCTCTTGATCACAGTGCAAAGTGTTTGGGAACAGATGTACACAGGAACACAAAATGGAAGCCACCATGGCACAGCAGGGGCAGTTCATAGGTAGCATGTAAATGATTGCATTTGTCATGCTGGTAGCTAATATAAGATTGTGCAGCTCCACTAAACCATAGGAATACAGTAAGTGGTAAGCAAGGCTGGAGATTCTTTCTTGCTACATTTATCGCAGATTGTCTTATCCAGCAACTGAAGTTTTATCTCTGTCGAAATGGTTTCATTTTGCTCTGCTAGCGCCCTGATAGTGCCCGTGTAGTCTGTGAAGATCAATCTCGATAAGATTCAAGGAATGCAAGAAACAGACTTGTCAACACCATTTTAATGGCACCTAGGTACGTGACTGAAAATGAAAATATTTTCACAAGTGATAGTATTATTTTGACTAGTAACTTGTACTGTTAAATATTTTTTTTTTTAAGTAATGATATCAGGGAGGCCTATTGACAGACAAAAAAAAATCTTGTGTAGGTAGGCATCCAGGCAGAAGGTGTAAAATGCAATTGACAGGGTGCTTGAAAATAAAAATAAAAAATGATTAAGTAGGCTTTACTCATTGTACCTTAGCACCAGACTACCCTCCGTTTGTCAACAGGTGAAGTGTTTACATATTTTACTTTCTAATTTTGTAACAAATCTTTTGCCAGCATGAGCCCATGCTACAGTGACTGCAAAGAAAAAGCAGATTAACCTGACCCATGTTAAACTGCATGGGCTGCATAGCCGTTCATGGAAAATATAACTTTATCAGAAATTATTTTCAAATCCCTTACTACAAACTTTATGTTCCTTACTGACCACCTATGTTTTTATGTCATTATACAGCCTCCATACATTTTTGTTGTCAGTTATATTCAATTGTATTCTATTTTATTGTAGTAAAATGTATTCAACATTATTTAAATCAAAGAATGTAAAATCATTTATTTTATAACATTTCAACTAGTACATACATGCCGTTAACTTATAATTTAAAGCAGAAAAAATACACAAAACTGATTTATATTATTATTTAAACTGTTCTGTATTGAAGAAATGTTGTTTTGAAGTGCTGCATTTTAAAATATTGTATTTATTGGTTTTAAAAAATGTATAAAAGTCCTGTAGTTGGGAATATAATTTATTCCAAATTGCCTGTTGTCTCTCTCAGTCATTGATTCTACAATATGGGCTGCACAATAGTGGTAGCCAAGTACAGTTTATGAAAAGTGTCTTTCGCGGAATAAAATAATATTTTTTTAATACTGTACTGTAGGAGGTGCAGTACAATAGTCAAATACAGTGTTGTATATTATATGTCAAATATATTGATCACTACCAACCTTTATTAGAGAATCTACAATAGCAGCCAAATTAAAAAAAAAAAAACCTTGACGCACTTACTTTTTCTCTACTGCAGTCTGCAATTATTTTTTATAATATACTTTACTTTTATGATCGATTTTTATTTTTATATTTACCTATTTTTATTTTATTTTATTTATTTATGTATTTATAGAATTTTCTAACTGATTGCTGTTTGATTGCTGTTTGATTGTTTTATAGAGTGTCTTATAAATTAAAGTTATTATTATTATTATAGGTCTAAATCAATAATTTTGAAGCAATATATCTCTCTCAGCTTTTCTCTCAACAATTTTGTCTACCAATAAGCAGGAGCTGTGATTGTGGCATGTGAAAAATGTATATTTTTTGCAACCCTCACAAGGCAGAGGGGTGTAAATGCACCCCAAAAAATGACCATGTGCACTTTGAAGAAGGATTACTACCATTTATAAGGATATCCTGTAATCTTAAAAGAGTCATAACATATGTTAATTTTAAACACACTGAGGTGCATTTGCACCCCTTCCCGCTGACAAAGGGATAATAATTAACTGTCCTTTTGGAGATGTTTAAGTGGTCTCTGGTAAAGAAGCTTTCACAGTCCAAAATATGCCAACAGCACTTGTACAACCTCCAAACCAACTGCAATCTTAAATCGCTGGAGTAGCACATTATTAAAAATTGAAAAAGCTAGTTGGCAATAGTATAACTCATTTACATCTATTCAAGTAATATGAAATAACCTTTTCCATACCCAAATCAAAATTAAGAATGTAGTTATATGCTGTGAAATTATATATTCAAACATTCACTTGTGTATTGTAAATACAGATCTAAATCCATCTGTCTTGCTATCATAACATTGTAAATGAACCAGATTTAGTACTCTAACCAAGGATGGGCCTCTTGGGAGAGTTAGCTGGTATTGAACTGATTAAAGTTCATAACATGATATGCTTTGACTCTTTTTTGGCATCTGGAATTAGGAATAGTGATTAGGCTTTACAATTGTAAGTCTGGGTGATGGTTTCAAAAATGGGACATTAAAAAACATTTATGGGTGCCACAACAGACATTTTTCGTTTCATTTGAAGTCCTAACTGCATTCTTCTCCTCCAGTAATCAAATGGCACAAAGAAAAACAACATTCTATGGAACAAGGTTTTGGCTTGAAAAGATTGTGATTATTCTTTTATGAAGGAAGTGACACATGAACTTAATTTACATCTTTTGTGTCACACCAGGGATTCCCTTTTGTTTTGTAAGTTAATTTTAGAACACCTGAAAACAAAAAACTCACAAAACTTGCTATGGAGTATAAAACATATCTCGGCTACTTCACGGTTTGGTTGGAACTCCTTCTGCAACAGCCAGATATCTTACGAATGTGGCTTTGCCTTAGATCTTTGAAAACATACTGTTGCTAAAAAAAATATCAAAGATGTATGATTCAAAACATTACAACCAATGAAAGATATTGGGCTAAGGTAGAGAAAACCCAGACCGCAGGATACACGTTGGTGGACAACCATTTTGGCTGACAGCTGGCAAGTGGTGAATTGATATATGAGAACAAATATGTTTATATATATATATATATATATATATATATATATATATATATATATATATATATAAGGAACGGAAAAGCAGTTTCCATTGGGAGTTTTCATTGGTGGAATCCAATGAGGTTAGATGCCCCTGCATGTGGTGCAGTATCTTGTGGTGCAGGTGGGAACACATATTCATATATCGTTGCATTGCTCTGTAGATAACTTTACACTGATTATTAACAATATGGTATTTTATGGACAAAGGTTATGAAAAATAACCCTGTCTGTCAGAGTTTTAAAGTACAGTATTATTATTGGTAAACATTATCATTCTGTTTTGATGGTTTAAAGACAGTGGTAGTTTTGGCTCTTTCGATCATTGAAATGAATTGGTGGAAAGCAGTGGTGTAGCCAGGATTTTGTTTCAGGGATGGATGGAGAATCGCTTGGATTACGTTTTGGGGGGGTGGGGGGTCCTGGTAATGGATCGAGATTTTTCCACATAGCTGATATTTTTTATTATCCCACGTAGTTGAATAATTATTTGTGGGGGGGGGGGGGGGGGGATGTTGTATGTTAATCCTTGAATGTCTAGAAAAATAAGTTTACTTATGCCGTTCAATGATTTATTTCTAAGATAGGATAGTCAGAAGCCTAGTATTTAGAACCACTGCTCCTAATTTATAGATCAATAGAACTTTTTTAAATAAGGCATTATAGAGCAAATTACCCACTGACCAACTTTTTTTATTCAGAATGTAAATTTATATTTATTTACAGTTAGTGTTATATGGAGAGACTATGATAAAGTAGAATTACTCTTGGTCTAACATAAACTACTTACCCCATAAAAGTGATTTCTTTTCATCTTGTATATCACTGTCTTGCATACAAGGAATAACAAGACAAATGAGACAGTATTTTAAACACTCATAAGTTTTCCATTATGTAAAATTATCCAGCAAAGCTGATGACAGCATTATTATCTGCTTGTCATCTTTTTTCCCATGGGCACCATGAAAAACTGTTCAGGAACTGGAAATCTATATTTAAAAAAATAGCTAATGTATGGCAAAGGAATACTGCGTAGTCAGTTCCAATTACTTTGAAGTATGGCATGAGCACTTAGTCCATACTCCCCTTTACTGAAATTAGTGCTTTCACATTCAATTATAAAAAATAATTTTGTTGAGAAAGATGGGCAATTTGTTGGCTGCTGTATAACGTATTATTTTGTTTTTTTATACAAGTTTTAAAGGAGAAAATAAAGAATCGCCATCTCTTCATTTTCTCCTTTAAAACATGATTGAGTTGTTTGTTTATTTATTTATTCCAAATCATTTGTATCAAGAACACATCTTTGAGATGAACGCATCATGTTACAAAGGATACCACACCCAGATAGTACCAAAAAAATAAATAAATAAATAAATAAATAAAAATTAAAACCTTGGTTACTACTCAATAAATGCTTAGCTTGGTAATTATTCAGTTTGTGGCAGCTTGATAAGGCTTAATGCTTTACTTTTCAAACCTCCATAATGAAAATAATAATTGTGTTTTTAAAAGTCTACACTATTTAATATATACAGGATTCTGCCGAGTCAACGCCCCAGTTTAAACGATTTGAAAACTGCCTAGAAGTAGCTGCTCTGTGCAATAATGATTCAGACAATTGCTTGCATCGTCAATGATGAAGGTTCAGGTGACGAAGACGTGGAGTTTGGAAGTTTCGGATCAGATGATACAGACTCCACAGTCTGATTGGTTACACTTTCCTGTTACGCTACAATCCATATTTTGTAACTCAGACATTTTTTGTATTGGAAATTTGAATGCTATAGTGCTACTTTGGGTGATAGGTTAATGTATTATTTCGTGTTGTGACTTCACACTGGACACTCCAGTTTTTACTTACAGAGATTATGTAAAGCCATTTATTTTACTGGACTGAAAATGTCATGTGTTTAGATTTTTTTTTTTTTTAAATGTAGCAACTTTTATTCTAGCGTTTTTCACCTACAAATTAGATGTTTCATGATGTGCTTTTGCACTGCACACTGTAGCTTTAAAGTGTCATGCTTGTTTTGTGAAAATATTTGAAATGACAAATCAGTGGACGTACTGCAGCAATTTTCAATTGCATTTTCACCAGTCAATAAATATGTTAATTGCACTACTTGATTCTTTAGCAAGATTGTGTGCTGTGCTCTACCTCTGAATTTTAAGCATGCTTAATTGTAAATGTAATCTATCTATCTAATGATGGCTGTAATATTGCCCCTGCCTGAGTCAACACCCTCCACACACAACACTTTTGCCTTAATGACAACTTTAGGCCCCCTGGGCGTTGACTCGACAGAATCTGGTATGTTTCTTCACTACAGTAGTTTAAATAATAATAATAATTATTATTATTATTATTATTATTATTATTATTATTTTCTTTAAAACCCTGATAACATTATTGCTGTTTTAAGTTTATGCTTACAATCACTGAATACAGCCAGCATGTATGCCCTCCCCAAGGCCCAATAAAGGAAAAGAGCAGAACAACTACAGGTAACAGGGGAATAATTACATGAGCCCTAAATTAAACATCGGTCACTGAAGAGCAGTGGGAAAAGGCCACACAGATTGTCTGCAGCTAGGTTCCCACCTTTCATTAAAGCAAAAACCAACAAAATATTCCTGTGTCAAAATAAAACATGCAAATCCCTTTTTGGTCTACTGACATACTTGGTAATATTGTATGTGGCTGCATTTGCTTTTACACTGTGGCAACATTGTGTGGACTTTCTGGAATGTGAATGATAGTAACCCAGGTCAGGGTCAATCAAGTCAGGGGCTGCAAAACATATTGTAGCTGAAGAGTGTGGCATGGATCAGCGAGGAGGTGATGGAAGGCGTTCATGAGGAATTTAGATTACCACACAGCGAAAATAAACCTGACAAAACTGAGCATGCAGGGGCCAGGGGAACATGGTGAGTGAGACAGTGGAATATTTCCTATTGTGAAGTGGAGCATATAAGTATTGAACAGAGTGGTATAAAAGGCTGTAACAGTACTTCCATCCATGCTGCTTGTCAGCATTACAGGGTAGTGGTCATTCAGATAATCCATTCAACACGGCACCAGTATTGGTGAGCTTGACAGTGACAAACAGACCAGATAAAATATATATTTTACATTTTCCTTTACTTTTAAACAATTACATTTGTGATGTACAGTAAACAAATCCACAGTAGACAAACCTTAATTACAGATTTTCAAATTGAATGTCGGTCAGTTATAAAGCTGCAATACATGAAAAAAAAAATCCATTCAGTTACATTTCAATTAGAAGAAAATGTTTTGAGGAAAAATGGAAAGTGTTAAATCATGTATTGAAGCTTGTTGTGTTATATCACCTATTCAACACTTTTTGAGAGCTATCCCAAACACAATAAACATACTCACAGTGGAGTATTGTTACAATCACTTAAAACGTGAACGGTCTTCCTGCCCAAAGGAAAACCAGTCATCATTCATTAATGCGAGGTGGTCGGCATTAAAGACATGCTACATTTATCTTGGAATGTAGGATATCCATCCAACCTCACAAACATTACAAATGAGTTCATTTTCATGGGAACCACTCATGGCAAACTAGTGTGCTATTCAAAGCCTCCATTCTGTGAATCCAAGCAGATGGACTCATTTTAAAGCCAAAAATACAACTATAAAATTCAACCTATACTGCAGTCCAGTTTTCCTCTCACCACATTATTGCACAGCACCACATTATCTGCTATTTCCCTGGTTTATGGGGTTATTTAAACAAACTTACAGACATAGGAGAAAACTCAAGGAGCACACCACTACATTACCAAAAGTGTAAATCCTTATTTGATAACACCATATACTGTACCTCTGGAAGCTTGAATGTCGCTATACATTAGATCAGGGATATGATGCACACGCTGTTTTTTTTTTTTTGATTGAGTTATGTCATACAAACTAACTTTTCCTTCACTTTACAAACATCACTTTAAGCACTCAAGCATAAAATATTATGTCAAACTAACGGAAATTTATTCAATGTTCAAATACATTTCTCAGTGAAATTATATTACCCCAAATATTTCTCAACTTTCTAATAATAAAAATTAATCTGTGCTGTCCAGTATCCTTCAACATTTTAATTTGGTTTATATCAATGCTAATCATAGTTTGTGGGTCTATGGCAGTAGTCAATGTAACGGCTTGCTTCAATTTGTTTTATGTAACTGCCAGGCTGTGTTTGTCAAACTGGGACTTTTTGGCATGTGTTTCAATTTTGAGGGCAGTATGTCTTGTCACCCCTCTCTGCTGGATGAGAGGATAACCCAGCAGATGCCTTGCCTGTTGGGCAGCGCTTCAGGATGTTGGCCATTCCATAATGAGCAGCCAAAGCAAGAACTACCCATTAGAGCTATGTGGGAATCCACAGTTATAAATTAAAGTTAAACCAGTTCATTCTTACTCTGTGGAGTTTATGGAAATTTTAAGGTCACTGGTAAAGCCAAAGTACCATGTATTCTTAGGAGACCACACTATGGCTGTTCAGCTGAATGCCGTTATGCTTGACATTTGTGATGCTGATCTAGATTGATTGTCTTTAGCAGGTAATACAAGTATAATAATATAAGTGAGAAAAGTAAGATTATGAATATTTTTTTTAAGATTCAAATTTCCTTTCTTTGCTAAGATCCAACACAACCCCCAAGTGCAGCGCTGAGAAAATAAATAGTTACTATAGTGGACGCTTGTAATTTGTGCTGTAATATAAGACTATTTACACTTGTTTGGCCTACATATAAAGATATAATAAAAAAAGTGTTAATACAGAGTCAGGAAAAAATTATAATAAAAAAGGCTCAACTCGCCAACCCAGTCTAGTCTAGTCTAACTAGTCTAGTTAGGGGACAGATTGGCACCACCATATAATATATATATCACATTTCGTTCCCTGCTAACCACCTGCTAAAACATTGATTTGCTCTGTTTTCATTTCATTATGAAAATGGTGGAGACCATGAAATAACATGTTGTAATGTATAAATGTGACAGTCTATGGGTGCCTCACTGAATCAGTATTATGAGAGAGATACAGCACTTAGCCTGCAATTTAGATTTATATTTTTGCTTTTTGATACTGGAACACATCGCTTTTATAGCTCAAAATTTAAGGTGACATATCTGGCTCCTCAAATGACAAAGGGTTAAAGCTAGCAAGATAATGCCACCATGTATGTTCCATTGCCAGAAATAAAATAGCTTAAGAAATTTCAAATCATCAAGGAACCTCCTTAGTGTGGCTCTCAAAAGTATTCACCCCCCTTGGACTTTTCCACATTTTATTGTGTTACAACATGGAATCAAAATGGATTTAATTAGGAGTTTTTGCCACTGATCAACACAAAGTCCATAATGTCAAAGTGAAAAATAAAATCTACAAATTGTTCTAAATTAATTACAAATATAAAACAGAAAATAATTGATTGCATAAGTATTCACCCCCTTTGCTATGATACACCTAAATAAGCTCTGGTGCAACCAATTGTCTTTAGAAGTCACATAATTAGTTGAATGGCGTCCACCTGTGTGCAATTAAGGTGTTTCACATGATTTCAGGTTAAATACACCTGTCTCTGGGAGGTCCCACAGTTGGTTAGTACATTTCCTAACAAAAACTACATCATGAAGACGAAGGAACATTCAAAGCAAATCCGGAATAAGGTTCTTCAAAAGCACCAATCAGGGGAAGGATATAAGAACATTTCCAAGGCATTGAATATCCCCCGGAGCGCAGTAAAGTCCATTATTAAGAAATGGAGAGAATATGGCACAACTGTGAATCTATCTAGAACAGGCCATCCTCAAAAACTGAGTATCCGGACGAGAAGGGCACTAGTCAGGGAGGCCACCAAGAGGCCTATGGCAACTCTAAAGGAGTTACAGTCTTCCACGCCTGAGCTGGGAGAAACTATGCATACGGCAACAATAGCCCAGGTGCTTCACAAAACTGGCCTTTATGGGACAGTGGCAAAAAGAAAGCCATTGTTGAAAAAAACTCACATCAAATCTCAGCTAGAGTTTGCCAGAAGGCATGTGGGAGACTCTGAGACCAAGTGGAAGAAGATTCTATGGTCTGATGAGACCAAAATAGAGCTTTTTGGCCTCAACGCTAAGCGCTATGTTTGGCGCAAGCCTAACACTGCACATCTTCCTGAGAATACCATCTCTACCGTGAAGCACGGTGGTGGCAGCATCATGCTATGGGTATGCTTCTCTGCGTCAGGGCCTGGAAAGCTTGTGAAGATAGAGGGCAATATGGATGCAGCAAAGTACAGAGAAATCTTGGAGGAAAACCTGCTGCAGTCTGCAAGAGACCTGGGACTTGGGAGAAGATTCATCTTCCAGCAGAACAATGACCCCAAACATACAGCCAAAGCCACACTGGAGTGGCTTAAAAACAAAAAGGTCAATGTCCTGGAGTGGCCCAGTCAAAGCCTGGACCTCAATCCAATTGAGAATATGTGGAAAGAGTTGAAAATTGCTGTTCAGCAAAGGTCCCCATCCAACTTGATGAAGCTTGAGCAATTTTGCAAAGAAGAATGGGCAAAAATTGCAGTGTCCTGGTGTGCAAAGCTGGTAGAGACTTATCCAAATAGAATCATGGCTGTAAAAGGTGCCTCTACCAAATATTGACTCAAGGGGGTGAATACAATTCATTTCTGTTTTGTATTTGTAATTAATTTAGAACAATTTGTAGATTTTATTTTTCACTTTGACATTATGGACTTTTTTTGTGTTGATCAGTGGCAAAAACTCCTAATTAAATCCATTTTTATTCCATGTTGTAGCACAATAAAATGTGGAAAAGTCCAAGGGGGGTGAATACTTTTGAGAGCCACTGTATCTGGCCACCTCCATTTGAAGCCACTTCTGTAAACCTTTGTTTACTTTTTCACTTCAAAGAAGTTTTTATGAATTACCACCTTGGTAATTACCAAGGCGATAAAAACAAATTATTGCCTCAGATAACTTTTTAAGCATGAAAAAAAAGATGGACGGTATTAACACCTCATTAAAACAAAGGTCTGAATAAAAACAAAAATACTCATAACTGTAATAAAATTGTTTTATGAATCATGAAGTTCCAGAAAATCACCCATCCAAGTTTTCACTAATAATATCATCTTAATTATTTTAATGAGTATCATAACCATAGCTCCCTGGTTTTTAATGTCTGAAAATGCCTGAGTTACAAAATGAATATGATACTCTTTTCCCCATCTACATGTACGTGTTGGAACTGTTGTGTTTTTATACTTAAGTGGTATAGTTTCTTTTTAAACCTCTCCTTTGTCACCAGTTACCTTTACTCCATTTTAAGATACTGTATGGAAAATACAGTCTGTTGCAGAACATTGGCACAAACCAAGAAACTGTTTATTGCATTTAAAAAAGCCGGGGAAAGTATTTTAGTACTGATCTTATTTGATGTTTTAGAGTAAATCATTAAAAAAAATGTTTAAGGGCAGTGAACCTGTTTGTTTCTTAAACGGTTGCCTGTTTGGAATGTTGCCCTCATGAAACTACCTGCTTTAGTCGCTTCCAGGAGATGACTTCCAAGATAGCTTAACCTTATCAAACATCAATAAGTGTATCACTAAAATATGATAAAACAGAAAAACAACAAAAAGCATATGGGATGCTGGCTTTGTAGATGTGTCTAACGATTAAGGCAACTTCTAAATGCCAACCATCTTGAGGCCTCTTGTCACCTTGAAATCAGATTTCAAAGGCCCTCAGCTCTACGATAGCTTGTCTTGAGTGATGACAGCCGGCAGTGAAGTGTGTAGTTTATTGTCACCACCTCTTATTGGTGGCAATCTGCACACTCAGCCGGTCTGCCCCTGTCGCCTCAGCTGTTGTTTGCCTGCAGGTCATGGCACCATCCAGGATGTAATAAAACTGCTGGACAGCTTTTTGCTAAGAGAGGCCTGTGGAGGAGAGTGCTCATTAAACCTTGAGAAACGTAGCACTTAGCTGGGGTCATTCAAACTGGGTTTTCTGTCTGCATTTCCATTTGTAAACAACACTGGATTGAATGGTCTTTCTCCCATGTCAAACAGTGTTGGTGTCAGCATGTATCAACCTGTAATGACAACATTAAGCAGTCCATGAAGACATTTCCATTTACCATGACTACTGGGTACATGAGTTCCAGCATACATTGGAGGCTTGGTGGTTCATTGGTTAAAGAAAGTGACCCGTTACCTGGAGGTTCCAAGTTCAATCCCAGCTCAGCCACAGATTCACTGTGTGTGACCCTGGGCAAGTTACTTAACCTCCTTGTGCTCTGTCCTTCAGATGAGACGTAAAACCGAGGTCCTATTGTAAGTGACTCTGCAGCAGCAGTGATGAATAGTTCACACCCAAGCTACTGTAAGTTGCTTGGGATAAAAGTGTCTGCTAAATAATAATAATAATAATAATAATAATAATAATAATAATAATAATAATAATAATAATAATAATAAGGGCTGTCAAGCGATTAAAAAAAAATATTGTGATTAATCTCACGATTAAAAAAATTAATCTCGGTTCTAATCGCATATTACATTGATAGGAGGCTGTGTGGACCAGTGGTTAAAGAAAAGGAGTGTAACCAGAAGGTCCCCGGTTCAAATCCCACCTCAGCCACTGACTCATTGTGTGACTCTGAGCAAGTCACTTAAACTCCTTGTGCTCCGTCTTTCGGGTGAGACGTAATTGTAAGTGACTGATGCTGATGCATAGTTCACAAACCCTAGTCTCTGTAAGTCGCCTTGGATAAAGGCATCTGCTAAATAAACAAATAATAATATAATTACATCCATCTAATTTAAATTTGTTTTATTACTGATGCTATTATTATTATCCTTAACTGCAAATAAAATTGTTTAAATGTATTTATTTATTATTATTTATTTCTTAGCAGACGCCCTTATCCAGGGCGACTTACAATTGTTACAAGACACATTATACATTATTTCACAGATAACACATTATTTTACATACAATTACCCATTTATACAGTTGGGTTTTTACTGGAGCAATCTAGGTAAAGTACCTTGCTCAAGGGTACAACAGCAATGTCCCCCACTGGGGATTGAACCCACAACCCTCCGGTCAAGAGTCCAGAGCCCTAACCACTACTCCACACTGCTCCACAGGAAATTTACCCATTGAGACTGTGACCAAAATGTACTAGGGGCAATAATTTAGAAATTACAAATACGACCAACACAATAAAATGTGTGGTTCAAGCTTGATCAGCAGCATACAGAGATCAGAAAACAGAATAAAAGGATACATATTTTTAAATGTGATTGTGGACTGAAATAAATTAGTTTTTTAAATAAAATAATAAATATGTAGCAGTAAGCACTTCTAGGAAATGAACTGTTAATTGTGAGGAGAACATTAAAAAAAACAACTTTGTCATCATATCCAAAAACTGCTTTATGTACTACACGCAAAAAATAAATAAAAAAGATACAATGCAGGCTACTCCAGTGGCGTAACTAGGCTTGGAAATGTGGGTGGGCCCCAATTTAGAGGTGCGTTCTTGCGCTATGATGTCATCAGGTCATCTGGTTGTGTGTTTTCGCGATGCGGTTATGGGTCCACTGAACCAGTGAACCGGATTTGTGGCACGGTTCATGGTTATAGCCAGAGGTATTGTGGGACAGAGGGGTCACAAATGGAGATTAGATAAAGGGGCATTCAGAACAGAAAATAGGAGGCACTTTTTTACACAGAGAATCGTGGGAATCTGGAACCAACTCCCCAGTAATGTTGTTGAAGCTGACACCCTGGGATTCTTCAAGAAGCTGCTTGATGCGATTCTGGGATCAGTAAGCTACTAACAACCAAACAAGCAAGATGGGCCGAATGGCCTCCTCTCGTTTGTAAACTTTCTTATGTTCTTAATCTATGCAAATTATTAAACAAAAATATAATACAAGTACAAACACACATTTCTCAACTGTCCTAGGTTATATCTCATGTATAATTCATGTATAATTCACACCTAATGTGTAATAAACGCCATAGTATAGTGTAGAATATGATTAACCAAGTATACTGTTCACCTGTATGTATACTGTACAGAACATGCAGAAATTGTCATCAAAGGGTGCATGTTATAATCCAAAAATATGTCAGTGAGGAATTATTTTTAATCAGCTGTCTATAATTAAACAAGAAGAGCTTTGTTAATAAAGGGGCAACATTGAGAAATTCTGTTACAATAACTATTTGATTTAATTTATGTTTGACTGAAATGTTTTCATAAACAATGGCACTTTTGATATACATACATTTTTACATTTACACAACTTCCGTCAGAAAATTAATAACTTTGTCATGTTTGACTTGAATGTCCTCTTCGACTCGTATATATTAACTTACTGTCAAGAATGTAATCTGTGTTGTTGCTTCTAAAAGTAACTGAGAATATGCGTCTGTGAACAAATACAGGATGATGATGCAGAGTAACCTGCTTTGTTAATGTATTTTATACATATTATTTTGTTTTAAATCTGTCCCAACTGTAGCCATCTGTCTTGAGCAAAACTAATAATATTTAACATTACTACATTGTCACGTGCTGCTGTTTCATAAAAAAGCTCGATGTATGTGATCCAATGAAACATTACAGGTTGTACCAAATAGTTTGTCATCAGTAGAATGCAAAATTATTGCACACGATCCGCTGCAGTAATTATTTTAGATTTGTTTTTATACATTTTGGACACTAGCAAAATGTTCACTCACTTAACAATATCAGTTGAGATCTCCTAGGATACTAAACCCGCCCCAGATGCCCATATCTACCAATCAGTGCCCAGAGTGGTAATTGGCTGCTGTTAAGTGTCAATCAATAAATCCTGTCCAGTTTTTTTTTTTGTAAGTGAAACAAGTTTATAATCACATCAGGAACCTGGACCGATACATATAACTTAATTGGATATAAGTGCAGGGTAAAAGTACACAAAATAGACGGTTTTCACGGTGAAGAATGAATTTCACGGTCTGTGTCACGTTTCTCACAGCTGTGAAATAGGTTAGGCCTTGTCTGAGCACTCCAGTATGTGACGCATTTTTGGTTGCGACGTGGTATGTAGATTGATTAGGCCTATACATGTATGAAAGAGATATTCTACATATGTTGCAATGTGGGCAGTATGTCAATTAATAATAAATCCACATACATGTATGAAAGAGATATTACACATATTCAAGTCAATGCATGCCGTCAGGACCTTCAAGGTATTCTCTGCTGACCAGACAGTGCCAAGTAAACCATCAGTCATATGACATTACGTTGCCTCACTCACTTGCGTACAGTGTGCTTGCTTATACTATGAAGCATACTACTCTAATTATTATTTGTTCATTTGTCTGAAGCCTTTATCCAAGATGACTTACAGGGTTTACTAGAGGTTTTTTTAAGAGTCTAGGGGTTTCCTGAAGGGGATGTGATCAGCCAATAAGAGATCTGCATTTCCCCTGCATAAGTCTAAAACAACGACAAGATGCTAAAAAAAAACAGTTGAGAGTATTATCCATTTCAGTTGAAGGGCTTGAGTGCGTTTAACCAATAGGCGAGTCAAAGAATGTCCTTTTAGTTTAGACAGGCGACCAGTCAGGAGTGAGCAGAGGCGGGCCATAAATCTCCCAGGGTATTCTCTGCCTCACTTGAAGGGCCTGCTTTAGCAACCAATGGGAAAGTCAAAGCTCTGATAACTGACCAATCATTAGTAAGCAACCCCAAAACATGAATATTCCTTGGTTAGCACTGCAGTTAGGATAGCTCGATTTCGCACGATATTGCTTATAAATATACATTGATAAATACAAATACTTTTACAACATCTAATTAGTTAGAATTTTATTTTACACTAAAATAAAAAAATGTGAGAAAACTGAGACATCATAGTCAATTTGGTTACAAATCCTTTTTCACGGAGAACTTTCTCTGAAAAATTGGAGATCATTAAAAAAGGGAGATATACACCACAAATTCCTGAGCTGACAGGGGAAGGGAAAGGATATGTTCAGCACTTTCAGAATTCAAATTGTGAAAGGTATCTGTGGCTTACAGGTAGCTGCCACTTAAAAAAAAATGAGGGGGGTCGGCGAGGGTGGGTTTTGGGGGGGGGGTTGCAACGACTCGGCTACCCCAGTCCATTTTGTCACGGCACGCCACTGATTCAAGTACAGAGACGCAAAATAAAATTATCAACCAGAGTTGTCACTATCGAAAGTTCCGTTGCAGGAAAGGGTAGGCTACCTCTATACTGTTTGGAAAAATGACGATATAGTTATATTTACTGAAGATAATGCAAATCTAAGTGGCTATGCAAAGTCATGTAAAGTTATGATTGAAATATAACAGCAAAAAATTAAATGCATCTCCGCCGCGGCACACTGGAAGGGACTGATGCTTTCGCTAGCAGAAGCTGGGCCACGTAATTCAGAAATTGTAACCAACAGCAAATTAAAAACAAAAATGGAATTATTTCCATGTGAATAGGCCATAATGTTATTGTAGTTTTCAAACATTTTTTTTATTCTCCTTTGGACAGTGGAGTTTCACACATGACCCCTTGGTAAACGAGTGCAACTGCTTCTCCAATCTGCGGCTGCCATGTCGTTTCCCTTCCAGGTCAATGCGTTCTTGCAACGGAGTCTCGCCTTCACCCAGACTGGCCGACTTCCCGACCCGGGGAAAGAACTGTCAGACCAGCCCATCCAAATAACTCTGTTCTCACTGCTTAGACCCTCACAGGTCGGGAGGGAGATTTACAACCAAAACTCATTGCATTTCTGTCACATAGCCTATAGGCGTATTTCGGGGGACGAGATCCAGGGCTCCACCCTGCTTTCCCTGTCAATCTTCTCCTATTTCCTATTTAAATCTGAATCTCACACAGTTTGCTGTCTAGCGTTTTTTACTTCGTTTTCTCTTCTTGTGTTTTCACAATCGCTCAGACTCCGTCAAACATGCTTAAACTTCCTCTCTCTTTACTAATATCTAAACTGTCCTACTCAGATGATTTAGAGCAATTTTCCTACCTGCTCTGAAGACTTTTCTCATCCTTCAGCTTCTTTCCGTCTTTCTGCAGCAGCTGCATCACCAGTTAAGCCTGCAACTACCTCTCCAGCCGCGCCATTCAAAGCACTGCTCCATTATACAACCTCCGCTGCGTCGCCATAAAGATCGGCCCTCCGCCAAACTTTTTAAAGCTCTGTTCAACAAAGGCATCAACATTCTCGTCTGCAGCAATCGCCTTGTCCTTAACATCTATTGCGAAGATTTGTTTGTATTTTCCTCCACCTGCAAACACCTACAAGCAGGCGCATCTCCCTGACTTTTCTTTAAACAACAATATTCTGAAAGCTATTTTCGTAAAGGTATTTTCACCTCCGTAGCAGTTCAGTGTTAAAGCAGCAGTCGTGTCCCTCCCCATCTGGTCATTCGATAACAGAATCGCACAATTCTGTTACTCTGTCGTCTCCTGAAGACGCCATTGCAGGCTCTGCTCCCTCAAGCCCGCCTCCACAGTAGATCTGTCAATCATCTCGCGTGCGTCTGTTTCCCATGTGGGCTCCTGGTTTAGCCATTCACTGCTACTCACGTTCAGCAGCCGACACAAAAAAAAAATCATATAATGGGTAAGGACATTAATTTAGTTTAAATTCCCAGTTCAACACGGGAACCCCAGCTTTGTTCTCGTTCTAGTTTCGTGTAACGTATTACGTGAAGCCTACTAGCATTACATCACTTTCAAAATAAAGCATTGATGGAAAAAAAAAAAAACTTCCAACAACACTTCTGCGCTGCAACTTTCCACTGGTGCCTCACAGGCCATGGTTACCACGGCACTGCCCTCATCGAGCGACTACTGGGTTAAGTTGCCATGGTAACCAGGCAATTTCATGAGGCTCTGTGAGCTCTGTGCCTCAGTATTGTAATCTTCCAGCTTCCTGCCACTGCGTTTTCACAACTGGAGAGAGTAAGTTCAACTCGCCGAATTCATGATATTTAAATCAACTGCAGACGCCTCTCGTGAACCTATGTTAACTTACTTATATACATGCTTAACTGTCCTAAACCATGTATTAAATATATTTTTAATTAATAATAAATATATAAAGAATATGCACAATATCTTCATAGATATAGACGACGGTCAGCAGGCCATGCCTCACTTGCCTGTACTGACAAGCCGCCTGTGATTTCAACAGCCCCTTCTATCAGGTGTCACTCTCTCTCTCCTAACATCAGAAAATAAATAAATGAAGGTAAAGATAGAAATGTTACACTCAAGTCAGCGACATTAACTTCCACACCACCATCAAGAGCTGGAGCAATGCTTTATTCTACATCATGGAGCTCTCAGTTAGAAACGGAGGTACTATGTTGTGACCGAGTGCTGTTGTTGAGTAGCGTGTGTGGTGACATCACGGACCAGGAAGTACCAGAAACAAAACAGTGGATGGGCGGGTGAAGGTGAACGCTACTGCGGTCAGCGTATTTATTTAATAAACAAAACAAACGATTTGAACAAAACAAAACAGAAAAGGGCTTCTAACCAAGAGGTCCCCAGTTCAAATCCCACCTCAGCCACTGACTCATTGTGTGACCCTGAGCAAGTCACTTAACCTCCTTGTGCTCCCTTTCGGGTGAGACGTAATTGTAAGTGACTCTGCAGCTGATGCATAGTTCACACACCCTAGTCTCTGTAAGTCGCCTTGGATAAAGGCGTCTGCTAAATATACTAATAATAATAATAAGGTACAACGAATTGTGCATTCTTTTATGGGTCTTTCGGCACCAATGTTGTACTGGACTGTCAGTTGACTAACTGTAGCCCGTCTGTTGCTCTGCACAATTCGTGTCAGCCTCCTTTGGCCTCTTTCATCAATGAGTCGTTTTCGACCACTGGCCTGCCGTTGGCTGGATGTCCTTTGGGTGGTGGACCATCCTTGATACACACGGGAGACTGTTGAGCGTGAAAAACCCTACCTACTACCATACCCCGTTCAAAGGCACTTAAATCTTTTGTCTTACCCATTTACCCTCTGAATGGCACACATACACAATCCATGTCTCAATTGTGTCAAGGCTTAAAAATCCTTCTTTAACCTGTCTCGACCTTCATCTACACTAACTGAAGTGGATTTAACAGGTTACATCAATAAGGGATCATAGCTTTCCCCTGGATTCACCTCGTGAGTCTATTTTATGGAAAGAGCAGGTGTTCCTAATGTTTTGTACACTCAGTGTATATATATATATATATATATATATATATATATATATATAAAGAAATAAATAAATAAAAACAGCACTCTCACCTGATACTGTTGCAGGTCTTGTGTGGAAGGGTCTGTGTGATTTTAAAGGCAGACTCATTTGTCCTGTGTCATGATGAAAATGGCAGTAATATTTTACTTTAAAATGCAATGAACAAACCAATAATTACAACAAATATAACTAATCAAATACAGAAAAACTGCACTTTCAATGGCAATGTTTAATTCAACATCTATAAATCACTTTTTTTAATTAATGAATGTTTTTTTCTTTTATTCTTTTTTTCAATTTAGTTAGTTAACCCGTTGTATAAGCGTGATAAGGATTTGCCTCGTGGTGATATTAGAGTATCACACACCATTGTTGGACCTTATTGCATACACACTGTACTGGACCAGCTGCCTCTGAGCCCATTGCTTTAAAAACCTCACAGATAGGAGGAACCGTTAGCTTTAACATCCCAATCACGGCATAACTTAAATAACCGAGCAGCATCAGCTGGTAACCTTGGGAAAGGTTACACTTGGCCAGCCACAACACTCATCCTTGGCTTGTGACAATGCTGGCCATGTGTAAATTATTATTTCATAATAATCCAAGTGTCTCCAAAACAGGAAGGTTTTTTTTCTGCTACCATTATTTCATTAAAAAAAATAATATCTCTCCTTCATTTTTTTCTGTTAAATACTGCATAAAAATAAACTTCTAAACTACAGGAGACAATGGTGAAATGAAATGGTGAACCCCATCAAGCACCAAAGAATTAATTACTTTGGCAGTTTTTCATGTTTTTCTTTGTTCTCCTCAAGATCAGCTTTTCTCAATAACCCTGCAAAACACTAAGCTTTTCTGAAAATAATTTTTTCCATTCTCCAACACTATATTATAAATCATAACATCTGGCTTGTACAAATAATTATTACAATCTTGGGGTTTGGAAGACTAGAACCCAGTTGCTCTCATATGTTATGACATCACTGGAAACCTGGGAGTTGTTTAGCTGACTATTGCTATTATGCTTTACCATACAGTGCATAACTTAACAGTGTTTCTTTATGCCCCTTCATTACCTGTTTTCGGACACTGGTCTCTCCACACTTTAACTGTATTCACAGTTCTCACTTGCTTGTATGTTTGTAAATGTGACCACTGATCTGACGTTTGGGTATGTATGAGGTTAGCTTGACCATCACTTTATTAATAGACACAAATTATTAAGGATGACAGCAATGTGTTTACTCTTTTGCCTCTCTTTTAATAAGTGCATCTACTTGTTTATCATTTCATATGATGTTTTTTTTTTATTTTTTTTATTTCCTCAAACCTCAATATAGTTAAATTGATTTCCTCACCAAAATGATCTGTTATATAGTTATGTACTGAATCTTCATTGTGTACCAAGAATGATCCCATGAATAAGCCGGGGTAATAACCTGCCGAGATCATAAGTAGGATAATTCAACATACAAAACGAAGATTCAGTACATAACCTTCCACAGTTTTGGAAACACATCCCAGTATGTTATGCTGCCTAACTGTTAATGCTTTTTTCTGATGTTGTTCAGGGAGTTTGAAAATCAGACGACGTCTCAGGTTTTTTTTGTTTTGTTTTGTTTTGTTTTTAATGGTGGAATTTCTCAGTCATGGTAGAATTGGTATTATATCATCCCTAACTGTGTTAATTCAAAAGTACATCCAGGTGAGCAGTTTAAAGCTCTGGGTGATAACCAAGTGATAACCATCACCAACATCCTGCATTTTAAGTGTTTCTTCACCAGTTAAATAATACGTGAAACGCTCCCCAGTCTATAAAACACAAAGGAATTATTTATTCCTTGAAACAATAACAGCGTTTTGAACATCACTGCGTGACAATATTAAAGAACATGGCACTGACGACGTGATTTACTGGCTTCACTTCTGCAAAAGAAACTATGGATATTGTTTAAAACATATCTAGATTGTTTTTTCAAACATGTAACCCAAAGCCTTATTTAAGGGTGGATTAAGTCATAAAAAGTCTGATTTCCCCCTAGTTTACATGAATATGCCAGAGAACAGGAAAATAATGAGGGACATAAAACTGTGCTTTATAACTTCATATTCTGTCATTTAACAAAACATGTGTCTTTCCAGATTTGAACAACAAATGTTAATCAATCTGCAAAAATGACAAGAAGGTATGAGAAACAATTCCTAATGCAGGTGGGGAAAAATAGTGAATATACCACTCCAGATTTGAAGGGGTTAAGCTGGTAACATCACTGCTGGAATGGTGGTGGTGCTGTAGGTCCATTAAATACCCACCCATGAGTTTGTTAAACACATCTCCCTTTGACATTCTCTGTCAGCTTGGGTTTTTCTTTCTTTACAGTCTTCATAACTAAACTTGCTTTCATTCGCAATGGTTCTCAGTCAGTTACAGACTTTTACAGCTGAGTGCACTGAGGCATTACAAGGTCAAGTGACTTGCCCAAGGTCACTCAGTGAGTTAGTGGCTGAGCTGTGATTTCAACCCTGGAACTGGAACTTCTCTGTCCTCTGCTC
Organism: Acipenser ruthenus; assembly: GCF_902713425.1. Taxonomy (NCBI): domain Eukaryota; kingdom Metazoa; phylum Chordata; class Actinopteri; order Acipenseriformes; family Acipenseridae; genus Acipenser; species Acipenser ruthenus. The sequence goes on along the minus strand of NC_081193.1, from coordinate 38,123,872 downwards.
TATTCATTAGACCATACTGCCTCACTCAGGTTCATTAAAATCTAATACTGTTACTAAGCCCCCTCACATGTTCTTTCAATAAGTTTTACTGCCTTTCACTTTGTAACTTTAATGGTAACCTGCATTTGACTCTGTGTCCTAGGTTCTTGTTATCATCACCTACTAATGTTTCCCCTACTCGCAGTCAATCAGGGATCTCCTCCTACTGTAACAGCCAAACCTGAAGTGTTTCTGAACAGGCTGTAGGGTTCACAACACAACGCATGACTTTCCCTAGCTTGCTGCTTTGTTGTATGTATTCCTGCAATATCTTTTTCAACATAATCAGCCTGTTCAGTAACAGTTTAACACTTTCCTGCAGGTATGCTTGTGCCATAGAGTCCAAATGGTCACTTGCCTGTTTTTCAGTGTTGCCTATGATTCTACTTTCTTCAGTTTAGAAAGCAGAAAGCCATTTTTATTTCTCATTTTAATCTAAAGCACTAAAGAAATCTTGGACTCTCAAGGACGATTTGATATTGTTTTTAAGTTGTAAAATACGTTTTATTTAATGAACTTTGCAATGTGCGTAAATCTTTTTAGCCTGAAAGAACACGAGGATATCCTTGACCAAGGTCAATGTGACGGTCACTCCCATCCAGCTGCTTTTCCACCAATAAAATAATAATACAGAAAGCTACTAAATAATACCACGCTGGGTTTCCACATTTTACCTGTGGAAATTCTGTGCACTTCACCAGATTTGTAATCCTGTATTCTTTATCAGGGATGTGCAAATACTTGGATTGATTTAAGAGCGAATCACTGTGACGATGATTGGCTGGTGTTGTATAATGGGTAATGTATTTGTGTTTTTAGTTTTTTCCAAGGTAAAATCTTGATGAGAACTATGATCCCACAATTCACTGAAGAGATGTTGTACATATTGTGAGATTAGCACATTTCCATGGAAACAAGCAAAGTGAAAATCAGAATGCAGATAAAATGAGTGGTTTCCGTTGATTAGATCACAACAAGTTCTATATTAAATCACATTATCAGATTGTTATTGATTGGTACACAATCATTTATGTAGACAAAAGCAAACAATTTTTTTAGTAACAGTTTTTTTTAATAGATTTTAGTCTAACAAATTACGTTAAAAGGAATTACTATATTCCCCCTCCCCTACTTTTTTTTCTCATTTGCCTTCTTTATGCTCTAACTACAAATGATCATGCTTTTAATGTGGTATAACCCAATACATTTAAATGGGTACATAAAAAAGACTATTTAGGGAAACATAAAATGTATATCCACAGTCAAAACTATTTATATCTCCCATTTCTGAAAGTTTATTGATAGATAGATAATAAAGTAATAAAGAAGGGCTTAAACATAATTTCAAAAAAATATGAATGGTGAAAAGGAAAGGTGATTTGTTTCTTAAATATCCATTAAAAACCATGCTACTTCTCTGCAGCTTCTGAGACATTTTAGGTTCCCTTAAAAACAAAAAAGCCATAAATGAATAAACACCTCTGTTATCAACATTACAAAGTCAGCGGTTCTATGCAACTGCAGTAAAAACACAGGCAATGAAAATAAAAGGATTGCCCCTTTGATTCACATACTTCGTCTTGAGGCAGGAAAGATAAGCACCCAACTCCAAGGTATCTCACCAGTATTTTCCCCTGGTGATTTATGTATTCTTCTGAGGGAGGGGAGGAAAGGCAATAAGCTGAAGCCAGACTGTCCCCTTTGTCAGGGTGAAGCAGGGGGAGCTGGGAGGCTGCAGCTTCTTCAAGGAGGCGGGTGGGTGTCCATGTTTGCTTAGCATCAATCAGCATGGTGAAAATGGACTAATGAGCTACAGATAAGGCATCCCTTGAAACTACAGCAGAAATTGTCTTAAAAAAAAAATAAAATAAAACTACAAACCAAAGGACTTGATATATACTTTACAAAGGATATAAAGCTGAACACTGTGGATATTTTTTACTTTGTATTTTGAAAACAATGCACAAGCATACTGAACATTCATAACTAGCAGATAAAAATATGTCCTGTATAAGTCAAATAAGTGTTTGTAATAGACTTAGTAGACAAATGTTTCAGATATTGCCTTCATCGGTGTGCAAAAATTCAAGATTACATTTTTTTTTAGTTCCATGATGCTTTCAGTGTACATATTATTTTTAAGCCTCATTCCTAATCATCTGGCATATGTGTTTGCTCATATAAAAAAAAAAAAAGCTTCAAAATTCAAACTATGCTATAAGGAAAATATTGTTACATTCTTGTGAAAGAAGGAGCGTAGAAGCAGGTAGTACTTAGAAAACAGCAAGTTATTTTATTTTGCATAAAAGGTTAAACAGCACACTGACAGCTTATATAGCACCAGACCCTTCAATGTTGCAACATTCATGCAGATTAGGCAATAGTCCCGTTTGGATCTAGTCGAATAGAAATCTGCAAAAATTACATAAAGGTATGAGAAACAGACAATTCCTAATGCAGGTGGGGGAACATAGTGAATATACCACTCCAGATTTAAAGTGGTTAAACTGGTAACATCACTCTGCTGGAAGGGTTGTGCTGTAGTCAATCAGGGTGCTTCCGTCGTGCCCCCTCTTGTTTCCCGCCAACCTAGCCCACCAGTTCCCTGGCAATCCCTGGGGCATTTTTCCTACCCGCAGCAAGGTCAGCACTGGTGCAGTGGAGAAATGTCATTGACCTACTATGCATATTAGGCAATTTCCAAAATTAGGTGTAACATTATATATGTACTGTTAACTGAACTGCATTAAACACTGATGCTGGTTACCAGGCAACCACACAAAATAAAACATGTCATGCCCTGAGTGTCATATTCTTGCATGAACTCTCCCTTGGCAGGTAGTCTGGTATATCTAATGGTTTACCTTTGTTTGAATGCTCAAATGTGTCAAGGAAGCACATTTCAGACTGTATATATATTTTTAATTATTGTAAAAAATAAATGTAAACATATGTTCCCTTTCAATTCGAAGACGACCACCAATGGCATTACGTATGGGATATGCCTGCCCATTGGGTAGGTATTGCTGAGCTCTCCAGAGCTGCCGATAGGCCCCTTCCTGGGATGATGCACTCATTCCCACCCACCAAGGGGATAAAACTGTAATCCAAAGGAAGCCATTTCTCTTTTTCCTTCTCAAGATGGTAAGGTAAGACCTCTATGTCTAGCTGAGCGTGTTGATAGAAAAGAGATAATCGAGTCCATTGTATTTCCCTTGCATCCGTGCTGAAAGCTGGCTCGCCACTTTCCCGGAATCAATGACTTTGAAAAGACCAAGCCTTTTGCCTTTCTGTCTTTCAGCGGCCTCCTCGCTTGCGTGGTAGGCCGCTCTTTGTTATCTGTCTGTCGTGTGTGAGCGACTGCCTGTGCAGTCACCCACGAGTGGTTGTCTATTTCTTTCTGAGAGTACACAGTTCCTCCACGGGGCTAGGCCTTGTCATATCCCTGCTGTTGAGTGACTCTTCCAGCCGTGCTCTCCTCCACGGGGCTAGGCCTTGCCGCATCCCCGCTGTCGAGTAGACTTCGCCAGCTGCGTAGGCCCGCCCACCTCGGTGAGTCGGGCCTTGTAAACAAACAGTGTGCTCTCCCCTATACTATCTTTCTACCGTGTTTTTGCTGTCTGCTTCAACACCCACCGCAGCTTCGGCCCTTGTGTCTCCCTGTAGGCGGTGCTCCACTCCGCGGTAGGCTACATGCTGCCCCGGTCGTGTGACTGCACGTAGTGCAGGCTAGACACCACTGTCCAGTTACTGTATTGTGTTTACTCTTTTTCTGTTTAACAGCCTACATCACTTTGCGATTGCAGTCTGCTTTCTAACCTTACAGCACTCGCTGCTGTGGAGTTGAGTCTGCTGGATTGTCTCGGCCTGCCCTCTCGGTGCGCTTAAAAATTCCAGTTCACCTGCATTGCCATGGTGTCTGTTGTATTACCCTCACAGCTTTGTTGTTGTGTGCGTGTATGTGTGGTTTTATTTCACTGCCTTGCAGTTGAGTTGTGCCCCGCTGTTGAGTTGCATACGCCGGCTTGTTTCAGCCCTTCTACTCGGTGGGCTGGTAAAAACAAAACAAAATCGCGTTGCCGTGGTGACTGTTATTTTTTATGCACACAGCTTGCTGGTGTGTGTGTATTCGTTTCTTTACTGCCTTGCAGTTAGAAATAAATAAATAATAAGCATGATTCTTCCACCGGGACCCACCTCTGCTGTGTCCCGCTGTTGAGTTAAATCAGCAGGCTTGTTTCAGCCCGCCTACTCAGCGCGCTTGGTCACCCGCCTGGCGTGGTGAATGTGTTTCTCCATAGCTGAATTGCTGTGTGTGTAAGCCTCTATGTTTTCCTATTACAGCCTTTGCAGTTAGAGGAAAAAAAAAAGCAATACACTTTTATTCCTGCCTAATGAGCTGCAGCTCCTTGAGCCCGTCCTCCACTATGGCATACGCTTCGTGCTGCCACGTTGTGTGACTGCATGCGGTCCAGAACCTAGTTATCACCGCTCTGCACCATGGTACAGCACCGTGCACTCCCCTGTACTGCTCTCCTGTACTGCTCTCCTGATTGCCTGCCGCAGCCACTCAAGCCTGTGTATCCACCCTGGTATATGCTATGCGCTACCACGGGTTGTGTTGACCTCACAAGGTTAAGGCTAGGCGCCTCTCAGTGCTTCAGCGCCCTCGGTGTTTAGATGCTCCATGCCTCGGTGCTTAGCGCCACAGCATGTCAATAACGCCTGCACTTGGTGCCCCAATCCTTCAGTGCACCAGTACTGTATTCTACCTCACTCAGTGTCCTCGGTGCCTCTGCACCCTTTTATTATTATTTATTTATTAGCAGACGCCCTTATCCAGTGCGACTTACAATTGTTACAAGATATCACATTATTTTTATACCCTTGGTGTCTGAGTGCTTCAATACACAGATCTACACCCTCCGGTGTTTAAACAACACCATTGGGGCTGTGCAGACATCAAGCATGGCTAAAGTCCACGCTTGCAAGCCCTGCACAACGTCCCCTGCTAGCACGGCTGAGCTATACGCGGCGTTGGGAGCCCCTGGCCAGGCACCAGGCTCAAGCCCTTGCTCTGACCCCAGATCAGCCGATAACGCGGGCCCCAGAGCTGACCCTGTCTGCACCAGTGGTTCCCCCGGATGTTACAGAACCGAATGTCAGCATTGCTGAGGAGGACCATGATGTGATTTCTATCGCGGCCTCATGGGAAGGTGGCTCCTTCCTTCAGAAGCAGCCCCTATCTCCCCTGACCATTCCTTTGGACCAGTAGTTGAGGAATTGCTGCAGCGCTCTCACCGAGAACGCAAGGTGTCTTGGCAGGTAGAGAACGAGACACTGGCGTCCGCCATACTCGGCAGGCTGTCCGGCCATGCGAATGTTTTGTCACACTGGACCGAAAGAATGTAGATTCCATGTTCCTATTCGTCCAGCGCACAGGAAGTATCTCTGCTTCGCCTTACAGGGGAGCATCAACGACTGGGTTGATCTGCCCCAGTCGGAGGAAGGAGCAGTGGCCCATGAAGCAACTGTTGAGGCTGGGTCTTACCCTCAATGATGCCAGAGCCAATTAATACCGGTGTAAAGTACGGTCTACTTGAGTCTCCGGCTGGATTCCCTTACGATGCAAGCCTTCCTGTCGGACGACAGAGTAGCTGCCATTTGCAACTGTCTGGCCCTGTTCAACAAGATGTCACAGGACAATTAGTGTTGTGTTAAAAACTATTGGGTCTGATGGCCACGGCTTCATCACCCACCCAACTAGAGTTACTCCACATGCGCCCGATCCAAGTGTGGCTCAGTGCCTTCGGCTGCACACCAAGCGCGACAGACACCGTTGGCTGACCGTGTCTCACCTATGCTGGGAAGCTCTACGCTGGTGGAGGCAAGCCTCTCACCTGAGCGAAGGTGTAAGGATAGGAGTGATAGACAACCGTCAATTGATGATGACAGACGCACCCAACTCTGGTTGGGGGGCAGTCTCGGCAGGCAGAGGCGTTTGCGGACCCTTGTTGGATCGCTGGACATCCCTGCACATAAATGCGTGGGAGTTGAGAGCAGCCCACCAGTGGCCCAAAGCGTTTTTGTATGCTTTCCCGCCTATACCGCTGCTCCCGGCCTTTCTCGAAAAGGCCTAGTTAGAGGAAGCGTCAGTTCTCCTAGTGGCCCCCAAGTGGCCCAGGAGAATCTGGTTTTCGACCCTGTGCCAGCTGTTGCACGGCCATCCCTGGGAGTTTCCACTGTGCATGGATCTCCTCAGTCAGGCGAAAGGCTCTCTTTGGCACCCAGAACCGGGCAGGTTCCGGCTATGTGTCTGGCCCCTGAAAGGGACTGCTGGCTAGCCCTAGGGCTATCAGATGTGGTTGTGGGTACGTTGCAGAGCGCTAGGGCAGACTCCACTAGGTCCTTGTACACCTTTAAGTGGAGGTATTTCCAGGCTTGGTGTCTGGCTAGAAGCCATGACCCCAAATCTTGCCCTATTCCAGTTATCTTACAGTTTCTGCAAGAACTGCTTAATGCTGGTAGGTCACCACTTTGAAGATGTATTTTGCAGCTATCTCTGCTTGCTATGCCCCTGTAGATTCAGTGTCTCCCGGCACGCATTTATTGGCTACTCGGTTTCTTAAAGGCGCTTGGCGATTACGCCCTCCCAGGAGGACTGTTCTCCCTGAATGGAGCCTTAATATTGTACTGGAGGCTCTCACGAAGGCCCCGTTTGAGTCCATACACTCCATAGAGCTGAAGTACCTGTCTATGAAGACAGCCTTCCTTGTGGCTATCACTTCCGCTAAGTGGGTCAGTGAGCTGCCGGCGCTGTCTGTGCACAGTTCCTGCATGCGTATTTGGGAGGATGGCAGCAGGGTGTTGCACCAACCCTGCTTTCCTCCCCAAGGTGATCACAGCCTTCCACATCAATCAGTCTGTGGAACTGGAGTCCTTCCATCCACCTCCCTTTGCTTCAACGGAGGATGAGAGATTGAATTTCCTCTGCCCAGTGCGGGCATTGAGATGCCACGTGCATAGGACAAGAGCTCTGCGTCAATCTGACCAGCTCTTTGTCTGTCACGGGACACAGACCCTAGGACAGCCCCTCTTTAGGCAGCGTCTGTCACATTGGATTGTGGATACAGTCTCGATTGCGTATAATGGTGCTGGCTTGCTCCCACCTGGTAGGGTAGCCGCACACTCCACTAGAGGGTTGGTTACATCTTGGGCCCTCTTCAGAGAGAAGACGACCACCAACCGTGAGGTCGCAATGGTCGCCCTCACAGGTTAGATGGAAAAAGAAAAATGGCTTCCTTTGGATGACAGTTTTATCCCCTCGGTGGGCAGGACTGAGTGCATCATCCCAGGAAGGGGCCTATTGGCAGCTCTGGTATAGAAAGCTCAGCAATACCTACCCAATGGGCAGGCATATCTCATACGTAATGTCATTGGTGGTTGTCTTCACTTTCAGGAACCAGGGTTACAGCAAGTAACCTAACGTTTTTACTATGGGGCCATTGTGAAGGTAAGTTTTAAAATGGCTGCTTTGTTCTTGCACAGTATGGGCCCTAATCTGAGGTAGAAAAAACAAGCAAGAAACAAGTCGTTGCAGGAAGGAAATTGTTGTTCTGAGTAGTTTATATTTAGGGTTAGCCTTTTGCTTTTATAACCCTGTGTTACCACACATGTTTATTTTCATGATCTGCAACAAGAAACACAAATAAATCTAAGAAAAGGGTTAAACTCCTGTGAAAATTCTTTGGGATTCTTTGAGGCACTTACATTTTTGTACATCAGAAATAATTACTAAGACTGTGCAGTAGCCTACCCAGCGTAATATATATATATATATATATATATATATATATATATATATATATGAAGACGTGCTTTTGAAACCGAATTTTTCTTCTCAAAAATGGCCTGCATCTTAAATTCCATTATAGCGATGCGTGTATTAAAATCGCCAACTAAAGACATGACTGCACAAGCAGGAACGTGACTGACTGCCCGAGAAAAGACGTACAGGCAACCATTTTCAAAGAAGCGTGATATATATATATATATATATATATATATATATATATATATATATATATATATATATATATACATATATGTGTAAATATACACTTGAAAATCCAAGTTGCACCCCAAATATTACCACCAAGTTCCATGTTGCATTTATAGTACTAACTACAGTAGCAGTCTTTGTAGTTTAGATATAAAAGTGTGATTTGGATTCGAAAATAGTACATTAGTGATATAACTTAATAAAATGTTTGCGTCATTTCTAAAAAGAACATGTTTTTGGTTCTATGTTCTCAATCCTTGTTATATAGTACCATAGCAAAAAAGCTATTAAGACTTCAATATTTTATATGGACCACCACAGGAATGGGGTTCATCATAATCTATCCTGGCTGTACACACATTACAGTGGTAATGGCAAAGTTATTTTGATGCTCTGAAGCATCAAAATAACCTTGATATTGGCACCTTGATATTTTGGCTGAAAGGCTAAACAAATAAAATGATGAAATTGGTGTATACAAAGATGTATTTTGTATTTTGCCTACCTGTCTGTCCAACCTCAATAAAGTACTTTAACAATTACCAAAAGAAGGCTATGGCTGTAATTATGTTCATGTATTTTATTTGTTCCTCCTCATTATTATTTTATTATTTGTTTATTTAGCAGAAACCTTTATCCAAGCGACTTAGAGACCTGGGTGTGTGAGCTATGCATCAGCTGCAGAGTCACCTACAACTACGTCTCACCCGAAAGACGGAGCACAAGGAGGTTAAGTGACTTGCTCAGGGTCACACAATGAGTTAGTGGCTGAGGTGGGATTTAAACCGGGGACCTCCTGGTTACAAGCCCTTTTCTTTAACCACTGGACCACACAGCCTCCTCATACTGTATTCAATTTTGACTTGTAAGGTTGCAACTGAACAGAACTATAAACAGCTGTCATTTAAGGGGGGGGGGGGGGGGGCATTCTTTGTTTAATAATTTTCCAAGAAAAAAAAAAGTCTAATCCTCACAAGCAGATGATCCTACCATTGAAACGCAGTCCCTTCTTCAATGGAACAAGTGGAGCTTGCTCTGTGCTGTCCTGAGTGGCTTTTCTGAAACAATGATCAATCTGCTTTGAAGCATCTGACTCATTTTTACTCCCCATAAAGATAACCACATATGCTATCAATGAGCTGAATGGCCTCTTGGCATTGGTAATAAATATATTGGAATTTAAGCAATCTTTATATGGTCCCACTTTTAAAAAATTATTTTCTGCATTTCCTATTCAATGAAGAATGACAGATGGGTAACTAACAATGAAAAGACCCTTTTGTACTTTAGTAACCAAAACAAACATAAATCTAATTCTCAAAGGTTTGTCCTGTCTTTTATATTCAAATCTATAATATACAACCTTTTGGTCGGATTAGTGTCAGTTGTAATATAAAATGAGTGGCATTTGGGGTTGAAACTGAGATGGGACTTCAAACAAACTCAAATTGACTGATGACACAGTTTCATGCCAATGAAACAGACTATCTACTTCTACATATGCAATCATTCCCCCATATGTAAAGTCACTGCAGTACCCGTTCTCTCCATCAAAGGGTTGTCTTGTATATCTAGTTAGAACTTTATAATAATATTTATTTTGGATCCTGCTATGTTTTTTAAAATGTTTTCTTTACATACACTGTTCTTTACACTCTACATGTTGCAGGGTTACCTCTCATTATTTTAAGTTATATCTATTAACACCCTTTTTACAAAACCTACTCCATTATTATTTCACAACAAGGAGCATCCAATAGGTCAGAGGTTAAATGATAAGGAGGAATGCAGATGATAATACATGTTTGTCTCTTCACGTATATTATAAAATTAAGGGAAAAACATGAAAGTATTTTAAGTTAAGGGTTCAGTTTAGATTTTTTTTGTGAAGAACTTGTGAAGTAGTGTAATTACAGTCATAGCTCTGTATAGTTTCAATAGAATGGTCTCACTTTGCACTCATCTCAGCTAAAAAGCTTGCTTTGTCTCCAGCCACAAATGGCACTCTTCCTCACACAGAGAGTTTGTAGGGTCAAATTGTGTCCAAAATCTGCTGTGCTGTTGCAAAACTTTTTTTTTTTTTTTTACATCCAGTATACCACAGAGTGCTAGAAAAATAAATCTAAGTAGCTGGTTGCCTCATTCTTCAAATAATTAATTCGATTAGGGCTTACAAACTGTGCCTGGTTTGTATTTGTGCAGTTGCTGACCATAAGGGCAGTAACACCCCTTGCTGAGCCTGAGACAAGTGCCTTGCCAATCACTGCTCTGGCTATTATGGGTCTCTGAGTCTAAAATTAGGATGAAGTGTTGTTGACACTGCACAAGTGTCCAGAATCTGACAGACTTCTGCAGCTTTCTAGAGTGAGGATTTGTCCTGAATGACAGCTCTGTATGTCAAATTTCTACCTGGGTGACAGGTGGCAGCTTAAGACCCTCGGACCTAAACAATAAGGGTAGAAATCAAAAATAAACTGACTGCAAACCCTTGAAAGAACAACAAACATCTAAAAATCCTATTACTTCAGCCTACAGCTATGGCCAAAAGTTTTGCATTACCCCATAGAATTAACAAATTTTGCTTCATAAAGTCGAATGAAACCTACTGAATATTGTTACATTAACATATTGAATTATATACCGCTTTGTAGTTTTCCTGACAAAAATGGAAAAATATAGCATTTAGAAATCTAACATGAAATACTGAAGTTCCGGTAGACTTTTGCAATGTCATTTTGTAGTGTCTTTGATTACATGATAAATAAAATATCAAATGGTTGTTCATATATTGTGTTGAATCCTGAAATTTAAGGTGACGTCAAACTTTTGACCATTGTTGTAGTGCAAACAAACAGACAGTTGGCTATGAGACATCAAAACGATGTGAGGACTTTGTATTTACAATACATTTTTCCAACAACCAGTGGTTACAGCGCACCTTCAGCACCATTCTCTCAGTAAAACTTACAAACAAACCAGTACCCCACACAAATGAACCCACTTAACAGTCACTAAAGCACCTCCCAAGGAAAGAGGTGAGTGGTCCTTAATAGCTTAAAGCTTTTATAATCTCAATGTTTGTTTTATGGCTGGCTCCTTGTTTTTTAAAATGTTTCAGTGAATGAAGGTTTAGACTTGGAGTAGGATGGGTTTGGACAGTTAGCCCCTATACCAGTAACACAACCTCATTAGCGATGGCCACTTTAAAACCCACAAACCCATTATGGCCACAGAACTGTTTTGCCACCCATCATCCAATAAATCTTCACAACTAATCCACACCCAGATATGCTCAATTATATTGTCTATATATTGTATAGTATGTATCATTATAATAATGGTAACTGTGATTCTTATTTACTTTTGATATGTGTATTCTCCTTTTTTTCATTTCTGAGACTAGAAGAAGAATATATTGTAACTTTTATGCTACTGTACATTGCTGCATGTTTCACAGAAGAAAATAGTAACAGGGTCTCCAGATGTCATCAAAAACATATGATGATATGCATATGTTGTATTACAATTTGCCATTCTTCTAATTTTAAGAAATAAAGAAAAAATGTTCCCTATATTTCAAGTATGGTTTGACTAATTACATTTTGCTTGAACTGTTTGGCTTGAACTAGTCAAATATATAGCTTGGGTATTAAAATGCCTAGTTTGTGTGTATTGGATGATGTCAAAGTCCATTTTTTGCTGTTCCATTAACATGTAATTAATCATAAGGTATGGTGAAAAGTTTCACTTGGGGATCTGTTTGTGAAGAGCTTTAAATCAACTGTTAAAAAAAGCAATGTGTTGAAATTCACCCAGCTGTCCTTCGCAAACTCGACAAGGTCTTGACAACTGCATTCTTATATACGGTAGATGGGCCATCATCAGAAAGGAAAGAAGGCCTGTGCTTACAGTTGCTCTTAAAGGGACTACAGTATACCAGTATATTGTATGGTCATATTAGGCTGTTCAATACAAAATAGTAATCTGAAAGCGTTGAAGGTACCCGATACAATCAAATAAAAAGTAACATGTCACTTACATGTACAGGCAGTGGACAAAAAAATGGAAACACCTGGGTAAATGAGGGGCACCAAGTATATTGAAAGCAAGGGCTTCCACACAGGTGTGGCTCATGCATTAATTAAGCAAATAACATCCCAGCATGTTAGGGTCATGTATAAAAATGCTGGACAGGCCTGGTTGAGTATAATTATGGGTAGCATGGCTGCAAGAGGAGACCTCGGTGACTTTGAAAGAGGGGTGATTGTTGGGGCGCATTTGGCAGGAGCTTCAGTGACCAAGACAGCTCAACTTGCTGATGTTTCACGAGCAACAGTGTCTAAGGTGATGTCGGCATGGAACTCCAAGAGAAAGACATCATCAGCAAAGGGCATCAGTGGGCGGAAGCGCATACTCCAGGATTGTGATATCTGTGCATTAATTCAAAGTGCAAGGCAAAACAGGCGAGCAACTGCAGATCAATTGACTGCAAATTTCAACCTGGGGCGCGAGCAGACAGCTTCATCAAAAACGGTCTGCCGAGAACTCCAAAGAGCGGGATACCATAGTGGCCCAACGCCCTATTAAGTGACTTTGCATTGGTGTTTCCATTTTTTTGTCCACTACCTGTAGCTGAAGTCGGTTTAACAGATTGTCACAGACTACTACCTATATCAGAAAATCAGTTAACCAGACTGCTTATAGACCCCATTACTACCTCATTAGGAAACTTGACGTTGTACTGTATTTTAATTATTTATTTAATGGTATCCTCCCAATCACAAAACTGCATACAAAGAGGCAATATTTATTTATTTAATTCCATTTAGGGGTTTATTTTTTTCATTACAGAAAGCCTTGTGGAGCCTTTTGAATAAACAGCAATTGGCATTTTATGTCCCAGTGGCTGATGAGTTAATAATACTGACATTAGCATAAGACACATATCTACCTCTCGACTACATTGCTTGTTCTTAAGTTGACCGGTAAGACTTACATCTGTGAACCATATGGTTTGAAGTTCACTTCCCGCGTCCAGCCCTTGCCTTTCCATTCAATTCAGTTCATTGAAGTGGCGCCCAATGGAAAGAATTCTGACCCCTGCGGTTGAAACAGGTAATTAAATGTCCTTGTACTTTGCATCATTATATCTATAGTGTGCACGCTGGCTCGAGAGACACGTGATTCTGTAAAGTCACTCCAAATCCTTGGGGACAGGGAATGATCGTGGTTACGAGCCCGACATTGAAGCTCCCTGCCTGAGCCTAGGTGGATGTGCACTTGTGGTAAAGCTTGAGGATGATTAATCAGGGAGGAGAAATAATGAATCTCTTCCTAGTCTGTAAAGTTCATAATAGTGGCATCAGCATAAGACAGGTACTTACAGTGATTGCTCTTTAGTTGAATGGTAAGTCGTTTGTCTTTGAACAGTAAGGTTTGCGTTTTGTGTTCAGCCTTTTCCTTTCTGTTCAATTCAGTGGGTTTAGATGCCAGCTCATTCCAATGTGTAGGCTGTAGAAATATATCATTTTTAAGAATACTGTACATTACTTGTATTATTATTATTATTATTATTATTATTATTATTATTATTATTATTATTATTATTATTATTATTTTTCATTGTAACATGTCAGTTTTTAGTTGTGTGTCTGGACAGCGTGGTTGTAGCTAGTTCTCAACTGGGGATAGGCTGTCAGGCTTGCTTGGTGTAGGAATACATCAACCGGCCTGGGAGCGCACTGTCAAGCTAATACCTTGGAGGGGACCTCTGCTAAATTAGTCCCTGTTTATGTTCGGTCAGTGGGTTGTGTTATTTGTTATATATTGACCAGGCTTGAACACTGATGTGATTAACAAACAAGTAGTATTATTTCACCTGGTACAAACTCTTTCAGGTGCTCTAGTCCCCCCACAGTCCCTTTTGTTCCTATAATCCTATTCTCTCATAAAGGCAAACTGAACAATAAACTCCATCAGTCTTAAAAGCAGTTATGGCTAGAATAAACAAACATAACGCTATTGTCACTTTAGGCTGATCGTGGGGGTGGTTATCTAGGTGGCAGATGTGATTGGATTGTGCGATGACAGTGGAGGAAGAGAGTAAAAGAGCTACAGGAGTGGAAGTTGGCAGATGCAAGTGCCCGTGAGCAATGGTATCAGGAGGAGCATGCAAACTTCAAGAGCTGCACCGCCAAGCAGCAAGGCCGAGTGCCTGAGTTACAGAGACAGTTACAGAGTGTTAGGGCGATTTTGCCCCAAAGAACCAGGGTGGGGATAGAAGGTGGGGAGGGAGGGGGAGGCCACCCGTAGGTTAATCCCCTCCCCTTAACCATAGTTTTGCGGTGTGAGAGTATGTGGCTAGAGATGGAGCAGTTGAGATTGTGTTTAGTGGGTGGCTCGAATGACTTTATTGTTGGGTTATTGATGAACTCCTGGTAATGTGCTTCTTCTTCTTCTTCTTCTTCTTCTTCTTCTTCTTCTTCTTCTTCTTCTTCTTCTTCATTATTATTATTATTATTATTATTATTATTATTATTATTATTAGGTTTCCAAGCTGGCTTGGGAAGCCTGTTGTTATTGTATAGATTATTATTTTTTATTATTATTTTTTTGTCGTTTTTCCTCCAAAAACTTTAAACTGCTCCTTCGCATGCAGTGTAACCAATCAACTTGAAACTTGGCAGGTATCATCTTGTGCAGATTACAGTTCAGATGCAAAACAAATTGCGCTCCTGCGTCAACCAAAATTTTTCAAAATCTTCTTCTTGGGAACAGGTGAACCAATTGATCTGAAGCTTCGCATACGTCATCAGCACCAAACCCATTTCAAGTTTGCAAAGCAGAAGTTGCTACGATAAATTTTACTATCAAAATTCTGTTACCAAATTTGCTCAACTCCTAACTTGGTAGGCATCATCCTGGGGACAATGGACTTCAAAGTGGCAAATGGTGTTCTTTTGTAAAACAAGATGGTGGCCAGACCTAAGTTTTGTTCTTAAATTTAAAACCGCTTCAGTTGAACACGTTTTAGTTGATTAACTCCAAAGTTGACAAGCATCATCCCTGTGTCAATACAATTGACTTTTTCAAAAATGGTGTCTGTGTGTAAAGCAAGATGGCCGCCTGACGCATTTCTTTAAAACCCTTTCAAAATCTTCTTGGGAAGAGGTGAACCGATTGATCTGAAACTTCGCATACATCATCAGCAACAAACCTGCTTCAAGTTTGCGAAGCACCAAAACCACCAAATTCACCAAAATGAGCCCAAACACCAAACTGTGTCTATTTGCAAACCGTTGAACCAACTAACTCTTAACTTGGTAGGCATCATCCTGGGGACAATGGATTTCAAATAGGGAAAAATTGTGTTCAAGATGACCGTCAGACCTACATTCGCTTCTTAAATTTAAAACCGCTTCAGTTGAAAAATGGTTTATTTGATTAACTCCAAAGTTGAAAAGCATCATCCTTGTGTCAATACAACTGACTTTTTAAAAAATGGTGTTTGTGCATAAACCAATATGGCCACCTGATGCATTTCTTTAAAAACCTTTCAAAATCTTTGGTCAAATGTAAAACTAACTCATAACGCCTTACAAAGTGCAGATAGTTTAATGGTTACGATGGAACACATATAGGAACCCATATATGTGCACATAAGGTTATGGTTACTATACAACACTTTTAGGAACCCATAATGCTCTATTCAAAAATTACTTTGATTGTGACCTTTGACCTCTCCTTAAGGTTAAATGTAAAATTAGCTTATAACTTCTTACAGTGTGTAGATAGGGTCATGGTTACTATGGTGTTTAAAGTTATAAAGCATTGTGAGATAATGAACTAATGCAATATTTTGAATTAAAACTGCTCCATAACTGATCTATTGCTGACACAATGCCACCGCTTGTCAACATTTTCAACTGGTACTGAGCTTGGAAGCTGTAAAACTGTCTGGCAGTTCTAATTATTATTATTATTATTATTATTATTATTATTATTATTATTATTATTATTATTATTATTAATAGTACTAGAAGTAGTAGTATTAAAGCACAATGTTATGCTACACTGTCAGAAGCACAAACAACAGCACAACACTTTCCTGACCTCATTCCATGCAGATTGATAATATTAATATGTGTTTTATTCCACTGCAGTCATATGGTTGTTCATTAACATCAGGATGAGAAAACCACTGGTAATGTTGTCTGAGAAATAGTCGTTGTCGTAAGTCGTAAGACTCTCACTATGCTGTCTTGCAGTTTGCATCTGCTGAAAATAAACAGAATGTAATGGAGGCTATGGCAGGTCAGGATATTGCTGACAAATTAAAAATGGATTCTTTCACAGGCAAGCAGTGCACAAAAACTAGCCTGAGCAGAAATCAAATATTACATTTAATTTATTCCCATCTCTGCTATGTACCAAAAAATTCTAACAGCATTTTTGCAGCAATGTCAGCACAGTTACAGAATGTTTAAATGTTTTGTCCCCTAGTTAGCAAAGTATTCAAATGTATGTGGTCTCGTGATGTGTCACATGATCCAATGGACCACTAGTAAGCAACTATTCAACAACAACTATGCAGAAACAGGATCTCAGTGACTTTACAAAGAGAATGATAGAAACTGCCCCTGGAGTCTACAGATGTGTACAAAATGCTAAAGAGGCCCAAATCACAAGACTGGCCAGCTTCCACTCAAACAATGTGGAGGGAGCTTAGTGGTCTATCAAGTATAAAGACCATTCTCTGGCCAGTCAAAGGAGTACTAATTGGGCCTACAATGAAATATTATTGTTTGCAATGATACTGAAAAATAAACTTTATTTTGCTGAAAAAAAAGATCACAGAAATGAATGTGGAAGATCCAACAAATATTGTCCATTCATCCAACTCTTGAACCACTGAAACTGGTGTGCCCTTGAAGTCTAGAAACACTTCCAATCCATTGAGGAAAAGCATCCCTTTCACAGAGACTCTCTTTACTGATGGTGTCAATGTTGGGAAGTGACTGTGAAATATTAAAGAAACAAGCACCAAAGAATGTATGTAATTAAATTATCAGTAAAAAAAAGATACTGGCCCAGGGTACATTCTGCACCCCTTGTGAAGGGAGTGCCCCCCAGTTTGAGAACCACTGCATTAGAAAAAGACCATTTTACTTCACTCCAAAAACTAAATAAATATTATTTTCTTAGACAAAATTACGATGAATTACATGAAATTTATTTAAATTAATAGTGAAATCTAAAATATTGATATCATTTTTTATTACATTAAACAAGTATCTGTTCTTGATTAAAGGTTTAGTTATGGTTTTATGGGAATGCATGTATTGAAAGCTTGTACATAAATTAGAATCACTTCATTACAATTAGAAATTCTTGCCAATTGTCTACATATTTCTGCAGAGTGGGGCTACCTGCCTTGTATTTGTTGAACCCTGTTAAAACACTAATTTCAAATGATTTTGCGACACTTTTCTGTTTATTTATTTACATATGCATGTATTTATTTGTTTACTGATTTATGTGTTCATTAGTTTTTTCTAGGATTTCTGCTGTTTGTTGATTCTGGGTTAATCTCTCTTCTTGTTTTATTTTCTTCAGGCTCCCTTCCCAGACCCCTGCCACTCTCTCAATAAGCTCCGAAGTGTGACTTAGGTCTGCTCTAGAGCAGAGCACTCAGGCTCTGAACAGGCCTCCTTTCTTGTAACTGCAAACGTGTCAGAAATCACAGTTTTGGTTCTCACAGTTTTAATGTGTCCTCTGTTTTTACACCTACAACTAAATATCACCATTAGGCTCACACCTCTGATTTACAATACTCTCTAAAATCTAACTTTGCTAATTGGGCAGTTTTGATGGTAATGAATGCAAAGTCAATTCTCACTGCAGGATTGTCCTTCTCACCTTTTTGTAGACCTTTAGAAAGAGTTCTAGTTTAAAAACTGAAAGGGTTGATTTTCAAAATCTTTGTCTTCACTGTGTTTTTTTGTAAGATTAAAAAAGTTAATGTTTCAAAATTGTACATGTAATGAATTTTGACTGAACATATGTTATTTATTTAAAATATTTAAACTGGACACTGAATTAATCATCTTGTTTACAAGGGTCTCTAAAACTACTAAATAAATTAAATACTTAAATATGTGTTTATTTATTTACTTATTTTTTTTATTTACTTGTTTTGTAATATCCCCCCCCCCCCCCCCACCTACTTTTTCAGAGCAGAATAGAGCAAAACAGCTTTGACAATTAGTGGGTTAAATATTTAAGAATGTATCTGTTACTAAAATAATTAGCAGCTACTTATACAAATTAGGTGTCATTTAAAAACACATTTGTGATCATTTTGTTGGATCTCAAGAGGAAATTTGTATTTGTATTTGACTTACAGTACGGTATGTTACCTTTTTTCATATCATATCATTATTTAACAATAAATTGCATCAAAAACTTTCTTTCTTTCTTCAAATATTTTTTAAAGACAAAAATGTATATTATAAAAATGACACAATACAGAAGTAAATATCAATTTTACAAGTGACTCATATAAAAATAAAACATGTTAAAGTGGGTTTCAAATATACTGTACAACAATGGTTCAGTAACTTAAATTTGTCACCATTGTATTTTTTATTGTAAATGACTTTGTAAGGCCCTTTCTCCCACTGCTGCCATGTTATGCCTCAGGTTATTCAGTGAAGTTGTTCATGTAGGCCTGAGTTGCAAGCGGCTTATCATCTTCTGTTCAATTCTTGAAATTTACTTTTAGTGTTTCCAAAGTGAAGAGATTGAAAATCAGGAAGGTCTTCAACATAAACCGTTTCACCTGAGGGTACTGGACTATTGATCTCAAAAACAGTTACACCCTATTTTTTAAGTCACCAAATTACTTTAAACCTGAACACATTCAGAGCCACAGTATTTACTATATTTAACACAAACTAAAAAGTTGTCCACACCCGCATTTCCTCTTTATATGTGAATGTTAAGACTTCCTTTCTCTATGTCAGTGCAACCTCTGCCTGGTACATTTGCTATGAATTTCTTTTGGTTAACCATGGTTTATACAGTGCTCAGCTTTACTGTTATAAATTACAGCTACTGGTGCAAGTACTGCTAGGGGAACAGGGGAACTGCATCCAACCACATTACCTCTCATTTGTTCAAAGCATTTCTTGTTTTACTATTTTGAGCATGTGTTTTTGTGGAGAGTCCTCCAAAAGGGTACATTTGTGTCATTTGGATAGGAGAGTGCTGGTACACCGTGCCTTGTTTGTTCACTGAATTTGCAACCAATGTCTTAGCACAAGCAGAATGTGTTTGGTTATTTATGTTCCTTGGGTTTTATCTCGTAAGAATCTCTCGGCATTCAAAGATTTGTGGGCATATGTTCCGTCTGTCTTGATCTGCAGGACTCTTTCTTATCAGGAGACTTATTTCACAACCCCTCCATAGGCTCTCTCTGGCAGTGATGTCAGTCCTCTGTCAATAAACTTCTCTGCTTTTGCTAACGTTGTTATCTCCTCAGCAGAAATAGTGATCATGTCTGTCATTTCAACGGCTCTTTGGGTTTTTCACTTCTATTAAGATTGATGGCTAGGGCTGTGCTATAAATGAGTACTGAGTCTAGCCAGCACTAGGTCAAAGCTATCCTGTTGTACCCTCTCCTCAACTGCTAATAGGAATAGCTGTTCTGCTGCATAGATTTTGTTACTAAAAAAAAATAACTGTCTGATTACTGTATGGCCTTCCCATGCATGCGTCACAAGATTGTGTGGCACCCTTGATTAGCAGAATTAATCTCGGTATTTCGGTACTATCTTTCAGAATAACATTATCTGAGTTTATTTATAAAATATATTGGGTTCTTATGTCTCTTCTACTGTAGCTAATAAACACAAAAAAAACCCCACTAGAATCAGAAAAATAGGTTTCACAACTTTTATATTTAAACTAAACATGTTTTTGCACACCAGTAGAGTTTGGGAAGCACAAATCTAGTCTGTGTTCCATGCAGGTAAAAATATGTCAAATAAAAGTAACTTTTTAGTGTTCTCAGGCCTCAGCTGTTTGGTCTAAATGTAACTGACTCACTTTCATTGTTTAGTTTTTAACTCCTATACACCCAAAACTTAAAAGTCTCTAAACACAAATACAGACTGCTCTAAAATGAGTGGGATGTAGGCCATTTCTATACCAGCATAAAATGGTATACACCTCAGACTGAAGCAGTGATTAAACCATTTGAAACAATACCCTATTCCAAAAACCAAATTTGATATGGAATTGCAGTTTACTGCATGGTTTATTCCATGTCCTACACTATATTCCCAACCAATTAATCTGAATCATTTCCTCTGTAAGTGTGGTTTTGCAACTTGTTTGCATGTTACTGGTTTCAGGGATACTTATGGCAAAATTAGAGATAACCAAATAATTAAATGTTCATTTAAATATTTAGTTGCTCTATTATAGTTTTGTAACATTACAAGATGTTTTTTTTCCAGAAACAATGGTGCTCGTAAAAGGCTTATTGAATCACCACCAATGCGACGCCGCATGTTCATAGTTCCTCATTACTCTACTTGACATTCAGTACGATACACACAAGTAAAGATTCCCCTATGGGTTAATCCTTGAGTGTTCTTTCTATTTCTCAGCTCAGACTCGTGGGACCATAAATAAGAACCCCGACACATTTATTTGAAGGTATCTTTTTTCCTTGTTTGGCTTAGGCCAGGCACTCCATCCTATCAATATCCCCATTAACAATCCGGCAATCCTTTTGATTCCAACAGCCTGTTTAATAAGCACTTTAAATATTGTATCGAGCATGTAAATTTATAGCAGCCCACAGGATCTGATTACCACGGCATGGGTATCTGCTGTTTATTTACATGGAAGAATTACAGGAAAAGATTGTGTCATAATAATTTTTAAAGTGAAACCATAGATCAAAGTTCATAGCTGCCAAATATACAACTTTCAAAACAAGCTCAAGAGCTGCCATTAATCATTGCTGCTGGGGGATTTGATGACACAGATTAAACTCCTGTAAAGGACACCACTGAGCATCAGATTCTTGCAACTGTCATCAAATACCCTGCCAACCATTAACAGGTCACAGACTTTTGCTGCATCTGTCCTCAGTCACCAAATCAGAAGGCCTTCACTGACACATAAACCAAAAACAAAAGCAAAAAGTTAATGAATGGAAATACTGTTGTTCTAGACAATGTCAACCCTCATTGTATTTTCTAGTTATTTTTAACCTAACAGAACAGAAATGCTCTGGTTTGTATTGTGTTTTGTTAACACTTTTTTACAGCTGAGCAGTGCTTATTTTCATTATCTATGTTTCAGAGATTCTTAAAATACATACGTGTTTCTATGCATCCATAAGTATCCCTTATGAATCATAAATATCATTAAAGATTACTTTTAAAAAAATATACATACAAATATAATTTCTGGAATATGCATCTACCATTTACAAAACATCAAACTCTGTTTTAAAACATATTTTCTTGAACTTTGTATTAGAGTCCAACCTTTGGTAGATATTTAGAATACAAGAGGTTTTTTTTTCTAGGAGTATCTGGACCAGAGGTATACTGTACCTGCTATTCTTTTCAAATCCATTTTTTTTAACTGTTCTTAAACAAAAAAAGTCATGCAAATGTGGAGTAAAGAGCATTGGGAATATTGCCCTTTTGTAGTACACCCTATTTACAATACATACATGACACTCCATCATCTTGAAGGATGTGAAAACAATCACAAGGTTTCAAAGCACATTGAAATACTGAATAGTAAAACTGAACATCTCAACCTTAATTTCCTAATCTGCTGACCTTAATTAGCCTAATTATCTGTACCTTACCTTACCTGCATGCAGTCATTTATAGACTCAGTTATCTGCAGCTGTTACATAGTTATTCCTGGTCTGTTTAAAGTTACAGATCTCCTGACTCTAGTGTTGTACCCAGTCCACTCTGACCTGATTTTGTTCTCCAGCACTGTAGAGCAACCAAAAAGAGCAATACAGTGTGATAAGGTGGCAGTTTAAAAGTTTGCCAGCTCTTTGTCAGACAACCATGTCAGTAATGTAGACCTGTGCCCAACTTTAGAAATAAACAACTTTGCCTTGTATAATAAAAAAATAATTAATGATACCTTCCTTACCCTCATATTGGAACTCTATTTCAGCAATTGCTGTTAGTGATTTGTGCAACTGCTTATTCACCAACCCAAATTAAGAGAAAAAAAACGATATCAAGACGTTTTCCGGGTATCCAATTTGAATCCACTCATTTAATATCACAATTCATTCTAAATCTGATTCAACAATGTCCACCAAAGGATCAAGAATCATGAAAGCGTATGTTAATCTCTATATCCGTATAGCAGGTCACAAGTGTTCATTAAACTTGTCCCTGCAGGACTGATTCTGGTTGGGCTCAGATATGTGGTGCACATAATCAGCATGAAGATAAGATAATGTTCCATTTCCATAAGAGAGAGCATGGTGCTAATCAGGAACTTTTTAAATGTTAGGGTGAAAATGTAAGGTTCAAATAACAGAGGCAGTGACAGTGATAGTAAAGAGAATAGGTAGGATTGTAATAGGAAATCAAGAATACTTTTGAAAATGAGTTTATTCACAGGGGTAAAGCACTATAAGTAGTTTACATTATACATGGTACTGTTAAACCTATTAAGCTTTTCCTTTTTTTTAAATTAGTGGTTTCTCATCTTAAATGATTACAATATTTTATCCTTTCCCCTTGGAAAATGCTGGAACAAAATGGAACAGTGTAATCCAGAAATGACTAAGCATCAAAGTGATAGTGCTGCTATTGCCATGACAGTACCACATGTGCTGTTCAATAACATATCTTTAGAGCACCACAATAGATATTGTCTTGCTATAATTTGGATGGACCAACAAGCAACTTTTTTTTATTCACAAACAATGTTAACATTGTTGTGAGTTGGGAGTCATTGGTTATTAAGTGAAATACAGCCATTTTCTGACATAAAGTACACACTTTGCATGTGCAGGTATGGATTTTTGTCCATCCACTTCCAGAATGTTAATGTTTTTGCTGACTGACATCAGTGGATAGCAAACATCACAAAACAACTCAGAACCAACCATGTAAAAACAAAAAAAGCACCATAAAATCTTCAAAACAATATCCAGAATCCTGCTGAACAAAAAATACTGGAGCAAATGCTGGAAATATCCATGCTGATAGCAGGAGCATCCAGTTACTTAACTGCCAATTATCCCAGTTATGCATCATAAAACAGTAGGGGGTTATGTGAATAATAATATAAAAATGCAGTCCAGATTTGATTTTGATTTGTTTTAACTTTTAAAAAAGAGATCAATTGAAACTAGAACACAAAAAAATAAAAAATAATAAAATAAAGATTTGGGACTTTTGCCTACACTTAGGGAATGCTGTTTTAGCCAGAAAAGTTTGAGTACACTGTTTAGGACTTGGTTAAACAGATATTGGATTTTACAGAAATATTTGACTTTTGTGTAAAATAAATACATGGAAAAGGATAAAAGTCCAGCTGAAAATCTCAAATACATTATTTTTTTTTTTTTTTTGGTAAACGTTAACTAAATAAAGCAATTGGAAAAGAAAATGTTTAGGATAATATTTAGCACCTAAAAATATCCTGGTTCATTTCAAATGCGTTGATGTTAATTCCAAACAAAATATACATCTGTTGAGCTAATAATGTTTGGTCTTTGTTTTTTCTCAAAACCTAACCCTGTTGTGCAGATACAAGACAGCCTTGTGTGTTAGAAGCAACACCATAACGCTATAGTAATGCTTAAAACAATAATGAATCATAGATTTGTTTTAAAATATTTGTGTTGCCATAGGTTTGAAATGGAGGACGACATTAAAGATACCTACACACAAATACATCTAAAGCTTTTAGTGTTTTTTTGTTTTTTTTCTTTTTAATCTTGACAGCGGTATAATGATACAAGCAAGGATACCAGCACAGCATTAGTCTAAAATGTCATGTTGAGCCTTCCAAGCCTGCTTCAGCCATTATAATCTCTCTTGAGTCCTGGTTGATGAATCAGACTGATAGCGTGACAGTCTCTCCACTCGGTGCCAAAAGTCTCACTCGAGCACCTGGTAACATGCAAGTGTTAATTTCCCAGATTTGCTGATAATGACTGGCACATCATGTGAAGGAGTTCCAGGGCTATAGGCCTGGCAGGGGTCTGTCACTATCGAGTCAGCCGCTGCAAGCCACTCATACCTGTTCCAAAATAAAAATGTATCTTCCTGCTATCGCCATCAGAATCTTTATGTGCTCAACATTTGTCAAGGCCTTCACTTTCAAAATGACAAGAGGGGTTTCTGCTGCTCTGGTCCAGCTAGTTAAATTTAACACACTAGGAAAGGACAGGAACTGCTACTGCTGCTGAGAGAGGCAGATCCACAAAATGCATTTAGAAGGTCTTAGCTGCTGCCTTTCCAACTGTCCTGTAAGCAGAATGAAAAACCACAGCAGGGTGAGTTATTTACTGCCACATCTTATTGAAATAATCATAACATTTTCCTCTGCTGTTGTGTGTGAACACTGTAACTCTAGATACTGCCTTTGTTCTCCTTTATAGTAAAGTCTGCCTGTTTCAAAACACTTTACCTTATGTTTTATTTAAAAAGAAAAAGAAATATCAGATGCCTACACAACCAATTGAATAATCGATAAAACTTTAAAATAAGTGCCTGTAATTCCAATGTAACTAACACATGGTTTCCTACTGATTTCAAATGCAATTTGTATTGAATTCAAAAGTCACAAGCATGAGTTCATGACATACTTTTCATGACTTTGTAACATTTCCCCTAATACACATGAAATAATCATGAACAGACACTTATTTTAAAGTGTTACCGAATAATCTTTAGGAAAACATAATTTTACTGATTGTTAATATTTTTTTATTCCAAAAAAGTACTGATATATATATATATATATATATATATATATATATATATATATATATATATATATATATATGAAACTTTAATTTAGTATTACTAAAAGCTTTCTGACAGTTTCTAAAGAGGATTTAGAGTTACTTAAGCCCCATTCACACTGGCATGGGGTCAGAACCTACCCGGGTCAGGACCCGGTGTCATACAGGTCGGGTACATGATTTCACACTGCTTTTGATAAAGCAGGACTGACCTGTGTGACAGACGCTAGTACACAATGGTACGTATCAAGGTCCCTGGAATCATCTTGTTATGGACGCTTCCATCAGAGCTTCTCTGGATTGAATCACTGGCCCAAATGTTAATTAGAGAAAATGTTTCTTCATCCCTGCTGCAATCTGGCTCATGGTGTGTCTCAATGAACAAAAATATGGCTAAACAGAATAAACAGAAATGTTCCTTGCGGAAGTGAAATCTTCACGCAGTCGTGGCTGCTTGTTATTTCATCGGCTTACAAACAGCCGCCATGCATTTTGTCTCGCTCAACCCATAGGTGGGTTGTTGGAACCCGGGTCAACCTGGGTACGACCCAGGTACGTGGTTTCACACTACGCAGGATTGTGACCCAGGCAGCCAGAACCCTGGTCGGGAGGAGTGCCAGTGTGAAAGGGGCTTTAGTGTGTTTCGAAATGCTAACTTACTATTTAAAAAATAGTATTAGTTTTCTTAATATATTCACCAGCATTGAATTTTTTTGTTGCCAGCACCAAGGTGTGCAAAAACAACCGAAAAACAATGAATGTTACGTCACTGTGAACAGCAAGCAAGAAAATTAAAAAAAAGGCCAAGGAAGAAATGCATTACAGCCAATAGCCATAACATGAGTAAATACTAGAGAAATATATCCCTAGTAGGGATACTCCAAGAAGATGGCCTATCACATATATCATAACTTATTTGTATCTTTAATCCCCTTTAGCCAGTATTTAATTGGCTTTGGTTTTGCTGCATAATCCCAAAGCAGACTCATCTCTTATCCTTAACCCACTGAACTAGTTCTAACTGGTAAAGTACAATAAGAAAGTTTACAAACGAGAGGAGGCCATTCAGCCCATCTTGCTCGATGAGTGGCTGGTATTGCAAGCAGTCTAACAAAGCTATTTATAACAGGGCTTGGCAATTCCAATGATCTACAGTCTCATGATCTGGGCTGTGTAACATTGAAACTTATAACTGTAAAAAAAAAAAAAAGGACTATTATGCCTGTACAGAATATATACATCTGTTTTCACTATCACTTCTGCTGCAGGTTTACAATGATTCAAATTTTCCATGCAGATGGCACAAACTATATATATATATATATATATATATATATATATATATATATATATATATATATATATATATATATATACATACACAGTATATATATACACAGTATATATATATATATATATATATATATATATATATATATATATATATATATATATATACATATACATATATATACATATACATATACATATATAAATCAATTATTTACATTTTTATTGCAAGTTTTTTGGTATCATTAGTACACTGTGCATTAATGTGCATGATTTAAACACAGTGAGGGGAAGGGGGACAACACTCACAAAGTTAGATAACAAATAAGGACATTTAGCATTAGAAATACAGAGTTGTTTAAAAAATATTTTTAAATGTACATTCACAACAATGGCTTTTTGAATATGGCACAAAATCTTGTATAGAACAAATTAAAATTCAAACATAACAGGAACAAGTGAATCTTTAAGATAAACCACAACGACTACTATTCACAAAGATGGATTCCTATATTTCTTCTATTTTGTACCCTAAGTGTAATAGGATACTATATATATATCTATATCTATCTATCTATCTATATATATTTATATATATATATATATATATATATAGATATAGATATGTAGATATATATGTATTCCTTTGTAAGTGGTTTAAGTGTCATTTTATGATCTCTATAAAATACATATTAAGACAGTCTTGACTCTTAAAACATGTACAACATACAGTAAGATGCTCTTTCGCTTTGCTTATATAACCACAAGATACTTGGGAATTATAAACACCTCTCTGCACACAAGTGAGAGATGATAGTGTAATGTTTTTGAAACAGTCACATATTCTTTTTCTTGACTCTTTATTCCAAGTGCCATTATTATAAGCTTTTCATATTTAACTGCAACATAGTTTTTGTGCTACAGTAAACACATATTTGGTGTAGGCACTGCTTTTGTCCTTTACTCAGGACTTTTTCGTCATGCTTTACAATATATATATAAATATATTACATTAAATGAAATGTTTTCAATTGAGCTGTATAGGGGAGGTGATGGCATGTTATCTCAGTCTAGAGTCACATAGTGTAAACACCCTAGGGCACTTTGGCAATGGATAAATAATGATGACCCATATTGTATGTTAACTGACTTGCATCACCTCAGTGCTCTACCTTTACTACATGTACTTTGAAACTACTCAGTTGTTCATAAGTAAAACAATTTAATCTCCATTAAGTCCTTACAAGCAGATGCTGCAATTTAAACTTTTTTTTTTTATTTTTTTGCTACAGAAATGTCACAGTGTACTTCTACAAGTACTAAGCGTCCATGTTTAAACCGTATGTGCTGGAACTTGAGAGGATGAACTTATATGGCTTCCCAAAGTCCTTGAGTCGAATTGGTTCTGCTGGCCACTGCTGAGCATGTGCACACCCTCCACAGTGGACAGCATTTGCCTGTCGGTCATGGTGCCACTGGGCGAGGAGCCAAGAAAGCTCCCTTGAGAGGACATGATTTTCTCTGGGCTGGCTGCCAGTCTTGGTGAAGTGGAGAAGTTATATCCATATAAACCATAGGGGCTGTGGAGCCTGAAGCTGTTATAGGTTCCTTGGTGTGCCTGATTGGCAGAGAAGGTATTGCCTGGTGGGCTCGGCATGATGTACTGGAGTTGTGGGGAGGGCATACGAGAAATCTGAATAGGCAGACCCGTCTGAGGGCAGCTGAAGGTTTCTCCATCGCTCCCAGCCATGGTCATGTTGCCGCTGTTCATCCCAACATAGGAAGGAGTCCTAGGTGGAGCAAAGGTGTCACTGGTGGGACTAGCAAGCCTGCTATAGGTCTCAGCGAGGGTGTTGCCATACCGGTTCAGAGCCAGTCCTGAGCGGCTACACGCTGTGTAATCTGCAGGGCTGAGGTTGCAGAGCTGGCTGCTGTTGGGTCCCAGGTGAAATGAAGGGGAGGAACACGGCGAGCCAGAGAGGAGGTGTGCGTGAGTAGAGGGGACCCCGCTTGCAGTGCTCTGGAGAATAGAGGGGGATCCTGGGCACCCTGCATCAAAAAAAGAATGGCAACTATAAAATTCCATACAATTTGATTGCACTTATCTGATGAATTACTAGTAGTATAGCTACTTTATAATGAACACTATATGACATACTATATGAGAATCTGTAGCTAGTAGATTTATTTAGCTACACTGACAGTGTGTTTGCCTTCAGATCTGTACAAAATCCAAGTGGATCCCATTTTGTTAAGTAGTACCTCTCAATAAATAATACAAAAATATATATTTTTTAATTATTTGTATATTAATTAATTGTATTTTTGTTTTGAGAATGTTTATCTTAGAATTAAATAAAGTACAGTAAGTATTATAGTATTCCTGTTCAGTATTACAGCTTCATATGTTTTCCAATATATTTTACTGTGTTCTAAATACCTTGCTTAGCGATTCCAGGTATGTCCTCAAATGTCAAAGTCCTCAGTGAGGGTCTCCAGAATGCATAGGATTCTACTAAAGCCTCTAAGCCCATTCTAAATAAAGAAAAAGTACATATGATTACAATCTTTATCATGAGGGGATATGTTGAAGTGAGATATATATTTTTAATGAATCACCCACATATTTATAATTGAAATATATAATGATACAATTACGAAATGCCACTGATTCAGATTTAAGACAAATAGGACATGCGTCATTACTTTAAACTTTTTGCTTTTAACTGTTGCAAGCTTTTCATTATCACCGGACTAAGCCCCTAATCAACAAAACAAAGCCTCTATAAAAGCTGCACAGAAAATACTAATAAAGACCAGTTAATGAAAAACATAAAATTGGGTCTGATTTGTAACTGCCAACATTCTGTTCTGATATAATTGCTTTCACACTGATTTTATAGAGGGATCATAGCCATTTTGCAGGAAGCCATAATAAAATATTTATTAGGTGGACTTGAGCTAAAAAAAAAAAAAATCAGCTTCATTTTCTCAAGTAATGGGAGCTTTTTGCTTCTAGTTAGCGTGGAGATAAAAGTCGCCTCCTGGAGGGGTGTAGCTAAGGCGATAATTTATACAAGATGTCTTGAATGTTTCTTTCTATTTTATCACCAACTTTGCTTGTGCTATCAAATGGTGTAGTTTACTTAGCAAACTGGTTAAACGTTCCTGTAATATTTAAAAGGAGAATTTTTGGTACCTTCCTGAGTTAAACTTTTATAGGGTCAAGCGTAAGGGCCTTACTGGGGAATGAAACCTTATTCTGCAGCACATAAATTCCCCTTTCCTCTGCAAAGGACAAACCTAATGATTTCTATAAAACTACCTGAGGGAAAGTAAAGTGTTGGGATAGTAAGTCTCTTTATTGTGGGTGAAGTCTCACGCCATGTTAGGTTTTCACTTAAATGGGACCCTGACTCGATTCCATGTTCAGCCAACAACCTTGAAAGCTGTTATTTAATATTTTTGTTACACTGTTTATTTGCATCTGGTGCTTTATTTAATAGTTTTTCTACTTATTCCATAATGACTGTGTTTAGTCTAACAACAATTTAAATTCACACAAACGTCAGACTTATTTTTAAAATACACTAATTCGTTTTTCAAATATGTCTGTTTTTTAAAAAATATATATAAACTGTAAATATTATTAACTGTGTGCACTATATATATATATATATATATATATATATATATATATATATATATATATATATATATATATATATATATATATATATATATATATATATATATATATATATATATATATATATATATATGGGGCAGCAGTGTGGAGTAGTGGTTAGGGCTCTTGACTCTTGACCGGAGGGTTGTGGGTTCAATCCCCAGTGGGGGACACTGCTGTTGTACCCTTGAGCAAGGTACTTTACCTAGATTGCTCCAGTAAAAACCCAACTGTATAAATGGGTAATTGTATGTAAAAATAATGTGATATCTGTATAATGTGAAATAATTTATAATGTGATATCTTGTAACAATTGTAAGTCGCCCTGGATAAGGGCGTCTGCTAAGAAATAAATAATAATAATAATATATATATATAAAATCAAGACTACAAAACCTGAAGCATTTGAAATATAAGACGTCTATGAAACTCACCTATTACGACCTGAATCGCGAAATCCTTTTGCAAATGGGTTTCTGTCAATCTTTAGTCTGGTGATCTGCAAATAAAGATTGTTTTGTTGCATTTTAGAAGGTACACTTTACAGAGTTTAAACATACAAAAAAGTCATTTTGTAATGCACTCCTATTCACCAACCAAAGCAATGAAATAGTGTTGGTCTGCATAGAAATAGCAAACCTTAACTATGTGGTTTAAGCGAAAAGTTTTATTGTGAGGATATGTGTTGGTAAAGAATGCAACAGCTGCAACCTGGTTTTATAGGATCAACACATTATAATGGTGAATTTATAAGTGAATCACCAGCGCTTAGGGTTATTCGAAAGTTACCTGTTGATTTTGGTATGCTGTGACGGTAGTAAAAGATGTTTCAGGGAAGGAGACTGCTTTAACCCCTTCACCAACAGGAACAGCTTTTACGGGAGAGAGATCCTCTCCATATTCCTTGCGGACAATATGGACCCTGGGTTGGTACTTGTGCATCGAATGAAGGATTATCTGTTAACAACAATTTTTTTTTAATGTTAGATTATTATTATTTTATTTCTTAGCAGACGCTCTTATCCAGGGCGACTTACAATTGTTACAAGATATCGCATTATACATTATTTCACATTATACAGATATCACATTATTTTTTACATACAATTACCCATTTTTACAGTTGGGTTTTTACTGGAGCAATCTAGGTAAAGTACCTTGCTCAAGGGTACAGCAGCAGTGTCCCCTACCAGGGATTGAACCCACGACCCTCCGGTCAAGAGTCCAGAGCCCTAACCACTACTCCACACTGCTGCCCTTATGTATTTATTTATTTTTTAATAGAGACCAATCGCAGTCCATTAACCTGGTACCAAAACATTGTTAAAACCACTACATATATAAAAGGCAATATAATATATACGGATAGATATCATATAACGTTGTTACATTTTTTGTTGTGATATTTTAATAATTCAATTACAAGAAAGCACCGCCTATCTAAAGGTCTATGATGTGCAGATGTCACACCTATTTCATTGTGTCAACGTAGAATAACTTTTAATAGTAGCATAAAACTAACCAGATTAATGTAGTTCTGTAAAATGCCTATTAAGTACTCACATGTCCCTGGTCATCGAGTTCGTTGTTAGTAAGCTTGAGTTTGTCGAAGCTGATGACTTGTCGCATCCATGTCTCTCCAGAAGCTGGGGAATCAGGGTGGATGTAAACTCGAGGTGGGACCGGGGAGTCAGCATTGCCAGCTACCATCCACTTAGAGCTGTGATACACATACCTGAACAAATACAATGCAATCAATCATTAAAATAAAATAAAGCAAATTGATAATGTCGTACATTACTCCTTGAAAACTCCATAAATATTTGCATGCTGCTTGTGTTTACAGTAGCCTACTTTGGTTCGTATTCAAAAGCTTCTGAATGGCATACACATCATGGCAACCGCCACTTTTAAATCATTATTCAAAAGTATACCAGTTTTACTGGTGTGTAGGCATACATCTATGTGATACAAAAAATTGTTGGGGAAAATAATAATAATAATATTCTGTGTCTGATTATTATTATTATTATTATTATTATTATTATTATTATTATTATTATTACTAAAGTTAAAAAGAGCCATCTGTAATCATTTAAAGCCCTACCTGTCTAATGAAGTACACATTATGATTTATTATTTTCAATTCTACACTATTTTGCGTGTTGTGTTTGAATAACAATATGCTATAATACATAGAAATATAGTAGTAGTCGTAGTAGTAGTAGAAATAATAATCATCCTCATCATCCTCATCATCCTCATCATCATCAGGCGTGTTTCCTTACTAGAATATAAAATCTAACGTTTAATGTGATGTACACAAATATAATTTGTGAAGAATGGTTACCTGTATCGTTTATTATCCACTGGGATGATATCCATCGCTATGTAATACTGCTGATGAGGATCCAGACCCGAGATTTTCACTCTCATTGCTGGGAACATCCGCCTAATCACAAAATTAGTTTATATTACTCCAAAATCCTATCACAATTCATATATATATATATATATATATATATATATATATATATATATATATATATATATATATATATATATTTCAATGCATTTAGACAGTTAAGTTAGAAAGATTTTAACTCATCATTTTGTGGTGCGTATCGTGTTTTTCGGTTCAGAAGTTTGACAGATTTCAATACATTTACAAAAGTATTTAATAAAACCTGCTGTATTTCATCTAGTAGAAAATTAACATGTGGGTTTGATCAAAGTGTTTTGTAAATTCTAATAAACTGGTCCTGTTCCAAATGCCTGTAACCTTTCCAAAATGTGATCGTCTGTATCCAGTGGAAAATGGATTTCATAAAATATATCCTTTAACAACGTGGCGTCATGGAGAACTAGTATATTTAATATATTTCTATCTGTCGCTTATATATTTATCCTAACTAATGTAGAACTATTTACAAACGAGTTATATATATATATATATATATATATATATATATATATATATATATATATATATATATATATATATATATATATATATATATATATATAGATGTTAAATTGTGTAAATTGTGTTAACTGACCTCCCAGCTTTAGTGATGATCATTTCCGTTCCGATCTCGTGAAACCGCTTCCAGAGATCTGCTCCTTGAAGGTCCACTTGGGTCTCTGCAGCGCCAGGACCACCTTGAGAAGGTATCACTGGAGGCGCTGACATTGACGGAGAAGGGCTTTCCAACAAAACATCGTCACACTCAGCTGTATAATTTAGAAATAAGGAAGAGAATATTTCGATCTGAAAACGATAAACATTTTTATATGGCCAATTTGCCAAGGTACAGAGTTACTGTTCTTCATTTGTGTCTCATTTAAATTACTTTGCAATTGCATTTCTTATCGTTCAAGTTACACGCAAATATACTGCCATATAAATACAGTATCAGGCAAGTCCCAGGTCTACCCATTGAACAACAGTTAATCTGAAACTTGTAAAACTAAATTAACCATAATCTAACTCTTTAGCCTTATTTGGGATCTTTGTCAATTGCGGGGTTGGTCCCTGTGCTACCAGTTATGTGAAACAGTTAGTGTAATAAAAAGTAATAGTAAAGGAAATAACAAAAATTAAGTACAAATGATAAAGCGCGGTCTGGTGGATTTTCACAATAATATCAAATTGACAGCAAACATATTTCCATTAATGTCACCAGTAGAGGTGAGTTAGGGTACAAGCAAGCCTTGCAGTGATGAGTTAGTGTACAAGCAAACCTTGCAGTGATGAGTTAGGGTACAAGCAAGCCTTGCAGTGATGATTGTGAATAATGAACAGCACACTAAATGAGGAGAAAATGAAAGGATACTTGGCAGAACGTAGTAATGCAAAGAAAGCGAAATATTAGCAAAATGTGGTTTGAATTTTAGGATTAACAGTTTTTAAATGATGGTTTTAGAATATCTGTTAGTGTTCTCTCTCATTTAGAATCCACCTTTATTATTATTAGTTGTAGTATTATGAAGAATATTAATACATGTAAAACTACGACTACTACGACTTCTACTACGACGACTACTACTAATAATAATAATAATACGCTACAATATTACGCTAGAACCCAATATTTGCTTTGTGCTAATAGAGTAAAAAAAGAGGGCTTGTCAAAAAAAAAAGTTTAAGACATTTATACGTGATGTTTAATGTGTTATTTTCTTACAGAAAAATTAAAATATTTGCAATTGGAAAAATATTATTATTATTATTATTATTATTATTATTATTATTATTATTATTATTATTATTATTATTATTATTATTATTTTAAATACAATAGGCCTACATTTGCATTAGAAAATAAAATTGGTTGAACATGAAATGCTAAACGGACAGACCAGAAGAAGTTAAATTCTCTGACAGCAGCATGGGGACGGGATCTGCTTCTGTCCTGTATAGCACAGTATTTGTGTTAATGAATCGGGAATAACACTTACGGGATCTGTCACTTGAACAGTCAATTTCACAGCCTCTTTGGCTGGAGCAATTCCTCTCGTCCTTCTGCATGCTCTCGTCCTGATTCGAAATTTCATTCACCTCAAAACAATTATCGCTATCCTCGTCCAACTTTCTTTTCTTTTCCGCCCCAATGAGGGCTTCCACCGAAAAAGCATGAGCCTTTAAACTCATTGTACAAGGCGATCTCCTTTTCTCTGCCATCCCACAATCCAGAAAGCGTAAGAACTGTCAAGTTAAAAAGAATTACCCAGTACTTTTCAATGTGCATCCACCAGCACTGCGATTAATTCACTCGTCTTGTTCTGGTCTGAAAGAGAGACCTAACTTTTACTGAGCCGGGAAGACTGACATGTGTTGCAAGCACTCTGCGGGCAAGAAAATGTTGGGACCAGCAATTGAAATTTGTTGCCTTGATCTGTCAGCACTGTAGACGGCAGAGCAGTGGATGGAATTTGATCGAGTGTCAATAATCAAGGAGGCGGATCTGACATGCCAATCACGGGACACCTAGCCAATGTTAACGCCCGATCTCGCCCCTGTGCTGGGACCATCTTGCCGTATATGGAAGTGACGGCTCGGTGAATGAATTAGCTCGGGAGTGTTGAGCTCCAGCCATTCTTAAACATTGCGATCATTTTCACACAGAGGTTTCAAATGTTTTGAATATTTACTTATTTCCTCAATTACATCCAAAGTCAGTTTATTATTTTTTTAAAGTTTAAACTAAGTACCTTCAGAGATTTGAATACTATATTGTAGTTTATAGTGCAAGTTAATTAATTTCCTTCTGGTTGTACTAGGCTATGCCAAAAAAAAAAAAAAAACCCAGTCTATTTATAAACAATAACGTCATG
Organism: Acipenser ruthenus; assembly: GCF_902713425.1. Lineage (NCBI taxonomy): Eukaryota > Metazoa > Chordata > Actinopteri > Acipenseriformes > Acipenseridae > Acipenser > Acipenser ruthenus. The sequence goes on along the minus strand of NC_081193.1, from coordinate 38,088,415 downwards.
TCATTCAAACGTTGAATGCATTCTCTGGGGACTGATTTTGATATAGGCCTATAATTAAGTCATGTAAAAGACGCTTAAGTTTTAATTCTCTTTAACAATTCCTGCAAATAAAATATATGTGCACCACTCTGACAGTTATATCGTAATCCATTCAATTCACGAATTCCTTGATTATTATTATTATTATTATTATTATTATTATTATTATTATTATTATTATTATTATTATTTTTTTTTTTTTTTTTTTTACCGAACTAGAAAAGTGTTATAGGTCACAGGCTTTCATTTGATTAACTGTGAACTGAAACTGGTCTTATAAGTAGAATTTTATAACTGTTTAATTGCATTATGATCAGATGCACATTCTGGTAGATTTTTTCAATTAACTTTGCCACTCGTGTAAAAACAGCAACAGGCACACGTGTTATTATAGTTACCGTAAAATGTGAAGCTTTTTGTTAAAGTGAAATACAAACAAGCACGCACACTCAAATCCTACAATCACAAATACTGAAAATACCCAAATGACAACTCATGGTGCCTATTTAATAACTGGAGTGATTACATGGGGTTCCCTCATACCAACAGACTGCACAAGTTATGAGACAAAGATTTACTGGTAAATTGATTTATTGTAATTTGCAGAGCAAAGTCATATTTTGTGACAGTTTTAATAAACTGCCCCTCCAACAAATTATAATGTAGCCTATTTTTGACAGAAATGACCACATTTTTAAAATGAAATAGTATAAATTCAGAATTGTATTTTCATTTGCCTGCATGCACATTTTATTATTTTATTACATTTGGTCTAAAATAAAATAGAAATTATTGTAAACATGATGTCTCTTTTTGTTTTGTCTCCTTTTCCACATTAAACGTCTTCTCTGGAAATTAAAACAAACTGTTTGTTCCAATATTTTTGTTGTTTTATTTTTTAAATGCATATCTGTTATTTTCAATATTATGTTTGTCTCATTAGTGTTTTAAAAAAAACCGTTTTTTATTTGTTTTTTAAGCGTTACGATCGAATACAGGTCAACACTTTTTTTTTTTTTTTGCATAGGGTTTGTTGTTTAATTTGGACATTTTAAAGTGCATTTTGCAATTATGTTCGTTTAATTAACAATTATAAATGATCCGTGCTTTCAAAATATTTTTAAGGTATTAAAACGAAATGTGTCAGGTATAAATATCTGAATGTTTTGTTTCACTTTTAAATTGAAAATAACGTTGTTGTAATTGGATATTCTGTTTTATCAAATAAAAAACGCACTTTTTGAGCAAGCCGTTTAAACGTTAAACTATAGAATCCTATTGCAAAATACATATTTATCATGAAAGTCTAAAGGTATATATTGATTCCTTTTTCTCACCCAAGTTTTTTTTATTTTTTTATTTTTTTAAATTAAGAAAACCTGTACATTTTCTCCAAAAATATTATTAATATTGTATTGATTTTACATTTAAAATGATTAAAATACTTAACATCAGCCAACTTTAATTGTCACAATAGGCATATTGTGCAGTTACTCAAATTAGCCAAGAACATCCATTCATCCTTATTCAGTAGACTATTTTGGAGGCGTGCTGTTTACAACTCTTGAATCTAAAATTGGATGCTCATCTTTTCCGTTTTAGCGATTAGAAAATAAAAGCATCACATTATTACAAATGTGTGGTTTAAACACTTTAAACTGTATACATATAAAACCAACTGTACCGTATGGTCTGTTCCTAATCAAGCGCCTTGCTTTATGCTGTTTAGAATAGGTAGGAACCATAATTCTTGCAGGATTGGACAAAAATTATTATTTTAAAAATATTAGGTCTATATAATTTAATGCATGAGATATGGGTTAGATTTCTGAGTTCAGAGCAAGACAATTCAGTGGTGACACTAAACGTCCCATATATATATATATATATATATATATATATATATATATATATATATATATATATATATATATATATATATATATATATATATATATATATATAAGCTCAATTAGCCAGCTGTCCTTACACATAATTACACATACCTTATGTTCATCCAGACCGATGCAACTTCCCTGTATCCTGTATTTTGTTGGTCAAATTTTCTAACGTAACCTGCTCAACGGCAATATATACTGATGGCTGATCTCACGTGTATTAAACAGGAAACATATGTGTTCATGTGAACCTCATGAAACGTGTTATTTAAAGTAACCACTGTGCATGTATTCTTTAAACGTTTCACACTTATGCATGGTGTATCTAGCCAATTATTTGGAAAGTAGCCTATGCTTTATTCAAACCATAATACCGTACCTCACCTTGCTGGTTGTTAGGTAGCTAGGATTTACAGACACTGGAAGTTTAAAGCACTTGGTAGGAGCACTATGCCATCTACTGTTAGCAAATCAATGTGCGCAATAATGGTGCAGTTATGTATTTAAAATTCTCTTGATAGCAGATGTTATAAATTTGCGACTTCTATGAAAAAAATGATGTTCGTTTAGGCATTGGTAAGCGAAGTTGTTGGTAAACTGTTCAGATGTAAAACAATTATACAAACATCAGGAGCTTCCAGGTGGAAAGCTATATGAAAATTCAACATTCTTATGCCAGAAGAATACTGGGGTATTCTCTCCAAAAATATGACACAACCGACACGTTCCTTTTAATTTTGAAACAGTAGGTTACTTAAAAGGAAGGGCAAACATATATTATTTCTAAATGAGAATAGATGGCGATTGTGACTATGCTTTTGCAGTTTATTTCTATGTTGTATGTGTATAAACTCTGTTTATGGAAGAACATTGATTAAATACTCAAAATAAGAAGAATGTAATGTTTTCAATATTTATTTTCCAAACGGGACGAGACTACTGTTTTGTTTCCTTAAATAAAAGTTGGTATTGGCGAAATATGTTAAAGAAACAAACTACTGTACCATTTTGAATTAAGGGTGTTTAAAGATGTTTTGTTTGTTTGTTTGTTGTAAAAGGAAAGAAGCTTTGCAAAATTAACAGCGTCTTCCTATCTGATTCTGAAAATGTATATGTTTTAAAAAATATATCTTAAATTTAAATAAACCTTTACCTTTTTTTGACAAGATTTGGGTGACTCTAAAGGAGCTGGATGTTTTGCTTTTTCTGTCCCCCTCTATTCTCCCAGCTCAATTGCTTAGCCCCTTATTTTCCACCTATTCCCAAATACGTCAATGTAATAGGTGCTGGTCCGTTTAAGTAGCTATGTGGCACACGACTGCATTTAATTTCATTCTGCAATGTAGTTATTTTTCAATTTCAATGACGGCTCACAATACAATTCAAAGCAGTCACAAAGAAGAAAGTGAAAGTGAAGTATACCGCCTCAGTATCTCAAGCAATGTCGTGTTCGATCTGTGAATGTAGCCATGTGTCATGTACATTGTATATATAACAAACTGATCCGTTAAACCTTTGATTGAAACAAACACATTCGTTTCAAAGCTAAATAACCCAAACAGAAAATCATGTTTTTGGTTTTTTTTCTGTCTGGACTTTGAAGATTCGTTGACACATAAATTATAAAATCTCTGTGTCTGGCTAACATATTGTTAACAGTTCTTTTGTAAGTGCTAATGGCAAGATGGAAGGCCTCCAATAATTTTATTGAGGAAGTGGCAACACAGGGAGCAGATATAAGAAGTAAGTAAAAGGTTCAGAAAATAATTCACTTTGAACATACTGAGAAATGTAATCCACTTTAAATATGGCTCCAGTCCTTAACCACCTTGTTGCCAGTTCCCCACGTTTTTATTTGCCTAAGTGCGGATCACATATTTATTACAGTTGTGTCATCTGCAGGGGTCGGGATTTCCAGAAGGCCCATGCCTATTCTGGGGGCCGTTTCCCAAAAGCATCTTAAGCCATACGAACATCATAACACCATCGTATGAGCAACGTGTCAAATCTGATGCGTTTCCCAAACACTGTCGTTAGTTAAGTAGTTCGTGAACAACATCGTAGGCCTACGAGTGATCTGCTGTAATCGTAAGGAGATAAGTGCGTCGTGAAAGTACATAAATGCATTGCGAGATCATTTCCTCGTGCTGTATCTGGCAGTATGGCTGCGATTCACAGAATTGGCAGACGCCACCCGCGCAGTAGATTGTTAAGAATTAATGCCAACATAAGAACAAATTTAAACCCGTTAGATTTCCTTAGTGACAGAGAAATCATTAGAAGATACCGGCTTCCACGGAATGAAATCCTAACTTTACTGGAGTTAATCACACCGGATTTGAGGAGGAGCACTGAGCGCAATTATGCACTAACTCCAGCTGTGCAATTGCTGTGTTCATTGCGGTACTATGCCACAGGTAGCGTTCTCCAAACCATAGGCGATGGGCTGGGACTCAGCAAAGCGTCTGTATCACGGTGCGTCCAAGCAGTAACGACAGCACTTGTTAGGCACGCACCTGAGTACATTAGGTTCCCGAGAACACAGGCAGACGTTCATGACACGCACAGAGGATTCAATTCCATTGCAAACATCCCACAGGTCATTGGGGCAATTGATGGTACACTAATTCCCATAATAACCCCGTGGATAGATGAGCCTATGTACGTCAGCAGAAAAGGCTACTCAGCAATCAATGTCCAGGTTATATGCAATCACGAGGGTGTTATCACGGACATTGTGGCAAAGCGGCCGGGGGGTACCCACGATGCCTTCATATAGTCCAATTCCGCGATATCCCAGGCAGCAAAGAACGGGCAATTTGGCGACGGCTGGTTGTTGGGGGACAATGGATACCCCTTACGACCGTATCTCCTCATCCTATTCTGAATCCCCGCAATGCTGCTGAGTAAAGATTCAGCAACCTCACTTGAATGCATCATTGAACGAACCTTTGGTGTATGGAAAATGAGGTTCAGATGCATTGACAAGTCGAGTGGGGGACTACACTTCACACCAGCCAAATGTTGTGCTGTGATTGTGGTTTCTATGAATGTTGGTCAAGAAATGTGAATAATTATTAAGCAGGATACACACCGAACATACTCTTTTATCGATGGCATTCGTCAACACTATTTCGTCCAATGCAAAAATTATTATTATTATTATTATTATTATTATTATTATTTATTTATTTATTTATTTATTTATTTATTTATTTATTTATTTATTTATTTCTTAGCAGACGCCCTTATCCAAGGAGACTTACAATTGTTACAAGATATCACATTATTTTTACAAACAATTACCCATTTATACAGTTGGGTTTCTACTGGAGCAATCTAGGTAAAGTAAAAATGGTACACGTTGTCAAAACCACCACTCAGTCACGTAAGGTTATGTTCATTAGTGTGATAAAGAATTTTATGTCTTGACCACAATTTACAGCATTACTATATATGTTGTCATGCACGCCACATCACACAGTTTACAACTATTGAACTACAAATATTTTTTTGTGTTTTAATAGATTTAAAAGTTGTTCTAACTATATATATATATATATATATATATATATATATATATATATATATATATATATATATATATATATATATATATATATAAAGACTTAGGCTGTATACATTCTCAATATTCCTTTCTGAGATGAAGTCCACAACCCATTTATTTATTTATTCATTTATTCATTTCCCAAAATAAGCTAGTCAGTACCAAATACTATACAGTACATGCATACATCCAAATTGAAGTATAAGACCTAATGTTGTGACCCATATAGTAATCATTAATTGCATAAGATGTCAACATTACCAGTAGGGGTCGAACAGACGTATTGTTTCGTTTGCTTTTCCAATGACATTGTATTTTTCGCAAACTAAGCCACTTTGTTTCTGCAGTGTACTTTATGGATTCCCATGAATACCACAGAAGGCCATTGTGTGCATCTGCATGACATGTATTGCAAGCCGGTTTTCATCGAGATTGAAACTTGTAAGCGCTCGATTAACGTGAAGCACTCAGCTGTGAAGATATATCATGGCAGGCAGAGAGAGAGAGAGAGAGAGAGAGAGAGAGAGAGAGAGAGAGAGAGAGAGAGAGAGAGAGAGAGAGAGAGATTGCACCTGTTAATGACTTTTAAATGTTTTTATCGATATCCATAATTTCTTGTCTATATACATTTCTGCCTTTCATCGGTCCTGTACTACAGGTAGCATCATAAATTAAATACATTAAAACTAATTAACTAATGTCTGTGGGAAGCTTTATTTTCCACTGTTAAATTAAGTAAACAATTATATTTGTGTATTTCAGCCTACCCGAGTGTACATGACTGATGCAGCAACACTCTGTTAGCAATGTTAGTGGCAGTAAATAAATAAATAACTAAATAACGAAATAAATAACATACATAGCAATGCATTAGTGTAACAACCGTCGTTTTAACTTGTTTTTCTAGTTTAGCGTAATATATATATATATTAGGTGTAATTTTTTTCTGTAGGATACATCGAGAGAAATTCGAATTTGAGACATGTCAAAATGTCCCTTTATAATAATAATAATAATAATAATAATAATAATAATAATAATAATAATAATAATAATAAACCACTACAATTCTTAAGTAAGCATACCATTTAAAATAGATTGTTACATAAGAACACACTGTGGCACCGTGACACTCTAAAACAGAATTTAGTAGGAATATCTACTATTCTTTTTTGTAGTTATTTTCTAATATTATTTGTATAGTAACACAAACAAAACAAATGGCTACAGACTCATAATGAATTTAAGTGAAACACCATAGGAATAACAGTATTGTAGTTTTGTATGCATTTCCGGCTGTTATTTCACCGAATTAACAAGAACAACGATTTTTTTTTAAAATTAGTTAGTTTATTTCATTAGTTCCTTATACTACATACAAGCCCTTAAATCAAAGTGTAGTTTATATCAGGTTTAGTAACTTTATTGAATTATTTCCTTTCTGAAATAAATCATTAAGACTAAAGAGCTATGAGAATCTAGTCCCGAATATCTGTGCGGTATAACCATTGGAACGATGCTACTTAATTGTGACATACAAAAATCTTTATGAAGAATTTAAATTTTTTATTTATTTATTTACGTTTCTTTTTACACCATTTCCTTTGGACGGCTTACCACCCAGTGTGGAGCCCAAACCTTACGGTATATTAATCAACATGTGGAACTTTTGAAAGGAAAAAGAAATACAGCTGCCAAACTTGATTGTGTCAACAATCTTGCCAAACATGTTTTATGAATAAAAAAAATACCAACATAAAACATAAACATAGGTCCATATGTAGTTAATGTGAATTAAAATACTCTCTTTAATAAGATCAGAAAACACATCCCACAAAGTTTCTAATTTCAATGTATTGTACATTTTTAATATTGTATATATTATACGATATATATATATATATATATATATATATATATATATATATATATACTACCGGTCAAAAGTTTTAGAACACCCCAATTTTTCCAGTTTTTTATTGAAATTTAAGCAGTTCAAGTCCAGTGAATAACCTGCAATGGTACAAAGGTAAGCGGTAAACTGCCAGAGGTTAAAAAAAAAAGTTTAGGTTACCAAAAACTGAAAAATAATGTACATTTCAGAGTTATATAAAAAGGCCTTTTTCAGGGAACAAGTAATGGGTTAACAACTTACAGCTGTTCTGCAGCAATGGAAGTAAATTAAGCCTTCAAAGTTGATGCTAACAATTCCTACAGGTGTCACAACTTTTGTTGATTACTTACAAACCCTCTGTCTGTATAAAAGCAGTGTTGGAACAGACTGTGTTACTACACCCTCTTAAGCATTATTTGGACAGTATTGTACTGCAGGAAGTAGTATATTGCTCTTATAATGGCGAGAAAAAGGCAATTAATAAAGGAAGACAAACAGACCATTATAACCCTTAAAAGTGTAGGTCTTTCCTTTAGAGAAACTGTAAAGAAAGCCAAGGTGTCAGTGAGTACAGTTTCCTACACCATCAAAAGGCACTTGGAAACTGGAGGAAACTCTGACAGGAAGAGGTCTGGCAGACCCAAAGCCACAACAGAATCAGAAGACAAGTTTCTGAGAGTCAACAGCTTTCGTGATAGGCGGCTCACAGGACAACAGTTTCAAGCACAGCTTAACACTGGTCGAAGTAAGCAAGTCTCAGTTTCAACTGTGAAGAGAAGACTTCGAGCTGCAGGTTTGACAGGTCGAGTGGCAGTAAGAAAGCCACTGCTAAGATGGCAAAATAAGAAAAAAAGGCTTGCCTGGGCCATGAAGCACCGCCAGTGGACTACTGAAGACTGGAAGAAGGTCTTATGGACCGATGAATCAAAATTTGAAATCTTCGGTTCATCACGCAGGGTTTTTGTACGCCGTCGAGTAGGCGAAAGGATGGTTCCTCGGTGTGTGACACCAACTGTCAAACATGGAGGAGGAAGCGTGATGGTCTGGGGCTCTTTTGCTGGATCCAGAGTCGGCGACTTGCACAGAGTGAGTGGCACCCTGAACCAAAACTGCTACCACAGCATTTTGCAGCGCCATGCAATACCCTCTGGTATACGCCTAGTTGGTCAGGGGTTCATCCTACAGCAAGATAATGACCCAAAACATACCTCCAGGCTATGTCAGAACTACCTTAGAAGAAAAGAACAAGACGGTAGGCTACAAATCATGGAATGGCCAGCACAGTCTACAGACTTAAACCCCATCGAGCTGGTTTGGGATGAACTGGACAGAAAGGTGAAAGCAAAGCAATCAAGTGCAACACATTTGTGGGAACTTCTGCAACAGTGTTAGGAAGAACTTTCCGAACAATATTTGATTTCCATTGTAGAAAGAATGCCACGAGTGTGTTCGGCTGTTATATCTGCAAAAGGTGGCTACTTTGATGAGTCAAAAATTTAGATTAAATTTTGTTAAACAAAACGATTCCATGATTTCTTTTTTATCTCCAATTGTTTATTTGTTCTATGCTTTAATTTCAGAGTACATTGAGACATTAAACTGCGTAAATTTCAATAAAAAGTGGAAAAATTGAGGTGTTCTAAAACTTTTGACCGGTAGTATATATATATATATATATATATATATATATATATATATATATATATATATATATATATATATACTGCCTTTCTGCTTTGGGAATAAACTGACTCAGTATTGGTGGACTAAAACAACCTCTTTGAAAACACTGACATTTTAATAGGGATTAAAAATAGATACCTTAAAATCAGTGGCAGGTTGAAAGTCCACCTGGATTGCAGTCCCACACAAAGGCTGCACACTAATATATTCATGCATTACACATGCAGCCTCCTCCACGGAAACCTTTTATTGCAGATTACAGTGCATGCACCTTAAGGGTATATTTATAAGTGGAACCTGTTGCTCCCTTTGCAGCGTGATACATTTTTGGAATTGTTAGATTAGCCTACGCTAATCCAAACCATTTGGGACCAAACCCTGTTCAGATGCCTTGGCTTGTCTTTTGTTTTACACCCTCTTGCAACCCTGTGTACATTACATTGTACATTGTTTTCCATTGGTTATTACTGTTTCCTAAAATGTAAGCACTGATTTCATTGGGTCTCTCAATTATCAATTGTTCAAAGGAGAATTAAATCCAATTATCAGATTTTTTGGGGGTCCAAGAGGATTTTTCATTTAAAATCAGTAATAACCCTTTAAAATGTGCATACCAGTACAGTAAGACATTGTACCTTTTATGGGAGGAGCTATGTGAGGCATGGTTCCACAGGGAGGCATGGTTCCATGGGGGAGGCATGGTTCCACAGGGCAAGAATGGTCCATGGGGGAGGCATGCTTCCATGGGGGAGGCATGGATCCACGGGCAGGCATGGTTCCATGGGGGAGGCATGGTTCCACGGGGGAGGCATGGTTCCACGGGGGAGGTATGGTTCCATGGGCAGGCATGGTTCCACTGTCAGGCATGGTTCCATGGGCAGGCATGGTTCCAAAGGGGAGGCATGGTTCCATGGGCAGGCATGGTTCCACGGGGGAGGCATGGTTCCACGGGGGAGGTATGGTTCCATGGGCAAGAATGGTCCATGGGGGAGGCATGCTTCCATGGGGGAGGCATGGATCCACGGGCAGGCATGGTTCCATGGGGGAGGCATGGTTCCACGGGGGAGGCATGGTTCCACGGGGGAGGCATGGTTCCACGGGGGAGGTATGGTTCCATGGGCAGGCATGGTTCCACTGTCAGGCATGGTTCCATGGGCAGGCATGGTTCCAAAGGGGAGGCATGGTTCCATGGGCAGGCATGGTTCCACGGGGGAGGCATGGTTCCACGGGGGAGGTATGGTTCCATGGGCAGGCATGGTTCCACTGTCAGGCATGGTTCCATGGGCAGGCATGGTTCCAAAGGGGAGGCATGGTTCCATGGGCAGGCATGGTTCCACAGGGGAGGCATGGTTCCATGGGGGAGGCATGGTTCCACGGGCAGGCATGGTTCCACTGTCAGGCATGGCTCCATGGGCAGGCATGGTTCCACGGGGGAGGTATGGTTCCATGGGCAGGCATGGTTCCACAGGGGAGGCATGGTTCCATGAGGGAGGCATGGTTCCACGGGCAGGCATGGTTCCATGGGGGAGGCATGGTTCCACTGTCAGGCATGGTTCCATGGGGAGGCATGGTTCCACTGAGGAGGAATGGTTCCATGGGGAGGTATGGTTCCACGGGGTAGGCATGGTTCCACGGGGAGGCATGGTTCTATGTAACACCGGCACAAATGTATGGTCTCATGAGATGCAAGTTACATATTTGACATTTTGTAGGCTTTGTATGAAACATATTTCATATAAACATATTTAGCTGAGATATTGGTAATAATGTCTTTATTGGCTATCATTTTCTTTCATTCTCAACTTCTATGGAGGGCAAGCTAACAGTACTGCTCCAGTATTAGTACCCAACATTACTCGTTAAGGATTTGTACCGTTTCAACTCAGATCTTATCACAGCATGCAGTGCTTAATATTAAAGTTGCTATATTGTGCTTTATAAATGTATACATATGTACAGTGCCTTGAAAAAGTCTTCACACCCTTGAACATTTTTCACATTCTACTGCCTAAAAATACAATTCAAAATGCATTAAAGTAGACAACACAACATCATCTACACTTTCAACGTGAAAGAACAATTACAGAAATATTCAAAAAGTAATTAAAAATAAAAAACCAAAAAGTCTTGATTGCATAAGTCTTCACACCCTTTGTCATAGCAAACCCAAATTAGCTCAGGTACAACAAATTGCCTTAACAAGGCACATAAGTTAAATAGAGCCCACCTGTGTCCAATCACAGTAGTTCAACTGATTCAAATACTCCTGGTTGAAGAATCAAGCTGTTTCTGTTGTATGAAGTGAATTTGAAGCAAATGGCAAAACATGCCGAACAAGGAACTGCCAAAAAGAACTCCGGGATAAAGTTATTAAAAGGTACAGATTGGGGGAAGGCTAATTAGAAACTTTCAATGTCTTTGAATATCCCTTGGAGCACTGTCAGGTTCATTGTAAAGTGGAAACAGTTTGGCACCACCAAGACACTGCCGCGATCAGGCCGTCCCTCCAAAGTCAGTAGCCGTGGCTTAAGGAAACTGCTGAGGGAGGTCACTGTGAGGCCTAAGATTACTTTAAAAGAACTACAGAGGTCTCTGGCTGAGATTGGGGAACATGTTGACTGTTCAACAATTTCAAGAGTACTCCACAAACATGGCGTGCATGGGAGGGTGGCAAGAAGGAAGCCACTGCTGAAAAAAAGCCATATGATGTGCCGCATAGCTTTTGCAAAGAAACACTTAGGGGACACTGCACGCATGTGGGAGAAAGTTTTGTGGTCTGATGAGACCAAAGTGGAACTTTTTGGTCTCAATGCTAAGCGATATGTGTGGTGTAAACCAAACACGGCACATCACCCTGCTAACCCCATCCGTACAGTAAAGCATGGTGGTGGCAGCATTATGTTTTGGGGATGCTTTGCAGCAGCGGGGACAGGGAGGCTTGTGAAGATCGAGGGAAAGATGGATGGTGCAAAGTACAGGCAGATCCTGGAGGAAAACCTGTTCCAGTCTGCCAGAGACCTGGGACGGGAGAAGATTCACCTTTCAGCAGGAAAATGATCCTAAACACAAAGCAAAAGCAACAATGGAGTGGCTCAGCAAGAAGAAAGTGAATGTCCTCGAGTGGCCTAGTCAAAGCCCGGACCTGAATCATATAGAAAATCTGTGGCAAGACTTGAAGACTGCAGTCCACAGACGATCCCCAGCCAACCTGAAAGAGCTTGAGCTATTCTGCCAAGAAGAATGGGCAAAAACTGCACCATCCCGCTGTGCTAAGTTGGTAGACACTTATCCAAAATGACTCATGGCTGTTATTGCTGCAAAAGGGGCTTGCACCAAGTATTGACTCAAGGGGTGTGAAGACTTATGCAATCAAGACTTTTTGGTTTTTTTATTTTTAATTACTTTTTGAATATTTCTATAATTGTTCTTTCACGTTGAAGGTGTAGATGATGTTGTGTAGATCAGTGAAACAAACTCCCACTTTAATGCATTTTGAATGGTATTTTTTAGGCAGTAGAATGTGAACAATGTTCAAGGGCTTGAAAGACTTTTTCAAGGCACTGTACATTACTATAACCCATCAGGTTGTAATTAGTTATGAAAAAGTGTTTTTAGATTGACTTGATTAAGGAATTGAAATGTTATTTTTTTAAACAGTTTTGGAGTTTAGCCTGTCACAAGAAATATAATATTGTTAGATTTTTTTCTTCATAGTTAGCAAGCTAATTTTAGGCAACAGACTTCACTGCAACATGCTTGCCATAAACAACAGTCATCAGTGGTTCATAGTTAAACATTGGCATTAGAGAATTTACAAAATATATTTTCCATTTGAAACCAGTACTGTGTTGGTGACATACTGTATGACAAAAGTATTTAAAATGTCTGCCATGTCATCCTCAATTGTTTCAAATACCATAGAAGCATACATGTTTTAACTTATAGATTTTTATAAGAACTATAAACGACCGCTCATAAATTTGGTAAAATATATTTTTTGGGTAAAATTAGCAACCAATAAAACAATCCATTTAAAATGAAGGGCCTTATTCACCAAAAAAATAAATAAATAAACATTCTCTTAGATCTTTGAAAACTGAGAATTAATTCATTCACTTTTTTATTCCTGTTGTTCATAGTTTCCAAATATTTTAGTTTAAATGTGTAATAAATATTAAAAAATAATAATTTGGTGGTTGCCTGTTCCCTGCACATTAAAACAAGAAATGTCAACAAGAATATAAAGGTAAGTAGTTTTATTTGAAAGGAAGTCATTTATAAGGCACTTCAGCTTTAGAGTTTGCTATGTCTCTGTGTTGAACATAAGACACAAGCTGCCTCTCTAGTTGTACTCAGAAGATTAACTTCTGTATGGAAGGACTCATTTCTGTTCCAACCATAATTTGTTGGTGCTGCTAGCTATATTTTTCAAACATTTGGGCAGATGGAATCACTCAAGTTCAGCCCAGGACAAACTTGAGTTGAACGCCTGGCGGAAACAAGGTGTTTGTGAAAAATAATATAGTAAGCCTTTATTTTTTACCATGCATTCAGATGACTGAGGCACAGCATGCTGATTGTAGACTAGTATTTAGATTTTATTTAAAGAATGTGTGTTTTTATTACCAGCACCAATTACTATTTTAAACATTTTAAAGCATATAATTGGCTATAATAATACACCACAGACCTCAGAGGGACTGACTGTTCTTATTAAGACCTACAACTATAAAGCTTTTGTGGGTTTGTGCTGCAGGACACTGCAGACCTCAGATTCTATGTTCACACACCCATATGCCTGAATATCAGCAAAGTAAGCTCATAAAATTAAGGAATGGTGCATGGATATAGTTGACATAAAATCATTGGTTTCATAGTAAAAACTTTATAAACTTTGACTAAATTGATTTTCTACACGAAACCTAATTAATAGGGGGGAAAAAAACTGAATATACCCTGACATGTACAGGACATATGCCAGATTGTAGCCTCAAAATATCTAAAAATATAGTCAGAATATCTCAGATTACTAAATTGTAGTTATTATAGTCTTTGATTTGCCTTGGGAAACTAAGTTGTGCATTTAAAATTGCATTGGCCTCTCACCGGTATTCAAACATGTAGTGGTATACTGTACACTACTATATACAGTGCCTATAGAAAGTCTACACCCCCTTGAACTTTTTTCACATTTTGTTGTGTCAGTGCCTCAGAATTTCATGCATTTAAATGAGGATTTTTTTTCCACTTATCTACACACCATACCCCACACTGTTAAGGGGAAAAACGTTTTTATTGAGAAAAAAATTATATATCAAAAATACAAAACTGAAACATCATAATTGGATAAGTCTCCACCCCCTTGAGTTAATACTTGGTGCAAGCACCTTTGGCAGCAATTGCAGCTGTGAGTCTGTTGAGATAGGTCTCTACCAACTTTGCACACCTACAGTACTGTGCAAAAGTTTTAGGCAGGTGTGAAAAAATGCTGTAAAGTAAGAATGCTTTCAAAAATAGACATGTTAATAGTTTATATTTATCAATTAACAAAATGCTAAATAAGTGAACAGAAGTAAAATCTACATCAAATCAATATTTGGTGTGACCACCCTTTGCCTTCAAAACAGCATCAATTCTTCTAGGTACACTTGCACACAGTTTTTGAAGGAACCTGGCAGGTAGGTTGGCCCAGACATCTTGGAGAACTAACCACAGTTCTTCTGTGGATTTAGGCAGCCTCAGTTGCTTCTCTCTCTTCATGTAATCCCAGACAGACTTGATGATGTTGAGATCAGGGCTCTGTGGGGGCCATACCATCACTTCCAGGACTCCTTGTTCTTCTTTACGCTGAAGATAGTTCTTAATGACTGTCGCTGTATGTTTGGGGTCGTTGTCATGCTGCAGAATAAATTTGGGGCCAATCAGATGCCTCCCTGGTGGTATTGCATGATGGATAAGTATCTGCCTGTACTTCTCAGCATTGAGGAGACCATTAATTCTGACCAAATCCCCAACTCCATTTGCAGAAATGCAGCCCCAAACTTGCAAGGAACCTCCACCATGCTTCACTGTTGCCTGCAGACACTCATTCGTGTACCGCTCTCCAGCCCTTCGGCGAACAAACTGCCTTCTGCTACAGCCAAATATTTCACATTTTGACTCATCAGTCCAGAGCACCTGCTGCCATTTTTCTGCACCCCAGTTCCTGTGTTTTCATGCATAGTTGAGTCGCTTGGCCTTGTTTCCACGTCGGAGGTATGGCTTTTTGGCCGCAAGTCTTCCATGAAGGCCACTTCTGACCAGACTTCTCCGGACAGTAGATAGGTGTACCAGGGTCCCACTGTTTTCTGCCAATTCTGAGCTGCTGGCACTGCTGGACATCTTCCTATTGCGAAGGGAAGTAAACATGATGTGTCTTTCATCTGCTGCAGTAAGTTTCCTTGGCCGACCACTGCGTCTACGGTCCTCAACGTTGCCCGTTTCTTTGTGCTTCTTCAAAAGAGCTTGGACAGCACATCTGGAAACCCCTGTCTGCCTTGAAATTTCTGCCTGGGAGAGACCTTGCTGATGCAGTATAACTACCTTGTGTCTTGTTGCTGTGCTCAGTCTTGCCATGGTGTATGACTTTTGACAGTAAACTGTCTTCAGCAACCTCACCTTGTTAGCTGAGTTTGGCTGTTCCTCACCCAGTTTTATTCCTCCTACACAGCTGTTTCTGTTTCAGTTAATGATTGTGTTTCAACCTACATATTGAATTGATGATCATTAGCACCTGTTTGGTATAATTGTTTAATCATACACCTGACTATATGCCTACAAAATCCCTAACTTTGTGTAAGTGTACCTAGAAGAATTGATGCTGTTTTGAAGGCAAAGGGTGGTCACACCAAATATGGATTTGATTTAGATTTTTCTTCTGTTCACTCACTTTGCATTTAGTTAATTGATAAATATAATCTATTAACATGTCTATTTTTGAAAGCATTCTTACTTTACAGCATTTTTTCACACCTGCCTAAAACTTTTGCACAGTACTGTAGATTTGGCAATATTTGACCATTCTTCTTTACAAAACTATTCAAGCTCTGTCAAGTTCCTTGGGGAGCGTTGAAGGACAGCAATCTTCAAGTAATGCCACAAATTTTTAATTGGATTTAGGTTGGGGCTCTGACTGGGCCACTCAAGGACATTTACCTTTTTGTTCCTTAGCCACTCCAGTGTAGCTTTGGCTGTGTGCTTTGGGTCGTTGTCATGCTGAAAGGTGAACTTCCGTCCCAGTTTCAGCTTTCTTGCAGAGGGCAGCAGGTTTTCCTCGAGGACTCCTCTGTACTTTGCTCCATTCATTTTCCCTTCTATCCTGACTAGTGCCCAGGTCCCTGCTGATGAGAAACATCCCCATAACATGATGCTGCCACCACCATGCTTCACAGTAAAGATGGTGTTCTTTGGGTGATGAACTGTGTTGGGTTTGCGCCAAACATAACGCTTTGCATTTAGGCCAAAAAGATCAATTTTAGTTTCATCAGACCACAAAACATTTTGCCACATGGCTATAGAGTCTCCTGAGTGTTTTTTTGCATACTTCAAACGGGATTTAAGGTGGGCTTTCTTGAGTAATGGCTTCCTTCTTGCCACCCTACCATACAGACCAGATTTGTGGAGTGCTTGGGATATTGTTGTGTGTGTGATTTTGAAGGCAATTGGCTACACCTGAGCTAATTTAGGATTGCTATTACAATGGGGGGTGGACACTTATCCAACCAAGCTATTTCAGTTTTTATTTTTAATTAATTTTCTACAAATTTCTAGAATATTTTTTTCACTTGGAAGTTGTGGGGTAGGATGTGCAGATAAATGAAAAAAAAACCTATTTTAATGCATTTTAATTCCAGGCTATAAGGCAACAAAAGGTGAAAAATTTGAAAGGGGGTGTAGACTTTCTATAGGCACTGTAGTTATGGTTCTTCACTAGCAGAGAATGTATTCAAACTTTCTGTAGCAGAACTTTTTTAGGGTATGAAAATCTAGGACAACCTCAAAGAGACAACATTTACAGGAAAAGATATGTAGACAATTTTGATAAAATATTTAAATAAAACCAAAATATAAACTGAAATGAATAAACCCTAATTATTCCACCTCCTGAGGGCAACCTGAGGTGAACTGATCACCAGCCTTTACAGTAGCACCTAACTATAGCTTAATACTTCCCAACATGATTATCACTTTTCATGGACTTAAAGCACTGCTTTCTATCATCTTGCAACAAAGGAAATGGTCATTGAAGCTGACAGTGAAATAACCCTTCCTACACAAGGATAAGCAGGGCAGACAGGCTGCTGGAGACAGAAAACTTCAGGGACGCTGGAAACATGTTTGATCTCAGCAGTACAGTATGTCAAAACGTCAAATTATTCAGTTTATAGTCTAAATGTGCATTGTAACAAAAGCTTCTATTAGGACATTATATAAACCACACAATACAAAGTGCAGTGCATTTGTAAAAAAAATGAATAAATAAATAAAAGGAAGAGCACATAGAGCTGTGACCAAAGTTTTGCATCACCCTATAGAATTAACACATTTTGCTTCATAAAGCCAAATGAAGCCTATTGAATTGCATACCACTTTGTAGTTTTCCATATACTTAACAAAAAAAAAAACCCTGACAAATGGAAAAATGTGAAAAATCGAACATAAAATACTATACTACTATTATAGCCCCCGGTAGACTTTTGTTAGATAGGTAGATAGATAGTACAGTCTTGAATATAAATTGAAGAGAACAGCTTGCTAATCAAATCGTTAAAAAGAAAACAAGTTGTGAAACTAATTTTAGGAATCCCCTTAAAGTTCTAAACAAAATGTCATATTGTATGGATACCACTCTGAACGCCTGATCCAACTTTGTGTGTTTTCATTCAGCAATGCGTTATTTTTAACATGATGATTTAGTAAAGGTTTAGCAAGTTTTTGTCAGCCATAAGAATATTTTGGCACTAAATGCATATTCACCATTTTTTGTGGATTTGACAATATTAAGAGTGGAGGTTGAAGCAAACATCAGCAGACTTTCTAGATCCCGGTACATTATCTTTCTTTGTGCAAAAGAGCAGCTAGGTAAGTGTGTATTGATCTAATTAATTGATTTTTATATTCATGAGGGGAACACAATGGGACACCAAAGCAGCGCCATCTGTTGGGATAAATGGGAACTGAAGGGGAGCAGTATTAACTGGTTCCCTTTCAATTCGAAGATGACCGCTAAATTGAATATTTTTGGGATATGCCTGTTTGTCAGGTATTCACTGAGCATTTTATATCAAAGCTGCCGCCTCACCAAGTGTGGTGTTGTACCTTAAAAGCGTCAATAGATGGCGCTGTGATTAGGCTTGTGCTGTAGTGATATAAGCAGGGGATGTAGAGAAAAAGCGGGAAGTTGTACAGAGTAAGAGCAGGTACTGCTAGTGTTATCGACTTGTTGAATAAATAAGTTATACTTCACCAACGTGTCTTGATTGTCTACAACACAACACCAAGGTAATAAATAGTCACTGAGCGGAGATCTCAGTCTTTTTTGCCTTTCAGACAGGTAGGTAAAGTGAGTATCACTCTAACCCTTTTTTCCAGTTGTGATTGTCTCTTTAGAGCTCCTTCTTTGAGTTTTTGTGAGTTCCCTTGCATTTAATTGCTGTAAGTAGGCTCGCCACTTCCAAGGAATCAGAAACTCTACAACTGAAGGCTGAGCTAACCCATACACAACTGTGTTTCGTTTAAAAAAAAAAAACATTCTTCATCAGCCTACATCGCTCACCGATTGTAGCCTGCTCTCTAACCTCTGCAGCTTGCTGCACATTCGTTCTGTTTTTTCCTCTGCTCTTTGCAGCTGTAAAAAAAAAAAAAAAAAAAAAGGAGAAACGGGAGACACGACCCTCCAGCGAGTCCAGCCTCGCTCAGCAACTGCTGTTGACTTCAGGGCTCTGGGCGACCTCAGGACCTCAGTATGCCCACTCGGTGTGTGCGGCCTAGCGCCCCTTCAGGCCACTGATTACTATTGTTTTTACTGTTACAATAAAAAAAGAAAGACAACACTTCAGCTTGCTGGCAAGTGTCTCTTTCTACTGCATTCCAGTTTTAAAAATAAATAACCATGCACTTCCTCCATTAGGCCTTGGTCTTACTGTTGAGCAGGCCGCGCGTATCACCACTCACCCATAAGGTGTGTTAGTCTGTTTCTTTTTCTTCTGTTCTTTCTCCAGGTTCGTGACTGCACTACCCCACTGCAAGCTACGCGCTGCAACTGTTGAGGGCTCCACGGGGTCCAGATGCCATCTTAGGGGCTCCACTCCACTGCAATCTATTTTCTTAATATTTTACAATGTCAACATGTTTATCTTTAAATTGGTTTTGAACAATAAAAGCATTTTAGTAGAGTCAAGGGACAATGTTAACAATCTAATTGGACATAATCACAAACTTCGCCTTGCACAAACAAATGTCTTATTTATGTATATTATAACACTTGATAAATTATTCCCTAAATGTTTGAATGAAAGCAATTACACTCTTTCCATGTTAAATCTTTAATGGATGACGTGCCATTTCAGCCAATTAAATACAAGGCTCTTAACCAAAGACTGGTTAAAAGTGTATGCAGTAAACATGAACATACACTATTTTGCAATTGTTGCATAACTGGGCTATAAAGTAAGACTTGAGTCTCAAATTTAATGAAGTGCAGAGGGGAAGACTGGCAGGAGCTCAAGTACCAAGGGCAGTTACAAAACTATAACAGGCAAGTTTTTTCAAGGTAGCTGCATAAAGATTTATAAAAATGTGCGTGAGTGCCATTTTTACGAGAAAAAAGTGTGTTATTTTGGATTGAAATATATTGTTTTTGAGGTTGAGCCCATCAGGGATGGCATAATGTCTAATTATTAAAGAAACCAAGAAAGTAAAGGACAATAACATATTCATAATAATAACTTATTTGAATAGGTGCACCTAACTACCAACCTCATGTCGAATGCTCCATGGATTAAGATTAAAGTCTGGCAACTTTATCAGTTTTTCGTAACTATATCAGTCTATGTTTTGTCTGAGACCACATGAATAGTTAATATCATATATTTTTTGAATGAATGGTAAGATTTTTCAAAAAAGACACCAACTTTTTATTAAAACCCAAATCACATTAACCTTACAGCATTTAAGAAATGAACTTAACTGTCTAAGATTCATCTTCCATTAACTGTAACTTAAGATGACCTGACACATGACATGGTTAAATATGTTTCTAATATTGCAGTTATTCAATAATTAAATTATAGTTTGTCTGATCTGTTCTCAAAATGTGCTTGATGCAGGACCATCTGCAATAACATATTGCTGTACCAAAAATATCAATGTACTCTCACACTGGAGCTGTTCTATAAAAAAAAAAGGCTATTTTTTTGTGAAAAGAAAAAATTATCTCAAAGCAAAGCAGGTTTCTCAACGGCCTTTCCCCTCGTGAATGTGGATGGCATAATAGCATAATGAAAACCTGGTTTGTGGACACTGGGTATCAAAGATACACTTTTGGCGCAGTTCCAGTCTCATGGGACATGACTCACATTAAACAGAACACAAGTGGCACAAACATATCCAACTTACTGGGCAATAAAATGTAATGATAAAATAATTTATTTTGATGAATAGAAGCAGTCTTTCATTTGAAATGATTTAAAAGTATGCTTGTATGCATGTCAGATTGCTGACACGTTTTACACATTTTCAGTATGCATGTATGTATGCATGTATGTATTTATGTATGTATAGATGCATGTCATAAAAAAAATTACAAAACTTAAATTTGACATTTGTACTGTGGCTGCATAGTTTACAATCAATTGATAATATATCTATGACTAATATGCACCATTAGGTATTAATACAATTCTAAGGATAATTGTAAAAGAAAAGGGGGCAATGTAGTAATGTTATTAAGTGGGGGAAAACACCATCAGCATTATTATTAAAAAGAGTAGCAATGTTATGTTCTGCCACAGTTTACATCACAAATGTTTGCTTTCAACCTCTTTAAGACATTATAGGTAACTGTATATTTTACCTTCCTGATATTCAAGCCACATTCTTTCCTTATTTTTCAGGGGTTGTGGGGTTCAAAGACTCCCAAAGGCAATTCTTGAAGACCCCACAGTAAAATGAGAAGTGAACATATGCTTAAAACGTGTTTGTAAACACAAAGGGGTCTACTTAATTGATCTAAGTAGTGGCAGATTAAAATACTGCAGTCATTTAAGTCATTAAAATATGAACTTTCTTTATTTGTTTCATATTTTTACTTCATCAATTGTTTAAACAGGTATTTAGATCCTCCGCCACATAGATCAATTGAATATACTTCATATTATTGGCAGGTAAGTGCTGTAAAATCCAAATGCAGAAACACATTTAAAGATACATGTAACTCAGGCTTGGTTTACTGTACATGCAGTTTAGAAATTCCAAATTCTCTTTCCATTGTCATGAGAATGCAACACAGCACACACACACATCACACACATTTCTCACGCTATAGAAAGTGGCCATAGCAAGGGAATTCATGCCAGTGGTCTCCTATATTATTGCTGCAGGCTACTGACCTCAGCACCAGGCTTGAGCGAATGTGTATAGAGTTGAAGTAAAATCTCTGAAACTTAATTCATAGGGCAAGGGGCTCCCGAGTGGCGCATCCAGTAAAGGCGCTCCTCGCAGGATGTGCCCTATAGCCTGGAGATCGCTGGTTCGAATCCAGGCTATGTCACAGCTGACCGTGACCGAGAGTTCCTAGGGGGCGGCGCACAATTGGCTGAGCGCTGCCCGGGTAGGGAGGGCTTAGGTCGGTAGGGGAATCCACGGCTCACCGCGCATCAGCGACCCCTGTGGCCGATAGGGCGCCTGTGGCTCTGCAGCGGAGCCGCCAGATCTGTGTTGTCCTCCGGCACTATAGGTCTGGTAGCATTGCTGTGGATCTGCAGTGCGAAAAATGACGGCTTGGAAGGAGCACGTTTCGGAGGGCGCGTGTTTCAGCCTCCGTTTCCTGAGTCGGCGGGGGGGTTGCGAGCGGTGAGCCGGGGATACAGATAATAATTGGGCATGCTAAATTGGGGTGAAAACCGGGGTAAAAATAATTGGCGACGACTAAATTAAAATAAATAAATAAATTTAAAAAAAAAAAAAAAATTCATAGGGCAAGATTTGTATCGCAAGAATGAAAAATTGAAAAATAAAAATAAACTGTTGGTTCCACAAATTTGTTCAAAAAGAAGATATGAGGCGTAACAGCAGCTTGCTGCAAGACTTACTGAACCAAGTTCAAGAAAGTTACAAAAATGCCCAGGTGGATAAGCATATACAGAGTTTGTTGCGACCGGTATACTGGATCCCCAATAACATAAAATATAACAACATTCTACTGGCGACAGCGTCACACTGTCCCTGCAGAATTTGGATTTATTATTATTATTATTATTATTATTATTATTATTATTATTAAGAACATTATGTAGTGGGAAATGTGGACGAGTAGGGTAGCCTATTTTAGATTTACTACCAGTGTTTGAAAATATAATCTACTAAACATTTTCACTGGATATTCACTGATTTTTGTTTTGTTTCTTCTTTTTTTTTTTTTTTTTTAAACCAGTATGCAATGCCTTTACAATCAAATACACAGTTGAGTGATTTCATTTTACAACACTGAACAGAACTGGGAGAATTCAACTACCTTTGTAAAATTGGAACAAAATTGATGTGGTTTTAAATCAGATTATCTATGGAACATAAACGAGTGCAATGCAAAACAATGAATCACTTGACAGTAAAGTCAGTACCGGTACATGGTTTAAGCCAGAAGAACTGTTAGTTCTGAGTATTTAAGTTACATGAAACTCTAGACATCTTTATACATCTGTCAGGCCCTCTGGGACTGTTGTGGACAGTCTGATTAATAAAAGATGAAGGTTAAGGAAGGAAACCTAGATTTTTTTCACGGAATGACAAAAAAAATAACACTCTCCATCTGCATATGAAAGGAAAGCACAAGAGTGAAGTGTCTCAGTGCCTTACACTTGGCTGCTACTTTCCTGCTGCATCTTTCTGACTCACTTTTGGTCTGGCCCTGGAAAATAAGAAAGAATTCCAAAAATTAAGTGTGGAATTAATTTACAAAAAAGATTCTAGTCTTCTTTTTGAAAGTCTGAAATTCAATCTGCCTCACCAGAGTCCCCCTGTGGTTTCCTGCACTCAAAGTTCTTAACTTAACAGCTCTCCCTGTTTGTTTTTCATTTGTCTCCATGATCCTTTAGTCTTTCCTTTCCTGCTGATCAGAATTAAGCACTATTAAACTAGTACCATTGTGACAGGGTAGCGTTGCGGGCCCAGGTGGTATCGGCTGGGAAAAAGACTCAGAGGCAAGGAAGCTGTAGTTTAAGCACTGCAATAAACAAACAAAAAATAAAAATAGAAAACACTACTGCTCACAGAGCAAAAATAAAAGGTTAAACAAAAACAGGCCTGCACACCATAAACAAGAACAAAATAAACGGCACAAGGGCCAAAACAAAAGTTTTAAACAAAATAGGCTGGGCATTAGCCTTCACTACACTACAGTTTTTCAAAATAAACACAGAACAAACACTCACCCAAAAACATATATGTGGCTGGAGCCTAATTATCATCAATTGGCTCCTGCTTCACTGGCAGACTGTGTGGCTTTACAAACCAAACATAAGCAGCAAGTGTACAAATGCCCAGGTGTGAGGTCACACCTTGGGTTATCTTCGGCCCTGAGTGGCTCACTAGTTTAATAACTCACCTGAAGAAAAGCACCCTCAGAGGCACAGAACACCTGCTAACATCAGAGCTGGAGCATATTGTGTTTATTATGTTTGAATGCATTTAATTCTATTATTTGTTTAATAGAAATGTATGCTGCAACATTTCTTGTAACTCAAATAGGATAGTGCAAAGCTTACCACACCAATTTCCCAGCTCTGGACGTGTTCCATAAGAGATACACCATCCACGTACTGACCAAGCGAAAATTGTTTCTGGCAACTCACTAGATCTCAAATTTAAGGTAGTACGAGTATAGGTTGCTACAGTAACTCATTGATGATTCTGTCTGTATCATTATGTAAAAAATCAATACAAAGAAATGGTACCTGTATTTTCTTCTAGCTGCATCAAGGTATTACATTTGGGTGTTTTGCATGACATCTTCTACAATCATTCTTTAAATCAGGCCCAATGAGGTAAACATTTCCAATGTTTTTTTGTTTGTTTGTTTGTTTTTTGTATAATGACCAGAACTTTTGGTTCTACAATATTTGTACTGTGGCCAGCTTTTATATATATATATAGTGGACAAAAAAATGGAAACACCAATGTAAAGTCACTTAATAGGGCGTTGGGCCACTATGGTATCCTGCTCTGTGGAGTTCTCGACGGACCATTTTTGATGAAACTGGCTGTTCGCGCCCCAGGTTGAAATTTGTAGTCAATTGATCTGCAGTTGCTCGCCTGTTTTGCCTTGCACTTTGAATTAATGCACAGATATCACGATCCTGGAGTATGTGCTTCCGCCCACTGTTGCCCTTTGCTGGTGATGTCTTCCCCTCAGAGTTCCATGCCGACATCACCTTAGACACCGTTGCTCGTGAAACATCAGCAAGTTGAGCTGTCTTGGTCACTGAAGCTCCTGCCGAACGCTCTCCAACAATCACCCCTCTTTCAAAGTCACTGAGGTCTCCTCTTGCAGTCATGCTAGCCACAATTATAGGCAAACAGGCCTGTCCAGCACTTTTATTTTCAGGACGTTTCGGGCAAAAGCCCTTCTTCAGATGTCTAAAAAGAAAAGGCACTGTGTTTACTTTGAAGATGGAGGGTGGAAAAACTGACCTCCTGACAGACAGAGGCACTAGGCTAACTGACAGTTATGACCTCAACAAGATGGCGCAAACAGTAGGTATAGAGTCCAGTTGCAGCAGCCATATTGGGGAGGTCGGTTATACAGGTGTACTGAGTTTCCTGCTAGTTAAGACAGAGGTTTCAGCAAGTTTATCGAGTAGTGGTTGGCTGTAGCGGATTAATGGGGCGGGGATTTGGTACATATAAGGGAACTGTGTAACTGAATTGGTTGGTTCAGTTGGGGAGAGTTTGGTGTGAGAGTGAGTCACACTGGAGGCAAACAAATCAGTGAGGTCTTACAATTTCTGATTGCCTTTCCCAGGAGGACCAACGCTGCCAAGGACACGCGAACCAAGGGGGTTTGGAGCGTGGCCCAGGATTGAAACCTGGACCTGGACAGGCAAGAGACTGTGTGGCATTGTTAGAAATATGTGTGTGGGTGTAAATACTTGTGTACACTAGTGGTTGTAAATATGTGTATTGTCATTATAAATACTTGTGTTGCACTGAAATCCAGGACTTGGTCTATTATTGTTATACTCCCCAGACCCCACCACACACATTTTTGAGTGAGTCACAAGTAAACAGTTTGTTCACATGCAGCTGTGGCTGATGTAGGTGTTGGGTGCTGTGATTAATTATCCTGCTTGTGTCTGTTTGACAACAACACATTAGCAATGTTCTAAGTTTGAGCCAACACAATTTTTTGATTTACTTCAATCATTTTTGCTTTAGAAACTGTAACAAGTTTTCTTTCTTTCTTTGTTATATATTAAATGTGGATCACATAATAAACCCCTGCAGCACAAAGGAATATCCACTAGTAAGTGTCCTGAGGACATCAGATGACTTTTTTTTTTAATTAAGTAGTTGCCAATTTTAGAATATCCAATTATTTTTAGGCTCAGCTCACCGCTACCAACCCCGCGCTGACTCGGGTAGGCGAAGACGAACATACGCTGTCCTCCGACGAGCTGAGGACACCCTGGCCGACCTAAGCCCCCTGTAAATACCCCTTGTTTAAACAGTCACAGACCGGGAATAAAGAAAAGCTGCTTGAACAGCATTTATTTGTGTATGGACTTCCAGTGTGTGTATGTTACCTCTATCACCCACAGGTGCTATCTCCCACCCTGATCTACTGTTACATTTATTATTATTATTCATAATATGAATGCAATGAATAGCTTTGTGTCCTAATAGCAAGTAAGTAATTGCCAGCTTTTTCTTTCACACTTATGAACAGGAATCAACCTGTGTTGATGTATGATAAAACCCTAATTTATAGACTGAGAACTGTAGTAATATCCTAGTAATTAGCAATTGCCCTTTTTTTTGGCGAGGAAAGGTTTAAAGTAGAATAGTACAATTACGTACCCAAAAATGGAAGTTCTTGCGTGCAGCACTCCATTAAACTGCATCAGTACAATGTGCTGTGCTTTTGTGCTCTACTATATGGTTTAACAGTAAGTTTTTATATATGTTATTTAATTTTATATATATTTCACTATACCATATGTCACAAATATATTTTTCAATTTAACTTCATTACACTTCATATTTTACAACAACGGATGACTCTAGAATTATTAATATAGCCCCAACTCAATTAAAATGCAATGATACCCACCCTCTGCCCAGACAGGTTTGTTGTGAAGTCTCCTAAAACAGCAACTAAAGTCCCAATAATAAAAAACAAACAAACCAAAAAAAAACGGTATACTAATCTGTACAGTATATTACCAGTTTAATATTTTATAAATACAACTGAGAACTAATATGTAAAACTGTGAAGATATTCTACAAGATAAAAAAAAAAAAACCTTACCTTGAATAAATGACATTCATTTGACATTTTTGTGCTTTGCCAACAGTTTAAATTGAGAGAAACAACCCCAGGGAAGAATTGGACATCAGAACTTTGGTCTTAAATTATTATGTAGCCCTTCATTTCCCATAGTCACATTAAGTAGTTATATTTCAACTAAATTGAAACAGAACTGAAGACGTTTTTGGTGATAGAACTACACGTTTTTAGGCTGAATTAGGCCTACCAAATAAAAACTGCCATGCATAGTCTGCTTGTGATTTATGTGCTATGTGTCTTTTATTTATATCTATCTATCTATCTATCTATCTATATATCTATATATCTATATATCTATATATATATATATATATATATATATATATATATATATATATATAAAATGCAATGTCAACAAATTGATCACAAGGGCTTTGAAAGTAAAACCACTAGCATTACATGGTAAGTTGTGCTTGTCAAAACCAATTTTTTACGAGCTAAAACTTTATCTGTATTTTTTTCATTACCACTTGCTTGCATAGCAGAAGGATATTATTAGTAAAATATTTTTACATAAATATAATGGGTGGGTGGAGGAGGACCTTTGTAAACATGAGACTCATTAAGTGAGCACAACACAACTGTATACATATGGAAAATACACATTAAAATGTTAGTCAAGTGCATAACGATATGGTAGTGAATGCTATGTCATGATTAGAAAGCAGACGTATTGTTTAGGGTCTTTTTCCACTTTCATCTTTTAAAATAGTTTTTTTTTTTAATTCACAAAAATGAATTATATAAAGTTAAATGTTTGAAAAACCTTCTATAGTTTAATTACAATATATATTAAATGACCATTCACAAAACATGTACAGCATTTGTTAATTTGTTGGTAAGCTAGTTCTAAAAAGTGAAATAAAGTGCGTGACTAAGAAAACTGAGAGACAAGAGGTACAAAATGTTAACTTTTTTTAAAAATTTAATACTAAGTACATTATTTATTATCAAGCTTTAGCTGTAATTTTTAAGATTTGAAAACCCCTTTTATTTCAATGCATTTAAATGAAGTGTTTTTAATCTTCAAAGAAACATATGGCAGTAGTTATAAATGTAATGGTAGAATTTTTTTTCCACAAATGTATCATTAATTTAATATTTTTAACATCATGGTGGGACACGTATGAATATCAACCGACCAACCGACGCAGCGCTAAATTGGCGGAGTGTAAAGTAGCGCTCGATCACGGCATAAATTTTACCCCATCCCGAATGTATTAAATGCGGAAATTCCATTCTGAAACCCTAGAAATGGGCTACGGTAGCACAGACTAACAGACTAATCTGAAAAATAGCACCTCTCCTCCAAATGGACTACCTCAACTGAACAATAGGTAGGTCATTTGGTGAGACAATGATGTGTCTTAACTATAGCCTATTATATTATTATTATTATTATTATTATTATTATTATTATTATTATTATTATTATTACAGATACAACCAAATATACATAATGAAAAGGATATAATGAACCAAGTTTATTATACGACCAGTACAAACAATTGTACATAATGAAATAACCAGTATTGACTTATAATTTCATCCTCAGGGAGATCAAAAAGGGTAATGCAGACCCTAAATACTCTTCCCTCTTCTCAGTACTCTCCCTCTGTTCCTGGGTTGTTCAGGAAAGTTAGGAGTAAGGAGCCTGAACCCTCCGTCGTAGTAATGCCCCTGAATATTCACTGTATCACTAATTTCATGGAAATCGTGTATTTGACTGCCTACCGTGAAAAATATGCATTTTATTTTCCTTTCAGTATTTTACATTACTGTACTCTTCACCTCCCCTGTTGATTTCATACTTTTATCAAGTAGAAGCAGCGCTACAGTAGCTATATACGGTCCTGCCATATGGAAGGTCATCTGGGTCGCTACACGTACTCATTTGGACCAATCAGAGCACAGCCATGACTACGTTTACCAATTTTAATCGGTACATGTTCTAAAAAAATGACACAAGCTACGTATTTCCTACGTTAGTGGCTAGTTATTTTACATTAGTGGCTTGTCATGACAACGTATTCGCTTGTAATCGCTTCTAGCCAATAACCTTTGGCGTCTCATTTAGACAAGACGTCAATTTAAAATAAGAAATATTATAAATATGGCGGCGGGAAAGTTTCTTCTGCGCTGCAAGCATACGTTTGTTGAGTGCAGCCGTCTCATTGAGGTTTGGCATTTGTTATTTTACGTGGCGTGATCCTGGCCCTGACAGGAACTTTGTTTATTATCAAGTATTTGTTAATAATTGTTATCTCTCAGTCTCCTGCTTTACCGTCAAAAATAGTAAGGGTATTCACAATCTATAATAATAATAATAATAATAATAATAATAATAATAATAATAATAATAATTTATTTTGTATAGCGTTTCTTTACAATATTTGCCAGAAGCCCTGCCGACTGACTGGCGAGAGTCATACTGTACAATGACGTTTCTGCATACTACTGTACAGTGTGAATAAAGAAAACCACACAGCCTTGGTTTTGTCATTTCAGGTTTGAAGTTAACGTTTGGGATTGGAGCAAAATAGGCTATACATTACTCTATCAAATTGGTGTGTCAACATAAGTTTTAAAGGTTTAAAAAACTCGAAAATGTTGCTGAATTTGTCATTCAAGGTTTTTTTTGTTTTTGTTTTTTTTTTAACTATTTTGTCTGCTTTTTACTTTTTTTTTGTAGCCAACATGACTATTTTAAACAGAAGTTACATTTTTAAAGTTTGTTTCAATAGCGAATCGAGTTACAATGTACATTTTTAGAGTTGAGTATAGGCTAAATGATAAAATGTTTTAGCCTTGGTTTTTGGGTGATGTTTTTGATGAACTATCAATGATAACACAAGTTGGGCAACTTACATCAGTAGAATATAATGTAAATAGATAATGTGAGTGTTTTTTATTTTTTAAATGTCGGTTTCGTGACATTCTGTGAATTTTTTTTTTTAATTATTATTATTTTATTGTCATTCGTGAATTTCTTTTAAAAAATACCGTGAATTTTCCGGGCCCCTATCACTGCTGCCATAATGCAATTTCCCATGTTTTTTGACTTTTTATTTGCGCCGAAATAAGACCAATTTGAAATCAGTCTTATTTGTGGACCCTTTTAGTGCCAGCGCTGCTGTTTTGCCGCTTCATAAAATCTCATTTTTAATATCACAGATTTCATTTACAAATGAGCCTCACCTATAATTTGTCCATGCATATAATTAAGGTTTGACACGCCTTAAAATGCATGGCTAATGAACGGTGGTGCGCATTGCACAGCAGAGCGCATTTTGACGGTGCTAACACAGCCATAACTTGCCAAGAGTGTCATGGGGGCAGTTTTAAGGCTGGTGTAAACTTAGCGCTATGGCCTTAATGCTGTCACAAACGCTTGATACATGTCCCCCCAAGTTGTCATATTTAAAAGACTTGCTATCCCACATGATTACTGCTATTATGGACAGTTTGCGAAGTTTGATCAGTTTACAAAGGGCCAGGCTGTAATAATCCAAAACAGAGACTGATTGCAGTGCAGAACGAATGCATATTTATTTGAACAGACTCCTGTACATGTGGCTTCTAACCCTGAGTCTATTGAACTGTCCTTATTATTCTACGTCACAGCTATAGTAGCCGTACAGTCTAATTCAACACACGGAATAGACTCTCAGGAGCGGGGCTGCACTATACTACACCGGCAATCCTTGAAACACTCAGCTTCAGTGGGCATTTCTTTTTATTTATCTTGAGGCCATTGCATCTTGGGCAGATTGTGATGTATTAAAAATTACGTGACTGTGCATCACTGATCAAATAGAAAAGGTTTCTTGTGATAATTCAGACCACGGGTCAGACCAGCAAACTGACATTAAAATCTGCAGACCTGCGACAGTGATTGTACAACCAGCAAAATAAAACTTACATGTAAGATTCGATTGAAGTCAATCTTGGCCGTTTCCCAGCCTCAGTGCGTAGCACAAGTTTAGAGTCTGCAGTTATCAGCCACAAGACAGTCTCGTTTGTAGAGTTGAGATTGTATGTACAGCCATGGCCAAACGTTTTGCATCACTCTATAGAATTACATTATTTTGCTTTATAAAGTCGAATGAAATCTGCTGAATAATGTTACTTTAACATATTGAATGACATACCGCTTTGTAGTTTTCCATATACTAACTGACAACAATTAAAAAATGTGACATTTCAAAATCTAACATGAAATACTGTACTACTATTATGGCTTCTGGTAGACTTTTGCAATATCATTTTGCAGGTTCTTTGATTATATGATAAATAAAATATCTAAATTATAATAATAAAAATATATATATATTTTTGTTCTTTTTAAATCGTGATTAAATTCTAGGTGATCCATTCATTGATGGGTTCTTAATTCAAGTTGCAAATTCTATAATTTTAAATTAACCAATGTTGTTTTCTTTTTCTTTTATTGATTTGAAATGTAATGAATTAATAAATAATAATTTCAGTCAGATTAATCATTGTCCCAAATGTTATTGAGGAAGGGAGATACCCCACCACACCCATCACACCCACCACACTCACCCATCCACAGAAAACAGTCTGGACCAGCATTCCAGTTAACTTCTTTATTTTCTTTGGAAGCTGCCCTACTTTGGCAACTGTCCATAGCACATACAATAAGTACTCATTATAATTATTTACTTAAATTCAAACCATCTGGGCAGGGGTGTGCTGATACTCATATTTTCCAAGTAATTGCCTTTATTTGTATTTGTCGGCACATATTAAATAAATCCAAACACACCTATTTCTTAATGTGTTGATTTCAAAATAAGAAAATCTGCCCTTCCCTCACTTTAACAATTGAGAACTAATCAATGGCAATTAACTTCCGCATTGAGAGTTTTAAAAGCTGACATATTTACAGCCATACCGAGGCCGTAAACTGACATTGAAAATAACTAGCAAATGCACGTTATCCGTCATGTAAACGTGACCTTTCCTTTCCTTAAACTCGAGCTACCACTGTGGAAACTGGGATATGTATTTCTTTGTTTAATCTGGGATAACACCTTGCACAGGACTAGAATCCCACAAGTCATTGCAGAAATGATGCATTTCTGCGAAAACTAAGGAAAGTGAAAAAAATTCATATCAAAAGGATAAAAGAAAAGTAAGAGAAATAATGACTTATAAATTAGTTTTAGTTAGTTTAATTACAACAGGTTCTTATTAAATAACACTGCCAGATTGTTATAGATACTCAGTAGTTGTTTATACAAGGGAAACCGAGGGACCACATTGTTTTGTGTTGAGTAATTAACACGTTTTATTCAATTTAAGTCATACCCAACAACTTCAAAGTTTTTAAAGACAATTACTTAGAGAATAAGAACATGGGCCCACCCTTAATGATAAAGATCATTTTTGTTTTGGCAATTTTAGGAGTTTTAGCATAACATATAATGTGTGATCATTTTGTTATGCTTTTTGCATTTGCTACTTCTTTTAAAACTGATTACATTAATTAATCACATCCTTAGTCCTAAAACCTCAAAAATATTAAAGAAACTTTCAGTGGACCAGCAGAAAAAACATTTTAACAAGGTCTGTTTCTCAATGATTAAGAATCCTACATGGGAACTTTGATGTCCATTATTAATCCATAACTTCAGACATTCAATTATAAAATGTAAATAAAACTTTTTTTAAAAACATAAAACTACATTGGAGAAACACCATGACAAAAATATATATATATTTTTCAATCAAAAATGTATTTTTTGTAATTCACTTGAATACTTGCATATAGTGTTCTATAGTTTTTTCATATAGTGACTCACTTAGTAAAAGCACAGCCACGTGGTGTGCAAGGTGAGTCATACAATGCTGGTTCAAGTCTTGGCTGTGCGGAGTCGTCGGTCTTCACTGATGCTTCCGAAGGCAGCGTCACATTGGCTTGGTTTGCATGCACGTGAAAATCGACTCTACAGTCAGGACTGTGTGACATTGTCACGCGAATACATTGTGAAACAGCAAAAGGACGTCCTTTTGGCAGTGCGACTTTAAAGGCAGGGTCAATCGCTTTCTCACTAACTGACAATAACTGTAAAAAGCCATGTAAACCGAAGCAGGAATCGTGCTTGTGGCTCATGAGGTTTCAGCAATCTAGATACCGTTTTTTCTGACGTAATATCACGTAATCTCCAGCAGAAAGGCCATACAAAACATACAACCCCCCCCCCCCCCCCCAAAAAAAAAAAACCACACACCCGTGCACACACTGTACGTTTATGGACTACTTCAACACTAGAACTGCCGCGGTTATACTTATACTACAACTGCTGGTACATTTTAAACACCATCATTATTAAAATGAAAGACAATCGGATACAACGCAAAAGTTTTATTCAAGCACGTCAGCAAACGTCTGCACAGCCGAAACACCATATTTAAATGAACAATGAAATATAAAAGGGTTTATTTTCTAACTTACCACATATAAAGCACTACTTCAAAAATAAACAAAAACTATAATACAATAAACATTTCAAAAGAAACTAGTGTGTAAACAGGTACATGCACATACAAAATTGTAAAAACAAAAGTAGTTTTTAATCTAAAACGAAAGTAACATATGATTTATCTTGCATGTGTGCCTGGCTGCAGCTTTGCAGTTTTCTAATCGAAATGTTTCTGCTGAAGCGCTGTGGCTAGCTTCAAGATGAAATCTCTCCTACCTTGTACAAAACAATTGATGGCTGCCAGATCCAGTAGAGATAACAGCTATATATATATATATATATATATATATATATATATATATATATATATATATATATATATATATAAATTAATATTGTAGGCTATATTCAAAATAAAAACATGTATTGTAAAAGGCGGTTCTAGTGTAACTTAGATGTTCCACAAACACATACACACACACACAAATATAAATTCTAAGTAGTAAAATGTGTGTGCATGTGTGTGTGTTGGAAAGGTAACCAGACAAACAAGTAGCTAACACGCGGCATAATTAAGAATGTGCATGACAACACGTGAATTAATTTCTCTTGTTAAATGTTTTCATCTTCATGCAACGCATAAAGCTCCAGGGTCTGGAACCAACTCCCCAGTAATGTTGTTGAAGCTGACACCCTGGGATCCTTCAAGAAGCTGCTTGATGAGATTCTGGGATCAATAAGCTACTAACAACCAAACGAGCAAGATGGGCTGAATGGCCTCCTCTCGTTTGTAAACTTTCTTATGTTCTTCTTAAGCTCTCCTCACGATATTCAGAGTTGTTCTTTTCCTACTTAATAAGCAGACATGTACATTTAAATATCCCCTCCCCTAAATGTCTATGAATTGAGTAATCTGCATTGGTACGGGCGATTCTTTTTCCTAAATCAGAACTGAATAGCAATGCATTTCCTGAAAAGTACGGCAAACAGGTTGTGAGGAAAACTGTTATGACTTGTGCATGTAAACGCTGCCATTGGCTGTGGCGCTACTGTGGGTTAGGGAGGCAAAAACCATCAGGGACTGCTTTTCCTCACTGTGCTACAGCGAACCCTGCTGGCCAGGCACCCAGTGAGTTCAGAGCGGACAAATGCAGAGGTGGCCTTTGTCCTCCAAAGGCTGGTAGCTCGCTGACATCTGCTCTCGAGTTCCTGGGTGTAATAGAAGAAGCTGGCTTGGTCGTGGGATCGGAGGATGCCCACTGAACCATCAGATCTTCTGAGCTGTGTGGTGAATTGCTGCGGTAAGGAGAAAAAAATAATTGGACCTTCCAAATTGTGGAAAAAAATCAGGAGTAAAGTAATTGGGCATACTAAATAAAAATAAAATAAAAATTATACAAAATTACAACCCACAGTACAATGGTCATATAGTTTCAGTCATTAAACTCCTATTAAATAAAGTCTGATTATTCCAACAAATAACATTTCAATGAGGTTGAAAACATACCTAAGCTACTCCAGAATTTGCCAAGTCTTCAATTTTGCCAGTTTTCTTCCCCCTTATGATTTGCCAAGCCTGGCAGTGAAACCAGGTCTGTTTCAGGAATCAAGGATCAGAAGTTCCACACAGTTCTTTTAATATCTCAAGTGACCTGCGCTTCCTAGTGTGTGTGTGTAAACACAATTGAAAAACCTTAAGGGGTAGATGTACTAAGGTGGGCCAGTCACAGCGCAAACATACCACAATTTGCATTTATATATATATAAAATGAGGACATGTTTGTCCGACATAAGGAGGTGTCGGGTTTAAAAACAACACAATAAAATTGCACACACATATATTTACAGTGCTCAATGCATTTTAAAAGTAAATCATTGCACTGAAATAACACTAATGTGTTTTGGGTACGCTACACATTAAATTATGTAAAAATATAAATCTGTACAGTAGACCTACACAGTATACAGTACTTTAGCCTACTGGTAACACAAAATGGGTGTACAATGCGAACAAAAGATTTTAAATTGAAACTAAATGATTGTAGTGTTTTTTTTTTAAATTAGTTTTAACTTGGCCTACTTAGTAGCCTAGACAATTAACACAAAATAGATCATGGTCCTATAAGATGCTCAGAATGAGCTGGAGGGGTTAGTGTTTTCAAGGCTTGTAAGTACACCCTGACTTTCGTGAAAATTAGGTACTTGGGTGTTCACCTCAAAAATGCATTGAGCACAACTGGCAACGCATAAGAAAAAGTGGACTGGGAAATTCCAGCAACAATTGCAACTGTTTAAAACATGCTTTCAAAAGTTCTTAACAAATCGATGCAATTGTAAGTGTTGCAATTGTCGGCAGCTTGAGTACATCTCATTATAATATTTGAGAACCGTCATTTGTACTATCTCCGCCGCATTTTTGCGAATTTATGCAGGAACTCCCATAATTACATATTCATCTATGGATGAACCGCAAAAAAAAAACCCTGCTGTCGCAAAGCATTCCCTAAAAAGTCACTAACAGCATTGCGCTTGTTTAGTACATTTCACCCCAGACTTCCCGACATGGATGTAACTGGTCTGTGACTATTGCAACAGACGATCTACAGTAAATCTACCCCTATATGTTTTTTGAGTTGTTATATATATATATATATATATATATATATATATATATATATATATATATATATATACACATAACAAAAAGCTTTGCAACAGCTTTGCTTTTCTGCTTGTAGATAAAGTGAGTCACAGCCGCATCACTTCACAATCACAACTAAATTACTGAACACAGATTGAAGTGTGAGGCTTAAGAAAATGCTGCTGAAAATGGGGTCCCAGAGTGGCTCATCCAGTTGAAGTGCTGCCGCGGAGAGCACAGGATGAGTCACACAGCTTGGACGGCGCCAGTTTTCATCCAGGCTGTGCAAAGAAGCCAAACTTTGCTGGGGACCCCAAAGGGGGCGTCACATTGGCCCTGACGCTCGAGGGAGATGAGAAACCGGCAGGGATTGCTTCTCCTCAACACACAACAGTGAACCCTACTGGTCAGACAGCGAGCATGTTCAAAGTGAATAAAATGCAGGGCTGATCTCTGTTTTCCGTGGTCCGGTCGCCCGCCTGTAAAAGCGATTCTGGCTTTAGGCTTATGAGATCAGAAGACGCTCACATGCCCTCAGAACATTTAAATTAAAAAAAAAAGTCTGCTGAAAATGTTGAACACTGAAGCCAGTGAAGACTATTGTGCCAGTCTGTGCATTAAAACTAGCACCCACATGAAACCAGAACTTTTATAAACTTTTGTCATAGAGGACCATTTTTCACCTGCTTTGTCAAAACCTGGGCTCAGGCTTTTAGCAGTGCAGCTGGCATTGGAAATGAAAATGGCTTCCGCCCAACAGTGTACTGAATTCATTGTCAGAAAAAATGTATCTACATATATACACAAGATTTATAGTTAATAGCCTGTGACAATTCAAATTTCAAACATATCCTGAGCAGTTTATGAGATATGAAAAGTGCTTCAACTAAACATCTTGGAAACAAATAAATTGAGGCGGCTTCTTTAATTTGGAATAATTATAGATTTGGAAAGTGGACTGGTTTAGTAATGCCAAAACACCTCATGCTGACTGCATGGTGCCATTGAGAGACAAAATGTCAGCAAACAGTTGAACAAAAGGCATTTAAAGGTTTCGGAAATTCATGTAAGAAATAATGTATGCCTTGCCATACCTAAGCTTCCATAAATATCAGTTTTCCCACAAAGCCTTTATAAAGCTTGTAAGTTATTGCTTTTTTCAGAATTTTTTTTTTTTCTCTCTTAACTTCGAACTAATAGTAGTTTACTAAGATCAGGGGCACAGGAGCTGGGGAGGGGAGGGGTGGGGTTGCAGGGGACAATGGCCCCCTCACTTTCTGACAAAAGGAACATGTGCACAGTGGGGGAAAAATGCGCTGAACCAGCTTTCCATGCCTTTGATGGCTGAAAACATACCTATGATCATCAATGACTAAAGCTGTATTTTTTTCACTGATTTCCCGATTAACTTGAAATTTACCAATTGCCTTATAATATGTAGTTAACTGTGAAAATTCCCATTTCTGAAAGAATAGTGCAAATATACGTATTTTATCACTTAAAATAATTACAACAAATGTTTGCCTTCCTGACGCACTACCAGTTACACTGCATTTATGAACCTAGCAGCTGGTTTAGTTTGCTTCAACGAAAAAGACACCAGGTGCATTAAAGATCAGAAATATTTCTGCTAAAGATCACTCTGTCGAGTACAAAATGGGGACAATTCATGGGTCTGTTTTTATTTTTACAGTTATTTATGTTTTTATTTTGTTTGATAATTCACTGATGGTGAAAATAGAATGTATTTAATAGGTGGACATAAAAAACGAAATATTCACAATTTAGCATTTACTGTTTTTCAGGTAAGCATTTAAATATAGGAACACTTGTTGTATAATAACTAGGAAAACATTACTTCGTATGATGTTTGTTTTCAAAATAAAAGTGCATTCTCAAAATATTAATTTATTCCTGAAAACCGTTGCTACCCCCTATCCAAATAATCTGATATTCTCAATCATTCATGATACATAATGTTAACACCAAGTTT
The DNA here is from genome assembly GCF_902713425.1 of Acipenser ruthenus. Classification (NCBI taxonomy): domain Eukaryota; kingdom Metazoa; phylum Chordata; class Actinopteri; order Acipenseriformes; family Acipenseridae; genus Acipenser; species Acipenser ruthenus. The sequence continues at coordinate 38,050,429 of NC_081193.1, read as the reverse complement.
CATGGCAATTTGATAAGCAGTTAGTTTTCCAGAAAGATTAAAAATGTGAAGTATGAAATATGTATGTGCATACGTACACTTGTGTACATTTTATCCTGTTTGCAAAGTTCATTCACTGAAACTAGTTACAGAACACCCCTAGGATATATGTTTTTTGATTGGCAGGCAATTATTTATTTCTGTATAATATCCAACAGATACACTATACATTTTAAGCCTCAAGTTTTTCAAGCACATTTTTAGAAGCTGTGCCATGTCATCTGGAACTTTTGGAGAAAGTTTCAGAGGATTTTGTGAAATTTGCATCAGAAATGTCTGCTCTGATTTCCTTTGCTAGCTTTTGGCTTTTTATAATTCTAATATAATTTAGGTTGCCATTTTTTAATTAGATTTCTAGAATCTAGTTTGGAAAGCATATGTTAATAATTTATTAAACAAAAATGCAAAACCATCTTCTAAAATAATTTTGTATTGCATTGCATTGCCTGAAGCAAGTCAGACGTGAATGAAAGAATTCATCTTTTTCTTTATCTGTATGTGTGTGTGGTCCATGCACCTGAAATACAGACTTGTCTGTATCAGGTTTATTTAGTTAAACCTAAGACAGTGCTTTGAAATGACTACATTTGAACAGATGTTGCCCCAAGGGTACAGGCTACAACATTGAGATCATTCCATTGAATTCAAAGAGAATTGAAGAGGAAGAGTTCAACATCAAAAGGTTGACATATTAAATAGAGTTCTGGGGTTATTATTTTGACTACATTCCAGTATCTGATGGCAATGGTTGCGGATATAAATTCAACAGATTTTGAGGCTCTCTGAAAAAGAAAATCTGTCATGTAATTTACAGATTTTTGTAGTTTTTTTATTGTTGCTCCCATTATAAATATCACATTTTAATGTTTTTTTTTTTTTTTTAACAGATATTTACATCAGTAGAATTGACTGTCCCACTGACTTTTATAGGGATTCCAAGCCAGTGTGTCCTGCGATACAGTGACTCAAAATAGCTGTCAATACAAAATACTTGTTTGTATACAGATGTATCCGGAAACTGCCCCTTACTTTTATTTGATATTCATCTATGCTTGTTGAAAATAATAAATTGGTGTTTCTTTAAAATATTTCAAATGGATATACATTATTGTGATGAAATACACTTTTTTTTATTTAAACCTTTAAAACTCCATTCTAGTTCAATCAGAGATTCTACTGTTCAAATCACATCACATCAACAAAATTGACTTTTTAAAGGTATATTAAAAACACTTGTTGCGTAATTACTGAAACCTGTTTGGAAAATATGTCTCCCTGTTAGTTTAAACAGCCCTCCACAAGGTTTTGGTTGTTTGTCTACCCAAAACCTTTGGTTTATTTCCTTGTGCACTTAACCAGCCTCAAAGTTATCCCCCAATTATAATTAAGAAGACAGATGCACAACACTGTATTGTAGCATAATTAATGGAACGCAGAAAAAAGAACAGAGAAACAGCAAGGTACTTTATTTTGCGTGAGATTTATGTTATGATTTTTATGGTGACACTTCAGACTTTGCTATTTGAGCTAGTCAACCAATGCTGTGAAATAATAATTCTGAACAGACCTCAGGCAGAGTTAATGGACCTCAAATTATGTAGTTCAGATATCTGAAAATGCACAATTACTACTATAAGATTACAATACAAATACAAAACAAAATAGCTATGTGGACCAGCACGGCTTATCCTACTTTAAACATAAATAAGGAATTCTTACACAGGCAGGGCCAGCTGAGAGGCAGCAAAAAGGTAAATTGTTGTATTGGAAAGCTTATGTGAATTTGATTCATCAGGTTTCTGGATGTAAAGTATTAAGTGTATGTAGAGCTGTGTCTGTTACAGGTTTAAACCTTTGGGGATGAGTTTTCAGATACAGCCCTGCGATGCCAGTGATCAGATATTTGTACTGGGTTAGATTTATATCTGGGGTTTCAGGTATTTAATAATGGTTCTTAAAAGTGTGCATTATAAAAATCTAATGATTTATTAAATGGTTTATAATAAGCTTATTATAATAAAAGAGCTCAGTAGGTGATTGTATCCAATGAGAAACTGTAAGTAGCAAGGCATTTATGCCCAGTGTAATACATCTGGATCAAGTAAGCAGCAGATTAGCACATTAGCACTCAAAAAATGTGGATGCAATCTTCTCCAAATGTGGTCTTCACAGTCATGCCTTCTGATTTCCAGATTGGCTCTCATGCCCACATATTATTGGAGAGAAAACAAAGAGATATTGAGCGTACGTTTTTAAACCAAGTGACCACAACCATTTCAGTGTATGCGTGGAACTGTGTAATTAACGGATACCCTTAATGACCCTTTAGGATGTAACAGTGATAAACTACAAAGGAGTGGGCATGCATGCTATTTTCTGCAAGTTACCCCATTATATTAACACAGCGACATTAAATTCCACTGTTGTTACATCTGGACTTAATTATATCCTATTAAAATGGCCACCAAAAGTCTTTAAATAATAAATTTTAATACATTTAATAATACATTTTGTAGACGGGGTGGCAGAAGAAAACTGGGATGTTCGTACCTGTCATTAATAAAATGAGCAAAAAAAAATTATATAAACGAACACTGAACTTACTATAATTTGTTGTTCTTATTTATGCTTCTATTTAAACAACACTTGGCCTAAATGATCTGCTTCTTACTTGGTTTAGTTAATTGGTTCAGGTTGTTATGGAAAACAGAATATAATGAATTTGACATTGTTTCTTAGATAGAGTTCATAAGTAGAGGAAGTCCATAGAGTGCTCAAATTATTATATATTTGTGGTAGCATTGCTGACAGGGTGCAAGATTGCTAGACAAACAAATAAGGTTGGAGACGCTGAATTGCAATAAATCAAAGGTTTTTTTTTATTGTCACAAATAAAAGTTACAACAAAACAAGTCTATCTTCCATTTAAAGTCTAACTAATCTTTTGAAGTTGTTCCCTAACTACCAGTGTCTTGTATTTCAGTGTTTATTAACACTAGATGTGCAGATCGTACTTACAGCACACAGTTGCACATTTTCATACAGTACACGTTTTCTAAACACAGTTTTTACTCATTCCAAACACACCAAACCTCTCCACCGCAGTAGTACACCTTCAACTACACCACTGGTTTTTACCCCTGGTCCTGGGGACACATTGTGTCTGCTGGTTTTCATTCCAACTGAGCTCTCAATTACTTAACTAGACTCTTAATTAAACTGATAATTTGTTTAATTAGACCTTTTTAAACAGTTGCAGAGTTCATGTTATTTTAAAATGTTATAGCTAACTTGAACTCTGCAACTGTTTAAGAGCTGAAAACAATTAAAAGGGTCTAAGCAAATTATCATTTCAATTGAGAGTCTAGTTAAGTAATTGAGAGCTCAGTTGGAATGAAAACCAGCAGACACAGTGGGTACCCAGGACTGGGGTTGAAAACCACTGCACTACACCACACTGGATACAGGGATTCTGCTGCTTTTAAGCAGGGGCTAATTACGAACAATTAACAATCAAGTCATTACCCAAATCATTCTAACACACAGTATTATTATTATTATTATTATTATTATTATTATTATTATTATTATTATTATTATTATTATTAATTTCTTAGCAGACACCCTTACCCAGGGCGACTTTACAGTTGTATACAAAAAATACATATCAAGAATTACAGTACATTTAAGAGCAAGATACAAAATACAATGACTTCAGTCCTAATAAGAACAAATACAAAACACAGTATGATTTGATATCGGAGCAGTTCAAGAGCAGATAACAGTGTTGATATTTACATCAGGGATAGATACGAGTGCAAGTGAAATACAAGATACTACAGATTGGGTTAAGTGCAGGATTAAATAAGTAAAATAGGGAGCAGATAAATGCAAGTTAAAGTGCATTAAAGGCAGAGTGCTATATTGTCCAGAAGGGAAGAGTTGAGTTTTAATGGTGTTGTCTGAAGAGGTGTGTCTTGAGGTGGCACCGGAAGGTGGTCAGGGACTGGGCAGTCCTGACATCTGTAGGAAGGTAGTTCCACCACTGCAGGGCAAGGATGGAGAAGGAGCGGGCTCTGGAGGCAGGGGAGCCTAGCGGAGGTACAGCCAGTCTTCTACTGCAGGTGGAGCGGAGAGGTCGGTTGGGGGTGTAGTGTGAGATGAGGGTCTGGAGGTAGCTGGGTGCAGTCTGGTCAAGGCATTGGTAGGCGAGTACAAGAGTCTTTAACTGGATGCAAGCGGTGATCGGGAGCCAGTGGAGTGAGCAGAGCAGTGGAGTAGCATGGGAGAAGCGAGGCAGAGAACACCAGATGAGCAGCGGAGTTCTGGATGAGCTGGAGCGGATGGGTAGCGGACGCAGGGAGGTCGGCCAGGAGGGAGTTGCAGTAGTCTAGGCGGGAGTAGGAGAGGCAGGGGTCCGGGGTTATGCCAAGGTTCTTGGCTGAGGAGGAGGGAGACAGCGTGGTAGATTCCACAGGAATGGAGATGGAGAGATCAGAGGAGGGGGAAGATGAGGAGGGGAAGAATTTAGAGAAGTTGAGTTTGAGGTGATGTGAGTGCATACAGGAGGAGATAGCAGACAGACAGGTAGAGATATGGGAGGGGATGGTGGGGTCAGAGGAGGGGGGAAGGAGAGGAAGATCTGAGCATCGTCAGCATAGAAATGGTATGAGAAACCATAGGATGCGATGAGGGGGCCCAGGGAGCGGGTGTAGAGAGAGCAGGTGAGGACCCAAGACTGATCGTTGGGGGACTCCTGTTGAGAGAGGGTGAGGTGTGGAGGTTGAGCCACGCCAGGTTACCTGGTATGTGCGGTCAGAGAGGTAGGAGGAGAACCAGGCCAGAGCAGTGCCAGAGATTCCCAGGTCAGCGAGAGAGGATAGTAGAATAGAGTGATCGACAGTGTCAAAGGCAGCAAAGAGATCGAGGAGAATTAGGACAGAGGAGAGAGAGAGGCAGCACGGGCAGAGTTTAGCGAGTTAGTGACAGACAGGAGAGCAGTTTCAGTGGAGTGAACAGAGTGGAAACCAGATTGGAGAGGGTCGAGCAGAGAGTGGTTAGACAGGAAAGCAGAGAGCTGGTGGTGTACTGCCCACTCAAGGGTTTTAGAGAGGAAGGGTAAGAGGATGGTAGTTCTGGAGGGAGGTGGGGTCAAGGGTTTTTTGAGGAGGGGGGGTGATAGAGGCTTGCTTGAAGGCTGAGGGAAAGAGGCCAGAGAGGAGAGAGGTGTTGAGAAGGGAAGAGATGAAGAGAAGTAGAGCAGGAGCAGCAGCTTGAAAGACGTGAGTGGGGAGGGGGTCCAGGGCGCACGTGGTGGGTTTGTGGCCCTGGAAGAGGGAGAGGTCCGAGTCGGAGAGGGGAGAGAAGGAGGAGAAGGTGGGTGAGTTAGTAGGGGAGACAGAGTGTTGGGGTTGGAGCAGGAGGGGGTGGGGTGGAGGGAGAGGTGTTAAAGAGTATGCGGATACGAAAAGAAAGAGGCAAAGTCATCAGAGGAGGCAGGAGAAGGCAAAGAATAGTTTCCGGGGGTTGTTAGTGGAGGATTGGATAATAGATTGGAAATAGGAGTGTTTAGCAGAGGAGAGAGCAGTAGAGGTCTAGGGCACGTGGTCTCTCTTGCTTTTTATTTAAACAGAATAAACGGACAGACACAGGGATTGCAGGTGCAAACGGAATAGCCTCTTTTTTTTCTCTCTAGTACACTCTGTCCTATGGACTAAGACCTTACAAAAAAAATATATCGGTGTACTGTACAGATTTATATTTTTTTCATAATGTAATTTGTAGCCTACCAAAAACACATTAGTGTTATTTTAGTGCAATGATTTATACATTTAAAATACACTGAGTCTATAAATGTACATGTGTGCGATTTTATTGTATTTTTTAAAACCCGACACCTCCTTATGTTGGACAAACATATCCAGTTTAGCGAGGGGCTACTGTATGATTAGGAAAAGCTTTTTGATAGAAACACATTTTGAATTTTGGGATGAAGGTGGGGGCCCCACTATGATTAAACTGCCTTTCATTATTTTTTCAAAAAATTTGCAATTCATCTCGCCAAGATATTTAAATTGGCATATTGTGGCTCTCTTTATTAACATATTTTCTCTTCGTATATATGACAAAATGTATACTTTGTGAATTGTTGCAACAGAAATGCAAATTGTGGTATGTTTGCGCTGCGACTGGCCCATCTTAGTACATCTACCCTTAAGTTTTTTGGTCTTTCTTTGTACATTAAGAGTTGGATGCATTATTATTATTATTTATTATTTGTTTATTTAGCAGACAAAGACACCTTTATCCAAGGCGACTTACAGAGACTAGGATGTGTGAACTATGCATCAGTTGCAGAGTCACTTACAACTACGTCTCACCCGAAAGACGGAGCACAAGTGACTTGCTCAGGGTCACATAATGAGTCAGTGGCTGAGGTGGGATTTGAACCGGGGACCTCCTGGTTACAAGCCCGTTTCTTTAACCACTGGACCACACAGCCTCCTATATGATCAAGAGGATCAGTAATACAAGCAGGATAATTCATATATTAAATTAAGTCAATGGTAATTAGTAATATCGTATTTACTCTAAGAATATAACAGTCTATTAATGTTAATGTGTTATGAAAGGTAAGCTTAAACCTTAAAGAACACATAATGCATCCAAAATACAGGAATCCTAATACTTTAAACCACCTTTCTAAGCAACGTTATTATACTTTCAATCTTCAGTCGCAATTGTTTCTCTTTTTGACACTTGAGCGTCATTGATTATTTGTGTTTGTAAACTGTGAGGGTGGCTGATTTTTATTTATGCATTTTTATCAGTTTGTTGCAACATTGCCAACCTTAAAGACCTATGTTTTTTAGTATTGTATTGATAGATATTTTCTCGAGTACGTAAATGTTTGAAGTCTGAGAGGACTAGCCTACAGATGCCTTGATCAGACTGCACCCAGCTACCTCCAGACCCTCACCTCGCCCTACACCCCCACTCGACCTCTCCGCTCCGCCTGCACTAGAAGACTGGCTCTACCTCCGCTACGCTCCCCTGCCTCCCGAGCCCGCTCCTTCTCCACCCTTGCTCCGCAGTGGTGGAACGACCTTCCTACAGATGTCAGGACTGCCCAGTCCCTGACCACATTCCGGCGCCTCCTTAAGACTCACCTCTTCAAACAGCACCTGTAGAACTCCTCTGTTGTATCCTGGGACACTATCACCCTTCATTTAAATATGCTTTATTTTGCTCTTATCTGCCCCCTATTTTACTGCATTTAATCCTGTACCTCAGAATATTGTAATCTGCCAAGTGTTTAATCTGTAGTATTTTGTACTTAATCATATCCTGATGTAACTATCACTATTTAATCATATCCTGATGTAACTTTCACTATTATCTGCTGTATTATTGAATTGTGATTTGTCACACTTGAGAATTATTGTATTTCTTGTTCTTATTGTATGACTTATATTGTATCACTTGAATGTATTTGTATTTGCTTGCGATTGTAAGTCGCCCTGGATAAGGGCGTCTGCTAAGAAATAAATAATAATAATAATAATAATAATAACAACATTGATTGGCTGTGCTAACTCACTTGGCTCACATTTAGGGCTCACTTTTTGTCCCATAATTCAAGCACTGGTCCAGCAAGCTAGGATTTTGATCATGTGAGGCAGAATGCAATGTTGAGCTGCTGTTGTGCCGGCACCGATTCTGAGGGAATGTCCTGAGCAGTGGATCGGAGACAATTCGCACAGTTGCAGCAGTAAGTTGAGGTGGGAGAAGAACTAGCTCCTTGACATGGGCTAAAGGGAGGCTGTAAGGGAGAGAGGATTACCTGAGATGATTCAGCTTCTGACTCAGCAGAGACAGCGGCAGCAAGTGGGATGAAGGAGATCTAGTGGAAGGAGCAGGAACCTAAGTTGTGAGGGTGTAGACAGGGACGACATCCGTGACGGACCATGAGACTTCCAGTTTTGCAGATGAGGATTTGTTTCCTAATGTTTTGGAACAGTTGTCGATTTGTTCCATGAAAGGATGGTGCTATTATTAGTGGGGAATAACTGATTCTGAGGCCTTTTGGGGGAACCCAAATGAGGGACTTGATTTTCTGGAGTAGGTGCAAGTTTTGGCAGTCCTCTTTTTTGGATTATCTTGAGGCTCAGGGGAAGCAGATTTTGGAGCTGCAGTAACAGAAGTCAAGTTGCTTGCACAATAAATTTTATAGCCGAAACATTTTGGAATGGGAAGTTCCCATGTTTACTGGAATGCCATGGGAAATAAAGAATCAAAAATATGTTGTAAGGATATTTTTGACAAGTTATAATGTGTGAATTATTATAAAGACTAGACTTTGCAGTCATGACGCCACTCTGTATTTTGGGGGTTGTTTGAACCAGCATTCTGTGAGTCCTGGGAGAATTGCAAGGGTGGTCTCCCAGTCATTGTCTTGAGGAGGTGGTGATTGTGTCCTGAAGTGATTAGCATATCTTCACACAGAAGTACAACAAAATGTATTACGATAAAACCGTAAAGGGGGAGAGAGATGGGAACTGAGAGACATGGCCATGGTAAAGAACTACAAGCACAAGGGTTGTTGGACAGCCAATTGGAAATGCCCATATGCTGTAGTGGACATATTTGGTAAAACTGTGGTCAAATAGAGGTTTAAAGACAAAAAGGAAAATTCATAGGACAGGAGAAACTATAAAGGAGACAGACCTGTGGATGAGTGGTATCATATTGAGCAGCTTAAAAAGATACCAGAATCAAAAGCAGATATTGACAAAGAATAAATACTACACTTTTTCAGAATGGCATGTGGCGAATGACAATACTGCTACTAGTGGACACAGCTGTTACAACTACAAATGTCAACAAAAATGAAGACCGGTACGGAACCTTCCAAACTGCCTAATTGTGGTGCCAAGGTGTTACAACCCCACCACTTCAACTTTACAATCAACTGAAATGACTCAGCTCTCCCAGTAACAACAACTCAGGCTTCCACAGGATGTGACAGCATTCATCTGAGACCCAATAATGGACTGGTAATATCAGCACTCCCAAAGGCATTAATACAAAATGTTCATTATTGTTTTATATATATATATATATATATATATATATATATATATATATATATATATATATATATATATATATATATATATATATATATATATATATATATATATATATATATATATATATCTGTAACTCTGAACCTCACGGCTTGGGCGGCTGTACATCAGTGGATATGTGTTAATATGTCAAGTTCATGGGTTTTTTCAAGATTTGATTGATAGGCAATTTACAGAATATCATTTAACCCTTTAAGGACCGGGATCGTGTCAACGCGATCATACTGAAGTGGGCTTCTAGGACCACGATCGTGTAAACACGATAAAAAAGCACTTCATTTTGATGACTTGCAGAGCCACAGTACTTTGCAGTACAGGCTTGAAACACATGTCAATGGATAGGGGAGGGACGGAAGTCCTGCTCCCAAGAGGGGTAAGCCCGCATCTCCAGTGCCCAAGAGGTATGAGGTTGAGCGTCCAGAGCCTAAGTGGGGGGAGGCTGAGCATTCCGAGCCGAAGAGGGGGGAGGTGGGTGTACAGAGAGGTAAGTGAGCGAGAGAGACGAGAGAAAGTAAAAGAAAGTAAACAATTGCTATGCATGCTGGAAAGGCCAGCACGGAACTTGTTTTGGTGGAGGTATTATTTTTGTGATCGAGATTTGTTTTGTTACACCTTTTTAGTTTTCTCTGTTAGCGTTGTTCTTTTGTAAAAGTGTTATTTTAAATAATAATTAAAAAAATATATATGTATATGCGCACCGGCGTTTCAAGCTGCAGTACCTGTGTGTATGTGTCAGTCAGCATCCTGATCTGGGGACGTCACCACTCGACCGTCCTGTCACACCAAGACATATCTTGCCAGAAGACATCATGAAGCAACAGGGAGGGAATTTCCCGGAAAGTTATGAAATACAGAAAGCTCATAATATGTGTCACCCACTTTCATTGAACCACACCCATGTTACTTACAACTGTGGGAGCACTCGAGATTGTTCTAAGAGAAAGGAAACAGTCCCCATAATGCTATATAAAGGCTATTCTTTGGAGTCATTGCGCCAGACTGTATTTTGGGGGTTATGTGAACCGGCATACTGCAAGTCCTGGGAGAATTGCAAGGGTGGTCTCACAGTCATTGTCTTGAGGAGGTGGTGATTGCTTGTCCTGAAGTGACTAAAATATCTTCACTGGTACCTCACCCACTTTTGATTTGTCCTTTGAAGCAGTCTTTTGTATCTCTGATCAGCACATTATTTGTCTCCTCTCTTATTGTCATTGTTGCCCACCCTATTTCAAAGAGTCTGGTTGCCCTCTGGTCAGTCTTTTCTCAAGCAAAACAGCCATGCTTTACTCACAACCAACATTCGAGTCCTGGAGAAAGAACTGTGCTCTTCAGTAAAATAACCTGCCAGTTTAGCTACAAGCTGTCTTACCTGGTTGATCCTGAAATATACAAAAAAGTTTCTTTAAGTTTGAAAGCATTTTGTGTCAGGACTTTCATTTTGAAGAAGAAACTTGTTTTTGAACCTTACAATGTACCATGTTAAATATATGTCCAGTTTAATTGGCTAATTTTCTTTGGCAAATGAGGTGTGCAATTAACAGGATTACACTATAATAATGAGAAAATGCAGTGGCCCCCCTGCAAGACCAGATGCTGGTGTGTAACAATAAAGAAGAAGAAAAAAAAACTAAATAAAGCTGAAGTGCCACCTTACTCCCCATCTGGTTTCAGTTTTATCTAAGTTCTCCTAACCCCATATTGTCAAACACATTTAACTCCAGCTGGCAGCTGCTGTAGCCAAAAGGGGTTGGGGCCCAAAGAGATTCATTACACTTTCCCATGATCTTATACACACAGCTTTTTATCTAACCCATGCTTGATGACTTTATTAAACATGCCTGTAGCAGTTGAGAAACCATTCAAGCTATGTCTGTTTATCTTTGATTCCACTCTTGCCTTTTTCAATCTGTAGTTTTGTCAATAATTGCATTGGTAGTAAAATGTGAAGACACAGTATTTAAAACCTCTAGGTACTTGAGTTGTGACCCAACACATACTACAGATGCTGTGCAAGACCCCTCCTCACTACTGTAACAATAGATAGCCATGATTACTGTAAATCCAAGACTACTCAGGGCTGTAACTGAAAAGCAGCCACTTAATGACTGCTGTACTCGGCATGTGATTCAAATATGTCTTTCAAGATATATATATCAGAGAGAGAGAGAGAGAGAGAGAGAGAGCTAATGTGTCACACAGCCTCACATCTTAATTCTTAATATTATTGTTCCAAAATCTTAGGTTCCATTACCCCAAATCAGTAATCGTGCTCAAGGACTGTTAACTTTGGCAGCTACTTTAATATCCAAATGAAATTGAAAAAACAAAATGAAATTAAGAACATATTTCTTCACACTAAAAAGCGCTTTAAACTTTAAACTTGCACACATCAATTAAATAAAACTGACTGCATACACTGAGTGGAAAAAACCTAATGGCTCAGCAGGTACACTTTTTATTAACTCATCAGTAAGCAGGTTGTAATTCATAACAAAGAATTTACCCTAAGGAACACCACATATCTGTGGGCCTTTATTGCCAAAAAAGTACATATGTTGTTTCACTCTGTTTCCTTTCAATAAAACCTAACAGTTAGCACTTCATTTTCGAGCGGTTCTGACAAATCATGCAGGATGGTTTAAGAGAAAAAACAAAACAGAAAACAGCCCATAAGCTAAGAATTTCAGGGAATTTTTAACAAGTATAAAAGTCATTTCACCCCCCAGCCCCCCCCCCCCCCCCCCCCCCCGGAAAGTTGTTAAACTGGGTACGTTTGGCACATCCGTCAGAAATATTGGACTCTTCATTGACATCTCTCATAAAAGCTCTTACACTTAATAGAGAAACAAAATCCAAAATGAAATGTTGTAATTTTTTGTGTGTATTTAGACAAAACTAAAAATGTGGATTTGAGCATGAGGATGTGAAATGAGGGCATGCTCAGTGTCTTTTTTGTTTCTTCAAATATGTAGTTTAAGACAGTAAAAATCTGTTGGATTTAAAATGAAATACATTAAAAAAAATGAAGTATAAGAAGTTATTTAATAGTTCATATGCTTTGTCCTATTTGAGTGGTTTGAGAAAACTGTGCGAATATGAAGCATGATAATAACGTGAAAAAAATGCCTGCAACATATAAACTGTTTCATATTTTAATTCTGTAGGGCAGGGGTCTCTAACCTTTTCCTTATGAGGAACTACCTTAGATTTACCGAGTCTTGCGATCTACCTATAGGCTGTAATCAACAAATGATTAATGTAAGTGTTGAAGAGAAATTTATCATTAGTGAGAGGGCTGGCACTGCATGTCATCACCCAGTTTGTTGAAGTTCGGGGTTTACTTGGTGAGAGCAAGTCTCATGCAGTCATTCAGGTGAGTGTCTGTCATCCTTGATCTGTAAGTGGAACCAAAAAATGCTTTTACACAGAGTGCAACCTGCTTTATCTCTGGGTGTTCTGATATACTGATCAGTTCCCAAAAATTAGCATCTGAGCTCTGCATTTTAGTTGGATGCTATTTTGAATGGTTATTTCATTTGCAAGACCCGCCTTGTCAAGATTAAACACTGACCCAATTTTTTCTGCAGTTTCACAAACATCAGCTGTCATGAATGGAAAGGATATGAACATGGCGACCAGCTCCAGCTGTTTGAAATCAGTGAAACATCTTTCAAATTCTGCCAGAATCTTTTTCCAAGTGAGAGGTGTATTTTTCAAAAGATGACATATCTGTGCCTTTATGTTCTTCACTCAAGTTTGGAAAATGTTTCAGGTCCTTTTTTTAAAGTAGTTTTATCCACAGTTTCAGTTCTCTTTGAAGGTTTTCACTGAACTTATCTTTTCAGTAATGTCTTTCTGTGTTCCTTGAAGTTCTGTGTTTATTTCGTTCAGCTTTGCCATCAGGTCAGTCAGAAAAGTCAGCTCTAATAGCAACTTGGTGGTAGTGTTCATTTCTAGATTCTAAGAAAATATTTATTTGTGGTAGAAGATCTTTGAGTTGTTGCAGTACTTTTCCCCTACTTAACCACCTCACTTCTGAGTGCAGCAGTAGGTCACCATACAGTGCATTAATTTGGTTATTTGAATAGTCTTCTCTGAAGTGGCCTTGAACAAATTTAATTTACAACTTTAAAAAAATAGTTCATAACATCATTCATGTTCAAAACCTTTCCATACAGGGCCTGTTGGTGTATGATGCCGTGAATTCAGGAATGGGACAAATGAGGGTCCCTTTTGCACTGCTAGACAAACCCATTGACAAATCGACTCGAGGGGCTCTTTCCTATCAACACGCTCAGCTAAACACAGAGGTCTTACCGTACCATCTTGAGAGGGAAAAAGAGGGAGATCTTCCTGTGAGTGACAGTTTTATACCCTCGGTGGGCGGGACCGAGTGTGTCATCCCAGGAAGGGGCCTTTGGCAGCTCTTGTATAGAGAGCACAGCATTACCTACCTCAAGGGCAGGAATATCCCATACATAATGTTGGTGGTCGTCTTCGAATTGAAAGGGAACACTATCTGTTCTAATGTATTTTTGTAGTGTTTTTTAAAGGCAGCATAAATATCTTGTGTGCTACTTTTTTTTCCTTCAACTGAATTATTGTCAGTGGTTCCTCCTTTCACGCCAGTCATCAAAAACCATTCTAATGAGTACACTCATCTGTATGTGTCTACAATATCGATCGATTCATCAAACTGAAGAGAGCAACAAACACAGTTTTCAAAGTAATTTCGGGTACGCCTAATGTTAAAAATCATGCCGACGACCTGGCCCTTTAAATCTTTTTACTCAGGCACTGTAAGAGACAGCCGTGCTGGCTAAGTACCTTTTAAAAAGAGCAGTCAGAGCTTCAAAACACGGTCCCATTTGTGTATTTCCGGCATTGGAGCGTGTCAGAAGAGAGTCGTGAATGTGAGTGTTTTGTTGCTGCGCTGTAAGACAGACCTACCTCGGTGCAGTAAACAAATTGTTTCAGACAAAATTTTTTACAAAAAATGAGAAATGGCGACATCGAAGGCACAAGGATCTATTTTCTGATAAATATTTATTTGGTTTCTGTGTTTGTGGATCAGATGCACGAGACAAGTCAGCTGTTAGGGTTAGGTTGCAATGGTTGGCACCATATCTAAAATATAATATTGAGCGGAGTTGCATTTTGTTTTTTGTTTGCCAAAATATGTTATCATTATATAATATTTAACCAAAAACACACAAACAATATGATTGTTTACAGTGTAGCAATTATGGACATTCCCCATTTACCGTAATAAATGTGTATTTTATATATATATATATATATATATATATATATATATATATTAGTTTTTTTTTATATATATATATGTTATTAAAAATCTGATATTATAAAGATGTGTTTGCATTGAATACAATACAATACAATACAACAGCGTGTACATATTAATATATACCATGTCTAGGTAATGGTGCATGCATGGTCATTGAGCAAATAGAATGAACCATATTTGGTTCATTTCTGTCATATTCATATTAAATAGCTCCATCTTGCACCACACGATCAGGGTCCCTGGGACAAATAATGTGAATATTCATTTTGTCTTTTGCACATTTTTCAATTGTTAAGTTTATTGTGGTTGCTTTTGTTTTATATGGCCATAATTCCTTTATTATCCCGTTTAAAAAAAAAAAAAAAAAAAAAAATGCTCTCTACATGTTGAAGTTTCATTGTACAGTATCAGATTTGAAATGGCCATGCTAAAATAAATTGTATAAACAATATTTTTTTTTCTAAAAAACATTTCTCTTTTTCTGTGGTTTTTGTTATCTGTACTAAACAGGGTGAGTGACAGACTATAACATTTTTTTTTTTTTTTTAAGATGTATGACATTTACCTGTAACCTTTATAGTTAAATAAGTATAGCCAGAAAACTAACAACAGTAAAAACAAAAACAGGCAAAAATAGCTTGGGCTCTAAAGGGTTAACTTGAGAAAGTAAACAGTAAAATAAATCATACATTTTAAAAAGGAGAAATGTTTTGCGACCTACTCTGTAAGGCTTTGAGATCGACCAGTATCTCTCAGTCGACAGGTTGGGGACCCCTGCCGTAGGGTTTTCATGGGGGGGGGGGGGGGGGGGTATATTTTACACAAGGAAACTTGTGCTATTATGAGGAAGAAATGTTGTATTACAAACTGTAGTACCACACATTTATAAATAACTTATTTTCATATATATATTAGTACAACTTTTTTCAATGTACTTTTGTGATGTATGCTGTGAATAACGTTTTTTGTGAGTTTAAAAAAAAAAAAAAAATCTGACTATCCAGCAATCTGAGGCACCAATATTGCTAATCATAGCACATACTTATACTGTAGAAGCCATAGCAACATGCTCCTGATACAGCCTTAGATAATATTGCATACATGCATATTTGGTGCCACTGTGGGTTAATCAGTTAGCAGTAATAATCCAACAGTGATTAATAAAGGAAAATATTTAGTTTCAGTAAAGCAGTGTGGCACGACATGTTTTAAGTGGAGTTCTAACTAAAATGTTAGCAGCAGTTTATTTTTCTTGGTTTGGTCATTCATCACAATAGTAGTCTACTGTGGCCATTTATCATTCTGGAATGGCATTTACATGCCTTTCTGACTCCAACAGCAAGCAAGCTTCATATTCTTCTGATTTTTATTTGTTAACAAAACAAAAAAAACATAGAAGAATAACAGCTGAAACCTCAGACCCTGATAACCCATTTGATGTGGTTGATTTAGTTTAGCCACTTCCCTTCCTCAAAGGAACATTGGGTTGACTTTTAACAAATTCTGTTCTGTACTGTGTTGCAGTATAACAACAAGCAGAAAATAAATATATATATAATTTTTTTGTTGTTTCTGTTTTCCTTGTTGATTTTACGAAATTAGTAAGGAGTCCTTAAATTAACATGCTTTCTTAGCACATAGTGACTGAAACGTCTGCACTATGTTTGTCTTGCACTGATCACTTTGCATTTTATCCTATACATTGCCAGTCTGTTCATAAACAAATTTTGGCAAGAAAAAAATAGAAAGTTAGTGTTACTAGAACACATTGAAACTTGTTCTGAAAAGTCCCAAAATGAACTTCAACAAGTATAGCTACATGCACTGAATACATTAGACAATGTTAGCACTACACAATAACTGCATTCAACATGGCATCTTGCTCTGAGGGGAGTGCAAATGCTCATTATTAATGACTTGGTATTGTGAAGATTGGCCCACGACTTCAGATTGTCACTTACAACTTGCAGGCACCCAAAGTCTTCACTCTTTTTCCTTTTGAAGCAAAACACTAGTTCCTATAATAACATAGTATTTGCATCCTGGATTAATTACTCTTTTTTTTTTTTGTCTGGCACAAGGAAAAACCCAGCATTAATGAGCCCTTATAATACCCCTGCATTTTTAAGTTATTAAATATAAATTTCTAACAGATTTATTTAGCTCAGTATGTGACACATCTGGCACCAGGATCAGGAAACAACTGGTTCACTTCATTCCTGTCATCACCTTCCAACACATTTCTTTCACATTTCAATTTGGAAAACAGAACCGTTTTTCTACATAAGTTCTGCATTAGGTTTTTGGAAGTGGGAACCCAATAGTTCCTTCTTGGTTATTGCAATTAGACTTCTTGAATTTCAGTCTTTAGTATTAAGTCCTACGTTTGTTTGATTTATTTTTCACTGTGTGTCCTGCTGACAGTGGAAAGATTCTAAATCAATTTGTGGCACGAGGATGAATCCACAATAAAATATCAGCCAGAAGCCCTACACTACAATTAAGAGGCTGCTGTCTGCATTTATAAAGGTCTACATCCACACGCTTTTTTTTGTGTGTGGAAGGGCTATATATATTATTAAAATATTTTGATCATTAACACTGTCTTGTAAATTTATGAATGTTATACAAAGACGTCCCCATTATAAACCTATTTTACTTCATAACACAAAAGCAGACATTAATACTTTTTCAGTAGTTTTTTTTGTGCTACTTGGTTCAAATATATCTCTTCACCCATAACTTCAAAAACACAATCAAAAACTGTAAGGTGAAACATATAAGATTTAATTCAAGTAGACAAACATTTCAGGAAGTGCCTTCTAAAGGTACACTGATGAAGGCACTAGCTGATGTGTTTCTATACCTCACTTGAGATTTACCAAATATTCTCTAAATCTGGTTGGTTGGTTTTCTGGAGATGTAGTGTTTAAAGGCCAACTGTCATAATCAGTACCCTCATCAAGATTGAGAACACAAAAAAGCCATATATCTGTCTTAAACACAACACTGTTTTTCTGGTCTTTGTTAAATGATAAAAATCTGTATTCCTGGAATGTATTTGAATATGTACTACATTCAGCCTGTGGGAAGATTAGGTAGTCTTCCTTTTGTATTACATATTTAATTGTAAAGCTTTATTATTATTGACTGACTTAATGTAGGGCCAGATTTACATTTTAATGAGTGTTTATTATGTGTTTAAGAACTGTCAATTAATAGGAAATACTCAATTATACTCTGTATTGTAGATTCGTATTAAGGTTTTCAATTTAAGGTAGCTTTAAAACACGCTTCAATGAGTTTAAATAGTTTTGTAAAAGGGGTCTTGGAGATAAAACTAAATGTCATTCACTAGATCCATTTAGCATTTTTAACTTTGTGTGCAATATTAAACGTTCGAGAACACATTTGATAGATGTTTTACACTAGGCCAATTCTCTGATGTAAACTTGTAAGCTTTTTTAAACAATAATGTTCTGTATCCAGATTTAATCCCTACATTTCCTAGAGTGGACTGAAAATAGAACTGACCATGTTCTGTACAGCTGTTATGTCTTTATCAGTGGGGTGCATGCAGGAAAAGGAAAAAGAAAGTAAAACAGTCAATCTTCAAAACATATTGCATATTTATAATGTTTATAATGGCCAGGGTTTTCTAATCAATGCCGGATGCAAGTTTCTGAAAAACATTAAGCACCTTGTGACCTCATAAAACTTGCACACTCTCCACACCCCTTCCTTTATAAGGCCTCAAGAAACAGTCATTGAATTTGGTTTTATATCTGATCTGGGAAACCAATTGAAGAAAACATCAACTTAATATAAAGTAATTAAGGGATTATTGTAACTCAACATGAAGACTCATATGCAATGTTTTATTTCTTTTAATTGTCTATTACATGCTGTCAGTCTGAGGGTAGTTGAAGCTTTGCCCTGCCCAGTGTCTTCATAAATCACTGCCTGACAGTCAAAAGAAGTGTTCTCTACATGGGACACATCAGCAGTGTCATCATGCCTTAACCATAATAAACTGAGTGGAACAGCTCTCTGACACAAAGAGGAAACAACTTGACAGCACAATGAATTGCAAAAAAAAAAAAAAAAAAAAAACTCCAGTGGATTATTTTAAGAGCAGAAATGCTTCATTCTGATTTTATCATTCTTAATCATGGGTTGGCTTGTGTAATTACACAAACTAAATAACACGTTTTTTCAGTGTTCATGACTGGCACCAACCTAATCCTGTCCTGGAGTATTTAGCCTCTAGACTTATTCAGACCATACAGTACACACTTTTATTTGTAGTTATTTACCCTGCTTTTATTCTCCAGTTTGAATGTCACCTCACCACCAAATTACTGAACCATGGAGTTTAGCTTAGCAAGTCTCATCCTGGCTTCATCTGTAAAAGGTAAGTAGGGGTGGCTGTAGCGCAATGAGGTGACATATTTGCAGACAATTTCCCATCAAATCAGTAGAAAGGCCAATGCAACGCTCCCTGTGGGCCTTCTGCCAAGATAACCACAATTACAGTATTTACAGTGTTTTGAAGATTATTGGAATATATTATGAAAGGACCTTTTTTCCCCACCAAAAACTGACAGAAAATAAAGCTGTACATTTTAAAAGGTATATACCCACACCATGTGTATGTTGTATGTTAAATAATTCCATGTTGGAGTAGGTTGATTTATGTATGGTGCTTGATTATTGAAAAAAATACAGGCAGAAACATCTTTTAAATTATCATTTAACAGCAGCTACTTGTTTTTAAAACAAACAAACAAAAAAAAAAAAACTAGGCTAGGTAAATGTAAAAAGTACCTAAAACAAAAAATCTATGTTTTTTTATTCAAAGGCTTTGAACAACAAGACTAAATGTACCAGTACTTGAAGTACAGATCTGTCTATTGACATGCTTTGTGTCATACTTTTTTTTTTTTTTTTTAGCTTTGCAGCCCTACCACTGTCTGTAAACATAATTACAGCAGTAACATTAATGACGACGTGAGAATCAGCCAGAGACCCACGAACCAATTGATTCATTGAGCTTTAGAGTGACACAAGAAAACAGGCTTTAGTCTTTGCGACAAAAATACAAGTTGCATGTTTAGATATTAATGCAGCAGTGATCTTTACCAAATTTTGGCATATGAATATTTTTATAAAGTGCAATACTAATAATGAGCACTATAGTGTATTCTCTTCTTGTCATGCACATAGTTTTGTACACGCACCTTATAAACAATGACCACATTCATGGCTTGAATCATGGAATAAGTATGTTTAACAATGACCACGAGGGATGTGCACCAGTAACAACTTCAACCCGGAAATAGTGAATTTGTTAGACATTTTTCATTGTAAAACATTAACATATTTTTCGGGGGGGGGGGGGGGAGAAATTACTGCTTCATACCCCAGAACTTTTCCTTCACATTATCTTCACATAATCACACAAACTTCAACTCAGTACATGATTTTCCCTCAGATGTCAGCTTTTTACATTTTTTAGTGAGTAAAGGCGTGTTATTTTGAACTGGGATGACAAGAGTACCTCTCAGCGTTTCCTGTGGTAGACCTAAGGCGCTCAGCATGTGGTCAGTGGAAAATTAACAGCTGTCCAACCACCTATTCACACTTGCCACATCACACCGTGAATAGAGCTCTTTAGTGGCTGTTTCTTTCTGATGTGTGTAAATAGTTTTTATTGTTGTAAATAAATTTTCATATCATTAATCTTGCTTGCAGGGGAAAGGGGGTACATAATTTACAGAATGTGGCTGACCATTTTTAATGAAGTCTTAATTGTTGCCACATGGAGGCAGTGTTACACATGAATATAGCCCTTCTGGATTCCTGTGGTGGAGGCAATAAAAATACATAGTAAAAAGTGTCATTAGAGGAGAAAATGTAAGCATGAAATCACACATCAAGCAGGAAAAACAACTTCTTTAAGAAATGTTTTGGTGAAATGATTTTTTTTTTTCAAGGGAAAAAATGGGTAGTGATTTAATGGCATCTCCTGAATGGGTGGGTCCGCATCTCACCTCTCTGATTCGCTCTCATACTTTGGCTTAGAACAACAAAGACAAGCTCATAAACATTCAAGAAATTCCACAATATTAAAAGGTTATTTGCTAAGCATTTTATCTACACCCCCACCACCACCAGGTCTAACCTCATTAATGTGTCTCCAGAAAAGGCCCTGACAAATGTCTATTTCGTTTTGGAATAAAAAAAAAATTAAATAAAAAAAAATTCCAGAACCTTGTTGTAAATAGAACCCTTCTTTCAAATTGGGTTTCTAAAATTGTTGGAATTACCTGCCTAAATGAAGTATGTTAATAATGCTTTTCTGGTGCCCACCACTGTTGCTTAAACCTTTTCTGTATCAGCAATGGCAGAAACTGCACCATCTTAAACCTTTGGAAACTGTTTCACAAATTCAGAATATTTTATCTTTCATGCTGATTGTGTCAAACTCAGCCCCATAGGCACCGAACTTTACGTGAATATTACTCAGGCAACATAAAAGCCACCTACGTGGCTTGTTTAAAAGTACAGACCCAGGGGCTCCCGAGTGGCGCATCCAGTAAAAGCACTCGCTAGAGTGCAGGATGCGCTCTATAGCCTGGACGTCGCTAGTTCGAGTCCAGGCTATTCTACAGCCGACCGTGGACGGGAGCTCCCAGGGGGCGGCGCTCAATTGGCTGAGTGTCGTCTGGGGGGAGGGAGGGTTAGGTCGGCCAGGGTGTCCTCGGCTCACCGCGCACCAGCGACCCCTGTAGTCTGGCCGGGCACCTGCGGGCTTGCCTGTAAGCTGCCCAGAGCTGCGTTGTCCTCCGACGCTGTAGCTCTGAAGCGGCTGCACGGTGAGTCTGCAGAGTGTAAAGAAGCTGGCGGCTGAAGGAGGACAGCGTGTGTTCATCCTCGCCCCTCCCGAGTCAGCGCAGGGGTGGTAGCGGTGAGCTGAGCCTAAAAATAATTGGGCATTTCAAATTGGGGAGAAAATAATAAAAACTAATTGGCAACGACTAAATTAAAAAAAAAAAAAAAAAAAAAAAAAAAAAAAAAAAAGTACAGACCCGGCGCTTTCCAATGACGTATTCACTGTTGGCATGTGGTATTCCGCTACGATCGCCTAAAGGTAAGCCACTCATCATGTGACAGGGGTCACCCGCATAGGAGTCGATTACTCCGTCATTTTAGCAGCCAGACAGAAGGGGGTTGTATTGTTGGAAAGCTTAGAATCTCAGCTTTCACTCATACTGTAACTCAAATAATACAAAGCTCAGCCAATCTGATTATATATCTTCTGAAAGTGCAGGCTTAGGCGTTTCCAATGCGGTTTGTCTTGGTTGCCTAGCTAGGTTGCTCGAGAAGCTACAGACCAGTGAGAGAGACAGAGTGAGAGCAAAAGAGATAGTTGTGATTGGTAAAAGTGCCAATAAAACACTTGTTTTTCACACAGTTTGCTTCTTTTTTTTTACCCATGTTCATTTAATATTGAAGTTCAATGGTGCAGTGTTTTTTGAGCCATCTATGTTTACAAAATATATAGCAGTGACCAAACATGATTTTTTTTGGAAAAGCGTTATATATATTCTCATCTCTACCACATATATTATGTCTGATCCTGTTGCAATTTATATAATATGAAAGGAAATTGTGTGCCCTTTCATTTGATATGTTACATGCATGCAGCACAACCTATCCAGTAGTTACACAACTGAAAACAGTGAAAAACAGGCGGAAGTAAGGCTGAGATCAAAGAGTTAACCAAATAAGCTGTAATTTCCCAAAGTAAAAGTTTAGATTCGCTTCATTTGAGAGGAGGTGATGTGTATAATTCATACAACTGTACTGAAAGATGACAGGACCTCTGTTCCAGGCCTGACAGAATGTTGCTCTGAAGCCAGGCTGTAGTCTAGCAAAGCCAAAACGTTACTTGGCTGGATGTTTACGTCTCTGCTTCTTGCACTGCAGGTGAAGGAACGACTAAAAAATACAGCCTGATTGCCCAGATCCAGTCTCTCAGTAATTATCTCTAGGACAGAGATTGACATCGTCTCCAAAAGAATGAGGCTACATTGGACTCAACCCCATCCCATCTTCTAATTATTAAATTGCAATATATAATAATATAATAATGTGTTGGTGTGGCAAAGTGGTTAACAGTGTGCAGATGATCAATTATCAGACAGACCACGATAATCCAGGTGTAATGATGTTTTATTTTAATTCCAAGTGTCTGATGACACAAAACACACAGTAAATAATAATGATAAGCAATACAGCGGCGTGTATTGCTTTACTGTAATCCACGGGTTGGTCCCGAAATAATAATAGTCCCATTCTTTTACACCCACATGTAACACAAACACAAGTCCACAGTGCGTGCTCATAGTGCTTGTAGTGCAAATACAGTTTATTGTGAAAATAAAGTGAAGTGTTGTCCGTGTTTAGTGCTGGCCTTTGGCGACAGCTCCGGATCGTATTTCATCCATCTAAATAATAACAAACAGTATTTTCAGACAGGTCAAGAAACAAACAAAATACTCATGATAACAACACAGGTTTCTCCTTCCGGTTCACATTTAACCATTACAAAAGGAACAGATCACCTCGCTCCACCCCCTTTTGTACCATCTATCATGACCCCTTGGTTAACGAGTACAACAGCTCCTCCAATCTACGGCTGCCACATTGTTTCCCTTCCGGGTCGATGATTTAGTGTACCGGAGCTCCGCCCTCTTTCTAGATGATCAACTTCCGCCTAACCCTGGGAATGAATTGTCAGGCCATCCAGTCCAGGATACTCTGTTACCTTTACACAGCGCCCTCACAGGTCAGGAGGGAGATGTATCACCAAGAATCACTTTGTCTATCACTGTTGGTTATCTGTGTCCTTGATATAGGGAGGTGTCTGTCATTCATACACCTTTGTCACACATTCTTTGCATATATCTGGAAAACTGTTTATCCAATTTTATCATATTATGTAGCCTGTTCTTGAGAATATTAGGATGTTTGTCCATCCGTTTATCAATCTGTCTGTATGTCACACTTACATCTAGCATATATCTGGATAATCGCTTATGAAATTGTCATGAAACTTTATACGTTTTTAATTTATGAATGTACTCTTCCACCAGCTTTTAAGTTAATTGCAAAAGCAGGACTGCAGTTAAATAAAAACAACTATCCACCTGTCTACTTAGTTCTGGTTTAAGTAATGAAGCCTCCGGTCTAGTTAATCAATCACTGAAGTCATTCAGCAAATCCAACCAAAAAGATAACGACTACTATGAGTATTCAAGGTCTGCCTTGATTTTGTATTAAAATAATCGGAAAAGGAGGTACTGTATGTTCTACATAAAATTCTCTCCACTGAAGGTACATCTATGTGGGAGAGCTTTTTATTGGCTTATATATCTCCCTGCCATCTAGAGTATAATTGAAGTTATAAATGAGAGACCTTGGAGGAATCCTGCAACCATTTTAGTCAAACAAATGTGAAAGTAAAAAGGGGCATATTCCCACTTAAAGGGTTAATTAAGCAATAAAGAGATGTAAGTGATGAGTACTTCAATTTCATAATAACCTGCCCTGTGCTGTTTCCCTGTTGTAGTTATAAAATGCCTTTATTGGAAAAACAATTTTAAAAAGTTGTTGTCTTCAGTAATACAGTCAGCACTCACAAATCCGACCCTATAAAATTTGGACTTCAATGACAGTTAAAAGAGTGTGACGCATATCTAATTATTTAATTTTGGCACATTCTAACCCTTGTCAATTTTTCAGGGAACACAAAATAAGATACAATGTTAAAAATACATAGCTGAAAGGACTGTGTTTTAAAATAAGTAGGCTTCCATTTAGATGTACTGTAGTTGGTTTTGTTGGTACAGTACTGTATTTTCAACAGAAGTATTTTAATTCAGAACGATATAACGACACTGTTTTACATTACAGTAGCTGGTCTTGTTCACTTTGTTTTTCTGCATTTTCATCAGTGAAACTGGAGGAAGCGCTGTAACTGTCACACGGTGACATTGGCCCCCTTGTAACGCCCCAGATAAACACTATTATTATTTTTGTCACATTGTAAATAAGTGTGTGTGTGTGTTTACTTGTTTTGCACTCGTTATATGATTTATTTACGTTTGAGTATGTTTATACATATATATTTTTAGTGGAACTTATTCTTTTGACACGGAGAATGTGTTTATGTATGGAGCATGGGGTTGTGAGAAGGGGACCATAGGAAGTGAAGGACTTCTGGAAGTAAAGGCTGCTGGGAACTGTTGTTGTTTGGGCAGGCAAGGTGAAGTGCTGCCATATGGTCAGGTACAAAGATCTAATTTAGTGAACTGACTGTGCATTTTTGGGTTGGTTTGAGGGGAGGATTTAACACCATTTATAAGCAGGCACACAGCAGTAGCACAACAGAAGCAAACGGAAGACTGATGAGGAACTGGAACTGATACTGGAACTGGAAGAGACAGGACGAGACAGGACCAGCCACAGCTGAGAGCAGCTTGGGAAATCCTTTTGGATTTGGACTTGGCTGGAGGCACAGAGGCACTGGGAAGTGGAGTTCATAGTGTGCACTTACAGCCATTTTATTCCCACTGACATTCATCACTCCTTTGATGCTAGTTTTAACCCTGTTTTATCCTGATTGTTTTTATTAGTATTTTAATGTTTCTAGAGAATGAGCTCTTTTACTGGGATTTTTATAATGGGTTTTAACGAGGCATTTTAGTTGAGTGTGTTTTTCAACTGCCATTTTAGTGAGTGTCATATATCCGAGTGCTCACTGTAGTGGTATCGACAATAACAATCAACCATTGTGTTACTGACTTTCTAACTTTCTAACTTTCTAACTAAGACTTAATTCAACCCTTGTTAAAAATAAAGAACAAAAAATGCTTAACATAAAAAAGAACAGTACTACTACAGTAGCAGGTGCAGTTTACATTGCCTCTGGGTTTCTTATTGCATCAGATCAATTCCAGATTTTTAAAATCCATTTATGGAAATGGACGGTCTACACTTAATGTTTTCAAGCAAATTGGCATCATCATCACTGCCATTCTCATATCCACTTTGACATCTGACACATTCTTCAGCACTTCTTTAACCTGTTCTGCATACCAGTCTGCCAGAGGGAGGGATCGCTATGAACACTGTATGCAACCTTCTGATCGGTGGAAGTATTATTGGCGAACCAACCAAAACTGCCAATAAAGCCAAAATAAATGATCTGCCAGTTATACAGTATGCAGGTTAAGATATGCACTGCAATAAAACAATAAATCCTGAACCTTCTAACACCTCCCAAACCCCCAGCCCCATAATACAATCCCCCAATTTGAGACCACTGCTCTAAGCTGTAATAGTTTTTTTGGTTTGTTTGTTACAGGTGAAATAGAATTGCTGTGCCTGCTAAAACCAATTTGTAGATGTTATTGCATGTTATTTAAAAACATAAGAAAGTGTGATGGGCTTCTAAAGAAATGTTTTAAGGTTTTAAGATACATCAAACCAAATAACACCAGAGAACACACTGAATCACCTAGAAAGACTGACATTGGTGTTAAACCTTAAATGAAGAAAATATTGCTGGAAGTTTTATATATATATATTAAATACTTTTTTATTCCTGTGGCATGTACACATTTTTTCTATGCGGCTTCTTTGAATTGTGAAAAATAGCTGTTGCTAGCTTGTTATAGGTTCTAACTGAGGAAACTTGGGTTATATACTCTGACTCGGGAGATCTTGTTAAACCCAAGGTGGTTCAATTGATTTATTGAGCTGTATCTTCACAATGATGTACTACTGTGCATTGGCAATTCAACTCTTGTCAGTTTCAACCTATGAACTGTTCTAGTTTTGAGCAAAGGGTTAATTCAAGACCAGGGAATGCAGGTGGCATGTTAACACCTTATCTGAGAATTGCTACACTCCAACTGCAGTGATTTTATATGACTCTGGATTTAACACTAGGTCACGGGTATTAATATATATATATGCATTCAACCACTATGCCTCTCATATACTTCCAGATTGTTAAACTAATCACAAGGACTGAAATACCTCTTTGATCCTGGCAACTGTGTGTTGTTTGATGTTTCTGATCCACACTGGGTTTGTTAGAGAACAGGGTGGACTGTTGGAGAAGGCATTGGGTTTGTGGGTGATGTTGGTCTTCAGAAGATCCGAGCCATTAATAACATTGTTTGAGCAGGAGCTCAGGAATTTGCTGTGATCTCCTGCCATTGCAGAGCAAATAAGAAACAGAAAGACATCCCTCTGTGAGGAAAGAGAGATTTCTTTATACAATGACCTTACTTAACGCTTTCTTTTTTGTTGTAGTTAATGTGTAGAATTCTGACAGCACTTTATTTTTTCACACAAAGAACGAAGTGGCAATGTACAGTATATGTAATAGTAGAGGCATGTGTATGCCAGAAAGAAAGATCAACAAAGCTCTCGGTGGGATTATTTCAGCAAGCAGGCACAACTAGAACAGACTGCCCAACAAAATATAATGCCCTGCACTAGGGACTTAAAATAGAAATTAAAATAAAGATGGTCCAGATTGTCTCTTTCACCTCACGTCCCAGGAGATTGAGACGAAATCCTATATGTGTCACTTGGCTGGTTCAGCACCATGGAAAGCAGTTGAGGAGAACAGCTACCTGTACAGTTTCAGCACCTCTCACTAGGGGGTAGATGTAAGGATACGCACAAAACTGATTTGTGGATGCAAAACTCCCATAATGCAGCATATGTAAAGAATGGGGTTCACCTCGCGTTCTGCACCCGCTATCAAATTTGTACTTTGCCATTAATCCATTAAAATTGTATTGAAATGCATTAAAATGAAGAAAAGAGCACGAATTGGGCGGGATCTGGATACTAAGCAGGCGCAAACATTATAATGTGATGTAAGGATTTTGCCTTGCACTTAGACAATTGCTGACCCTCCAAAAACTTTATACCTCTTCTTACAAGGTGCAAACTGTTGTAGAAGCAAGTAATTAAGACCTGTATAAAACCACACACCTGCAGAGACCTGTCATTGGCTTCAGGCTGCTGTGGTACACTTCTTGATGATACAACACTTGGCTCTTGTTGAGGAGAGGCAGGAACACATTCAGAGGTTTGGGATGCCGGAGGATGTGGTGCTAAAGCGTTATCGTCTCACTCCGCAGGTCATCCTAGACCTAATAGCTGAATTGAGGGATGAGTTAGACCCCAGCATCAATCTAGGGACCGCTATCCCTGCACATGTGAAAGTGCTGTGTTCTCTGCACTACTTAGCCTCTGGTTCCTTTCAGACCACAGTTGGAATGTCTGGAGGGATAGCCCAATCCACCTTTTCCAGAGTGCTACGCAAATTTCTGGATATCATACTGAAAACGGCAGGCCAATACATATAATTTCCTGAGGATACTAGCATAACAGATGTTGGCTGAGGCTTTTCCAAACAACTCAGTTTCATGCTGAGTGACCTCAGCCGTAAGGACTCTCAGCTCCTTCTCAGAAAACTTTTCTTTTGTTTTCTTTTCCATGTGCCAAGAGGACTTTACTGTCCTTCCTTGACATATTTTTTTTGGTTTGTATTTTTGTGCTCCACACGTCATACAGCGACTACTGCTCTCTGTACTCCTAACTCCGTCACCTCTGGGCTGCAAGTGTGGCCACTAAGTAGACCGATACTCTCATTGAGACCCTCATTATCATAATTGCGGATCATTATTTGTGCATTTTGAGTAATTTGCATTGCTCTTAAGCTTACATCTACCCCAAGATGACCTAATGGAACAGTCGCTGCTTGCTGACTGAAAGAAGAGCTTCCAAAAAAAGAATTAATTGTGTCTGCACATATGATGTGAAGAAATCAACTTGCTACATATACCATTAAACAGATTGAAATAAACCCTGAGAGAGACCCACTCTTTCACAGTAAGTGTAATAAAAATTATCATGGTATTGTCCCCACTTCTTGACTGTGAGAAAGTGAGGGTAAAACTATATTCGATGCCTAGTAAACCTACTCTATGAAATTCAGATATTATGTAGAAAGAAAGAAAGAAAGAAAGAAAGAAAGAAAGAAAGAAAGAAAGAAAGAAAAAAAGAAGCAGGTGAGTATAAATTAATAAAACACATTACTGAAGCAACTTTAACAAAAGTTTCAGTTTGTTTTAGTTTGTTTGTTAGACTTTATCATTTTATGTCATTTGCAACTTCAAAGCACTCAGAATTCCAGTCTACTTCAAACATATGACGTACTCACTTTTTCTAAAATCACCATGCCCCAGTAGGCCTATTGAAAAAAATACAGTAATGCCCGACTTTAAGTGGGTTCTGACAAGTCGGCGGTGATAATAACCAGGCAGAAATAAATAATAATAATAACAACAAAATCCCGCTTTGACACTTGACACTCTATGCACAATGCCACTTTGCCCCCACCCCTCCTTCAGTTTTTAGTGTTTTGTGTTACTGTAAATATTTTTTATACATTTGACTGTATGCTGTCTGCTGCTCTTTCCTTTCTCTGACATTGCTTCCTAGATAGCAGTGTCCTTTTTTCAAACAGATTCACTTGAACAAAGAACATCTTCTCCCTTAATTAAAATTATGCCAACATCTGACCAGGTGCATCCATGCTTGCTCTCTCTTACTGATTCACAGACCTATTCCAGGCTTCAGGAATTTGGGAGGGCCTGTCTCCCCCCAAAATGTATCAGATGTTACTACAGTGACCAGGGGCCTATTTCTTTCCAAGCTACACTGTTACAAACTTCTCGCTTTATTTTTCATGCTAGATCATTACAGCAAAGTTTAACCCTTTAAATGCTCTTATGGTCCTACACTGCAGCTTACTTGACTGCAGTAAAATAAACTACCATTCACTAAAATGGCTCTCAGATTGCGCTAATAAAAATATCAAAAATATACAACAATGTGCTTTCTGTGGTGCATTTAATATTGACAAAGGCAGAACTAACATGCTGCAAATTAAACTTGTTTTTATTGAAAAATAAACAGTAACATGTAATCATAAGAGCTGTCTGTGTTACATGATGTCAGATCAGGCCTTTCTAACGCTGAGCATGGGAGCTGCAGCATTCTGTTTCCCATATTACAACTGTACACAATTAAAGGTGCGGTCATCAATTCCACACACATTCTTGTCTTGTATTGCAGGGGCCTTGATGCTTCAAAAGTCAGTTTTTCTTCTGGTTGATCTTGTCTTGCTGTGAGCGGTGCTGAAATAAAACTCCTTCATTGCACTAGTGGAGTACTTTGTCAGACACTACAAGCAGACCATTACTAGTCTAGCACATGCTTAAAACATCCAAAATTGTGCCAGAATCCCTTTTTTCGACAATGTCCCAGTGGGACACACTCCCCCATCAGCAGTATGCGCCACAATGGGATTGGTGACCCCTACTACCTTGTAAGTGCTACAAACCTTAAAAGTAATTGAAAACCCTGTTACTATGTCCTCTGCACACAATTAATCATCACCGTTACTTATTTGACAGTAAGACAATGTCAGTCTGCAACAATTTGGTTACTGCTATCAAATACATTTATTAAATCAGAACAATAATAAAAATACATCAATAGACCAAAGCTTACATTCAACTGAACTCCACATTTACCAGCATTTACTGTACAGAGAATAAATATACATTCAAAGATGATTTAAAATCAGCAAAAGTTAGTATTTGTCAAAACTGCACATGGAGATTACATTGCCAGAATGCGAAAGAATGGAAAGATTTGTAAAATATTGCCTTTCCCTGCTGCTTTATTAATTGGTTTTGATGGTTTAATTGCTCCTCTAGCATCTAGTCTGGCAACCAAACATTCTGGGCCTTTACACTGGCTTAAAATGTCTAAAACATGTGTTTGTGTGAGTTTATTAATTACCTTTAAGACAGATTGTAGCCCCTTGGAAATCATAATATCTCAAGCAGTGAAGACAGATACTGTGTTTCAAATCCCTGCTATATTCTACTTTGTCTACTTTGCATTAGTATTTTCAGTACTCGTTTCTCATTGTAATCGATCATGTTTCATATCAAAATGCACGAGAATTAATTCAACTTCCCATTCAGAACGGAGTCCAACATTCCAGGGCCTAAGTTAGCAAATTAGTTTTACCGTGTTAATTTATTTAGTTTAGACGTGAGCTACCAAACTAATAATATGTTATCAACCTCAATTGATTATATATTCAAATAAACTCAGAAATGGGGCAATGATCATATTCTTTGCATTTGAGTTGCACATTTCAACAAACAAAATACATTTCTTGCACACTCTAAAATAGGAAGTTATATTCTATTCCTAGAACAATTTATCCACTAACTTGATAGCATTTGCTATAGTTAATTTCTCATGTCATAAAGTTTTTAATATGCTGAATACTTATCGATTTTCAACAAAGAAGTCAATCTGCTTTGTTGATGAACACTGCAACTCTCTGTCTGGTTCTGAAGTTCTAATGAAAGAAGACGGTACTTTGCTTGAAGTATGCATTGTATTTCATCGGCTCGCAATAAACAAATAGTTCTGTTCAAATGGAGATCAGCTTGTTGATTTCTCAGTCTTGCAGCATTATCTTTGTTGTCGGCAGTTTTCCAACTGGAAATAGTTCATTTGATCAGATGTAACTTAGTTCAGATAATGCGTTGCAGTTGGAAAGTTATGTAGTTCGTAGAAGTGTTCTCGTTGTAATTCTTCTGTACGGCTAGTACATGACCTTAGGCCCAGCTGCTGGCTATGCTTCCATCCGTTTCGTGGAGCGACGTGGAAACCAAGACCCGATTTCAGATCAAGACAGTGTCCTGTTTACTGTTTCAGTCTCTTGTAGGGCAAAGAGCTAGGTCTCTCTTCAAAGCTGATTTCAGCCTTCTCAGAACGTGATTTTAGCCATTCTTCAGAACATTGGTTCATCCTTGCTTTCCGTGAATGCTCCCATGACTTCAGAAACTTTCTTCAGAGCAGTTTAGCTTCCATTTCGTTCCTCCGAGCTCCGAGCCACTTCCTCTCAGCACTCCTTTCTTTCTCTTGCCTCAGGAGCCTTGTTTCCAGTGTGTGGAGCTCACTTCTTGCCTGGAGCCTTGTTTCTAGTGTGGGGAGCTCGCTTCTTGCCTGGAGCGCTGTTTCTAGTGTGGGGAGCTTGCTTCTTGCCTGGAGCGCTGTTTCTAGTGTGGGGAGCTCGCTTCTTGCCTGGAGCGCTGTTTCCAGTGTGGGGAGCTCGAGTCTTGCCTGGAGCGCTGTTTCTAGTGTGGGGAGCTTGCTTCTTGCCTGGAGCACTGTTTCTAGTGTGGGGAGCTCGCTTCTTGCCTGGAGTGCTGTTTCTAGTGTGGGGAGCTCGCTTCTTGCCTGGAGTGCTGTTTCTAGTGTGTGGAGCTCGCTTCTTGCCTGGAGCACTGTTTCTAGTGTGGGGAGCTCGCTTCTTGCCTGGAGCGCTGTTTCTAGTGTGTGGAGCTCGCTTCTTGCCTGGAGTGCTGTTTCTAGTGTGGGGAGCTCGCTTCTTGCCTGGAGCCTTGTTTCTAGTGTGGGGAGCTCGCTTCTTGCCTGGAGCGCTGTTTCTAGTGTGGGGAGCTCGCTTCTTGCCTGGAGCACTGTTTCTAGTGTGTGGAGCTCGCTTCTTGCCTGGAGCCTTGTTTCTAGTGTGGGGAGCTCGCTTCTTGCCTGGAGCGCTGTTTCTAGTGTGTGGAGCTCGCTTCTTGCCTGGAGTGCTGTTTCTAGTGTGGGGAGCTTGCTTCTTGCCTGGAGCGCTGTTTCTAGTGTGTGGAGCTTGCTTCTTGCCTGGAGTGCTGTTTCTAGTGTGTGGAGCTCGCTTCTTGCCTGGAGCGCTGTTTCCAGTGTGGGGAGCTCGCTTCTTGCCTGGAGCCTTGTTTCTAGTGTGGGGAGCTCGCTTCTTGCCTGGAGCACTGTTTCTAGTGTGGGGAGCTTGCTTCTTGCCTGGAGCGCTGTTTCTAGTGTGGGGAGCTTGCTTCTTGCCTGGAGTGCTGTTTCTAGTGTGTGGAGCTTGCTTCTTGCCTGGAGCCCTGTTTCTAGTGTGGAGAGCTTGCTTAGTGTGGGAAGCACGTCCTTTGAAAGCCACTTGAAAGGCTGCTTTTGTGATTCTCACTTCCATCCTGTGATTGGTCAGTTTGTTTATTTTGGGCTGTACCCAAGTCCATGTGGGGTGTTTCTTATAGGTTGTTCTCGTTCCTAGACAGCCCCTTGTTCTCATCCGCTGTTTCGCCCCTGTCGACTGGATTTATGAGATGGAATGTTTTCTGTCCGAGTTGTCAAAGTCTTGTGCAAGATATAACTGGCAACAAATGATTCATTCAATGATGGAGGAAGATCAAACACTTGTCCAGCAGTTAGTTTATGACTTTTTTTTAAAAGCATTCTTTGTCAGTGGGGGAGTTTGTGACCAGAAACCAAGTAGACACAGAGAATGGCTTAGGACTCCACTCCATTTCTATTAATTTCATACACAGAATTATATTATATTATTATATTATTATATATCCCACTCTGATGCTACATATCCATTAGACCTGAGTGTTGTGTTTTCATTGTGCATCAGTATCGTGCATAAAGTTGACACTGCATTTTATTTATTTTTTCCTTGCAATTGCCGTTTCTTCGCAATTAAACCATGGCCATAGACACGTTTTCATAAAGTAATAACATGAGGTTTACTTGTGGCTTTTTGTAACTGAACAAGCAAATATAAAGCTTGCAAGGTTTTCAGGCAGGAAATCTATAGTACAAGTGCCCAGTACATTCATTGGTTAATCTACAAGCCTATTACCAGCAAGTTGCCATTAACCTATAAGGCACATAAACCTGTTTCACAAACTCAGTCTTGCCATGCTATCGAATTACTGTTTGTCTTTAGTTTGGTTGAATCGATGTTGTCCCTTACCTTCACATAACGGATTCGACTCTTCCAATCGTAAAACCCAGTTCCAGGAATCGGCAGGAAAACATCCTCAGGAATTGTCCAAAACCACATCCATTTTACAGTTGCAATATATCCTTGCAGCGATCCTTCATTCCAGTTTCTCTATTGCCGAATGTTCTTCATTCCATTACCTCATGCAAAACTCACAAGGTAGGAACGTAAATGTAGTCACTGTTACTTCTCTTGAAATGCATGACATCAAGTTCATAATGTGAATGGTAATCACGGGGTTTCAATATGGGTTGACCGGACATTATTTAGTTAGTGTAGATAGGAAATAAATAAAGCATAATGTTGCTCCAAAATTATCCGCTCTTTATCTCAGTTTTTTCAAAACGTCCACAGGTCCAATGAAGCAGGATCTAATGACTGCTGCTCATCACACTGTAAGCTATCCACAAAGTACGACAAGCTCATTAGTTAGTGTTTCATTCAACTGTTGTCACTCATTTATTAATTTTCTATTCAATGAATTTAACTTGAAAACTGTCCATCAAGTGTTGACTTTTTTCCTTTTCCATTTCAACTCGATTAATAATTTATTGTGTTTAAAAAAAAATTCCATGTCATGTAATTTCAATAATTTAATAATAAAAAAAAAACAGCAACTGGTGTCCCTTCCAGATATGTAACAGCTGTTACAGATACTAGATGTATAAACTTTGCCTGACCTTGGAAGATTATATTACACTAATGTTGGTTAGTATAATTTAGATTATTTTCACTATTCAAGTTTATTAATAAGGTTGTTAAAAGTTTTTAAGACTTTTAAATTTATGTTAAAACATATTAGTTTTGTAGTTCTTAAATTGCATCCCTGAAATATATTGCAATGATAATAGCTTTGGAGAAGTATATTTCAGTTTGTACCCAAGCTGCCTTTTTGTAAAGCAATGTGATGTACTCAGGGACAATAATAGTATAGAATATCCTTGCTTGCCACTGTTACCTCCAGGACACTCATACATAGTGTGTATCAGGTTTGGTTAATTATCTACTGCTTGGTTCTACTTGAGCAAACCAGCTTGCCTGCAGACAGAAATCATTGACTGGGAGGCAGTCCTTTGAGGGAAGATCTGCCTTTGATGAGTGCTTGTTTCCAGTGGAGGTAACAGAGCAAACCGTTTTCATTCACATCTGTAGGAGTTGCTGCCCTGTCTGCCTCCACGGAGTTAGTTAAACAATAACAATGCCTGCAGCAATTAAGACAGCCCTGGAGGGTATCATAACAGACACTGGGGACTTGGAGAGAATCATTCCAGACTGGGGAAGACTGGGCAGGGAAAATCAGGTGCCAGCCTGCCTCAGTAAGATTCCCCAGGATGTGGTGAAGAACTTCTCACACACCAAACGGGTTGGGAACTACTTGGTGGGCAAGATGATCAACAAAGGGTCGTTTGCCAAAGTGATGGAGGGCCTACATATCAGCACAGGGGAGAAGGTAATTTCAACTGAGTAAATCATTCGGAATGTGGTGTTTTAGCATATTAGACACTTCCTTCCTTGAGCGTATGGATTTAAACTTTGGAATATTTCCAGTGGGCCTGTTGAAGTGCTTTAGCACACATATTATTATACAAAAAGTTAAGACTGCTCCCTTGATAATGCACCATTCGATGCCATGTTACCAGTAAATAGTAAAGTCCTATATTTTCTTTTATAAGGGCTCGACACTAATGAACTGTTTTCAATATTTCAAAGTTTGTGTAAGTCAGATTGAGAGATAAAAAAGCAGCACAAAGGTAGATACTTGCAGTAAATGGCCTGAACAGGTTGCTGGTAGTTTAGAGTATTAACTATAAATTATACTGTTTAAATTATAACTGGAAATATTGTCTTACACCTACACCCAATATACACAAAAGAGCTTGTTTTCAAAGTTTATAATAATTAGGAATGAGTATTACTTTATTGGCACATAAAGCTGCTGCTTGGTTTTTTTCCTTTATTTTATTTTCTTCTTAATAACTGGTTTCTTTTCATTTTGAATTAATTATATTAACTTGTTCTCTAAATGAGGGCAGCACGGTGGTTAGCTCCAGGGTCCTGGGTTTGATTCTGGCCTCAGGGGTATGTCTGCGTGGAGTTTGCATATTTTCCCCATGTTCACATGGGTTTCCTCCGGGTACTCCGGTTTCCTCCCACAGTCCAAAGACATGCTGGCTAGGATGGGCCTCTCTAAATTGCCCCTTACTTGCCCTGCGATGGACTGGTGTCCAGTCCAAGGTGTAGTCTCGCCTTGTGCCCTGTGTCTGCTGGGTTAGGCTCTGGCTCACCGCAGCCCTCTATAGGATTAAGCGGTTACAGATAATGGATGGATGGATGTTCAATAAATTTCAATATGCTTGATAAAATAAGTGATTTTTCTCCAGTTTCGCGCATTGTTAGTTAATCTTATTCGCTACATGATTCTTTTTCTTCATCATGCTAAAGTGTGCAGAATGCAAACACCTTCATTCAAAGCATGTGAATTGTCTAATGCACACCCATATCAGTAAGGTACTGGTCTTTTGCATATGAAAAAGCAGGCATCACTACATCAATATGCTTCAAATAATTTGTTCATATTATTTATATTAAACTTGTACTAGATGTGCACTTACCAGTTAGGAGTGTCTTAAGTACTTTGATAACCTACTTCTCTTGATGAGTAGAGATTTTACAGACTCAGTCATAAATTAATGAAACTTTGTCAAGTAGACAAATGCTTAGGATAATGTCTTAACTACAGTAGTGTTTATTTTCATAATTGAATTTATTACAAGATTGTAACTTTAATGAAATCCCAAAATGTCTTACCCTAATTTAAAATATACTGCAATATTACAATACCATTTTTATATTCAGTACAGTGAATATTATGGATACTGTGTTTTAAAATATAATACTACAGTGTTCTAATGTGTACAGTATTGGTATATGCATGTTTATAATCCAGGTCTGGCAATGGAACATGAAGCGAGCAATTTGATTCGGCGAGCTAGGTTCCAGCTGTCCGTATATTGGATGGCTACGGCCAGGTGGAGCCTTGTCACATATTTGAAATCACTGCGCTGCTTCACAGAATTTAAAGTACCTGTAACCATCTTGTTCACAGTTACAGATGTACAGTAACTATAAAACTGAGTGACCAATTACCAGCATAATAATTCCCAAAAGTAGTAAGCAGACATGCCGATTTGGATAAAGAACAATTCAATTAACTGGAAGATAGCAAAACAGAACTTTTTTTTTTTTTTTTAAATCGCTGTTTCAGGACCAAACAAAAAACTAACTCAGGGAGGAACAACATTTAACTCAGTGTTGTCTCAACTCTTTTCAATGGCAATGTGCAATTCAACACAGTAACAAAAATAAAGATGCATTTACTTTTGCATGTTTCAATTAAATTAATTTACTCAGCTTAACTTAGTGTGTAGTTCAGTTATACATGGAACTACTTTATTGGCATAGGGATATTTAATAAAAAACAAATTATGTTTTGCCCTAAACATGATTTATGATTTATTTTTTTAAATCCACTGCTTAACCTGGATTAGAAATGCAATAAGGCCCTTCAAGCTGTCTGTATACGTCGAATATACAGACTTCTCAGGGGTTGGAGGCACTCAACTTTGTCTCATGCTGCACAATGCTCCAAGGCGTCCATATATATTCGACATATATGGACACCCTGTCGGGCTTTATTGCATATGTATATCATTTTAAATGCCTATTGCCTAGCACTGCCTGTCATAGGGGGGTTATCCTGAGAACAATATGCAGCATATCAAGTTATCTTTGTAAAACATACAAAATTAAAACATAATAAAAATACCCAGACACTGATATAAAAGTGAGGAATACAAGCCAGAACTTTTGCCTACAAAGCTTTTTTTATGAACATATGATTCAATACAATAAAGGATAAAACTGTATAAGCTCAATATTCTCATTTTAGGAATCAATGTATCATAGTTACTAATACTTTCATTCAATGTTTATGAAAACAATTACAGGTGAAGAATTAATAAGTACTGGTATGCCCTTTAGTAATATTTTAACCTTGAATAACAACTACCACACTTAAGATTTCAAATGCTGTGTGCACTATCTTGTACACACAAAAGATTGTGTATTCAAATTAATATGTAGGTCTTGATTAAAATAATTTATAAAAAAGGACTGTCTGTGGTTGCCAGGAACAGTTGCTGAGAACTACTGCCTTGAAGTTACTTCCCTACAAATCTAATGGATGTTGTGTGGCAAAGTGGTTAACAGTGTACAGGTGCAGAAGTGATGCGGTGCTTAATCAGGAGACAAGACAGTGATAATCCAATTAGAAAGGCTTTTAATAATCCCACGCAATACATAGCAATGTGTATTGCACTGTTCAAAATAAAGGGTTTGCAGTCCCAAATAATAAACACTGTCCAGTTACACACACAATATACAAACAGGGTCACCAGTACTGGGTGCGTGCTGCAATGCTCGTGGTGCAATACAATATATATTGTGACACAGGTGTAGTGATGTCCGGGTTCATGCTGGCCTCTGGCAACAGCTCTGGAACGTGTTAGTCGTCTACTAATAACAACAAGTAACAATTAGAGATGAAACACTCACGTACAATATTTTTAACAGGTCCTTCCGGTTCGTTTCCTTAACCATAAATGAAGGAACAGATCACGTCGCTCCATCCCCTATTTGTACTGGCACGCATGACCCCTTGGTAAACGATTGCAGCTGCTCCTCCAATCCGTGGCTGCCACATCATTTCACTTCCGGGTCGATGAGTTAGTGCACTAGAGTTTCGCTCCCTTTCTAGATGACCGACTTCCTTTTAACCCTGGGAATGAATTGTCAGGCCATCCGGTCCAGGGTGCTCTGTTCCCTGTACTTAGCTCCCTCACAGGTCGGGAGGGAGATTTACCACCAAGAATCATTCTATTTCTGTCACAATGTGTCACCAGGATACAGATCATATAGTACATATTTATCACATTAGCTTTCCTAATATCCACTGTCATGCCAATAATTAAGGTAACTGTAGATAACTGTGTTATAGGGGACAGGTCAAGGATCAGCTCAGTCACTGTTACTGCACTCAGGCACTGTTCTGTAAAGCATAGGAGAATAAAGAAGGAATGAACAAAATTATTGAAGCACAAGGGCTATTAGTTCCCAACAAGTGGCATTAAAGTAACTTAGAGTAAATTAAATGGTATCATTTAGCATGAAGACATTATTCATGTGTAAGTAGAAGGTTTGCCAGGATTACTGGTTTGTGAGGTCAAAAACAAAACTGCTTGTTCCCTAGGTAATGAATTTCACCCACAGTAACAACAGTTCAGTCAGGAAACTCACAAGAGTAGACAACACTACAACATTATATTTACACTACATTCTTTGGTCTCGCCTTTCGAGGTACCCCTGCCCATAAATGAGCTTGCAGATAAGTGGAGAGGCTGACCATAGGGAAGCCATGGGCAGGGGGGCAGGATAGCTGCCCTCCCCGTTAGTTGAAGCCAAAAAGCAGGTGGAGGCTGGGTAGGAGGAGGCAAACTCTGGCGCACAGGCGGGACGTCATGGATTGAGGTAAGATATAAATCTTTTCCTTGACGAGCACTGGATGTATTGTTTATCGAAGAACAAATATAGAACTTTCTATTCAATTGACGATTTGATGTGGTATTGGAAGCACCTCAAATGATGTTTACATGATTTGATCTAAGGTTAAAGTGAGTTCCCTGCCAGAACCACCGCTTTGCTTAATTGCGTCATTACCATCAATAGTTTACCAAACAAATACATTTCCAACTGTATAAGTGTGGCAGGATAGCAGCAGAGGGAAGACTCAGAGACAGAAAGGGCAGTGAAACCAAAATATTTTAATTAACAAAACACAAATAAAAAGGCACGATGGCCAACCAAAAAGACAAACAGAAAACAGGCTTTAAACAAACCAAAAAGAACCTCTCTCTCTCTCTCTCTCTCTCTCTCTCTCTCTCTCTCTCTCTCTCTCTCTCTCTCTCTCTCTCTCTCTCTCTCTCTCTCTCTCTCTCTCTCTCTCTCACTCACACTCTCTCTCTCTCACACTCTCTCTCTCTCTCTCTCTCTCTCTCTCTCTCTCTCTCTCTCTCTCTCTCTCTCTCTCTCTCTCTCACGTCGTCTCACAGTTACAAACACTCTCCTCCTTACAAACACTCACCTACTAACATACCCAACCACTCCCTTTTATACAGGTGCCTGGGCTAATTGGGCAATTCGCACCTCATTAGCCCAGGCACATTCCACACATTCCTCACTGAACCACACCCCAAACTCACTCACATCCACTCTAAACAATACAAAAACACAGAACCACCACAAAATAGGCTGCACCCCATCACAATAAGACTACTTAAGTGTAACATTACTTAAAAATGTATCCCCAGGTGGCAATAAAAGTGATTGACAAGAAGAAAGCGAAACAGGACTCTTATGTTCTGAAGAACATGAAAAGGGAGCCCCGGATTCACCAGATGATTAAGCACCCGAACATCGTGCAGCTGTATGAGACGCTGGAGACAGAGAACTCCTACTACATGGTGATGGAGTTGTGCCTGGGGGGGGACCTCATGGACAAGATCTGTGACAGGAAGAAGCTGGAAGAGAGTGAGGTCAGAATGTACACCAGGCAGATCATGTCAGCTGTGGAGCACATGCACCGCCATGGCATTGTACACAGGTAGCAAAACTCTTGTCGGAGAATGAATACTCTTTGGCCACATTTTAGTTTTGGAGCTGCAGTTTTTTTTTTGTTTTTTTTTGTGAAATTTAGTGTGCATGAAGAACATTGGCTACCAATAGAACTTCCCCTTATAACTGTAATATCTTCTCATCTAGTCATTCAGTCCTTGGTCCCCCTCAAGTAGAGACTGACAATTGTGCAAATTTGTGCTTTGTGAATTTAAATAATGTCCAATGGCATTCATTTATTTTATGACCTGATCCGGATTTGACATCTTGCATCCAAAGTGGGTTGCCCCTTACTTAGCCCCCTTCATGTGAAACTTAATTGGATTTAACTAATGCTTACTTAGTGTAAATTGAATTTGTGTTATTAATATAGAGTCCTTCCTTTAAAAAAAATAAACATACAATATTGTGCTTTACAGCAATGCAACGGATATGCATTACTGGTGTACTCAGATGTTATTTATGTACGATTCAGTAATAGTGTATATTTATTTAAGCAAAAATAATTCTGGATTTGCAACCCATAAACTAGAGCTGTACCCACATTTTGTTTTTATCAGTTTGATGTGTTAAACATATTTTCATTTTATATATTCATTTTATATTTTAAAGTTATTATTATTATTATTAGTTTATTTAGCAGACGCCTTTATCCAAGGCAACTTACAGAGACTAGGGTGTGTGAACTATGCATCAGCTGCAGAGTCACTTACAATTACATCTCACCCGAAAGACGGAGCACAAGGAGGTTAAGCGACTTGCTCAGGGTCACACAATGAGTCAGTGGCTGAGGTGGGATTTGAACCGAGGACCTCCTGGTTACAAGCCCATTTCTTTAACCACTGGACCACACAGCCTCCTAAAGTAAAAGCCGGTGCTCATTATCAGGGTTTATTTTGAACAGGATCACCTTAAATTGGTCACAAATTCTACTGCATAATCTGTTCAACTGAACAGTATTTAGAAACTAAGCTATTCAATTCCCTTGATGCTATGATTGCTGACACTTTTCTATAATGTGTTTACTTGCTATGTGGAAGAAAGATATAGTACAATTACAAGAAATGTATACTAAGAAACTTGATGAAATATAGTATATCTTGTTAACAGTTTTAAATCTGTTTCACTTAAAGTTAACTTTTTCGTTTGTTTATACTATTATTCTTTTTATTATTTATTGTTGTCTCGTTTATGTTCACAGGGATCTCAAAATTGAAAATTTTCTTTTGGATGAATACAACAACATAAAAATTGTTGGTATGTATAGATCTTGGATCAATTTTTGTTTCAGTTTTTGGAAATGGCCTATTTCATCAGCCTCATAATTTAAAAACTTGGCAACAGAATCCACGTATTGTCCACTCAAATCTAAGACCTTTATAAAACCTGCTCCCTAGTGAATTGAACAAGGTCCAGGATTTGAATGGAAGACTATATCAGTGGTTCAGAAACCCGCATCTGGGAGTGCACTGAAAACTTTTGTATTTTTAAGCAAAGTGGTTTTCAGGAAATATATTAATGTGACTTGTGTGGTAAATTGAAAAAACATGATGTCATTAGAAAACTGAGTAGACAACAGAATTAGGAAATCATAATTAAAAACATAATATAAAGCCAATGGGCTAGGACTCAAGAAACAACAGGATAGGACTTTTAACTGTGTTCCTTGGATACACAGTTAAATATTATTATTTTTGGAAATCTAGCTAGCACATACAATCACATCATCAAAAACTTAAGCTACTATCGCTCAACTGGAAACACTTAATCCTGATCTTAGTATATCCTTTTGTTTCAATTCTACAAACTCTGAAAGATCTATCTCCTTTAACAATATAATTATGTAAGAAGTGCTTTAGAAAGTGTTTTTCATTAGTCATCTACAAATATACCTCTCTGGGGTTTCCCCATGATGCACTGTGGTACAGAAGCATCACAGGTTCATGTGTATTTTAATTGTTGCCATGGAGTTTTTCCGTGTATGCCTTCAACAATGAGCGAGGTTTCATTTAGTCTGCAATATGGACCACAGCCATACACCATAAAACATACAAAAGCATTTGAGAAATGAAATGAGGCTATGAAATCCAGGGGGGGGGGGGGGGGGACGGGGGGGTGACGGACATGACAGTTAAATTAGTATGTATTTATTGGAAATCTTTTGTGCATGCATAATTACAATGGAATAAACTACCTTTACTATAAGGTGTTCCTGACCAAGCAAGAAAGTGTAAAATGGCATCAGAGGTCAAGCTTGTGTATGTGTACTGTAGCCGAATGGACTTGAAAATGCACCTACATGTTCTCCTTCTGCTTACACAGATTTTGGGTTGAGCAACACTTTGAAACCAGAGTACCTATCCCTGGAGCTGCTAAATACACAGTGTGGGAGTCCTGCTTATGCTGCCCCAGAGCTCCTTGCTCATAAGAAATATGGCCCGAAGGTAGACGTGTGGTCAATGTAAGTAGCTGACAGGACAGGAAAGAGAGCCAGTTTGCTGTCTTGAAGAGTCGTGAAAATAGCTATTTGCCAGTAACAAATGTGTGTTGCTAATACAAGCGGCCGTGTAGACTCCGTAGCAGTCACCTCACTATTTTCCCTTTTCTTTCACTTCCAAACGTTTATTGGATTGGTTTATGGGTAATGGAAAGTTCAGCTGTTCCTTTAATGAAGAGCGGATTGGATTTCCGTTAGACATTCCTTTAGGTTTACACACTAGTTAATGCAGAGGTTTCTGGTGTCCAGTTTGCTTCAGACCACTCGAGGCTGGCTCGAATCATATTTACTGGAGTAAATCATTAATGTTGCTTGTAAATTAATGTTGCTTGCAAAGGGTTAAATAAAATGAAATCTGTATTTAAGTAGGCCAGGCCAATTCCCCTTGTGCCATGATTATTTCATAAAGATGAGTTTGCAATCTGATACCCATAAAATATTAGATCCCAGTGGCTATTAAGCATTTATGGAGATCAGTTGGGTGATTCCAGTTTACTGTAAAAAAGTGAAAAGCTAAATTCCTAACTTGCTTTATCTTTACTAAAAACTTTCAAAACAGTATCAGGTGCTATATTTGGATATGCAAATTGCATTACAACTGTAAAATGTGCTAATTAAATTTTTTATCCTCACATTTTAACAATATTTAGAATTGTGTAATGAAACTTATAATACCATTTTTCTTTTAATATTGCCACCTACTTTCTGTCTTGGTTGGGCTAATTCAATCTATAGCGTCTGAATCACTTTCTTGAATTTGAAACTTTGGCCGAACTATTGATACAAAAAGTTATTCCACATGCTGTGAATGTAGGTCATACCACATTTGACTGGCTGTGCAGTTGAAGGCTATACTGTATCTTGGGATTGCTGTACAACACATTTTGTTATAGCATCGTGGTTCAAGATACAGTAACCTTGGTGGGGGTGTGTGGCTTAGATACCATTTATACAGGGGTGCTGAAGCACTGCCAACCTGATGTTTCTGATACTCTGTTGACTTTCAATGAGATTGCATATGTTTAAGATTAGTGTAAAACAGAAAATGAAAAATACATTAAGAAAATAATTGATCAAAATTACTCTCACCTCTGTTAAACGTATTCCATATTACTCATCTAGCAGAAGGTGTAAGTACTAGCTAAAAAGGCTAAAGAAATACAGTATACACTGTTAACCATACACTGACAACTAATAAACATGCTATTTATATTCTGAGTATATG
Source organism: Acipenser ruthenus (assembly GCF_902713425.1). Lineage (NCBI taxonomy): Eukaryota > Metazoa > Chordata > Actinopteri > Acipenseriformes > Acipenseridae > Acipenser > Acipenser ruthenus. The sequence continues at coordinate 38,006,479 of NC_081193.1, read as the reverse complement.
GCGCATGTTTATTGTTAGATTATTAATAAATGTAATCTTTGTTGTTGTGTTTGATGTTGACAGTGGTGTAAGCATGTTCGCTATGCTGACCGGCACCTTGCCCTTTACTGTGGAGCCATTTAACATTAAACAGCTGCATCAGAAGATGATCAACGGTGAAATCAGTCCTATGCCACCGGACATCAGCAAAGGTAAATGTGCACATTCTTAAAGTAATGTTATTAATTTGAGGAGAGGACTCTTATGTCAGTGGTTTCATTGTTTCAATATTACTTAAGTCAAATGATTATGCAGGGCGAGCTGGAGTAAATCATGTGTTACTCTGCCATTTTCCCTCTCCTCAGTCTTGTGATCTCAGATTTCCCATAAATAATACAATTCTCCTAATCTGCAGTGGTGCTGGTACCAGGATTCCTGCAGATTTTGATTTAAGCAAACTCAAGACACTCAAGCATACTTCCATGGAGTGATTTCTATGCTATTGTTTGCTGTGTTAGCCCTGATAACAACAACAAATAAGCAAATAGTTATTTTAATTCACTTAGATATTTTTAAGAGGTCGAGTAGTCCAAACAGAACCACAAACTGAGGTAACATTCAAATATAATATAACTAGGCTTGCTACTATTCGATGTTTATTTTAGAAATAATTTACTGTTTTTTTTTCAATCTTTATTTTTTAATTCAAGCAGAGAATGTGTGAAATCAACCTTTATGCTTTAAAAAAAGAAAAAAAAAACTTTTTATGCCATTGAGAAACGTCTCATTTAGCAAAACCCCTATCATATTCAACATGCAACAAAACCATGGTTACCAACATTCTAATTGAAATAACGTTTGGTCACAGCGGAGCTATACCTTGTAAAGATAAAGATCCTACACAAATTAAAAAATTGTCTCAAATAAACCGTAGAAAACACAGCATATAAAACTGTATTACACAGACTTGTATAGCATAAATTTAAGATTAAAAATAATATGCACAGAAGAAAACATTGAACAGATAGTTGAACAGAACTAACATATTAATCGGTCTGAGCACCCCCTCTCCTGCTTCACAGCACAGCTGGACTCAGAGTCAATGGCAGACAGGCCCGCTTCGTTCTGCCACGGAGACTTCAGCCATCGGTCAGGGTATTGTGCTCAATATTCTTTAAGTTTTTTCCCTCTTGCACTGCATTTTCAAATCAAACTAGTAACTGTTACTGTATAACTATAGCAAAAGCTTACCTACACCTTAACCCGCTAATTTCAAAGTAGGAGCTTTGAATAACAGGCGCTGTAGCTGCACAGTCGATGCAGGTCTTGATGATTGACAATCACTTAAACGAATGAGAGCATTCTAGCACTGCTTCAGTCAACGAGATCTGTCAGAACAGGGTGAAATGACAGTGACAGTGAAACTACAGTACTAACGGACCACTGAGATGACTGACAGTGACCCCTAGCCATTCAGAGCAGAATGGAGACGGGACAGACAGTAAGTATAAAAACTACACAAACTAGAGATCATTTCTTAAATGATTACTTTTGGTAAGAAAAGAAAAAATAGCAAGTGGTTTTACCGACGTTTATCGTATATAAATTTATTTCAGTCGAACTCAAATTTTTTGGGAATTAGACGTTTAATGAGCTTACCGATTAATATCGAAAAGTAGCAAGCCTAAAGATAACCAAAATCTGTGGAGATGTACAGCTATAGCCGAAAGTTTTGCATCACCCTATAGAATGAATTAATTTTGCTCTATAATGTTACGTTAACATATTGAATTACATACCGCTTTGTAGTTTTCAACTGCATAATGAAAAACTGAAAAAAATGGAAAAATGGAAAAATTTCAAAATCCAATATGAAATACTGTACTACTATTATGGCTTCAGTAGACTTTTGCTATTACATTTTGTAGTTTCTTTGATTACATGTTAAGCAAAAGATCTCAATTACGTTTATATAGTTCTTTATTTTATTATTTATTTTTTTAATTATGTCTCAATCCTAAAATTCTAGGTGATGCAAAACTTTTGGTCATAGCTGTATTTCAGTACCTCTTGTTTGCGGGTGTTATCGTTTGAAATGGAAGAGGGCAAGAATAATAGTGAATTTCCCTCTGGGTTAATTTCAAAAGGGTTAAAGTCTGGGTGGTGACGTCAAGGTTCCTGAGTTCAGACTCTCACAGGTGTCACACTGGTCTCATGGGTTACGTCATGTTGTCCAGCAAGCCTGATAGAGAAACCTGACCAGGGAGACTTGAGACAGCAAGATAATTATAACTCGATATCTGAGCTGGTACAGCACCACCTTGCTTATCAGATGACCTGGGTTTACCTCACTGATTTCTTCCTACTGTGCTGCACCCACTTCATCAAAGCCTTTTCCCAGACAAGCTCACTGAGCGATGCTATACTGGCCTTTCCCAAACAGGAACTCAAACCAATTACATTTCACACTTTGTTCATCCAATACTTGTGGCACCTGACTGAAGTCCTGTCATAATAATAAAAAAAAAAACAGTTGGATAAAACAAAATAGTGTGTTAATGTTACAAGTGTTATCAATAATTACATAGGAAATTATAGCTGCAAATCTACTGTATATTCCGATAATAATGTTCAGTTGGGAATGTGAATTTGGGACCCTTAATTTAAAAATGTCTGTGACTATTATCCCCCACTGGGGATGCATATCTTACATACATAGGTCACACTTTAGAGTTGTACATATATCTTTAAGTATTGTAACATCTATCTACAAACCACTTTTATTGAAAAAGGCAGGCAATGAAGTAGGTAGTTTGGGTTTGAGTATGTGTGAGGAATCCTTTTTTGTGTCCTTTACAGGGGCTATGCAGTTTTTGATGTCTTTCCTTGAGCCCGATCCTGCCAAACGGCCACATATTAAAGAGGCTATGGAAGAGAAATGGTTAAACGATGGCTATATCAAGAGACCCCTTAATTCAGTTTCTTACAAAAACAGGTACAATGTATTAATAGTTCAGAGAACAAGGAATGCTCTCGGGAATATTGTTTTATAAAATGCATGTTTTTAATATTTTTTCCAGATTATCATTAGTGCTGCCAACGAGCTCAGGCTGGAGCTCTGATTTGTACTGTTGGCTGTGATCCACTTCTATTCTACGATCAGAGCTTGTCTCTTTATATCTCTGTCCTTGGCTCACTCTCTGTTTCACAATGGTGTGCATTCCATATGGTCCAGAAAGATGTGAATAGTTAATTAAGTTAGGCACTTTATGTGTGTACTTTATGGAATGATTACCTGTCATTACGGGAAAATAATATTTCTCTGTAGGTTGTTTGCTTGTTATTATTACAACTGTGAAACCTTTATTTTTCAGGCTAATTGAAATTAGTGGGTGTTGTGGAGTACTGTAAATATTTCAGAAAGTAAAACATGGGCTGTTGGATAATTTAAATTTTAATACAATGTTGAGAATAAAGCTTTATCATATTGTTTTGTGTAGCAAAATTATGAAAGTCAAATATGTAACAATGCATTCAAGTCTCTTTAATGTTTTCCTTATCTTCTTATTAACACTTTAAAAGCTTTCAGAGTTCAACAACATGTAATCTGGACCATTTAAATGGATGCCCACTGTGCACAGTAACCTATGATAGGACATTTATTGTGGTGCCCAGATTATTAATCAGGACAAGCTAATCAGATGCTCCACAGAACTATGTTATGCCACAAAACAAAATCGCTTACTGAAAACTTCTGTTCCAGACTCCGTCCAGATGAGCTCAATTCTGCAGTTTTAAACTACATGACAGAAAATCTGGACTTCAGCCTTTCAGACATCATTAACACATTAATCAACAACCGCCCATCTTCAATCATGGCAGCTTACTGCTTACTTGTAAGGAAACTGATCAGGCACCAAAAAGGCCTTAAAACCATGAAGGTAAATGTATTGTAATGATGATATGTAATAATTTATTGAATACATTAATGCCCTTGGATTCAGGTGTGTATATTATTATACTTGGTTGATAATTGTTGGTGATGGAGAAATATTACTGTGAAAGGGCAGCTATTATAAGAAATATATATATATATATATATATATATATATATATATATATATATATATATATATATATATATATATATACTACTAATACCAATAATAAAAACTATAGAAATATACATACTGTACATAAACTCTACTCTAATCCTTGTATTATTATTTATTTCTTAGCAGACGCCCTTATCCAGGGCGACTTACAATTGTTACAAGATATCACATTATACATTATTTCACATTATACAGATATCACATTATTTTTACATACAATTACCCATTTATACAGTTGGGTTTTTACTGGAGCAATCTAGGTAAAGTACCTTGCTCAAGGGTACAACAGCAGTGTCCCCCACTGGGGATTGAACCCACAACCCTCCGGTCAAGAGTCCAGAGCCCTAACCACTACTCCACACTGCTGCCCATGCTTGTAGAAACTGGAGCCACCAGGGCTCTTTTTGCTGAGCCTACAGTAAAGGGAAATACTGCCAAAAAGCTCCAAACACATGTACAGCATTCTATGTGTTTCAGTTCTTTACATGTAGGTTTTAAACACATTTCATGAAGGGGTTGTCTACCATACCATTTCTAACATCAATTTACTGTATGTGTGTTCTATGGGATTCTCTCTTGTTGAGATGCTCCCTATCAAACTGAAATGACTTCCAAGTGTATGTCAGATTATTGATGCATTGAATGTACAGTATTGGGTTACTTTAGTGTCAGTTTCATCTGCTGCTATGTAATCCTCTCAGTTGTTATTACACATGTCCCATCATCAAAAATTCTTTCAGAGGGACACCATCACAGAAAAGAGCACAAAGCAAACCAACAAACCGTTCTGGAACCCCAGTCATGAAGCTGAAACCCAGAGCAGTAGAATGAAGACTGAGATGGCAGCACAAGAAAACCAGAAGAACAGTGAGAAGAACACAGATATTCCTTCCTCAGCTCCTGCACTGGCTGAAGTGATAACTGAGGAGGAAATTGCCATCACACTGGAAAACAAAGAAAGCTACTTTCCTGAAGGTAATGTGACTTGGACTGTAGGGCCCTGTCTTATAAAACTATTCCAGGGTGACCTAGTCTGGGATAATGACTAACACCGGAATGTTTTTTTAGCTCTTTTGAACCACGGTTGGTTTTACACCAGAGATGGAGGTCATCTAAATGCTGTTGGGCATACATTTCTGGGAAGCCAGCCAGTGGAAGAAATAGCAGCATGGTTAATCTCAACTACTGGTGTAAAAATAGACTTAATAAAATAGGGGTAAATAAGACCACTGTGGTTGATATTCCCTGAACCAGACTGACCTCAGATGTTTCTATTTTGTTAAAGAGAAAGGGGTATGTTTGGGATTTTTCCTTTTGCTCAGTTAGCTTGTTTAAAGTATTTTATGTTACACAACAAGCACTGCAATGTTAAAGAAGCTATTGCCTAACAAGATGGTACAAAAGAGCCATTTTACCCCTTTTGTGATTAATTCATAATGGGACACCTTGTAATTAAGCTCTTCAGGAATTCAAAGTAGTCCTGTGGGCAATCAGTACAAAAATGGAATTGGATTTCCACAGGCTGGCCTGTGCAGTTAAGATCATCTCTAATCAGAGTTGCTCCTACTCTAACACAGACACGATGCTGCCTGTAGTATTCATGTAATTGCACATGTAATACATATTTAAAGAATTTAAATACAAAGTTTCCAAGGACAGAGTACCTAAACGAGAGGGTGAGGACAAAAAAAAGAACAAGAAGGGGGAAAGATAGGAAGACTCAAACATAGAATAATGTATTACACACATTTAAAACACAATGATCAATACATTATAATTGCACTTCCAATAAATAACTGCATTTTTAACTTAAGGCAGTATTTAAGAACAGGTGCACAGTTCTCAAATGACTAAAAAATACATCTGAATAATATAATTTCAGCAGAATCGTTATAGATGAATTAGATCAACGGTACAAGCCAGAGAGAGATCCAAGTTACTCCTGATTAATATAAGAATCAATAATGTTAACCAACAAATAACCTCTGTAGACCAACGGCATGCTTTTTTATTGCAAGCATACTGTATGAAAGATTGCAAGAGGATATCCTCATGTTAAAAATGTAACATGCTCTGTGTGTATAAGACACATGCTTAGCAGCCATGAGTTACATTCTGGTATGCATCATATACAATTCTTGTATATTACCCTATCAAAAACAACAATCTATACGATAATGCAGGGCAGCAGTGTGGAGTAGTGGTTAGGGCTCTGGACTCTTGACCAGAGGGTTGTGGTTTCAATCCCAGGTGGCGACACTGCTGCTGTACCCTTGAGCAAGGTACTTTACCTAGATTGCTCCAGTAAAAACCCAACTGTATAAATGGGTAATTGTATGTAAAAATAATCTTATATCTTGTAACAATTGTAAGTCACTCTGGATAAGGGCATCTGCTAAGAAATAAATAATAATAATGCATACCTTGTATAGAAACAACCTATACAATATGTATAATGCATACATTCTCCTAAAATCGAGTACATATAGAGGGAAGTACATTTTTAGGGTCCTTGTTCAAAAATGGGGACCCTTATACGCTGATCATGTCTGTCTGTCTGTCTGTCTGGCCATCCGTCCATCCGTCCTTCACAGTATACCGGGTGAGTCCAATAACTGCCTTAATTGTGCACCAATCCTCACCAAGTCTAGCCTCCTATAGACATTTCCGATTGATTATAATCTGATAAACTTTCGATTTGATATGAATATTTGTATCCTGTACATGCACTCATTCACTTTAAGCAGTTCAAAAACATTACCTTATGATGTATCCGCCTAATGCGAGTGCACAAAACACATTGTAGAGACTAGAGAAGTCCTTCAAGTAACGCTGGGCTGTAAAGTAAAACTTATTGTCTATTATACAGGAAATACACAAAGCAGACTACTTCCCACGGTAAAAAGCCAAGGGAAGCTAGTTAAATGCCATTTGATTTTAACTTCCAACATGTAAAACCAAAACAACATGCATTCAATATCATATCACTGTTGTCAACGTTAGTCTTTCGTTTTTGAAAATGCCAAACATGGTTGCAACGTTATAGCAGATGACTTTGAAAAATAACACTATTGTTATGATCAGCATATTTCAAACAATGTAAAAATGTTATTAATGGTTTTACTTTTAATATTATTAACCAAAAATTAAACATATCATTCACTTTCTTTGTTCTGCATACTGTTGGTGTGCATACATATTTAAACAACACTTTTTACTATTAGCCGAATAGAATGTTGCTACACTTAATTTATATTAAAATGCCCACAGTCGACTCCTATCACTATAATATATATATATATACATTTAAACTGTTACATGGATAGAATCTGTGTTCCATAAAGTACAGTATCTAGTAAGTTAAATATTACTCAAATGTAAATTATACATTTCATTTATAACTATTGCATTGACCCACGTCTGTATGTCTGTCACAATCTACATTGTAAACACAATATCTGTATTGATATTTCACCGATCTACAACAAACTTGTATTTTAATTTACACCTAGCCTTCTATAGAAGTTTTAGAATGCATTTGACTTTAACCTTGCGCATATAATGGGATTATGAGGACCATCTGCATGTGCCTGCACTGGTTATCTGTTTTTTGAATTTCTGTATTGTTTGTCTTTTACTCAGATACATTCTTGTTTTTCAATTAATATGTGTACACTATTATGAAATTGTTAAATTAAGGTTTGAATGAAACTGAAACGTAGTGTATTCTGTTGACCTAGTAAAATGTATTGACCGATTAGATTAGCTTCATTTAGCAGCCTTATGACTTACTCTCTCAATTTGCAGTTTCGAAATTTGCTGATAGAGAACTTGTCCATCTTGCACCACCAAAGTGTTCTGGGAAGAATGTTTTGGATAAGCCTGGAGAACTAGCTGTGGATATACAAGTAAAGGTTGAGATAAACATTGACCCAATGGAGGCCAGCAAATCAGCAAAGCTTCCGGAGCAAATAACTACTGCCTTTGAGAATACTCCAGTGGAGCCAATAAAATATCAAGAAAATGAACAAACTTCAAAACCTCAAACATCACCCACGGACAACGAGACGCTTAGACTGGTGCTGGAGAACAAAGCTCACTGCATTGGACCACAACAGGAAACAAGATTTAAGGATATTCTTCAAGCGATGGATGACAAGGGATTGTCTCCTGCTTGGCGTTGCCAAGAGAAGGAAGGACGCCATTTTGTTGCAATCGATTCATCTCAGCTGTCCCCTTTGCCAAAGCTGAGGCAGACTGCACTGAGGGACAGTATCTCCAGGAAGATCACATGGATTGGGATAGCGAGACACTCAACCAATGATTCCCCTCCATTCCTAGTCAATGGCTCAAGACCTCCTTGTTTTCCTTCTTCGCGTCAGCAAGCACTGATTGTTAAAAGCCTGCGTCATTCCAAAGAGAAGACTTGCGCTCCTGTCAATAACAACATTGTCAAAAGGCACTCCATACAGATCAGACACACTCATAAAGGGGCTGACTTGAATCTGCCAGTACTCTCTCAACCCTTCCAGTCCAAGTCTGACAAGAAGACTGAGTTGTTAAGAATGGATTTTGGGTGAATGAGATTCGGGGGAGGGAATCTGAGGTTTTAACCTGCACTTGCAAAATGCGTAGGCACATACTGTACTGTAGCAGCAGCAAATTTTTAATTTGTGCTGATTATACTTTTTTTTTTTTTTCTTTGGTCAATAATTCTTTAGTCATAAAGGAAATACAATCTGACTGGCATACACATATGAATCGCAGTAAGAAATACAGCCTGCTCTCACCATTGATTCTGTAATAGATTTACAAGGCTATTTTAATTCACATCAGAACAGAATGAATTCAGTTGCAGATGGAAAGACTATGTAGGACTGATTTGGGTGCTCTCATATGATAATGTTGGGCAATTAGTCTAATTGTAATGCATGTTTGTAGCCCTTAGAGATGTGTTATTGGGTGACTCCATGCAGTGATATGTACAAAATGCTGTATTAAATGTATGTGCCAAAGTTTGTATTTCATTCTTAACATTTACTAAAAATGAGAACTAATGATAAAGCAACACATTTTAGTTAATTATTTAAATAATAACCAAACAATCTGGTATCATTTTTTATTTCATATTTTTGTGAAAGGATTTTATTATGTATTGAATATTTAAGGCATTCACTTTTACCTACTGTATGGTTAAAGGAAAATCTACATTGCCTTCTGTCAAGGTATAACATGAAGTAGTTTGCAGATGTTTCTGATAACAAGTATAAATGCTGTAAAAATAAATAAATAAATATAATTTAAAATAAAAAAAAGATTACAGGTATGTAAATATGAAAGTTTACAGTTTTGTAATGAATGTTTGTAATTGTATTATTGAAATAAATGTGTTTTGTTGTAAAATTACTGTTACATAATAAAATGTGTTTTTGTTTTTTTTATTTAAACTACCATTGCTGTAAAACAGCCTCAATGTGCTCGGCGGAGTAAGCAGACAAACATTTTGGCAAATTCCAGTATTTACTTGACTTGCCTTTTTTAGAACAAAACTGCCCATGAATGGATATTGTTGAGGGGATCATATGTTAGTTCAAGGTGAACTGCTTTTTCAAGGCTCTGGCACACAATTGTCCTGATTTGAATTAAACTGTGGATGTAGGTCTTGGTGACATGCTTTTTCAAATTATTGACACTTTAAATAATATTAAAATATGTTGATAGTTTCTATTACTTTTTTTTTTTTTTTAGAAAACAATGGTGCAATATGTAATATAGCTATGGCTTTTCAAAAATATATCAGTAAAACCATCAAAAGTAATCCAGTACTGTTATTTTTTATTTTTACTTTTTTTTAGCTCATGTTACAGAAGCATCATGTGGTGCCACAGTTTATTGTTTATTGGTGCCAAAGTGATTTTCTGAGAACCATTTTTCTGTGGTAACAACAAAAACAACAACAGCCAGTAACAACAAAACATTTAATTAGTACCAGAGTAGAACACTTGTTGCACAAGATATGCAGCTTTTAGTTAGTATCCTAGATTAGCAGGGTTCATAATTGTTATATTTACAGAACTCCAATTTCAAAACCAGTTTACGGTGGTAGAAGCCGAGGGCATTCTGAGTATTCAGAAATTATTTTGGTGACTTCATGATCGCGCTTGGCAGCACAAATCGGCTTCAGGTGAATAATGTTGCTAAAGTCCAACAAAAATGAACATACACATGTAATACTGGTTTTAACAAATGTCTTATCTGAGATTTGAAAAATAATCCAGTTAAATGTGTTAAAAACAATTATTAAGTAGAAAAAAAGCTTACCTGTCAACATCAATAAAATTAAATCAATAAAACATCATTGGTTTCAAGACGCCATTATAACTGTTAATGTTTTCGGTTACAAAGTTAAAACACATGTTTTTAAAAAAATATATATATATATTTTTTAAAACCATACACTTGAATGAACTCTAAAGTATAAAAATTTCATAGAAAACTTCATTTTCTAGTGTGAATCTTGATTAGTATACAAGCAGTGCCTGAAAATAAAATTCGGTTCAATGTTTTGTCTGATTGTACGGAACAGCACCAGTAGTTTTGAAGTTCTTCCCCTTTTTGTGATGTCATCAAATCCACCCCCTTCCAATCATTTGATGTTGGAATTGGGTGCATACCTAACTAAACTCAACAGTAGTTTTCAGCATTGAGTAAACAAAAATGTCACTGAAAGGTCAACATGTCTAGGTATTTAGGAACGCTTTGTTGATTAATGGAGGTCAGTGCAGTGGCTGCTGCAGTTGTCTGTGCAGTTTTATGCAGAGAAAAAATTATAGAAATATCTGACAAAGAAGATTCTATAATGGCAGCTTACTGATACAAAGCACAATGCAGAGACACATGCAAAAGCCTGCAACTATGCCCCAGACTTGGTCCATCTGTATTTCGAAATAGATTTTAAGTTGCATTTCAGACTTTTTCGGAGCTCAGTGCCGGTATATGCTAAAACGTATCTAATTCTCCCTTAATGTTATACAATAAAACTGTTTTACAAAAATAATGTCTTATAGCTACTTTGTTGCAGTTTGCACTGTTTTATAAATTAAAATAATGTTTTTTTTGTCTGTTTGTATTTTTTAACATTTACCGTTTTGAAGCCGATATGCTCTGTAGCACAGTTTGATGCTAGCTGTGGATGCCACCATCTTTTTTGTTGAGTAGCTCACCAGCTGTTAGAGTCGGTGAGTTTGTTGAGTCAGTGTTGAGCCAGCGTAACACGTCACTAGCCCTCATCGTTGAAATTAGGAATGATTTTTGGAAGTATTGCTACTCATCGTTATTAGGAATGCAACCATTGCAAACAGGGAAATTGTGAAAATGACTCTTTCAGATTTTGTAAAATCTAGATTGAGAAAGAAAAAATCACACCAACAGCAAATAATGATGCAAAAAACAACAAAACTGAATGCAAACAGACAAATGAAAAGACACATTTCATAAGCGTGAAAAGACTGAATCAAAAGTTAGTCTTTTTTTTAATGTCTCCTAATACTGTAATTGGTGTTGGATTATTTTAACATTTTTTTTTTTTTTATTTTATTTTTTTTAACTGTAGTATTGCTGTAGTATTTACATGACTTGAAATGTTAGTGTAGATGCTTTTTTTTCTTTTCTTGTTAATAATTTCTGATAACTCAGCACATAAATTTGTCAGTAGTTGCAAAGGGCTGCTTATCAGCTACAACTGCCAATTTATCTTGAAAATTAATGTGTTTGTCTTTCTGTATTATTTTTCATTTAGCCATTTTACATTTTCTTTATAAGTGTATGGGTATATATGTTACAGGCAAAGCCTGAAACTGGGCAATCTGTATTTTGGGCTTTGCCTGTAACACATAGATATATAAAAGAAGCCAGTGCAATATTTAAAAATGTATATATATATATATATATATATATATATATATATATATATATATATATATATATATATATATATATATATACACACATGCATGATTATTATGATCTAACATTATTATTATTATTTATTTGTTTATTTAGCAGACGCCTTTATCCAAGGCGACTTACAGAGACTAGGGTGTGTGAACTATGCATCAGCTGCAGAGTCACTTACAATTACGTCCCACCCGAAAGACGGAGCACAAGGAGGTTAAGTGACTTGCTCAGGGTCACACAATGAGTCAGTGGCTGAGGTGGGATTTGAACCAGGGACCTCCTGGTTACAAGCCCTTTTCTTTAACCACTGGACCACACAGCCTCCTATAGTACCATGTTCTGTTGCATGAACTCTGACAGTTCCATACTGTCTGTAGACAGCTAGTACTATTATTTACAAAGTTTGTACAATTGAGGGGAAAAAACATCCTTCTGTACAATTATGTTGCCTGGCTGTTAATAAATATGTTTTAAAGAAACCTGCTATCTTAAGAGCATCTCGCTCCAACTCCTTGCTAGATTTTTGGATTCGGTGAAGAACCCGCGTGATGCAAGAATGTGAGGCCCGCCTCTCTCTTATGAAAGAAGCTCTCTAAGTTGTTTCAGTGGCAAATTAATTTCTGTTGTGTGTTCTTTTTCTTTTGAATGAAGTAGCGCGAGATTTAAATAAAGTGAAATTATGAAAATAGACATTTTACGCTATTCATTAATAAGTGGGTTCATACGACTAAATCCATTATACTAACCTTCACCTGCATTTCTAAAGGCTTTTTAAAACAGAAAAAAATACATGTTTGTTAATAATTCAGCTGTAAAGGAATCTTTGATTAGGTTCTGAACACTTCCTGAATAATTAACTAGCTGTTGTGATATCATTGCAGTGTGAAATGGCGAAGAGAGATTGAAATAATTGAACTCTCTATGCACTTCTCAAGTTACTGTGTATGAGCAATACAAAATCACGGAAGAACCCCCTATCATCATTTCATAAAATAAGTTATATCCTCTGCAAGAACTCTTTGGTGACATGTCATTCTCTTCAAATTGTTTTGGTGAGGGATCCATACACAGTAAGTGTATGTGTTAGGGACCGGTGTGCGGGTGAAGATAAAAACTTCAAGTTTAGACAAAAAGTATTTCTTTTTTTTTTAGCCAAGCTGGATATATTTTATTAGCAGTGCAGTGCAAGAACCTCAGAACAAGTGGTTAACTGTGAATAACAGTGGTATCACAGATAAAATCAAAAACAAACAAAAAATAATGAAGTACTGGCTATTCAAAAGCGGCTATAACCTGGTAAACAGATCCCACTAAGCTCTGTAAATGGTAACAGCAGTCTCACAGACTCTCCTGGCAAGGCTGACCCAGGCTATTTATACCTTTCAGTAACAACACCACCAATCCCCCCCCCCCCCCCCCAGAACATACCAAATTAACAAAGATAAACAACTAATACCAGCAAAACATTTTTTTTTAAATGCAGCATTTCAGTTTTTCTTTTCTTTGTTTCTTTTTCTAAAAACACAAAATGTCATACCAAACATTTTCCTATAGGAGTGGTACTTCTTTGGACAAATAAACATTATTTCCGATTGAATGCTTCCCTCTCATCTATAACATGGTGAGCGCGCGCTCTTCTGACTATATCTAGGGCTGCTATACCGCGCGCGCCCCCTTACTGAGACACACCTCCCAAACACACACACACACACACACACACACACACACACACACACACACACAGAATCAGACACCCAGCATGCGGTAAGTTTCACTTTCTTTATCTGTTCCCAATCTCCATTAATAACATTATATCACCGCATTACCACATTTACTGCCCTAAAAATGAACCCAATCCTTATTCTCAAGATTAAAGTTAAAAGTAAATTGTTTATTTGCTAACAGAGACGCTGCAAGATCATATAGGCCTCCATTGATTGAGATCACCGTCCTTGTATGACTAGCCTGTATTTCACTTTGATTTTCTATTTATTTATGTATTTATTTTTTTGGTAAACAGGGATGGGTTTTTTTTTCAAGAAAAACCGTGAATTTAGTTTTTAAAACCCAACTAAGTGAGGTTTTGGTAGTTTCAAATGTGTCATCGTAACAAAGAAGTCCCAAGTCCCAAGTCCCATGCAAGTTCATAACCCGTCAGCTCCAAGCTTGTGCCAGTGGAAGCACATACTGTTACTTTTTCCTCTAGATCAATCCTCAGAGAATGCAAAGTTGAAGAAATAGTCAGTTTGGATAGAACTATGTGGTACTTTAGCCTCACCAAAGTGGCCATAAGCAATGCTTAAATGCATGACAAATGCAACTTCAAAAATCTGCCAAAAATCCAAAATCCCCGGATACCATAATATTTTGCTTGATACTTGTAGATCTCATCAACATCTATCATATCTTTAAGTGATTTTTTGGAGTCCCCCCACGCAAGTTTTTTCAGCCTAAACTTGGTATAAATAGCAAAAATTCTAATTTCAAGGGGGTTTAATGACCAGTGGTGGGACTTGAAACCAAATGTGGAAGACTGGTACCTAAGGGTCTTACAACAATACTTACATTTTAGGACCCACATCCCCTACAGGGTAAAGGGTTAGGCTGAAGTTCGAATAAAACTCGCCAGTTACCCCTCGTCTGGCAGTTTGCCAGAAGTGAGTAGGGTGCTCCTAGAATTTCAGAAAAGCCCTATTCAACACGAGTAGAACGAGGTGCTACACATGATGGTAGCATCTAAATTGCAACCATGGTGATTTTTCTGGTCAAGGTCCCTTTCTCACTTTAGGTTGACCTTGGCAAGGTCACAGGTCGAAGGAAAAATTAAAAAAGGCTTACAATTGCTCCGTCTGCAAAAACAAAAATGACAATTAATAGCAATGCCAGCGCTACATTTAAAACAGGTTACCTCGGGACCTCTTTAACTCACCCCACATTAACTAAGATATTGTACAAATTACCTCGATGCACAGCAACATTGGCACCGTCCTGCACAGTTTAACCTACAAATACCAGTAAGTGGTTATAGCAGTGATTACAAACAGTTTAAAATAAAATAAAACAGATATTGTACTGAGACATTGGAACACCCCTTCAACACAGGTAAGACTCGCTTCAAACAGTAGTTAGCAACCCCGGCTTGCGACAAAAATGAATGCTTTTCACCGAGCAAGCTGAGACGCTAGCTTATGTGCACAAAGAGTGGTAATGAGCACTTGTTAAGCAGTCACAAAATGAGTCCCACCTGTTACACTTATAGCATGCATAATGGTGCTGGCTTTTACAATAATACAGCACTTTGTTGGTCTAGCCTGTGTTACACAGTGCAGTCTTAAATCTGAAGGTACCGGAACGCCACTAAAACATAGGTCTTCAAATTCCCAAGACGGTATTAGTCCCCATGAGTGCTTCGGAGATGGCGCCTATGCACTAAAATATTGAATTTCTTTAAAAAAAATTATTATACGAATTCACATTATATTTGTACACTGAACTTCTAGTAACACATATGATAGCTAATGTGTTTATCAAATTTCTACAAGTATTTCCGCAAAGTGCCTTTCTCATCTTGTCAGAAGCCTTACGTGTCTGTGTCAGTGTCTTCGTTTGTGTTTGTGTCCACAGTCGTAGTCGATGCACTGCTTCTGTTGTCTTTGTCAGCATTTTTAGCCTTCTTAAAGAAGTAGTTTGTAATATAAAAAGTTCCTAATGCTCTTTTCGATGCATCAAGAGGACTACTGACTGAATCAGACAGTTGTACGGGAGAGATGAGTCATTTGACTTAGCTTGCCTATTAATTATGTAAGTTCTAGCTCGACTAGACAACTGCTACCTATACACTGGTGGTACATGTCTATGGTAAAAATGAACACTGTATTTGAGTATTTGCAAAAATAATCACTGGTAATGATTGCATTCACTATACAATGAAATCTCCTTGTGAAAAATGTTGCCTCCTTTGATCTTTCCAGTCGAAATGTACTAAATGTTAACATTAATCCACAAAGGTCAAAGGGGCTTGTCTTACTCCTTTGGGATATTCATAATATAAAAGAAATACAATAAATGAATAGCACAGAAACCTTCAGGTATTTTTAAGGAGTGGAAGGTCCATTCCCAATAAAGTTTGTAAATTTAATTCAGCAAGCTGGAACTAAAATTTAAACCTGAGCACTTTTTACTTTATGTTAATACTGCAGGTAGTTTTGGCTATAAAGACAGCATTTATTACACATACAAGTACTGTGCAAAAGTTTTAGGCAGGTGTGAAAAATTCAATTCTTTTTGAAGGAACTCTGCAGGTAGGTTGGCCCAAACATCTTGGAGAACTAACCACAGTTCTTCTGTGGATTTAGGCAGCCTCAGTTGCTTCTCTCTCTTCATGTAATCCCAGACAGACTCGATGATGTTGAGATCAGGGCTCTGTGGGGGCCATACCATCACTTCCAGGACTCCTTCTTGTTCTTTACGCTGAAGATAGTTCTTAATGACTTTCGCTGTATGTTTGGGGTCGTTGTCATGCTGCAGAATAAATTTGGGGCCAATCAGATGCCTCCCTGATGGTATTGCATGATGGATAAGTATCTGCCTGTACTTCTCAGCATTGAGGAGACCATTAATTCTGACCAAATCCCCAACTCCATTTGCAGAAATGCAGCCCCAAACTTGCAAGGAACCTCCACCATGCTTCACTGTTGTCTGCAGACACTCATTCGTGTACCGCTCTCCAGCCCTTCGGCGAACAAACTGCCTTCTGCTACAGCCAAATATTTCAAATTTTGACTCATCAGTCCAGAGCACCTGCTGCCATTTTTCTGCACCCCAGTTCCTGTGTTTTCGTGCATAGTTGAGTCGCTTGGCCTTGTTTCCATGTCGGAGGTATGGCTTTTTGGCCGCAAGTCTTCCATGAAGGCCGCTTCTGACCAGACTTCTCCGGACAGTAGATGGGTGTACCAGGGTCCCACTGTTTTCTGCCAATTCTGAGCTGATGGCACTGCTGGACATCTTCCGATTGTGAAGGGAAGTAAGCATGATGTGTCTTTCATCTGCTGCAGTAAGTTTCCTTGGCCGACCACTGCGTCTACGGTCCTCAACTTTGCCCGTTTCTTTGTGCTTCTTCAAAAGAGCTTGGACAGCACATCTGGAAACCCCTGTCTGCCTTGAAATTTCTGCCTGGGAGAGACCTTGCTGATGCAGTATAACTACCTTGTGTCTTGTTGCTGTGCTCAGTCTTGCCACGGTGTATGACTTTTGACAGTAAACCGTCTTCAGCAACCTCACCTTGTTAGCTGACTTTGGCTGTTCCTCACCCAGTTTTATTCCTCCTACACAGCTGTTTCTGTTTCAGTTAATGATTGTGTCTCAACCTACATATTGAATTGATGATCATTAGCACCTGTTTGGTATAATTGTTTAATCATACACCTGACTATATGCCTACAAAATCCCTGACTTTGTGCAAGTGTACCTAGAAGAATTGATGCTGTTTTGAAGGCAAAGGGTGGTCACACCAAATATGGATTTGATTTAGATTTTTCTTCTGTTCACTCACTTTGCATTTAGTTAATTGATAAATATAATCTATTAACATGTCTATTTTTGAAAGCATTCTTACTTTTCAGCATTTTTTCACACCTGCCTAAAACTTTTGCACAGTACTGTACATATATTGTTTTATCCATTGGTTACAGAAATACACTTTTACCAATTTCATTAAAACGCAAGCAGTGCCAGATAGTTTATATCTTTATGTCTTTATGTAAAAGGATCATAGAAGAAAGTTAATTGTCTGTTTTTTTTGTTAATATGAGATTTACTGACTATGCTTCTATCAAGCTTTCTTATCAATACAATCGTAAATCCATCATCTATAGAAAACTGGTGATGTATTGCTACACCTAATTAAGCAATAAAAAATATAATGTATTGTGTTAGGGACAGAGGGCAATTTATGACCTTGATTTCTGTATGTAGTCTGAGAAAGGCACTTTCTTCTGTCCAGAGAAAACAATGCAACCTATCATCATTACATATCTACCACTAGCAAGCATCTAGTGGATAGGGTGGCTATATATATATTTGCAGACTCCACAGATGCAGTGTTCAGAATAAAAGAGAAATGAAATGCTTTCTTTAAACATGCATGTTATTAATGATTTTAACAATTTACATTAACATTTATATACAGGAAGTAAAGTCACAGCTACTTTGCTCTGAAAAATATATTTTGTAGAGCAGCATGTGGAGCCACCAAACAATGCGATGGTCAACAAGATTCTAGCACTACTATAGGGTGCCAAGCATAGGCAATAGCTACAGGGGTTCAGTTCTCATTGGAAACAGGAGAATGCAGTCTTTTTATATATAAGTAACTTTTCAATACATCATACTTTGTCCATTAGACCTATTTCCCCTGTCTGTCTCATAGCAGCATCAGCATTCCCATTTTTTATGCAGTCTTCAATACTGGTGCTTTTTCCATCAACTTTTTCCAGATTATATGATCTGTGTGGGTGATACATCTGTTTTATTTAAAAAGAATTAGTATTTTAATGAGCCCTGTTCACAAAGCTTATCTAATGGTATCTAAAGAAGCTGTTTTGATAAATTACATTACACGTTCCTGAAACTGCTCTATACTGTACATACATGCATACAGTACAATCCATAAAAAAAAATAAAGAGAACAGCGAGTCATGGGTTAAAGCCTTGTGAATCCAACTGAATATCTCCATATTTTGTGGGTATGACAGTTGCCAGAAAACACTAGATAAGTGATAGGATTGACATATAAATGCTGATTTGGTTTCTTAGACTGACAGAGGAGTCTTAATCCTTTTGGGATACTATTAGTGAAATATTCTGCAAGCCCTGACATGATTACAGTAAATGCCTGAGAGCTTGGTTAGTTATTTGAATTCCTATCTCTTAGCAAACGAGATGCTCAGCTATTGTTGCTTTGTCTATGGAAGCTATAAAGCACTGCAAATACCATTACAAGCCTCACTGGCACTTCTGGCAAATCATTAACTGTAGCCTGTTGAGGGAGACTTGTTGGAACAGGGCTGAAAACTCATTACAATAGCAATGAAGCACGCTGACAGCACATAATGAATTCTCATTGGGAAGGATGAAATATTAAACATGAAGCATTCAAAACGTCTAATGGATAAATGGAAACTTTATAGGAGAGCTTGGCCTTGGGACTCCTGTTGTAACTAATTCCAGTACAAATAGAAAATATACAGATGCCAACCAGAAAGAACAACACAGTACTGTTATACTTAAGGCATTGTTTGAGCAAGTAGGTGTTTGTCAAATCAATTTATATTTATCATTAGTTTTTATTACTTTTATTATTACCTTTTTTTTTTTTTTTTACTAAATTCATCGCTGCATTTTAAAAGCATGGTTACACTTTATGTTATAAGATCTCTAAAGACATTAATATAACCAATGTTGAACAGTTCACCGATCTATGCAAACTTGCTTTATTAAGTAACTATTACATGTATAATTGTAACTAATTATCTATCTATTAGTTTTGTTTTTAGGGTAAAAGGCTGATAAGCTGTTGAACTCTGATACTACCGGTAATAAACATTAAAGAAACTTAGTTGGAGACAAACATTTTCAAAAGTTTATTTTTTTAATTTTTTTATTACAATTATCTGTTTATTTAGGTGCATTGTGTAATGCATTTTTGCTTTCTACATTGATAATTCCATGGTTAAATTTCAAATACATTTTTTATTTTAAAAATAATTTAAACAATATAGGCAATAACAAAAACATCATGCATTTAAGCTATATAAACTGGCTGGACAAAAGGATGCAAGCAAAATTAGAACATACCCTAATTTGCTGTGTATGGAAATGTATGGGGTCACATGGCATGTCATGTGATCCAGTAGACCTTTATGAGAGTTGTGTGCAACTATTCAGCAACAATCACAGGAAAGCTTGTCCCTCAGCCCAGTAGTTCCATCAAGACAGCCTCCTGAGTGTTTCTTCATTGGAAACATTTATAGAAAACCACCACCGGAAGAAATTACAATTTCGGTTATTATTATTATTATTATTATTATTATTATTATTATTATTATTATTATTATTATTATTATTATTATTATTATTTATTTATTTCTTAGCAGACGCCCTTATCCAGAGCGACTTACAATCGCAAGCAAATACAAATACATTCAAGTGTTACAATACAAGTCATACAATAAGAGCAAGAAATACAATAATTATTATTTATTTTTTTTCAAGTGTGACAAACCACAATTCAATAATACAGCAGATAATAGTGAAAGTTACATCAGGATATGATTAAATAGTGATAGTTACATCAGGATATATTAAGTACAAAATACTACAGGTTAAACACTTGGCAGATTACAATATTCTGAAGTACAGGATTAAATGCAGTAAAATAGGGGGCAGTTAAGAGCAAAATAAAGCATATTTAAATGAAGGGTGATAGTGTCCCAGGATACAACAGAGGAGTTCTACAGGTGCTGTTTGAAGAGGTGAGTCTTAAGGAGGTGCCGGAATGTGGTCAGGGACTGGGCAGTCCTGACATCTGTAGGAAGGTCGTTCCACCACTGCGGAGCAAGGGTGGAGAAGGAGCGGGCTCGGGAGGCAGGGGAGCGTAGCGGAGGTAGAGCCAGTCTTCTAGTGCAGGCGGAGCGGAGAGGTCGAGTGGGGGTGTAGGGAGAGATGAGGGTCTGGAGGTAGCTGGGTGCAGTCTGGTCAAGGCATCTGTAGGCTAGTACAAGAGTCTTGAACTGGATGCGAGCGGTGATCGGGAGCCAGTGGAGTGAGCGGAGTAGTGGAGTAGCGTGGGTGAAGTGAGGCAGAGAGAACACCAGGCGGGCAGCAGAGTTCTGGATGACGGTTGCGATGGGGTTATGACAGATTGAGCTTGCAGATATGTGCAACTTATTGTGACAACTAAAAAAATGCTTCATATTAAAGGCTGGTAGCAAGTCAATACTTTTATGGCCAGTCAGTGTACAACCTGTCATTAATAAAAAAAATAAACTCAAGTGCAAAGTAATATAACTCAGTGGCAACTTACATTATAAATGTGGAAGTGTTGTTTCAAGACCAACAAGCCATACATCTTTTGCAGTTAAAATAAATAAAAATGCACAAGACATCACTCTTAAAACAATAAGAGTCTTGTAAAATGTATACACATTATTACATGAACAAGGATGCATAGTTCCCACCACATTGAGAGGAAACAGATGTGTCTAGGGGTGTGCCGAGTAATGACTCAAACAAATATATCCGTAATGAGTATAGCCATTTTTTTTTTTTTTACGAGTAATACACAAGTTATTTTCTTACTATTGGTTATTTGTAGGAAAATAAATATACGTAAAAAAAAATGCATTGAATCAGCTCTTGGTTCCAATAGGGAAGTAATGACTGTCAATCTCAAGCCTAGAGATATAGCCAATCAAAAGGGGGAAAGAGGAGGGACCAGTGTGACACAGTCTCTGACAAAGTGGAACTAAGTGTCATTTTGTGTTGCAGACAGAATGCTGGGCTCAGAATCAAACTCTTTTCAGGAGATATATTAATTTAACTTTGAAAAAGTGATTTCCTAACAATTTTTTTAAAATAATATTATTTCTTAAAATATATCTTTAAAAAAGTTTTTTCAAGGCTAGTCCTTCAGATTGTGTGTGCGCTTGACCGTGCAACTAATTTATTTTTCATTTTTCAAAGAAAAAACAACTAGTTTATCATTTACTTAAAGGTGTTTTTTTGTTGGATTTTAGTTATTTTTTGTGCGTTTTTTGGGATCTTATCTTTAACTCGCACGAACAGCAATTTTGTTTGTGTCTAAAAACTTTAGTTGCTGTACTATACATCTGTTTTACTACACTTCTTGAAAACAAAGCATTCATATATCATCTTGTAAACAGACAGGGTTTTATTTATTTTTTACTTGTAAGGTCTTTAAATTCCACAAAGACCTTGTTTCCCTGTTTTAGTTCAACTAAAATAATATAGTTGCAGTAGATATTTTTTGTGTTTTTTTGTATACTTTTTATTTTAGATCAGGGGATCATATTTTCAAAGCTTTCCCTCCCTTCTTTATTTTTTGAAAGGAGAAAAAAACATGGAAATGTTACAAAATAAAAACAAAACGATTTTAAAGTGCTTAGGTGAACTTGAAATATAAAACTTGTTTGGTTCTAGTTCTGTAAACAGGTGTTTTACCATTTTAGAAAAAATAGGAGCTAGAGTAAAAACTTTGAAAATATGGCCCCATAAATCTGATTTAATAGTATAGTACTAGCAGTACAGGTTTGTACACAGATGGCACTTCCAAAGTGTGTGTAAAAAAAGTATTTTTAATTAACTTTTTGCACACATAAGCTTTGTCTATTTTGTTGAAATGCAATCGCCTTGAATGGCTTTTTCCCATGAGTTGTGTGTGCTGCTTAAAGGGATACACATTTCATTTTAACAAGCACTTTTTTTGATTATCAGAAATACATGTCTTAACAAAGGTAAGTTATTTTTTCGAGTTTCTTGTTGTTAAAAAAGTTTTTTTTCTTGCAGTGTCTTGTTTGCAACTGTTAGTTGTTTTTGTTGTGAGCTGTGGCGTCTGATAGTCAACTCCTATTTGGTGTGCCTCATAATCACTTTAGCCTGCTTTTTTTGTTTCATTATACATTCTGTTGAAAAGAAAAGCAAGTGTATTGCTTTTTAACAAAGGTAAGATATTTTGTGTTGCTTGTGCGGTTTTTTTTTCTTGTGACGCAGCATCTTCCTATTCTTGTTTTAGTTAAAACAAAGGAATCTAAACCTTTTCAAGGAGGTAGCTTTCATGGGGGGGGGGGGGTGTTTTGATTTTATTTTCCTTGTTATTTTATTTGAGATCAGGTTTATTATTTAATTTTGTACTACTAGTACTGATACAGGCAGGGGTGTAGTGCTGGGGGATCGTGGGGGAGCACCGCCCCCCCCCACACTTCTCTTGGGCACGGAGAGCACCGCTTCCATACTTCACATGTAGAATATTGAACTGTTTTGCTCCTATTAATATATGGAGATATACATGTGTATGACCCATACAAATAAGCAAAGAATACAATAACCATAAGAAACACTTGAGAGATAAATGATGAAAAAAGTTTGAATATAGCGTGCCTGGTCTGGAACAACAGGTGTGAATAAGAAGGGAACCTGTATTAATGCTTTACAATTAGATGTAATAATTGGGACAGTTCTTATTTTAGACCCATATATAAGAAATAATGTAGATAAAATAAGCTAAACATTTATTTAAAAGATACAACTCAATTGCAACAAACAAATAAAGGGTACCTGTGGCCTTACACATCTTATTTTGCAAACGGATGCACTTCTGTTTCAAAACCTCAGTCTCATTCGCTCTTAAGCGCCTGCAATAAGACAATGAGACGAGTTGATTCTGGACCAAACCATTCAATATATGAGAAGGGGGAGTGAGGGAGTGTTGCACATAGGATTAATAATAATAATGACAGTGTTTTAATCATGTGTGTATTAGTGTATGAAACTGGTTGTGAAAATATGTAGTGTTTGTTTATTTATTTAATATAAATAGCTGTAAGTCTAGTTGCTTTACAATAATACCTCAATACCTGATTGTCTGAATTTGTAATCAATTGGTACACTTGTTAGCCCTTTCAAATACTGTAACTACTAGTGATAAACTGCATTTCTGTTGAGTTTATGGGGAAACAGGTGTGGTAGGGTTGAGAGAGCGGGGCGTAGATAATAGCGACCCCTCACTTATAAATATAGCACTACACCACTGGATACAGATATACAGACGCTGTTTGCTGGCTACACCAACAACCTGATCAGAATTTGGCAGGTCCCTACTGGCACATGATAATGGTTTTCTACAAAAATGAAGAGAACTGTTGAACTGTTGGAGCTTTGAATAAAAACATTATATTTGAAAAAAAAACTGATACAGGTATACACATAGACAACACTTAGTAATCTATGTGCCTGTAAAATAACTAACTCCAGTTTAAATTTACTTTGTCTGTTTTGCATTAGCATTAGAAGATATGTTCCATGACTTTGCATTGTTCATCAGAGATAAATAGAATAATCAGCCATTAGCCTAATGCTGAAATATTGAATAATAATATATTCTTTTTTTTGTGCACAAGCACCTTTCCATCACAATGAATACCTAAAACCACAGATAACACTCACATGACAAATAGCATGTCTTGCAGATTTGTTGTCTTCTCTGATTGAGCTTATCTTACTTTACTCAGAGGTAAATCATTTTTGTAATTTTATAATCTTGTTTTTAGTTTTTGTTATGACATTGTAATTTGTATTTTTCCTGTAAAGTGCTTTAGCATAGCATTGCCATGAAAGGCACTATATCAAAATAAATTGGTTGATTGATTGATTGTTGAATTGTTTTGTGTGTGGGTGTGGAGTTTGCAGGTTTGAAAGATGGCTGGAAGAAGCCCTTGATCTCGAGGATATCAACACCCTTTTCCTTGAGGACCACGAGGGGATGGATCCACTGGAGGAGGACCAGCTGGATGAGGAGCAGATGATGGAAGAGGGTAGAGATGAAGAGAAAGAAGTCGTTCCAGATGAGCCCCAGCCCAGCACTTCCACTGTCAAGTAAGAGCATTGTTTACAGTATTCATTGTTTGATATGCTTTTTTGCATTCTCAAAATAGCTTTTTATGTATTCCTAACTGGTTATGTATTCCTGATTGGTTTGTCTTTCTTTCATATACTGAGCATCAAAAGAAACTTATCACTTATATCGGAACAGTTATTGTGAACAGTATTCACAATAAAATACATGATATCATTGGAAACAGCTAATAAAGGCCTTTCTATAGATATATTGGATTTTAATTTCTGATGTAAGGCTGCCAAATTACAAGCGCTAAACACAAAACGGTTATATTCAAGCCCAAATATGGTCATTCTACCTAGGCGTCAAAGGGTTAACAGGAAATTTCAATTTACCACACTTGCAAACCATGGCAATTTATAAATCATTCTGGGTACACTTGCGTGTCTCAAGAACTTTCTGTAAAACAATAATCTGGCAATTATGAAATGCTTAAAGTTAAAGAACCACTCAACACTTCAGCAGCTGATTTCTCCCAGCTGTATCAATATACCAGTTGTCCAAGTTATTACCAGTGCACAAGTGTCATTGGCAGACCTTGGGGCATGCCTTTACTTGTCTGAGGCAGTTGGTCTACTCACCCTGTGGTCCTACAGAATGGTGCTAAAGACTTGATCTTCATTGTTTACATTCCAAAGGACTAGCATCCATTTTATATTGACTTTAGTGAAAGTATGTTGATTTTAGAACATATTACTAGGTTTGCCAACTTTTCAAATACATTTTTTGTTATTTAATTGTTTGCTAACATGTGACGGGAGACACAATAATTTACAAGACTGTCAAGACAAGAGCAGCGAGTTTACATTTTTCAACAACAAGCTTTGAAATGAAGAGAAACATGAGAAGCTTACTTAGTTGCAGCTACAGAAAACAATGTTGTTTTAGCTAAACAAGGACCTGGCTTGTGAGGGTAACTCTCCTAGCTGTCCACATCACTGTGATTTCAGTTGTAGTGACCTGTGAGAAACCTTCTGTGCCAATCACTTTGTGTTTTACTTAAATAACATTTGAAGGATTTAACAAGGTCATTGGATCTGAGACCATAATGGAAAGCCAACTTCAAAATGATTTCAGACCCTTGCCAGGATACATTTAAATACCATCAACTAGAAGTGTATCTGCATCTCTGGGTTGACCAGTCTGTCTTTTTATACAGATGACACAACGGGATTGTATTTCAGCTTGGGATCGTAATACAGTACACACCCACACACACACACACATATCTGCTTCTAACATGCCAGGGAGACTCGGTCTGACTTGCTGTCACTGTTTTTTACTGACGGATAGTCGTATTGACCGTGCTGAAGCAGGCAGAAAGCTAACTGGTGGAAGTTTACATTATCCACCACTTTCGCCTTTAGAAAATAGACACTGATTCTTAGATCATTATGTATTCCGCCAAAAGAAACCGTCACAATAACTAATGAACCAAACTAGCGGATAGATGTTTTCCGTAGCTTTAGAAAATACTGAATCTGTGGAAAAAACAAGGGGTGCAGAAAAAAAGTCAAAATAATGCAACCCTCCAGTGGATCTCCTTTGCAAATAACCCCCGATATGTTTAATACTCTTTCTTCCTTACATCTGACAATTGGATAATTTCATACCAGGGTGTTTTACCATAGTTTTTTAATTCTTAATTAATGTTTACTTGAAGTATTGTATTGCTACAATATAGATTATTCTAGTTTAATTAAATTGACATCAACCAGAATATAAACCATTGTCTTATTTGAATTGAGTCCTGTGTTTCAGACAGTGAATATCAAGACAAAGTGAATGCACATCACAGTAATCTCTCACTAATAAATTATCTATAGTATCATATAATGTCAATGCTGCACCATGGTCTATTTTGTGATAATTGTGTA
Organism: Acipenser ruthenus; assembly: GCF_902713425.1. Lineage (NCBI taxonomy): Eukaryota > Metazoa > Chordata > Actinopteri > Acipenseriformes > Acipenseridae > Acipenser > Acipenser ruthenus. The sequence continues at coordinate 37,979,861 of NC_081193.1, read as the reverse complement.
CTAAGTAGCAGGGGCGTAGCCAGGATTTTGTTTTGGGGGTAGATGGAAATTTTTTGCTGAATAATTAATTACGGGAGGGGGGGGGGGGTTCAAACCCCTAAAACCACCCCCTTAGTTACGCCACTGCTAAGTAGGGTAGGTAAAAAAGAACATACGCTAAAATCATTTATTTTCAATTTAAAATAATATTTTATTATTTTCGCATTGTACAATGCAGCAGCATGATTTATTTTGTGTTACCGGTAGCCTGTAAGAAAGTGTGCTATGTATTCATTTAATTTTACTACTGTATTGTATACTGTACTACATTCATGTTATTTCAGCGCAATGATTTATACATTTAAAATAAACTAAGCACTATAAATGTATCTGTGTGCGATTTTTATTGATTTATTTTTTTAAACTGGGCACTTCATTATTTCAGACAATCGGTCTGTCTTCTGACATGTCCGGTTTAGCGAGGGACTACCATAGCAGTTATTGGATATACAGTACTCACACTGTCCATCTTTAGTATTCTTAAGCTATTTCGGGACTTGACATGACATCAAAGTAATGCTATCACACTGAGGGAGTCATAAGAACTAAAAAAAGAAATGCAGGAGAAACATGATGAGTAGGTCAAATCACTCCATCCAGAATGCTCCTAAAAATGAGATGCAGGGTAACCCATACACTGTACAAAGGTATTAAATGCAGAGATGTGGCTGGCAGAGTTGAAAGGCACTGTAACATTGGCACATTATTTAAATGAAATCAGGAAGGCTGTTTAGTCCCAGCATTTAGGATCAGCTCAAAACCAGGCACATACAGAATTATATTTAAACAATTGGAGCCACATAATCCAGAGCCACTCAGGATGATCGCAAAAACTGTAAAACAGTTAGGCAAATGTTAAAAAAAAAATGCCAATGACAGCAACGTACTCTAAGTAAATATCACTAACGTTTTTATTTTCTATGCTGCCCTATGTAGGTGAGGCTGGGTTATGGATCAAGCTCTAAAACCACTTGTACAAAGGGATAATTTCATGTTGTACAGTGGTAAAGATGTTCACTTGGAAAAGGTGAAACTGCCTGTTCAGCTGTCACACCCCCATACCTACCTACCAGCACTGCTATTATCAATGTAGCTTCAGCTTCACTTCTCAAACAAAATCATTTGCATGTCACCCCTGTTTATTTGTTTTATTCTGTTATCCAAATGAGACCCCATTTTAAGAAAAACAGGACTCCCTTACAACAAAAATGTGTGCTAATGACGTTTGGAGTAAAAAAAAGCTTTCAGCATTTGGCTCAATATTTTAACATGCATTATGAATTCAAAATACAGTACAGGCTGAACTCTGTTCATACAGTTAACGTACATTCTGCTGTCAACATGGGCTAATCTTAACTGTCAAATCATCTCCTATGGCAAACTGACTGGTGTCCAACAAATGGCATCCTCTGACATTTCAGATGGACTTCGCAACACTTACATGTGTTTTGTCTTATTGAATGTACTCTATACTGTAAGTTTATCAGATCTAACGAGATATCTGAATACTGTGCTTGTTGGTGGTCACAAACTTTAAACCATTTCCATATTTCACGTTATCAGTCAAACCTGTGCTGTTTAACAAATACAATTCAGTGATGAATAAATAATTGGAACTCTGTCCCCTGGGAAATAAAGGTAGGTCATGTGTGAATGGGAGTATTTTGTTTTTGGTCTGTAAGCAACATTTTTAGGAAATGCATATTTCATAATAAAATGTCAATACTGCTATTTTGAAAGGTTTTTTTAGCCACTGTTTCATTATCAATTTTGAAGGGAGAGAGGGTTAAACACTGCATCAGTCCCCCTGTGTGGTTATTAGATGTCGTGGTATGAAATCGGAGGTCCTTTGACGTAGAACCAGTCACAACTCATGACTCATGTTTCTCAGGGAAATAATAACTGTGAACTAATGCCTCTCATCAGGTTTCCAATGATATTAATTTATAATTAAGTAGCTCACTCTAAGAGAACACAACAGGACAGCATAAAGGTTTCAGACCAGGCGTGGGGTCACCTGCACACAAAACGCTAAAAGACAGTGGAACTGTACACTGACACTGTTTAATTCATGTTGTCTCCTATTAACTTTTAGTTAGTATTTTAGTCATTGGGGCAATTTCCACGGAAAAAGACAAATAAGTCTCACCTTTTTCTTACTCTATTTTGGTAGTACTTTCGGGTTGTGTGCGTTTTCATGATGTTTTCTTTTGGCCAGAGAAATTCTCGTTCCAAATGCAAATAACCTAATTAATATTAAAATACGGGAGGGTTAACTTAAATGTGTCTGACTTCCAATTTGGTCTTGCATGGCTACTGATACAGTACAGCTTTCTTAAACTGTGTTGATTAACTTTTTAGGATGAGTTAAAGGAAAGTGCAGCCTGACTCATTTGCCCTCCAAAATAAAAAAAATGGGGGGGGAAAAAATAAAAACAGACATCATTACACAAATAATAATAATAAAAAAAACAACATTCCTCAATAAAAGCGTTGTGTACTATTGTATTCTTTGCTAAACATTTCTGACTGCATATATAGTTATTATAAACCTATTATACATGTTATTATTATTATTATTATTATTATTATTATTATTATTATTATTATTATTATTATTATTATTATTATTAATTAGTCATTTAGCAGAAGCTTTTATCCAAAACGACAGAGAATTGGGGTGAACTATGCAACTGCTGCTGCAGTTACGTCTCATCCGAAGGATATATATACACGTCCTTATACAAGTTTTCCTACAGAACCGTAGCTTCAGCAAATCTGATCCTTATAGTCCAAGAACAGAGCTAAAATACCAGCACTTTAAACTAATGATAGAAAAATGATCCAGTCAAAATGTTTAGACAGTACATCTTTAAAATATTAGTAAATCAGGTTACCCTACTCGCCCACGTTTCTCTATAACAACAAACAACAATACCTGAATGTGAATCCCGCAGTGACAGTGCAAGGCTCTTGTCAGTAGAATGTGGTATATAGTTATTGTTGTTAGATGAACCAGTATATCGGTAGTCCATACGAGTTCAACAAATAATACAGATACGCTGGTATAGACTTTTTTTCCCTTCGTAGCTAGGTACCCATAGATGCTACTTAAAGCTAGTGTACAATGTATAGATGCAACTTAAAGCTAGTGAATTGCATCTTAATACTAAGGGACAGAAAATAGCAATCAACTATCCGATGACCAATCACAAAGATAACAAAAGTAAGTGTAAAGGGCATCATTATTTATGTATTTACTGCAACAGGTATTTTTTTTTTTAAATTTGTAGTTGCTTCAGTATTTTTTTATAATATTGCTTATAAAATAACCAAACTATAAAGCACTATAATTTTATGAGTCAAATGGCAATAATTTGAATAAATACACGAGACTCAAAGTTACATCCTTGATCGAAATGTAGCTCCTGGGGGATCCTGAACTGGCTGAAGAACCGCCCCCCCACCCCAACAGCGCTTCGACCACTGTATTTTTCAGGCCACTTTGTGAAGTAGTCCATGGCTACTAACACAAAGCGGTTACCCTTTTCGGAATGAAAGAACAGACCCATCACGTCGATGGTCCCTTCCGGGCAGTACACTCGTCGTACCATCTGCAATGATCCTCCATATCGTGTCAACAACGACCCCAGTAGAAACTCTGCTGTAGCCGGCGCAACGTCTTAGTCACCCCAAAATGGCCGGTTCCTAGGGCTCCATGGTATGCCCATACTACCGATCTTAGAGGTTCTTGGGTACCACTACCTGCCACCAGTCTTCTCCTGTGGCTGGCTCCCTCTAGCGTCACTTGCACTCGCAGTCCCTTTCACTGTGACCATAGTCCTTTAGACTGGGCTAGTACCGTATTACACTCGGGTGTTTGGCACAGTTGGAATCACACCAGCACTGGTCGAAGGTCAGGGTCCTCAGCCTGGAACCGCCTCCAGTCTTCCAGCATCATACAGCCTTGTTGAGGGAACGGCTGTAGTATGCCACCACTTTTCCCCAGACGGCTCCTCTTGGGACAGCACAGCTCCGATGTCATCGTTGCTGTCATCCGTGTCCAATGTGAACAGCAAGTGGGGGTTGGGGGCCTGCCACGATGGGTGACTGTGTAAAGGCGGTCTTTAATGTGCGGAAGGCCTCTTCTTGAGCCGGCGTCCAGTCAAAAGCCCACCCATTCTTCAGGAGCTGAATACAGGGGCGGCGATGCTGGTGAAGTTCAGGACAAACCGGCAGCAGTAGCTGGCCAGCCATAGGAATCCTCTCAGTTGCTGATGCCCTCTCCTCCCAATTTATGGCCAAGGAATATCACCTCCTGCTGAAGGAACCAACATTTATCTGGGTGCAGCTTCAGCCCTGCGGCTGTCACCCTCTGTAGGACCTTGCGAAGTGCGTTGAGGGCAGCCTGGAAAGTGGCAGGTCATCCAGGTAGACGAGGCAGTCCTGCGGTGGTATGTCAACCAGGACTCTCTCCATAAGGCGCTCAAAAGTGGCAGGGGCGTTGCACAGCCCAAAGGGCATGACTCTAAACTGCCAGAGCCCCCTGCCGGTGGAAAAGGCTATCTTTGGTCGGGCATCAGGTGCCAGGGCTACCTGATAGTAGCCACTCCGCAGGTCGATGGAGGAGAACCAAGGTCCAGCGACTCATCGATACAGGGGAGCAGGTATGAATCCTTTCTTGTTACCTGATTCAGGCGGCGATAGTCCACACAAAGTCGCCACATGCCATCCTTCTTCGGGACAATCACCACTGGCAACGTCCAGTGGCTGTCCGACGGTTCGATCAGCCCCGCCTCCCTCATATCTTTTAACAGCCTTTCGATGGTGTCAGTTGGGCTAGTGGTAACCATCCAGGCCTCAGTTTAACGGGAGCCACTTCCTGTGTTGATTGTGCGCTGGACTAGGTGGGTGAGACTTGTCTCTTCCGCGCTGGTTGCGTAGTTGTCCCTGTACTCCAACAGCAGTTCCTGCAACTGGGTCTTCTGATCCCAGCCAGATAGTTGTCACTACAATTAGAGTGGTGTAGACCAGCCGGTTTGGAACGATCGAGTGAGGGGACTCTGCTCCCCTTCGACTTTCTGTCCTGTTGTTGGATCTCTTCCACAGTCTCGAGAGTGTGAAACAAATGATTTGCGTAAAAGTGTACTGGTAAATTTAAACCTATAAACAATGTATTTGTACTTATGAGTTCTCTGAAATAATATTGAAAAAGAAAAACATACTTTTAAAATCCTGTTAAAAATATTCACGAGGATGTAAGGGTTAAATAAATGTCAGTCCCTATCTATAGCATTCGGTTTATTAATCTGCTACTACGTACTTTGTAATAACAGGATGAGCCATTGAAATGGTTAAAGTAATGTCATGGGATGATTGCTTAATAATTGCTCATTACATGGCTCACTGTGGAGGCTATAATGTATTTGCAATGCATGGCATTATTGCTTTAATTTCCAACATGGTTCTTTTTTTATTTCACAACTATGTATGCATAACATTTAGTGATGGGTAATATATATATATATATATATATATATATATATATATATATATATATATATATATATATATATATATATATATTGCAATAATAGCACCTGCAACTCAAGAAATGATGTTCTCATCTTGAAATATTGTGTAATAGACTTGAATCTTTACTAAAATGTGTTTATACATTTGCATAGAGCGCCCTCATCTGGGGTCCTAAGATTAATAAATAAATAAATAAATAAATAAATAGAAGCAATGTTGTTCTGTTGAGCACAACTGCACAAGTACTTGTGGAAAGAGGGGTAATAATGTATTCTACTGGTGCCGTGCTGAAGTCACAAGATAATTGAAAATATGAGGTCAGCGGTTGGACTGAGCCTTGTAGGAAAACATTTTGACAAGGAAAGGGTTGTTTAGGAATTGTTCCAAGTTAATGGATGTGAGCACAGAGACATCTGTTGGCGAGTACTGATACTGACTGACAGTTGGTTTTCCTGATCCACAATTGATTGCAGATTAGATCAATGGTAGCCAAGGGCTCTATTAATAAAGTATTAGCCTGCACAGAAATGCATATGACTGACATGGACCCACTGGCACTAACTGGTGCGAATGGGATGTTTTATATTCAAAAGCTGGAAATTGTGTCTTAAATTACGGCTACTGTTGTGATTAATCATAGCATGTATCAACAGTTAACCAATTAACAAGATACAATATGACACATGGTTTGGCATTCAGTTTCACTTTTTCAAGTACTTGGTACACATGTGTCTATTGACATCACTCCAGCAGGAAGTGAGATAACTGGAGGGAAGAGGACGTGAATTCCACGGCACAGGCTGCAGACAAAAGTTGTTTAAATTTACATGGCTTGACTACAGTCATTTGTTCCTACTGAATGACTGACAGACACAATGAGAAACCTGCCTGGTCTAATCTTTGCTTTATATTGTTGCTGGGTACTTCTTCTCCAACAGAGGAATACAACCCCTAAAATACATATTCCCTGTCTGCATATGGTCAAGTTTTGAAGTGAGCATTTATTAATACCCTCCAAATTATGAATTACCATTTAGTACAGAGACTGGTTTGGTAAATTAAATTACAATCTACAATAAAATGTTATTAAGAGCATGCTTTTTGTATCATTGTGTTTGACTATAGTAACAATTTACTTTCAGTAAGGCATTAATTGAACAGCAAATGGCAAAATGTAATAAACATGTTAACAGAACCGTGTGCATCTATACAACTACACCATTAATAAAGATGTTAAATACTGTCAGGCTACAGTAGTTAAAATAATAAAGCTGTGCTGTTTTAAAGAATAGGTTAAGATACATAGTTGTTGTTTTTTTATTGCTCTAAGATATACCAGGTACCACTGTGTAATGAAATCTCCTACGTACAGAATGAATTACACCGTGTAACAATTTTTTTTTTTTTTTTGGTTCCTGGGTAGTAAGTGTTATTTCCTAATTGCTTATGCCTCAAAGGTATAGAAAATGGCTATTATTCCCCACAAACTTTGCTTTTGTGACCAGGACAGTGATATTTTGAAATTTACCTATTTTCCAGAACATTCCAGATAGATTCAGTGCTGTGTAAACTTGGAGTAACTTCTAGAACTTTCTAGAACTTTCCAGTAATATAAATAGCTGCTCCATAATGGTAACAAGTACCCGTCTCTTCCCTTGGCTCACTCGGTGCACCTCAAAGAGGATTACAATAGCATCAAGACCTTGCTGGACGCCTTGAAGTATGATGAGTATGGCTGGGATGTCATAGGAGACTTCAAAATGGTGGCATTCCTGATGGGTCTCCAAGGCGGTTTTACCAAGTTTCCCTGCTATCTTTGCCTTTGGGACAGCAGGGACACCAAGGCGCACTACCACAGACAGGACTGGCCACAGCGGACCGAGTTCTCTGTGGGGAGGAACAACGTCAAGTGGGAGCCACTGGTGGATCCCCGGAAGGTGCTGATGCCACCACTGCACATCAAATTGGGCCTTATGAAACAATTTGTCAGAGCTCTAGACAAGGAGTCGGCAGCCTTCAAGTACTTTCAAGACTTCTTCCCTAAGCTGTCTGAGGCAAAGGTCAAAGCCGGTGTCTTCGTCGTACCACAGATAAAGAAGATCCTGGAGTGCAATGAATTCCCCAAGAAGCTCACTAGTAAGGAGAAAGCGGCTTGGAACAGCTTTGTCGCAGTGGTTCAGGGCTCCCTGGGCAATCACAAGGCCGAAAACTATGTGGAGCTCGTTGAGACTCTGGTGAAGAACTATGGCACAATGGGCTGTAGGATGTCCCTCAAAGTCCATATCCTTGATGCTCATCTTGATAAATTCAAGGAGAACATGGGAGCGTACTCAGAGGAGCAAGGCGAGCGATTCCACCAGGATATACTGGACTTTGAACGCCGCTACCAAGGACAGTATAACGAGAACATGATGGGAGACTACATTTGGGGGCTGATTCGTGAAAGTGATTTACAGTATAATCGTAAATCTCGAAAAACTACTCACTTCTAAATCTTTTGTAGTCATTTTTGTATTACTTTAGTATAAATACATGTTAATTTGGATTCATATGTTGTTTTTTTCTGACTTTATGTGAACGAAAAGACACAAATTCGCCCGTTTTCTCATTGGAAATAGGTAAATTTCAAAATATCACTGTCCTGGTCACAAAAGCAAAGTTTGTGGGTAATAATAGCCATTTTCTATACTTTTGAGGCATAAGCAATTAGGAAATAACATTTACTACCCAGGAACAAAAATTGTGTTACATAGTGTTATCATCCATTTATCAAACTTTCTACCACTATCAAAAATCCCTACACAATCTGCCTATTCACCAACAACAGGTTAGACTTCTTCGTTTGTTTTTTTATGCCTGGAGATACAGCAGGAAGTCACTTTACAATGGAATACAAAGCACATTTGGCAGGTATACTTGACCCCAGTTTCATGTTGGTCGAGGCAGTTAGCGGTACATATTATTAATACCATTAGACTAGAGAACATTTTCTACCTGGACTGCATTGCACAATCCGAAAATGCCGTAAGCGATAACCTCTGCTTGAAGCAAAGTACAATGATGCTGCATTTTCTGACCTTGGTGAGTTGCAGCTACTCAAGCCGATTTGGGATTTGCACGACATCCTCTCCTAGCAGTGGCATAGATAGAGAGATCACATGGTACCCTTTGTTGGAGTGGAAAGTAACAGATGTGCGCATGCGCATTAAGTGGAGCACGGGAAGCAGCAACAGAAGCAACATGGAAGAGTTTCAGACTGGAGAGGAGGTAAACAATAAGTGACATTCCGGTTTACGAAACTCTAAATATAAGTAATGAAAAGAAATCGACTCAAACAACACAAACCCTGCTGTTTCATTATAGTTTTATACGGTTATTCATACAGCACCGCGCGGCTTTGGTTTGTTTTTTAAAGTCCCAATTATTTTTAATCATTAACAGTGTAGTGTTATTAAATCAATTTACTTTTGAAAGTTTGGTAAAAAAAAAAAAAAAAAACCATACTCCTAGGTTTATTGCCATTGTTTTGTAAATTAGGAGTTCAAACGCATTTTTTTTTTTTGTATGAACTGCTGCTACACAATATTTTGCTGTCAGGTTGATAATAATAAACTGGACAGTTTATTTAAAAATAAAATGTTGTTCAGTTTATGCTAAAAAAAAAGAGAAATCGATGTGATTTATTTTACATACGTCTTCTTTACTGTACTTACGCCACTGAAGATGTGGGGTATACATGCGATTCGCTAGTTAAATCATTAATAAACACATACCATGTGATCAGATACGTGTTCAATAAACAACTGTAAGTGAGTGGTTGTTGCACACGTCAGGATTATTGATATATGAAAGCACTGGCTTCGTAAACTAAAATCAAGCTAAGCGCGAAACACCTTGGAGAGCACTCTCAAACTCGGTGCTGGCACAGGCAAGGGGAGTAAGACCCAATACACATTTTTAAAAGTAAGATCTTTCTGAATTATTGATTATAATTGATTTAATTTAATTTAATTATCACATAAAGTAAGTTTGTTACAGTTTATTTTGTTCGTTTACAAATTAGTCAGTTATGTTTGAATTTTTAGGAATTCTTTGATATTCTGACGTCCTTGTAATCGAGGCATTCAAGTAGCCGGGTGTGACAGCATGGACATCCCCGACTTGTTTCTGAATCTCAAAAACACTTTACAAACGGGGTTAAGCAAAAAGCAGTTTGTGTAGAATAGCCTGCATTTTTTTTTTTTTTTTTCATTTTTGCTACTGTGTTAAAATTACATCAATCAAAATCAAATGTTGTCTTTGTTTCTAATAGACTACCTTTGTTGTTGACGAAGTTAGTACCATCATCAAAGAGGTAAGGGCTAAGTTGCTTACAAAAATGTTCTTGCTTGATTCAGATTTGTTGTATTCTTTATTTAATGATCATAGTGTTTTTTGTTGTTGAAAATTATATTGAAGTTAAATAGTTACCCATTTTCATTTGTTTGTAGTCAGTTGAAGGTGCTATTGGAGGAAATGCTTACACGCATAGTAGAGTAAACCAATGGACATCAAATGTGGTGGAGCAGTGCCTAAGTCAACTGGCAAAACTAGGCAAACCTTTTAAATATATTGGTGAGTATTAAGAGAGGAATTCATATATAGTAACTGTTATATATTGCTGTGGAATGTACAGTATGATGTTTAGGTATGACGGTTTCCCCTTTCATAGTTTATAACTGCCTTAGTTTGTGTAAGTAAAGGAAATGGGGTGCTCAAAAACAATGTATATTTATGCACATTATTTATTGTAAAATATAAAACTTACATACAATAGTTATTAAAGCTGCAGTGTCCTACAGTCATTTTGCACATTCTTCTATAGTTCAGCTTTCTGTGTTATGAACTTTATTTAAAATAATCCCCTTGTTTCAGCAGTAAGCACACAAGCTTCCGCTGCCCTTACAACATGCTTGTAGCTGTGCCTGTAATAGTTATACTACTACTTGCAGCAGCAGGAGGTTATAAAGCACATCTTCAAGATGTTATAGCTCAGGAAGCAAAACAGAAATTTAAAAAAATGGTCCACTTGTGTCCAATTGGTGTTTTGTTATGCCGATAATATTTTATAAAACAGTACTGAGATTACATTTTCAACATGGTCCAACACAGCACTGCCTCTCTAAATAAGTAAAAACTGGTTTTAAAGTCAAATTGAGAAACTATGTAATAATATAGATTTATTATTTGAACAGTGACTTGTATCATCATGCAGAAGAATGGCGCAGGGCTTCAGACTGCTAGTTCCTGCTTCTGGGACAATTCCACTGACGGTATGTTGAGGGGAAGTAGACCTGGCTAAAATATATGTGATTGATTTAGAATAGTGCAGATTTCATTAGGAGTTGGTGGGTCCTGTGGATAGCTAACAAGAGGACTTTAAGAAAATATTGACACCTGGGACATTTCTTAAAAGGTTGGGATGAAATTATTCAACAGGCTTTTCTTATTTTTGGTTTGACATAGGGTGGTCAAAGTGTTTGTAATACATTTGTGGATACCTTTTTAACAAACTTTTCTATTTTGCAGGAAGCTGCACTGTGAGATGGGAGAATAAATCTATGTACTGTATTGTCAGTGTATTTGGACTAGCTCTATAAAATAAAAATCCTGTTAGTTTATTTTTCACACAAATACCAGTGGTTATGTTAATTTAAAGTACATATTTATATGTGTGCTGTGTTCAGTGTGTTTGTAAGTGTTATTTGTGTATTTTAACTGTGACCAAAATTCAACACAAGCTCTGAAGGTGCGAAAACAGTAACATGCTGCACTTTCAAATGTTTACCACTGAAATGTTTTGTGTTTTTCTAATTTATCTTACGTCGTTTTAAATAAATTATTACATCTTTTTTTTTTTTTTTTTAAATAGCTACCAACAAAAATTACTTAAGGACCTATTTGAATATTATTTTACATATCCCCTGCACCGTTACTCTATCATCTATATCTATAAAATAATTGATAAAAGTATAAAAGTTTAAATCTACTAGTGTGCCAAGTTACATCACAATTAGTTTACAATGTGTTTTGTTTCTTGAACAGGAACAAGATTTCCCACTTTTTAACTGCCTATTTTTCGTGAACGTATTTTTGTATGTAATGTAAAAGTATTCAGAAACATAATGATGACATTACAACATTTGTAATAGCTGCAGCAGTATCTCAGATTTGTTATGTTTGGTCCTGTATAGACACACATTAGTTTTTCTTCACCCATGCATATTGTACAAATAAAAGTTCAAGGTCATTTTCAGTGGTCCTTTTTGTTGAACTAATGACATTTTTTTCCCCACTGAGAAATTAAGCAGCACATTTGTACCATTATAATACAAAATAAAAACAAATATACATAAATAAAGACGTTTTAATGAACATTTCCTGAACACCACAGTGATTTGTATTTAGTTATCCTTTCCATAACTTGTAAGTGAACCAACAATTAGTTTTTCCTCCCACTTAATAAAATGGCATCCTGGTTATTAAACATGCAATCTTCCCTTTAAGAGTCCCTGTCTTTAGAGCAACTAGACTTGAGAATGGATTACCTTGTTATAGTAATACTGCTGCCTACAACATTTACAAAGTGTTTTTCTTAAGAGGAAGAGAGCATCTTTACAATTTATTAATACTTAATGTAAAAGCAGGGTTCCTCCATACTGTACACACTGAGCTAACTTGCACTGTATGTACAGCTTGATATTAACTCTACATTCATGTTATCTTACATTTTCCTAGATGAGTTACAGATTCATTCCAAGCAAACATACAACACAATCATTGTCATTTGGAACTGTACATTAGGCAATTGGCACCCACTTGACATTTCAAATAAAAATTAATAAAAAATGTACAAGTCTGGTAATTATATATGGTTTCATGTCATGATTAAATGTACCATATACAAAGCACAAAGCAAAGCAAAAGCTGTTGATTATTTTGTTTTTGTGCTATTTATGCACAAGTGTGCAGCTTTAATTGTGAATTATTGTGCAGATATGCTATCTGTTTACACATAATTTTACATAAGCTGTTAACATGAAAAGGATCAATCCCTGCATGTAACAAAAAATCTGTTTCTTCTAATTGAATACAATGATTAATAAAAACTAATACAGCAAATGTAGGGTTCAATTCCCCATAATATGGACTTTATGAAAAGAGTATAATCTTGGCAACCAACTAAAGAAATCCAGAACATTTTGTTTCTAGACCCTACCCAGCTTAAAAAATTGGTCTATTAATAATAATAATAATAATAATAATAATAATAATAATAATGTCACCAATGATAAATCAAGGCAGTTGCTATTTGGCATTTAAACATTTTGAATCGGTGGAAAGCTTTCTCTACTGCATTGCTGTTTTTTTAAAAAAGCAGTGATCAACCATATTGTTAAATGTATTGATCATTCACTTAAACAATGTTGGAACAAATATTTTTTCCAACATATATTCAGTTTGGTCTGTCAGAGTTACCAGCGCCAGGGGGGTCTAAAGAAAGGATTTTTGAAAATAGTTCAAAGCCTTTGGCAGATGTTTATTTGAGCACAAGCCATGCTTTATTTTGGAAAATATCAAGGTCTCAGTCAAAAACACTGCTTTATTTAGTAGTATAAGTAGTTCAAGCCAAAGCATATTACCCTGAACAAATTTTAGCATGTGATGTTTTTACAGCAGCATGTCATCTATTCTAACTGGATAGAGGGCCCCAGTTATGTTTAAGAAGATGCAGCACAGAAGGTAGGTGTTGGCAACACAAGAATCTTCACTTCAATGGGATAAACAAAAAAAAAAAACCTCCAGCAACGAAAACAACTTCAATACGTTCACATATGGGATGTTATTTTGTACTGCCTTGATACAGTTCTAGCTGCCCTTACAGTGTGTGAAGTCCCTAGAAACTGAATGCTGCCAGCTTTTTGAAAACCAAGCGATACCTGCAGCCCAGCCCAATGTTTTAAAAAAAATTGACAAACTTCTATCTTAAACCAAACCTTCCACTACTGTGTGATTTTGCTATGATGTAATACAATAAATGGTTTCATTCCTTGAAAATGTGTATATGCTATGGACATAGACTGAATGCAGAGAACGATGACAATACATGGGCAATGTCTGAAATAAAATTACTTTTCATCCACTACTAATGCAATGTCCTCCTTGCCCACATTTCTGGTGTTCTCCATAGCAACACCTTTTTAAAAGCCTGACTGCCTGGCTTCAAATCCTAACAGAAAAATACAGCTATTTAACTTCAGCCTTACCAGCATATGAGAACTATTTTTTCATGATACAATTTTTGAACTGTACAGTAATCTGATGTAGAAGTACCATCATGCAATGCAGAAAATACACATTAAGACAAAAGATAAGTCAGTAGCTTCAGCATTAAACATGGAATGTAAAGTTGATAAATTAGCATGTGCCAACTAAAAACTAAAATTGTATTTAAAATAAAAAATTACAAATTGGGAAACACTTTCACTGGTTACTTTAAAACTATATATAAATATCTAAGACAAATCAGAAAGCAAACATGAATATATCAAAAAGTGAAGTGCAATTTAAAGCTATAAAAAAATGGATTTAAACATGTGTACAGATTTACATCAACTGTACAAGGGGAATTTTCATAACTCTTTTCCCTGTTAATTTCTGAGTAAAGATGCATTGCTCTATCTAAGATCAAGGGCATGTGAAGAGTATATATTGCCAACTTTTAAAATAATACACCTGAAACTTAAAAAAAAAAATAAGTGTTGTGTTTTTTTTTTTAAATAGACAATAAGACATCTATTTTTACACACTGATTTTAAAAGTAAATCTGTAATGCTTTTTCCGTTCTAGGCATTTCTATAAATTATGATTAAAAATGATTATTTTTAATCATATTTTTTCCCTTTATACCCCTTGATTCTGTTGTTCTGTAGTCAAAACAGCACTGCTATCAAAGTAAAGGGGTTTCTTATCCCAAAAAAATTATTGCATTTTATTCATTTCTTTCAGTAGGATAAATCTTAACTACCACTCCTTGTAACTTGGTGACTGAAGTTAATGTTTGGTAGCAAAATCAAATCACAATCTCCTAGTGCAGCAGTGTAATTACAACTCCAACTGTTCTTTTCAATCATGTTAAGTAGCACTTGATTTCTAAATAATAATAATACAGTTGACGCCAATTTATCGGGACATTTCGGGAGAAGTAAAAATTAAAACGAGAGGCATTTGAGACAATCTTAGGTCACACTTTTTTGTTTCTAAACGAAAAGAAAAAGAATGAAATCACAACATTATGATTAAATGTTAAATCCCAAACAAAATCGGTTTCTTATTTCTACATGAAATGAAAAATAATGGAATCACATTTTATCACAAGGCGAGGCACTTGTTGACATGACAACTTTCTTGCAACAGCTGCCTGAGAAACCACACAGAACTCCAGCTTCAAGAGTTCAACGTGGTTTACACAAGTCACAGCGTAATCACACACTCACTGCACTGTGCTACGCAAACCTGTCTTGCTCTAAAAAGTGATCTCCGTTCATCTATTTGAAAATACTGTATGCCAATTAAATGACATAAAATTGCATTGGGAAGAACCGTCTCGCATAGTTGTATCCCATTTAAGCAGAAATTCCGATTACCAGTATCACGATTAGGCGGCGCTGACTGTACTAATAATAAAAACAACCACATCAGCATCCCACTTACATTTAAATAAAATACAATTCAATCCAGTAGTACACATGTAATATTTACACTGGTTTTAGTTTGCTGCCAGCTTTCACTGAAATAAAGAGAACCTCAGTCGCTGTCCGTCTCATCTTCATACTTGGTACTAGCTTTTATTGCACGTCCATTTTGTAGGGGCATTTCTTCATAGTCACTCCTTAAAAAAACAAAAAAAATTGAGTTACTTGAACAAAGAAAAAAATGAAAAATTCAAACCCTGGCAAGCATCCTGCTTGAGGGAACAAACTGGCTTTGTTTCCTTTGGTCTTATTCTTCCATTTTGAGCTGCAGGAACACCTGCAAACCAAAACAACTTAAGAACAGAACTTAAAATACAAAGTAGATCGTCCAAAACTTCCAGTCTTTCACAGCTGCTGTTTACAGCTGAAGAAATAAAATGGAAGACAACCGTAATGGATTACACAGGATGTTTCATAGTCCTGGTCCATGAAGAGTATATACCAACTACTATGGGCCAGGACTTTTGGAGCACCCTGTATATATAAGTTTAGAGTTACACAGCTTCTATAATGAAATATGAATAGTTTAAAATGTGTCATTCTTAATAAGCACATTGTGAATAGTGTCTTGCTATTAAATAAAACTTAAGTTGTTACCAACAAATAAGTAAATAAACAAATCAAATGCTTCTAAATGAAACCAGAATAGTTACCCATAAATAACTTCGTCATCCGAGTCATTCAACATAGAAAAGGCTGGATTGTCCTTCAACTCGGAATCTACAAAGAACAATGGTCAACAGTTTAACTGACAAAATGTAGTCATTGGAACATCTTTTTTTGTTAATTTAAATTCAAATATAAAATTTAATATTTTATTGCAACACAGTTTTGTTTTATTACTACGTTCCCGCTAGCCGCTCGCCACAAGCGAAACATTTTCCCTTGTGGCTCAACTATTTTTTACCAAGTTCGCCACGGTGGCGAAGGCTTCGAAAAATGTACTTGTGTAAGACTGTCAGCACGATTACTTTCAACGTGTGCTGGTAGATGAATCAATACAGACCGTTTAATTTGATTTCATTTCGCCCAATGAAAGCCTGTGGAAGGTTGGTGGGCAATTCACTGACACATGGGAGGCAGACGGTTTATTTGCAACACTGCATTGGTGCCCCGTTTTATTATTTTCTTTAAGTTGGAGTTATTTTCTCCTTAGCCCGCAGAGGGCACTGTTGTCTGTGGCCTGAATACCGACAACAGTAGTCAGGTCCACAGTAATACCAATACAGTCCAATGCTTTCGCACAGGTGCTCAAAAGAATAATGAAAACAAAAGGCGAAAAAAAAAGGTTAAATAAAACTGTAATAAAAACTACAAAATAAAAGGTGCTGCACTCGCCAGTGTTACCCCGACCGTCGCTATCCGCATGGCCCGGGTCTCCGTCCTATGCTCATCCATTCCCTCAACCTGCTTGTACTATTCGGGGTTCTGGCCAAGTTTTTCCCCGCTCCTTAAAATTCCTTTTTTTTTCCTTTATTTAATTATTTGGCGTACTTGTTCTTCTCTGGCCGTGCTCGGTCCGGCAGCAGAGCTTCCGCCAGCTGGCTCATTTCGTCTTAGAGGGGCAGGCCAAGGGAACAACAGAGCGTTATCTTATAGGGTCAGCAATCCCCCAAAACCCACCTCTCAGCCACTCAGTGAGAGGGAAAGCCAACACACCCTCTTCCCCACCTCTCCGTGTCACTGCCATGACTGACAGGCAGATCTATGAGGCTCCTGCCCCCTTCATGCAGTAACACGCATGTGCCAGACAGTCAGCACAGATCTCACCCCCATTACAAAGCCCTTTAGCTTGTTCACGTAAAATGTATGCCACAAACATTGTGTTTGGCAGGAGGACAGAGGTTCTAATTAGAAACAGTCAGCGAACAGCGCTGCTTGTAAATTATGGTTTTATGTCGGGAAATATTTTTTAGAAAAATAAAAAACTGAAATATCTTGCTTGCATAAGTATTCAACCCCTGTGCTGTGGACGCTCCCAGTTTACACCGATGAAAGAAATTGCCGTAACGAGGACACAATTACCTTACCATTGGCCTCCACCTGTGAACCATTAAAGTTGCTGTCACATTTTCTGGATAAAAACCCCACAGTTGAAGGATCATTGGTCAGGCTGTGAATCTGAAGGAAAATGAAGACCAAAAGAGCATTCTACAGAAGTTAGAGATAAAGTAATACAAATGCATAGATTAGGGAAAGGGTACAAAAGAATATCCAAGTGTTTGGATATCCCAGTGAGCACCGTTGGATCAATAATCAGGAAATGGAAGCTGCATCACACCACCCAGGCACTGCCAAGAAAAGGCCGTCCCTCAAAACTCAGCGCTCAAACAAGAAGGAGACTTGTGAGAGAAGCCACAGAGAGGCCAACAATCACTTTGAAGGAGCTACAGAGTTCAGTGGCAGGGAGTGGAGTAATGGTGCACCAGTCAACTATATCAAGAGCTCTGCATAACACTGGCCTGTATGGGAGGGTGGCAAGAAAGAAGCCGTTACTCAGAAAGTACCATCTGAAAGCACGTCTGGAGTTTGCCAGAAAGCATGAGAGTGACCCAGCTGCGATGTGGGAAAAGGTTTTGTGGTCAGATGAGACCAAGATAGAGCTTTTTGGTCAAAACTCAAAGCGCTATGTGTGACGCAAACCTAACACTGCCCATGCCTCAAGACACACCATCCCTACAGTGAAGTATGGTGGTGCAGCATCATGCTGTGGGGATGCTTCTCATCAGCAGGGACTGGGCATCTTGTTAAAATTGAAGGAAGAATGGATGGAGCAAAATACAGGGAAATACTGCAAGAGAACCTGCTTCAGTCCGATAAAAAACTGAAGCTTGGGAGGAAATTCACCTTTCAGCAGGACAATGATCCCAAGCACAAGGCCAAAGCAACATTGGAGTGGCTCAAGAACAAAAACGTGAATGTCCTACAGTGGCCCAGTCAAAGTCCTGATCTCAATCCCATTGAGAATCTGTGGCACTATTTGAAAATTGCGGTCCACAAGCGTCGTCCAACCAACCTGAACAACCTGGAGCAAATCTGCCAAGAAGAATGGGCCAAAATCACTCCGACACTGTGTGCAAAGCTGGTACATACTTACCCCAAAAGACTTAAAGCTGTTATTGCAGCGAAAGGTGGCTGTGTTGAATACTTATACAAGCAAGATATTTCAGTTTTTTATTTTTCTTAAAAATATTTCTGAACATAAAACCAATGTCACCTTACAATAATTGATTTTGAGTTTCAGTGTTTTAAAATAAAATATCAAACAGAACGAAATTTCAATGTACCATTTGTAATTCAGTAATATGAGAGAATTGGTCAGGGGTCTGAATACTTTTGCAAGGCACTGTATTATATATATATATATATATATTATAAACAATTGTACAGACAAATGATCAGAATCATGTTCCGAAAGATGTAGCCCAAGGAATACCAACCATGTACACATAACTAAAATATGACCGTGATAGTCACAGGGAGATGAAGCAGTCATGGTTTCAAACATACCCTCTGGTCCCGAAAGAACATTTTCACAGACGGCAAACCAGAAACACACAGCTTCAAAAGATCACAGCTAAGTTTTTTATTTATTTATTTATTTATTTGTTTGTTTGCTATCTCTTTAAAATGTGTTGAAATATATTTTGGAAATAGTAACAGAGTGGATTTGAAAGAGGAACAATTTAATTAAAAAATAAACACATTTATTATTTTAAAAAGAAGGATTTGTCTCACTATGATATATTGAGTTTTAATGTCAGAATCGGTGCAATATTACTGTCAGTAGTCCCAGGTGAAAGAACACAGTAAAAAAAAAAAGTTTTAAAACACAGTAGTGGCTGTACAATCCTACTGATATTATTAATCACATTAGTACAAGCTTGTGTAACTAGAGCTGCGGCTGGTCAGGTAGGCATTAATATTAACATACACTAATAGCACTGTCCTGCAGTGGAAAGAAAACCGCGTCAGTCAAAATAATGTAAAGGATTATGCAAACCTATTCAGAATTTAGGAAATCTGTAAAATGACGTTTTTTTCATGCAGGACTAAGTTTGGCATTTATTAAATGGGAATCAGAGTTATAGTGCACTTTAAATATACTGTTTATGTGTATTGTAAAGGGTACGGTCTGACATTTAAAGATCTACGTGTTTTCAAATAAAATAGTAAAAAAAAAAAATAGTCTCTTGTGAAACAGTATGTTTAACTTGTTTACAGTATTGTTAAGTGGCTTAAGTTTTTCCAGTGTGGCTAAAAAATGTTAAGTTACTTTAGCCACAGTGGCTAACTAAATGAAAGTCTTAGAGGGAACGTAGTATTAACATTACTACATACAATAAAAATACAGGGAAACCAAGCCCATGAATAAACACCTATACATGACTGTTTAGATCATTAAAATAGACTCCAATACCTAATGAAAGAACTTAGTTTGGACAAATTATCTAAAGTCTTCGAAACGTGTATACCATAGTGTGGCTGAAAATGAAAGAAGAGCAAAAGATAACGGTGGCAGTGTGGCAGGGTGTATATATATATATATATATATATATATATATATATATATATATATATATATATATATATATAATTTTGTTAAACTGCTTGTTTTGGCCATTGTGCCTGTTTGTTTGTGTTTTGTTTATTAATTTTCCAAAACGTTAACTCTTGCAAGTTCTGTCTCTGCGTCTCCTTCCTGCCAGTACCAGCCTTGGCGCGGAAGCTACCCCACCACAACAACCAATGGCTAATTCTTACGGTGTTTAACAGGGACATGTAACTTACCATATCGAGCATTTTTTGAAGGAGAGTACACAAAGGCCAACGTGTAGAGGTAAAAGTTCAATAAACCATAGAAGGATAAAAATTCAGCTGGTGCGTACAGAGTCAAGGAATATCTTACACAAGAGTATTAAAGCATTCTCACAAGAGCCACACTACTTAGTCAAAACATCTGTATGCTATCCAAAATGAGAATGAAAAGATGACAATTTAATAGCCAGTCAGGAAAAAATATATATAAAAATGCTGATAACCCAAGAGCTAAAACAAACAAAAAAAAACCACACAATAGGCTGTTTCTAAAACCAGTCATTTATGATAAACCGTTAATAAACAGTTATGATTAGCCATAACTAAACAGCAGCTCACAGGAGTCTCACAAGCAGGAAATACATCCCCTTACCTTAAAGAGCCTGCAGCTTCAAATGCCATTTGCCATTTTTTGTTTTTACTTTCCCTTACCTTTTCATGGCATTTGCAATTCTCGTGAGTAGTTCCGAGTACAGCTGCTCAGATAGTTTTATATATGTTTTTCATATGAGCTGAGAACGTGCTAGGGGTGAGACCGAATAGTCGAACATTCGACTATTCGATAACGATGGCACCTATCGACAAGTGAATCCAACATTCGAAAGCTAAAAAAAAAAAAAATGTATATATTGATTTTATTTTAAAGCCTGTACTGCTGATTGGCTCTCTATGTAGCGGTAATGAAGATTGACTGGAGGGTGGGATTTGTTATTTCTTGTCTGTGATTGGCTAAACTAGAACGTACCTCGGCTAACGATGGCTTACTCACAGAAAAGTTCTGCATAGAAATACTCTGACAAAGTAAATGAAAACACTGTTAAGTGTAAAATATGTGCAGTGCAATTAAACTACCACAAATCTACAACTGGTATGTTAACCCACTTAAAAGCCAAACACCCTTCTGTGACGCTAGCAACGACAGAAAAGAAAAGAGGACCGCAACAAACCGCCATTGCATCCTTTGCGGTGAGGCCTCGTCAGTGTGACAACGTCGTACGTGCTGAAAAACATCAGCCCTTATTGCTAATATGGTGGCAAAGGATATGCTTCTCATAAGGTTTGTTGAAGGTGAGGGATTTCGGGAGTTGATGAAATTTGTGGAACTCGACTCGAAAAAAATGCATGCCGATTCAGCAGCGTCTGTCCGCAGAAACTTGTCAAAGGCTGAGAAGGTGGTGATTACTACAGATGCGTGGACTGCACCGAATACCGAGTCGTACGTCATAATAACCTGTCATTTCATCGAGGATTGGGAAATGAAAAACGTAGTTCTACAGACTCGCGCCACGCCAGAGAGGCATACAGCAGAGAATCTCGCAAATGTGTTAAACACCGCTGTAGACCATTCGGGTTTAACTAGGGGGGAAATCACTGCCTGTGTTCACGACAATGCCAGCAACATCATCTTCGGAGTTTGTTGAATGGGACTCGAATTTGTGCTTTGCACACACTCTGCAGCTCGCCTTCAACGATGGCTTTAAACTTGGTGCCATACATAATGTAGTCGGTGCGGCCAGCCGTCTTGTGTCGCATTTTCATCACAGTGCAATAGCTACTGAGGCTCTGAAGTTGAAACAAAAACAAACAACTCTGCCTGAGCACCGTCTGCTGCAGTATTGCCGGACCTGATGGACATGCTGATTAAACAAGAATAAGTGAACAATGATGATAATAATGGACATTGCTAGCCTAACTATTCCTAAAGTTTTAGTTAGGATTTTTTTGCTTCCATGGAAGGCTAGTGCGTTAATGCCACTCAGGCCTTTTTGTTCATTCATTTATTTATTAATATTATTAAGCTAGCTACATACATAGCAAGCTGTTGCCGATACAGGCTATTTATTTTTTATTCACTGGAACTCGAACGCACAGGTATGTTTCCGATTTGATTTAACGTAGACCGGTAGTCTATATGTTGTGTGTGGTTTGAAAACGTAGGAAAAGTAAATCGTTTAGTTAAGTGGATTGTATAAATTAGCTAGCTAGATAGTCTAATGCATTTTGTATTTCGCTGTTATGACCGGAAAACATTATTGCCACAAGGATGCTAATGTTAAGGCATTTGCCTCGCAGCTCACATTGCTAAACTATTATTGAATGAAAATTAAATTAATAATTGAATAAAAATTATACTTTTTTTTTTTTTTTTTAATTGTCACAACCTTTATAGTTCATTTGAAATTGTAATTAACGGAAAAGCTTGTGACAATATCGGTAAAAAAAATAACACTTGCTTGCAAAATACGAGAGTCTCACACGAGAGTTGACGGTATGCTTATGTTATTGCTGCTGTTATGGCATTTCTGTATGTTTCCTAATAGGAAGGTATTTTTTACATAGCCTAATGTTTATTTAACAAAGTTGTTAAAGTTGTTGTGTTAGCTAAGTATTTTAAAATAAAGTTCAGAATTTATTGCAATTGCAATAATTGTCACTTTGCATTATTTCGCATTTAATGTACGTCTAATTTTGAATGGGAGGCGGGGGGGGGGGGGGGGGCGACTATTCGATTAGTCGACCTCAACAGCTGTGGAATTATCGATAGTCAAAATATTTGTCGTGCACATCCCTAGAACGTGCTTTGAACTCTTTTGAAAAGCTCAGTAACGTACTGAAGATACCAGAACTCATTTCACTTCCCATTCTGGTACTGGATTTCAATCTATACCTGTAGTGACCACTGACCCATCAAATAACAAAAATCCAAAACAATCAGATTTTGATCTAACACTGACTGGATGATAAATTACATTGTGTGGACTAAGTGTCATGATAATTAAACTGACGCATCCAAGTATTACTCAAATAAACCTGCAGCCATCTCTTTTGAAAAACAAATTGTTTTCAGTGAGGGGTCAAACTAAAGGACACTTACTGGTAGCCATAACTGGAAGGAGCAAGAGAAGATAAAAATAGAAGTTATGGCAACTTCGACAAGTCGTGGGGCTTTTCAAAACAGATCAAAGCACTGCCCCAGTTTGTAACTTCCATGTCCATTTCGTAGGGACATTTCTTCATAGTTCGTCCTTTAACCCTTTGCGGTCTTATGTCGGATCAGGCCAGACATTACAATTTTTCCTTTCCCTGTCCGACATCATCAAAAAGACGTAAAAACACAGGTCCCTAGTCGTTTTTTTTCCAGAAAAAGTCGAGAAAACAATTCAATGGCTGAGTGAGACCAATAGGAGCTGAGAAAAGGCCCCCCCAAAAAAATAAAAACAAAAATAAAAAAAAAACAAAGGGGAGGGGGAGGTGGGGGGGCGTATCTGAGCAATACAGATAGCCCCGGCACCGCAGATATAACACGGACGTAAACAAACAAGATAGCTGCTTCCGCATCCAGCGCTCAAAGAATATCAGACATTTGCAGAGCTTTTGGAGATGTTGAAGTAATAAAATAATGACTTGGATCGCATCATTGAGGAGTTTGGTGATAAAACGAGTCATCAGGAGATGATTTATCGGTATACACGACTATGAAGACGTATGTGAAAAATACAGCGAACAAGGGGTGAGGCGGGGCTAGAGATGCAGTACTGAGTCTCCTGTTGATATGCAGTGCCTTTTAAACCTGTTTTACTGTGAAAAAACACACTTTTAAACAGCGCGTCTAAAATAAACTGCGTGTGTGAAAATAAATTGGACCTGACGCGCCTGAGACACGCTGAATAAATGGACCGCAAAAGGGTTAAGTCACTCAAGTTCATATTCAGAACTACTCAGAACAATTGCAAATATCAGAAAAAAAGGTAAGGAAAAGGTGAAAAAAAGTTCTCATTTGAAGCAACTTGCTCGTTAATATTCAAACACAACCACAAAAATGACTTTAGAATTTAGAACAGCAGGTATTTCTGATTATCATCTTGAAAGGATATAGTTTTGATAGTTGGTTGACAGCTCAGCTACAAAGTTGTCTTGCAAAACTTTTGATCCAAACCTCAGGTAGAGTATTGTGATGCTGGAAAATTAAGAAATTGAAAACTGATTGCATCATTACAGCCTCATCAACTATTACTAGACTGCAGAACAAGAGGCTATATTTAGGGCACATTTAGTATTACACATGTAGTCTTGTAGAGGCCCAACCTAAATGAAAGTAGGTTTAAGTAAAACTTATAAGGAACTACAGTCAAGCATTTCAGATAGTAACTAAGTGTAATGGATGTGATCAAACAAATGCTGAAAACTGCAAGGATACAGACATGGTATCGGCAGCTTGTTTTGTAGAACCATCAGAATCCCACAAGTAGTTTCAGAAGCTTGCAAAAATACCCACTGCTTGCAATATGGTAGCATCAAAAGTGTATTGTAATCAAGTGATGTGTAGAAAAATTAAAGGTGATAGTAATAGTGCATTACAGAAAGCATATCCAGTTATTCTTTTGAAAGAGATATGCACTGTGTAAAACAAAAAAATAATTTCTTTGCGAGTGTAAATGTGTGGCACTCTTACCTGATAATTAACACGACAAACGTCAATGCAGTCAAAAACTTCAATCTAAGATCTGGAAGTAGCAAATACAAAACAAAAACAAAAACAATAACATTAGAAGTACAAAATCATGTTGCTTTTAAATGATACAGTCAAAACAAAAATCAAAAGAACCTACCGATGTATGTCGTATTTTTCAACTCGGAGCAGGCTCGTACGATCAAGAAGATCAGATATAAAATATACAAGGAGACCACAATCAGAAAGAAAACCTTCATTCCCTTCAAATAAAAAAAAAAAAAAAGAATGTAAACATGTAGATTACAACTACACCTGTAGCTCAATTAAAAGCAACTTTATGAAGACGTTTTGGTAAGTTTTTTTTTTTTTTTTTTAATCCACATCCATAATGGTTCACAGAAAAAAAAAATACTTTTCATTATTTAATGAAATAATACAATTTCAGCTAATATAATAATAAGTGAATATTGTTTTATGATCCGTTTAAAATACGTTGTCACTGCTTACCTGGAAATTGCCAGTGTCTACTTTGAATTGATAGGTTGGGTCATGCAGCTCATTCACTCTTAAAAAGGGAGAAAAATAAACAATTTTACATTTAATAAAATATGCCCTCCAACCTTTGTCTTCTACCATATGAAATGTGCTTTATAGTTCAAAGCAGTTTATAGTTTACTTTTCTGAACATCACTCACATGCATGTGCATGACTTATTTAATTAGATTCACTTATTGTACTGTAACGGTCTCAGTTATATCAACTAAATCTTCACGGGGAAGTGAGTACAACTAGTATGCTTGCATAATTATTCACCTCCAGTTAAGTGACTGAAGAGGATGTCAAAACAGAAGCAAGCTACCTGACCCACAGTGATTATCGAGCAAACAAGCTGGGCAAGTCAGACCAGTATTGAATTGCATGAAAACTCACACACACACACACACACACAGACACACACACACCTTTCATCACAGAACTTAGAACACAAACAGAAACTAGAAATGCAAGTCTCATATCAGACTGAATGGTTTGTAAGCCTGAAAAGTAAAATGGATATATGAAAAGATAACATTACTGATTACATGCACCATAAGAATCTTTCTATCCAATCAAATTATTCTGTTACACCACTGAAGATACACTAGTGATTTTGAGTGTATGAAATGGAACTAGTCTAGTAACCATGGAGGCTACAGCATTAGAGGGAAAAGTAAAAAGTATATTCAAACATTAGTGAAAGCAAAAGACAAAAAAAACATGTATTCAGGTCATTTTCTATAAAGTAATGGTGCATAATGTCGACAATTTGGTACTAATATTTAAATCGTTTAATAGATTACCTATGATATAAAATTACTAGCTTTCAAGACCATGAAAGTCAAAATAATAATATAAATACAATATATTTATATCAAGTAATCTTTTTGCTCAGTAGGGACAGCTGCCCAACGTTCAGTATGGAAACTTGATGGCATAACTATTTTTGTTTATTTAAATTTGAATGTATGTATATTAAGAAAAATATACTAGTAATAAACATTCCAAATTCTAAATTAAAGAGTATTAGAAATTATTTGAACACTGATAAAAGAAAAAGCTTTTTTAGGTACTATATTACTTACGTTTGCCATATCCCAAGAGTTACAGCAGATAACCAAAGAAGGCCAACAATAAAAAGCTTGGGCATATAGAATGTCAAACACTTCCGTTCTCCCTAAAAAAGAAACACAAGTTGAAATAATCAACTTGGAAACCTTGCACATCGATGAAGGTGCTATACTAGTTTAATTTATCAGAAGTACTAAAAAGAAACTGTTAGACAAACATTTTCACAAGACGTTTTTATCAATGTCTTAAAGTGCACATATACTGTATCAATCTGTGCACCATATCTCCTTTATTATCAGCATTGGGGGAGAATAAAGTTTCTTCAGCCCTTGATTGGCAACTATATTTTTACTTCATTATTCACTGCCTTAAAGAGACCCCAGGGTTGACACCCGAGGGTTAAAACAGACTTCAGCTGAATCAGATATTCTGCTTTATTATCATAGATGCTGACCTTCAAAGAGACAAAGATGTAAAAATGTCTCTCCGTTACCTGAACCCGAATTCCATGGTAGACACAGAGCCAGAATAGCAACAGTGCACACAGGAATATAGCCTGGAAAAGATCATCCAGCATCCCTGGAAACCAGCTGTTCATCAGGAATGAGAGGGGGAAGAATGGATCTAAAACAAGGCACAAAAGCTTTAGAAATTGTGCAGCACAGTTACAGTGGTGTCAGTGAAAAAATCAAGGGTAAGGCATCTCTGATGGAATAGTTTGTAAACATGAAGTACAACGGATATTTGAAAAAGGTCTGGATCATTAATATGTAGTGGTTAGAACAACGTAGCAGTGAGATGGGTAGTGTTTTCTGGACAACACCAATAATGGGATTTGTCTGAATCATAGAAAACAGTACCAAGTGTAAATGCAGTAACTTGAAAAAGGGATTCATTGATATGGCCTAGGCCTAAAGGTTACAACAGTGTGGCAAAAATGTTACTGGGCAACACAGGTTGACTCAATTGAGAAACATCTGAGAATAAAGCTGTGTACCAAATACTTCTGTGGTATATTTGGCACATGATCTTATGGAATCTATCTCAAGTCACAGGTCAAAGTGAAGAACACCCATTTCAACATTTTGCCCAGAGCTTACATAACAATGACATTATAAATTTGGCATTTCAAAAGAAAAGCGTACATTCAACACTGAAAGCCTGAAATAAGGAGAATGGTGCCTAACCATTATAAAGCAGCAACAGTGGTAACAAGATAGACATCCATTTCTGTTCGATTCCCCAGTCTCTCATGGAGAACTTCCGGAGGGAGTGAGCAAACAAGCACTGAAAGAAAGAAAGAAAGACAGACAGACAGACATTACAGGGATGCTCTTAACTCTGTACAAACTTTACAGGGCTACCAAAAACTACTGCTGTGCAAGGCACAAAAAAACTGTTAAATTTAGGTTATTGGACTTCTTGATGAACAAAATATATATATATAACACATCACTTTGGATTTTTACATTCTTTTATTTAAATATTTCAAAGGCATTACTTTGTTTTGTCTGTGCCTCTGAGGATACTAATGGGTTAAATCTGGTAGGCAGGATCACTGTGGGCTGCACTAGAGAGAAATCACCCAATGCTGGATTTCTATTGGACAATCAGTATGGTGTCGCAGTCAGCGGGGCGGGGTGCTAATACAGAAGATCATTCCTTAAAGATGGCATCATAAACCAGACACCCTAGAAAAGCCAATAATCTTACCTTAAAAAGAGTAAGTAGCGGGGTTCCAAAAAATGTTGCTACAACTGTTTATTTAAATAACGTACCGGGAATTTTTCTTTTCATTGTTAACTTTTTATACATAAAGCTTTAAATCCATTTCAAAGCTATTTACAAAATGGCACTGCACTGATAGTGTAATGATTATTGCCACATTATTAAACAGGTAACACAGCAATAACGATCCATGAAGTGGCACGGAACAGAAAAGCCAAAGCACTTATGTTTTTTTTTTTTTTTTTTAAATCACTCTTCCTGGAGTGACTTAGAGGACAGATCTCAAATAGCTTTGAAACAGATTCTAAAAATTCAAAGTGTAAAAAGTTGTCAGGATGTTAACAATGAAAAGAAACGACCTGTACATTATTTAAACAACACGTGGCGACCTATAACGCTATATTTTTCGGAAACCCCACTACTTACTCTTTTAGCTGTGGAATAAGTGTATGTGTATCCCCAACATCCCCAGACCAATAATGCTAGTACTAGACTTGACTGTATTGTCCAATATCTACATGTTTGTATGCATTACATTTCGGGACCAATATGGCTACTGTATTTGAGATCAAGGAATCAAAAAATAAAATGCTCCACTGTTTTCAATCTCTCTTCTTTTTTTTAAATAAACTGTACATTTGTCATTTTTTTATACTTACTGTAACCATGAATGTGAAGACCACGAAAACAAATCGAAACCAGATTTCAACTTGAGAAAATGAGGGATTGTAGACCTTCCACTGCAGGGGCAAAAAACAATGAATTCAAAAGGGTAATGTGAATAAAAAGTGATCAATTACTTCTGCATTTTAAAATGTCAAAATATACATGAGCCATTTGCCACAAAAATCGTTTTATAGGTCGCTCCCCACCTTTATGAGACTTCAAATTTAGAAAAAAACACCTTTAGGTTTCAAATACTTTTTACAATTTATTTTTTTCTACATGCTCAACACTAATAAAAAAAAAAAGATACACAGGTTTAGTTTCAAAATAACCCTTGTTTGTAACATTTTATTCCATTAATTTTACAGTGATTGTTTTTCATTTTTCAAAGTAACAATTAACAGAGCGTAAAATCAATGTTATACATCCCACATCACATCTGTATTAAACTACCGGTATTTTATTTTAGCTTATCGAGTACCCAAACAAGTTCAAGAACATATCTTCTTTGCTTTCCTGAACATTTCTTTCCTAAACCATACTTAGACAATAGTTCCTGCTGCATTGGCTTTTACAAATTTGTTGTATTTATTCAAATTTAAAAGAAAAAAAGTATTAAAACAGTGCTGCTTGCATCAATTAAAAAAATAAAATAAAACTAATCAGTGCACCATTTAATAACCAGTAAAAAAAAACATTTTAGTGTTGCATACAGTGCAGTTCAATTGCATTCAATTTCCAGCTGTACAAATACATTAATTTTGTTTTGTTAATCAGAACCCTAACCATACACATTTACAAGTGTACCACTGTGTTGCACTGACATATAGAACAAGTTACAGTATGTATTAAAGTCATTCAAAGCACTCCATTCAAACAAAATGTTTTCTACAAATCAGGCCATAAACCTCTATCAGCTTGTTTTTCTTTGGCCATTTTAAGTTTCTCTGTTTTGTCTCGTCACATACTTTTTTCAGCATTGTGATTAACATGCATTTCTGCAAATTCAACAACATGCAATTTCAAACCTGTTGAGTAGCATTTTCTTTATTTTCTTACTGTCCTACTTTATCCAGTCTCAAAGTCACCTGCATTATTACAGCATTGCAGTTACAATGAGTGGAAGACTTGACAAGTTTACTACTCAGCTTTCTAACCAATAGCTGTTTGGTACGGATACCAGGGGCGGGGTCAGTTTGAATGTTGACAAATCAATGGCTCAGGAGGGTGGGAATAAGGAAATTCATAGAGACTGACAGCTATTGTGTTAACAGTGAAGCAGTATAGCTGTGACGTTTGAGAGGTCAGTCAGAAGTCTGAAAGCTTCTGTTTAACATTCAAAACGACTAAGGATATTGAGAGTAACAAATTAAAACTGTTAATTAGAACAGTGGTTTTGTGTTTCTACCTAGCAACATGACCTGAATGCCATAGATCCTGAAAAAAATAAATCGGGTTGTTGACAGTTTGTGTGAGCCATACCCATGGCTGTAGTAATCCCATTGTGGCACTGGTACAGTAGTTTAATATTAGACACACCGGTGCATACATCGCACTGGTGTATTAGTCGCTTCCTCCCTTTTAAGGGCTCCGCAAAAACACCTACAAAATCGATTTATTCAAAGTTTTTATGGTAAAGTATTTTGTAGAATATTTTGTTTTCATAACTTTAAGCTTCATGTCACAAATAATTATTTTAATTAAATGAACGGTAATCCCCCACTACATCATTAATTATTTGCTACTAATCAAATTCATACAATTTTAATCAATTTATCAACAAAAAAAAAAAAAACTTTATCTTAGAGGATACATCAGTCAGACTGTCCTGCCTAACTGAAATCTTCATCTCCAACTTAGACAGGAGGAAGCCCAACAAATGCATCCTCCTGAAAAAGGGGTTTTATCTGTAATGAAAACATTTCTGTGATGTCACAATCTTGATCGATTAATTCTATGAATCTTCTAATTCAAAGTGGCTGCGTGGCTTTGAGTGTGTGGGGCAGATATGATTAATAAATCCAGTTTGTGCTACAATTCTACAGAAAACTGTTGATTCATCAATGAAACCACAGTCAGAACAATTCAACAGAAAAGCAAATACCATTTCTACATCTAAAACATAGTCCTCTCTACTTTTGTCTGTGTAAGTGGGACTCATGACAACATTCCCAGAATATGAGAGACAAACATTTTAACTGTTTGAATCAAGCATAACAAAAGAGCAAAAACCAAATCCAATGACAAATTAACATCAATTGAATCTCATTACCAAACAAGTATCAATTAGGAAGAAATGTTTTAAGTAGCATAAACAAAGGCAAGTGTTGAATCTGTGTAATTCAACACTCATCGTTGTTTATCCCTTACTAAATCCCATTTATTGACCCTCTTATTAACATCACGAAATACAATTAAAACCATGTGTAAAGAGGTACACGATACAGCAGTTATGGTCGTGGTATCAGGATCCACCACTGTTGAATCATTTTAGAATAATTTTTATTTCCATAAATGTAATTTGAATTACTATTATTATATTTTATTTTAAAATTCTGTACTTACCGTGAAGATTATCTCATTAATATTGTATTTCATTGTCTGGAGTTTCGTGAAGTTAATGTTTATCTGATACTGTGTATAATTTAGATACCCAAGGTGTACCACAATGATTTCATCACATGTCTGAAAATGTACAAAGGAAAGATGAATGTTACATTTCTTGAATTATTTAAATTAATACAGATTTTCTTTCAGGCCCAAAGGAAACTGATAAACAATCAATGCATGTACCTTTTAAATACAGTTCTATAATGGGACACAAAATTGCACTGAAGAAAATGTATTTGATTTGCTGCATTACATTGAGGGCCAGGTTTATTCAACACAACCAAAAAAAATTTAGGAAAAAGTCACTGAGATTTTATAAGCTTGTGTAATACTTACAGCACCACAGTGAAGCAATCTGCTACGATTATGAACACTGTTATAGATGTTCCTCACACTAGCATCGTTCATTACACCTTTTATTTCAACTTTCATATCAACCTCTTTAGAAAATTCAATACCTAGAATGCAGAAGAGACATACAGTGAAACATAGAACACCCACATTTACACCTGTACATATTCAGTTTACTACTACTAAACTCAGGAGATATCAGACACTAAATTAAATTAAATTTAGTAAATTACTTGCTTGCTTTGTTACAAATGTACCCAAGTTACATTAGTACTGTACAAGCTGCATGGCTTACTAAATAGAGAGCACTGTTTCAGCAATGTCTGAATGTTTGTTTTGCAGGTTGTGCTTCTTGGAGAATTTGGAACAATAGATAAGTGGCTAAGTGTAAACAGTACTGTTTAGTTTACTGAAGTCAGAGAACACATATACCTTTTGTGCAACTATTTAGTAACCACTGTTGTCCTACTGTGTAGCTATAGCTATTGGATATTCCAGCTCTGGTTTATAATCTTGCCTCTCCCAAAGCGTTGTGAACTTCTGAATTTCCACAGCGAATTCTACCATGGCAGCGAGACATTAGAACACTGCGACAGGGTAGCGACGCGGCCCGGATGTTACTGGCAGGGAGAGAGACTCAACGCAGAAAGGCACAAGGACCAAAACAAAAGGTTACACAAAAACTCACAAACGTAAAACACATGACAGCAAGAGGAATTAAACCCTTCCCTGCCAACCCAATATTCCACACACACATTTCAACCAGGCAGGGTTTTCGCCCTGCCACATTCCTCCCCCCCTGTGTGGGGGTGGCGATGGTCTCTTCACCTCTTCCCACCTCTCTATAGCCGGTGGCTCGTTTTCTCCTGATTCTGGCCGCAGCAACCCTTACTCCAGTCGTGGCGACGCTGGGCACTCCTGCAGTGGCATTGCTGGTAACGGCAATGCTGGCAGCAGCACGGGGCACTCCGGCAGTGGTTCCTCCTCCTCCTCTTGGAGGGGGTAGCTGACCAGGCAGGGAACCAACTTGAGACCTCGAGGTAGGCATCTCAGCTGCCCTCCTGCTGTGTAGTTGGCAGGGGCGCAGGGTATTCCAGCAGTGGCGGCGCTGGCAGCGGCAATGCTGGCAGCAACGCTAGCCCCTCCAGACGTGCAGTCAGAGACGACTCTCCCTTCTTGGGCCCTCGGGATGGCAGCACCTCCCTCGCTTACCTCCCGGACCTGCCACGCCTTCTTCACTCCCTTCTTCCTCTTTTGGGCATGCGGCACCTCCTTCTTTTCACCCAAAAAACGGGCAGCACCCTGTAGAGTGCCCGGACTCTGCACAGGTGAGGCACCATGGAAGCGCTTCCTTCTTCTGGCTCTTTTGGGCAGGTGGCTGGGGTTGGATTTTTCCCCAGAGAAGCCAGTCCTCCGCCGTGCTCACCTCACCCCGATAGTAGGCCTCGTAGGGGCACACGTCCAGGAGGCGAGGCACCATGGAGACCCTCCTTTCTTTAGCCGGTACTGCTGCTCTTCCAGGCTTTCATTCCGCTCCATTCCTTCTTTTTTTTTGTTAAACCTGCAGTTCCTGGTCTGAGTCTCTAAGGGCACTATCCCACAGGGTAGCGCCACAGCCTGGATGTTATTGGCAGGGGGAGGGACTCAAGACACAGAAAGCCGCACTTTTATTTATAAACAAGACGGAACAAAAACTAAACAAAACATATGAACAAAAACAAAAAGGCAAAAACAAAATGCTATACAAAAACCCATGGATGTAAACACATGACAGCAACACACCACGAACCTACACCTCTATCACCAACATCCATTCTAAATTAACACCTGTGATAACCTTTTTTAAACATCTGTAGCTCCAGCCACATTCCCAAGTGTTTTGAC
Organism: Acipenser ruthenus; assembly: GCF_902713425.1. NCBI lineage: Eukaryota > Metazoa > Chordata > Actinopteri > Acipenseriformes > Acipenseridae > Acipenser > Acipenser ruthenus. The sequence goes on along the minus strand of NC_081193.1, from coordinate 37,946,375 downwards.
AGGGAGGAATTTAGCCCCTTACCTGCCAATCCCAATATTCCACACACACACATATTTCAACCCAGCAGGGATTTCGCCCTCCCACAAACACTTACCATCGGTCTGACTCAGCTGTATTAGACAAGTGAGCCATAGCTGCTGATTATATGTTGACAATGGTGGTGACTTCAGATGGAATGGACCCGTCTAAAAGAATAATATATATATATTTTAGCTATTATTTATTGTTCATACCACTTCAGTCATAACTGCAGTGAGCCTTAAGACTATAATGAATTTAGCTGCTGGAGCCTCAGTAGGGAACTTGATAAGGATCCAGTGTTGCCAGACAGGGGCTTAAGGACCACTATGGCCAGTAAAAAGGAAGAAAATTGAATAAAAACTGGGATTCCTAATGTCTGATGTTTCCGCATGAAATCTTCTTGACAACTTTTGTATTGCGTTAATATCATCTAGCAGGAATAACTATGCAATTTCTCCACTAATATTTGCTCATAACATTTATGGTTGTAGTAAAACCAATAGTGTTTTTTAATGATCAATGTCATGATCTGCACTTCCTGGGATCCAATAGTATATTTCATTTTTTGGCATAGTTCTAGACATATTGACAATCAGAACGCACATCTCATATAGTAACAGAATCACTCTTAAGCACATTATTAAATAGCTACAAAGTGTAGTCTTACCTTTAAAGTGTTGTTCGATATCAGCTTGGACACATTAAGTGTTGACTCGTCAATGATTTTAGGACCTGTGTGAAAAAACAATAAATTGTTTTAATATACTAATTTAATATATTTTTTATATATATATATATATATATATATATATATATATATATATATATATATATATATATATATATATATATAAACACACACACACACACACACACACACACATACACATAGTGTGTATGTATATATATATATATATATATATATATATATATATATATATATATATATATAAATAAAATAAAATCAACCAATAGCATTTTCTCCATGGCAGTCCAATCATAAGTGAGTGGAGGTGGGAAAACATATCAATTCATCTCAACCTGACAAATACTCTGTCACCAAAAGAAATAACTGTCATGTATAATAATTTACACGTGTGATTATATTAGAGGTCGGCATGGGTACCTGAAAACCCGGGTTTTAAATTACCAGACGCTACCACAGTCTCTTTATACTATCCGGGTTTCGATTTATTAATTTGAATAATTTAAAGACAATGTAGAAAATATGACAGTACAGTTGTAAGCGCGGGTCTCTCGCCAGCGTAATAAAGACAATGTTAAAACAAGCTTTTGCATTAAGCCTTTTCTTAACTGACAGGATATCAATGTTTTACAGAAAACAATAACACACAGTAATAAGTAACACCTCAGTAATAATAACTGTGGCGACTATTCATCTCAGGAACTAAATCAGAAACAAAACAACATAACAGGGTTAAGTGCGACTAATTCGGTAGCATTTGCAACTAAAAAGTTGCTTGTGCGAACGTAAATTTTAATTTAGGCGCATGTGTGCCACTTGAAATTCCTAAAGGTTGACTATAAAAAATAAACGTGAATTTCTCTTTAGCTGAAAGTATAACACGTTATATAATAATAATAATAATAATAATACACAGATTTAAACTCTTATAGCTCAATCATAATGTACTCTGGGAATGTAGTTTATTGCTGTCCACTGCCCACTGTTAATCAAACATTAAAAACTACAAATCCGATACCTCGCCAATTTCACTGATTTATCAGTGCGATGGCCACTCGTTTCCAGACAGTTTGAAAACTTGTCAAACCAAGATGAGGAAAATAACAAATTATTTTCACACACACTGCTGTGTAAAAGTCTTAGACATGTTGCATTTTTCTACTCTGATGCATCATGAGCATCAACAGGACTGGAAGACCCAAAAAGTTGTCTAACAAGGATGAGCAATACTTGAAGATATTCCTTAAGGAATAGAAAGAAGACAAGTCTTGAATTGACAACAGAACTGGCAGAAGGCACAAGTGTCATTGTCCATCAATCAACAGTCCAAAGCACCTTTGACCATTGTTCCATAGTCCAATTTCTGTGTTCTTGTGCAGATTTTAACCTTTTAGTCTTGTTCCCCTTGCTTATCAGAGGTATTCTTACTACAACACATCCTTTAAGTCCTGATTTCAAGAGTGACCTTCATACTGTTGAACTGAAGGACAATGACACCTGTGGAGTAATATCATATAAGGCAGAAATTCCTGTAGATCAGGCTTATTATCTACAACTGTCACAACATAAAAGAGCATCTTACCTGCTATACCGATGAAAACAGTTAGCCCAAAGCAGATGAAGAAAACGACAAAAACCAGGACAAAGTGCCGCTTGGAGAGAGAGTAGAGCCGCATGGGCGCCAGCCTGAAACAAACACAAAAGACCACCATGTCAGACGAATGCTCGAATTAAATTGTTTTTACTTAAACCGAATTATACCACCACAGGGGTGTGCAATTCATATCGCCCGAAACCCGGGACAACAAAATTTGTGTAAGGGACAAGTTTTGCTGTTATACTCTGCCCATTGGACAAAGAGTTTTTATTTATTTTTATTTTATTCTTTTCTATGTTCGTTCTGTGGCAATAAAGACACTCTAGAGAGCCACGCAAGTTTCTGAAAACTGAATTGCGGAAGTCTAGCACCTACACAAACATTTTAAAAAGTTTACGTCCCACCCCCTATAACTTCTGATTGGCTAGCTGTGGGGAAAAAGCAGGATCTTCAATTGGTTACAAAGAAACCCAGAAATGTCTGCCCTAAGCCTCTGGCAAACAAATGACGACGTCAAACTCGAAACACCAGGCTTTTAGTGACAGCCCAAGGCACAGATGAATCTTTAAAACAAGGTATTATTTGTTTTTTGAAAATTAGCAAATAAGTGACACTGCTTTCTTTATGTATGAACCTGACATTTAGGCTAAATGCAGCAATCTAGTAAAGTTATAATAACATTTTTTTTTTTAAAACAGAAGATTAGAAACTTTGGTCAAGCATGTACTTGTTGCTAACCTAGTTTGCCACTTATCATATTTACATACAGTACTGTGCAAAAGTTTTAGGCAGGTGTGAAAAAATGCTGTAAAGTAAGAATGCTTTCAAAAATAGACATGTTAATAGTTTATATTTATCAATTAACAAAATGCAAAGTGAGTGAACAGAAGAAAAATCTACATCAAATCAATATTTGGTGTGACCACCCTTTGCCTTCAAAACAGCATCAATTCTTCTAGGTACACTTCACATAGTTTTTGAAGGAACTCGGCAGGTAGGTTGGCCCAAACATCTTGGAGAACTAACCACAGTTCTTCTGTGGATTTAGGCAGCCTCAGTTGCTTCTCTCTCTTCATGTAATCCCAGACAGACTCGATGATGTTGAGATCAGGGCTCTGTGGGGGCCATACCATCACTTCCAGGACTCCTTGTTCTTCTTTACGCTGAAGATAGTTCTTAATGACTTTCGCTGTATGTTTGGGGTCATTGTCATGCTGCAGAATAAATCTGGGGCCAATCAGATGCCTCCCTGATGGTATTGCATGATGGATAAGTATCTGCCTGTACTTCTCAGCATTGAGGAGACCATTAATTCTGACCAAATCCCCAACTCCATTTGCAGAAATGCAGCCCCAAACTTGCAAGGAACCTCCACCATGCTTCACTGTTGCCTGCAGACACTCATTCGTGTACCGCTCTCCAGCCCTTCGGCGAACAAACTGCCTTCTGCTACAGCCAAATATTTCAAATTTTGACTCATCAGTCCAGAGCACCTGCTGCCATTTTTCTGCACCCCAGTTCCTGTGTTTTCGTGCATAGTTGAGTCGCTTGGCCTTGTTTCCACGTCGGAGGTATGGCTTTTTGGCCGCAAGTCTTCCATGAAGGTCGCTTCTGACCAGACTTCTCCGGACAGTAGATGGGTGTACCAGGGTCCCACTGTTTTCTGCCAATTCTGAGCTGATGGCACTGCTGGACATCTTCCGATTGCGAGGGGAAGTAAGCATGATGTGTCTTTCATCTGCTGCAGTAAGTTTCCTTGGCCGACCACTGCGTCTACGGTCCTCAACGTTGCCCGTTTCTTTGTGCTTCTTCAAAAGAGCTTGGACAGCACATCTGGAAACCCCTGTCTGCCTTGAAATTTCTGCCTTGCTGATGCAGTATAACTACCTTGTGTCTTGTTGTTGTACTCAGTCTTGCCATGGTGTATGACTTTTGACAGTAAACTGTCTTCAGCAACCTCACCTTGTTAGCTGAGTTTGGCTGTTCCTCACCCAGTTTTATTCCTTCTACACAGCTGTTTCTGTTTCAGGTAATGATTGTGTTTCAACCTACATATTGAATTGATAATCATTAGCACCTGTTTGGTATAATTGTTTAATCATACACCTGACTATATGCCTACAAAATCCCTGACTTTGTGCAAGTGTACCTAGAAGAATTGATGCTGTTTTGAAGGCAAAGGGTGGTCACACCAAATATGGATTTGATTTAGATTTTTCTTCTGTTCACTCACTTGCATTTAGTTAATTGATAAATATAATCTATTAACATGTCTATTTTTGAAAGCATTCTTACTTTACAGCATTTTTTCACACCTGCCTAAAACTTTTGCACAGTACTGTATTTTTTCAGATTTAAACGCTATATTGATTATTTTTTGGACATGCACAATCCATCGATTTGTGAAACTTAAAACATGAAAATTGACAAATATGTTTATAATGATAGAAATGAAATGAGATTATCTGTACAAAATGTTATTATTTTAAAATAAAATACAGACTGTAAATCTCATGGCAATGTGTTTATGTGTTTATTAATTCGAGTAGTGCAGGGAAAGAATGTTGCCTCCCAAAAAAGATTGTTTTAAAATAAGCAGGCTTCCATTTAGATACTGTAGTTTGTTTTGTTGGTACAGTACTATATTTTCAAGAGAAGCAGCATTTTAATTAAAAAATATATGATTCTGAAAATATTACTTGCCAAGAGACGACTGGACACGTGGACTGTAATACAGTACAGTGGAACGTCGCATATCTGACCGTCGCATAACCACCTCGATGAATAAATAAATAAATAAATAAATAAATAAATAAATAAAATATTAAAAATAGGCTACGAGAGTAATGGTATTGGCAGCAAGTGCAGCGTCCGCGATGGAAACAGAAAGAAAGCGTTATAGCATTCAGCCTTTTGGTGCGTTCCCGTTTAAGAGAGGCAGGCTGTGTGCGTGTGTCAGTCAGCTGTGTGTAGAAGTGACATTTCAATACACCAGTCGAGAAAGCTTTGTGTTTTACTCTTTTTTTTTTGTTCAATGTGTTTATATGATGGAGCACACGGTTGCAGATATTGGCAGTGTGTTGTAGCTTTTAAATGCATTTGGATTAAGCAAAGCAAGCTTCATAAAACGCAATGCTTACCAGACGTTTGTTTAAAACAGCCGAAGCAATATTTAAACCGAGCTTCTTATCGGCTGTTGGCAACATCAAGAAAGAACGCAAAGTACTGTGACAGAGATATTAAGAAAGCAGAACAGGGAGCTTTGCGTGGAGATGGCTTATAGGAAACCGTATAGCAACACTGTGTATTGTTGCCTAATTGCTCTCGTTTACGTTTGCTTACTTTTAAAGCAAAGAATTTCCCCGTGTTTAAAGTAGTTTGAGTGTTGTTTTTGTTCACTAACCTATTTATGCATGTGTAAATATCATTTTATATACATGTTCGCAAATCCGACTTTCACATATCCACCTATACCCCAGTCCACAGGGGGTCAGATATGCGACATTGTACTGTACATACTTTTAAATCCGGTACGTACTGTAGCACTATGTAAAATTCTCCATTAACGACCCAACAGCAAAATGAAATCAAAACGTCACCCATGCACAGAACTGCTTAAAATGTAAAAGCCAGTACAATTTAGCAAAAGATTAATGAAAAAAAAAAGTTTCCATAATTAAAACAGTATCCAGTCAGTTTTCAAAATTGTAGAATACAGTGCTCGATAAGGCCCTAATGTCACAGTTCCTTGCAAATGAAAAAAAGCAACTTTTTTTTTTTTAAATGCATTACAGTATCTAAAACTGTTTTATGACTTTTACATTACCGTGCCTTGTCTCATTCACTTTGTTTTTGGAGGAAGCGCTGTGTAACTGCAGTGCACAACAAAGACAGACTGATTTGCCATGCCAGAAAGAAAAACAATAACATAAAACAAAATAAAAAACGCAGGCTGTGATAGTTAAACAAGTCAATTGTAACATTGAAGAGATGGGCTTTGTATCAGAATACTGGTGACAGAGTCGGAAATTGCCTGTGACGGGCAAGTGCATTCATTTGTTACATGTATATAATGGGGATTGATTTTATTCTTAATGCAAGGACGGTAAAACGCGACTGACGTGTCTCTGAGTGTCGTATAACCGAGTGCTAACTGTAGTTGGCAATGATTTCATATCTGTGATGCAACAAACTAAAACACCTGTACATCAGTTGAATTCAGCTTACAGAGAACGAGTGGGTGAAAAAAACAGGCAGAAGCTATTTTTATATTTGAATATCTCCAAGTATTACTTATTATAGTTGTACTCTTAGTATGTTACTTAACTTTACTAGCAAATGTGTTACAAACTACACTGAAAGGAAAAATGAAAATGTGTATGTATGTGTCTGGTTGCTCTGTTTGCACGATTGTTTGTCCTATGTGGCCTTTTTATGTGTTTTTCTGTTGGATTTCAAAGCACTCAGCGACAAGTAAAGGCAGTCAGTCCCTCAACTTCGGGAATTCCAGCTTCTTCAATAATGCATGTCAATTAATGGTTACATTTACTTTTCAAATACCTGTTTTTAAAAATGCTGTTTTTATTATTGTCCCTAAACTGGCAGTCATTACTACTAATGTATCTTTTTGAAGACATTTAATGTGTAGACAAATACAGTGTGTGTCCAGTCCTACAACTGAATCCTGTATGCAACGTGTCTAACTGGGTACACTGTGTCAACGTATTTGTATTTGTACATAGTTCAACACCACCAGTCACCAGTCGCATGCTTGTAATGTACTGTGTGTATACTTGAGCTAGTATAACTTAAAATAATTCACACATGAAGAAGTAGGTCAGGACCCTTATTTTTAAATCAGACACTAAACCAGCTACCATTGGAACGCAGACCATCGATGATTTCTCAAAATGTAATTTATAGATTATCAGACATTACTAAAAACATTTACTTACGGATCCATGGTATACTTTAGAATCAGGCTGAAACCCGAAGACAAACTCACTCCCACACAGCCAGCTCATATCCGCATACCTCATTCGGTGCGACATAGATTGCACCGTAACGTCACACTCAAATCATGTGACGAGGGATCAGACAGAAAAGGGAGGGGCAAGTATTTATATAAGTATTATGAGTGCTTCACTGCAGCAGCCGTTCCCCAAGTTCCCCCCGAGAAGGGTATTACTGCAGCCTGCAGCTGCTGTCTCATAGTGGAAGTTGAAGTTGTCACATATATCTACGAAGGAAATGTTAGTCTTGAAGGGCTACTGAAACAAATACCATCCTGCTTTCTGGTGGATGCGGGGGGGTTGTAACCCCCATTTGCCAAGTCTGCTGGAATTTGAGAGTCGCGAGTTGTAATTTGCATAAACACCCATATTCTAACATGGGTTGCGCTTGTTTTGGACTTGTTTTGGGCTTGTCTCACTTTTTTTCTCGTGAGATTTGGCAACACTGGTTGTAACAGTCAGTTTAAATCGGGCACACGTTATAGCCCTTACAAAATGCTATAGTAATAAAGTACTATAATACTGTACTATTGTACTGTACTACAATTACTATTAGAATTAAATTTCTATTGTAATGTGCAATGCAGTATTGCTTGCCATAATGGTTTATTACAACTAAAAGAAAACAAAAACTCTCAAAAAGAGATTTTTCATGAAACATTATGTTCAGAACTTTTATTAATGTATCACATATTTCATCTTTGAGATTTAGTTCATTCTATACGTTCATTCTATCTGTCTTTGCTGTCAGCATATCAGCATGTGTGTTTGTGTGTGTGTGTATTTAGGTGCATGTGTGTGTGTCTTTGTGACCTTGCGTCACACTTAATTGGAGGTTCCTTGTTGTCATACATTGTGACACCAGCATAACTGTCTGAAGCAAGAGACTACTAACTGTATTACTAATACTATTAGTTTTTAGCCTAGGTCACAGCCAGATACATGCTTGAACTTGCAAGCGGGAGCACCATTGCTGCCTTTATGAAAAAGGCTTTCCTGTTAAAAATGTCCTGACAGGTCTGCCTTTGCGTCTTAAAAATAATATTGAAGTCTTTCTAATTAATTAATCTGTAGATATATGCCTACATCTCTGATGTTATTTATGATTCATATTTATTGTTATTCATTCTTATATACACTGCTGTTCAAACGTCTTAGACACATTCAGGAGTTACAATATATGGATGTTATGAGCATCAACAATTTGCTCAAAGCCTCCACTAGTTTTCCACTATTATAACAACTTTGACTGTTATTAATACATCTTAGTTTGTGTGAGAAACCAAGCTTGTAATTTAGCAATCTTTAATTCACATTGAACAGAATCTTCAAAAACTTGTGATCACAGCAACTCAAAGTAAACTATACATGAGCAGCTAATATGAAGTGTTGTAGTAGCTAATCCAATAATAGTGACAAAAGTAATTTGCAAAAATAAACGTGATTTATACATTGTGTAAAATCAAAAAGACAAACATTAAATCAAAAGTGATAAATCAAACAGTGAATCAACTACAAACCATCGTTAATAAAACATGCCTAATTAAATTGACGTGATTTGATAAAATTGTGCAAATGTTATATATTGATTCCTACTAAAAATGGTGTCATTTAAAACAAATATATATATATATATATATATATATATATATATATATATATATATATATATATATGTTTTAAATATATATATTTATAAGAATAAATATGAATAATAAATAACAGAGATGTATATTTACAGATTAATTAATTATTATGTAAACAGATAAGTAGGTTCATCTACCTCTCATTCAGAACCATGAACAGCTAGTGTTCGCAATGTTCCTACTTGAATTCTGCCACTGCAAAAACTAGGCTATGTAAAATAATCCATAAATATACATCTGTATCTGTAAGAAGCTATTTATTATTAATATGTATTCGTATGTGTATCGGGTGGTGTCGGATGGGACTACAGGTGTATCCGACGGTGTACCGGACAGTACCGGACGGTACCAGATGGGTTTTAGTCACACTCCCTAAATGCTTTCATGCATTTCATATCTGTGATGAGGTTTTTTTTTTTTTTTTTTTTTTTTTTTTTTGGAATTAAGGGGCCTTGATGTGGTTTGATGTTCATTCCAAACTTTTATATAATTCTTGATTACATGCTCTGTGTTTTGCTAGGGGTTGTATGGCAGTTAGTTAATCTTTGGTTTGATCATTCTAGCTCATCAAAACCTTATTCTTCATGTAGATATATGGGGAAACTAGACAATATGTTAGTAAACGTTAGACTTCTATCTGAAATAACACCTACACCTCGTTCCTTACAGCAAAGAACATTTTGGAAAGCATCTGAGTGGAGAGCATTTTACTTTGCTCTTAAAAATGTGTTAAAAAAAATGGAAATGCTCTATGACTTAGAAAATGTGTCTTTCATTATACACCTGCTTTTGCACCTGTCAGATAGTTGCACAGATTGGGGTCCAGCATGGTGTGTGTCTGCATTTCATATGAAGGGAACAACAGAGGACTTCTTCATTAATTTAGTATCTCCCTCATCAGATTTGCAGTGCATGTCTTATTATTAATAGTCTACCGAGGAAAGCATAAAAGTGTATGTATAAGGCCTCTGCAAATATTCTTTGAGCATTCAATAGGATACTTCCAGATTTTAAACTGGATCCAACTATCACAGGTCATAAAATCATGCCCCTGGGAAGTGGTTTTAACAATGGTATTTCTGTCATTCATCGATTAGCTATAGAACATGCTTCCAATACAATCTTAATAAATACAACGGGTGAATATTTTTCCCCCTTTGTTGTTAATCACACTTTGTATCATTCTGTGAACTACACTAGAGCCACCAAGAGACTCAACCATGCAGGTCAGTTAGAGAACGGGAGATTTGTTGACATAATGTCCTTGGTCAAGGTAAAACTTGACTGTAAATGCATTTCCAGCAGCAATTGTGCATGTGTTTCTTCATACATGTAAACATTCTGACCAGTAAGTGTGCTGCAGTTGGTGATCGTGAGCTATAGGGTGTGAAGGATTTGTATATGAGGTAGAAGAAGGTGTAGAGGTGTTTGCAGGTAACCTAGAAACACTTAATAAGAAGTGCATTAAAGTACAGGTAGTACTTCAAGTACTACTACAAAATACTATGACATACAGTATTAATATAAAGTATTAAAATATACTATTGTACTACAATGATGTTCTATAGTATTACTATAAAATACTATACATTACTAAAGTATTACTATAAAGTACTACAATATACTATAGTACTACTATGAAGTTCTATAGTATTACTATAAAGTACTATAGTATACTATAGTACTTTTTGGTAAGGGAGCAAAGGAGCATCCGCCAGAGAATGTAAACAAAAACAAACAATATATGGTACAAAATGCATTTAGATAAAAACAAGCATACGTTAAAAGCAATTACATGAAATACCAGCGCAAGCTTTTGAAACATGACATATGATGAAAAATGATTACCTCGTTAAATACCAAAGTGCAATCGAATTTTAACATTACACATATTATTTTCGAATTAGCGTGACGATGAATGCATTTCTGTTGGTGATTAATGAAGTCACAGTTTTAAGCTTTACTTCCTTGTTTATACAACTGCCATACTGCCCACTACATACAGCCACTACATTCTACATACCATGTGACAACTTCAGCTTCCGCTATGAGACAGCACCTGCAGGCTGCAGTAATACCCTATTCCTCCCCCCAGCTCTTTCACAGCGGAATTGAAGATGCAATACAACATATTTATAATTATATATTACAGTCAGAAAATGGTTAATTCTAAGCCCCCAACTTGTGGTACTTTGATTTCTTTTTTTTTTATGAAGTAGCTCAAATTAAGATTGATAGATACAGCACAGAGCTATTCATAACAGCAAAAATGCTGCCTACTATACAACAATTTGCTTCTAAGAAGCCAGAGAAAGTTATAGAAGTAGCCTGGTTTTTGTGGTGTTAAGATTATCCTGTCCAAAATTGTTAATTCCAGTAGTATGCAAATACTAGAATTAACTGCATAATCTTATCCTGAATGATGACATATAGTATTCAAAACATAAATGCCTCCTAACATACTCTTCAGTATTTATGGCATTTGGTTTTAAATTAGTTAATTATGGCTGGATAAAATAAGGTAAAAAGTAACCATAATTTTCTGTCTATGACTACAGCAATGACATGGGATAATGAAAGCAGTATAGCAGTTATTCCACTGAAAGGTTCATTAAGGGAATACACTTGAGTCTGCTGAGGCCACACACAACCACCCTGGCAGCCCCATCTGAGAAGCTGTCCTAGTTACACCAAAGTAGTACAGTATTTTCCAAGATAATACTTGCTTTTCCATTTAGAAAACTGCAGTGCCATCAGGCTAGAGGAAAAAGAGACCCTTTAGATATGCAGAACATGGAGATGGAAGCATTATCAAAATGTCTGGTAAGTAAGGCAGGTTGGCTATTCTAGCTTGTTTAAGAGCCCAGTGGCATTGTTGAACACCTAGTTACATGAAACATTGCCTAACCGAATTGCCAACTATCAGACTGTGCACACACCTGTCACAAATCTATTTGAAAATATTACCAGGAGGATAATACTGCATCTGTCCAGAAATCAATGTACCACGTTTATGTGCAGAAAATGCCTCGGCTATTGTTATTATTATTTATTTCTTAGCAGACGCCCTTATCCAGGGCGACTTACAATTGTTACAAGATACCACATTATTTTTACATACAATTACATTATTTTTTACATATTATTTTTATATACAATTCCCATTTATACAGTTGGGTTTTTACTGGAGCAATCTAGGTAAAGTACCTTGCTCAAGGGTACAGCAGCAGTGTCCTCCACCTGGGATTAAACCCATGACCCTCTGGTCAAGAATCCAGAGCCCTAACCACTACTCCACACTGCTGCTATTGTTAGCCTTATGTTGTTTAAACAAAGCAAAATATATCCATCACTTTCTAAACCTGATTATCTGAAATTAAATTTGATTATCTAAACAAATTCCACATGCCCTCATAGTCTAGCCTTCATAATTATCTTGAACACTGTTTTTTCAGTGTAATATATATTTTTAACAACTGGCAGTAAAGTAAGCTTCTCATTACTATAAAACCAAATGTAAACAAAAATACCTAAAAGAGGAGGCCAATATGGCATGTTTTCTATTGATCAAATCAGCTATGACGCACATGTGTTTGGTTTTCTTTTTCAGTAAGCAATTTATTGGTGCCACTGTAATTCTTGGGGAAAAAAAGCAAGGATGTGACTTAATTTATTGCTCTATATGCTTGTTTCCTGTTAAAGTTACCAGTTGTATTTGCAAAATACACTTTGACAAACACTGGGCTATTTCACTGCAGGGGGAAATACATGGTTTAGTTTACTGTTCCTTGTATCTGTAATGTAGGACATAAGTATTGTAGGACATAAGATATGGAGTTATCTTTTAAACACTGTTAGTCAACTCATCCCTTATGAAAAAAAAACTGATTACTACTCATTACTACTACTTGTTTATTACAATTTCCCTTTATATTTACCACATAATTACTACTGCACGCAGTAATAACCAAGTAGTAAATTACGTAGTATAATGTGTAGTAATAAGTGTAGTAATAAGGCCTGTATAAATGTGTTTCTTACTGTATTTATTAAAAATGTATTTAAAAACAAAAGTAGAAGCACATAGTAATAAACCATCTTGGGGTAGAGTGAAAAAAAAGACTAAAGATGCTGTGCCCAATCTGTAGTCCAAAAGCATATATAATACTATGTTAATGTATCTGTTACATAATGACCCACTTGAGATTACTGGATTGTTAAAAAAATATCTATGAAGAGATTAGTAACTTTAATTTATCTATTTTTTTCACTTCAGAGCTGTCTTCTTTTGATATTGTGCTTTTTTCAAGTAATTAACCATAAAACTAGTATTATGCTTCAATGTTTGTAAAAATGACAGTTATATAAACATGTTTCTCACAAAGCACACATATTGTGGCGAACCTCGGTTCCTGCAAGCAGGAGTTTCTCACAGGCAGAGGTCAGACGCGAACCCGGGACCTCCCACTTTGAAGCATAATCTCGATACCGCTGTACAAAAGAGCCAGGCTCGCTTTCAGGGAGAGGGGTATTGCTGCAGAACGCAGACTCGCATAGCGTCTCTCACAGGAAAGCTCACACAGTGTAGTGCTGCGTGTGGAACTCGTAATAGATGTCATCATTATACGCTATAGCCTGATCACATGATAAGGGTGATAAATGTAGGTACTAAAACAACGTTTATTTCAGAACAATAACCTAACCCTAAGCCTAAGGTTAGTGGGGTATTGGCCGTGGATCACCAATTAATCACAGTGTAATCACTATGTTCAGTGTTCTCCCCCTCCCACGCCCTGTTTATGGTCACGTGATAGGGATGTTGCGGGTGAATGAAGCACAACATAAATTACGGGTTGCGCACGCAGCACTACCCTGTGTGAGCCTTCGTTCTGCACCGATATACTCATGCTCCCAGGAGCAGATATCGGGTTTATGTCTTAGGTCATGTTCTTATAGCGCAGATTCCCGCAGTTCTGCACAGATCTGCACAGTTCTGCACAGACTCAAGGACATGCACGTTCTTCGAGGGCTGCTGCGTGATGTCTCTCAGCTCCACCTGCTGAAATCTGTGCAGATCCTGCACATCGCAGCGCAGCTTTGAAAAGTTGCTGGAGATAACGAGTGACCTGATAATCGTAATGCAAATAACCACTAAAACTACTGCTGCCACCTTGTTAGCGGAGGCGAACGACATCTTATCATTATACAATGAAGCTGTGAACAGCCTTGTCAACGCTATGTTAAATAAATAAATAAATACATGATCTAAATAAACGTAATGTACTAAATCCGTGATAAGTAATGTATAATGTTACAATAAAGTTAATGTAATCAATGACATCTAACTGACTCTTATGCAATTTACTTGAAAACTGAAGTGCCTGTTTAGTGTTTTACTACTTGAACTGGGTAAATAACTAATGTTACTACACAACAGCTAATAGATTTTGTGTTGTTGAATTACTACGTATTTCTTCTCAATCCAGGTAGTAAAACACACTACACAGTCACTACTGACACAACTACTCATTTCCTGCTCATTACTACTCCTGTGTTTTTCCGTCATAACCCGATCGCTCAATTGCTGCACAGTTACCACTGGTTACTACTTGGTTACCTTTAATAAGTAATATTTCAGTGGTAATCAAGTATCCTGATGTATTGGACCTACTGGTGCTTTTGGCCACGCTGCCTGTTACAATTGCAACTGCAGAAAGATGTTTCAGTGTTAAAAGCTCCACAGCGTATGGACTTTCATTGAAATGGCGAGTGAGTGTAATGCTATTTATTTATATAACCATATCAACACACACACACACACGCACGCACGCACGCACGCACGCACACACACACACACACACACACACACACACACACACACATATATATATATATATATATTAGTGTTTAATGTGCCCCCACCTCACCCCCCAAAAACGGTCAAATTTGTATTCCTTCGCACTCCCCTGCTTTATTATATCATAATAGTGCTGCATGAGGGGATCCACATCTTCCTTAGATACGCCATTGTTTCAGTGAATCATTTTCACTATCTAATAGTTAGTGACCAGATGGAAAAGGAATGCACAGGTTTTGTAAAATTACTTAAGGGATGTTTTCCTTTTCAGTGGTCGTGCTCATGGCATATGTGAGACCTCAATCTGCAAAGATAGACCTCATATCAAATACCTACTTTAAAACAATAACCGTTATTAAAAACACTAGTGTAGCAGTTTCAGTCACATACACCCCAGTCGTCTATTTGAGTATACAGTGTGGTGTATTATATAAAACGTACTAAGGCATGTATACGAATAAATCGACGAGGCTTTAAACGATTAAACTATATATATAATCCCCACAGTCATTTAACCTCACGCAGGGAACATTTTGAAAAACTTGCCATCATTTATTCAGTTGCATTATTAGATTTCTGTATTTCTGAATTCCAAGATAATATAATTTCGTTTGTTTGCATTCCCTTTCTTCCTATTACTTTTGTTCGATATATGTCTCAATATCTCTTAAAACAGCGATTTAAATGATGCATCTAAACAGAATGGAGGTAATATGGAGGTCACAAAAACAAGACAGTTCAAACAATTACTATAATTACCTTTGTTTGGTATGATTTTGTGCACAAGAAGCCTGAACAGATTTTATTACGCAGGGGTTTGCAATATCCTAGCCTACGGCGCATCTCTGAGTGATTTGGTTCAATCTGGCTAGCATGAGAGGAATTTTAGCAAATCTCTGATCTTTGAAAGCAAACACATAGACCTTTACTTTGTTGGGTGATGCTTATATTGTATTATTACCTGTAATATCGATCATCTCTGTACGGTGTTAGGTCCTCCTTTAATTCTTTATAGGCTTCATGCACCTTTTTACAGAAGTACTTCAGCTCGGTGTACAGGGGAATTTCATAGACAGGATACTCGGAGTCCATAATGTATTAATGTTGCTGCTTATTTTATTTCTTTATTTACTGGAAATGCCGATCTTGAATATCTTTTTATTCTGTTTGTGTTGGGCCGTATTTCCTTTACCAATGATGTAAAAGCAGCAGCTGCCTTTTTTCTTTGTGTTGTTCTTTTTTAATAGGGGAGGCGTGACAGTGCCACCTGCGTTGTTTCTCAGCACTGCATCTTTCAGCACCAAGGCTAGAGCACTATTGAGAATATGGGTCGACACGGCCATAAATCATCTGTCACTGGTAAATCAACCAGTTTTTTTTTTTTTTTTCTTGCAGGTGTAGAAGACAAATGTGCTGATCCTACTCTGACTAGACTATACAGATGGGTCCTGATGCCTGCAGCACAGGTGTGTATAATGTGGTGGCAGGATAAATTGTGTTTAGTCACCAGAAAAGAAAGAGACTTTGGTTGATACCCCCTACCTACCTACATTTGAGCAGTATATGTCAGGATGTTAATCCCACTAATTGAAGTTCTATGTACCCAGGGGCATGTTAATGCTTGTTCAATAAAGATTAAACTGCAGGGAACTTGAATTTCAATAAGGTACAATATTCAAGTGCAAGTCTTTGGTCCCTTGAGACATTTATTTGCAGCTGAAGCTGCAAATAAATGTCTCAAGGGACCATATAGCATACTATATTAAAAAAAAAAACAAACAAACAAAAAAAAAAAACATCATCGTGGGTGGGCCATTCTGGAGATCAGCAAATGATATTCACCAACAACACAACAAGCACCAGTAGTTGGGAATATATAACTAAATGCCTCTAAAATAAATGGTTAGCTCTGCTATTTCTCCTTCCACCGGGAGACAGAGCTTTTATACATTACATAACACAAGCTGAGCATTTCATTTCAATGAATTATTTAAGTGAGTGTTATTATTATTATTTGTTTATTTAGCAGACACCTTTATCCAAAGCGACTTACAGAGACTAGGGTGTGTGAACTATGCATCAGCTGCAGAGTCACTTACAAATATGTCTCACCCAAAAGACAGAGCACAAGGAGGTTAAGTGACTTGCTCAGGGTCACACAATGAGTCAGTGGCTGAGGTGGGATTTGAACCGGGGACTTCCTGGTTACAAGCCCTTTTCTTTAACCACTGGACCACACAGCCTCCTAATTTATTACCCATTTATTTACACAAAAGCGTGTACGTGTTATTGGAAGCGCTTACAAATCCTCAGTGTATTCATGATTATTTAATGTGCTGTAAAATTTGGAGTATTCATTTGGGTTTTTCATGGGTTGTGTGGTTTTTGGGTGCTGCTTTCTGTAAGATGACAAATTGTTTAGGGAAACATATTTGACATATCTTAAACCTCTTCCTTTGTCGGTTTTCTCTGTCTGTGAAAGGAATCAAGACAGCAAAGAATCGTTTCCCTGTAGCACTATTGGTAACCCAAACAGTAAAGTCCAGAATTATAAGGGGGAGTGGTTTGTGAGTTAATACTGTACCATGATCCACAACCATAATGTGACAGTCACATTTATCCACAAATTCAGACTCTCAGTAACTTGTGGAAAAGAATGTTGCAACCACGTTTTATCACAAAGTAATAATGTAAGTAAAAATCTAAGTGTGATAAACATGTAGAGACTGCAGAGTAAATTGCACTCTTTTTGATAGTAAATCAACAGACTGAGGTTATCATCTTTGGAATTGAGCCCATGATGTATGCAATCCTAAAAAGTAGTTGATGAATTCCCCAATAGTCATTTACTTTAATAAAATGAGAACCGAGAACAAGGACATTTTTCAGTCTGCAAATTTTATTAAGCAACAGCTGGACAACTCACACAACTCAATTTTTCTATGAAAAAAAAAATCTGGGCAGTTTGTTGCTTCCATTTCATTACAGTACATTACAAAAACCTGGAACAAACCAGTAACAATAGTGGTAATTGTATCATTTAAGGAATTTGAAAAATAAAAAAGGAATGGTAACAACAGGGCAGTGTAGTGTTGCACTTGAAAACTGGCTTGCAAAATAGTGTCAGAAAAAAATGATCAAAGAAATCCAATCTGTGTCAAGTAAACACATATCCCATTTCACAAATAATAGCACTGGCAAGTGCCTAATATTAGTAAGAGTTATTTCAATGGAAAAAAACCTATTATTCCTCTGTATATGTACTTTATAAACACAAAAGCACCGTTTTGATTAAATTAAACAATGTTCAGAGTTATATTACTAAATAATGTATTCATAAACAAATGCAAGAAAATGCCAGTGGCTTTTTTAATCAGAAACATACCCACGATTTTTTTCTAAAACAAAAAGGTTTGTTTTAAAAAACAGAATAAAATATGAATGCCATGCCTTATCACCACAAAGCTTAATTCCATTCTACACTTATCCTCATGTATTCACAGGAATCTGCAAAAGCCAAGTGCAGTGCCGATCAGCACTGTAGCCTAGACAACTGATATGAAACCACTTTCTACTCATTTTCATGAGCATCTTAAAAGGTGTAGTAATTCAGGTTTAAAACACATATCTCTAGATAAAGAGAAACATCAGAAACTCGGTGTCTTCATATCAGAACTTTCTTTATCTTATTCAAAACCAATGTTTTGGTGCTCCTGCACATTTGTCAAAACAGCGTCTTGCAATGTTTCTAGGGTTCTAAGTGATTGTGTGGTAGTACGAGTTATCATAAAGACTTAAAAACTAAAGCAAAATTATAGGCATTGTGAAAATGTGGTTAATGCTTAAGTTAATGAGAGAAAAACCTGTTTTGATACCTGTTTAGAACATCAAGTAATACTGTTAAAGTTAAATCATGACACTTCTAAAGACCAAATTAGTACTAAGCAACATGGTGTGGTTTGTTTTGTTTTAATAAAGCATACAGATATTAGGACTGTATCATCTCTGTTTAAGAGGCTGTTCATGTTGACAAGGCAAATTAAAAAATAAAATAAAAAACAACAGAAAATAACAAATGCTGTGGAAAGAAAAATGTTCAGAGCCTGCACAAATAACACCAACAGAATTAATCAACTCTACAGACAAGACCTGTGTTACGACACAAGCTACGATACTCAACCACTTAGTACATACAATTTCCTTTCATTTGCACTACAAATAATTCTTGCATAACACTCAACATCGACCTCCTCACAATACATTGGGCACAAAGAACAACTTCCCAGCTAATCCAAAAAATAATAATGGTTAGTTTCAAATATTCTTATATAAATAAAGCAAATTTATATAAACCACCAACACAAGGATGGGCTAACCTCCTTAATCCACATTTTTTTATACATAACCTGTGTAAAAAGGACTGTCAAGAAATGTCAAATCAAATTTGAAAAAAAAACACTGTCTTATTTTCTTAAATAATAATAAAAAATATTGCACAACTAAAAACTGTCAAACTCAATACACTATGCAATATATACATAAACAGGATTGATCGTCTACATTCTTTTCTAATATAACATACGTCACATAAAAGCTTCAAGTCCACCTTGACTGCAGTTATTTAAGCAGAATGGTCAGCTTCAGAATGCATTACAGCAGAATATTTTGACACAGACTTGTCAAGCTTTTTTCTGCTTTGCCTGAAGCAGAACTCATACAACTCATCAACCCATCAGATCTGAAGAGCTGGTATCATTCAGTTATAAAACTACTCTTGTGATGTCAGGAAATACAGAGGACAAATATTGATCAACACATTTCTAAGCTCTTTATTTTGACAACTCATGTCCCTTTGCTGTTGTTAAATGATCTGATTTGAATGCATTTGATTTCCATTCCATATACTGCTCCAGTCCATGAACAAGGCTGGTGTATATATAGCACTGCAGCCTTCATAATGCCCATACCAGCCCTAAAAATGAAAGGTGCATAGGCACATTTTACCAAACAGCTGCAGTTAGAATATAATTGACATCCTATTTTGGGCAGAGGTGATTGTAAACACAGTGCATCACATACAAGCATGCTTTCTACCATTGAAAGCTCATTGAGAGCTGTCTGATCAAAAACTGAAAATTCTATTTAAGGTAGATGTTTAACAACTGGAACAATCCCAACCTCTGGTAGGTCAAACCAAGGTCTTTCAATTCTGATGTCTTGACTATCTAAGTTAGATAGTTAAAAGTGGTAACAGAGCCTGGATCCAAGCCAGTTTGGCTTACAAATAGAAAATGCAGGTAGATGTAAGAGCCCTCTCAAAACACTGTCAGGCGGTTGCATTCTCTTTTAATGATGTTACAGAAAACTCTGCCAAATAAGTATGCTACTTTTTTTAGTTCTTGCTAATAGACCTCTCTTAATGTAGTTTAACTTACAGGTTTTCTGCATATGATGGGTAAAAATGTGTAATCTGGTCCACCTTTAACTCCAACGATCTGTATTAGTTATGAGTAACCAACTTCCTCAGCAGATTTCAGTTAATATTGTCCTTCAGCAGCTTTCCTTTACATGTCAGACCATTTTTTATCTTTTTTACATAGTTATCAGTTCAGTTTTAAAAGTGTTGTTTGCCATGTTTGTGAAAACTCTTTCCACTTTCCAACTTTATACTAATTGAATAATATGTAACAACAATTTACATTATAAAAATGTATGAAGTGGCAGGTGAAATATACAAGACAATGTTCCTGTACCTTGATTACACAACACTAGGGAGCGACACTGGTGTCAGTCGTGTAGCCAGAAATGGATGCCTGCATGAATACTTCACAGAAGTGACACAAAAAGAGCACCCACTGTACTTGAGCAAACTGGTACCAGAGTGGTGCCACATTCTCCAACTTCGATTGTTCTCTTTTTTTTCTTTTGTGAAATACATATAATTAACTCTCAATCTGAAATTTAAACATTAACATTTAAAGCAATCTCAAAACCTGAAACAGAAAAAAATGATATAAAGCACCGTGTAACAAATTATTTTTTTTTTTTGGTTCCTGGGTAGTAAGTGTTATTTCCTAATTGCTTATGCCTCAAAAGTATAGAAAATGGCTATTATTCCCCACAAACTTTGCTTTTGTGACCAGGACAGTGATATTTTGAAATTTACCTATTTTCCAGAACATTCCAGATAGATTCAGTGCTGAGTAAACTTGGAGTAACTTCTAGAACTTTCTAGAACTTTCCAGTAATATAAATAGTAGTATAAATACAGGGGCCTTAAGCCCACCAGTTCAGTTTAGTTCCAGCTGCCTAAGTGGATACATATCTGCATTTTTCTGAGATGGCATCAAGAGGCTGCAAGCATCCGGCAGACGCATTTTGAGACTTCAAAATGGTGGCATTCCTGATGGGTCTCCAAGGCGGTTTTACCAAGTTTCCCTGCTATCTTTGCCTTTGGGACAGCAGGGACACCAAGGCGCACTACCACAGGCGGGACTGGCCACAGTGGACCGACTTCTCTGTGGGGAGGAACAACATCAAGTGGGAGCCACTGGTGGACACCCGGAAGGTGCTGATGCCACCGCTGCACATCAAATTGGGCCTTATGAAACAATTTGTCAGAGCTCTAGATAAGGAGTTGGCAGCCTTCAAGTACCTTCAAGACTTCTTCCCTAAGCTGTCTGAGGCAAAGGTCAAAGCCGGTGTCTTCGTCGGACCACAGATAAAGAAGATCCTGGAGTGCAATGAATTCCCCAAGAAGCTCACTAGTAAGGAGAAAGCGGCTTGGAACAGCTTTGTCGCAGTGGTTCGGGGCTTCCTGGGCAATCACAAGGCCGAAAACTATGTGGAGCTGGTTGAGACTCTGGTGAAGAACTACGGCACAATGGGCTGTAGGATGTCCCTCAAAGTCCATATCCTTGATGCTCATCTTGATAAATTCAAGGAGAACATGGGAGCGTACTCGGAGGAGCAAGGCGAGCGCTTCCACCAGGATATACTGGACTTTGAACGCCGCTACCAAGGACAGTATAACGAGAACATGATGGGAGACTACATTTGGGGGCTGATTCGTGAAAGTGATTTACAGTATAATCGTAAATCTCGAAAAACTACTCACTTCTAAATCTTTTGTAGTCATTTTTGTATTACTTTAGTATAAATACATGTTAATTTGGATTCATATGTTGTTTTTTTCTGACTTTATGTGAACGAAAAGACACAAATTCGCCCGTTTTCTCATTGGAAATAGGTAAATTTCAAAATATCACTGTCCTGGTCACAAAAGCAAAGTTTGTGGGGAATAATAGCCATTTTCTATACTTTTGAGGCATAAGCAATTAGGAAATAACACTTACTACCCAGGAACAAAAATTGTGTTACATAGTGTTATTTAACACTTAATAAAGCTGTTATCTTTTAAATGTGGCTACCTGTAACCCAATAAACATCTCAGCAACAATGTAAACAAGGTACAAAGATGACCTAATGTTACATAAATAATACTACTACAACTACTACTACTACTAATAATAATAATAATAATAATAATAATAATAATAATAATAATAATAATAATATGTACATTTAAATAGATTTAACATCACATTACTGTAACAGGTTCTTCTGATTCGCAAAATGAATGCATGTCTCAGAATGGTCAATCATTCTAAGTAATCAAGGATGTATTAATTTTTCCATTTTGACACTTCCATTTCAAGTACTGTGCCCGATTTTCAAAAATCACATGGCTAATGACCGAAACATAGTTTTATGTTTAGTCTCTACATTAAAAAACAAACAAAAAAAAGGTAGCCTGCTTCAGTCCTTAATACATGCACTACATTAGGCACTAAAAATGTTCATAGCTGAGCCAAAAATACTTAAAACTTATTATGAATGTTTTTTTTTGTTTGTTTGTTTTTTGTTTTTTTACAGCTATATATTTCAGTGCTGGGTAGTACCTGTAATCTGTAGCTAATGAGCTTTTACTTTTCCGGATATAATTTTCAAGTATTACTGTTGTGTTTAAAAACTGGACTGAAATAGTATTAAAAGGAAACAACAAAAGTGATATAAGGCAGTCTGTAAAGAGGACACTGTTTCTACTAGCTTCTGATAGCTAGAGCAGCACATACAATTGCAGAACAACCGCATTAAGCGAAGCCCATGTACCCAAAGATGATCCCCCAGGTCACTGTCTCCACTCTTCTCTCCAGCCAGCACTATAAATATGGCTCCAACATATGGAAGCCAGCGGCATTGCAACTCTGCCGTCATGGCGAAACTGCTTACACTGCACACTGAACAACAACTTTATGTATCAGTTTTATCAGGAGATTCAAAAGAAAAGCTTTTCTCTGAGCTCTATTCTTCACTTGAGGCGCTGTGTGACGTTGGCCAGGGCCACAGCGAAGGCCTGCACTGCCGAGAACGGGTACTGAAAGTCTAGGATGTAGGCACTGCCATCAATCCTTCCGAACTGCATCACCTGCAAAAGAATACAGACATGCAACTGTATATTAAAATCACTATTTAGAAAAAAGGTCTTTATTCTCTTTATCTGTATGTTTAATACATTTCATTTCATTATGTGTTGCTAATTCTTTGTCCAATTTGCTATTCTCCTAAAAAAGCTAATTTACATTAAATTAACATATTTAGCTAAACTAATATTCCATATATTTTAGCTCTGCCGTGTCATTATTTAGTAACTACATCTTTCTGGAATGGTTTGAATTTTTCTGGATGAGTTAACCCTCATTACTGTCATACCTGTCTTCCCTCCAGCTCAATCTGGAAGTTTTTTGCTGACTCTTGTGTTACCCTTCCTCCGAAGTCCAGTTGGTAGACCTGTGTAGCCTCGTTCCACAGTGGCTGCTTGTTGGCCATGATGTAGACAAAGCCCTGGCTGCCCAGACCACGGTCCTCCTTTTCGCTGGCCTTGCGACACTTGAACTCATCAAGCTCACTGGCCGTGCGCAGGCTCCGCTTGCTCTTCCAGCCCTTCTTGCTGCTCTGGCTCTGGTTCATCAGTTCATCCCCACTGATAAAGAGCTCTGGCTCACTCTCCGAGCTGTCCTGGAACTCATTAGTCCTGTTCAGCTTTTTGGACTTAAGCTGCTCCTTCTGACTCTTGGGCTTCTTTTTTTCCCGGCCCAGCCTGGGGCTTGAGATCAGGGAATTGAAGTCACTGAGGGCCCGGGTCTCCTTCTTCACCTTGCCCTCTGTGATGGCTGGCACATTGCCCTCCTCTGCCCGGCTGTCAAGCCTCTTTCGGCTCTTCTTGTTAAACTTGTCTGCCCGCTGTGGGATAGGGCTTTCTGCCAGAGACAGGACTTCCTGGAAGTTGTCCCCTGCCTCTGCCATGGCCTCACTGGTGCCCATGTGGTTCTGGAGCTCTGCAGAGGGAGGCGGGGAAAGAACTGGCTTCTCAACCACCAGGTGAGGCTTGGGTGGGTGAGGCAACGTTCCAGAGGAGTTCTGCATAGGTGGGCATGGGCTGTAGGAGTTCCAAGGGTGCAAGGCAAGGGGGGGCAGCTGCAGACCTGCACAGGCACTTCCACCTGGGTACATGGGTGGCAGTGGGCAGCAGGCGAGGTTGGCAAGGTTAGGCGGGTAACTGGGCAGCAAGACCATTGTGGGCTCCTGTTGAGTGAAAGGGACGGGTGCCGCCATTTCCTTGGGAGAACAAGGTTGTGGAGTTGGCTGCATGGCCTGCAACTGAGGTCCACCATAACCTGCACCTGGTGGGAAGGGAAAGGTTATCTGGTAACCAGCCTGGAAAGTAGCATTGGGGTTGGTGGGGGATTTCGGGGAAAGAACAAATGGCAGACGGGACACATCTAAGTGTTGGGCTGGGTTGAGGATGAGAGGTGAGGGTTTGTTAACTCCTGGGGGTGCATTCAGCACCGATCGGTCCTGGGGTACCCAGATCTCCTCAGTGGTCGAGGGGTCCCACTGGTAGGCTGGGGGACGCTTGATGGTCAGACTGACCTCACTGATGTTCAGGTGCCGGATGGACTTTTCCAGCTGGCACTGCTGGCTGAGGGCCTCATCCTCTGTAAAGGCAGAGTTAATATATTCTGTCCTGTCCCTACAGTTGTCTGGGGGGCTAAGCAGGTTGTACGACGACTGAGAAGCCAGTGGTGAGGTGCTGTTGGAATGGACTATAACAGTGCTGTGTTGGCCACTGTTACCTGCTGGCAAATCTTGACGAACGATGCTCCCACCTGAGATGCCGTTGCTGTTACTGTTTCCCCCACCGATGCCACTAGCGCTTCCGCTACTGCTGCTATTACTGCACTGACTGCAAGTGTATAAAGCTGTGGGTACCCTCTGCTGGTAGGAAGTTGCCACTGCACCACTGCTAACCTTGGATTTGGTTGGGAGAGTTCTTTGTGTGTCCATCATCTGGGAAACTTTCAGGGCTGCCTCCCTGCTGTTGCGGCGCAGTGTGGCGTGAATGAGGCTGCTGTCAATGCGTTGGCCAGGGCTCCTCCCTGACCCAGCCTGGTTGGCTGGATCAGGGTAAGGGGGCGGGTCTCCGCTGGGGATGGAGTAGCGGGGCACCTTGAGCCGGTTGAGGGTGGCTGCGGCACAAGGAATCTGCACCTTCTTACCAACAGAAGAGGTAACCCTCAGCGTGGCGGAGCTGCCTGGGCCAGGCAGAGTATACATGTTCTGGTTGCACAGCATCCTGGTGCGGGGGCGGCACACCTCCTCTACGTTACCGCTGCTGTCGAAGGTGGTGATCCTCTCATAGCCTAGAGGGGTGTGGTATTGTGGGGCTGCCGGGTACAGGGAAAATTCATTCTTCTTGAGGCACAGATCCACTGAAGGAGGGGCTGCATTGTTATTGGCCACAGTTGCGGCTACAGCAGCAGCTGCAGCAGCAGAAGCAGCAGCTGCTGCTGCCACAGTGCCAGGATATGGCGGTGGAGGGTTCATTTTGCTAATCTGGATCTCCAGAGGGGCACTGAAGACAACAGCATCACCTTCAGCCAGCTGGGGTATAGACCGGAGAGGCTTGTTTTTTTGGAGGTGCTCGTGATCCCTGTCTGTCCCATGTTCTGTAGTTAAGGGTGGTAGCTGGATCGCCCCTTGTAGCTGATGGTTTAGCCCTGATGACTGATGGGAGGGCTGATGAGAAGGTTGATGGGAAGGCTGATGGGAGGACTGATGGGAGGGCTGATGAGAAGGCTGATGGGGGGGCTGATGAGAAGGCTGATGGGAAGGCTGATGAGAAGGCTGATGGGAGGGCTGATGGGAGGGCTGATGAGAAGGCTGATGGGAGGGCTGATGGGAAGGCTGATGGGAGGGCTGATGGGTCGGCTGATGAGAAGGCTGATGGGAGGGCTGATGGGAAGGCTGATGGGAGGGCTGATGGGAAGGCTGATGGGAAGGCTGATGGGAGGGCTGATGGGAAGGCTGATGGGACGGCTGATGAGAAGGCTGATGGGAGGGCTGATGGGAAGGCTGATGGGAAGGCTGATGGGAGGGCTGATGGGAGGGCTGATGAGAAGGCTGATGGGAGGGCTGATGGGAAGGCTGATGGGAAGGCTGATGGGAAGGCTGATGAGAAGGCTGATGGGAAGGCTGATGGGAAGGCTGATGGGAGGGCTGATGAGAAGGCTGATGGGAAGGCTGATGAGAAGGCTGATGGGAAGGCTGATGGGAAGGCTGATGAGAAGGCTGATGGGAAGGCTGATAGGAAGGCTGATGGTAGGGCATGGGCGGCTGTAGTGGTGGCAGCTGCTGCTGTGGATGGGGATGGAGAAGAGGAGGTGGAGGACCAACAAGTAGGCGTCCCATCTCCAGCCCTCCAAAAATCACCTGGCCAGGGTTAGAGTACCTGTTAGGCACTTGATACTGGGTGCCCATCCCTCTGTCCTGATTGTGATCAGAGACCCCGGCAGCTGTTGCTGCTGTGGCAGTGGGATTGGTCAAGACATCCAGCTGGACGTTCTGATTGGCTAGTAGGGATTGGACCAGCCCGATGCTCTGGGTTGGGGACATGGCCTGAGCCGAGCTGTGAATAGGAGCAATGGGAATGTTTACAGTGCAGGTGGGGTTGTCATCAGGCACTCCAGAAGTTCCAGTCGCTGTAAAAAAATAAAAAATAAAAAATAATAGATCATACAGTGCTCCCTCTTGTATAAGGCAGCGCTTTATACAGCAAAACCATTGCGGTGGCTCTCATTTGCCCCATAATGCCACTCATTTAGCACTATAAGGTGGCATACCATTATATAGGGGGCACACTGTACTATTAATAAAACTCATTAATTCAGAATTTAACTGATGTCAAACATTAACATGCTATTCTGTGTGCAACTCTTTACGTACAGCATGTTATTATGTTTAGACATTTACTTCTCCATGATCAGATTTCAGGATCTCTAGGCTTCCAGCCCTAACCTTCTGTACCACTTTGTTATAGCCACTAGAAAGTTTCATGGAAGAAGATTTAAATCTACTTACCTGGCAAATCATCTTCATCTTCACTGAACACATTGGGATTGAACACAGGAAGGTTGATGTAGTCCATGGAAACTTTACGGACCTCTGGCAGGTAAATAGTCATCTGTCTAGGCTGAAGATGCAGCAAGCTTGTCTTGTATATAACTGGGGGGAAATCAGAGGTTTGCAGTCGAAGTAGGAAGTATGTTAGTCTACAATATTTGTATTAAAATGCTCACACATAAGTTGTCTAATAAGTGTTGATTTTGGAGATGGTAGATTTAACCAGAATGATTATTTAGGCCAGCAGCAAGTCTAAAATTACTACAAGTACTAACCTGGCTATCCCCTTTCCATTTCTAAAGCTATTCAACCATGAACAGGGTTTGATTCACAGCACTAAAGAAGGCAACAGTTCTATACAGCAAATCAGTTATGCATTCTGCATTTAAAAGGTTTATGGTTAGCTAAGATAATTCACCATTTTAAAGTGCAATAAACCCATGTAACATTATGTCAGCTGGATTATAACAAAAAAGCCTTGTATTATTATTTTACCTGCACCAAGATTAGTTGGTAGAAAGGAAGCAAGTCCTACAATCTTGAACTTTGTTCCCCAGATATTAGAAGTGACCTGAGCAAGATAGTTATGCTGTAAAAATAAAGACATGATTTTACAAATAGAAAAGTGACGTAAAAACAAGAATATCTGGTGTGTTTTTGCCCCATTCTACTAGATGTCCATTGCCCTCCACTTTAAAAAAGAGCTTAATGTTTCAGCTAGCGTTCTAATACTTGTCTACAGTCAGGTGACAGGTTAAATGGACTTCACCAGTCAAAGTGAAAATAAAGTCAAGTTCTTTAATATCCATGTACTGTTTTAGAGCAAAGTGAAAGTTAAAGTTAAACACAGCTTTATAATGAGACTGGGCTAATAATTCAGGAGAATAGATGCAAGCCAATGCCTTAAGCATATTTATAAAGTAGAACATACCTGAGTAATATCTTCTAAAGGAAACTCTCTGCGAGCCAGACTGGGAGATCCAATAGAAGGCTTCCTGATTGGTAACCGTGGTGACCGGGAAATTTCCTGTGTAGCCCGGGAAAGCTTAGGAGATTTCCTAGCTTCTATATTAATCCTGTCAATAAAAGAGAAAAGTCCTGTCCTAAAAATTCAATAACATGAAACTACCCTAACTATCTTAAAATTATCTAAATATTGTAGTCTGACTGTTTTACTTCAGTAAAATGGCTGCTCCTTACCAGCTGAAAACTAAAAATGCACATGCACTCACTTCCCATCCTTATTATTGAATCACACTGAGCAAGTAGGCAATGACTAACCAGTGGAGTCTGATTAGTCTTTATAAATTAATAGTGTAGTCAATGCAAAACTTAAAAAGAATGCCTATTGTCATGATAACAAAGCATAGTATGGGTTAATCCATTGTCTGTACAGCATAGGTGCTCTGAATAAACAAGAAAAGTAATTTTCCTTTATTTGCAAGTATACCGTCAGATACACATTTATCACATTCCCCTGGAAAATGTGATGAATCAGTGTAGAACTATACAGATGTCAGGACTGCCCAGTCCCTGACCACATTTCGGCGCCTCCTTAAGACTCACCTCTTCAGACAGCACCTGTAGAACTCCTCTGTTTTTCCCCTGGGACACTATCACCCTTCCTTAAATGCGCTTTATTTGCTCTTATCTGCCCCCTATTTTACTGCATTTAATCCTGTACTTCAGAGTACTGTAATCTACCAAGTGTTTAATCTGTAGTATTTTGTAATTAATCATATCCTGATGTAACTGTCACTGTCACTGTTATCTGCTGTATTATTGAATTGTATTTTGTCACACTTGTACTTGCTTGAACCAAAGTCATTGTATTTATCTTGCTCTTATTGTATTATTACTTGTACTGTAACACTTGAAATGTATTTGCCCTGGATAAGGGCGTCTGCTAAGAAATAAATAATAATAAATAATAATAATATGTACGGACAGATATAATGACAACCATATAGCCGTCCATGCCACTTCCACGTCTTGTGTGAAGTGAGAAAAAACAACGTGCTGTACCGGGGGAGTTTGGGTGACTTGCTGCCTCTTGATGTCTTTGGCGATTTCTTTGAAATCAAGTCATCGCTCAGCTCGATATCACTGGAGTCGGAACAGTTACAGCTGTCGATCATGGACGAAATCATGCTGTTTCCATACACCTCATCTAGAGAAATGAGACAAACCTAAATTTAGAAGACTGCATTTTTTACAAATGGGATTATGGGATCAGTTTAAAAAAAACAAAACATTCTTGTATATTTATATCAGATAGGTATTGCTGTCACCATTTTATTTCAAAGGTTTACTACTAATTTGATTTCAAAAAGTAAAGAGAGTTTCTGAAACAGAAATCAAATGCTAGGCAGGGTATTTTAGTATTATACGGTATATGATCTTGACTCAGAACAAATCAGTAATCTGAACAAGGAGTAGCAAGAATCTACTGTACTGCTAGTGTTCAGTTTAACTGGTTATTTACTATACCAGCAATTCTTGAATTAAGCAGCAGAGGGCATTGTTCTTTCCCTCAAACATGGGGTTTCCATGCAAGTTTTTTTTTTTTTTAACTCGAGACATTTACACGAGAAAAATGTCTTGTGTAAAATGCTTTTTGGGGTTTCCGTTCGCTCAGTTTACTTTACTTGAGAAAACCGGGCTTTTCACCCAACGTCATGCAAATGAATGGGAAAGGTGGGGGGTGATATGTGAATTAGCTATGCGTAAAGTACTTGTGCTGTTTTTGAAGATTACTAGTGAAATTTTGTGAAAATGTGGTTTCCATGTGCAGAGAACTGGTACACGAGTGAATCTATGCTGCTGTAATAAAGCAAAATACCTTGTGCCTGACTGGTTAATAATGTGTTTTACTACTCTTGCCCAAATTGTTTTCCAAATGTCATTAGTGGGGTGTCATGTCGATAGTAGTGAATACTGTTTCAACTAATTTATCTTACAACTCATAAATTAAAAATTAACTTGAGGTATAAAATTATCAGATCACCATGGCTGAAAACCGGCAGAGATGTTATATATATTTCCCTTTCATTCAGGCAATACAGCATATAGGGGAATCAGGTGATGCTGCGTATACTACTTCCCTGGCTTAGAAACCCTACCCGGCGGGTGGCTGACGGCTGCTGAGGAAGCATTCAACACCACGCTTGGGCAAATACGGGTAGTGGGCACTTGAAAGGGAGTTGGCAGATATTGATGAAATGGACTGATGAAGTGCAGCATTAGTTAGTTCCCAAAATTGCCACTGCCTGCTGTATCCTGCACAAACTCTTGTCAAAAACAAAATGAGGTGGAATCAGTTGCTGCCTGTGAGACAGACGGGGAAGCTTACCAGTGTTGCCAAGTCTCACAAGAAAAAAAAGCGGCACTGTAAAATGTAAACCTGCGACTCTCAAAAAACAAGCCCAAGCCCGCATTATAAGCAGACTTAGCAATTGAAGGTTACCTCAGCCGCCAGTTTCAATTGGACAGCAGCGATTTGAGGAGGCTCGTGCTGTCAGAGATTCTCTCCTTTCTTTTAAATTGTGTTGGATTTGCTGTTGTGTTAAATATTAATGATGCAAACAAATAAAACACAATCAATACATTCATTTGCAATTTTATTTGGTCAGTTCTGAGAGGACATCAACAACTTGTTGGATGTTGTTGCACTGTTTTGGGTAATCGAGCTGGCTCATGACATCCTGTTCACCATATATACACACACAGTGTGGCAGCAGTGTGAAGTAGTGGTTAGGGCTCTGGACTCTTGACCGGAGGGTCGTGGATCCAATCCGAGGTGGGGGACACTGCTGCTGTACCCTTGAGCAAGGTACTTTACCTTTACCTAGATTGCTCCAGTAAAAAAAAAAAAACTGTATAAATGTGTAATTGTATGTAAAAATAATGTGTACAAAACAATGTAATTCTATGTAAAAATAATGTGATATCTTGTAACAATTGTCACCCTGGACAAGGGCGTCTGCTAAGAAATAAATAATAATAATATACAGTATAATAATAATATCCATAAGTATTGGTACAGTGAAGTCAGAATTGCTATTTTTGCTGTACACTCAAGCATTATGAAAATACGAGTAAAAAATTAATATGAGGCAAAAGTACAGAATGTCACCTTTTATTTCCGGTGGTTTCAAGACATACATGTTTTACCAACTAAGAATAACAGCACTTTTAGAGTTCCATCCCCCCATTTTATGTGAGCATAAGTATTGGGACAGTTCAACTTAAAGCAAATATAGGAAGTATAAAAGCTAGTATTTAGTCGCAAATCCCTTGCATGCAATAACAGCAGTGATTTCAGGTTGTAACACAACAAACTGTGAAAACATCAATGGCACTATATATATATATATATATATATATATATATATATATATATATATATATATATATATATATATGCCCTAAATTTAAAATCAGCTTTTTAATCATGTACCTTTGATACCGTTTTTAGTTTAACGCAATACAATTTCAGTTAATATGCTTTAACTATAACAACCAATGGTCCATTATCACACAATTAAACTTCTCTGTGCCTATGCAGCAGTGTTGGCAGCTTAAATGCAAGTATGATCTGTCAGTTTTAAAGGTGCACAATAAGACATGACATTTATTTTGAATTAAATATATTTGATGTAATAAAAATGTGTCTTTTGTACAGGCATCCCTTTATATAGTTATCTGACACTGAAGGGTTTATACAGCTATGGCCAAATGGTTTGCATCACCTAGAATTTTAGGATTGAGACATAATTCAAATAAAAACTACATGAACATAATTTAGATATTTTATTTAATGTCATGTAATCAAACAAACTACATAATGATATTGCTAAAGTCTACTGGAAGCCGTAATAGTAGTACAGTGTTTCATGTTAGATTTAAAAATGTCACATTTGTCAGTTTTTTTTTTAGTACAGTAATCTGTCGCGTATCCACATGTCACATATCCACACGTCACGGTTTATCTGCCATGATCAAGCTCTTCAGCAACGTTAGTTTATTATTGAACACAGAAGATTAGTTCACAGATTGTAGATCCTACCAAACTTTTCATACACTGTGTTATATGTGATCTGTGCGCTACCATTGCTGGTAGTGTCACGTGAGCTGTTCAGTGTGTTGATATGTAAGTAAATCCCGTTCGCCTACAGGGCGTATCAACTTCAACCTCCGTCCGATCTCCTGCCTGTCACTCAGCAGCGAACGCACACACCCACACGGCTACTCTGTCACAAGCATTAAAATCCTGTATCTTTCTAAACAAGGGATTTAGGGGAGCTCCTTAATAAAAGCTGAATCTCAAAACAATAATTGTATGAATATAGTAATTGTTACAGCTGTGTATAATGGTATTTAAAACATGATTAAATTATCCACCTTTTTACATAGTCAACCTTACTCTGGTCCCACTGCAGTTGGATACGCGATGGATTACTGTATAAGGAAAACTGCAAAGCGGTATGTAATTCAATATATTAACGTAACATTATTTAGCAGGATTCATTCGAGTTTATGAAGCAAAATGTGTTAATTCTATAGGGTGATGCAAATCTTTTGGTCACAGCCATAGGTTAGTCCCCATTATTGGTCTAACTTGTTCCACTTGTTCTGATCAGTTAAACCAATTACCGGGATCATCTGTTTGGTACGCTGCAATCAGGATGAAGTTAGTACGGATTTGCAGGATTTTCTAGGCGGATAATTTAATCATGTTTTAAATACCATTATACACAGCTGTAACAATTACTATATTCACACAATTATTGTTTTGAGATTCAGCTTTTATTAGGGAGCTACCCTAAATCCCTTGTTTAGAAAGATACAGGATTTTAATGCTTGTGAAATCACTGGTATGCTGTTGTTTTGTTTATCTTTTTATTTCGCTCTTTGAGGAAGTTTGTTTTTGTTAAAACCTTTTATTTATTTTTGTTGTTTAAAAATAAAACGGTGCACACCGCGTCTCTTTAACTGCAGTACTACCTGGTGTCAGTTTTTTCCCTTCCTGCTTCTGGCCTGACGTCACCACAACGTCACCCTGCCACAGTAGGGTAATTGCTTGTCATCAACTTCAGTCTCCTAATTTCATACTCTTAATTTCATAAGTATTCCTCTCAACACCCCCATGATGAAAGCAGACAAAAACATGGCCCTCATTCCTCAGAGGCTGGATTGCCACCGACCAAGGCAGCGTCCGGGTAGACATGAAGGCACAGCATGCTGAGAATCACTGAGTTACGATTTTAGCCTGCCACAGAACACTGACCCGGCCACATACAACTGTACATCTCTTTCAGGTGAAGCAAGACTTCAAGAGTTGGAAGAAGAACTTGGAAGAATCAAGTGGGACATCGTAGGACTAAGCAAAGTATGGCGGAAAGATGAAGGACTACACAACTCAAGAGTGGACATCTTCTCTTCTACTGAGGCACTACAGATGGATGAACAGGAGGTGTTGGAGTCATCCAAGAGAATAAAAAATAACATAGTAGAGATTGACAGCGTGTCAGAAATGTCTGAAAGACTGATAGTTAAAGTTTCAAGGAAGTATGAACTTCAGATCATCCAATTCGGTTGAAGAAGTCAAAGAGTTTTATGAAGAAATACAAGAACTACACGAAAATAGGAAGAGCCACTATAAGTTCATCATTGGTGACTTCAACGCCAAAATAGGAGCCCATCAAGAAGACGTGAATTCGGTTGGCAAATTTGGACATGGCGACAGGAACGAGAGGGATGACAGACTAGTCAAATTTGCAGAGAACAAGAACTTATTCATCATGAACACCTTCTTCCAGAAGAAAACCATCAGGAAATGGACATGGAGAGGACCCAACGGAGTGAAGAATGAAACTGACTACATACTCATCAACACCATACAAGATGTCTCAGTGCTAAACAATTTTAACACAGGAAGTGACCACAGACTTGTAAGATGCAAAATACAACTAAACACAGCAGTGGAGAGAGCGAAACTCGTGATGACAAAATCCAACACAATCAACGGAGAAATGCTCCAGAAGCAAAGCCTGGTGTTTCAACTGGAACTGAAGAAGATATTCAGTGCTCTTCAAGATCTGCAAAAAGATGAAGCAATCAAGGTAAACAAAATCAATACGCAAGTAACTGCAGAAACAGCAAAACACATCGCTGGAACACAGAGTATAAAATGCGACCAGAAGATCACGCAAGAGACAAAATACCTCATGAAAAAAAAAGAAGGGAAATGAAACAAACAGAAGCTCTGAAGTCAAAGATTGAATACATTGAGCTCTGCAAGACAGTAAGAAAGCACATTATTCAGGATATACGGTAGTTCAACTGTAGGCTGGTAGAGAAAATTGTTGAAAACAACCGAAGCATGAAGAAAGCAAAACAAAGACTAATTGTCGGGGAAAAAAGATTTTAGCAATCAAACAAGAGGACGGGACTGTCATCAAGAACCGCAAATTGATTTTGAAGAGAATCGAAGACTTTTACAGAAAATTATATCAAGATGAAAAGAGCAATAGCAGATGATGAAGACGAGATGGAAAAAATGCAACCCAAGGAAGATGTTCTACCGGAAGAAGTGAAACATACTATCAAACATATGAAGACAGGAAAGGCACCTGGAGAAGATGGCATAACGATTGACATTGTGAAAGAAGGAGGTGAAGAACTGACAAAAATACTGTCAAGTATTTTTACAGATTGTATTAAGCAAAAGAAAGTGCCAAACAACTGGAACAACGCATCGGTGATACTTTTACAGAAAAGGAGATAAAGAAGACCTCAAGAACTACAGACCTATTAACCTATAGTTAACTTCCTATAATATACAACATTTTTACCAAGATACTCACCAACAGACTTCAAGATAAATTTGACTCGGCACAATCAAGTGAGCAAGCAGGATTTAGGAGTGGATTTAGCACAATGGATCATCTTCAAGTTGTATGGCAAGTGATTCAAACCAGCAAAGAGTACAAACTACCACTTTGCTTGGGATTCATCGACTATGAAAAAGCCTTTGACTCTGTTTACACAAGATCTGTATTAAGCTATCTGAAAAAAACAATGAATTGAGAAAGCATACAGAGACTTGATCAGCATCATATACAAGAATGAAACATCCACAGTAAGACTCCATAAAAACAACGACAAAATTATCAAGGAGATACAATTTCCCCAAAGCTCTTCACCGCCACCTTAGAAGACATTTTCAAAACACTGGATTGGGAAAATAAGGGGCTGAAGATCAATGAAGCCTACTTGAATTGCCTACGATTTGCTGACAACATCCTCATATTTACAATGTGCCCAGAAGAATTACAAACAACAATATAAGAACTACACGAGGCTAGCATCAAAGCGGGTTTGAAAATGAACCTGAAGTCATGTTCAATAAATATACCACACCACCAGCAATTGAAGTCAATGGGATCAAGCTTGAAGAAGTCAATAACTACTTAGGACAGTTAGTTTTGGCAACAGAGAACCAAATATGCAAAATCAACAGAAGAGCAAAAATGGGCTGGAGTGCCTTTGGAAGATTAAGCATGTTTCTGAAAGGGAAACTACCCTTATGCCTCAAGAGGAAAGTCTTCGGCCAATGCGTGCTCCAGTGCTAACTTACGGATGCGAAACCTGCAAAATGCAAAAAAGACTCAAAAATGACAAACGACTCAACGGAGTATGGAAAGATGCATGCTAGAAATAACAAGAAGAGACAGGAAAAGGAAGGAATGGATAAGAGCACAAACAAAAGTGCAATGTTATTATATGAGCGAAAAAACTGAAATGGCAGTGGGCCGGACATGTAGCAAGAAGAACAGATCATCGCTAGACCAAGGAGATACTAGACTGGATCCCAAGAGATATAAAGCAACCCAGAAGAAGACCTCCAGGAAGATGGCAAGATGAAATTAGGAATCACGCCAGAGCAACATGGATGAGGAACGCAGGCTTTTGTGGAAGAATCTTGGGGAGGCCTTCATCCAGCAGTGGATTGAAAAAGGCTGAAGATGATGATATATATGCACACACACACTAACGCACACAGTGACGGCTCGTCATAAGAGGCTATGGAGGCTAAGCCTATATGTAATTATGTAAAAGTTAAAAAAAAGCTTACTCAACGTCATGCTTTCCAAGGTCTACTGTATTGCTATTGGCTAATGTAGCTTCAAAATAGGTGGGATTCTGTGTCTTCCACCTGAAATCACCCTCTGTCTGTCACGTTTTAATGTATTTGTATTGGCTACACGATGCAAGCTTGCGGCTAGCCTCTACCACTCATAATTAGGCTTAATCTTGACGTGTCTGTTGCCAGGCAGATTATGGGTCACGTGGGCTACTCGCTTAATTTTCAATTTCCACACAGTACACTGTAGATTTTTTAAATTCATACGCTATTTCCTAAATTGGACCTTCTTAAACAGGAACCTTTTTAATTGCTCATGGTACGAAAAAACAAAATGGTTGACTGCGAGTATTCGCAGTTTGGTTTTTCAAACCGGCTCTTCATCTTCCCAGTGGATTTCTGTGGGCTACAGTGATTTCAAAAATCTTCCACAGGCTGTAAAAATATTATTTTTACAAATTACATCAGTCAAGATTCATCAATCAAGTCAGTCCATGATGTTTTTGTTATATTCAGTTGCTTGCCTTGTGTGCTGCTTATACTATATTACTGTATTACATTTCTTATTCAATTACGAAGTACCTTTTGAAACGTGCAACGTTTTATTGCGTATAAAAAAAAATATATTTAGCCTCCCCACTTATTAAAGTCAGGAGTCGCTACTACAGCACACACATATGTTACTGTTAAAGTTAGAAACACTGAAATCTAAGACTATCCAGCCCAAAATTGGTTAATACTAGAATTATAAAGATGATTTAAGAAATAACTTATTTATGTCATTAACAGTGAAATACAGATGTGGACGGTTCCAGTGTGAAACAAAAAACGAAAGCTCCCTCAATTTTCAGTAACAAACAAGTCACAGATTGTATAGCATTCTGTCACATGCTTGATTACAATGGTCCCCCAAGAACACCCTGTATTAAACATCTTCTCCTTATGTAATATGTGGCTTTACGTGCTTGAAGACAAATCCACCTACCTCAGTCACCTTAGCTGAACCTAAGCAGAGTTTCATACAGGTGAGTATTTGCAGTATTTGAAGTCTTAATGGTATAAAATCTCAATATCCCCTAAATACTGAGAACAATATCTTATTTTATTACGCCATACTTTGCGGGGTAAAAAAAAAACAAAAAAAAACAGCCAAATATATTGATCTTTACATCAAAATGCATTTTTTTTTTTTTTTTAAAGAAAATCCTTCAATAAATCGGGGTTGCTGGTTACTTGTTTTGTAACATTACATTTTTGTCATAAAAAAATGTTGAAAATAGCATTTTGGTGTAAAGACCTTAATAATCCTCTTCCATTAAAATGTTACATTGTTCAAAAAAGCAGGTTCTGTGTGCCTGGATGAACAGTACAGTATGTGTCTCCTTTGTAATAACTGCACCACCACCTTACCGGCTTTGCCATCAGTCGTGGGATCCATGATGACAAACTCTGGGCGCAGCTTGCTGATGCGTCTTCCCTTGAGAATGGGCACCAGGCCGCCCAGGTACTCCAGATAGAGTGTGTAGCACGGGCCACCCACCTCGGGGTTGTCCTCTGTGCGCTTCATACTGCAGTGCAGCCGCTCGTTCCCTGCTGTTGGGTAGCTCACAAAGTCCCGCATATTGTTTGTGTCGGGGATGGGAGGCTGCAATAAGCAAGAGAGTGTTCTCTCTGATAATCAGACAAGAGGAATGACTTGTTCATCAAGCACCAGAGATCTTTTATTTGAAGATGGAGAGCACCTTTTTTAAAATGTTTTTGGAATAGTTAGTTATTTAATTCAGGAAGTGTTTAAGACAGACAACAGTTTATGACAGTTTCATGAATATTAAATGCAGGTAATTAGAAATTCAGAGTAATTCCTTTGAACATGATATTTTGACGTCAGGTATTAAATGAAACAAGACGGTTAATAATGTGTTAATTTCACAACAAGAAAAGCTGCATTTCCATCATCTTTACAACTGAGTACCAGTCTATAGCAATGCACGTCTGCAGTGAGTGATTTTAAAAATGAAATACCTGTTTAAATTACTCACGAGTTTAAGCTTTTAGTTTGGGAGTATGGTATTGCCCGTTGCAGCAAGGCACGATTGTATGTTGTACTTTCTATCTGCTAGCCATGTTTTTTGTATAATCTTTAATTAAACCATTTCAATTAATTTGTCTTATATACAGAGTTCTATCAATGACTAAAACCGATGGGTATCCTATTCTATTGTTTGCAAAAAGTGGCATAAAAGAAGCGAGTTGCTGGTACCTTGATTGTTGGTATGAAGGCAGTGGTGAGGTCTGAGCAGAGGCGGGACGGCAGTGTCAACTTGCTGATATCCTTT
Source organism: Acipenser ruthenus (assembly GCF_902713425.1). NCBI lineage: Eukaryota > Metazoa > Chordata > Actinopteri > Acipenseriformes > Acipenseridae > Acipenser > Acipenser ruthenus. Next base: position 37,907,529 of record NC_081193.1, on the reverse strand, counting down.
TCTTCATGCAGAGCGCTAGCTGTGGCCTGCTGGCACAGGAGTTGCAGGTTGGCGATCTTGTGTTCGACCCGAACAACGTACAGCGCCGGTCCACAAGCCAGAAACAGCCGTGAGTCTCTGTGTCCCCAGCATATTGTAGTTATGGGCCGCTGCAAAGAGACAATCATATATCATCACTATGCATCATATTGGTTGATCCGATTGCACAATTTTGCCAGTGCTTTCAAGGAAGCTTTTAAAACCTCCAGACAGGTAGAAAATCTCTTAGTTTGTCAAGCAAAACAGAGCGTGAATTTTGGATTGATATTATGCATATGCTAGAAACAGCAAGTTGGGTACTCTGTTTTTCCCATCTTGGCAATTAGGGAGAACATTTCTTACAAAACATTTAGAAATGTTCAACATTTACCTACAGTGGTAGCCACGGTCATGAACAGGGATCATAGGAATCCGTTTGCTGCGGAATGCGTCGGAGAATTTTTTGTTCTACACTTGGGGTGGGGCAAAAAACATGCAAGGCATTTTTTTGTTTGTTTGAGAACCAAATCAATACACTTATCATATAGTTTAATCATCAACACAGACAATGTTGCTTTAAATTTAAGTAAACATACTTTTCAATAAAACTGCTTCTGGTGTACAGAGGTCAAGGATGAACAAGGCGCACTGTCACATTCACGCTGAAACGTAGCTGCAGTTTACTTCAGTATCCAGTGCATTGTTACTATTGAACAAGCTGCTTAAAGATGCCGAAAACAAGAAAAAATCACCCCTAAGATTGGGTCAATGAGTTTGGCCATCCAGATAGCAAAGACTAGCTCGGAGATAAACTAATATCAATACTATTTCTGGGTTTTTATTATTTTTACACAGAAGTATTTGTAGTGTTTAAAGTACAATTTGTTTATATTATTGGTTGATGGCACTGGTGAGCTAACCTCCTTGGAATGTAAAAATATACCATGCTTGTCCTTAACAGGCAATTTTAGCCTTTTATTTAAATTGCAGAATAACGCGGATTTGTATTTTTTTTTTAAATCTGAGAATTTGTTTATTTTTTTATTGCGGAAAACTAGGATCCCTGGTTCATGAACCACAATATTAACCCAGATATGCCTGAATTTATTTCTCTTAGTGTCGCAATTTCTTATGAAGCTGACAGTAAGTAACGTACGAAATCATGGATTCAGCGTCAAACCGAATGAAACCCATAAAAAAGCAAACTCAGCTGCCTGGTTTACACATTTTCTACACATCAGTATGAAAAACAGTACCTCTTTGGATGTTTTTTTCTCTAAAGAGAACATTTGGGAAAACAAATATTTTTTAAAACTGCTGTCGTCGAACAGTGAATTTATGGATAGAATTATCTCCAATTCTTCTAGCCCATGGCATCAAAAATACTATGCATGAAAAGTACTAAAATCTAACAGCTATGAATCACTATATCAGGGGAGGGGGAAGGCATTACCATGATATAAGAAGAAATAAAATCACTAAACATTCATACCTAGAGTTGGCTTCTTCTAAAAGAAATGCGTTATAGATTGGTTTCTTCGTTTCATTTTTGAGTATGTACAGTACCGAACCGTCCACTAAATAATATACTGGACTACTCTACACTACACAGAGGCAAATGCATGATAAAAAAAAAATATAAGAATATCTTATTGGCCCTGGAGCACCCACAGAGTTATCAGACTCCACTTTATATAAATCAAATTTCAGACATTCAACTGATTTGCACCCTCTTTTTTTTACGGGCCTGAACGATAAAGCATTAAGCTACAGTATATTCAACATATTTTATTATCCATGAACAGTTTGACATATTAGGTTGTTTGTATGTTTTTGATTAAGTTCAGCTCCTTTGTGGATTCCCGCGTGCGATGAGAGTGCTGCAGCATCTTGTCTACCGTAGGACCAAAGGTATGCCCTGGTTTTCTGTGTGCCTGGGAAAGCCAGAGCTGCCTACATGTAGCTATCAGCGTAGCCAGGTTCCTGCCTACAGCCTGCCCGTTGAGCTTTGACACATGAAGCAGGTTCTCATTAACCAGCTCATCCAGCTGTTGTGGTGAGGGCCTGTGACTGCCAGAGAGGGACCCCAGCAAATAGAACTGGTAGGCTACCAGAATACTATTATAGTTGTCCAGCCATGCGGCAAACGCTTGAGGATCACCTCTGAGACCCTGCACTGCTTGTTCGGACACATAGCATCCTTGGACAGGAGCGCTAAATTACCCTGTGGCAGAGCAGGGCTCTGCCCTTGGAAATATTGGCATGGGTGGGATTAAATTATCCTCCCTGCCCAGGTTTATTGTGTCAGGTGGGAATCATTAGTAATCAATTAGCACCCAGCCACCTGACATAAAAGGAGGCCTCAGCTCCTCAGTAAGAGAGAGGTAGCTGAGGAAGCAAGCAGGTTGTTGTTTTTTTTTGTTGCTTGCTGGGTTTTTCTTTGTGTGCTTTTTTAAATTTTGTATTCCAGTGAAGGCAAAGCTCAGCCTGGAAGCCTTATTTTTGCAAGTTTTACTTTGTGATTATTGTTTGTGTTTTAAAAACCTTTTGTTTGGCCCTCGTGCCTGTTTATTTTGTGTTTTTTATTTAATAAAAGTCTTTTGTTTGAACTGCAGTCTGTCTCTGGGCCTCATCCCTTGCGCCACCCTGTCACATAACCGTCTGTACTAAAGCGGCAATTGAAGCCTCCACCAGCTTCTCAGCATCATGCACCCTATATAGGGTGTCCACCGACGGGAAAACAGCAGGAGCTGTAGCCTGATGACCGAGGACGACTGGTTCTCAAAATGAAAATCTGGGTGCACTGGGGGGGACACGGGGGAGGTGGTAGGCTCATCATCAAAGATGGACTGTCTTGCCTTGTCTTGTGCCTTGTCTTGTGCATGCCAGGGCACTTGCAAGACTGCATTGGCCCTCCATTGGCCCTCTTGATCAGCGGTAGAAGCTCTGCTGATAGGGAGAGCTTAACCGCAGAGGACTGCTGTCTGACTCCACGCCCTCAGAGGGGAATGCCAGGTCCTGTTCGTCCCCTTCATCTGTGGCCAATCTGTGCTCGTAGCCCCTTGGGGCCCCAAGGGGACAGGCGGGTCAGGCAGCGTTTAACGTTCACGCAGTAATTCTGCTAGAACTGTTCCTTGGTGTGAAACAGCTGCTCAGAGCTTTTCCATCTGCTTTGAGTCAGCTGATCGTTTGGAAGGCGACTCTTCTCTTCTCGGGGGAGGAAAAGGAGAGGCAGAGGAAGATGAAGAAGACTGTGAAGACAGTTCCCTGCGTAGGCTACCTTCCCAGGTGCGTCATCCGGTCTCCCTTGGCACAGAGCCATGAGGTGAAGATGCAACCACCTATCTAACAGAGGGTGATGGGGAAGAGCGCTGTGCAGGAGTAAGGAACGCAGAGCGCTCTGTAGAGCTGCGGGAGAGATGTTTCTCCAGCGTGCTCTTAGAGAAAGGTGCACAAAACTTCACCAGTGCCTCCTTAGCGTGTTCTGGCCCCAGGCAGGAAGAGCATCTGCCGTGCTTGTCCTTAACAGGCAGACTGCCCTTGTATGTGTCGCAGGGATAAAACCCAGGCATGATGCAAGAAGCAAGCAATGCAGTTTACAGTATACAGACGTACAGGTGCTGCCTCAATCTGCTTATAGATAGCAACCAGTCAGGCCAAGACCCGAACAAGACCGTTTTGGTACCGGACCAGGGGCGTAAGCACTGGTCGGTAGCGGGCCCTGTAGGCCCGGGTAGAAACCAGGTCGGTACCCGGACGGTACTTGATCGGTTCAGTGACTTTAGCACTGGGCCAGTATGGAACAGTACTAGGTCGGAACCAGGACGGTACCGGGACAATACCGCGTCGGTTATGTACCGGTTCGGTGACTTTAGCACCGGGTCGGAACCAGTTCGGTACTGGGTTGGTTCGATATCGGTTCAGTGACTTTAGCACCAGGTGAGTACGGTATGGGGTCGGAAACCGAGACGGTACCAGGTCGGGGTGGTACTGGGGAGGTTCAGTGCCTTTAGCACCGGGTTGGCACCGGTGCAGTAACCTCAGTCCCGGTTCGGTACTGGGTTGGGAGAATGGAGCGGGTCGGTGACCTTGGTTACGGTACTGTACGGGTCCACCGGTTCGCAGTTACCACGGGTAGCAATGTACAGGGATGGCCACCTGTGCAAGCCCCTGGTCAGTACCACCACACAAGACTGAGGGAAGCCTGCTTGTTAGAGGTACTAACAGCCTTTCGCAATGCTGATGCAAAAGCAGTCACCAAAGCAGCAGCAAGATACTGTGGGAAAGACTGCAAACAATCTCAACCGAACCACTTATCTTGGTCCAGCAGCTGTGTGAGTATTTCTGTTAAAAAAAAACACAGAAAATACAACAGGAGAGAAATGTTTCTCCACAGAAAACAATAACACAATTACAGTTCACAAAATAAACGTTTCGTAATTTAAAAACGAGAATTGTATTTAACTCCAGCTGGAGCTATGCAGTCTGGGGGGAGAACAAAGACAGATGACTTATGTTGCTTGATCCCTTGGAAGGAGCAACTCAAGCTGCTGGCTTCACGCAGCGCACAAGGCCGCTGCGGGACGTAACGAACAGGCTGCAGTTCACAATATACTCGTAATTATTTAAAAAAAAAAAAAAACTATTGCAACGTAAATAAATTATTGCATAAATTATGTAAAACACTAATTAGCGAAAATTATACAGTCATAATCAACAAGTACTTATCTGATACCAGGCTCCTCCTGTCAGGTTAGTCTTGAAAGGAAAAATGGCACTGAGATGTGTGCTCGCAGTCTTCTTATGTCCACGGGGCGAGCCATGACTGTGTCACAGGTTTGGTCAAGCAGCTTTGGTATAATTATTCAGGTTTCCGGGTCTTTAGGAGGTAAATACCCATGCGGAAATGGTTACATTTCGTACCTGAATGAGAACTGTACATTCTCGCATTCAATATAACTAAACCAAAAGCCATCTATTGTGTGCCCCTGTTCTGTCCCTTTTAAGCCATCTATGACATCTCCTCTTTGAAACTTCAACTCAGATGACTGAGGCAGAGTGAATCTGTAAATCTCACAGTAACTGCTTTGGCTCAGTCATCATTTGAAGTACAGTGTTTCTGGCTCATCATGAGCTGCTAGACTAAACAGAGCATTCACTTATAAATTATTCATTTACGGGAAACTCAGTTATTCAAAAGACAAACACACAAAATGCTTTGCTTCCAAGTGCAAGGGTAAATAATGATTTTCTTTCCAACAGCAAATCAACCCAACAAAAATATTTCTGACTGTGTGTGGCAAAGTGGTAAAGACGTGCAGGTGAGTGCAGTGCAGAGCACAGTAATCACACAGACAACGTTTGTACAGGTGCAAGGGTGTTTAATTTAATAAATGTCCAGAGCCTTAAGGCAAACCTGCAAATAATAACAGTGTTGGAAGTGGTACAGCGGTGTGTATCACTTCGGTTTGTAATCCCACGGGTTTGACCCGTAACCCAAAGTCCCGTTCCGTCACCCACACAAAACACAAAACACAAAACACAGACACAATTTAGACAGTGAGTGATTTTAGTGCTAGTGGTGAAAACAAAGACAGTTCCTGTAGTGGAAAGGTGCGTGGTGAAGTCCGGGTTTTTCGCTGGCCTGCGGCTGCAGCTCCGGATCGTGCTCAGTAATCTTCAGTGACAAATAACACACAAGACACACAGTGTTAATACACAGACACGAAAACACTCACGGTTTATTCACAGTACGGGCTCCTTCTCGGTTAGTTAACTTAACCATATGCAAAGGAACAGATCACTCAAGCCATGACCCTATTTATACCCTCGCCCATGACCCCAAGGTTAACGAGCGCATCCGCTCCTCCAGTCCTCGGATGCCATGCCGCTTACCGTCCAGGTCAATGAGCTTGGGTGCCGTGGCTCCGCCCCCATCCTAAATGACCGACTTCCATCTACCCTACGGAATAAATTGTCGTGCCATTTAATTAAGGGTACTCTGTTCCTCGTGCACCGTGCCCTCACAGGTCGAGAGGGAGATCTAACACCAAGAATCTTTCGATCTCTGTCACACTGTGCAATCCTGCCACACACACTTACAAATCTCACCTACAAACTCACTAAAACAAAGTACATCTGCACTCATTCAAGATACAGCAGGATCTGCAGGGGAAGGACCTTTTTACAGTACAGTAGCTGAATCAGAACTTATACATCTTAATGATGTAAACTATAAATGCAGTTGGGTTTGGTATATTATGTAGCTATTGTTTTCCATTACCTTACTGTGTGGTACTAAGGTCGAACAAACACAGTAATAACACCATTTTTAAAAAGGTAAATGTTACACCATCTACAGTTACAGTTGCACATCCCTAAAGGCCACTTCTTAAACCATCTCACTTCAGAAACGCAGCTTTTTAAGTGGCTGAAATAGAACATTATTTAGTAAGCCTGTTAAATATCAATCCAAGCTGAAAACTATAGGGAATGACAGAGAACACGCAAATACGACAATAAACAGGTAAGAAATTAAATATTAAAAATAACCCGTTTCACCTTGAGAACTCATTGCCTATGCCTTCTGTATTTGTGGGTCCCTAAGCTAAAATTAGAGTTTTAAAGAGTGCATACTGTAATTCTATTATTTTCAATCATCCCTGTATAATACAGAACTTGCCATCCAACACAGGATCGATAGCCCTGCCCACCAGTCTTGAGTCGTGAGTCTTGAGCACTGCTATATTTAAATTGTAACTATCTCAACAATGCCAGAACATCGTGTTCCTTTCCAGCACTTGAAGTTGAGTTGGTTTTTGTTTGTTTTATTTATAAACTAAGAAACTAAGTGGATATAATATTGTTCTAGTTTTCAGACTACAACCGTCATTATCAATGAATGTGTTGTTTTGATGTGATAGCACTAGCACAAATTTAGGTGGGCGATGCTGCGTGAGTAAAGGTTTATGACTGGTCACCAACCTCTGAACCATCATGTAATGGGGATTATGCAATCAGGTTGGCTTCTGTATTTTATTCAATCTCTATATGTAATATCAAAAAAACACTGCCACTGCAATGTATGCAAGCCATTTTCTAGAAAGAGAATACCAGAACAATCTATGCTGCCATGAAGGTCTTCCGGTTCACATTTAAACAATTATTTGTGTTCTTACTCTAACTATGTTCTCAAGACACACGTCTTCAGACAACACCTGTCAAACTCAACTCTTCCCTTCTGGACAATATAGCCTTTAATGAACTTTAACTTGCACTTATCTGCTCCCTATTTTACTGTATTTAATCCTACACTTAACCCAATCTGTAGTATTTTGTATTTCACTTGCACTTGTATCTAACCCTGATGTAAATATCAACACTGTTATCTGCTCTTGAACTGCCCCGACATCAAATCGTACTGTGTTTTGTATTTGCTCTTATTAGGACTGAAGTCATTGTATTTTGTATCTTGCTCTTAATTGTACTGTAATTCTTGATATGTATTTTTTGTATACAACCATATGTCACCCAGGGTAAGGGCATCTGCTAAGAAATACATAAGAAGAAGTTGTTCTTCTGCTTGGTCATCTCGGCTGTAATGTCTATACCAACATCTTAAATCGACCCTGATGAGCTGTTTATGCCATTTTTCTTCTTGAGATTTCACAGCAGTTAGTGTACTCCCCTGTGTTATCAGAACTGCGGCAGCTGTGCCTGTGGGTTCAGGTGACATGCAGCGCTGCACTTTCTTTTGCTTATCACTCATTACTTCTAACTTATCTGCAGTTCGGTGCTAGGTAACGAAACAGTGAAGCTAGGTAAAGTGACACAATAAACACCAATTTCCGCTAGACAGAAAAAATACCTTATCTTTAAGCAAATGAGCAAACAATTACTGGATTTTTATTAATTTTATTTAATATGTGGCTGTTGATTTAACTGAGAATCATTAACATAATGTTGCTGTATTCGTATTACTGGCCATGAAAAACATTTTAAAATACCCTTTCAAGAAACAAAATGAAAAATATACAATCTTGTTGTACTTAAAGACTTTAAATTAAATACTGGATGTGTGTATTACTGCTTTCTAGAAATACTGTAATCAGTTTCCAAGTCAAATACAAAAAAAATATTATTATTATTATTATTATTATTATTATTATTATTATTATTATTATTATTATTATTATTATTCCCAAAGCTAAGCTAAGCTTCAAAACATTATTAACACATAGGCTTGGAATGATTTGATTTTAGCGGTAAATTACAGTAAACGATGATTTCACTGCTCACATATAAATGATTTAATTGATAAATTAAGAAAAATGTTGCTTGCGAGTCTCACCTTAATGTGTATAAAACATGTTGTAATGAATGCTGCATAAAGCATGTATTTACAGATCTGCTAAAAGTTAGGCTCTGGCATTAGCGGACTGGAGCTGCAGATAGTTTATGCAGCATTCATTAAAGTGGGGTCAAAATTGAGGAAGAGCATAAACGCAATTACGTTTGTGGCAGGCGGCTCAACAGCACTGTACAGTAATATAGGCCACGTTTGTTGTTCTATTTCAATAATGGGTCACAAAAGAAAATCACTGGAGTAATATTGCAGTGAATACCCTGACCATGAATTTGAAAGAAACTCAAGCAAAGTTAACCCAGGCTTCAATGGAAGCCTGTCTGGGAAGAATGAGACCAAAAGGAGGCTTGGTGGGACAGTGGTTACAGAAAGGGGATTGTTACCAGGAGGTTCCCAGTTTAATCCCACTGTGTGTGACCCTGAGCAAGTCACTTAACCTCCTTGTTCTCCGTCCTTCGGATGAGACGTAAAACCAAGGTCTTACTGTTAGTGACTTTGCAGTAGCTGTTGTGATGCATATTTCACCCCCTAGTCTTTGTAAGTTGCTTTGGATAAAAGTGTCTGCTAAATGACTAATTATTAATAATAATAATAATAATAATAATAATAATAATAATAATAATAATAAAAGGAGGAAGAAGTTGTAGATTTTCCACACGACCTGGTACGCACGTTGTCCTTTCAGGCGATTCCAATGAATGCTGTCTGTGGTTCAAGCTTTTTTTATTAGCTATGCTTCGCAAGTATGCATTGGCAGTGCACACTTGCCCAGAAAGTCTTTGCTATCCACCAGCTGCAATTAAAGATCTTTTGAGTGGTGAGAAATTATCTTTAGTAATTGATGAAACCCCAGGGCCTGGGCAGCTCAATGTTTTGTAATACAATAAGGACATTAGCTCAAATTTGGAGAGCTTTCGAAAAAAAATTTCTATTGCCCAAACTTCCTAGCTGTGGGAACTAAAATTTATGGGCAAAATCCTGTGATTCAGACATTTGAATTAGGCTTGTTACAAACTGACTAGCAAATGAATGCTTAAAACAGGTATGATTTGTTTGTTTAATGATATTGTGTAAATTATGACATGTGATCTTCACAATCTGTGTTTTACCAGTTTATAAAACTTTAACTTTAACCCTTTAAGGACTGTGATTGTGTAACATGGTTCTTTCCCCCTTATTACTGATAATAATGGATTTAAGAACTATTTTATTTATAAATGTTTATTTTGAGAAAATAAAACCGAGAGTAGTGTCCATTATTGCTTATAGACCCTATAAGAATAAACGTTTATTATGGCACTGCAATAACTCAGGTGAAACAATGTCTAGTAATTTGCCCAAACATTAATATTTTTCAACAAAACTTTCAGGAAGTATTCTAAGGTCCCTCAGGTCATAGAATAACACAGTAATAAGAAAATACTTAACGTTTAAAATTATATATATATATATATATATATATATATATATATATATATATATATGCAGTAGAGAGTTAATTATCCGATCTTTGATCAACCGTACTGTTTAATCAACTGAACGCACCTGTAATCGCATGATAAATTACTTTTGGTGTATAACGCACACCGCTTCTGCTGCTAAAACGGCTATGAGACTTAGCTGCCAAAAAAAGGATCAGCAGAGTGAGGCAAATGAAAGTTACAGAATTATTCAGACCACCTAAACCTTAGATGGAGTGCTTTAAATTGTTGCAGTTAAGGAAATTCTTGATTTCGTCAGTAAGGGCTGGAGATCAAAGTATAGAAACATTTTACTGAATTTCTTTTTTTAAGTTTAATGATTCCTAAAGTTCTGTAATGTGTCAAAGTTGTACCGAATTGTATTATTTGATGATTTTCAAAGTTTGGTATATGGTACGTTTAATGACAGTATTTCATTACCTTAACTGGAGGTGTTAACACTAGAACCTCCATGCAGGTCAATTTAGCCCATTTTGGATTTAAAATGTTAATTACTCTTCCGTTGTAAATCGTATGTGTGTGTCCATTTTTTACGTTTCCTAAATATATGAATTAAATATCCAGACGGCGTTTGATAGCCAGAATCGCAAAAATAATAAAGTTATAAACAGTTCTACCTAGAACCGCCACATGGGTCAATGTGACCCATGCATTACAATACATGGCTTTTTTTTTAATATAACGTAAGATATTACTTTTTTTTATTTTTGTAAATGCAGCAAACAAGAAACTCCCCCTCCTCCTAGCACACGTGTTTTTTTATTTTTTATTTTTGTTTGTAGACTGACTACGATACAGAGATTGCTATGATTGTGGATTTGTCAAGATGCAAACTTAGTGAAAGCCTCGCTGGTTGTTCCACAAATGCAACTGGGAATATATCAGAAGGAAATATTTAATCTTGAAATTAGTCATTTTGATTGGAATACAGTAAGCTGCACTCAGATGCATACAGCAAACTGAAATGACAGGTAGGATAACAACTTAGGTGCCTAATATGAAACGTATGTTATATATTCTTTTTTATATTACTATTAGAAAAAAAAAAAAAAACATTTTGGTTTTACAGGTTTGTATGTACCAGTTTACATGTGTTTACACAATAGTGTTCAATGGAACCGAGTCTGTTTACAACACAGCTCCTGGATGCAGGCACAGTCAGCTGGCAGACGCGTACGCTCCTCCATAGAGTACAATGCAGCCGTCATAGCGGAAGTAGTGTTATATTTTCTTTTTATGTAGTATTAGAAACAATGATTTTGGTTTTTAGTTTTGTGTGTACATGTACCCGTTTACACCTGTACACGGGTATATGTACATACCCATTTCTACATATGTACATACCCGGATATGATTTATTCATGTCGCTCTCTCTCTCTCGCCCTTTTTTTTTGTTAGGACGTGTTGTTGTGGTTGTTCCAACCCGTTGTTTATTGTCTACCTGTTATTTTTTAGTCAAAACCTTTCACTATGACAAAGTAAAACATATTTATTTGTTTGATTTATTTGTGGTAAAAATGATTTGTCTGTATGTTGTCAGTGTTCATTACATACATACAAACATGTAGTTTTCAGCTTGTTTGTACGCTGTACTCGTAATAATCAAGCACATGCAGTAGAAAAAAAAAACTCACTCCCGTAGGACCGGCAGTGCATTTTAGAACTCACTACTCAAAGGGTTAATACCTGTTCGAATATCCATACAAATCGATTATACAAACTACTATCGGTCCCAATTAGTTTGGATAATTGACTGTATAGCCTGTTGAAAAAGCTAAATGTTTTTATGGTTTCTGAAAAAAAATGACACATAATATTGCGCAACTGTCACCATTTTAAATTGATAAAGATAGAAAAAAAAACTTAAAAATAATATTGATATCATCTGTCGAAATTATACACACTATTAACACATTTGAAAGAAAAGAGCTTGTCCCCACAAGATGGTGCTGTTTCAAGAGGGTGCACCTAGTAGGCTCAACAAGTATTTCCAAGGAAGTTGTTTAAAAAATGATTGTATCACAATGATCTCTGTGTAAGAGATTGGTTTGTTCTGCTGACCCAAGCAACATAGAAACCAGGAGTTCACTTTATGAGTGGAGTTTATCATACGAGGTAAAAAATTCTGTTCCGTCAATTGTGCCCTAAGAGCATCCCCTCTCACCTGGGCTGGGGTCTCCAGTGTGTAGATATGCTCTCCACGGACGTTGTAAAATTTAACAAGCGCGTTCCTTAAGAGGTGGGCACAACCGGGGTCTGTTGGAAGGCTCTGCCTCTCAATCCCTGCCACTGCCAGAAGATCTCCCTGTGCGCACCACTGAACAACGACATCTGATAATAAACACAGAGAAACAACTTAAACAACATAAACACTTACCAAATCTTTTTCAGTACAGTCGGTAGGTGTATTCATGACACAGATAGGCAAGAATGGTTAAAGATGATCAAGTCTAATTTTACTGAACAGTCTTTTTTTTTTTTAATGTATTTATTTATTTATTTTTGGTGACTGTAGTATATACGTACCCTTCAGTCCTGAGCGGATAACAGCAGGAGACAGGTCATCATAGTTGTTCATTAGACTGATGTCGCCGGACGTAAAGCTGACTGTTAGCAGGGGTTTCATGTTCTGTACTGGAATTGGATAGACAGTCGGACCATCTAGGAAATCAAATAACCATTCCATTAATAATGATAAAAAATAAACATTCCACCAGAATAAGAGATGATAACTGGGTCAGGTTCCTTTTTTAACTACTAGAAGTTCTTGAGGGTCAGAAAGGTCTCCACCCTTTTACCTAACTAAATGTTTTCCTCTAAATTTATGGAAAAATATATACATGTGTTCCAAGCTATTCATTATTAGCTGTTCATATAAATGCTAAACTAAAAGCTGTTTGCATCGAACAAGTTATACAGTATGTAATGAATACAATCAATATACATATTATTAAATTATTATTGGGCAGATTTGAACAAGGACACATTCCTGTCAGCAATAAGGGATTTGCACATGTATAGTGAGTGTGTGCAAGGTCATTAACAGTGCACAGTGAACCCTGGGGCTGCGCTTCTTAGTCTTAAACACCAAACTGTTCTTGTTGTGTGTTGAGTATTCTTTTAATTTACATTTCAGATATTTCAATTTTTTTGTCTCTGCTCTAACTTAAGCTTTACACTCTAGACCAGTGGTTCTCAAACTTTTTGACCTCGCCCCCCTTCCTCTTGTCTGTGGTACTTGGATTTTAGCTGTTACTGTGACAAAGAGAGAAAGAGTCTAAACTGTAAATCTCCCTCCTGACCAGAAAGGGCGCTGTGTAAGGTGGACGGTATGCTTCACGGTAATAATAATAATAATAATAATAATAATAATAATAATAATAATAATAATAATAATAATAATAAACTTTATTTTGCATAGCACCCTTAAAAGCAATCATCTCAGAGCGCTTCACAATTAATAGTACAGCAATAAAATTAAAAGATTATACATAAAAAAGCACAAGGAAATAAAACAATCATAAAAATCATAAAAACGCCTTTCTAAAAAAGTAAGTCTTTAAATTAGCTTTAAAAACACTCAAAGAAGCTGAGTCCCTGATCTCTAGTGGAATTGAGTTCCATAATTTGGCGAACAGGCGGGACACACAGCAGTCCGAGAGCAGCAGAGCGGAGGTTGCAAGTATGAGTGTAAAAAGATAAAAGATCTGACAGATAAGTCGGAGCTAGCCCATGAAGAGCCTTATATGTCAGCATTAAAATTTTAAAATCAATTCTGAATCTGATAGGCAGCCAGTGCAAGGCCTCCAATACAGGAATAACGTAATCTCTTCAGCGGGACCGAGACAAAATTCTGGCTGCAGAGTTTTGGACAAATTGAATTTTAGTGTGGATGCTATTAGACACCCCAGCAAGCAGGGCGTTACAGTAATCGATCCTGGAGAAAACAAAAGCATGAACCAGTTTTTCAGCTGCAGGTAGAGAAAGCATGGGACGCAGTCTGTCAATATTTCAAAGGTGTAAAAAAGAAACCTTGACAGTATTCAGCACATGCGATTCAAAAGTTAACCCAGGATTGAAAATCACCCCCAAATTTTTCATCTTAGAACTGACCTCTAGCAATGTTCCATCAACAGACAGATTTAAAGCATTGGTTTTTCCTAGCTGGCGGGGAGTACCTAACAGCATTACCTCAGTCTTGTCACAGTTAAGATGTAAAAAATTTTGCGACATCCAATTTTTTATATCAGAGATACAGGCAGTTAGGGCAGAGGCAGCAACATTGATATCAGGTTTAGAATTAATATAGATTTGAGTGTCGTCTACGTAAAAATGATAGCGTATGCCATGAGACCTTAAAATGTGGCCGAGGGGAAACATATCAACACTGAATAACAGGGGGCCGAGGACAGAGCCTTGCGGGACGGTGGGCAGAAACCCGAAGTCGGTCATCTTGGTGGAAGCGCGTAGCTGCACGTACACGAAACAAATCTATTGCGATCGGCTACAGGGCAGGGAGCGATTGGAGAAAGGCTGGTGCCGGGCAGATACTCCCTCTTACGATGAAACTAATCATCCAGCCGGAGCCTGTAGTTTGTTATTTTTGTTTCTGCAGATGCGTAGCACGGAGATCAGGAGTTGCAGCCTAGGAACCAGCTCACCATTACGATTCACCGTTTAAATGCAACTGTCACAGGCACTCGGATCACTTCCCCATCACAATGCACAGTTTCGTGCACGGAGGAAACCCGCCGTGTTTTTGGACTAGTTTTCTTTTGTAAATAATTCAATCATTTAAACAAACATGGACTGTTTTGGGAGTATTACAGTGTACTGTGTGTATTATTTGATATTCACCACTCACCACCTTCTCACAGTTACTTAATTAAATCCTTGTAACGGCTAGATGAATCGGCCAGATTCACAGACCCCGATTAGCACTGATCTTGGACAACTGATAACAGTAAATAAAAACAATGAAAAAAAATCTTAATTGGCTTTTTTTGTGCATATTTTCGAATAAGGATCAGGATTTTCTTTGCATTGTATGTTTTGCAAAGTGAAGTAAATCAGAGGTCTTTTTGGCCTTGTTAGTGACTTCTTTCTTTAAACAATAATTATATGAATACTGCTCAGCTACAGCCCAGTCACCTACAACAGCAGAAGTTACAAGTTCAGCCAAGAATAATGTGTTTGTTGCAGTATCTTTCTACCAGAACCCTGTAATTATAGCTTAAGGTGACATTGTCAGGTGTCTTCCAGCGCTATAGCATTACAGTAGCTTCTTCCAATCTTTCCATGTTGCCTAAAATGGAGCTATTTTTATTATTTTTTAAGATTAATCAATTTGTCACAAGCTATGCCCTAACAAAAGCAAACATTTGTCATTCTCTTTGAACCATGTAAAGCTGGGTGCTGCCCTGACAGCAATACCTTTTCTAAAATACATCCTTGCTTTTCAACCCCCATCAACTGTACTCACTTAGACCTACCGTGCTATTTAAAAATAAATAAATAAATAAATAAATAAATAAATAAATAAATAAAAACACATCATGATACCTTGTGGTGGGGAATAGTCATCTGAGTCAGTGTCACTCTCACTGCTGTCCTCCACCAGGAAGCTGGGGTAGTTCCAGGACATGCTCACAATGCCGTCCGACTCGTGGAGGAGCACGTGAGCCAGCATCCGCCCGTGGCAGTCCATCACAATCACCTGGCCATCCAAGGTGCCAAACAGCACCTGTAGGGGAAGACAACAAGACCAAGCTATCACTTGGAAGCCTGATCACCGGGGTCATCTGGAGACTTTGTGCAGCAAATAAAACATGTTTTTCCTTCCAGTCACTAAACACCATAAGTTCTATTTAGAAAGCACTGTTTTTAGTGCAGCCTAGCTGAAAATCTCTGCTCGTAAAAGGCTACCCACATCTCCCTCACAAAACGTGCTTATCTTACCAAGGGTTAAACTGAACAGCACACTGTTGGCCCTGGTGGCTCACACGAGTGACTCCTCAACCACCTTTTAAAAAGCACAGATTGAGTGAATGCATGTTCGTGTTTTCAGCCTTCTTAAGTCTATTTTTGTAACACATTAGTGGAATCTGGTTGTGCACATCTCATTTGAATATGCATGTACTAAAGAACTAGACAATAGTACAATTAGACATACAGTAGAATAATGGTTGTTCAAGTATCTCCATTCCTAGTATTTAGAAACTCACCCAGTAGTCATCATTAATACAACAAATGGAAATTAATCCTTTGTCTGTTTGGATGTTGAATTTGCCAGTAAGAATAATAACCACCTAGTGATGGCTGCCATTTAAAGAGCAAGTAGCTTCAAATGACATTCTAACATTGTTTTATTTCACTTTCCCTTTACCATTATTATATTTGAGTGCCATTGTTTGAATATTGAGTTTTGTTAAATTGTTCTGTATGACCTTGGGAAAGTGCTTTAAACTGTTTTGAAAATGTTTCCATTACTTCTAATTTCTCTTGCACTTCTTCTTTCATAGTGAGTTTCCATGGCTACCAGGAGCATCCAATCTTGACCCCTCACTGAACCTGCTTTGTTTTTAGAAAATGCAGCTTCTGCCTCTAGTCGAGTAATAATTAGATGTGTCAATTTAACAGTATTATCGTAACACTAACTTTATATCTCATTTCTGTACTGTACTTGTTAGCTCAGACACAGGAATCATTAACAGAATCTGATGATTTGGGTTTAGAACAGCATCACTGACATTTTGTCTAAAACTAAGGAAGGATTGCAAATATCATAGAAAGGCAAGAAAACAAAAAAGAAAATGGAAAAGAAAATGTAAGCTGCCTGCTCCATGTCAGGCAACAAGTTATCAAAATATGAGTCAGTGCTGTGTTCGTGGTGTCATGGAAACTAATGCAGGAGCATCGATGGGCAGAATGAGCTCTCGTACATACGCTTTCTTATGTTCTAATCCACCAGACAACATCAATAAACTCAAATGTATGTGCTCTACTTATTAACTATGCTTTTATATATATAAGACACACAGTCCAGCTGTTGGCATAATACAGAATAACAAATAAAAATCCCTAATAGCAAAACATAATCACAACCCAACAGAATTATCTATGGCTCTTAATGACATGCTACATTACCCATAATACAGTGTTTTTTTGTTTTGTTTTGTTTTTTAATTTATACAGTAGAATGTAATCAAAATACGACACATTTAGTTAAATATAGCTTTCCCGGGTTACATTTACTTCAGCCCGGAGTTTCAGCATTTGTATTCAGACTAACAGCTCTGTTATAGTTTAGCCATAATGTTGTCACGTAAAAAAAAAAGATAAATCTGAGTACCTCATTACAGGGTTAAATGAGCTGTAAACTGATTAAACCAGAAATCTTTCACAACCATTAAACACCTGCCTAAAATCCCTTATCTATAGCTACCAACCGTTTCGTCTGTGCACATCAGATTAAAAAACTCCCACAAAAACTGATCAAAGATATTAGTTGAAATATTTTGTAGTTCATATCTTCTCGTTGTTTCATTAATTTTATTATGCCTTGATCAGATATTCTCTTTTTTATATAGATACGTCACTTATGCATATTGATGGGGGCTGCATGTTTCAGAAAAGACATTTAGATTTACATTACAATCCCAAATCTTTCTTGAAAGACCATAATCACAGTTCATCTTTACTAATGTGGACAACACAGCTCTGATCAGCAGTTATACCCTGTTTCCATACCACCAGACATGATGGAGAATGTTTTCTGATCTCTGTGTCTGGATCACAGTAGATAAATTGTGGCCCTGGAATTAAAGGGTTCTAACAGTTTCAGTACATTTTTAATTATGAAAGTCCCTGGTGATCAAAAGGTGTCCCTAATAAAAGAAAAAGAAGAAAAAGTAGTACCTGTTGGTCATCCGGTGTCCATATTCCACAAGTGATCTGGCTCTCCAGGTTGATCTCTGAAGACCAGTGCCTTTGTCCACTAACCGACCCAACCAGTACAAAGCCATCCCGGTATGAAATAAGAGCTTGGGTCCCATCATGGCTCCACGTAAAGTCGCTCACCTTCAGAACAAACCAAGGCAAAACTTAAAACCAATTTGTGCCACGATTATTATGTTCAAATTAGCACTACGATATAACAAATGTGTATCACTGTTCAAGAAAGCTTTTTCTGTTAACATAGTATCTACTAAACAAGCAGCATGGGTAAAGTTAAAGCAGTTAGACAGGGTTTGTACGCTATTTTTCCAAGTGAAATCAAGTGTAATAATAATAGGTTTATTTTCTTCTTAAAAATAATAAGTCAGTCTTCTTCAGGTAATCTTCAATCAAAAGAGTTTAATTCAGGAACAAAGCAATTCCAAAGACAGTACAGAAGCATGTGATTACGGTCTCGACAGGTAGTAATCGAGCTGCAAAGCTGCAGGTAAAAATCTACAGGTCTCGATAGATGGAATCTTGAGCAACGAAATACAAGTTACAGACTAATATTCAGGGCAGGTTACATCCCACAGGTAGTGGAAATCACCTACTTTCACCAATGAACAGTTGGCTCCCCCGTCACTAGAGGTGCGCCAGCAGGCGCTTTGAGATGCGCCAACAGAGGCACAGCGCGCCACTCCTAGCAGTAGTTTGTGGATTAGAACCAGTTTTACTGGGTTGATTATGGTTCACACCTATGATTAAATATTAATATTTTAAGTAGAAACAACTCATGCATAATGAAGAGTCATCCGCCCGAGGTCACAACTGCTCTTTGAGTCATAAAAAAATAGTTTCTTATCATGGGGGCAGCAGTGTGGAGTAGTGGTTAGGGCTCTGGACTCCTGACCGGAGGGTCGTGGGTTCAATCCCTTGTGGGGGACACTGCTGCTGTACCCTTGAGCAAGGTACTTTACCTAGATTGCTCCAGTAAAAACCCAACTGTATAAATGGGTAATTGTATGTAAAAATAATGCGATATCTTCTAACAATTGTAAGTCGCCCTGGATAAGGGCGTCTGCTAATAAATAAATAATAATAATAATGACTTTCAGACTGGAGGCACCTCAAACTAGGTGCAAATTTACATAACTACAAGGACAGGACAACGCTAAGCAGTATATTAAAAAAAATAAAAATAAATAAAAATAAATAAAAATTTACATTAAAACACAGGAAAATCATACAATGTTCAGGAGACAGAGTTTCTCACGTGTTTACCATTTAAAGGGGCACATAAAATTATTACAATTTATATAAAACCTTACACAAGGACTTTCAAGCAAGTTCCATGGCCACACACATTATCATTTTCAGGACCAAAAAATAATGTCATGCTACGATGCACAAGCGTTTTACAGTCAAAACTGCAACTGTAGTTACCCCAGCTGTATCACAATAACTAAAACTATAATGGCAGTTCTCACAACTTACAGTACCAGGACCACTGTTTTTAATCTGATGAGATCTAATGCAGTAGGTCCAGGTGAAAAAAAGATATTCAGAATATTGTGTAAAATTATATTGTCCAGAACTGTCGGCAGATAGTGTTTAAAAATAAATGTAAAAGCAATAAAAATTGCACTGATACAGTTCTTAAATTGGCGACGAATAAAAAATAACTGAGCGTTTGTGTAATTCGTAAAAAAAGGGCATCGTGGTGATTGAAGTTCTGCTCTGGAGATGACCTCATAATCGAAAGGAATAGAAAAAAACACGGATGATAAAAATACCCAAAAATAACCAAACCACCAAAGACAACATTTACCCGCTAGATGCTTTCAAAACAAGCCACATTTGACTGGAAAACCACCAATCTGACAGCACTGATCAAGGGGGAGTAGCCTAAAAGTCGCATGTTCAATGTACAAATAAAACGTGAATTTGTATCATTTCTTTTAAAAAATCTTCAATTAAATTGGCGTTCCGGTACTTTAAGATGTAGGACTACACTGCCGTATGTAAGGTTGCTGGTACCACCAGTACATTTTACTTCAGCCTTGCATAAACAACATACGGCAATGTTTGATGCTATACAGCACGGTTCCTCAATCCTTCTGGCCCGTAGAGCATCAGCTGTCCGTCATTACAAAAGCTGAAATTGCTGATACACAAGATTGTAATGTCGCCGCTATCTACTGGGTATTTGTTTCCCCTAACAAGCTTTTTTTTTTGGCTCTGCCCATTTAGCTTAGTGTTAGTGCGATATGAAAACAGCGGTATGGAGTAATATTATTTTCTTTTGTTCTTTTGTGCAGATAAACTATCGGAATATTCTTGCAAACATTGCGACACATTAATTTGAAGGCAAAAATCCACATATGTGTCTAAAATGGCATTAACACAACATCAGCAAAGTTTTGTTTCAGATTTGGCAAGTGTGTCAGAATCAGGGGATACAGATGCAGGTAATGCACATCACTCAAAAATGCTTCACACTTTCAAGACTAGCAATGTAAATGAAATGTTACCTATAGTGATCAACGTTTTGTTTTGTTGTGATCCTATTTTCTGTTATGAGGAGAGTAATAAACGAAAACCAAAATTGATCCCTTTTCCACATTTATTTCTTGAAGAGTTTATTTAAGTTTGACAGTTTTTACTTGTGTGTACAGCTTAAAAAAAAAACAACTCAGTAATGCTATTACAATACTTTATGAAAATATGCAATTTGTCACTTTGTTTATTGCGAAGAAACTACAATGGCAGGGATAAAAAATAGAAAAAAGCGATGTCTACTTTTGTACTTTTACTGCCTGAAATACACACATGAAAAAGTGTATAATTTTAAGTTTGACATCCTCTGCTTTACAGTTAATTCAGTGGAGCTAAGTAAAGCCTTCACAACCTATTCTGGAATATTACAGTTTTACATATAGTTTTAGGATAAATAGGAAATTAATTTCGTTCGATTTAGCTTGGAATTGGGCAGCATGTGATTAGAACATGAAAGTGAAAGTAGTTTTTGTATTCATTTAATTTAAATACGTTAGCAATGTACTTTAGCTTAGGTATTGTATGAAGGTATATGATTAATTAACCTATTACGTTTGACCTGGTGTCAGAGCAATTTTTTTTATTTAATCTTGCAAAACACCAGATGTTTGTCTACAGTTTATTATAGAAAGGCCTGGGGAGTGGGGCTGCTGTATGTTTTAAAATGAAAAACAGTTTGGCGTTATTATAGAAATACATGAAAAACTTAAGTGCATATGTCTATATTTTCTTTATTTTTCATATGATAAACTAAGTATTTTTAGGAAAAAAATAGTAATGCAGCCACCGATAACTGTTCAGGCACAGGAAATTGGAAGAAGAAACCAAGCCTGTCAAAGATCTTTCATTTGGGCTTAAAAAAACAGTAAGAAATGTACCTACGCCACGCCTCTCAAAGATGGCATGTTGGACATGCACTTAAATTTATTTTCCCTGGTTAATGTCATGCTATGTATTTAATTTAGAAACTTTTCATTTACATTTAAACACATTGGAGTTAGAACATGCATATTTAGACACCGTGCTACACATTTAATCAGATACTTAATAAGATACTTATACAACATAAATAAAGTGACCAATTGACGTGCGTTCATTAGTTAACTTGAATGCTTGCTGCACAGTCACTTTCAGAACATTTTCTAGTTTTAATAACATTAAAATGAATAACATGCTGTTTTAATAGCATTACAGTGGGATTTGTATAATTATTTGTTTGCATGGTGTCATTGAATATTGTCAGAAAAATATCAGGAAAATGGCATAATCCAATTATTAAATGGCATTGTAAGTAGTTATTTCTGAGATGTATGAGTTGATTGGTGCCAGTGTAGTGTTGTAAAGTTCTGCTACTATATGCAAAGTGTGATTGGATAGTCAGATTTTCATGACCATTTAAACAACCCCCCACCAGTACACACATCTTGAGCGCCTTGTGGCCCCCCAAGGTTTGGACATTGCCTTATCTGGCCCGCCAGAGAATGTAATTGAGTACCCCTGCTATACAGCCATCCCTTTTAGACGTTTTTATTAGGAAATGATTCCACACATGTGACTTTGCTTTGCAGAATTTAAGAAGCTCAAAATCTCTGTGTGCTTCTACCATATTTTCTTTTTGTGTTAGCACTGCTCGCATTACGAGTTCTCACTGGAAGTGATTATCTTGCAAGATAATAGCCAACATTTTCCAGTAGATGTTTCCCTGAATCAGTTTAACCAAAAATACCGGTTATTGTTTTGCCTGCTGAATATCGCAATATACCGATATATCGGTATCATTGCACAACCCTACCTTATTTGCGAAAAATATCTACCTGTCGTACTGGAAAACTGTACGTATTAAACAATACTGTATGTATTAAACTGTACGTATTAAACACAAAAGACCTGCCTGTGGAACAGGAAAACTGTATGTATTAAACAGTATATAAGTTATAAACAAGTCTGTTTTAACCAGAGTAATTCCCCATTAAAACCCATGTTGTTTGGCAGGGACATACCCCCTCAATATGTAAACGGAACTCCGTTCTAACAGGATTCGTTAGAAGTGGAGTGCACCTGTATATTCTATTAAAAAAATATTAACTGACAATCTTACCTGGCTATTTACTTATAATTTTTTATGTTTGCAGAAGTTCATCAACATTATCTTGAAGGAAAGTGAGGTCACACTCTTCTTCTTCAGCAGTTCTCCTCATGCTGTTGGATTTACTAATCCACATCAAGTGTCCTGTTGATTCTGCTTTCTCAGCAAATTCATCAGCCGATTTTATTCCACTGGCAATGTGCGTTTCCATTCTCCTTTTCTTTTTTCTGAGATCCTCTATCGCATCCATCACCGATTTTCATTTCTGACATGGCTGCTCCTTTTTTTTCTTTTCTTCTTCGAGATGTGCCATCTACTTTTGTCTAGCACCCGACGCAAAGTGCCAAAGCTGTTTTGTGATTTGCACATTTAGTATGCCACAAACTGACTGAATGTGATCGAGGATAATACGCTGCAATACTACCGATTCCTTGTGCAGGTTTTCAACTTCACGCTCCTTTTTCATCGAAGACCCTCGCTCAACATTTGCCTAGTCTTGCCTAAGCAGCAAGTTTTGAATACCTTTCCACAAATCTGTTAAAAATTGATTATTGGCCATGTGTTCATACAGAAGGACATCAACTCTGTCATTCATTTCATATTCTTTGAATCTTGCAGGTGACTCTGTTGCTGTACTTCCATCAAATCTCTGAACTGGCGAAGTATGTCGTCACACTTACTCTTTTGGCATCCACTAAGATCTTCAAAATTTTCTTCAAATTTTAGCAGCCCTTATCTCTAGCAGAGGACATAAGCCTTGGAACTAGGGCAGACATGCTGCTCACAAGAGCATGTTTGATCGTCGATTTCTCTAGTAATTTCTCCACAATCATAGCCAGCACAGTTCTGTGTTCCATTTTAAATTCAAGCACTTTAAGTTCACTGACTTTTTTGGCTATTGACATATCTTGTAAAACGCTGTCTGCCACAAAGCCCAATTCTACCTTGTGGCTTCTTTAAGTACATCACATCTAACAAATCTTTGCATCAGTCCTCTAATAACACGTTGCATATCATCGCAAAGGAAAGGCAGCATAGGTTTATCAGTCTGGTAGGCAGTAAGGAATGGTGCAAATTGTTTAGCGACAGACAGAAAAAAACTGATTTTAGCAGTAGCCAGGTTGTCACTGTACATCACTGTTTCAAAGGATTTTGTTTTCGGATCAGCGCACTTTTTTCGTTCCCCTGTTTAACATATTTAGTGACATTAGGCCAAACTTCAAGTGCTCTCTCTGCTACCGGAACATTTTCTAGTCTATGCTGACAAAATTTAAAAGGAAAACTACCTGTGTGGTATAATCTTCCCTCCTAGCAGGGGTATCTTTGAACAGCCAATACATACTGGATAGTAGTTTGGTGATTTCCCAATTACACGCAAGAAAACCATCCCTAAAAGCTTCATTAACAATAGTCCACAGCTCCCAATTTTTAACAACGTTGTCTGTTTTTAATTGATTTTGAAGCAAATCAAAAAAAATTCCAGTTTACATTTTGACATCCATAGACAGCTAAAGAATGTTGCATAGATTGATTTTTTCAGCATAAGTACTAAACTTTAAGCATGGTGTTGGCATCAGCATGGCCTAAAAAATGGGACCCGTAATATCTTGTGGCTACTTTGCCATTTTACCACAGACGCACATGCACATCCATTTGCTTAGATTCAGATTTATGGTTCAGACTCTCATCATATAACAACACAAACTGATCTGCTTTGCCGATTTGCTCAGATAACACTGACTTGAAATAGGGAGCAATATCATAACAAAGGCAAGCACATTTTCGTTCTCCACAAGAAAATGATTCAGCTATTTCACTGTCTGGGAACAACTGCTGAAACATCATATTCACATGATTTGAGTAGTGGTTTTTAATTACGTTTAATGCCCATATTATTTCAGGCTTTAAGCAATCTGTTTGGGTTACAAAAGACGACAGGGTTCCAGAGGCTCTCAAACCTGAAGTACTAGAAGGCCTACTACGACTGCTTGAAGATGTGGCTATACACAGTGATTTAACTGATGAGCCAAAGTCATCTTTAATGTTCACTGCACTACCATCTTTGCTGAGTCACTAGACATCCTCTACTTTTGACCAACTCTGAGGACACCTGATTTGTAGTCCTGTGCGAATCATACTTATAAAACAAACACTGAGCAGCTGAATAAAAGTCTGAATAATTTGTATCTCCAAAGAATCATAAGGCTAGAAAGGTTTCAGGGCATGTTTACCTCTCTATTGTAGACATTTTGGAGACTACATTTTGAGCTTACCTGTGCTCCTCGATCATTCACCAGCTCCACTGACCATCTGCCCTCATACTGGATCCACACAAATATCCCTCCATCAGCATCGCAGGTTGCCAACTTCTGAAAGGGCTCATTCCATCGGACCAGCACCACCTGAAACACACAACACATATTACAGTATGTTGGTTCAACAGCATAATACAGTTCACTAGATACTGCACAGCAAGGTGGTATATTTATAATGATTTTGTTTTTATTCGTTATTATTGCATTGGCTCATAAATGGGTATGCTCATAGGGCTACAGTATTAACAGTTTTGGTTGTATTGGGGAACACTTTTACTGTATACAATAATCTGCAGTGGTGCTTTTGTTTCCCCGCCATAATGGCATGTACACATTTTTAAAACACCCAACAAATAGTTTGTAAGTTATACAAGTTACAAGCTTTCACAGACATCCATACATTATAAAGTGTATTCTAGGTTATGAAGATCTATTTTCACTGATGAAAAGAGTATCAATTCTTTAAAGCAGCTAGGCTACATCCCAATCAGGGACATAAAGCCATACTCCTTTTTTTAATCAGACCTTAGGGTTACAAACAAACAAAAAAACAAACTGGAGAACGCTATGAAAACCCTAAAAAAAAGCAAGAAGGCTACAAAGGTTTCAGGGTGTGTTTTTGTCACCCAGACTTGTATTGAAATAATTTTTGAATCAAATGAACAGTTATTCTTTTATAACACACAGCAAGATCATCACGTTCCTCTCCATTTTTAAAAGCTTGCCTTAAGTGTTCCAACTACATGTGCACGAAGGAACTTGTGAAGACTATTCATAGACTTATTTGTTTCTATGACAACCCTCAATCTCCAAACTAATACTCCATTCAAAAGCAAATTACTGTATACCAGTCAAGTATAGTAAGCCTGATTTTATTTCTTAGAAACTGGGGGCACATTGTTCAGTTTCTATCAAGCACTGTATTCTCCTTTTTTTTTGTTCTGCATGTGAATTTTGTTCAGAAAGTGTAAATCCTTGTGAAAAGTCATTACTAAAAACACTTGAGTATCTGATTGACCAGTAGGTGCTAAAGTATAGTCCTTCCTCCCTTTGCAAACAAAATATGAGCTACAGTACATATTTAGAATGTTGAAGTCTTGATATATTAGGGACCAATAGTAACCAACAAATATTGGGCCTGCCCTTGCACAATGGTAGAGAACACTATCTGGTCAGGTCATATGACTCATAATGATAACATGGTTGCACAAAGTATAAAAACGCAGCAACCTCAGGAATCTGTCTTCAGCATAATTCTGTATGGTTTGGACCCGAAGTCATCTCATGGCCAGCAAAAATACACCCAAGGGTATCATACAGCAACCAGTCAGCCTCACTGATGAGCCTGGTTACCATGGTCAAGCAGATACTGTAGATACACATAATTAAGGCTACAATTTCGTCACAGAGGTCACGGAAATCATGAATTTGAACAAAAGTCAGTGAAATCTTGGAAATGGATGTAAAAACACATTTGGTCAGGCGCATCCTTTATTTCCTTTAAAAATGCACTATGCCATGCATTGAAAATACAAATATGCAAGTATCTGTAAATTGTCTGGTTGTGTATGCATGCAGCATTTATGTGTAGCTATGTAGATCAGCGAATTAGATTTATATTTTGTAGCTGAGCGAGCATGTAAATCTAAACTCTCGGTTGTGATCTTCACATACATACAGCAGTTGTTAATTTATTTTTTTAAACAAAAAAGTGAGCTTACATCTTCAATAAATATTAATTAATACTTACATTTTATTTCTTGAATCTTTTTTTCATACAATGTAGTGTACCCAATTAGTCTGTTGAAAATAAAAACTTTCTCTAAAACTGAACACTGCTAAACAAAATACTTCAGACTGCTGTTGAACATATTTTTTTTTATTTCCTGCAAACGGTAGATAAAACAAAGGTTTATCTGTTTTGTTGTCTTTTTTTTCTGATCTTTTTGATGCCCCGTTTCTTAGACACGGTGCCTGTCTGTGTGATCTGACTTTTCAAACTTTGTTTTTATTTTTAAAGGGGCAGTGCTTTGTAGGCTGCTCAGAAACAACCAATTTAAACATGTCGTTCTTATTATTGAAGAAAAAATATATACCGTTTCATTTTGAACACGGTAATAAAAACAATTATTTGACATGCTGATTGTGTATATATATGCACATTTACGTCGGATGCGCCCAGATATAGGAACACAGTCTATTTCAGACACCGTCTGTTTCGCTGCGCAGCCGGTGTGAAAGCCTGCATCGTACAGTATTTAAAAAAAAAAAAGAAGAATGTTACGTTGGTGTGAAAAGACCTTTAACTAAGTTTTGTACTCTAAAGTAACATTTAAACTTGTCAGCAGTCAAAAGCAATAGTCTTTATATTATTGGTTTTGGTGTACTATTTAAAAGCTCTTGTGTATGTTGATGTAGCTAAAGCTACATTATTTGGTGACCTTTCTGTGAATTCATTTTTTTGTTTGTTTTCTGCAAATTGCCAGTGAAATGTATTAAAAATCACTATGCCAAAATTATAGCCTTTGGACAGGAGCTCCTAGGGGGTGACGCACAATTGGCCGAGAGCCGCCCGGAGGAAGGGAGGGTTAGGTCGGCCAGGGTGTCCTCGGCTCACCGCGCACCAGCGACCCCTGTAGTCTGGCCGGGAACCTGCGGGCTTGCCAGGAAGCTGCCCGAGAGCTGCGTTGTCCTCCAACGCTGTAGCTCTTGGGTGGCTGCATGGTGAGTCCGCAGCGTGAAAAAAAAAAAGTGGTCAGCTGACGGCACATGCTTCGGAGAACAGTGTGTGTTCGTCTTTGCCCTCCCGAGTCAGCGCAGGGGTGGTAGCGGTGAGCTGAGCTTCAAATAATAATTGGCCATTCCAAATTGGGAGAAACTAATAAAAATAATTGGCAACAATTAAATTTATATAAAAAAAATTATAGCCTTACACATAATCCCCCATATGAGTCTTCAGTGATGCAATGAACACCATTAGTTGATCATAGAGTAGTCATGGAAAGGTGTCATACTGAGTTATGAATCCAAAGCTATTTGTGTGTAAAATATATTTTGAATTTGACACATTACGAAATGCTAAAAACTGTATAGCTTTGTGGCAGGTTTGCTGGGTGGTGTGACATCAGACCCGGAAGAAGACAGACACAGACAGCGCTGAGGTATGAATGCGCTGCTTGCGCGTTTTAATGATAAATAAACAAAACAATACAAAGAAAACGGCACGATGGCCAAAACAATAATAACCAAGTATTGTGTTATTACAAACTAAACTATACGTTTTAAATAATACAACAAATACAAATACAAAATAATACATACAGTACACACACAAGCTTTTTAAAAGAACTTTAATATTTAGACATTATTCCCCAAAATGTAAAATCTCCCTAGTCCATTAAATAAAAAGGCAGCATTTATAAATTATTAAGAATTCACATAAAGATGAAAAAGAAAAAGCTGTTATGTTCATACAGTATACAGGTCGACAAGCCATGTGAACTATTTTTTTTTTTTTTTTTTTTTTTATCTTGCCCCTCTTTTGTCATACAAATTTAGTTTGGTTCTTATTTAATCAAATTGAATCTGACACCAAAAGCCAGCAGTGATGATGAGCACGACCAGCTGGAAGGTCACGTCACCATCCCTGTATCCCGACAGTCTTATTTAGCTCCTGGATTAACACACTGGTCTATCAGGGAAATATGCCCTGTCTATTTTATCAAGTACTACATGACTTTTCAAAGTATGCCATGTTAAAATTTGACAAGACTGAAAAAAGTTACACATTACTTTGAAAAGTTCCTGACAAGCTACTAGCAAGTGATTTGTGAAGCGGAAAACACAGCTTGACATGGACACGGAAACTTACATTTCCACTGTAGCACACAGCAAAACAACTCATGGTTTGAGAAGGATATGAGCATCTCTAAACATTTCCTTGTCACTGATGCACATGCATCATGACAAGTAATACATATTTACTGATTCATAGTGTGTGAATCATTTCCTAATAAAAAAAATTCTAAAAGGGATGGCTGTATAGCATCAAACATTACAGTATGTTGTTTATGGAAGGCTGAAGGAAAATATGCTGGCGGTACCATCAACCTTACATACAGTGGTGTAGTCCTACAATTAAAATGCCAATTAAAATATTGATTTTTCTAAAACAAATTATACAAATTCACATTTTATGTGTACGTTAAACTTGAGTTAACATTTAAAAGGTAATGCATGTGTCTCGCATGTGACTTTTAGGCTACTCCCCCTTGATCAGTGCTGACAAGATTGGTGGTTTTCCAGCAAAATTTGACTTGTTTTGAAAGCATCTAGCGGGTAAATGTTGTCTTTGGAGCTCTGCATCCAATAAAATTACAAATTACACAAACACTCAGTTATTTTTTATTCGTCACCAATTTAAGAACTGTATCAGTGCAATTTTAATTGTTTTTACATTTATTTTTAAAGACTATCTGCCGACAGTTCTGTACAATGTAATATACACTACTGTATATTCTGAATATCTTTTTTTTCCCCTGGACCTACCACATTAGATCTCACCAGATAAAAAACAGCGGTCCTGGTACTGTAAGTTGTGAGAAAAAAACAAGCAAAGCAGATACATAAATACATGTATTATAACATTACTTACCAGTATTTTTATTTTATTTTAAATAAATGTGTAGCATGCTTTTGTAATTTTATATATATATATATATATATATATATATATATATATATATATATATATATATATATATATATATATATATATATATTAAAATCAAACCATGTCAATCCTAACACTTTTCTTCATCTTCATTAGGCACCAAGAAAATAGCCAAGTAATCGGAATGAGTACCGTGCTGAGTACATTTAAAAAGGTCAGGAGTTACCTACGGCAAACAGTTTGAAAAACTTGCCACAGATTTCACTCATCCAAGGCTACTGCAAACACACAAAAGACAAATACCACTGGCCACCTGGTATCCCAACAGGCCAGAAGTTGAAGTTAAAATGTTTCCTTCAGATCCATTTAATCCTTCAGCCGTGGTTAATCCAGATTTACAGTAATAGAGACTTGACTGCAGACAATGCCAATCAACATGTCCTGTGGAATGGGTTCTTCTATCTGCAGCTGGTTACAGTACAATGTAGTCAATTCAAATTACTATATTCAAGAATGCATAATCCTAACAGATCCAGGCAGTGAAGCTTTACAGTACTTCTACAGGCAGTACTGAAAATCTGTTCAGCACAAATTAACAGGGGTTCGTATGAGGATTTCCAGGGCATACTTTGAAATCTGTAAGTGATACAGGGATCAAAAAGAACAACATCAAGGTTCCTCCAAATATCAAAGCTGGTTACAAAAAATATTATCATTGAAAACTTAAATGAATTACAGGTTCTCCATGCCTGCTGTTTGAATGGCTTTGAATGGGAGATAAGGGGGCTGGACATGAGATGCCAAGACTCACGTAAGAGTAATTTTAACTTACCTAGAGTAATCAAGGGCAGATGATAGTAATACTTAAGAACCGCCTTCTGTTCTTGCCCAGTATCCTTCAGTGCTGTTCTCAATAACGGAGCAGTATTCTTCCAAATATAGAAAAACGTTGTGGAATATGCCCAAAATGGTGTACTTGTTACATACTCAGCATTTTTTGGCCACAATGTCGGAAACCACTGACACAAGCATATTAAAATAAAGAAAAGTAAGGGCAAGTCTAAAACATATGGCAAGTTACAGTATGGTTAAAAAAGATTTTATAAATATAATGGAGAATGACCGTAAATACTGTGTGAACCAAAACAGCTAGAGATCAGGAAGACGAGGTTAACGATCTAAAAATTGAGGGTTGGAATGAAGTGGCAATGCACGAATGTGATAAGGATATTGAGATTGAGGGGAAAAATGCTACAGGAGAAAGAGCACACTGCTACAAAAGCAGGGAAAGGTCTGTATATACTGTTGAACCACAATACATTTCTGCTCTACTGTATTTAAAGATTGATCCAATAGTTGTCAAAAAGCATTATTTTGATAGGATGCTGTACCATCAAAAGTCACTGATATTGCTGGAAATCATAAATGCTTTGGTCAACAACAGTCCTTGTGATTAGAAAACTGGAGGTTAAAAGTGGAGTTACACACAAGTCATCTGAAGCCTATTGTTTCACAGTCACGTGACACACTTGAAGGTCTTTTCCTCACAGTAAGCATTACAATTTACAAAAGTCTGTTACTCTGAAGGGCAAAAATAATTTGATTCTTATGAAAATAAAGGTAATGCTACACAGATTGTTTTTTAATTTAGCAAGGTAATATTTAAAAAAAATATATAATCTTATCACATCATATTAGGCCCTACTGACAAATGTTGTATTCAAGCTCAAGTACTGTAAAAGCTTGAGATTTTGTGAACTGGTTAAAGTTGAATATCACACTGTAGTAATACATACATAGTACAATCATTGGCATGACCAAGCTTTATCTACTGCAGAAAGTACTATAAATACTATTGTGTTAAGCAGAGTTTGGTAGCATCACGGCCATATACTGTAGTTAGGCCTGTGTGATCTTGCACGTCCCTGTAAAGCTTTAGATACTTAAAAGAGGATAATGACCTTAGGCGTTTTTATCATTATCACAAAAAAGAAACAGTAAATCACCTACCGTGTAAACTGTGCAATTAGCTCGAGTCAAGACTGAGTAGAGACCCAGGATTAATTCAGTATTAACACTGTACATTCACTCATGATTAATTTTAAAACTCTTATCTTCTGCAGAAAACCTTCACTCTGGGAATCCGGGATAATCCCAAAAGGGTTTTTCAAAACCGAATACTTGGGGGTACACTGGCTGCTGAAATTTCTGCATCTTGCATACGTAGCTGCAGTTTATAATCAAAGGCAAGCTATGCTTGCATCTCTCCTGTCTGTGAGCCATAAACTAAGTGAGCAATGACAGCGTTTATTATGGTGCAGCCCAGGAACTGCTGTTTAAGAGGTAGTTTCTTTCTGACATGACATCAATCAACCGCTGAACTCAATTAGAGAAAATCGCTGCGCAGGACAGTCCAGCAGCCTTCATGATTTGTAGGTGGACAAAGGGGCACCAGCATGCATGGGACAGCAGTATCTTCATTCCAGCTCAGCAGCATTTTAAGGCTTCGCAGGTTAACACCTGAATACTGTATGCTGCAATATGTAATTAAAGGTCAGACAGTAGGTTTAGACTAAAGAAATAAAAATGGTCTTTCTAATAAACAATAGCTTCTGTAGTGTCTAAACTTTTTTTTGTTTTTTTTACACCATTTTTATGGTACAGGCAGAAACAAAAGATCATCTTTTAGCTCTCCTCCCCTTCTCCATACATATAGTGTAAGGCTGACATTTGCTATCATTATTTCATTGCAAGAAAATTTTGAAAAAAGCAGATTTACTTCAGTCAACAATTAGTAGTTGTTTGACAAATATGCAAAACTGACTACAAGGTATTCCTCACAGGATACAGTAGATTGCCATTAAGAAACGTATATGACTTTAAAAACCAGACTGGGCAGACTAATGGGTTAATATGCTGGGCTGAGTTGAGTGGGGGACGGAGGGGGGTGATGCTGGGACGCCAGAATCACCGTCGAGCCCTCTTGAGGTGTCGTGGGCTAGTCGACGAAACACTGAGGATGGAAGGTGCCCACTTGAAAACCCCAGAGATGTACCCTACTTAGCTCAATCCAGACGGTTGTCATGCTGATGCGCTGGGGAGGCCGCACTTTGGTTGATCCCCGGAGCCAGCATCGCAGCCGTTGTGTGTGCTGATGCGCCAGGGAGGCAAAATAAGCTGATCCCTGGAGCCAGCATTACACTTCAGCCATTAACACCAGACAGAAGGATATCTACATCATCATATGGAAGGAAACGTAAATGGATGGAGACACATATGGATCACATTAGTTTACTGTAAAGCTACGTCTTAGTTGGTGCTTATCTTGGCGAGAGCCGAGTTCAAATCAGCATGAAGTTTTAACATCTACTCTCGTGTAATGGAAATCATTAATCATCTATACTGTACCTCGCTGGGATAACTCACAGCTGTATTTTATTAGGATTAATCCCAGGCTACAGTAAGGAAGGATAGGTGTTTCGTGCAAAGCAGGACAATTCCCCAATGGTGTATAATGCTCTCCAAAAAATTATAATAATAATAAAAAATAAAAATAAAATAGTTACAGAATGGCTTATCCCAGCAGGGTATAGGTTGACCAAATCAGCCAAAACTATAAAATAAGTAAGCATATCTTTAGCTTAAAAAAAAAAAGAAATGGTGGGGTACTATGGCAAGCCAAATTATCATTTAGCGATATCTCAAATTAATGTATAGATATCTCTAAATCAATTAAAGATATATAAAATACATTTAGAGATATCTAAAAATGATTTTCCAGATATATTTAAATGGAGCTTTAAATTAGATATCTAATATACATTTTCAGATATCTTTAAATCATTTTATGATATCTCAAAATGTTTTTGAGGTATTTTAATCATTTTCAGATATCTGAAATTCAATTTAAGATATCTCAAAAGGTCTTCCTGATCATTTAGTAATATCCCCAAATAACTTCCTGTTCCATTCAAAACATACAGCATTTTCACAAGAAGTCATTTAGAGATATCTTGAAATTACGTCCTGTTCATTTCGAGCTATCTCTAAATGATTTAGAGATATCTCAATTAACAGGAAGTTATTTAGAGATATCTCTAAATGAAAATGTGGCGTACCATGCTAGCAAAACCATTCTGTGTACAGTGTGCAATGCGGCATGAAACTTTCACTGAATCATAAACATAAACTCGCCCGATTGATTCCCTGCTTTAATCTGAATTATCTCTTATAAATAGCAACTACCATTAAATAGGCGTACGAAATCCAATCACGTACTCCTGTTTTCTCATTTCAACAGGCATTAACCCTTTATGAATAGACCCCTATAGGTCTAAATCGTACAAGAGAACATAAGACTATTTAAAGATATTTATCATAACCTTTTTATAGTCAACAAACTTGCCATTTCCATGTAATGCCCCCAGGGTGTGTAAAAGGTTAATAAGCATTTTCAACCAAATCAGAGATATAATTTCTCTGTGACAGTACCACTGGAGCTGCAGTGCAATACCATAAATAGTACAGGCCTCCTACCTGGCTGGCCTACAAATCTTCAGCTGTCTCATCTGGAAATAGAGCATCTCAACGACTGCCCATAAATCATCTGATAAGGCTTCACAGTGTGTAGTAAAGATCCTCTGCACGGAGTCACAAGTGCAAGTATCAACAGGAGAGTTAAACTCAGGAGAATGCAGTAAAGCTTCTGCTATAGATCTCAAGCTTTCTAACTTTGGGGGTCATTTTACCTTGATTGGGAAAACTAGAACAGTCCTGGCAATACGTGTCAATCACTTATAGTTAACACTGCAGATCTACTGTACTGTAGTACAGTAAGTGGTTGCTGTCATGAACAACATTGTATAACCCTCTCTGTGACCACAATAAGACTTTGGCTAGCCACCTGGAGGAAGGGCAGTCCGTCTAGCCACAGATTCCCTGAGGTTTAATTTCCCCTACTAACCTGGTTAAGGTTTTTTTGTTTGTTTGTTTTTCCTCTACTGAGCGCTAACAGACCATGCTGGCACCAAAGCGAGGGAGCACAGGACATAGAGAACAGAACCAGGGGCCACGGGTAGAAGCTGAAGAGCATATTCTGAGCTGAGGGGAGAAGGAGCTTTTTTCACAGAAAGGGTGGAGAACCATTGGAGAAGGCTGCTGGATAAAGTTGTTGAAGCAGAGACTATCAGATCCTTAAAGAATAGACTGGATGCTGTCATGAACAATATTGTATAACCACAATAAGACCTTTAGATAGCTGCCTGGAGGAAGGGCAGTCTGTCTAGCCATGGATTCCCAGAGATTTCATTTCCCCTACTAACCTGGTAAGGGTTTTATTTTTGCTTTTCCTCTCCTGTGAGCTAACGGGCCATGCTGGCACCAAAGTGAGCGAGCACACGTGGGCCGAATGGCCTTTTCTCTTCTTTTCTCGTTCTTGAATTTCTCATATATATGTATGTGTGTGTGTGTGTGTGTGTGTGTGTGTGTTATTTATACTTAAGTAATGCTGCCATTGGAAAAAAAAATTGTTATTTTGCGATTTATATTGTTATAATGCTACAATTGTAAACAAATTGCTATTTTGTTATTTAAGTTCTATTGAAATAATATAGATAACAATAAAAAAAAAACATGTGTATTTTTAAAAATAAGGCTAACATTGTTTTGAAAATTGTCTAAATTGCTTATATGATGGAAAATCTGAACAAAAAAAGCCAATTTTTTACATGGAAATTGACAAAATAAATGAGCAGCTGGGTGGTTACTCTTAGCAACAGCACACAGGCTAGCTTTAAAATGAGTATTGAAAACTGACATGGGGGCTTGTCATCTGTGGGAGCTACAGAATAAACACAATATTACAGTATTTCCACCACATTTGGAATAGAACATCATAACAAATATCCATGTTAATCAAATCTAGACAGGTAATTCCCAAATATACTGTACCTCTTCTTCATCTCAGTAATCAGGTATCGGTACATTTATATAATTATTGTTACGAGTGGTATAGGTATTTAAAAACCAGTATCCTATAAAAGATTAGATGTTAAATGTCTCAGTCTTACTGCAAATGGAGCAGATGATCTCATCTGACATTTCAATTCATATTCAGAAATGTTCTACAATACCTTTATTAATATGCAGCTCAACATTGTGTTAACTGTTACGATAATTTAAAACCCAGATAACCCCTCTGCATGGCCTTTTTTTAGTCACCCAATGCAATAAATTATAGCAACCCTAAGAGATCTCTAGCAGACTTGAAGGTGACAATACACTTCTCTCCAGTCCACAGACAAAAATTTGCTATGGAATGGATTTTCAAATACTGTAATCAATACTATTAACAATGCAACAGTAGGATTTTGTTAATAAAGTTATGCTTAGGGCATTTAGAAATGGTCATGACATTTTGAAAAGTTAAGGGTTTTGACTATTTGCACTTTAAAAGGGGTAGATTCTCTAAGCTTTTTTTCAAAACAAAGTCAAGAAATGACGCAGCCATATATATATATATATACAGTACTGTGCAAAAGTTTTAGGCAGGTGTGAAAAAATGCTGTAAAGTAAGAATGCTTTCAAAAATAGACATGTTAATAGATTATATTTATCAATTAACTAAATGCAAGTGAGTGAATAGAAGAAAAATCTACATCAAATCAATATTTGGTGTGACCACCCTTTGCCTTCAAAACAGCATCAATTCTTCTAGGTACACTTGCACAAAGTCAGGGATTTTGTAGGCATATAGTCAGGTGTATGATTAAACAATTATACCAAACAGGTGCTAATGATCATCAATTCAATATGTAGGTTGAGACACAATCATTAACTGAAACAGAAACAGCTGTGTAGGAGGAATAAAACTGGGTGGGGAACAGCCAAACTCAGCTAACAAGGTGAGGTTGCTGAAGACAGTTTACTGTCAAAAGTCATACACCATGGCAAGACTGAGCACAGCAACAAGACACAAGGTAGTTATACTGCATCAGCAAGGTCTCTCCCAGGCAGAAATTTCAAGGCAGACAGGGGTTTCCAGATGTGCTGTCCAAGCTCTTTTGAAGAAGCACAAAGAAACGGGCAACGTTGAGGACCGTAGACGCAGTGGTCGGCCAAGGAAACTTACTGCAGCAGATGAAAGACACATCATGTTTACTTCCCTTCGCAATCGGAAGATGTCCAGCAGTGCCAGCAGCTCAGAATTGGCAGAAAACAGTGGGACCCTGGTACACCTATCTACTGTCCGGAGAAGTCTGGTCAGAAGTGGCCTTCATGGAAGACTTGCGGCCAAAAAGCCATACCTCCGACGTGGAAACAAGGCCAAGCGACTCAACTATGCACGAAAACACAGGAACTGGGGTGCAGAAAAATGGCAGCAGGTGCTCTGGACTGATGAGTCAAAATTTGAAATATTTGGCTGTAGCAGAAGGCAGTTTGTTCGCCGAAGGGCTGGAGAGCGGTACACGAATGAGTGTCTGCAGGCAACAGTGAAGCATGGTGGAGGTTCCTTGCAAGTTTGGGGCTGCATTTCTGCAAATGGAGTTGGGGATTTGGTCAGAATTAATGGTCTCCTCAATGCTGAGAAGTACAGGCAGATACTTATCCATCATGCAATACCATCAGGGAGGCATCTGATTGGCCCCAAATTTATTCTGCAGCATGACAACGACCCCAAACATACAGCGAAAGTCATTAAGAACTATCTTCAGCGTAAAGAACAAGAAGGAGTCCTGGAAGTGATGGTATGGCCCCCACAGAGCCCTGATCTCAACATCATCGAGTCTGTCTGGGATTACATGAAGAGAGAGAAGCAACTGAGGCTGCCTAAATCCACAGAAGAACTGTGGTTAGTTCTCCAAGATGTTTGGGCCAACCTACCTGCCGAGTTCCTTCAAAAACTGTGTGCAAGTGTACCTAGAAGAACTGATGCTGTTTTGAAGGCAAAGGGTGGTCACACCAAATATTGATTTGATGTAGATTTTTCTTCTGTTCACTCACTTTGCATTTTGTTAATTGATAAATATAAACTATTAACATGTCTATTTTTGAAAGCATTCTTACTTTACAGCATTTTTTCACACCTGCCTAAAACTTTTGCACAGTACTGTATATATATATCAGTGCCTATAAAACATATACACCCCCTTGAACTTTTTTCCCATTTTGTTGTGTCAGTGTCTCAGAGTTTCATGCATTTAAATGAGGATTTTTTTCCACTTATCTACACACCATACTCCACACTGTTAAGGGGAAAAAAGTTTTTATTGAGAAAAAAATTATATATTAAAAATACAAAACTAAAAGATCATAATTGGCTAAGTCTCCACCCCCCTGAGTTAATACTTGGTGGAAGCACCTTTGGCAGCTGTGAGTCTGTTGGGATAGGTCTCTACCAACTTTGTGCACCTAGATTTGGCAATATTTGACCATTCTTCTTTACAAAACTGTTCAAGCTCTGTCAAGTTCCTTGGGGAGCGTTGATGGACATCAATCTTCAAGTCATGCCACAAATTTTCGATTAGATTTAGGTCGGGGCTCTGACTGGGCCACTCAAGGACATTTACCTTTTTGTTCCTTAGCCACTCCAGTGTAGCTTTGGCTGTGTGCTTTGGGTCGTTGTCATGCTAAAAGGTGAACTTCCGTCCCAGTTTCAGCTTTCTTGCAGAGGGCAGCAGGTTTTCCTCAAGGACTTATCTGTACTTTGCTTCATTCATTTTCCCTTCTATCCTGTCCTTGCCGATGAGAAACATCCCCATAACATGATGCTGCCACCACCATGCTTCACAGTAGGGATGGTGTTCTTTGGGTGATGCGCGGGTTTGCGCCAAACATAACGCTTTGCATTTAGGCCAAAAAGTTCCATTTTAGTTTCGTCAGACCACAAAACATTTTGCCACATGGCTATAGAGTCTCCTGAGTGTTTTTTTGCATACTTCAAACGGGATTCAAGGTGGGCTTTCTTGAGTAATGGCTTCCTTCTTGCCACCCTACCATACAGACCAGATTTGTGGAGTGCTTGGGATATTGTTGTCAAATGCACACTTTGACCAGTCTTGGCCATAAAAGCATGTAGCTCTTGCAAAGATGCCATTGGCCTCTTGGTAGCCTCTCTGATCAGTCTCCTTCTTGCTCGGTCATCCAATTTGGAGGGATGGCCTGATCTAGACAGGGTCTTGGTGGTGCCATACACCTACCACTTCTTAATAATCGACTTGACTGTGCTCCAAGGGATATTAAAGGCCTTTGACATTTTTTTATACCCATCCCCTGATCTGTGCCTTTCAACAACTTTGTCCTGGAGTTCTTTTGAAAGCGCCTTGGTGATCATGGTTGAGTCTTTGCTTTGAAATGCACTACCCAGCAGAGGGAACCTACAGGAACTGCTGAATTTATCCTGAAATTATGTGAATCACTGCAATTTAACACAGGTGGAGGCCACTTAACTTGGTGTGTGATTTTGAAGGCTACTGGTTACACCTGAGCTAATTTAGGATTGCTATTACAAGGGGGGTGGACACTTGTCCAATCAAGCTATTTCAGTTTTTATTTTTAATTAATTTTCTACAAATTTCTACAATATTTTTTTCACTTGGAAGTTGTGGGGTAGGATGTGTAGATAAATGAAACAAAAAAAACTATTTTAATTCTAGGCCATAAGGCAACAAAAGATGAACATTTTGAAAGGGGGTGTAGACTTTCTATAGGCACTGTGTGTATATATATATATATATATATATATATATATATATATATATATATATATATATATATATATACACTACCGGTCAAAAGTTTTAGAACACCCCCATTTTTCCAGTTTTTATTGAAATTTAAGCAGTTCAAGTCCAGTGAATAACCTGAAATGGTACAAAGGTAAGCGGTAAACTGCCAGAGGTTAAAAAAAAAAGTTTAGGTTACCAAAAACTGAAAAATAATGTACATTTCAGAGTTATACAAAAAGGCCTTTTTCAGGGAACAAGTAATGGGTTAACAACTTACAGCTGTTCTGCAGCAATGGAAGTAAATTAAGCCTTGAAAGTTGATGCTAACAATTCCTACAGGTGTCCCAACGTTTGTTGATTACTTACAAACCCTCTGTCTGTATAAAAGCAGTGTTGGAACAGACTGTGTTACTACACCCTCTTAAGCATTATTTGGACAGTATTGTACTGCAGGAAGTAGTATATTGCTCTCATAATGGCGAGAAAAAGGCAATTTACAAAGAAGACAGACAGACCATTATAACCCTTAAAAGTGTAGGTCTTTCCTTTAGAGAAATTGCAAAGAAAGCCAAGGTGTCAGTGAGTACAGTTTCCTACACCATCAAAAGGCACTTGGAAACTGGAGGAAACTCTGACAGGAAGAGGTCTGGCAGACCCAAAGCCACAACAGAATCAGAAGACAAGTTTCTGAGAGTCAACAGCTTGCGTGATAGGCGGCTCACAGGACAACAGCTTCAAGCACAGCTTAACACTGGTCGAAGTAAGCAAGTCTCAGTTTCAACTGTGAAGAGAAAACTTCGAGCTGCAGGTTTGACAGGTCGAGTGGCAGTAAGAAAGCCATTGCTAAGATGGCAAAATAAGAAAAAGAGGCTTGCCTGGGCCATGAAGCACCGCCAGTGGACTACTGAAGACTGGAAGAAGGTCTTATGGACCGATGAATCAAAATTTGAAATCTTCGGTTCATCACGCAGGGTTTTTATACGCCGTCGAGTAGGCGAAAGGATGGTTCCTCGGTGTGTGACACCAACTGTCAAACATGGAGGAGGAAGTGTGATGGTCTGGGGCTCTTTTGCTCGATCCAGAGTCGGCGACTTGCACAGAGTGAGTGGCACCCTGAACCAAAACTGCTACCACAGCATTTTGCAGCGCCATGCAATACCCTCTGGTATACGCCTAGTTGGTCAGGGGTTCATCCTACAGCAAGATAATGACCCAAAACATACCTCCAGGCTATGTCAGAACTACCTTAGAAGAAAAGAACAAGACGGTAGGCTTCAAATCATGGAATGGCCAGCACAGTCTCCAGACTTAAACCCCATTGAGCTGGTTTGGGATGAACTGGACAGAAGGGTGAAAGCAAAGCAACCTACAAGTGTAACACATTTGTGGGAACTTCTGCAACAGTGTTGGGAAGAACTTTCCGAACAATATTTGATTTCCATTGTAGAAAGAATGCCACGAGTGTGTTCGGCTGTTATATCTGCAAAAGGTGGCTACTTTGATGAGTCAAAAATTTAGATTACATTTTGTTAAACAAAAGGATTCCATGAATTTATTTTTTATCTCCAATTGTTTATTTGTTCTATGCTTTAATTTCAGAGTACATTGAGACATTAAACTGC
The DNA here is from genome assembly GCF_902713425.1 of Acipenser ruthenus. Classification (NCBI taxonomy): domain Eukaryota; kingdom Metazoa; phylum Chordata; class Actinopteri; order Acipenseriformes; family Acipenseridae; genus Acipenser; species Acipenser ruthenus. Next base: position 37,866,751 of record NC_081193.1, on the reverse strand, counting down.
GTAAATTTCAATAAAAACTGGAAAAATGGAGGTGTTCTAAAACTTTTGACCGGTAGTGTGTATATATATATATATATATATATATATATATATATATATATATATATGTGTGTGTGTGTGTGTGTGTGTGTGTTAAGGTTAATAAAAAGAATAACATTTTGCCACTGCCGCCAGCCGCTCATCTAACCCCCCCCCCCCCTACCCTTAGCTTTAAAGAATCTTAAACTGAAGAAATTACTGTCTGGAATACAAACTTTTCAAGTCCTTTTCAATGCAATTTGTAAATATAGACAATCTTAGGAAAATGTAATGCTGGATTCTGAAGAAGCCTGCCACACTCAAACTAACAGCCTTGTCTGTGCCCATGGTGACTCAGAAGAGGATTACAGTAGATACAATACCCCTACATAACATGTCTGGAACACTCTGTCTCCTTTGACAAAGCAGAAAAAAAGGAATAGTACACCAAGCAAACAACATGCGTCAACAGCACACAGGAGAGGAACATCTAGTACAAATAGAAAATGGATGACAAATACAAATTTTCATCAATGTCTTTTTATAAAATAAAAAAAAACATAAAAAAGCAATTAGGTACCTCTGTAGAGTTTTGGACACTTCAAAACAACATGTATTGGTTAAACTGTAGGTTTTTGACATGTTCACTTGATAGATTAATGACCACTGATAATTGACCATATACTGTATGACCAAACAAGTTGCAGGATGACAGATTTTTAAAAATGTTTTTAAATGTGTGTGGGTTGGACAAAAATGTCACAGAAATAATGTACCAAGTAGGCTATAGTGTAAAATAACTACAATTTTAAAGTGATATTGAAATGTTAAAAAAGGTGTCTACAAATAAACTTTCCATTGTGCAGTTGTCATTAAAACAAGCTCCAATGACATACTGAAATAGTACAGTAATGACCTGGATTGCTGTTTATGAGTGGCTTCAACCCCTTTCATGTTCTAAGAGAACAACACCCTTACAGCAAATATCTAAAATTACATGTTCAATAGGAGTGACAATATACACACAAAAAAAAGTCACATGACCCCCTAAAAGCCCCAGAAAAATAAATATGTATTTCCCTCCTCAGATGCGGAGAGCCTCCAAATGGCATTTGCCCAATCCAATTTTTTTATCTTGCTCTTAACTGTATTATTACTTGTACTGTGATACTTGAAATGTATTTGCTTACGATTGTAAGTCGCCCTGGATAAGGGCGTCTGCTAAGAAATAAATAATAATAATAATAGGCAGTAAGCATGCCACTGACCAGGGGGAAGTGCTTTAATATACAAGGAGACCTCACAGGGGGATTCAAAATAAAATTTACCGTGGAGGATTTTTTTGTGATCAGCTTGGAGTCTCTGCGCTGAATAATGAAGACCACGTCCTCCTACACTTTAATTACCTTCCTCTGTGATGAAATAATTGACTCAACAGTTTTTCATGCAAGTGTATGTGCTACAGTATATAGTGACATTTGCATAAGAGATGACATTTATGTAGCAGCTGTATCAACAAATCATCTTCCACATACGGAAAAGCAATTCTGCTGCGTGGGCCTCGATTCTAAGTTGCGTAGCTACAGAAACTATTAAAACACATCCAGTGCTAGCAAGATCAAAAAGTCTTGTCATTTTGTTGTTTAGTACTGTGGGCAACATGAGTTGAATTTTGAATGGTGTAGGACGTCCACATTTTAGATAACCGGGGTCAGTCTACAGTAGTACTCAGGAGTTATGACAAGCCCCTCCAATCTGACGGCAGTTTGTCATTGTACACGATGTGAGATTGTGAGATGAGGTGTATAGAATGGGCCGACATTATGCACCAAGGCTAGGTCTGGATGGCTTTTGATTGTTGACACTCCTTCTCAACCCTCTCAAAAAAGTAAATTCATGGCTGCCCCCTGACACACCTTACTCTTAATACAGCACTTCCCAAGCCTGCTAAAGTAGTCCTAATGTTTTATTTATTCTTTTCAATAAATTGGCATCAAGAGTCAGGACTGTTCTTGAACAACTGCTTCCAATGCAGTAGTGTATTCAAAATGGTGTGAATTAATCAACCTGCTGCATTGTATTTTGATACTGAGAGTTGAACCCTCTCTAGCTATTATATTGGGGGGTAATCACACTGCCTGCAGTAGCATGTTCTGACATGTTATTAACAACTGTGAATAAATTCCCTCCTCTCCCTCTGGTATTTGTCCAGGTGAATGTGTGGTCACAATAAGGCATCTATTTGGAGAACAACTGTTTTCCAGTAACAAATTAGTGTGCAGTTCCAAGCACTAACACTAAGTCTGGTTTACAGCATTGGGATGGAGTCTGGGCAGTAAAAATAACTCTTCATAGACTTGTCCTAACTTAATGTGTGATATTTTATGAGAAAGGACTAAGGCCCATAAGTTGGAAATTTTGCTTAGAAGTGACTTATTTTATTAATGAAGTTGTTTCACCTTTAACGGTACCATATGAGTATACTGTACTTGCAGAACTTGTCCATAGCCACATTCTAATTCTTCCCCTCCTCTCCCCACAACTGCACCTATACGTGGCTGTCTTGTAGTGTAACACGTTTTATAATAAACAGCTCTCTAGTAGATATTGCAGGACTTTTATTGTGCAATTTAACATATTGGTTGGTTTTAGTAGTAGTAGTGGTGTTTATAAAGCCTTACAGTAAGTATAACAAATAGTAGTAAATATAACAACCTGTAGTACAAAATGTGTGACAGGAAGACAGATAATTGCAGAGATTACCTTGACATTATTTCCTTTTAATAGACTGTAGCAGGGTAGTTCCTCCCTAGGATTTGCCTCCATTAGGGACACCTTTCTGTGACAGAAAGACAATGATTCTTGGTGGTAAATCTCCCTTCCGACCTGTGATGGCGCCAAGTAACAGGAACAGAGTACCCTGGACTACTTGGCCTGGCACTTCGTTCCGAGGATTAAAAGGAAATCAGTAATTTAGAAAAGGGGCGGAGCTTCCGTACACTAACTCATCGACCCGAAAGGGAAATGATGTGGCAGCCACGGATTGGAGGAGCGGCTGCAATCGTTTACCAAGGAGTCATGAGTGACGGCATAGGGGTCGAAGCGATGTAATCTGTTCCTTCATTTTGGTTAATGAAAAGTGACTCGGAAGGACCTGTGTTTTGTGTATCGGTATCGTGAGTGTTTGTTTGTTCTATTTGTTGCTTGTTATCACTAGACAGCTAACACGTTCTGGAGCTGTCGCCAGAGGCCAGCACAAACCCGGAACAGCACTGTACTTGTATCACACATAATTGTATTTGCACCACTAGCACTAATTCACACACTATCGGACTTGTGTATGTGTTTTGCGTGGGTGTATAATAAAAACTGGACTATTATTTCGGGACAAATCCGGGGATTACAAATTAAGTAACACACACTGCTGTATACTTAACATCATTTATTGTTTACTGTTTGTTTTGCCGTCAGGCACTGGACATGAGAATATCATTAAACAAACCTTTGCACCTGGATTATAATTGTCCGTCTGTTCATTGATCACCTGCACCTGCACCTGCACACATGTCAAAGTAGAAAAATATCTCAGGAGTAATGAATGCATTGTGTTGGCCTTACTTTACCCAAGTGAATTAACTACAAAACAACGGATGCCAAATAGCAGTTCAAGTTAAACATTGTTTTGTTTATTCTCAAATTAAATAGTTCATAAAAGTAAAAAAACCTCCCCTTTTTAAATTAACTACAGCAGCCTTATGTAAACACACCTTTTAAAGATGTCCCTGTATAACACTCCAGAAATACCATGGATTATCTCTCACCACTGCAACAGTACATGTGAAGTGCAAAAAACATTTATCCCCTAGCCACCGTTTACTGCCAAACTGATACAAGGCCTTAGGGAAAATGTACTTTACGAACAGATTTGTGCAGGTTAGTAACTTATCTGGAGCGTTGCTTACAAGGGTTGTTTAATTTTATGTGATTAAATAACACAGTACATGGATTAAAAATAATATATATATATATATATATATATATATATATATATATATATATATATATATATATATACACATTTATGAGCTACATTCATAAAGATGTAATGTTCCAATAAATGCAGTGGATGCATTCTTTGGCCTGCTAATGCTTTGTGAATACAGTCTATTAATAGTTTACAGAGAAAGGGCACATTTTTGTCACATAAAGGCATCAAGATCATGCCAATGAGCTACAGCATCAATCATAACCTGACAGAATTCATTAACAGCACCATTTTTAAACTGTCAGGGCTGAAAATGATCTGACTAGCAAATGATGAATTTTGCATTTATGGGTATGAATTTCAACAGTTGACCGCAGTATGTTTGCTAGGCTGTAAATCCAATGTATTAAAACACATTATATTTAAACACTGCTATGCCCACCATGACTCTTCTGCAGTGACATCTAGCCCAGCCTTGCTAATACAGCCCTCAGAGGTACTTTATCCGGCCCCCACAATTTGGCCCAGCCCAATTACACTGTAAGAAATTTGCGTCTATTGGGTTATTACAAGCAAGAACTCCAAATCCCATCAGCCATTAGAAAAGTAGCAGGAAACTCAGAGACAAAGAAGCAGAAGACAGAGAGAGAGACAGCCAATCATATCTCGCGCTTGGTGCTTAAGGCGTGTTTTCCATTACACATTGTACTGACTCAAAAAAGATAACACCAGTAGTAAAACAAACCAAATAAAAAAACTCAAACTCTCAAAATGTCCAACAAAAGAAAGATCGAGAAGGAAGACAGATTGTTTCAGGAAAGGTGGAAGTCTAAATATTTCTTTGTAGAACAGCAAGAAAAACCAATTTGCTTCGTATGTAAGGGAAGTAATGTGGTGATAAAAGAATTCAATGTAAAGTGCCACTATGAAACCAAATAAAGAAAAATATATCAAATTTGAAGGAAAGCAAAGACAAGAAAAAGTGGCCGAATTAAAAACAACCCATGACTTAAAGCAGAACATGTTTAAACAGGCAAAATGTGAAAGTAATGCGGCAGTAAAGGCAAGTTACCTTGTGTCAGAGCTAAATCGCAAAGTTGTCAAAGCCTTTTTCTGAGGGTGCTTTTGTAAAAGACTGCATGCTTAAAGTCACAGAAATAGTCTGTCCTAAGAAAAAGAGTGTGTTTTCCCAATGTCAATCTTTCAAGAAACACCGTGGCTGAAAGAGTGGATGACCTGGCTACCGATCTTCAAGATCAGCTCACTGCCAAAGCAAGCGATTCTGTAGCCTTTTCTCTTGCTGTTGACGTGAGCACAGATATTAGTGATATCGCTCAGTTATCTATTGTTGTTGATGCAGACTTCACTATTACCGAAGAGCTTTTGGATGTTGCCACTAGGCACGTGTGGGAGGGTGCGGGTATTCACTGACACGGGAAACAGAAATGGTAGTTGACAACACCACACAGGTGCTCGGTTTTATTATTTTCTTTTGTACTCTGGTGAGGTGTACTGATTTCTCTGAGCCCGTAGAGGGCGCTTGTGGTCCGTGGTCTGGCTACCAGCTATGGTATCCAGAACCAACAGGGAATACCACGGCAGGGTACTCAGCTACAGTCCGGCACTCGCAGGTGCTCACAAATTATAAAAACGAAAAAGGCAAAAAGAAACAGGGAAAATAAAACACAGTAAGGAAACACTACAAAATAAATGTGCTGCACTTCGCAGCGTGAATCTCCCCAGTCGCCGCTACCCGTACGACCCGGGACTCCGTCCTACACTCTGCTGTCTCCCTGTACAACAAATACTGGGGCTGCCCAACGATCCCCCACTTTTCCCTTTCTTTCTTTAAAATTATTTTCTTTGATTTTTCTTTCCGGGCGTTTGTTATCCTCCCGTCTTTCGGTAGTCAAAGCGAGACCGCCTTGCTCGCTGTTCCAGTTTAAAGGGGCAGATCTGAGGAAACAACAGAGTGTTACTTTATAGGTTAGCAATCCCATTAAAGTCCGCCTCCCAGCCACTCAGAGAGGGGAAAAGCACACACACCCTCTTCCCCACCTCTCCGTGTCACCACCGTGACTGGCAGGCAGAACCCACGGGACTGCCGCCCCCTTCCTGCAGCATCGTGCATGCGTCAGACGGCCAGTCCAGGTCTCTCCCTGTTACAGCACGGCACTACCAAAGCTAATGATAGATTTAAACAGCTAGAGAAGAGTGTGCACAACATGAAATTACAGTGGGAGAAATTAGTTGGCTTGACAACAGACGAAACGCCTGCCATGTGTGGTGACAAAAATGGGCTTGTTGCTTTGGTGCGCAAAAAATTACAGGCAGTGAATTGTCCAGTGACACTTACAACTTACCACTGTATTCTACACCAGGAAGCTCTGTGTGGGAAGGTGCTGAAAATTGATCACATAATGGTCACGTTGTGAAAACTGTACATTCAGGGTGAAAGGTTTGAATCAACAGCAATTCCAAAAGCTGCTTGACGAGCTCAATGCTCAATATGGTGATTTGCCGTACCACCCCGGAGTTCACTGTCTTAGCCATGGTGCAGTACTTACAAGGTTCATTGAATTGCATCAAGTAAAATAACTTTTCATGCACAATAAATGGAAAGAAATTAGAGAGCTTTCAGATGCAAAGTGGTTGTGTGAGTTGGGATTTCTCTGCGATATAACCGAATAGCTCAACAATTTAAATGTGAAACTGCAAGGCTGTAAACAAGTCATAACAGAACTGTATTGCAGCATAAAGGCGTTTGAGCTAAAGTTATGTTTATGGGAAAAACACATGTAGCAAGGAAACCTTTCCCATTTCCCAACGTGCCAAGCGGTATGTGATTCTATGGCAGATTTTACTTTTCCTGGTAGTGAGTTTGCTGCAAAACTAAAATGTGTTGGGTGTGGAATTTGAGCTCCATTTTTCAGATTTTCACAGTCCTAGGTAAAATGAAATCATACAGGCTGTTTTTCATGTAACTTACTTGACTATTATTATTATTATTATTATTATTATTATTATTATTATTATTATTATTATAAATGACAGTAAGTTTTACACCTTGGCTTAACACCAAAGTGGTATCAGTGCACTGAACAAGATCTGTGTTTTTATTTAATATGTCACAGTGTGGGGCAGTATGATCATGTGACATTAGAGGTCAAATGTCACTAAGTCATGTTTTGTGCTGAACATATCAGGAACGTTACTTGGTTCCCAACATAACAGAAGCAGCAGCTCTCAAACATCACAACAAAAATGTAGGCAATGTTTTGTGAAGTAGCACGTTTTTTAACGTTGCAGTTTGGTTGCAAGAGAGCTATACAAATAGAGCAATGGCAAATTATTAATCACCACTTTTATTTTATTTTAACTCTAAAGCCCTGAAGGTCAGGGTACTTTATTCAACATGGCACTAACAATTAAAAATTAAAATAAATAAAAGAAAGCCATTTTTCATAAACCATAATTGTGTTTATTTTATTTACAGCAATAACCCAACCATCCAAGTTATTTTGTGTTTTTTGTTGTACAGTGGGATCCACATGTTCCTACCCCTGTGTTGCCTGTCGCAACAGTCGCATGGAACCAATTGTGAATTTTTGGAAAAAACTTTTAAATCACCAACACTTCATTATTCCTGCCACCAGTTGGCAAAAGAAAATGGGAAAATGGGTTAAAATAACAGCAGGGGCCGCTGCGGTCTTCCATTGAATGCTTTTGGGAGACAAGGGTACTGCAATTTATTTATTTATTTAAAACACAGCAAAAGTTTAAATGAAAGTTATTTATTTTTAGCTTATTTCCACATTACAACATAACATTAAAAACAAACTCTCCATCCCCATTTAGTAATGAATGGGAAGCAATTGGATTCATATATGTATATATGCATATTTCAGACCTCTAAATTCCTTTTAACTAATAGTCAATATCCCGATTCACAACTCAAAAAAATTTGACAAAAGCCCCCATGCAGAGAGAGCAACACTTAGTCTGGAGATTGATATCTCACAGTAACAGACAGACGGTAATTATTATTTATTATTTGTTCATTTAGCAGAACTATGCATCAGCTCCTCCTAATCCATGAAGGGCGATCAAGGAACGAAGTGGTGAAATCCCTCTAGGCTTGGAAGAACTAATCAGAAAAACAAGCAAATGACGACCCCTTGTGGAGTTAGCACAAATAATGAGTTACAAATAGTGCTTATGGAATACGACAAAGAAAACTACAGCTTACGAATATTTTCACATCATCTCAATTTAAAATCCCTACAAACACATGACAAACGCAGGATATCAGTAGAGAATACCCTAGGTAAGACTAAAATGATGTGATTTGTGCATCTTTTGTTATAACATCAGTCGCGACTGACGTTATAACTGTAAGGGCGACTGATGTTATAACTGTAAGGGCGACTGATGTTATAACTGTAAGGGCGACTGATGTTATAACTGTAAGGGCGACTGATGTTATAACTGTAAGTGCGACTGATGTTATAACTGTAAGGGCAACTGATGTTATAACTGTAAGGTCGACTGATGTTATAACTGTAAGTCGCCCTGGATAAGGGCGTCTGCTAAGAAATAAATAAAAATAATAATAATAATAATAATAATAATAATAATAATATACGGAGGCTGAATAAACTAACATTAAGGATACTGTAAATTGTTGACAAATGCCTTGGTTACACCATAATATTGTTTTAGTGTAATAGTGTCACTAATTGTCAAATACAGTTGTATGGTTTTATGGTTGTTGAGAACGGGGTATAAAAATAAATATCTGTATTTTATAAAAGGTGTATCAATTGTTCGAATTTGAATTAGGCCCACTAGTTGTTTTAAATATATTTAAATTAATGACGATATTCTATGTAAGGATACTACTGATACTGCTATTGTAATTAATACTAGCAGCTGTATCACTGCACCGTCATTTCAATAACAAGGAACGTAAACATCAGATGAAAAAAAATTTAAAATACAGATTTAGCTAACAGACACATTTCCTTTGATCCAGGTCAATATAATTCAGTTAATAGAAATACTGATATTTAAATATTTATTACTGATCTCACAGCTACTGAATAACTATAAGCTATAAACATTCATCTCCGCAGCTGCCTGCCTGCCTTCTTTTTTCATTTGTAGCAAACACCTTAATTTTAAACCGATACACGATTATTATTCTAACTAATGCATGCTGTATGTTGATTACACCTCTTTTATTATTATTGTTAAATGTAGCCTAATGTAGTCTACATTTCCTTTTTATAGTGAACCGCTAATAGACATAATTCCATCAAAAATATCTTGTTCGCCAACAGTTTGAAACATAGCACAGCTAGTGAAATAGTGGTCTACTTCGTTGGTTTTAATTTAATTTTCTTTAGGCCTATTAGATTTTTGAGTGGTTCAAACACTAATATCCAACAAGGATATTCTCCAAAACAGATTGACAAATGGAACATGCCATCAGAATACCAAGAGAAAAAATGTTGGAATACAAAGTAATAGAGTCTAATAGAGTACCCTTAGTTTTTACGTACAATCCAGCCCTATGACCTCTCCACAAAATCATCCGAGAATTACACCTCATTTTAGCTGAAGATTTCACCTTCTCCAATATTTTCTTGGAAACACCTCTCCTATCCTACAGACAACCACATAACCTGTCCCATCTTATCATCCGGAATAAACTACTAACTGACCTGAAAATTCACACAATGGAACTAAACCCTGCAATAGATGTAAAACCTGTCCCCATATCTCTATGCAGAAGACTATCCTCACAACACAAGGGAAACTGGAGATAAAAGGATCATTTACCTGGAGATCCAAAAACATAATCTGCATGATTAAATGTAGCAAATGCTCCAATGGGACCTACACAGGAGAAACCAAATAACATCTTCGGACAAGGATGAATCTACACAGACACACCATCAGTAACAAAATTACCAGTACTCCTATTGGCAACCATTTCAACATGCCTAACCATTCTCTGTATTTTCAAAAACACACAAAACAGGACCATGTGTGTGCCCATGTTTTACAGCAAAACGTTACAGTAACATGTCAAAGTAGAAAACTATCACAGGAGTAAAGAATACATTGTGTAGACCCAAGTTAAACATTGTTTTGTTTATTTCCGAATTAAATAGTTCATAAAGTTGACACCGCATTTCACATGTCGCGTTTACGCAGAATTCTGTGTCATATACGTTGGACATTTTAATAAAACGCTAAAAAATAACAGCAGTGTGTTTCTAAAACATAGATGTAAAAGACAACTGATCCCCTTTTCATCCCTATCCAACAGTTTTATGCAATGCAACGTGTAAAAATGGTTCCACTGCTCCCTGTATCCCATGTAGCACTGCGCACGTCCCTGGTATTAGTGTGACTCAGTAATCTGTATCAGAGCATCTTACCTGTTGACAGTCTCAGCCAATAATTTGGACAAGTAAAACACATACTCAAAAATCATGGTTTAAGACCACCTTTCCTGCTTTCACAAAACTTGCATCAATTGCAATTACTATACCTGTATCTTGTGTACCACTACCAGCAGAATGGGGTTTTAGCTGTCAGAACAGAGTGCACACCAGCATGCACTCTCGTTTATGTGAGTATCATCTAAAACATGTCAATTTCAACAGAAGCTCCTAAGAATTATTAAGACTTTGATTCGGAAAGAGCACAAGTCATTTTTTAACTTCGGTGCTAAAAGGAAATTTTAAAGAACTTTTAAATCAGCAAAACTGTAAATAGTTATGATGCTGACAGCTGCCCGCAGAGACTTACATTTTCTAGTAGAACACTGATTTTTACATCGTGAATGGGGGATTTTCAAAAGAAAACGTTTCATGGTAACTTTGTTAATCTGAAATAGTTACATTGGAAAATAATGTAACTATGTTGATGCAATATGCAGATGTTATGGTTGAAAATGCAAATTGAGATGGAATGCTTTTTACAATTGCACATTTTTAAAGGCTAGCACGACCTCTGCCGCATTTAATATATCTATATATATATATATTTTTTTACTTTTGGTATTCCTTGCCATTGTCATTTCTTCACAGTATACAGTGGCCATAGACAGGTTTTCATAAAGTAATAACATAAGGTTTACTTGTGCCTTACTGTAGCTGAACAAAACCAAAAAGAATGATTTTAACTTTAAACACTTCAAATAAAACAAAACGTGGAAATGGTGTTGTAAAATGAAGGGGGGAAAAAACTCACCGTTTTGGTTCTCGTTTATTACACTCCACATAACAAAAGTCACAAACAAAAAATATATAATGTATACAATCCATATAATAATCACTACACAACATTTACAACAAGTTGGGCATTGTTTAAGCGAGTCATTTCAGAATGACGTGCTTACCTTTTTTCTGTCATGAGATTCTCATTTGCGCTAAAGCAGCACAACGCTTTGCATGCTTGCATGCGCATAATCTGGTTTGTTTACTTTTTGTTGTCTAAAACTTTTAAATAGAGGCTCAAGAGCTGCTGTGTTAATCCTGTTTTTTTTCTTTAATATATTAATCTCGCATATCACACAGAGCTCTTTTTCATTTGTCATGATTGAAACTGTAGCGAAACTTTTGGCAAGGCGGTAAATAAGTGCAAGGTATTTTTGTAATTTCTAGCGAATAAGAACATCTGAATTTTGTATCCGACTGCATTTGAATATTCGGATATTTGTCCCAGCACTATATATAATATAGATGTATGAATGTATATGTGATATACATACATGATATACATACATATTAGAGTGTGACACGGGAATGAAACTTCAGTCATGTCCCATCCTGTCCTGTGAAAAATGTTCCTGTCCCATCCCATCCCATGAAAGGGTCATCATTTCCAATCCTGTCCTTCCTGTCCAAATTTTTTCTCCCCTGTCCCGTAACTTTTTTTTTTTTTTTTTTTTTTTTTTTAAATTCCCGTCCCATCCTGTCCTGTCAAAAAAAATCCCGTCCCATCCCGTGATAAACAGAGATCAACTATTATTTGGAGATACATATATTTTCGTATTCATGTATAAAATTAGGGTTTTGCACTAAACACTACCGGTATATTACTAGTAATTTGTTTTTAGTTTTTGTTTTTTCAGAAAGAAATACAGTGCAAGCACAGGGTCTTTCTTAGCACAATGTGCAATATAATGATGTAATTTAAATTCGGTAATATAAAAAACAAGTGTGTAAAGTTTTGTGTGTCAGTTTTAGTTTCTAAATCGGTTACTAAGCAACCGGCTCAGATTTTAGTATGTCAAAGCCACAATAAACTGTCAATGAAATACAGTATAACGAACCATTAATTCATAAAAAAAAAAACAACGACAAAAAAACATGGTATTGAAATAATATCTCATAAACGTTAAGGGAGTATCCATCATGTATTTATTTATTAAAAATCGTAGTATTATACATACCCCTTCAACGTGGCGCCGAAGCAGTACCTCAAAAAAATAGTAGCTGCTTCGGCCAAATCGTAGCCTTTGACATCTGTGAATTATGATTAGGCGTAATAATCATAAAAAGCGAAAATGTGCACATCCTTAATATACTGCACATATTTATATAGAGAGAGATATGTTAAATACATGCCAGTGGCAATCCACAGCGTTCAGTTATTCTGCTAGTATCAATATTTATGTATGAATATTGTTAACTAAAGGACTGACATAACTAAACAATTATGGGTAATATGAAATATTTTAAGTATCAATCTATGTTAAACGTAAGGGTTTTTATTAACTATTCCGTGTTGCCAAGACGCTGATTCGTTTGCGTTGGTGTTGTCGGAGTTTCTCTCCGAGTTTGAACCTTCTGATTCAGAGGCATAGGGCTCTAATTGATACGGGAGACAATCCCTGTTTTCTCTCTCTACATCAGATCCATCACTACATAATTCACATTCGTAAGAGGTGTGTGAAACTGATAAAATTAACCTACTATCACTTTCACTGTCATGTCGCTGTCAGCCATACTGGCAGATGCAAGGAGCCTGAGGTCACAGTCTGGCCCCACACCAGGAATTAGAGATCGCCCTCTTTGTATTTCCTGGTATTATTTGATTCATTGTAGCGCGATTAAACATAATTTGGTAAAATTAATGTGATTATTCAAGTGAGACCTATTAATATTATTTCGTATGCTTATGGTAACAGTCAAATTCTATGTCATAGGCTCTTACAACTTTAAACAGCAAAAAAAAAACACTCTTCCTGTCTGCTGGTGGCAGAGTAGTCCTGTTCCTCCCCATTCCCGGAAGCTTAAATCCCGTTCTTGCCCGTCCTGAGAGGTTTATTTATTTTATTTCCCAGTCCCGCCCGTTCCCATGAGCTTCACTCCTGTACCATCCCGTCCTGCAAAATTTAACACAATTTCTTTCCCGTACCGTGGGAGTCCCGTCTTCATGTCACTCTCTAATGTGTGTGTGTGTGTGTGTGTGTGTATATATATATATATATATATATATATATATATATATATATATACTTTGAGCTAATATATATATATATATATATATATATATATATATATTTTTTTTTTTTTTTACTATTATTTATTTCCCTATATTAGTTTGCACTGTTACCATTTTTGCATTTTATTCATATAATTCATTTATTTTGTCTTTGTTTATTATGCAGCCACTCATCCTGTTTTTTTTTTCAACACATTTTTCCTGACATTAGAATTGTAGTGATTCAAAATGGGTTAACATCAATCTCTCTTTCCTACTTTCACCTGAAGAAGAGACCTTTGAGGTCTTGAAAATTTGTGGTTCTTTTTTTGTTTAGTTAGTCCAATAAAAGGTATCACATCTCCTTCTTTGTCTATCATTGGCTTTTTGTAACTTAAATTACACTCTGAACTTTGGAAAGTTTTCTGTTTATAGTGTGGCAGAGTAGGGGGAGGAAAGGTGTAGTCCTGGAGGATAACTGGAATACATCCCCCAGAATGCCACAGGGTTGGTGTTGGCCAGGATGGGAAACACCTGGCTGTAAAAGTTAATGAGGGACACCTGCCTGTGATCAAGCAGGCAGGTGTATATATAGCAGGTCAGAAGAGCTTGATAGCTGTCTGTGTTAAGGCTAAGGTCTGGGAAGAGACCTGTGTGGGAACCTTAAGAGAAGGTACTGTGTTTAAATGCTTATGTGTATAAGTGTTGTGGTTTTTGGTCACTGGTAAATGGCGTAGTCGTCCGGTATTAGTTTAGCACTCTTTGGAGTTAGGCTTTTGTTTTGTTAGTTTTGTATTATGGAAACAAATAAATATACAGGTACAGTCCTGTTTCATTTCACTTGCTGTTGTGAGAGTGTTTTTTTTTATATATAAGAGAGACAGTGGAAAAGGTCCTGAAGTTAGTTACAAATTAAACTGATTCAGACATAAACACCAACAGTATCAGAAATTATCAGGAATGCCTGAAAATGTTGGCTTTTTAAAATTTGTGTTTTTAAAAAAAAAAAAAAAAAAAAATCTACTATTAGAACACACAAGTCAGGTGTTGCTCTCTGCAACACCAGACATGCTCCAACATGCCTGGAAGACCAGTTTAAACACACTTGTGTCTGTACTGAACTAAGCTAAAGAAGCCCATGTAAGCGTACAGGTCATAAAAGTACTTTGTACCTTAGGATAGCTTAAAATGTTATGTTTTAAGTGAAAAACTAAACTGGTACTATCCTCGGATTCAATTTATACATAGAAAAAACAACCTACTAGTGAAATAACAATGATTGTCCTGTGGGGAACACCTGATCCTGGTGTTCTTGCCTGTTAAGTACAGACTGTTGGATTGATGTGTTGTACCATTACAAATAACCCATGCTGTAAAAATAAATTGCCTTCAAAAAATACAGAAGATATAACCATACATTTGCATCATAAGGTGTACAAAATGGTGCAGATCTTTGGAATTGCAATGTTTCACATTCCTGTAAGTTTTAGACCAGCTAAGCTTGTTGACCAAATTAGATACAGTGCCTATAGTAAGTATTCACCCCCCTTGGACGTTTTTCCAGTTTGTTGTGTTACAACCTGAAATCTTGATGCATTTAATATGACTTTTTTTTACTTTGATTTACACAACCTACTCAACACTTTGAAGAGGCAAGATAATTTTTATTGTGAAACAACAGTTAATGAAAAATAAAACTGGAATGTCTTGGTTGCATAAGTATTCACCCCCCTGAGTCAATACTTGGTAGAACCACCTTTGGCAGCAATTACAGCTGTGAGTCTTTTGGGGCAAGTCTCTACCAGGTTAGCACATCTGGATTGTGCAATATTCGCCCATTCTTCTTGGCAAAATTGTTCAAGCTCTGTCAAATTGGATGGGGATCGTTGGTGGACAGCAATCTTCAAGTCTTGCCACAGATTCTCAATCGGATTCAAGTCCGGGCTTTGACTGGGCCACTCTAGGACATTCGTTTTCTTGTTTAAGCCACTCCACTGTCACTTTGGCTGTGTGCTTGGGGTCATTGTCCTGCTGAAAGGTGAAGATCCATCCCAGTCTTAGGTCTTTTGCAGACTGAAGCAGGTTTTCCTCAAGGATTTGACTGTATTTAGCTCCATCCATTTTGCCCTCTACCCTGACAAGCTTCCCAGTCCCTGCCAATGAAAAGCATCCCCATAGCATGATGCTGCCACCACCATGCTTCACAGTAGGGATGGCGTTACCTGGGTGATGTGTTGGGTTTGCGCCAGACATAACGGGGGGGAAAAAAAAATCAAATTTAAATGCATCAAGATTTCAGGTTGTAACACAACAAACTGTGAAAACGTCCAAGGGGGGTGAATACTTACTATAGGCACTGTAACTTAATTATTATAGTACGACTCGACTAATTAAATATACTGTGTGTGCATGCTTTTTTTTTTATTGGCTTTCCAATGTTAAATACTTCAATCAGGCTGAATAGTCTATTACTTAGAGTGCTGACTAATAAAACATAAAACTCAAATGGGCAGACTCCCATTACAGAATCCATAATGTTGTTGTCACCAGCAATTTTGCAGTTGACAGAAGACAAGCTCAAGTAACTACAGTATGAGTTACAAAAAAAACACCACAGCAATAGTAATTGCTTATCAACCATGTTTTTACACAGTGTTAATTAAAACTTTAAAAAAGGACATGAAAAGTACAGCTGCACAAACAAGCTTCTCCTACAAGCAAGCTTGTCTACGTCCTTGTCAGGTTAAATTCTCTTTGGGCATCCACTTTGTCTCGGTTGGCAGACTAAAGAGACTTTTATATCGCATGGGGATTTGAACTGTTCTGTTTTCGGAGGGAAAACAATGTAATGTTGAAGGTTGTGAAGGAAAGTGATTCTTCTGTTAATCGTTCTTGCCCCAAGTAATTCCACATCAGATCAAAAGTTATTTTTAAAATTATTTAGAATTTGTATTAGACTGGAGAACGAGGGTACCTCAGCACTTTGCTTAAAAAAAAAATTTGCATACCAAACACCTGAAGACATGTTGGGACATGCCTACTGTATATACTGACTAGTAATTATCCAAGAACCATTGTGTGTGTGTTTTGTTTTCTTATTTTTTTTATTTTTTCTATTGCCAGTGTTGAGGCTCAGTTGATTAAGTTTAACACTGCTGGAGGTTCCCATATCCTTTGTAGTATAAAAGCTATGGGCTCAAGCTACACAATTACAGCCTTGAACGATAGATGGCCAAGTGAGCCAGTGCCATAATGTCTATGACGACTGACTTCCATTAATTTGGATGTGATTTCCTAAATTCAAGCACAGATAAATCTGTGCAACTTGCAACTGAATAAAGAATTTACTGTGTCAAGAAATATTATCCTACCTTTTTATTAGGCACATCGCTTTCTCCCATGAAACAGGAGGGTTCTGATTGCAAGTTTATGTATGCAAGTATACATTTTACTGGATAAACATATGTTTTTGTTTGCAATTATTACTAAGGCTGAATACATTAAGCATGCAGTTTTGAATCCAAAGTCAACCTTTTGTAAGCATTTTGTGAGCCATATTGGGTTTTTACCCATTTACAGAGCAGATCTGTGCTTTTCATAGATTAGGGCCTACAGTATACTGTAGTCACTGGAAAAGGTACAACTATAAATAATGTGTATGATACCATCGAAACATGCAAGGAACCACTATAGAGTAATTCGTGTTTAATCGCCAAGGCCTCACACACACACACACACACACACACACACACACACACACACACACACACACACACACACACACACACACACACACACACACACACACACACACACACACACACACACAGCGGTTCGCGCGACAGCCATATTAACAAATTGCACTCGCTGCAGTTGCTTGTTGTACACACACGCCTTTCATTACTTAAGTGAGTGCACTCCCTGTTTAAACAAACCACTGAACTCGCACCACCATTACACGACATTTGTTAGGTTTGCGTGGCGGCAGCATGGAGGCTGTGTTTTTGGAAGAAAGTACAGTATGTAATAGATCGAGAGCTTGTCAAGCGCAGCTATGCTCTTTTCTGCAAAACCAGCGGAGACACCGTTTTGCTTTTTTCTGCACTGCTAAATACAGTGGCGACGATCTGCAGTACCATGACGGTAGATCGAAACATTTGAGCGATCTTCTGACCAGAAGGCTGGTGGGAACGACTTGAGTAGTCTCCAAATGACTGGATTAAAAATGTACGCGTGTCTAAGGACTTGTATATTCGTCTTTGTCATTTACTGAGACCTTTCCTGGAGTGCCAAAACACACAGATGATGGCATTATACAGATTCCTAATGCCACTTCATGGTTTTCAGTGTGCAGATTCTTCCATATATCAACTATCTGCGAATATTGAAGTTCAACGCACCTGTTTATACATCTGTTGGACTTTGTTATTGAAGGCACAGTAAGTTTGGATTATAAACACAATAAACGATGGCCTCGTTACTTGCACAGAAATCCACCGAGCTCCTACTGTGGTTGTTTAGTGCAGTTTTAATACACACACACAGTTGCTGCGCATTAAGTAAACATACTGAATTAATAACATAACTCGCTACTTGTTCTGAACAGGATTAACTAGTGCTGTTGTCGCTGCCTTTTGCAACTGAACTGTGTGTGTACTTAAACCGTATTAAGAGCAAAAACATGAACTCGCAACCGAATTTAGGCTGTGTGTGTACGACGCCTTATACCTCATTTCCATGGCCAGCCAAATCGAGACTACTTGAGTGCGCTCGAATTGGTCTTAACTCGAGTTGATGTGAAAAAGGAGGCATTTCCATGGTTTTCCAAGTTACTCGAGTTATCACGTGAGTTGAGCAGGAAATACTTGCGAGTTAAAGGTCAAGACGTGCATTCGCTGCAGATGGTATTACAGCCAAACTGTCAATGATTTCAAAGATAAATCTGTCTAGATATTCTTTCGCATTTGTTTCATGCAGTACATATACCTCTGACAGACTGGTTTCCAGAACAGGGAAAGAAGCGCTGGACTAGGGAAATAATGTGTCAGATCACATATGTGAACGACAGTAATAAAGCCAATTTGCTTAAACATTAATAGTAGGCCGGACATAAGGGCTCCAGAGTGGCGCATCCAGTAAAGGCGCTCCACATGGATTGTAGGATGCGCTCTATAGTCTGGCCGTCACGAGTTCGAGTCCAGGCTATTCTACAGCCGACCATGGACGGGAGCTCCCAGGGGGCGGCGCACAATTGGCCGAGCATCGCCCAGGGGGAGGGAGGGTTAGGTCAGCCAGGGTGTCCTCGGCTCACCGCGCACCAGCGACCCCTGTAGTCTGACCGGGCGCCTGCAGGCTTGCCTGTAAGCTGCCCGAGAGCTGCGTTGTCCTCCGACGTTGTAGCTCTTGGGTGGCTGCATGGTGAGTCCGCAGTGTGAAAAAAAGCGGTCGGCTGACGGCACACGCTTCGGAGGACAGTGTGTGTTCGTCTTCGCCCTCCCGAGTCAGTGCAGGGGTGGTAGCGGTGAGCTGAGCTTAAAAAAAAATAATTGGCCATTCTAAATTGGGAGAAAATAATAAAAATAATTGGCAACGACTATATTTTTATTAATTTTTTTTTTTTTTTAAAAAGTAGAACGGACATTTCCATCAAAGAATTTTAAAAAATCTGGAATTGATCTGATGCAATCAGAAACCCAGAGGCACTGTAAACTGCCTGTTACTGTTGTAGGGCTGTTATTTTTTATGTTAAGCATTTTTTGTTTTGTTTTGTTTTACAAGGGTTTAATTAAGTAACGGCTAAAATTGTTTGCTACACATGTTACAAAGTCTGTAACAATGGTTAACTTGTATTTTTGATACGTTGTAGATATTACTAGACACACACCGTGCTGGTATAGCAAAGTCCATAAACAAAACAAAACGTTAAAATAAATTAGTTCTGCACTATAAAACGGAGCTGATTTTACCAGTGCTTGCTAGTGTCAATGTAGATGCTAGTATAACCAGTTACTCTAAGAGATACTGTTTTAGCAGACATATTTCTAAGTAAACATTCATTTGAATATGTTTTGGAATTAAAAGTATAAATCCAAAACTGCATTGCATTTTCTTTGTGACGGGGGGGGGGGGGGGGGATTGGGGCAACTCGAGCACGTACCCGGGCTATGTGGAAACGTGGTATTAGTCTGCTTCCATGAGTATCAATTGAAATGACACACAACAATGATCTCGCTATGTAAACTCTCAGACATCGTAACAAACTATTTCTCAGTACTATATAAAAAAAAAAATTAAAAAGCGATGCAGCAAAGTATAATCTGTGCCACAACACATGTACACTTGAGATACTATTGTACATAAACAAGGCTGTAATGTAACCCCATTTGGTTTGAACCTCTGGGAGTCCAACAAGCCCTTACGTCTTTGTTTTTTCCAGTTGCTGAGTTCATACAGTGGTAGATATTTTACTGTAGATATTGGTATTGCTTTTTTGGATGTAATATAAAAACGTGTTAGTGATGCGGTCTGGTGTCAGGGGTTTTTCCAATTTAGTATTTTAAGTGTACAGGCTATTTTGTGTTACTATGACTACAAAGTATAATTTTAACATCACTGCCATACTACAAATGGATTCTAGAAAAAAAAAAAAAAAACACTATTTACCCATTAAGAAGGAATGCCTAAAACAGTCCTACAAATGTCAAGTTGATTATATAATTAATGTAACTTTTGTATCATCAAAATTATTAAACTGTTCATGTTTTTAAGTGTAGTGTACTTGGCGTCGAATTAAAACGACAGACCAGTACTTCCATTGGTGTCAATATTAACATATAATACATTACTAGTAGTTTAGATCTGCTATAACAGTCTGAAATGTGTCAATGAAAATATCAGATCCTGCATTCTAAATTAAAATGTCTACTGTATCAAACTTAGGGAAGGTGTCTACTGAACAATCATTTTAATTTAATTCTACTGGTCCAAGTACTGTAGGTCAGCTTCTGTAAAACTATATTTATTCGAATGTTGATGAAAGATAATTTTACCAAATTTAAAAAAAGCATTCTGTTCACACCCAAAGCCACAATTATTCTATTATTTTGTACAAGAGAATGAACGCAAACGTATTTGCATATCTTAACATAGCTGCACGTATTTTTCACCAAACATGATAAAATAATAGCTTACTGCTTTACTCGCGTTACCTTTGTAACTATTTAATCATCACAGACCTTAATGTAAATTAAGACATTAAAAATATACACTATGGTATCTAAAAACACTAACCTCACTATTGTGTCCTCTTAAATTGAAATTTATCCTTTGCGGCGTATTCCTCTCTCTTCTGCAGTGACTGGAAGTGAATGTCACTCCAACAACCCCCCTGCCGTTCCCGGTGGCCAGCCACCCTTCCTCGTAGTAGCGTCTCCTGCATACCGGTTTCTCCTTTTCGCTCTTGGGGACTCTGCCTTTCCAAGAAAGGCATAGGATGTTAGAGTCGCTGCAAAGGACAGGACCATGTTCCACGGCAGCAAACATCCTGCTGTAGAATATAGTTGTTTAAGTAGGTAGGAAAGGTGGTCTCAGTTTTTGTACTATTTGTATTATTATTGTTGGATGTGGTGGTGTTTATTTAGGCTTTTTTAGAAATATGAACCTAACAATTACTGTGAAAATCTATCCACTGAATGGTGAAGTCACAAATGCTCATTACATGGGCATGGTAGTGATTGTTCCAGTTTCCTGAAGAGACATGCGCACTCCTCCCCGTCAGGTAAACCTATTGTCTTCCCAAGGATTATACCAAGTCTGACAACTGCCTCATTACGACCATCTGACTGGTGCACGTCCAAGTTCAGAAGTGACAAAAAAAATCCAAATGAAGTGCCTGTGCGATCTTAAGAAACAAGTTGTTCTTTAGAAGAAAATAAACAGCAAAAAAAGGATTTAATTCAGCAAGTGGGTTTGCTTTTTACTGTAGGTATAGTTTCTCTCACGTAAGATAAACCACTATTAAAATCGCATACATGAAAAGGCACACAAACAAGTCCTTCTGGTTTAACTAACATATTGTTGTTGTTTTTCAATGTAACATTAGATTGTTAGAACGCTGTTTCCCTGCAACCGTGAAATTAAAGTTGAGATTCTGTTGTCCAGTAATGTATCGTAATTCGAAGGGAAATAAGCAACCACTGGGCTTGTTTCTGTCATTTTTTTCCTTTCCCTTGTTCGGGTTTAAACTCAGTGTAGCATGGTTCATTAAACAGGAGCGTGCTGCACTAAAAGCAACCGTACAGCCTGGGAGAGAATCCAGCACGAATTATATAATTACCTACAATGAATCCTGAAATGTAAAAAATGACTGAAAATAACATTCAGATGCCCTCAGCAGTACATCCAACAGCATCAGTTATAGAACTGCGTTCTGTAAATAGCCTGCAATTCCGATTTTTTTGTTCAGCTCACCAATTTCACACGTGATTTGACTTGAATTCGCTGGAGGCAAAGTGAGTCTCCTGTAGATAACTGATCATCTTAATTTGACATCACTAATAATGTGTACTTTGTCCTCCATGACTTGCCTTGTACTTGATCCATTATTCCCATTGCACTGCAAGCAGCCTCCAAATCTTTTTTACAAATAGCATACAATATAGCACCAATGAATGACGATTGGTCGCTATGTATTATATGTGCAGGATTTTGAAAATCTCCTCCAAAAACGTCTATTCAACCAATCTTTGACAATCTCAGTAGACGACAGCTGTCCGATAGTAATTCCCCGTGTTGGTTCTCGCTTGGCTGTTAGATCTGTTATTCAATATCTAACGGTCTGTGTTCAGTGGGATCCGATTATGTTTACACCCGCTAGTTTATTATTTTTTAAAACGTTTCCTCTTCAACTCTGATCTCCCGTCTGTAACATTTCGGAATTCTCTTTATCAACTGTCCATCTGAGGTGGGGGCGGGGGGGCCTTCTCCCAGCAACGTCATTACGTTACCCTGCCAGCCACCAATCAACGTCGGGAATCCCACGCAACAGCCAGGTTTCTGTAAAACAACCGAGGCAAATACATTACAAAAATACTGAGTAGTGTATGATCAAGTATTGCAATTTTAAAAGGTTGTATTGTCACTATATAGTATCTCCCATATGCACACACGATCACCATTTAACTTTTAAGCCATCATCACCACACATTTTGAGAGTACTATTTGCACTGTATATTTTTTGGTGAATTTGTATTCAATGTTTGATTTTTAAGTCCTGGTAAATGGGGTTATCACACTAGTACAACAGCATGTCAAACGCATCACACTTCCAGGTTAACTTAATCTCTTTACAATAAAAACGTCCGTATCCGAAAACAACATCGAATTTAAGTTGGGCTTAATTATATTGTAAAAATGTCTCGAGACTGCAATAGCTCACTATCGGAAGAAGACTACAATGTAAAAGGGAACTAACTGATGTACTGAAGTGAAGTCTACAGTGTATCTGTACTGTGCACTATTCCCAATTAATGTGTTTTTCGCCCATTATTTGATTTCCTAAAACGCTATAAACAGTTAAATAAAAAAAACCCCACATATTTTAAAACATATGAATTACAAAACCATATGTATTACTGGATCTATCAATGTGCTATTTTGCTCTTTTTCAATAAAATGCTGAAAAATATACCTTTCCAAAAGCAGCACCGAAGACCCCAAACATACACTACACTTACTGTACATATTGTCTGTACACACACAAAATTATTACTATAATTACTGTATGTATAGTCTATCGCACGACTCTGTTGTATACCACCTGCTTACATATTGTGCTTGAATTTGGGAAATACAGGTTTGGTTTCTGTGTTCGAAAAATAGAAAATTATTAGAAATAACGGTACCCGCTATATACAGACTGATTGGGAAGGCGTTTCGATAGCATACACATTATGCGATAAGACAACACCTGTAAAATACATCACCACTCTGATTAAAAAAAAAACAAAAAAACATATAACTTAACATTATTATCGTTAAAAAACAATTTTTATTAAAGGTAGATATTAACGACCTAACCTAAAATGTAGTTGCCATAAAAAATTTTAAAAAATAAAAATGTATACACACAAGATATGTTATGCACACACTAGTACAATATCCCTCTTCTCTTTTGTATGTCTCGTTACGGTATGCATTGGATTTTTCAGAGAAATGCACCGGTCTAGCTAAACGTATGAATTATACATATATGAGAAATTCTTTGTAAATTAAAACATTCCTTGCAAAACTTACTTTTTTTGCAAATTTCGCTATTTTTCCTTTATTTAATAATCAGCCTCTTATCTTACCTCTTCTGTGTTGCTGCCACTCTGCTGGGCCTGACTCCAGTGTCACGTGGCCATCACATGACTAGGTTTGGTTGTATAATTTCTCCTCTCTCCCCCCCGCACTGTCTGTCCGCATCTCTTACTGCAGCCTCAGGCATAAGGTCTACATTTGACAGTATTAAGCTACAGCTTATAATTGTCCAACACTTTAACATTATATCATACATTTACTTAACCATTATTATTTAACTTTACTGATTCTCCCAAAATATTTGTATTTTATAATGCCAATTTTTTCCTTGCTAATATCATTGATGTAGAACACAAAAAGTCTACTGTATATAACATTAATCTTTAAAATCCTCTTTGTTGTTTTAAGGTAAGCAGAAGTGTTGTTTCTAATAGTGCATGGATCAGAAATATTCAATTAACATGAATTTATACAACAAGGTATTGAAGAGGAAAATGATTGAATTCTGACCATATATATTTAACTGAATATGAAATGCCTTTCAGTCTATAGCAGACAGTGATTACATCAGCTTAGGGTAACAGTTAACCCTCAAGCTTCTGAACAACTTTACACCAACCCCTAGGCCGTCACCTCTAACACTGGCTCTGTTTTGATCCTATCTTGGGCTATACCCTATCTTCTTGTCCTACTGAACTTTCTGGTATCACAGCTGTAAAAAGCACCAGACACACCCTATCTTCAAGCTTGTAACAAATCCTGTATAAATATCCACTGTAACCCCACTTGTTCTAAGATTCTGTGCTGGGTCTTCCCTTGCATGCATTGATTAAAATATCTGGAGCTGATAATCAACCTGAATTCTGAGTCTCTTTGGATAGCAGAGAATAAATACTCTACAGTATTATAGATGATGTTATAAACCATAGACAAATATGTTTTTGTTTAATGCTTTATAAGTATGTTACTAATGTGGCAAGGTGTAACATTTGACAAAAAATTACTGTAGGCAGTATAAATTTCACTGTGGGGTCTTTGGATCCAACACTAAATCCCTCACTAAAAATAAAATGTTGTACCAGAAGTATTTATGATTAACAGACTGATTGGTGGACCACACCCCAAAAAACTATATTATATTGTACTGACCCACCCCAAAAGAGAGGTCTCATTGATTTTGGGCAATTTCATCACCATTATTATTATTATTAAAGTATATTTATTGGCAGTGGTACGGTATAGAAAAACATTGTTATGATGAATATTATCTCAGGCCCCCCTTTTCATTGTGCTGAATCTCTTGATTTTTTACAGTTTTTTTTTTCTTTATTCAGGAATACTGTGTGCAAATATTTAAAATGCTCCCAAAAAGATCTGCAACAGGAAAAAAGAAACAAGCGAAAATGTTGCTTGTGATAAACTTTAAGCCGCAGCTGATGAAATCACCATGAACTACATCCCCCATTCTTTGGGACATATTTTAGTTCTTAATCTAATTTTAAGTTACATATATTGATAAGGAATGTATGCAATAAGTTCATGACATGTCATAACATAACATCCCAAAAATGATGACAATCTATTTGCTTTTCTCCCTTCCCCTACCTCCACAAGGACACCGCTGTTTGTATTACCATTTAGAGTTAAATTCATAATTTTCCACTAATAACATTTGATATTGGGTCATGCATAAAACAACTAAAAGTAGATTCAAAATGATTTTATTTTAACAGATCGTAACATAAATTTTCGGAGCACCAACCACAGTATTGCCTCAATATGGGAAAACAAGAGAAACAAAATTTAAAAAAGCAGACAGGACAAATGACCAACATAATGTCTGCCTTCTCCTAGAAGAGGTGGTGGGCTGATTGGAAAACTACAGCAGGAGAGAAAAATTGGGGATATTTAAGGAATTAATTGATGTCATGAAGTAAGGGTGTCACTTTGGAAAATGCATCTTAAATACAATTCCATGAAAAAAAACGGCAGTTTTATTTACTTTTCTTGAAAAGACTGTATTATACACAACAATATAAACAAATAGATTTCTGGAATACTTTTAAATTACCATTTTAAATCAAATCTATTGTGACATACATGTCAGTGCTTTGAATACATTATGTATATGGTACAGCACTACTTTTAAGCAATGATATTTTAAAAAATATAAATGATCATTATGCTTTATAAAGATATAATATCCACAGCAAAAAATAAAAATTAAAGGGCAACTGCATTTCCAATATTCTCAAGCAGATTTTAAATTACTGTACTACTCCATCAGTCATTTTACAGTAAACTCAGTTTACAGTTATTACTATGCCATGTATTTTAAAGATTAGTTCATTTTAAATTTGTTCAGTGTTGATTTATGTTTGGTTCTTAAAACACAAATACATTTCCTGTAGTGATAATACCAAATTGCATTTGCATTATACGTAGATGTTAGTACCAGTAACATTATTTTAAGAACAAACTGCATTCACATTATAAATATATTTTAGTACCAGTAATATTCTTTTAAGAACAAAAATGTAGCCAGATAAGTCCAAACAAAATCCTCCTTTATATTTTAACAACCTGGACAGGAGACTCACTGAATTACAGCAAAGGTTAAAATACCAGCAGTACACATCAATAAAATTGAACGCAAAGCCACACGTCACAGTGCATGGGATAATTACTAAATATAACACAGATACATTCAATTTAGCACTAAAAACATACTATTTAACAAGAACTAGTCTCTGTAAGTCGCCTTGGATAAAGGCGTCTCCTAAATAAACAAATAATAAATAAACAAATAATAAAAATAACTCCTTGAAGAACATTAGCCATCTTCCCTTGTTTGTGTGAGCACTTAAATCTACCTAGAGAAACGTAAATGGAATAAAGGATTATTTAATAAAAAGAGATGATTATCAATAGTCATAGAACACAAACAGAGATACTGTTTTACCATTTCCATTGGGAATGTTTGTAACAAGTGCACTGATCCTGACATACAAACAGAACAAATACAGCAGTAGTGGTAAGTTTAGAACTGTATGCTTTTCCTAATGAAGTGGATCAATTGAACATTTTTTTTAATGTGTACTGTCTAAATATGCACCCTTTTGATATACTTCCATCATTATTTTTCATGCATGTAGAAAGTTATTTTAAAAGATAAAAAAAAAAATCAGAACAGAAAAATATGAGTTAGCCATTTATTTATTAGAGAAATTAATAACAAAAAAGACAAGGCCATCCTAGAAAAGAGTGTAAAGAGTGCTGAATGACCATTCATAAGGAATAGATTAACAAAAAAATAAGAAATAAAATATCAAACAACCACTGTTGCATTCATTATTACAGTTACGGTAGCTAGTTCTCAGGCCATGGCAGTACAACAATAAAAAAGGACTGGTGATTGAGACTATGAGCGCTTATTTCTAGTAACTCAACTCTTCCTCCGCGCTTGACAAAAAAAAAAAAAAAGTATATATTTAAACTACTGTTCGACATAAAACTAAATAAAAAACTAACAACATCACCTCTCTGTCCCTGATCCACCGTTTACCAGTATTGTACAATGTTTTCTTTTGTCAGGATTTACGAAAAGCATTTGGTATGCCATCTTATTCTTTTTCTTTCAAAATGTTACATTATACAATTCAGATTTGCACTTGAGCTTATTTTGTATGATCTGTTGTGTGACTGTGCAGGTATTTATTTATTTATTGATTTATTTATGTATTTATATTTTATACCATTCTCCTTTGGTTTCATAGGCTGCATTCACACTGGGTCCGTTTCAAACTGACTCAGTCTGGGGGCTGTTTCCTGATAACGGTAGTACTTGCCGTTTTGAAGATGATTCTAAAGGCCTTCACACACCAGACGCAATGCGATTTTTACTGGGACAACATGACAAATTCGCTGTATGAAATTATGCAAACCAGGCATGCCAGATCATTAGAAATCAACTCCCATATTACGTTTTTGGCTTTGGTGTTTTTATAATTGCTTTGACTCTTGTCAAAAAGGTCAGGGAAATTAGATACTACATGTATGATCTTCTCCTCTATTTTGAGTGAAAATGAAATAGGGCTTGATTTCAAACCACATGATATGAAGCTGTTCTCTGACTGCTCAGTTGTGTAGTTGTCGCGCGACAAATTTGCAAAAATAGGACAAGGTTCTATTTTTTTTCATCGCTCGAGTTGGAATTTGTGTCGCGGTGACGTAGCTTGTCGTGATGCCTTTGGTGTGAAGAGCGCTATTGAAAAGCATAGGTTGTATTGATTTTCTCGCGTCACTTTGTCGTGTCACTCTTTGCGTCGCGTCTGGTGTGTAAGGGCCTTAAAGGCCAGTTTATACTCCATCGCTTGACCGTTGTTAAAGAGCAAAGCGGCCAGCGATCATCGCTGTCGCATCGTTGTGCAGTTTATAGTGTCGCCCGACAATCGCCCTGCTCGAAAACGACAGTCGCTGGCAGCATCGCTGAGAGTTCAAATCAACTGAACTTTGACCTCGTCGCTGACCTTGTTGCTAAGTGATAGAATGCTAAAAATGGATGACAGGCTGTTTGTTGAGAAGCTGCTCAGCATAATTACTGCCTATCCCTGCATTTATGCAGCAGATAAAGCAGATTTTAAAGATCAGCAGAAAAAAGGGAACGCTTCGGTATTTTACACTCACAGCAAATGAAAGGCTTCAAGATAGTGTTTCTTTTTCTCCAGCACATAATGTCATCGCACTGTCATATCTGTTCAAATAATATTAAACAACCGCAGTGCGGAACTATAGGACAATACAATTTACATGAATTCGTAACGAAACAGACCACCAGAGCTCAACAAATAAAAACCCCAGTCTGTCTTTTTTGTAATCTGTCTAGAACATGTGTATTGTATAATAATAGTTGCCAGAAATACATATAGCACAGGGATGGAAATAACACTCATTGCATAGCAGTTTGAGACATTTTAGGTTTTACCAGCTGCAGGCTTTTGATGAAGCAGAAAAGCATATATATATTTTTTTCTGCTTCATTGGTACATTTCTACACGAGCCCGCAGCTCGTAAAACCTGAAATGCCTCAAACTGCTAAAGTCTTATTTCCATCCATGTAGCTTGTAGCTCAGAAAAACGAGTTTGCCAATCCAGGGTTTTATCAGGGCGAGGAGCCCTGTACAGTGTTTTGCTTATTTATTTTTAGAACGGGGTTTCCCCCTCCGCCCTTGTCTTATTTTGTATTTGTTTTGTATTATTATTATTATTATTATTATTATTATTATTATTATTATTATTATTATTATTATTATTATTATTATTATTATCGTTATGATTTATTTATATATGACAGCGAAGCGCCGCCAGTTTTGTTATTGTTTTGGTATTTATAAAAATGTATTGACGGCATAGCCGAATGTTTGTTTTTGTTTGGTAGTGTGGATGGGAAGCCCATCCACAGTAATTTTAAACCTCGTGCAGAAGGTGGCCATCTCCTGAATTAATTAAGTGATTAATTTGTTGCTAATCAGGAGATGGTCTCTGCTCTCTGCACTCAAGGTGGGTGTTAGGAGCGAGAGAGAAATGAAACTTTAAAGAAATAAAGGATCAGTGAAGGCTACTGCCCAGCCTGACCTGGGTTTTGTTTATTTTTGTGTTTGTGATTTTGTTTTGTTTAACTGTTTTATTTTGTGGGTAGGGGGGGATGGAGAGAGACATAAGTCAAAGGAGTGAAGTAAAGTGAGGAATCCGGCAGAGTGGCTGGGGTTGGAGAGATGGATATTGAAATCACCTAACAGGACAGTTGGGGTAGACAGAGAGGGGAGTGAGGACAGGAGATAGTCGAGTTCATTGAGAAAGTGAGTGAGAGGTCCAGGGGGACGGTACAGTACAATTAGCAGGAGTTGACAGGGAGAGGTTAGTTGGACAGCATGAAATTCAAAGGTGTTAACAGAGAGTGACGAGAGGTCGGAGGGGACAGAAAAGAGTAAGGAGGGAGAGAGGAGAAGACCAGTCCCACTTCCCCGTCCAGTGAGACACGGGGTATGGGACAGGACGTAGAGAGATGACAGGGCGGCAGGAGTTACAGTGTTATCAAGGGACAGCCAGGTTTCAGTGAGAGCAAGGAAATCGAGAGAGAGGTGGGAGGCAAAGGCAGAGATGAAATCCGCTTTGTTAGCAGTGACATTGCCCTTCTAACACATATATTACATAGGGACAGATTGTTGCAGGGTTTGTGTTTACAGTCTGGTGCACCAGGTGTGACACTGGCACTTTAGAGCCGCGTTGAGTGTGTACCGAAGCAAGACTCACAACCTGTTTTGTTCAGTTACCTTATTGCGTCTTTGTGTGCGTCTGACTACTGGACTATTTTCACACTTGAGCAAAAATATCCAGGAGTTTGGTATCAAATCCGGGAGTAGTTAATGTGGCTTTGCTCAATGTTCTGTTCACACTAGAAACGAATCCCAGATTTGATGCAGTTCAGTTTTCTTCAGTGTAGCCACTAAATCTGGAGTTGAATCTGCAAGTGCAGTTCTTTGATCTGTACTTGTGTGAAGTACATTTTACATGCATGACAGATACACAATCAAAATAGATTTTTTAACATGGCTTGGTTTGTTTACACACGCTAAGGAGGGGCCAAATTACTCCGGTATTAATTAATGCAGACTTGAAACTCCCAGGAGATGAATTTGTTAGTCCAGTAGCCTGTCACAGTGAAAGATGCATTAAGGTAAGTGTGAATACACAAGTTGTGAGTCTTGCTTCAGTTCACACTCAACACCGCTCTACAGTGCCAGTGTGTATTAGAGGTTAGACACAATCCAGAGAGCCATACTGAGGCCACACGGGTGCTGTAAACTTTTTTGCTTTGTGTGTAATTACAAAAAAGTTGGGATTTTTATTTATCCAGGACTAGGCATATCACACTTCCCTTCCCCATGCAAGTCTTAACAGTTTCATTGGAGTGGAACCTCTTTTCTATAATATGCTTCCCTGCAATCAACCCTGAAGAGTCTTTCCAGAAGCATTTTTGCTGGAATAGTAAGCATGGCAAATAATTTTCTAAACATAAAGGACAGTAGAGGATTAACGAGAACATATATAACAGTATATTAATTCATTATTAATTAAATATTGTTGTGGCAGGGCAGCTGCAATGCTGTGTATCGTCACCAGAATGGACTGTGTCATGGACTGTGTCATGGACTGGGGTTGGAGTATTCACTGTAAATAGTTGTTAACATTGTGCCTTAAAATGCAGTCCTGTGTTGTGTCTGTGTATGAGTGTGGTATGACAAATCACTGATTCTTTTTTTTCTGCTCACGTAGTATCTTTCGTTTTTCTATATCTCCACTTTATTTTTAAGATTTTCTTTCTTTTGTTTTGTGTTTTATTTTTCACATGCGTTTTTTCTCTTTTGATTTTATTTGGTTTGCACTCATTGATTTTGTCACGTCCCGGCAGGAATCCCCGTGCAGAATGCGCATTGCTAACTAGCTGTCAATTACGCTGCCAATGGAGTGGGGAGAGAAGAGTAGAGAGAGCAAGGAGAGATGAGAGTAAGAGGAAGAAAAAAAGCAGGAAGCAGAAGAGCAGAGCAGGAAGCAGAGAGAGCGTGGAACAGACAAAGAATGGACAGAGAGAAAGACAGACCAGCAGGACACGGAATGCAGAGAACCCGATAACCTGAAAGCAGGAGGAGCGCTGTTATTAGAAGACTGAACTATTGTTGCTGGATTCTTTTTTCTTTTTCTTGTGTGATTGTTTGCATTTTTTTTAAGACATTTTATTTATTTATTTATTTTATGAATATTTTTTTTGTTGTGGTACACTGACCAGTTCTGGATTATTTTGCTGTGCATTTTTTATATTACAAACACTTTTGATTTTGCTGTGAACTTTTTTGTTTTGTTTTGTTTTCATCTTCCAGTGTGCTTGTGTCAGGCAGGTGTGCTGGGAGCACCAGACTACTAGGATCAACGCTGCTTTCCTACTCTACAGTTTATCACAACTTCAATAACCAATGCTACTTCCCCATTTAAGCCCCCACTGCTGAAAGCAGACTACAGTGCCACGTGGTTGGTTGCAGTGTTCTTTGTCTTTTATAAACAACAGTGCAGAAGATCAGCATATTTTTTTGTTTTTTCTTTTAACCTTGAAGGACTGGCTGCATACCAGCAGCAATTGGACATTTTTTTTTGTTTGTTTTATGTTTTTGAAAATCGTTTTCCTTTATCATCTTCAGCCTTTGGATTTTTTTCTTTCATCTCTCAGCTCTTTTTAATTCTCTCTGTGTGCAAGTTTTATTATTCATTTTTTAAAGTCTAATTCCCTGTTTTTATATTTAATAAAAACACTGTTTTTATAAAATACATACCTGTGTTGTCTCTCCTGTTCAAAGCCCATGGTGTGGGCCTACATAGACGAACCTGAAAGGAAAAGGTTAATGGTAATTGTTAAGAATCCTACAATATTTTATACAGTACCTGAAGTGTTGGAAGTAGTTTTCCCTCCCATATTTTACCGGGACCTGGTGCCTGTAGTTTCTCCACCAGATGGAGTAGTCTGGCTCTAAGTGGTGACATGCACTCGTGTTTCCTCTCTCTCTTTCTTTTGTGTATGGTGACCTTGCCTGCTCCGGCGCTCCCCTTCCCTCTCAGAGTGTATGCAGTACATAAGTGCATGTGTGAGTGACTGGGCGCTTAGTATGCCAATGTCTGTCTTTCCAGGGTGCCCAATGGGAGCCCATGGTGGGAGTATAAAGTGTGGCGTGTTTTCTGCTTCTGGCTCTCTGTCCCATGGTGTCATGTCTGAGCTATCCATTTTCCTCTAAGAGCTAATAAACTGTGGTTTTAACTGCCTTTGGACTGCACACTGCCTCCTGTGTCCATTTATTCCATGGAACCCACCGCTTGCTGCCACATTGGTGTCAGAAATCTAGCTGGCTAGTAATGGATCAAGTGAGAGAATCAGCTGAAGGGGAAGCACCGGTTGGGAGCAGTGGGTGATCAGCTGGCTGAAGGCTACACCGGTCGTGAGAGCGCCCTGGAGACCAGAAGGAGCGAGACGCCTGGATGGGAGCTCCTGTCACCGCATCACAGAAAATGAAGGACCACCATTACCCCCGCAGCCCATAACCAGAGAACGGAACAAGTCCCATCAGACTGACGTGATCACCAACCCCCGAACACTACAGCTCAAGTTCTCGCAAACACAGGTCCTTATGGAGGATGCACTACCAGGGAACACTAGGTCTGTAACCGTCCTAGAGAGTCGTACCCCCCCCCACTGTGGGGAAGAAACCTACCTGGGCCGCCTTCACCTTTCTCCCAAATCGAGGAGAGGGAACCAGCTAAGGTTTACAATTTTAGAACAGCAAACTATGAAGGTACGAAACAGAGACTAACTGAAGTAGATTGAAGTAAAATAGAGTAAACATCCACAGAAAAAGGATGGCTGTTTTTTTAATGAGGTGCAAAACAATTACGCCCCAAAAGTAGACAAATCTAAATCTAAAACAAAATGGCCAAAATGGTTTAATAGATCAATTAAAAAAAAATATTCAGCAAAAAAAAAGCACTTTACAGAGTGTTTAAAAGGAACCAAAAACAAAGTACACAGAAAGAGTACTTGGAACTGCAAACACAAGTCAAAAAGGAAGTTAGAAAGGCCAAGAGAGATAGAAATGAACATTGCTAAGGGGGCTAAAACCAATTCCAAAATGTTTTTCCAATATTGTAACAGCAAGAGAACATTCAAAGAGGAGGTTAAATGTCTAAGAGACACAAATGGCAAAATCATAGACGAAGAAAAAAAAATAGCAAATATATTAAATGATTACTTTTCATAATTTTTTACAAAGGAGGATATGGACACATGCCCCACATGTTGACCTGTTACTATCCAGTTTTAAATAACTTTAGCATAACAGAGGCAGAAGTGTTAAAGGGAGTAGGAGCTCTTAAAATAAACAAATCCCCTGGGCCGGATGAGATCCTCCCAATAGTACTCAAAGAAATGAAAGAAGTTATTTACAAACCGCTAACCAAGATCATGCAACAGTCTCTTGACACAGGGGTTGTACCAACAGGGTGGAGAATTGCAAACGTAATACCGATCCACAAAAATGGAGACAAAACCAAACCAGGTAACTATAGACCAATAAGCCTGACTTCTATTATATGTAAACTTATGGAAGCTATAATAAGATCCAAAATGGAAAATTACCTATATGGTAAAAGTATCCTGGGAGACAGTCAGCATGGTTTTAGGAAAGGGAGATAGTTTCTAACTAACCTGCTTGATTTTTTTGAGGATGCAACATCGACAATGGATAATTGCAAAGCATATCTCATGGTTTATATAGATTCCAGAAAGCTTTTGACAAAGTCCCGCATTAAAGATTAATTCTCAAACTGAACGCAGTAGGGATTCAAGGAAATGCATACACATGGATTAGGGAGTGGTTAACATGTAGAAAACAGAAAGTACTGATTAGAGGAGAAATCTCAAAATGGAGCGAGGTAACCAGTGGTGTACCACAGGGATCAGTATTAGGTACTCTGCTATTCCTAATCTACATTAATGACTTAGATTCTGGTATAGTAAGCAAACCTGTTAAATTTGCAGATGACACAAAAATAGGAGGAGTGGCAAACACTGTTGCAGCAGCAAAGGTCATTAAAAATGATCTAGACAGCATTCAGAACTGGGCAGACACATGGCAAATGACATTTAATAGAGAAAAGTGTAAGGTACTGCACACAGGCAGTAAAAATGTGCATTTTAAATATCATATGGGAGATACTGAATTAGAAGAAGGAACCTATAAAAAAGACCTAGGAGTTTATGTTGACTCAGAATTTCCAAAGAAGGCAACAGGTTTGTGCTGGTGGCAATGGACTTCTTTACAAAGTGGCCTGCAGCATACACACTGCAAAACCAGGAAGCGAGCATGGTGGCTACTGCACTCAGAGGGGTTCTCTTTTCCAGGTTTCGAATTCCACTGAAACTACACTCTGACCAGGGAAGGAACTTTGAAAGGAGGCTCCTCGCTGAGGTATGTAACCTACTGAGCATTAAAAAGATGCACACCACCCCCAGAGTGATGGTTTGGTAGAGCGCTTCAACAGAACGCTGTCTGCTCAGCTAGCCATTGCCACCAACTGCGATGAAAAGGACTGGGACCACCAGCTGCCACTGATACTCCTGGTCTATCAGACAGTAGTGCAGGAGTCAACAGGTTGCACCCCTGCGCTGCTCACGATGGGTCTGGAGCTTCAAACTGGGTCGGGAGTCAAGCAGGTGAGCTGGTCTGGGTTTATAATCCCAAGAAGAGAAAGGGGCACTGCCCAAAGCTGGACAGTCCATGGCGCGGACCCTGCTGTGTTTTGCAGTGACTGGGGGAAGTGGTGTATAGTCAAGCTATTGGATACTCGTCATTGTATGGTGTAACACTCTTCTCTCTGGCCAGCTACGAGTCTGGCCCTACTGCTCTTGCTACTGTCCTCTAGCCCAGAGCGAGAGCCAGAAGACCCCAACAGAGAACCGGCACTGCACCCTCAGTTGCTGCACCCCTTTTTCATCCCCGGACACGTCTGCAGCATCAGTGCAAGCAGGATGCAGCTCCTACCCTACCGCCCTCCCCGCGTGTGGGAAATGTTTCACCAATCCCCAGTTCCAGACTGCGCTGTAGGATCTGACTGCCCCATCGCTTCCGAGACCAGGACCAGGTCAGTTCTTCCCGGGCCGGGAAGTGTATCAGCGGGGGGCAATGTAGCGGCAGGGCAGCCACAATGCCATGTATCTGCACCAGAATGGACTGTGTCATGGACTGTGTCATGGACTGGGTTGGGAGTATTCAATGTAAATAGTTGTTTAACATAGTGCCTTATTGATGAAATTGCAGTCCTGTGTTGTGTCTGTGTGTATGCATGTGGTATGAGTGAGCACGCTTGGCCCCAACGGCTCGCTGCCATAATATTATGAAAACGAAGATGATCAAAAATATCTATGCTGAATCTTTGTGCTCTAAAATGTAACTCCAGGAATCCACAGCAAATGTATTTAATATGTTTAGGCTGTCTATCCTTCATTTAACTTTTCAGAAATATAATACCAAGGGGTTATGAGCTTTGGGACACCTGTCTTGTGAGGTAGGTGTCTTGGGATTACAGGCTGAAGTTCAGAATTAAATGATCTGTGGAAACAATATTTACATATGTAATATTGTGGTTAACAGTATATTGCCCAGGATCTCATACAAAATAATTTAGCATTCGTTAGTTCACATGCATTGTGCTTCATTACTCATTACTCATTGTTGGCAGCCTAAAACAGAATTCCAGCTCAAGATGACCAAATTCTGAAAGAAACCACAGATAACAACCCCATAAACAGATACAGTACTTGAACTTGTAATTACAGTTGTTGAGCCCTAAATATTTCTGAATGTGATAAGGTAAAAACAGTAAGCCCTAATTATATTACAAGGGCTGATCATCAAAAAAAACTAGTACTATTCATTTCACTTGCAAGATTTTTTAAAATGTTAACTGTCTCCAAAAGTAGTAATACTAAATTATAAGTACAAAAACAGTACAGTATACCCTTACCAGTGTTTTAATGTCAAGCAACCTGTATTACAGTATTACACAAAGGCGTCATTTACCAATGGCTGCACATCCTGTACTACAGCAACACAATGCCAGTGAGCTGAGAACAAGTTTTGCACCCTGATTAGAGAAACCAAGATATACTATTACTGAAACAGACACATTAAATCAATTGGTTGTCAAAAGCAATAGTATACACAGAAGATAGTAGATTTTCCAAATACTTTTAAGTTAGAAACCACATAACTTCACCAACCTGGAAGCTCCATTAGAGGGCACCACCACACAGTTAATGACTGCTAAATATTCAGACAGAATGTCCATTTTTGTTCAGAATAATCAAAGCGTTCCTAATTAAAACGATTAAATGTTTAAAACAGTAATAAAGACGTTGTTTACCTTTTTCACAATACAACCCCTTTATTAGAGGGAATTACTTTGGTAGTTTACCTTATCTGTACAAAAAGAAGTAAAAAATCAAAGATTGTCATTTTTTACACAGTAAGCAGAAATGATTACAGAAATGTATAGAATAAAAGTCATTTTTAGTTTTGGAGTTCTTTTGTAAACTGAGTTCTGGTGTTTTTGACTCAAAACAAAAACATTTGCACCGACTGTCATTTTAGCTGGCAGTGTTATGATTATGCATAAGACTGAACAACTGTCTCATTCAGAGCAGCACAAGGATAAGGCACACTAGGACAGGGAGGTGCCTGAAAAACATCCACCTGGGCTATCAACTTACTAAAACAGTTGCATCTAGTGTTGTCATTACATATCACTGATATTTCTCAAAAACAAGACATTACAATTTTATTATAAAAAACATATTATAATACAAGAACACATACAACCAAAATAACAAACATACCATATCCCATTCTACAAAGTATTTTTTTTTATTGTATAATCTTCTAAGCTTTAATAAGTGGTTGATGTAATTTAAGTCAAGTTTCAACTTTCCATGATACCATAACATACAAGTCACTGGACTAAATACATTTAGTGATGCTTTCTTTCTCACTCTTGGTCTCTCTTTCTCTCTCAGTTATTACAGGAACTCAAGTGCAAGTCTCTTGGTAAGCTCGGATAACAGTCTCATAGGCAGGCGGTGGGGTCTGTGTGGCGTGAAAGCCACGCAGGCTGCTATTAGACCAGAAGGAGTCAGGCCGGGCCAGACCACCCACATTGACCATAGAGCCAGCGTTGCTTCTCGGGAGTGTTGTTTGGCTGCCTTCCTCGGCCTCACGGGCGATCTGGCTGCACTGAAGTAGCGGGTGAAATGTCGAGGCCCTGAAGCTGGGTTTCCGGGCAAATGGATCAGCCTGCTCCAGAGAGGCCTGGCGCTGGAAAGTGAGAGCTGCGCTAGCCAGGCTGTTGTTGCTTCTCCGGTCATAGCTGCTGTTGCGATAGAACCCAGAACGGCTGTGCAGGAGGCTGTGAGGGGAGGTCCGCGACTGCCTGGGGTTTCGCCTGGAGATACGGGCCGAGGCTCTGCGCCGAGACAGCCATGTCAAGAGGATCCAAATGAGAGCACCGATCATCAGGCCCACCACCATAGACAGGCTGAAGGACAGAATTAAATGATCTGTGGAAACAATATTTACATATGTAATATTGTGGTTAACAGTATATTGCCCAGGATCTCATACCAAATAATTTAGCATTCATTAGTTCACATGCATTGTGCTTCATTACTCATTACTCATTACTCATTGTTGGCAGCCTAAAGAGGAATTCCAGCTCAAGATGACCAAATTCTGAAAGAAACCACAGATAACGACCCCATAAACAGATACAGTACTTGAACTTGTAATTACAGTTGTTAAGCCCTAAATATTTTTGACTGTGATAAGGTAAAAAACAGTAAGCCCTAATTATATTACAAGGGCTGATCATCAAAAATATAGTACTATTCATTTCACTTGCAAGATTTTTTAAAATATCTCCAAAAGAGGTAGTAATACTAAAGAATAAGTACAAAAATAGTACAGTATACCTTACCAGTTCAGAACAAATTCCCCATATAAAAATACCTTGAAACAAGCTTGATATTGATACGATAAGTATGGATTTTCACTACATGAAGAACAGTAAGGTCAATGGTCATCAGGGCAATGAAATAGTTCAATAGATCAACCCAACCCATAACCTCTCAGAGACATTGTAAACTTAATTTAAAGACTATCAAAAGGTAAATACCCCATTTAAATGACAGGTGATCAATGGCACTATGCATGTCTACAAAAACATTTCAGTGGTTAAAACAAGTGGGTCATTTTATTGCTTTCAATTAATTTATTAATTGAAAAATGATCAGTCTAGATTAATTTATTGAGAACTAATTATTATTATTATTATTATTATTATTATTATTATTATTATTATTATTATTATTATTATTATTATTTAGCTTTTTTGCAGTACAAACTACATGGCATTAAGGACTGAAGGCTTCTGAACAAATGTTATTCATTCTACTATTGTGCAAATTACTTTTTATCTAAAATAAACAGTTGCTACTGTTCAAACTCAGAAATACAGCAAACATATTTTTTCCTTATGTGTTATTGTTATATTTTGAACATGACATAAATGTTTACTTGCATTATCTGACTCACACGTAGTTGTGAAAAATAACGCCAGGTGGCAGTGAGCCATTTAGTGTTTTTCTTTTTAGTATTCACATATTTCCATTAAAGTATACAGGGATTATTTTTATACATATTATGCTACTTTAATTTCTAACTTAGTGTATCAAATAATAACCATTTCATACACATTACTCAAATCTGTATCATCGTTACTTAAAAAAAACGAATATATATATATATATATATATATATATATATATATATATATATATATATATATATATATATATATATTTTTCTATAAGATTAATACATTTGAGGTAGCCTGCCTTATAAAGTTATTCATATATTGTAGAGACCCTGATATTTATATTTTATTTATAACAGACAGCTTGTATCAGACAGTTTGTATCAGGTGGAAATTACATTACACTATGATTCGTTTTCTATTTATTTCTTCTTATTTAAAAACAAACAAACAAATGCTTATTATACATATTATAAAGAATGTAGTATAGGTTGTGTAAGACACATACTGGTTTTCACCCCAGTCAAGGTCAAAATCACACGGAGTGGATATCAGCTGGTATCATACACAATATACAATATTATATGTATTCTAAATAAATATCAAAATAAATAATTATCAGAATAAAACAAGGCTTAATGATTTTTCCCATCCTTTCCCCTACACAATACAGTATTGTACTGTTGATAAATCAGATTTGTTTTCCAGCATTGTCTTCTGTTTTCTTATATAACATTCTTAAATACACAGTACATTTCAGACAAGTAACAACATGTGGTGAAGTTAACTGCTTTTAGTTTTACACATTTTAGATGTAAATCAAGATAATAAGGAGAAAATATAGTCAATGTTTTTTTTTTTAATGTTACTTTAACATTTTGCTAAAGCTTACTAGCATGAGTGATACATCTTACCATAGAAGTTCTCTGGCAGCGTCAAATAATGTTGGGATTCAGTGTTATTGGTATCCATAACATCCACAGAGATACGTAAAACGAGAAGAGTAGAGAAATTCACATGCAGTCCACACTTCTCTATTGCTTGTTCCCTATAGTAATGCTAAACAGTAAAACATTTCTTTACAAAAGGCAACCCTGTTGTTTGTCAAAACGGAAACATCAGTGTAACATTTCCTGCTTTTCTACTCAAATTAGCAAGGACAGCCTTATCTGTGAGAACCAGAATTCCTGATAAATGGAATAGTTTCCTTTCTCGTCATTTCCTCAAGTTTAATTAATGAAGAACAATGCTGAAATGACTTCATCATTTTAAACTGGCCTGCTTAGATCAAAAGTTTAATTTTAACTTCTTAAAACAAACTGCAGCATTGGAGATTACTGGTACAAAGACGTACTCTGTATTGTATTTATGATCTGATATTTCAGATTATGCAAATTAGTGGTGAAAGTTGAAGCTCAAAATTACAATTAGCTGCTTAAAATGAAAGATTTTGACAGTTTTTTTAGGAAACTGAGGGTAAAGGGTCCCTGTAATTTTCATTTTATAGTCAACTGCTGAACATAATCTTACTTGGCAGAAAATAATTTCAATTAAAGATTAGTATGTTCATCCAAAGTACAGTGCCTTGTGAAAGTATTCGGCCCCCTTGAACTTTGCGACCTTTTGCCACATTTCAGGCTTCAAACATAAAGATATGAAACTGTAATTTTTTGTGAAGAATCAACAACAAGTGGGACACAATCATAAAGTGGAACGAAATTTATTGGATATTTCAAACTTTTTTAACAAATAAAAAACTGAAAAATTGGGCGTGCAAAATTATTCAGCCCCTTTACTTTCAGTGCAGCAAACTCTCTCCAGAAGTTCAGTGAGGATCTCTGAATGATCCAATGTTGACCTAAATGACTAATGATGATAAATAGAATCCACCTGTGTGTAATCAAGTCTCCGTATAAATGCACCTGCACTGTGATAGTCTCAGAGGTCCGTTTAAAGCGCAGAGAGCATTATGAAGAACAAGGAACACACCAGGCAGGTCCGAGATACTGTTGTGGAGAAGTTTAAAGCCGGATTTGGATACAAAAAGATTTCCCAAGCTTTAAACATCCCAAAGAGCACTGTGCAAGCGATAATATTGAAATGGAAGGAGTATCAGACCACTGCAAATCTACCAAGACCTGGCCGTCCCTCTAAACTTTCAGCTCATACAAGGAGAAGACTGATCAGAGATGCAGCCAAGAGGCCCATGATCACTCTGGATGAACTGCAGAGATCTACAGCTGAGGTGGGAGACTCTGTCCATAGGACAACAATCAGTCTGGCCTTTATGGAAGAGTGGCAAGAAGAAAGCCATTTCTTAAAGATATCCATAAAAAGTGTCGTTTACAGTTTGCCATAAGCCACCTGGGAGACACACCAAACATGTGGAAGAAGGTGCTCTGGTCAGATGAAACCAAAATCGAACTTTTTGGCAACAATGCAAAACGTTATGTTTGGCATAAAAGCAACACAGCTCATCACCCTGAACACACCATCCCCACTGTCAAACATGGTGGTGGCAGCATCATGGTTTGGGCCTGCTTTTCTTCAGCAGGGACAGGGAAGATGGTTAAAATTGATGGGAAGATGGATGGAGCCAAATACAGGACCATTCTGGAAGAAAACCTGATGGAATCTGCAAAAGACCTGAGACTGGGATGGAGATTTGTCTTCCAACAAGACAATGATCCAAAACATAAAGCAAAATCTACAATGGAATGGTTCACAAATAAACATATCCAGGTGTTAGAATGGCCAAGTCAAAGTCCAGACCTGAATCCAATCGAGAATCTGTGGAAAGAACTGAAAACTGCTGTTCACAAATGCTCTCCATCCAACCTCACTGAGCTCGAGCTGTTTTGCAAGGAGGAATGGGCAAAAATTTCAGTCTCTCGATGTGCAAAACTGATAGAGACATACCCCAAGCGACTTACAGCTGTAATCGCAGCAAAAGGTGGCGCTACAAAGTATTAACTTAAGGGGGCTGAATAATTTTGCACGCCCAATTTTTCAGTTTTTTATTTGTTAAAAAAGTTTGAAATATCCAATAAATTTCGTTCCACTTCATGATTGTGTCCCACTTGTTGTTGATTCTTCACAAAAAAT
Source organism: Acipenser ruthenus (assembly GCF_902713425.1). Classification (NCBI taxonomy): domain Eukaryota; kingdom Metazoa; phylum Chordata; class Actinopteri; order Acipenseriformes; family Acipenseridae; genus Acipenser; species Acipenser ruthenus. Next base: position 37,824,597 of record NC_081193.1, on the reverse strand, counting down.
TACAGTTTCATATGTTTATGTTTGAAGCCTGAAATGTGGCAAAAGGTCGCAAAGTTCAAGGGGGCCGAATACTTTCGCAAGGCACTGTATATATGCTATTTGGCAGTTGAATAATGAATAAAGCCCACTGCCTTTTCAAGTCAATTTAAAGAACATGTTTGAAATCGTTCTGAATTGTTTGATTTTGCATCATTGTTTGAAATCATGCTTGCAAGCCAGTGTTTTGGGTTTTTCTTGCATGTTTTTGTGCTTACTGAAATCATGTGAACCATTGACTCTTCATCTCTGTTGACTCCACCTACTTCACTGTTCAGCATAGAAGTCAAAAGAGCTGGAAGGTCCCAATCACATTGCCAGGAAGCAAAAACAAACATGGCAAAACACTGGTGTCCCCTCTTATAACTTAATTATTTCATACATGGGCCTTCTGTGCCGTCTGCAATACAGTTGCTTTAGTGTCCTCAGTTTTATCTGTAGACATACAAACCCTCTTGAAACCAGATTAATAAATATATCAATACTATCTTAAACCATTTAAGACCAGTTTGATAACAAGGGCTACTGATTTACAGGTACTTGTATCAAAACCAGATACTTCAAACTTGCAAGACTCAATGAATAATTATACTTCCTGCCTTAGATATGGCTACCACAACCCAACCCAACAATCTTTAACCACTGACTATGTGTAAACTTCACGATGACCAGGAAATGTTTAATGCTTTATTTCATGCTCTTCCATCATTATGACATGGGGCTAGGTAACATACAGTCCTTCAAACTGCTGGATAACCCAGTAATTCCTATGGTGCACAGACACTTTTGGCGCCAGAGGTAGGTCAACTCTTATTATATTCTAGCTGACACAAGCCATGTCATTCTTTGATTATCTAGATAACACTGAATAAATCAGAGACAGTTCCACTCACTCCTAAATGAATAATGCCACAACAGTAAAATCAAATACAATACATCTTCAATTTTCATGTCATGTGCTGTGGAATAATAATTAGAAAATTGAGCACAAGCCGCTTTAAATAAAAATTAAATATGATCTCCCTCATAAATTGCTTTTCACGGGGCGGGAGCCAGGGCTGCAAGAGGAAGGCTTTTGGAAACTTAGGATTGGAGGCTCAGCCACTACAACAGGGGGGAGAGAAAAGGACGGGCCAGGACTACAACCGAGAGAGACTTCCCTATGGAGTCAAGGCTAGCCCTATCGGCCTCCGGGCCCCTGAAAACACAGAGTCCTCTGACTTCTCGGAGATTCATTATAGGCGTTGCCTCACGACTGGGTCCCAGTTACTGACCGGGTTCGACCCCGGGTTCGATGGAACGGCTAATACGAAGCCTTGATGTAAGGAAGAAAAGAGAATCTAAAAAACACAAATAATTGTTGGTTATGGGACTCGAACACTAAGAGTATGAGGGCCACGTCCCGGGAGGATAAAGGAGGAAGTAAGGCAGAGCCTTCATTCTTGAGGCAAGATATAGCACATGAGCGACGAAAGAATAGTGTGGCCGGAGGTTCCCTCTGACCACACGAAGAACTTAAAGACTTTAACTAAGGCTTAAAACGTTTTTCTTTCTTTCTGGTCATGTCTTATACTTTAGTATACATATACATAAAACTTTAACTTAAAGTTTTATGTATATTAAGTATAAGACGTGACTGGAGAGAAAGTTAAAAAAGATCAATTTGTTTTTGTACTTTTTGCAGTACAGTATTATGTTTTGTTATGCCATTAGGACTCCAACAGACACCTTTATATTATGTGTTGTGCTTTTGTGAAACAATATCTGTTACTTAAAAATGTTTTGTTGACATTTAATGGAAAAAGACACTCCATAGCTCAGCTTACACTACGAGGAGAGATATGTAGTACAAATTCTATGTTACCTGTGAATTATATAAAGAAAATTGCCTCACTTTCTTTATTTTCTATTTGTCTCCTATGTGTTAAAAACTTGAAGTAATATCTCAACATGAAATTAAGTGCCACCAAATTTCTTTTCATTTGGTTACTGTATCTGAAACAAAACTATAAGGGGGGGTGTCAGTGTTGAGAAGTGAGAAAATATTAGAGATGTTCTTTGTTTTATGGTATCATTCATTACTAAACACCCAACCCAAGCACAGAGAAAGGGGTCTTTATACAGTGGCAAAATGAGCTTATAAATAGATCAAGGAATCAAATTCACTAAAATGGAAAAGACGAAAACAAAGCAGAAACCGTGAACTTTTAATGGTGAACATAAGTGGGGCAAATATGACCACATTATTGTGCATCCTAATTTTGTATTTAACAGATTTTTGTTTTTATGTATAGATTGCTACTCTCCTGTAAAACTAATCTGATTAAATCAAGATATCTTGAACTGTCAGAAGTTCAGAACTAATGACTCGAAGTGACTCGAGCAGTTTAGTGACTCGAGTGACTCGACTCGACTCGAGCTTGGCATGTCAAAGACTCGACTCGAGTCTTTACTCCCCAATGACTCGACTCGAGTCCCAATTTTGGTGACTCGTTACAACTCTGCCCGAACCCCACTAAAGTTAACATTAAAAAAAAGAAAAACTTCAAAAAAATCCAGAAGTGTACAAATTCTGCAATGTTTCCTAAGATTTTGTTTAAATGAAAGTATTATAAAAAATGAAAGTCTTGTTTATGCGCGCTTGTGTTTTGAATGCCATTTCATGATTTTTGTGTTGTGTATAGTTTATTGGGAGAAAAATAATCTTGCTTCACCTTTGATTGGCTTAACATCACACTCACTGTATTAACCGATCAAAGCAGAAACGTACAGTCAATAAACTGCCATCTAATCAGATGGAAAAAATATCTGCTTGTAACTCAAAGTTGAAATCACACTGAACTCAGGAAACAAAAGATACATTTTAATGATGTAAGGGTAGAATTCATAAATCATCATAAAAAAACTAACAAAAATAGACCAAAAAACTCAAAAAGATTATCAAAGATTATACCACTGTTAAGTCAAATGCAATAAACTTATGGTGAAAGTATTCTTAGTATTAATAAAAGTAGAAGTAGAACAAGAAATCCCTTAATTGTGAAAAAAAAGTAAAAAGTGAACATTCTTTCCACTGGGAGGTGATCGCTTAGGCTGGGACTTCCTTTCATTGTTATAGTATATAATCACGCATATAAAAACCCGCCCCAGCCAACCACTTTATAAAGACCTGCATCTGTGCTGATTACTCTTAAATTACCAAGGAATGTTCTTTCTAATTAAACAAAGCATATATGGGAGTGTTTTATTCACCTACAATTAATGTCGCTAATTTCTCTATGTTAGTTCCACTTTCAATAATCCAACATAGATGATTAAAAACAAATCAAAAGTAGGCAAAGAGAGTTTTAAACAAGCCCCCAATCCCACCACACAATTGTGATTTTCTACAGATTTCATGCCTGTGTACTCTATATATATCTAGGTTGGTTTAGACTGGAGAATAATAGCCAGTTTCATTTTCTTATATCCCTAAACTGCGATATAATATGGCCCAACACACCTTTATAAAGCAGGCCTCTAATTTCTGGAACTCATTGCTTTCTAACAATAAGATAGCCTCTTCACAATCAATTTCAAATGTTTTATGATTGCATCCTGTCCAAGGTTGTAAATATTGCAAATACTGGTTATTAATGATGTGAATTGCAATCGACTGCTTTCTTTTGTTGCCACCTTGTAATTCTCATAACAATAGTTTTACTTTTTGACGCCTTTCCTCCATAGACCCTACATGTGATATATTTCACAGCACTGGCAAGTTTTATAGCTGGTGGGGGAGGGGAGTGTATTACTAAATATTTTCATTCACACAATGTCAAAACTACACAAACTCAGTAACATCTGCAGTACAACAGATGGCAAAGCCAAAGAACCACATGACTGAGTTAAATAACTGATGATATTTATTTGGCATTTCTCATCAAGCATTCAAGTCTGTTTGTTACATTTGGATCTCTCTGTTCCCTGGATTAATCCCTGTAGTACACTTTATTGGAGAAACGCCCAGATGTAACAAAATCCCCCAAATGTTTATGTGGGACTGGACTGATAATGAGATTGAGAAGAAACCTTCATAACATTAATCCGATTAAAACATTACAAGAAAAACAATCCACCATTTCATTCATATATTCAAACTTCAAAGCTCTTGGAAACATGCTAAGGGCACTTCTTCACTGAAAATGTGTCACAGTATTTTAATAAATAAATTGGTTCAACATACAAGCTAGTGAAGTACAAAAATGCACTGTGAGATACAACATTTTAAACAATATGTAACCCATGTATCATCCTGTTGGTTTGACTCAATGAGCTTAAGAAACAGATGATAGTAATGAATACTGATAACAATTTTTTTTTTACACCAGATGGCAGTAGTTTATGTGAATTTCTGATCAATATCTGAAAAACTAACAGTTGGAGCAGTAAGAACAGCTTGGGTCATTTTAACTCTGCTGGCTTTCCAATAAAAGACTGAAAGACCATCCTATAACCACAGATGTGTGCATCTTAAATACACTGTAAACAAGCTATTTCAATATATTGGTAACACTATAATGAACAAGCATGTCAGTGACATGCACACTCTGGAACAGCTGTACATTCAAAACTAGAGCAATGCCACTACATAGTAGCGCACTAAAACCTAGTGTACAGCAATTGTGTGCACCTCCATCCATTGTATGCAAAATTGTAAATGTGACATAGGGACAAATGGACAGATGCCCTTGTATACCCCCTGATTCTAATACAGTACTTTCATTAACCTGAGCTGAAGTATATCCAGAGCAAGTTTCATCACATTGAATTACCGGTATTGCTTTTGTGGATATACAGTATTTGTTGGGCGCTGTACCATTCCCAGGAGAAAAAACAAACAAACAAAAAAACAGTTTCAAAACCAAGGGTCAGTGTCTGTATCATTTAAAGAATTCCCTTAGAAGAAAAGCATCAACTCAGTTTGTACTAGAACTATACAAACCTGATCCCATGACACCATGAGCAGGTGATCTGAATGTGACTGACAATATCCATCGTAAATGTTTTCATAGATGGTCATGTGAGAAGCTTCAGTTTACACCACTTGAGGGGACACTATTGTTATTCGTCTTATAACACTGGAAAGTCTAACAAATAAAAGCAATAGGCATTCTCTAAGCGAGGTCAAGTAATGGTGATGTGGATAAAAGCATCACAATCCCACTGTCTTTTTATGACTTAAATTATGGGGCCATCGTTCACAAACTACATTCTAATACGTGCTTCGGGTGGATAGCATGTATGCTCAGTTGGGTAGGATTTGCTATAAAGTAAATCCACTATTTGTATTACTTGATAAATATATGCACTGTATGCTGTTTTATGTTTGCCATAAATGTAGAAAAGATATGAGGAAGAAGTATACCAGAGAAGTATACCGTTATTTTGGACATTATGTGACAAAGTACTTGGAGAAAAGGAGGAGCAGAGAAACGGAGAGCTCAAACTGCAACAGATTCAGACACAATGCTGATGCTGGCAAATAGAACTATCTTCGTATACTCATACATGAATGGTGGGAATGCTAGGGCTACTCTGAGGCCAGGCAACCCGACATGCTATAAAGTACTTAACAGAAAACGTATTTTTTAAAAAGACAATTATATAATCAACATGTACTGTACATAATTTCTGGTAATCTAACAATTTCACACATTATGTGCACTGTTAGAAATAAATGAACAGACTGTGAGGTAATATTATGCAAAACAGCTGATATGACAATATGATGTGTGCTGTAAAAGACCAAGAGGAAGGAGCCTGGAAGAGGCATGACAGTAGGTTCTCTCAATAGGAGCAGCTGTACTCCAACTGGGCAATCAGTGATCACTGTTAAATAATACATACAAAAATAAACAAAAACTAAAAATACTGAATGCAGGTATAGCAAGACAAATCCACTAGAAGCAAGCAGTGAGTTAGGCAGGATGAAATTTAACTTACTATCAAGGATGTGGCCACTGAGAAGGTTGCATCTTTCATCAGTCTTCCAGCAACAAGTCACTGGTATTTGATTACTGGGCAATGACTTCTGCATTTTAAAGCTTATCATCAGCAAAATTTCAATTGGTGCAATATAAAACTAAATACTAAGAACCACTATTGTTAAAACATGTTAAAAATACTGCACAAGTTTAGATCAGACCATTATTATAACAATTGTTCTAAAATTGTTTCAAATAGAAGTGGGAGCTCGGGTATTCTAATCAAAAACGTATTTGAAACTGGCTCCAGATTTAAACATGGGCCTATTAACATTTATTTTTATCTGTCTCACTAAACACATTAAAAACAATGCATTTTTGGTGTGAGTTGTGGATGCTTGTTTCTGCATTGTTTCTTATCGTATTCACCACAACTCCATCGTTTGCATACTCCCTCTGGAAGAGGCAGAATGGCGGCCCGGTCCGTGTACCGCTAAAGATTCTATCCCAAGTGCGAGGTATCAGTATCAGAGACTGGCAGCATTCTCACTCCCTCTAAAATAGACCTTTTTATATTTCCTCCTTCATCTGTTGTTAGTGAGTACGATTTTGGTGGAGGGCGGGTGAAAAGGACTGATACACTAACACTAGACTCCTCCCAACTGAAGGCCAATCCAAGCTACCCATCATCAAGTAGTTACTAGATAACTTGTATTACTTGAAAGCAGCGGTTTTAGGCAACACAATTACATTGAAAAACAACAGGAAAACAAACGAAGCTTAAAAAATATTTTCTGCGGCTGCGTGAAATATTCCGATTAAAAACACAGCAGGTTGATTTTTTCTTAAGCAATGTGGGTATGCAGTTCAGTCTGATTGTGTTACCATTGGCAACACAGCAACCACAGAGCCTTCCTGCTACAATATTGCAAGCTTTCTGAAAACTCTTCATACAACAGCTTCCACGGGTAAGATCCAAATATATTACGTTTGAAAAAAAGTCGTAGGCAGCGTGTTGTTTGTGTATGTTTATATATAGCATATAGAAATGTAGTGCTTTAATTATATATATATATATATATATATATATATATATATATATATATGAAAGCACTACCTTTCTTGCTTAAATGCTTTTTCCTTTGTAGCTGCATTTTCTTATCACTCTGAATTATGAAAATTAGGCAGAACTCTGCTTGATAAATAGCATTTTTATGAACTGATTTTTTAACTTTGCAACCTTTTGCTTTTGTACATGCATTAAAACAAAACGTGTTATTAGTGGATGGTTCAATTTGTAATGCCTATTATTACATCAGAGGATGTCAGTCGATATTAGCACTATACCGACTAAAGAAAATACCGATGTAATGTCTGAATTGTAATCGTTGCACGTTTTTTTATTTTTTTTAAAAAATTATTTTGTTTTAATGCATCTCCGTACTGGGAAAGGATGTTGCTGTGCAGGAGAATAAGTCTTCAGGTTTCAAAACTTTACGGTGAAGTTATGTTTGCATGCAGTGGTGAAATTCGCAATAAAAAAGTGCAGGTATATGCGCAGCCGGGTGTAAACATTAACAAACTAGACAATTTGAGTGAAAATTTATGAATACAAAATAAGCCTTACAAAATAACTGATAAAATATAACCAATTCACTCTAAACAAAAAAGCTGAAAGTACTGAAACCGTTGTACCCTCTGCATGTAGGCCTTTCACTGTGATGTAGTGTAATATAACACTTAAATTAAACCTTAAATGACAAGCATTAAGAAATATTACACTATGCAGTAACTGTTGTAGAGAGGGAGTTTTGTTTCAAGATATCCTAAAAAATGGATGATTTATAAAAAATGGTATAAAAAAAACAACTGTGCTATGAAAAAATGATACAAAAAGGCTTAAGTCAAACAATTCACAACAGGCGCTACTCTTAAGAAAAAAAAAAAAAATGATGTACTTGACTTGGCCATTTTAAACTCCATAGTATTTTCTGAAATCATCCCCATACTTTCCAGACCATGGGTACTCATCTACAACAGGACCTAGCCATGCTACGATAGTCTTGGATTAGAACATATGTCCCTGTTATTTATTTATTTATTTTTTACTTATTACTTATCCTACAATAGTATATTCTGTGTGTTTCTCTGTTGTGTTTTTGTTTAGATGAATTCCCGTGAACTATTCCAGAAAAAGATGAGTGTATTTCAGGCATTAACAGTATAAAAGTAGTTTTATTTATTTATTTATTTTTAATCCTTGGCATTGTGGTTTCTACACAATAACCAAAGTGGCAAAATACACATTTTCATAAAGTAATATCATTATTGTGGTTTACTTATGCCTTTTTTTTTAGATGTACACACAAGTGAAAACTCAGATGTAACTTAAATAAACTCTTCAATATTTTTTGAAAAGATGGCATTGTACAAAGAAAAAACACCTCACCGTTTTTGGTTTATTACAGTCAGGGTTGCCAACTGGCCCCATATTGCCGTGACACTTTGACAGGTAAGGCTTTTTAACTGCATTATATGCAGTCATTTACAATAGGACATTGATTTAACATCTCATCCGCAGGATGGAGCACAAGTAATTTACCTTTTAGAGAGGTGAGTTGAAAAACTTGACCTGTCTAAAGTGTCCCAGAATTATGGGGCCAGTTGGCAACTCTATTACAGTGAAGCACATCTGCATCTGTATCCCTGACTCGCCAAATCTGAAGCAGCACTTTTTTGATCCTGTTTTTTTTAATGTTAATCCCTACTGTCCCACACTTGCCATTTTAGAAACTTTTGCGCAAATTCTGGCAATGAAATCTGTGCAAGGCAAAACGCGCTGTGACAATTATTTCTATATTTGTCAACTATGTAATTTATGGCGGACACTGACGTGGATTTTTGCCTTCAAATTCATGTGCAGCAAAAATGAAATCTGATCAGAATGAAAGCTCGGCCAATCAACATGCAGTGATTATACTGATGTTAATGGTGGCCAATAACACAGAAACAGAAGCAGTATGAGGAAACAGAATGCAAGCAGCATGAACTGAACTGTGCGGAATCAAAACGCATTTGAGAAATGTTGCACTTGTGGACTCTGTGAGTGGATGGAATGCATCCCAGTACTGGCATTAAAATAAGTAGTACCGATGAGTACTGACAGAATTTCACAGCTGTTTGTAAGACACAAAAATAACATTTAAAACACATTTTTCCAGCAATTTTGTTAGAAAGTTTGTTTGCATACTTTTTACTTCATTAATAGGTTGGTAATGTAAATATTCTTCAAACTCCACTTTGAGATTATCACACGTTTCATTGGTCATGCCTCTGCTTTTGCCATATATCCTGCTGTTGCTATCAATCAATGGAAATAAATCAAGATCCCTTTTAAAGCAAATTATTGGCTCAATACTTAATTAGTTATTAGATTTATTTGTCAGCTCAAGAATAAAACACTGTGGAGGTTATTGTTAACTATATACATCCATTCCAAGCTAAATTGTGATGGTTCTACAGCAGGGTGCGATTTGTCAAATTTCCAGTGGGGGGGACAAAATAGACAAACAACAAAACATCATGACAAGCCTTGATACATCTGTAGTACACAATTTAAACAGTTAAGAGAATCACTAAGTTACTTATTTATTTATACCGAATCAACTGCTAAAAAATCTTTAGGAGTCACACATTTGCCAAATCTGCCAAATCTGCCATCATTCAGGATAAATGCAGTTATTTTTTATGCATACGGTCGTACTTGCCAACATATGGAAACTGTTCAGCGGGACGCTGATCATATATATTATCATATAATAGACATACCCCCCAACTCAACACCACACGACCATCATGACTGTAAAAATAGACATAATGAAGCATTCTTGCCTTTGTATAAGTTAGTGATCAGCAGATGTGTCTGTCGTACAGAGAGCAAGAGAGCACAGCGTGTGGTTTTCACTAACTCTACTGTGCACAATAAATGATTTTTTTTCTATGGGTAAATCTCTGGGCTTTCTTCCTATGCATTGGGACGCGGGACATTTGCTAGGAAATTGGGACTGTCCCGTCCATATAGGGACTGTTGGCATTAATCTGCGGGCGGGCGCGGGGGGGGGGGGGGGGGGGATTTGGTGCTACAATTTCCAGTCTTTGGCTCTGGGGCTGTTTAAAAAAAAAAAAAAAAAGCTGCTATGGATTTTTAGTGTCCTGTCTTTCTTTTTTTTTCTTTAGTATAGTAAGCACTTCAGATGATAATAAAAAATAACAGTTTGAAATACAGCAACTGAATGACGTTGACAAATCGCACCCTGTTCTACAGTATATGAAAGTTCTTACACAAAAGTATTGAAAAAGTAAAGGATGTAGCAATAATTGTTCAAAAAAATATTTGTAATACTGTATCATAGAAAAAGGTATTTCAAATTTTCTAGGAGAGATCTTAAGATTTTTATTTAACTCCAACAGGAAATGCACATGTGCAGTTTTACAGAATACTTTATACCCTCTGCATTTGTATAACACATTTATGTTCGAAAAAAAAAGGTATATAAATGATGGACATTGACCAAATGTTTTTGGTTTCTTTTTAATCACTCGGTCATTCATCCTTGACCATGACACGCTTGAGTGATTATGACTGAAGCATATGCACTTAATCACCTAATTAGTGAGACAGTTGATTGGACACTAGATATGGAGTGGTTTCAGCTGTTGAATTGTAAGCTTGAATAAAAGCAATAAATAAAAATCACAGAAAAAAATAAACAATATGCCACGTATGTCAAGAGAGCAGCGCCTTCGTGCAACCGGCATGTTGGAGGCTAGACTGGGGCAACGTACTGTCGCCCGCTGTCTTGGGTGCTCACAGCCAGCAATTTCAAACCTGGCGAGACGGTATAACCAGACACGCTCTGTCAATGACAGGCCACGAACTGGGAGACCAAGAGTCCCAACACCTGCCCAAGATCGATAGATCATTTTGCAGCATCTTTGTGATGTCAATTGTTAATCAGCACAATAAAAAGTCACTGCACCTGCTCTAAAACACAGTTTGTCATTTTTTCGATCTCATCTAACAAATTTTATCCTAATATAAGTGATAAGTTTCTTAATCACCATTTAATACTTTTTGCGCTCTTTTAATAAACACAAAACAAACAAAACACAGGAACAAAATAACAGTTTGAACAAAAACCCTTCTAAACACACACACAGCACAGCTATCACTTTTTTCACTGCACACTCCTTCTCCACTCCTAACTCTCCTACACAACCTTCAGCAAACATTCATTCCTTTGTTCCTTTTATAGGGTGTTACCGGGGGTAATTGGCAGTCAATCATTCAATTACCACCAGTACACATTCCACACTTTTTCAATCACACCACAATCAGTCAATTGAACAATTAAACACATTTTCCATCTCCACAGACCCAAACACACTTGCACCCATGTGCAGAGACTCTTCTCTGCACATACCCTCCCCAACTCTGTCACTATATATACAGTGCCTTGCATAAGTATTCACCCCCCTTGGACTTTGCCACAATCTGTAGTGTTACAGCCTGGAATTAAAATGGATTTAATTAGAATTTTTTGTCACTGATCTACACAAAATAGCCCATAATGTCGAAGTGGGGAAAAAAATCTACATATTTTTCAAAATGATTTACAAATAAAAAACTGAAAAGTCTAGATTGCATAAGTATTCACCCCCTTTGCTGTGACACCCCTAAATAAGCTCTGGTGCAACAGATTGCCTTCAGAAGTCACATAATTAGTTGAATGGAGTCCACTTGTGTGCAATTAAAGTGTCACATGATCTCAGATTAAATACACCTGTTTCTGGAAGGCCCCAGAGTTTGTTAGAGTGCATATCTAAACAAACAGCATCATGAAGACCAAGGAGCTATCAAAACAAGTCCGGGATAAAGTTCTGGAGAAGCACCAATCAGGGTTGGGTTATAAAAAAATATCCCAAACTTTGAACATCCCCCGGAGCACCGTTAAATCTATTATTAAAAAATGGAAAGAATATGGCACAACCGAGACTCTGCCTAGAGAAGGCTGTCCACCAAAACTCAGTGACCAGGTAAGGAGGGCATTAGTCAGAGAAGCAACCAAGAGGCCAATGGTAACTCTGAAGGAGCTGGAGAGATCCACAGCTGAGATGGGAGAAACCGTCCATGGGACAACTATAACCCGGACGCTCCACAAAGCTGGGCTTTATGGAAGAGTGGCGAGAAGAAAGCCATTGCTGAAAAAAACCCATATCAAATCCTGTTTGGATTTTGCCAAAAGGCATGTGGGAGACACAGCAAACATGTGGAAAACGGTTCTTTGGTCTGATGAGACCAAAATTGAACTTTTTGGCCTTAGCGCAAAAAGCTATGTGTGGCGCAAAGCCAACACTGCTCATCACCCTGAGAACACCATCCCCACAGTGAAGCATGGTGGTGGCAGCATCATGTTATGGGGATGCTTTTCATTGGCAGGGACTGGGAAACTGGTCAGGATTGAGGGCAAGATGGATGGAGCCAAATACAGGGAAATTCTAGAGGAAACCCTGTTTCAGTCTGCAATCCGATTGAGAATCTGTGGCAAGACTTGAAAATTGCCGTTCACCAACAGTCCCCATCCGACTTGACAGAGCTTGAGCAATTTTTCCAAGAAGAATGGGCAAAAATTGCAGGGATCCAGATGTGCAAATCTGGTAGAGACTTACCCAAAAAGACTCACAGCTGTAATTGCTGCCAAAGGTGCTTCTACCAAGTATTGACTCAGGGGGGTGAATACTTATGCAACCAACAGATGTCTTTTTTTTTGTTTAATTAACTTTTATGTCACAATAAAAAATATTTTGCACCTTCAAAGTGTTAAGTATGTTGTGTAAATCAAATGGTAAAAATCCCAATTAAATCCATTTTAATTCCAGGTTGTAACAATACAAAATGTGGAAAAGTCCAAGGGGGGTGAATACTTATGCAAGGCACTGTGTGTGTGTGTATATATATATATATATATATATATATATATATACACTACCGGTCAAAAGTTTTAGAACACCTCATAAACAATTGGAGATAAAAAAAGAAATCAATAAACAATTGGAGATAAAAAAGAAATCATGGAATCGTTTTGTTTAACAAAATTTAATCTAAATTTTTGACTCATCAAAGTAGCCACCTTTTGCAGATATAACAGCCGAACACACTCGTGGCATTCTTTCTACAATGGAAATCAAATATTGTTCGGAAAGTTCTTCCCAACACTGTTGCAGAAGTTCCCACAAATGTGTTGCACTTGTAGGTTGCTTTGCTTTCACCCTTCTGTCCAGTTCATCCCAAACCAGCTCGATGAGGTTTAAGTCTGGAGACTGTGCTGGCCATTCCATGATTTGAAGCCTACCGTCTTGTTCTTTTCTTCTAAGGTAGTTCTGACATTCTGAGGTATGTTTTGGGTCATTATCTTGCTGTAGGATGAACCCCTGACCAACTAGGCGTATACCAGAGGGTATTGCATGGCGCTGCAAAATGCTGTGGTAGCAGTTTTGGTTCAGGGTGCCACTCACTCTGTGCAAGTTGCCGACTCTGGATCGAGCAAAAGAGCCCCAGACCATCACGCTTCCTCCTCCATGTTTGACAGTTGGTGTCACACACCGAGGAACCATCCTTTCACCTACTCGACGGCGTATAAAAACCCTGCGTGATGAACCGAAGATTTCAAATTTTGATTCATCGGTCCATAAGACCTTCTTCCAGTCTTCAGTAGTCCACTGGCGGTGCTTCATGGCCCAGGCAAGCCTCTTTTTCTTATTTTGCCATTTTAGCAGTGGCTTTCTTACTGCCACTCGACCTGTCAAACCTGCAGCTCGAAGTCTTCTCTTCACAGTTGAAACTGAGACTTGCTTACTTCAACCAGTGTTAAGCTGTGCTTGAAGCTGTTGTCCTGTGAGCCGCCTATCACGCAAGCTGTTGACTCTCAGAAACTTGTCTTCTGATTCTGTTGTGGCTTTGGGTCTGCCAGACCTCTTCCTGTCAGAGTTTCCTCCAGTTTCCAAGTGCCTTTTGATGGTGTAGGAAACTGTACTCACTGACACCTTGGCTTTCTTTGCAATTTCTCTAAAGGAAAGACCTACACTTTTAAGGGTTATAATGGTCTGTCTGTCTTCCTTTGTTAATTGCCTTTTTCTCGCCATTATGAGAGCAATATACTACTTCCTGCAGTACAATACTGTCCAAATAATGCTCAAGAGGGTGTAGTAACACAGTCTGTTTCAACACTGCTTTTATACAGACAGAGGGTTTGTAAGTAATCAACAAAAGTTGGGACACCTGTAGGAATTGTTAGCATCAACTTTCAAGGCTTAATTTACTTCCATTGCTGCAGAACAGCTGTAAGTTGTTAACCCATTACTTGTTCCCCGAAAAAGGCCTTTTTGTATAACTCTGAAATGTACATTATTTTTCAGTTTTTGGTAACCTAAACTTTTTTTTTTAACCTCTGGCAGTTTACCGCTTACCTTTGTACCATTTCAGCTTATTCACTGGTCTTGAACTGCTTAAATTTCAATAAAAACTGGAAAAATGGGGGTGTTCTAAAACTTTTGACCGGTAGTGTATATATATACTGGTGCTGTGGCTGTTGCTTCAAAAGAATGGACTAATCAGGGGATGAGTTTTCAGCCATGTACTAGAGACCTATGCAAAATTACACTGACGCCTGCCTCTTTCCTTTTTAGGCAGCTGTCAGGTCACTGAGGGGAAAAAAGGACAGCGTTCATTTGCAAAGGACATCAGAGAAGCATTGTGAAAGCTGTGCCCTCATTGGATGCCAAGCGCCTGTGACTCAAGCCCTGCCTTCTCTGTGGAAGAAAGAAGTGTGTGAGGGTTTGTGAGAGAGAGAAAGAGGCAGCTAAGGAAGGATGCCTTCTTCAGGGAAGTAGTCCAAATACTTCATCCTGTCTGTTGCAGCCTCTGGTTTGTTGAGAGAATTCTGCAGAGGACAAATTGCAAATTTGTAGGGAGGACCATGGCTACAGCTAAAAACTTTGGAAGATCCCCCAGAGATATTGCCAATGTGATGCAAAAATTGCAAGGTATGTCCTACTGTATATGCTGTAGTATCACTCTTATTTCATAGTTTAATTCATTTTATTCTTGCTACTTTTTCTTTTTACTCCTAATTTAATATAACTGTACTATTTACTTATAAACATTCCATTATGTTAAACCCAACTAAAATGCCTTTAAGTAGTAATAATAGATATTTTAAGAATAATATACAGTAATATGACAACATAATATTCTGCACTTTTTGTCATACTGTTCCCTAGTTATGTTTGCTACAAATATATATATATATATATATATATATATATATATATATATATATATATATATATATAAAGAGAACGAGATACAATCTAGAATCAAAAAGGACATCTATTTTTTATTATGTAGACAGCTGGTTGATGCTCCTAATGTATTTGTTATTAAACGTAGTCTGTAAATCTGTATTGTTTTAAAATAGTATGTTGCAAACAACAGTGCATTTGTTCGATTTTATCATCAGAGCGTGACACAGATTTATTGGCTCAAATCATTTCACACTTACATATATGAAGGATGAAGGTCATCTTTATTCTGAAGGCATTATTGTAGTTGGGTTGGGGGGGTGGTGGGGGTCGGGGTTGGGGGGTGGGGGTGGGGGTGGGGGTGGGGGGGGGGTAATTGTTTTGTACAAGTAACGAAATCTAGTTACTTGCATAAAGTCGTTTTTCTCATTTAAAAAATGCTTGGGCATTACAGGGTTAATGAGTGATTGTTTGGAACTGCCTGGATCAAAGCCTTCCTTTCATGCTTTTAATGCTCTTGAGATAGTACCTGTCCCTGGCAGTCAATTTGGCCGGGCCTGCGTATTGAAATAGCTTTTATGTACAGTACACAAACTAGATGTATGGCACCTCAGATCCAATTTTCAAGCTGTGGCACTTCATTTGATATGCAACAGTCATCTGCAGTACAGATTCTGAACTTATTCCAGTGAAGATTTTGAGTCTTATTCCAGTGAAGACGCACACACACCCTACTGTATCCAGGAACACCCTGTTGGGTTTGTCAGTGATAACTCTGTGATCCATTAATAATAATAACCGTGTGGCTTCCAATACGGAATGCTTTATCTACAGTTTATTGTGAAGATATAGTTTCTTACCAAAAAGGTGAAATACGTAGCCTTTAATTATAAAAAATAAACAAATAAATAAAAAAAGTATTGTGAGCAGTGTACCACAGAAAACAGACTGAAAAACGTAAACTTTTTTTTTTTTAATGAAGTAGATTATATAAGAAAAAAGCATACGCACTCCAATATGCGTAAGGTGCAAAGTACAAAATTAAATCAGTATGTGAAAAACATTGCTCACACACTTACAAAACATTTACCTATTTTGTTTTGGGTTAAATAAAACATATTTGTGGAGCACATTAAGTAAGTGTGTTAGTGCTTCCTCCTTTGAATGAAATATTTCCTTGGCAGAGTTTTTGCAAATTCCATTTTCTCCTGCTTTGGTAAAAAAAAGTCCACACAATGATTTACTTGGATGCCATGTTAACAACAAAAACAGCGGAATATGGCCAATAGATGTGCAAAGAATCCTGCAGCATGAAGCACATTTAAGACTAATAACTGTATTTAATCTGAGATATTATTATTATTATTATTATTATTATTATTATTATTATTATTATTATTATTATGGGATACTTTGCACTGTATTAATTTTACTTCTCACTTTGGCTGCTAAGGAAGCCAAAGGCATGACAGGCTATCATCACTGGTTTGAGTTATCATATGCTCTGTTTCTTAACAGCTTGGTTAAAAAGTTACTTTTAATATTTGCCTTTGGTTCCTAAGAGACTGGCTTTAGGCTTTAACCTGATGCTTGCTACTCTTAAGAAACACGTTTGAAAACTTGGGCTTAAAAAACTTGGGGTTATGTTTTGTTTACATTGTTTTAAGCACTGACTTTACTGATCAACTTTGAATAACAAAGATGAGCATTCACATTATTACAACCCTGCGTGATTATAGCATTGCTTCTATAAATATTCTTCTGAAAATTAGCACTGCGGGTTTGGAAAAAATATTCACCAATGAACAACATACATCCATGATTGGTCATGTCTTTAGCCAACTTACCTTTTAATACATTTTAAATATTTACAGCATTTATATCTTCTGAAAAAAACTAAAGAATTTAAAAGCATTTGCTACTGCATGAGGTATATTACATTATAACAATGCAACACTTCTCACTTTAGTTCCACAAAAAAGTGTTGAGCATGATACTGATGGTTTCTGATTTTCTGTTCTCAATTTTGCATATATAACATAAAGTAAATACTGTAAATGTGAACTTGGGTTCTGTTATTTGTGTGACTAAACATATACCAAGTGAATCCTATTTGTTCCAAAAAAAAAAAAAAAAAAAAATGGCATGATGACATCATTGCCCCTGAAGTACTGTTATGGAAACATCCCAAGAACTCAAAAAGTTATTAAGTGTCCTGAGTTTGGGACTATCAATATTCACTAATGCTTTCCTGCGTATTGAATACGTCCAAAGTTGTTTCTCCTGATGTCCTATATGTCCTAAATAGAAAGTGGAAAATAGACTATTTTGAACTGCCCTTCCACTGAGAAACAATTGCTTTTTTTGTGAACTTATATGGCTGTAGAATATTATTGCTAACAGAGAGTATGGTGGTCTTTCCTTTTTTTAATTTTTTTTTTTTTAATTTGGTAGTCGCCAATTGTTTTGTTTTTTGGTGTGTTTTCTCCCCAATTTAATAGTGTATAATTATTTTTGTTTAGCTCAGCTCACCGCTACCACCCCCGCGCTGACTCAGGAGTGGCAAAGACGAGCACACGCTGTCCTCCAAAACGCCACCCCCTGGGAGCTCCCCTCCTCGGTCGGCAAAGGAATAGCCTGGACTCGAACCGATGACGTCCAGACTATAGGGCGCATCCTGCACTCCACGCGAGTGCTTTTACTGGATGCGCCACTCGGGAGCCCCCTTGGTGGTCTTTCTGTTATACTTTCTATGCAGGGTATAAAGCAGATGTGGAGAGGAAGCATTTATAAATATTGATAGTGACACTTTAATCTTAACCTTTGAAAGGGCTTGGAGAATTTGCTTACTCGTATTCAAGGGGCAGTGGTTACAATCTAAAAACGTTCACAGTTAAAAACAAATAGCTTTGCGTCTGCCTTGGAGCTCCCATGGGCTAGGGAGGAAAAATCAACTGGGGTGGAAAAGACTGAACTCTGTCCTCCGGGGGGTTCAGTATATGGCAAGATTTGTAGCTCACAGCAGGTTAGCTGAGTAAGAAAAGATGATAAACTGGAACCAAAGAGCCAAGTCATTTATTTCCGCATCTCTGAAGTCTCTCAAGTTGTTTGTTTCACAATTTGTAATATTAACATGGAACATGGCCTCAAAGACTCCATGGTGCTTTAAAATTAAATTAATTCAGGGGTAAAATGTTTTAAAAGGCAACATAACAGGAAGAAAAAAATGCTTGCTTAAACTGTTAAGCAAACCCAACTGTTGCAGTGACTAGAAGTAGCAAGAAGTGGTGAATTGGACTGCAGTGTTGAAAAAGAACTGCTGAAATGGTTAAACTCTCAACAAAAAACAAAATGTTTGCTGGCAAAAAGAGGTGGCCAAAATAGCTATGCATGGATTGTGGAAAGCGAAAATAGTTTCATTAATCTCAGAGCATAAAGATAATGCAATCATACAGTCTATAAGATTGATTGCTTTTTCTCTAAAACTGTAAAATGTTGTCTGAAGAGTAAAAAGAAGGAAGAAATTGCAATAGCTACTGTAGCAACACTTCTGCAGCACTGTATTATATTTAGAAACAAACACTTAAACCACATGAAACTTAGATGAGTGTGTTTTCGTGAGATTTCAGTGTTCATTGAACCCTGAACAGGCTCCATTCCGATAATCATTTTGAGCTCATAATCTAACTACATCACAAACATCAGATGATGGTAAAATAAGTAAATCAATTCATACATACAAGATTTAGAGCAAACTGATGAGTGTAGGGCAAGGGATTACTATGGTAACATCAACCTTGTCTTTCTGAATATGCTAATTAATGAAATATGAAATCTTTTGGAGGTAAAAAGAGCATACTGCTTACAGCTTTTAATAGCATAGTGTGATCTGTCACAAGGATGATTTTGTTAGTTCATACCTTTTGTAATATCAGAATATACAGTTGTACCATTCTACCAATAGCATTACCATTGTAAAGTTACCTCATTGTCATTGAACATAATTTCATAAGGGTAGGATAAAAATGAATTGTGATTCACCGAGTAATGGCACTTTTAAAAAGTTATATGCACTGATATATGCCAAATAATATCCCAAGATGGGTCTCCATTTATTTTTCTTTAGAATACAAAACCAGTAAGCAGGATATTATTATAATATTATTAATGCGATAGCTGTGAGCATCTATTATCTGAATCACATTGCACAGTCATCTTGCACATGTGCTAGCAAGGAAGAGAAAAGTAATCTGCTACTTTTTTTAATGGCAAATGAATTTCCGTACCGTAATGGCCGTAATAACAAGACTGCATTAGTGCATGTTTATGTTTGTGGATTTTTTGCAAGGAGTCACTTTTAAGCTCTGTAAGTCATTCAGGTGGGTAACATTAATTGTCCATTTCTTCCTCCCTGTGAACCTGCTGATTTGATTTTAGTAGTTTTAGTGGTGAGCATTTCGTGCATGGTCTGCTTTCGTCAGGGCACACAATTTCCCGTTTCATTTTAGAAGAAGTTGTAGTAATGTCATGTCAGGTTTTTAACTTTTTCATGTACCGCACCTGTACAAAAAAGCTTACTTGATTCAGACAAGGAAGGAAGCAGGTGTCCGACAAAAGGTAGTGTTTGCATCGGTTGATGTTACGTTGACATCGTTAGGAGGAAATCAAGAATTGGTTTTGATTGTGCTGATAGAAAGCATCCCTTCCACTTAGAGGAAACAGCACCATTTCCACGTATTGTCCATCACTGAAGTTATGTATAATGAATACAAGTGGTGGGACGAACATCACATTTTTTTAATGTTCAAAACAAAGTGAATATTTGAATTTCTGTTGTAAATAAGATAAGATGAAATTCATTAGTGAAAGTGTCTCTGTAAAATGTAACTATTACCCACCTATAAAGAAACACACACTTTAACCATCACTGATCGACACAGGATGAACATTAAAATACTAGATGTCACATTCACATGTACAAATATTAAACTGAAAATTTGTGGCGCCACAGATTTTCAAAAGAAAACTGTGTTTAATAAAACAGCACAGAACTGTTTTAATCTGCCCTGGAACATAGTATAATTAAATTAGTTTACTGAGGAAAACTATGATGTGTCTTTTAATAAAATTAAAAATAATTGCTTCTGACCAATTGTTCATTTAAAGAAAAATGGGAGCATACTGTAGGGCCCTATCCATAAAATGTTTCATGAAGTTAAAGCTTGAGTTTATTTTTGTGTTTTAAGTTTAAGTTTAAGTTGCTGTTTCATTAGGGGCCTGTAGTCTAAAAAATAAATGAAATTATCAGCAAATAGGAAATTGAGGCAGCACTAGAGTCTTTGAATTGGCCCAAGTGCGGATTATAATAGGACTGGCCACTGTTCATAAGATCCTATACTATAACTGACTAGTAAACACTTGATAATCCGTTTCCCATTGACCCTGCTAGAGAGAAGAGGATTGTAGATTGCCGATGAGCAATTGCTACGCGAGCAGGAAGCACAGTATTTATTTGGTGTCAGTTTGTGTTTGTGATTTGTTTTTTGTTCAACCTTTTATTTTGCTCTGTGAGTGTTTGTTTTTCTTTAAATATTTATTTTATTTTTGTTTCAATAAAAACGGTGAGCAACAGCAATTTTCACCTGTCTGTGTGTCTCACTGTCAGCTATCTGGTCTGGGAATGTCATCACTCCTCGGCTACCCTGTCACAGTCAGTAATAGGACCCTTGATGACAGCCACTTTCCAATTACTAACAATATCCGGAGACAGGAAAAGGGAAATTTAACTTCACTATCCTATGGTGGAAACAAAATGATATGTTGTACCAAGCAACATCATAGTGTAATTATAAACCTAAACAACATAGATCACAAGTATGGCTTCCTTCACTAGCTCCTTACTCATGAAAACTAAAACTGAAAACTAGTTCTACCTAATACTGCTGAAGGGGATATTTTGGATGGAGTTTTACATAAAGCCACATGTGGCTGCAGTGAGATTCAGGCACTATTTATTTATTTTTTTAAAATTTAGTCATTGTCAATTAGTTTTTATTATTTTCTCCCCAATTTGAAACGCCCAATTATTTTTTAGGCTCAGCTCACCACTACCACCTCTGCGCTGACTCGGGAGGGGCGAAGATGAACACACGTTGTCCTCCGAAGCGTGTGCCATCAGCCACCCTCTTCTTTACACTCTGCAGACTCGCCGTGCAGCCGCCTCAGAGCTACAGCGTCGGAGGACAACGCAGCTCTGGGCAGCTTACAGGCAAGCCTGCAGGCGCCCGGCCAGACTACAGGGGTCGCTGGTGCGCGGTGAGCCGAGGACACCCTGGCCGACCTAACCCGCCCTCCCCCCGGACGACGCTCGGTCAATTGAGTGCCGCCCCCTGGAGCTCCCGTCCACGGTCGGCTGTGGAATAGCCTGGACTCGAACCGGCGATGTCCAGGCTATAGAGCGCATCCTGCACTCTAGCGAGTGCTTTTACTGGATGCGCCACTCGGGAGCCCAGATTCAGGCACTTCTACAAAATGATCAACTTCTTCATCATTAATGCTGCCCTTGCTTTACATTTCAATAAAGATGTGCAGCCAACAACAACAGCATTGAAGAAAACTCGATTAGACTAGATCCCAAATAAACATAAAGATCTAATATTAGAATGTTATGCACTTTAGTTAACACAGGGTACACCCAGTTTAGGATAAAAACAAAAAAGACATTACAGTACACTTGATGATGCATCCTTTGTTTATAGCTATATATATATATATATATATATATATATATATATATATATATATATATATAATAATAATTATGGTCTTTCTTTTTTAAAGTTCTCACAATATACTATAAACATATAAACTGTCCATGCACAAAATATACATCATTGCTTTTGCAGTTTTAAAAATGAACTTTTATAAGCTGCAGTATTGCACACCTTGAGGTTGTGTTCAGATTCAGACGTGGTAGAGACATCGAGCAGTGGGGAACTATCTTCTCAAGTAGAGACTCTAAACTGTGATGAACTGAAGTGTGCAAGTGTGAAACTGAAGTTTGCTGTTATGGTACGAAGACACACATGGTTCTTCTCTCAGGAAGTAAAGGAAAACCACAAGCACATTCTGCTTCACAGTGTAGTCATTTCGCGCCAATTTTTTTAGGCACTCTCTTTAAACACTAGTGATGATTTTTTTAAAAATATATCTGCAACATTTACTGGTTCCCCATACTATTAAGCTTCAACAACCAGAACATGCAGAACACATGGGTCTTATTGTTGTAAAATAAGAACACCATCTGCCTGTGACAGTCACTGTAATTCTGATTGATTGTTGTTTGTTAATGATCTTCATTGAATTGTATTTGGTAGGCATGTTACCCATATTTCTAAAAATAAACAATCTGAGTGCTGTATATAGTTTCAGTAATTTCCAGTATTTGGGCATTATGAAAACACATGCAGGTCTTATCTGGTGCTTTTTTATAAGGCGTTTACAGGATTTAAAAGGTTTTTCTTTTGATAACAACAAGCATGCTCGTCACAATTGTTGTAGGTGACTTCTTAAAACATTAACACGCTATCCAGTGTATAGGCTGGAAATAAAGTGTACACTGGAAACCCCCTTTACAATGTTATTCATCCCTAATTTATTCTGTATTACTATTGAAATGTAATATACATTTTAGTCTCTACATTTGCAAGTTCACATTTTAACGGTAGAATGGATACTACCTGTGAGAGTAATTTAGTAATACAACAACAATGGGGTACAATACAGACTATTTTCTAATTCAAACCCCAGTAATCTGAACTGAATTATAATCCTGAAATTTGCACTTTGCAAATTTCAGTATTATAATTTTATGACAAACGTGTATCTGTAAAAAAGCTTAGTCTGCATTTATTTTCTAAGCGTTGTAGCTGATTTTTTAATTATATATAGGGCTTCTGATTTGGGGTTTTAACCGATAAAACAACCCCGAAAAAAAATGAAATCGGTTAATAGCCGAAAACACCGGAAAAACTGTGGAAATGGTTAATCAATTCACTTTGACTTTACCCTTTTCCCATTAAAAAAATAAAACCTACTACAAAAATAATAATAAATACATTTCCCAGTGCTGCTGGGCAATGTCCCGCCTTCCTGACTTGTGTCTATCATTGATTAGTTCTGAAACTTTAAACCCGCCCCAACTGAGTGACAGCACATTCCTACATTTCTATTGGAGAATCCGCTCGTGATTTAAAACAAGATTACCATCAAGAATGAAAGCTTGTTAGCGTGATTTAAAACTGTATTACAGTTAAGACACGGAGGATTAAAAACAGAATTGTGGCGAAATGTAAAAAAATGCCTACACACAAAAACCCCAGAAGAATGTGCCTGTGACCATATGTTGTAGTTGTATTTCTGTATTGTTGTGATATATATATATATATATATATAGATACATATATACACGCACATACACATACACTGTAACAAATCTAAATGCAAACATCTTTAATGTTTTTTTTTTTAAAACCTACCCTTTATTCTATGAAATTATCTAAATAAACATTTGAGATGATTCAATAGACAGTGTTATCAAAGTACATAACATTTTAAATTGAATTTTATCTGATTTTTACCATTTATATTATTCGGCTACACACAAAAAACCCCAGAAGAATGTGCCCGTGACCATATGTTGTATTTCTGTATTGTTGTGATATATATATATTTTTTTATCTGTATTGTCTCCCTCATTTCTCTCTTCTCAAGGGGTGGGGAGTTTCTAACACTTTGCCTCCTGTCACACTTGGTTTCAACTGATTTAAGTAGTGTACATTCGGATTGATATTCTGCTGGCATTATACTTTGGTGCCAAATTTTACAATATTACTTTAAAAATTGTGAAAAATATACTTTGCAAGTATCCATTTTCAGAGAAGGATAACATTATTTTAACAATATGCAAGAAACTGCAGTAAGAACAATACGTTAACTACTTCTTCCTGCTACTAAATGGTTTCTTTCTATTTTTATTTTGCACTATTACCCGTTGTTTATTTTGCACTTTCTTCAAAATAGGGCCCACAGAGGATTATATTCCTGAAAGTTTTGTCTAAAAGCATGTACTAACAGAAACAAAGAAAGAAATGTGTTCATTGTTCTATATAAGGGAAGCCTTGAAATAGTTTATTGACTTTGTTACTTATGTACAGAGTGGTCTGCTTGTATAATAAACGCATTCATATTTTAGATTTTCTTCTAAACTTTTTCCCCTGACTATGCACTTTTATCTTTTGAATAAAACAAGAATAATTAGTAACGTGCCATACAACGCAACCTTCGGCAGAACATTTTGCCTGGTATTACCTCTTGTTGCCATTCCTTGGTACGTATCTTGGTACTGGCATAATAGAAGTTATGTGTAGCACAACTGATTATTATTTTAGGTTTAAAAGTCTGTTAGTTATTTCTTTAAAAAAAAAAGAATCACTGAAAACACCAAGTTATCATCTGTTAGAATAATACTGTAAAATGTACAGTACAAAATAACAAATTCACTTAACAATATTAGAAAAACAACTTAAAACTAAGATAAGAGAAATACATTATTCATGCATTTTTGTGATCTTTTACTGTGAATATTTTCATGGTTTGTGATAAAAGGATTTTTCCTGTAGCTAGCCAACATATGAATGTTGAATTCATGCCTTAGAGCAGGGGTCTTCAATCCTGGTCCTGGAGGGCCCGTGTCCCTCATGGTTTATGTTTCAACTGTACCCTAAATTACTTAATTTGACCAAATAAGTGCTTATTAGAAGCTTAATTGGTCAAATTAATTAATTTAGTGTACAGCTGGAAAAAAAAAACAGGAGGGACACCGACCCTCCAGTACCAGGATTGGGCACCCCTGCCTTAGAGGCTTCAAATGTCATTGGGCAAAGACAATATTGGATGAGATATTTCTGTTATCTTGTGCATGGTTTGTGTTAAGATAAGGTCAGTTGCTTCTTGTTTCTATATAAATCCATATATTATCTAAAACAGATTTTTTTTTTAATTGACAGAAAATGTATCTTTTTTCTTAATAGATGTATACTGTATACACACCCTATCATCTATTATTATATACTAGAACTAACTGTAAAGGCTGTAGATTTTCAGGAGGTGCTACCTTAACAAGCACCCTTAGGATGTGTCAGCAGCATATGCTGGTGCTGCCAGGAATGGCTGACGAATCGATCTCATCTCTGTCTCCAGATTTTATAATGCTTTAGTTCTGCTTAAGTCATATTTCAGATTGGATTATACTTGCAGCAGGATATCCCAATGAAATATGTTTGGTCTTGTCACCATTTGTGGTTTCTCTGTAAAAGAAACAGAAAACTTCAAGGCCTTGTTATATCCTTACAGATAATATCCTTACAGATAAACCTGCATTTACCTGAGTGGACAGCTACCAATGTACAGTATCTCGCATTGCTCCTGCAGACTCACAGTGTGTTAAGTTAAAGAGGACACATTTTTGTCCCCAGGTGGTCTGTTACATGTGAAGTCATGATCGCTGGTGTCTGTCGTTGAACTCCCAGCTCATACAGTTCAGACAGGGTCCTGTGGCAATGTGCCCCGCCCCTGTGTACATTTCGGTGTTATATGTTGCGTGTGATGTGTAAATGTTGGTGTATAGATATTGCTGCACGGGATATAAGTGGGTCTGTGTAGCACGAGTTATTTAAAATGTATAATTGTATTTAGACACGAGGGTGGCACAAATCACTTCACGTGCATTTAAAGTATGTTATAATATGTGAGCACGGGGTTGCACAGAATTAGTTCATGTGCTGGGATTCAAGTGAATAATTAATTAGTAATTGAATCCCGGCACAACAGTATATATAGATGCACGTTTCATTCACTCAGGGTCGGGTGTTCGGTGAGTAGAGAACGGGAGAGAGAGGAGGAGTAAAATAAAGTAAAATAATAACAACAATTGCTATTTGTTTGTTTATTTTGACTCGCCGTGTTTGTTTGTCTGTTTAGTCCACTGTTTGTTTAAGTGTTTGTCCGTTTTCTTTGTCTATTTATTTTGTCCTCAAGTGCCGTGTGCTGTTTTTTTTGTTTAAATCTTTTATGTGCTTCATTCAATTAAATGCACTGAACGCCGCAGCGTCTCAGTTTCACCTGCCACTACTGTCTGTCTGTTTCTTTCTGGCCTGACGTCACCCCTACAGCCAGCCTGTTCACAGGTCCCTAACAGAGTATGTCAAGAAAAAAAGAAAACAGTAGCTGTACAGTGATAGTACTAGTAGTGGTGGTTATATCAAGTTTTATACTTCACATTATTGGTGAATATATATATATATATATATATATATATATATATATATATATATATATATATAATTTTTTTTTTTTTTTTTTTTTTTTTATTTACCTGGTAGTAGGACATTTAGTATGTGGGATCAGAAAAAGATTTGAGTGGTGCTAAAACATGAGGGATACCTGTGAAAATACCCTGGATTTCCCATATAGTCGATCCTGTAAAGGTAGTCACAGTAGCCCCCCCTGCACACACACAAAACACACAAGAGTATATTGCTGCAGATCGGAGGCTGTCACGGCACCGCTTCTAAAATGTCTTAAATCATGTAATAAAATACTGCATTGTTCAAAAACCATAGTATTTCTGATAAACGCCGCCCTCAATTAAGTGCCACAGCCATTTTTAACAATTTAAAATAAACAACGCTGCGCTAATTCGATGTCTGGAGGTGGTTTTGAGCCATAATGCACATGTCTAATATGAAAAAAAATATTAGCCATGTTCTAACGTATAAATGTAAATAATACTAGAATTTATCTTTTCCAGTTTAGGGGTCTGTTGCCATGGTAACATAGAATATATATATATATATATATATAGATATAGATATAGATATAGAGATAGATAGATAGATAGATAGATAGATTTTGTACATGCTAATGCTCAACACAAGATTTTGAGTCATGCTGCATGCTGCATAGGAATGTGGTGCTGAGAGAGCTAACTGTTGCACTGTGTGTGCTGGGGAGAGGAGATTTCTTGTTGCCATGCTAGATCACCCAGCTTTGGAAGCCATGCTGTTGGATATATATAATAGGACTGCAGGCACAGAGAGTTGCTATAGCAATGGTTAAAAGACAGAGTTTTGGTTACAGGTTTCCTTGGTAAGGACCTCCCTGTTTGCTTTAGGCTCTTATTTAATAAGAACAGTTGCTGGACAGAGATCGTGATAAAGGTGTGAGAATAGGAGGCAACATGTTGAAGTGGAAGCGTGTTTCTTTTGGCAAGATAAAAGGTAAATGATTCAGTTATTACGGTAATATGTAAGAGATTGTGTCTTCATTTGAACGAATAATATAAATGGTAAAAATCAGATAAAATTCAATTTAAAATGTTATGTACTTTGATAACACTGTCTGTTGAATCATCTCAAATGTTTATTTAGATAATTAGATATATATATATATATATATATAATCACAACAATACAGAAATACAACTACAACATATGGTCACAGTCACATTCTTCTGGGGTTTTTGTGTGTAGGCATTTTTTTACATTTCGCAACAATTCTAATCCTCCGTATCTTAACTTAATACAGCTTTAAATCACGCTAACAAGCCTTCATTCCTGATTGTAATCTCGTTTTAAATCATGAGCGGAGTCTCCAATAGAAATGTAGGAATTATATATATATATATATATATATATATATATATATATATATATATATATATATATATATATATATATAATTAGCTAATTTTACCTAGAGTGGGTATTGGTGTGTTTTCTTAACATCTACTATTATTATTTATTTATTTCTTAGCAGACACCCTTATCCAGGGCAATTGTTGTAATTGTAATTGTTACAAGATATCACATTATTTTTACATACAATTACATTTTTTTACACATTATTTTTACATACAATTACCCATTTATACAGTTGGGTTTTTACTGGAGCAATCTAGGTAAAGTACCTTGCTCAAGGGTACAGCAGCAGTGTCCCCCACCTGGGATTGAACCCACGACCTTCCGGTCAAGAGTCCAGGCCCCTGCTACTCCACACTGCTACTGTTCTGCACATTTACCAATAGGTGTCACTGTTCAGCTCTTGCTCTGTTGCGTAGTGTACCTGCCAAGACTCCTTTATTGTTTGGCAAACATGTTACTACATGACTAGTCAATGAAGAAAAGGCTTAAGTTGCAGTGCTTTGTGTTTCTCCCTCTTTTTCTTTATAAAGATGACCTGGTTGTTAAAACTACATTTGCTGAGGCTATTCTTCTTACTGCCCCGCTGACAGGTTCACAAAAGTGTGATTTCACTTTAAATGATGACTAAAGACTGTGGACCTTCATTGCCATGTAATACTTAATGCAGACTTTAAAAAAAAAAAAAAAATCTGATTGCATTAGTGGGGAATCTCCTTTTGATCTCTCAATGAGATTAATTGTGATGGTCTCAACGGTGCTAGGCTTTCCCAGAATGTGTTGGCAGTCCATTACTCTTCACATGAGAATAAAGGCACTTCAGCCTCCTAAGTTCACTTGCTGCTAAAGCTGAAAACTTGGTGCGCTATGCTGGTTTTATAAATGCAAGCTATTCTAGGCATTGGACAGAGGCGAACCAAACTGTTAGCTGATTGAATGCATTGCACACAGTGCAACTGTTGGTCAAATGTTGCATTTTCTTAGATTGTGATTTTACCTGAGCACACAGCCACAGTATCTACCACCAGTAAAATGCTGCACACACCTCAGTTTGCTGTCGAGTTATCCTAGCCTTTGAGTGTGTTGGCAATTATTATTATTTTTTTGAAAAAGTAATACAAAAATATAATAATAATAATATCATGCCTTTTACTTGGCAGCCTTTTTTTTAAATTAAGCAGAACATGTAATAACATAGTTTGTAACTATTTGTTTTCTAAAGTTGTCAGAATATTTTTTCTTATTTTTTAACATTTATATTTCGATTTATAATTTCAAATTTAAATAATTTACACAATAGTTTGTAGCGCAGAACATAAAAATGCACTGTTAATTTGAATATGATAAAGTGTAAGGAGCAATAAGCCTATAACCTCACAAACTCCTTGACACAGGATGTGTGATCACTATATAAAGAGCTGCCTCTTCAGCGACTGGCATTGTTGCTGAATGATGTCAAGGAGAAGGAAACAAAAAGCTGATTCAGAGCAAATGGTGAGATTTCTGAAAACAAGGTCTGCTGGGGCTAAATATTGCTGTACTTAAGTGGATTTAAAAAGGGGCACTTTAAAGAGGTCAGTCTACAGGGGTCACTGTTGTATGGTGAGCGTGTCGTTTTTGACAGACTTAGGGCATGCATTAGAAAAAAGGTAATGATAGAATCATGAACCGTGTAATCTGCCCGTGTGATTCATTAAACTCAACTCACTTTCCATCCAGCTCTTTGGAATGACCAACTGTTTCTTTGCTCAATTTAAATGTCAGGTATGGTGGTATTTACTCATAGGCACTGCTCTCCTTCTGAATATCTACATTCTACATTATTAAAAAGGTATAAAACAGCAAAGCTGACCTTCTCCTATTTCCACCCTTTGAGTGATGTTTTTTTTTTTTTTTTTTAACTGCATACATTACGTAAGGCACAGATGAACATTTGCCAAAAAGGCTTTATCGAAGCGAGATAAAGACATTTGTTGCGGGAACTGTTTTTTTTTATTTTTTTTTATTAAATCTTCTGGGATGCAATGAAGGTCATTCTTTTCAGGGCCAAAAATAGCAAAACTGATGGGATCTTTTAAAATTTTGCGTTTCCATTTTAAAAGGCAAGAGTAAGAAGCCAGTTAAATAAATAGCTTCTGCCGAGAAATGAAGCATTCTTTAGTAGTAGATTATTATAGTGTTGTTCTGTCAGATTGAAAGTGTGGCCTAATGGGATGCCAAACCAGTCCAAGTCCCTTGGGATCCTTCATTATTCATTGTGTAGAAAACACTGCTGTGTGTTTAATGCATGCACGGATTGTATGCATGGTATACTCCATATATATTACATATGTATTATGTAACTAACAGTTTTGTGTGAATGGGCTATCCATCCAATTTGAAATGTCTAATTTATATCCTGCTGCAACCCACTTACCAATTTAAAGATCTGAAAACAGTATCATGTTACCAAGCTTCTTGGAGACCAGGGCCCAGCCTTGGAAATCTATTTTTTGGACTCATGGGGTGCTTTACAAAGTAGAGGTTACTTAAGTACAAGAAGTGTACTAGCCAGAAACAATTTTCCACAACCAGGATTCGAACCAGAAAGATCCTGATTGCATAACTCACCCTGCAGACCCCGTAGGGACCCATTCTGTCTATCCTTGCATGACAAAATCATTTGTTATGCAAATGGAACCCCATACGTGTGCTCAATGATAGATTTTTTTTTATTTCCTGCAAACTGTAGATAAAACGAGAGGTTTATCTGTTTCTGGTCTTTTTTTCTGATCTTTGTGATGCCCTGTTTCTTGGACACAGTTGAAGAAAAAATATATACAGTTTCATTTTGAACACGGTAATAAAACAATTATTTGACATGATGATTTTGTATAATATTGCAAGCCATTTCCACCAGTAATGGAAACACATCAGATCTGAATGGTGTGAAGGGCTGATACTGTTTTAGCCCTGGATAGTTAACAGGTGTTTCCATATCCACGACTGCACAAGTTACTGATGTTTCACAGGGTACAGTCAACAAAGTGATGACTTTGCATCAGACTTCCGTCTTTCCTGAAGTAATTAGTAGAGGTAATCTTTAAGGAATGATCATGTATACCTTCAGAACAATTTAAAACCCTGCAGGCATATCTCATTGAGTAAGTGCTATTCTGGCTGCATGCGTGGGCCTGGTGTTACATTTGCTATATAATAAACAAAAATGTAACAGTAGAATCTGGTTGAAAATATAATGAAAACAAAGCGATTTTTCCTCAGCGGAGCCTTTATTAGACACAATCTGTGCTGAATAAAAGAAAAGAAAAAAGTAACATTATAATCCCAGTTGGTTACAACAATAAGGAAACATCAGCAGCAAAATGAAGCACATTGTATAACAAAAATAAATAATGAAACACTGAATATAGAAAATAAATCTTCCAAAATACACAGCTGCCTGATACAGTTGGATTAAAGACCATTGTCAGGCCACTGACTACTTGCATACAGTAATACAGTACATGAAAAGAATGAGCTTGTTATTGGAAATGTAGATGTCCTTTCACAAGCCTTTTTTAACTGCCTACTTGAATATCAGAGAGTGCACTGTCTTGGGCTGTCCCCACTCACAACAAATGGGGATAATTCTTCCAGTGCTCTGACATCACAGAATGCCACATTGCTGATTGGCTGGGCTTTGGGAAATAGATTATTTCTCCAGCTAAGAGGGATGCTGGTAGTCAGAACAGTGGGGCTGTTCCACACAGCACAGCTGGCTCTCTCTTGCAGGATGTAAAAGAAAAATACATAAAACGTTTGGAAAGGATAATAAACATCTCTCGACCAGTACATGTGAATCTTATTTCCACTGGAAAGGATGACAGTGGAAGCATCTCATCTGCTGTTTCTGGGAAACACATTAACAGTTTATGTTCTGAAGACAAGTAAAGGATTTTCTATGGCTATCTCTCTTACCTGGAGGATAACACACATGATGGGCTGATCTGCTGCAGAACAACACATCTCACATAATGGCTCGCTATAAGGAAATTCCTAGCAAAAATGTTTCTTCTCTTAATTTGGTGACAGGATTTTTTCAGTATCTGCATGGTAAGTAGGGCACTATTAGACATCAGAACACAAACCCCCTTGGGGATTTGTGCAAGCATTGAAAATTGAGAAGCCTTAATAAGCATTTCCTATGTGTCAGACTGTTCATCATATATATAGTATACCCTATAAGCTACAGTGCTGTAGTTGTTTTCTGTCATAACTGTATGTGTTTACACTAATGTAGTGCTCTTGATTTATTGTTAACATGTTTCTTTTGTGGAAAAAAATGGCTACTAGCTCATCAGGTTTTTTTTTATTTATGTATTTATTTATTTTTACTAGTGAAGCTGTTTCTACCTTGTACCTAGGAATTATTATTAGTGGAAGGTCTCAGCTCAGTCACCCATGTTGGTTTAACAGTGTGGAGAGATGTGACTTGCATGCATAGTAGGGGTA
Source organism: Acipenser ruthenus (assembly GCF_902713425.1). Lineage (NCBI taxonomy): Eukaryota > Metazoa > Chordata > Actinopteri > Acipenseriformes > Acipenseridae > Acipenser > Acipenser ruthenus. The sequence goes on along the minus strand of NC_081193.1, from coordinate 37,791,986 downwards.
GAGGATCCATTCTGGTTTTTCGTGCATTGCTTTAATGGTTCACCAGTATTGAGGCACCGCATAGCTCTTTACTACCAGATTGTTCAAGTGACCTCTTCACATTTAAAAGATTAGCCTACTGTATATAGAGTATTTCCATGGAATCTGCATGGAATATAAGGGTTTTTTCCCCCAAATTATTTAAACAGCAGTGGAACGAAGCACATTACTGCCCATCATTTAACTCAGTATTAATCCTGATAGTGTTTCCACTAGGCTTGATTTATTGAGTTTGGGATGATGCAATTAAGATCTGCTGTTGATATAAGACCCCCAAGGTCAATCATCTAGCCGGTAGTGTCCACTGGGAAGAATATTAATGCTATTGTGATATTTTTTTTTTCTTTTAAAGAAGAGTTTTGTTTTTGGAAACATTTTTCAAACATTGGTTTGATCTGCTTCAAACTAAGTCACTGTTTCAGTGAGAGTTTCAAGAATCTGAATGGTGGTCATCTTTCAAGGACAACTACAGTAGCATAATGACAGTTCTACGCAGAATCTGATTGGGTGAGACGGTCTGCCGGGTTTAGTAAGATTTATGATCATATATTTCTCTCTCATCAATAGCATTTAATAGGGGTTTCATAGTAACCACAAAAGTGAAATTGTGTTATTGGAATTGATTGTGAGAAACCTAATAGTGGCACATGAATGTTGTGGGTTACATGTTTTATGGAATCAAGGTAAGAAATATACAGAATCGAGCAACGGTTTTTGCCATCGAGTCAAGATCAATGTTGTATGTTGTGATACAAACATTGTATTTTATTTTAAGCTACTTTTTATTTCACTTCATCTACTTTGTTTTGACAAAATAAGATGTAATCCTTTGGTATCCTGAAACAATGTCTTACCCTGGCTGCTGTTTTATTTTTAGATGAACAGGAGGCAGTGCAGAAAAGAACTTTCACTAAATGGATCAATTCCCATTTGGCAAAGGTAAAGTAAAATTATATTTCCATTTCCTTATCTTCAGAGACTGATGACTAGACTTGTGCTTCTAGAATAAACTGGCCTAGTTTTTCTAAAGGCCAATTTTAGTGGGAAATGTATATGTTGTCTTGCTGTTGGACACAGAATGGGCACCCATTCAAATGAGTAAGACCATACTAATTCAAAATCTTGATTTCTGAAGTTTGGCATGTTTAAGTCCTTAGCCTATGAATGCTTAGGTTTGTAGTTGAGATGTTTTCAAATCTACGACTGAACAAACTGTTTGAAACTTGGTTCTCTGGTCACTACCACAATTCAACAGATGGTTGTGAAATATTTTCAACCATGGCAGCACCCAATTCATCCAATTAGTATTGCTGTATGTGGGTGCTGGCATTTTAGTGTTTCAACAAATTAGCACTATGCATTGCTATGCGAGGGCAGGCTCTCATTGTTTCAACCTATCACTGATAGTATCAGCACCAAGCACTGTCATGGGAGAGGCAGCGTTTACTTTACAAATGTGTCCTGACCTTGCAGCTGGTTTCGCTATGACAACTGTGCTTCACAAAACATTGAAAATAAATCCCTGTAACTTCCAGAACCACATTTAAAACAGTCGAGAATAAAGGATATTTAACTGTTAACATATGTAGATATATTTCTCAGTAAACAAACCTTTAGCCTTCCTGCGTTTCTTTTTACTAGTAGTAAGGACCAATCCACTTTCCGTGTGCCACTTATTTTAATTTAATGAAACCAAAGAAATCGTCATCTAACTCTTTATTTCTAGTGCTGCTGTCTTGTCTGTCGTGTTCTTTTTTTTATTCACTATCCTGTTACTGCAACAGCCCAGGCCAGTAAGGCACGATAATTTCCAGTAGTGGGCTTTTACTAGTACTGTATTTGGAATTCATGATTTTTTTTAGTAATGGCTTCAAGTAGAAAAAATCTATGAAAAAGACTCCTAGGTCTTTTTCATAAATTCCTTCTTCAATTTGAGTATCTCCCTGTAACAGGGCGAGGTGCCCTGTACATTGTTTTGTTTATTTTATTTTAGAGTGGGGTCCCCCTCCGCCCCTGTGTTTATTTTGTATTGTTTATTTATTTTTATTGTATTATATTTATGACGGCGAAGCACTGGTTGTTTTGTATTTTAAATGACGGCGTATCCGTTTGTTTATTATTTAGTAGTGTGGATGGGAAGCCCCATCCACACAGTAATTAGTAAACTCATGCAGAAGGTGGCCATCTCCCGAATTAATTAGGTGATTTAATTTGTTGCTAATCGGGAGATGGTCACCTGTTATAAAAAGCCTGCAGCTCTCCAACTCGGGGTGGGAGTTCAGAGGAGAGAGCGAGAGTGGAGAGAACTGAGAGAAAAACGACTTTAAAAAGATACAGGATCAGTGAAGTCTACAGCTCAGCCTGACCTGTGTTTTATTTATTTATTTTGTGTTCGAGATTCTTTTTGTTTAAACTTTTGATTTATTTTTGTATTTGTTAATAAAAAAATGGCAGCCAGCCGATTCTTCACTTTACCTGCAGGACTCTCTGGTGTCAGTATTTTTTCCCTTCCTGCTTCTGCCGTGACGTCACCGCTCAGTCAGCCTGTCACCCTCCCATATGATGTTTATAATGCACATTTGTATTGCCTGCATGCAGTATCTTACACTTTTCTCTATTGCATGTAATTTGCCATGTGTCTGCCCAGTTCTGAATACTGTCTAGATTATTTTGAATGACCTTTGCTGCTGCAACAGTGTTTGCCACTCCTCCTATTTTTGTGTCGTCTGCAAATTTAACAAGCTTGCTTACTATACCAGAATCTAAATCATTATTGTAGATTAGGAATAGCAGAGAACCTAATACTGATCCCTGTCTCTCGGTTTTAGCCCCCTTAGCAATATTGATTTCTATCTCTCTCTTGGCCTTTCTAACTTCCTTTTTGACTTGTGTTTGCAGTTCCAAGTACTCTTTCTGTGTACTTTGTTTTTGGTCCCTTTTAAACACTCTGTAAAGTGCCTTTTATCGCTGAATATTTTTTTTTAATTGATCTATTAAACCATTTTGGCCATTATGTTTTAGATTTAGATTTGTCCACTTTTGGGATCTAATTGTTTTGCACCTCTAGTACTACATTTTTTAAAAACAGCCATCCTTTTTCTGTGGATGTTTTTTCTATTTTACTCCAATCTACTTCTGTTAGTCTGTTTCATACCTTCATAGTTTGCCTTCCTAAAATTGTAAACCTTAGCTTTAGTCATTACTTCTTTGGTTTTAAAAATCACTTTAAATGAGACTATGTTGTGGTCTGAGTTTGCCAGTGGTTCTCTGACCTCTGTTTTAGTTATTCAGTCTTCGTTATTTGAAAAGACTAAATCAAGGTATGCCTCCCGTCTAGTCGGTGCCTTGAGAAATTGCGTTAGGAAGCAGTCATTTGTCATTTCCACCATTTCAATTTCGTCCGTTGTGCTCCCCACCGGGTTTTCCCATTTTATATGGGGGAAGTTGAAATATCCCATTAGTATGGCTTCAGGCTTCTCCTTTGCTACACACATTTCTAATGTCGTTGTATAACAGATTATTTTGCTCGGCATTTGAATTTGGCGGTCTATAGCATGCTCCTATTATTATGCCCTTTTAATTTTTGTGCATTATTCTGACACACATTGATTTGGCGTTGTTTTCTTCATCCAGATGTAACACCTGGGCTTCAAGACTATTTCTTATGTATAGCGGATTGCAATTTAAACAGCGCCCATTTGCAAACACATCAGCCAATTAATACATAAAGTTATTTCTTTGATAATCCTACATTTTTGCTATTTGTTTAACAAGCCGTGTGTACCCAGACAAAATATCTGTATTTTACTAAATCAGCGGTGTGTAGTGTAGTGACTACGTCATCCAACAGTGAGAGGAAAGCCACTAGTTTTCATTAAGGAATGTATTAGAGCTACAAAATATTTGAGCTCGATTTAATCCAGCCCATGGTTTAACGATGCTAATTACAGCTTTAATGACAGCTAGAGAGAACAAAAGTAAATGTCAGAATCTACTAGGTCTGCAACGAAGGGTACATTTTGACCGAAGGTTCGGAACACATTACCGAAGGAAGGTTGGGACCTTCGATGGTACTCATTTGCATATTTTTTGGTGACGTCACCATACCAGTTTATATTTGATTGAAAATTCTATTTTACAGGTAATCCATATTAATGGAATAAAACATTCACATGCATTTTAAAAATTTTATATAGAACAATAATTATGTTTTTATAATTTAAATACAAATAAAAATACACGTTGTTTCTTTACACGTAATTGAGCCTGCTTATATACAGTAAGCTTGCATTGCAGCAGCATCAACTGCAGCGGACACAGCGTTATTATAACAGTCAGCGTTCCAAGCAGGTTATCAGTCATATTTTACTACTACTAAAAATATTAATAATAATATGAATTTACGCTTGTCAAGTGACCCCGGAGATTGGTTGTGCCTCCATGATGATACGAGTCGCTTGCACAGTTTGCATTTAAGTTTTCTTTTGGTAGTATTAGCATTGAACAAAAAAAAATCCCAAATAGCAGAGGGGTTTCGAGACATTTCTTTCAAATACAATTTAAGCCTTACGCACGCTACAACGCTTTGCTGTCAAGACGGCCAATGAAGAAATTGTGCTTCTGCATAACACGAGCACGAGCTAGAGGGTGGGTGGTGCTCAGTTTTGGAAATTCTTAGTGTTAGCGTATATTTTGTATGTTTCAAAAATATTCTACCATAGCACACTGTCTTGTACACTAGGTATTCAGTACATATTTTACTGAAGCAATACAGCCTAGAGATAAGAGCCCATGGCTTTGGATACTTCATACACTGCAGCCGGCGCCATGTAGAGTTGCTACGTACGATTTGGTAGTGGATTTTAGTAACTTTTGTTTACGTAATATGCATTATACAAATCAAAAGTTCGAATTTTGCATCTGAGTGACATTTAATGTGTAATTTATAGTATTCACACATTGTCAAACAGTTTCTGTTAACAGAAAAAAAAAAAAAAAAAAAAAAAAAACTGTGCGTGAACCCGTCTGACGAACCTTCGAAAGTTTAAACAATCTTCGAACCCCTGGCTAGCGAACGAACCTTCGGACACAGCCCTAGAATCTACCAGCCCTAAATTAATAAGTAACAGTTGCTACCAAATGCCTCTAAACGGTCCGTGTACATTCCGGCCAATCGTTTTTGTGTTCTAAATCGGAAATCGGAAAACCAGAAAACGACTCGTTTTTCTATTTCGGCTTTTCATAAAAACAAAAATCGACCCGTTTTTCATTTTCCAATTTCTGAGTTTAAAATACAAAAACTGATTCAGACTTGTTTTCTCATTTTTCATATTGCTTTTTGTAACAAAGTATTCAAAATGGAATAATCTAATACAAAAATAAATACAGTTGGGTTTTTACTGGAGCAATCTAGGTAAAGTACCTTGCTCAAGGGTACAGCAGCAGTGTCCCCCACCTGGGATTGAACCCACGACCCTCCGGTCAAGAGTCCAGACCCCTAATCACTACGCCACACTGCTTCCATAACAACGAGACACATTCGATACGAGTAGAGCACGCATCAGTACTTTTTTTTTTTTTTAAATGGTCTATTATTTAGTTTTGTTTTACAGATTATACAGATTACAGTTTACTTTGAAATCAAAATGTAAGCTTTTGGGATATATAAATAATTCTGCAATTACTGCCATGCACCTTCGCAGACTACATTCAGGCAATCAATAGCACTGATCAGCTGGATGCTAGTTACTGTTGCGTTTTTTTCGGCTGCTAGTGTGGTCTGTTTGCGTTAGATGATTTCCAGTGTCACGTGACCTACACCCTGCTCACTAACGCTTATTTAAACCAGAGGTATCCTTGATACGGACCTTATTTGAGCTGCCAGCCACATGGACATTTATTTATTTATTTATTTATTTATTTTACACACACCTAATAATTTTGTTTGACAGTTGACACTGGCTACAGTGAACTCAGTTTGGGTTATATCTGTGTAATTAGCATTGTTTTATTTAGATAACACTATGTATAAAATAACTTCCATCACAAATTGGACCGTTATACCTTACAGGGGGGATGGGGAGATGAGTGCCTTAGAATGTTTGTTCTTGTTAATACTATATGTAGGAAAGTATGTAGAAAAGTAGTTGTTAAAACATGTACTGTTGAGGGACTTTGAGATGTGTTGGATGACTTAGGATAACTTTTAAAAAATCCATTTACATACTAAAACCTAAACAGTGATATATAATTACAATTCCTTGAAATGGAGATATGATCCTCTTTCATTCTACAGTAGTTAAAATCTGTCCATCAGATAAGGAAAACAAATTAACATAAGCTTTACTGATTTAGTATTAGTAATCCAACACAGACAGAAAACATTTTAAGGAAATAAAATAATAATAAAAATGATACATTATAAAGACTCCTGTTACTTCTTGGGTATAGATAGATTTTTTTGTCCTCTTCCTAAATTAAGACTAATCAATATTGTGAGCGTAACTCAATGTTGTGTGTGCTCGGTGGTAAATAAACTATACTACAGTGCCATCTATGAAATGCATCATGTTTCCTTGTCTGCACTGCAGCAGCGTTAAAAAAAAAAAAATTTTTTGCATTTCATGCTTATCCCTTCATTAAAAAACCATATGGTGGTTCATTGAAATGCCTAGACTGCCAATTGAGACTGACTGTCTTATTTCTGTTGGGCTTTTAAGGACACACTACATAACATGCTGTACTACAACAGATTCTGCAACTGCAGGAAGTTATTTTAGACATGTAGATTCAAACCCTTTTAGGAAACATTACAAATAGACAGCCACATTTCATTTGTTTGTAAACATGTACACTACCAGTAATAAAATGAATATCAGTGTTTCAAAAGATTTGCAGGGCCATCTTAAAGAAAAAAAATAAACCATTCTGTATTACATGACTAAACTATTTCCAACTTAAACAATATTTCACATTTACTAATTAGCAGTGCACTTTTCCAGTTATAAACAAGGCTAGGAAAAGGTATCAATAAATCAATCAATATTTATTTTATATAGCGCCTTTCATAGTGGACCACCAGCACAAAGTGCTTTACAAGATAGTGAGGAACAATGCATAATACATTAAATACAGTGAAATACAGGGCATAGTACATTAAATACAAACAGTACAATAAACAATGCAAATACATTAAATCCAGGCATACTACATTAAATAAAAGGCTAGGATGTGTATATACAGCACTCAAGAAGAATATGGCTAATTTAAATACCATACAGTGTAGTCTGACATCCTGGGAATACATAGGCAAGCCTCTAAAATTAGTTAATTATGTCGGGTGATGCAAAACTTTTGGCCACAGCTGTACAGTAAGCACATTTACATAGTAGTAACTCGACAGTACTTGCACACTTAAGTTATACCTTCTTTCCTTTGCTGTCTTCCACAACGAAATCCCTACGGTCACGGGTACATTCTTCTGGGGTTTTTGTGTACAGGCATTTTTGTCCATTTTGCCACAATTCTGTTTTAAATCCTCTGTATCTTAACTGTCATACAGCTTTAAATCCCGCTAACAAGCCTCCATATGTAGGGATGTGCTGTCACTCAGTAGTTGGGGCGGGTTTAAAGTCAGGAAGGCGGGACATTGCCCAGCAGCACTGGGAAATGCATTTATTATTATTTTTGTAGTAGGTTATATTTTTTTTAATGGTTCAAGGGTAAAGTCAACGTGAATAGATTAACCATTTCCACAGTTTTTCTGGTGTTTTCCGGTGTTTATTGGCTATCCATCAATTTAATTTGTTTTGTATCGGTGGTGTTTTATCGTGTTTTATCTGGTTTTATCGGTTAAAACCGAAAATCAGAAGCCCTAATTATAGTTAGCCAATTATATGGCTCAATGCTGCCTAATAAGCTGCAGTACTGTAGTTCCAAAGCAGTACTAGAGTACAGTTTAGTCGCTGACTTTTTTTAAGTAAAAATTAGGAGCTGTACAAATAAAGCACTGCGGTATAATGCTTGAAGGCTTCATGACTGTAACAGTTTTACTACATATGTACAGCTATGGCCAAAAGTTTTGCATCACCCTTAACCCGCTGAATAATGTTATGTTAACACGGTAGCACTTTTCTTCCACAGTAGGCTGCAAGAACTACTGATGATGATGATGATGAAGATGATGATGATAATACAGCATCTACTGACCATTGTATGCCTATATTTAAGGGGATTACGTTTTATCCAACTTAATGTAATACAACTTAATATAGCATATGCTTTGAAGTGCAGTCATTTTTATTTAGGTTTAGGATGGATTTCTCTATGTAAAAAAAGTATAAAGTTTTTGCCAGCAGAATTTGAATGCTGCCTATCATGTGCACACTGCAAACTGTGTTCAAAATCTAGTGATCTTGTAATGCAGTTAGTGTTAGTGCAAGCCAAGCAAACTGTATGGCCATGCACTTTTACTGACAACACAGAGTCCTTACCCAGGGAATAACCGTGAATCATTCTCTATTCTAGCCCATGTCTAATCTTGTTTACAAAGTGGGTAGTGTGATTATTGGTGAAGAATGATTAAATTAGACTTATAGAGGAGGATGTAGGGATTATGCATCCAGAGAAGAATGTATCCTAGTATCTGCACAGAGATCATTATTACCACCCGCACTGCACCTTGAGAAAGGTGGCAGGCATGATCTGCTTTCTTTTAACACATTTTCTTGAAAATGAATAGGAACCTAGTTTGTATCTAACTGTGCTCGGAATGTGTAGGATGAAAAACATAATTTTATTGTACTGGGCCGTGCTCTGCATTGCTGCAGTGGTCTAATAAACCACTATCATGACTGATGTTGCAGAGCTCATTGTCGTTTCACTGGGTGTGCTTGTTCACTTGGTTTGCAAAGCACTTTGTAATGCTCTAGAGCAGTTGTTATGTAATGTAACATATTGAGATTATGTTGGGTACATATCATTGTGCAATGGGCAGGGAAATGCAGGCTTCACAGATGGAGAGCAGAAGGGCATCGAAGACCACCCTTTGTGGACAGTACAGAACCTATTGCTACAGTACATTGCTCAGCAAGCAAAGCTGTGTGTCGGTATTGCTAAAAGAGCCAACAAGTACTGTGTGTATTGATTACCTGAAACAGATAAGAGACAACAGATAAGTGCAGTAATAATTGTGTACCTGTCTAACTAACTAATAAACACACAATCATTTCAAAGTTGACATGTAAAATTATATATACAGTATGTGTGTGTGTGTGTATATATATATATATATATATATATATATATATATATATATATATATATATATATACCCTTTACGATAAGTGGACTATCCTTCATTCTGGTCTGTATTCTGTATGTAAAAGCTGCATCTCCCTGTTGCAATTTACTTATTCTAATAATTGAGGTATGGACACGTATCCCTCCAAATCAACACCTTGCAGATTTACCTTGTCGAATCAATGCTGTCCTGGCTTTCCTTTTGACTAGGATTTGAAGGTGATTTCTTTTTGTCTAGCCCCTGCATTTTCATTTTGCTCTCGCTGCTGTTTTGCAATTGCAGTTAGCAGTGCATGACAGGGGAGTGTTGATTCAAAGGCTGAACTAACAATGCTGTAAATTCAGATTGCTGTTTACTGGGGCCATGCAAAAGTGGGGTCAAAGATCCCAGTGTAGGTTTTGGGTTTTTCCTGTGATTTTGCCTGTCCATTTGCCAGACATTAAACCTGAGGGTGGGGTATTTTTTTCCAGTCTTAGTCTGCTTGCTAAATAATTCGTTTATTTAGCGGTGACTGACAAGACTAGCATAACTTTGAATGGTTTGACAGTCTTGAAAGTTACCTTTATAGAACAACTATCTGTCTTGCTGACATGTTCCTGATTTCCTGTTCAGTTTTAGAATGTCACATTTCGACATTTTCTTTTTAGTAACCATAATCTAAAAATACAAACTGTGGGTGTTGTTTTTAATCATGAGTTATATTTTGAGGCAAATATTCAAAATATGAATTTTTCATCTTAGAAATATAGCTGAGCTCTGATCCAGTTAGTCCTCTCCTGATGCTGAGAAACTGGCACAGGCTTTTGTTTCTTCTAGGAATGATTATGTGCTCTTTGTTGGCCTGCCTGAAAATGTTGTTGTTTCCAGATCGTTAAAAATGTTGCTGCACGAGTGTTATAAGTAGGACCACGTCAGTCTGGTTTTGATATTTCTACTCTGGTTTCCTGTCTGTTTTAGAGATGACTTTTAAGATCCTTTGTATCTCATGAATTTGTTAACTCTTTTAACCCCTTGTTGTATCTTGCGTTCACAGGACACAGGCTTGTTGCAACTTCCCAGGTTCAAAATTCATACTAGGTGTAATGATGTTAAACTGCTAGCCTTGGTGAATGCAAATGTAAGAGCAAAGTGCTTTCCATTTGTGCTGGATTGCACTGACCCTTTCATGCTGAGATTTTTAGCTGAGTGCTTGCGGAATTGTGTTAGCACTGACCAACTAAGAAGTGTAGTGATTGCCTTTGCGGTGATATTGATAAAGTTGTTCTTTATTGCCACAGCTCCATTTGTTAATGCAGTATTTAGAAATATTTACATAAAATAGTGTTTGCATATGTGATTGCAGTGTTTTGTTATATTCATAAACATTAATTACTGTTCTAATACATATTTCCAGCCTTTAGAGCTTATATAGAGCTTATTTATGACTGGCTTCGTTAAAATATGTTTCAAACCCGACACAAAGAAAAAGAGCACTTAAAAAAAATGTAATGACCTGCGGGGAGTGTGACAATAATAATAACTGTCTGGGAGTTCAGTGCAAGACAAGTGTTTATAGTGACCACACACATATTTACAAACAGTGGTGTACACAGGTAGTTATAGTGACACAGTGTACACAGGTACTGCTTTGCAGTCTCTTGCCGTCTTGGCCTTGCCTGTTCAGATTTAGGATTTTGTTTCTCTTCTACTCTCTAAACCCTCTTGGTTCGCGTGTCCTTGGCAGCGTTAGTCCTCCTGGAAAAGGCAATCAGCAATTGTAAAAACCTCTGTGGTTTGCTTACTTTTGTGCTTGTATCAAACGCTCCCGTATCAAACGCTCTTGCACCAAACTCTCCACGACTGAACTAGCAGACTCAGCTACACAGTTCCCTTATAAGTACCAAGCCCCACCCCATTAATCCACTGCAGCCAATCGCCACTCAATAAGCTGTTGCTGAAACCTCGGTCTTAACTAGTAGGGAGCTCAGTACACCTGTAAAGCTGACCTACCCAAGATGGCCGGCGCAACCAGACTCTAAACCTACTGTATGCGCCATCTTGTTGAGGTTACGTCTGTCAGTCTAGCGCCTCAGTCTTTCGGGAGGCCAGTTTTTCCACCCTCCATCTTCCTTCACCCTATTACACCCCCCCCCCCCCCCCCTCCCCAGAGTGGCACTGTGACACTCGTCCTCTCCCTGCCCACTCCCCCCACCCCCCCCGAGAAAAAATTGCTGTTGCCGTGCAGCTTACCCTGCTGCTGATCAACTCAAAAGGAGTAGGGTTGCAAGAGAGGTAGCAACGAGTCTCAGGAAATAGTAGCAAAAAGCATCCGTTCCCCACTTAATCGCCCAGCACTCCTTCCCTATGACCGAAGCATCCGTCTGTAAGATGAAAGGCTCAGAAAAAACTGTTTATTAATACAGGGGATTGGCTCAGGCATTTTTTTAGCCTCTCAAAGACCCCTTGATAGTCAGCAGTCCATTTTACTTTTTCTGTGGCATTTTTCTTGGTTAGATCAGTGAGGGGAACTGCTACAGAGTCCGGAATGAACCATCTTAACTTGCTAGTCCCAACGCTGACATAACCTGGTGGTTTGTCTTTGGTACTGGCACACCCAAGAGCACCTGGACCTTGGTTACAATAGGCTTTATTTTGCCATTACCCAACATGTAACCCAAATATTTAGTCTCCTCTTTTCCAAACACACACTTACTCACCCTACTGCTAGATATGAATAAATGCAGCTTGTGAAATGAAAACATCCAAAAGCAGAACTTCTAGGCACTTGGCGTTATAAACAAATGTTCTGTGATTGTCTCTTATCTTTGTAGATGTTGGAAACATTCTATCATCCATGCAAAGGAAACATTATTGTTACCTCTGGCAGTTAATAATGGAAAATGACAGTTTTTATAAACACTGCAATGCCTAGATAAAAGGGTGGGACTGTGTTTTAGGAGGAGGATATTTTATTGTACAATTTTACAGGAGTTGAAGTATACAGTAGTACCTGTACACTATGTTGGCACCATTTATATTACATTTTAGTGGTATAAAACTAGCTTGTTTCTTGCTAGTACCATACCAATAAAACAGTTTTAAATTTGGTTTAGACAGTCTTGTATTTTATTTACAGCGCCAGCCTCCTTTGGTGGTGAATGAACTATTTGAAGACATTAAAGATGGAGTGATGCTGCTTGCCCTGCTTGAGGTTCTGTCAGGACAAAAACTAGTAAGTTCAATTGTATAATGCGGAACCATTTGTTTTAAGTTAATCATGCAAATACACTGGGAACGATTTGCTGAAACTACAGTATATCAACACCATCTGACATTTATACATTCACAATTAGTCAATGTTTCAAGGCACTTGACAAAACATTAAAAAAAAAAAAAAAAACTTTTAAAAATGTTGTTTCCATCTGGGGCCCAGTTATATTCCCTTCAAGCGATAAGCCTTTACATGCATTCAAGATGTCCTACAAGTGATATTAAAACAAAATATCATTTCTGAGGGGCAGAAAATCATAATGTTGCCACTAAAGGCCATCGTATTCTATGTATTTCAATCAAACTGCCATTTATTGCTCGGCCTTCTTTATGATACAGTTCACATTGCAAACTTTGATGTTGTTTTATCGTTTTAGCCTTGCGAGCAGGGCCGGCAGATGAGACGGATACATTGGGTGTCCAACATTGGCACAGCTCTGAAGTTTCTGGAGGGCAGACGGGTAACACTTTTTTATTTTGTGTTAACAAGAAACGCATACAGCGGGTTATAATATTATAGAATTTAAGTTTAAGGGTCTGTACGATATAACACTTATTGCAAAGAAAGATCACCCATCAATAAAGCTATGAAATGGAAGTGTTTGTACTTTTTGACTATAGTGGCATTAAACTTGTACTGTATGGATCTTGTGTTTTTGTATCACATCTCTTCTATTGATCCTTGGGAATTAAGGTATGTACTACTCTGCACAGTTGTCACATGGTTTAGGCTCCTTGTAAAACTGTAGAACATCTTATAAATCTTCATGAAGAAATATTTCCTTATGGATGCCCTGGAGATCACCTCTTCAGACTCCATGAAAGGCAAGTTTAAACACAATGCACTAACCAGCCCAACACAGTGCAATTTAAGAAATACAGCTCCTGGTTCTATGCTGACACATAATTAAGGAAACGATTTTGCCACTGTGATTTTTAGTACATTTCACAGGCGAGTTGCAGGAAAAAAAAAAAAAAAATCACGGAAATGTCATGGAAAGGCCACCAAATAATGTAGGTTTAGCTACATAACATACACAGGAGCTTTTAAAAAGTACACAAAAAAACACAAATATAAAAAGACTATTGTTTTTGACTGCTGACAAGTTTAAATGTTACTTTAGAGTACAAAACTTAGTTAAAGGTCCTTTCACACCAACGTAACATTCTTCTTTTTTTTTTTAAATACTGTACGATGCAGGCTTTCACACCGGCTGCGCAGCGAAACAGACGGTGTCTGAAATAGACTGTGTTCCTATATCTATGGGCGCATCCAACGTAAATGTGCATATATATATATATATATATATATATATATACAAAATCAGCATGTCAAATAATTGTTTTATTACTGTGTTCAAAATGAAACTATATATTTTTTCTTCAATAATAAGAACGAGACATTTAAATTGGTTGTTTCTGAGTAGCCTACAGACCACTGCCCCTTTAAAAATAAAAAAATAAAAAAAACAGAGAGTTGAAAGGACAAATCACACAGGCAGCACCGTGTCCAAGAAACGGGGCATCACAAAGATCAGAAAAAAAGACCAGAAACAGATACACCTCTCGTTTTATCTACAGTTTGCAGGAAATAAAAAAAGATGTTCAACGGCAATATAAAGTGTTTTGTTTAGCAATGTTTAGTTTTAGAGAAAGTGAGTATTTATTTTCAACAGACTACTTGGTACACTATAGCTACATTGTATTAAAAAAAAAGTTCCAAGAAATTTCATTAATATTTTTTGAAGATGCAAGCCCAGTTATTTGTTTCAAAAAATACATTTACAAGCGCTGTATGTTAAGATCACAATTGAGAGTTTGCAATAACATACGATCTGTGTTCATTTACATGCTCGCACAGCTACAAAATACAAATCTCATTCGCTGATCTACATAGCTACACGTAAATGCTGTGTGCATACACATCCAAACAATTTAGATACTCGCATGTTTGTATTTTCAGTACATGACATACTGCATTTTAAAGGAAATAAAAGCAGTGCCTAACCAAATGTGTTTTTACATCCATTTCCATTATTCACGATTTCCATGACCTCCGTGGCCTCAGTGACAAAATCGTATCCTTACACATAATAATAAATTCCCTCACTCTTGTCCTTTACTGCAATTGAAATTCAAAGCCAATGCTTCCTAACTTCCGTTAGAGTTAACTGCACATGTCTGAAATTGTTGTGCTTTTCTGTGAGATTTTAATCCTGTCTGACTGGGTGACTGGAAGCAGATGATAGGATTGTTTTCACTCACTGGGGTTATCTGTTGGGCGGGATGTGAGGCCAGTGGCTTCCCAAAATAGTGGTTGTAATTTCCTGCCATTAGGGCACAGAACTGTCAGTCATTAACCTTCTACCTGTAACCTTTTTCTTTTGTCATGCTGTCTAAAGTCTGTATACAGAGGATCTCCGGTTAGTTTAAACTACTGACTTCACAACTTTACAGTGGCTTTTCTTTTCTTCCATAATTATATATATATATATATATATATATATATATATATATATATATATATATATATATATATATATATATATATATATATATAATGTACATATATAATAATAATAATAATAATTACAGTCAATTCTCGTTAAAACAAACTCAGATTAGACTCATTTTAGCAGTTACTTATTGGAAATTACTTCTTATAATATGAATTCACTTAACACAAATTTCCTGTTAGTGCAAATTATTTTGGAGCCGTCCCAGGGAAGAAAAATGTGAATAAAACTAAACGTCCAAGCCGCTGAGTGGAAAGGATATTAAGAAATGTATTAACTTGCATCTACATTATCCCCTCTGTAGTATATTTTAATGCTGTTTGGGGACTAGAGCCTATGATATATTTCGAGTTGCCATAGTTCTCACGCAAAAATGAATGAATAATGCACCACCGTACAAGAAAAGAAAATGTTGCTACAGATTTCAACATTCCCACGAACACTCTGTCAACCATTTTGAAAAAACAGGATACAATAATACAGGGTTATGAACAGCAAGTCGTCAATGTTTCTGATTTTCTCAATAACGCCTTGTCTTTGTGGTTTAAATATTTGATCAGAATGGGACATTATGATTTCAAGTACAGTTCATTTGTAATGTATTCTTTTTAAGTTAACTTAGACATATTTTCAATTAAACGCACAGTCCTTAAAAATGTATAATACTTTTAATAGTTCTGTAATTGAAATTAGATTTCAGTGTTACTGTAACTTTAATAAAAGCTGACGGTGTGCAGTTGGCTTTAGATTACTGATGATATGAATTACTGATAAGACCCTTTTTTTTTTTTTTTGCTGTTCCCTTGAAATTCGTATTAACGAAAATTGACTGTATTTGTATTATTGTTGTAACCAATTTTCATAAACATCATACAATACTAGAATGTGCTATTGTCAAAAAAAGTTATAGCCCCTTGCTGAATTGCCTAAGGAATGCTGGACTTTATTCCATCTACATTTTCTGAATATTTTTTAATTAGAGTGAACGGGCCCCTGCTGACTTTCCTCCTTAACTCTGCAGGAGTGCAAAGGTTATTGCAGAACTCCCTGTGGGTCCCCAGCTAACTGTCCACTTGGCATGAGTGACATTCAAACCACGTCTGCATGACTCATATTGCTTCCCAAACACCAGCTTTTACTAGGGGAGCCTCTGGGTTCCCCTCTTTTTTTTGTACCTGATTAACAATCAGGTACCATAGTTTAAACTTCATAGTGTTATACATGCCTTTTCCAGGTAAAACAATTTGATCTTATCTGAATGTTTGTGTGATGTGTTTTGCACAAAAAATGCCAAAAAAGTACTAAAAGTTATTTAAAGTGATAGACACAGGTCCAATACATCTTACATGTATTGTTATAACTCATATAGATTGAATACACCTGGTAAATGATGATAGAGGACATACATGTTATTAAACATGAGAAATGTAATATTCCAGAAATGAAGAATCTCATTATGTAAACTCTGATTTACTCTATGCAGGGTAGAAGTAACACAATGTAATGCTAGACTTAGAAAGAATATAAATAAATAATACTTTTTATGTCTGATTTACAGATCAAATTAGTCAACATAAACTCAACAGACATTGTTGACGGAAGACCATCAATAGTACTTGGTTTGATATGGACCATCATATTGTATTTCCAGGTAAATTATATCTCTCTGTGCTTACTATGTAATAAAAATTAGTCTAATTAGTTGTTTGTTACTTATATTAAGACTTAATTGTAAAGCTCTCTCTTTATAGATTTAATCAAATACTGCTTTTAATTTATTTTCCTTTTTCTGAATTATAATAATAAAACACAGTGAAAATGAACATCCAATTCCGATTCAAACGTCTGTTGTAAAATGTATCATAAAAGGAGTTTGCTTATTTAAATCAAATGTAAAATGTTGTCTGCCCCATTCCCTTTTTGGTGCTGCAGAGTTGAAGAAGTAATGTAGAATTCAGAAGTGATCAGTAGTTTATGGTGATGTACAGTTCTTGCAGAGAGAATTGCCTCCCTTAACTCCCAGTGTTTTCTGTTAACGATGTGTGTGTGTTCTTTTTCCTGCAGATTGAAGAACTGACCAGCAATCTACCCCTGCTGCAGTCCTTGTCTAGCAGCACCTCATCTGTGGACAGCATGGCCAGTTCTGAGACTGCAAGCCCACCTGTGAAAAGAAAAGTCATTACTAAGTTCCAAGGGACTGCCAAGAAGGCTCTGTTGAAATGGGTGCAATACACAGCCGCAAAGTAAGTTCTGTGCTCTTCATCTCTGGTTGTCTCGGTCATAGAATTGAACTGTTAGCCCATTACAGGAAGTTAAAAAAGTCAATCTGTCTACAGCGCTGACCTGTGTCTATGTTTCTTTTAAAGACGACTGGGGATCGAAGTGAAAGACTTTGGGAAGAGCTGGCGGAGTGGTGTTGTCTTTCATTCTGTGATCTACGCAATCCGCCCAGACCTGGTGGACATGGATAAAGTGAGGATGAAAACCAACAGAGAGAACCTTGAAGATGCCTTTACTATTGCTGAAAAGGATCTGGGAATCCCACGCCTGCTTGATCCTGAAGGTATGATTGTTATTGGATTAAATAACTCTTTTCAGGTACTTTACACTACAAACCGCCATTAAAATTCAGGCCATCACTATTCAGTGGAAAATGTCTATTGTAATCCCATATCTGTTTGTTATTCTTTTTTTTTTTTTTTAATTGGAGCAAGAATTCATATCTTGACTTTTTATTACTATAAATGGCTTTTAACCATAGTCAATTCTAAAGTGCCAGATCCTTCTTTTGCACTTAAACAATGATGTTGTTTGAAACATACTATTACGACTGAGGCACAAGGTTTAACTGTTATGATTGTCAGGTTGGGATGTGCAGATATGACATGCATGGGGAATATTTAAATAATCGATTAGAAAATAAGAGCAAAAATACACATTAATTAGTAATAGAGTAATTAGAATATGCATATAAGATGTCAATCAAAATCAAAAGAAAACAAGAAGTCATATATAAGCTCTAAATGATAGTGCCAGCAACAGCGAGAGTTATTTTGATTTGTCTTCCAGACGTGGACGTTGACAAGCCAGATGAGAAGTCTATCATGACATATATAGCTCAGTTCTTAAAGCACTATCCAGACCCCCATAAAACCGAGACGGACGGGCAAGGTGAAGAGGTAGGTTTCTTTACAGCTTGTTTAATAGACTATTTCTGAGCCTGATTTAGTGTAATTGATGTGGTATAATGAATAATACTAGAGTGGTTTTATTTACTGCTTGCTTAGACAGTCTAATAGGACATACTGCAATTTTATAGTTAATAAATTTTAACCCATTTCTGTCATTTTTTGCATATTTAGAGCAAGAAATGATTCTTCAACAATTGCATTATATAATAGTATAGTCTAACCTTGGTCTTACCAGAATGGCAACAAACAACTGAGCTAAAGGGATGGCTACATGTGCAAACGGCTTTCTAGATCATGATGTTGCTTCATCATTGCTTGTTTATGCTGCTTGGTGATGCTGATCATTACTTATTTTGACTATCTCTGGATAAACCTGGTATAATCAAAGTGCCTTTCTATACCACAGACACACAGTCCAATATGATAAGCAGCGGAAAAGAGGAAAATGGTGTCAAAAATAAAACAGATCGAGACACCTGTGCTATTAATAGGCCTTTTATTATGTAGCCATTTGTGTTTTATTTCAGTTAACATGTTACCATACATACTGACCCTGAGTCTCCATATTAATGATGTCATATCATTTTCTTATACGGTACTGTCAGTCTTCAAACTATATGTTATAAATCAAGTCATCATTATTCGCCATCTTTGAGCCAATCACAGTGCTCCGTTTCCATTTCTGTGTACAGAGATGCTTTGTCACAACACTGTAGAAAACCATACAGGTTCTCTGATTTAAGGTACTCAATTACAAAAAGGTTAACTAAAATATGGAGACACCTACTGAACATCCATTTTTATAACAACTGATAAATAATTGAGATTAATATAGATAATTCGACTTTTTTGGTTCTTTAAAAAAAATGTTATAACAATTTTTATATTTGGTTGCTGTAATTCTACATGGTCTTGTTGTGCTTAGATTTGCATTGGTAGCTGTTAACAAAACTGCTCGGCAGAGCCTCCCTGTATTGTAGACAGAACAGTGCTTGTGTGACGATTCAGTAAAACACAAAAGAATTACAGTAGTTCAATGTATAAACCTTAGGGATGAAAATAATTCTGGCATGTTTTACCTGTCTTGCGTAACATGTTTTTACTAGTCAATTACCAACAGTCTTTTAATGTCAGTGACACCATTTTATTATTTCAGTTTTGCATTTAAATGGGGACTGTAGGTAAATTAATGTTGTCGATAAATATGTGGCCATTTTTATGTCATCTGTCTACAACTAGTATTTCATTTGAAAAAAATGTGACATGATTTTAAAAAAATCAGCAACTCTTAGCGCCATGCAACATAATTGCACACGATTTTACATTTTCTGTTACCTCTGCACTTCATTAAAATGGGTTGTTCCAGCCTAAACAAGGAATCGTTTTAATCTTCACTTTTCTCCACCATTCTGCTGCGCCTCATACGCTTCTGCTGTTTTTCTGTCCATTGTCTGTTTTGTGCTGGTAGGAGCTACTTCGTTCCATTCCAACTTTTGCAATTTCTATTCCCAAGCTTCAGGTAAGGTGTGAAAGCTCAGAATCGAGCCCGTCTGTCATGCTGTGACGTGTCTGTCTGCAGTGCTGCTTGCTGACCATTTCCTTTTTTTGCACGTCTTTCTCTCAACTAATGTGTGTTCTGTGTTATGTTTGCATTCTACTTTGTGTCTTGCTTTCCTTGCCAGTTTGATCTTAGTCCTCGAGACATAGAGCAAATGCTAGTTATGTGCGACGGCATGTTTCGCAGGTAACTGATGTATCCAGGCACTTCTGAAATGACACAGATATAAAAATGTAAAACTGGGGCAAGCTGGTATTTTTATTTGCTTTTCATACAAGAAATAAACTGAAAAAAAAGGTTATAACATCCAGGCTTTAACAATAATACCAGATATAAGCCTGGAATATTGAGGAGGGTCCTGTAATACGTATACCACACTGTGGAACTGTTGATGGTCTCACTTACTGTGGGGAAAAAAGTTACTGCAGATAGGGAGTGTGTAATCACTGGTAATAAGTGGGTAGGGTACTTCATAGTTTCATTTCACCTCACTCTCCACCGTCTAATACTGGGTTTTACTGGAGGACAGGCTCTGAAAAAGAGCTCAATAGTATTAGATTGTTGATGCTATCCTCTTGGTGTCATACAAGTTGTTTTTTGTTTTCTGTACTTCAATGAACATGGAAACACACATGCTGGTTACTCAGATGGTTTATAAAAAACAAAATGGACAATTTCATCAACCTGGATTGTGTCAACCACCTATTAATAGGTGTGTGGTGAAATCCAAGGCAATTCTCCAGTGCTGTAAAATGTTCGAATAAAATCCAGGGGTGGCTAACGCTGACAGAGTATAAGTTCAGCAAATCAACACCCAAGTCAAGTAGACAAACATTTTGATTAACGGCTTTGTAAAAACTGTGGAAGGAATTAGCCAAAAAATTTTGTTTTATACATATTTCTTTACACATTAGCTTTATATCAGGAGCTATAGATGGTTAAAACAGCACAAGATGGGTTTTTATAAGCCATCAAAACCTCAAACGTCATCTAGAGGTATCTGACATATTTCACCCTTATAACTGGGAAATTACTATAGAATAGTACAGTTTAAGGGATTTAAATGAAGTGCCTTTTTGTGAATCTTGTAAGATAAATACCTGGTAATATTGAACAGGTGATCTAAGAAGGTCAGAACGTTTTCAGTTATTAATGGTATATTATTTAAAATAACACTTATTGCTGTTTGTTATACCACATGGGACTTTAAAATATTTAAAATTATTTCCCAGTGGTCTTTTTTATTTTTTTAAATCAACAGTGTGCTAAAATGACTAAGTTTGACCTATAATACAAGTAAAACAGTATTATAATTTAAACAGTGCTGCATTTTTATTTTATTGGAGTAACTCCCGAACAGTCTTTACAAAATTGACTATGCCTTTGTGTAGCTTGCAAGATCTGTGTTCTCTTGTATCTTGTGCATGAGGAATTGTTTTCCTAGAATATAAGAACGCTATAAAAGCCAACAAATATTAATGATTAATTCGAATAATACTAGACAAACAACATTAAAATGGTATTGAAAGATGTCTGCTTGTAGTGCTTCCCCCCAGTATTTAATGATTTTCAAACAGTTTAAGTACATAGTGATACAGGTGTGAATGTTGTAGGGTTCTGGTTGGTATGATTAGCCCTTAGCAATGTGTTCCTGTTTCTTGTCCCCTAGAAGGAGGACCGGCGGACGCTGAGAGAGGTCAAGGCCTGGCTGGAACAGTACGAAGGAGAGCTCAGCAGAGCACAGGTGTCTGAAGGAAGTCTGCAGGAGAAATACCAGGTGAGGCTGGTGGGGGAGAGGTCCTTAAATAGTCTTTGCTAGAATATTTGAACTGCAACTTCAATTTTTTGTAATACAGTGTCTGTAGAAAGCCTGGAATCATAGGCCAAATATTTAGAAAATCATGTTATTTACAAAGAAAGTCACACAGTGTTCAACCTCAGACATATGAGTCTGTCCAGGCCCTAAAGGTATGTTGGAGTATGATGGAAGAGACAGGGAGTGCTCTTCAAAAGCTTGTGGCCCCTAACTGCTGAAACCTTTTACTCAGTTTTACATTGCTATTAGATCCCATTATCCGTACAAATTTTAAATGAGAACATTAAACATTATATCTCAACTACTTCTTAAGTTGGGCTCGCTACTGTTCAGATATAAAGTTAGTTGTAAGTTCAAATTCATTACTTTGACAAGACATCTATAAAAGGGATATGCATTACTCTTTTTATTACTTATTTAATTTTAAGCTTGGCTAATCTCGTCGAAACATTTCATTGAATTTATTACGTTTCTTTGAATGTTTCTAAATTCAGCTTTATTGAGTGTTTAATAGTTAAAGGTGGGTATAACACTAATTGAATAAATAACCTAAATAACCAATACAAAATATGTATTAATTTTATAAATATGTAATGCTGACTGGCATGTACGTGTTATCTTGCATGCTATATGTATTTGTATTGAGAATTGCAAATTATGTTTCAGTTATTCAAGAGATTTAGAGTTCAGTATGAGATGAAAAAGAAGCATATTGAGGTATTGATCCAGCCTGTACAGAGAGAGGGGAAGCTGTCAGTGGATCAGGCCTTGGTGAAACAGGCATGGGAGAAAGCCACTGCCAGGGTAAGGACATGTCATATTGCCTTTCATTTTAAGGGTGAGGATTTTTTTTAAATTTTGTGTTATTTCAGATTTCATGTGATGCAATGCACTTGAATATAGGAGTTATTTTAAGGAACTGTTTTTTAATAGTGTGTTATGAACATTCTTATAAAGTAAGTTAAACAATGCTTTGACAAACAAGAATACACTGCAGATGTGATCTAATAAATTGAAATATGCATTAAAAACAGCTCTTAACAAAACATTCCTTTAAAAAGTCCTTAATGTTCTGTGAATCTGGGTCATTGTTTCTTAGTGCCTAGTATAAAATTAAACTAAGATACAGTGCATCAGTAGATACACTAATGTTTGTCCTCACTAAAAAGATTGATGATTTGGAAATTAATACAGCACATCTGCATGTACATGCTTGTGTTTACACTTTAGAATCTATTCTGCATTAGGCTGTATTTTAAAGCAAGTTTTGAAGGCAGATTTTCAGCAAGAAATAAAATAATGTTAAGGTATAACCAGCAAGAATCTTAAACCTGCAACTAATTGTTAATTTTGCAAGTTTTTTTTATACAGTTACAATCTTTTTATTCATGTAACCCAATGAAGAATCAAAACGTACCCTTCGCCAGGAAGAGAACAAATGACGTTTTGTTAATTGATGAGCTTTGCATTTTTCAGCAGTGCTTAACATTCTGCTGGGATGTGCCTCTTTACTAACTGTGTGAACATAGTCAAGACAACCCCCTTCCATCATTTGTTGTGAATATGTTTTGAAGAGATTCAAATGCTTTTACATCACATCTGAGCTCATTATCTCCTGTTAACATCACGTAACATCTCTGGTGCTTCCAAGGCATCAGGGTAATTGAAGTTCCTAAAGCAGTGTTTTGATCTTGTTTCTCAAGCTGTTAGAGTGGCATATTCAGCTTGATAAGTCTTTGCCTGGACCCCTGGGTGCAATTGGAGCCTGGCTGCACAGGGCAGAGGTGGCCCTGCAGGAGGACATTGCAGTTCAGCAGGCCCACGAGGAGACAGCTAACATTATCCACAGGAAACTCCAGCAACACAAGGTAAATCTATCATAGCTGTAATTCCCTGCATTTGCCTTTTAAATCAGCTTTATGGAAGTACATAAACCAATATTAGTGCTGCTGCAAGATCATAGCAGAAGGTATAGTACTTCATGATGAAAAAGTCATAAGGCATTCACTTGTGTATATCTTTGATGTGCAGAAGTTAGACATAACATAATATTTATATAGAATTGTGACAGGATGGCAAAGGGTTAAAGAGACTCAGAGACAGTAGCTGCGGGTTTAAGCGCTAGGGCGCACATTTATTAAACAAAAATTAATCAAAAACACTGCTCGCAGAGAAGAATAAACAGTGTAAATAAAACAAGTCATAAACACAAAACAATACTATGTCAGGCTGGGCATTCACCCTCATCCTCACCCTCACCCTCACCCTCACCCTCACCCTCTAGACATAAAACAAACAACACAGTGTTCACTCACCAACTCCCTCAAACAAAGGATTTTCTCCTCTTATATCCCATATGGCTGGAGCCTAATTAATCATCAATTATTCAATTAAGGCTCCAGCCAAATTCTCACATGTATTTGACAGGGATAGGAATTAACCCCACCCCTGTCAACCACCACCACCAACATACAAACAAAACACTATTTACAAGCAAGGCTCTGCCCTGCCACAAGAATATTTTCAACAAAGTCGTTTGCAGTCATCACATTTTGAAAAAGTCTATTTTACTTATAATTGCTTAATATTTAAAGTCTTTTAAGTGTAACACAAATATTCCAGTTCAGTTTAAGAAACAAACTTTGAGCATTTGTTGAAGTTTGGGACCAGGTATTGAGATTGATATATGGGAAACTAAAGGTTAGATGTATAAAAGTGTTGCGCCTGTCGCAATAGTCACAAACCCTCTTCGATTGAAATGAAGACCAAATTCTTGAGCTGCTGTCTGATTTAAAAGATGACCTGGAGCCTGTCACCCAGAGAAGCCATGCTATCCCTGCAGTGGTCAAACTATTGTCCACCCTGCATTATCTTGCCTCTGGGTCCTTTCAGGGGACTGGCAGCTGTTGCTGGCATTGCCCAGCCTGCTTTTTCTTGTGCGTTGCCAGTTGTGCTCAATGCATTTTTGAGGTGAACACCCAAATAACAATTTTTCCCTAAAAGCAGCGTATACTTACAAGCCTGAAATTTGTTTTCAATTTAAAATAATCTTTTATTTGCAGTGTACAATGCAGCAGCGTGGTTTATTTTGTGTTACCGGTAGCCTACAGACTAAAGTAAAAAGAAAGTGCGCTAGGTAGTCATTTGATTTTACTACTGTACTGTATACTGTACAGGCCTACTGGCAGATTTATATTTTTTCATTAAGTAATGTGTAGCCTATCCAAAACACATTAGTGTTATTTCAGCGCAATCATTTACATTTAAAATACATTGAGCACTATAAATGTATGTGTGCGATTGTATTGTATTTTTTATGTCATACAAACATGTTCAGTTTAGCGAAGGGCTTCTGTGTGGTTATGAAAAGCTTTTTGATAGAAACATATTTTTTATTTGGGGGTGAAGGTGGGGGTTCCACTATAGAATCTGTTGGGAATAAATTGGCTTTTATTATTTATTCGAAAACAAATGTTGCACAACTCTCACAATGCTAGAGATCGCGCTAAGTTGATGCAACACATATTTTAATTAGTATATTGTGGCTCTTGTCATTAACATATTTTCTCTTAGTACATACGACAAAATGTATACGTTGCAAATTGTCGCAATGAAAATGCAAATGAAAATGCAAAATGCAGGTATGCTTGCGCTGTGACTGGCCCATCCTAGTACATCTACCCCATAGTGCTTATTTAAATAGCTGGTTAATTTTAGAAATACTTAAACTTATTTCTGTATTTTCTGGTTTCACAGTTTTTCTTTTAGTATTTATAAATGTACCTGTATTGAGTGTTTTAAAGTTATGGACTTCCTGTTTCAGGAGGTGTTGAAAGGCCTGGAGGGGCAGAAGCAGCCATTCCTGCAGATCCACAGGTCTGGTTCAGTTAATGGAGTCCCGATCCCCCCAGAGCAGCTAGAAGACATGGCACAGAGGTGGGTTCTGCACAACTCCATAGTGACATGATACAACTTAATGATACCTTTCACATCTTCTAGTCCTGTTTCTAACTGATCATTCAATGCACTTTACATTCACCTGGAGGTATGACGGTGCTTAATTTGTACAGAGAGGTGCCAGGGCGCAAACAGTGACAATATTACCGTTCTTAAGAACTGCACATTCAAAATCATAACAAGTTTATTTGAAAGAGTACTAAACTGCTTGTGTTACAAGTTACAATCATGCATTCCACATCATATACAAAGTAGTAGTATGCGCAGAAAGAAAAATTAAAATCAACAGCAGGACAAAAAATAAAAAATAATTAGAGACTTCATTAGAGACTTCACGTTTATTTTTTTAGCCTCTGCTTCTCCAGCTACAGACCAATCCCCCTTATCTCAGGCTTGCCCTGTTGTCTTTGCCTGTGTCGAGACGCATCTCCTCTGTTATTTCATCCCAGCACACAAGCAACCGCAGAGCAACACTCCGCCTCCGCTCCCACGTTAAACAGCTGCCTTGTACCAAAAAACAACAGTAACGTCGCTGGCAGCGGACAGTCTCTCTTAGAGCTCAATTTTAAGAAAACGTTGGTGTATTATATTATTCGGGATTGTAAATGCTAAATTCTTAAACAGCATGCGTTTGAGAGTAAAACACGGTATGAGATTTTTAAACTTTCATAACGTAAGAGGTGCCGGTGCTTTGCCTCGTCAAGCCCAGAGGAAGCCCCGGCACAAATTAAGCACTGGGAAGTGACCCAGAAGTTTCCTTAGTGTGCCGGTACTAGCTGAGAGTTTTCACGCTGACATAAGATATCTAGCAGTTACACTCAGCCACACATGTACTCCATGCAGAGCTCACCTTCAAAAGTGAGAATTTTGAGAATAACCCCAATGAAGGTGGTTGAATGTGGGAATAGTCAGGCAGTCTTCATCTGGGATTAGTCAGATGGAAGTAAATTACAAGTGGTCTGTATAAACTAATTGAATACAGTTGTTTTATGACACAAATTTGAAACTGATCATTTTGTTAATGTTTTCAACAGATTTCACTTTGTAGCTTCAACGGCGCAAATCCATTTGATTAAACTAGAATTCTGGGAACTGAAGTATCGCCTGCTGGCTTTTCTGATGCTTGCAGAATCAAAACTGAAATCCTGGATCATCAAGTATGGAAGAAGAGAGTCAGTGGAGCTACTGCTGCAAAACTACATTGTAAGCAACAAATTAAGTATCTCTTTTTTTTTTTTTTTTTTTTTTTTTTGCGCCCTAGGCAGCAGCCAATGTCTCCCACCCCTAGCACCGGCCCTGATTTCAGTAATTTCACAACAGACTTCACTGAATACTTTTATGAATATAAATTACAAATAGAATGTATGGTCGAGATATACATACCTCCAGACTAACACTGAAACCAGCTTTTGAAAAGTATTGTAATACAAAGGTATTTCTCTTTGAAAATTGAATTGATTTGGAGTTTAAGAATCATATATCTTTTACCAGACACATTTTGTTTTAACTTGAAATTCATATTACAGTGAAGCTATTGATATACTAGCACAGTTTGTCTTTAAGTAACATAAAATGACACCCACTGGCACTTAGTTTGTTGTAAACCCATGTCCTAAAAAAGGCAGGGTCAAGTGGATTTTTACACATGCAGATTTACTGTAAGTTTATATACAGTGACAAACATATAACAAGTCTTTGTTGGTGTTAAAACCGCATTGTAATAACACAATACAAAATGAAGTGACTTCTTGCTTCATTTGTTTAAACTAGGTCTCATTCCTCAGTTAAACCTAATTCTGGCATGTCTATTAAGTATTCAAATTCAACCATATGTATTTTTTTTTTCTATAGTTGTTTATTGAAGGAAACCAATTCTTTGAACAGTATGAAGTTACATACCAAACTCTGAAACAGACAGCTGAAGTATATATAAAATCTGATGGCTCAGGTAAGAGTTTGCATATTTCTCCCTGAAATTTCATTAATTATAATTTATTGTAAGCTCATTCATATCAGTTAATCATCATGGCTGGCTGTAAGAAACAATAGGCCTTAAGCCTCTCTGGCAGTATTTAATACAGACAGCAAAGATAAATTGTTGCCTGTGGTCAATAGGCTTAAATTTGCCTGTCAGTGAGCAATTGGCAGCCCTTCAAGTAAGTAGGAATTACAATTTAGAAGCAGTTAGCCAGAGCTCTTCTTTAAAGTTGGATTTGCTTTAAATAGATTTAAAAATATACATTTTGAGATGCTAATCCCTGTAATGTACTCCCTGGAACTCTTCTTCAAAGTGGCAATCAACCAACTGGCAGCAGAAATAGTAAAGGTGTGGTGGGCTCAGTTTCAATAATTATCCAACTGAGCATCAAGCTCTGTATGCTTCAATTGACTTTGCCAGTTTCCAAAGTGTTGTGTTTAGGAAGTTTGTGAGATAGACACAGGAACAGAATATACCTGTCATATACTTCATATGAATTTACAAACATATTGATTTCCGAATAACCGTGTGGATTTATTGTCACAGTAAATGTTAACAGAATTGCATTTTGACCAATTGATATTCTAATCCTGTCAGATGTAAACGTCTATTTTAAAACCTAAGGACAAGTAAAGCAAAAATATTTTTTAAATCTGTAAACAAGACTGTATACATTACAAACAAAATCACTGTACAATACTGTGGCGGAGTGTCCCGCCCGTTTGTTTTTCTGGTCCAGCATTCCTGGAGGTGTTGTTTATCCCACTTCTTACACCATATGTGACCTAGCTGTCGTTGAGTGGCGTGTGGGTGGTGACCTCACGGACCAGAAACAGAAACCAAACAGTTAATGGTGGTGGTGAAACTGCACCGCTACGACGCTCAGTGATTTATTAAATAATAAACAAACAAGATTTAAACAAAACAAAACACTACAAACAAAAGGGCATGTTGGCCAAACAAATAAACAAATAAGTATCGTGCTGGTGAAAACCAGCACGCTTAGCAGTTGTTTCTATCTCTCTCCACAAAACCCGTCTCGCCTCTGACACTTTCCGCCTTGCGCAGATAGCTGCCAGCTTTTATATTCTGGCTGAGGAGTTAACTAGCTGTTAATTAATTATTACCCCTCAGCCATAGTCTGCACGAGTTTAGTAAGGATGTGTGACTGTCAGCTAGTTAAATAATCAGTAGCTGATCAGTCATGCATCCTCATGAGGTTTTTAAAATAAAAAACAATGACAAATACGAAGGGGCGGGACACTCCGCCACAAATACACGTTCCATTTTTTAAGTATGTGTTGTCAACTGGCCAAACTGAAAAGACTGTTGGAATATTATTTACAACATGGTGCACGGTTTATTATCTATTTATTATTTATAGTGCAGTAGTACCATTTTAAAAAAAATGCGTCCGCTGCAGTCTCACACAAGCCCAGCAGCCAGCTCCAAGTAGCGACATTGTTGCTTGGTTCTCCGACCGTGCTGTGGTCCACAGACAACTTCTCCATCTCCCTACTTGCTGGAATAATGCAGGCAGACATGTCGGGTTAAAACCAAAACAGAAATCGCTGTCGTCCCTGTTTCGTCTCGTCTCCCCAAGCACCAGCCCCCTCCTGATCAAACACAGTTCCCTTTTCTGATCCAAACCATGCCCCGTCAATCCTCCATGACCAATCGCTAGGCGATTATCTCTATGGAAAAACACTGGCTTTGACGGACGCTCAACTCGAAACACCTGGGTGATTGCCCTTCCCAAGATGGCCACCACAAGCCCACTGTACTTAAGGTATGCTCCGTCTTGATGTGGACCTGTGGGTTAATGGCTCTAGCGTCACCACCTGTCGAGGGGCCAGACTTTACCCCACCTTTTTACCTTCACCCTGCCACATACCTAGATTACCCTTTTCTTTTTATTTGATCAAAATACAGAAGGATTCAAAAGGTACAGTTGTAATCCTTGGTAAAGTATTGTATATGGGAATAAAATGACAAAGTACTGGAAAGCACATACATTATGCCTAGCAATACAATGCAATATACTGCTTTCAACAATGAGGCCTTTGTAACTGTATGGAAACCAACCTCCTTATGTCAGATTTGAATTGATAAAATATCACATACTATGTGCTTCAGTGTATAAATATATAACAATCACAAGTTTATTACACCAGGTCATCCTCACGTGTGATAAACGGTGTTTTAACACAAATTGAACTATGCAGTTTATTTTTATAGAAAGACGTAAAGAAACTCCATCCTTAAATGTTTTTGTTTGTAGCCAACTTTGATCAAATTGTTCTGTATTTACTTATTGTTTTGAATTGTGAACATGTGAGTAAATGGTTGTTTTAAAGGCTGGCAGTTGAACCAAAATTATGATACAAAACCTCTATCTCATGTTCGCATAGCCTAACCGTTTAATAAAACGTATTGTGTTCCTCCAAAAAATGATCACTAAAGAAATTAAGCTGTAGACAATATACTGTCGTTCCTACATGTATTCAGATACGTGATTATAATTTTTATTTTAAACTCCATATCTTTTTGCAGCTGAAGAGGCGGAAGGCTTGAGCAAGTTCTTGAATGACACAGCGGCACAGTGGAGGAACTTGTCTGTAGAGGTTCGGAGTGTGCGCAGCATGCTGGAAGAGGTGATCTCTAACTGGGACAAGTACAGCAGCACAGTAGCCGGCTTACAGGCCTGGCTGGAGGATGCAGAGAAAAAGCTGAACCAGCCTGAGAATGCCAAGCGGGTGAGAGGATACCTGCTTTATTAACCGTGTCTTCTTAAAAACATATTTTTTGTTGGATTTTTTCTAATAATTTATGTATATACAGTTGTAGTCAAAAGTTTACATACCCCAATGGAAATTTATAATTTCTAGAAATTTCTTGAAAACAAATAATTATAGGAAAAATCTTTTGTAGCAAAAGGTTTGCTTTTGTGGATGAGGAAAAAAAATAAATGTCTACAATTATTTATTTCAGCAATTTTTTTGCAAAACTCAGAAAATGCTAATGCAAAAGTATTCATAACCTGACAAGGAAAATGAAATTAATAGCTAGTTGAGTCACCTTTAGCAATAATAACCTCTTTTAAACGATTAGGATATTTGCCAATGAGCTTTTGGCATGATTCTTTAGTGATTTTTGACCATTCGTCAACGCAAGATTGTTCCAGTTCATTCAAATTCCGAGGACTTCTCTTGTGCACAGCCTTCTTCAACTCATACCAAAGATTCTCAATCAGATTTAAATCGGGACTTTGACTAGGCAATTCCAGAACCTTGATTTTTATTATTCTTTAACCATTCTGAAGTAGATTTTGATGTGTGCTTTGGATCGTTGTTGTGTTGGAATGTCTAGTTGCGCTTTAAGCCAAGTTTTGTAGCGGAGGGTTTCAGCTTGGCCAATATCTTTTGGTATGCTATGGAATCCATTTTACCATGTATTGGAACAAAATTTCCTGTGCCATTAGAGAAAAAAACAGCCCCACAGAAGGATATTACCACATCCATGCTTGACCGTAGGTATGGTGTTCTTTTCTTTGTACACTTCACCAGACTTTCTCCAAATGTAACGACTATCAGCGTGACCAAATAGCTCGATTTTTGTTTCATCACTCCACAAAACCTTTGACCAGAACTCAGAATTCAAATGCCGTTTTGCAAACTTTAAGCGATTGTCCTTGTGGTGTTTTCCTAAAAGTGGCTTTTTCCTTGGCCTGTGACCATTGAGACCTTCACCATGCAATACTCAACCTATGGTTGAAATGGAAACC
Source organism: Acipenser ruthenus (assembly GCF_902713425.1). Classification (NCBI taxonomy): domain Eukaryota; kingdom Metazoa; phylum Chordata; class Actinopteri; order Acipenseriformes; family Acipenseridae; genus Acipenser; species Acipenser ruthenus. The sequence goes on along the minus strand of NC_081193.1, from coordinate 37,760,597 downwards.
CGAGTCCCACTTGCAGCAAATTCACTTTGAATATATTTTTCAGTCAATCTCGGATTGTTTTTAACCTTCCTCACAATTCTTCTACTTGTTATTGGTGAAAGAACCTTATTTCTTCCAGACCGAGGGACCGTTGTGACAGTACCATGAGTCTTTATAATAGAAACAGTAGTTGAAATTGGGATACTCAAATGCTTGAAAATCTTCTTGTATCCTTCTCCAGCTTTATGACAATAAATCATTTTCTGCCTAAGGTCTTCAGATAGCTCTTTATTTTTCCCATATTGACTTATTGGTAATGACAGCAATCATCCTACGCCTAAGAATGTTCACCTAGCACCTTGTAGACAATACTATCATAGCATCAAAGAGTATGAATTTTTCAAACAAATTGCTGAAATACATAATTGTAGACATCTATTTCTTGTAACTTTTTTTTCCTCATCCACAAAAGCAAAATTTTACAAAAGATTTTTCATAAAATTCTTTGTTTGAGAAATTTCTAAAAATGATCAATTTCCATTGGGGTATGTAAACTTTTGACTACATCTTTCTCTCTCTCTCTCTTTCTCTCTCTCATTTATTTATTTATTTATTTATTTATTTATTTATTGATTGATTGATTTATGTATTTTTAAAGGGCTTTTTCAGAAATTTACCCCACTGGATCATGCAGCACACAGCTATGAACGACGCAGGGAATTTTCTAATTGAAACCTGTGATGAAACTGTTTCCCGGGATCTTAAGCAGCAACTGCTGTTACTTAATGGAAGATGGAGGGAGCTATTTGTGAAAGTGAAACAAGTAAGATTTATATGTCCTATTAATGATACAGATATAACCTTTATCATGGTTTATTTTTAATTATTAATTGAACAGAAGTAATCAACACACCTATAACACAGTGTTGTGCACTGCACACTATATAACCCAAATATTCTGTAATGTGAAATTCTATATAACATGATTGTGGCACTTATTTATTTGTAATAATGAACAATGTGGAAAATGACTGTTAAATTGAAAGTGTATGATAAACTAGGAATGAGGGTTGTTCCGAAAACTTGTTTCATGCTGTTCTAGTTTACACATCAATTCTATCATTCCTCTAACTGCAGTATGCAAGAGCTGACGAAGTGGACAAAATAAGGAACGACTATCAGGATGGAATTTCTGTTTTGAAATCCTTTGTGGATACAGCAAACAAAAAAATGACAGAAACCCTGGATGTGTCCTTTTTAAATGTCAGGACCTTTGTGCAGGATGTAGAGGTATGTACAGTACAGTATGACTGAGGAGAACATGTGATGTCATTCAGTGAGGCATAGGCAAAGTGCAGTTTAGGGCTATCAGTACATTACCATGATCTACATATAAACATGTCAGTTGGATGGACAGACAGCGCCTATTATTCTGATACAATGGGCAGCATTGTGGAGTAGTGGTTAGGGCTCTGGCCTCTTGACCGGAGGGTCGTGGGTTCAGTCCCCGGTTGGGGAGACTGCTGCTGTACCTTTGAGCAAGGTACTTTACCTAGATTGCTCCAGTAAAAACCCAACTGTATAAATGGGTAATTGTATGTAAAAAAAAATAATGTGATATCTTGTAACAATTGTAAGTCGCCCTGGATAAGGGCGTCTGCTAAGAAATAAATAATAATAATAAATAAGAATACAATCAATAACTTGTACTGAAGAACATCAATGCAGACAGACAACCCCCATATATCTCCAGATTATATGATACATTCTTTAACCTGTGCTATAAAAGGTCCTTAGCTAGTTTAATCCCAATTGAACAAGTGGTTCTCTGCAAAAGATATAGGGCAAACAAAATTGTGATATGCAGTACAGACTGTAAATACAGACACCAGGACATAAAAACAGAAATGCGGGTCTCTTCTGTTCAATTAATGTGAATTATAGGCAGTTGGCTTTTTCCTTGTTTGCCACAGGATATCAAGCAGAAGGTTCCAGCAATGGAAGCTCAGTACAAGACTGTCACCAGGAATGCTCAGCTCCTTAACAAGGACACCCCTCAAGAGGAGGCCAGCGAGATGCTTGCTACTATGACAGGAATTAAGGAGCAGCTGAGCAAGGTATCGGAATGAGACACATTTTTGCTTGGTTAAACACCAGGGAGCTATTTCTTGTACTTTACAAACTTGTCATAGAATTGTGCCCCAGCACCACCTAGTGGCAGAAAGGCGATTGTTCATTTGTGTTTGGCCATTGTGTAAATATAAAACATGCAATCAATGCTATACTCAGAAGAGAATCATGGAGGAGCTTAATTGAATTACAATGGAGAGTCAGTTTATTGCCCCTTAAGACAAACCGTGCTATTCAGACGCGTGTATATGTGTAATGTTACGGTTCATGTGTAAAATCGGTAAATCTATAGATTAACCAGTAAATGTGTAGATTTACCAGCTCAGTGGTCAATCTATAAAATAACCGGTATATGTGTAGAGTAACCAGCTCAGTGGTCAATCTAAGGAGATGGTAGTTAATGCTACCGTAGTTAATGCTACAGTATTTGACGTGAATTCAGAAATAAAGTAACGTCAGGGAGCTGGAAAAAAAAAAAAAGATTTATGTAAGATCTGTTGCTTACTTGGGTAAATTAACTAATTTGTTATTTATTTTTCTTGAAACTCCAGCCTTAGGATTTTTTTCATATTATTTGATTAATATTTCTAAATTTCACTGCATCCTTTCTTGCATTGGGGTATGTAAACTTTTGACTACAACTGTACAGTATCTATTTTTCTCTTCTGAGAAACGTATGTAGCTTTAGTTATTATATAGCAGCAACTTAACATTAGAAAATAATATTTATTATTCCAATGGATGAGAGAGTTGTGTTTCTTTTAATGACAGATAAGAGAGAGATACCTGCCATTGCTGCGTGATTCTCAGTCACTGCTCTCCCCACTGGAGGAAACAGAGAAACAGATCACCATTTTCTATGAGTCTCTGGAGAAGGCCAGCCGCATCACAGCAGGTAGAGACACCGAGGCTCAAGTACCTGGGGACTTCAAGCAGCAGTGTCAGGTGAGGACCAGGGATGTTACATACATGGATCGTCACTGAATAATACTGAATCAGACACAGAGCAGTGGGTGTTGACACTCCGCACAGGCATACAGATAACACAGGCCTCGACGCTAGGGCACCAACAATGGTAATCATAGCGCCGGATTTAATAAATAAAGAAAACAAAACAAAACAAAGGCGAGTGCTAGCCTCACGAAAAGAGACGCCCCGCTCCAGGAACCTACTACACTACGAAACCTCTCTATACTTGTTTGGGATCAAGTCCTCTAAACTGACCTAGTGAAGTCCCTGCATCCTCCTGGCAACTCCAGCCTCTTTCTGTCAGCCTCGGCTGCGCAATGCCTTCACGAGCACAGTCTTGGAGTGGAAGGGTTTCGTGTAGTAGTTCTCTCCATGGAGTGGATGCTCTCCTCCTCAATGTAAACACAACAAGCTTTCACTCAGCACCTGTCTGTATGGCTGTGGCCGTGCAGTAGCCTGGAACGTTGGTGCTGCTGCCTTCTTAAACAGGCGTAAGCGCCTCAGGCACGCCCCCCAGCCAATCAGGACCTCCCAATCAGCTCAGCTCTGGGCAAGCCTTCCGTTTTACCAAAGCAGCAGCGCAGCTGAACCAGCGACAGGGTCCTCTCTGTCACAGAGGTACTTCCCTCTGGGCTATTGGGTTTGCTTGTCTAATTATCCTCAGTTTAAAATTACTACTTTATAATTTGCTAATAGTGACTAATATTTGTTGATTTCCCTATTTTTAAAAAGGTTTTACTAGGATATTACTCAATGAGAATAAATTACCATTTAAAGGGAGGTCCCACAAATCTATGTGACCAAATCATGTATTTATATCTTATTGTCCTGCAGTATATGTTAGTAATATAAAACTATTCTATGAATGAAGGAAGCTGATATACCTACAAGAGTCCTGTTGTTTCTTAACAAATGGTACCCATAGGAACCGGTGCATTTCCTGTTTATCCCGCTCAAACATTACAGAGTCAGTAGTGTCAGGTGTCATTTTAATTGCTTGTACTGATGTTTGCAATCAGAGTTTCTGGCACTAAACAGTCTTCTTCATTCTTTTCAAATCATGTGGCCCCAAAGCCAGGTAAAAACATATTTAGAGACAATTATAATAATTAAATATTGGAGCAGCAGAACTGAGAAGCATTAAAACAAGAACATTGAAGCTACTTACTGTACTCATTAAGGTTTTAAAGACACTAAAGAGACTCACATACACAATTTCATAACCTTGGTACACTTAGGTATGTATTGTAATGATTAAAATATGGTTGTATTTGCAGCTACCACTGTTCAGAAGACAAAAAAAAAACAAAAAAACATCTTATGCATGTTTTTCTATGCAAGCTAAAAAGTAATACACCTTTTTTCAGGAATTACTTGTTTGCCAAGAAAACTGCAAGAAATCCTTAGCTGTGATTGGGAAGAACAGCCAGTCTATTCAGCGCGTGCTCTCCAGCAGCAAGACTCTGCAGCATTTTGATCGCTCTATGCTTCAGAAGAGGACTGCTGACTTACAGGCCACCTTACAGGTGAGCACCTACTGTGTAATCGTACAAACAGGCATTTATATGTGGGTGGTGATAAGCGTATGTTTCTTTAATGCAATAGCGCTTTATTGTTTTACAGCATAATGCATATTCGTATTTCCAAGTCCTTTCAGCAAACAGTGGTCTTTCTTTGTTCCACAGTACATCTCAACTGCCTCGTGGGCTCACAACAAGATGATTTACAACCCTGAGATGCGCATGTATAGTACACGTGCATGCAAACACACATATTAAACATAGTGACAATTCTAAACACGTGCTGAGCACAAAATGTCCACCTGCACAGCAAACCCAGCAATATTGTTTTTGCCTTGAATAGGCTGCAATAAACATTTCCTCCCCTGTAAAACTGTTCACAAAGCAGAAGAACCCTCTGAACACAATCATGAATTTTCATTCTCCACATTAGGCACAGTTTCAGACACAGAAATATCAGGGTTACATAGCTCCGAATTTACAATTTCGTCATCATCAGACCACATACTTTCTTTTTCATTCCCTTCATCCACCCCCTGCACCTTATCTTTTACAATCCACAATTGGTCTATATGTTTCTTTACCAATTTCCCTGCTACGACCATCTATGTTACTGGACCCCAGACCTTTTCTACTCTTCCCTTTACTCATTTCCTCCCTCCTCCCCTGTAATCTTTTACCAGTACGCTTTGTTTGGGGAGCAGAGTTCTAAGAGACAAGCGAGTCATAGTGCCCTGTAACTCCGCCTGTTTTTTTTCTGTCTGCGCTCCATATATTGCAATATGTCCGGTCTCAGAAGTGAAAACCGAATGCAAAGCTGTCTTTTTAAAAACAACTCAGACAGGGTTTTCCATGTAGTCAGCTGCGGTGTAGATCTGTAAAAAGGTTTATCACTTTTCTCAAAAGCTCTTTTAAATGTTTGTACCAACCTTTCTGCAGCTCCGTTTGAGGCACGAGGACCATTATCTGACACTGTTTCTTCAAGGGGACAATACGCAGCACACATGTTTCTCAGAACTTCTGTTGTTTTGGCCAAAGTGGCATTCTGTGTCTGCACAACTTTGGGCCATCTAGAGTACCGGTATGCATCGACAATTATGAGAAACATATTTTTCTCTTTTTCCACAAAGTCGATGTGCAGCCTTTGCCATGGTTTGCTTGCCCACTTCCAAGTGTGGCACGGTGCAACAGCTGGGGAGTTTCTATTATTTTGGCACGTTTCACATTTACTGCATTCGGCTTCGATAGCAGCATCTAATTTTGACCACCAAAATAAACTTTGAGCTAACATTTTCATCTTTACTATACCTTGATGGTGTTCGTGCAACTCAGTCAACATTTGAGATTGTAAACACTTGGGAATTATTGCTCTAACCCCACAATACACACCCATTCTCTGTTTTCCTGTCGGCATATGGCTTAAATTGATCCCCATCAATATTATTTGGCCAGCCCATCAGGGTGTAGTATTTAACCTTACATAACAATGGGTCTTTTTCTGTTTCAGTAGCTACCTCTTTAGCTGTAACAGCCTAACTCAATATACTGAGCTAGGCTGTGGAGGGTTATCTAGATAAAGCGTCAGCATGTGCATTATCCTCTGAGCTTTTGTATCGGATTTCATAGTGGTATGCAGCTAAAATCAATAAAAATATATAATAATGAAGTGTATAATAGAAAGATCCTTATTGAAAGAAGCTGCTAGAGTGGTCTCGGTTGTGAGCTGATCTTTACTGTGTAGGTTACTGCGTATCCATTTTTGTTTCTGTTTCTCCTTTACATCAGAGCATGATAAAGGAGGCTGGTGAATGGAGGAAGCATATCGAAGCTAACAGCAGTCTGATGAAGAGGTTTGAGGAGTCCAGGATAGAACTCGAGAAGGTTTTGAACATAGCTCAGACATCCTTGAAAGAAAAAGGAAATGCAGAAGAACTGCTAAAGAAACATACTGTAAGGAAAACCAATATATATGCCCTTTGTTTGAATGAATATTTAGTTTTTTCTTGCTTCAACTAAAAATCCACCATTAGAGGTTTGCCCCATTTGTTTGTGAAAGACTTGAGGTTGATATTAAGCAATAACTAGAAGATGAATCATATTGTAGCGTGCACGGGGAAGGCAGCAGCAGGGCTGGCAGGTGACGTAGTCACACTCTGGGACATAAGCCCGATATATGCTCCTTGGAAAGGAGCCGGCTCTTTTGTACAGCGCACCCCCTCCCGCCTGTGTGTGGATTGCCTCGCCCTGTCTAATGCGCCTGCCTGCATTAACCGAGATCGCTACAATATGTATGAGATTAGCAGCTGGTTTCACAGACCCTGATTAACACTAATGTTGGACTACCTAATGTTACTTTAGGAAGTTCAAAATAGTGCTAGTGTGGGTCTGTGAAACCAGACAGATTCTGGATGGATAAATCATAAATTGGGAGGTTTAGGTTTTATACTAGCGATCTGCCAAGTACTGTACACTCAATGTGCCATGTAGTAGCCTTTCAGTGCTTGGACATGGATTTTTAATAAGTCACTTATGTACTACTACTGTGCTCCATCATATTTGCTTTGAACATCTGTTAGTAGTATACTCCAGTGGTACTTGCACCTGCCTGTCGATGTCTGTTATGGAAACCAGAGTCACAGCTTGCTACTCAAAAGGTAACTGAGTAAGCACACATATTGCTTGAGGACACTGCAGGAAAAAGTGAAGTGAATGCAGGCACTTAAAGTAACCAAGGAAACAGGGAAGTTTAACTAAAGTAAAATAACCTACATAACCAAATCTAGTCTTAGTATTGCAAAATGTTAAATTAAGGATTACATCTGGGTAGACCTTTTTGTGAGGCATGATAATACAGTAAAATACACCTTTACCTTAGTTGTCTGACTTCAATTCCTGATTTCGTCTTTGCAGGAGTTCTTCAGCCGGTTAGATCAGAGGGTCCTGAATACATTTTTGAAGGCCTGTGATGAGCTGACTGATATTCTGCCTGAACAGGAACAGCAGAGCCTGCAGGAAACAGTCAGGAAACTACACAAACAATGGAAGGTCAGTCCAGTCAAGGGTACATTTAACCTATTAGCTGCGTTAATAAAAATCATATTTGCCTTCCATTCCTTTGGCCACTAGTGACCGTACATATTTAGAATTGAATACATAAAGCGAATAAATATCAGTCATTTCACTTTTGTGCCTTGATATAATGAAAATGTCCTTAACCGGATGTGCTGCATGGTTGCAATTATCAAGGTATATTTTTTGAATTTTGAAGTATATTCTGGTGCAACGTCAGGAACAGAATTTTGTGGGATTCCTTGATAATTTCAGACCAGCTCTAGTAACAGTTCATGATTTTTTTTTTTTTTTCTCGGACTACAGGACCTCCAGACTGAAACCCCTTACCACTTGCTGCATCTGAAGATTGAAGTTGAGGAGACCAGACTGCAGGGCACCCTGGAGGAGTGCAGAGCGGAACTAGCTCGAGAGAACAAGGCTCTCCCTGCTGTTGGCAGTGAGCAGGTCATCAAAGAGCACAGGGTGAGCGCTGGCACTGTAGACCCTTCAAGGAATTTTATTCAAGGCCTCTTATTTATTCTTAAAGAGCAAGTTGCTTTAAATTATATTTTAATAGTTCTTTCACTTTCCTTACCCTTTCAACAACTTCTTCAATCGTTTGAGTTCCATTGCTGAAATATGTGCAGTAGCATTATTAGAATTAAGAAATGGAAGAGAAATAAGAAGCTCGACTGGAAAAAGGAGCTTGGAGTTCAAAACGCTCCCAGGTCATATGAAAAAAAATATATATAAAACTCAAATAACATAAAAAGTTTAGGAAAAGCAAAAACAAAAATGGGTAAAATGTCATTTGAAGATACATGTTTTCTTTATGGTTCCTGATTTCCCCCTTGGTGTATGGTAGAGAAATTTCCACATAAATGTCAAGTGGATGATGCTGCTCATTAAATGTGTGTACCCACTTTGAATCCTCTTTGAATTAATCAGCTAGCAAACCTGATCTTGTTGTGTGCAGGCTTTCTTTGGGGGCAGGAGGCCGCAGCAGCTTTGTGAGAAGAGGCTCCAGCTGACCGATGAACTCTGTCAGAAACTCCCGGAGAAGGACCCGGCCTACAAGACTCTGGAGAGGTGCAGGAAAGCTTTGACAGATGTGAAGTCCCAGATTGACAGCACCCACCAGAAACTGCGACAGCATCCAGACAAGTGGAAAGAGTTTAACACAAGGTAAGTGAACCATGTTCAATTTATATTTTAAGTCTTTCAAAGTGTTTGTGTAACACAGATACTAATAGAGACCCTCTCCACTCTGCTAACATTGAACAGGACAGGGTACGTTGCAGTACATTATTCCAGTAGTGGTGGCTGTGCTAAAATAATTTTTGTTGTTGTTTATGCAGATTCTCTGAGCTTGCAGCTTGGCTTTCAGCAAAGGAAAGTCAACTAAGGCTGTTGAAAAATAGAGCCAATGATCCCAGCAAGTACGGACAAGTCAAATCTACAATAGAGGTGAATACAGTTACCCATCTGTTTAATTTCCTGGATCTGATTTCGCTGTTGCTTAGCATCTTTGTTTCTTGACTGATTTGTTTTAATTAGTACCGTGCCTAATCTGTGGTTGACACACTTTCAGTATCTACGCTAGACCTTCTCCAGCTCATGTGGTTGTTAACAAAATTCATTACTCTTTCTCTATGCAATATTCTTGTTCAATTACTGTAAAAATTGTTTTATAGGTCGCACCGGCATAAAAGTTGCTCCCCCCCTTTTTGAGACTTCAAGTTTAGTAATAGTTAAAATAGCTTTTTTTACAATAGATTTTTTCCCTACATGCACAACACCAATAAATAAAGTGTTTTTCGTTTTTAGTTAAACTGCTAGAAACTATTCAGTTTTTCAAAATTTCTAAATAATTGGTTCAAGTAAATTTAAATGTCAAAATACATAAAATATAGATATTGTAGCGATCCATGCATTTGTGTTTATGTACTGTATTCTCTGTCAGTTTGCATGCTGTGTGCCATTGCTCGTTTACCTTGTGTGTGTGTGTGTGCATTGGCTTTTACAAATTTGTTGTATTGATTCAAATTTAAAAGAAAATTATTAAACAGTGCTGCTTGCATCAATTAAAAAACCAAAAAAACAATAAACTAAACAGTGCACCATCTAATAACCAGTAAACAAAACATCTTTGTGCTGCATACGGTGCAGTAGAATTTCATTACATTTCCAGCTGTACAAATACATTCATTTTGTTTTGTTAATCAGAACTATATACATGCTTTACAAGTGTACCACTGCGTTGCACTGACATGTAGAACATGTTATGTATTAGTCATTCTAAGTACTCCGTTCAAACAGTGTTTTCTACATCAGGCCATAAACACGTTTTTGCTCTATCAGCTTGTTTTTCTTTCACCATATTTAAGTTTGTCTTTGTTTCGTCTCCAGCCAAGTACTGTTTTTTTTAGCACTGCGATGCATTTCGGGAAATTCGACAACACGCAATTTCAAACCTGTTGTGTAGCATTTTCGTTTTTTGTCTGACGGTCCTACTATATCCAGTGTAACCGAGCCTGTGTCTCTCGGGTTTGTTGCGCACGAGTTATTTGACCCAACACAACAATTCTTCTTTTTCAGCGTGTACTTGCACACTTTTATTCACACAATAAAATAAACAAACAAAACAAAACCGGGAGTGCTAAACTAAACTTTTTTTTTCTTTCTGTTTAATCCCAACTTAACACTAGACTGCTAAGTTGTTTCCCAGTCACACAATCCAATACAGGTCTCTTTTGCTGATCCCAACCACACAGGTCTCCTCACGGCTGTACGCAGCCTTCACCACAGCAGCCCTCACTACAGGGTTTCCCCTGCCTTTATGCAGGGCCCCATTAAAACAAATTGGAGCCAGGTGCTTCGCCTGACTCCTCCCCCTATTCCTGCCACACCAACTCAAACTTGATAAATTTACTCTGCTTTCTAACCAATAGCTGTTTGCTACGGATCCCAGGAGTGGGTTTAGTCAGAATGTTGACAAATCAATGGCTTGGGAGGGTGGGAATAAGGAAATTCATAGAGATTGACAGCTAGTGTTAACAGAGGCTTGGTTTACGTGCACATGAAAATCGACTCTACAGTCATGACCGTGTGACGTTGTCATGCGAATACATCGTGAAACAGCAAAAGGACGTTCTTTTAGCAGCGTGACTTTAAGGGCAGGGTCAGTCGCTTTCTCACGATAAAAATAACTGTAAAAACCCATGTAAACAGGAGCAGGAATCGTGCTTGTGGCTCACAAGGTTTCAGCAGTCAAGACCCTGTTCTTCTGACTTAATCTCACCTAATCTCCATCAGAAAGGCCTTACAAAACATACACCCACCCCCCCCCAACACACAGACAAACACACATAAAATGTAGTTTCAAGATGAAATCACTCCTACTGATATTTTCCCTGGTGCATTCTTGTACAAAACGAAGGAATTGAGGGCTGCCAGGTCCAGTAGAGATAACAACAGGCTTGCACATATAAAAAAAATAGAACATTGTAGGTTATATTCAAAATAAAAACATGTATTGTAAAAAGCGGTTCTAGTGTTAATGAAATTTCACTTTTATATGTTCCACAAACACACACACAAATATAAATTCTAAGTAGTAAGACTTGTTTCTGAGTGTGTGTGTTGGAAAGGTAACCAGACAAATAAGTAGCTAATGTGCGGAGTAATTCAGAATGTGTGTGACAACACGTGAATTCATTTCTCTTGTTAAATGTTTTTATCTTCATGGCAACACATGAAGCTCTCCTCACGAAATTCAGAGTCGTTCTTTTCCTACTTAGTAAGCAGACACTGACATTTAAATATCCCCTCCCCTAAATGGCTATGATTTGAGTAATCTGCGTTGGTACGGCCAATTTCTTTTTTCCTAAATCATAACTGCATAGCAACGCATTTCCTGAAAAGTATGGCAAAAACGTTGTGAGGAAAACTGTCATGACTTGTGCATGTAAACGGCACCAGAGAAGCAGTATAGGTGTGACGTTTTTAGTCTGAAAGAGTCTGAACGCTTACATATAACATTCAAAGTGACTTAGGGTATTTAGAGTAACAAATTAAAACTTTTAATTAGAATAGTGGTTTTGTGTTAGATCCTGAAAAAATAATTGGGTTGTTGACAGTTAAGTTTGTGTGAGCCATACCCGTGGCTGTAGTAATCCCATTGTGGCACTGGTACAGTAGTTTAATATTAGACACACCGGTGCATACATCGCACCGGTGTATTAGTCGCTCCCCCCTTTTAAGGGCCCCACAAACATGCCTAGAAAATCGACTTATACAACGTTTTTTATGGTACTCAATTAATGTACACTGCATAAATATATATACATCCACCTTGCTTACTTTTAGTTTGCCAGCTTATTGTCCAGACTGAGCCACTGAAATGCAATAGTCTTGTTCACATGGATCGATTCCTGTACACATTTCAATAGTGATAAACATTTATAAAGTTGAGGTTAAGTGGTTATTGTCTGAAACCCACAATACTGTGTGAACATTTTAATAAAATATTGCAGATATGTAGGGAACATTACTTGGCATCTTTAGCCTTTCGAATGGCTTAATTTGCAAAAATAAATAAATAAAGGGTATTACTAGAATTACAAAGGTTCCTCCATATTTGTTAAACAGTGTTGAATTTTGGCACAGATATTGTACTATTTGTTAACACAACAGAAAGACACTGATGCACACTTGTAAAATTTGCTAAAAAGCATGTATTGAACTGCATTTAAAACCATAAACCTGTGATGTAATATGGCTGCCAGATTATGGTTATATAACTTTTTTTCTTTTCCAGATAATAAGACCAATTGCTCCAATGGCCTAAAACAGTTTCATGACTATGAACTGTATTCATAAAAACAGACTTTGACTCATGAATTACAGCTTTGTGAATATGGCCTATTGATACAGACCAAAGCTCTTATTTTGCATTAAATAGCCCATGTCACAAATCCAAAAGTTAAAAGTTTGACTCATGTTCTTTTCTTGTAGGAAGTGCGACAAGATGCAGAGAAAAAGGAGGGCAGCCTCAGCTGGCTCAAGTCTAGACTGTCCACGCTAATAGAGGTTTCTTCTGAGAATGAAGCAAAGAGGCAGGAAGGAGCATTGACAAAGCTCTCCAGTGACTTCAAGGGACTTCTAGCTTCACTTGCTGGGGTAAGCTAGTGGTTGATTTAATTTAAGATTACAAACATATTGTTTTTATTGTACGGTAGCACAACGCATTTAATAAAGCAACCTTATATTTTATTCTACATATTAAAATACATGGTCCATGATGCAAACAAAAAAGGTGGTTTGATCTGCTGAATAATCCCATTGTCTTTCCTCTTTGTGTAATCGTCTTGGCCTTGTCTTGTGTGTTTCTCAGACTGAGAAGGTGGTGTTGACTGTAGGCGACTATGTCCAGTTCAAAGAGGAAGTGAAGAGGACCCTGGAGGAGCTTGTTCAAGGACAGAAGGAAGCACAGGCCAAGGCTGACAAGATCCTGGACTCGGAGAGCGTGCAAGAGGCTCAGCAACTGCTTCTGATTCACCAGGTGGGGGCGCTGTGCAAAGTGGACAGCATTCTGATAATCTTGCGAGCATCTGCTATGTGATAGGCAGAACAAAACTGTGAACTCCCCACTGTCTGTCCAAACACTTCAATTGGATAAAAGAAACAGATTAAATACATCTAATTGATTAATAGCAGCAGTAAGAACTGCTTTTCAGAAGCATTGCCTCTGTGATCACACTGAGTGACTGGGTAGCTGTGCTCTACCTCGCTGTCTGCAGCTCAGCAGTTAGAATTCTGCTGGAGCAAGTCTTATTACACACCTACTATAGCTACCCCCTTCACATGCAATGGTTATTGCTTCCTGGTAAAACATCAGTAAAGGTTGGGTGCTGCATTGGTCACCCGCTTCTTCACTATTTAACTCCTTTTGCCCCTTATAATGCTGAAGACTTGAGACTATCAAGCATTATCACATATAAAAGCCCATCACTGTTTGTGGATGACATATACCAACTGTTATTTATTAATGACTACAGCAACAGATGAAGAGACTGAGAGCGAGAAATAGTGATGTGCAGCAGCAGATAGCACATGGCCAGCAGTTGCAGGCTGAGGAAGGGCTGGCCAGTTCACTTCAACCCGATTTTAAAAATCTGGAGAGCGCTTTGACTAAAATGGAGCAAAGCATGGAGACGCAGGTGAAGAGCCTTCAGGTGAGAATGATTTCAACTTTCAACTTTTGTACTTAAGGGGATAACAGGGACATGTGCATGACAGTCTTTACTTTCATGTAATTAATACACTCAAGGATACTTTCAGTGATTCATGAGTAAAATATTGTTTCAAGGAAATAATTCATTCTAAACTTTCTACAGTTTGACTTTTTGACATTTCCATGCTGTTAATATCCGTGGTGTGAAATAATATTAATTTTTTGTGAACTTGTAAGCAGCTTCATTCCTAATCTACCGGTGTGTGTGTGTGTGTATGCGTGTGTGTATATATATATATATATATATATATATATATATATATATATATATATATATATATATATATATATATATGTATAATGTACAGTTGTCCTGCGTTATACCGCCCCCCTTTATAACGCAACCCTCGCATATCACCAGCTATTCTCTCTGAACAAATGTCACCAATATAAAAACAGTGCTGTTTGTACCCGTTATATCACCACCCCGCTGTCCGCCATCCGCCAACTTCCCCAGCCAAGCATACGTAAATATAAGCATAATAGTTTCCCTCATTGTAGCGCCAGCGAAATAATCATGGCCTAAGTTATGCAGTTAACCTTTGACTCGCTTTCCGAATTCGTTGTTAACTGAACGTTCATACCAATGTCATCAACACTCCAGCTCCCAAACAAAATGGCGAGTCGACCCTACATTTAACACCAGAAATGTTTTGAAATGTTTTCTCAACCAAGGTGAGGCATGCTGTTAATCGAAGGACAATTGGAGACACTGTAATGGATAAAAACAAATGGCTTACATTAATGGAACGGGTCGATTTGTTTAACCTGAAAAAGGCTTGACGCAGTCTAAAATAAGTGACTTTTATAAACCACAGTAAAAAAAAAAAAAAGGTACGGAAAGAGGTTTGTTTGTTTACGTGCAAGTTTTTCACACATGAAGGCTGACTTAAACTAAAACATCAGTTTTACAGTCAACTGCTTAAAAAAGAATGCTGTTGAGCTTAAATTGCTTTATAAAATAAATAGATGGCATTGTTCAATGGGGGATAGTACTCAGCAAGCTTGCAGTCGTTTCACAAACACTAAAGTTCAAATGACCAGTACTACAGTTACTACAGTTACTACAGTTACTACAGTGATTTGACACTAAATAAGTGTTTTATTTTTTATTTTATTTTTTTATTTTAAGTATAAACAGTTCTTCAAAAGTAACCATGTATGTTTCATACAGATGGGAAAAGATTATAAAACGACACTAGTAGACCTAATGTTGTAAAGTAGGTCTACTAGTGACGTTTTATCATCTCTTACTGTAGTTTTAAAAAAGATTAATGTTTTATTAAAATGGCTTGAAGATACTGTAATTGTATAACAACAAAAAAAACATTTTAATTTATTGCAAAAATAGAAGGATGTGTGTGTTTTTATTTTTTGACCCTCACTATAATGCCACCCTCGCTTATTGCCCATTTTTGCCCATGGCCCTTACCAGGCTGTATAAAGAGGGTTGACTGTGTGTGTGTGTGTGTGTGTGTGTATATATATATTTATTTCTTAGCAGACGCCCTTATCCAGGGCAACTTACAATTGTTACAAGATATCACATTATTTTTACATACAATTACCCATTTATAGAGTGGGGTTTTTACTGGAGCAATCTAGGTAAAGTACCTTGCTCAAGGGTACAGCAGCAGTGTCCCCCACCTGGGATTGAACCCATGACCCTCCGGTCCAGCGTCCAGAGCCCTAACCACTACTCCACACTGCTGCCTATGCTGTGTGTGTGTGTATGTGTGTGTGTCTATACACACACACACACACACAACAGTGGGAACATTTTTTCATTCAGATAGTTAAAATACTGTATGATTAGAAATGATGATATTTACATATTTACAAAAAGAATAAAGAATGATCCTGAATGGAATATAATTGTTTCTCATTCCTGGTTTTTATTTCTTAAAGAGTACTGACTGCAGAATCTTACATTCTGCTTAGCGGGAGAGGATTTTAGGAACCTAATCTTTTATAAGAAGAAACTAACCCCTGCAACTCTAAAATATTTTAAACCATGTTTGTTATTCTTTAACACCAGTGAGCTTCAGTGTTTACTAAATACTTCTATATGCATTTGTTTTTATCCCAACACAGATGACCCTGTCCGAGTGGCAGCAGTTTGACACTGAAAAGGAAGCAGTGGTGGAATTTCTGAACAGGGCTGGTTCTAATGTGGAGCGGGACTTGACCTTTAGCAGTCTGGAAAGTCTTTCTGCTGAGCTAGAGCAAACCAAGGTACATGCTGAATGAATGTTCTGCATGTTCTTTAGAACCTGAGTTCTCTTTGTGGTTGATGGTTTCAACATGAATGCTTGGGGTCAGTAACTATTGTATATATAGAAACAATGTGGAATGGAAATGTGATATAAAATGTAGATTAATAACAAGTTTGAAGTTTTTGTATCCACAATTAAAAGGCAGCATTCTGTACAACAGTATTGCAAGTTAATGTACACCAAAATCAGACACCAAATAGTATGTATGCATTTATGTTTGGAAACTAAAATAATATATTTTTAATAGTTTTTGTGTTGAAAGCAAGCTTTTTTAAACATTAGATTTAGCTCAAGCTCAAAATCACCCTTTATTGAATTTGTGTATCTAGGAACACATACAGGTAAATGAGATACAGGCAGCTCAAGTAGATATCCTTGTGAAGAAATCCACAGAAATACAACTGGGACCCAAGAACAAGGCTTTACTCCAGCAGCAAGCAACAAGCATCAAAGAGCAAGTGAATAAAGCTGGAAACAGTCTGAAGAAAGAGTAAGTGTTATAATTGTGTGTGTGTGTGTCTGTCTGTTAAATATTGATTTACTTTAATAATGACCAGGATCACATTTTGTTGAATATTTTCTTATTTATGTAGCAGAACACATTTAGTTAGTGATCGATATTGACACAAGCTTATTTGTTTCACACGTTTTATTGATTTATTTATTTTTCTTCAGTATTAAGCAAATGGAAATGGTGAAAATCAAATGGAACCAGTTTGGCAATGACTTTGAGGCTCTTTCTTGTTGGATTTCTGAAGAAGAGAAGGAGCTTGATGATGTGAATTCTTCCTCATTGCCACTTGAACTTCAGATCAGCAAAGTTAAGGTACACTTTTATGAATACTAAACATAATAAAAATGTGAAACCTGTAAAATAGTTAATTGAACAAGCAGTGCTTTATGTTTCATGGATTTATACTTCTTGACAAAAGATGCGTAGCGATGAGATATTTATAGTACATAACAGTATGATATACCAATGTAGTGTGCCATATCAGGGTTGTGTAGAGTGTATTATTAAACAAGAGAAACAGTCCAAACTGCTTAATATGAGATCATTTTACCGACCACGTGGCTCCTTTTATATTTATTTGACATTTGAAGATTTAAGGGCAGTGAAAGATGCTTGCAATTACAGGCTATCAGTAAAGAACTAGAAGAGAAGATGAAGGCAATCCAGTTGCTGGAGGAGGAGTCCCAGGCCTTAGGCCAGTTTGTTTCCTCTGGAGAAGCAGCTCGTATCAAATCCAGGCTGACGCAGATGAGCAGACACTGGGACGAGCTGAAAGAACACACCCAGCATCTGGAGCGGGTCCTGCAGGAGAAGGCCTCTCACCAGCACAAGTTCCAGGACAGTCTCAAACAGGTATTTACAAGAGTTAACTATTTTTACAAAATAGTTATATACATTAGGTATCCATATTTGTCTTTTTTTTTAATCAAATGTCCTATTTAGAAAAGTACTGTCAAAAATATAAATGTATTTGCAGTCCAGTGTAATACCGGTAATATGGCCTTCATTTTTCACTTCCGTATTGTTGTGTTATTATTTGAATTCAGTGGGTCCAGAGTCTAGTTCTGATCAATGAACTATAGGAAGTGCAGATAATGTTAGTACCTTGGACAGTGACACACATAAGAATTAAAAATAAATATGCATACAGTACAGGTGTTATTTTAATCATTTTGGATGTTCATGTGTTTGAGGGTATGTTTTTTTTTAAGGGTAACATAATGCAATGTCCCGTTTTTAGGTTCAGCAGTCTTTGGCAAGTCTTGAAGATAAGCTGGCTTGCCCTATCAGCTCTTGTTCATCAGTAACAGAGACATACAAAGTGCTTCAAGAACACATGGTAAGAAATCGGTTGCACAGTATAAGTAACATGAATACTGAAATGTGTAGTATTTGAAACCCAATGTAATTTGTCACTGATTAAAATTGTTTAGTCACAGGTACAATACTGTAATGCAGAATAATCTTTTTTAACTGTGTCTCATGCCGGTGTGGCATGTATAGGCAACTGTGTGCAAATTGGCATATTTCCCACTCTACAGTAAACATAGATGTGGGTCTTTGTTCTGTCCATTGTACCAGTTAAACAATCATACCAGTCCTAAAGCAGTTAATGACCTTGTTCTACGTGTTAAACCCAGTGTAGAACGCACCTTCAGGACTGGAGTTGCCCATGCCTGGTATAGGCTGATATATGCAATGCACATTCGACAGGATGTGGTTTTCCTCTCAAGCCCGTGCTTTTGTGTTTCCAACAGGATCTGACTCAGGCTGTGGAGCAGCTGAAGAGCAGCCTGGCGTCCCTCTCAGCCGGGGCTCGTAAAGTCAGCGACAGAGAACCAGCGGAGCAGAAGGTGGTGTTCTTACAGCAGCACTATGAGAAGGGGCTTCAGAAAGCCAAGCACAAACAAACTGAACTGGAGAACCTGCTGGCCCTGTGGCAAAAGTGAGGGACAACTCCTTAACATTACTTAAATACAAATTGAGTATCTACTTAGACGAGGCCAAGAAGACGACTTGGCTAATTAATAAATGCTTTGTGTTCAAATAAATTACAGTTTTTAAAGGAGGAAAATGCAGTTAGGAGTAAATAAGTGATTGAGTTTTATAACATTTATAAACACCAAGTTTACTGTATGCAAGTGTGCAGTACTACTGTACTTCTCTTCCTCCCTGCACCCAGAGCCTTGTTAGTGAAACAATGGTGTGTTTTCTGTGTTGTATACAGATATGAAAAAGAACAGTCTACCTTTGTGTCCTGGCTGGAGAGAAGTGAGACAGCAGCCAACTCACAGGCCCAGTACATTTCGGCTGACCGAGCCAAACTGCAAAGTGAAGTGCAGAACTTGCAGGTAAATGACATCTTTGACATGTACTTACAATTTCATATACTTCAATTAAAACACAAGAAGCTTTGTGCTTGGGTATAGGCTGGGAGTTTGTATGGTGCCATGGCAATTCTGTTAAATATAATTGAAATAATATTTGAACCCTCTTGTTTGTCTTGGCACCTCTAAAAAATGATCTTGGAAGATTTTTATCAATTGTCACCTTCCTCTATGTCTCTGTAGCAACTGTGTTTCTGTAATAACATGTTTCCTCTTCCAGGATTTGCAGACAGAGGTTTCTTCCCATGAATCAATTTACACAAGCCTGGTGACATTAGCAACATCTCTTTTCCCAACTGCTTCCGAGAGCAGGGTGAAGGGATTCACTCAGGACCTGGACCAGCTAGACAAGAGATGGTGCTCTCTGAGTCAAGTTATACCACAGAGGTGGGTTTAAAAGAATGGTCCACTGTAGTTTCAGGCCTCAGAAGCAATACCATAAGCCATATTTATCAATGTATTTATACTAATTAGCACCACCTTTGGGGGAAAAAGTAGTTAATTAACAACATTGACAATCTTAACATAACCTAGACCTAACAAAACATATTATTATTATTATTATTATTATTATTTTAAATGGGAGCTTAATAATAATAATAATAATAATAATAATAATAATAATAATAATAATAATAACTGATCATTTATACATTGGCGCCACTTGGTGGCCAAATATTGCAAATGTCTTAATAAAAAATTATGACATGAATTTCATTTAAAATAAGTACGGAACCGGATCTGAAGCATAGAACTGTTCATTAATAATCTAACCAATTTATTTGTTCATTATTGTTGTTTTTTTTTGTTTCAAAGGATGCTGCTACTTCAATCACAACTTAACCAGCTCCAGCAGTTTGATGAGAGTCTGCTCCAGTGCTCTTACTGGATCGAGCAGTTCCTTAGTGGTCTCCAGTCAACCTCTGAGGTGAACACAGCAGATCTACAGCCTGCGTTCCATGAAATAAAGGTACACATTTCCTAAAGTTTAAACTATGTGGTTGTGTGTAGCGGTATTATGTTGTTGTTGTTGTTGTTGTTGCTGTTGTTGCTATACACTTACTGGTGTTGTACAAACCACCATCACAACCGCAGTATCTTTAATGAGTATATCGATATCTTGTGATTCTGAGAAGGGTGAAGTGATTGTATGCCCTTCAAGGCAGTGCAGGAGGCTTGCCATAAAAGAAATATTAAATAAAACATCAAACTAATTTTGTTTGGGTTACATTTTTTTTTTTTATTCAGGAAAAGTCAGCTGCGATCCAAAAACAAGCTGCTGAGAAGCAGAGCCTGCAGGACCAGGTGGACAGCCTGTGCTCTGCCTGCAACACTGATGGCTACCATCCCCTCCAGGTCAGGAAGGAGGACTGCTTGCAGCTCTTCAGGGAGGCAGAACAGGTCGTGGAGAGAAGAAAAGAGGTCCTGAAGGACCTGGAGGCTTTCTTGCAGACCCGCAAAGCTGCGATGAACGTGCTTCATCGGCTGAAGCAGACCGTGGAGTCCGCCAGCAACTGGGACAAAGGGAAGGCAGAGTCCCTGCAGCAGGATCTGAAGGATATCGTCCTTGACATCCACAAGCTAGAAACGCTGTCTGTCAATCTAGATGGAGCCCTCAGCAAAGCTCAGTACCACATTAGAGAGGACAGCGCTGAACACAGGACCTCCTGCAGGGCTTTGGCTGATCTCCTGGGTGCAGAACTGGAGATGGTTCAAAATCTGCTTGGCACCAAACAAAGTGAGGCTGAGGCTGTCAGAGCCCTGTGGAACTCCTTCAAGGAACGCAAGGAGCAGCTGCTAAAGAGTATTGAAGACATTGAGGAAAATGCTGACAAAGAAGGGCTGAAAGAACCCACCCTCCTAGCTCTACAGCAAAGGTACAGAGTTTCTGTCATAATATTGCTAGACCTTGCATTACCCAGTATTCTACAGTAAACACATACACACGCACACACACACACACACACACACACATATAATGTTTTTTTTTCCCATTTAAAAGTAACTGTGATCAGCATACATGACCTTGTTTTTTGACTTGGAAGGCTAAGAGTATTCAACCAGTTGGAGGATGAGTTGAATTCCCATCAGCACGAGATGCAGTGGTTAATGGATAAAGCCAAGCAGTTGGCCCAGAAGGATACTGAATTAGCAGCTGAGGCCGACAAGGAGATAGGTCTGCTGGAGGTCACCTGGGAGGACACCAAGACACTCATCAGTGAAAAGTAAGTGAACAAAGATGACAAAAACAATTGGAAACATGGGTTTGCTTTCTTTTAAGAAACTGCAAAAAATAAATACATTACAGACAGATCATTTGAATTATAATGTTACAAGTGTATTTTCCATAAAACCACATTGTGGATGGCAATATGTGTGGTTTATGTAAGGTTAATATCCCTCTAATGAATTGTGTTCAGGTAATATATGTCCCCTTGTATTCTGTCAACCCCACTGCAGCCAAGAGCAATGCTGTTTGCTGATGGATCGCATGAGGGAATACCAGAGCAAGAAATCTACCATTATCAAAATCATAGAAAGTGCAGAAAATGTTGCTGAAGTCAAATCTGCACTAAAGGACCAAGAAGACATCAGGCGAACATTATCAAGGGTGAGCAAACATACCCAAAAAAAAATGTGGACCTTCTTGAAAAATGGTTGGGCTCAATTTAATTAACCTTTAACTACTAGTTCATGCCATAAACAAAGAGCATGTGCCTGTTGTTATTTATTGGTGATGTAAAACAAATGAGAATACACATTGCTTCACATTTGCACTGGACTTTATCAGCTGAAAGCTGAAATGTTTTAAAAACCTTGATTAGAGAACAGCATTATTATGGTTAGGCCCAATGCCAGTAGCCCATGACCAAATATTATAATTGCATAATTTTAGAATGGGATTTTGACATAGAACACGTCAAAATTTTGTCAAAGTTGAATTTCAGCACAGCCCCCTACTACTCATTTGGTAATCTCTCTCTTTCTCTCACAATCTTAATCGCCATCTTTTCTAGCATGAAGTGGTGAAGAATAAAATGAGTGGAGGACAAGAGGAATTGGATGACTTCACTAACAAAGGAAAACAGCTTCTGAACGACCTGAAGAAGATTCAAGGCTGTGATCCCATGATCGTGAGAGAGGACATGGATGCTATTATGGATCAGTGGCTCGATGTAAGCTTAGAGTGGTATAACATTGAACACTACTGAACAATGTAAAGCAATTGAGGCAATAATCTGCTCGTTTATGTCACTCAATAACATGGTAGAATTGGTTAAATAATGTTTGTAGATATCAAGTCAGTAGTGCAGACACTTTTGGGGTTAAAAGACCAGGAAAAGGTAAATACAATGGTAGAGATGGTACTATGTCTGTTTTTTTATGTAATGCAATGACAAACGTTTCTTTTCAAATGATTCTTTTAGTATGTCTTAATCCAGCACTATTCAGTGTTTTAATAGTTGTGGCTGGTGTTATGCACAAAGCAGTCTGATATATTTTTCTTGGAAACAGGTGTCTGAAAGAATCGATGACAACATTGAACATCTCAGTGTCAGCTTGGCATTGTGGGAAGATGTCCTGAATATTAGCGATGAAATAGATGTGTGGTCTAAGAGTTCAATCTCAGAGCTCAGTGAAAATTTAAGCAACCTCGATAACAGTGAAAGAATGGAGTCACGACTTGTAGAGTTTCAGGTAAAGCTATACCTCAAATGGGAGGAATTCAACTATTTCTAAGTCAACCCCTGTTGAAGTAATTTATGCTGGCCACAAACCCCTAATATACCCATAACTGATATATCACATAAATACATCTAGATACAGATTTGCGTTATTTAAAATGCACTGCAATTGACCACCAGTTTGAGACTCCCTCAGTATAGAGCTTCAGTAAGATAATCTGTTTCAGATTCCCACCAGAGATTCAGATTTAATACTGAGGTGTGTATTGCAAACCTTTACCTTGATCAGCTTTCCTGGAGAAATTAAGCATTATTACCTCAATGAGGAACTCCTGTTTCATATTATAAATATGTATATTTTTTGCAGTCTGAGGTGGAGAGTAAAGAACACAGTCTGAAGACACTGAATGTGAAGGTATCAGAGCTGAAGCAAATAACAAAGAGCCAGGAACCTCCTACAGAGCTGCAGGTAATTCTTACAGACTTCATTTTTGTCTTCATCACCTGTGCTTGTTTGAATCCAGCAGTACTGCCGTTTTTTGTACTAAGTAGGAATATTTCTCCTTCAGGTAATTGAAGCCAGTCTAAGAAAGAAAATTGGCCATGCCCAGGAGATGTCTGAAATAGCCAGAAGGACACTGAGAGATTTCAGCTCTCAGAAGCAGCAGTTGGAGAGCTTTATTTCTCAGATGACTGCCTGGCTGAGTAATGCGGAGCTGTCTCTCTCCTCCTCTCCACATAGCACGGACCTTGAGGATCTCAGGAAAGTAAAGGTATGAATTCAGCATTCGTTTTACCATCGCTGCCCTGCTGTCTACCTTCATGTCTTGAGTGGAATGTCAATGTAAAGTACAATTGATGCCACAATACAATAATATGAATAATATTATGATAAGGATTTAGATGAAACAATCCATTTCAAATGTAACCGAGAACAGAAATAATAAAAAATATGCTGTACAGTATTTTGTGAAAGAGTGTGTAAAAGTCTGATTTGTGATTTATAACATGTTATCAATCTTCTTTTGTACAGGATATCCAGCAGGAACTTCAAAAGCAGCAGAGCAGCATCGACTTAGCCCGGGAGAACCTCAGCAGTCTGTGCAGGAAGTACCCTTCCAGTGAGCTGGAGAAGTTGGGCTGCACGGTCACTGAATTAATGAAGAAGTACGAAGCTGTGAACCAGCTGGCTTCCAAATCTCTGAGTACCCTCCACAACAATCTCAAACAACACTTCAATGGTGAGATCATGTCATAGAGTGGGGCGTAGAAAAGAAAACAGGTTAGGGTTTCTAGCATGCATTAGGGTACTGAACCTTAATTAAATATACCCCCAATGTGAATTAAAACCCACACAAAAGAAGTGTAAGACCAAAACTAGGGCTTAGGTACCAGTTCTCTTTTTTTTTTTACTGTGTGTCAGTGTTTTGCAATATTTTTGGTCAGCTGGCCCCACATAAAATCTGAAACAATTTATGCATTCCAGACACACCCACACAAGCCTTAGACATTACAATCGCCTTTGTAGGCCTGTGTTCTTGCAGTGTGCCTCTAAGTTCTGCAATTATAACATCCTCTCTGAATTGTTTTGCTTCCTTTGGAAAGATTTGGTCCAGAAGTTTCATGACTGGCTCTCGGACATTAAGGATACAGTGAGAGAGTGCTCTGACAGGTCTGGCGACTTGAGTATCATGGAAGAAAAACTGCAGAAACTGAAGGTACAGTAGCTGCTTTTGCAGCTGGGAAATCTGAAGGTGGGAATCAGGTGTTAGAGCTGCCTGTGTTCAGTATGCCTGGGTATAAGTTGACCCTTTTGCTTTGCAGCTGTAGATACTTTTCTTAATTGCATTACTGCACCAACTTCACAAAACATTAACTCATGAGCGGAATGAAGTTTCAGACTCTTATTGGCTTCTTTAGAAACAGCTGCCAAAATAAATTAACATACTTAATTTATTAAAGAAACAGTTTAAAAATATAAATAAACAGGCACAACCATACTCATTTGTGTAGACAGTAACTTCTCTACTATATATCTCAGGACAGAAATAGTAATGATTCCTGTAGTCTCTGACTTTCCTTAGTCATTGCAGTATATGTCAGGGGTTTGGATTGTATACGCTGTTGTCAATGCTGTGTCCTTCAGGAAGCCCTGAGCTGCGTGGATGAAGGAGAGAAAAGGCTGACTCTTGTCTGCGAGGATGGAGAGAAGCTGTTACTGCATTTACCCAAACCCAACGCGGGTCACATCCAGCAGCAACTGTCCTCTAGCCAGCAGGAGTGGGACAGCTTTGTGGAGCAGTGCAGACAGAACCAGCAGGCCCAAGAGGAGAGTGTTGCAGAGCTCACAGGGTGAGGGAGGCAACCACACAGAATCTGTTTGACAGGAAATTGCCATATTCGACACACACGTTCGTTATTTTTATTGTTTATGTAGACCTGACATAGATCCCTCCAACCATCTTTTTCTAGTAAATTATGTTTCCATTGCCATAATACAGCAGGGCCCTTGTTTATAAAAAGTCTGTCCTTAGAAGTACTGCTACTTTTTTTCTGCAGTTTTGACAATCAGCTGAAAAAATTGAGCTCCTGGGTTCGACAAATGGAAGAGAGGCTGAACACAGAGCTACTGGGAGAGTGTAAGCAGCACATTCCTGAGAAGAAGGTCGAGGTAGAGAGGGTGGAGGAGTTTCATGAAGAGCTGCTCAGAGAAAGGTATCCACTCTGAAGAAAACATAGTGTACCAAGAGCTGCAAATGTCCTATTTGTCGATTATTTTTATAATCTACCTTCTCTGTTTTAAACACCACAGAACAATTAATTTAAACTACATGCACAACAAATGAACCTGACTGCAGGGTAGCAAGAGTCCAGTAATCAAGAATTCAATTAACAGTTTAGCTGCTACGAATATTTATGGTAATTGTGTGACTCGGGAACAATATTTTATTTTGGATTTAATTAACACCAACTGAATGAAATGAAATACAGGCTACATTCTCAAAGCTTTTAAATCCAAATTGTCATTTGTAAGATTTTTTTTTTCAGAACATTCCTCCAAAGAAGTTACCAAACCAGAAATAAACAACTCATTTAGGAGCTTTCTCATTCCTTTTAGAAATTGTAATTGGTGTTTTTTCCTTGCTTGAAAAAAAAAAGTGGTATAACAATTTGGAGTAAAACCTATTGATAATGTAACAATGAACAGAAGCCCAGTATGCCAATGGTTAATATTTCCTTCCTGCCTGTGCTCTCCACAGGGACTCGTTTGAGCGGCTGTGCCAGAAGTCTCAAGGTCTTGGTGAGTCGGGACGCGGGGATGGGAGGGAGGTGCGCATCACTTCCCAGCTCCAGTCGAGCTACCAGATCCTGGTGAAGACGGTAAAAGAGAGGCTGCGTGGCTGTCAGGTGGCCTTACAGGAACACCAGGCCTTTGAGGAGACCCTGCAGAGCACCGGGGCCTGGCTCGAAGAGGTGCAAGACAGGCTGGCTGTCATCGACAGCACCACCGGCAGCAAAGAATCCCTGGAGAAGAGGCTTGTGCATGTGCAGGTACAGTGTGAAGCACAGCAAGCAGATACACTCTAGCCAGCACAAGCAACAGCGTTTCGAACAGCCTGTAATTTAGAGATGATAGCAGGCAAAGCACATTAATGAATCTGTTGCAGTAGTCAGTTTTTAAAGAAATAAACACATGAATAGAAATCTTGTCATCTAGATAAACACTTGAAGGCCAACATTTTGCAATATTTTGTTGGTAGTAAAAAATGGTCTTACTGATAAATCAAACCTTAGCATTACAACAGTTTATTTGTAACACAGGTTGCCTTGGTTAAATGTTTTCATGAATTCAATTCAGCAATGATTTTTTGTTTTGCTTTTCTAAAGGAAATCCTGTTGCTGAAAGGTGAAGGCGAAGTGAAAATAAACATGGCCATTGGTAAAGGGGAACAAACCCTGAAAAGCAGCAATGAAGAGGGGCAGAAAGAGATCCTCTCCCAGCTGCAGACTCTGAAGGATGTGTGGGTCAATGTAATCATGGCCTCTATGAGCTGCCACAGGTACAGACACAATTCTTTGTGCTCTTCTTTTTCCCTTCATTGAAAAGTGCAAAAAGAAAAGCAGCTGCTGTAGGATCCATGTCCCTGCACACAAACCTTAACAACAGCAAACTTTTTCAAAGTGTTGCCATTCATGACATCTCATGGAGCTAAATAATCAAAAATACAAAAGATTAGTAGCAAAGTGAAACGCTGGGTGTTTTTTTTCTCATCAAAATGAAATTGCCCTGCCCTGCTGACCAGCACCAATATTTCATTACATGTACTGGCCCACATACAAGAGGCTTGGTGGAATCTCAGGTACCCTTTATTTTGACAAAGGAGATGCAGTCCAAGCTCAGCTTATTTTCCTGAAATATTCAATAAAATAATTAGCATAGCTAACATTCAGCATTTTCTTTCCAGTGGTGTCCTGTTTCTCTGTTCACTAGCATTAAAGATCCCAAGACACTAAACCATCAAACTTACTTAATGGTTATAGAATCAAAGGAAATATACATTTTCCACTGCTGAATATGGAGATGCAGTTTTTAAGTTTACAGGTCTCATAATGCTGAACTCTGGAAGCAGTTATTTTTAACACCCATCAAAATCTGCTGACCCCCATGTTTGTTTGTGTTTCTGTTTTTCCAGCCGGCTGGAGTGGACAGTAGCTCAGTGGAACAGCTACCTGGAGTGTGAGAGCCAGCTGCAGCAGTGGCTGGAGTCTGTGGAGCAGGAGGTGGCTCCCCACCTGGAGCTGCAGCCTGGGCTCAAGGAAAAAGCCTCCCTACTGGATCGGAATCGAGCTATACTGGCTGACGTGGAGAACCACTCAGCGGCCTTCAGTCGCCTGTCAGACAAGGCCGGAGAGCTGCTGGAGAAAACGGGAGACACCTCTTTCAGGGAAGATGCGCAGACTGAAATGAGGGCGCAGTTCGGGGACATCACAGCAGTAGTTAAGGTAATATAATTCAGTTTCCTTTTTTATATATAAAATAGGGTGTAGAAGTGCAGTTCAGAACTAGTTTGCATTACTGTATTATGTTTCTTCACATAGTTGACTACTTCAGGGAGGACAACACAGGAGAAACGACTTTCCGAAGATACTCAAAGGCTAGCAGAGGGATGAGCCCAAAATCTAGACTAACTCACTACTTAATTAGTCTTTCTTTGTTTCAGGGGAAAGTGAAAAACTTGGAGGATATAGTAGATAAGCATCGCCTTTATCATGAAGCAGTCCGCGAGTTCACAGACTGGCTGCATTCAGCAAAGGAAGAGCTTCAGCGCTGGTCAGACATGTCTGGGGATTCCACATCTGTACAAAGAAAACTGACCAGGGTTCAGGTAAGGCAAAGAGTGAATCTTTGTGTTGAATTTTCCTCTGTTTTTCATTAGTGTCACACAACAAGCCATTCACCCCTTACATTTGGTCTTTAATAGTGTGTTACTGTCTGTGGATGATATCTTCATGTTTGTTCATTACTTAAAAATAAGGGAAATCCACACTTCCTCTACATCAGTGACTGAGATAACCCACAAGTGTGTGTTGAATTTTTATCATCTCTTAATCTGGGATCGAAAAAATATAGCAAATTATAAATGTGCCATGTGTATGTGGGTGGGCACACTGAGGCACATCTGGTATTGCACAAAGCAAATGCAGTTGTGAGTTTGACTGAATTAATGTTCAGCAAAGATAACATTGTGGAATAATATTGTGATGCATTGGGAAAGTGACCAATAGCAGTGGGCATTATAAAAATAATAATAAAAAAAAAATAATAAAAAAAATAATAATAATAATAATAAAAAAGTACTGTAAAGTCATATGGGACAGTTAAAAAGCAGATCATCAACCTGGATTATTTCCTAAGAAAAATAGTTAGCCTTTTGTTTAACACTGTGATGGTGTTAGTTACCATGGCAACTTTCCATTGCAGGAACTGATTGATTCCAGACAGAATGGTAGAGGACGTCTAAACAGAGTGCAGGAGTTTGCTGCAGTGGTGAAGGAGCACACGGCAGGAATCGGCTGCGAGCTGATAGACAGGGAGGTGGAGGCCCTGCAGTCTGACTGGGTGCAGTGGGAGAAGAGCACCATGCAGACCCAAGGCAGCCTGGAGAGCACACTCAGTCAGGTGGCCAGCTCAGAGCAGGAGTTCACAGCTCTGGCCAGCAAGCTGGAGCGAGACCTGCAAGAGTTCAGCAGCCACCTCAAAGAGTGGGGACAGAAGCTGAGCCAAGTGGAGGAGTGCAAAAACACCAACGAAGAAGTGGTAGAGGGATGGAAAATAGTGAAGGTAGGAGGAGCTCCTCCCTGTTGTACGCATTTGCTTTCTCAAAAGCCAGTACTTGTTCTAAACACACATGCATTGCAATGTTTATCCATGTGGTGAGAATTTACAGTTGGGTATTTTTCTTGAATTCAGGAATGTATCAACATGGTTGTAAATCCATTGCAGTTCTGTGCATTTACTAAGACGTTAATGCTTTATGAATATAAAAATCAAAATATTTTCCTCCCTCATTTTAATGGCTTTTCAACTGCTACAGATTTTCAATTAATTATTGTCTTGCCTACAGCTTTGCTTGTTGTTAATAAATTACAGTACCTGCTTCCTTAAAAATATATTTGGCAGCATTTCCAAAAGAACTAAACATGTCTGAGCCAACTTTATAAAAAAAAACATGACTTGTCTAAATGTTCTACTTAAACATGGACAAAACTTGTCTAATAAAGCTTTATTTTTGGGGTGAGGTTGAATTTAAACTAGATACAGTATACCAGATTCTGCATGTGTTGTGTATAGTGCATCCATATTATTAGAAGCACTTTTCTGACCTTTAGGCAAAAACTGTATTCTACATGTACTGTAACCGTAGCAAACATAACCAAAATGATTAATGACAGAGTTACCTCCCTGTTCAGGTAACCTATTTTTGTTTGACAGCCTACTGCTTTTTTTGTTGACAGGGCACATTGGATGCTCTGATGAAGGCAGAGCATATGTCAGACCGCCTGAAGACTCAATTAAATGATCTTTGCCGCTTCTCAAGAGATCTCAGTTCTTATTCAGAGAAAGTGTCTGCGTTAATTAAGGAGTACAACAGGTGACACATTCCCAGCTGAGAAGATCAGCAGTTTAGCTAAGGCAGAATGATCTATTTTTGCTCCTTGATTCATAATTTTCCATTTGTAACACTTTTTTAATTTAACCTTTGACTTGTTTCAGGTTACATACGCATGTTTTTAGATTTTAGTTTCCAGTGCCTGTTCGTGGCTTATTGATCATTTGTTATGGTAAAGAATAAATGCTAAAATCACCTGGTCTTCATAAAGCATTTTGTTAAATATAATTAAACAATTACTAAGATTAAATATAGTAGATTTTATTGTTTCATTTTGAATATGATTTTACAAATCATTTGCACACAGCTTGCATTAACATTCAGCACATTAAATATGGTACTGATATTTGTTCACTGGAAGTCTTGTTTGTGTCACTAAGAGCCTCATGAACTTGTATTCCCTGTCACTTTCTTTTCCCGGCAGTCTCGGTCTTCAAGCATCTAAAGAGCGTCAGAACAAAGAGAAGCTCCTGGAGCAGAGATTCCGCTCCTCTCTCAGAGAGTTTCAGCAGTGGCTTGTCAGCGCCAAAATCACCACCGCCAAGTGCTTTGACGTCCCTCAGAACATTAATGAGGCATCTACCAGCTTACTGAAAATACAGGTAAAGCCTGACATAAACCATAAAACATACAGCAAGCCATAGCAAGACAACTTTTCCTCATACAAAACACAGCTATACCTCACTTCCATATAGGGTTAGGCACCACTATTGGTTTATTATACAGTATGCATGGATTAGATGCAAAGATCTATTTCATCCTAGTAAAACTATCGCATGCTTATATCCTTACAGTATCTTTTACAATAACATCCAAAGAAAATGTATTATAATTCCAATATCTTTTGTCAATTTTTTCTTTTACTATAGGAATTCCTATCTGACAGAGAGCAAGGACAAAGCAAAGTGAATGCTGTTTTCTTCAGTGGAGACCTGCTGAGCGGTATTTTACCCAAAGAGAAAGTTGAGACAATTCAAGCTAAAGTAACCAGTGCCAGGGAAGACTGGAAGAACCTTTTATCAAGTCTGCATCAAAGGGAGACAGCTTTACAGGTACAGCGCTGACAGTTTTTCCTGATGGGACTTCATTCAGTCCCATCATTTCACTATCTACAGTATCAAGCGATTTTTGCTTACTAGGCAGCCTTGTATGTTAATGGTGGCTCATGGTTGTAAGCAATCAATATAATAGTAGGATTGTGTTACCAATGGTTTTTGATGCTGTGTGAACAAAAAGTGTCCTCACTTGATGCTGAT
Source organism: Acipenser ruthenus (assembly GCF_902713425.1). NCBI lineage: Eukaryota > Metazoa > Chordata > Actinopteri > Acipenseriformes > Acipenseridae > Acipenser > Acipenser ruthenus. The sequence continues at coordinate 37,729,362 of NC_081193.1, read as the reverse complement.
AAATGAAGTCTGTAAAACATTACATTTAACTATCTGGCAAGATATTGGTAGGGTGTAGGGGTGCGTGAAGATTAGTGAAGATTGCAGTTTCTATGTGTTATTCCAGAATCTGCTGTCCCAGATGAAGGACTTTGAAACAAGTGCAGAGCCTCTTCAGGAGTGGCTGAACGGCACAGAGACAGCAGTGCAGGAGAGCAGCGCCCGGCTCCACAACCTCCAAGCCAAGAAACAGGAACAGCACAAGCTGCAGGTATCGAACAAGGGGTGCTCCTGATAGTGTCTGCCACACCAGATCTCACGTTTCACAATGTCACGAGTGGCAACCTAATGTTTTCGGTAACGCTTTATATTGCGTGGCATAAATTAATATTAAATAGATATGCAGTTGCATATTAAATTAATGTTAAATTAATATTTAATAAATATGCAATAGCTGGTTTCTTGCTAAATCTTGATTGAAAATGTAATTGCATATCATGTTCATTTATATTACGTTTTGTTACCCTTGAAAATATGTAATAATTGCCCATTGTTTACATGTTTTTAATTGAAAATACAGTTAATCTGACTTAAATGTTAATGGAAAGTAACAAGGAATAACTGAATGAAAATTTCATATCAATTGCATATCTATTAAATATTAATTTAGCATAATTTAATATGCAATTGCATATCTATTTGATATTAATTTATGCCACCCAATATAAAGCTTTACCATATTATCTTAGCCAGCTCCAACAAGCATTATCATTCAAATTCCACTAAAAACATATTTTTCATTCAAGTGATAGTAATCGTGAATCCGAGCATTAATATGGAATAAAGGGTTGTCTTGCCTTGAACAATGGCTAGCATTTTTTTGTGATTTATGATAGTTAATATGTGGTGTTTAGGCTGTTATTTTAAGAGACATCAATTTGCACAATTTACGCAAACAGAACCAACTAGCTTCGAATTTCGATTCTTTTGATAGATTAAGAGAAGGAGATGTGATGCCTTGTATTGAACTAACTAAATAATATTTAATTACAAGCTTTCAAGACCTCAAAGGTCTCTTCTTCAGGTGAAAATAGTAAAGATAGATTAATGTTTATTTATATAAAATATGATATGATCCTTTTGATAAAATACAATAAGAGACACCTTACACACAACTTGCCGTAAAAATAATTTCATAGGTCGCACTGGAGTAAAACTGAACTCTCTTCCCCCCCTTTTTGAGACTTCAATTTTAGGAAAACACCTTCTTTGTGTTTTAAAATACTTTTTTTACTATTTTGTTGTTTCCTACATGCGCAACACTGATAAATAAACAAAGATACACAGGTTTAGTTTTAAAATAAACCTTGTTTGTAACATTTTATTCCATTAATATTTTTAGTGTTTTTTCGTTTTTAGTTAAACTGCTAGAAATGTTTTTTAAGTTTCAAAATATTTAAAAAGTAATAATTAATAGAGTGTAAAATCAAGTTATACATCCCACATCACATCTGTATTAACCTACCGGTATTTAATTTTAGCTTATCAAGTACACAAACAAGTTGAGGAACATATCTTCTTTGCTTTGCTTTTCTATATTTCTTTCCAAAACCGTACTTGGAAAATAGTTCCCGCTGCATTGGCTTTTACAAATGTGTTATATAAATTCAAATTTAAAAGAAAAGTATTAAACAGTGCTGCTTGCATCAATTAAAAAAGAAAAAAAGCCCAAAAAACGAAACTAATCATTTAATAACCAGTAAACAAAACATTTTATTGTTGCATACAGTGCAGTACAATTGCATTCAATTTCCAGCTGTACAAATACATTCGTTTTGTTTTGTTGATCAAAACCCTAACCATACACATACTTTACAAGTGTACCACTGCGTTGCACTGACATATAGAACAAGTTACAGTATGTATTAAAGTCATTCAAAGCACTCCATTCAAACAAAATGTTTCTACATCGGACCATAAGCACTTTCCTCCTCTGTCAGCTTGTTTTTCTTTCACCATTTTAAGTTTGTCTTTGTTTTCGTCTCGTCACGTACTGTTTTTTCAGCATTGCGATTTAACATGTATTTCAGCAAGTTATTATTATTATTATTATTATTATTATTATTATTATTTATTTCTTAGCTGACGCCCTTATCCAGGGCGACTTCCAATTGTTACAAGATATTGCATTATTTTTACATACAATTACCCATTTATACAGTTGGGTTTTTACTGAAGCAATCTAGGTAAAGTACCTTGCTCAAGGGTACAGCAGCAGTGTCCCCATCGGGGATTGAACCCACGACCCTCCGGTCAAGAGTCCAGAGCCCTAACCACTACTCCATACTGCTGCCCAAGTTCAACAACGCTCAATTTCAAACATGTTGAGTAGCATTTTTGTTGTTTGTCTGATTGTCCTACTCTCAAGTCACCTTATTATAGCATTGCAGTTACAACGAACAGAAGACTTGAAGTTTACTACTCGGCTTTCTAACCCATAGCTGTTTGCTACGGATCCCGGGGGCGGGTTCAGTCTGAATGTTGACAAATTAATGGCTTGGGAGGGAGGGAATAAGGAAATTCATAGGCTGATAGCTATTGTGTTAACAGTGAAGCTGTATAGCTGTGACATTTGAGAGGTCAGTCAAGAGTCTGAAAGCTTTCATTTAACATTCAAAATGACTGAGTATTGCGAGTAACAAATTAAAACTTTTAATTCGAACAGTGGTTTTGTGTTTCTACCTAGCAACATGACTTGAATGCTGTAAATCTTGAAAAAATAAATCGGGTTGTTGACAGTTAAGTTTGTATGAGCCATACCCCTGGCTGTAGTAATCCCATTGTGGCACTGGTACAGTAGTTTAATATTAGACACACTGGCGCATACATCGTACTGGTGTATTAGTTGCTCTCCCCTTTTAAGGGCGCTGCAAAAATGCCTAGAAAATTGACTTATACAATGGTTTTTACGGTACATTTTAACTAAATGAATTATTGCACACTTTCCTAAATGTATCAAATGTGCATTTAAGTGTCATCTCCATCATCTTGACCTATTACAGTATCTGGGTTAAAGCTCACATGTCCTTTATTGCATTGTCATACGTTCATCACTAAATCTTATCCTTGTATTTATTGGTTTCTTGTGCCTGTTTAAGGACACATTCCGTTTTTTTTTTTTTTGTTTTTTTTTTTACTTAAGTATCCAAGGAGGTAACCACAACACGCTTTTGTCATTTTACAGTTTGTTGTGCTATAAATGTTGCCAGTATTTTAATGCTCTATAAAACCCTGTCAATGTTTTAACGGTTCCAAAGGGTTTGTGACAGATAAGGCATTGTATGTTTGGATCACTTCAGCTGCAGCGCCTTGCTTGAACGCTTTGCTTTGCATTATTAACAAAATTAACTTTGTTCTTATGTACTGATCACCTTTAATATACCGTTTGGTTTGTTGCTTCTCTGTGGCATGCTTCTGTTATAACCTGCCTGTGCTTTACAGTCTGTCCTTGAGGAAATAGCCTGTCAGGAATTTCAGCTGAACAGGCTGAAAGAAAAGGCTCACCAGCTCTGGGAAGGACAAGCAGCCGGCAAAAGCTTTATGCACCGAGTGTCTCAGTTGTCTGCACAGTATCTAGCTTTAAGCAACCTGACAAAGGTAATTGTGTCTACCTAATCGGTACCCTTTGTGGTGAAGTGCTGGTTTACCATACCTGTTATAAAGATCTCATTCTTACTTTGGTGTATCTTTTTTTTTAATTAGTGTTTTACTGTTTTAATCTTAACTGACACAAAAAAGAATGCCATTTTTTTATATGGGTATTAATATTATTGGTTTTGTTCTTGTTGATTGAACGAAATATTGATGTAAAACAAAACTGGCAATGCTTAAGAAGCCTTTAAAAAATAATTAAAATTCATTGCCCTTACTATAGTACTATAACAATAATAGGAGGTGTCTAGGATACTTAATCGGTTACTAGTACTGTCATCAAAATGCACTGTACTGTAATAGTTTAGTGCTTGCTGCCATATTAGAATAGGTATGGAGCATTACCCTGAAAGTTTTGCCTGATGTTGGATCAGTAAGGGTGAGATGTGCTGTGGTGTTTGCAGGAAAAGGCTTCTAGAATCGAGCGGATTGTGTCCGAGCACCAGCTCTTCTCCCAGGGCCTGAAGGAGCTGCAGGACTGGGTGGCTGATGCCAATCACATGCTGGTGTCATATTGTAGCCCCACTGCTGATAAAAATGTTCTGGACAGCAGGATGTCAAAACTGGAGGTAAAGGACGGAAGCACATCATACAATGTATATTTTACAAGGATTTTAAGAAAATGCAGCTTTTCGTCATGGACCTGCATTAAAGCCCGAGACAGACAGGCGTGGCGCGGCACCGCCGGGCATTTTCACAGTGTGATACCGCTAGTCTGCACCCGGACACACAGGAGCGGTATGCACTACGCGGTACAGTAGTTGTCAGTACCATACCGTAGGCTATGTACTCAAATATAATTTATATATATGACCAAAAGTTTTGCATCACCTAGTAGAATATTAGGATGCAGACATAATTGAAAAATGAAAACTATATGTACATAATTTTTTGATTTTATTTAACATGATGCAATCTAAGAAACTACAAAATGGTATCTCAGAAGTTTACAATAGTAGTACAGTATTTAATGTTAGATTTCGAAATGTCACCTTTTTCAATTTTTGGAAGACTACAAAGCGATATGTAATGTATTCACTCTGGATTCGATTTGAGCGGTACCGCTCAGCGTTATCTGCGTCTAAGAGGGTGATCTATCCAACACTATATGAAAGCAATGGCAGCGATACAGGCGGCAAAATGCCTTGCATGCCGCGCTGCACCGTGCCGCGGCTGTCTGTCCCGGGCTCAAGGCAGTGACCTTTTTTTCTAAATGAAATCAATATAGATAGTTTGTTGAAAACAAATTCGGACACAAGCAATAAAACAACATGCAAGATTTACATCAAATAAATGTTTCCGTGAATAACAAGCTTCAGGCTTTGTGAAGTGTATTTAATAACTACAGTACTATTGCACAATTATTCTTGATAAGAGTTCTTAATGTACTACAGTTCTATAAACTGCAGCTTATTTGTGAACATTTTGAACATTAAGAGTCTTGTTTTTTATGTCAGGCCCTGCTTGCTGCAAGACAGGAGAAGGAGATCCAGTTGAAGATGTTATTAACACGTGGAGAATCAGTCCAAAGAAACACCTCACAGGAAGGAGTCCCAGTTCTCCGGAAGCAGATTCAGGATATCAAAGACTCCTGGGACTCCCTTCTGTCTGCCTCTATTCTATGCAAGAGGTGTTTATTTAGCTATCATTATGCAACATTGTGGTGACTATTATTTGTCTGTGATGGGCTAAATTCTCAAATTGTTTCCTTATCGTAATTGTTTTCAGAAAGGAAAACATAAGAAATGTACAGTTTGCACTGTAATTTGATGTTGTTTCTTATTATTTTTGTAATTGTAGTTTTTTTCCCTTAAAAAATGGAAAACAATAGTGTTCAGAATATTTCCTCGGTGACAGTAATTCAAATTTGCAAATATACTGTATAGTCATGGCACTTATTCATATTAAATCTGTAATCAGTGCTAACTTGTGACTGCTTTTTTATTATTATTTAAAAATAGGATCAGTAATTAAATGCTACTGTAGTTTAGTAAAGTTAAAAGGTAATTCAGTTGTAATCCACACTGGAATATTAACCAAATGTAATTTAATTTAAATAATCTGACTCTGCACATGCAGCCAGCTTGAAGGGGCACTGTCCCAGTGGACGAGTTACCAGGAGGATGTCCAACAGTTTGTCAGCTGGATGGACCGTGTGGACGGGAGCCTGAGCAGCTTCGAGAAGCAGTACTCAGAGATGAGAGACAAAACTGCTAATCTGGGCAAAGCCAAGGTTTGTTTCAACTGAAAAAAGTGTGTGACAGAGACTCAAGATGTTTCTGTTTAAAATATAAATATTTCAGTGACAGGGAGGTATATTTGTTTTTTCATTCCGATGTGATTTAAAAATATATATCTGTAACCTCCTTTAATACCTACATATGATGAGCTGCCCTTATCATATTGAAGCAATTTGTCTGTATTTGTGCTCTGTTTTAACTGTCATTATTTTTCAGGTAGTTTGTAGTTACTGTATTCACAAATACATATCTGCAACGTAACTTTCTTCCTTGTTTACCAACTATGCAGGTGGCAGGCCGGAGCTGATTTTCAGACACGGTTTTGTCTCTGCTGCTAACATTTAGGACAAAAAGAGAATGTTGCACATGCCAGCTGGAAGCTGACACCACAACACATATAATTTACAAAATAGATAATGAAATGGTATAGGATATTATCATTTGAACTGGACTATATGAAATATATAATAAAAAACCAAGGAAGAGCTCCATTCTCTTAATAGGGATCTGAGCTCAAAGAAAATACCTTTAAGTCTAGCTAATGACAAGCTAATTGTCATTAGCTAATTTTTTTTTTCAGTTACTACATGAAGAAGTGTTGAGTCATAACAGTCTGCTGGAAACCATTGACATGAAAGGCTCCAGTATGGCTCAACACTACGAAACCCAGCTGGAGATTCAGGATCTTCAGGAGCGATACAGCACTGTCAAAGACAAGGCTAAGGTTTTTAAACCATGATCTTTATTATCCTTGATTTAGTACTATTATTACTAACTGACAGAGCATTGTGGTTTTAGAAACTAAATGTGTGTTTTGTATTCATTCAGGTATTTTTACTTTTAGCTTTTTGAGAAGTCATGAATGTATTTTGTTATGTTTGTCTCAGTAGTTGTGTGGTTTTGATGCTCTATTTCCATGTTTGTCTATGCTTTTCCTTTATTGTACAATGCATATGGAGTACTGTGGTTATTCCATGAATGAGCATGGCTGAATAACTGAATGAGATGTTTATGGCCATTTTTACTTTCCTTATATCAAGCTGCACTATTACTTAGTTTGGATCCATGCCATTCACTCAGTTATTCTGTTGTTGGATTTGAATGAATGCAAGATACATTTCAAAATCAGATGTGGTAAAAACTCCCCATTGTGAAAAGTTCAATAACATACCCCAGTTGAAAATCTAAGCACCAAGGCTGTTTCCCAGGGTGTTCAAATATAGTGTTTTGATATCTATAAGCGTGCAGATATTGGATCACATTTAAACACCCTGTTGTTTTATTGCTTTCTTACCAGATATTGCAGTTGTATACCACAATCAACTATTCTAACAGTACTTTGTAAGCACCTTCTAATAAAACTAAGTTACAGAAGTAGTACTATAGGTCATCATAAAAGCTGTTAACAAACACAATGGTGCTAAACGTACTGATTTGTTGTTTTCTTTAGGGGTCAGTGGTTAAAGCTGAGGAGCTGGTCCTAGCCCACCAGGAATACCAGAGAGGTCTTCACATGTTTGAGGACTGGCTGGAGCAGGAGCAGGAGAGACTGGGATGTTACTCCCAGATAGAGGGAGATGTGGAAACATTAGAAAATACACTGCAGGAGCTTCAGGTAAGAGCTAAAGTCGAATTACCATACTAGGTTAAAAATCTTTAGATTGAAAAAGCATGCAGTCCCCCGCTGTGGAGTTTTGCTTTTACCTTCAGAAATGATGACCAATCTGCCTATTAGTTAATATTATGACTTATGAAATGTGTATAAAGCAATGAAAAAAAGAAAATTGGATTCAGAGATGTCCACGCCACTTCTATGATGGGATTTATGGCTGTAACAAAATCGAGTGCATATTTACATATGTTCAAACTACACTTTGTTATCTGTACCACTGATCTGCAGTTTTGCAAGTGTATACATGGATTACATTAGGTTATTGTCATCCTGAGCAAAACTTCCTTTCTCATTCCTCTGCCTTAGAACCTTCAGGTGCGATGCACTGAGGGGCAGGCCCTGTTGAACACGGTGCTCGGCAGTCGGGAGCAGGTGATCCCCTGGGGAGTCCCTCAGATAGAGAACCGCGCCTTGGAGACGGTCCAGCAGGACTGGCAGGTGTACCAGGCAAGGCTGGCAGAGAGTAGGGCCCAGCTCAATGGCATACTCACCAAGCTCCGGCAGATGGAGCAGAAGTTCCAGCACCTGGATGCGTGGCTCAGGAACATGGAGAGCAAGGGGAACATCCGCACAGACAGGCGCTCCGATAGAGCCACCAAGGAGGCTCAGCTGCAGATGCTGAAGGTAAGAGAAAACAAGACCAAGCAGGTGATTTAGAAGTACAGACTTCTTTGTTCAGGGTTAAACTTAATGCTACTGTTGAGTTGAGCCATATATATTAGTAATTCGATTTTTTTGTTTGCACTAAGAGTAGTTTGGTAGCGTTATAGGTTTAACAAACAAAAATGAAAACAGTAGAGAGTCAAAGTTGATAGTTGACTCAATATCAACTAAATTAACATTTAAGTTTCTATGTTGTGCTCTGGTTGTAAATGCAATCAAACAAGGAGTTGTTTAATTGCATTTGTATTTATTCTCTGCCCATGTTCAGAGCTGGCATGAAGAGACGTTGGTGTATAAAGATGAAGTGGAAGGTGTCACTGCCTTGGCCGAGCAGGTCCTGGAAGAGACCCACATCGGCAGCAGGGTTAGCAGCCGTGCCACACAACTCACCACGAGATACCAGGCTCTCCTGCTTCATCTACTGGTAAATTCCTTATTGTAGTCATCCTCTTAGACAAAATATCGTGACTGCTGTTCATTTAGTTGAGATTTTAACGAACACCTTGCTGCCAGGTGCATCAAGGATCTAGAAGGGATAGTAACACAATTATTATTGGGTGTAGTGTGGAGGGAAATGTTTCATCTGGTTAAAAAAAAAAAAATCAAAGGAATTTGAAAATGCATATTATCCAATCCTAATAAACACCTTAGTACACACATAAACAGTTCACTGATCTGCAAGCAGGAAAAAGGGTTAAACTGTCAAACCCAGGCAGTTAACCCATCAAATCTGCCAAGAAGAATGGGCCAAAATCACTCCGACACTGTGTGCAAAGCTGGTACATACTTACCCCAAAAGACTTAAAGCTGTTATTGCAGCGAAAGGTGGCTCTACCAAATATTAATGTGTGGGGGTTGAATACTTATGCAAGCAAGATATTTCAGTTTTTTATTTTTCTTAAAAATATTTCCCGACATAAAACCAATGTCACCTTACAATAATTGATTTTGAGTTTGTGTTTTAAAATAAAATATCAAACAGAATGAAATTTCAGTGTACCATTTGTAATTCAGTAATATGAGAGAATTGGTCAGGGGTCTGAAAATACTTTTGCAAGGCACTGTATGTGTATATATATATATATATATATATATATATATATATATATATATATATATATATATATATATATATATATATAGTATAATTATGTTTACTTGTTTAGGAGACAATGAAACAGCTTGAAGAAGAAATCAGAAGTATCGAGGAAGCAAGGACAGTCTTTAACTCCTACACTGACTGGCTCAGTGCAGCTCAGAAGAACTTCAGAAACATAGCAGTCAGCATCAACGTGGTCAACAGAGTTGCCATGGAGAACAAGATGAAGAAACTGGAGGTGAGAGATAAATAACAGAGATGAGGTTTATTCCTGTTCTTTTTGGGTATCCTGTGTGTTTTTATAGAAAACGGCATACAGTACAGTATAGTTATTTGATCAGAGACTAAGAAATATTTATAGGTTTTTTCAGATATTTTATGAAAAAAAAATATATATGCTATATTTGAGATAACACGGCTTGGAAAAATAACAACCTCTGATTTGGTTAAACAGCATCACATGACCATGCGTAAATATAGCGTATAGCATGGCTTGCATACTAATGAGCCGCTTTACACTAAATACATCACTACGCACCACTACATTCTAAATTCCATGACAAACTGCCATTTTATTTGTTATTAGTTACAAAACCGCTGCCAAAAATGAGTGGCCTTTCACCTATTTCCTTTAATATATTTGGGGATGAAACGCCACATAACTGGTACAACACCAACTTTCTGAGTGAAGAAAGCAGTCCATCTGAAGGAAAGAAATAATAAAATAAGTGCAACAGCAAGAGTAGACACATAACAGTAGATGAGGAACAGCTAAATGAAATAGAAGAAAACAAAGATTGAAAAAACTACAGCATGGGCTGGTTAATGTACTTAAAGAAAAAAAATATAGACATTAATTTTATGGAAATAAGTCAAAAAAATCTCAACAACATAAGGGAATTTTATGCCAGTGCAAGAAGTTCAACTGAGGACCAGTATTCAGTCTCCAGTTTTATAGCGCTGAGCTGGACTAAATACATATTTTAACAGTAGAAGTTTTAACATCTCTGCTGACAGAGAGTTTAAAACCAGCAATAATGTATTCCTGTCACTCAGGAAAACTCTTAGAAAAGCAGGTAACGACAAGGCCAGACACCACACCCTGAATTATCGGCCTGGATTTTAAGCATCTGCGGGAAACTGAGGTGCTGTCCCCTGACACCGCAGTCAGATTGGTGCGTAAAGTCTGCTTTGATCGTCAACTTAATCTGGCACAACTTGGACAACTAACAAAAACATATTTTGAGATCCAAAAGGATGAAAACGTACTAGAATATGTGTGTTTCGCATATAACGAGTTCACAAACTCACTTCAAAATCCAGCTTCGGTCTCCATCGCAGCTGCTCCCTTTACTTCCTTAGTGTTATTAGAAACTCCGCCCATCATCACAGCTTGTGCTCAGTCCTCTAGTTTCTAGTGAGATGACACTTTCGATGCAGAAATTCACAATAAACTAACATGTGCAATTTATTTTTAATAAGAGAACAATTAAATTAAATTAAATTTGGGACTACATTACACTGTGGATGTATACACAATAAAAGTTCCTGGTTTTGTCTTAATTTAAAATGTGTTTTAATTATTTTAATTATTTTTCTTCCTGTGTTATAAGCGGTATAAACCACTTTGGGCTGTGCGGTTCCGATGATATATACCACTTCTGGGGTGGTTAAAGGCCTCCCCAGGCGTGGTATATATCGTGGTAATTGCATGGCCCGTCGTGGTTTAGACCTTAGATATAACTCACAGCTCCAGGGTCCTGGGTTCGATTCCCGACTCGGGTGTCTGTCTCTGTGGAGTTTGCATGTTATTATTATTATTATTATTATTATTATTATTATTATTATTATTTATTTCTTAGCAGACGCCCTTATCCAGGGCGACTTACAATTGTTACAAGATATCACATTATTTCACATTATACAGATATTACAGTATTTTACATACAATTACCCATTTATACAGTTGGGTTTTTACTGGAGCAATCTAGGTAAAGTACCTTGCTCAAGGGTACAACAGCAGTGTGCCCCACTGGGGATTGAACCCACAACCCTCCGGTCAAGAGTCCAGAGCCCAGAGCCCTAACCACTACTCCACACTGCTGCCCTGTTCTCCCTGTGTTCGCGTGGGTTTTCGCCAGGCACTCCGATTTCCGGTGTAGTCCTGCCTTGTTATTGATAATGGATGGATGGATGGAACATGGATATTCTTTGAATGTTTGCAATTCTGAGACCCAGAAGAAATTCTTCTTCAGTTATGAAGCATTGCCAACATAAATCATATGAGCAGTCAGACATGTAGATCGAGTGTCCTCTTAGGCACAAGAATAAACCAATACACTGATATGATCCAAATTGTGATTTGATGATTCATTGATTAAAAAAATATTAAAGCAAAAAGATTAAAAATATATATTAAAAATATATATATATATTGTACGCTGCGTGTAAACAATGAGTGTGTTTTTGCCTGTGCAGTTGTTACAGAGCGATATTGAGGTGGGTCACGGATTCCTGAAAGCCACCAGGGAGAAGACAGAGAAAGCCATGGCCTACCTGGAAGAAGCAGAATCTGAGCAACTGAGGCAAGAAGTGGACACCCAGCTTTCCCAGCTCGATGAGCTGATAGGAGCCGCTCGGGTAGAGTACACCATGCTGGAGAAGAGCATGCACCTGTCCAAAGAGTTCCTGGACAAGTACAAGGGCCAGGCACAGTGGCTGATGGAAACCCAGACTCTACTGCACACTCCTGTGGAGCCCAAAACGGAGCTCTATGAGAAGAAAGCTCAGTTAGCAAAATACAAGGTATGCAAGAGGAATGAGCCACAGGCATTGAATTTCTTTGGTGTGTTTGAGAGTATTTGTGCTGTCTAAAACTGAAAGTGGCAGTGGCTCCAGCTAAGGTAAAACTATAACAAAAAAGGTTTTGGCTAGTGCCTTTTTCAGTGTAGAGTATGGTTTAAGTAGGCACACTTACCATTCAGGCTGGTAATCTACTTCATTGCTCTAGATTTGTGTTTACAGCTGTTGCGGTGGATGTATGTTATTAACTGTTATTAACTGTTGGAGTGCACCATGTCCTAAACACATTTTTATGTTTCCAGACTATCCAGCAGACAGTCCTGTCCCATGAGTCTTCAGTCAAGTCAGTGATTGAAAAGGGGCAGGCCCTGCTTGACACCATCCGGGATCCCTCTGTCAGCAACAACATGAATAAACTTCAGGCTGAATATCACGAGCTGTGCAATATTGCTAGGGTAAGAAGCTTCAGTTTAATAAGCAGTGGAATGATGCGACGGCAGACTGAGATGCTGAAAACATGAACCTTTATTTCCACATCCGTAGCTTACATCACTGTTGTTATACATGTAGCAGGATTTCTTATATTGTATGGGTAAATATTTTTAAAAAAAATTGGTTTATAGTAATGATTTTTTAAAACAGAACCCAAAATGCATGTGGTTTTCATGAAACTCTTCTAGGCTGTTAATGCCAATGACAGTAGGTTTTATGTTTTATGAACAGTTCCTTTTGATTCAAGGGAGCGTCGATTGGCTCTGGCGCTCCCGTGGCTTAGAGAGGCAAAACAGGTAGGGACTGTTTCTCCTCATCACACTACAGTGAACCCAGCTAGCCAGTGAGCTCCAAGGAGGACACCTGCAGGGCTGGCTTTGTCCTCCAGAGGTTGGTAGCTCACTGACATCCGCTGTAAAGTTTCTGGGTGAAAAAGGAAGCTGGCTTGGTCGTGGGATTGGAGGATGCCCACTGAACCTTTGGGTCTCCTGAGCCACCTGGGGAATTGCTGCAGTGAGGGGAAAAGTGATTGGGCATTCCAATTTGGAAGAAAATCAGGGGTAAAATAAATCTGCTATTGTTTTTAACCTGTGTGTGCTCGTGTTCTTTAGACACATGTGCAGAACCTTGTGACGAAAGTGAAGGAACACGAGGCTTACAATAGCGACCTGCAGGAGGTGGAAAGGTGGCTGCTGCAGATGTCGAGTCGTCTGGTCACCTCGGACTCCATGCAGAACAGCAATCTGGAGATGGCCACACAGCAGCTGGCCAGGCACAAGGTACAGAACAGCGAGAAGGGTCTGGGGTGGAAATAAGGGAGCACTTTTGATTAAATCTTTGTACTATTTTTAAAATAAATATACAAGATCAGCAATTGAAATATTCACAGAATCTAGAAAAATATAACATTAATTTGCTTTGAATGAGTAAATACAATTGATATTTTCGATGACTGAGTTTTCATTACTAATTTAAAATTATTAAAAAAAAAAAACACAGTAAAATAAAAGTCATGAAGTCTATTGTGCTCAATTGAAAACTGCACTTGCCCATTTCCCAATTAATATAGTAAAGCTCACTTCTTGAATGGGGGACCCCTGTTCCTTGTGTCATACAGCAGTATTATTATTATTTATTATTATTTTGTTTATTTAGCAGATGCCTTTATCCAAGGCGACTTACAGAAACTAGGTAGGGTGTGTGAACTGTGCATCAGCTGCAGAGTCACTTACAACTACGTCTCACCCGAAAGACGGAGCACAAGGAGGGTTAAGTGACTTGCTCAGGGTCACACAATGAGTCAGTGGCTGAGGTGGGATTTGAACCGGGGACCTCCTGTTTAAAAGCCCTTTTCTTTAACCACTGGACCACACAGTAGTACTGCAGTACCTGTAGCCGTTCAGCTCTCTGTAAACAATTTGAAAAGTTTAGTTGAAGAAGTAATTCTGAAACTACAATAAAAGTTTGCTTTTCAAACTATCTAAATCGACAGGCAATAATGGAAGAGATTGCTGGTTTTGAGGAGCGCTTGACAAGTCTGAAGGATAAAGGAGACGACCTTATCGGTGGCTATACAGAACATCTTCAAGGGAAAATCAGACAGCAGATACAAGCCCATCAACAGGGGACTAGAGACAGCTATTCTGCCATCTGTAGCACAGCCCAGCGGGTAAGTACCAGTGCAATTCTTTGTTAGTAGCTACTGTAGACCATTAAAATGTTTCTCAGCAGTCTTCAGTGTCTATGTCATGTACACTCAATTATGATGGTGATTCTCATTTTGTAGGTATACCAGGGACTAGATCGGGAGCTTCAGAAGCATGTTAGCCATCAGGATACGTTACAGCAGTGCCAAACCTGGCTTTCCACTGTCCAGCAGGAGCTACAGTTGCACACTCAGCCACCCTTCAGCCTGCAAGAGGCACTGAAACAGGTAAACAAGTTTAAACCATGCAAAATACTTGCAATATTCTTTGACAAAGCTGTAATGACATTTGGCATGCAATTATAGGTTTGTTAGAAATAAAATAACATATTTGCAGTGCAGTTTGCAGCAGTGTTGGGGATGTGCTGTGTTGTATTATGACATAGGAAGTCATAGCTGGAGACTCACTGGAGGACTACACTGTAATGGAATGAAGCAACAGCTGATGTCCAGATAAGACATTTGAGCTAGCAGACTATGTTGGATTAAATCGATTTTTGAAAATATTCTGTTCTCTTCTGTTTTTAATTCTCAAAGGTAAAACACTACAGAGCACTACAGGAACAAGCCAGTACATACCTAGATCTTGTCTGCTCAGTGTGTGACCTTTCAGATGAATCTGTGAGAAGGACTGCAGCAGAAATCCAGCAGATAAAGCAGATGGTAGGACTATAAAGCAATTTGCAAAGCCCACATTATTAATTTAAGCAATTATTTATTAGCATACAAGAGCCAAAGCTGTAGCAATTGTATGACGTTAAACTTAGAAAATAGTCCAGGCTGAAACTTCAAGACATCGGTGTATTTAAGGCTGTTCTCACAACAGCATTGCAAAAAGACAATTTTATTGAATGGTTTTATAGTAGTAACTGAATATCAATGTTATAGTAGTAACTGCATATTAATAAGTGATGCTTCTGTATTCCAGGAGGACCCCTTGAAAACTACAAGTAAATCTCAATTGATATTGTCCTGAACTCAGCTGTAATGTGTTTTCTTTGTATTTTATTTAGATAGAAGAAATTTTGTCCCGAACTCAAGAGATGGCCCAAGGATGGGAAGAAATCAAACAGGAGAAAGCAGAGCTTACAG
Source organism: Acipenser ruthenus (assembly GCF_902713425.1). Taxonomy (NCBI): domain Eukaryota; kingdom Metazoa; phylum Chordata; class Actinopteri; order Acipenseriformes; family Acipenseridae; genus Acipenser; species Acipenser ruthenus. Next base: position 37,713,907 of record NC_081193.1, on the reverse strand, counting down.
CCCACTTCCAGGAGATGGAGCATCAGCTGCAGAACCTCAACAGGAGACCAGCAGAGCTAGAGCCCAAGATAGCACACAATATGTTCTTACAAGTGCAGGTATGGATCCCTTAGACTAATTCCACAAGTTCCAGACCTAAAGGCTAAACATGAAATAGAGCTTGTATATACTGGGAAGTGATTCAGTACACATGAGGCAACTGTACATCACTTGATGAAAAACTATTGATTATTCATGATTGCATCAAGGTTACCTCATCTTATAGTTCAGTTTTTCTTTGGAAGGAATTCACTGAAAGACTAAGCCACTTAGCCACCAACACCAGTATATAGACATTGTTTAATGTATTTACAGACTATTCTTTTTTCCAAACAGGAGTTCAGTCAGCAGCTCCAGGCGAAGCAGGTGATCATCACAAGGATGACAGAGAGAGTGAACAGTCTGACTGAGGGACAGAAGTCCCCGGAGCATGCAGAGATCGGCCGTCTGAGTAACCAGTGGCTGGAGCTTTGCCACCAGTTGAACAAGCTGGTATCGCAGAGGGAGGGAGACTTCCAGAGAACCAGAGACTACCACGACTGCGTTAGTGCTGTAGAGGTGCTCTTTGACAAGGTTTCTAAAGAATGGGACAACCTGGCCAGGTAAAAACCTTTGTAGAAACAAACATTTTCCTGCTCTACCCCTACTTTGTGTAGCAAGCAAATTGTATATTAAACACACTTTTACAATTGAGTGTACATTACTGATTTATTAAATTACTACACCAAGAACAATGTATCATTTATTTCTGTTGCTTTTTGTAGCCTTCAATCTTTTACTAACTTTATTTCTAGAACCGACACAGAGAGCACAGCAGAATATCTAGAGGCCCTGAAGAAACTAGCAGCTGCCCTGGGGGAGCAGAGGTGCACACTTGATGATCTGAAAGATCATGGACAGAAAGTGATAGACCGTCTGACCTTAGATGATAAAGAGCTAGTGAAGGAGCAAACTGGTCATTTTGAGCAGCGCTGGGCCCACTTGGAGAACCTGATCGTGAAGAAGATCCAAGACTCTATGACTACCCTGGAGGATATGAGCCAAGTGGAGACCAGACTGAAGGAGGCTCGAGAATGGGCAGAGGAACAACAACCTGCCTTATCTGAAGCCATGAAGATGAGTCCCCCTCCAGAACTAGCTCAGAGTTTCCTATTTGATCATCTCAGTATTTGTAGTGAACTGGAGTCCAAGCAACTGCTCCTGGGGGCAGCAATTGCAGATGCAGACAGAGTTATGGCAAACCTTGGCTTGAATGAACGACAACGACTGCAAAACTTAATCTCTGATGTGCAAAGTGAAGTTGTGTCTCTTAGTGACATAGTTGGCCAACGGAAGAAGTATCTCAGCAAAGCTTTCTCTGAAAAAACACAGTTCCTGCTGGCCACACATCAAGCTATCATCTGCATTCAGCAGAATGAGATGAAGGCCATGTCAGAAGAGCACATTGCCCTTTTGCCAGATGACTTAAGCAAACAAATTAGGATTTGCAAGAAAGTTCACAGCAATCTGAAAGCATATCAAAGTGAGCTTACCTCACTGTGGTCTCAAGGAAGGGAGCTGATGAAAGACACAACAGAAGATGAGAAGATGGACGTTTTGAGTAAACTACAGGAGCTACAAAACGTTTATGAGGTGGCTTTACAGAGATGCACCCAGAGGCTGCAGGAGCTGGAAAAAGTGCTAGTTTCCAGGAAGTACTTTAAGATGGATTTGGATAAAACTTGCCAGTGGTTGAAACAGGTGGATATTGTCACATTCCCTGAAATTAACCTCATGAATGGAGACTCAGAGCTGTATTCCCAGCTTGCCAAGTACCAACAGATATTAGAGCAGGCCATGGAATATGAGAATCTTCTGCTTATTGTGCAGAGAACTGGTCAAGAGATACTTCCCTCTCTCAATAAAGTGGATCACTCTTACTTGGATGACAAACTGAACGCTCTGCCTCAACAATACAACAGTATTTTAGCTTTAGCTAAAGAAAAGAGGGAGAAAATTCAACAGGCAATTCTCAGCCGGAAGGAGTATGCCTCCTTCATAGAAGTAACAAAAAAGGCTTTGACTGAACTGGAAGAACAGTTGCACAGCATGACCGACAGTCCTGTTAGCCTTGAGTCCAAAGATATTGTGAAACTACAGAGTGATTATAAATCTCTTTTTGCTGAAGTGACCAACCTAGGGCCAGCTGTCAATGAACTAAATCAGAAGAAGGAGAGCTTCCGGAGTACAGGTCAGCCCTGGCTACCAGAAGAAATGGTTCAGCTTGTGAGCCTTTATAATGGACTGAAGAGGCATATTGAACAAAGAGTGAGTGGTTTGGGCGACACCTTAGAATCTTTCCAAGACCACGAAACCATGACTTTGCAATTGGAAACTCAGCTGAAGGCCATTAAGGAAGAGCTGGTCAAAGTAAATGAAGAGACTCTACCTGCCGAAGAAAAGCTCAAAAACTACCTTGCTCTGGCAGGCAGTGTTCAAGACGCCAGTTCTTTACTGAAGTGTATTTTGGAACAACTTCAGCTTCTGTCCCCTCAGCTTGACCAAGCAGCTTACCAGTCCACCAGGCAGAAGATAACCTCAAGGCAGGAAGAGCTGAAGTCCCTGCAGACCACTGTAGGGGAGAGGGTGGTGGAATGTGAGAGCCGGTTTGTGCAGAGCAAAGACTTCCAGACTGAGATCTGCAGAACTCTAGAGTGCTTGCAACAGATCAGGGATGAGCTAAGTGTTCCCCTAAGTTTGGATGTCAAAGTCCAGAGGATACAAGAAGAGATCAGGGAACTCCAGATCCTACAGGAGGAGGTGCAGTCAAGGCTTCGGATAATGGCTGCCTTGAGCTGCAAGGAAACGCAGAAATATACCAAAGCTAAGGAGCTTGTTCCCAGCGATGTGGAAACCACACTTGAGCAGCTTTCAAAGCTGGAAGCAGATGTTCAAAAAGCTTTGAACAACAAGCAGGTGATTTAAGATTTGTGTTCATAATTAAGCCCTACCCCCATCACCAATTGTAAGTTATCTTTAAACAGCACTAGTGAAAATGTGAAAGACAATTTTATTACAGCATGTTAAGAATGTTTAGCTACAACATCTATAGCAAACATTACTTTTGTACATGGCAGTTGAACTAGATTGTGTCAGTAAAAACAGTTCCACATTATACTCAAGAAGGGCTGTTTGTGATTGGTCCTGATCTATAGCTTAATTTATATCATAATTGTATATATTGTCCCAAGAGTTTTCTAAATTTAGAAATATTAACAAGTCTGGATTCTACATAGTTACTGTTCTAAAAGTTGACTGTGGCATGCCATGGTGAAAACATAGCCTTGTTTAGCAAGGCATGTTACAGTAAAAAAGTACAGTAAAGCAAAGTAAGAATTTACTAGGGGTGTGCCGAGTATTGAGTATAAACAAGTATCTGGAATGCGTATGGCAGTTATCTGAGTACTCATACTTGTTGTTTATGGTACAGTTTTAGCCCCCTCCGCTGCTGGTGTTAAAAAATAAAAAAATAAACATATATTACTGTCAAATAAATTATTAAAATACTTGCCAGAGTGCCATATATGTGTTTAATGGTACTTCCTGTTTCAGTCTCACATATGAGTAACAGCTTCTTGCCTTGAATTGTTTTTTACACATTTTTTTACAGACTACATTGGAGCAGATTCTTGTGTTGTGCCAGAGGTACCATTCAACAGTACAGTCTGCCAGTGATTGGCTGGAGGATGCTGGTGCTCTGCTGCAGCAGGCTAGCAATGGGCTTGACGTGGAGAACTCTGAGGAGTCCCACAAGCATCACAGCGAGTTCTTCAGCACCGAGGCTCAGTTTCTCAGTCATTTTCAGGGGCTAGAGGCTTTGCTACCTCAACTGGAACCCTTCATGAGTGCGACTGTGAACGAGCAGCTAGGACAGACTGTCACATCCTTGCAGCACAGAGGAGTAGGGGTCAGTCAGCAAGCACACAGCCAGCTTGAAATTCTGTACAGGTACTGTACCACATAAGAGGTACTGCTTCACAGCTTTTGAATATACTGTTTTCCTTTTCTTTTCTTTCAAATCCTTCAGCCTACATAGTATATGTGTCAATACATGGATGTCACTGTATTTATAATCATAAACATCCTTGGGGAAAAATGCCAAAGAGAGAGCCTCAATCAATCCACAATTAAAGACACGCACAGGTTAAAGGCTGGAGTTGGACATTCGCTTTGGAGTGCACAATCTATTTATTACAATGATGTGTTTTTTGTCTCCTAAATTACTCCCATCACAGAAGAGAAATTTACAATAACTGTTATGGTTTTTTTTCAGATGTGTTTCACAGTGGAATGCCTACCAGACGGCCAGACAGCAGATCATTGATCTAATGAATGAGGTGGAGAGAAAGTTAACTGAATTTTCAACAGCCAGGTCAGCTACAAGTCAAGAAGCTGAAGAAAAACTCAAAAACCATAAGGTATAGAAGTTTCAGCACTGAAACTGATTTCTGCTAATATATCGGGTCACCAGACCGGTTTCTTACAACCTCTTAGTAATTATAATTAAACATAAGTAGCTTCTGAAATATTCATTGGTCATGCTTTGTATTAAGCCTACATTACCTATACCTCTCTTGTGGGTTAAATGGCAAACTGTTGTACAGTGGATTTTGTTCTAGAACTGTAATAAGTTTGTGCTATAGAGATTGTTATCAACACAATTAAAAATGTTAACAGAAATGTTTCCTTTAACAGTAGTATTGCAGCACTGAGTTTCCTCTGTATTCATTTGTTTTGTTTTTTAAGTCTCTGGTTTCCATGGTGAATGCCTTCCATGAAACAATTACTGGGCTGGAGGAGCAGGCATCCCAGCTTGAACAGATAGGCAATGATGCCAGCAAAGCCACCATCAGCAGGTCGATGACCACCGTATGGCAGCGCTGGACCCATCTGCGCAGCGTGGCACGAGGTCAGGAGAAAGTTCTGGAAGATACATATCAGGAATGGAAAAGTTTCAGGAATAAGGTAATTATGGGAGTGCTGTGTTTTTGTAGTGTGCTGGAGTAAAAAAACTGCAAAACCAAATTTGGCTTAAATTGGGTTTTTAATAAACTGGAATAGCTCAAGAGAAGCCAAAAGAGAATTTAGTCTGTAAATCATTGCAAAGATGATGTAATTAAATGCTACTCTCCGGGACTTGTAATCTACATTGGCAGGAAAAATGTTTTATCATGTACTTTGTTTGGGCTCCTGGATATTTCCACTATCCAATATATTACAGGAATATATTATATATTATACTATTATATTATAGTATATTATTAGATCTGGCAACATGAAGCATTGATGTTTTTTGGAGTGAAGCTCATGGAAATGAAGTAATGCATGGAAAATAAGGGGAAAGAATTTAAGCTGACGCAAGAAATTTGCTTTAGCGTTGGCTCTACAAGGTCTTTTTCTCCTCTTGATGGTAGAAATGGGGGGCAAATATCATTGTTATGACAAACAATATAAACACAACATATCAAATATGTGTCTTTGTATGAGATTTATGCAATTTGAGCTTTCTCACCACCCCAGATATTTATGTAAATCTCAAACGGAGACTAGCTAGTGCAGCAAATAGTTGAGACCAGCAAGCCTCCAGAATGTGTTAATCCACCTTGGGATGTTCTGCTTCTTGTCTTGCAGATGGAGAAGGCGACAGTGACTCTGGACCAGTTACAGGATAGGCTCCCAAACTGCTCGGTTGAGAAGGCCTCCAAGGCAGGGCTACTGGAGCTGTTGGAAAACCATGACTCCTTCAGCAACGAGGTGGAGCGAGAGTACTCGGCACAGGCTTTGCTCAGGCAGTATGCCCTCAACATTCTCCGAGACATTGAGATCCCCTCGCCTTCCCAGGAGGAGCTGCCCTGCATGCAGGAAATCAAAGCCATGCAGGATCGATATGAAAAGTAAGCCAGTGACTGTATGTTTGTATCAAAAATCTCCAAAAACTTTAGTTGTTTTCCTAAAGATAAAAGGACAAGCAAAGGTGGTTGCCACCTCATGGCCACATAGTGTGACATTAACACACCAAAATTCTACTATAACACCATCTCAAATATGTATTTCCCATGCAACAATACAATAATATTGTCCTTGCTCTGTTTAACATGTGGGGCCAAATGTATGTGTTAAATAAGTGATTGTTGAATACTAAAGTATGCCAAAGCCAAAAAACTATTAACATTTAGGGATGTTGTTGTGAAAAGTACAGTATCTTACAGTAAATACTAATGGCTTTAAAAAATGGCAAAAATAGACATGGCAATAATGCTAAAAAATAATGTGGGTTTATTCAAATGCCCCCTTCTCATCTGAAAGAGAGATACTGGCATTGTAGTAATGAGTTTGAGTCTGCTGCCAGAATTGGAACTGGCAACAGAATGCAGTGATGTAGCACAGTAAGGCAGTCTGCATTGAGACATAGTGCCATCCTCTAGCTATTGACTTGTTGTATGTCATCAGTGTGATGTGGAAAAACTGTTGCCTTGTGTTCAAAGCATTCTGCAGAAGGTGAGGCAGAGCAAGAAGCTGGTCCAGCAGGAACTGAAGGAACGTGAAGATGTAGAAAATGAGCTAAATACAGTGAAGACATGGATCCAGGACACACGGGAGTATCTTCTGAATCCCACAGTAGATCTGGATGCTCAGCTACAAGAACTAGAGGTACACTTGTAAAGCTAAAATTATATTTATGTTAAAAATCACATTAGATGATTACTGACTATTGAGTTCAGTTGCATGCAATGATTGCAGTGCCAAGGACCAAGTCACTTGCATGCAATGATATGGAACCAATTGTTTCTATCAATAGTTATTTGGAATTAACTGTAAGGGGCAGCTCCTAACTGGCAGCATGGGAGTCAGGGTAAGTAAGGGTAAGACTGCAAAACCCCTACAGCAATTGCCAGTAGCAGGGCTCGTACAGTGGCAATGCGGCAATTGCCGTGGGTGCCCTTCTCAGTCATCGCAATGCCCCTCAGAGTGTATGTCTATTCACGGCCATTATGGCCGCAATGCCCTTTCAGCTATAGCAATTATAGATGCCTGTATTAGGAAGTGTTTGGATCAAAACAGTAACACGAATAGCGTGTATAAGTCGTATCAGCAGAAAAAAAACAACAAACAACGAACACGACCCTTCAAGCACATGGATTTCTACTGTGCGTAATAATGTCTATACTATTCTACATTGTATTGCAGTGTTTACTGTCATTATTTGTTCATCTTCTGATAAAGGTTTTTGTTTTTTCAGTTCATCCATAAATGCAACACAGCAACTCTTCTATGTTACACACGGGAACACGATTTTTGAGTTTTATTTATGTTAAACTGAGTAGAATATACCTGTATGCTATTAAAATTGCACAAATCCCATAGGCTCAAATCTAGGCTGCTGGTTGACCAAAAAAAAAACCAAAAAAACACTTTCCGAATAAATAAATATTATTAGATGAAACTGTGTTTCTTTCTGTGGCTAATAATTTGCTTTATATATGAATCCTAAGCAAAATTACACAACCTACACTTTGACCTTGACTTAAGTTTAGCGGCCTTGCCCTCTACAAATTTATTGAACTGAAGGCCATTTTGGCCTTGCCTTTTTTGTTGCCAATTTAAGCCCTGTAGTAGTGAGATCATTTAAAACCAGTGTGTATTAAAACTAAAATATGGATCGATGCATAATAAGTATACTGCATGCTGTGCATTTTGACAGGTGCTTGATCTTTTATGTATGTTTTCCAGATCAAGCTCAGGGAAGCGATCATTCACCATCAGACTATTGAAAAGGTTGCAGATCAGCAGCAGAACAAGTACATGGATCTGTACACCATCCTGCCTTCAGACATGTCTGTGCAACTGGCTGAGGTGACCCTGTCCTTGGGGTCCATTGAGGATCAGGTATAATCAGTAGTCATTACATTTCCTTTGTAAACAGCAAGTCAGAAGTTAACGCTTCTACTTAACTGTAATTTGAAACTTAGAATCTGCCTTGTGTACGTACACTCACGAGAAAGCAGACCATGTTAACTGTATAGGTGGTTTACCTTGCCTCAGTAGGTGGCACCATACCTTTGAATAAGCATATTCACAGCAGACTTATCTACTCGAGTCACAAGTTTGTATGACTTTTAAACAAATCCATGTTTACATATGCATGTATGTTTGAAGACCGAAAAGTAGAGGACGGTCAATCATGTGTTATCTTTTTTGTACTGAAAATGCTGTGGCGTGTTAATGTTTAAGGTCCAAACAAGGGAAAGGGAAATCCAACAAACCAGAGCTGTAAATGAGGACTTCAGTTCAAGAATCCAAGACATTTCAGAGATAATGAAGATAATTTCATTGAAACTCCAGGAGAAAACAACAGATATTATGCAGGCTAAAGAGGAAACAACCGTAAGCATTTTGTTAGAACTGTTGTGCTATTTACAATGTTTGTCTGTCTGTCTGTCTACCTTTATACATATATACATCTATCTGTATATTAGGGCTGTGTTAGAAGGTCTGAAGGTTCGTTCGCTAGCCAGGAATTCGAAGGTAGTTTTAAACCTTCGAAGGTTCGTCAAGTTGCATTCACGCGTGTTTTTTTTTTTTTCTGTTAACAGAAACTGCTTGACAGTGTGTTAATACTATAAAATCACACGTTAAATGTCACTCACATGCAAAATTCAATCTTTTGATTTGTATAATGCATAAACAAAAGTTGTCTTTTAAAATCCATTACCATTGTACCAAATCGTTATACGTAGCAACTCTATATGGCGCCGCTGCCGTGTCTGGAGTAAGGTATAGTATGCCAAAGCAATATGTACTGACTACCTAGTGTACAGGACAGTGTAAGATATGTTTGAAACATACAAAATATAAACTAACACTAATCATTTTAATTTTGAAAACTGAGTACCGTCCACCCCTCCCCCTCCAGCTCGTGTTATCCAGAGCAAAACCTTTAATTTCTTAATTCGCCATCTCGACAGCAAAGCATTGTATAGCGTAAGCTGTATTGAAAGAAATGTCTCGAAACCCCTCTGCTGTTTAGGATTTTTTGTTAAATGGCCAGACAACCAAAAAAAAAGCTGACTGCAAGCTGTGCAAGCAGCTCATATCATGGAGGCATAGCCAATCTGTGGGGTCACTTGACAAGTGTAAGTTCATATTATTGTTATATTATTGTTAATATTTTTAGTAGTAGTAAAATGTGACTGTGACTGATAACCTGCTTTGTTTTTCCTAAGTCCGCTGCAGTTGGTGTTGCTGCAATGCAAGCTTACTGTATATATTGCAAGCAGCATCAATTACGTGTAAATAAACAACGTGTTTATTTTTATTTAAATTATAAAAGCATGTTCTATATAATGTATTCATAAAATACATGTAAATGTTTTATTCCATTTATATGGATTACCTATAAAATAATAGGATTTTCAGTCAAATATAAACTAGCAGCTATGGTGACATCACCAGTAAAATATGCAAATTCTGAACCTTCGAAGGTCAAAATGTACCCTTCATTGCAGCCCTACTATATATTTACTTCTATCTATCTATCTATCTATCTATCTATCTATCTATCTATCCATCTGTCTTTCTATCTATCTATCTGTGTTTTGCATAGGTATTTTACATTTTCCGGTGTCGGAGTATTATGACAATGTACAGACGTGCTCAAATTTGTTGGTACCCCTCCACAAAAAACGAAGAATGCACAATTTTCTCTGAAATAACTTGAAACTGACAACATAATATTGTTAATAATAAAACAAATGTAAATGGCATGGACAAAATTGATGGGAACGCTAACCTAATATTTTGTTGCACAACCTTTAGAGGCAATCACTGCAATCAAATGTTTTCTGTAGCTCTCAATGAGACTTCTGCACCTGTTAACAGGTAGTTTGGCCCACTCTTCCTGAGCAAACTGCTCCAGTTGTCTCAGGTTTGATGGGTGCCTTCTCCAGACTGCAAGTTTCAGCTCTTTCCATAGATGTTCGATAGGATTCAGATCAGGAATCATAGAAGGCCACTTCAGAATAGTCCAATGTTTTGTTCTTATCCATTCTTGGGTGCTTTTAGCTGTGTGTTTTGGGTCATTATCCTGTTGGAGGACCCATGACCTGCGACTGAGACAGAGCTTTCTGACACTGGGCAGTACGTTTCGCTCCAGAATGCCTTGATAGTCTTAAGATTTCATTGTGCCCTGCACAGATTCAAGGCACCCTGTGCCAGGTGCAGCAAAGCAGCCCCAAAACACAACCGAGCCGCCTCCATGTTTCACTGTAGGTATGGTGTTCTTTTCTTTGAAAGCTTCATTTTTTCGTCTGTGAACATAGAGCTGATGTGACTTGCCAAAAAGCTCCAGTTTTGACTCATCTGTCCAAAGGACATTCTCCCGGAAGGATTGTGGCTTGTCAATATGCATTTTAGCAAATTCCAGTCTGGCTTTTTTATGTTTTTCTTTCAAAAGTGGAGTCCTCCTGGGTCTTCTTCCATGGAGCCTACTTTCGCTCAAAAAGCGACGGATGGTGCGATCAGAAACTGACGTACCTTCACCTTGGAGTTCAGCTTGTATCTCTTTGGCAGTTATCCTTGGTTCTTTTTCTACCATTCGCACTATCCTTCTGTTCAATCTGGGGTCGATTTTCCTCTTGCGGCCGCGCCCAGGGAGGTTGGCTACAGTTCCATGGACCTTAAACTTCTTAATAATATTTGCAACTGTTGTCACAGGAACATCAAGCTGCTTGGAGATGGTCTTGTAGCCTTTACCTTTACCATGCTTGTCTATTATTTTCTTTCTGATCTCCTCAGACAACTCTCTCCTTTGCTTTCTCTGGTCCATGTTCAGTGTGGTGCATACAATGATACCAAACAGCACAGTGACTACTTTTCTCCATTTAAATAGGCTGAATGACTGATTACAAGATTGGAGACATGTGTGATACTAATTAAAGAAACTAATTAGTTTGAAATATCACTATAATCCAATTATTTATTATCTTTTCTAAGGGGTACCAACAAAGGTGTCCAGGCCATTTTAGAATATCTTTGTAGAATAAGCAATAATTCATCTCTTTTCACAGCTTCTTTGCTTTATTCTATGACATACCAAAGGCATGCAAGTATACATGATAAAATAGCTTTTAATTTCATCACTTTTCAGGAGGAATGAAGCATTATTTCAATGAGCTGTAAGGGTACCAACAAATTTGAGCACGTCTTTATGTGGTTGGCTAAGCTTTAGCTCAATAACATCTGTTGCTTCAGAGGTGACCCAGATAGATTAATTAGGTGTAATCTGTCAGAGAGAAAGTCACTGGGAACTGATTGATTCCCTGCCAGTATACTGTACATTTGTTTTACAAGCCAAAGCTTCTCTGTGGGTTTTACATACCGGTAGTATGTTTGGAGCAGGAAGCTTTTTTTTTTTTTAATACAATCTTCAGCAAAAAATTTAAATACAATTATTCAAAGAAATGCACTGTACAAGCTCTTTACCAACAGGTGTATGTATATGTGTGTATATATATATATATGTATATATATATATATATATATATATATATATATATATATATATATATATATATATATATATATAATGCATTTAATTTTTTTATAAAAGTGTTAACTTTTATGTGAATATTGTTTGGTTTGTTGTTTTAGGGTCTGTGTGAGGAACTTGAGAGCTGTGGTATTAAACTAGTTGAACTGGATGCTTCAGTGCAAGATTTTGCCAAGCAAACCCCAGAGATGTCCAAACTTCTGAGTGATGCCATAGGGAAGCTATCTGAGATTCACCATCATACCCACAGGCTGGCTGAATACAGAACAGCACAACTCAAAAAGGTACACTTACCACATTATAGGACATCATTTCTTTAAAAAGGTACACTTACCACATTATAGGACATCATTTCTTTGAACAAAAGCATCAGTAAATGGTATTTTACTTGTAAATGTTGTGGTAAAGTGTGTGAATGACCAGAGCTCTTTCCCTATTAAAGTGGCCCCACTGCAGTACCAGGTAACCAGTGGAGGGCGTTAGGGTATGGGTTTGGCTCAGGATGCAAACTGGTATTTAGCCAGGTAATTGTTGGAGCAGGTGCCCATGGTTACCTGGTTAAGAACGGCTATATAAACTCTGATCACCTGCAATGTGGGGTTGGGTGTTCAGGAGGAGGTCAACAGGTGGTGCGTGAACAGAGAGAGGAAGAGCGAACAGGTAAACAGCTTAGCTGTCCTGTAAGTAGGAAAAGGGAAAAAATGTGTCTAGCTAGTACTCTAATGAGAATTAGGTTTTTGTTTTGTATTTTTGGTTTATGAATTTGTGTGTGTTTTCACATGTCACAACTTAAATGGTAAATAAATCACCATTGCACCGAATTTGGAGTTGTCCTGCAATTTCAGTGTTGCTCCACATGCTGCACGGTCACACTTCCACAATGTTTTCTGATGATTATTTGAAATAATATCCATTTTTATTAGACAAGGATTATCGTCAACGAAATGTGAACATAATAAAAACAAGCTTGGTTAATTTCAGCATTATTATTATGTTTATTTAGCAGATGCCTTTATCCAAGGCGACTTACAGAGACTAGGGTGTGTGAACTATGCATCAGCTGCAGAGTCACTTATAACAACATCTCACCTGAAATACAGAGCACAAGGAGGTTAAGTGACTTGCTCAGGGTCACACAGTGAGTCAGTCAGTGAGCCAGGATTTGAACCGGGGACCTCCTGGTTACAAGCCCTTTTCTTTAACCACTGGACCACACAGCCTCCTTACCAGAACTTTTTTCTCCCCCAAAGCTTTGCCCAGGAGTCCAAGGTGTACATTTTGTATGCTAGAACACTTCTGTAGACTTGATGAGGCTGCATTCATCTAAGTATGTTTGTTGTCTGATCTTTCTAGGCTGCTACACATTTAGAAGACTTCAACGAAATGCTTGAATTTATCATGAAGTGGTCAGAAAAGGCGGAGGCCCTTGTGAAAATCCACATCATCTGGAATTCAGCTTCCCAGCTTCACAATCAGCTGAGGACTTACCAGGTACAGTGGCAAGTTTGTGAGGTTTTTCACTGCAGAGCATGCCAAGTGCATTTATATTAGCTATTGTTTTAGAAAGTCCTGGTGGTGTTTCTAATGAGGTGTGTGTGTGATGTTTCTCCCCTGTCAGGCTGTGCTGCAAGAGTCTGGAGAGATCCACAGCGACTTGGAGGCCATGAGTGAGAAGATTGAGTACCTCTCTGAGGTGTATCATACACAGGGGATGTCTCAGCAGGTGTCCAAGCTCAGCAGGCAGACTGAGGTGCTGCAGCAGCGGCTCCGGACTCACTTTCAGAGCCTGCAGGATGCTGCCAAGGTACTGGAGCCTTAGTAATCATGTATTGTGTGGGTCATGGTCATTGATTCACTGTTTACAGTTGTAACAGGGCTGTTTGATTACGGTGTGGGTATCCTCTAAGAAACGAGAGGGACACAGCAGGTTTGTTCCTGTACAAACTAAATATACTTTTGTGGGATTCGAATCCCACTAAATGAATCCCTTTTTAAAGTATACCAAGGATCCCAGTTAAACACGCAGTGATCCTTGGTCTTGGTCCACTCACACTGGTTACACACACAGTTGTAAGGTTTTCAGATTGCTAACACTGCTTGGTACAGCACATAGCAAAGGTCTGGCTTTCCAGGCAGGTGACCAGGGTTAATTGATTATGAATTATTCAATTGACACCTAGCCACCTGCTACACATGACATTTTAATTGCTACAAGACACATCAGACGGTAAAGCTGGAACATGGCTTTGTCCAAAATGTTTTGCCTGAAGTATTGAGAGAGCAAATATCCCCAGTACCAGCTTGGAGACGTTGTCTGCATAGAATACTATGAGCTCACTTTTCAAGTGTTCAGTGTCAAAGAAACGTTTGTACTTATTTAATGATTCTAGAGCCTCGATGGGTAACTCATTGTTCATTTGGACAAATTGATGGCTCAAGAAGTTGCAAAAACGTCAGTAAAGCCTAAAGGCTTGCATCACCTGTTTTGCCACCTGACAACCACCTCAGAGAGTCAGAAGGTGTATTCCATGTGACACATCAGAGGCACTTGCCTCATGTTTCCCGCCAAGCCGACTTCCTGGATCCTGAGAGCACTGACATTGTGCCTGGTGCTTTGGCACCTGATGGACTTTGTCCCAGGCAACAACCACAGATTACCCAAGACTGGTCCTAAACTGGTTGGTCCCACCCATATCACACAAATAGACTGAAATTGATAGCCCAGATTGAAACCTTAACATTTCTGATATTCTTTACTTTGACAAAAAGTGTAAACAATAACTTTTTGTAGTTATGCTGTAGTTAATTTTATTTTTATTTTTGTAATATATTTTCAGTGGCTATATGTATATATGTTGCACTTACTTTAGTTACGGTAATCTGCAAAGTACAGAGATAAGTAAGTTTATGTTTGATACATTGCTCTAGTTCTCCCTAAGCCATGATTGCTTTTCTATTTTGATTGTTTGTTTTAAGCATTATCTACAATGTTTTCGACGGCAGCCATCGTTCACTGAAAAAATATACAACTATGTTCTGCATATGGATTTCGAAAGGGAGTAGCCACACGTGACCCATACCCTGCCTGGCAACAGACACGTCAAGATGAAGTCTAATTATGAGTGGTGGCGGCTAGCCACAAACTTGTATTGTGTAGCCAATACAAATACAGTAAAACTTGACAGACAGAGGGTGATTGGTGGAATACACACATAATCCCCACCTATTTTGAGGCTACAGAAAACTCAGAATGGGTGGGATTCTGTCAAGTTTTTCTGTTAGCCAATAACAATACAATAGAAAGCATGACGTGAGATTCGAAAATGCATGAAACAGACGCTAGAGGCTAAACAAAACCCACCCATGATACACGGCTGTCACAGATCAGTATGATTTATTGCACTGCAATTATTTTAAAAGTAAAATACTTTTTTTTTACTTTTACAAAATAACGTGTAGGCTTAGCCGCAGAAGCCTCTTATGACGAGCCTCCACTGTAGTATACATTATACAATTTATACATTGGCAGCTCTGGGTGACGTATATGGTGCTCATGCTTTCCGCTTACTTAAACTGTGGATTAAAAAACATACAAGTTGAATATTTAACCAGATAGCCTTCTGTGCATTAGAAAGTATATTTGTTTATTGAAAGTAAGTTGTCTCATAAGACCAATGCTGCAAGACATACATCCTGTTCTAATCATATGTACTGGTTCCCAGGACATGGAGAGATTTGAATCTGAAGTAAAGGCACTGCATGCTGCTCTGGAGCAAGCCCAGGCTACCCTGACCTCACCTGAACTGGCACGTTTGAGCCTCAGGGAGCAACTGTCTCACAGACAGGTACTGTATCTAAAAAGCCCAATACAGATTGTCAGTACTCTTGGTTTAGGAAATGTCCAACAGAACTTAGAAGGGGGTCTAGTGCAGTATATCACTGAGTAACAATTGAACTTTAACTATAAAGTAGAAAATAATTATGGTTCTTTTTTTTTTTTACTGATAAATTTCCTGTTTCGAAAAGGTAAACGTTGTTTATTTTACTGATTTTCACAGGAAACGTAGACCAGTAAACATTCTGATACCAAAAAATCCATACATTTACATCCTGTAGATACATTTATGTAAATAACATTCTTTAGTGCAAGGTGTCTGTTTAATTTACTGTAGTACTGATACAGGATATCTTCAATTGTTAGCATTCGCAACAAATGGAAGAAAACAAGCTGCTTTTAAAGTCCACCTACTTACCCAGAAAACTTGGAAATTAATACAAGATAAATTGATGTACATTATTCAGCACTGCTAAACGGCCTTTAAAATAAATCAGCTAATTATGTCTGGGTTATGAGGAAAGAGCAGTGCAAACATATAATCAGTATTGAGATACCTGCATGTACAAGACTCACTATAGTGTTTGTGCATCTTTACCTTGATTTTTAGCGTTTGCTTACTGAAATGGAGACATTTAAGCAGAAGGTTGAGGCAGTGCAGGCATGCCAGAGTGCCTTGCGAATCCCTGAAGAGGTGGTCACTAACCTTGCAATCTGTCAGACTGCCTTGAGACTGCAGGGGGAAGCCAGTCGACTGCAGCACACCGCTATCCAGCAGTGCAACATACTGCAGGTGGGTTCACTCCTGCCACTTTTACCAACACCTACAGTACAATACCAGTTCGAATTATAACAGTACCTGACTAGTGTGTTCAAATGACAAAAATCCACAATTGCATTGTAAGTAAAATAGAATGTGTGCATTACAGAAAATCCAATAAACCTTCTAGTATTGTATCAATATCACCCCATTGATGCAGCAATGTGTCATAAATAGTTTTCTTTAATATACACAATAAAATACGTATGACAATGTTAAATCAAAGGAAAGCAACCAAAACAGTTACAATGATTGATTTATAATTAATTTATTTTGTTCTGCAAAAGAAGCAGAGACCCTTGTTTGCAACTCTTAAGAGAATGCATTGCGTTCAATATTATATTTCCTTCAAGAGCGGGCAGATTGGCCAGCAGGGTGTAGGGAGGGAAGCGTGTTTGAATTCTTCTCTAATGTTCTCTCTGCAGGAGGCGTTGGTGCAGTATGAGCACTATGAACAGGAGGTGAAGCATTTGCAGCGGCTGATTGAAGAAGCTTACTTGGTCATCCAGGACAGACCTGTTTCAACCAGTAACATCAAGGAGCTGCAGGCTCAGATCTCACACCATGAGGTAAACACATTCTGATTTAATCATTTTAATAAGAATTTTTGTTCCAGGGCTTTTAGTCTCATTTTTATTTTACAATAGAATTTGCACTGCCTTGGTCCATGGTGAACAAGTCATATGTTAATTACTATATGTGCCAGAATCTGTGTGACACAAGTTTTAATGTAAACATGCCGACTCTAGAAGGTCATTCAGACAAAGAACCCACAAATTGAACCAGAGAAATTGTCAAATCTCATTAAGATTCAGATGTTTGACCTAAATTATGTCTGTTTAACAACCCTTCTTCTGGGGCACACTGTTTTTGTGGCTCATTGGTATTTATTCTTCAGAGAGCTAAGCAGTGCATTTTTTACAGTTTCAGTCATCACATGACCTAATTATCATGGCATTGGCCATCTGGAGGGGAGGTTGTGGAGGCTGGGCCTAACGCCATTTAAAAGCAGGGAGATAGCTGTGCTGGTCTTAGCTTTGACAGAGTGGCCTTGGGGTTGTGATTTTCAGCCCCTTTGTTCAGAATCTGTTGTAACAGGAGAGGAGAGGGGGCTACTGAAGCACATTTCCTGTGGCCGTGCTGTTTCTTTGCTTTGTGGTTTAGACACTGCAGTGAGATTACTGTTCTGCCTGTGCTCACAGTCTTACAGCCAAACATCCTGTCTGCAGCTGAAAACCAACGGTGGTGCTGTTGATGATGTGCTGTTTCTGTCAGAGCTCTAGCTGGGACCTCATTGGTCTGCTACACTGACAGAGGGGCAAGGCTTTCTCAGAAACAGCAAGATGAACTCCTCTTCCTCATAGTGCTCTTGATCTGTGGTATTTTATTTTAATTATCTTTTTCCCCCCGCTTTTATTTATCTTTCGGTCACTGTCGTTGCTGCTTTGTTGTCCTGAAGGAACTGGCCCAGAAGATCAAAGGTTACCAGGAGCAGATTGCCTCCCTGAATTCCAACTGCAAGATGCTGACAATGAAAGCCAAACATGCCACTATGCTGCTGACTGTGACTGAGGAGGAAGGGCTCTCAGAAGGGCTGGACGAGTTTGATGCTGAGCTCCTTCCCACTCATTCCCCTGCTAATCCCTCTGTGGTGATGGTAAGCTCCCCAGCTGCTACTGCTGCCTGGTACTTGTACAGCATTTCCTCAGCTCTAATGGACTTTGCACTCTGGCTTGCTCGACTAATACATTTCACTGCTGTAACAAACAACTGAAACCACCTGCCTTTTCTCCAATGAAGACTGCCACTGAAATTGAGTATTATTTGCTTTAACACTGCTTGTGCAGTATACACAGTCAGGCTGGTCTTTTCAGAGAGCTGGTGTGAATGCAGACTCTTTCTAAATACACTCTGGGTGGAAATACAGTTATATGCTTTTCCTGTTTTAGAAGGATCAGTGTATTTAAAAACACAAGTGCATGGCAGGGCATCAGATTTGATGACGTGCAAGGCAAACAGTGCATTATAACATCCCCAGCAGGTATAGCCTATCACATGTGATGTAGAGGCAACTGCAGTTTTAAAAAAAGTATCAAAATAGATTTTTCTGTCACACTTGTTTTATTCACAAGAGTCTGTATTTTAAAGGTGTAACAATCCATGCAGAAAAACATTTTACTGAAATTGGAATGTATTCATAAACCAATAACCTAGTTGCATACTGCGTTCAGCAAAGAACTAAAAATGATTTTTTTTTTTACAGTTTTGCTGCTTGAATAGTGTTATCAGGAGTTAAAAACTCTTTAGTCACATTTTTTAATTTTTATTATATTGATCTAATATTGCACCGCTAAACAGCTCATTATTGCTTGATCATCTTAATGATTATGCTATACGTCTTCCTCTTTTCTAACCTGCCATCATTTTCCATGTGTGGGCGATGTGCTTCCTTGTGTCAGATGACAACTGGTCGCTGTCACACTCTACTCTCACCTGTCACTGAGGAGTCTGGGGAGGAGGGGACCAACAGTGAGATTTCCTCCCCACCTACCTGTCGTTCCCCCTCACCTGTGGCTAATACTGATGTTTCTGTTAACCAGGTACCACCTATTGGACTTTTGTATCATCCTGCCTACAGGTTTTTGCATGAGACAGACCGGCAGTGTTCAAGCTCAACCCTCAACAGTCACATCATTAGCCCCTGCTTAAATTGGAAATGAATAGACAACAGCAGCTGTTAAAGAACTTTTGCCAGAAACAAAAACAAAAAAAAAAAAAAAAACGTTTTATCAAAGCCAGTCAAGAGACCCCTTTGCATGGCAACACAACAAGAATAGGCACCTTTAACAGTGACCCTTCTGTAAGCCTATATTGGCATGAGAAGGAATGTTTATTATTTCAACTAACTGAAAGAAGAATATAAAAGGCTCTCATTTTTAAGCAAAGCCAGTAGGATTTATTTTGATATAAGGATGGCATTACCAGAATTCATAACATTTGTAAAAAAAAAAAAAAAAAAAGTTTTACTGAACAATGCGTGAATTCAGTTTGTTGACATATTTAGGTATTTTGACAGGAAATTGGACATGTACTGTACCTAACTGCGAAGGGACCTTTCACTTATTTACCACCCTCAGGTTTAAAAAACTCCTTATCATTTCATTAAAAATGCCTAATTGTCTGTGTGATTATTTAATAAAGACTTGAACATTTGACTATGGAAAGCATGTCTCATGCAAAACTCTGCTGCTGGTAACACGCTGTAACAGTCAAAAGTGTAAGAGTGTACTACATGAGTCACTGGAAAACCTTTTACATTTAGAGTACCCTCTTACAACAATGCCTTTCAGCTCTGTGGAGTCCTAATATATCCAGCTAATGTAGCATCCGTCATGCTAAAAGGGCTTTGTTTATTTATGCAGCACTTTCTTTAAACAAGGCACAATATTTATTTAGATTTTTTCCCCCCCCCCAACATATATATCAAAATGTTTAGGCCAGCAAAACATATACATACTGTTACCTTTGTTAGAAATCTACACATACTAACAGTTTTAAATTACATTAAATACGAATTACTAGAGGTGCGTATGTCAGCCTTAACATCTGTAACAGCAAGTTTGTGTATCTGAATTGTAACACACACACACACAAAATGGATATAGATTTAGCAGAACATTTTCCTATAACTAATAGGACTACTTGTGGCATTCACATTATGTGCAGGAAGGGAAGCCGAAGTATCACTGAGAGATGTCAAATAGTTTTCAAAGATGAAATCAGCTTTTCTTAAGATCTTTTGGGTTGTTGGAGTCTAGCACTTAAGGTGCTAACCAGTATACTTCTGAACTATTGGATGGTTTACACATTCCTGGCAATGCTTTTTGACACAGGATGTCACCCTCTGTTGTACACTGATTACTAACACACCAGTCAGCCCTATCACAGATCAGTGTTTTATTAAAAAGGACCAATGCCTAATTGTCTTTGAGATCAGTGTTAACAGGTAAGTTCTGGAAAGTCCCATCAGGGATGCACATGATCATCGATTAGAAGTCGTTATTATATAAGGAAGTTTGGCGAATGTAGTTCTTTCATTTTACAGGCAAGAAAGATAAGCATAATGACTGTACTGTATGTCATCTGAAGGTCATTACAAAGTGTCTGCAGCTAGTTAGCATAACCCTTTTCTAATGTTGATCTAACTGGCTTATCCTGAATACTTGACAAATAATCAGACCAAAGTTATATTACTAGGTCATTCCAGCAAATGCAGTTAATATGCCATATCTGTGACAAATTTTACAGATATGTTCCGCAATCAATTTGACTACCACAGCACGCAATGGCATATTTGATATCCACTGTTGTTATTCTATTTTTGTTCTGGGATGTTAAGACAGACTTATCAGTCCAATTACTGTGTATTAAATCAAAACAATAAGAAAAGTATGCAAGTATTTCAAGTTAGACAGTAAGGACATAGCCAAATACAGTACTGCAATTTCAGGGTTAAAAAAAAATCCTGTTGGTTCAGTCATGGCCAGTGTATGAAAAAAGTTTAACTGAATTCCCTGGCATCAAATATGTTCTCTTCTCTGAGAAACCGTTCAGTGCAATGTTGTGTATCATGCTTATAGGACATTGCATATTACCAAGTCTTATCTGCTGAACAGTTGCAGACAGCAGCTGCTGAGATTCAGCCCAGCAGATCATCGGCTCGGGAGCTCTGCGAACCTGGACTGGAGTCCGCTGCTGTTGCCAAACTGGATGACCTCCAGAGCTCCTGGGAGACGCTGAAGAATGTGGTAAGTCTCACACAGCAACATGGAGCCTGCAGGAAAGTTTTGTAACAACATGCAGCTGCTGGTGAAGTACATTTGTTCACAACTTATTGAGTCATGGTTTGTTAATGTCTTTGAGGAATTAGCATGGCATCCTAGCTACAGCACAACTCAGTACAGTACAGTGTGCCTTTGGTTGCTGTATTGAAATCAGTATGCTATTGTAGAAATCTGATTGAAATCTAAAGCAGCTGTGCCTTTCTTTTCAAACTTAGTAACTAGTACCTGTATATTTACTAATTCAACAGTATGTTACTATTTTAACTGTTTTTAGAGACAATCCACAAGTCATGATTTTTTTTTCAAATTCATATGAAAAATGATGTAAGAATATTATTTGAATTACTCAAGACCTAAAGTTGTGTGTTATATTGCATGTTTCTATCCTACAGTTTACAGTATGTTCTTCTATAAATTAATGCAAGCATACAAAAGGGAGAAATGCAGACATTTTTTATTTTTATCATTTTTATTTTGTCTGATCACAAACAGGGCAATTTTTTTCACATGATTCAATCTTTTTTTCAGATCAGTGAAACACAGAAAACGTTGTATGAAGCCCTTGAACACCAGCAGCAGTTCCAGGACTCACTTCAGTCAGTATCCACAAAGATGGAGTCTATCGAAATAAAACTGAATGAAGCTTTGGAAGCCGACAAGACTCCTGAGAGCCAGATGGCAGCACACCAGGTGAGATGTTGTTTTTTTATTTTACTGACGTATTTTAACATTTAAATCATATATATATATATATATATATATATATATATATATATATATATATATATATATATATATAATATATATATATATATATATTTATATTTATATTTATCTGTTAAAGTTAGAAGTAGGTTTGAACAAAAGTTATCCATTTGTACCATAATGCCATTGCACTGCTACTAGTGATCTTGTTACAAGGCAAAACACAAATAGCATTGTTCCTTAGGAGGATTGCTGTGTAGCTACTGTATATAAAATCAACATCTGGGAAACTGCAGAGAAAATTCACTGCTGTATCACTACAGTTGTTTTTCTTGTGGGCTATGGTTTGTAATGGCCTGAAATATATACAGTTGTAGTCAAAAGTTTATATGCCCCAATGGAAATGTATAATTTTTAGAAATTTCTCAAACAAATAATTAAAGGAAAAATCTTTTGTAGCAAAAGTTTTGCTTTTGTGGATGAGGAAAAAGTCACAAGAAATAGATGTCTACAATGATTTATTTCAGCAATTGTTTTGGAAAACACCAAAAATGCTAATTCAAAAGTATTCGTACCCTGACAAGGAAAATTAAATTAACCCTTTGCGGTCCATTTATTAATCGCGCATCAGGCACGCCAGGTCTAATTAATTTTCACACGCGCAGTTAATTTTATACGCGCTGTTCAAAAGTTTTTTTTTTCACAGTCAAACGGGTTTAAATGGCCCTGCATATCAACAAAGCACACACTAGGCATCTCCAGCCCCGCCCCACCCTTTTGTTTGCTATAGCGTTCAGCTATGTAAGAAATAAATAATAATAATAATAATAGTCGTACATACCGATCGATCATCTCCGGATCACTCGTTTTATCACCAAACTCCTCAATAATGCGATCCAAGTCATTATTTTATTACTATAACATCTGATAGTTATTTTATTACTATAACGTCCTTTGTCGGACCCAGTCCGACAAAGGACCTGTGAGGAATAATTGCAATGTCGGACCCAGTCCGACAATGGACCGCAAAGGGTTAATAGCTAGTTGAGGCACCTTTTGCAATAATAACCTCTTTAAATGATTAGGATATTTGTCAATAAACTTTTGGCATGATTCTTTCGTGATTTTTGACCATTCTTCAACGCAAAATTGTTCCAGTTCATTCAAATTCCGAGGACTTCTCTTGCACAGCCGCCTTCAACTCATACCAAAGATTCTCAATTGGATTTAGATTAGAATTTTGACTAGGCCATAACCTTGATTTTATTCTTCTTTAACCATTCTGAAGTAGATTTTGATGTGTGATTTGGATCGTTGTCGTGTTGGAACGTCCGTTTGCACTTTAAACCAAGGTTTGTAGCGGAGGGTTTCAGATTGACCAATATCTTTTGGTATGCTATGGAATCCATTGTACCATGTTTTGGAACTAAATTGCCTGTGCCATTAGAGGAAAAATAGCCCCATAAAAGGACATTACCACCTCCATGCTTGACAGTAGGTATGGTGTTCTTTTCTTTGTACACCTCACCAGACTTTCTCCAAACGTAACATGAAATGCCGATATAGTCTTCGGCAAAAAAGCAGGATTGGTACAGAGCGTAACCTTTGTCCTGGCTTCTAAGCAGTTTCCTGGCTTTTAAGCTGTTTTTCACCATCAGTGTGACCAAATAGCTAAATTTTTGTTTCATTCGACCAATGAGACCTTCACCATGCAATACTCGACCTATGGTTGAAATGGAAACCTCAGTCCCACTTGCAGCCAATTCACTTTGAATATCTTTGGCAGTCAATCTCGGATTGTTATTAACCTTCCTCACAAGTCTTCTACTTGTTCTTGGTGAAAGAACCTTCTTTCTTCCAGACCAAGGGAGTGTTGTGACAGTACCATGAGTCTTGTACGTCTTGATAATAGAAACCATAGTTGAAATTGGGATACTCAGGTGCTTGGAAGTCTTCTTGTATCCTTCTCTAGCTTTATGTCAATAAATAATTTTCTGCCTAAGGTCTTCAGATAGCTCTTTACCTTTTCCCACATTGACCTACTGGTAATGACGGCAATCATTCAATGCCTAACCCTATTATGCTATAATTATTTGTTTTCGAGAAATTTCTAAAAATTATAAATTTTCATTGGGGTATGTAAACTTTTGTTGACAACTGTATACTGATGCAGTGAAAACGCAACAGTCTAAGTTTTGCATCAATAGCTCATTGGGCACATACATAATGTTATTTACATTTTAAATAGTGAGCAGATAGGTTTGTTGATTGTTTGAGTAGTATTGTTCCTTGGGATAACAAAATACTGAGCTCAAGTCAAGTGATTTCATTAAAACACTAGGTGCTCAGTGTTTGGTATTTGAGTTGAGTTAAAATTGCCAAAATGAGTTGATTTAAGAATCTGTATAAATAGGCATTCGAAATGACATGATTTTAATTAACGCAAGAACAGCAAAAGATACAACCATGCCCCACTTGAGTAATGAAGATAGTCTGGTTGCTATTTGGTACAGAGCGTAACCTTTGTCCTCGTTTCTAAGCAGTTTCCTGGCTTTTAAGCAGTTTTTCACCATCAGTGTGACCAAATAGCTAAATTTTTGTTTCATTCGACCAATGAGACCTTCACCATGCAATACTCGACCTATGGTTGAAATGGAAACCTCAGTCCCACTTGCAGCCAATTCACTTTGAATATCTTTGGCAGTCAATCTCGGATTGTTATTAACCTTCCTCACAAGTCTTCTACTTGTTCTTGGTGGAAGAACCTTATATATATATATATATATATATATATATATATATATATATATATACACACACATATATACACACACATATATACACACACATATATATATATATATATATATATATATATATATATATATATATATAATTTTAGCTCAAAAGAGCCAGCTGCCCAACATTTCGATATGTTGTTGAGTGAAATAGCTCCCATCAGTTGATTTTCAAGGCCTTTGATTTTCCGTGAGCACATCCAGTATGACTGATTTTCCTTTGTTGTGTTCTGTATAAACCTGCTTTTCATGGCCCTGCTCAGGCCCTGATGGACGAGATCCTGATGCTGCAGGATGAGATCAATGAGCTGCAGACTTCCTTTGCAGAGGAGCTGGTGTCTGATACCCTGGACACTGACACAGCCAACCAGCTGGCCATGCAGTCCACACTGACAGTCCTGGCAGAGAGGATGGCCACCATCAGAATGAAGGCCTCTGGGCAACAACAGCTTCTTGAGGTAAAAACATGGGCGTGTGGGCTTTTCTCTCTGTTTGTTGCATCCTCCTTCCACTTGACTTTCTAATGTCAAGCTTTTGTTCATTCTATTCTTTTTTTCTTTCATTTATTTTATGGCCTTTCCCCTGCACTGGCTAAAGCCCCTTACAGTATAAGTTGACTCTAGGTCAAGGTACCAGTGGTTTTAACTTACCAGGCAGAATGTGAATCAGGATGCGTTCTAGAATCAGTGTGCACGTTCTACTTAATACGGAAGAGAAAGAAGAACTGTTAAGGACAGAGCTGAACAATAGGAAAACAATGCATGTATTGGCACATCTACAGATAAATGCAGGATTTATAAACCCTGTTTGGTATGTATAACAATGAATGCACATCACTTGTTTGAAAGTAAGTAATAGCACCTATACTGCAGGAGACAGGACACAAAGCTGTTCCTGGAGATACAAAAATGTAGATCCACACAAATCCATTTCATGACAGTTCTTCCACTGTTATAAAAAAGCATGCTGCAGCATGGTCACTTCAGCAAAGTTCTGAGCCTTTTGCTACTCTCCTCTTTGAGCATTGTAAGTTCTGTTCCACAGTGGGCTTTTTCTATCTACAATTGCAACTTGTACTAGGGTGAGCTAAGCCCACTACTGAAAAATAGTGAAATTGCATCCTTTAATAACTGTAGGTGAGTATTTTAATATAAAAAGATGTAGTAAATCACTAGAAACAATAACTCAAGATAAGACAAGCCAAGCTGTCTTGAGCAATAACATTAAGGAACTCCATGAACATGAAGTGTTCGGTATAGTATTGCAGATTTCATAGTGTTTGATAATACCACATGTTTAGTTGTCTACTGCTTGGGTATGACATTTAGAATGTATAGACAATGTGGTATTTGTAACAATGACTTAAACTTAGTACACTACAGTATAAATGTCCATAAAGATTGTTAATGCAAAGATCAGTCCAAGACAGCTTGTGGAGTTGCAAAAACAAATTCGGATTTATTCTTAACTAGACAGGTAAGAAGCGATTTCCCTCACTAGACGTGCCAATTTTCTTCTGCACCCTACAAACTACATATTTTGAAAAACTATTAATCATATGCCAGGGGATGGGGAAATTACAAGTCTTATGATTGAATAAAATCTGAGATGAAATTGAAAAATGGGCTTTGACAGAGTATTCTGAAGTTTGCACCTTGGTGAGCAGTTTGATGTTTAGTAGAGGCTGTCCTGTCTTTTAGTGTTGCTTTCCTGTCTTCAATGCTGCTAGGAATGCAGTGACCCCAGAATGGGTTGACTCACCAGCTGTGGGGAAGAGTTAAGGAAATGAGTCAAAACATCCTGGAAGTCACTCCAGCAGAACAGAAGAGACTCTCCTATAGAAACTCTTTTTTTAGTGTGTGTGTGTGTGTGTGTGTATTGGTATGTACATATGTCTACAGTCTTGTATACTCTATATACTGGATAATAAACAGAAAACACTTTAAATTCAAGTTACTGCATCCCATATGTAATAAATAGTGTCAGTTACTATAACAAAAATTTAATTAATACACATTTTTTGTATGCTTATCAATTTTATATCTGACAGGGAGAGAGAGGTCCAACATAATCTGTTACATACTGTATATCAATGTAAACTTTAGTTCCCTTTCAAGTACGAAATGTAACCATTACCGAATGGCTATTTACCTCCTAAAGACCCGAAACCTGAATAAGATATACCAAAGCTGCTCGGCCGAGCCTGTGACGCAGTCATGCCCGCCCCTGAGGGTACAAAGGACTGCGCTCACAGATCTCAGCGTCAATTTTCCTTTCAAGAACTGACCTGATAGGAGCACTTATTCTGATTTTTTACAAAAATTATATGTGATATTAAAAATCGCTGTATTAGTTTTTACTAATTACGCGTCATTGTGCACTACAGCCTTTTGTTTGTTACTTCCCTGTGTGGCCTTGTGCCCCGTATGAAGCCAGCGGCTTGAGTCGCTCCTTCCCAGAGATCAAGCAACGTAAGTCGACAGACTGTGTGTTCCCCCCCAGGCTGCAATAGCTCTGGCTGGAGTTTTTTAGTTCTCGTTTTGGCTTTGGCCAAAATTACAAGACAGTTTGTATAATTAAAGTAATTGTTATTACTGTATTTTGTTGAGAGAAATCTCATTCTGTTTTTCTGTTTTCACAGAGACTAACCGCAGGCCTGTGCAGGACCAAGGGACTGCTTGGATTGTGATTGCTTGCAATCTCTACCACAGCATCTTGATGCTGTTTTGGTGACAGCTTTTGCATCACGATTACGAGGGCTATTAGTTCATTGTAACAAGCAGGCTTCCCTTAGTCTCTTGAGTACTGACCGAGTGGTTTTGCCAATAGCTTGCACAGATGGGCAGGGCATCCCTGTACAGTGCTGCCCACCGTAACTGCAAACCAGTGGACCCGTACTGTACCAGTACTGAGGTCACCGACCCGCTCCTTTCCCGACCCGGTACCATATCGTACCGAACTGGGACCAAGGTTACCGCACCGGTATCATACTGTAGCGGCCCCGTACCGCCCCGGTTCTGACCCAGTACTGTACCAATGCTGACCCAGTGCTAAAGTCACCGAACCATCCCGGTTCCGACCCGGTACTGTACCGTACTGACCCGGTGCTACAGTCACTATACCGTTGAGGACAAGCACGGCAGATGTTCTTCCTGCCTGGTGCCCGATCACGCAAAGGAGGACTGCCTATGAGCGAGCCAACTTGCCCCCTCCAGAAAAGCTCACTGCCCATTCCACCAGGGGCATGGCGACGTTGTGGGCTTTATTCCAGGGTGCATCTGTCAGGACATTTGCAATGCAGCACTGTGGGCTACTCTCCATACCTTTACTAGGTTGGACAGACTTAATGTCGTGAATCCTCAAAACTCTAGTTTTGGAACTAGAGTGTTAAGGGTGGCTTCTCAGTCTACCCATACAACACAGGCATAGAGGTGAGTTTCTCCCTCAGTTTTTTAGCCCTAGCTACTTGTTACTGGGGTTCCGAATGATAACGCACAAGGCCCTTGTGACGGCTTGGGTATACTGACCCATTCGGTAATGGTTACATTTCGTACTTAAAAGGGAACGTTAGGTTATTATTATAACCCTGGTTCCCTGAAATAGAAATGTAACCATTAACCTTCAAGGTCACTGCATCCATGATTGCAGCAGGCTTGCAGAAAACATGACGGTGAGATCTGTGCGTGCAGTCCCTTATATCCTCGGGGGCGGGTATGACTGCGTCACAGACTCGGCTGAGCAGCTTTGTTATATCTTATTCAGGTGTCCTGTCTTTAGGAAGTAAATACCCATTCAGTAATGGTTACACTTCTATTTCAGGGAACCAGGGTTATGATAATAACCTAACATTTTCTTCAGTTCAGTTCCATTTGGATAGTGCATATATGCTATTAGTGATTGCTTGTAACCTGCCTTTTCTTCAGTGATGGCTGCATGTTCTTAATTTTCCCCCTGACGTGTGCACCTGCAGTCTACTGTACCCCCTTTAATTTGTGTTAGGCCGTTCTGACTGTATGTACTGTCCCTGCAGGAGAAGCTGAATGACCAGCTGGAGGAGCAGCGTCAGGAGCAGGCCCTGCGGAGGTGCCACAGCGAGGCAGACGATCTCGACCACTGGCTCCTCAGCACCAAGGCCACTCTAAAGACAGCACTGCAGCCAGCTGAGGAGCACATGCACATGGAGGAGCAGCTCAACGACTGCCAGGTACTGCAGCTCTACCAAGGAGCCCTCATACTAAACAATGTGGAGGTGGAATGCAGAAAGAATGGGCAGAGCTCTGCTGTATGCTGCAGAACATTCTAAATAAGAAAGGGGTTTATTTTAGTGGTATAATGTATAATGTGATATCTTGTAACAATTGTAAGTCGCCCTGGATAAGGGCGTCTGCTAAGAAATGAATAATAAAAAGCTTTGAAAATAAATACCGCCACTCTTTATATTAATCATCCCCAGGGGTGATTTATTGATCCCCTTATTAATTGTATTAAAATGGTTAAGACTACATACTAGTTTTGTATGCCATTTACTGCGTAGTCAGGCTATATAGAGATTTTCACCAATACAGTAAGTAGAACTAGATTATCCTGGTTATTTTTGGTTTTATTAAAATTTACTGATTTCGATTAAATTTGAAAATATTATCTTATAAAGATATAGCTAATTGCCCAGATCAACCAAACTGTTCATTTGTCTTCGGTAGATAGTTTTAACATTAATTTGAAACAAACTAAATGAGACACAATCCTTATTAAATATAATGTAATGACTTTCCAAAAACACTCAATCATAGATATTAATGTAAAACATTTCATCTCATGCCTTTATCAATGTTAATATCTTTAACTGCTGCAGTTTTTAACCAAAAGATATATGAGTAAGCTCATTCAATTGCATTTCTTTAAAAAAGTGATTTGCAGTTTTTGTAAATAAAAGTTATTTAGTAATTATCAAGTTTAAACATGTTTTTGTTCCTCGGGAAAGGTTTCCTTTATTTTCTCCATTTTCCCAGTTTTCCCCCTGGTGTCTGACACATTCATTCACACAGTCAAGCTTTTGTACACTACAAAATAGTTGCCAAGGGAAATTAAACTCCTTTGTGAGCAGATTAGCTGTGTACGACACAAGGAGTAGATCACTAGAATTGTGTGGTGTTTCTGTTCATTCTGTGTATCATGGTTTGCAGATGACAACGCATGGTGCATCATCATATAAACAAACGTATTGGCTGTTCTAAACAAGCCTTACAGTAGCTTGGCTCTTAAGCTCCTGTGCCTTCTTAAGAAGATTATGTACATGTCTTAGGATGTCTGAGGGCTATTCAGCAGCAATCAGGGTCGTTGGAAGTCACAGCATTAGCTGATCAACAGTCTGTTGGTTCCGAGTTGGGGAAGGAGGGGAAAGGGAAGCCTCATCGCACATACAAGGAGAAGGCAAGCTTAGAAACAGGAAAGCAGCAGCATTACTAGCATGCCTGTGAGTGATCTTTTCAGAGGCATTGTCTGAGGACGTCATGGACCAGCCCTGAAAGAAAGAAGCATTGTGGTCAGGAATCTTCTAAGCAACAGTTGGCTCTGAAATACAACAGCGGCTGATAGACTAACTTAAACTAACTTTTTAATCTATTTTTTCTTTCTTTTTTTTTTTTTTTTTTTTTAGGTACAAGCTGTTCCAATTTCGGAAACTTTTTATAATTTTTTTTCTTAATGGGGCAAACTAAACATTTTATACTACTAGAGCTTTAATGGTGTAGTGTACACAACCCTATGATGGGAAGACCTCGGTGCTTTGTGAATTTGGCTGGGGCGAGGTAGGCCCCAGGCCCCCTTGCCGTTGAAGCTGCCTCAGGCAGTGTGTATAACAGCCAGTGGCATGAGCAGCAGCAGCAGCAGTAACAGCATGTTTGAGTTTGCCTCTCTGTTCCTGCTGCTACAGAACATGCTGCTGGAGATTGAGCTGAAGGTGGTGTCCCTGTCAGAGCTCTCGGTGCACAGTGAGACCCTGCTGATGGAGGGGAAGGTGCACACCCGGGAGGAGGCCGAGCAGCTCACACACAAGCTCCGCACACTGAAGGACAGCCTGCTGGAACTGCAGAGAATGTTGCAGGATAAGCAGATCAACATCCAAGTAAGCTTGCCCCCGCCCCCCCCCCCCTTTTTTTCATTCACTGCTCATTTAGTGGCCTCTGTGCTGACTCCTAAACAGAAGATTAATTAGTATGAGCCTTAGATATTCGTTCACTCTGAAACTAGTACTATTTTGAATAACTGTGTGTGACAGTCTGGCTCGCAGTGGTGATGTGGATGACGTCACGGACCAGGAAGTAACTCAAACCAAACAGTGGATGGGCGGTTGAAGCTGAGTGTTAGTGCACTCAGCGTATTTAATAAACAAAATATTAAACAAATTAACACAACACAAAACAAAAGGGCACAAGGGCCAAACGAATGAACAAACAAACAAGTAAGTGATGTGCTGGGAAATCCAGCACGTCTTAGCAATTGTTTTGTTAATGTTGCTTTTTCTCTCTCCGCTCTCCCGTACTCTCCTCTACACTCTCAACCCCGAGTGCAGAGTGCTGCTGGTTTATATACTCTGGCCGAGGGATTTAACTAGTTGGTAATTATCTTATTATCCCCCGGCCAGAGTCTGCACGCGTTTGGTAAGGATGCATGACTGTCAGCTAGTTAAATAATCAGTAGCTGATCAGCCATGCATCCTCACGGGGTTTTTAAATATAATAACAAAAGACGCGGCGCTTTTACCCGCGCCGCAAACAAAAATACAAATAATAATAAATAGGGGCGGGACACTCCGCCACACATGCCCCCCCTTGTGCGCAGCACA
The DNA here is from genome assembly GCF_902713425.1 of Acipenser ruthenus. Lineage (NCBI taxonomy): Eukaryota > Metazoa > Chordata > Actinopteri > Acipenseriformes > Acipenseridae > Acipenser > Acipenser ruthenus. The sequence goes on along the minus strand of NC_081193.1, from coordinate 37,682,435 downwards.
CATGGCCTTTTCGGCCACCTCCCCCCTTAGTCCCCAAAGTCCCGGTCAGCAGTCCCGGCGCAGGAACAGGGGCAGCAACGGGCCAAAGGTGGCGGCCACGGTGGGATGTCCTCCTCCCACCCAAACAGCCGTAGTGTTCCAATGGCCCGCGCACCGGCCAGCTCCTCTGGCCAAAAAATTTTTGGGGGTGGTCTCCAGACCTGCCCCCCCTTCTTCATGGCCGACAGCTCCCCTCCGTGGGGCTCTGGCCACCCTTTCTCCTGCAGCGAAATTGCTGCGGGGGAAGCTGGTCTCCTGACCTCCCCCCCCTTCTTCATGGCTGACAGCTGCCCTTCACGGGGCTCCAGCCACAGTATTTCCTGCCGCGAAAGTGCGGCTGGGGGAGCTGGTCTCCTGACCTCCCCCCCCTTTTCCATGGCTGGCAGCTCCCCTTCGTGGGGCTCTGACCACATGATCTCCGGCCGCGAAAGTGCGGCTGGGGAAGCTGGTCTCCTGACCTCCCCCCCTTTCTTCATGGCCGGCAGCTCCCCTCCGTGGGGCTCCGACCACAGTGTAGTGACCCCAGGCGAAGCAGGATCCCTGGCGACCCCAGGCAAAGCAGGATCCCTGGCGACCCCAGGCGAAGCAGGATCCCTGGCGACCCCAGGCGAAGCAGGATCCCTGGCGACCCCAGGCGATGTGGAACAGGCAGCCCCAGGCGATGCGAGGCAGGCATCCCTGGGTGGTGCGAGGCAGGGCAGGAGCAGTCCTTCCCATGACGGTGGATGTGGAACCAGCAGGTATTCACCCTCTGCTGGTGGAGGTGGGAGGGGAAAGCAGTCCTCCCACAGCGGCTGAGACGGAACCAGCAGGTATTCACCCTCTGCTGGTGGAGCTGGGAGTGGCAAGCAGTCCTCCCACGGCGGCTGAGGCGGAACCAGCAGGTATTCATCCTCTGCTGGTGGAGGTGGGAGGGGCAAGCAGTCCTCCCACGACGGTTGAGGCAGAACCAGCAGGCATTCATCCTCTGCTGGTGGAGGTGGGAGGGGCAAGCAGTCCTCCCACGACGGTGGAGGCGGAACCAGCAGGCATTCACCCTCTGCTGGTGGAGGTGGGAGGGGCAAGCAGTCCTCCCACGACGGTGGATGTGGAACCAGCAGGCATTCACCCTCTGCTGGTGGAGGTGGCGGAGGCAGAGGCAGCTCTTGCTGCTCTGCTCCTGGTGATGGTGGAGACAGAAGCAGCTCCTGCTGCCCTGCTCCTGGTGGTGGTGGAGACAGAGGCAGCTCCTGCTGCTCTGCTCCTGGTGGTGGTGGAGGCAGAGGCGATGGGGCGGATGCTGGCCACTCAGAGGGAGGCTGTGGCGGTTCTGGCTCCCTCTGCTGTGGCGGCTGGGCTGGTGTGTGCCGTGCTCCCTTCAGCAGCATAAATAGAGGCTGCTGGGGAACATCAGCATCCTGCCCTTCTCCCCCCCAGAAAAATTCAGGGGGTTGAGCCTGTAACTCCTCCCCTTCTGGCTCTTGGGACTGCAGCTTGGGTCCTAAGGCTGTGGAAGCGCAGACTTCCACCTCTTGGGCTATGGACGCACCGACTCCCCCCTCTTTGGGCTGTGGACGCACCGACTCCTCCCTCTTGGGCTGTGGACGCACCGACTCCTCCCTCTTGGGCTGTGGACGCACCGACTCCCCCCTCTTGGGCGTAGGACGTTCGGGCTCCTCCCACTCGGCCGTAGGACGTTCGGGCTCCTCCCACTCGGGCGTAGGACGTTCGGGCTCCTCCCACTCGGGCGTAGGACGTTCGGGCTCCTCCCACTCGGGCGTAGGACGTTCGGGCTCCTCCCACTCGGGCGTAGGACGTTCGGGCTCCTCCCCAGGCTGTGGAGGCGAAACCAGCAGGCATTCTCCCTCTGCTGGTGGAGACGGTAGCGATGGCTCCTCTCCCTCTGATGCTGGAGACGGTAGCGATGGCTCCTCTCCCTCTGATGCTGGAGACGGCAGCGATGGCTCCTCTCCCTCTGATGCTGGAGACGGTAGCGATGGCTCCTCTCCCTCTGATGCTGGAGACGGTAGCGATGGCTCCTCTCCCTCTGATGCTGGAGACGGCAGCGATGGCTCCTCTCCCTCTGGCGCTGGAGACGGCAGCGATGGCTCCTCTCCCTCTGGCGCTGGAGACGGCAGCGATGGCTCCTCTCCCTCTGGCGCTGGAGACGGCAGCGATGGCTCCTCTCCCTCTGGCGCTGGAGACGGCAGCGATGGCTCCTCTCCCTCTGGCGCTGGAGACGGCAGCGATGGCTCCTCTCCCTCTGGCGCTGGAGACGGCAGCGATGGCTCCTCTCCCTCTGGCGCTGGAGACGGCAGCGATGGCTCCTCTCCCTCTGCTGGTGGAGACGGTAGCGATGGCTCCTCTCCCTTTTGTGCTGGAGATGGCAGCAGCAGGGTCTCTCCCATATCCGCAGCCAGGTAGTTGAACACCATGGCTGCGATGTCTGGGAGGGAAGCTGGGTGGTGTTGCTGTTCCCAGGCCTCCCAGCGCTCCCCATCTCTTGCCCACAGGAGGTTGATCACTGCAGGGAGGGCTTCCTCATAATCCCTCCCCGGCTCCACCAGCCAGTCCCAGACTCCCTCAGAGGAGAGTGCATTCGTCCTCTTTGGAGGATGCAGGTCCTCCCTCACTGGACGCTCTGGCTCCTCTTTCTCCTGCCATGGAGGGGGTTGGTCTGGTGCCACGTGCCCAACCTCACCAACCGCGAAGCACCACTCCTCACCCTTCAGGCAGGTGAGGCAGATATCCAGTGTGGCAAGGTAAGGCTGATGTTGCTGCGCCTCCTGCTGCTGTTGTTGCTGCTGCTGCTGCTTTCTCCTCCGGCTACTTTTCCCCATTTTTAATTTGAAAAAAAAAACGAACAAACAAAAAAAACGCACTTTTCAATCCTGGTCCGGCTGTTGGAGGCGTTGTTTGTCCCACGCAGGACACCATATGTGACAGTCTGGCTCGCAGTGGTGATGTGGATGACGTCACGGACCAGGAAGTAACTCAAACCAAACAGTGGATGGGCGGTTGAAGCTGAGTGTTAGTGCACTCAGCGTATTTAATAAACAAAATATTAAACAAATTAACACAACACAAAACAAAAGGGCACAAGGGCCAAACGAATGAACAAACAAACAAGTAAGTGATGTGCTGGGAAATCCAGCACGTCTTAGCAATTGTTTTGTTAATGTTGCTTTTTCTCTCTCCGCTCTCCCGTACTCTCCTCTACACTCTCAACCCCGAGTGCAGAGTGCTGCTGGTTTATATACTCTGGCCGAGGGATTTAACTAGTTGGTAATTATCTTATTATCCCCCGGCCAGAGTCTGCACGCGTTTGGTAAGGATGCATGACTGTCAGCTAGTTAAATAATCAGTAGCTGATCAGCCATGCATCCTCACGGGGTTTTTAAATATAATAACAAAAGACGCGGCGCTTTTACCCGCGCCGCAAACAAAAATACAAATAATAATAAATAGGGGCGGGACACTCCGCCACACTGTGGTATGCTGTAGTTCTGTTGAAGAGCCTATTACCAATAAAGTTTGTATTTTTTGTAAGTGTATCATTTTTTTTTTTGTCTGCATACGTTCTTAAGAATACATGTTATAAAAAGGCTTTTTGTTTATTATTAACTAAATAATGTTTGAAACTTCTAGACTCTTTAACAACAGTGTACTTTATAACAATGTAATGCATGCCAAATGTATATGATTCATCATAAAAGAAAAACAAAATAGAATACAGTATATTTGGAGGAACTGTGTTTTGGTATTATATAGTATTTATTATGTACAGTAGACTATGATTTTTTAACGAAAGTTTAATCCTCCCTAACTATCCACCAGATACACCCTTGTAGCTGCCCCTTGGTACTATCTGTGTGGACAAGGTTGACCTGTTGTTGATGGAACCTTGAATCTATGGTTACTTTGTGTACAAATTTAATTGAACCTCTCCCATGTTCTTACATCTTCAAATTACAAATGTTTTATTAAATTTACTGCACCCCGAATTAAAATTGATATGGTTCAATGAATCTGAATGGAATTAAATGAGAGAAAAAAACTGCAGTGCTGTTTGGCTAGTGACCCTAATACCAGTGACTTTAATAGCAGTTTATTACACAGATACTAGCTTGGATTATGGTACCAGCTTCTGCAGTGATTGTGTTCTGGATGTGTGTGTTTTTTTGGCTTCAAATTAAATGTGATATCCCTGTTATTCTGATAGGGAAAAGTGGAACAATCTCCAGGGGCCCTATTCACAAAACATTAAGGACTATTTTTGAAAAGTAGTATAAACATTCTCTTGGAGTAAACAGTGCTTTATAAAATAGAATCACTGCAAACTTGATTTTCAAAATGAAAATGGCCATTAACAAAACATTCCTTAGAACAACAAAATAAAACAACAGTGTGCAGTTATTGTCACATATATTTTGAGCATGATTCTGTTTTTATTCTACTTACCAGAGTACTTGGACAAATTGAGAGGCACACTGCATCTTTTTGCCTGTCTGTGTCAGGCAGAGTGAAGCTCTGTCCTAACACCACTTTACTATGCCAGCAGGGCACTCTGCAAGAGAAGGAGGACAGCGAGCCGGGCTCTGCCCTCTCTCCGAGCCCCAGCATCCAGGAGTGGCTGGCCCAGGCCAGGACAACAAGGTCCAAGCGGCATCAGGACAGCTTGCAGAGACAGAGGGTATGAGGGATGCAGCTTTATACAGAGCGAGCTGCAGATCAATACGTGAATGAGTACAGTGGCGTGTCAGTGCTTTAGAAATACAGTAGAGCCCAGTGTATGGAGGAGGTACTATAGTTTGCAAATACTGGGTCCTTCAAAGGGCAGGTGTCTGTGTGTCCGTTTTTGTAAGGTCTTGGTGGAAAAGTCATTAGACAATTAGAGAGCTCATTCAGAACTTAAAATACTCAATCATAAGACATACAGTGTAGCCCCATTGACTATCTGTGCATCACACATCAAAATGAATTAATTCCTCTAGACACAACTAATATTAGAAATTATGCCAACAGTATGGTGGCTGACCTGTGGGACATCCTGCAGTTAGGGGTTGATTAAATCTTTTGAAAACATGTTTGTTGTGGCAGTAAAATGTCTTCACCTGCATCTTTGTGCCTATTCTTTGCTGTAGGAGCTGGAGGAGCAGCTGGCGGAGCAGAAGAAGCTTCTGCAGTCAGTAGCAAGCCGTGGAGAAGAGCTTCTGACCCAACAGACTGCTATGAATGGTGTCAGGTAAGCAGGGCCATCCTGCATTAATAAGTGCAAATGACTTGTATATTAAGGTCTACCTTAATGGAAGATAACAGCAATACTGTTTATGCCAATGACATGCAAATCTGCCTGGAGCATTAAAGTAGTGTGTTAGCTGTAGGATACAGGATGGAATTCAGTTCAAAGTATTTCTCATTATTTCACTAGTATAGTACACAAGAATTCTCACAGCTAATAGCAAATTATTTGAGGGCATAATTGGATTCGATTTCATCACGTGAAGTTTAAAAACGTAGGTTTGGGAGGAAGGACTGACCCCTACACATTTATGTCATCCAAGTGTGGCCTCTCAGATCAATATAAATAGTTGTAACTGACCCTTCTATTACGTTTGATTCATTCGCATCCCTCCATCTCCACCAGCTACATCCTTGTAGCTACCCCTTGGTACTATCTGTGTGGACAAGGTTGCCCTGTTATTTTCTTTTCACAGTGAAAAACCTGAATCAGTCCCAAAGGAAGGAGAAAAGCTAGCCGCACAGGAGCAGATGAGACAAAAATGGGAAAGTCTAAACAAAGAGTTCATCACCAAACAGCAGCTTCTACAGAACACACTACAACAAGACCACAGTCAACCGGTACTTTAACATTGTTTTAAAACCCACTTTTAAGGAATGATGCTTACTTGACAAATGAGTTTTCTGCATTACTTTTTTCTTAACACTGAAGTTTTAAAATTAAACAAACTAAACTGGTAGATCAAATTCTGTTCTAACATTATTATATTACTGTTTATGAACATAAAAGGTTAATATGCATAAACAGTCCTTGGGAAGCAAGCAAAGTGTTCTCTTAGACAGAGTTGACCACCGGACGCAATATGCCAAGGCCTATCACGATATGAATCAATAAATACAAATGTATTTATTAGTTATGTCATGATGCACCTGCATCAACATATGAATAAGTAAGAGGAACACAATAGGCAAGCGTATGTTAAAGTATAATAATAACTAACTGAGAAACTAAATTAACAAAGCACCCTACATACGGTAATAGTAATTATGAATACGAGAATTAATTTGAGCACAATGGTTATTAACACAGCACCCCTACACATGCTAAAAGATGCAGCAGCTGCTCTAGATTACTCTCGTGATGACAAGTCAGTTTTGAAAAGATTAGCCATTTGAATTTGAGTTTGATGATGATAAGTTTTCAGGTTACATAAGAACATAAGAAAGTTTACAAACGAGAGGAGGCCATTCGGCCCATCTTCCTCGTTTGGTTGTTAGTAGCTTATTGATCCCAGAATCTCATCAAGCAGCTTCTTGAAGGATCCCAGGGTGTCAGCTTCAACAACATTACTGGGGAGTTGGTTCCAGACTCCCAAATTCTCTGTGTAAAAAAGTGCCTCCTATTTTCTGTTCTGAATGCTTCTTTATCTAATCTCCATTTGTGACCCCTGCTCCTTGTTTCTTTTTTCAGATTGAAAAAGTCTCTTGGGTCGACATTGTCGATGCCTTTTAGAATTTTGAAAGCTTGAATCAGATCACCGCGTGTCTTCTTTGTTCAAGACTGAACAGATTCAGTTCTTTTAGCCTGTCTACATATGACATGCCTTTTAAACCCTGAATAATTCTGGTCGCTCTTCTTTGCACTCTTTCTAGAGCAGCAATATTATTTTTGTAGCGAGGAGATCAGAACTGAACACAATATTCTAGATGGGGTCTTACTAATGCACTGTAAAATTAACACTACTTACCTTGATTTTAATTCAACACTTTTCACTATATATCTGAGCATTTTGTTGCCATTTTTTATACCTTCCCCACATTGCCTAGATGAAGATATTTCTGAGTCAACATAAACTCCTAGATTTTTTTCATAGATTCCTTCTTCAATTTCAGTATCTCCCATATGTTATTATTATTTGTTTATTTAGCATATGATATTTATAATGCATATTTTTTTTGCGTGTGTGCAGTACCTTACACTTTTCTCTATTAAATGTCATTTGCCATGTGTCTGCCCAGTTCTGAATGCTGTCTAGATCATTTTGAATGACCTTTGCTGCTGCAACGGTGTTTGCCACTCCTCCTAGTTTTGTGTTGTCTGCAAATTTAACAAGTTTGCTTACTATACCAGAATCTAAGTCATTAATATAGATTAGGAAGAGCAGAGGACCTAATACTGATCCCTGTGTTACTCCACTGGTTACTTCACTCCATTTTGAGGCTGTATTAGTTTTCGGTGTATCGGTGCCAAAAAAGGTTTTTAAGCAAAGTCCCTGTTCCTTTAGGCGGAGCATTTACAATTTCTAAATTCTGTTTCACCACAAGGTTGTTCCCTAAGCTGAAGTGTTCTCTTAGGAGGTGTTCCTATATGCTGAGAATACTGTATAGGCTTTAATGTTTTATAAATAGACAGTGACTTTGTTGAAGTACTACTTATAAGTTTTAAGCTACTTATGTGTTTTAAACATGTCTTTTTGAACAGGTCTATAACAGACCTAGCAGAGTCTCTTCTACTGTACCACTGTTCAAAGGAGAGCCTCCACTGCAGGATAAATCATCTGTTAGGACTTTATTCAGTGGCTTCAACCAGGCCTTTGAAGACGTGTCCTCTCAGGTATAGTGACATTTTATTTTCCTTTATTATTTATTGATTGGCTTATTCACTGTAGTTCCATTAGTGCATTTTTGGCTGAGATGTGTTTGTGTTTATTGATCTGCCCCCAGGCTGGAGGTGTGGAGAAGAAAGGCCTTGACTTAGAGCTGAGGCTGTATAATGCTGTCTGTGCCTCGTCCAGCTGGCTGGATGGGATTGAAAACAGCCTGTTTGCTGGCCCTGTGCTCCTTGCCGAAGATGCTGAAACCCAACTCTGTAACCAAGAAGTATGTGAAACATGTATTTATTTATGTGTCACTGTATATCTTTGAGTGTTAATGCTTTTTTGTGGGTAAATTAGCCAAGACAGCTGATAGCTGCATAAACGGGGTAAATAATGTGACTGTTCTGAGCAGTGTGTTTGGTGTGTTTTTCTGGCGGCAGGTTCTTAGTAAGGACATTAGAGAGGTGACAGAAGATGTGGACAAGAACAGAGACCTGTTCCTCCAAGCAGCTCCGCAGTGCGGTGAGAACCAGGATGTGATTGAGGAGACCCTGTGCTGTCTGCAGGAGCGGCTCAGTGACCTTGACTCGGTAGTGAGCCAGCGCTGTGAGCACATGAAGACCAGGCTCCAGGAACTCGCACAGTTTCAGGCAAGGCAGCCTTCTCATTACCTTTTCAGGAAACATGGGGCACTCACCAATCTTTAAGGAATGTGCTTGTAGGCATTGCCTTAAATTAAACACTGCCTTGGATATTAATAAACAATCTCAAAAACTGTTTTTAATTAACTATAAGCTTGAGTGAATAACTCTAAATGGGATTTAACAAAACATTCCTAAACAAAACATTCCTTACAGCTGTCCTTACATTTTTTTTTAAATAGGGTCCACACGTTGCTTTGGTTGCCCACTGTATATAATGTTGTACAGTTGTCAGGGATCATAGAAAAAAGATGCATTGTATTTTGGAGTTACAGTATGATTGTGTTTGTTAAAGTATGTGTTCTCTGTACACTGTGCAAAACAAATAACTCACACTATTTTTTTGACACAGATCTGTAAACAATATTTTTATTGAAAATGCATTAGAAATTCAGATTGCAGGAAAATTCCCAAGTTTTACACATAATTCTAATCAGCTGACATGCGATATTCACTCAACTATTTAGTTAATGTAATTGTTCTGTGATAACCGTATGTGCTGAAGAATCTTGCAGTAATAATACCTTGAGCTTGTGTAACTAAATTGTGATTTTCTTTTATCCTGCTGCAGGCTGAACTGAAGATGCTGTTTACTTCCCTGGCTGACAGTAAATACCTAATTCTCCACAAACTGGCCGAGGCAATGGAACTACCTGCTGCAAAGCAAATGGAGGTAAAAAAAAGGATTCCTATGCCATAGTTACTTGCAAAAAGAATGGTATTGTTTATACTTTTTTCTTTGCATTAAATGTAGTGATCTCTCTTGTTTTGTGTTCGTGCATGTGTGTTCAGTTCCAATAAAAGGGTGCATTTTTATATTCAGCTATTTAGCTAACTCAGAGCAAAAAATAACCTAGCATTAAATGCCATTTGTAGTTTTTTTTTTCCCCCCATCAATATACATTTTACTTTCCCTGCCTTTTCATCTGCAACTCAACTCATGTTCACAAACCAAACAAAAGCTTTTTTAGGGGGAAAACAGTCACATTTCTTTACAGGCAATTCTAGAGTCAGAAGAGAGCCTGAAAGAATTTGAACAAAGAATCAACGAGTTGAAAACCCACGGACAAAAGCTGCAACCAGACCAGCCTGCCGTTCAAGAACTCCTGGAACTTCAGGTAGCTACTTGATATGTCTCAAACATTCATATATTAATTATAATTTGAGCTGTGGTTTCTTACTTTGCTTTGTACAGTACACAGTGCCACCCAAAGGGAAATTGCATTATGACAAGGATCTTTAAAAGAAATGTAAACTGTTAAAACCCAACAGGTTAAAGGCCACCAGCAGAATATGTGAATAGCTTTTGATTGTAATCATTATGTGTGTGCTGTGTTGGGTACAGGACACCTACGAGGAGCTGGTGTTGACAGTCGGCTCACGCCGCAGTGGGCTGAACCAGAGTTTGGCTCTGAAAGGCCAGTGTGAGCGAGCCCTGCAGGACCTGGCCGACCTGGTAGACACCGCACAGGACAAGATGGCTGCCGACCAAAAAATAATAGCAATGTCCAAAGAGGAAGTGCAGAACCGTCTGGACAAGCACAAGGTAGTTCATCCCCAATTTTAAACAGCCAGTTGTAAATACTGAGGTAAAACTATAGGAAAACAGGTCAAATAAAAAATTATTTCAGGCCTGATTTGTCTTTACACCAAATTGTAATTTGAAAAGGAAAGTTGAACATTATTACAAGACTAGTAACAGTCAGCTGAGAAGGTTCAACCGTAACTAAGGAGTCAGCCGTATCTCTAAGGTATCTGTTTCCAGTTTTGTAACGTTAACAGTTTGCTTTTTCATTCACAAACAAATGGTGCAAAATGCATTGTGGAGTAAAGACCTTGATAAATTAGACCCTTGTCTTGCAGCAATGAAGACATTAGCCAAAACAAAGGCTCAGCACAATAAAGGGTAGCTAATTGTAGATGACCTGGTGTGCAGACAGTAACAGAAAGAAGAAATGGATGGTGCTTTATGTGTTTTTAGATGTATTTATGTAACAGTTAATGGTTTTCATGTGCTGTATATATGCTATACTTACTGTACATACACAAACATATAGGTAAACATTTCTCCACTTGTGATTTTCCTCAGGAATTTTTCCAGGGGTTGGAATCCCACATGATTCTGACCAAAACATTCTTCCAAAAAATCTGCAGTTTTGCATTACCAAGACAGTGTCAGTCCCACGATGAGATAATGGCACAGGTAGCAGCGGTGCTGAAGCAGGCCCACAAAAGAGGTGTGGAGCTGGAGTACATTCTAGAGGTAAGTGTTTCCATGGGAATCCGTGTCTATGTCTAAGTGTAGAATCCAACAAGAACAAACAAATAAACAACTTATGGTAGCTGCAAAATAAAAAAGAAGTAAGATAACAAATTAATAAATGAAGCATTTGAAACTGAAACTCAGTAACTGGTCAATAACTACAGTATTGATGTAAGTGGCTAAGGAAAAGTAGATATGCAGTTTATTTATATAATGTATAAATGAATACTTCCAAGCTGTTGTTAGGAGTGTCAACTAAGTAAGCCTACCAAACAGGAAGCCTAATCAAGCAGTTTCAAAATAGCCATCTGCTGCTCGTTTTATAGACATGGACCCGTCTGGAAGAAGACTATCAATGCCTATACAGACAACTGGAGGCAGTGGAGAGCTGCATCCCCAGTGTGGGGCTGGTGGAAGAGACCGAGGAAAGGCTCACAGAAAGAATTGCACTTTATCAGGTATGTCTGTGTATATTAACTGGTGAATCTTAGCCATGACCTAAAGAGACCCATCCAGTATGGCGAACCAGCTTTGTGTAAGGTTTTCACTGAGCCCTTATCACAGCTGATTCCTCTCAAACCAACTAACTGGCTGCGCCTGTTAGTTATGCTCCTGTGGAACCCTGCTAAACAAAACAGTTACATAACCAACCTAACTACTATATGGAAGACACTTTCAATCACTGCTAATCAGTTGGAAGCAAAAATCCCAATATATGTTTGTAATTAGTTTACCACTGGAATAAGGTGCTTTAAATTTGCATTATGCGTATACCCCAAACTACTGTGGCGTTACTGATTAACCCTATTTTTTGTTCTGTTAACAGCGACTGAAGACAAGCTTGACAGAACACCAGCACCAGCTGTACCAGGTGCTGGATGATGGGAAGAGGCTTCTCATGTCTGTCTGCTGTTCAGATCTGGAAAACCAGCTGACTCAGCTGGGAGAGCACTGGCTCAACAACACCACCAGAGTCAACAAGGAGCTCCAAAGGCTGGACACCATACTGGAACACTGGACAAGGTTTGATTCCATATTATTTTAGTCAGTAATTGTTGATGCTGGGTGGCAAATGATAGTAACTGCATTGTTAATAAATAGTGATAGACTATCTGAATATTCTGCATCCCAGTCTGGACTGTACTTATCCTTACATACTTTTGCTCCGACTGGCAAACAGCCTATTGTTTGATTTATTTATAAATTGCTGAAGTTCAACAGAGTTAAGCCCTGCAAAGATGCAGTCCTCACCAGCAGTGTAACTATATTTTGAAATAAGAACATGATGCAAAATGCTCTGTGTCCCTGCAATAATACAAAGCTGAAGAGAAAGCAGATTTTGTTGATATAATGGGTTAAAGTTTGTTATCTGTGCTGCACAGGTACCAAACTGAATCTGCTGAGCTGGATCAGTGGCTCCAATCTGCTTTGGATCGCCTGGAGTTCTGGACCACACAGTCAGCGACTGTTCCACAAGAGCTGGAGACTGTCAGGGACCATCTGAATGCATTCCTGGTGAGTGGGTTTCAATTTAGTGCATACAATTAGGTATATATTTAACCCAGCTGTAGGGTGTGGTAACTTTATTATTTATTATAATGAATCAGACCATTCTACTTTGATAGAATGTTCGAATTACACAGTTTATTGTTTAATAAAAGATTATTCTTAACAGATGATTATATTAAATACATGACAATACAGGTAATTCAAGATACAGAAACATCACAATTATTGTAACACTTTTTCTCTAGATGAAAATAGTAATTACCGCTCTTACAGACAGGCTATGAAGGGGTTCCTTTGGTTCCAAACCCGAGCAACATTTCTTCTTACTCTTATATAGCACAATTAATTTGGTTCTGAACACGCGCAACCTAAATTCCCTAAAGAATATATGCTATGTTTCACATCTGTTTCAAATTATGCATGAAATAGTACTTTCCATAGAATAAACCTATACAATATGTGTCCCCTTTTCTCCACTCCGTATTGGACTCCTCCTAGCCCTTGCAATAGGGAACACTCAAATCAATTTTCTCCAGTCTACCAGTATACCTTGCAGACTCATTCCTACACCCACACCCACACCCACACACACACACACAACATTACATGTTCATCTTGACTTTAAACAGCTCATTAAATCAGTGCTTAGAGTGTCATGCCAGGTTTGGTTTGCATCAACATATCACCGCCTTGTGTTTAGAAGGAACAATTAGTGCAGTGCTCAACCTATGAGACTGCTATTATTAGAGATTATTGTAATTTCAATGTATTTGGCACATTGTGTTAAGTTATCCAAGATTGATTTGTGGCTCACTAGCAATTAAACATTACATGGCTATGGTGCTTGTCATGCCGCTTAAGAGGTATCTCACTTATTCTGATGGTGTATGGAGGCTGTCTGTTATTATTATATTTTGTAGCAGTACTTCAGTTATGTCCCATTCTTTCTCTTGCAGGTATTTTCCAAAGAAGCGGACGCCAAGTCCTCTCTGAAGTCGTCTGTGCTGAGCACAGGGAACCAGCTGCTGCGTCTGAAGAAGGTGGACACGGCAGGGCTGCACTCAGGACTGGCTCAGACCGACAGTCAGTGGACTGAGCTGCTCACACGCATCCCGGTGGTGCTGGACAAACTACACCAGGTACAGAGATACACTACAGACAGTGAGCCACACTCTGTACTAACACCGTCGGTGACACGTGCTGTTAGGTTCTTTGATACATTTGGCTATCATGGGTAGAACGTGATTGCGTTTTATTAGATTTACGGTAGCCAGCTAGACCATGCTTATTTAGTTCAAATCCCAATGTGATTAGATTTCAGCATCTATGTCTGTTTTCTGTTTCTGAGTCTGTCTTTTTACTGATTTTCCAAATATAGTGCATTAAACCTAACAGGCAAAAGCCTGCCCTTAGTCTTGCTACTCATAGGACAGAATACTAGAATAGAATAAATAAACTTGTTTCTGTGGCCCAGTTCAAAACAATAGCATCCATTTATATATATATATATATATATATATATATATATATATATATATATATATATATATATATATATATATATATATGAGGTAGCCATTCACAGCTGGGGTGACTAGTGGTGGGAATCCATTAAATGTCCTGGTGCCTATACTTTAATATTGACAATGCAATGGAAGAGCACAGGCAAAAAAAAAAGTTTACAGTATGTGCCCTAAATGTTTTTCTATTTTAATTGTTTTGGCAGCTCCAAATGGAGAAGCTGCCTTCTCGCCAAGCTATCACAGAACTGATGAGTTGGATCACCCTGATGGAAAATACCATTGAAGACGATGAAGAGAGTATCAAAGGTGTAATTGGATCACAGGCCATACAAGAATACCTGCAAAAATATAAGGTACCTACATGAAGCATAGGACATCACAATGGATTGAATTGGTTGTGTTATTAAATGGTGCTAATTGTTTTTCTTTTCTAGGGATTTAAGATTGATATGAACTGTAAACAGCTCACTGTGGATTTTGTGAATCAATCAGTCCTTCAGATCAGCAGCCAGGATGTGGAAAGCAAGCGCAGTGATAAAACAGATTTTGCAGAAAGGCTTGGCGCAATGAACAATCAATGGCAGATCTTACAGAGTTTGATAACTGAAAAGGTAATCTATAGCATGGCTTCACAACCTGAGTTTCCTGGACACTGTCCACTTCTTGAGTCCAAATCTAGAGTTCACTGTTTTAAACAAATCATATGGACGTGTGAAGCTCATGAAATAGACATGTCTTTTATATACACTACAGTATTTTTTGTTTTGTAAAGTTGTCTTCTACAAGCATGCATACATGTAAGAAGCTTGGGCAAGAGAATAGATCTCTAGCACTGTTGTTTTTTTAAGTTGTTTATTCTCTGCTAATGCATGTCTGTCCTCTTGGAATTGATCAGATCCAGCTGCTGGATGGCTTACTGAACTCTTGGCTGGATTATGAGAGCAGTGTGCAGAGCTTAAATACCTGGCTTAATGTCCAAGAAGAGAGGATGAAAAAGCAATATAGGATTGAAGACCTGGCTTCTGTTCAGAATGCCTTGAAGGATTGCCAGGTATGGGACTGCATACTAGTTACAAGTTTAAAAAAAAACACAAAAAAAACCACATATGGTCATACTGTACCCTAAGGAGCATATGTACAGTAGTGGATTTATGCCATAGTGATGAGACATTTATGTGTTATGTAAGTTGACTTGCTAGTTTCAAATGTGTTTGATCAAGCATGTCCTATCATCTCATACAATATGTACAAATATTTTAGCAGTCAATATCCAATTTGCCAAGGGTGCAACTGCAAAGTGAATCTAGGTAGTTCGATAGTCACTTACTGCTGGTTTGCCCCTTTCTGACAGGAACTGGAGGACATGATTAATGTGAAGGAAAAGGATGTTGAGAAAGTGGAGGAGCGTGGATGCTGTCTGATACAGAATAAGAAAGATGAAGCATGTGCTGTGGTCATGGAGACACTACAAGGACTCAACCACAGCTGGGCTAACCTGGATCACCTGGTATTATTGTTATAATCCTAGATATTTGCAATGTTAAATGGATAATTGTGTTTATTTAATGCAAAATTGGGATTAAAAAATGTGATGTACTAATTATTTTATTTAGTGCATCTGATGGGTATAATAAACCACGTGAGGCGGCACGCTGAGTCCTTGTTTCTGATTACAGTACAAACCTCACTATACATTTGATAGTATGAAATTAAGCCAGCAGTTTCTCTTTCCAATTACCTTTTTTTTAGATTGGGCAGCTGAAGATAAGTCTGAAGTCAGTGCTGGACCAGTGGAACGTGTACAAGAAGGCCTCAGAGGAGATCAATGGGTACCTGATGGAAGGGAGGTACTCCCTGTCTCGCTTTCGTCTGCTGACTGGCTCTCTAGAGGCAGTCCAAGTGCAGGTGGACAACCTTCAGGTACAAGCATGGCAACAGCCGGCAAATACAACTTCATCGATAATGTAACACTAACTTGAAAAAAATCTTGAGAAATACTGGAGACTTTCTTTGTTAACTGATTATGCTGGCAACTGTATTAACAGTAGTAGGGCCTAATATTTACTTTTGTCTCGTACATAGTATACCTCTGTTACCGTGAACTCAAAGTGTACAAATACTGTGCATGTGGTGTTTTTTTTCTTTAACTTTATTTGAAATTTCAGGAACATAGCAGACTACTGCCATGATATTGAGCACATGAAAAAGAAAGATGTTTGACTGGTGAAAGAGATGTCTTAATAGACATCCCTACGTTTTCAGATGTACAGCTATGGCCAAAAATTTTGCATCACCTAGAATTTTAGGATTGAGACATAATTAAAAAAAAAAAAATCATTTTATGAACATAATCTTGATCTTTTATTTAACATCATGTAATCAAGAAAACTACAAAATGATATCGCAAAAGTCTACCGGAAGCCATAATAATAGTACAGTATTAGATTTTGAAATGTCATTTTTCATATTTGTCAGTTTTTCTTTAAGTATATGGAAAACTACAAAGTGGTCTGTAATTCAATATGTTAGCATATTTTAACATTATTCAACAGGTTTCATTCAACTTTATGAAGCAAAATTAGTTAATTCTACAGGGTGATGCAAAACTTTTGGCCATAGCTGTAGTCTGTGACACAGCAACTTGAAAATGAAACTGCATTGAACAGTAGTTTAACAGCACTAAAACTGTAACTACAATTCCGGAAAAGTAATTGACAGAATGTATTTAAATGGTAGTACTGAAATAGTATATGGTAATTGTGACAGGATAGCGTCAGAATCAGGAAAGCTACCAGGGAAAGCACTTTAAATTACAACAAAGAATAAATAAAGAATAAATAAAAGAATAACTAAAACAAAGAAATGACAGCACAGAGGCCAAAATAAAAGGTTGAACAAAACACACATACTTGGGCTCCCGAGTGGTGCATCCAGTAAAAGCACTCGCTCGAGTGCAGGATGCGCTCTATAGTCTGGACGTCGCGAGTTCGAGTCCAGGCTATTCCACAGCCGACTGTGGACGGGAGCTCCCAGGGGGCGGCGCTCAATTGGCCGAGCGCCCCCCGGGGGGAGGGAGGGTTAGGTCGGCCAGGGTGTCCTTGGCTCACCGCGCACCAGCGACCCCTGTAGTCTGGCCGGGCGCCTGCGGGCTTGCCTGTAAGCTGCCCAGAGTTGCGTTGTCCTCCGACGCTGTAGCGGCTGCACGGTGAGTCTGCAGAGTGTAAAGAAGCAGGCGGCTGACGGCACACGCTTCGGAGGACAGCGTGTGTTCATCTTCGCCCCTCCCGAGTCAGCGCAGGGGTGCTAGCGGTGAGCTGAGCCTAAAAATAATTAAAAAAAAAAAAAAAAAACACACATACTTGCTTTCAAAAGAATGCTTCTGCTTGTCCAGGTTGAGCAGCACCTTCCCTGAACATTGGCATTGGCATTGGCATTGGCATTGGCATTGGCATTGGCATTGGCATTGGCATTCCCTCCCTTTCCAAACTCCTTCACCAAACAAAGGCTTTGTCCTCCCTTTATATACACATGGCCATTCCCCAATTAGCACTCAATGACCTAATTAGGGAATGACCACATTCCACACATGGATTCTGACAGAGATGGAGTTAACCTTATCCCTCCCAAACTTAAATTCAAAACAATATATATTTATTTACATATTTACATGTGCAAGGCTTCTGCCCTGCCACAGTAATTCATTTCAATCAGTGTGTTTACATGGCCAGTAATATTCCCTTAGTATTCGGAATACTGAATGATCTGAATATATATTCCATCATGTAAACAGCATATTCCGACTATGAAGCGTAACCTACAACAGACGTGCAATAACATGACAGCACATGCGAGAAAACGCAGCTACTTTTGGCCTGATGAGGAGACATCACTTCTATTAAGGATTTTAAAGTCATAAAACAGCTTGATGGCAAGAAACAGAGATGTGCAAGTGTTTAAAAGGATGGTGGAAAAAAATCATGAAGGGGGATTTGAGAGAACTGTGGATGAAGTTTGTCATTGATGTAAAGTTTTGAAAGCACAGTACTATGAAGCAAAAAGCAAAATGGGTAATAGCTCTTTGTCTTCCCCGACTCGGTATAGTATGCGAAAGTGCATCCCGTGAGCGTGGATGTCTGCGTGAACACATTGCACTGAATTAAGACCCACAAGCATCTACACAATCTCCAAATATCAGATTCCGTATCTAAAAAAACAAATAACAGAAATATACGTCCACACCACCAGCTCTTTACAATAAACAACAAACTATTCTACTACAATCAGCACTTTTTTGGTTTGCAGTGGGAAGCAAGGTGCGCATGTGTTAATGGCATAAAAGGAATATTCCATTTACAATGTAAACACAGAACATGAAAGGAATAAAAGAATTCCGCCTGCATGTATACAAAGCATTAGGAATATTCTAGTATTTCAAATACTTAATATTCTTACTTACTTGTGCCATGTAAACGTACCGGTTGTATTTCAAAGGCAGTTATTTTTCATGTGGGTTCATCAAGTCCTAACATATTATGTAGATGGACTAACATTTATCTGATCTGATATTGAAAAAGGATGTGTATGTTGTCTCGGATAATGCAGAATCTTCAGGATGAGCTGGAAAAACAGGAAAGCAGCCTAAGGAAGTTTGGCGCAGTGACCCACCAGCTGCTGCTAGAGTGTCACCCGTCTGTTTCAGACACTCTCAACAATACACTGAAAGATGTGAACTTGAGGTGAGCACAAAGCTGTCACAACTCTTGATTTCTAGTCAAGTGCAAACAAGCATTAATAGCATTTCAGAAGCTAGAAGCAGAGCATCAGTTGGGTATTTTTTATCAATCCTCTGAATAGCTGAAAAGGTCAGGTGAAAAAGAAACTAACTGTAATATGCATTGGCAGGAGGACTTGTTGTTTTAATGCTAATGTATATCCTGGATTGTGATTGGAGTGGATAAATGAAATAGTTTGAAGCAGGTATTTTGGTATTATCACCCCTGAACAGGGTGAGACTTTATTTCAATAACAAAATGAAACAAAAACGTGCAGGGTCAGGGCGTGAGGATTAATCAAGACACAAAAGATACAGGATCTGGTTGAGAGACAGAGACTTCACCACTCGGCAGCCTTTCCCTCGCTTCTCAGTTGTAAGTCCCGACTGCAATAAGCCCAAAACAAATACCCAAAGGTTAATCATGTTCTTAAATCCTCCCCTCTACTCTCTCCCGTTCATAAATCCAAACACCAGCCCCAAAGTACAACACTGCAGTTCCCTTTTTTACCTAAAACCCTGCCCCTGAGATCCGTGAAACACCTATCCGCGAACGGCAGGTGTTTTTAATAAACACTTGAGCTGAGTGACTGGTTAGCGTACCTGCACTGTTGCCCCACACAAAGTTCTGGAAAAAATGTGACTCCTGTCACAGTCATGTGATCTTTGCACAGGGATCCTTGGCTTAGCCCAGCGCCCTCTGTTGTCAGGAGGCTGGGTAACAACACAAGACCCTTATCTCCCATCACATGGATATGTAATTTAATGCCCATTTAAACGTATGGATGTGTGCTTCAATGTAAGCTCTTTACTGGTAACATAGATATTTAAATTTGATAGAGGTGCAAATAAATTTAACAGTGTCACAGAATTTACTATGCTTTTAGGTCCTACATGCTGTTATTCAAATGTAATTATTACACAGTGTATATTTGAATTGCACAATTTAAAAGTCAAATCATACATACAGTGTGAATGATTTAGGATTTACAATAATCAATACACACAAACTACATGAATAATAAGCAATTATAAAGTGTTGCTTAACTGTAAGGCAAATACTTGTTGGCAGCTGCTCACGTCTGTGGTTGTTTGTCTATAGATGGAACTGTCTGCTTGAGGAGATTGTGGAGCAGCTTCACTCCAGCAAGGCCCTGCTTCAGCTCTGGCAGAGATACAAGGAGTATTATAGCCAGTGCTCCTCTGCAGTGCTGCGGCAAGAGGAACGCACCAACGAGCTGTTGAAAACAGCCACCAGTAAGGACATCGCAGACGACGAGGTCTCTGCCTGGATTCAGGAATGCAGTGTGAGTTTCCTGTAATGCTAGATATATACCTTCTGCTCATATAAGTACAAAATTAATGTAATCATTGGGGCCAGGAAGCTGAAAAGTAAGCCAAAGCCTACGAGTGGGCTTTTATTGTTTAAGTCAGATTCTGGGCTCTAGTCTGAATTTTTTTGTTGTTAAAGAGCCAACAACGATGATTTTTATCAGGTTTGGGTCTCAATTGTCACAATAAAAAGTAATTGCTAACCTTATTTTCTTAGCAGTTACTTTTTATGAAGAGGAATTCATACTTTCTTTACTTTTTGTGAAAGTACCGTCTCTTCAGGGCTGCAGTACTTGGACCATATGAATTGAGTGGTCCAAGTACTGCAGATAATGTGATAATGTGGAGATAGTTCGCAGCCTTTCTGGACCCCATGTTCATAATATTATCAAGAATAATTATCTGTAATTTTAGTAATAAGGAAAACCTTGCAATGTCACAATACCAGTTTCTCTGAAACCCACATAATTATTTCAATACTCAGATACCTCAGTTGCAATTTAAAGGGTAATCTTTACTGTCTCAATGTTGTTTTTTACATAACATTTTAATATAAAATATCCACTTGGAAACAGTACTGTACTATGGATAAAAATGGATACAGTGTTTAAACATTAAGTAAATAAATACATTACTACTACTACGACTACTACTACTACTACTACTACTGCTAATAATAATAATAATAATAAGGATATACAGTGTAACTCACCCTGTGCTGCAATGTGATTGGCTGCAGGACTTGCTTAGGGCCCAGAAGGAAGTGCAGGACTCCCTGTATGTGCTTCATGAGCTTGGGGAGCAGCTCCACCAGCAGGTCGACTCTTCAGCCGTGGCAACCATTCAGTCAGACCGCATGTCCATGAGCCAGCGCCTGAAAGTGCTGGAACAGGCCCTCACCAGACAGCAGGGGATACTACAGGTATGTGCTCTACCTCCAAAGATAACAGCATGAGCGCTAGAAAAGGCTGCAAAGAAAATATGCTGCAAAAACATCCAGAATATAGTTTTGTAGTATTACGGTGTTTTAAAATAAGTGGTGTATTGCAGTAGAATATATGTTCCTTATTTTTTTTGTGCTCTACAGATGTACCGGTAAATCTTTGCCTAGCATTCTACTAAAATAAAGACTAGGAATATGACTTAATTGATGTGTTTGGTGTTCACTATGTTTAACCAAATATCTCTATGTAGGTCAAGTCAGATTTCTAAAAAGGTTACTGTAGAACTAATCTGTTCTTCTCTGTGTTGAGCAGGCTGGGGTTCAGGACTATGAGACCTTCAGCAGGCAGCTGGAATACCTGGAGGGGTGGATTGTGGAGGCAGAGGATGTTCTGAAAGGGCAGGACCCCAACCGCTCCACCGATCTCTCCATCATTCAGAACAGGATGGAGGAGCTGAAGGTGAGAGTTATTAAGGACTATTTACATTAAAAACCTGGATGTTAGCATTATCTCCATAGAAGCATCTGCCACTGGATACTGTAAAACCTTGTGTCAGTAACATAGTATGTCCACTCTCCTTACAGCTAAAATAAAACGGTATACAAAGAAATAATGACATTTAAACTGTGCTAAATATGAATGTTAAATTGGATTTCTTTCAGAGGCAGATGCTGAACTTTAGCAGCATGTCCCCTGACATGGAGCGTTTGAACGAGCTAGGATACAGGTTACCTCTGAACGACAAGCAGATTAAAGGCATGCAGACCCTCAACAGGAGCTGGTCTGTGACCTCATCCCAGACCACAGAGCGATTCAGGTAAGGAAGCCCAGAAGGCAACATTCCTGAGTGTTCTTGTTAGAGTTATCAACTGGAAAGATAAAAGATGTCCAGAACATGACAAGACAAAGGTTTTTTTTTTCTCTGCTTCTTGTCACATGTCATGAAAGCTGTACTTCTCCCTGCACACAGCAAGCTCCAAGCATTCCTGTTGCAGCACCAGACATTCCTGGAGAAGTGTGAGACGTGGATGGAGTTCCTGGTGCAGACAGAAGAGAAACTAGCAGTAGAGATTTCTGGCAACTACCAGAGCCTGCTGGAGCAGCAGAGAGCACATGAGGTAAAGAGAAAATGAGCAAAATCAACATTTCTAAGTCCTTTTATCACTGTGGGAAATGTAGTCCCATGCCAATGCAACACATAGTCTGTCACACATCTGATGACTTTCCTCCCAAGACTCACAGACTGTAGGCTTCCAGTCTTGATTGTCATCTCACGCCCTAATGCCTTTACTAAGTGAGCCACTAGGGGCCCAGCTAGTGAACTATATGAGAAAACAGCAAGTGTTATCCTGAGCAAGTGCCTAACCTAGCTTCCTATTCACTTCCCAATATTCCTAATAAACAGTGTTAACAATGAATCTATTAAACATAAAATAAATTGGTTGAGAATAGAACAGCTGGGAGTTAACCTCATTTGCACTATTTCTATCTTTTAAAAGAGCCAGTCCTGCGGTGGCACTGGAGCATGGCATATAGAAAATATGCTACTGTTCTATTATCCCATATTCTATTCCTGCAGTTGTTCCAGGCTGAGATGTTTAGTCGGCAACAAATCCTGCACTCTATCATCAGTGATGGACAGCACCTCCTAGAACAGGGGCAAGTGGATGACAGGTAAAATACTGCTTATACCATGGGAAAATCATAGAAAGCAGTCACCTAGGGGGCTTCTATGACATTTGGAGTAGTTATCCTGGCAGAAAACAGTTGCTGTGTTCTCCAGATTCAGACGGGGGGAGCTGCCACATTTGTGATACTGTCTTAGTTCCATTAGGTGTGGAAATATGCCTAGTCAAAGTGGAAACACTAATAAATAGCCCTGAATGTTTTAAATGGCGTCCGAATGTCTTGATAGATGAGAGCTATTGTTTTGTCTGTTTCGTTCAGCGATGAGTTTAAACTGAAGCTGGCTCTGCTGAGTAACCAGTGGCAAGGTGTGATTCGCCGGGCACAGCAGAGAAGGGGGATCATCGACAGTCTAATCCGCCAGTGGCAGCGCTACAGGGAGATGGCAGAGAAGCTGCGCAAGTGGCTGGTTGAGGTGTCACACCAGGAAGTGGGCGGGCCGGACGAAGTTCCAGTGCAGCAGGCCAGAGCCATGCTGGATGAGGTTCAGGTAAACATCAGCACCCCACTGTTGGCTTCTGTTTCTGGCACTTTATATTTAGTTTATAATCTGTGGAATATCATATTACGTGTTTTCTGTATGATTATCTATTTTAGTTTCTACTGTTATTTAGATCATTATTTGCCATGCTTAGTAACTACAGTAATCCGTCACGTATCCTACTGCGGTGGGACCAGAGTAAGGGCGGATATGTAAAAAGTCGGATGAATGAATCCTGTTTTAAATACCATTATACACAGCTGTAACAATTACTATAGTCACACAATTATTGTTTTGAGATTCAGCTTTTATTAGGGAGCTCCCCTAAATTAAAGGGTTTTCAATTCTTACATAGCCATATATTTTATGCTCATCTAACCCTGAAAAATCCATATTTAACTAGTAATAAGCTTATATGCGCAACCCAACACTAATATGCTTCCCTGGTAAACAGAAAGAACAATAGCAAATCATACACCAATAACAGAACATTAAACAGGTAAGTTAAATTGAATACTAGGAAAATGTAAAATGGGCTTGTTGTATCTAGCAGCATTTCAAGAGTGATAGGTAGTGTGCCCCCTCCTCCCTCATTCAGATATTAAATAAGACAATAAAAATATGAATAGGGAGGAGCATTAAGCCATAATTATTACTTTTGTTTGGTTTTTTTTTACATTCCTGTTTGATAAATATATCAAACTTACCTGTGTCTCAAGAAACTGACAAGATCCTAACGTTGTTTCGTTTTGTAGCTGAAAGAGAAGGTCCTCCAGCGGCAGCAGGGCAGCTATATCCTGACGGTGGAGGCTGGGAAGCTGCTGCTACTGTCAGCGGACAGTGAGGCGGAGGCAACGCTGCAGACCGAGCTCACTGAGATCCAGGAGCGCTGGAAAGCAGCCCACGTCCACCTGGACGAGCACAAGAGAGAGCTGGCAGCCTTACTCAGGGTAGGTTACCTAAACCCTAGAAATGTTCTCGCCTAAGACGACAAAGAAACGTCTTTTTAAAAAGTCGTTTTTTTAAAGACGAAACTTGTTTTGTTGTCTTCTTTTTCTTTGTTTTAAACAAATGCAGTTTGTTTGAAGGATATACTGTACCTAATGTGATATGTTTATCAAACGTTTTGTGAAGTCTTTAATAGAAAAAAACGGTTTGTGCAAACGGTCAGCCTCTTTCAACGGAGGCTGTTTTAAGGTGAGGGAACTCAATGTGGCGGTGAACTTGAATTCCTGTTTTTAATTTCATTAAAGTTGAGTGGATGTACTACTTTTTTTTTGTTGGATCCCTCTCTGTAACTTGGACCTTTTATTGTAGATATCTTTTCCATTACATGTTTCTGTGCAGGTCTTTGTGTAATGAGTCAGTATATTTATTTGTGTGTGTGTGTGTGTGTGTGTGTGTGTGTATATATATATATATATATATATATATATATATATATATAATATATATATATATATATAATCTAGTAGCATTGATACTGGGGCTAGATAGGCCCTTAGAGTCAAAAGGACTTGAACCATTGAATAATCAGAAACCAGACTTTCATTAAGTCCCCTGGCACAACTGTAGGGATGCTTGTGGAAATGTTGAAATCCCAACTCTGCCACTGACTGACTCACTGTGTGACCCTGAGCAAGTCACTTAACCTCCTTGTGCTCCATCCTGCGGATGAGATGTTAAATCAATGTCCTATTGTAAGTGACTGCATATAATGCACAGTTCACAGCCTACCTCTGTAAAGCACTTGGTGATGGTGGTCCACTGTGAAAGGCGCTATATAAAAATAAAGATTATTATATTATTATTAAAAACAATTAGCTTTAATTAGAGAACACAGTATAGGATGCCTGGGCTAGATTACTAACAACTGGATTATTAATCAATGTAAATCCCTGTCTCATGTATTCACATCCAAACAATCTGTACCTTTCTGGTTATTATTAAATCAGAAATGTACCCCTACCCCCACCCCCACCCCCCCTAGTATAGCACAGTTTGGTTTACTGCAAAATAACTGTCTACGTTTACCATGGTACCAAAGCCATACCCAACACACACAGGCCTCGTTGAATTGAACGTTTCAAACTTTTCTGTCTATTCCCATACCTGCATGCTGAGTTTCCATTGTGAATTTTTTTTTTTCCCACCAAGACTTAGGAGTGGGTGGCCTGTGTGCCCTGTGGTGCTCATTTTAGATTTCAGTTGAGCTTGTGTCAGCCCTGTGCAGGGTTCAGGTGCCAACTTCCTGCCGTAACAGGCAGCAGGCAGCAGGCTGAAGGCTAATTTCTGTCTTTATATGCTAATTCCTTTTGGCACAGATGGTAAATATGTGAAGTGTCACTTTTCAATGTTACCACTCCTTATAAAACATAATGTGTAATACAGTTTAAAGATATAAATACAAGTGAAAAAATCAGTCAGTAGTAGGTCAGTAAGGGTTGAGTCTTTTTTAACTATTCCAAACAGCTTTATGTAAGTACTAATATTCCTTTATGCCTTTAAATATAAAGCTGTCCCTTGGCTATATGATACCATGATAACATGCTTTGGCAGCTTTGTTTGCTTGCTAGAAGTAATGTGACGTAAAAGCAAACTGAAGAGCTCTGTATTGTGCTGCTGGCTTCCTGCTAAAGTAGGTATTGCTGAATCCTGCATATTCTCTCCGAGCAACCTTTTAAAGCAGTGGCAAGGCAGCTTCAGATATATGTCTTGCTGCCGCACTGCCTCATGAATACTAGATAAGGAATCTGGGAGGACTCTGAGAAATATTGAGCAAAGCTTCTGCTTCTACTGCTGGGACTGAAAGTGCTCTCTTTAAGTTGTGATGCTGTGAAAGTCATGCTCACAGTGTTTGCTGTTTTAGGACTGGGAGAGATGTGAGAAGGGGATCGGAGACTCACTGGAGAAGCTGAGAGCCTTCAAGAGGAAGCTTTCCCAGGCCCTGCCAGACCATCACGATGAGCTGCACACTGAACAGATCCGCTGCAAGGTAAAGCCAAGTGTCGCCTGCGTTCATTGCAGCTTTATTTCTTTCTTTCATTTTTTTAAATTAATATTAATTAACATTAGAGATGTGCAAAACCAAAAGCAGGTGTTGTGGTTAAAAAAAACTTCCCATTTAAGACTTCAAGATTTCATTGTTTTTTTTTTTCTAATTTACTTAGAACTTAATGCCACTGGGTTGTTAAATATTGCTATTATTTTTCAAAAGAATTTCAGCGTTTATTATCTGTAACAAAGTTATTTCATGTAAACAGATTTAACCATGACACTTATGAGAGTAGGTATGGAATTGTCTAGGCACCCACAGTACAAGTCCCCCAGCTTATGCTTAAGAAACAGTATTTTAGTCTATGTGTCTGTAAAATTGTGTTGCGCTGTTTTACTCACCTAGGCTGAGGCCAGTAGATGTAATGCCAAATGCTTAGAAAACTGAACAAGATTGGACTGGAAGTATAAAGCCTCTTATCTCTTTGCCAGTCCACTGAGCCACCAAGCTTGTTCCCATTCCCCAGTCACATGAAATTTTAAAAAATCACTTTACAGAGGTTGCCTTAGGCAATGTAGCATAATCATGTTGCTCTTGTTCTCCAGTTTGTAGCTGCCAAATACAATAAAATAATTGTGTTTAACACAACATGCTGGGCCAAAAAATGAAGTCGAAGCTGTGTTTATTAATATGCTGTTATATGTTTTGCTAGTAACTGAGTCGTACAGGATTGTTTTTATACTATTGTTTTTGGAAAACAGTAAAATTAACTACTTTAGATATGTTTAGAAATATAAAAAACATACCTATTTTAGGTCTGGTATTTCAATTGCATATATAATTATATGTATTTTTATTTTTTTAATAGAAAATTTACACATACAAGGAACAATTTACCACCTTCAAACTTTGCCAGATCACACTATTTACTGCCAACTATATTTTACACTTGACAGTTGTAAAAAAGGCAGCAGTAAAAAAAAATACCTGCTAGAAGTGCGTTTAACATATTTCTAACTTGCTGCTGTTTTGTTTCTTGTTTTATGCGTGTAGGAGTTAGAGAACACCGTTGATGGCTGGACAGAGGACCTCGCTCACCTCTCCCTGCTGAAGGAGTCCCTGTCAAGCTACATCAGTGGTGATGACCTGTCAGTGCTACAGGAGCGCATCGAGCTGCTTCACAGACAGTGGGAAGAGCTCTGCCATCAGGTAATTCAGCCAGCAGCACAATGTCAAATGTGAATAATGTGATTTATCACCCAGTAAACTAGTTCTTAGAATGGCTGTTAGAACCCAAATGTAGAGTAAGTTTGCTAACAATGCAAGGTAAACTCAATACCCTAGACACAGTTTACTGATAATATCCAAAATGGCTGTACTCCATCCCCCATATGTTCAGACTTTAGGTTGAGTATGGCTTAACTGCAAATACCTGCAAAAACATATACTAAAGTAACCCAAACACAAGAAAGCATTTGAACCAGAGATATTTACAAACCGTTAGAAAAAAAGATTTCGGTTGGCATTTGTATAAACCACAGTATTCGTAAAAAGGCAGGATATGTCTTTAGTATATTCTGTAACAATATGAAACTTCTAGTCAACAGATGTTTGCACATTTCTATAACATTTCCATCTATAGAATTCTAAAGCTGACACAGTTCTAAAGATTGGTATGGCTTTTTTGCTCTAATTATGTATATGAAACCTACAGTATTCTGAAAACGTAATGGGTTTGATAATTTTCTAACCAATTATGAACAGACTGATCAAGTATAAGATGCAAGCTAGTGGTGTTAAAGAAATCTGTATGCAAATACATGTAAGCTTGTAAAAGCACAACTCCTTTGGTTGTACGTTTCCGGTATGTGATGAGTGAGATCAGTAACCACAGGAAACCAGCAGATACTTTGTTACTGTGGAAGGTTTAGTTACAGACACGATGAAGAAGGATCAGAGCAGGTACAACTTTCCCTACCTTTTAAATTACAATGTGGGTCACAGCGAACTGATAATACAGCAAAACATAGTGCAATGTTATGCATTTTAGACATTGGTTTGTTGTTAAATGATCATTTAATGCTGGAGGTTATTTGGTTTGTTAAGCACAAATTTGATTTTGATAGAGAAACCGTGCCAATTAACAGTTGGACATTGATGTTTCACTTCAAAATGAATTCTCTTCCTTTTGGTTTGGTTTAGTTTACAATAATAATGTTTATGCATTAAATCACAAAGGCAGGTTGAGTCAGTTTTGTTCTTGTTTGTGGTCTGATACCTTTTCAGTGCTTAAATTAGATTTTGGAACAACAGGACAGTAAGACAGCTGCCATTTTAAGTCACTCTTGATGATGCAGATGTACCTTTAGTTGGATCTGCAGAAGAGGCATTTGGCAAAAGTCATTAGGCAAAAGTATGTATAAAGTTTCTGAAGTGTTTGTTTATATATGTGTTTATTTATTTTGCAGATAATGGGCTTTTATATTTATGATACAGATTTTAATTAGAAACAAACTTATTTTTGCCAAGTAGATACAGATGCAGGATGCTGCCCATCTCTAAATGTAGTTGTAATCCCCTTGGATATAGCACATATGAAGTACAGTACTGCATGTATGTCTTGCTTATATTTAACTGTTTTTATATGAATTCATGTTTGGTTGTTTGTTGCTATGAAAGCTTGTGGGGCTTCTAATGTCTAAACCTTTATGAATTGATCTGAAAAGTTGTATATGGCTTCATAATCATTGGGGAACAAAACAAACACACCCACCCCCTAAATATTAATAAATGATCAGCAGGGGCGATCCGGTACATATTTGTTCTATGGCCGTTTGCGTGTCATCTATACTCAGCAGAACAGCAGCTTTTGAGTTTAATAAAGTGGTTTTGAGTACGACTCCTGAAGCATGCTGCCAGCTGTGATTAGGTCCTGTGTTAACTTTCTAACACGCACTTCAAAATCTTGGGGGTTGTGTTGATCCATGCTGTGTTTTGTTCTTGTTTTTTATTAAATGAATGTAAATTAAAAGCAGTTTAAACTGGCCTTTTAGTATTGTATTAGTAAGTGCACAATTTAATATATAGTGAGTCATGCATTTATTTTTATTGAACATGAAAAAATAAAGTAAAAACAGCAATCATTTAATACATTTGGGTACACAAGGTACAAGGAGATGCATCAACACACTTTCAATGTGAAAGCTTGTAGAGTGAGTTTACCCATGGGGCTTATGTTTACGTGGAACTGTACATTGTGAGTACTGGTGCATGGAGCTGTCTGTTTGCATCTTGTGTGCTTTGTCTGCTCCAGCTCTCCTTACGCCGGCAGCAAGTGAGTGAGAAGCTGAACGAGTGGGGGGTGTTCAATGAGAAGAACAAGGAACTGTGCGAGTGGCTGACTCAGATGGAGGGCAAGGTTTCTCAAAATGGAGACATCAGCATTGAGGAGATGATTGAAAAACTCAGGAAGGTAACCAAAGCACTGCCTTGCTTTAAGATTTGCACTGCAGGATAATAAAAAAATAAGTTTAGTATATTGGATTTAGTCATATGAACCAATTTTGACAAGCCCTAGCATGACTATTTCGTCATTTATCATTTCACTGTATTTGAATCTCCTGCTATTACATTTAACCCTTTAAGGGCCAAGCGTTTTTCAGTTTGGCTGTATCTGACTCTCCATACAAATTAACAAATAATCTATTTATTTACAGCAGGATCTTGGAATGGGTGTCCTTTTTTCAGAACACTCTGTGGAACATTATAAAGTACTCCAGAAACCATAAAATCTTTCATCAAGATTTTTTAAAGTATTTATGTATTATGTATTCTGCTTAGGGATATATGTATAAAAACATGTTATTCTATGACCTGAGGGACCTACAATACTTCCTGAAAGTTTTGTTGAAAAATATTGATGTTTGGGCACAAAACATTGTTTCACATGAGTGATTGCAATACCATAATAAATGTATATACTTAGGGTCTTTTATAAGCAATAATGGACACAACTCTCGATTTATTTCTTCATTCCATTATTATCGGTAATAAGGGGGAAAAAAAAACGTACCTGATTGATTTAGTTCATGAAACATTATCTGCTTATATCCACTCATTTCTTGATATGTATAAATGTTGTAAAAACATATATATTAAAACACATGAGACAGACACATGTGATGTTTAGTTTCTGCATGCTGCTGTAATCCGTCCTTTTAAAAATGAAGTGCCAGTCTCAGTGATGTCACACGGAAAAACAAACAAGCAGGCAGTGAAATTCACTGTTTTGCAGTGATATGCATTAACACGCTATACTGCAAAGTATGGAGGCCCGGTAAGTCAAAGAAATGAAGCACGTTTTTTATCGTGTTTACATGTTCACGGTCCTTAAAGGGTATTTTACAAGCTTGTTTTTTCTGCACTCCTCCTGTTTGTAAACACAACATCAGATGCTTAGAAGGGGGAGGGTTTGATAACATCACAGAAAAGGTCAGAACTTAAAAACTACTGGGGCTGTTCTGTATCATCAGAGGAAACATGGCACTACATTTTATTTTCAGGCAGTGCTTGTATACAAACCAGGATAAACACTAGAAAATTAACTGGGAAACTTTAAGCGATTATGGACAATACAGATATAATTGGTATAGTACTGCAAAGAAATGGGCCAGCTTTGTCTCTAAACTTTTCTTGCTTGTCCTGCAGGACTATCAAGAGGAGATCTCTGTGGCCCAGGAAAACAAAGTCCAGCTGCAGCAGATGGGTGACAGGCTTGCTAAGGCCAGTCATGAGAGCAAAGCGGCTGAGATTGAGCACAACCTCAGCAAGGTCAACGACCGCTGGCAGCATCTTCTGGACCTCATTGGAGCCAGGTGGGAATGCAGACTCTAGAATATGACCAATGTATGCCAGGATGTCTCTAATCATACCGTTCTGGATTCTGATCTTATTAAATCTCATCAGACGCTAAGCACAAAACTGCAATTATTGTCATAATCTACAGAAAGAGTGTGATGTTGGAGACTCAGTAGGGACCGCTCTGTCCTCTATGGGCTCAACCAAAGCTCCAGAATGATGTTAGGGAGTTTTGTGCTGCTTCATTTATTCCTTAAAATATGTACTGATACATTTTCAGCATTAAACCTTAAAAAAATACTTTATAAACAAGGAAAGACCAAAGCACATGTCATGTAATAGCTATAACTACAGCACACATAGTTCCTTAGATAAAAGGGACAGTGCTGGGTTGTCAGGGTGCAATATAATACAAAGTACCTCTAATGCCCTGCCACATCATAGGATTCCTCGATTCATTGGCAATTTTTGATTTTTTTAAATTCCCTGACACATCCTAAATTCTACACGAAATGTACACTGATGAAGGCTCTAGCTAGCTGAATAATTTGTCTACTTGACACAAAGCAGCCTAGTAAAGCCATCTGCTGGCAGAGGAAGGACTGGAGCAGCTGCAGGCACCTCCTGCTGAACCTGGTTTAGGAGTGTTCCTCCTGTCTGGCCTACCCCTTCAGAGGAAACCCATCAAACCAATATAATTAGGATTCAGACACCTGGCATATTCTTATCATTATTTCAGCTGTAGAGCATGATCATGTTGGCATGCCACTGGCAACAAATACCTCCTGCTTTCTCTGGTTGTTGGAGGATTTCGGGCGGCCAAATAGGTTGAGACAGGAATTAACCACTTCAGCGCCAGATGTAAAAATGAAACCCCTTCCCAGATATCAGATTTTGAAAATAATAATAATAATGTTTTCAAACCTGTAATTGCTATAAAATGTTAACATGTGATGAATAAAACACAAATAAAACTGTGTTTTTCATTAACCCTTTATGCTGCTGTGTACTACATACCCATATTCAATATAGAGAATTTTTTTAAACAATGAAAACAAAAATGCTACTAATAACAATAATAATCAGTAAACAGTAATTATCAAATAAAAATCAAACAACATCAAAACGTGTGCCATTATCGACTATTACCACTGCACATTTTTCTTTTGTCTTTTCTTTTGTTTTCATTTTTGTAGCAGACCCTGTACCTTTTTTACTGTGTCTGCTTCGCTTGTGTTGGAGGGATAGTCACAAATGCGTGTACACAGCTACTTTGCGTAGGCATTGTGATGGATCTGGCTGCTGCATTGCCTGTACCCAGTGCTGTGTTTTGGTAGTATTTCGTCACAGTACTGCCATTTCAAACCAAACAGCTTCCCGTTTGCAGCTGGCTTACCTGTGAAGTAGCTGCATGTTCTTCTGTTGGTACAGTTTGTACTGTTATTGGCTCCACATCCTCTTCATCATAATCACTGAGTGATAAGTCAGCATCACTGTCGCTGGTATGGAAATCCACTAAACCAACTTCACTCCCGTTGCTCATTATAGAAAGACCACGTACGTTGCCATGTTTAGCTTTCGCTAAAAACTATATAAACTATAACTAAACAAGTAAAACTAATAATAAATAAATAACAAATAATTTAAAACACTATATATATACTTGTAAAAGCTGAATGGCTTCCTGCAATATATCTCAGCCTTCTAAACGCCCACAGCTAGACTGGAATCGCTACATGACACGCAATTGGATACAAATGTCACCTGACCCTCCCCCAACTTTCATTGCACATTCCACAGTACTAGCACTGCTTTAGAGAATGAAACCTGAAACGCTTGACTGAGAAACCGATCATAGAATAGAATGGGAAACTTGACGTACGCAGGTACGGCATGGTACTGTAAGTGGGTTTTCAATTGACGTACAAGCATACATTATGGTGTTGAAGTGGTTAAACAAACAATTCCCAAGGCACGTTGGAGATTTTATTGGATGGCTATACAGTAAAATCATAGCCGATCCTGTACGATACGATACCCTCTATTAACCGATAGACCTCTGGCATGTGTCATTTACACATTCAGGTACCAACTGAACGGTCCAGATGAAAACTGATCAATGCACATTTCATTGTGGGTCTAAAACAGTTAATTCAGTTGCAGATAAACAGATGCTAGAAAAGATGAGAAGGGTATTGTTACAGACCCTGAGGCAGCTGAATGCAGTTTCACTTTTTATTTTACATAAGCAGAACAAGAAAGTGAGTAATAATAGAATTACTGTACCATTAAAAAGGAGATCACTGACCTTCAAATACAGTTTTTTTTTTTTTTTTAAGTTAACACATGCACTTTTGGTGCAAAAACTAAATAAATATCAGATTACTTTGACATGGACTGAGAAAGTATGGTAAGAACTGTTTTTAACATGTTGTTTTGTAAATTGCCAAATACTGTTTTAAAGTGCTTTTGTTTTTTATTTAATTTTTTGCAGTAATTTTTACTGATTATCTTTGCAGTATTGTACTTTGGTGTTTTAGACACACTGCTGTACCTGCATTTGTTAATTTATAGCGCCCCAATAAGCAACTACAATGTAGCATAACCCTCAGAGACAATATTTTCACATAACCGATGGACCCGTGGAACAAATCAGATCGCATATGGCAGGTTCTACTGTATATTAATTTGTTAATCCCATGTACAGTCCTGCATCCTTCCAGTGGCCTGGCATGTGTAACTTACACTGTATCTGCTTGGGATTTAGCCTTTTTTCCACATTTTTTTAATTGCTTACATTTAAAAAAAATGGTCTTCTATTAATGGTCTTTTCATTATGTCTTTGACATACCCTGTTTTGTAATATATTGTAGTATAGAGTTTACGTAAACTCTGCTTTTTCCCTGACAGAGGGGGCCCTGTGTCAGCACAGTGTTAATAATCAGTGAGGAGGCCTGCTATCACAGCACTGTTTTTCCCTTGTTGCTGTTGGATTGGAAGTGAGCTAAGTAAGACAGCTGCGCTCTCTTGGCTGTTGTGTTTACCATCACTGGCCTCCCTTTCCAGATTAACACACTGAAGCCATTCCCACAGCCAGAGAACTGGTGCTTTGTTGAGTTAAAATTCAGAAGGGACAGCATTTTAGCAGTCGTAGTGTTTATTCAGGAGTCATTTTATTCAGGCTGTTTCGGGGACATACAGCTTACTCCTGCTATTGGGAGCTTTATCTCTCCGCCCGCTTTTCGCTCTGACATTCCTGGAAGGCCAGATCGCCAGCACATGCTGATGAATGTAAGTTTTATTTAGAAACATGAACACTTGTCACTCGCGGGCTGTCTCCAATAACATTTGTTTAGAGTGCCATTAACAAGTCAGTGTAGAATTTGCCTCTGACTGCCTTGCCTTGTGGGAATAATCTGCCTGTGGATCCAAAACTTTGTAGAGATTCCAGTTCTCTTAACCTGAGCTCCATGGTGCTGGACTTCAGAACAGAAACAATGGCCGGTTGCCGTGATGCAGACTCGGGTCTTCCACACTGTGACTGCGATGTGTCCAGGCAGGCTATACTTTTTGGAGAGTTTATACCCTCTTTTTTTTTACTGACATTGGGTGTTTTGAGTCGGTCTAGACTAAGCCTGTGCTTTCTATTACTAGTGTGTTGCAATACATTATGGCATGCCTTAAGGGTTCATTTAAAAGTGGGTGCAGTATCTTGTATGTCTTGGTGTTTTGCAAAGAGTCATGTAAACTGCCCTACTGTTGGAACTTCTAGCTTTTATTTAAGAACATGCAGACATAGAGTAGCTACAGCAGGTAGTGGCATGTTATTTTTTGTTGAAATGTCATTGTATTTACAGTACTGACTCAAAAAAAACAACCCCAAAGAATAATGAATAGTGTGGTTTTATTTAAAGTAATGTTACCTTGAGTAATGATATGTAGCAAGCGTCATTTGGTTATTCAATGAAAGTAAGGGCAGTCGTCTAGTTTGATGTTGTAGATATAGTATGAGATGGAACAATGACATAGCATACTTGTTTCCATTCTTGTTTAAGGTCGCTCACCTTTGACTGTAATACTGTGTCCTGCATTAGACTTTCTAAATTGACACACACATGCTAAATCCGTCAAGCCCCTGTTACACATTGGGAATTCAATTCGAAATCCCTGAGACACTGTACAGAAATGCATTTGCTTACATTCCTGAAACTGTATATATTCATACAGTAGATGACAATAAATACAATTATTTGCAAACATTTATAAACTCCTTTTGAAGGTGTCATGTACATTTGTTTTGTGATAAATTGTATTGTGAATGAAGTGTGTCATCCAATCTTGTGTATAAACATTTAAGTTACACTAAGTTTTTGTGTCCATTTTCTGGGTTTGCAAAAATCATATATTACATTAATAATAGCGAAGGCCTTCAACAGCTATAACTAGGGGAAATATTTTGAAAAACAGAATAAAAAACCTAGGCAAATCTAAAAGATCCTAAAAACAAGATGGAAATGTAATCTACTCTACTTACTAAACATCAAAAACCGTAATTGCAGTCAGATGTCCATGTTATAATGGAAAGAGACATTTTAAAAAGCATTTAATCAGTAAAAAATATTTTAAGTGTACTCTTTTATATTTTGAAGTGTCCTTCACTTGGTGTTCTCAGTAAAAAAAGCGTGAGATCAAGTTCAGCCAGCAAAAGATAACATGACAGGCTTTTACCAATGCTCGGGCTGTTGAAAATATAATTTATACCATATGCACTTAAGCATTACACAGTACTTCTGTTCATCTATTTATTTTTTTTGTAAAGTAGTGCATTAATGGAATAATGTACACCCGATAGTGATGAA
Source organism: Acipenser ruthenus (assembly GCF_902713425.1). NCBI lineage: Eukaryota > Metazoa > Chordata > Actinopteri > Acipenseriformes > Acipenseridae > Acipenser > Acipenser ruthenus. Next base: position 37,646,658 of record NC_081193.1, on the reverse strand, counting down.
ATTGAGTGTACTACAGGGTGCATTACAGTTGACCTAATCGCAGTGAAATGAAATAAGACAATTCGAAGGACAGTCGTCATAAGATTCAGTGACCTATGTGCTACTGTTTTTAAACCTTGATGTAAGGCACATTGGACTTTTTTTTAAGGTTGTTTTCTCATTGAATTATCAGACTTTTGTTCTGAATTGAGATATATACTGTATATAACCAGGGCAGCAGTGTGGAGTAGTGGTTAATTGGACTCTCAACCGGAGGGTCGTGGGTTCAATCCCAGGTGGGGGACACTGTTGCTGTACCCTTGAGCAAGGTACTTTACCTAGATTGCTAGAGTAAAAACCCAACTGTATAAATGGGTAATTGTATGTAAAAATAATGTGTAAAAAATAATGTAATTGTATATGAAAATGTGATATCTTGTAACACTTGTAAGTCGTCCTGGGTAAGGGTGGCTGCTAAGAAATAAATAATAATAATAGATATATCTATATATATATAGAGAGATATATAGGTAGATGTCAATTACTTATCTGTGATGGTTTGTATTTGATTATTACTGTAAAACCTAAATGTCAGTACTATTAGCTGCTCATTTGGCTTATGCAACCGTAATTAATATCAGCCTGTTGTGACAAAAACAGTGCAGCCTCCTTTCAAATTCTAGCAGGTTGGACTGCTTCAGGGTTTGTTGAATTAGAAACTGTCTATCCACAGAGTGATGTTTAGGAGCGTGGCAACATATGCATGCAATTAATGTGGTGGTATTACCATGAAGAGAGGAAGGTCATTTTCATTATACAGGTCAAGGCAATTTATTTCAGATGTAAGCCCCAATTAGCAAAATCAGCAACAACAACTCGAGCAGTTTATATAGCTGAACAGTTATTTCAAATCTAACACCTAAACTTACAAAGCAAATGTTATATAACATTTTCATTGTGTGTATACTGGGCTTTATAAGACAAAGACATTGCATATATACTGGGCTTTTAGAGTTTGTTAAATCCACTCTGCTTTTCTAAACTATCCTTGCTAAATTAAGGGTAGTGATTGTATAGTTCTTTATCATTAAAAAATGTGGAGGTGGTACACTAGCTTATTAACATCTCCCCTCCTTACCCCCATTGCAGGGTGAAGAAGCTGAGGGACACCCTGGTTACTGTACAGCAGCTGGATAAGAATATGAGCAATCTGAGATCGTGGCTGGCTCATATTGAAACAGAGCTGTCCAAACCCATTGTCTATGAGACCAGCGATTCCAGCGAGATACAGAAGAAACTCAATGAACAGCAGGTAAGGAACTCGCAAAACAAACACAAATCTATAACAGCTAGCAAAGGAGGCCCTAAAGACAGGGTTCATACATGTACAAATATAAATGCTGATTGGGCCCGTCCGTCTGTCACAGCAAACTTTTAGTGTATGCTCCCGGACCCCTATGTAGATTACTTTATCTACATTTTGAAAAACCCTCACTATTTTATAAAATATTTTAATCAAAATGATCCCTGTTAAAGGAATTGTTATAACCAGTTAGTCTGCACAATTGTGATAGATTGTCACGTTCAATTTGGGTTTTGCTTCTCTTTTAGTTAAGTATTTCATCCTTGTTCACAATAGAGAATTGCTTTAGTCCAGAACTTGCAGCCAGTAAAAAAAAACTTGCATACTGATCATTACACTTCACAATGTATGAAATGTAATATTCCAGAATGCATTATCAAATGGCACAAAAGCACAGATTGAGTGAAAACTAGTAGCTTGTAATGCGTGCTCTCGCTACTATATTAAAATGGTATACAGGTAACAGCCCAAAATGGAAACATTTCTATATTATTTTTATACTGTATATACTGTGCTGTTAAAAATATTTAAGTAAACTTACATGTGAACTACGTTATATATTTGTATGTTTATTTTTTATCATATTAATGTTTATAGAAATAAATCTTGGCTCTAAATAAGATTTTTCTCAACTTTTCTTAAATATTTTATAACAGTGCAGCTACTTTTACCTGAGTCAGAACCTGATATAATTTGTCTATTGAAAGTACATCCAGCTCATCAGTTAAGACTGTGAAAAGTTACTTTGTTACTCTATAAAGGAAAAAACCTAGAAACAAAAAATGGTACTGCTAATATGAGGAAAGCAGTATGAGTTGCATAGTAGAAACATGGTAACTAATACCTAGTAAATTGTTAGTTTAAGTTAATGGTGGGTAGTTGGTAATGAGTGATGCTTTTGTCAGATGTCTAAATGTGTTCAATATTATTGAGAAAAAAATTACGAAAACGATATACAATATCTTATTTGAATAACAGTGATTCAAATGCTTCAAGTGAGGTTTGTACTGTATGAAAACATTCATTTTAAATAGTCACTCAGTAAATATATATTTTTCATCTTGATAAGAAACATATTAATGCACTTAAATGCCTGTCTGTTACTAAAGATGTAACTTTTTGTATTTAAAGGCACTGAAACGGTTTGTTGTTTTTCTTGTCTTCAGGATCTCCAGAGAGATGTAGAGAAGCACAGCACCGGTGTGGCCTCCGTGCTGAACCTGTGTGAGGTTCTCCTGCATGACTGTGACGCCTGTGCCACCGACACTGAGTGTGACTCCATCCAGCAAGCTACCCGCAGCCTAGACAGGAGGTGGAGGAACATCTGTGCCATGTCCATGGAGAGAAGACTCAAGTAAGGCAAAGCGCTTTAAGTTATCCCTCTCTGAACCATTGCACACATTCATGAAGGCTTTGAGAGACAAAGACCAACTGTATACACCAGATCGAAACCCTGCAGGTAGGAATGGGAGTTCAAATTAGTGATACAAATGTAGTGATGAAAATTACTCCGCTTTTGGTGTTTCTTTTGTTCAGTAGCAGGGGTAGTCTGTGGTTAACCTTAAAGTAATTGGCTTGTTACTAACTTATTTGATAAGGAGGTGAATGGTTTAATGTTACAACATGTTACTCTTCGTTTGCTGTAGACCCATTGAATCTGTATATCTGCAGACGCTGCTGCAGTTCAAGCGAACAGCTGGGACCAAGTTTACTAAACATCAGCAGTTGCTTAGTGCTGTCATGCTTTGTGCACATACCAGATAATGTTTCACTGTAACTGTGCCATTCAGCTAAAGAATTTCCAGCAGGGGGCAATGGTGGGTTGACTAGAAAAAAAATGCATTGTTTTTGAGATTTCATTTTATTTTGTTTTTGTTTTGTTATTGTTTTTGTTTTTTTTAATTAGGATTGAAGAGACATGGAGGCTTTGGCAGAAGTTCTTAGATGACTTTTCTTGCTTTGAAGACTGGCTGAAGACGTCAGAGAGAACAGCAGCCATCCCCAACTCCGCCGGAGTGCTGTACACTGTAGCCAAGGAGGAGCTGAAGAAGTTTGAGGTACAGTGGTATACCAAATAATATCCATCAGGCAGCCCAGACAGAAGCCTAATGCAGAAGCCAAATCCAGTTGTCCAATAGATGAAGCATCATTCTAGTAAATTAGGAGAAATGCTAAAGGCTGGCACCTTTTCTGTATCTTAAATTTAAGCAGTGTTTGAAAATGAGGAAAAAAAGTACCATATCGGATTTTCATTAAAGTTATGTCATTTACAGCTTTATTTAATTTTGACAAAAGTCACTGCCCTAAAAATAGTATGATGCAGACTCCCTTGAATACAAAAGCTGTTGCCAAAAAGTAGTTACATGGCATTAGGAAGCAGTTGTGGCCTCATGAGAGCTTTAAAATGCCGACCCCTCAATAGAACTGTTGCTGACGCCACATTACAAACTCCATCACTTCTGACCCTGGCTGAGCCTTTGTGATGTCACCCAAGTTTCCTTTTTCGCCGTATAAAATGATTTAGTACATCTCCTGAAACAAGCTTTATAATGCCCATGGTGCCTAGTCCTCTTTAAAGTAGTAGGGATTGATAATGACTGTAGTTCCACCCTCCCATCCCAAGTTTATTGCAATGGACTAAAGCAGTCTGACTGATTGTTTTTTGCTGTTGCAGGCATTCCAGCGGCAGGTCCACGAGAGCTTGACCCAGCTGGAGCTGATCAACAAGCAGTATCGCCGTCTGGCCCGGGAGAACCGCACCGACTCCTCCTGCAGGCTGAAGCAGATGGTCCATGATGGCAATCAGAGATGGGACAACTTGCAGAGGAGAGTGGCCTCCATCCTACGTAGACTAAAGGTACTCCAGACTAGCCTTACTACAATGATGCAATGCAATGCTGCTGTTGAGCAAAGCCTTATAATACTTTATACTGACTAATATTATTATTCATTTCTTAGCAGACGCCCTTATCCAGGGCGACTTACAATTGTTACAAGATATCACATTATTTTTACATACAATTACCCATTTATACAGTTGGGTTTTTTTACTGGAGAATCTAGGTAAAGTACCTTGCTCAAGGGTACAGTAGCAGTGTCCCCCACCTGGGATTGAACCCACGACCCTCCGGTCAAGAGTCCAGAGCCCTAACCAATACTCCACACTGCTGCCCCTTTGGTAAACTGTAGTACAGTAATTATTTATATGGATATATGTAAAAACACACTTACAGTGCACAGTGGTAATGTCGCTAGAACAGCTGTGTGAAATCAGCTTTCCTTAGCTTGGACAAATTGTTTAATATTACAGATCTAAAATGTATATCGTTTGTATGTGGTGAGCATGCTAAGATACTGAATTTTATTTTTTAAACAGAAAATTGAACAGGCTAGGTTTGTATGACATAATAAAGTATGCCTGCTCTTTGTTACAGCACTTTATTTGCCAGAGGGAGGAGTTTGAGACGACCAGGGACAGCATACTGGTCTGGCTTACAGAGATGGATCTTCAGCTCACAAACATTGAACACTTCTCAGAGTGCGACGTTCAGGCAAAGATAAAGCAACTCAGGGTAAGAGATCTTCATGCTCAGCAGTAGCATCACACTCAAGCTAACTGCACATTGGCAACCCCAGATTCAATTAGATGTGCAGTAACAGAAACTTAAAAAATTTACACTTATTGAAATGTACAGTATTTGCTGTTATTCATTCATTGGTGTGCATACAGTAGTTTGTATTTTTTATACTGAAGTTTCTGGCTTACTATTTCCAAAGATGATTCTGTTTCTTAAGAAGGATTCCTCCACCCACCGATGTTACTGTTACTCTTTTTACATTATAAGCATGGCTTTTTAAAATAAATGTTTGTACTTACACTAGATTTGAATTTTCAGCAAATTAAGTGTGTATGATTTTCACTTCCAGGAGATGAATATTAGTGGTGTTTGGCTATTGAATGGGCCACGTTCTTTGTGTGTCGAGCCTTTTTTTTGTTCCTGAACTCCCCGACAGGCATTCCAGCAGGAGATCTCTCTGTACAGTGGGAAGATTGAGCAGGTTGTCCACCAGGGTGAGCTGCTGATCGAGAAGACCGAGCCCCTGGATGCGGCCATCATCGAGGAAGAGCTGGAGGAGCTGCAGCGGTACTGCCAGGAGGTGTTCGGCCGCGTCGAGCGCTACTACAAGAAACTCATGCGCCTGCCGGTATGCCTGCCACTGACCGCAAAGAACAAGCACAAGACATAGCAACCTGTAATGCAAATCAATGCCAGCAGAAATGTTTGATCTGAAATATCCTGTTATACCTCTTAGAAAACCAAGCTTACTGCCTTGGCAAATTATCTTATATTTGTATATTCAAACTGGACATGAAGGCAGAACAGTGTGTTTAGGCAGAGCAGTGTGCTTAGATAGTTAAAATATTCTTTTACTTTTAAGCTGGTTAGGTTTATAGGATTGGTATTTGTAGGTATTTGTAATATTTGGTCCTATTGGCAAAGCAATTTGATAAATCTATTGACACTAATCAAGTGAGAAATCTTCAGTCGTTTATGTCCTGTCAAAAACAGACAACTTGAAGTAAGCTATTCTAAATAGTTATTGACCACATGTATTTATTTTTCCCCCAGCTGACAGATGATGAGCATGATGTGTCGGACCGGGAGCTGGACTTCGAGGATGCAGCAGAGCTGTCCAGTCTGAACTGGAATGACAAGTCAGTGGACAGCGTGCTCTCCCCGCACCCCTCCTCCAGCCGCTCCACCTCCATGGCCCCGCCAGTGCGGGTGGAGCGCTCGGGCCGGGACACCCCAGCAAGCATGGACTCCATCCCCCTGGAGTGGGACCATGATTACGACCTGAGCCGCGGCCTGGAGACAATGAGTGCCGTGCAGCGGGCCCTCGCCTCCGACGATGACGAGATCGCCCAGGAAGACGACAAGGAGTTATACCTGAGAGGAGCCGCAGCCGTCACAGGTCAGTTTGCGTTGCTATTGTCTTTAATGGAGAATTGGGTTGCAATGAGAATTTGATGAACATTAGTTCACAGCTAATTTGCAACCTGGGGCCATCTACTTTAGAGATTTTCCAATTTGAACTCACCTGTTTTCTGCAAATACCTATCGCTGCCACCATGTCTATTTTACTGTTCTCAGAAGTAAGCCTTGAATAATTTATGCTTGTCATCTGAAGCAGTTGTGAAGCACTATAGTATTCTGCTAACCAGCAAGTAACATTACACACGACCGGTATACCGTTCATACAGATTATAGATGTGTTTTTGCAGACCTGACTTGCCCTCTGTTAGAGTGAAATACCAGAGGCATTCCTTTTAGCTGTTCAAATGTTGCTTGTATTTATTTTTTTCAGATGTAGTGATCCCTGAGAGCCCAGAGGCCTATGTTAAACTGACAGAATATACTTTGAGATCAACCTCTGGTAGGCCCACCTAGCCAAAGCATGCCCCAAATAAGGCAATTTAGCTGCTGCCGGTACCAGCCTGAGCTAACATTCACTTACTCACTGATCACTCACCCTCACAGCCGTAATTACTGTACAACCTACTTACTACTTCGGAATTTTATTTTTCATTCTTACAAAATAAATAACAGCACATTCTCTGTTTAACCACAATAAAAGTATGCTTAACCATAATAACAAAAACAACCACTTACAGGCATGCATACTGTTAACTGTATGTTCCCTGGTTTGCATCTCATACCTGACTAGCAGCTGAGTTCTTCACATTATAGCAGGCAACAGTAATGGGCTTGCGTGTGTTTGTTATAGTTAAGCTTTTACTGTATTATCACTGGGTCACATTATTTGATGGTTTGTGAACTAATCCACTACCACCGTGATGGACAATGGTTGTAAATCTTTTATCTCTGTTGATTTTTCTTTTAAAAACCTGAAGGGTAACTTTGTTTTTTTTTTGTTCAGTAGTACGTTACGAGAAATACATTACGCAAATGTTGTAAGTCATAGCTGTCTTAAATTCACAAGAAGACTTTTGAATGGATTGTGTTTTTTCCTACCTTTGTGTAGGTGGGATTTCTTCAGGTAAGGATGGTGATACTGTAGCTATGCAATTTAAACTAATCAGCGAAGCCCCTTTATAAAGATACGTTATTTAGAAAGTTACAATGAAACACCATTTCTGCTGCCAAGCTTAATGTGCCTGGTTTGCAGCAGACATGGCTTTAGTGGCTGAGATTTCATTTAATCTCATACTTTAAACTTTATCTTACAGGCACACATACACTGTTTCATGTCAAACTATTGTGATTGGTTGCTTACAAAGAAATGTAACTAAAGCAGCTAATTCAAATGTTTGTTTTATGAGTACAGTACAGTAATCCATCGCATATCCAACGGCAGTGGGACCAGAGTAAGGGCGGATATGTAAACAGTAGGATAAATGAATCCTGTTTTAAATACCATTATACACAGCTGTAACAATTACTATATTCATACAATTATTGTTTTGAGATTCAGATTATATTAGGGAGCTCCCCTAAATCCATTGTTTAGAAAGATACAGGGTAAAGCATTATTAGTACTTTACATTAGAAGACTGTGTATTTAAATCCAAAGAATAACTGAGTGGGATGTGAACTTAGTACACCCTTTCTGTGTACTCTGAAGCCTATGAAACAGGCAACATTCAGGCAACTTTTTTTGGCAACTGCAATTGTTGCTTTTATTCTTTTACGTGGAGAAAGTTGCTCTAAAATGCCTTCCTACAACTAGTTGCTTAAACATTTAAATAATAAAAGCAAAAGGAAAAAATATATCTTAACTTTTTTTTCTTGTTTCTAATTCTAATAATTCTTACTTATTCACAGGTGAGCCGGGATCCCTTGAAACTCATATCTGGCAGCTTGACAAAGCCCTGGACACCAGCCGCTTCCATTTGCAACAGACCGAAAACATCATCCGCAGCAGGACACCTACAGGTCCAGAGCTGGATTCCGCCTACAATGGATATGTGAGTGCTGTGGCTGGCCAGAAACTGCACAATTCCTAAAGTGCTTGTTTGTTGAGCAACTGTGTTTTGCTGCTAAGTGTAGTGTAGCAGATTACTGGTATAGATGGCTAGATTTCTTTTGGACTTATGTAAGCGCAGATATGCTACAGGTTTAAATTGTATTAAATCTTCAAAGGTCTGAAACATGGCCCAAAGTTGCGTAATTCAGGTCAAAAGTGACTAAGGCATCCCAATCTCCTGCAGTACAATGGACACATGTACACTATGAGACTGAATTACGAAATGGGTGTAACTTGCATAAACAATCCCTGTACTTCATGATATATCATACTTACCTTCATGACATATTCAAAAATCACAATGGTGATCCTACCCATTGCCTAGTTACTTCAAAGTTCACGGTATAGTGTAAATTTAGAAAGCTTTGTAAACTTTGACAATGCAACTAGGAAACTAAGATTCGAGGATTAACACTAGAACTGCCGGGTGTACATACATACCTAGAACTACCGCAGCGGTCTTTTTTACGTTATATTAAAATGCGTACAAAACTAGAGCAGTGTCGCACGCTATGAAACTGTTCTGTGTTAAATCGTCAAAACAGTGTGTTTATTTTAACATACCAAACATAGTGCTTACCTTTATTTCCGATTTCCGACCTTGTATTTTCCCATCATTTCTTTGTAAATCAGACCTTTTGATGTTATTGTTTGTTTTCCTTCAGGATATTGTCTGTGACCGTTTTTGCAGCCTGCTTGTTACACGTGAGGGAGACCTGTTACAACACGAGCGCTGACACGAGACTTGGGGGTGGTGACGACTTTTGACATGCAGCGAGAGCTTACGACACTCTGTGAAGCAATAGAGAATAGTGCCCGAGATTTGTTTGTTTGACTGTTTTATACAAGTGTTTTCTGTTTACCCTTTTATTTTGTGCCTGAGTTCGACTCTGTTAGCTATTCAATGGTAATTTCCGTCTCCAGTCTTGCAATAGCTGGTTTGGTACACTATTATTCAGTAACTTTTTTTTTTCCCCCCAATATAATCACGCCTAAGACTTGCTGTGCAGTCCTGCGTTGTATTGGTCTATTCATTTTAAGTAGAAAATAAGTATTTTTAAATAGAAAATAACAGCTGTTGATAGATAAATCACATCTGAAAATGTCTCCTGTAGCTATTCAAAACAAGCGCGAAGCTCTCAAGTTCAGCAGCATTAAGCCAAAGCCACTGTTTTTACTATGACAGTCAAAATGACAGCTGCGGTAATTCTAGGTATAACGTATTATATCTCCATAAGTTTCTGCAACCCTGGGTCTACTGATGGTCTGAGATGTTTAATATATATATTTAGAAGAGTCAAAAAAGCACAGGTGCCTAGCTGCCAAACCAGTGGAGAAAAATGCATTTAAAAAAACCTGATGTGCCAAAAAGACCGCTCCGGTAGTTCTAGTGTTAAATGGACTAATTGACAATAGTGACCCAGATATGTTATCTGGATTTGCTGATATGGCCTGGAATGAACCTTCTTCTTGGCTCTCTTGAGCTGTGCTCTCTATGGAAAGGGGCAGAGCTACTGACTCGACAAGGTGGTTTCCTTTCTATCCACGTTGGATAGACTTTCCTCTAGGCAAACAGCCAGTCTTTACTGGATATTCTCTGTTAAGATTCTCATAGGCAAAGGCAACCCCAGCCAGGAACTGAACCCTCATCCAAAGCCAACCACGTTACCAAATACTAGGCCAGTGGGTTGTGAAATGCAAACATGCAGTACGTAGCTTAATTCAGTGTTTTCCTCTTCCAGATGAGGCTGTTGTCTGAGTGCCGTGGTAGCATTGATACAGTGAAGCGTGTCGGATACGAACTGAAAGAGGAGGAAGACAAACTGTCTGGACTCATCGACCTAAACAGCACTGAAACGCAGACCTCAGGTGAGGTGTACAGCTCTATGATGGAACATTGCTGTACCTGTTCACAAATAGCATACCATTTAATATGGTTTAATCAAGTCACCTTTTTTATAATATATAGCAGAATAGTCTATTGAGAGCTAATACATGGGGCTTTTGAATACTAGTACAGACACATTCACCAAGCCCTCCTGAGATTTAGTTTTTTTAAATGTTTCTATGTACCCCATTCACTTTAATGTAGTATTGACTTGTGCACAAGTAGCCAGATATTATCGCGACAAAGGTCTTAGTCAAGGTCTACACACCCTACTTACTAATAACAATAATAATATAATAATGAAGTGGGTTTTGCTGAGCAGGTGTGATTGAGCGCTGGGAGTTGATCCAAGCCCAAGCCCTCAACAAGGAGCTGCGAATGAAGCAGAACCTCCAGCAGTGGCAGCAGTTCAACTCTGACCTGGACAACATCTGGGTCTGGCTGGGGGAGACGGAGGAAGAGCTGGAGCAGCTGCGACGCCTGGACCTCAGCACCGACATCCACACCATCGAGCTCCGGATCAAGAAGCTCAAGGTACAGTACCTGCCTGCCTGCCTGCCTGCCTGACTACTGCCACAGACACCAGGGTAGCAGAAACAGGGTGATAGCCTACACAGGGCAAGGCAGTGTGGTTTATACATTGGGATTGGTTGTATATCAGTTACTCACATCTGCATAATAAGGTTGGGTAGGAAATGTAGATTTAACATTCCTTTTAAGAGATACATGCTCAGGGTCAATGAATATCTTCAGGATCAATGAGTGTTGTGTTAAAACTCCATTACAATTAAAGGGAATTTAGCATTATTAATAATGTTTGTCTACTGCCTGTCATGATTTATGGATATGTTTAATGTACATGTGCAACGTATAGCTAAGAAATTGTTTTAGAGGAGGGACGAAATTACAAGGGTTAACCACCATAAACCTGATTTGCAGCCAGGAATGTAACCAGACTGTTCAGAATCAACAAGCTATATAAAAAAATGTCACTGGAATTAGAGGAGCTCTAGTAACCTTAGTGACCTTGAGTGAGATCCTAAAATAGCTGCCATCATCATACAAGCTATGCATTCCTTTCAGATGTATAGCAATGTGCATCTTATACTCTTTTACACTTTCACTGTGTACACACTTGAGTTGGGTGCTCTGCAAAAACAAATTAGTTGGCAATATACCAGTGAAGGAACAATGTTTTAATTATTTAAATCTTTCATTAGTTCCAGTTAGGCTATCCCAGTTATAAAAAAGTCAGACATGATTAGCACTTTGTAAACTGTTGCCCATACAAATTATTATTGCATATTATTGTACTCCCCTATGGCATACATCCTTAATTAACATGAACACTAAATTAAACACTCAATTCTTGACCAGGTATTTGAATTTCTTTTGACCAGTTAAATGGTGAATGCTAATTCATCTCCCACTTTTCAATTAGCTTAAATTACCAGCCTTAATGCCTAGTAGCAGGAATTGACTGTGTTATACAGGAACTCCACAATATAGTGTATGTTATTTTGCTTTTAGGAGCTTCAAAAAGCTGTTGACAGCCGCAAAGCCATCGTCCTGTCTATCAACCTGTGCAGCGCAGAGTTTGTGCAGTCGGAGACGGCTCAGGCTCAGGAGCTGCGGGCGAGACTGGGTCAAATGAACAAGCGCTGGGACCATGTGGGCAGCCTGATCGAAGACTGGCGTAGCTCGCTGAAGGACGCACTTATGCAGTGCCATGTAAGTGATAGCCTTTCCTATTTATGCCACATCGATGGAGTGCTCACTAAAATAGGAACACGCTCAATAGCATTTTTGGTACAGCTGCATTGGTGACCTACAACAGATGTATTTAATCCCAGCTCATCCACAGACAAATGTTCTTCAGACCCAGAAGTGGGCTCCCATTAGTCCTACCGGATTCTTTATCTCTGTTGGGCTGCCCTCGGTATATACAGTGCCTATAGAAAGTCTACACCCCCTTGAACTTTTTTTCACATTTTGTTGTGTCAGTGCCTCAGAGTTTCATGCATTTAAATGAGGATTTTTTCCAGTTATCTACACAGCATACTCCACACTGTTAAGGGGAAAAAAGTTTTTATTGAGAAAAACATGATATATTAAAAATACAAAACTGAAAGATCATAATTGGATAAGTCTCCACCCCCCTGAGTTAATACTTGGTGGAAGCACCTTTGGCAGCAATTACAGCTGTGAGTCTGTTGGGATAGGTCTCTACCAACTTTGCATAACTAGATTTGGCAATATTTGACCATTCTTCTTTACAAAATTGTTCAAGCATTGATGGACAGCAATCTTCAAGTAATGCCACAAATTCTCGATTGGATTTAGGTCAGGGCTTTGACTGGGCCACTCAAGGACATTTACCTTTTTGTTCCTTAGCCACTCCAGTGTAGCTTTGGCTGTGTGCTTTGGGTGGTTGTCATGATGAAAGGTCAACTTCCGTCCCCGTTTGAGCTTTCTTGCAGAGGGCAGCAGGTTTTCCTCAAGGACTTTTCTGTACTTTGCTCCATTCATTTTCCCTTCAATCCTAACAAGTGCCCCAGTCCTGCCAATGAGAAACATCCCCATAACATGATGCTGCCACCACCATGCTTCACAGTAGGGATGGTGTTCCTTGGGTGATGCGCTGTGTTGGGTTTGTGCCAAACATAACGCTTTGCATTTAGGCCAAAAAGTTCCATTTTAGTTTCGTCAGACCACAAAACTTTTTGCCACATGGCTACAGAATCTCCTGAGTGTTTTTTTGCATACTTCAAATGGGATTCAAGGTGGTCTTTCTTGGGTAAAATACAGGCCAGATTTGTGGAGTGCTTGGGATATTGTTGTCACATGCACACTTTGACCAGTCTTGGCCATAAAAGATTGTAGCTTTTGCAAAGTTGCCATTGACCTCTTGGTAGCCTCTCTGATCAGTCTCCTTCTTGCTCGGTCATCCAGTTTGGAATTACGGCTTGATCTAAGCAGGGTCTTGGTGGTGCCATACACATTCCACTTCTTAATAATCGTCTTGACGGTGCTCCAAGGGATATTCAAGGCCTTTGATATTTTTTTATACCCATCCCCTGATCTGTGCCTTTCAACAACTTTGTCCCGGAGTTCTTTTGAAAGCACCTTGGTGCTCATGGTTGAGTCTTTGCTTTGAAATGCACTAACCAGCAGAGGGAACCTACAGGAACTGATGAATTTATCCTGAAATCATGTGAATCACTACAATCTAACACCGGTGGAGGCCACTTAACTTGGTGTGTGATTTTGAAGGCGATTGGTTACACCTGAGCTAATTTAGGATTACTATTACAAGGGGGGATGGACACTTATCCAACCAAGCTATTTCAGTTTTTATTTTTAATTAATTTTCTACAAATTTCTAGAATATTTTTCATATGGGAAGTTGGGTAGTGTGTGTAGATAAATGAAAAAAAAAATATTTTAATGCATTTTAATTCCAGGCTATAAGGCAACAAAAGGTGACCATTTTGAAAGGGGGTGTAGACTTTCTATAGGCACTGTAACTTACAGAATGAAACAAAAAAAAACAATGCAACAGATGTTCAACATGCTACAGTGAATTATATTTGGTATAAGAGACAATGTATTCCTCCTCAAGAAGCTCACATAGCCTCTTCCTTTTTCTATAGGATTTCCATGAGATGAGTCATGGTCTGCTGCTGTGGCTGGAAAACATTGACAGAAGAAAAAATGAAATTGTTCCTATTGATCCCAACCTTGACTCAGACACCCTCCATGACCACCACAAAACTCTGATAGTAAGCACAAAGGGGCTGATCAGGTTGGACACTGTCATTAATTGTATAGGATTCTGTTGTAGGAGACACCAGTATTAGTTACAGTTTACATAGATGATTTAATTAAAGATATTAAAGCTCACAAGTAAGTTGCTGTTTCTGATGCTTTGTCAGAAACAGAGTAAGTGAGTGAAAACTTCTTCAACATTGACTGTGCATTTCTGTGAATTCTTAAGAAGGATGAAGAACAGCAAATTATTACAGTCAGCATATTGTTATAGACTTGTGGAAAACTAGTTGTTAATCATTTTACCCATATTAGATGATTCTGATATTAATGAAAAAAACTCAAGTGTTCTTCCCTTGACCTCCAGCAAATCAGGCGAGAGTTATTGGAGTCCCAGCTGAAGGTCGCCTCTCTGCAGGACATGTCCAGCCAGCTGCTGGTGAACACGCAGGGCACAGACTGCCTGGAGGCCAAGGAGAAGGTGCATGTCATTGGAAACCGTCTAAAGCTCCTTCTGAAGGAGGTCACGCGAGACCTCAGAGAGCTGGAAAGGACTCTGGGCATCACAGGCAGCCAGCCGGTGAGTCAACACAAAGCCGATCCCCCAAATTTGTTTGCTGATTTTAGAAATCAAGCGGTTGGCTGACATGTGTTTAGAGAAGGTGCTAAAGAGTAGGGGTTTTTGCAATTATTTATATGGTAGGAAGATTTTCAAAGTAAGAAATAACTGTCTACTTCTCACTGTACATATCTAATCTTAATCTCTATTGTGCAACCCAGGACCTGTCATCCTGGTCTTCGGCTGATGAACTGGATACCTGCGGGTCCCTGAGCCCCAACTCCGGCAGTAGCACCCCAAGTCGCCGCAGATCGGTAACGTACAATTCCTTCGTTTCTAACATGTCTCAGTGTGGAGGGAGTGTTAAATGTTGAGATGTATCAGACAAGTGGGAGCTGAAATGCCACAGCAAATCCAATGCGAACCAACCACACAAGGACGCCCACAGTGCTTCTCCCGCCCTACCTACACCTCCCCTCCCCCATCTTCCTCCCAGCATCAAATCTTACTGAGGACAAATATATCGGGCTGGAGATTTTTTTTTTATTATTGTTATCCCTTTTTCAAGTTCTATTGATTTAATTTGATTCAGTTTTCCTTATTTCCTAAATATATTGTTTTAATTACCTGTTTTAAACATCTGTAATTTCTGTCTAATTTAACTAGTGTCTTTCTTTAATGAATTTTGCTACATTAACTAGTTTCTTGTAGAATCTTGTAGCAAAATTCACAAGGAATACTGGCTTTTCAAGTTGACACACACAACTGACAGAAAACTGACACGAATGTTTGCTGACAATTTTGCTATCAAGGGACAAAAATAAAATTAATTCATCCCACTACAGTAAATAAATACTATTTTTTTTTTTTTTTATCAGATAGCAAAAAACTGTTTTACTATTAATTGAATGCTGAGCTTACTATAAGTACATTTTGGTATCTGTAAAATGTTAAATGAAGTAGGAAGCAGATATCAAATAACTGCAGTGCTCCCTCGCTATTACGCAGGTCTCGGGGGACACACAATATGAGCGTTATGCCTGAAGAGCGTTATAAATGGGGAAGGAGGGTGGGGGGAGGGGGGACGACACATAACACACATGTGACTGAAATACAAAATAAAATAACTCCCTCTCTATAATGCTCATATAGTGAAGCAAAAATGTAACTTTCTGTGAATTAACTATGCATAAAGCACCATGTAATCAACGCTATATTTTTGTAACATTTCCACTCGTGAATCATTTTAATTAAAAGTTTTTAAACTATAAAATTGCCTGGCTAAACAGCAGTCGGGTGTTCAGTTCGAAGCGACAGACAAGCAAAGCAAGTGTGAGAAGGAGAGCAGGTCCAGCGAGGGGAAGAGGGAATGGGCTCTTTAATTAGGAAAAATGGTTCAGTAACTCGAATAAGCAAGTGGTAAAATAAACACAGAGGGCCCTGTTTACAAGGGCAAATTGTTTAGTGGTATAAAACTAGCAAAAAACAACAACTTATTTGCAGCTAAAAGCAGGGGAAAAAAAGTGTTTTTTACTGCTGAATTTTCCTTTGCCCTTTACACTTCCTGAATATGGGCCAGAATGTGTTGGATTTAAAAAAGCATGATTTGTGTTAAAGGATAACACAATTTGTGGTTTTCTTATTTTAACACACTCATGTTAATTTACCACATATACTTGTTACACAAACCGTGTCGAATGCAAGTACACCAATTTTGGTATTTTAGAGCTTCTCTGCCGCTGACCATCCTCACCTTTGAGAAGCCTAACTATATCTAGTGGTTAATTAGGTAGCAAGCACTCTCTAATGGGTTGTGTAATATTGCTATAACGATCCAACATTTTATGTACTGTATATAAAAGAAAGCTGCATATGTGTGTGAATTATACAGTATGAAAAGCCAGTATCCTTGTTCTGATGGGTTATCTTTCACCTTCATTTGATTTTGTTGCTGCACCTTTTTGGTTCTTTCATCGGTAGCTTGTCTTTATTTGCCTGGACTGAACATTCTCTTTCTTTACCCCCTGTTCATTGCAAACAGCCACGGGGCACATGTAGTCTCTCACAGCCTGGACCCTTTGTCAGCAATCCACACAGCAGGTACCTTATTCTCCTGGTTTCTAGAACTCCGGGAAGATAATGGAATTCAGCCATGATCCATTTAGGCTTGTCAAGGTCACAATGTCTGCAATGTCATTCATACAGTTATCTTAACTACCTGGACTCTCCATAGGTTTGATTGAGATTGATAAAAACAAGTTATTTGGTGTGATAATTTTGTTTTGATATGCACAGTAGCACGTACAACTGAACTCAGCAGTAGCCTTCATACTGTAATTGTTTTTCAGTCTTACAATATCAAATCGGTGTTTGAGTTTTTAACTTCTGTAAACATTACAGACTGTGTGTAAACAACCACTAAAGCTCATGGCAATGGATTCCATCATCTTCTATCATTCTAGACACTATTCTAGAGGGTAGGTAATAAATGGGTTTCTTTCTACTAAATAGAGTCTTTCTCTCTATTAACAATAGGCTTTCTCCTCTGCTTCCATAGTCCTTGCCTGCTTTTATATTGCTGTCTTTCAAAATGCTGCTTCAAACACTTGTATCTGTCAATCATAATTTAAAAAGAATAATCAACTTTCCTTCAGTGTTCTATTAGTCCACTAGAGGGCAGCCTCAGAGTTCTAATGCTACCTTTCTTTTACTATTTTTTCCCCCCAGTAGCTATGCCAGATGCGTCTGCAATGAACAGTGTAACAACAGAACCCATGCACGTGTTACTACATGCCTTCTTCTGTCACTAACAATGCTTCATCTTCTTTTTAAAGCTGCAAAGTAGAACCACACCAGTAAGGTCTCCTATTTTAAAAACAACCACCTGGGTGTACTTTGGTCCTAAATTCCAACCATTCCCTAGAATTAAAAAAGGAACAAGGAAAGAATTGAATCCCAAACGGGCATCATAGGTTGGATTTGAAGTGTGTCAGATTGTAAAAATAAACAGCCAGCAAGGATACAGGTTAGAAACTAAATGCGCTGAATGTGCACTGATAAGTCCTGTATTAATATTGCTATGTAGAAACACAATTAATGCAATGTAATAGTAAATATTTTCTTGAAACCTAAAGATCCTTCTAATGTATACGCAACTCAAAAACAGGAATACGTAGCTGGCATTCTTGAATTTCTAAATTGGGAATGTAGGCTCTGATAAACAAAGCCTTAAGCACATTATACTGCCAAGCAGGCACTGTGAAAATATATTTTTATCTAGTAAGCGTCAACTTACAAGAAGTTTTGCCAAAGTCGATTTTTATTTATAAATTATAGTATTGGAAAGCTGTGGGTAGAACAATTTGAATAATTCACTCTTAGAACTACCATAGATCCTCAAAATCCCATTGCTGTGCAGTTGTTTAGCCGTCTAAGACCTGACAAGTGCGGACCTCTGTATTAGTTACTGATTTGAAGTATCACCAGTATCTCCTCCAGTAATAAATAACCAATGTGGCAGTCCTAATAAAGCTGTCTAAGAAATATGATTCTGCTTTCCTTTTAACCGTAGCCTAGTTTTTACTGGCAGCACACTCAGACCAATAAAATTCAGGCCATTTAAATGAACTTTCCATTATGAGGACATTTTACAATGAAAATACTCTGAGATAAGTAGGGACACTAAGAGCACCATGTACAGTACAATATGCACTGCACATTAAAATGTCTCATTTCAGTTTTTGAGAACCGCAAACATGCAATTAAGTGCATTCAGCAATGAACATTAGATTTGAAGAATCTGTTTAAAAACATGTAAGAAAAAAAGGAAAATAAAATATTTCATGTTTTTAGCAACAAGTTATCCCAAGATTTCGTATCTTAATTTCTGATAAATGTGCAAACCCCTAATGAGAAACTGAAAGCACTTGTTGTTGATGATACTGAAGCCACTAACTCAGCTTGTAAAACGCACTTCGATTCCACTGAATCTTCTAACTTTGCTTTTACAACAAGCATGCTTTGTGTTTGTTTTTTCGACCTGCACTAAATAAATATGTAATGTACAGTTGTGCAAGATTATGGTTAAGCCTCTATCAGCTGTTTGCAGCTTGCATTTCCGCCCACAATCTTTAACGCTGGCAACCCGGCACTTACTTCAAGGCCTGTCAACACTCTTTATTAATATGAATGTTCTCAATGAAGTACAATTTTGCATTCTTTATTCCAACAAGCGTGGAATAAATATTAGCTTTTACTGAATAGAAGCATCCGTCAAACACACAAGATAGTTTGTGGTTTTGTAAGTGGTATTTATCAAGGATGTATTCTTTATATATATATATATATATATATATATATATATATATATATATATATATATATATATAAGCTTCTGATCAGAGTGGGTTGTGTTTGGTCTTGCACTGGAACAGCAAACATCGTTGGAACACAGTCTCTAGGCCAAAGGTGGTAAACAAACGTACTCAGCAAATAAGGGGATTCAAGTCTAATGGGGAATTTATTGGAAACTGTTCCTATTATCTTCTAATGTAAAGCATATACAGCAAAGGGGAGGTGAGGGGTTACTGCCAGGGATTATTAGAGATTAGGAATTGGGTTTCTAGTTACTAGCATCAGTTTTGCATAAAATGAAAAACTGAAGCTGAAACCGGGAGCAAAGTCTACCTGTAGTTGCTTTCAGATTAGGAGACTGCATGGATCAGCCTGCTGCCAAGGTAGTACACACATAGGCAGCTGGAAATCTGCTTTGTCACACTGGCATTATGTCTGTGTGGTAAGTAAATCCTAACTGGCTAGGAAATAAGAACCAAATAAAGTTAGATCTCCATAGAGACCAAAGCTAGCTGCAAGGTCCCTTAAATGCTGCTCCTGAAGATACACCACCTGTGGTATAAACCTGTGCTAATTCAGAATGCAGTGCATCTGGAACACAAATAGACAAAGAGAGACATGGAAATCACAGGACAGTTTTTGTTTTTTGTTTTTAGGAAAAGGGAGATGGGATTCACAGAGCCCACCATGCTTCTGTGTTTGTGAATAACAATATGTGTATTTGATTTCCGATCTCTAAAACACACAGTATTTACTGCATATAATACTATAATGCTTTATTAATAAACAATTTCTGCCAGTTGTTGGCAGATCTAAAATTGAGCTCTGAAAACAATTTGGCATACAGCTTTAATGTCAAACATTAGGCAGATTAACATGATACAGGACATTGTCCTTTAAGAAGCCTGTGAATGTGTTCAGTTCACCCTTGATTTTGCATTTGAGATAGAACTAAGCAATTCAATCCAAGCCTTATGTTTTCATGTGTTATTGTCAATTCCAATTTTAAGTGGGAGGAAGACATTTCAAATTTTAATTATAAAAGCATTTACATTTTTTTTTTTTTTAAATCAGTCTCACCTTTTAATTTGTTAAACGGCTCATTTACAGCATAATCAAACCCCACTTATAATTACACTGAGGCTGCCAGCAGCGCTGGCTGGCTCAGAGCTCTGCTGAGGCTCTCATTAAGACTGACACTTACATTTTGAAAGTGATTGTTTCTGTACGGCGCTGCTGGAGGGCTGTGTCTTCAATACAGACATGGAAAAGCCAGCTCAATGGCTGTATTGTATTTGATTTCTAAAAGCATACACATTTTCAGTTTTTTTTAAACCCTAACCCGTCTATGACAAGAGTGTAATAACTCTTGCGGATCTTCCAACCAGGGGCTTAAAAAAGAATGTACACTGAAAAAAACACCACAGACTGCAAACAATCAAAGACTGCAAATTTGGACATTCCCTTACAACACTGTAAAGCAGTACAGTTACAGAAAGTACATTTAAGACCTGGCTAGAAGAAAAAAAACAGGACAGGAATGGCCCACCAGCAGTTTTGACATCCCAGATTCTAAGGGGTGTGTTCTTAACGAGTTCAGCTTCATTTTCAGTCGACTTTCAAGGTCAATGTAAAAAAATATTAAAGAACTGTGGCTGGAGGGGGATATACATTAACAAGCAGAAGTTCAGACATAAACAAAGAGTAGCTGCAATAAAGTACAAAACATTCCTTCATCGTGAGCACATCGTGTAAGAACACTGCCTATCTGATGTGAAGGAAGGCTGCCTAGTTAGAGTGTAATTAAAGCACTGTGTGTTCCTCTTGTTCCTGGCTCTACCTCATTAACTCCCAGCTTTGGCATTCATAGGCAGTCTTCAGAATGGTGTTATTGAACTTCTGCACAGAACGCTGTGATGCTGTTAAATGTGCCATGTCTTTTCAATACTGACTTAATTATCTTTTTTGTTTGCAATTTGGGGGATAAACCACACCACTAAGCATACTAATAAAATGCTTGCTTCGATAAATATAATTTAAGTGGGATATCCAGGCCCTCTGGAATAGGTCACATTTGACAGCATTTTCAAATAATTACATCATTGGGAACCGGAATTGTGCACCGTATTTTGTGGTATCCCTATATTAACTAAAAAAATACAATGAAGTGGCTTGTGAACAAGCAATGCCATTTTGTAGACTAATGGTGACCTTAAAGCTAATCTGTATAGTTTAGCTGGGAACAGGTAGTCTTTCGGTTCCACTATGCAGTTTTGTAATACAATAGTGTGTAGTAGTTGCAGTGACATTTCAGTTACAAATGCTGCATCAGTGTGTAAAAATGCTCAGTGCTGGTGCGTCATCACCTGTGATCATGACTTGCATATGATATAGATAGTTATTTGATAAAATCACTAAGTTTGTAAGTTTTCCAAAACCTAGTACTTACTTATTCTGGGTATAGCCAACTGGGTTCCAATTATATTCCGTCATGAAACTATCTTTTATATACACAAGTTAGAGTTTTCACTTTGGGCCACCTACCCCTTCGGTTGTAATGGTAGCAGGAAACACATTCAGCTGAAAAGCTCAGCCAAGATAAAGTTAAAAGTGTGCTTTTGTGTGTTAGATTTAGTGGTGGTACTGTATGATGATATACTAGATAAAATAAATTGTCTGATGGTTAGCACAGCACATACAGCCAGTGCATACAGTAGTAACATTTATTGCTTACTGTAGTTAGTGTTTTTTAAATTATGAATGAATTAGCTTTACTGTAATT
Source organism: Acipenser ruthenus (assembly GCF_902713425.1). Taxonomy (NCBI): domain Eukaryota; kingdom Metazoa; phylum Chordata; class Actinopteri; order Acipenseriformes; family Acipenseridae; genus Acipenser; species Acipenser ruthenus. Next base: position 37,624,916 of record NC_081193.1, on the reverse strand, counting down.
CCCAAACTATGAAAGATGCATTGCCCAGGTAGTATACAGCCAACAGAGAAGATAAAATCCCCCTGAGTAAGATATTACTAAACTCTGTACTATGTGTTGATATAAGAATAATACAAATATCTGTATTTTATATATTTATAACAACAATATAAAGGCTGTTTTGATTGTTGATTCAGTGCAAGATCACACCACTGCATTTGTAAATATCTGTAATAGTTTATATCAAGTCAGACATTTACACCACAGTGAGTAGTATTCATAGTTTAATCCCGATTAGACGTATTTTATCAATGGGATGTAGTTCTTTGACCAAGAAACATTTTGTATACTCAAAATGTAAGACTTCAGGCTTTAAAAATTCCCATATAGCTTGTAGAGTATGTATTGAAACTTTACTTTGCAAGTGTAGATACCGGGGATTCTTAAAGGCTCACCAGTTAACAATTTTGAGATGCAAGTCTTGTATTTCAAAAATAAGTCTACAACTGAACTCTTTAAGTGATGCAGTAGTGCACTGTAATTATACATGAAATTGTGTACTGTAGCTACACTTTACATTAACCGGTATATATTTACTGTATCATTACAGTGTACCTGATGTCATGTGTTATCCCTCCGATACTACGGTTTCATATCCAAGACCAGGTGCTGATTGATCTATGCAAGTTCAGTCCAAGCCTCATGTTTTGTATAATATAGACTAGCCTGGACTTAAATCATCAGGACTTGAAACTAAACATGTTTAGCAGGTCGGTGTTTGAGAAACCTTCACTCAGAAATGCTTCTAAATATGGATGCACTATCTTGCCTTTTTACTTTTTTTTTTTTTTGAATAGGTCTCACAGAAGTGGATCAGGTTCTTCCCTTTCTAAGGTGCAGCACCCTCAGCATTCCCAGTCCTTCTTCATTCGGGTGCTCAGAGCAGCCCTGCCGCTCCAGCTGCTGCTCCTCTTACTGATTGGTTTAGCCTGCCTGGTGCCAGTGACAGAGGAGGACTACAGCTGCACCCTGTCCAATAACTTTGCCAGGTCCTTCCACCCAATGTTGAGATACACAAACGGCCCCCCTCCAATATGAAATGCTGATTCAAGATTAAGGACTTTTTTTAAAATTTTTTTTTTTTTTTACAACCACTAAGTTGGTAGTCAAGTTCAGTGGGGTGTATGTAAGAATGATGACGTACCATTCATCATTATTTGATCTGTATAGTACAATGGACGTGGTGCAATACACAACATTTTTGGCACAGAACAGGACAGTGGTAAGTCAAAGAAAGTAATCCTGTGGTTGGCGGGGGAAAAAATGAAATACTTTTTACCAAAAAATTATTGGCCTATTTACAGATGCTTATTAATATATCAACAGTCTGTCAGTGCAAAGTACCACACTGAATTTACACTTTGTGTTTTTGGCTCAGTGTTTGTTTGTTTTTTCAGCCAGTGAGTAAAGACAAGAGTACATTATTGTTACATCAGTATTCGAACGAGAACAAAACAGTGTATAATTTAATGATGTGTAATATAACATTTTAAATAGCTTATATGCCAGTTATTTTTTTTACATAAAATGTTTTTTGGCATGTCATTATAATCGTTGCTTTTAAATAAACCTGTCATTGATAGTCAAATGCACAATGTTTAAATGTGACAGCACTTTTTATTGACGCTGATAACTGGATGTAAAAAATAAAATCACTGGTTGTGTAATGAAATGATTATTTGATGTATAGCAAAATAATGTAAACAAAGTTATTTATCTATGTACAGTTTGCTAAGGCTAGCTCTTTTTAACTGTTTATTTGCATTAAATATATAGTCTACAATCTACAAAACTGGTGATTCCAGCTGGATTATTAATATTATTAATTGTTGTTGTTAATATGTGTGTATTTTCTTGTAACAGACGCCCTTATCCAGGGCGACTTACAGTTCTTACAAAAAAACACATCACAAAAATCAGATCAGTACACGGAGCAATAGCAGTTTGATAAGCGGGATCACGGCTAATACTGAGAAAGAAAAAAAAAAAAAAAAAACACGATGCTATTGTAACAGAAACCAAGAAAGTCAAAAAATGTAAATTAATTAGAATAGGTAACGTACGTAGTTGTGACACCTATCAATTATGGAGACATAAGTAGAGAAATCATAAACTCACTTCCCAGCAAACAGCACAGCATAGAGACATCTGTTTGAATTCCGTAGAATCTGTGATGGCTCTTTAAATATTTAGCTTATTAGCGATGCTAATGCCTGTGATAATGATAAACATTAGATACAAATGTATGCATGTGTGCAAATTTCATATGCATAAGCACAAAATTATTTGAATTGCTCCGAAGGCCAAATTTGAATGAAAATGGCTAAGTTTTGCGATAAGCGTGACAGGCTTGCAATGCACAGAATGTTTCCATTACATGCACTTAGCTAAGTACCCTATCCTCAGCAACACTGGCAAAAGGCCGCAGTGCCCAAGGGTTTTGTGCCGTGTTGGAAAATATCAATTTTTGTGCAAAAGCACAAATTTTGCGAGGGGATTATCTGGGCCTAGTTGAGTTTCCTATTCCTATACAGATGCTCAGAATGAGCTGGAGGGGTTAGCGGCACATGTGTGCAGTCTATGGCTCCCAACACGTTGGGAAGACCAGAAATGTCATAGATATTTATTTTCAAGGCTTGTAAGTACACCCTACTTTTAGGGAAAAATATGTATTTTGCTGTTCGCCTAAAAAACTGCATTGAGCACAACTGTCAATGCACGAGAAAAAGCGGACTTCGAAATGCCAGCAACAATTGCGATTGTTTAAAACTAGCTTTCAAAAGTTAACAAATTGATGCAATTGTAAGTGTCGCAATTGCCTGCAGCTTCGGTACATTATAATATTTGAGAACCCTTATTTGCACTGCCACCTTTTTGCGAATGTATGCAGAAACACCCATAATTACATATTCATCTACGCTTGAACCGCAAACAGAAACTGCTGCCGCAAAGCATTCCTTAAAAAGTGATAAATAGCATTGCGCTTGTTTAGTACATTTCACCCCAGACTTCTGAGTCTTCTGCAACTGGTTTGCGACTATTTCAGGCACAACAGTTTAGTACACCTACCCCAGAGAAGGATTTCTCATGGTAAATACTATAATGGATGACAAGTTACCCACGTGTAGTCACTGTAAATCTCAAGTGTTGTATAATCAATACATACAATAGGCTCTTCCATTTTAAGCTTGATACCTGTTGAGGTTAATTTCAGCTTCACAAATTAGAAATAATGAAGCTGAAGATTGTCTTGCAACTTTTGTTTTATTTGTTCCACTTCAGTTCATCAATTTAAAACACATGGTAAAATCTACATACTACAGTATATCTGTCTTTAAAATTAAGGTAGTTTTCTTTACAAATATGCCAAAAAACAGAGTTTTCCCCAGCAAATTTAGCACAAAGCAAAAAACAGCTGTTTCACACAAAAGTGCACTAGCAGTAAAAAAGCACATCACTATATCTTTCATAGTTTTGAAAGAGGCTGCGTACAATAGGTAGTGCATTGCTAAAGGTACAAAAGCAGTGTAATAAAAGTAGGTAGTTTAGGTATTATCAATACACAGTAATGTGAACACAAGATGTAACACTTAACCTGCTAATTAAGGCAGGAGTCTGTTACTGGTCGCTTTCATCATTATTATCTGTGCCATTACAGCTGAGATAGCAGCACAGCAAATGCTTCTGATTGTTGACAAAGCAAAAGCAGCTGGTCTCAGGACACATTTTGTTTGATGTAACCTTCATTATTATAAGTCAAAGGCATCATACAATTCTAGTAAACAAAGGCTCACTGTTTGTCCAGAACAGATACAAGGATTTGATACTGTATAAAACTGAGACCGTTTTTAATCATTTCCTGATGATCTATTAACATCTGTTCTAAACTACACCAACAGCTGGTTTATTCATAATCAGTCATTTTCTTTTTTTTGTTGTTCTTTTAACTGGCATACCAGTTCTGACCACCACCCTTTCACTGGTGGCCACTTATGGTAGTCTGTGTGTGTATTAAAATAACATGAATGTGTTTGCACACATTACATTATGTAGAAATATAGATATGTACAACAGGCATAAACAATACAGTACTAAAATCAAATGAATAGGCTTTTTTGTTGTTGTCTATCCTACATGTAATACAGTACAAAACAAACCATGCTGATGCGTTGTTGGCTTCACATTGTTGTAGGACGCGTAGATAATAAAATATTTTAAATTGAAAGTAAATTATACCCGCATATTTTCTTTTATCTCCCTCTCATATTTTTATCCGTACTGCTACCAGTAAGTAAGCTCCTTCACTTGTTGTCAATAGAATAAATACAGTGCGCAACTTCAGACCTGTTGCCACCCACAATTTGTATGCTAATTAGAATTTTCCAGACCGGTATTTTTACTTCTAATTAGTTCGTGAATAGGGCGTGACACATTGGGAAATGCCATGCGCGGTCATCTCAATTTTCCTCCCTCAGTTCTGGACAAATTACCGGCACTTGAGTAAATGAGGCCCATGGTATCTTAAATGTTAATTAATTCCAATCTCATGCACTTGACATGTTTTTACATATTTTTTGCTAAAGGACACGACAACAATAAACCTTTTAGGCAAAACTGTCATTCAGGTTGAAATCATGTACTGGACAAACCTGTAAAATATGAAGCTTGAGAATGTAGCAGTGATGCGAATTGTACAAAGAATGAAGAGGTGAAATACAGTAGGACAGCTTTCATAATTTTTTAAAACATAATAAAGAAAATAAATAAAATGGTACAACATCACAGAATAATGTATGTGATTATTTGTTTTGACATTTTAGATCCATTTATTTAGGCATTCTATTGTTTCCTCCACATTATTTCCCATAATAAATATTTGTTAGAAAGCTAAATTCCTACATCCTTTTCTAATGCCTGCTTTAATACTAACATTTCTTATTTCACAAAAAAAAAATCAAGGCACTTTTCACAAGGGCAGGTCTGTCTAATTGAAGCTTCAATGATTATGGGATATGAATCCCACCAATTTAAACTGTCTGAATGTGTACATCTGTACACTAGTCAGAAAACTAGTTAGTGTAGGACTTAAAGCTAGTTTTTTTGGCCGGTTAACAAATTAGCAAAACATACATTCAGCTGTCTATTTACAGATGAGCAATACAATTTAACAGTAAGGTACAGAACATATTGTATTCTTAACTATAGTCAAAACAATCTAACAAAATGTACATGTTATATTAATTTCATTGTTAATATGTATATAATTACCAAGAAAAAAAATAGAAAAGACTACCCCTTGAGAGATGACATGACTAGGTTGGCCAAGTAAACACATAATTATTGGGTATAGAATTCTGTAATCAAAGACTGATGAAATATTTATTATTTTATGTGGTCAAAATCGGGGGGGTGAGCCTTTTTATAAACTGGTAGTCTATTACCTACATTTGGTAGCACTTTAGATTATAGAGCAGAATAACCATGTAATATTGGGTTATTACCAATGGCTCCTACTTTTATAGTAACTGCTGGTAAAACAAGTGTTCAATTACATGGGAAATTGCCTTGTGAACATGTTGTTGCCTGGTGTAATTACTTTGTAACTACACAATTTGTCCACCAGCAGTTACCATGTAATCACCATTTGAATTTACTCAGTCTTTACCATGGTTAAATATGTATATGCCCTTTAAAGTGCTACCGTTTTGATTTAACACAAAAAGATCAGTTGCAACTCTATTCGTTATTAAGTGAGTCACGTGATTTCAGAGACATCTCTACAACATTGATATTTTTTTATAATTATTTGGTTTTGTCTTTTACACTACAGATGCCGGTCATTTTCCCAGACTACTCATCCAATCAAAGCTTTACATTAGGGGTGTACAGCTCCGGTGCTCCAGGGCCAGAACACAGCAGCTTCTGGAGGTTATCGATTAAATAATCAAGGGTTTAATACCTGAATAGAGTTTTAAATGGATCAATGAAATAATTAAGGGTATGGATGTAGCAAAGTGCAGCACTGTGTACTGTATTGGTGTTATTAATAATGTTATCCCTGTAAAATTACAAATTAACATTTCATGTTGAAGTGTAGAGTGTATCATCAATTTACTTATGAATATAAAAAACGCAGCATTGCTAACCTAAAATTCCGGACAAACATTTTGTTTTTGTTGAATGAAATTTCTCCATTAAAGAAGCTGATCTTTGCGAAACACTCGTTGATTCAAAGGCATTAGTTGTGAATCTGAAACACTCACACAAAAGGATTGCAAGAGATCTTTTTCGTTAAGAGATTATTTTGTCAGTTTAAGTGCCGGAGTGTGCTTACTCCAGTGCTGAAGAAATGCAGTCCTCTGCTGTGAAAGTAGGTAGCATGCTGTTGGGGTTCAAGCATGCAATGCTCACAATTATGTGTGCAAATTCATCCCACTTCTGTCTGAAATGGGCAGAGAATGCGGTCCTTTACTCAACTTGTTGCTTTCTCCGGCTCAGTGTCCCCTAGGAAATGAAGTCGGTGCGCATCCAGCATCTCCAGCAGTAAATCATAGAGAGGGACTATGTTCTTGCACTTTATGTTGTACAGGTGCTCTATGCCTTTGATGCTGTTATGAAAAGTCAACATCAGAGCATTAAAAAAACATCTCTATTTTAATAAATAAAACCAAGCCTGGGCTTAGATACAATACAGTTCCCAAATTCTCCACTCTGTAATTTAAGTGTCTTTAACCTCCTAACCCTCACATATTACTGTAGGACAGGATATCTATTGAAACAAAGTGGCCAAAAATTGCAGCATCGATCTTGAATTAATTTTTTGCAGTACTTTAAAACTAGTAAGAAACAACTCAAAGCAGCTGCTCCTACTTGCAACTCCGTATGTACCCTATAGGGTTGGTGATGTCTCATGGATGAAGTGCTGTTAGTTTTATTAGCTCACCTTATGTGGCGGACATGTGAGAGAAGGAGGAGGAGCTGGGCTTGTCTTCTGGACCGCTGTTGCAGAGGTAGGCCTGATTTGGCGATGAAATGGATGAGAGTGTCTGTGATTTTATCCAGTAGTAGCTGAATGGTCTGGCTATCATTCAGAGTCTCCATGGTGCTGGAGAGAAAGGAAAAGGCACCTGAAACAGGGAAAAAAAAAATCATTTTCCAGGACTTGTTACATTGTGAAAGTTCAAAAGGAAGCTTTCAAGACTAGTTTGTAACAACCTCTTCTCTGCATCACAAACTAGCAAAAGGAGACAAATGATGCCAAGTTGGCTCACTGTTTATAATGCATTCAATTATGAGATTTTAAATCACTAGTCTCAGTCTGGTACTTTCTCAATCAAAGCCATTGACAAGCTAGATGTATACAGTAGCTATTAGACATATATATATATATATATATATATATATATATATATATATATATATATATATATAGGGGGTTATTTTCAAAGGATATCTGCTAGAGGATCGCATTATTTTGACTGTTTTTTTTCTGCACCCCTGTTTTTCCCACCAATTTCAGTATTTTCTAAAACAGCAGAAAACACAGCGTGGCTCTATCCGCTAGTTCGATTCATTAGTTATTCTGACTGTTTCTTTTGGTGGAATACGTATGATCTAAGAATGTCTATTTTCTAAAGACCAAAGTGGTGTGTGTGTGTGTGTGTGTTACGATCCCAAGCTGAAATACTATCACATTACAATGTACACAATTCTTTACCTCAAGCTCATCTGAAGAAGATCCGACCATCCCTGCATGTCAAAGTGAGACTAATTTGAATTATTCTCCAGGGTAGCCCCAAATGTGTCAAACTATAGGCCTAGGCTACTTTGGAAAATTACAAAATAATAAAAAAAAAACGTTAATTCGACAATGCTGAAGTTGGCTTCTTATTCGGACAGCTTTTTGTTCACATCCCAGCTTCTTATTCGCTAATATGCAAAAATGTAACTAAAATTGAATAACTAACAGGTATTTCAGGTGATAAATTGCCTCTGGCTGCTCATTTCAAAGTTAATGCAAAGACAGGGGAACCCCTCTACTTCATCCATATGTATTTATCGGGGCCTTTTCTGGTCTGTGTGTGCTATATTAAATGGGGAAAGCACTAAACTTAAAAATTGGTTATTAGATAAGATAACAAAGGAAAGCAAATTCCATGTTAGACAAGGAACAATACATATGGATCACACACGCAGGGTTTCCGCTTCTGGATCCCTACTTTGAAATGTTGCACTAAACCCGATGTCAACATTGCTATGTGTGCCATGTTTGCCCGCTGTTCTTGCACCAAATTCTGTTTTGGATAAATACTTATGGGTGATGTAGAGGGGTTCCCCCCTTGTTTGTATTAACTTTGAAATAAGCAGCCAGAGGCAATTTATACCCTGAAATACCCCAGGGCTCAGTTACTTATTCAATTTTAGTTACATTTGTGCATATTCGCAAATAGAAGCTGGGATGTGAATAATAAACTGGTCGAATGAGAAGCCAGCTTCAGCATCATGTTAATGAAGTAATAAACACATTTCAGACAAATGCTTTTAAATAAAATGATCAAACCATCCACCATTATAAACATTGTATTTGAATAGAATTGTAAACCGTTGTTTTAAGTTTTAAGTAGGATTTATAATTGAGTGTTTAAAGTTGTGGATAAACATAAAATAAATACAATACATTCCTTGCAGTAAGTTAGCTTTCATTTCTCTTCACAGGACCATCTTCAGTATTTTGATGCATATGCGCTACTACTTGCTGTACCATTTTGTTTTAGCACGGTTCCTTTTTTAGTGCATATTATTATTTTGGAATGTTTTAATATTATGCTTGTTGCTATGTTGACTTAACAAGTAAACAGTACGTAGCCCACTTAGTACTTCTGAAATATATAAATAAATCGGATGGTTTGATGATTTCATTTAAAAGCATATGTCTGCAATGCGTTTATTTATTTAATTAATTTTAATTTGTATTTCCAAAGTATAGTTTGACACATTTGGGGCTACCCTGGAAAATAATTAAAAACTAGTCTCACTTTGACACGAAGGGCTGGTCAAATCTTGTTCTGGTATTCGTTCTTATTCAGGTCAGCTTTGGGTAAAGTAAATTGACCCAATCATATTTCGGCTTGGGATATAACATAAAAAGGAAAAATAAAGAAATAATATATATATTTAAAGCTTTAAAGTGCTGCCGCTAGAAGCGCAGGATGAGTCACACAGCTCGGACTGCCAGTTAGCGTCCAGGCTGTGCAAAGAGCCTTAACTTTGCTGGGGACCCTGAGAGGACGTCACATTGGCTCGGACGCTCCCGGGGTGGGGGATGAGAAACCGGCAGGGATTGCTTCTCCTCATCGCGCAACAGCGAACCCTACTGGCCAGACACCAAGCACATTCAGAGTGGATAAGAGGCAGGGCTGATCTCTTGTTCTCCAGGATTGGTAGCCCGCCCACCTATGCTCTGGATTGTCCGGTGTAAAAGTGATTCGGGCTTTAGGCTTGTGAGATCGGAGGACGCTCACATGCCCTCAGAACGTCTGTGCTGTGTGGGGACTATGCAGTGAGGAGGACAAAACATAATTGGACAGTCCAAATTGGGGGAAAACATCCAAAAAAAAAAGTTTTCATTCATTTTCATACACTGCAGTTATACCTCCTTTCAAACTTATAACTCCCATAATTTGTTCCGATCATGTTTTTTTTTTATGTACTAATTAAACAAGTGATTGATAAGACTGAAAGAATTTGCCGTTGTGTTTGCATTTGTGTTTTTTTATGCTGGTTTGGTACAATATTCGATTGTGTTTATATAGCATTTGCTAACTCAATTGAAGTATTATTTAGTCAGATAAAACCACTTAAAATGCTCATTACTTATTCATTTAGAACTGCATAAAATTATGCATGAATTGTGATGCGCCGGCGGATAAAAAAAAGAGGATCACGTTAGACAATAGGGGGATATTTAACGGATTAACCTGTGGAAAACGTCTGCGGATTTTGCCATTTCCACCGAAAATGAAACCCCTTTCGAAAATCGGGCCCATAAAACCCTAAAATATATTTTGGGATCAATTCCAGCAGATCATCTTGAATAGAACACCAGCGAAAAAATAGCATACCATTTAACAATTAGCCAGTTAACAGGCAGCAATGCCATTCTTAGCCACATTTGGGGGCATCAAAGACCAGTGCTCTGAAGTAATAGGACATGCTACAAGTGTGTGATGGTCCCCATTGGTGTTGAAAGGGTTAATCTGGGAAGTAGAGTGAGGCTACACTCAGTGGCAGGAGGGACAGAATGTGGGGTGTGTCCCTTGGTTAGGGAGGTGGAGTTATAACAGGCATTGTTGGTTATTGGTGTGCCTAGGCTGTGGTCAGCTGTAGGGACACAGTTTTTTGTATTAGAGAGTTAAAACCAAAATAATTAATTAGTTTTGTAAAATCTATTTCCCAGTAATTTATTCTGTCTATAAGAGGAAGAGGTTCAGAAGCCTACAGGTTTTTTTTTTTTTACACTACACCTTTAAGTAAAATAAGTTTGCTTGTATTATGATTAAGATTATTTGTTCAACTACTAAAACTGGTGTATTTTGTTTCTTGTTTATTAAAAAGTGGTTAAAGTTTACTAAATGCTTGTCCTTAATCTGATTTATGGTGTAATAAGCGTAGGGTGCCAATACCTTTGTCTGTGACCAAGTTATACATAAAACTGTAGATATTTATACTTAGGGTTACAATTTGAACCATTTCTGGTGCCATGTCAAGAGCTGCTATTTGATCAATGATGTGGTCCATTATTGTATTATTTCTAAATTTTAAAGTATGACTCACTTGAATGATGCCCACTTGAATCGATCTTCAAAACTGCAAAACATTAAATTGTAACTGTTACTTTTACTCAATTGTGAAGCTACAAATTATATACACAGTCATAGCCTACCAGAAGCAAAGGATCTCAATACAATGACAGCTACGTTGATTAAATTGAATTCACAAAGTAGAAGAGTTCTTTGTGGGTAGGCAGGCTCAAATTTTGTTTTGCTAAAACATCTCATGAGCGTGGGTGTCCTTGGTGCTGCAGACAGGCTGTCACCATGGTATTCAAAGACAGATTTAGAAAGTTACCAAAGTAATAAAATATACTGAATCCTAGTGAGCCACTAATATGCTATAATGTCAAAATTCTTAAAAGATGCAAAACTGCTAGTGAACAGCAAACACACACTATGAAACTGAAAAAGTATTGGTTGTTTTCTTTAAACAGTTTTCTATTTATTTCAGGCATCTCTAACTTATAGGCAATGGGTCAATTTGGACCTGTATTTAATTGTCTATATGTTATTTTTTGCCAGCATTCTTGGTAATTTGTCCACCAAGACAACACCTCAGTTAATTCTTAAACAAAATATCAATAATCATTAAAAAAAATCGCCCTGCTACAACAAGCAAGTGACACTTTATTTCAATACAAACACTAGATGTTTGACACCTTCAGAAAATAATTCCTTGCTGATCCCTCCGTTGATTTGTGGTCTTTATATGAATACAAATATCAAAACAATGGATATGTTTAAAAATATATTGTTATGGGGCTCTTGAGTGGCGCTTCCAGTAAAGGCACTCCGGGGTGCAGGATGTGCCCTATAGCTTGGAGATCGCCGGTTCAAATTCAAACTATGCCACCGTGGACGCGGACGTGTATATACACGCACATATACAGTACTGTGCAAAAGTTTTAGGCAGGTGTGAAAAAATGCTGTAAAGTAAGAATGCTTTCAAAAATAGACATGTTAATAGATTATATTTATCAATTAACTAAATGCAAAGCGAGTGAACAGAAGAAAAATCTAAATCAAATCCATATTTGGTGTGACCACCCTTTGCCTTCAAAACAGCATCAATTCTTCTAGGTACACTTGCACAAAGTCAGGGATTTTGTAGGCATATAGTCAGGTGTATGATTAAACAATTATACCAAACAGGTGCTAATGATCAACAATTCAATATGTAGGTTGAAACACAATCATTAACTGAAACAGAAACAGCTGTGTAGGAGGAATAAAACTGGGTGAGGAACAGCCAAACTCAGCTAACAAGGTGAGGTTGCTGAAGACGGTTTACTGTCAAGTCATACACCGTGGCAAGACTGAGCACAGCAACAAGACACAAGGTAGTTATACTGCATCAGCAAGGTCTCTCCCAGGCAGAAATTTGAAGGCAGACAGGGGTTTCCAGATGTGCTGTCCAAGCTCTTTTGAAGAAGGACAAAGAAACAGGCAAAGTTGAGGACCGTAGACGCAGTGGTCGGCCAAGGAAACTTACTACAGCAGATGAAAGACACATCATGCTTACTTCCCCTCGCAATCGGAAGATGTCCAGCAGTGCCATCAGCTCAGAATTGGCAGAAAACAGTGGGACCCTGGTACACCCATCTACTGTCCGGAGAAGTCTGGTCAGAAGCGGCCTTCATGGAAGACTTGCGGCCAAAAAGCCATACCTCCGACGTGGAAACAAGGCCAAGCGACTCAACTATGCACGAAAACACAGGAACTGGGGTGCAGAAAAATGGCAGCAGGTGCTCTGGACTGATGAGTCAAAATTTGAAATATTCGGCTGTAGCAGAAGGCAGTTTGTTCGCCGAAGGGCTGGAGAGCGATACACGAATGAGTGTCTGCAGGCAACAGTGAAGCATGGTGGAGGTTCCTTGCAAGTTTGGGGCTGCATTTCTGCAAATGGAGTTGGGGATTTGGTCAGAATTAATGGTCTCCTCAATGCTGAGAAGTACAGGCAGATACTTATCCATAATGCAATACCACCAGGGAGGCATCTGATTGGCCCCAAATTTATTCTGCAGCATAACAATGACCCCAAACATACAGCTAAAGTCATTAAGAACTATCTTCAGCGTATTGAAGAACAAGGAGTCCTGGAAGTGATGGTATGGCCCCCACAGAGCCCTGATCTCAACATCATCGAGTCTGTCTGGGATTACATGAAGAGAGAGAAGCAACTGAGGCTGCCTAAATCCACAGAAGAACTGTGGTTAGTTCTCCAAGATGTTTGGGCCAACCTACCTGCCGAGTTCCTTCAAAAACTGTGTGCAAGTGTACCAGAAGAATTGATGCTGTTTTGAAGGCAAAGGGTGGTCACACCAAATATTGATTTGATGTAGATTTTTCTTCTGTTCACTCACTTTGCATTTTGTTAATTGATAAATATAAACTTTAACATGTCTATTTTTTAAAGCATTCTTACTTTACAGCATTTTTTCACACCTGCCTAAAACTTTTGCACAGTACTGTATATGTGTGTATTTGTAAATATTTAAATCAATAGTAAGACATTATAAATACTAAAAGACAGTAGCCTACTGTATATAACTTTATATTAGTATTCCTGCATAATTCAATTTTTATCTGCTTGTTGAGCAATCAAGTTAAAAGAAACCTTTGTTCTAGTACAGGCCATGATATTTTCTTTAATTTTATGTAAATACTGCTTTCCCCTAGGTTCAATAGCATTTTAAATTAACATCTATACAAATGCAAGCAACATTTAACTGCAGACGGCATGCCAAGTACTCTTTTTCAGGTTTATTTTCAATAAAGAGAAGTTGATTGTCAAAGAATTCTCTCATTTTTGAAACTGAGATTTTAATATTGAATTTGGTCACAAAGTAAAGTCAGTGTTGTACTGTATTAAGAACATTATTTTCTGATTGCTGTCATAAAATCTGAAAAATTGTACGTCTTTGGAAATATGCTTTAGCATTTAATAATCTCACCAGAGTTTAACAGGATGATAGCCTTGAGACACACATACTCTTCGTGTTTAAGTCTCAGAGTACAAAACCGAGATGCGGTGGCAAGGAGCATGTCAAATATCTCCGCCAGTCCCTCAACACAGCTCCCTTCATTCCTATGGTAAAGAGGGGGGAAAACATATTATATTCTACTTAAAATAGCATCCTTCAAAATTCTAAAGAGAAGTGGATGTGTGCACACTGGTGGTTGGCAAACACCACCACATGTGTGTCACTTCTTCCCTACACTAGGCTGACTGCAGCTTTTTGTGAGACCTGCCTTGCACATTGCTGCAAGGGAGAGGATCAGAAAAACCCATTTTCTGCAGCGATTGGGAAACAAGGGCTTTCTATTAAGGGCGACCCTAAACGGAAAAACTCCAATTAATAGATGGACTCAATAAAAAGGTCACATACAAGCCCTATTGCTGTTTTCAATACTATTTTGCAGAGTGATTTTAAGGGATTTTAGAAAGTTTATTCTTAACTACATGATAAAAGTTTCAATGTAGGGCTACTTTTCACCACTATTGTATGCTTGTTTCAGGTTGACTTTAACCAGACCCATCATAAGATACAGGACAGATATCTCAAGATTACTCTCCTGCTTCAGATCATACATAAATGGGTAGCCCGACCTTGTAGTAAATAATGTATTTACCAAGTGTGCTTTTGAAGGTAAAACTGGTTGTCATATACATTCAGGCAGCCAACCAGTTCACTGCGTCATGAAAATAGAAGGACCAAAAATATTGCATCATTATCAACAAATCACAAGTCAAAACTTCTGCATAAGTAGGTCACCATGACCTACTATAGATTCTAATACTCGTAAGAACGAAATCCGTCAAGGACAGCTAAGGGATGTCCATACCAAGTGTAATCACAAATGGATGGTTTATTCACTAGATATATCAAGAAACTTATTTTCTTACCCCCCCAAACGACAGTAATAAAATACATAAAGGAAAAATGGGAATCAGAAAATGAGTATCTAAATAGATTTAATAAAGGCAAAAATCCCAAATGAATGGTAGCCCTAATGTCAATAAAAGAACCTTATCATCTGTTCTTGCCAAAAGTCGTGGGCATGAGTCAGAATCTAGTGTTTACTGAGGAGATGAGAGGCACATAAAGTGCAGCACAGACTGTACCTGCACAATATGTATATTTTTCAGAGAAATAATAAAAAATAAAACCCCTGGGAGCAAACCTAGCCTTTTAGTTTGCAGAGAAAGCTATTTTAATTAAATCTTACAGGGTGGCTGGCATTGCCAGTTTGAAAAAGGTTGTGTACCATATTTCTTATACTCAATACATCTAATTTATTGCACTGGTCAAATTATACCTTAGTTAGAAAACATTAACAAATACAGTACTGTAAACCTTAAACATTAAAAAGGGAAAACATTATACCATATTAAATAATTACTTAAAATACTTGTCATTGACTAAGGATCTACATTCATGTCTCCCAGTCTTTATTATCTAGTTTATTCTCCCCTCCCTATAAATGCTCTCTCTACCATCAGCTACTCCTCATTCAGAAGCCAGATCTTCTCTCCCCACATCATTCTAAATAATATTTGTAACACAGCTATACCAAAGAAAAAAAATCCAAATTAGATTTAGATTAGATTCACAAGCCAATGTTCAGGCAACTCCAGTGTACCAGACCGTTGTAGGTTAAAGGGTTAATGTTTCATAATTTTGTTGGTGAAAGTAAATGCCACCTCCCGTATTTTGACATAATACAAGGAACAACAAACAAACTGTTTAAGCTTAGCAAAGTGTAGAAGTGTTGTCAGAAACAGATTTATTTGGCAAAAAAGCTATCTGGCAATGGCAGATTGGATAGATTCAGTTACTGTAACTATTCAGTGTGTCTGAAAAGTAAATGGGTAGTGTTTAGGGTGAACTGCATGTTTGAGACAGCTTGAGCATTAAAAGGGTTTGAATACTGTACATTCAAGAAAGGGTTATACATCCCAGGATACAACAGTATTACATAGTCTGGGTGAGGTCAAAAGTGAAAGGACTTCCCCAAACCCACTCATATCAACAGGGCTAGCATTCTAAATGTAATCCTACTTGGCCATATGTTCTCAACAGATATTGGTACCAATCCCTGAATATCCTATCTGCTTTGTTTTCATGTACCATCTGTTTGTTATTCCTTTTTTTAATTTATTATAGATGTTTTGTCATATAATTTTAACTGTGTATGAGCAATATTTACCAACCTGTCAATGGACAGATCTGGGGCAAAAATTAACTTCCCAGGGGATTCCACAGAGCGCCAGATAAGACCAATTATTAAGACCTCTAACCAAGAGCATTCCAGCAGCTGCACCTGATCATGGAGCGTCAAATCCACAAACCCTGAAAAACAGGACAGCAAAAGCATTAAGAAAACACAGGAAAATATAAATGAGTAGAAACCACTGGGCCCTCACCTTTAGTTAAAAATCCATTGACTGTGGGAATGCATGTATTGTACAATCATTTCATATAAGAGAACATAAGGCTGTGTGGTCCAGTGGTTAAAGGAAAGGGTTTGTAACCAGGAGGTCCCCAGTTCAAATCCCACCTCAGCCACTGACTCATTGTGTGACCCTGAGCAAGTCACTTAACCTCCTTGTGCTCTGTCTTTCGGGTGAGACGTAGTTGTAAGTGACTCTGCAGCTGATGCATAGTTCACACACCCTAGTCTCTGTAAGTCGCCTTGGATAAAGGCGTCTGCTAAATAAACAAAATAATAATAAAAACATACTAAGAAAATCTACAAATGACAGGAGGCCATTTAGCCCACTCGGCCAATAAATGCTTGTCCGGTTCCTAGTAGCTGATTGAGCAGGTACAATCTCTCAATAAATCAGGTCAGACCTTCTTATTTATTAATAAGAAACCATTGCACGTGTGCTTAGAGACTGTCTCTAAGCAGGAAAACGGCGATTCAAGTGAATCATAAGTTAAACAGTATGTGCTTGGTTATTGTTTTTGTTTTGTAATTAATTTGGTCTTTTTTTTGGCAAAATGCAAAAATGTACAACACATATTTGCCCATGGATGGAGTTCAGCTATGGAATGTTACAACTTCAGCTTACCTTTGTGTCAACAAACTTTCATGAAATGTTTAACTCATAATTCAGCTTTCCACAAAACTAAACAGTACAGGTCCTGTACATGAAGCAGGTTCTTGGGCAAAAAAAATAAAAAATCCTTGTGGGCACCCAGCCAAGATCGACAACTTGCCACGAGCAAGATTTCTTTTGAAAAGCACCAAGAGATTTTAATAAGAGCAAAGATCAAGTGTATTTCATGAGGCTTTAGGAGACAATTGGGATACCAGCAGTGATCAATCATTGCACGAGAATTTGTCATGATCATGAATGTTTCTCTCTTATAAATGTAAAACGTATTTTATACATTGTAATAAAATTACCTCTGGGAAGTAAATGTGTTCATTTCACAGATAAGGATGGCTCTACCTACAGTGTAGATTTAAATCAGCCATTTCCAGGAAAACTGTAAAGTATGAAGCACTAAACAAAACAATACTTACCAGGCTAAATGATGACTCAAAAACACACTATCATACCTATAGGGAATGTGTCCTTCCATAGCATTTTTGATTATACTGTTTAGTATTTCTTCTGTTAAAATGTTAGTACACAGCTCCTAACCAGTATTGGCATAAAAGAAATATTGGGTAAGCCTCTGCTCCAGTGCAAACATTAAAGAGAGGCTTCATAAACAGTAATAAAAAAGAGCCCTTATACTTAAATGGCCAACCTGCTGGTTGGCATGGACATAATGCAGAGAATTTACAACTTAACTGGAATATATGCTGAAAAGGGGGAAATTCACATTTACTAATTAGCAAAACATAGGGCTAAATTCTCAAAACTATTCAAAATAAACAACTCTACAATTTAATTCAAGGGATCTGATTTATTATTAGCCTATATTGTTAATTTCTAGTGTTGTAACTTGTGTTATTACTTAAAATAATAATAATAATAATAATAATAATAATAATAATAATAATAATAATAATAATAATAATAAAAAGATACTTATGGCAATAATGTAAAAGTCTTTGAGGTTTTCCCCATTGTTCTGAGTTAATTGCTACTATAGAAAAAAAAAAGTTGAACATTTGCCAATGTATAAAATCTTAAACTGAAGGGTGCCAAATGTCCTCAGAATTGGAAACTGTGTTCCGAGGCCACTATAAAATGTGCTTGTCTTTAAATCACAGTGCAATTAGCCTGCAGCTTACAACTCTACAAGGCTGTCTATAGCAAAATAAAGGTCTTGACTGTTTTAGGTAGGTCTTCCTTTACCAGCATCAGTTAAATGGCAATACTGAGTAGCAGTATGAATGCAATCTCTCGGAAATACATTCTGCTCTTTAACAGTAGTTTCAATGCTATGTAGCATTTTTTCGGTGTTTGTAACAGGATGTGCTTGAATTATTTTCATTCTGGACTGTGGGCCTTCAGCACAAGCTGAGTGATCTAGCTATAAATTATCTGATTGATCTGAATTTATGTATCCTGTGGTATTTAAATTATTTTGTCAGCCTGCTGGAATAGAAATTCTTTGGCAATTACTGTAGCTACTATAACCCGTACTCCCTCCTATAAAGCAGTATGCCAAACATGTGCCATGTGGGAGCAAGCTTTATAATCAATATTTTGAGATGTTATGAGTTGTTTTTTTTTTCTGTTTAAATATACCATTACCTCCGGCTCACGGGGATATTTAAAACAGAAAAAACTTCATAAAAATCCCAAAACATTGACTTTCTATTACTAAGCCCAATTTCATAGATGACGCAAAAAATAAAAGAATCAAAGCGTGTCTTTCGACTTGGAAAGGCAGAGCACAAGAGACTGAGGAAAGGAAGACTTACAGCCAACTATAAAAACAGCCAACTTACTACTACTGGGAGGAAACTCAGTGACCACAGTAGCTTACTACAATGAGAGTAGCAACTTCCCTGCCTACAATATTGTTAAGGCAGGACTAAATGGCTGTGAAAATGACATTATTGGATATTTTCAGGAAGAAAACAAGGAAAGCCTAACTACATGTAGAACAATTGTAAATGAAGTTGTTGTTCAAAGTAACATTACAGTTAATGTAAGGTTGTAGTTGCATACCCCATACGTTAACATTGAAGTAAGTACTGTATTTAGTGAAGGTACTCATGACCTCAAGGTAATGTCGCATTTTACTCACCCAAAATACTTTTTACTCCCATAGTGTCTAAATTTGAGTAAATTACTCACTGTCCTAAACCTTATCTGGAGTGCTGGATCACAGTTTACATTTTTTTGGTAATCTGAACCTACCAGACACATACCAACATTTTTATATGGCCGAGAGCCACAAGACACATACTGTAAAACATGAAATGTTTGTGAGCAAGACATTTTAAATACTAGCATTGTTTTAAACATTTCTTAGTTCTCTCCAACATTAAAATGAAATCTTGCACTTACTCTGCGCAGTTATTTCTTGATGACAGCAAAACACACAAGAACAGGGGATAGAACATTGCACAACCTTACACCGTTTGTGTATTTTTTCATTGTACTGTAGATCTGCAGTTTATTCAACTTTAAATGCAACACTAGTGTTTTTCCATTACAGTTGGTGCCGCATAATTGTGATACTAATATTCGGGGTTTCTGCTTAAATGAGACATAACTCTGGGACACGATTCTTCCTAATGTTATTTATGTCGTTTAATTAGGACGTAACGTCGTTTAATTGGGATACAGTATTTTCAAATTATGCAAGATGGCCTGAATGGCCCTAACAACCAAACGAGCAAGATGGGCTGAATGGCCTCCTCTTGTTTGTAAACTTTCTTATGTTCTTGAGATCGCTTTTCAGAGCAAGACATGTTCGCGTAGCACAGTGCAATAATACGCGAGTAACTAAGGGACTATACTGTGACTTGTGTAAATTGCGTAAACCACGTTGAACTCTTGAAGGGGCAAAGAAAGCCTCGGTGATAAGATGTGATTTACTTACTTTTCATTTCATTTAGAAAAAAAAACGATTCATTTTGTTTAGGAGTACAAAAAAATTATTCGTATTTAAATAATGTATTTTAACATTTATTCATAATGTGAATTCGTTCTTTTTTTCATTTAAAAATTAAAAGTAAATACTTCTCTCTTGCAGATGTAAATTATGAGTACAAGTGTGACTAAGGTCTTCTCAAATACCTTTCATTTAATTGGGACAGCCGCTTATTCGGGATATTTTTTACATCTCCCGAGTCGTCCCGATAGAGCGGTGCCGACTGTATTTCTGTTTATACTGTATGTATTACGTACGTTAAATAATATATTCAGTTATGATATAGCAAAATACAACTGCGCTGATTTCGCACACACACAAAAACACTACATAAAAAGCATTATTTTTAACAAGCTATTCCCTTGAAGATCTGAATGCTCGGGTTTCATAACTGCTCCGTGTTATTATGAAATACATTTGAGAGCTTTGTGGATACATGCACTATTTTGAAAGGGATTACAGTACCTGCTCATGACGAGATGCAAGATACATAAATATGAATGTTTGACCTGCAATACAACATTTAAACATGTATTATCTAGTCTAGCATCCACTCCAATTTTATAAAAAGATTCATTAATCTGAGTAAGGCCGTTTTGGCCACAACAAAACTCGCTTGAGTCGTTACATTAGCTTCTTTACTGAACGCAGAACGTTGCATCTGCTGACTGCTGAGTCCTGCTTTTAAAAAGGCTGGTTTGTTTCACTGATCCAGGATGATATCACAGATGAAAATGTGTTGATTTGTGGAGGCTGCTCGCCTAGTGTGTAAGTGATTTGTTGCAGATGAGCCACAGATGTTTACCACTGTTTTCAGTGAAAGCAAACTCTTCCTCCCATTTTGGCTTAAGCCTCATACTTTTATTTATTACTTATAAACGGGTTACTGTCATTGCAAACGAGCACTTAATTCAAAATGGTCCAATTGACTTTTAACCACACATCGGTCTTTCACTCTAGGTTATTGAAACACGCATACGCAAGCGCGGTGTCAAAGGTCATCAAGTGACGAAATGCCCCTGCAGTGAACATGCAGGCTGAAATAAACATGATTGAAGGGGAGAGGAGAAAGAATAATAAACTTGTTGTATTCATTTTTAGTTTTTCTTATTTTTGTTTATTATTCTTTCTTCAGTTCATTCAAGCCGCAAAGTGTGCGTCACCCAACATTTCACATGTCTGATGAAAACAAGGGATAAGCAACTTGCCTGAATCAGTGGTACCCATGAAAATTTAAACAGTAAATAAATAAAACATTTGCCTTTTCTGTATAATACAAAATGTCCCTGACTCACAGGCTTTCCAAGAGATCTAGAGAAAACACAATGTAGGGCCATATTTATAAAACAGTTTTTTTCCTTATTGGGAAAATAAACACAAACAAGTTGTAGTGTCAGATCAGTCTTTCCTGTGCTAATTTAACAGTCCCTATAGGCAGTTCAGACGCTTAGTTTTGATTTTGGTTGAAAATGCTTTATGAATATGGACCATATTGAAACAAAAACTCATATTAAAATGTACATTTTCTATAGGCTTACATTACCATTCCATATTGTGATGACAGCTATGTCGCAAGATACATTTTCATTCCATACATGTAATATAGCATTTGTTTTGTTTTGATCAACTTTGATTAAATAATTTAGAAATGTCTCATTTAGCAAAACCCCTTTATCATATTCAGCATGCAACAAAACCATGGTTACCAACATTCTAATTGAAATAACATTTGGTCACAGCGGAGCTATAGGTATATATAAAAGATACTACACACATTTAAAAATTGTCTCAAATAAACTGCGGAAACCACAGCATATAAACACAGACTTTTATAGCACAAATTTACAGGTAAAAATAATATGCACAGAACAAAACTAGAGATAGTTGAACAGAACTAACTTGCAGTTATTATTCAGAGTCTGAAGTCTGCCCCTCTCCTGCTTCGGCATAACTGGACTGTCATTGGAAGGCAAGGCAGACGGGCCCGCTTCATCCTGCCGGGAGACTTCGGCCTTCGGTCAGGGTATTGTGAACAATATTCATGAAGTGTTTTCCTCTTGGGCCCCATTTTCATGTTTAGCCCAGAGGTTTCATTTCCCCTACTAAACTGGTTAGGGCTTTTTAGTTTTTCCTCTCCTGAGTGCTAACGGACCACACTTGCATCAAAGCAAGTGAGCATAGGTGGGCCAAATGGCCTTTTCTTGTTCTAGAATTTCTTATGTTCTTATGAGTGCACCTCATCGCTACAAAATGGTATGTTAACAAACGGCAAAATGCACTGCTGTTTCTCTTGTTACAAAAAGTTGGAAATTGTTCGAGGTCCTGAAAAAAACCTGAATCAGACACAAGTCGCCAAGCAATTTGGTGTTTTCCGTTCTGGTGAGTTACTTCACTATTCTGTTAAATAATTCTGTGCATGTCTTGGATATTGCTCCTGTACAGGTATTCATAATTAATCTGGAGCTGTTGCTGCATTTTTTTAAGGTGTGATGTGTTAATTTAGTTTGACAGCTAGTTTACTAACATACGCTTGCCTATTGCTTTTCTCTTACTTATTCTGTTCATTTCATATGTTGATGCACGTGCGACATGACAAGTAATAAATATTTATTTATTCATTCATATTGTGTCAGGTGGTCAACTCTGTCTTAAAGAACACTTCGCTTACTTGTACTATAAAAAACAGAGCGTTTGAATTATAATACAGAGCCGCGTACTCTCTAGCGCTGAGGTGGTACAGATCTGTGCAGAAAAATAAGCTGTTGGTGGCAAGCAGGAATTAATTATTGCTCCCAATCACATGATTCTACCCTAGTCCCAGGATAATTTATGCAGCAGTTGAAAAAAAAGAGCCGTGAAAGAGGGCGGGTCTCTCTTAGTCATGTGATTCACAGTGCACCTTTACTATACCAAACCACTGTAAAAAAAAAAAAAAAAGATTTAAAACCCACTCTTGTCAACATACGGACTGTATTATGAACAGCGGTAACCAGAAATTATAAAAGTAACTACAAGTGTACCGCTCCTGCAATATGCTTTTTAAATAATCACACACATAGTAAAATAATAATTTAAAAAAATTATATATTCTATATATATATATATATATATATATATATATATATATATATATATATATATATATATATATATCCTGGACATGATCGGCTTTTCTTAACTTTTTTGGTGGAAATCAAGTTACGATATTCTGCTTTCTTATCAATCACTGCACGTGCCGGTCAGATTATTAAATTCTAATCATATCATAGTCTACAAAGTGGTGTATTTCCTTTACCCAGTCCCTTATTTTACAAAGCATTCAAACAATGATGCCACAAAAATAAGATTGTCCCTATTTTTGTAAATATTTATTACTTGTTATTAAAATGAAATAAACCAAAAAAAGAGCAATGATTTTGTAAGGTTAAAACTTGAAGATGTTATATTTTTAGAAAAAAACATTGGTTATCATTAACAGTGCTAGTTTTAATAGTCAAGTTTCACCGTGACAACGACTGCCGCGTGATGGGTTGCTGCAAGGTCTGTTGCTAGGAGATAGCTGTTCGTGCGCGCTATCGTTAGTCAGTTGAATTTTTACTGCAGTGAAACAGGAAACGTTTGAGTTAGCAGCAGCAAAGTGAGTTTAAAATTGATTCATTTGTGACAAGAGTAGGTGGAAAGGGTGTCAGAGTCAGACACACCAGCTGCTTCAAAACGTAGTGAGGGAAATAAATACACAAAAAATTGCAGTGAAGGAAGAACCGTTAAGAGTGCTGGGAACTTGAATTTTTCGTATTAGACCAGAAGCCGTTTTGCTTCATTTGTCTGTTCCCAAACGATTAAAATGTTTAACGACATCATGAAACTCGTCATTCTGACTAGAGAATAAAGTTTCCTGTGGGATCTGCCAGACGTGTTGGACAGCTTGCAATATTGAAGAGAGGCCTAGCTTCACAGCAGCACGTGTTTAAGAGTGCTGTGACAAAAAGTGGTGTGGTGACTTTGTCAAGTTATCGCATTGCTTCGTTGCTTGCAAAAAAAGATAAGACATTTTCAGATAGAGACTTAATCAAAGAATGTTTTATTATTTGAGGAATTTAAAATCAGAGGAGATTCTGTGACGTATATGAAGCCAGTAGCTTAGCACACGCAGTTTGAGTCAACGATATTGCAGAGGATTTGTCAGTTCAGCTTTTTTGCCTCATCAGCGATAGTGAAACAATTAGTTTTGCTCTCTGTAAGGATTTGCCAAGTGGTCGTATATGTAATTGCAGGTAAGCAGATGGACAACAGAAGTTAAGGTTGCAATCGTGTTTTTTTTTCTTTCTTTTCTTTTTTAAGTTACATGACCCTGAACGAGAACATCACTAACTCAAAACAAATAACTTCAAAAGAAAATAAATACAGCTATTTATAATTAATAAAAAAAAATGGAGGTAAATGTCTCTAAACTGAAACCAGAATGGAAGCCTGGTCAGGGCGCTAACACAGTACCCTCACCTCAATCCCTCAATCCCTCTTTACCATAAAACCTTTTCCCTTACAACCACCCCCCTTTTTTATACCTTGGTTCAGGTAACTCCTCCCCTTGGAACAAACCAGGAATTAAACCTGTAAACTCTAAAACAGTCAAATGCAGTCCCCCAAAATCACATATAAATACATAACAGTATTTACTAAATTGTAGATTGGCATTTAAAATGAGGACTTGTGGCAATGTTTGGGAGGTTTATGTACACTAGTGTGTAGAGGTGAGTGGCGTTTGAGTACTGAAGGCTACGTTCTCAGAAATTGTAATGCTGAAGCACTGTACCAATATATTTCTCTAAAATCCCACCCCTAAAAAGACTACACACTTTTAAATCTCTAAGCAGACCTTTCAATATCAGTCACAGTGCTCTATTCAATTCCAAAGTCTTGTGCTGTTTTGTCCCTGATAATTCCCTTTTACAGAAGTACTTAAGTTACTTAAATATTTTTTTTTTAAATGAAAGTTTCCTTTTTTAAAAATGAACCTTTAAGAAACAAACTATTCTAAAAACATTATACTATCTAAACATATTTTGAATATGTATATAGTTCTATCTCCACTGACAACTTTAATTATAACCAAACGAAATCCGAACCCGACCCGATCCCGAGACCTGAAATATTTGCATACCCAACCATCTCTACAAATATATATTCCTAACATACGCTATTGCAGCTAAGTACCTTCAGTGTAGAGTAGTCCTGGTTTCCAGTTAAAACGTAAATAAAGCACTCGATCTTGTTTACTTCCTTTCCTAGTAATCCAACACTGCATGATTTTAAAAGAAGACAACAACAAACTTCTTCAAAACGTTTTTACCACAAATAGCCACACAGAAGATGCTCTTGCAAATTCGCATACTCATTCTGGACAAGCTATCATATCAAAACGCTAAATTAATGTTCAACAAATATTACACCACAACTATGGCTTTTAAACAGCTACAGGACGAATACATCACTTTTCAGTGCTGCTGCAGAGATTAATTTCTCATATTTCTCATAGTCATGTCAGTAATATTTTATAACCAATGGTACAGCTGAATCTTGTATCATTATATTTTGTAAATATATTTAGGAATGGTTTTATAATCCACTGAATTTACGGATTATATCGACTTTGTTCAATTAGTTCTTGAAGGGGGAAAAAGAAGTCTATGTTTTAGTGTGGAGTAGCGGTTAGGGCTCTGGACTCTTGACCCGGAGGGTCGTGGGTTCAATCCCAGGTGGGGGACATTGCTGCTGTATCCTTGAGTAAGGTACTTTACCTAGATTGCTCCAGTAAAAACCCAACTGTATAAATGGGTAATTGTATGTACAAATAATGTGATATCTTGTAACAATTGTAAGTCGCCCTGGATAAGGGCGTCGGCTAAGAAATAAAATAAATAAGTTTAGAATTGTTCTATTTTCGCGCTTTTTCCTTCTTTATATTAATATAATAAAGGTCAAGGATGAGAATTTTGGGAGAATTTTGTGTTTCTGAGTGTGGGAGTTAAGTGTATCGTACCCGCAGTTTATGTCGATTTGCTTCAAATCGTCAGAAATTCAGGCATAAACTTTCTCATTTCTGACCACGACTCCTGATATTCCTGAACACTTCCATCTGTACACAGAGAAACTAGAGCCTGCACTTCCTCAGCGTCCCATGGTTGTACTTTTCTCTCGTCACACTCACTGCCCATCATGTTGCTTGTTTTCTTTCTGGAGTGTACGGACTGATACAACGTAATGACGAAAATTCTTAACCCCGCCCCTGGCTCGGCTTGACTCCAGTCCGAGACAGATTCTAATGTCTTGTGATACTGGAGTTTCATACAGTGCGTTTACATGACAAAGCGTTTTCTGAAAACTATTATTATTATTATTATTATTATTATTATTATTATTATTATTATTATTATTTATTTCTTAACAGACGCCCTTATCCAGGGCGATTTACAGTCGTAAACAAAAATACATTTCAAGAATCACAGTACAAGTAATAATATAATTAGGAGCAAGATAAAAATACAATGACTTTGGTTCTAGCAAGTACAAGTATATGACAAAATATGATTCAATAACGGAGCAAATGGATTCATGCAGACTGACATTAATATTTTCTCTGTTTTCTAAAACCACGTGCAGGAATGAAGGTCAAAGTTTGCACATGTGCAGTACGCTATCGGAATAAGTTTTCGGAAAAGTGCGTTTACATGATATACATTTGATTCGTTTTCGGAATTGAATCGGAAATTTCTTGGTGCTGTTTTCCGAAAACTGACCTAAGGAATATTCCGATACATTTTCCGAAATCTGTGTTTACATGACTTTTGATATCGGAATTCTTATGCTCATGTAAACGCAGATTGTTTATTCTAAATTCTGTATAATAAAATGCCTGTCAATCATAAGTCATTTGAATTGTGATTATACTTTATTGATAAATTTAGGAGGAATAAATATTGCAGGAGTAAGTTTAATAAACAGTCACCTAAACCATAATTCCTTACATCTACATTGTGAATAAAGTTGGAAAATGTTTTCACTGCTCATGTTCTAAGCATGCATGAGCGTGACCTTTCTAAAGATATCAAAAATTGAGCATACATCAAGAGAACACAAAAAAGCACTCAGCAGGGAAATGACACAAACACAGATATAAAAACAAACTATGGGCTGGATTCTCAAAGTTATTTACTCTAAATTGTCATTAGCGCAATTAAAATAAAAACACTTTACGTTTTTATAGCAAATAATAAGCAGCTTTAGATGACTCAAGCCCCTTAATGAAATGTCTGACTTGTTTATTTCTGGGTTGGTAACTTTATTGGGTTGTTTTTGTTATCTGAAAAAAAACATGCTTATGACTGAGAATCTGACCCTATACGTCTAAAAAAAAAATCTTTATCTGATCAGCGGGCATTAATGCAGACCATAATCACAAAGATCAGTAAAATGTTTATTATTTTATTCCACACTATTTTTTCTTTTCAGTGTCTGCTTTTCCTTTAGCCTCCTTGGTGGCTATTAGTTCATTGCTTAGAAGTATAAAGTACATCTGACTGTAATGATAAATGTCTGAAATATTCTTCGTCCCTGGAACCCTCTGTGTATATACTTAGTGGTTTAAAAGTGCAGGTCATCAACCTACTTTTCCTGTAGAAAAAATATCAGTTTAACCTTTTGCCTCGATCAGATTAAGGTAGCAATAATTCAGCCTATCTGCACATACATAAATATTAAAAAGTACACAGCCTGAAACCCTTACACAGTGTCCTGCTCCCTCTGTTCTCATTAACTGCTCCAATGATTCTTTAGTATTAGAGCCTGGACTCTGACCTTAATTCAAAATACATATTTAAATCGCTCACATCCACAGTATTAACAATTGTGAGTCTGTGAACATTTTAGTTCAGGCCATTTATGTGCCATTTACCGGATCTCTGAATCCGCCCTGGGATGTGCTACTAAGGGCAGTTTTCAAAAATTAAGGTGATTTTTAGTGTATTTCCTTAATTTAGGTCAGTTACATTGCAAATGTATGCAAACATGTCATATTTAATTTGACAATTTAAACAAACTTGGGAACTTTACACACTGTCTCACTTACATTATTATACATATCTATACACAGATCTTTTAGAGTATCAGATTCCGGGGGTATATGGAGGCAAAGGACAATACCTAACCTTGGTATAGGTTTTCAGATTCGGTTGGTGTAAGAATGCCTCAACCCCCAGGGAGCACGCTGTCCACTTAATTGGGAGTTACTCTGCTAAATTAGTCAGTTTATGTTCAGTTATCAGGTTCTGTTCCTGTCACTTTAGGCTGAGCATGGAAATGTTAGTAAGATGGCAAACAAGACTGGCATGGAATCCTGTCCATCACAAGTGGGGGGAGTACATATAAATACTGGTGGAGTGGCGGAGGAGGGACAGAGCGACGATAGCAGGTTGAACTAGCTCAGGTGTGCCAATATAGAACATTAGAAACAGCTCAGTTAGGGCAGATCAGTCCTTTTGTAGATAGTGGATAATAAATTACTTGAATCCTTGCCTGAAATTTAGGGCTTAAAGCTATTGTCATTGTGTACTTAGAGGAGAACCACACTGTGCTTAACCTCCCCAGTCAACATCACAATATGTTCTCTAGAGATACACTCTTATTATCAACAGTCGCAATGACTAGGAGTTTATGCGAGTGCTTCATTCCTTTAAGACATTTTGTAGACTATAAGACCAGGCATGTGCACGACGCCAAAACCCTATAGAATTTCAGTGGGATTTTGGATGTTTTTTGAGTAAATGCGTGTCATGCAACTGGCAGAATTACGATTTAATAATATATAAAACGTCAGACTGACTTGTTTCTGACCAGTCTGCAGCATACTCAGCCCTAAAACATACCTCACAAGCCTTGCAAACCACTTAATAAGAGTGACCTCATCAGTTTTCTATAAATGGGAAAGTATTTGAACATTTGTACCTGCAAAAAAAAAAAAAAAGTCCCCATATTGTACCTTGTGCAATATTCCCAATATGCTATTCAAATTTGCTGCCAAAACAGTCGCTGTTTTGGTGGAGCTGTATGTTGGTAAATGAAGGTGCCTGCATGGTGATCATTTTACTATCGTTTTCTGTCCTTCTTGGTTTGGAATAATAAATTAAAAGGCATAAATAATAAGAACACTGAGTTACCTACTAAACGTAGGTTTAGTAGGTAAGCAAGACTAATGTAGCATTTTCGAAATGTCTAAACAAGGCAGCTATTGCAATGCAAAAGTAAATCATTAGCAGGCACATCCATTAGCAGGTCTTTTCATTTACTATATGCCCCACCCCTACAGTCCAGTGCTGTACAGATCAGTTGTTACTGAAATCACTGAACTGAAATAACACATTTATTCACAGTGCATTCAAATTGGTGTGATAGAGCCCAAAGAGCAGAGGGGATTTTACTTTGAAATAGTACAGTAGCCTCATATTTTGATTAAATCTAGACAGAGATTAACTGTGCATATTAACCTAACAAGATACATAAGGCTTATGTTTCACATTTTACCTGTTTAATATAGGAGAGCAACCACCAAGAAAAGGTGTTAAAACCAATCCTCACCCAGGACAACTGGAAGTTGCTAGAGACTGGAAAATGCTGGCAGATGTTGGTCAACAGCTTATTTTTCCACCTGAGATTGCCACCACTAACCTTCAACCAGATATTGTCTTGTGGTCTGGATCAGCACGCCTTGTTCACCTGATAGAGTTAACAGTGCCATGGGAGGATACTGTAGACGAGGCGTATGAGAGGAAGAAACTGCGGTATGCTCAACTAGCCACTGAAGCGGAACAGCGAGGATTGAGAGTCTGGGTTTACCCAGTGGAGGTGGGTTGTCGAGGATTTGTGGCACACTCTACAACCTGGTTTCTCAGAGACGTCGGATTCAGTGGCCAAGAGTTGCGTCGCACAGTGAAGAACTTATCTGAAGCAGCAGAGAGGAGCAGCAACTGGCTGTGGTTGAGACGGAAAGATTCTGGCTGGGGACCTCAAGCACAATAAAAAGAAAGAAACGCTGATGTACGGGTAAGTAAGCTGGGCTGAGTTGAGTGGGGGACGGAGTGGGGTGATGCTAGGATGCCAGAATCACCGTCGAGCCCTCTTGAGGTGTCGTGGGCTAGTCGACGAAACACCGAGGATGGAAGGTGCCCACTTGAAGACCCCAGAGATGTACCCTACTTAGCTCAATCCAGACGGTTGTCATGCTGATGCGCTGGGGAGACCGCACTCTGGTTGATCCCCAGAGCCAGCATCGCAGCCATTGTGTGTGCTGATGCGCTAGGGAGGCAATAAGATGATCCCTGGAGCCAGCATTACACTTCAGCCATTAACACCAGACAGAAGGATAAGGATATCTACATCATCATATGGAAGGAAGCGCAAATGGATGGAGACACATATGGATCACATTAGTTTACTGTAAAGCTACGTCTTAGTTGGTGCTTATCTTGGCGAGAGCCGAGTTCAAATCAGCATGAAGTTTTAAACATCTACTCTCATGTAATGGAAATCATTATTTGTGGCAGTGATATAAAAAAGAAGTAAAAAATAAAATCAAAAACAAATCACACTGAGAACCTACATTTATCTGTGCAGTCAATTTAGTATAGTTCAGCTATGAGGGTTGAGAATGCAAACTGGTATATAGCTTGAAAGGAACTTAATCTAATGTCAGTAAAACTTAGAGAATGGCAGTGCTGTTGGGTGGTTGAGTCTTTAATAACATAATGGGTATTAAAGAAAGCAACCCATACCAACTGAACTATATCAACCCTAAACCTGCGCTTAGCAAAATCAATAGCCAGCCACTAGTATCTAGATGAGTCGAATTCAGCGATTTCAAGTCAAACCAGCAAAAACAATGACGTTTTTAGGTTCCTCATAATGTAAAATGCTACCTAGATCATTTTTCAAATAAATGTACTGCATCAATGAGGAGTAAAAAAGTGACAAATTTAAAACAAAGAAATCAGCTCATACAAATGATAATGACAGATGCTAACAATCTACCTTCACTTACCTGGTATCTTTTTTGACCATGCTATCATGTGCACCAGTTCCTTGTCAGCCAAACTGGTGAGTAGACTCATCATGGAAATCTCAGTGTAGGGTTTGTTGTGGTTCTGTTTTGAGTATTGTTCTGGCGGTTCCGCTTCTAACAAATGCAAGAGGACCTGATCAAAAGATAGATCCAGTGTGCAGTTCTTCTTCCCATTGTTGACGGGTGTGGGCTCCAGGGCCAGGGTTAGCCTGTCATGGCTGTCACCATGGCTCTTCTCATCCTGCTCACCTGCTTTGCGTTTTACTTTCAGCATGGGTCGTCCCCTGCGGTCTTTACGCACTCCTGTAGAAAACACACAGACCTATTAGTGATTTTATCAGTAGCGATAGGAGTAGCAGCAATAACAGTTGTAGCAGTACTACATGATACACTTTACTAATCCAGATATATTAAGCATTGTTGTTGCAGCTTCACCTCAAGCTGACTGACTAATGTTCTTAATCCATGTTTATTACAAATGTAGGGTATGATGAATTAGTTCAGGGCTCAACTTATGCCCCACTCTTTTATGAGATATTCTTCGTCCAACTACTATATGGAAAGCAATCAGACCATGCGTTCTGTAAAAAAAAACATCTGTGCATTAAATCTGGTTGCAACGTAGTAGCTACTCTACTGTACTCTGTCTGTATTAGCACATAGCTAATTGAATGGTCCAAGACTTACTAATAGCACACTGAAGTAACAAACTTTGCAAAGTGGTGTTATTTTTTTAACTTTTCTGTGAGATGTCTGTGTCTCTGACTTTTGGCTTGATTGCAACAATCAGAGCACAATGAGAGCATAATGTGGGTACACAAGCTTACTAACACAATAACAAATGTTGTTAATTTTGTGTTAATTCAATGTTGGGATCATGACTGCTTGTATGGGTATGGTGAGAGGTGATTATGGACTATTTAGCCATTGATCCCGCCTGTTAAGGGGAGAATAAGAAGCCACAGCCCTCTCAAAGAGGAACTGATCCAACAATGCCAGGATCAGCAGGGTGGACCGTGACGAAGCCATGTCCTACACCCCCCACCCACCTCAAGGGGACTGCCTGCATTAAGGTGGTAGTTGGGGAGGTGGAGGGTAGAATTACAACTGGGTTTGCGATGGCAATGCCTGGATGAGTTTACCCGAGATTTATATAGGAATGATCTAATGGGCAATTATTCAATAATCCTAGAGAGAGAGAGCAAGCAAGCATTCAGTAATCCCTAGCCCAAATATCAGCCTAAGCTTCCAATGGTTAGTTATTACAATATACAGTATATAGTCAAAATAATGACCACATTTAATATCTATCTATCTATATTATATCTATATATCTATATATCTATATATCTATATTGTAATAAATAGGTTTATAATCACTAATGTTACGAATATAGAACAGTGGGGGTGTCTTGTATTGTAATATAGAGAATTCTAATACTTAGTTGATACATGTTTTAACCTGAAATAGATGCAACTGTTATAAAAATATGGTTTGTTGTAATGGCAATGGAGTGACCACTTTTGATGGGTGGCGCTGTTTCAGATAGAGCTATGGGAAATGATAGACCTATCTAGGAAGAGAAAGAGAATTCTGTGATTGACCTGTGACCCGGATCTGAAAGGTGGCCATCTTTAAGAGGGGCAAAGGGAGTTTGCACAGGGGAGAAGTGGTTGGAGTTAATGAAGAGTGAGAGGGGGTTTGCAGACGAGAGTTTAAACAAAAGGAAATTTGAGTTTGGTCAAAAAGTGTCTTTTTGAACATAAAGCAAAGCCTGGACCTTTGAGTGTGGAGTCTAGTCTCTAAGTCCAGTTAAACCAAAGTCTGTTGGAAAAGCTGACTGGCTCAGCGCAGGAGTAACCGGAACAAGGGAACCAGAATGGAATAAAGGTTTCCTTGGAAGACAGTAAGTGAAGCAAAGAATTACTTCCTAAAACCTACGGTTTAAACAAAGCAACGGAGTAGTTGCAAAGAGACTCCAAAACCCCACTCAAGAGCAAACCAACCAAGTGCATGTCAGGTATACACTGCCAAATGTATATAGTGCAAATAGTGGTCTGTGTGAATTGAATAATAAAGGGTATGGTACACCAGAGACTTACACAACTACCATTGTAGGTAAGGGTACTCTGGTGGAGGTAATGGTGTCAGACTGGCAGTATTAAATTTCCACACAGACAGTTTAAAGGCTACCACTGGTTGGTAGTGAAGATTTGAGTTGTTTTCTTTCTGTTACCTTCACCTTCTAACAAAATAAATGTACAGCAATTACAGTTGTGGACATTGTAATCATTTACACCACCTCGACAATCCTATCACTATATATATATATATATATATATATATATATATATATATATATATATATATATATACACACACACAGTGCCTTGAAAAAGTCTTCACACCCTTGAACATTTTTCACATTCTACTGCCTAAAAAATACAAGAACAATTGATAGAAATATTCAAAAAGTAATTAAAAATAATAATTAAAAAAGTCTTGATTGCATAAGTCTTCACACCCTTTGTCATAGCAAACCCAAATTAGCTCAGGTAAAACAAATTGCCTTAACAAGGCACATAATAAGTTAAATAGAGCCCACCTGTGTCCAATCACAGTAGTTCAACTGATTTGAATACTCCTGGATGAAGAATCAAGCTGTTTCTGTTGTATGAAGTGAATTTGAAGCAAATGACAAAACATGCCGAACAAGGAGCTGCCAAAAGAACTCTGGGATAATGTTATTGAAAGGTACAGATTGGGGGAAGGCTATAAGAAACTTTCAATGCCTTGGGTCACTATCAGGTCCATCATTGTAAAGTGGAAACAGTTTGGCACCACCAAGACACTGCCTCGATCAGGCCGTCCCTCCAAAGTCAGTAGCCGTGGTTTAAGGAAACTTCTGAGGGAGGTCACTGTGAGGCCTAAGATTACTTTAAAAGAACTCTGGATAAGATTGTTGAACAGTCAACATTTTCCCCAATTTCAAGAGTACTCCACAAACATGGCCTGTATGGGAGGGTGGCAAGAAGGAAGCCACTGCTGAAAAAAAGCCATATGATGTGCCACATAGCTTTTGCAAAGAAACACTTAGGGGACACTGCACACATGTGGGAGAAGGTTTTGTGGTCTGATGAGACGTCCAGGCTATAGAGCGCATCCTGCACTCTAGCGAGTGCTTCTACTGGATGCGCCACTCGGGAGCCCCCAAATGTGATAATATTTTTAATGTTGTATTAGTCTTACTAATTATACGTACATTTTTGGCAGTCGGCCTGTTGTCTTGTTACGTCTCACTGCGGCCTTGTGCCCCATGCAAAGCCTGCAGCTCCAATCGCCCCTTCCCAGGGATCAAGCAACCTAAGTCGTCTGACTTGTGCGCTCTACAGGCTGCTTAGCTTAGATAAGAAGTTGAATTAAAAGTTTTGTTTTTGTCAATGAATTTGGTATAATTTAAACTGTAATTGCATTTTGAGTTTTTTTTCTTGTGTGTTTTTTCTGTTTTTTACGGAAACATGAACACATTTGCTGGGCTCAGCAGTCCTGCATTGACCGAGACTCGTGTTTTAGGTTCGACTGCTTGCAGTCTCTCCCACAGTGTCTCGTTGCCATCTTGGTGCCAGCTTGCAGCACCATTGCGAAGGCTGTTAGGGTTCTAACTGCAGGCTTCCCTCAGTCTTGCATACATTCAGACTGTTTGGGTTGGCCAGAAGCAATACAGGTGGGCATCCCTATATACTGCTCCTGTGGTAACTGCAGGTCACAGACCTTCCCCGTTTACGCCTGGTATACGTACCTAATAGCGGACGAGGTTACCACACCGATACACTAGCTCAGCTGCTGGGCTCAGCAGCTCTGTGTCGGTCAGACTGCTTGCAGTCTCTCCCACAGTATCTCGTTGCCGCTTTGGTGCCTGCTTGTAGCACCATTGAGATGGCTGTTAGGGCTTCCCTCAGTCTTCGGGCTGTTAGGTTTGCCAGAAGCCATGTAGGTGGGCATCCCTATATACCGCATCTGCAGTAACTGTACCGTAGGTCACAGACCTACCCCGTTCCCAACCTGGTACACGTACCGAACAGTGAACGATGATTACTGCACCGGTACATAGTACCATACCGTACCTTACCGTACCAAGTGTACCATACCATACAGAGGGTGCTGTACTTGAGGTACCGCACCGACTAGTACCGAACTGTGTCGAGGGTACTGAATCGTACTGAGGGTACCATACCTGGGGTACCATACTGACCGGTACTGAACCATACCAAGGGTATTGAACCGTACCGAGTGTACCTTACTGTACAGAGTGTACCATACCGTACAGAGGGTACCGTACTGGCCGGTACCAAACTGTACCGAGGGTATTAAACCATACAGAGTGTACTATACCTGGGGAGAAAGCCCGCCTTCACGGTCTGCCTCATCATCCTCTGCCTCTCCTTCTCCTCCTCCTACTCCTTCTTCAAGGAAGAGGAAGAGAAAGGTCACCGGTCCAAGAGATCAGCGGACTCTGAGCAGTTGGATAAACTCTGGGCAGCTATTTCCCAACAGGGCACAGTACTGGCTGAACTGCTGCGCAAGCGCACTGCTCCGCCTGCCCCCTCTGTTCCTTTGCAGTAAGTATAGATTGGCAGCAGGAGGATCTGCTGTCCATCACCGACTCAGAAAAGGTGGGCGATCCGAAGTTCCCCTCTAAGGCGGTAGACTCTCTCCCTGTCGGCAGAGCTTCTGCCGTTGATTAAGAGGGCCACTGAGGTATTACAAATGCCCTGGCAGCAGATGAGACACGCATATAGTCCATCTTTGAGGATGAGACTGCTCCCTCTGAGGTCCCCCGCCCCCCAGTGCACCCCGATTTCCTTTTTGAGGTTCATTCATCCTGGGCTCACCCGGCTACAGCTCTGGCTGTTTGTCGGTCCATGGGGACTTTGTATAGCCTGCATAACGCGGAGAAACTCGACTTGGCTGAATTTCCTCCTGTAGACGCTGCCATTGCTTCTCTGGTGCAGGCGCCAAAACTAGTGCTCCCTATGAAGGATGCTACCTGCCAGAACAAACAGTGTCAGGTCTCACAAGGCATTCTGAAACTGGTTTACTCAGCCGGTGCATTCGCTGCATGGCTGGGAAATTACAATCATATTCTGGTAGCATACCAGGCCTGTTTACTGAAGGCTTTCTCTCAGTCACAGACCCACACCACAACAGCTGGAGGAGCTGCGGTTGGTAAACAAAAACCTGTTCCGTATCTCAAAACTGAATGGGCTGGCTGTGGGCAGGAACCTTGCTGCTCTGGTAGCTGCAAGATGACAGCTTTGGCTTTCCCAACACGCGTATCTGATGGGGATAAAGCACCGCTGTTAGATGCTTCCTTTACACCAGGGCTTACTTTTGGTCCTGCAGTGGATAAGATGCTGCAGTGCTCTCACCGCGCACGGGAGTCCACAAAGGAACTGGTGCATCTGCTTCCCAAGCGGCCACCCCCAGTGCACACACCAGTGGCAAACTGGCATCCAAGGCCCCAGCAGCCTAACAGACTGGTAGAGCTGGCTGTTACTAAATCCAGAGGCAGGTTTCATAACCAGCCTGCGGGGGGACACTGGGGCAACTTTAACAAGTTCCACCGTCGGGCGCAGAGACGAAAGCCTCAGGCTAAGCCACAAGCCAAGCAACATGCAAATTGCAGTTTGCTGCCACAAGCCCAGGGTCCCTTTTCAGGGAGTCACCTGGTGTATTGGCATAAATGCACTACAGACATCTGGGTGCTCACTACTGTACAGACCGGCTATTCCCGGCAATTCAAGCACGTTCCCCCTCCCTTTTGCTCTAGGTCCATGCTGTCCACTCTGTCGGATGACAGAGTGTGGAAAATAGCCGTCTGTCTGAAGCTTTTTCAGCTCAACAGAGCACTGGCAGTAGTGACAATCCAGAGACTTCTGGGCTTGATGGCAGCAGCTTCCCAGACCCTTCCTTTGGGTCTCCTGCGCATGCGCCCTCTACAAGCCTGGTTCAACAGCAGGTTTTTTCAACCGGCATTGAACCGCGACCGCCTATAGACAGTATCTTTCCACTGTCTAAAGGCGCTCTCTTGGTGGACGCAGCCTGCCAATCTATGCCTAGGCGTAGTGCTGGGCAACGTCACCAGAAGGGAGGTCATCACCACGGACACTTCCAGTCTCGGCTGGGGCGCTGTGTGGAAGGGCCGGGGGGCACAGGGGGTATGGAACCAGGCAGTTTATCTGGCCTTGCAAATTTTTTTTCAGGAGGTTTAAGGCAGACGTGATTTTGCTCTGGGCGCAAGATCACTTCCTCTCACTGCGAGTGGTACACCTGCCCGGGGTGATAAACTGGGCAGCGGACCTCCTCTCAAGGGGAGTGGTAGCCCGATTAGGCAGGGTCTCAGCTGGCTTGCCCAGAACTCTTTGGGCCATGATGCGGTGGTAGCCAGCTGCTCAAAGGCGACCAGGTAAGCTGTGGCCTTGACTTTGGGGCCGTCATCATGGGTCCTGCTGGTACATTGGACGGTATCGCCAGACCAACCCTCTCGATCAGCGCCGTGTACCTTTCCTCTCTCCGTCTTTCCTCAATCTCCTGTCTGCTATCCAGCGCTTCTAGCAGCGCCGCTAGTGACGCGTGATCTATCCCACGTGTGGCAAAGTGGTTGCAGTGCGCAGGTGTAGGGGTGATGCAGTGCTCAAGACAACGACAGACAACAAAGTACTGGTGAAATGGAGGTTTATTTTTGTAATCCAAAGTCTGTTTACAAAACAGTAAACAATAATGATAACAGACAATATACACAATGTGCAATTTGCGTATTGCTCTGTTTTAATCCATGGGTTGGTCCCAAAATAACAGTCCTGATATTTAAACACCCACACGTAACACAAACACGATCACAAGTCCACAGTGAGTGCTATAGTGCTTGTGGTGCAAATAGAGTTAACAGTGACACAAGTGAAATGTTGTCCGGGTTTGGTGCTGGCCTTTAGCGACAGCTCCAGATCGTGTTAGCCATCTAATAACAACAAACAGTTTTTAGACAGATCACCTCGCTAAGTCCCCTTATATACTGTCAATCATGACCCCTTGGTTAACCATTACAACAGCTCCTCCAATCCGCGGCTGACATATCGTTTCCCTTCCAGGTCAATGATTTAGTGTACCGTAGCTCCGCCCCCTTTCTAGATGGCCGACTTCTGCCTAACCCTTGGAATGAATTGTCTGGCTATCCAGTCCAGGGCACTCTGTTCCCTTTACACAGCGCCCTCACAGGTCAGGAGGGAGATTTATCACCAAGAGTTATTCTGTCTCTGTCACAGGGAGCGATTGGGAAATATTTTTTAATAAATAATAGTACATCATCAGCATAAAGTGAAAGTGAGTGTTGCATATTCTTGATATTAATAGGGGTGAAAGTAACAGATTGACGGACTGCTTGTGCTAGGGGCTCCAGTGAAAGAGCAAACAACAGCGGAAAGAGAGGGCAACCCTGACGAGTACCCCTTGAGATATCAAACTGCGGAGAGCATTTGGTGCCAGTAAGCACCATCGCTGATGGATTTGCATATACAATTTGAATCATTTTGAAAAACTGCCCCAAGTTCCCTGTGATCTAACACCTACCATAGATAATCCCATTCGAGACAGTCAAAAGCCTTCTCAGCATCTAATGACACTTCAATATCCATGGCTCAATGTATAATATACAGGAGATGGTGAACATTATCTGATGCCAATTTAACGTCTGTGTTTATCAGCGATACGGGGCGATAACTAGCACACAGAGAAGGGTCCTTTTCTTTTTTTAATAACAATGATATAATGGCAGTATTAACATCTCTGCGGAAAGAATCCCTCTCTATAGCCGCCTGCACAATCCCCAATAGCAAGGGTCCCAGTTGATTCCAGAAAGTGAGAAAAAACTCAGGGGGTATGCCATCAAAGCCGGGAGATTTATTTTTACTAATTTCCTGTAAAGCATCCCTCATCTTATCCAGAGACAATGGAGCTCCCAGTGCAGCTGATCCATCACTTGAAAGGCGTGGCAATTTATATAATGAAAGTAAATCCAAAGATCAAGTGCAAGTTTATTTTTAAAAACACCCTAAAGTTTCTGGGTCATGTCGTGGCAAAGGAAGGTGTGTTTAGGGATCCTGACAAATTGAAAGCCATTCAAGAGTATCCTACCCCTACCAATCTTAAGGAATTACAGCGTTTCCTTGGAATGGCAGGATGGCATCATAAGTTTGTACCCGGGTTTGCAGACATTGTATCACCTCTCAACCGAGTAAAGAAGAAAGATGTCCAGTGGGAATGGACGACAGCTTACCAGTCCAGCCTGGAGCAGCTGAAGAAAGTGTTTCAAGCCCCTCTGGTTTTGGCCTACTGTGGCAAAGTGGGTAAGTGTGTGCAAGTGAAGGCAATACAGCAGTGCAGAAGAAACAGACAGACAACGATATCCAGGTGCAATGGTGTTTATTGATAGTATTTTTCCAAAGTCTGACGGCAAAACAAACAGAAAACAATAATGATGTAAAGTGATACAGCGGCGTGTATCACTTTATTTATAATCGCCGGGTTTGACCTGTAACCAATAGTCCCGTTCTTTATACACCCACATGTAACACAAAACACATACACAGGTCCTTTAGTGAGTGAATTAGTGCTCGTGGTGCAAATACAGTTCTCCATGAAACAAGGGAAGTGTTGGTGTCCGGTTTGGTGCTGGCCTTTGGCTACAGCTCCGGATCGTGTTAGTAGTCTAAACAACAAACAAACAGTTTTTAGCAAGACAGTACGAAACAAACACAACACTCACGTTTTTCACCATTCTCCTTTTAGGTTTTCTCTAGCCATTTACAAAGGAACAGATCAATTTATTACATCCCCTTTTTATACCCTCACCCATGACCCCTTGGTTAACGAGCACATCCGCTCCTCCAATCTGCGGATGCCATGCCGTTTCCTGTCCGGGTCATTGAGTTTGTGTACCATAGCTCCACCCCCTTTCTAGATGGCCGACTTCCACCTAACCCTGGGAATAAACTCATGCCATTTAGTCCAGGGTACTCTGTTCCCTTTACACAGCACCCTCGCAGGTCGGGAAGGAGATCTAACACCCAGAATCATTCAATCTCTGTCACACTCACCCAGAACTTTTTAAGACCTTTCGGGTCTATACTGATGCAAGTGAGGTGGGTCTCGGAGCCGTGCTTGCGCAGATAGATAAAGAGGAACATGTCATTGCTTATGCTTCCAGAGTGCTGCAGGGGGCAGAAAAAAATGATTTGACTTCCAAGAAAAAATGTCTAGAGGTGGTATGGGCTGTTGGAAGGTGGCGACACTACCTAGAAGGAGTTGAATTCCAGGTGGTAAGTGATCATGCTGCATTGACCTGGGCTTTTAACATACCAAAGACTTCATCTCGATTGACAAGATGGACACTGAGGCTTTAACAGTTTACTTTTACGGTCCTGTACAGGAAAGGCAGCATTAATGTTGTGCCTGATGCCCTGTCTTGCACACCTGGCACTTCTGTTGCAGTCTCAGCCATGTGTGTAAAAAAGTGGGTTGATGGCAGTACAGACCTGCCAGTGACCCTTGTTGAATTGGCTACGGCTCAGTCCAAGGATTCCACCATCAGGGTTCTTTTAAATAGTATGAAGAAATGAGCCCCAGCAGAAGCCAATCATATCAGTTTTGTATAATAGGGTTTGATCTACCATCAGGTCCCCATCCGAGATGACGGCTACAGATTTCAATTAGTAATCCCTACTACACTTACATTGGGTTTCTTGTTGTATTATCATGACAACCCGTTGGGGAGACACTTAGGACGCATGAAGACCATGCGCAGAATTCTGCAAGTAGCATGGTGGCCTGACATTCGTAAAGACACATGGGAACGTGAAAGAATGCCATATTTGTCAAAAATACAAACCAGCTAACATTAACCCTCAGGGTTACTGTAGTCCACCACAGTCATTGAGCCTGGAGAGAAGTTAAGTGGATTTGATGGGACCCTTTCCCAGAAGTAAAAAAGGCAACATCTATCTTTTAGTATTATTATTATTATTATTATTATTTATTTCTTAGCAGACGCCCTTATCCAGGGCGACTTACAATTGTTACAAGATATCACATTATTTTTACATACAGTTACCCATTTATACAGTTGGGTTTTAACTGGAGCAATCTAGGTAAAGTACCTTGCTCAAGAGTACAGCAGCAGTGTCCCCTACCAGGGATTGAACCCACAACCCTCTGGTCAATAGTCCAGAGCCCTAACCACTACTCCACACTGCTGTCATTGACTACTATTCTAAATGGGTTGAACTTTTCCCACTTCAGAACAGTAAAACTCCAGCTATTGCCTGGGTTCCCACAGAGGAGATTTTTACCAGGTGGGGTACGCCTTGCTAGTTGGTGTCTGACTGAGGTCCTCAGTTTACCAACCCACTGCTAAAAGAAGTGTGCAAGTATAAATGACTGGCAGTAAGCCTGGCCAGGTCAGTTTTATCTAAAAAAGCCGGAGCGTCCACAGCCCAAGAGGGGGGAGGCCAGGCATCCACAGCCCAAGAGCGGTAAGCCGACGTCTTCAGTGCCCAAGAGGAGGGGCGAGCGTCCACCGCTAGAGGGAGACTACCTGCTGCTCCCACCTCCACCGCAAGAGGGAGACTACCTGTTGCTCCCATCACCTCCCATGGATCAACTCCTGCCCGAGCCTGCAAAGCCTGCATCGCCTAGAGCTGCCGAGCCTGAACCTCCTAGGGCTGCCGTAGGCAGATTGGTAACTGGCAATTCTTGACCAAATTCGTTCTCAAGGAAATCAGAGTCCAAATCAAAACAACAATCGAAATTTAAAAAGTATTTCAGACATTTTAATGTTGATATAAAACATATATCAGTGACAGTATTGTTTGAACTACCGAAGCACAACTCGGTCCTGAATTTCAGTAGTGCACCACTGGATTAGAATGTAAGCAAAGACACATTCGAAACTAGTACCGTTAAGTATGTTATCCCACTCATGTTATCCCACACATGTTATCCCCCTGAAGGCATATTTACCAATTTCGGAGACAACAGAGTGTTGCAGTTTCTCTTCTTCCTCGGGTCTAACAAAAAAGCTCTAAATAAGTCTTTTTATACCTAACTTGTGGTGACATCATTCTTCAACAATTCTTTCTTTTTGTAACACCTCTCCAGTATAGCTTGGTATCCTCCCATACCTTTTCTCCCTTGGTCTTTTTAATTTCCGAAGATAAAAATTCTCACAAACCATGTAATGGACATACACACACATCCTGCTAATAAGATATATTACTACAAGAGATTACAAGACATAAACGTTGGTACAGAAGAGTACAAGACACCCACAACCTCCATATATCATGCTTATCAGTAACTTTCTACAGGCTTGCCTTTAAATTGAGTTAAATAAAATACACAGACGAAGCATAGCGACGTATAATAGCGGAAAACACAAAACAACACAAAATCAATGCCTCACGTTCTAACAAATAACACCTCAATGTACTATAGTACACCCTGACACAAGACAACTGTGCATGACACAGAGTGAAATAGCTAGGTGCAAATGACAAGTTACATACCGCCTTTCATCATCCCGACTTCATAACATTTGCGCAGCCGGCATGCCTGGCAGCTCTTTCTCCGGTTCTTGTCGATGGTGCACTGGTTTGTAGCTGGGCACATGTAGTCATTGTGTCCTATGAAGGAGAGAAGGCCTAAAGAAGCATTCAAAATCTATAGCAAATCCCCATCGCCAGCATTTCAATGAATCCTGATGGGGACAGTGGTACTAAAGAATATATTGTGTTGTACCATATTTACCTTGGGTTGTCTTCCACTATGAATCCCAATTAGCCCTTTTTATCTCACTTCTGACATGCTTTATTTATCAATGATACTGTTTAAAGAATTCTCTTGTTGGAAGTGTAAAAACATACAGGTATAAACAATGAATGATTAACTTTACAAGTAGCATGCAAGCACAAGTTTCATATGCTGTTATCTATCATTTAGACTGAAGATGATACACTAAAAGTCATGAGAATGGATTTGAATGATAAATCTATAGTAGGAACACTTTTCATTAAAAACACTGACATTTTGTCAGTGCCCTTCGTAATTTGCCTAATATGTTTAGAAAACACAAAATACAAGGAGTTTTTGAATAATAACCTTCTACGCCCTAATCAGTTGTATTTCATATAAGGCTCTTTCTGACATTTGCACATATTCATTAAGTAATTTTTATTTTTATTTTTTGGCTGTTCTTGAATTCAATAAGGATGTAGGGGATGTCCTGACTTGCATTACTGTATATAGTTTTTTTTTTAATTATTATTATTATTGTTATTTGCTATCTAGCTATTATCCAATATAATTTAACTAAACAGTATTAATGGGCTATTTTTGGGTGTTCTAATCAAATACCAGAGCGGTTTTTTACTCAGTCTGGTTTGCATACTGGAATATTCGATTTGCAAAACAGTTTTGAAACGCTTACAGCTTGATATAATGTGGAATATTTTCAAGCTGCTAATGACCGCATTGTATACTGAAGCAAGCATGCTTATTCAACATTCTTATTCAACATTTGTTTATCTAACCCCCTAATTAGAGTTTAACAAGATAAACCTGTTTTAACCCACATGCTCCTCTATTTGCATAACATAGGCGATATAATGGAAAAGGTCAAGTTGTCACACTAAACTCAGCTCTACAAAAAGGCAGGACAGTAGCATGAATTTCCCCCCCCAACATTCCCAATGATTCTCCTTGGGTTTCTGGCTACCTAGAAAAAATGTCTTAGATTTTAGTCTTGTTTGAAAAGAACAGGTTGTAAAGTTTGTTATACTTGGTAAAAACCCTTTGTCATGAATCGTGATACAAGAAATTCCACAGATTCCATTGA
Source organism: Acipenser ruthenus (assembly GCF_902713425.1). NCBI lineage: Eukaryota > Metazoa > Chordata > Actinopteri > Acipenseriformes > Acipenseridae > Acipenser > Acipenser ruthenus. The sequence continues at coordinate 37,580,914 of NC_081193.1, read as the reverse complement.
GATTGTCATCTCAATTCCCAGAAGTTCTGATAGAAAGCAATGAAGACAATGTCAAAATCAGGGTCATGCTTTATTAAAGGGTTATAGGGAAACATCAGTGTATGAGGCACAAGTAGCGAACGGGCAGAGGCTGAAAGTGATGTTACTGTACAGCAGTATATGTTTGGAATGCCATCCATGAGTGCCATCAAGCAATGTAAATGTATTTTAGTTAGTTGTTTTTTTATATTTTATACCTAAATACTAATCAAGAAACTGTGTAAAAATAATGTAATACAAATATTTAAATAATACAGTTCATTTGATTGAGTTGCCCTACGCATTATTCAACTGCATGAATGCAGTGAGGGAGAATTAATAGGGACATAACAAAGAAAGAGACATTACAAAGCCTCTTTCCCATGGGAGTGTGCACGATTCAAAAAATCATAAGGCACTGTGGCAGGGCAGAAGCCCTGCTGCTGTAAATGGTGTGTGTGTGCGGGAATGTAAGGTTGGCAGGGATGGAGTTAAATCTATCCCTGCCAGCAATCACAGGTGTGGCCAGGTAGGTAATTGGTGCTAATTGGGGAGTGACCACATGTATAAAAGAAGCCAGAAGTTGTGAAGGCTAATGACCAACCTACAATTGATTTATTCTTTTGTTTGAACAGTTTATTTTGTTCCTGATTTTGTGTTTGTTTTGTTGTTAAATGTGTGCACCAGCACTTAAACTGCAGCTTACTGACTGGGCCGTGATGCTACCCTGTCACAGGCACTAACAAGCAGCAGCTCACCATCTCTAAATAGTGTTTTTTGTTTTTTTTTTTAAATATGAATCTACATCATCGTATGTAGGGAGATAATATAAAAATCTGCAAATCTACTGGTAAAAAGTAAAAAAAATATGAATAAGAACAAAAAAGTCTTCATCAAAACTGACAGGGTTGCAAAATAATAATGCCAATAAGAGATACAGAATTAATAAAAGAAAATGCCATGTGGTTTCTCCGCACTGTGTGTCTAGGTGTCAGTACTAATCAGAACACAGAGTCAGACAGACTCTACTGGAGATATTCTTTAAATTAGAGAAAATAAGTTTATTAGTGATGAAATGGTGGAAAAAAAGTGTGCATGATCTGAATGATAAGCAGGCATTGTTGGAAAATTACATTATGTCCCTGACTCTTAGCAGACAGCCTGAATTGGCAGTTTCTTCACACATAATGTTGTGTTCTAATTGCCTGTGGCATATTCCCCTGATCCAAATTGCCATATTATATGATTCAGCACTCTTCTCAATGTTAATGGTACACGCCTGGTACAAAAACCACTTCTCCCTTCCCATGTCAAGGTCAGTTTAACAGCACATCCCTGCAATTACACCATGGGTTCCAAAACTCACAGTCTCTGCTGGCTACCTTTCATTATGACTCCCAGGAAACAACAAGGCAGGAAAACATACCTTCAAACACGAGTCTGTTAAACCTGCTTTACACAGGGGGATATTTAAGTGCAATTGTTCCAGTAGAGTACTTGATTTGAGTACAGCTTTCTATAAGTTAATGGAGTCTGTGACGTATGTGTATGATTCCAACTTTCTCTATACCCAGCCTACAGATTCAGTACATTTGTAAACATTTTAAATGCTGATTATTGTTCAACATGCTTAGTACACAGTACTGTAGAGTACAGGTATGATTAGGTGGTGATGCCAGTATTATACATAAGTACATGTTTAAGTACATGTTTGAGCATTTAAAGCTTAAATGCTCAAAATGAATTCATACTATAAATGTGTAGTCTTTAAGATCACCTGACAATGTCTTTGCATCTCATTTGTATAAAACCAAATTTAGAACAGTGACTTCAGAGAAGCATCTTCTACTCTTGGTAAACACTTCAAAAAGAACATCTTTCACAATCTTAAAGTATTTGTAATCATGAGTTTGTATAAAATAGATATGTAAGGTATCTATTTTATACAAACTGCAGCAGCTGGTTCGCTCTCAGCGGGCCTTTGGAAATGGTATGACATCATCTCAAAGTAATTATCCTGGCAAAACATTATTTTATTATATTATTTTGTATATAGGTTTTGTCACGACAATACCAAACTAGATAGGTTCTGCTTTTTTTTTTATATCCTTGGGGAAGATTTTCTGTTTTGTTGCTTTGCAGGAAATTGATCTTATACATTTCAGAATTTTTTAGTTTCAGTTGTGATGTGTTTTTCTTTTTTTAATGTCTGGAGACTAAAAGAAGGAAATCCAATTTTCATATTTCAACAAATAGTTCTAGTGGGGCAGCCTGAAATTAGCTCTATGGTGTCTCACCTCTCAAGTACTTATATTGAAATATATTTTTCATTGATGTTCAAAACTGAAAAACATAATTAGAGAATTTACTATTTGTCTTTCAGTAATCATATATAAGCAAAACAAGTGCTTCCTTTATAATTCAAGTTCCTATAAAATGTCCACAAGGGAACAAATATTTGAATTGTATATTTTATATGATCATACTAAGTTTCATATATGTTACAAAATACTCCACGTGTGCGGTAAAAACAAAAGGAATTATAAAAAGACATGGATATATTTTAAAATCAAGCCCTTCGATCTCAGGTTTATTTGCTGTACCACCTTTACTAGCATTTAGACAACGTAACTTAAGGGGTATATTGAAGTTTATTTCTGCGGATACAACTTGATCAGGATGGTGAAGAAGATCAGATCAGTGTTTGACTAGATGAAAGGACAAGACAGACATGTCAATTCAACACAGAAGAGGTTTATTCTCCCTTTCTTTTCTTACAGTAGTTTCTAAAGCCACTTTCACACACAAATGCCGTCACTGAGCCGTCTCAGAGACATATAAAATAATCTTTAAAATACCCTTTCACACAGCTAAAGGGATCATGTGAGTACAACTTTCAAACCTTTCAGTCAACAGATCGTTTCCATGGCAACAACGATTCGCCCATAAATTACAGCATCATGCACAGTCCTTTCTATTTGTGATTTCACCTCCTCGTTAGCCCATGGAGATGACAATTCCTTAACTTATTCCAGACTACAATTACTACCTCATTCTTGATCAGTGACTGTATTTGAAAAAAAATGGAAGCCTGTAACACCAACGACAAACACACCCAACACGTCCGGTATACATGCAGTCACGTGGGATGTTGACTTTCAATCCATGCCCACTATAGTGCATCAGTACTGGCATAGCATTTCACATAGGAATTAAGATGGTTCAGTGCTGTCTCTGAACCACCTGTGACAGTATAGGCAATTTACACAGACCAAAATGCAGCGTTCCAGTTCTAAGCCGTCATAACTCATTTGTGTGAAAGGGGTATAAGAGTCGCAAGGCTGAACTCTTTAATATACGTTGTGTTTCTTTATCTTCAACCAGCAAGACAACTAAACACTCATGGTCTCCTGGTCCAGGCAGGGCTTCTGTGAGGAAGATGAGTTGATCCTGGGGCTATCCTTTCAACAGCAACGCTACAGCGAGAGCTACACTAGCTTCTGCTTGACACTCCAAAACACCACATCCCCCACTCTCCAAACTTCCTGTCTGGACCAGGATCCTGCAACATCTCTTATTAGCCAAAATATTGTGCATACAACCAAAACTTAAATGCATTTAAGAAACTTAAATAATAATCATACAGCTCCTGCATTACAACTAAAATGTATTACTTTTCTTTCTAATTCCTATATATATATATATATATATATATATATATATATATATATATATATATTAGTGCTGCTGTATTTACTCCTACACCAGTATCAGTACATAGTGCTGTGTACCTGCGGTATTCTTTTTTAATGAATTTTGCACTTTTTAAAAGAGAAAAGATAAAAAAATGATCTGAAATCAAATGAACTGAAGCACAATCTCATAAATGCATCATTGTATCACAGACTTAATAAAAGTTCAAATGCAATTAAAGTGAAACATAACGTTTGTTTTGCAAAACAAATAATAAAAATAATACTAAATTTACTATTTAAGCACACAGTATATATACAGTTCTGGAAATGTCTAAAACTGATTGGCAGGTTTTACCCGAATTGAAGTCAATGTAAATGCTATAGTCAGAGGTGAAAGTAACTTTAATTTCTTACTGTGTAGTGTTATTTTCAGGTATGTGATAAAAAAAATGGTACTCGGCGCACTGCACTTGCATGCGCATGCCTAAACAACCGCTAAACATGCCTAAACAACCGCTAAACATGCCTAAACAACCGCTAAAAAAGCAGGGAAGCGCCCATTTAAATCTGGTACGTTATGCTGTTTCCGGTCGTTTTGTTTTTAATTGAATTTATCATTGGAATTTATACCAGTCTTTCACGTTGTTTTTAATGTATTTTTCCATCATTAAGAAAATAGTATGCAAATATTTATATTATGCAATACATTGGGTCTTGAACATTTTATTTTACTTGTGCAATTGTTTTTTCTTTTTAGAGAAATGAATTGTGTGTTGCCAGTTTGCAAAAAAAATGATGTATAATTAATGGTAAATGTACCTCTTTAGACAATCAGATTGTAACTGATTGCATGTGTACCATAATATGACATCGTACCACTTTCTGCCATTATATGAGTCAAGTTGTGGTATGCATACCACATTCTGACAATGTACCACTTTCTAACAATACACCGGCTCTATAGTTCAGATCATGGCTTCTATCAAAGTGAAAAACAACGTCCACAAACTTGAACTTAAAGCTTATCTATAAACTTCAGGTACATTCCAACAGTATTCCAATTCCAAAAGAAAAAAAGATAGTGACAGACAAGTTGAAAAAGGCATGCAAATAGAACAATCTAGATAGAATTTTTTTTTTTTGATTTTTTTTTTTTATTATTTGTGCATTTTTCCTGAGGGTTATCGGACAACGTTCGTTAGGTAAACTGTTCCCCCACTACTACCAATGAAAATTGATTTGAGTTTGTTTCAAAGACTCGCACTCAAACAAATTCAGCTCGACGAAAACAAATATGACGGGCGGGATATAAACTGGATTATGCAACAGTTGGCAAACCAGATGGAGATGAAGAAATATGGTATGAACTTTAAAAACATTTTCTGTTATTTCTGTTATTTATTTATTTATTTATTTATTTATGCTGTATCATCTATATTTAAACAAAATATAAATATGTCAATATTTATTTATGTATGCTGTATCAGCTATATTTAAACAAAATATATAAAGTCACATTTACTATCCAACCTTGCCTCACTTATTTTCTTGACTGATTCATATATGAAATATGTACTGCAGACTCAGCCATAGTGAAATATTAAATGCCCCGCAGGAAGAGTATTGTTATCTCTTGCGGCTTTGGGCATTATAGCCCCCTGTCAGGTTAATAATTTTCTACTATAGCCCTCCTCTCCAGCCCATATTTACTATATATATATATATATATATATATATATATATATATATATATATATATATATATATATATATATATATATATATATGAGCAGCACGCTCCCACTGTCACCACCAGGAGGTGCTCATGGTGGTCTGGGATCGAGCCCGCAATAGCCTCAAGTGATCAACAGGGGGACCTGTGGTGGCCATGGAACCAGCCTGCCATTCACCTTGTATTACTGACTGACAGTTTTTTTTTTTTATTTTAATTTTTACTGACTAGTTAAATTGGATGGTCTGATGCATTTGTGAAAGTATTGTCATGTTGTTTTAACAAAAGCAAGCTGTAGTTCAAACGGGAGCGTGTGTCTATGTGATTGCATTGTTTACAGGCTCCTCCAGAACTACAGATCCCACAGTGGCTTGATGTCACTTACACACAGTTTTTCTGACCCAGTCAGTAAACAGTTTGTGTAACTAGCACACTCCTTCAGGGGTGGGATTCCTTGCTGAGAGGATTTCAAAAAGTCTTGTTAACCGCACAAGGTGGCGCCATCAAACTCTCCACGCTTTCACAACATTGCAAGTCAATGGAACATGCAAATTTGTAGGCAATTCCGACAAACCCCGCCAAAGTTATTAAAGTGCAAAGTTAGAGAATTAACATTGAGCACCCAACTCAACTCTAACTATAGTGGCGCTACCACACCACTATAATATAGGTATAATATAATAATTATTGTTTTGTTTTTTTTCAAGTGGGTGAGCTTTTCCTAGATTTTCCATATACTACAAAATCTAATCCCATGAAATTGCCCTAGAATGAGCAATCTTCACTTTTCAACAACACCAGACCTGCCCTCAATCAAGTCCTTCATTGCCTGCAGTACATTGTCTCGCAGACAGTTGGCCATCCCTCTATAAAAGCTGTTGCTGTGGAAGTGTATTAAATTGGAACAGATAACTTGTGTTTGATTAGTGGTTACCCTGTATTTTTACCATGCTTATACCATGCTTAACCACGTTTTTACAATGCTTTACCTATTACCACTTGTGGCAATGTGCCACACCCCTGTGTGCATTTCTGTGTTGTGTGTTAATGTTGGTGTACAGATATGGCGGCACGGGATATAAATGGGTGTGTGTAGCACAAGTTATTTAAAATGTGTAATTGTATTTAGGCACGGGGATTGCACTTCACTTCACGTGCATTTAAAGTACTTTATTATGTGAACACGGGGAAATCACAGATTAGTTCACGTGCTGGGATTCAAGTGAATAATTAATTGGTAATTGAATCCCAGCACAATTGTATATATAGATGCACATTTAATTCACTCGGGGTTGTGTTTTCGGTGAGTGGAGAATGGGTGTGGAGAAGGAGAAAATAAAAAGTAAAACTAAGGAAAAAGTAAATATAAGTTTGTTTGACACACCGTGACTCACGTCTGTCCGTCCACTGTTTTGTTTAGTGTTAATCCGTTTTGTTTGTCTGTTTGGCCTCAAGTGCCGTGTCCTGTGTTTTGTTCAACCTTTTATTTATTTGTTTATTAAAACACTGAGCGCTACCGCGACTCAGTTGCACACAGTACTGCCTGTCTCTGTGATTCTTTCTGGCATGACGTCATCCACTACAGCCTGCTTGTCACACCACTACATTCATTTTACGTGACCATGCTTATCTGCATTGTACACTGATTTCACTATACTTTCACTTTACTTTTATACATTTTCCATGCGCTTCTGCCATGGTATATAGAAATAAAGGTAGCTGTAACCTACTCTGTGTATATAAGAAAAGCTGATCAATCACTCGTGTATACTGAAATTAAAAGCAACTGCCTGTTACTAGACAAACAGTAAATCCTAACCATGAAACATCACAGAAATGGACAGGCAAGACATTATGCAGCTCCTGTAATAAACACACTTTTACCTTGGATGCTTCTCTTAAAGAAGGCCTTGCAGCCTTCACAGGACCAGACTCCATAATGGTAGCCGGAGGCGTAGTCACAGCACACCGCACAGAACCTCATCTCCTTGCTCAATTTGGATGGACTGCCTTTCTGCCCCATGCTGGAGAGCTGTTCCCTGACACCCTGATATCTGCTTCCCATATTTGGCCTGCAACATAACAAAAACGACACAGTATTACTTTAGTAATGATCTTCTTTTTTATTTTTATTTAGTGTTCCCAACTATTTTATACTCTTTTTCTCCCAGTTTGAAATAATTCTTCTCCTCACTGCAGCAATTCCCCACAGAGCTCAGGAGAAGTGAAGGTTCAGTGGCTCCGATCCCATGGATGAGCCAGCTTCCTCTTTTACACCCAGGAACTCGAGAGCAGATGTCAGCGAGCTACCAGCCGCTGGAGGACAAAGGCCAGCATGCAGGTGTTCACTTTGGAGCTCAGTGGACGCCTGGCCAGCAGGGTTTGCTGTAGCACGATGAGGTGAAACAGTCCCTGACGGTTTTGCCCCACTAACCCACGGCAGCGCCACAGCCAATGCGACGCTCCCTTCAGAATCCCCAGTGAAGACTGGCTACTTCACACCCTGCACACCACACAGCTGCGCTTTTACCAGCTGAGCCACTCAGGGACCCACTCTGGTAATTATCTTCAAATTTGATAGCATGCTATCAAACATCTGCAGAATGTAACACAGCTGCAATGTCAGCATAAACAAAACAAAAAACCATCTAGTTTTTGCAGTTTTTCTAGCACTGTACTGAGGTCGCACAGCTGTTACCACCTGCATATTGGGTTGCTTTCTACATATTAGCCGAAAGTATTTAAAGCCAAATGCATTTTTTTCCATGCAGTTTTAAACAATATCTCAAAACACTTTGTTGCATCTTACAAACTTTACAACACAAAGGGCCTGTCATAAAGACGGCCGGAGTGGGTGGCGTCAGACCAGAATCAGGAATTCAAACAAAGACAGTGGTTGTGATGATGAGCTGAGTGCAATGGCTGCACTCAGCGTTTATTAACAAAATAAAAAGGTTTAACAGTACAAAAACAGGACACGGCACTTGCGCCAAAATAAACAGGCATACAAAACGACTAAACACTAAACAGACGGTGCAGGACAGACAGACGAACAAACACGGTGAGTGAAAACACGTTAACTATTACTCTTCTTATTATTCTTTTTCCTAACATTTACCTCCGTCTCCAATCCCGTTCTCCACTCACCGAACACCTAACCACAAGTGACTAAAACGTGCATCTATATATACTGTTGTGCTGGGATTCAATTACTAATTAATTACTCACTTGAATCCCAGCACGTGAATTCATTCTGTGCAACCCCGTGCTCACATATTACATTTAACCAGCACGTGAAGTGATTTGTGCCCTCCTCGTGCCTACATACAAATCTACACTTTTTAAATATATGTGAAACACAGACCCGTTTATATCCCGTGTACCAATCTATACACCAACATTAACATACGCACGCATATATACAACACAGAACACACAAATGCACACAGGGGCGGGGCACTTTGCCACATATACCCCCCCTTGTGCGCAGCACACATGGCCTCAACGGCCACCTCCCCCCTTAAAAACCCAGCAGTCCAGGACAAAGTCTCGGGCTGGGAAGGGAGGCTTCAGTGGGCCCATGGCTGAAAATGCTGTCAGCTCCCCTGCCGGTAGTGGCACGGCTGACAGCATGCTGGTCCCGTCCTGCAGCGAAAAAGCTGCGGGGGCAGGTGGTCCCCCGACCTCCCCCTTCTTCGTAGCCGGCAGCTCCCTCCTGTGGGGCTCCGGCCACAAGAACTCCTGCAGCGAAACTGCTGCTGGGGAAAGTGGTCTCCAGACCTCGTCCCCCTTCTTCGTGGCCGGCAGCTCCCCTTTCTGGGTCTCCGGCCACCGTACTCCCTGCGGAGGTACGGGCAGCAGAGGCAGCTCCTGCTCCTCTGCTCCGGGTGGTGGCGGAGGCAGAGGCAGCTCCAGCTCCTCTGCTCCGGGCGGAGGCGGAGGCAGAGGCAGCTCCAGCTCCTCTGCTCCGGGCGGTGGCGGAGGCAGAGGCAGCTCCAGCTCCTCTGCTCCTGGCGGTGGCGGAGGCAGAGGCAGCTCCAGCTCCTCTGCTCCTGGCGGTGGTGGAGGCAGAGGCAGCTCCTGCTCCTCTGCTCCTGGAGGTGGTGGAGGCAGAGGCAGCTCCTGCTCCTCTGCTCCTGGAGGTGGTGGAGGCAGAGGCAGCTCCTTCTCCTCTGCTCCTGGAAGTGGTGGAGGCAGAGGCAGCTCCTGCTCCTCTGCTCCTGGCGGTGGTGGAGGCAGAGGCAGCTCCTGCTCCTCTGCTCCTGGAAGTGGTGGCGGCAGAGGCAGCTCCTGCTCCTCTGTTCCTGGCGGTGGTGGAGGCAGAGGCAGCTCCTGCTCCTCTGCTCCTAGTGGAGGAAGCGGTGGAGGTGGCGGAGGCAGAGGCAGCTCCTGCTCCTCTGCTCCCGGTGGTGGTGGAGGCAGAGGCAGCTCCTGCTCCTCTGCTCCTTGCGGTGGTGGTGGCGGAGGCAGAGGCAGCTCCTGCTCCTCTGCTCCTTGCGGTGGTGGTGGCGGAGGCAGAGGCAGCTCCTGCTCCTCTGCTCCTGGAGGTGGTGGAGGCAGAGGCAGCTCCTGCTCCTCTGCTCCTGGAGGTGGTGGAGGTAGAGGCAGCTCCAGCTCCTCTGCTCCTGGCGGTGCTGGCTCCCTCTGCTGTGGCGGCTGGGCATGTGCACGCCGTGCTGCCTTCAGCAGCATAGCGAGAGGCTGCTGGGGGACACCAGCATCCTGCCCTTCTCCCCCCCAAAAATTTTCAGGGGGTTGAGCCTGTAACTCCTCCCCTTCTGGCTCTTGGGGCTGAACCAGCAGGCATTTTCCCTCTGCTGGTGGCTTGGGTCCCAGGGCTGTGGAAGCCCCGACTTGCCTCCCTTTGGGCTGTGGACGCACCGACTCCTCCCTTTTGGGCTGTGGACGCCCCGACTCCTCCCTGTTGGGCTGCGGACGCCCCGACTCCTCCCTGTTGGGCTGCGGACGCCCCGACTCCTCCCTGTTGGGCTGTGGACGCCCCGACTCCTCCCTGTTGGGCTGTGGACGCCCCGACTCCTCCCTGTTGGGCTGTGGACGTTCGGGCTCCTCCCACTCAGGCGTAGGACGTTCGGGCTCCTCCCACTCAGGCGTAGGACGTTCGGGCTCCTCCCACTCAGGCGTAGGACGTTCGGGCTCCTCCCACTTAGGCGTAGGACGTTCAGGCTCCTCCCACTCAGGCGTAGGACATTCGGGCTCCTTCCGCTTGGGCACTGGCGAGCTGGCATAGGGGCATCCTGACCAGTCATGTCCCCCTTCCTCACATCGCCCGCACCAGCTCGGTGGCACCTCGGAGCAGTCCCTCCAGCGGTGATCCACCTCTCCGCACCAGGTGCACCAGGGGAACAGGTTCTCTGGCTCCTCTGGCCGCTGTTGCAGTTGTGGTTGGGGCGGTGGGAGCAGCAGTCTACCTCCCCCTGCTGGTGGTGGAGACTGAGGCGACCCCTGCTCCTCCCTCTCCTGATGGACAGGGCAGTGGGCCACGAAGTGCTCACCTCCGCAGATGGGGCATCGTTGGGGTAGCTGTCCGAGGGGGTACCAGGGGCAGTTGGTGCGGGAATGCCCAGGCTCAGCACAGCAGTAACACCCGGCAGCCGTCTCTCCAGCCTTCCATTTTCCCCTCGGGGTGCACCAACCAGTCCCATATTTCTCGGGACGGTGGGGAACCCGGTGGCAGTGGGGTGGCTACTGCTGGTTGGGTTGACCGCTGCTTCTGCTGCTTCCTGCAGCTCTTTCTCCCCATCCCTCTTCTTGCTCTTACTTTTTTTTTTTTTCTTTTTTTTTTTTTTTTTTTGTAATCCAGACCCCTCCTGGTCTGACGCTTGGAGGCGCGGCTATCCCACGAAGACACCACGTGTCATAAAGACGGCCGGAGTGGGTGGCGTCAGACCAGAATCAGGAATTCAAACAAAGACAGTGGTTGTGATAATGAGCTGAGTGCAATGGCTGCACTCAGCGTTTATTAACAAAATAAAAAGGTTTAACAGTACAAAAACAGGACACGGCACTTGCGCCAAAATAAACAGGCATACAAAACGACTAAACACTAAACAGACGGTGCAGGACAGACAGACGAACAAACACGGTGAGTGAAAACACGTTAACTATTACTCTTCTTATTATTCTTTTTCCTAACATTTACCTCCGTCTCCAATCCCGTTCTCCACTCACCGAACACCTAACCACAAGTGACTAAAACGTGCATCTATATATACTGTTGTGCTGGGATTCAATTACTAATTAATTACTCACTTGAATCCCAGCACGTGAATTCATTCTGTGCAACCCCGTGCTCACATATTACATTTAACCAGCACGTGAAGTGATTTGTGCCCTCCTCGTGCCTACATACAAATCTACACTTTTTAAATATATGTGAAACACAGACCCGTTTATATCCCGTGTACCAATCTATACACCAACATTAACATACGCACGCATATATACAACACAGAACACACAAATGCACACAGGGGCGGGGCACTTTGCCACAGGGCCTCATTTCCGAAGCGTTTACCATACGCAAAACATGATTACAGTGTGCAGTTCTGTCCATTTCCGTGCCGAAAACAAGGATTTAGCGGATGTAAAATGAAAGGGGCAGAATAGCGTCACCGCCTCATTTGCATTGAATTAATAATGCTTATGTATGCAAAGCAGCATGTTAAACACAGATAATGAGCTGCCATACATTCATGAGCTATTCACGAAGGTGTGACAAGGATTTTGCGCAGGCAAAAATGACCCAAAAATTCAGTCGACTGAATGCTGCTGCAAAGCTGAGAGTATAGGCGGCGGAAACTGTGTGCGATTGGGGGTGATATAGCCATAACATGTTAATGCGACATTATGATTTATTTTGGACTAATTGTAAGTAGACTAAGATAAAAAGAAAATATGCTGAAATAATTTAGTTTCAATTTAAAATAAAATTTTATTATCTACGCATCCTACAACAATGTGAAGCCTACAATGCATCAGTATGGTTTGTTTTGTAGGATAGACTAAAAAAAAGCCTGCTAGGTATTCATTTGATTGTACTACTGTACTGTTTAAGCCTACTGTACATATCTATATTTTTACATAATGTAATGTGTATATAGTATTTTAATTAATTCATTAAATAAATGGGTACCAGAATTTGTATGTAAAATAATTGTATCTCACTTTGGAAAAAAGCGTCAGCCAAATAACTGCCACTCATTCTGGTCAGATTACCACCGCTTAGTAAATGAAGCCCAAAATGTCACCATTCCCTGTCACTATTAGTGTTATATGTATTCAATGGTTTGCAATGTTAACTGTATGTGTGTATATGTGTGTATATATATATATATATATATATATATATATATATATATATATATATATATATATATATATATATTACAAGACATAACTATTATATAAAAAAAATATATATTATTCTATTGTGTTTTTCTAAATGCCTAGGCATTTACTTTACCTTTATTTAAGTGGAATAATAATATTTACAGAGATGCCAAGATGCCAACTTATAAAACAAGGCCATTTTTGTTTTTTTTAAGGCCAGTGGCTACTAGCCCCTAGAAATTAAGCCAATGACCTCATTTTTGCTGTTCAGTCTATAATTTGGGTTATTGTAAACACACAGAATTTAGAAATTTAAAAACTTCAATAGAAATACTTCAACAGTGATTTTAAAAATAATAATAATAATTGGAATTCTATTTATTCTGGATTGAAATATTAGTAATGAAGAGTGTTTTAGGATCTCGTAGTCCTATCAAACCTGGACTAAAATACTCAACATCAAAACTTTATAAAATAACTATCAAAATAACAAAATCAAGAAAGATTTACATCTTTACTACTCTGCAACGATCAAAACACAAAATGCTGTGTAGTATCCAAAAATTAATTAATTATTTAAAGCAAGTTAAACCTCAACCCATTTGCACAAACATACAGTAATGAGGAGTGCCAGATTTTGCGTATTGCTGTCTGTGTACTAATAATAAAAAACAAAACAAAATATTTATATTAGTTTATCTTGTAAAGCGCTTTGTGATGGTGATCCACTATGAAAGGCGCTATATAAAATAAAGACTGATTGATTTATTGATTGATATCTCGAGTTAGTCTTCGTCACCTGGATGGCTATTGCCAAACTCATTGAGTCTTTAGGGGTGATTTTTATTGTTTTCAGCATCTTTAAACAGCTTGTTGAGTAATAAAAACACACTGAAGTAATCTGCAGCTTTGTTTCAGCATGAATGTGACGTGAGGGTGTCTCGTTCACCAGAAGCAGTTTTATTATGATTGTATATAATAAGTGTATTGATTTGGTTATAAACAAGCTTTGCATGTTTTTTGTAAATGTAAAACTATAAAAATTCTCTGACAGCATAGAAAATCTGTATTTTTCCTATTATTCCACAGGAAACGGATTCCTAGGATCCCTGCTGATAAGAAACGAAGTAAACGTGCGGTTGATGATGATAGCAAGGCGACATTTGCGCAGCAGTTTCTGAAGGACCCCTAAACCGGTTACTAAGCAACCCGGCTCACAGCTTTTAGTATTTCAGTTAAAATGTCACAATAAACTGTCAGCGAAATACAGTATTAAGAAATTAATTTATTAAAAAAATTAAACAGGAAAACACACACGGTATTGAAATAATATTTCATAAACGTTCAGGGAGTATCCATCATTTATTTATTTAATAAAAATCATATTATTATACTCCTTTGACGTAGCGCCATAGCAGAACCTCAAAAATGGTAGCTGCTAGACCAAATCGTATTGTGGTCCAGTGGTTAAAGAAAAGGGCTTGTAACCAGGAGGTCCCTGGTTCAAATCCCACCTCAGTCACTGACTCATTGTGTGACCCTAAGCAAGTCACTTAACCTCCTTGTGCTCCATCTTTCGGGTGAGATGTAATTGTAAGTGACTCTGCAGCTGATACATAGTTCACACACCCTAGTCTCTGTAAGTCGCCTTGGATAAAGGCGTCTGCTAAATAAACAAATAATAAAAAAAATAACATATATATTCTCATTCATTAAACTTACCGCTACCACCCCTGCGTTGACTCAGGAGGGGCGAAGACGAACACACGCTGTCCTCTGAAGCGTGTGCCGTTTGCCGCCTGCTTTACACACTGCAGACTCACCATGCACCCACCCAGAGCTACAGTATTGGAGGACAATGCAGCTTACTGGCAAGCCCGCAGGCGCCCGGCCAGACCACAGGGGTCGCTGGTGCGCGGTGAGCCGAGGACACCCTGGCAGACCTATCCCTCCCACCCCCCGGGCAGCGCTTGGCCAATTGTGCGCTCCCCCCTGGGAGCTCCTGTCCTCGGTCGGCAAAGGAATAACCTGGACTCGCACCGGCGACATCCGGGCTATAGCGCGCATCCTGCACTCCACACGGAGCACCTTTACTGGATGCGCCACTCGTGAGCCCCTAACGCCGACCATCTTAATCGTAAATATTCGACAGAAAATGGCGGTGCTTTAGTTGGTAAACTAACATGGAACGCATTGATGGAAATGTCCAGTGTGATTTTTGACGCATCTTCCGATGACTTGCTCCACCCAGTTCTTTCAATTTTATTGTATTTTTATGATTTCAAGGCGAATAAACTTGGCATGTTTTGTGCTGATATCATGTTCATAGCTTCTGTAGATACTGTTTCTGTCAGTACAGCGATTGCCCAAATGTTTGCAAAGTAACAGCTAACTTGGGAAAATGTGGCTTCGACTTGCACAGATTCTGCTTCTTCGTAGCCATGGACATAAACATAATCAGAAATCAGAACTGCTACACATCATATTGCACATGTAAAGTGTGTATACTGAGACCCCCCCCCAGCCCTGCCCCCCTGAGTTTTAACGAGGTTTCAATTAAAAACTTTTTTTAACGATTATATCCCTATTTTAATTTATGTAAAATAAACTCTGAAAAATTCCTGTTTTTTTTTTTTAAAGATAAAAACCGAAAACGCCAAACACTACATATAACATATGACTAGACTCTCAAAGCTATTTACTCCAAAACACTTTTTTAAATGTCTGCAATGAATACAAAAAAAAATGAAGCTGCTAAATTCATGTCTCAGTTTATTTTTGGTTTGGTAATCTGCTGATAACAATCTGGAGTAAAGAGCTTTGACAATCTACTCTATCTTTTGTAATAAACAAATTGCTTCCTAGTACATTATGTTTTATAATTGTACATTGGTTTGGAATTTAAATTCTGTGTAGTGTTTATTAAAATGTTTGTTGATGTTTAGTTTAGCCTAAAGAAGACTGCTCTTGATAAAGATGGTGATGAGTAATATTTGCAAAATCTATTTCTCCCCACTCTGAAGCTACACATATACACCAAATGTAATGTAGTTTATTACCAGTAAGAATTTAAAGATGTAGTATAGGTGAGAAATAAGCTAAACAAAATTGTAATAATATCAGAATATCTTTGAACCACGGTCGTATATCCTACATGTGCTCCATGCTTTAAGATTCATGCCCCCATACATTTCATACATTTCATACATTTTATTAATGTATCTATCTACTTGTCTCTCTATTTATTTTTATCAGGCTGGTGAATGTAACTATTTAAGCATAAACCTAAAATGAATACTGTGGTTTTCAAACCCAGACAGCATGTGTGCTCTCTCAGTCACAGTGACTGTAAGCATTTCAATCCAGGACTAATCAAATTCTACCTTTTAAAAATGACTCATACCAACACATCAATTAAACCCTCCTTCTAGCCTTTTCATGTGACTTGAGTGCTGGTCTTTGGGGACTTTTCTGTTTCAAGCCACATTAAAAATATATATTTTTGTTTAACTTTTGTTAGACATCATACTAAAATTGTCAATGATTAAAAAGTACATTCCAAAGTACATATCCCAGAATGTCAGAAACTTTCATTTTTTGCAAACTTTCATTTGTCTTACAATAGCCACTTGGTACTAACATCTTTCATTCATTCAATTCATTTTTTTTTTTAAATCATGTAATACAGTATTAAGTACTGTGATGACAAAATAAGGAAAATAATGAAAGGGGTTGACTTGAGCTGTCTTTCCTGAAAAAAAGAAGTGGCAATTAATATTTTATCACAACTGTTTTTTTTTTGTTTGTTTTTTCCTGTGATATAGAAACTTAAATTAAAGTGCAACACAATATGTCATGAGTAGCACAAAACAAAGAGTCCAACAGCAATTAAAGCAAATCTAAATCTATAGCTTACCTGAAAATAGGTTCAGGGGTGGCTTCCCTTAGTCGGTAGCTGCCCTGTTCATTCTCCAGGTAGTAGGGTAGCTGCTGGCTTTGATGGTGATGGTGGTGAATGAAAGGGGAAAGCTGTGGGTTGGATGGCAGGAACACAAGGGGGCTCACTGGTACATTGCCCAGGGAATGTAGGTTTCCTTCGGGGGCTGAGCTGCTGGATTCCAGGGGAGCAGAGTGAAACCCCAGGTTGGAGGGGTTGTAGAGAGGGGCAGCAGCAGAAGCAGCCACAGCAAACTCATACGTGTTCTCCATATAGTTGACAGTAGCACTGGTCCTGCTCTCTTCCAAGTACATCTTGCTCAGGGCTCTCTCAGGGGGCAGGTTGCTGGGTGAGCTGTTGAATGCTTCCAGCTCTCTCGCTTCAATCTTGTGGTGCGGTGGTACTCCGGAGGTCTTGCTGTGTGGCTGCCTGGCCATGATTAGAACAAACAGATAAATACCATGTTTTTTTTTTTTTTTTCCACCTAGTGGAACAGGAAAATATGATCCTTTCCCCCAAAAAACTGTGTACAGAGCGTCTTTGTTGCTAACAATGTTTGTTTTTTTTCAGCCAGGTTTTGCTGTGAAAGGAGGCAATGAGCATGCAGTGGGCAACTGCTTAAAAAAAATAATTTTACTTGAAGTACTTCTCATCTGAGCTTATATGCATTACAAAGCTGCTGGCAACAGTCCAGGCAGGGCTGCGTTATACCAGCATTGGTTTAAAATATCACTTCTGGCACACGTGATTTGGTGAGGTTTATGCTTAATGAATGTTTTACTAAAACCTACTACTGGTACACATAGTAAAACACAAATGACCTGTTTATTCTGGAATTAAATATGCAGACCTGAAACTAAAGGGGATATATCTTATACATTAGATTAATTAATGTATAAAATATATCCCCCTTCTTTGTCTTCGGTTTAACCCATTCTCTCAGACAATTCCCCAACAGAATGGGGCTACACCTATTCCAGAAATAGCTGTTTACAGCTGTACACACAGTACTATATAACAGTCAAAAGCTACCTCTATGCATTGAGAAGCTGTCTCTGAAAACAGATTTGTGTACCATGTATGTTGTATATAGGTTATTAAAAGAACAGCTGTTCTAATTTGACTCTTCTTGAGACTGAACTAAATTGATTCTATTTATATCATCCCATTTGAGCCTAGCGCTCCCTAAATATAATTTTAACACAGGCAATGTATGCTTTTGAATGGTGTATTTTGTTATGGACACTAAAATGTATATTTGGCTGAATGTTTTATAATTGTTTTGACTTTCAGGCATGCATTGGCTGTTTAAAAAGTTATTTAATGAAAAAATGTATACTAAAAAAAGACAGGGAGAGGTAGGATTCAAACCCAGAACTACTGCCTACCTTATAAAAGTAATAAAAGCAACACTCTGTTAATAAGTGAAACTGCATAACAAATTGCAAATTGCACTGCAAAATAATAGAGATTTCTGACTCCCATTCAGACTGAATCAGCTGTACTGTGAACTGAATCTACAAAATTTCGGCTTTAATATATTTCATAATAAGACTGTTTTGGCTCATTATCAGAAATGAAAACAAAACAAAAGCTGCTGCGATTGTCTGGGCACAGAATCTCCATTTTCTGTTACTTGGATTGGTTTCAGCTCTAAAAGACCTTGATTAAGAGACCCTCCCATCTGTTAATCAGTGGTTCTTTCATAACAATGGCATCTAATATAAAAAATAAGCGCTGTTTTCATTCTACCGATATGTTGCTAGTTCAGTTTACGAAAAAGCATTACACTAAAACATGAGTTTTAAAAATTAAACTCATGAGCAGTGTAACTGATGTTATTTCTCCCTGCACATGCCCATATGTGCTTTTTATTTCCACTATGTTTTTTTAAAATTAATTATTCTTGTTTTTACTTTTTATGACAAAATGTACTTTTGAGCATGTGTATTGTAGAGCATTGGTACCCAACTCAGTAACTTATTTTTTCAGCATCCTTAATAAAAAGCAGAGGAGACCCATTGCTTATAGGCTGCTTGGAGTGGGCAGAATCACTCTGTCACACACTCCTATTTTCCATGCCCCACTTCCATCACGTCTTTACCACTTGGCATGTTTTTTATACCACCCTAACATCCCGCCCCTTAATTGGCATCAACCGCCAGGCACATTGGACAACCAATCCCAATCATCCACATCCCTGCTGACTGACCCAAAGTAACCCCAATTAGAAACCAAACACTACGGAATCCAGCTCACAGGACATCATTTGTTTGATGAGCCATTGTGAGCCAATAGAAGCCTCTTTGAACAGATTCAGTGGTTATGGGTTTCATCAGTGTCATAGTGTTATTATCAGAAACTCTAGACATCCAAACTACTGGTGCATCTTCATGTTCAGAACTCAACCAGTGCTGAAGCAAGGAGTCAGGCTGATGTTGGAGGTGCAATCTTTTGAATGTTAAAACTATATATGGACATCAAAGGTGGAGTGGTAATACAGTCATTAGATTTATACATTTCAATAAAAGGTAAAATAACAGATCCCTGCTAAATCTCACATGCACTTTGCATACCCTTTAAGAAATGACCCAACGACAGAGTTACACAGTAATGAAACAGCAATGGATTATGATTCACCTACTCTGGTGCAATTTAATACAAATGTAATCCTTTGTGTGTTGGAGAGTGCAGCCAGCGGCTGGTGTTGATTCGCAGGGAAGCACGCAGAGCACAGAGAAGTTTGGTGTAAAACCAATTATTTTTATTTAAGAACAATGATAAACAAAAAGCTAATTGAACCAAATATCAAACAATTTGAAGAAAGAAAAAGTGGACACAAAAAATGACTATTTATAGTCACCTAATCACAGGTACTGACTTCAATAACTCAGTCCAACCATAGAGCTGCAAAACTGCCCTCTGATCTACACAAAAGGAGATCCTGACTGAACCAACTGACAGCCTTTATACCTTTTTGTTTTTCAGGACACTCCCAACCACAGGCCTCCAATCCTGATACACCAGGTAAGTGAATTTTGTTTTTATTATTTTCCTAACTAGATCCAAGGTTCAGCAACACAATACACAAACAGTTAAAAAACAATTTGCAGAAAATGTCCAGATACATACGGAGACAAATGTGAGGGTCTCCTCCCTCACAGTGCTGTATTAAATGCTAATGTGGATGGAGCATTAAAATGTTAATTAGTTTTAATTAACCTATAAAATCTTTTGATGCAAGTGTTAGCAACCAGTAATTACTAAATTATTATTATTATTATTATTATTAATATTATTATTATTTATTTCTTAGCAGACGCCCTTATCCAGGGCGACTTACAATTGTTACAAGATATCAAATTATTTTTTGACATTCAATTACATTATTTTTTACACATTATTTTTTACATACAATTACCCATTTATACAGCTGGGTTTTTACTGGAGCAATCTGGGTAAAGTACCTTGCTCATGGGTACAGCAGCAGTGTCCTCCACGGGGATTGAACCCACGACCCTCTGGTCAAGAGTCCAGAGCCCTAACCACTACTCCACACTGCTGCCCCATAAATTGGGCTAATCTTTTGATGGATGTTGCCTCCTACTTCATAGGATGTTTGTGTGCATGCTACATGAGCATTAGTAACATAAATGTTTTTTCAGACATGCGTATTTGTGTACAGGCTGGCTGGGAGTGGTGAGTGAATTGTGCTGTTTATTATTAAACAGAAAATAAAAGGATGAACAAAACAGACCACACTTAACAAAACAAACAGTGTGTTGGCCAAATTAAATAGACAGACAAAACACTAATACAAACAAGTATCGTGCTAGTTTAAATTGGCATGCGTAGCAATTGTTTATTTTTAGCTTTTTAAAGTTTACTCGCTACTTTCTCTCTCCCGTTCTCCTCTCTCGAACACACAACCCCGAGTGAGTTAAACGTGCATCTGTATATACAGTTGTGCCAGGATTCAATTACTAATTAATTATTCACTTGAATCCCAGCACGTGAACTAATCTGTGCACTCCCCGTGCTCACATGGTAATTTTATCTGCACGTGAAGTGATTGTGCATCCTTGTGCCTAAATGCAACTATATAATTTAAATCACTCGTGCTACATAGCCCCATTATATCCCGTGCACCAATACCTATACACCAACATTAACACACCACACGCAACATATAACACAAAAATATGCACAGGGGCAGGGGCAGGGGCACCCCCCCCCACAGTATTGTATTACAGGAATTCATGGTGATGATCACAGTTTGTACGTACGATGTGGAGATACATTTTTTCAGTGAGCATGTTTATCCTAATGCCTGCTCAAACCATGGTTTGCTTTTCTGTTTGGCTGATCTGGAATATATTTAGAAAGAAGATAAGTGGTTTTCTATTTTTTGCAGCCTTTCTGCAGACAGTACACTTATTAAAATGTTGTTTTTTTCATGTATACAGATGCACTATGGAGTTCTAGTCATTTGAATTGTCATCTTGACATTTTCTCATTGTAAGTATGTATTTGTAATACATTTTTATTTAATCTAATAGGATAAAACCCACTAAAATACAGTATTTTATTTCAAGTTTGTCCCATGGTAAGCAGTCCACACAGCTGATCATTCACACAACCATGAAAAACAAAACAAAAAACATTACACATTTATTCTAACTTGGCCCTATACAGAAGATTGTGTAAAGCTATCAGATAATTATATTTATTTGATAAGTTGATATGTACCATTTACATTGGCTAGAACAAACCTATTTATTCAAAATCATCATTAGCGCAATTTTTTAAGAAAGGGACAACTCACCCAATCAAGCTATCAAACCATAAATAAATAAGTGAGTCTTTTATTGTTGGGGCTTTTAAGTAGTCATTATTAGGCTTCCAAGCCCATGGCTGGGAAGCCTATTGTTGTTGTTAAGATTATTATTATTATTTTTTTTTTCACCAACAAACTCTTAAAACTTGAAATTTCAGAGTTGTAGGCGCCAGTGAGAACTAATGTCCACAGCTGAATGAACGCGATTGGTCACATGGTTTGGCAGCCATACTGGATTTTACAACAAATTTTGGACAATTTACAAACATCTTCATGTCGGAAACCACTTATCGCAGAGCTCTGAAACTTGGTATACATGGTTAGGGATTGTCCAAGATGCAGCTTTATGTCCAAGAAATAAAGCTGATTGGTTCAGTGGTATGACGGCCATGTTGGATAACCTAATTAACACGTAAATGTCTTCTCCAAAACCGCTAATCTGATCGAAGCAAAACTTGGCATACATGATCCAAGTATGGTTTTCTTTAAAGTTTGCCCAAATGGAGTTGCTACAGTAAAAAAAAAAACATGGCTGCCGTGGGCTAATCAGATTTCAGCATTGCTCTAGTTGTATATATCGTGCATAAACCAATGGATGGCAACCAATCAAAATGCTTAAATTTCACAATAACTCCTTGGAAGCCATAAAGTTGCTTGCAACTTCTAGTTTGTTTTTGTTTTTATTGAATTCATAATTGTAATGGGTGTTTTTACCTTCGAGGATTCAGTCAATGTTTTAATTGATACTTAAAGAACAATCCCTTGTATGACAATACGTAGTACACATGAAGCAAACAAGAGAACAGAGTAACAGAATCAGGACAAAAAAAGCTTACCTTGTCAAATGGTTTAAGTTTATTAAAATGGATTCTGTGTTTATCGGTTGTCTGGGCTTCGCTGATTCTTCCTCAGTTAATATTGAGTTGCAGCATGTTCCAGTGAAAAACCCTTGTATCTCTGGATCAAAGAAGAGCCCAATTTGGCAATAATAGTACAGGTAAATAAAAGAGCATCTGGTAAGGTTTGATTATGTATATACAGACAGTCACATAACAGGTCATAGTAACACTGCAAATAAATGAGGTCAATGCAAGACATGGCAGCCAACATACGCAAGCACAAATTTCGATAAGATTTTCTAACAGTGCAACGTTTCATGGCATGTTCCACTCGATTCAAAGGTTATTCATACAAATAGTTTTTCACCCTGAAACCTCCATTCAGCTTGCAGCAGGATTTGATTGTCAGCATTTAATTCATCATTAGCAGGCTTTGTTCAGAAAGAATGAATTGTGTAATAGAAGAAAAAAAAATGCTTTTCTGTTTCAGGCTATTGGGAAACATAACCAAGATTAAACTTCCATTCCACTGACTTCTCTAAAACCATACCCTACTAAATGTGAAGTAATTTCTCCCTAAAAAAGTTCTATCTCCCTTTTCTATAACTTCTGCTCCATCATCTTTTTCCCCTTCCAGCGCCTCATTTAAAGTTCCATGCAACTTGTAATGCTGGTGGGACTGATTTGTGCCCACTTTGGACCTTCAAGTTCTCTGGACACATAAACAACATTTCTTAAGTTAATGTGCGTAGGAATGAATTATGCATGAAGTAACAAAGAATGAATAAATGAATGAATGGATGCTGACCACCTTGATGCTGACCAAATTAAATGTGAAATGAATGAAATCTTGTTTCACTTGTAACTAAATTTGTATTTGATCTAATTATTCAAATTCATGATCAGATGCTGCCTTTGAAGTTTATTACATTTCTGACTCTATGGGGAAGGAGACAGTTGACTTTCTGAAAGGTGTAGGACTGTATGGGACTGCTGTGCTCTCTATTTATCGACACAGCAAGGGTTACACAAGTAGTGGCAATATGCAAGTCTCACCAACTTTGAGATTTCAGTTTCTGCCAAGCCAGCCAGAGATCCGTTAACAAACCACTAATATGTGTTCTGCCTGTAGCATCATTCCTTAGGCTGCATCACTATTGACACCACAGCATAACACAGTTGTAAAAAAAAACCTAAAAAGGAATTGCAAACATTGCAAAATGCTGTACAAATTTTTGAAGTAGCATTTTTAATTTGCTTTAAAATTTGCTTGCAAAAAGCACTCGACAAAGATACACTCCTACTTTCCCCTGACTTTGAACTTCTGTAGCAAGATCAAATAATTTCACTGCATCCCACCCAAAAGTGCTTCAGGAATGTAAGGAGGGAGGATGTTGTATTTCAAGGAAATTGAAGCAGTAAGAAACCTATTCATGCAACATCCGCAAAAACCACAATGGAATCAGTGTAAAAGTCTTTACTACATCATTTTCTCTGGAAACCATAAACATGTTCTCTAATGCAATATTAAGAACAGGAAATTGAATGAAAATAGATTTGAAATAGGTGTGTCTTCCTTTATTTGTTAAATTCTGAGTTCCATAATATATCTTACTGCACAGTTAATATTTGTACGTTTAACTTAATATACAGTTTAAGGGCACATTATTTTGTTAGAATAAATGTCACAGATGTATATAAAACTGTTGGAACCTTAACAAAATAATTCCTCAAAGTGTGGATATGGCCCTGTAATACATCTTTACATTTTTCGTACATGAAACATTACGAAATGAAAAGATAAATGTTTTGATTTGTATTGATTTTCAAAGAGATCACCCAGTAATTTGACTAAATATAATTTCACAATCGAGTGACTCTACTGTTGTTCATACACTGATAAATAATGCTTTGCTTATGTATTCCGGTATATTAAAAAAGAACCAGCTACTGTAGGAAAATGTACCGGGTGCCTGTTTGGACAGAGCAGATAGAACCAGGTAAGGGAGACACAGGCACTGTACACATGTTAAATATCCACAGGAGCATTATTGTTTATTAGTTGCATATTTTATTGAACTTTTTTTCTTTACCTTTTCAGTGATCTTTAAAAAAATAAGCGCTTGTTAATGATGAACTAAGGTTTGTGTTAGTGTTTGACATTAATTACTGTGGAATGTATTAATTATTTGATAAGCAATACATCAATACTTAATTGAATTTTATGTTCGCTCATACACAACTTAATTATTAACACAAAGAACATTGTTGAAGTTAAAGTTCTGTAATACAACAGATTTAAATTTAGACTGGATTTGTAAGCTCACAACCATAGTGCCATCAACTGCCAGGAGGAGTCACTTTTGGCAATGGTGTGATTATAGCCAACCTAAGATGACAACAGACCTTTTTGGCACTTAATATCACCTAGCTTTTATAATATAACATACTGTTTTTATACTAAAGTACAATCATTACATTGACCAACTTCCATATTTCTCATCCTACTATGTTGAAATATTTTTATAGGGTTTCAGTCTGCACAGCACAACACAACACAATCAAATCTTATTGCCCAAATTGCTAAACAGAAGACAGTATATCATGCCTTAATTAAACTACCTAAATAGAAAAAGTATATGTTGTGAAAGGAATTAGACAGCATTTCCTAAGCACAAGACTCTGGTGCCCTCAGGAGGCTGCATTGTGAAATTTATCAGCAGCAGAAGGAGCGGTCAGAGTTCCCCTGGCATGATTGTATCTGGTTGTGAAATCCTGGTTGAGTTGCTCCCGGGAGTTATCCAGGCAAAGACAGGCCACACCGTGGGAGTGGCGGCCCTGGATCAGCTTCTCCAGGCGCTTGACGATCTCATAGTCGGGGAGGGCCAGGGTGCTGACGTTCAAGCCCAGCATCCGAGACACTACTTGACGGAAGTCCACCAGCTGGAACAAAAACAGAACCTCATAACGCTATTGTCATTTTCACAGGCAATTTTTGGTGTATGATTATAATACTCAGTACTATTAAACTGCATGGCAGGGATTGAATTAAGACTGATTGATTCCAGGTTTTACTGTGAAATTAATTAACCACCATGTAACCAGTTCAGGTGTGTCTAATTAAGCTCACATTAAACCCCAGGCTAAGCAGTGTTACGCAATGGAAGCTTTATTTCCAACCCTGCTATGTTTATACTACATCCATACTAACTGCTTTGTACCTCATTGCTACCCATACGTAAACAATGCACTTGTCTCCATGATTTTCTAACTATATACGTTTTCCCCGGTCTTGCTGTGTGTATGTGCCTCTTACCTGTCTCTCCCTCTTGGCCAGCTCCCCCATGGTGTGTTTGAGGGTTGCCAGTTCACTGGTGACAGCCTCCAGGAGACTGTGGGTTCGCTGCCTCTCCTCTTTGGCTTCGTGTTCAGTGAAGTCCAGTGCTGACTTCACCGACGTCAGCCTCTTCTCCATCTTCACCTTCACCTTCTCTACCTTGTCCAGACTCTTATTCATCTCCTCAATGGTCTTATTCTGTTCCAAGGTTTTAATCTGTACAAGCAAGGCAAATGATTAAAAACACATATTTTTATTATTGTAACCTTACTGGTGACACAATACAATTGTGTTTGGACAGTTCAATTGTAATGAATGACAGTTCAATTGTAATAACATCAGTTTCTGAAACAAGCCGAAGTTATCCTGACTAAAAACAAACACAAACCTTGGTTATGGCTTGAGGCAGTCCAAATCTGCAGAATTCACAGTCCTACATCGTCATCATAATTATCATAAACAGACTGTTATGGTGACCTGAAATGTATAACTTAGTGGCTGGGTTCTAGTTTTGTTAAATTAACCGATGTTTTGTCTCCTTCGAAATGTAGTTTTTTGCATATATTGTCCCGCAGATTTGGACTGCCTCTAGTTACGGCAAATTGTTTGCATGTCAAACTGCATTAGGCAGCATTGTCTTTAGGTTAGAGTGGAGGACTAATGGTCAGCCAGTCATCAGCTTGAAATTCAGTTCCCACTTAACACTTCCCTTTCATGTCCTTGTCAATAAGACTTTTACAAATAAAAAGGAAAAACAGAAACAAATCTGCTTTGGAGATGGCAGGTGGGACATGATAGCCTTCACCTGGGAGAGAGGTGAGACTTACCTTGAGCTCGTTGGTATCAGAGAGTTTGGATTTGAGGTCTGTGTTGAAGAGCCGGGTGGCGCCCAGCTCCTTCTGCAGCCTCTCCACCTTCTTCTGCAGCTTCCTGACGGTGAGGTTGGCCTCGTCGCGCTCCACCGCCAGCGCTGTGCGGCTCCGCTTCTCCTCCTCCAGCTGGGCGATCTTCTTCCTCAGCAGCTCCATGTGTAGCTCCTTGCTCTCCAGCTGCTCCTTTTGAGTCTTTAGCTAGGGCAAAGAGCGGTTGGCTCACTGAACACGTACTATTCATTTAAAAGTTTACCATAGTAAAAGCATAGCAAAGTCCCAGTGAAAGCATGGTAAAGCACAGGTAAACATTGTAACCCCCCACCCCACCTGAGAGGTGTATTAAAAGAATATTAAAAACATGACAAACCATGTAAATTCATAGTATAACCATGGGAAAAGCACTGCAAAATTACAGTGCTAATTGAACGTGGTAAACTTTTACGAGGCATGTGTATTTAAATCATGCTTGAAAACTACACTGTGAGTTTAATGAAAGTGATTCCTTTGTTCTTTAATGTCCTGTGTTACAGGTAAATTGACCCCACCTGAACCCACATAGTTTCCCATTTAAAGGATAAAACACAAGTAGGCTAAGGTGGTGTCCCATTACCTGTAACAGAGAAAGTAAACTTGTGTTGTGTTGTGACAAGAAAATTTGGTTTCACCAGATTCAGTGTAAAAAAAAACTATAACAAGGTAAGAAACTGTTGTTCAGCATGGTTATACTCTGAGAGGGGTGAAGGTTATACTTTCCCTGCATTATTTTATTTGTTTAAATATGCCTTTCTTTTCTATGCATTTTTTATATCGATATTAGATATATAGCTTTACAGTCTTTGAGAGGGTTCTATGAAAGGTGTTACTTGAAATCCTTGTACAATTCAAATACACAGTGAAACACACTAAAGGTGTCATACCTTTCTGTTCAAGTTGTGTGCCAGAGTCTTGTTTTCAACAACGGCATTACTCTCTAGTTTGACCAGTTGCTCAGCCCGGGACTGGATGGCATCCAGCCTCATGTCAAAGCCGAGATCACGCACCACTCTGTCCAGCTTCATCTTCTCAGAGAGCTCGTCCAGAAATCGCATATACTAGAATAAGCAAGAAACATACTGACCACAATATAATTGCACTATTTATGCATACTAGTTCTGAGCCGTGGTAGTCTGTGAACAAAACGTAATGTTCCCTCCAGAGTCTTCATTCGTTTGTTTCACGGTGTAAGATACTGAAAAGCAAAAAATTAAATTCACTCCAAAAAAAATAATAAACACTCCCAAAAAAAGAAAATGGTAAAAAGACAATTTTAAGGTCAATTAAACATTTCTGACTTACTGCAAAGATGGGCAACTCTAACACTGGCCCAGGTCTTTGTTCAACCATGTTCTTAATTGTTAGTTGAACACTTAAACCTCTATTCAGGTCCTAAAGTAGTTAACAACTGCATTGTACTTGTTAAACTTGGTGAGAAAGGGTTCTGCAGGACCAAAGTTGCCCAACAAAGTAATAACAGTAAACAGGTCTAAACGTCACCATCTGGTAGTTCAACCTTGTATTCACTGTCGGCCGAAAGGACTGGAACAACGAGTAAATAGGAACATGAAACAGGTTCTTAAAAGATAAAAAGCAGCTCAGTTTTTACTATAGTAAGTAGCTATATTCCATGTTTACGTTTTGTTTTTCATGGCTCAGGCCATCCCGGAACACGTCTCCAGAGACCAGCTCTCCCTCCATGCTACTGAGCCTCTCCTGGATCTCGCCCAGCTGCTCCTCGGTTTGTCGGGCTCTCTGCAGTGCGGCCTCGTGGAGCTCTGTCTGCCTCTCCAACTGGTCAGTCAGTCGAGATGCCTTCACCTCCATCTGAGAAAGGCTCTAACAATACAAAACTCTCCTTCAGCTTTAGATCGTTTTAGATTCTTTAGATGTGTCAGACCATAGTAAAACATAGACAAGTGTAAAAATAATAATAATAATAATAATAATTTAAATAATAATAATTAAAGATAATGGTTAACCGTGGTATAAGCATGGCAAATTACTGTGTTCAGGAGCTTTTAACTAATGTGTATCTGAATTAGTTAAACTACAGTACCATTATTGGTAACATCAACAACATCAACATCATACTGGTAACATTATTATTATATCCAAAACATATTTTGGACAAGAAATAAATGTTTTTCCTTTATTTTGCATTTACAGATGATGGCACAAAGCCATTTACGCATTAGCACCATATTTCTGAAAAGGAAAAAAAAAATGTTTTTGCACTTGAGTTAAAATCCGGAGTTGTTTACTTGAGGTCCTGCAAGTTCAACTGATATTTTTGTCCTTTTAGAAAAAATAGTGCAAATGACATTTTGGATCTCTCTCTCTCTCTGTCTCTCTCTGTCTCTCTCTCTCTCTCTCTCTCTCTCTCTCTCTCTCTCTCTCTCAGGCACCTTTAGCAATAATAACCTCTTTTAAATTATTAGAATATTTGTCAATGAGCTTTTGGCATGATTCTTTAGTGATTTTTGACCATTCTTCAACGCAAAATTGTTCCAGTTCATTCAAATTCCAAGGACTCTCTTGCGCACAGCCTTCTTCAACTCATATGAAAGATTCTCAATCGGATTTAGATCGGGACTTTGACTGGGCCATTCCAGAACATTGATTTTATTCTTCTTTAACCATTCTGAAGTAGATTTTGATGTGTGCTTTGGATCGTTGTCGTGCTGGAATGTCCAGCTGCGCTTTAAACCAAGTTTTGTAGTGGAGGGTTTCAGATGATTGGCAAATATCTTTTGGCATGCTATGGAATCCATTTGACTATGTATTGGAAATAAATTTTCTGTACTATTAGAGGAAAAACAGTCCCATAGAAGGACATTACCACCTCCATGCTTGACAGTAGGTATGGTGTTCTTTTCTTTGTACGCCTCACCAGACTTTCTCTAAATGTAACGACTATCAGCGTGACCTGACCAAATAGCTCGATTTTTGTTTCATCATTCCACAAAACCTTTGACCAGAACTCATATCCATCATTCAAATGCCGTTTTGCAGCCAATTCATCTTTGGTAGTCAATCTCGGATTTTTATGAACCTTCTTGATAATAGAAACAATAGTTGAAATTGGGATACTCAAATCTTCTTGTATCCTTCTCCAGCTTTATGACAATAAATAAGTTTCTGCCTAAGGTCTTCAGATAGCTCTTTAATTTGTACCATATTGACTTATTGGTAATGACAGCAATCATCCTACGCCTAACCCTTTTATACTATCTAAGAATATTCACCTACAGTCCAGCATTTTCTAGACTTTTCTAGAATTAGGTTCTGCATTATCATATTGATCATAGCATCAAAGGGTATGAATACCATTGAATTAGCATTTTTTGAGTTTTGCAAAACAATTGCTGAAATAAATAATTGTAGACATCTAGACATTTCTTGTAATTTTTTTTTCCCTAATACAAAAACAAAACTTTTGCTACAAAAGGTTTTTCCTAAAATTCTTTGTTTTCGAGAAATTTCTAGAAACTCTAAATTTCCATTGGGGTATGTCAACTTTTGACTACAACTGTATATACATAACATAAGCACCACCTTCTACCACCTTCTCTGGTTTATATACAACCCCAGTTTGTTACGTGTGATCTTCATTCCTGCCTATTTGGTTTTCAATGGGAGAGCCGCACCTCTTTCTGGCTCTCTCTGCTGCTGCAGATCTCCTGGATCCTCTCTTTGATGGCCTCCTCTGTGGGGTGCACTGTCCCGCTGCGCCCACTCAGCAACGCTGCCAGTTCCTCCTTGAAAGCCTGCAGCAGGCTCTGGTTGGACTTGGCCTCACACAGACTGCTGCGCAGACTCCCGTCCAGCTCTTTGGACTGCTTCTCCAGGGTACCCAGCTCAAGTTTTGAGGCCTCCCAGGCCCGCCTGCTGGCCTCCAGCCTCTCCTGGAGGGCTCGGTTTTCACGTTCCAGGCTTCGCTTGGCCAGTATCGTATTTTCTAACTCCTGAAAAACAAAGAGAGAAAGGAATATCCCTTTATTTTCCCTGCACAACAAGCATCATTAGCATTAGCTATGTGTAGCTGTATGGCTACATCAATATACTTCCTTTTAATCAGTGGGGTTTCAAGCATTGTTCAAGGATCAATTTAAAAAAGAGAACTTCAGTACACTTTGGTATATTACAGTTGTGAGGGGAGGAGAGCTTTTAGCAAGCTCTTATTATTTGTCCTAATTCTTATGGCCTGTCCTAATTCTTCTTACTGAATAGGATGCAGAGCAGTCATTCAGCTGTGTAATACTGTACTGGTATATTAAGCAGAGAACATCCAGCAGCTTGTACCTGGCGCAGAGATTCCACTTCCTTTGTGAAGGAAGCAGCAGCTCTCTGCTCCCGGCCCACCTCAGAGACCAGTCTCATAACAGTCTCCCTGCTGGCTTTGGACTCCACCTCATGGGCAGCCACAGTCTCCTCCAGGCTGGCAATCCTGCATTTCTGTCGAGTGTTTTCATTATACAACTTGTCAAGCTGCAAATGCAAGCCAGGGAAAACAAAGAAAATGCACACAGTTTAATAAGCAAAGCCATGACAAGAAATGCATTTACTTGCTACACAGCTCTGTCACTAAATAGTTAAATTGTTTTAAAAACAGAATTGCAATAAATAAAATTCAAATGTATGTGTGTCAGAGCGAAAGCCCAGAATGTAAAGTGTGCGTGTGTGGGAATGTAAGGTTGGCAGGGATGGAGTTAAATCTATCCCTGCCAGCAATCACAGGTGTGGCCATTCCCCAATTAGGTAATTGAGTGCTAATTGGGGAGTGGCCACATGTATTTAATGGAGGAGAAATCCTTCCTCTGGGAGAGGGAGTTTGGAGCGAGTTGGTGTTTGGGTGTATGCTTGTGGTTCAGGTGCATATTTTTGTTTTGTTCAACCTTTTGTTTTGGCCCTTTTTTTGTTCATGTTTTATTTGTGTTTCTTTAATCTGCAGTGGGATAGCGCCCCCTGGAGACTCGCAGACAAGAAGCTGCAGTTTAAAGCTCTGCTGCGCTTGTTTATTAACAAAATACAAATACAACTAGAGCAAATAAACAGGCACAAGGGCCAAAATAAAATAATAATAAAAAAACAAAATTAACATGCACTATAGGCTGGGCATGAACCTTCACTATTAGTACAAACATACACCCACTCCCAGACAAAGGATTTCTCCTCCCTTAAATATGTGGTCATTCCCCTATTAGGTAATTGAGTGTTAATTGGGGAGTGTGATTGCTGGCAGGTACAGATTTAACCCCATCCCTGCCAACCTTACATTCCCACACACGCACACTTTACATTCAGGGCTTTTCACCCTGACACAGTACATACAAGTCAAATACAATGGGGCAATAAATCAGTTATGAAGTTACCTGGGAAACTATGAAGTCCTGAGGATCATCTCTCCCTCTACATTCAACATCCATTCTGCTAGCAAGCTGAACAAGAAACTCCTTGTATTTCCTCTCACTGCTGGAAGCTTGCTGCTTTGTGTCATCCCATTCATTGATGTACTTTCTGATCAAGGACATCAAACATCAAATATGTTTTTATAAATGTAAGTAATAACATCCACGCATGTATCATATCAGTACCAGTGTGGTACTGTATCAAGAAAACTGTGAAATATGAGGTAGAGAGTGTTCCTGCCTATGGGATGCCTCTTTAGGAGAATAGCACATTGCCTATGCATGGCAACCTTTTGTTAATTGGAATTTATTAAGGTGTTTTCGTTTTGACTGTTTTGTGGAAGACTGAATCGTGTCAAAGGATACCATGCTTGTGATTGTGTTAATAAGAGTAAATAAACCTGGGCACCTGACTGGTGTTTTAAAGACGACCTCCATCTCTCTGATAACTTCTACCAGGGGATCCAACTACCATATTACGGTTACTATTTCCGTAAAAGCTGAAGTCTGATAATGCTGTATGTGCTGAAGTACAATGATATTAAATCTAGACAGCAGGAAATCCAAACATATATGTGTATTGATATCAATTTCAAATGGAAAAATAGTTATTCCATTGGAATCTGGATGAATTAGATTACATTCTATTCTTATGGGTAGGCTATTCAAAAGTCAACAATAATCTGTATCCTTATGGTGTTAGTAACACCATATGCTTACCGTAGCTTGCCCTCCAGCTCCTCCACTCTCTCCTTGAGCACACTGTTCTCCTTGGACACAGTGTGTAGACTTATTTCTGCATGGTTCTTGGAAGAGGCCATGGCTCCAGTCTCTTGCTCCATCTCTTGAACACGCTTTCTCAATGAGCTAATCAGGGAGGCTTGTCTGGCATTGTTCTCCTTATAGCTCTCCATCTCCCCTTTTAGTTCATGGACTGAAGCCTCTCTGGAGGCCAGCCTGGATTTAACTTCCTGGAGCTGTCAAGGAGAACCAGTCTGGGGGTCATATATTTTCCATACAAAGTGGTAATTTTGTTTTGCTGAATTTTAGTACTGGTGAAAGGAGATGGAATGATGGACTGGTGAAATATCTCATAGCTTATCCACTTAGAACCTGGATTTGGAGTGTCATTGATTTTAAAAAGCTAAAGTAGATTAAAGTATTTTAAAATGATGTCAGCATTTGGAAAATGTATTTTATGCTTTAAACAACAAACCAAAGAATAAAGAGAAATTCAAAATGAAATGTAAGTGTACAACAAAATCCAGCTCCGTGCATCACAAAATCAGCAACCAACTTTATAAACTCCGACAGCAACCAAACATTAAAACTCCCTTAATGTATCTATGTTCGTTTTAATTGTTTATACTGTTTCTATTTTTTTTACATTGGAATAAGGAACATGTACATTTTAAATGATTTTATGTCTAGTGTTAATTTATGGTAGACAAGTACTTTGTAATCCTAATGAGTTCACCTTTTTTGCACCTTTTGATTATTATCAAGAGAGGAATATCTAACATCAAATTTAAAAAGTAGTTCTATCATTTGGCACAGCACCCCTGATAGAAAAAGTATCTTACTTCTGTGCTAGCACATTCATATTTGACCTGCAGGGCGGCCAGCTCACTGCGGACTGCCTCAGCCGCCAGGCGATAGCAGTTCAGGTGTTCCCGAGTGACAGGCATGTCCAGGAAAGAATCAGGTGCTTCCTATGGAAGTGAAATCAAGACAAATCAAACATACACAGACATTTGACACAGTACATGAATAACTTGTGGTATCCAACATTTGGCCATCTGATACTGAAGATAGGACTTTCACTGGCTAATCTCTAAAAACAAGGGCTAGCACAGCCACATTGGGGCAGACTCAGTGTGCTTCAGCCAAACTGCTTATTTTATAACTGGCCATTTTGTTCCTGGTCCAGGGTTAGGCTACCCCCTACTCTAGTGATAGCATTCTAAGGTGTTTTTTGTTTTTTTGCTATTTTTAAATTGTCTGTAAGTGTTGCACTGTTAATCTTAAAACTTATTTTCTATAATCATTCTGGAATTTCTGGAATGCATCTTTGCAAAAAAAAAACAAAAAAAAAAAACTTAACTGCCATTTTAAGAACTAAGAGGACCTGGACAGCAGTGATTGTTTGGAATGGCCTTACCACTATTAAGTTTTTCCAAGACAAAAAATAAACTATTGTCCTAAAAATCATTACAATTTCTGAAGATGCATACACGTCATTGAATGTTTGTGGTGGATACAAATGAAAACATTCTGGATTCCTGGCAACTCAAAATGTTATATAAACAAACAACATTAGAAAGCTATTGTATACACAGAATATGCTATCAGAGCAAACATGATTCAATGTCAAGCAGTGGACTTTGATGTTGTCTGAATTGATAATAAAAATGTATCTTGTATTTAAAGTTTAGAATTGGATCTAATTTAAGCAAATGACAACAAAATGTGACTAGTTTCACAGATCAGCACTCATTTTGGACTATGTAATATTACCATGTTCGGTGAGCTAGTCCAAGTTTAGTTATAATCAGGGTCTGTGAAACCTGATGTTTTTGGGTTGTTTTTTTTTTTGGGGGGGGGGGGGTTGTTCTAGTTATGATTTCTCAATTAAATTCACTACTTATTTAGCAAGGTGCACCAATAATGGACAGAGAGATAGGTTCCTTTAAATAATTTCTCCTGGTCGAAAGGGGTTTGGGGTGCATATTTATTTGGCTGAAACAATGAATCATCCTGTAAACAGCACACTTACCTTCTGATAATCAGGTCTACTTGCATTTCTAGAGGAAAAATAAATAACATAAAATATAAAAATGATAGAACTTAATAACATCTGTACAAATCTTTTTATTATTATTATTATTATTATTATTATTATTATTATTATTATTAGTGCAAAGCATACAACCTTTTGAAATGTACAGTTGTTGTTTTTTTTTTGGTTTGTTTTGTTCTTGGTGTCATGGTACAGTGTTAAGAAGAAAAACACCACCAGACAGAGCAGTGTCATGCCACACATGTTTGATGGAGTGCAAACTAATGCATAATACAACATTGCAACTACTGTACTGGACCCAATTCTAAAAAAAAAAAGCAATCTGTGAACATGTGCATCTTTTTCAGCTGGACACTTTTTATGGGTTTAAAAAAATATATATTTAAAAATGTAAATACCTGCCAGTAGTAAGAGACAATATTAGTTCTTCTTTTTCCTCCAGCTGTCTCTTCAAAACACTTATCTGCTCCTGAAGCTAAAAACACACAGCGGTCACTATCCATTTTATTAGATCAAGTTTACAGTTTGTAGTAGGGTAGCGATGACAATTACAAGCAGTTTGACATACTGGTGATTAGCTCATCCTAAAGCACATCTGTTACTGTTTGGATTTCCACACAGATCTTTCAAAGCCAGGTATTGTCAATTATCATAGGTGTAGTAGGAGGGTATAAGTTGATAAAGTTAACCCCTTAACGTCAACCATATACCATACTGCTTGGTGCTGTGGTTATCCAAACTCCCTGTTTCCCAGCAATAAAGCATTAATAGGGACAAGCCTACTTGACTATTTTGAACAGCCCTTGTTGCTAATACTTTCAGTAAGTGCTCTAGATATACTTAAAGGGTAGTAGGCATTGGGTCACATTACAAACCGTGAAGGAAACTTGCATTTGATATGCAAATATTTTCAAAGATCATTATTAAATTGCATTGGTAATATTATTAACACGTCAGAAGACAGTATTTGGAATGTGTTTTAAGTATCACTATGAACTAGTCTTTTTTAATTCTGCTGACTGTTTTGCCATTAAGGTCAAGGTGGTAAATAAAAGTTATATCACTGGGTGACTTAAACTTTTATTTTTTAATGACTTGGCGGTATTAAGCTGTGAACATGCTCAGGGATGGAAATAAGACTCCCATTGCATAGCGGTTTGAGCCATTCCTGGTTTCAGGACGAGTTTAATCAGACACACCTGAGCTTGTTACCTATACACACTGTGACTTACCAAGCTCCTAGTAAAACCTGGAATGGGTTATTTCCATCTCTGAACATACTAAATGTATGTTTTTTTTAGTTTTCAGAAAAACATATGACTTTATGTAGCCCATGTTCTTAATGAAGTCTGAGGGGAAAAAATGCAATTACAAAAACAATTCTATGGGTAAACTTTACTTCATTAAATCATGACTATATGAGTAAATGGAACTACGACAAGTGTTTTACACGCTTGGGAATTTCATCAGTGTTAAGAAAACTCACCTCATTTACCGCCCTGTTGCTCAAAGACGTCGGGGAGAAGGATCGAAATGCATCGTTTCTGCTAACATCGATCAGTTTTAAAGCTGAATCTGGACGATGGTTACTCATTGTTGTATTTTATTTAGTTTTATCACGTTGTAAAGATGTGATATTCGCGGAAAAGCCAAGGTATTCTAGAATGGTGTGCCAGCAGCGCTGCCGTGTTAGGTCCAGTTCCTAAGCAACATGTAAACAGGAAGGTTGAAGAGGTTGTTTGGGGAGGAGTCAAATAACTTAAAAACTTTTAAATGCTTTAAAAAAAAAAAAAAAGGTCTTACTTTTCCACGTTGCACACTGAATGCACGATACCCCGTTTACTGGTACAGAACATCTGGGACAGATGTCCTAAAGCACACGACTGGTTGCTGCATAGTGTGTGCAGACAGTATGCAACTTGTTGCAACATGTGGATTTGAGGTTTGTAAATATCGACATTCATGCTCAGTGATCCACTGTAATTTGTAGATTAAAATGTGATCAAGAAATTTCATATTGAGCAGGTTCAAAAAACAAAAATACGTCCCTTTTTACTGTGAATTTGTACAGCCAAAGGATTGTTCTCAACACTCCTTTTCATAAACCTGCTGGGTATCCGGAAGAAAATCAGTAAAAAAAAAAAACTAAAAAAACCAAAACATTTTGATTGTCACCAGCAGGGGGCATACTTGTTCCATAGTTAAAAACATGATTATTTTTGTATTGTTTTGTTAAATCACAATCTTACCTATACCAAGAAATAAAGTTTCTCAGTTTTGGACCTACTTTTATTACTCTTTTAAATTGACATGATTTATACATGATAATATGACACTCTTACCAAAAGACAGTGGTAGTTACAAGCCCAGTAAATGGCAGTCATGTATTTAATCTTTCCAGGTTTAGAGCCAGTATCCCATGATGCCGTCACTGAATTCATATCAGGACTGGGTTCCAGAGATACCTGACAATGTTATGAATGTGAGTGTAACACGTCAAAGTGTGTTTTTAACAATTAGGTGTATGTAAAATATAAATACATTGTAATAAATTAAACCTTAAGTGCAGTTTTTCAAATGCTCATGTGCATATCACCAATAACTGTCAAATTGAAGTGCCTTTATTTTCGTTGTGATAATGAACATATACATTTAATTATTTCCTATCAGTAAAATGGCAAAGGTGTACCACAGATAAACATGTTAAATGTGTACTGCCATTCAAATAACCCAGATGTCACTCTTCACAGATTATTTAAAACTAGACAGAAGTTGATAGAAACTTGATAAATACAAAGGGGCAGCATTTTAATAATCTGTAAACATTTAATAATGCATGCACCTGTACGTTTACATGCAAATTACAAAGTCAGTACATGTTCACCTAGATACAGAGCTTGTTTTAGGAAGAATGCAGCTGCAGTTGTACAGCTTATCACCTGCGTGTTCACGGACGTAAATTGTCTTTAATGAGAAAAACTGTATACTTAGAACAAGTTATGAGAATAGACTGTCTTCCAGTGCAATATTGGGAGTTAACAGTTTATTTGTATAATTGAATTGTAGCAGCAACTATCGTCTGGTTATCAAAAGGAATACCACCAGGAACCTTAAGATCTGCCAGTAAATTAGATACATAGTTTAAAGTGTTACTTGGTAGGGCTGCAAGGTTTTAAAGAATATATCTTGGTTTTCCATTGTATTACTTTAGTCCGTCAATTATGACTTGGACAGTTAATTCCAATTTAAACCTTAGGTAACAGTTAGCTAATGTCGAGGCCAGATTAAGTTCAGGAAGCATTGGTGAGTACTGAAAGGACTCAAACTTAATAATTGACCTTTTAATGCTCAATCAACAAAGAACCGAACAGATTAAAAGAACAATGCCATGACTTTGCCAGTCTCTGTTCTTAATGGCTTTCTGCTTTATGGTTAGTTGCCTGTATAATGCATGTAGAAAAATAACCACCACATTCAATACATGATGCTAGATTCACACACAGAACCATGGGGATCTGAATTAAATACTGCTCTCCCTCAAAATGTCCCCCATGCCACCCAAGGGCGATTAAGTGCAGTGTGAAGCCAGAAGAAAAGCATGGGAAATTTTACAGTTACTCAAAAGTGACAGTGACTTTCATACCCAAAATAATTAATTGCATTACACCAATGGTCAGTTATTAATAGTATTATTTTTTATTTATCATTGGGAGGCTTTTGAGAAACGACCAGTAAGTATCCAAGGATTCTTTTTTTTTTTTTTTAACGACGAACTTGTAGAAATGCGGGTAATAATGTATATGTTGAGACTGCACATTTGTCTCAGCATTGGACATCTTTATATATCTTCGAGGTAAGGGTAAGTCCAATAGTGCTAATCGTTTTGTTGTTGTTGTTGTTGGTTTTTTTGTTCCTGGATTGAGATTACTTCCTGCCTATCAAACCAAAACCGGAATCGTGTACAAGCCAAAATATACCCTCAATAAATGTATACACTGGTGTACGGTATATTGGATGATAGAAACGACCAATTATATTGTACAGATTACTAGTACTATTCTTGCGTTGATAAACTTGCTAACATTACTGAAGTCTGTAATAGATCGTTATGGCAGTTATTTTAAACTGCGTAATTCAACAAAGCCATACGTAGCAAATCTTATGCAAATACAACCACCAGAAATGACCATAAAACACAATAGCGAAAACATTAATATCCAGTCGTGCAGAGTTATTGACTCCCCAGCCTCCTGACTGAATGAACCATGAATGAATTAATCATCACTTTAGAAATCAGATACCGTACAAGTTTTATTTTCCCTAAACTGTAGGCATTCAAGATATACAAATCCAAGCATTTAGCAAACAGACCCTTTATAGTTGGCAGAAATAGAGTCGGGACCCGCTTGTATCACAACATTGGAAGCCATCTTTACAACCAGGAAGTTAAAAACGAAATCTTTCAATACAACTTTATTGTTAATAACATGAGTGCGGAATACGTTTAACGCACGTACAGGAGTAACAAACTACATGTGAACTGGGAATGCAGGGTGCAAAGGGTCGTTTATGAGGATGACAGCGATGGTCAGCAACTAACTTATTTTATCAAGGAAATAAACAGGTATCGGTACCATTACTCGGTTTTATAATATTAATTCACCAATACAGGGTCTGTCGTTATTTATTACACTGATTATTCTGATCACAGCGGTTGTGACATTTGCGAAGATTAACTTGAGACACTGTTGTTGTGTAAATTAGCAACTGTACTTTCCAGGCAGTTGCATCAGATATATACCAAATGACAATATGTGGTAATAACCCTGCTTATTTATTACAATGCACACAGATCACTTGACCTTGTCAAACTGGAAAATATACCTCCACATTTCAGTGATTGACCTCCGCTTTGGAGCAAGTACAACTCTCTTTAATATAATTAATAAAAAGGGATTTGTATTTGCTCCAAGCAGACACGTCAAGGAGAATAATTATACTTTCAACTTTAGTTAATATATAAAACGTATTGAAATGTGTAGGTTTTATTAAAGTGTACTTTTGTAAGCTCTCGCAGTTTTGTGCATGTTAAATGATTAGCTACATCTTTTAAAGTAAAAAAAAAAAAAAGTGTGTACTGTAGCAGAACATATTAAGTTCATTTTTAAATATGAAGTACGAAATTTTACTTGCAGGGACTTGACACCCCTAAAAAAAGGCAGTATTACTACTGTATTTGTCAAATATGTTCTTACCTGCATGTGTATTTAAATTCAACTAACTTAAATACTTTTAATATTCCAGTAAGAATGGTCTTTGTGTAAGCTTACATAGTTGCAGTTGACCAGTATTAATTTCAAATATTTCCCCATCCCTTAGGTAAGGCTGTTCGAGTGTCAGTCCTCCCAATGTGGTTTCAACACTTCCCTATGAAAAGAGCCCTCATTAGGCTCTTCACTGAGGGCACAGCCAGGAGCAAGCAGACCTTATTGACTTTTTGTAGCGAGCAGAAGGTTCAACAATGGAAGCTCAGCCAGCCTTCATTGTGTAATGCAGTACATTTAACACAGAAATGCACATCACAATTACACAAAGTGAGTAGGTGTTCTTCTCAGACGAGCATAAACCAACGGTATTCCATACCAAACTCATTCACTGGCGCTCTCCAGAAATGTACTCGTGGGGGTTTTTCAGCTAGTTTATCGGATAAATGGCAAACGTGCATCCAGTCCACAAGGTACCGAGGGTTACTGGAGCGGTTTTACTCAGCATCCACAGGGACCAGGCTGGTTACGAAACAAGCAGGGCTGCCAGGGAAGAGACCACCAAAGGGACCAAGGACCAAGCAGCCATCTAGAGCTAACCAGCCCCCTCTAGAAAAAACAGAGGTACATGACTGCAGTATACAGAGTCTTGCAAGGGTGGAGCCATGCACTCCAGAATTCATCTCCTAACTTCATCCCCTTTAACCAGCTGACAACGCCCCATGCAAAGAAATGTTTTTCTATCAAATAATTAGAAACAAAATAATTGTATTGGGCATAAAACTGTTGCATGTTTTTTGACCTCCTATGCCTTGTCTCCACAGATCATAAGACTAGACTTTGATCTGATAAATTACCAAGTTAAAAAAAACAGTCAGTGGTAGTATATGTTGTAATACTAAAATAAACTTTAAAAACTCTTTGACAAACTTTTCCACTTAAAAGAATGCACGTTTATTTTAGCGTTACTGCAAAATGCTCCCATTATTTACCAAACTCATTATTTATTTTTGCCATACTAAGTACTCCCTTTTTTCAAATCAATTATCATTTCTACAAAATAATTATCTGTACCATTGGATTATTACTTTATTTAATATTTGTACAGGACCTGATGCAGTGCATTGCTTACGCAACAGCAGATCAGTATCACCTGGCAACATTGTGCCATGATCTGGTGTCCAGTGGATTTTATGAAATAACAGACCTGCCCAGAGGTAAGTTTAATGTAGTAATGTCTTTCATAATGGGTGATTTTACAATGCCCTTCTGGCATTAGCTGGCTGCCAATATTAGAAGATATGTTTCAAAAGAGAACAGTATCGTATTGTAGAAATCAGCTCATCTGGTCTAAATAATGAATGATAAACACTCATGCTCGTCATGCATTTGTATGGATAAAAACTCTGTGTCACAAGCTTCAGCACAGTTACTGGTCGAGTGTCTTCATAGACCCATTTCAAATGCAGTGGTGTATTATCACCTCTAAAAGGAAATGTAATGTTAAGTTTGTGTGTGTTAATTCCAGATGCTTCAAATGTACTTGTTGTCTGTACTGAAATGGCTTCAAAACCAAACGATCATGGAATAATCTTCTTTTTCAGGTAGGCCGAATCGTTTTATTATAAAGGTTTATTAAAGAGGTTCCCAATCCACTAATTGATTAACTACCTAGGCACAACCATTTTTGTGATATATTCACAAAACTTTATTAATAATGTTTTTCTTTACTGACACAGGGAGGGGTCTGTCGTCTTCTGGAATGTAGAAGATAAAACGGTATGTTTAACAGAGGTGTTTTGTTTATTTTAAAACAGCAATTCATGGAATGTCAGTAACAGTGCCAAATTATGGAGCACTGTAGAGGTAATTATGTAGTTTGTTTATATTTATGTGTCCTGAATAGATCTGAAAGGATGCATCATAGAAACATAACCCAACAGCAACACATCCAATTAAATTAATGAGATGAAATGCAATGACACACACATGTTAGTTAGGTCCCTAGAGTGCGTGTTTTCTGATTCAATTTGTTGTCATAATACTGTTTTGTTTTTTCACTGTACTGCACTGGCAGAAAGAGTAAGAAAGATATCAATGATTGAATGTATTACACATTGTTGTCAAGTGAGCAGTCTATTACATGGCAAGTGTTTTGGTCTTTATTTTTTTAATAAAAAAATGTAATAAAAAAAGTCATTCGAATCAGTCATTTGGCGACAGGCTGCTTTGCTGGGCTGTCTAGGGGAGCCTTTGGAACAGCCCTGTTTGGACTGTATATCACAGGTTATATAGATTTGCCAGAGCAAAGCTTCCCTGAAATCTGACTTCCTGTTTTTATTTTTATTTTTTTTCCCTCAGACAAAACATGTGATGCGAATCTTGGAAAGCCATGAGATCCAGCCCTATGAAGTTGCTCTGGTTCACTGGGAGAATGAGGAAATAAACTACAGAGTAGGAGAGTAAGTTATTGTGACTTCCAGTTCTGCTCTGATAACAGTGCCACTTCAACAAGAAAACCAGTTATACACAGAGCAGGTAAATGGAAACTTACATTCAGGCAGCATTTAGTACTCTCTACTATAGGAATACCTCATTCAGACTTGCACTTTTGAAACGTGTGCAGAAGTGACCTCTTGAGGAAATTCTAGGAACTGACCCTGTACTGGTATTTGTATAAGGACCCAGTTTCTTTACTGTGCACATCAGCAAATTCTGTTCATTTCTGAGGGAAAATAGTTCCAGCTGGCCCTGCTCCGAAACATATTAAATGAAAAAGTCACCTTGATGGACAGTATTGTGATGGCAGCAGGTAAATCTAACATGTTTTTTTTTTTTTTTTTTTCTAGGGGAAACTCAAAGTTATGTCGCGGAGATATCCTACTGAACTCGGAGCTAGAACCTTACCAGGCAGTCCTGGAGAAATTTGCCTTCTCAAATGCACTCTCACTGTCTGGTGCGTTTATCTCCTCTGATTTTTTTTTTTTTACAATTAAAACATATTATTCTGCAAACCAGAGCTGGGGTCAGTTATAATTATAATCAGTTGCAATTCCAATGCTATTTTGTTCAATTACAATTTGTTACAATTATGCTGCAGTAATTACAATTATAATTACAAATATACTAAAAAGTTATATAAACAACTACTCACATTAACATGTTTACTCTATTTATAGGAGGCTGTAAATAATGGTTAAAGAAATGGTTAAAGAAAAGGGCTTGTAATCAGGAGGTCCCTGGTTCAAATCCCACCTCAGCCACTGACTCATTGTGTGACCCTGAGCAAGTCACTTAACCTCCTTGTGCTCCGTCTTTCGAGTGAGACGTAGTTGTAAGTGACTCTGCAGCTGATGCATAGTTCACACATCCTAGTCTCTGTAAGTCACCTTGGATAAAGGTGTCTGCTAAATAAACAAATAATAATAATATTGTACATAACCAAGCATTAATCACGAGAAGCATACTAAAAGTGGTTGGAAATGCAAGAATAATGATTGTATGACAAATAAATGCATAACTGACCTGTAATTGATCAATATATATTTAATTACAATTACAATTACACATGTGTTCCAAGGTTCGACTACAATTAAAATGAATTAGAAATGACACAATTACAATTGTATTTGACCCCAGTTCTGCTGCACATCCTCACTGCAAATATGAACCTTCCATATGATAAAGTAAGATTTATACCAAACTAAGTCAAGTAGACACGTGTTTCTCAAACTTAATGCATTGTAAGTTTTACCTCATAATCTGTAATTGAGAGATGGATAAATCTGCAGTGTAACTTTTTCCTCTTCACATCAACTGTGCCATTGGAAGTGAAATTGAGGCTGAACAACACTGTAGATACTGTACTGCCCTCATATTACCATGTTTGGTTATTATTTGACGGCCTTCTTTTGCTCAGATGGTTGTATTTGAGTTGCAAGGGAAATGCACAAAGCTTACAGCTATCGGCTGTGTATAATTCTAAACAAGCTTGTTTTTATCTAAATGGATGTGCACTGGTATTACTCAGAATTATACATACTGGGAGACTAAACCAGTGTGTCCTCAAGGTATCTGATGATATTCAGTACTGTGGTAACCATAGAGATGGTAAGTCTCTGCATTACAGCAATGCAGGAGCAGCAGCCCAGGAGGAAACAGAACATTGGAAATGAGTCAGTTTGGCCACTGCTCAGGCCTTTGAAACATGTCACACACTGTATGGTTTTTGATAAAGATATGTTTATTCATTTTGTTTTTAAATTTTGTTATGCTTATTGTTTTATTTTCACTTCTTTAAGTAAGGTTTAAATACTAAATATAAAAAATATAAATACTAAATATTTAAGCAGATCTCCATACAGCTGACCTCACTCCTGCTGTGAGCAAGGTCCTTTACCTAGATTGCTCCAGTAAAAACCCAACTGTATAAATGGGTAATTGTATGTAAAAAATAATGTAAATGTATGTAAAAATAATGTGATATCTTGTAACAATTGTAAGTCGCCCTGGATAAGGTTGCCTGCTAAGAAATAAAATAATAATAATAATAATAATAATAATAATAATAATAATAATAATAATAATAATAATAATAAAATATAACCTTGAGCGTTGGCATTATAGTATTTTTTTAGAGCACTGTTATTAAGATCTGCCCTACACATATAGAACCATTCTCATTTGCATGGTTTTGTGTGTGTGGGGCAGAGAAAGAGAGGTAAGCTATGTAAGCTTGTGTGATTTCTCCTGGGAAAAGTGCAGCGTGCAGTCATGGTAGCTGTA
This sequence comes from Acipenser ruthenus, assembly GCF_902713425.1. Lineage (NCBI taxonomy): Eukaryota > Metazoa > Chordata > Actinopteri > Acipenseriformes > Acipenseridae > Acipenser > Acipenser ruthenus. The sequence goes on along the minus strand of NC_081193.1, from coordinate 37,536,004 downwards.
GTCTGAGCTTTAGGAAGGATCTGACAGAGTTTGTTCTTTGGCTTTACAGTAATCCACAGGAATAACAAGCTTGAACTCTCAAGCTTAGCATAGTTGAGATCAGGAAAAATGTTTTTTTCCACCCATATATCCCCATGAACTCTACATAGTTCTTTATCCTCGTGCATGTGCTTTCCTTTTTTATGTCGAAGTGAAATGAGAAACCATCTATTCAAGTTGGTTCTGTTTTGTTTTGCAGTAGAAATCCCAACTCTTAACTGCTGTTTACTATTTCTGGTCTGTTTTATAGTGAAGCTAGCAATCTGGGAGGTGTCGCTTGATAACTTTGTGGAGTCTATTCAGTCAATTCCTGAGGTAAGACCAGGGATACACACACAGCTACTGCCTGCAGGAGAAGTCTCATGCAGAAACAAATGCTTAAACAATCTGCAATTAATACAGAATGTATTCAGGGCTTCTCTACCTACATCTTTGTGAGGAATTTTGATTAAGTACTGAGAAAGAAGTACACGCCACTCTGTGCTGAGAGCTGCCTCTGTCTGTATACACCCTGAAGGTGGGGATAATAGTTTTTTGGTTAGGAAAAGAAAATCACCATGGGAACCAAAATTGGTTGCTAGGCTCCAGTGCTCTCCAAAAGCTCCAAGGCTATGAGCACCCCCAACAGTGCAACCAGCTGAAAAACCGAGCTAGAAATAGTTGTATGATCCCAATATAGGCTGCCACATAGTGTTTTACACTTACCAGCAGCTAATCTTGTGAGAGTACATTTTTATATTTTTAATTTAAACAGAATTTGTGGTGTACCATCATACAAAATGCCAACTGCTTGTCATACTTCTAAACACTCTTTTTAATGAAAGATAGACATGGTTTAGCTTTGTTAAAGTGAATACAAGTATTCATGCACTGCATATACTGTATGTGAGTAAAGGGCTGGCTGGAGATCAAGACCTACACAAGCCCTAACTTTGTTTAACAGATTGGATTGTATTTTCTTTAGCTGCTTTTAAATGTTAGGACAGGCACAAAGTGATGTAATGGCATGCAGGTTTCAAGGGGCGTTATTATTTATTATTGATGCCATTTGCTAATTTCTTGTTACATTTTCATTTTTTTCCTTTCTCTTTAAAGATGCTGAAATCAGGGAAAAGAGTAAAGCTGTCTCGGGCAGAAGTTATGCAAAAGATTGGAGAACTCTTTGCACTAAGGTAAAAATTAAAATGGGCAATGCCTTTTCTTATTGCGTACGCTGCCCTTAAAACAATCTATCTATCTATCTATCTATCTATCTATCTATCTAGCTACTGGTAAGCCACGGATACCTTTCATAATTTGAATGTTGGAAGTGGCAAGTATATCCCTTCCCGTCCTGTGTCAGTTCGGGTATTTGTCATGTATACCTCCCTTTTTTTTAATTTGTAAAAAGCAATTGTAAATATTACTTCAAAGTTCTCAATATAATTCTCCATAACGGTCTCTATAATATTAGCAGTATCGCGCGAAATTCAGCTATTCTTACACTGCTTACCCTAGCATATTTATGTCCCGCCTCTGCTCACTAATGATTGGACAGCTGCAAAACCAGGGCAGATCTTTGACTTTCCCATTGCTTACTAACAAGACCTTCAACTGAAACAGAGAATACCTTCAACGTTGTATGTCCCGCCTCTGCTCACTTATGATTGGACTGACCCAGAGAAAATGCAGATCTTCTATTGGTTGATTTAATTTTATATAAAAAAATTAAATTCTGCACGATTTAAGTTGTAAAACTGTAAAAAATTCATCTGCGATCAACTCTGTCTGGCCAATGGTAGCTGAGACAGCAGTGATTCTAACCAATGGGAGTGTAGAGGAGGCGGAGACAGCCTGCCTTGTTGTGGACAGAGAGAAATCAGGAAGCGAGCTCTGTCTGTAAAAACTTGCTGTTATGACTGTAATTTTACTGAAGTTACTAGTTTTTGTTTTCAAATGCTATTTAGTTCTTTGTCTCCTTTTGTGAGAAAGCATGTTATTTCATATATTACCAGTTTTAATGTATTGCTCTCCTTTAAATGCGTCCTAATCCTAATCCGGTGTAAAACATTCTTTAATATATATATGAGGAAAGTCTGTCATTTGTGGCAGGATAGGCTATAAGAATTGACATTTTTTGGCGGAAAGAATGTTTTCTGTTTCCTATAAAGCTATTTATTACAGATGACAAAACATTGCATTTCTTACGAGTTTTATTTTATATTTGCTTACCTTTCACTGCGCCCTAATAATGTTTTTATTTGGTTGAATAACCCTTAAACTTTGATTTGGTTGAATATGTTACTTTCTTTTAAAGAAATGTGTTAATCCTGATGAAAGTGACTTACTTAAGACAAATTTCATCATTCATTTTAATCTAATAATTAAAATTATTTCTAACCACATTTAAAAACAGCAGTGTAGAATAGTATACAAAATCAAATAATATACTCAACCTTAACTTCAAAAATACAAATACGTAGTGACAAAATGTGTGGTATAATAATATTATTATTATTATTATTATTATTATTATTATTATTATTATTATTATTATTATTATTATTAATAATAATAATAATAATAATAATAATATCTATTGAGTTAAAGTTAAAGTAAGGATGTACTTTTAAAAAATATTGAAATTGTTATTGATTAGACATCACAATGCTGAAAAACCTCATATTTAGATTTTTCTAAAGAAACACGTGAACAAAGTTTGCACTTTTAATAGTTAAACACGTTGCTGAGTATTTTTTTCCTTTCTCAGAAATCTGGTAAGGAGATTTGGTTAATTCAGCTAAAATTGATACCCTAGGAACTAGTTGACATACTGCTAGTGATTTAGGCAGGTGTATATAAGCAGGGCAGCACATGAAGAGGCTGTCTGTGTTAAGGCTAAGGCCTGGGGAGAGACCTGTGGGGAACCTTAAGAGTAGGTAAGGTGTTTTTATATACTTGTAAAAGTATACTGTATGTGTTTGCGACCGGTAAACAGCTTAGCTGTCCGGTGATAGTTAAAGACTTGCAAAGTTTAGTTAGAACTCCTGGAAGGAGTTAGGTTTTTGTTTTTGTTTGATTTATTTTATGTAAATAAATAAATACAAGGGGCTCCCGAGTGGCGCATCCAGTAAAGGCGCTCCTCGCAGGATGTGCTCTATAGCCTGGAGATCGCTGGTTCGAATCCAGGCTATGTCACAGCTGACCGTGACCGAGAGTTCCTAGGGGGCGGCGCACAATTGGCTGAGCGCTGCCCGGGTAGGGAGGGCTTAGGTCGGCAGGGGAATCCACGGCTCACCGCGCATCAGCGACCCCTGTGGCCGATAGGGCGCCTGTGGCTCTGCAGCGGAGCCGTCAGATCTGTGTTGTCCTCCGGCACTATAGGTCTGGTAGCATTGCTGTGGATCTGCAGTGCGAAAAAATAAATAAATAAATAAATAAATACACAGGCACTGCCCTGTTTTTGCAACCGATCTGTGGTCCAGTACTTCATTTTTACACAAGAAGACAGTGTGAAAGGTCTTGCAAGTGGCAACAATAATAATAATAATAACTTTAATTCATGATAGTGCCTTTCACACCTAGGTGCCTCAAGGCGCTGAACAAAACAAAACAATCAAACACAAATCAACATCACAAAACACAATGAATAACAATTAATCAGTTAAAAAATCTATAGATGCATACATAAATAAATAAATAAATAAATAAAATACAATACAATAGGTAAATATAGAGATAAAATCGATCAGCATAAAAGTGCAGTCTATTATAATAAACAGTGCAGACTGCAGTAGTGTCAGAGAGTAAAAAAATATGGCGGAGAATAAGTGTGTCTTAAGGGTATTTTTAAATTTGGCTACTGTTGTGGATTCTCTAATGAAAGTTGGTAGTGAGTTCCAAAGAAAAGGAGCAATACAGCTAAAACTACGATGTAAGTGCTAAGAAGGCCTGTTATATAACTAGGACCCTGACTGTGCAAAGACTTGTAGGTCAACAATAATATTTTAAAGGAATCACAGGACTGGATAGAAAGCCAATGCAAATGCTAAAGGATTGAAGTAATGTGTTCTGTCCGCTTGGTACCGGTAATAACTTTTGCTGCTGCATTTTGCACCTTCTGCAATCGATGTAAAGAGCGAGCAGGAAGATTAACAAAAAGAGCATCACAATAATCCAAACGAGACGTAACAAATGCATGAACGAGAATCTCAGCATCCCTAGGGGGCAGAAAACAACACTCTGGTATTTTTTTAAAAATAATAAAACCCTGTCTTTACCACTGAAGAGATATGTTTTTCAAGTAAAAGCTTTGAGTCAAGTTGAACACCTAAGCGGCAGACTAACAAAGAGGCATCTGCAAGGCGGTCACCAGAAGAGCATGAAAACCCAGTAAAAGAGCTAAGATGGGTATTAGATCCAGTAACCAATAGCTCAGTTTTACTAGCGTTCAATTTCAAAAAAATATTTGACATCCAGGTTTGAATATCTGCCAAACAAGCAGATAGGACTGTATCAGTGATCGAATTTTTTTTTAAATAGATCTGTGTGTCATCTGCATAAGAATGGAACTGAACCCCATGCTTTCGAATAATATCACCCAGTGGCAGCATACAAATGTTAAAAAGAAGAGGACCAAGGACAGAACCCTGTGGCACTCCATGAACAAAACGAGTATATGTAGAATTATGACCAGCATAGGACACGTATTGATAACGATCTGATATATAACCAACACTGAAAGAGCACCATCATCAGCATTCAGAAGGAGATCATTTACAATCCTAACCATTTTCAGTGCTATGTGTGATTCTAAAGCCAGACTGAATTTTTACCAATATATTATTTTGTGAAAGATGCAAGAGTAACTGATCAGCAACAACTCATTCAAGCAATTTAGTCAAAAAACTAAGATTTGATACAACGTTTTGGTTTCCGCCTTTTTCAGATAGCATTGTGGAAATAGATAGGTAGACTGATGTTGTTAAATATTGTTGATAGAAAAGGCTGATGTAAACAAATCATGCACTGGTGTATATTAGTACAAATACTATACAAATAAAACGTTTACTGAAGTAATTAACTAACTATTTCTGTTATGGAAACTTTGCTTGATAGCTGACTGCCAAGTTTCATTTTTCAGTGCAGGCGTGGTGGTGTGGTGTTTTTGACCTCCTGTGGAGATGGAACTCACTGTTTTGCAGGCACTGTATAAACCTGAGCTCCGACCTGCTGATTACCCCTGACTTCTACTGGGACAGAGAAAACTTGGAACAGCTCTATGACAAAACCTGTCAATTCCTGAGCATCAACCGCAGAGTAAAGGTAAACACAAGGAAGGTGCTCCAAAGTTAACACTTTAATCTGGTAACTTGAATTACCAATGCAAGGGGTAACCAATTCTAGTCACCCAGGTCCGAAATCTGTACCCTATATTACTTACTTGAACCAGTTTAACAATACATAAATAATGAATGTGTGCTAAACGTTTCAGGTCTTTGTGTGAGATGTAGAATTGCTTGTTTCAGTTTTTTTCCATTTGAAGTTCACCAGTCTGTGGTGACTGTGGGGTTGTTAGTGAGGCTGTTGCATTCGCTCCTCAGGTGATGAATGAAAAGCTCCAGCACTGCACGGAGCTGACTGACCTGATGAGGAACCACCTGAGTGAGAAGCACAGCCTGCGGCTGGAGTGGATGATTGTAATACTGATTACTATTGAGGTGAGCCCTACAACTAAGGAGGTTGTGTGGTCCAGTGGTTAAAGAAAAGGGCTTGTATCCCTAAGGTCCCCGGTTCAAATCCCGGCTGACTCATTGTGTGACCCTGAGCAAGTCACTTAAACTCCTTGTTCAGCTGATGCATAGTTCACACACCCTAGTCTCTGTAAGTCACCTTGGATAAAGATGTCTGCTAAATAAACAAATAATAATAAAACAATAATAACTGGCCTGCATGTCAGGTTTTCATATTACAGGCGTACATGTACAGTACGAGTCTTAGAAATTGAATGGACAATTAGAATTCTCTTCACTGTCTGTATTATAAGCAGGAACACTTAACTGGCTGACAGTGACAAAAAAAGGTTATTTTGCTATTCTCAATGTATTTTATTTTTATACATTGCTGTGCAAACGTCTTAGACATGTCGGATTTTTCTACTCTGATGCATTGTGAGCACCAACAATTTACTCAAAGCCTCCACCAGTGCTTTCTACTATTATAACAACCTTGACTTGCATAAAGAAGGAAAAACATTGAGTGAAATAGGTCGCATCACTTGATTTTCAAGATGTGGTATCCAAAGCATAATCGACAAGTACAGAGAAACATCATCTGTAATTGACAAACCCAGGACTGGAAGACCCAAAAAGATGTCTAACAAGGATGAGCAATTCTCATCCTTAATATCCTTAAGGAATAGAAAGAAGACAAGCGTTGAACAGAACTGGCAGAAGGCACAGGTGTCGTTGTCCATCAAATCAACAGTACGAAGGTCACTCTTGAAATCAGGACTTAAAGGATGTGTTTCAGTAAGAATGCCTCTGTTAAAAAAGGGGAAGAAGACTAAAAGGCTAAAAAATGCACAAGAACACAGAAATTGGACTATGGAACAATGGTCAAAGGTGCTTTGGACTGTTGATGTTCTGGAAACACAATGATGAAAATAAGCTAATCTTTCGTTGTCAGACCCTCCAGAGTGAAAGATGAGTAATGTGTTTAGTGTAAACTCTACAGGGTGTTGTGTAACCATATATAGGGGCATTTTACACATCATTGGGCTGATGTAAGGATATGTGCAAAGTGCTTTGTGGCTGCAAAACACCCATATTGCGGCCAAAATCGTGGCGTATGTAAAGAATGGTTCTCACCTGCCGTTCTGCACCTACTATCAAATTAGCACTTTGCCATCATTAATCCATCTAAATGATATTGAGAGTGTATTCAAATGAAGAAAAGAGCCTGGAATTGGGCTGGGACCTTGAATACTAAGCAGGTGCAAACATTATAATGAGATGTAAGGATTTTGCCTTGCACTTGGTCAATTGCTGACCCTCCTCTTACAAAGTGCAAACCATTGTAGAAGCAAGTAATTAAGAGCTATATAAACCCACACACCTCCAGAGACCTGTCATTGGCCTCAGGATGGCTGCTGCGCTACACTTCCTGATGCAGCAACGCTTGGCTCTTGTTGAGAAAAGGCAGGAAAACCTTCGGAGAAGGGCAAGACAGAGAAGACCCTGCATATTAAAACTCAGGGTCACTTTGTTTGGGATGCCAGGGGATGCGTTTGTAAGCCGTTATCGTCTCACTCCGCAGGTCATCCTAGACCTAATAGCTGAATTTCACCTTGTCATCATCTGGTTGACTGTCCTCCTGGTAACACAGACAGCATTGACTTTCTCCACTATACAGGACCAGATGTCCTCTTTGGTAGCATAACTGATGTTTGGCTGAGGCTTTTCCAAATAACTCAATTTCATGCTGAGTCACCTCAGCCTTAAGGACTCTCAGCTCCTCCTCAGAAAACATTTCTTTTCTGTCTGCCAAGAGGACTTTGCTGCCCTTCCTTTGACATTTTTTGTTTGTTTTGATTTCTGTCCTCCACAAATCTGATACAGCACCTACTGCTCTCTGTACTCCTAACTCACCTCACCTCTGGGCTGAAAGTGCGGCCGCTAAATAGCCTGATGTACAGGTGGCACTCATTGCAACCCTCATTATCATGATCGCAGCTCGTTATTCATGCATGCTCAGTAATTTGCATTGCTCTTAAGCTTACATAGGCCGCAGTGCAAAATAATTGCCTGGCCGCTAGGCAATTTGGATTTTGCAGCCGCAATTGTTTGCACTACGCATCAGCCTCCATATATAATCTCAACCAACTGGATTAAGTTTGTCATTATCCCACCAGTAGATGTTCATTAAACCTAAAATCTTGGTGCCCACTTTAAAAGCAGCTTAATTTCATGCAGTCCATATATACAGTAATAATAATTAACATAGTGGGTATTTCCTGCTGGATAAAAGTAACTGACTGTTCTCTAGTCTTTAAGCACCAGTCTCTGGACATAATTTTTAAATCTTTGGTAAAAAAAAAAAAAAAATACAAAGTGTTTCGCTATTCATCTTAGGCATGTGGTATGGTAATAATGCTGTTTTGGTGTCTCGATTCTTATGCTCAGTCTTTCATAACATATGACAGACAATAAAAAGTATCGGAACATGCAGCAAAATGCCTTATACTAACATTGAGTTTGTGTTTCTTATTCCAGGTGATGTTTGAACTTGCGAGAGTACTCTTCTGAAATGAAGTCTACATGTTAATAAAGGGCTGCACTAACAGTGGAAAAAATGACTTTTGTGATTCAGAGGTCAACATAGTTTTACTCAGAGAGTGCTTTGGAATTGTGATGTTTATGACTTTAACTTATTCATTAAAATGAAGAAGCTATTTAAAAAAAAAAAAAAGGTTTTATTTTTTATTCACCTTAAAGTAAATACTGTTTGGTGAAATATACATTATTTCTGCTGAAATTGATTAATAGCTAGAATAATCTAAAATACACTTTAGATCTGAAATTATTCCCCACTGAGGATTTATTATCTAGGACTAGCATAACATAGAGTCACCCATACACATTCCCAGCTTACATTTTTAACAGCTTGTCAGATTTTGGTGAACTTGTACATGAGCACCTGCATTGAGTTATTATTATGTCCTGAACAGGATATTGTATGTATGTTACACATACACTGTTATTGTTTAGTGTACTCCCAGGTGGATTATAATTAGGGCTTCTGCTTTTTGTTTTTTTATTAATTGTATATTTCGGTGCTTACTTTTAGCTATTTTCGAGTTTTATGTAAATCTTTTTTTTTCCGGGGCTTTCATTTTTGACATACTGTATGAAATTAGTGTTTTCGGTTACTTTCCAAAATGCTTGGGCTTTTTTTTCTAGCAAAATATGTATAGTAGTAACTCAACAGTACTTGCACACTTAAGTTGTACCTTCTTTCCTTTGCTGTCTTCCACAATGAATTCCACATGGTCACGGGCACATTCTATTGGGGATTTTGTGTGTAGGCATATTTGTACATTTTGCCAGAATTCTGTTTTAAATCCTCCGTATATTAACTGTAATACAGCTTTAAATCCCGCTAACAAGCCTCCATTCCTGATTGTAGTCTCATTTTAAATCTAGCAAACGGAATAGAAATGTAGTAATGTGCTGTCATTCAGTAGTTGAGAAGGCGGGACATTGCCCAGCAGCACTGGGAAATGTATTTATTATTATTTTTGTAGTAGGTTTTATTTTTTAATGGGAAAAGGGTAAAGTCAATGCGAAGTGAATTTCCAGTTTTTCCACTGTTTTCCGGTGTTTATTGGCTATCCACCAATTTCATTTTTTTTGTATCGGGGGTGTTTTATCAGATTTTATCAGTTAAAACTGAAAATTGGAAGCCCTAATTATAAGCTATAGCAACACAACCAATGTGTTTTGACACTGACTACAAGAACAAGTTAATATTGAGGGTAAGTATATAAATGGAGCTTTCATTTTAGATGTATTGTGTACATTTCCATTGTAAATGTCTTGGACTACCTTTAGAGCAAGATCAGTTCTAATTAGGGTCTGTGAAACCACCTGTAAGTGTTACTATACAAGTTAATATGTTCAATTTCTGTACTTTTATCAAGTCTGTTATGCAAACAATAATGTCCTGTGTATGTTCTGTTTTACAATTACAGAAATAAACCCATCAAATATAGCATTATTTTAAATTGTGTTATTCACAGAAAAAAATTGACCCTAGGAGATATATATCTTTAGTAGGTATCTTTATATATCTTTAGGTTTTATATATATATATATATATATATATATATATATATATATATATATATATATATATATATATCTTTAGTAGGTTTTAAAGACTAAATCAGATGTTGTTATGGAATTTTAAGTTTACAGATGTCTTGACACAGCACCTACATACAGAAACATGTGTTCTCATGCTGGCATATACTTTTCTGATGGGTTAGTGACGAGCGATGGCAACATAATTCATGATAGATCGACAGCGAAAGAGGAAGAAAAAGTAATGAAAACATAATGGAGTTTACAGAAAAATGAACGTTCATCAGAAGACAAACCTCAACGTAAAAAATGAAATTAATTGTCCAAGCCCAGGTCATATTTCCTGCAATAGTCCAATGAAGAGCTGGGATTTGAAATCAGGGTCTCGTCTCTTATCTTCCAGTTCCCTGCAATAAGCTACACTGCCTCCAGAACACTGCCATATTACAAAAAAAAAATAAAGTCATTTTTTTTAAGCCAGTTAAAAATAAATAATTTCTGAAAGCATGAATGTGCAATGCCTTGTTTTATAACCAGAAGAAAAAGTTGTTCTGGACTGGCTTGTTGCCTTTCAATTATCGGTTCATTATTTTGAGTAATTTTCGAAATGGTAACTGGGACCTCTTTTACTTTGTATTGGGACTTTTCTTCATTTACCTTTACCATTTCTTTTCCTTAAATAAAATGTTTGGCATTTACATTTGTATTATTGACAGTTTATGATAAATGACTGCCATCACATTAATTTATTGAAAATATACTGTATGTATTGTAAACAGAGGATACAGCAAAGGTAATGTGTTTAGTGTAAACTCTACAGGGTGTGGTGTAAACGTATATAGGGGCATTTTACACATCATGGGGCTGATGTAAGGATACGTGCAAAGTGATTTGTGACTGCAAAACACCCAAATTGCGTCCAAAATCTGCGTTTTGCACACGCATACCGCGTTTAGCAGCCACAAAAAATGCAGCATATGTAAAGAGTGTTCTGCACCCGCTATCAAAATTAGCACTTTGCCATCATTAGTCCATTTAAATGATATTGAGAGTGTATGCAGATGAAGAAAAGAGCATGGAATTGGTCTGGGATCTGGAATACTAAGCGGGCACAAACATAATGAGATGTAAGGATTTTGCCTTGCATTTGGGCAATTGCTGACCTTCCAAAACCTTTGCACCTCCTCTTACAATGTGCAAACCATTGTAGAGGTGAGTAATTAAGAACTGTATAAAACCACACACCTCCAGAGATCTGTCATTGGCCTCAGGATGGCTGCTGTGGTGTACTTCCTGATGCAGTGACACTTGGTTCTTGTTGAGGACAGGCAGGAAAACCTTCGGAGGAGAAGGGCAAGACAGACCCCGCATATTCAAACTCAGAGTCACTTTGTGATGCCAGAGGATGCGTTTGTAAGCCGTTATCGTCTCACTTCGCAGGTCAGCCTAGACCTAATAGCTGATAATAAGCTAATAATTTCACCTTTTCATCACCTGGTTGACTGTCCTCCTGGTAACACAGACAGCATTGACTTTCTCCACTATACAGGACCAGATGGCCTCTTTGGTAGCATAACTCATGTTTGGCTGAGGCTTTTCCAAATAACTCAATTTCATGCTGAGTCACCTCAGCCTTAAGGACTCTCAGCTCCTCCTGAGAAAAAATAAATAAATTTCTGCTGCCCTTCCTTTGACATATTTTTTTCTTTGGTTTGATTTTCGTCCGCCACAAATCTCATACAGTGCCTACTGCTCTCTGTACTCCTAGCTCAGTTTATGCTAAATGACTGTCATCACATTAAGTTATTTTACCCATGCTTTTGTGTTGCTGAAATAGATAGGCTTTGGAATAAAACTTACAATGACTTGTCTTTTTTCTTTCTTGGTAATTACATACATCAGAATTTTTCAGATTTTTCTAAACTACAGTATTTACCAAAGTTACAGCTCGCTGAAAATAATTGGAATGAAATTGGTATTTTGTTGGTAATTTAATCAGCATAACAATTCTGTACTCTTGCAGAATAAGGGGTGGTAAATTTTTGTGTTCACTGATGTGTATTTAAACTGGTTACGCTCCACTTCCTGCTTGCACCTGAGCTCCAAAATCTCTTTGTGATTCCTAGGTATGTCAGGGATGCTTTGCAACTGTAACCTGGGAATACCAGACTGGGAATACCAGACTGTAAACTTTGTATTTTGTAGCCATCTTATGATATTAAAGAGATCCATCATTTGAAGGAGTTTTGTGTCAAATCTGATTAACAATAATACGTTTCCATGAACCACATAACCCGGGTACGTGCTCTGGGCTTCTGATCGCATCAGATCAATTCCAGATTTTTTAAATCAACTTTTAATGTTTTCAAGCAAACTGGCTTCATCACTGCCACTCTCATATCCACTTGACATCTGACACAATTATTTCCCTTGCCCAGCGCTTCTTTGCCTGTTCTGCATACCAGTCTGCCAGAGATATATGTACTGCATGAATCAAATGCGAAAGAATATCTAGATGGATTTACCGTTAAAATAATTGACAATTTGATTGTAATATCGACTGTCCGTGGAAACGAGGTATAATTTAGAAGACCGATTAAATTTAAGCTTTCTTTGTTCTTATATTTTAAATGTAAATTCATAAAAGTAAACGTTGTTCAAAACAATGGGCCAAGTTTATATATACAAAAATAAACTAGCCAATTACATAAATATTGCATAATAACACACTCAGTAAATTATATATATATATATATATATATATATATATATATATATATATATATATATACATATATATATATATATATATATATATATATATATATATATATATATATATATATATATATATATATATACACACACCATAAATAGCTGCCTTTGGTTTTCTTGAGACGACTGTGGAGGGTAAATGTGAAGCTAATACAGTACATTGTAAAACAATTACAGAACACATTGGACTGCAGACTGAATCAAAATACAAGACCTATTGGTGACCTTGCATTTGTATAGAAATACTTCATTGAATTTCCAGAATGTAAATATTAATTTATTATGTATTGCATTGTGTTGTAACATAATTTTAGTTATTCTTATTATTTATTTATTTTTCCTTTTTTTTTTTTTTTAACTTCGCGACTAGTGCAGGTAAAACAAATGTACTTGAAACGAAAGATCACAAATCGTTGTATGTTTTACAAACCAAATTGCGCAATTTGTATTACCGTTTTAAAACCGGGATGTGCAGCATTACAATACATTCAGTCTGACTAAACACACTCAGGCCGCCCAGTCGTAGTAGCAATAGTATTTCAAACAGAAAACAAATTAGCAATGTCTCGGGGGCAGTGGGATTAACAAGTGCTCTTTTTTTTAAATGCTTTGGAGACGGTCATGTGATTGTAACGTAACCCGACCGGAAAACACCGACCATCGCCGCCAATGCTGCGTTTAGAGGAACTAGAGCAGCTGCAAGCTCAACGGACAAGTCCCCGGTAACAAACAACAACAACGCACAAAAACTAGAAGAGCTACACGGAGAACACGGTAGGTAACAGTATTACGGTTTCTCTTTTGGACGTCTGAGTGTGTATACCGAGTGCCTTTTAAAAGCTGTAGACATTTCAAATAGTTTTAAGTTAAAATAGTGCTCGGTGACCACCCCCTTCCCCTCCTTGTGTGTCCATTTCGTGAAGCTTCGTTGTTTCGCTTCACCCTGCAGCCTGACCTCTGCTTGAGCAGGCGATCATAGCCGCAATTTGTACAATCGTAATCCATAACAGTTCAGGGAATAATATTAACCTCGGTGTATAACCACCTTGTAACCGGTGTGACTTCTTATGAAATGTTTATTAAAGTGAAACAAGCATGTTACATTTAGTGAGTTATGAAGAATACGCACTGCGGAAGTGGTTTTAATCAGCAGGAGCTCTGTCTGGCCCACGTGTCTCCGTGAAGGGCGGTGCTATCTAACTGTATTGAAATCTTGTCTGCGATCTGATTACTGACTGTACAGTATGTTATTATTGTGAATCACTGTAGTATTTCAACCATCCAGCCGCTCGGGAGAGTGGGCATGTACTGATTGGCTGTTATATATTTAATTTAAATCAGCTATGAGAACTGCCTATTTAAAAATAAAAAAAAAATCCAATGTACTGAAGTACAACGCTTGTTCCCAGTTGTATTTCTACAAGAATATCGAGTTAAAACACACAAATGTATATGATATAGTATTGTAACAGGGCTGCTTTTAAAACTTCCGATGCAAAAAAGAAAACTGATTCTTCGATCTATTGTAATTTATCGGTGTACTAACTAGAGAATCTTTTGATTTAAGATTGGTTTGCACAGACATGGTATGTATGACACGTAGTACCACGACCGTGCACATCACAAAATAGCTGACTAACCAAGGCTTTACGTCAATGGGAATGGAATTAAGTGCTTTAATATTTTTACATAATATTTATCTTTAATCGTGATCTTGTTGATATGCAGTTTTCATAATGCACAACTATGTTTCTAGAAATTAATTGAAAACCATTAAACTAATTACAGGAATTCCACATACTACAATATTATTCATGTAGCTGTCAAGCGATGTAAGTTGCATGCAGCAGTTTTTGCTTCTCTGACGAAGATAACATTGTTCCGTTTTTATTTTCCTGTTGGCTATTTTTTTAGTTTCCTGTTGGCTATATTTTAGTTTTCACCTTTAGGGGCCTGTAAAAAATATATATATATATATATATATAATATATAAACCACATACGAGTATGTTCTGCTTTTTATTCAACATGAATGTAAACCGATACTAACATCACTTTTGTCTTTTAAAATGCTCAAATTTTAGTTCCCATTTTCAAATGTATGAGAAACTGACACCAAAACCTTCCTGAATAATGTAATACAATTAAGTTACTAGCCTATACCTATTAGTTTTCCATTTAATGCTGACGCTTAAGTGTTTTTAATGTTTATTATTATTATTATTATTATTATTATTATTATTATTATTATTATTATTTCTAAAAATATATTTACATAATGACAATTTTTCACCGAGAAAATGCAATTAGAAAAAAAACAGACGTTACATTTCTGATAAAATAGAAACATAAGGCAAAAACCGCTAGTTTTAAGTCCGTGATTTAAACATCAACATTATTAGGCAGGGTTTCATTGAATACTGTACTTTTTAATTTCTTATCTAGTCTTTTTAAGTCATCACTAACGTTAATGCACCCTTCCCTGAGCAAGGACCATCTCCTTATAATGTCACTTATGTTTTCACATTTAAGTCTTGTATCTTTTTACCACCCTACTTAATATTATATATGGGAAAATAAAGGTGGGTTTGAGTTATCTTTCCTAGAGCCCAGTACACCTCCAGCGTTGAATGGGTCTTACATTCATTGACTGTATTGCAATCAGTGGTGCATGTATTTTATGTAAAATATCTCTCAGTAAAGCATATAATTGTAGACAGCTCATGCATTTTCTAGGTGAAGCATGGAGCTGGCCAACCATGGTCTCATCCTCCTACAGCAGCTGAATGCTCAGAGGGAGTTTGGGTTCCTATGTGACTGCACCGTGGCTATCGGTGATGTCTTCTTCAAGGCACACAAATCTGTTCTTGCTGCCTTCTCCAACTACTTCAGAATGCTCTTCATTCACCAGGACAGGTAATTGGCTTTTAAATTCGTATTATTATTTTAAATAAGCAAGTAGTATTTGTGGAATTGCTCTGTGTGTGTAATTTTTGTTTTTATATTCTCACAAAATCACAAAACATTTATTTTTTTTGGTTTGTAACACAACTTGTAAATGACGGTTAAATTATATTTTAATTGTATTTACATGTTTAAGACGGTGCTATGCCCTCTTGCACATTGCAGACAACTGTCTTACCATTATGTTTTTAGTAGCATTATAACTTTTTAATTGAGTATATTCAGATAGATAGACCTACGAATGCTGGTGTCAGTGATTTTAGGTTTGAACTGTAACACAGACGGAGACTAGGGATAAGCAGCATGAACTTAATCTATAAGTGTATTTGAAATATCATCATATCCCAAATGAAATAACTAAAAACAAGAACCAAGCTTCTTTTTTTAACACAAGCAAAGGGTATGCAGAGCTATTGATACTATAAGAAAGTTGTTTTCCACTACTTTGAATAAAATTCCTTAAAAAAACAATAACGTAGTTCATGCTAAAAAAACAAAAAAAACAACTATATCTGACAAATTTGTTTTATTTTTTTATTTTTTCAGAGATTGTGTCCGATTAAAGCCAGCAGACATACAGCCTGATATCTTTAGCTACCTCCTGAATCTGATGTACACAGGGAAGCTGGCTCCGCAGCTCATTGACCCAGTCCGACTGGAGCAGGGTGTGAAATTTCTGCATGCCTATCCACTGTTACAAGAGGCCAGCCTGGCTGGACAAGGTGTATTTCCACACCCTGAACAGCTTTTTCCATTGGCCACTTCCCTTTATGGCATTCAGATTGCAGATCAACAGGCTGGCCTTCCCAGTAGACTAAGTGCGCCTAAAGCACTTTCCTCCACCTTTGACCAGGAACAGCTTTTGGAGGGTAACCAGCTTGTCTCTGAATCCCGACAAGTCCAGTCCATTCAGGAAGCAGATGCTTCTCATGCTAATCCTTCCACAGCAGAGATGCAGAGCTTGGATGTACCTGCTGTCGACGAAAATCCTGCTGCAAACACGATTCTCCATGTCAAGCCCAGTATTATGAAGAGAAACTCCTCTTTTCGCAAACATTATTCATGCCATCTTTGCAGCAGCCGTTTCAACCAGCGGAGCACCCTGCGGGAACACCTTCTGCTTCACTCTCAGATGTTGTTTCCATCAGCGACCAGCCTAGCCGAGGCAAGCTTGTCCCCGATGCTGTGCAACAGCGCTCCAGAACCAGCCAGGGAGCCAGAGGACACCCCCAAGGGAGGAGGTGACATCATTAGTGACGGGGAGTTTCAGCGGGCCACTGAATCCCCAAGAATGGAGAGTCTGCAGCCCCAGGCAGAGACGCCACCTCCCTCGGACATTGCAGACATAGACAACCTGGAGAGCATGGACCTGGAGCGAGAGGTCAAGAGGCGAAAATATGAATGCTCCACATGTGGCCGCAAGTTTATTCAGAAGAGCCACTGGCGGGAGCACATGTACATTCACACTGGCAAACCTTACAAGTGCAGCGCCTGCGGCAAAAGCTTCTGCCGGGCAAACCAAGCTGCCAGACATGTGTGCCTTAACCAGAGCGCTGAATCATATACAGTGGTAGACAAGCATAGCATGGAACTCTGTTCCAATGAAGAAGGCAGCCAAATGGATGCCATATTCCTCCCGTCCAGTAGGCCATACAAGTGTAACGTATGTGACATGACGTTCGTCAGCCCCAACGAGGTTATCAAGCATCTGTGCTTTGCCCAAAACGCTCAGGTTTTCTCAATGTTGGATAACCAGCCGACACTGCAAAATGAAGAGCCTCCTAAAGACGAGGGTTCAGATTCTGGACATGTAATTACATCTATCAAAACGGAGGACATTTTAGTAGACTAATAATGGGGTATTTTTATATTTGTGTATAAATTTATATGTGTTCTTTTTTATATATTAATTGTGGTGTTCGCATACAATAATCTAAGCAGTTAGCAACACGCATTGTGGGTTTGTGTCGGCATATATCATGGGTGTTTCTCAGTGTTCTTCTATGGGGAAAAATGTAGGCTTCATTTAGGCTATGTGACACCTTCCAAGTTGTACATCTGATTAATTCAAGGCTCAGTAAGAAGGGATAGAAAAGCATTCTCAATGCAGGCCGATTGAACACACAGGGCTGGAGTGGTAAAGATGGAATAGTGCACGGTACATCTACTCATAGATACCCATACACTGTATGTTAATTCCTTTCCTGAGCACCAGTTTGTGCTTGAAAGCAGTAATGTACCACCTTGGAGATGAGGGTAAGGTGGGGTGAGGTGGGGTGAGGTGGGGTAGGTGGGGTGAGGTGGGGTGAGTGGGGTGAGGTGGGGGTAATAATGCGTTGAATGAGAATACGTTTGAACATGCATTTGAGCAAAGTAACATGAGCAATGCAAGCACAGCTTCAGGCTATGGTTTGAGGGCTGTTTTGGCCTAAAATGTCATACTGCAGCAGTTCCTCTCTGCTGAGTAAGAAAAGGGAACTGCTGTTTTCAATTAAAAGGTTGTTTTGAAAGTTTTCCTTCAACATGATGATACTGCTATGTGATGTGCAGGCTACCATCACAAGTTTTATGCTTATAAGAGGAAAACTACAGCTCCCATAGTGCCTTACTCAGCACATCCTGGTCATTTTCATGAAATCAGGGCCAGCCATAAGTGTTTTAATGTAGCCTCCATCCTTCTGAATTTTTTGGGGGATAAAATGTCATGTGCCAATAATATTGTAAAGGAGAATACGTTTTTATCCATGCCACTTTCTCTTGTCGGATAAGTGCCACCACTATGTAGTAATCAATGGAGAACACTGGGTGTTTAATGTTGATAGGACTGTGAAACATAGTAATTGTGTTTTTGTTTAGTTTTTGTGTGCACAAATATGTTTATACTGTGAGATGCCATACTTTTAGCCAATGTATTTCTCTGGAACATGTTTTAATATACCTTTTAAAATATTTGTTATGTTTAGTAAACCTTTATAACTTTATATAATATGCTATATTTACATCAAATATTCTGTATAGCAGAAATGTATATAGCTTCTTTTAGGAACACATTGTCTGCTTTTTTTATTTGTTGGTATATTAGTATTTACACTTTTTTTAATGGTGTTAGTTTTTTTTATTTGTTATTTTTTTATCAAATAAAGTGGCATTGGGGCTGTTGTGGTGGGATTACAAATCAACAGACATTTTAATTATAAAAAGTAATGCAATAAGGCTGAATTTGCAGTTTGCATTTATTGTGGAAATTTCATGGAATCGCAACATCGGTTGAATTTTTTCAGTAGTTGTTTTCAATACA
Organism: Acipenser ruthenus; assembly: GCF_902713425.1. Lineage (NCBI taxonomy): Eukaryota > Metazoa > Chordata > Actinopteri > Acipenseriformes > Acipenseridae > Acipenser > Acipenser ruthenus. The sequence continues at coordinate 37,517,087 of NC_081193.1, read as the reverse complement.
AGTACATACACCTTAGAAAGAGCCGGCTTTATAACAGGCCAGTTATGTCTGGTATTTCAGAGGTCACATTGTGACATAATGTTTCCAAACAAAGGAGTATAGAGAATATGCAGTTGCAACTAAAAAGCATGGAATATTTACAGTTCATTGAAACGTGATGTGCTATATTCAGTCTTCATGGTTCATAGTCCTGAAGTGATAAAATGCAATAGATGAAATACTTGAATAGATTAGGGTATCTTTGTTTTGCTACATTGGTCAAACTTTGATATCTGTTTTCATAAGCAACAATTTGAACTAACCTTTGTCTTCCTTACCTAGGAGGTAGAACATGTCTTTAAAACCAGTGCAAAGTAAAGTAGGTTTCAATGGTGGATACATATATTGTATAGCAAAAACATGGAGATTATTTTTCAGTATATTAAAATATAGGTGACAAGGGGAAATTATTTTGAGTATTGTGAAATGTTAATAGGAATATATACTCTTGAGCAAATTAGTAAACAATTATTACAATGTAACATTTTAAGAAAAAAAATATATATATCATTTCAATTGGTTAAGAACCTGCAATAACAAAGAGATGTTTAAAGTAATTCCTGAAATAAAGCTGCTGAATGTCTATACTTTGGCAGGGGCATGTAAGCATTATACTTGATGCTATAGTACCAGGTGTGTGAAAGTTTCTGTTGTCACACTAGATTTTAGGTTCCTTTTTTTTTTTTTTTTTTTTTACAGTAATCTGTAATTTTACACAAAGATAATTGGTAATTTTATTATTTTTTACATTCCGCTACATTAACTGTAGTACTTGAATAGGGAGCAAATCGACTGCTGTTTCAAGCAGGTTTGGAATTAAACAACCCAGCACACATTGTGAAACAAAATTAGTATTGTGATCTCTCTAAAGTTCTCAGGAATTTAAGCAGTATACTTCCAATGTCTTCTGAAGTGCGGGTTCTGATGAGCCTAGTTTTCACTGTCTTGACAAATAAAAGTTCTAATGTAAAAAAGGAACTGGTTTTTATTTACCCTTTCTTGACTGTCATTTCTGAAGTTAAAGATCATTTGCCCCACACATTGTAAAATACCTAGGGGTTTCTGCAATACAAAATGTCAATACAAATTCTGACCTTCCAGCAAAAAATGTTTTAAGGTTAGTTTGTGATTAGGTTATTGGGCAAGCCTGGGGAGGATGTGAAGTGTCCCCTTTTTATGGCTTACACCTCTCAGTAGCATAAAAACGTTTTACCAAGTCCCTTGGTTTTTCTCTTCAGTATGCATACATTTTCCACAATGCTGGAAGTTTGATTGAAGTAGTTTACTCTCCCTGTTGATTTACTGTTCTTGCAGGTAACAAGAGGAGGAAACTTAAGTACAACCATCAAATGTGTGATAATTGTCATTTTTTTAATGTCTGTGTTAATGTGCTTTTACCTGATTTCAGGAGGTCTTAAGTTATTGTTCACGATGTACGCTAGATCAGCCATTATTATTATTATTATTATTATTATTATTATTATTATTATTATTATTATTTATTTCTTAGCAGACGCCCTTATCCAGGGCGACTTACAATTGTTACAACATATCACATTATACATTATTTCACATTATTTTTACATACAATTGCCCATTTATACAGTTGGGTTTTTACTGGAGCAATCTAGGTAAAGTACCTTGCTCAAGGGTACAACAGCAGTGTCCCCCACTGGGGATTGAACCCACAACCCTCCGGTCAAGAGTCCAGAGCCCTAACCACTACTCCACACTGCTGCCATAAAGTGTTTTTTTTAGAAAAGAGCCAGCACCATCTAGTGAACAGATCATTTGGATCAAGTTAGTTTCAGTATTGCTGGTAATGTACACAGCTGTGCTGGTGCTGGCGCTTACCAATAGAAAGACACTTTTGCTGTTATATCTGTGGCAGGCAATTAGAACTGAAGAGCAGATCCTGAGCTCACAATCAAAGCATTTTAACCCACAATAAGAAATTATTCTAAAACAACATGGTTTTTACTTACCAGAGGAAAGCTAAATAAGACAACCTCCTGTTCTACAGCTATGGCCAAAAGTTTAGCATCACCTAGAATTTTAAGATTAAGACTAATATTTTAAAAAAAAACCAAAAAAAAAACTATGTGAACATAATTTAGATCTTTTATTTAACATCATGTAATCAAAGAAACTGCTAAATGATATTGCAAAAATCTACCAGAAGCCACAATAGTGGCTTAGTGGTTAGGGCTCTGGGCTCTTGACTGGAGAGTCGTGGGTTCAATCCCAGGTGGGGGACACTACTGCTGTACCCTTGAGCAAGGTACTTTACATAGATTGCTCCACTAAAAACCAATTGTATAAATGGGTAATTGTATGGAAAAGTAATGTGATATCTTGTAACAATGGTAAGTCGCCCTGGATAAGGACATCTGCTAAAAAATAATTAATAATTATAATAATAATAATAGTAGTGCAGTATTTCATGTTTGATTTCGAAATGTCACATTTTTGAATGTGTCAGTTTTTTTGTTAAGTGTATGGAAAACCACAGTGGTATGTAATTAAATATGCTAACGTAACATTATTCAGCAGGTTTCATTTGACTTTATGAAGCAAAGTTAGTTAATTCTAATAGGGTGATGCAAAACTTGTGGCCACAGCTGTATGTGTTCACACTTGAATAACATTTAAACTTGAAGTAACACTCTACTCAAAATGTAGTTTGTAGTACTGGAAAACATCAAGGATTGCTGAACGGATCAAAGAGTGCACTCATCTGCAATGCAGAGAATGAAAGTTTGGAGCCCTGCCCAGGATGTATAATAAAATGAACATGGTCTGATCAACGAGCACCAACCACCTTCAATAGCATTTGTCCCACAAGATTGGAACAGATATTGAGACTGTAAGGAGAAGGGTGTGAGATTAACATGAAAAACATGTTGACTGAAAAATGCTCTGTAAAAATAGATAGATAAACAAATTAACGTATTCTACGGCATGTATTTGCCTTCACTATAAGGAGTAAAACTGCAGATTTTACATTTACTTTTATTCAAGTTCCAGACGATGTTAAACAAGTTTTCGGCTAAACTAAGATGCTGTCACATGCCTTTCTGGATTGAGGATATCAAAGACACAGGGGTTTGGAGCAACAGAACACAGAACGTTAGGTTACTTATCGTAACCGTGGTTCCCTGAAAGAGAAGACAACCACCAATGAACATTATGTATGGGATATGCCTGCCCATTGGGTAGGTATCGCTGAGCTCTCTATACCAGAGCTGCCGATAGGCCCCTTCCTGGGATGATGCACTCGGTCCCGCCCACCGAGGGAATAAAACTGTCATCCTGAGGAAGCCATTTCTCTTTTTCCATCGAACCCGTGAGGGCGACCAATGCGACCTCGCGGTTGGTGGTCGTCTTCTCTTTCAGGGAACCAGAGTTACGGTAAGTAACCTAACGTTCCCTTCCAATTCGAAGACGACCACCAATGAACATTATGTATGGGATAATGTATACCAGAGCCGTCGCGAGGGAGAAGGAACGACAGTATATGAGGGATGCACTAGCACTGTCTAACCCAGGGGTTAGTAGTGTGAACATACACCCTCAAGGACCCTCGTGCCTAATGATGGCATGGCAGGGTCTACCACATTAAGGCGATAAAACCTGGAGAAGGTATGCGGCGTAGCCCAGCTAGCCACAGTACAAATATCAGACATTGAAGACTCTGAAGAGGGCTCAAGATGTAGCCAACCCTCTAGTGGAATGTGCGGCTACCCTGCCAGGTGGGGGCAAGCCAGCATCATCACACGCAGCCGAGACTGTGTCCACAATCCAATGTGACAGATGGTGCTTTGAGAGGGGCTGTCCTAGGGTCCGTGTCCCATGATAGACAAAGAGCTGGTCAGACTGATGCAGAGCTCTTGGCCTATCTCCTGGGAGGGCGTAACCACCGAACACCCTTCAAAAAATGGGTCGCTAGTATATAAGAGCCTGGGACACTGAGTCAGTGGGGAGATGGCACGCAGATATTATTGCTAGGTACACTTTCAATGTAGAGGTGGATCGACCCGCCTCTAACAGATCTTGCAGAAACTGCAAATTAGTTGCTATAGGGCAGTAATTGGGGCCATGCACTGGTTTTGAAAATATTTCCACATATGACGTGTAACGCCACTGTGAAGGAGGCCCTAGCATTCTGCAGTGTACTGGCAACTGCGTCTGAGAGCCCTAAGGCGGAGAGGCGGTCCCATTCAGGGGCCAGACCCACAGTTGGAGTCTGCCTGGTCCTGGGTGACAAAGGGTGCCTTGCACCTGACTGAGGAGGCTGGCCTTGCAGCTGCTAGCAGCGGTTTAAAAACCAGAATCTCCTCGGACATCTAGGGGGCCTTGTCTCTCCTGACCTTCTCGAAGAAGGCATGGAGCAGCGGTATCGGCGGGAAAGTGTAGAAAACACATTGGGCCACTCGTGGGCTGCTCTCAGCTCCCACGCATTTATGTGCAGGGATGTCCAGCGATCCGACCAGGGTCTGCAAACTCCTCTGCCTTCCCAGACCGTCCCCCAACCAGAGTTGGGTGTGTCTGTCATCACCAATTGATGGTTGTGTTTCACTCCCATCTTTCCTTCATTCAGGTGAGAGGCTTGCCTCCACCATCGTAAAGCTTCCCAGCATAGGTGAGTAACCCTAGTTGGGTGGGTGATGAAGCCGTGGCCATCAGACCCAATAGTTTTTAACACAACACCAACTGTACTGTGAACCCTTGTTAAACAGGGCCAGACAGCTGCGAATGGCAGCTGCGAATGGCAGCTACTCTGTCGTCCGAATCCAGCCAGAGACTCGAGTAGACCGTACTTTACACCGGTATTAATTGGCTCTGGCATCGTTGAGGGTGAGACCCAGCCTCAACAGATGCTTCGTCACAAGCGCTGTGTGGGCCACTGCTCCTTCCTGTGACTGGGACAGATCAACCAGTCGTCCAGGTAGTTCATCACCCTGATCACTTGCAGCCGCAATGGAGCTAGGATGGCATCCATGCACTTTGAAAACGTGCGGGGGGCTAAGGAGAGGCCGAATCACAGCACGGAAAACCCAAAGACGCTCCCCTGAAAGGCGAAGCAGAGATACTTCCTGTGCACTGGACGAATAGGAACGTGGAACCTGTGTTCTTTCGGTCCAATGTGATAAACTATTCGCCCGGCTGGACAGCCTGGCGAGTACGGCGGACGAAGAATAGCTTGTTAGATCATAGATTGGGTTGGTAGAGGAGAGACCTCTAGAGAAAACATATAAAAGGAGTTGTCTTGCTTGATGAGGAGAGGTGTGGCCTCCACGACCGCACAGCATCTCTCGAGAATGGAATAGGTAGCGGATGCAAACCTGAATCCCTCGAGGATGGAATAGGAAAATGAAAGGATGGAAGAGTAGAAAGTTTAGGACATTGAGCACTAAGCACATAGCAGGCTAAGTCCTGAGCAAATGATAGGAAAAAAGGACTGAGCCTGTTTTGAGGTAAGAAACAGCGCATGAGCTGCGAAAGGATAGGTGTACAATGCGAACCCCCCTTATCCGAAGGCAGAGGTGGCGTAGCCTGACCCGAGGTCAGGGCAGTGAGATCACTTGCCCCCTAAAAGAAAAACAAGAAAAAGACCACGTGCCAACGCATAGGAAAAAAAACACGAGACAACAATAAAAAGGGGGTTAAATAGGTGTATGGATTATGTGTATGTATAACTATACTTATATCTCCCGCTCAATGTAGAGGAAAAACCCTTTGTGGGAGTAACCCTCTGGTGTCCCAGCAAAGAGATAGCCCCCACTCTGGGCAAGCTAGCAATACTTTGTTGAGCTGTGAAAATGTCAGAAATGGAAGAGCGAATGTACAAGTCAACTGCTGAAGACTAGCGCCCCAGACTCTTAATGAGATGCTGGTTGATTCTCGTCTTGGCTGCCGATGTTGCTGCACCGATCCTGAAGGAGTGAGGGGTGTAGAACTGGGGCGGGGGGTCTGCCTTGGAGATCAGGGAGGCCAAGTGGGAAGAGAACCAATGTCTTGATACAACTGAACAGGAAGAATTAATGAACAGCGGGTCTGATGGGAGGAGGGGTTTCCTACATGTGAGGTATCTAGACATGGAACTATAAGGGCAGAGAGAAGAGTTAATTTTTGACAGCTGAATGAACTGGCCTTGATGAAGCTAATCTGTCTTGGAAGTGTGTAGTAGGAGGATGAAGTGGGATCTGGGAACCAATGAGAGGTCACAGGAACGGATGCCAGTGGAGGGAAAGCTGGCGATTGATGGAACTGTGAACTCTGTGCATCTGAGGAATCTACACATTGTCTCCATGCATAGGTAGCTGAAAGGATTGAAGCAGCCACTTTGAAGGATTTGTATTAAAGTGAATAAAATGTCCACAGATATAAGTAACCGCGATAGTAAAGCTGGGGCTATGCTTTTGATGACTGGTGGTCTGAGGCTTTCTGTTTTTTTTTAGATAGTTGTGCTGCTTTAGGAGTTTGATGTTGGTTGAGGATCTGGTTAAGCTGGTTCAAGAAATGTTCTAAAATAATCTATTTTCTGTAAACCTTGCATGGGATTTTATATCCCTACCAGGTGCACAGTAAGTGGCCAAAACACACATAATAATGTGTTTAAATTGCCAACAAATTTGCCAACAATTGCATGAATTTTCAGCAGTATACAGCAGCACTGGTGTTAAATGTGTTATCTATACACTGAGTGAACCGAGGATTGGTATAGTTAACCAGATGTTTTAACAGCTAAAATAATTTGATGTTTCCTGACCTGTGGTTTAAGGGATTGCTAGCACTGTGGGTTGAGACACCTGTTCTTTTCCCCAGTATGTCTTTAGGTTACTAATACAGACAGCACAGTATAGTATTCATATAGTGTTGTCATATAATTTCTTCAATGCATCACAATTCAGTTAGTACAGCAGGCAAGTTTTGTAAGGCTAGCTTTATTTAAATGAAATTTAACAATAATGTGTTTCCATAGTATTAACAGCTCGGAAACTACAAAAGATAGAATCAAATCCATGCTACCGTTATTATAAGTTTATTTTTTTTAGAAGCTATGTGTTATTTATTATTACAATATGATTTAAGGTACATAGGTATACAATTTGTACAAATGTTACCAAGTTCACATTTAGGTTATGATATAAAAAGCACAAGGAAATTAATGCAAGCAACCTAATCTCTGGAGTTGATTGTGGTTGTTCAAATATCTCCTGTAAGCTAATGCCTAAAATTAGATTAGAGAAAGGAGCTGCTATCTTCATACACAGAACTTTATTTCCTCCTCACATTCTCGTAATTTTTTTCTCAGTTTTTTCCTTAGAATCGTGGGTGGCAAGCATAATTTATAATAATAAGCTAATAAGCTAGGAGGGTATTTTTTTATTATTATTTATAACTTAATGTTAATTCTGAGAATGGGTTTCAAAGTGTCACAGCGGTCCTGCAAAATAAACAGCTCTGCTTCCCATCCTTTATCCAACTATGTTGCACAGTGTTCTTGTTGAGCACCATGCTCATTGGGCCCAATGAACATTTCCCACCTGCATTAAGCACAGATCTGTTTTTTTTTTTAAGTATAATCCTCCACTCATGGGCTTGTATGTGAGGCATTGACCCTTAGCCCCAAATATGACATAATTTCTGTTTTGAGCCCGGTGAGCTCACTCTTCCAAGAATACCTTACATACAACCCTTACTGGACCTGAAGGAACCCATTGACTGAAACAGCATTGATAGCATGTTCAAAAACAGGGTTAAGGCAGTGCAAATGCAGCTTTCATGTTCAACTAGGTACTGTAGTTCATTTTAACTCACCCACCTACCCCAAACCTCCCATCCATACAGAAAATCTTTTAGACACAACAGCTATGTTGTATGAGCTCTTCCTGTTTGCACCTATGATTCTGCATTCATATTTTACCCAGTACAATCTGCAAATAAGAAATTCATAACTGGAGATTAATCATAGAAGATGCCAGCAGGGGGAGTCATGCCACTATGTTCTGCAGGGCTCAGGGCTTTACCCAATTGAAAACTGCAAGAAATAAGCACGTATTTATTACACCGATAGGCATTACTTGATAAATACTGTATTTAATGTAATATAATTTTTTCAGATACCTTCCATCAAGTGTAGTGTGTACAACTGTATATACTAAGATTGCTAATACTAGTACAATGTTGTTTGGTGCTGTATTTGCCCATATACAATACATTTTGGTCCAGTTTACTGTTAAATTGTCTCAGTAAGGCAGGGTCAATTTTATATATTAAAGGGTCACTGTACATACTTGTTTTTCATGCAGCGTATTGAAGCAGAGCTCTATATGTGTTATAGTAGGCATCGTCATAACCATTCAAAAGCAATGGTTGAACACTTACAGTTTAATGTTTCAGGCAGACCCATTGTTAGAATTACATGAGCATGGAACACTTTTTAATCATTTTTATTCTTTTCAGAGGAGGTACAATAATTTAAAATGTAGAATGTGCAGAGATCATCGTGTAATTTAAAAAGCTTTAGATCACAGTGCCAGGGACTAACCAGCTGTTGACAAAATAAAAATAAAAAATGTAATTAATTATTAAAATTACTGGTGGACTAAAAAAGATTGTGTAAATCATAAAGGTTTCATCTACACAAAATAATAATGAATTAATTGTCCCCAGGCTGTCAAAACTCAAAAGTGGATTCACATAATCCGATGATCACTTGATGACAACTGTATGTTTGTATGAAGAAAAAAAACGACATTAGTTGTCTATTACCGAACATAGAGGCTTTAAAGTTACTTGAAACTGGCCTTTAACAGGACACTTGTACCATGTTCATGTAATCTAATTACAATAAAGCCTGCGATAACAGCATACAGCATAGACAGGGATAAAGGACAAAAGGGCTTATTTTAGATACATACCATATACAAGGAAATACACTGAGTACTTTCTAAAACAAAGGACCATACAAGCCTCCACAATCCCTGGCAGGTTATAATAATGGAGGAGTGGACAGTCATTAAGTCAGCAGACATCACATTAATTACAAGCTCATCAGGCTAAAAGCATTGAAAGTTGTTAGGTCACAGCTGTGAAGAACAGTGGATGAAGCTCCTGGTTGTGTCCAGGGTTGTCTTTCTGACAGGAATGATGCGGCAGGTAAGTAGGTAGGTAGGTAGGTATGTCTTATCCCTCGTGCACTTGCACGCTATGAGAGCTCTTCCTGTGTGCATTCAGGAGTCCTCAGTTTTCTTTTCCTGCTTTCAGATTGTGGCTTCCACAGATATTACCTGCTTACTTCATAGATCTGTACGGAGAAGATTAAGTAACAGTTAGACTTTAAGTGACACATGTACGTGCATAGTTTATAAGAATGTGATGTTCTACATTATTGCTTTTTACTGATAACCTCAATGGTTCTCTGTGTTCTTTTTTGGAGGGACAGTGTACAACAAAAATTGTAGTCCTAATGTCCTCTACATGACATGGGTTAAACTTTGTTTATGTGTTATTGTTTACATGGTATTAAAAGAGCAGAAATGTAACATTGTTTTTAAAGCTATTTTGTGATAATGGGGTGTCTCCCAGAATAATGAGTTTAGCTTTAGAAAATGACATGTTTTATCATTTAGGCATTATCCAGGGGTGTTTGTTTGACATCAAGTCGAAAAGAAACCACTTTTTATTTTTTTTGTTGCTATAAACTGGTTACAGGAAACAAAGACAATGTGTGGTATGTACTGTATATGTATATATATTATATATAGTACAAATACACTTAGATGCAGAGGTTTCAAAGCATCACAATTGATTTTTCTTCCAGCCAAATAGCTATAATGCTGACTTCTTGCTTATCCCTATCCATCCGTGAAGCAGAGGTTGCTTTTAGACATCTTATTTGCAACACTATGGGGAATAGCCTGCCGGTCCAAGGTGAGGCTGATGCAAAGGATGGCAGACAATATATTACTACTGTATTTCATGTTGACTTCTGCAGTGCTGCACTTCTGCGGATTAAACATTCGGCTGGGTATTCCCTTTTCCACACAAAGATCTAAACTCTAGGATTTGCATGGAAAGTAGAGCTTAAATATGTGGTCTTGCATATTATTATTAGAATTTATTTTTTTGGCAAATGCCTTTATCCAAGGCATTTTATCCGATCAATAAATGTGAGGCCATTTTTTATATGCATATCCCTAAAATAATTATAGTTGATCATAATTCAGTAAAAAAAAAAAGTTTTGCGTGAATGTTAGTTTTACACAGCAGAATTAGGCTAATATACAAAACACTGGTTTGGGGAGATAACTCCTGTTGCTCAAGCAATTTTTTTATTAATAAAGGTGACCTTGTAAAATGGTAACTGACCATCTTTTGAATATTTACACAAATGTAGTTATGACAACAGGCAACATTAGCAGTTTACAATGTTATTACAGTTGGAAAAACAAGTCTGTTTGGCTTACTTAATTTAACATTTAACACATGTAAAAGCCAAGCATGTCTTTCTTCTAAGTAGGCAAGGTCAATTATTGCATACTTGCTTTGAAACCGAAAGATAATTAAAAGCTTTTTTACAATGAATCTGTTCCCACTTTCAGGCCAATCACCTCTTTGTACCAATGAGCTTGACAGAAGATATCAGAAAGCTATATTTCTTAATATATTTTCAAAATTTCTCAATGTTATATTTTGGCGATTTACTAAAGAAAAATAAAGTATAAAATCTACAGCTGCTTCAAATTTCAACTTCCTAGATTTTCTGGCTTATTTTACAACAGGAAACAGATGTAGTGGCATCATTCCATGGACTTTCAATCTGATTTCAGATAATTCTGACAGGAAACATTCTCTCCTTTGGGCTATATAATGCTAATAGCTCTGATAACTATGTTTTGACCAACAAAAGACCCGGATATTTTGGAAAACACAAAAATTAAAATCTAAGAAAACAATATCATACCTGTGTTTGCCTCAAGATACTGTTTGTTCTGAAAGGTCCTGGCTGTGCAAATCTTCACTTACTGCTTCTTGGCTTGCTTCTTCTTTCACCACTACCCAATCTTCTTTTTTGATCTCTGGCATCTCACTCACTACTTTGTCATCTACTGGTGTCATGCTTTCAAGATCTTCTACAACAGATTTGTTGCTCTGTATAGGTACTTCTATGGCAGGGGTATGGGTTTGCACATCTTCTGCAGTCAGTATCGGGTCTTGTCCTTCTTTCTTGACCTCTGTCACTGTTTGGCTTTCCACTTCCTCTGTTGTTTGTTTTTCCACCACTGATGTCTGGCTTTCTCTAACCTTAACCTCATTTGTCACTGATCCATGGCAAAATAAGTTTTCTACCAATACTTCCTGACTTAGTACTTCTTCCTTCACTTCTGTTTGGCTCTGAATAGCTACGACTGGTATCTCGCTTTGCAGAGCTGCTGCCACTGGTGTTTCACTTAGTGCTTCTTCTACAACTGCTGTTTCAACAGTGACACCTTCTACCATTGCTGTTTCACTTGTAGCATCTACTGGCGGTACTGTTTCTCCTACCACTACTTGGCTCTGTACTTCTGCAACTGGTTCTGTATCTTCTTTAACTAATATTTCGCTTGGTACATCTACCACTGTTGTCTTGATTTGTCCCTCTTCCACGGCTGTTTCTTGACTGTGTACATCTTCTTTAACTGGTTTTTGGTTATCTGTGTCTTCTGCCACTGGTGTTTCACATGATGCCTCTGTCACCGCTGGTGTCTCACATTCTTTATATTCAACCATTGGTTCTTGGCTCTGTACTTCTACAACTGGTTCCTGACTCACTTTCTCTTTTACCACTGGTGTTTCGCTTGATACATCATCTGCCACTGTTAGCTTGCTTGGTACCTCTTCTTCCACTGTTTCCTGTCTATTTGCATCTTCCTCCTCCTCCTCAGTCTTTGTTAGTAGATTTTCTACAACTGTAGTTTGACTCAAAAGATCTTCTACCACTGGTAGCTGGCTCTGAACCTCCACTTGCTGGCTCTCAACATCTTCCTCCACTGCCTGAGTCTTTACATCAATAACCGTCTGGACCATTACTTCTACAACTTCCTGTGTTTCTTCCTCATTCAGATGGCTCTCAACTTCTGCCACCACTTCTTGACTCTCTACATTCTCTGCCACTTTGTTGTTCTTTTTAACTTCTTCCACTACTCGACTCTTCACTTCCTCCACTTCTTGACTTTTGATCACTTCATCTGTCTCTTGGTTCTTAATAACTTTTTCCTTATCTTTGACTTCTTCTTCCTGGCTCTTATGTTCCTCTTCCACCTCCTGGCTCTTTATTTCCTCAGCCACTAATTTGCTTTCAATTTCTTCCACCACTTCTTGGATCTTTACTTCTTCAACTGGAAGGCTTTCTATCCCCTTGACTGTCTGGCTCAGAGCTTCTTCAGCAACTGCCTGGCACTCTTCTTTAAACACAGCTGTGACCTCTTCCAGCCCAGCACTGTTCTCAGTCTTGTCCTGGACTCCCTCCTCTGTGTGTGTCTCTAACAATGCTGGACTCTGTGTCACTATGCCAGTTGCTTCAGCACGCTCAGTTGTTTCTTCTCCCTTTGTTTCCACCTGCTCATGTAATACTGTTTCTGTTACTTCTGTTGAAGTCCCAAAAATAGGTACAAGGTTTTCTTCCACCAAAGCACCATGGTCTTTTGTGACTTTTTCAGCTTCCTCTATTACTGTGGGTTGTGTCTCAGTGTTTTCCACACATGTTGTAGAAATTATTTCCTCTTCAATCTGTGGCTCAGATGCCTGAATCTCATTCTCAGGTAATGCAACTTCTGGAGCTGCTAGCTGTATTTCAGGAGCATTCTGTACTTCTGGGACCACAATCTCAACTTCAGATTCACTTGCCTTCTCTGTAAAGTTTTCAACAGCATTCTGGATAATCTCCTGAACAATCATTGTGCTCTGTTTTTCAATGGCTACTGTCTGAATTACATGTTCTTTCTCTACTGCTTGAGTTTTAGTATCCAATGTTTCAAAATGTTCATGGATCAAGTTTTCATCAGGCATTCCACTGGTAGCAGCTTCAATTACAGCTTCAACAATTGCAGCTGCAGTCTCAGCTACTGTGTGTTCAACCACAGTTGTGCTTTCAAGCACATCTTTAAACTTTACCGAGACAGCCTTTCCTGAGTCTGTGGTCACCTTTACTGTGTCAGGCTTTACAGTTTCTGATGGTGGGTCAATAATGCTGACAGTTTCTTTAACAACCTGCTCTTCAATTGCAGCTGCTGTTACAGCAAATTGAGCTTCCTGGACTTCTGAAATCTCAGTTGCAGGAGTTTCAGTTATTGAGGCAGTTACCTCCTGTGGCACAGAATGGATGACTTCAGCTGGAACCTGGTGGACATCAACAATTTCTTGAACTTTTGCAAGTTCATGTAATTGTTCTTCAATGGTTGACTTTTCAGTTACTTCTACATGGTGGGTGCAAATGAGCTCCTCGACTGTTGCTTCAGCTGGACCTTCAGCTTCAAACAATGGTGTATTTGCTATAACCAGTTGCTCTTCATAAAGCTCAAATTCAGCTTGCACTCCATTAAGCTCCACTTGTTGTGCTGAATTAAGTTCAGTTGTCTCCTTCTCATATATTTCAGTTTCTGGTTCTGAGATCTCTGCTTGTTTTTGTCCTTCAACAGCTTCTTCCAGATCAACACTGGTTGCTGCAGGTTCTGGTTCAACTTTGGGTTGCACTGATTCAATATCTTTCTTTATCTCTATTTCCACAATCTGTGAGACTTCCCCCACTGCTTGTTCTACAAGGGGTTCCTTGGATGTCTCAACGATCTGTTCTACTGCTTTGGTTATTTGGGATTCTGGCTCTCCTTTGATCTCAGCCACTTTAACTTTTGTTTCAATCTCCTCAACTGCCTCTTCTACTACCTCAGTCTTGGCTTGCTCTGCTATCTCCTGTTGAATGAATTCTTTAGCTGCTTGTAGTGGCAATGTTTCAGGCTTCTGTTCAGCAATTACTTCTGTGGAAATTGCATCCATGACAGTGATGACCTCCACTGTGGTTTTTGGAAGACTTTTCTCAACTGCTTCCAGTCCTTCGGTGGCCAGGCCTGTGCAATATGCAACTGCTTCTGCGTCTGTCTGTTCCACATCAGCTTTCACGTCTTCTTTTACAGCTGACTCCACCACCTGCACTGCTGTTGCTACAATAGCCTCTTCTGTTGTTGTAGCTGCCTCAGTGACAGATAAGGCAACGGGAGTCAACTTCACCCTTTCAGCAACTTCCAGCAATATACCCTCTGTTTTTTTAACTTCATATTCTTCGGTAACCAGTACAGGCGTGGCATCTCCTGATGTTGCTGCAGACTCGTTTAGCTGTGAAACTGCTGACACCATTTCAGTCTCCTCAGCAAAGGACTCTTCATGTACCTGTTCGAATGCTGTAACTGCCTCTGAAGTCAGTTCCACAATATCTTCAGCAATAGTGTCATCCTGGGTGATCTGAGCTGACACTTCCACAGCTGAGACAGGGTCTTCCACTAGCACTTCTTCAGCTATGTCACTGAGCTGCTGGTGTGTGCTTATACTTTCAATTCTCTGTGCAATTATTTCTTCAGTAACTGTTGCTGATATCCAGGATGGTGATCTTTCTTCAACTGTTTCAATCTTCTCAGCAACAGGTTTCTCTTCCTCAGAAACTGCCTTTGCCTCTTGGGTGACAGCAGCAGCTGCTGGTTTAACCTCTTCAGTTACAATCTGAACTTCTGATAGTTGTTTTACTTCTACTGTAGTCTCCTCTTGCAGGACAATCTCAACTTGTTCTGGCTCTGCAGTATCATATTCTGACAAGGGGACAACAGCTGGAGTATCGAAGTCCTCTTCACCGGTTTCTGTTGCCACAGCCTCTTTTCTGGCTTCATCTGCTGGAATATGCTCTTGCTTGGCATCAGACCTCTTCTTTTTGCGCCCTGGCATTAGTTTCTTTAAAGAAAATGAGGATTCCTCTTTTCCAACTTCGCTGTCTGAAGGAACTTGTTCAGTAGCAGGAGCTGCAACTGATTCCTCTGATTTGTCTTCCAGCTTGGGTTTTCTTCTCGGGGTAACTAGCCTCTTAAATGATTCCCAAGTAGACACCCCTTCTCCATCAGAGGGACTTCCAGCTTGCTCTGGTGAGGAACACGCTTGCTCATGGTCTGCTTCTTGAGAGCCTGTTATTGGAGATTCTGCTGTTGCATCCTTACTTTTTTCAGATTCCTCAACTGATTTCTCGACTTCCACTGCTAACTTTGGAGACTCATCATCTGAGTCTGATGTCTTCCTAGTCCTCTTTTTGGATGACCCTACACAGATCAGCGCTTCCCAGGACACAGACGTGTCAACTTTCTTTTTGGGCTCTTCAGTGCTCGGTTCTAAATTCAGTTCCTCCTCATTGGCTTTGGACACTTCCTGTTTCTCAGCAAATGTTGAACTCTCTGTTGAAGACATAGTTGCGCTTTTAGGCTTTTCAATTGACTCGTCTTCTTTGTCACTCTCAGAAGGCCTTTTGACTCGCTTCTTTGACGTGACCATCTTTTTGAATGAAGCCCAGGGTGTAATTCCATCCTTTTTCCTTTCTCCATCAGAAGTAGCACCATCCCCTTCTGTTTCAAGCCCAGTCTCTGTCTGGTCTGTGTCTGCAACAACATTCTCAGTAGATTCTTCAGGTGAAGAGGGTAAGCTCTCTACTTTTTGTCCTTCTGCAGATTCAGTGGAAGATTGCAGCTGCTCAGTCCCATTTTCACATGATTCAGTAAGCTTTGACTCTTCCTCTTTCTTTCCTTTGTGTTTCTTTCCAGACAATTTTTTCAATCCAGTCCCATTGAAAAGCTTTTTAAGTGGGCTACCTTGTAGCTTGGCTTTTTCTTGGGAAGATAACAGTTCAGCCTCAGTTGTGACACCTTGTGGCAGTTTGATTGTGGATGAGTCCTCTGGAATTGTTTGTTCTACAGCATCTTTTACCGTTTCTGCTGTTGGTTTTGATTCAACTGCAGGTTCACTCTGCTGAACCTCTTCTTTCGTTACTTTGTCTTGCTCTGCTTCACTTTTCACCTCTGGAACCTCTGCTTCTGTTTTTTTCTCTGGAACACAGCTTTGAAGGTCTGCCACCTTTTCCTCCACAATCTCAGGAACAGCATCCAGACCCTCAGCAGCTACATCACTTTTAACCTTTTCTGTTTTCTGCTCTGCTGCTGCTTCAGGTTCTTTCTCTGTGGGTTCTGATACATCCTCTGTTGCTTCAGTGACTTTTTGTGTTGCAGGTTGTTCTGGCTGCGGTACTGTGGCTGTCTCTTCTATTTTTTTCTCAACCTCTGTTGGAGCCTCCTCCTCTTTTACCTCTGGTTCCTTTGTTTCTTCCTCAGCATCTGCTTCAATACTTCCAACAACAGGCTGTTCTTCTTCTTTAGGCTTTTTAAAACTGGTCTTTTTTCTCAGATTGGAAAACAACCCCTGAGAGAAAAACCTCTTAAGTGGGGATTGTGTTTCCTGTAATGGAGGGCTGGTTGGAGACTCTGCTGGTTTCTCTGGTTCTTTAACTGTTTCTGTTACCTCTGCTGCTTCTGCTGCTTCTTCTGGCTTTTCACTGGCTTCCCCATTGATTTTTTCTGAAGTTTCCTCAGCAACAACAGGCTCAGTTGCAGTTTCGGCCACATCTTTCTCTTCAGGTGCACTTTCTTCCTCCTCAGATGGTTTGGTTTCCTCTGTCGCAGCCTCTGCCTTTGATTCCTCAGTGACTTCTGAGCTGCTTGCTTCACCTTCCTCATTTTTTACAGTAAGCAGTTGGACAGGCTCAGTCTTTTCATTCTTATCTTTCTTCAATGTAAATTTAAAGCCTACAAATTTGAAGACCTTTTTAAATCCAACTTCATTTGCCTCAGGCTCACTGGGCTTCTCCTCCTTCTCTGTCTTTTCCTCAGTTGGAGACTCCTTATTCTCAGCCTGTGAATCCTTTTCTTTTTCCTTCTCCCCGTTCACTTGAGACACGACTTCTTCCTGTACTGTTTCCATCTTCTCAGACACTTCTTCTTTCTGGGACACAGCTGTGGAGTCGCTTTGCCCAACTGCAAATAAAAAATAATAGAAAGTCATTTTAAATACAAATTTAGTTTTACTTTAGTTATAAATTAGCAGTTTCCTTGTTTTGCAAAACTCCTTTTCTGTGGTAATTAGTGCAGTGACTCCTGCTCTATAAGCAATAACATTCTTTATCGTTCCATTTTTTAAATTTTTTTGTGAATTAACATTTACGTTAAATCTGTTGTATGTTTCTATATAACATACTAGAGGATACACAATTAAAGTAAGATATCTATTTAAAATATTAAGCATTCACACACTTCAGGCAAGTATGTTTATATAGAAACTAAATCCAAAAATACAATGCTAAAGTAAAGCTAAAAGTTCACCACGTGGTCGCCACCATGTCTTAAATATGTAACATTAGGGAGAATAAATAAAAGAAAATCTACTCTCATAGCCCACTACAATATCTCACCAAACTCATACATATATTCTCAAATGATCTTTCTTTAATAGTAGCATGTACTAGGTAATGAGTCATATCTATGTTGCTGTCTTTCAGCAAAACAGTCACTTTTGCTCATCCCACTGCCAACTAAGTGGAAAGACAATAGAAAAAGCAGGAGCATGTATGATTACAACTAATGACCATTAGGAGTTGACTTTCTCCCTTTGCAGCAAGGGAAATGTACTACAATAACATTGTGTGTATGTCATACTCTCTAAGAAAAGTACAGTGTTTGGAAAGCCTGCATATTCATCTGAATGACCAGCAGGGGGAAGTGCAGGAACTCACTATGTGTTGTTTTGTTCTGGCTCATGCCAATGTAGACTGAATAACAGGTATGTTAGTTGTCAGCCAAAAAGAAAACACACAAAACTTAGTATCTGCATTCCTCTGTCAGCCTTCAACTGGACCGCAACTCTCAATATTTACCCTCATTTTCACCTTGACTAGTCAAGGCATGCTCCCTGTCACAATTAATTATGAGCTGTGTGAGAGTCTAGCTCTATATACAGACTGCATTAATACTGTTTTTTTCCCTAGCTGGGGATTTGTACTATTAAAGCAAAATATTATTATTTTTTTTTAATAAAATAAAAAGACTAGACATCACTCCATTTTTCTTTTGAAAATTCTGCTAACTAAATGTAGTAATGTTACTGCAAATATTAGACTAGTAATAACTAGGCACACAACAGTCACTATTACTAAATAGATTCACTGTTATTATTATTATTATTATTATTATTATTATTATTATTATTATTATTATTATTATTATTATCCACATGTCTGATATTAGATTCCAATGAGTAGCACTGAACTTCTCACACTCATTATCAGCATTTGGTTGAAACTACAGTACATAAATAGTAGCATGCAGCAAATGGTCTTTGTCTAGGATTACTATATGAATAGACAGTTTTGCTATACAGACAGCTCTGCAACATCTGGCTTGGGCTCAGTTTTGTTCAATGAGAAGCACTTGTACATAACTGAAATAACTTCCTCGGCATCTCATCTTCAGATACTTCAGATGCAAATACTTCAGAATATTTTTTTTTCTTAACTGTACTGAAGTTGAAGTGAACTCAAGATATCATGAAACCTGCTCTAATTAGATTAAAATATATTTTTTAGCATCCAATACTAGAGTAGTTTAGTTTCTAAGACGTCAAATACCCCATCATAAACCTGACCCTAACTACATCTACATTTATAGCTGGAACTAAATCAAACTCATAAAATTAAACTTTGTGTTGAAAGACATCTACTCCCCCTAGTAAAACAGTAAAACATCCAATGGTGATTTCAAATTATAAAGGTGTGCTTTATTCAGTGCTTTAGTATTGACTCAATTTTGGCATTTGCATACAGTGTCTAATTACTTATTAAACTTTCTATTCTTTCTTTTTTTACCTCCAGTTGACCAATGGGAAAGTAAATAAAATAAACTGTCTCGATATTTGCAGCTGTATCATTGGAATGTACGGCTGTTAGTAAACTGAGAAGGGTGTTACAAGGTTTCAACACACGCACCCCTTTATTTTACAACATCCTTTATCAAAACATTCAGACTTCCCTCCCACTTCATGACCTATGACAATCCCTCCCCTTTCAGAATGTCAACCTGTCTCACTCATTTCTTGTAACAAGAAAACCACCCACCACCCTGGTAAAAAAAAAAAAGCCATTAGTGTCTAATTAACCAGATGTTGTGAGATATGAAAAGGGAAAAAGGGAATAACACCCTAACCACACAACAAATATTGTGTGATCACCGTACATTAAAACAATGTCATTTTTAGTCACTTCATTCACAGTCTCTATTCCTATACCAGTGTGGTCCAGTGGTTAAAGTCCAGGGCTTGTAACCAGAAGGTCACCAGTTCAAACCCCACTGCCACTGACTGACTCACTGTGTGACCCTGAGCAAGTCACTTAACCTCCTTGTGCTCCATCCTGCGGATGAGATGTTAAATCAGTGTCCTATTCTAAGTGACTCTGTATATAATGCACAGTTCACAGCCTACCTCTGAAAAGCGCTTTGTGATGGTGGTCCACTATGAAAGGCGCTATATAAAAATAAATAAATATATATATATATATATATATATATATATATATATATATATATATATATATATATATATATATATATATATATATATATAATCAATTCAATTACCATAGGCATAAGTTCTATATTACAATGACCAATTACACAAGTCTGAGCCTGTGGTTCTAAGTTTTAAATGCTAATTCATAGCTATTCAGTACGTTTTAAAAGCTATGGTTATGTACATTTACTGAATACAGGTAGTTAAAGTAGTTAAGGTATTTGAATACACTAGAATTATTAATATTATGAATTTATATTCTTGAAATGTGGAAGATCTATGTTAGATATTAAGATTTGTTCAATGAAATGCATTCTCAGACAAAAATCTCCAGGTACTTATCTTTGGCTTTTAACCAGAATCAAATTGATTACAATGGCAACCAGCAAACCTTTTTATCATTAGCGCTTCCTTTCTCATCCAGACATGAATATGTTTTTTTTTTTTTTTTGGTAGATGGAGGTTTATAAGTTCTCAGGTCACAGCGGTTAAGTCTAAGGCCCTCCTCCTAATCCTTGCGGTAAAAACATCTGGAGCTAGTTGAGTTCTCTCCAGGGATCCAAAGCCTTGACTTTTCAAACAAATCCACACATTCTGAACTCATCAAATATCCCCAACACACCCAAATCCAAATGCATATCCTGAATCAGCGTTAAAAAAAATAGAGGAACCACAAGAATTTCATCACAATAAAAGGGGGAGGGGGCAATGTTATTAAAGTCAGTAAGGTAATAAAACATAGAATTGCTTATCACTCCTTTAAAGGCTATAATGAAGGGAACTCCCGTCAAACTCAGGGCTGGCCATGTTCAATGGCGTTCAAACAGAAATGTGGCACAACAGAGGTTGGGACAAATTAATACAGTACCTACTAGAAAGACTGAGTATTGCCTAGAAACCACAGAAAGCCTATAAAGGATGTGAAAATACTGGCCACATAGTCATATGAATTCCAATAGAATAGATGTTAGAAAGTAACAGGAAGAATGCATCACTAACAATGCTATCCTAACATAATTCATTTGATTCAATTCAACCTGGTTATAGACATAACCAGGTTACGATTGTAAGTCGCCCTGGATAAGGGCGTCTGCTAAGAAATAAATAATAATAATAATAATAAAGGCATTGGTTATCCACGCTGAAGAGTGATGTCTCTTTAGAATGGCAGGTCAATTGGTATCCTCTAGAACAGTGGTTTTCAACCCCGGGCCTGGGTACCCACTGTGTCTGCTGGTTTACATTCCAACTGAGCTCTCAATTAATTAACTAGACTCTGAATTGAAATGATAATTTGCTTAATTAGACCTTTTTAATTGTTTTTAAACAGTTGCAAGTTCAAGTTGTTATAGGTAACTTGGAATCTGGGAGCTGCAGCATGCTATTTCCCCTATTACAACTAGACACAATTAAAGGTGCGGTCACCAATTCCCTACACAACACTTACAAAACATTTAAAATATAAACATGCTAAGTTAATTGCAGTCATCAGCTACATAGCTTAACCATTCAGCAGAATGAGGCAACAAACAAGTGAGTACAGACACTGAAAACCTGGTTGTAATTGGGGTAGGTCTTGGCTTTACAACAGCCGTTTAAGATTGCATATAGTTACTGGTACACCTTGTGGTCCCTGCTGGAAACACTGGTACTTGAGATGAAAAGGCTGAAAACCACTGCTCTAGAAATTCCTCTTACATGTGTATCAGTAATAACCAGGCTTCTTAAAGGAAACTAAATAATATGGGTAAATAGTGTAAATATCATACCTAATAATTTTGTCATTTAGTGTTAGAAACTGTATTTTCAAAGCAATGTTTGTACAGGCCGCAGGTCCTCACTTTGTGGGATGACATCCTGTACTGCAATTTCTACACCTGGTGGTCTGCTCCTGCCTAAATAAAGATGACCACTACACTTGATCAATACAACAACAAAGATGTTGCTGTTTTAATAGATATTATGTAGGTTCCTAAAGAAAGAATGGGTGGGCTGTAAATGCCAATCATCCACCCTAATACAAACAGCCTGAACAGCTGAAATAAGTAATGTTAGCTCATGTAAGTTACACACAGGTCTTACAGCAACAGCTGTGGCTTTGGCAGTCTGCACCCCCTGTCTAGGTTCTGTTTAGGTGATAGACATGTACAGGTTCCACTGACACAGGCAGCCAAGAGAATACATGAACACCAGGGAACTGACTCTATCACACATACTTGTCATTGTTAAGGGAGTTTTTTCAGTGTTAAGATCATTGTTATTGTCATGCAAATGAATGGAAAAGGAGGGAAAGAGGGTAGTGTAGCCATCCTGAAAAGTGAACATTACATTTTCTAAAGTTTTCTAAAAAGCTTAAATGTAATATATTGCATTTACAAAATATGCCTTATAATTATTTAGGATTTAATTGTATGTAAATAAAGGAATACATGTAAATACCAGTTATAATGCAGATGTACCAGTGAAGGATAATAAATAAGAAAATGGCTAAGAAAATGTACTGGATTATATATTGACAGGCCAGTATAATCCAGCACAGAACACTAGACCTTTCTAGTCAAAACTATGTACATCTAGTCTTTATCAACCCTGATTCTGAGTAAATCAATGTATGACAGAGGCGTGAGTAATTCACGGCTCTCCTCTCTGGCACTTAAAAAAAAAAAATCGGGGTGAATTTGAGGTATTTTAATATGATTAACCCCATTAGATATTATCAGTAAATACATTTTTTTTATTAAACTTTCAACATTGTACAGTTTTTTTTTTTTTAAATACTAGCAAACATGTAAGTAAACCAAACCTGTGCTTTAAAAACAAAAGCATAGTACTCCCAGTACACATTTCATAACAATTGTAGTAAATCTTGTTAGGTATTGTATTTCAAATCCTCAACACATTATCCACGGATATAAAGCATATGTGTTGAATGATGCAGGGTTAAACTACTAGATCAGTCATTAATGCTTTTGCCAGTTAGTTTTTGTCCTTAAAGATACATGTTAATTATGGTTGGTAAAGCCTATACAAATTATTATTATTATCATTTCTTAGCAGACGCCCTTATCCAGGGCGACTTACAATCGTAAGCAAATACATTTCAAGTGCATTTCAAATATATTGTCTATCTCAGACAAATAAACCCAGGGCATATAACTTCAGCTAGCAATTAAGTTTACCACCCTCCTCACCCCTGTATTTTGCAGCTGTAAATCAAGTCTCTATTACACAATGTTACTTTAAGAGAGTCACTTAGGGAAGGTAAGTTTCTGTCTTTTATAAATCACAAAAAATTATCAAGGGTCTTTGCATGATACATTATTATATATAGAAAATATTTAAAACAACTATCCAGCAGATGCCTCTTGCCTAGAATAAAATAACTTGGTCAAACAATTCTATATATAAAATAAAAAATAAAAAACCCACAAGAAATACACTGTGTTTGAAACAGCTGTAATGTCACAACTGGTCTTTACAGATTCCTTTTAAACTCTGTTAAATAGACATGTATTGCATGTGAAAGTATATCCACTAGAGTAGCAACATGTTATGGTATTACGTGGTTTTTAAGTTCCCAATTTAAGAATTTCAGATGGCTAATGTTTTAATGAATGGCTAATTACATTTTAATGTACTGAATTATAAATGTTTCTTTTTTTATATGATTATAAATTGATTAAAAACTACATTGTACAAATGACTAAAACTC
This sequence comes from Acipenser ruthenus, assembly GCF_902713425.1. Taxonomy (NCBI): domain Eukaryota; kingdom Metazoa; phylum Chordata; class Actinopteri; order Acipenseriformes; family Acipenseridae; genus Acipenser; species Acipenser ruthenus. Next base: position 37,493,653 of record NC_081193.1, on the reverse strand, counting down.
TAAGCCAATGGATAACAGTCTGTATCATTTTGCATATAAACCTCTGATATATATATATATATATTTTACAGTACCATAAAAGTACCAAAAAAGTGAGAAACAGAATATATAAGACTAAATAAGTCTTAAATATAAGACTAAATCAATGATGAAGTAACTGTTCAAAATGATTTTTTTTCAGTTCCTTACCTGTGAGAGTTATTGTCCCCAGCATTTTCAAAGCTTCTTTTAAAAATGAGTATATTTCTCTTTCAGTTCAATTCACAATATTTCTCTTTGTGTTCCTTATTTCATTTGGTCCTTTTAAGCTCTGAGTTTACAAAGCAAGTTGCTCTAAGTAGTGCCCAACCCTCTTCCTCTTCCAGTTACCATGAACACATTGCCTCAAAAGTCTTTTGCAGTCTGAAGAGAAAAGTAGACTTTATGCGCATTTCAACAGACGTGCTACTTGACAGACATACCTTTGTGGTACCTCTTTCAGCTGTTCTCCTCAGTATGAAATGAGAGCAAGCTTCCTCCCTCCTCTCCTCCCTCTTAAAGCTTCTATGGGCTTGGCCCACTCTAGGATGACAAAGCTTGTCATGTGATAAATTTAGGGAATGTCACCCCACCCCCTATGTACTCCCATTGTTTCAGCCCAGACCCCATACTGTTAGGTAGGCACTAAAAGTTTTTTAAAGTTACCCCAACTCAAATAAAACCCCAGTTTATCACACTTACTGTATATCAAGCTGGTAAAACAACATTTGTTATTCTCACAAATTGCAACAGCCTATCATTTCTGCTCTTACCATTTCCATGGCTACTATACAAAAAATATAGATTGTTTAGTTTGTTTGCTGGTTTGGATGCTCAGAATGACAAAATGATTGATGCAAGGCTTGGTCATACATATGTATATACTGTATGTTAGCAAAAAATAATAATATTCATATACATGTATCATTTGGGCCTGTTTTACTGAAGGTAAAATGCTTTAGTACTTTGGTTTTCTAATGGAATAAAACACCTCAGAAGTTTAAATCACAGAGAGAGAGAGAGAGAGAGAGAGAGAGAGAGAGAGAGAGAGAGAGAGAGAGAGAGAGAATTAGGAAAAGTAATTAGCTACATCAGCTGTTGTTATTTAAGTTTGTTATAGTCTGATATATAGGCTATCGTAGTAGTAATTATAATAGAATCTGGGCAGTAAGAAAGAAAGCAGTATTTTATTGTTTTATTTGTTTATACTAAATATTTACTGGAAAAGCCCCTGGTGCCTTGTTTCACATAAAAATATACATATACATATGCATATATCTATCTATCTATCTATCTATATATAGATATAGATATAGATATAGATAGATAGATAGATAGATAGATAGATAGATAGATAGATACTATTTACAATGTCATTTGAGGTTTATTTTAGCTTAATAATGAGCGATAACTGCGAGGGTGGAAAGATAAGACTAACTACTCCAGCGATGTATATGTAAATCTAATTATTTTTTCCCTGACATGGGGTGATCATCTGATGCCATTTAGCACCCTAGTTTGTGACTGTATCCCACTGTATTAATTGCATTAAGTATATTCTATTAAAAGTGATTCTCTGTTAGATTATCTGTGACTGGTCTGACGGGTCAATACATGAAAGACTGGATCAACAAGTGATGAATGCAAATGTTTAAATTCTGAAAAAATCCAGTCTCTTTCAGAAAGGAAAAAGGCCTCTATTGTGAGTTATATATCAGAACAGTGGCCACAGATTTAAACAATGATCCCGCATTTTACAGAATGATTTTGTAATACTGCCCATAACAGTGGTGTCAGGGTCAAGTCCTTTAAGACTAGTTTTGAACTCTAAGACTCTATTGTGTTTTAACAACAAACTTTCCACTAGCAGCACAATTTCTCCTGCTAATCACTTCCTCTTTTCTGCTCTTTATATTCATTCACAAAAAAATACTTTCCTGCCGATGATTTCATTCAACAATGCTGGCTTATTGTCCGTCCCTCCCCTCAGGGGACTGTTATGATTCCCAATGTCAGATAACTACGGAGGAGGGGATCACAGGCCTTACCAAGAAGCATTATATATTTTCTGAATTATAACGGGGTCTGGAGTTACAGTTAAGACTGCACTGTGAAGGAATTCAGGGTAATTCATTAAATGTGCCATTTATGTGCTAAACATCTTGACCAGTGGCAGGGGGGCAACATTTAGAACTCTTGTATAAGTCAAGGAACAATTATTTTTTACAGAAAACTTTAAGGAATGCTGCTTTTTTGTAACAAAATATATATTTTTAATGTACTATAATGGTTTAAATATTATTTTAAATGAAAAAAACAACCAAAACAACTTTAAACTAGCAAATATTGAATTCATATGTAATAAAATATGTATGCTTTAAGAATATATATATATATATATATATATATATATATATATATATATATATATATATATATATATATATATATATATATATATATATATATACTTACCGTAATATAGAAAGACACTGTTCCTTTAAGTGGTAGCTAAAAACCTTTAACAAGTTCAGTGACAAAGACCTTCATAAATAGGAGTTTTGAAACAAGGGGTTGTATCTCCTTCCCCACGTTTTCTACCAGAAGGGCCTGTTGCCTATCCATCCCCACCCCAAAGACAAACACAAAGGTAAGCAGGTCTTAAGTAAATCCCTTTATCACCTAGCAGTCTGCCACATACCTAGTAGATCACTTGTAATGTTTGATCATTTGAATGTATTTGCAATGTGTTGATTATTTCATTGGAATCAAATATAATTATTATTATTATATATTTTTTTTTACAAAGTAATTTATCTTGTATTCCTGCTACCAAACCTTACATGACTATGACGCAATTCAAAAAAAATAAATAAAAATTGAGAACATTTCCTCACATGTGCACAAATACTATTCACAAAGCTAGCAGATAAGAGACCTATAGTATAACAGGATATTGAACAAAGCCAAGTCATGTAAATCATTTAACCCATATTAGGAATGCCAAGTAACAGCGTTCTGTGCAGTATGTAATGATTAAAGAAATTCTGTTTCTTATGTTTTACATATTTCAATTACAACTAACAACTTGTTGTGCCAATATAATAAACCATAAAACTAACAATTGCTCTATCATTGTCTTATAACAGGCCATGACTCATTGCAACCTGCAATCAACTGGATAAAGCATGTTCCTTGAAACTGGTGTCAGGAAGGCCATCATGGAAGTCAGCAAACGGCATGACATCATTGAGGAAATGACTGTTCACATGCAACACTGATTCATAGCTGGGGAAATAATCTAGGAACGAAAGGAAGGGGAAATGGTTGTTTATGCACAGGGAACAATAAGGACAAAAGCCTCAACACATTCAACAACAGGAGGATCTCTACTGCTAAGACTGTCCGTTCACCGCTGTTTCAAATCTTTACATGATTTGAGAGCAGTGCCTAAAATAACTAAGTAAAGCGCATTTCCCTACTGGCAGTGTGTACAAACAGCACCCCAAATACACTACTTTACCTAAAAAGAACCTCATAACAACTACCCCTACTCTTACAGTATGCAGTCTGTGGCAAATCTAGCTTTGGATTTTGTTTTAGTAAATTATTTTATCATATGAAAAGCATATTGGCAGAATAAAGCTACGCCAATTACCAAAGTCAAAAAGAAGAAACTCCATCCAAAACAATGATGCAACACACTGGCTGAGTAGTGCAGCTGGACAGTGCGGTCATTCAGAATTGCGTCAGGGTTAAATCAATGCATAAGGGACTAAACCCACTAACTTTCATTGCAAAGGCTTCCATCTAACACAAAGACATTTGGTCTGTTGGGGGACTTATAAGAAAGATTTCCGTAACAAACTCCATGTCAGTTTGGACTGAAATTGTATTATTAGAGAATGTTTACCTTCTCCAGCAAATTAGAACTTGCATTATCTCATGCGTATGACTACATGTAACACAGGGCCTGTTTCCAATTCTGGTCAACACAGTACCAAAGGGACATTGTGGACCTGGAGAAAGCCTGACGAAGAGAAACCAGAGGCTAGACTGAAATAAATTAATCTATTTAGAACAAAGAAGAATTAGAGGGGATATGATTGAAGTCTTTAAAATCTACTTTAAGCACAGTACAGACACCCAAACCACATGATACAGTTCAAAATTAAATGGAGATAGACTTAGGAAAGAGGGAAGGAGACACTTCTTCAAATGTGTTACCTAGTCATGTAATTGAGGCAGAATTACTGGGATCCTTTGATACCCAACTTGACTAGTTTTCAGATCAATCAGCTACTAGTAACCGGACGAGCTTAGCTGGGCTGAATGGCCTCCTCTAGTTCATACATTTTCTTATGTTTTCTCGTACAGTATACACATTTCTAAGTGGTAATGCTATCAATGTGCATGAAAGCATTTTGCAATGAAAATATAGGAGGGTGCTAATACTATACTATATATAGGGCTTGAACTTTTTGGTTTTTATTTTCCAAATCTCTACCTCCCTTTAAACATAAGTTGTTAAGCTAACTCTGCATCCTAAGGAAGAGAAAACTACTAATTAAAAACTGGGTTTAAGATTTTTTTGTTCTTTGCTACAAATAAAGGAGATTTTAAGTGATGGGCCTGCTATCAGTGTACACTCCGTACTGGGTATTTTATGCTGAAAAGAAAATTTGTCAGGACAACTCTGTTAAGCAAGTGAAAATAACAAAAGCACAATGATAAACTAGGCGACTGCAAGAATGAAATGCAATTAGAATCAGCGATGAGCAATTAACGTAATTTGTTATGTCTGTTTAAAATAAAAATTAAGTGAAAAAGAATCATGCTCAGTCAAGAGTTTAAAGGGACGTCATGTGATCAGAAATAAAACCTGAAAGCTTCAAGCCCTAACTATATATAAAATGGATGTATGCCATTTCTGATATAAACTGGAAGTAAAATAGTCACTGCCTGTGTCACAACTCAACAACTTACAGGTTTAACAACTCACAGTACCTCACATCCTTCCTTAATGCTAACACAAACACAAATACAACAGTTATTTGTTGAAGAGAAAAGTCATTGGGCCTTTATTTACCATCTTTACTACAAAGCTGACTACTAAATACATTTCAGCTAACATTGAGGGATTGAACAGTAATGTAGGCCGGAAAAGAAAACCCATTAGTGACAGGTGTGGAATCAAGTAAACTCTGAGGTTTCTATGGTGTGCTTTACTCACAGCTACTCTAAAAACAAACAGCACCCAAGAACCAGGAAGGCCCATTATTTCTAACGCTCAGAAACTTAATACTAGATAACAACACTATGTTTATGTTGAAGAATATTTTATCACAATTCTGAATTTTTGTGCTTCAGCACTAGTTTTCCCCATACTAAAGCATTTGTAAATGCAGGGAAACTTGTGACATGTCTGTTTTGATCACATCCAATAGCCAATACCATGTATTAAGCCAAACAGTAGGGCTCTTTCCTTGAAATTGGAAAATGATGTTGCATTATAACAGAACCCTATATAACCCAGCTCTCTCATAAAATCCTTCAATTTCATATTTTATGACTTGTCCCAGGTCACGTAACCTTACCTGAATTATTTAGTGAAACTGTTTTTTTATGTTGGCTGTATAGAGATGAACTCAGCTTTTTATTTAACACTATAGGGTTATTAAGGAGTATGTGTTATCAGTTCAGAAAATAGTACTTACAAATGAAATTCATTGTTGAGTAAATCTGTTCCTGAAGAGCCCAAACTCGTGTGTCTCCAAGGTGTTTTCATTCAACTTCAATTTCCGAGTACTGGTTAAATGAGTGCTTACATTTACCTTGGGGTTCAAGGAATGACCTAACTGGTATTTACTAGTTTAAATTTGTGTCAGTGTGTGTGTCTGTGTACAGTATAAAGTATAGAGTGTACAGTATACCATATGCTAAAGCTCCCAAAGCTACCTTTAAATAGTTTGAGCAACGCTTGAATTCCTGGAACACATGCCTCCTGTGGTTATACATTATGGTACAAATGGGGTAAGAATGACCCTTGCTTTCAGGATAGCTGCCACATGCCAAGACTGCGGTCAAACGGGTGAATGACCAACATTCCTGCTCACTGTCACTGGCGAGCATAGATGACGGTCTTGCTCTCCTCCTGTCCACAGAGCATCAGTAGGTTTTAGCTTGCAATATTTTACCTTTAACCATTGGAGCTCAGTCCAAAACAGGGAGTGTTTTTAATTGCATATGTGTAATTATATTAACACTACCTATGATTGCATTTTGTAATTTGTCTATTTTTACTCCTCTCATTAATCTGTTCCATATCTGAGATGGTTGACTGCTGTCTAGCCACAGATGTTGTCTACAGCGGAAGGTTATTGAGCCATTATATCCTGGCTACAGTGGTAAATACTGTCATAAGTTTTTTTTTTTTTTTGGTTTGGACAAAGCTAAACCATTAAAACGGGTTTTCACAAGCTCTGCTTGCCAAAGTTTTGACTATCTGTGAGTTTTCAAAAAAAAGCCCAGAGAATGTATGGGTGAAGCAGCCAATTTACAAAGACCATTTTCCTTAATGCAACCTTTGGAAATGTTGAAACATTCTCAGTCACTGTTAAGGGGAAAATAGTTATGTAGCTTCATTCACAAGTGAAATATCAGAGTGCTGACAATCCTGTTTCTCACCTCCTGCAGTGGCCTGCTCCTCTTTCGTTACATTTAGCTGCTCTGTCTCTCCATTGAGTTCCACCTCCTGGTCTTCCGGTTTCCCATTCAGACTGGAAATCTGGCCATTTTTCTGTAAAAGCTGCACACAGAGAGGGTCCATTTTGAATACTGGGTTAGAACATTTCAGTTACCTCTTCTCACTTGACAGTGGAGACACACTCATACATTAAGTACAATTTCCTGGAGTTCGAGACTTTGATTCATGCTAGTAATGTTCTAAAACTATCTTCGACAGAATAGTGCAAAAGGTTGGTGCAGATTGTACAATCTAGTTTTCTGGACAGTTAGGTTTGATTGACTAATCATTTAGTAACACAGAAAAGTGCAGAAACAGAATTATTATGATGCTTGGTTTTACTAACTTCAGTAGTGCCAAAATCATTGGCTCCCAACTTGTGCAGAGAATTATAATGATCTTACTGGGATGACAATACAGCACTAGGTTATATATTGTAGTCCTTTTATTTGGTTGTTTTGTTTTCTTTGAAAAAGACAAGCAGGACTTAGCGCCTCATCGTGTTTAAGCTGTTCCTATTTTCACATGTGATCTGCTGGCACATATTCCCACTAGGTTTGCACTGGAGGCTAACCGCTAATTAATCACAGCATCCTCAGCTAGGTGCTAGCTCCCAAACAAAACTAACCATGTGGGAAAGCATACAAACCATATGATAGCTGGGGCTTCAAAAGGTGAGTCTACCCCAAACCCTAGTGGTGGTTCTGAGCCATTATAAACCATTTAATCCAGCCCGCCTGAAACTAGTCACATATATTACTGTATATTGCATTGCAGAAAGACACACATACCAGTTGTGTGTTATTTTCTTTAATTGGCATTAGAAAGCAGTAGATACATGCAATGTTTTTACCCTCTTATTAATCCAAAATGTTTTTTTTTCCCTTTAAATAGATAAATAGAGAATATAGATATATAGACACAATTAGATTGCTGAGAAAATTAAAGACAAGTGTAGGGGGAAGGGGGAGAAGTCTCTCCATGCATTTGGTAGCATTTTGCTTTCTTTCTGATCCATGCATTGGCCCCCTATGATTTTTGGGAAGGCGAACACAATTTAAAATTAGGATAGAGAAATAACCGGAGAGTTTTACAGGGGCAAATATCAGAAACATTTTAACTTACCATGGTGCTTTTATAAATTGCTCTTAAGATATGGAAAAAAGTAAATGTGACATAAATACACTACAAATATACAGATGGGCACCTCCACTATATTACAATTTTTAAGGATATGCATACCTTACAGAGGATAATCCATCACTCATTTTCTGTCATCCACATTTAATATATTAGCTTATTTGCTATCCATTTTTGCAAAAATCAGTCTTGATTTACTACCATATTTTTTGTTTTTTCAAAGGGGGATAATTTTAGTAAAATAGGAAAAAGTATGCTGGAATGTTATCTTAATGGTTCTTACCAACACCTACAATTCTTTGGTCAAATTGTAAAATAAAATGCTATATATTAAGTGGTAAATATACTTCTATATATTAAGTGGTAAATATACAATGGTAATATACAGCCAAATATAAAAATCAATGGCTGTCAGTCCTCAACCAAATCTAATCAGACCAGTTTTGGAGTAATCCTTCATTGGAGTTTGAAGGAATAATTATAGGTGTTCTGGGACAATTCCTAAAAGATTTACTAATCTCTAAATCAATATAGAACACAAATGTGTCATTTCCTCACCTCAGTCTAATTAGAATGCAGAGTAAAATCCTGTCATGCAATTTTAAAGCAGCTGGTGGAACAAGAGTTGGAATAAATGTATAGGAAAAGACCAAACAGACGTCAGTCAGTCACTGAATTGCCACCAAAATACAAATCAGCATTTTTCAAATTATGGGCAATTATTCCTCATAGTGACATTATTGATTACAAAGTCAAAATGACCAAACACATTCCCCAAGGATGCTTTCTATACCTACAAGCTTAATATCAATATAACACACACACCTATGTGTAGTTGCACCGCCAAAAGGCCACAGGGATTTCAGTCCCGAAATAACAACAACAATAAAGCAGTGACACTTATACACAACACAATCACAGTCCAACGTAAGTGCTCTCAGTGTAAGTGGTGAAATACATGGTAAATGGTAAACAGTAGTGAAGTGAAGTCCAAGTTTGGTACTGGCTTAAAAGCGACAGTCCCGGATATTTAAACGTCTCTAATGACAAGTAACAACAGTTAATAGACAGACAACACAAAACGCTCACGGTTATTTTACACTCCTACAGCAGTCCTTGCATAACCATAACCGAGGAACAGATCGCTTCATCACATCCCCTGATATACCCTCAGTCACGCCTCCTTTGGTAGTGAGTGCAATCGCTTTTCCTCCAATCTGCGATTGCCACATCTCCTACCGCATTAAGGCAATGACTTCTGGTATTGTGACTCCGCCCCCTTTCTGGGTGGCCAACTTCCGGCTTTCCCTGGAATGAATTGCCACACCAGCCAGTCCGGGGGACACTGTTCCTGTTATACAGCGCCCTCGCAGATCTGGAAGGAGATTTATGACTTGGATTCACTCGCTCTCTGTCACAGATGCACATCAATATTAAAAGTTAATTTCACATACATCAAATATTGTATAAATAGGAGATAATGGTACTAAATTTGAATCTTAACATGTTTTAAAGGTGGTTTCCTTGCATTTTGCTAAAAAGGAAAGCGACTAAAGTTTCAAACTGAATTGTCAAATGCATTAATGCTGACAATAAACTTTGGAGTTTCATATTGCAGTGTTTTCACATTCCATGAATATTATTTTAATTAACGCTTATGGTTAATTTTAATTAACCATTAACGCTGTAAAAATGCAGTGAAATTAAGTGAAATTTACTGATCAGTCTAAGTGTATACAGATAGCACAATTGGATTCCTGATGTCACGGGGTGCTGTGTTCAAACAGCAGTTAAAGAGATTCTTACCCAAACATGAGAGATCATTTGAGAATGTGTTGAGGCCATTGGGAAGTTAGGGGAGGATTTCCGAGCTGTTTCCCACCGAAAAATGTATATTTGTTATTGTTGAGCAATGCATATAAAATTGATTCATGGTAACTGCCACAAACAAAGCTCCATTCTTACTCAAAAGAGGGAGATACTGGAACAAGTTGATACAATAATGAAAATCATAACTATTGCAAAAAAAATCAGTGCAGAGACTTTGATAACATTTGTTACAGTAAATGTGTAACACACCACACAGACAGAAAAAAATAATAGAATGGAATGTTCCTAGGCTTATGTACAGGACAGTCATCCCAAGTGCTGCTTAAGCCTTTGACCAAGTCCCACATGAAAGACTTATAAGTACATTAAAATCAGCAGGAATACAGACATGTAATTGGATACAGAACTGGTTAAAAAACAGAAAGCAGAGAGTCATTGTAAGAGGTATAAAATCACATTGCAGGGATGTACTTAGTAGGGTACCATAAGGGTCTGTACTTGGACCCTTACTGTCCCTCATTTATATAAATGACTTGGACCAAGACACACATTGTAAGATTGTCAAACTTGCAAATTATACCAAATTTGGGGGAGTAGTGGACTCTGAATCCGCAGCCCAGCTAATTCAAAGGAATTTAGATCTTCTCTGTAACTGGGCAAACGTGTGTCAATAAGAAATGTAAAGCAGTGAATATTGGGCGTATAAAATGAATGGGATAATGTGACAGGAATGACGAGTGGTGACGTCAGGCCAGAGTGCAGGAACTAAAAACACACAGGTATTTGCGGTTCAAATGCGCTTTCAGCGCCGTTTTTATTAAACAAAAATAAATAAAATATTTAAACCAAAAAAAGACACTTTGCTCACAGAGCACAAAATAAAACAGATAAACAAAACAAAATCTCGAACACAAAAATAATACGATCTTTTAATTTCGTTTTGCTTTCGTTTCCTCTCGCCGCTCTAACTCCTAAACATCCACCCAGTACCGAGAGCGCTGCAGGTTTATATGCAGACGACTTTTTAAAAAAGAATTACAAACACTTAAACAATAATTCAATAAACGGCACCAGTCACATTCTCACGAGATGTCTGGCAGACACAAGCTGCTACCATCGCATCTGCCACACCACATCCAAAACAATAACAAACAAAACACTGTATTTTCAAATAACACAACACGCATTCAAAACCACAACACACTTGGCAATTCACCGTCCTTTATAAATAAATCATAACGATAATAATAAAATACAAAATAACACGGGGCCGGAGGGGGAAATCCCGTTCTAAAATAAAATAAACAAATCAACACTATACAGGGCTCCTCGCCCTGTTACAGATAGAAATAGGGGACAAGGACTTTGAAAAGGATCTCGGGATTATAGTGGTCGCCAATGTGGGGACGCAATTAAAAAGACAAATAGAATGTTAGGTTGTAAAAGTACTGAATACAAGCCTAGAGAGGTTATGCTAAAATTATCTAATGCCCTAGTTAGACCCCACCTAGAATACTGTGTGCAGTTTTGGTCACCTCACTACAAGGTACAGAGAAGGGCAACTGGGCTGATCCCTGGACTTAATGACATGATCTAGAAGGATAGGTTAAAATAATGAAATCTCTTCAGCTTAGAAAAAAGAAGGAAAAGAGGGGACTCGATGGAAGTCTTTAAAATCATAAACAAAGACACTACTTCAAAATTAGCTCAGAAAGAAGAACAAGACAGCATAAGTGGAAGATGAGTAAAAGTACATTTAGAACAGAAGGTAGGAAGCACTTTTTTACACAAAGAGTTATAAATGCATGGAATACCCTACTAGCTGAAGCAGTATTAGACGAGATTCTGTGCTTTTGGTGTGCTAACAAGGGACTCGGCTTGATGGACCGAGTGGTCTTTTCTGGTTCTCAAACTTTTCTTATGTTCTTAAAAGCCTTCAACAGTGAACACTGTTTTCTTTGTACTTACCTACAGTGAAAAGGGTTGCTTTTTCCTCCTGTTTTTTGGAAATGGCAATCGAGAGCAGCAGCACAATGGCTGCCTGTACAGCTATTGTCCCAACAGGCTGAATAGACAGGACAACAGCTAAGCAGTGTGGGTTTAATTAAGCAAATGGGTAGATCTAATTCCTTAAGTTCGGATCTTCTGAGAAAGAGCCTGAAAGCCTGCTCTTTAAAACCTTTTTTTTCTTCAAAGAGGATCTTTGTGAGAGGCTTGGTGGGGATGAGCAACACCTGCACAAAGCCCCGAGCCAAGGGGGAGGGGGCACTAGAGCTAGGGTAAGGTTTCAAAATCTCTCAGTTTGGTCTGTTGCTTCTAATCCGACTTTTCACATCTAGATAAAAGTAATTTACTTTGAACAGAGTTTTTTTTTTTAAAAAAGGCCTCTTCCTCAATCACACTGTTAACATATTTGAAATCAGGGTTTAAAAGGTAACTGTGCAAGGTAGGGAAACATCAATGAATTCCTAATTCTTGGAACTATGATGAAAACCATTGTTCTGTAACCTAGCCAGCATGGATGAACACAGTAGGCTTGGAGTGTACTGACTGACCATTAAATATGCAGATCTTAAAAAGTCCCCATCTTAGAAAACATTCTAAGGCTCGATGTTAAAATAAATTCCTGTCCTGTATGCGCACATACATGGTTGTATTGTGATTTTATATATATATAGGAAAATGAGCCATGAATAGACATATGTAATAACCAGCAGGCAGGCACAGTTTAACATAGTCCACAAATTTAAGCCTTGCTCCCCACCCTCTCCTAAATAAGAAAGCCCCAATGGGGAACAATCGATTGATTAGATATTTTGTTCTCAGCAGTACTTTTCTTCAGGTATAATTATCCAGTTGAATTACACTACGCACTCAATCCATTCTGAGGAAAACAATTGGCTGACAGTTGCAGTTACCGATTTGCACAATATCTTCTTCAGTGTAGCTAAAGCCTATCTAATACAGTTAATGAGCTGGGGTGAGAACATGCATAATGTGTCAGCAGGTGCCCTTTAAACCCTACATGACCACCCTCCTCATCCCATGACTGTCATTCCCAACATTCCTCATACTGAACCCATACCCATTCCCAGAATTCCTCATACCAGAACGAAATCCCCAGGCCTGTATCTAATATTGTCTCAGCCTTCTTGCCTGTCTTACATTGGCTTGTTATTTAAACATAGTTCAGATTGAATTCCTCATACTGTACAGTAGTTGCATCATGTCAAGTTGGGCAAAATTAACAGTACATCTCTGCTGTAGCTTAGATAACCAAAGATCCAACTTTTAACTTCTTCAGCTTCTGTGCAGCGAAGCAAAATTTGAATGGGTTTAATGTGCTTCATTAACATTCTGGGGTCTATTCAATTAATCCAAACAGCGGTGCATCAAAATAACACCACTGCTTACATAATATAAATAGGGTCATATGCGTTCCAAGGTGATGAGGGAGTCTCTATGTTAATAGACTGTGGCCTGCATTTACAAATATTTCAATACAATTAGATGATCCAATGTAATTTAGGATTGCATTGCACATTTCATGTACTAGTTGGTAAAGATCTACTCACAAATGCTCTAGGAAGCAAGTTCCAGTATTTAGGAGCCAAGTAACAAAAAGCTCTACCTCCTGCTGATTTCAACTTAACAGCTGGAACAGATGACTTAAGTGTGCAAAAAGACATTAAGAATCAATTTAGGAAGAAACTGGAAGCCAGTACAAAGCCACAGGACTGGGGTGATATGTTCATTAGTTCTCATACAAGTAAGCAGACAGGCAATCTCTGTAAATAGGGAAAAGCAGTTAAAATAAAAGTCATGAATCAAGAGTTAGGTATCCTATTGAGAAAGATATACCCGTCAATAATATGTTTATAAAGGCTTGGTAAGTGTAAGAATATAAGCATCAAAGGGCATATCTTGGTTCGAAAAATCATGTCAGACGAATATTCCTTACAGAGGACAATTCTGTCTGGGTAAAATTCTTACTGAATTGTAACACAGCAGAGTGTAATTGTCCAGAAATATGGTGACATTATTAAACCTGGACAAATAAAGCAGGTTTAATAATGCTTAAATCTTGACAGGGGTGGCACTGACTTTTGATATTTTTCAATGTCCTGCAAGACGCCTGCAATACCACTTGTTACTCAACTCCAGATTTCAACTGGAGCTTCTGAAAAATAAGCAGAAAATATAATTAGTATTAAGAGGATCTTCCATGACAGCCACAACTCTGTGACATCACAATCCAATCTTTTTATCAAGTACAGTAAATCAATCTCTAATTTGACTTCTACTGGTGTTTCACCTTGGGTCGGCCCTTTTTTTAAACAGTTCCCTAATGTTACATGTGAACGTCAATGCACTTCATCTTAATCGAGCCGTCAGAAGCTTCACGCCGTTGTTACAACCCTGTAACCCAAAGGCTTTTATCTTTATGGTATTCAGCCTGTAGTAGACACCCAAAAGCATCCACCTCCTTGACTGGACTGTGGTTTTACAGTTAGGTGTAACGTGAGGCTTGCCCTTTTTAAAATTGCATGCCATTTCTGCCACCAGGCTACAAGTGTTTAAACAGCAAATGTATACATGTCTAAAACAGCTGTTGTTTACAGTATGTATTGTTTACACTATAGTCTGGGTGTGGGGGCTGTCTGCTTCTTAACTGCTGCTTTCCTCAATCCAGCATCACACTCAAGTCACACGGTGGTGCACACTGAGGCACATGTTACTTTATGCTGGAATTCCCATGAAGTCCATTCCAAATTATTTATTCATAAGGCGTCACATAAGATAAGCTTTACTTCTCTTAAAAGCTTCTAGAAGAACAGATCTATCCTTTCCCTGTTTTTTTCTTTGCCTAATATTTCTTGGCTGCATTTGAATATACAAGGAAACACTGAAGTGGCCCCTTTTAAAAATGTTGTGTGGAAATCCTAAAATTCAACATCATATTCATCATCATGTTTATAACAGTATAGTTTTTATAGTATAGTTATTATGTGTTTTCTTTTACATTCGCATTTTTAATACTGCAGTGTCAAGTATATTCAGTTTTACACTAAAATATAGCTGTTTACTACATACAGTATGGCCTTCTGTGCACTCTGCTTTACAAGAAAGCACACCTTCAAGTTTGTTTGCAATCCGCAAATGCAGTTTTTATTACTATATAAAGTATAATTTCCTGACAGTGCTTTTAATGCATGTAATTCTATCACACAGTGTTAATTATATTAAATGTACACAGATACAACAGATGTTGCACAGTTACAGGAATAGTATTATGATACGAGGAGAAATGTGTTGCATCTATCAGGTGGCTCTTTTGAGTACAATAGTTTAATCCCTTCATTAAAGGAAACTAAAGACTGCGATAAGGTGGGGAAGGCCTTTATCATTGGAAACCAACTAGCAGTTCATTGTCAGTAATTCACCAGCACCCAAACTGAATGGCCTGTGCTATTCTAATGCTGCAGTATACAGGGCGTTGCTGCTCTGCCTCGGCAGCTCCCCCCAGAGAGATTGCTAATTGATTAACACTGTTGCAAAATGAGAGGCTGTCTTCCTGCTGTCACCCTAACTCATTCCCATTCCTCATCTGCTGGCCTCAGTGTTTCACAAATTACATGCTTTTGCACCTGACAGTAGACTACACTAAACTAACCCCTCCCCACCACCCTCCCCTTTTGTTGTTGTTTTTTTATGATTTCATTGCATTTGAAACCAGTGTTTTCTATTAATCTCCGGAGCAGGTATGGTACAGACGCCTCTCTCCATGAACATCATTACTGTATTCAGTGTTGTGATGTGGATACCAGACTGTAAACAACTGTACGGGCCTCATTTCGCATGGGTTTATTTTCCTGTTTAATACCCTGTTCCATCTAGGGGTACCCCATGTTCCAATGTCTTTTGATTGTAGTGGAGAAGATAAGTACTCAAGCCTTGCCTTCACATGTCATTGCGTAGTCCTGGTATGGCTGAGAGGGACTGACTGAAGTGTCACCTCACAACTTGACAATACTGAGGTTCTGACCAAGTTAAGGGTAGGGCGTCTGATTTTCTGGTGACATTTTTTTCCAAATTCGGGTGAATGCTTTTTTAAAAATCGGGTAGAATTATTTAATGAAAAAATCAGGTGAAATCGGGTGGAATTTTTTATATATAATCAAGAAAGAATAAATATTCGGATAGAAAGTGGGTTTTATTTAGAAAGTGTTGACAACAAAGTTGTCATCAACAGTTTAAATCCCCAACGTATGTATATTTCCACACATTGGGGTATGCAAACTTTTGATGACATCTATCTCTCTTCCCTCTCTCTCTTTCTCTCTCTCTCTCTCACACACACACACACACACACTGTATATGGAGGCATTTCTCCGTTCCAATCAAGATTTATTTTGTAGTGGAGTTGCAAGTATAATTGCACATAGAACATACCGGAAAACTAAACTCGGGTTAAATTGGGTAAAACCCAAAAATCAGACATCCTAGTTAAGGATTAACCTCTAAATTATAAGTGGTACCCTGTCTGGACACTTGGCTACATTGACATTATTTAACAACATAAATGCATTAGTCCAAAACCAAATGAACTGCAGAGCTAAAGCAAGTAATCTTTTTCTCAGATATGCAAAGGGAAAGGGCTCAGTACCCTGTGTGTTTTTCAGTGTGTCGGCAGCTAATCCATTAAAACAGCACATATATTTTGCATATAAATTGTGCCCAGTTCAGTCAAACTGACATGAAGTATGGGCTCCTGGGGAGTCACTGCTGTCAACAGGTCTGAAAGGAAATGGTCTCAGCACCGCAGGAATTAATGAGCAACAGACAATCTCCCTCTAAAGTCAAGTGTGCAAAACCAGCTGCTCCTTTTTTCCAATCTAAATGGAAGTTACCAGTGTAAATATGCGTGTATTATATTGACGTGCCTTACCGTACAGCTTTTTGTATTTAATGGACTACATAAGGAGGCAGTGTGGTCCGGTGGTTAATGAAAAGGGCTTGTAACCAGGAGGTCCCCGGTTCAAATCCCGGCTCAGCCACTGACTGATTGTGTGACCCTGAGCAAGTCACTTAACCTCCTTGTGCAGGTCTTTCGGGAGAGATGTTGATGTAAGTGACTCTGCAGCTGATGCATAGTTCACACACCCTAGTCTCTGTAAGTCACCTTGGATAAAGGCGTCTGCTAAGTAAATAAATAAAGTGTTTTTTCTATGCATGGTTATTTATGATCTCATACATTACTGTGTCAAATGTTAACACAAAAACAAATGTTTATATTTTCACAAATACATTAACATTTCAAGTTTAAAAGTACACTTCAGCATATTTTAAAATACTTTATATCAAACCTTTAGCTCTCTCCATGAGGCAATATACAGTATTTAAATGAACACTGCATATCTTAGCTTTTCTCAGTGATAGGACCAGCTAGGTTTCATTCTGAGAGGGAAAACAAGTTTAAAATGTTATACTGTAATAATTATCCACTTTGCCATGTCTTGCTATCATAATTCATTTGCATATTTACTACACTTTTGCCAGAATTTCACCCCAATTGGTAAATGCATTACCAGACTTTCTATGCCTCTTCCCCCCCCCCCCCCCCAAACCAATTAATTTGTTAAAGCAACAGAAAATATCAGACAATTTGACTTCATTGGGGAGGGCATATCCCAAGTGGTCATTTTTATATTGGTCTTCTCCAGTTACTTAAAATGAACATCAACACACTGAGCAGGAGTTAAGCCAGAGCACAATTTTGAATTTGAAGTCTTTAAATGCTTTTGCAAAGAATGTTTTACTTAACAGAAAACAAAAGCAGCAGGTAGGCTATGTGTTTTACATGCAGCCATGCATACACTGTAACATTTTCTATTTACATTTAAAAATAATGTATTTCTGTTAAGTGTGTGCAGTATATGTCAGGTACTATATAGTATCACAACATGTGGCACCATAATATTTTTTGTGTTAATTGTGTACTAAATCATTTAGTTTTGATTCAAAATAATCTATATTGAAGTGTGCAATGCATCAGCATGATTTATTGTGTGTTACCGGTAGCCTATAGGCTAAAGTACAAAAACAAAGTGTGCTGTACTGTACAGTACACTGTATAGGCCTTCTGTACAGATTCATATTTTGACATAATGCAATGTGTACAGAGAACACATTAATGTTATTTGAGCAAAATGATTTAGCATTTAAAATAAATTGAGCACTATAAAAAAAAGTACACTGGACACCTTGTTATTTCGGACAAGCTGTCTGTCTCCCGGCATGTCCAGTTTAGTGAGCGACTACCGTATAAAAACTACTACAACAGGATGCATTTCCATTACTCTTGTAGAAAATTAGCATTTGATTCACTGACAGATTTTAAAAATGAGTCAGTGTATTGTGCTTCAGTGTACTGTTACTAATATTGATGTTGTTCCCAAATTTTTAAATGACGGTGACACTGAATGTTCAGCCTCCAGTGTCACCCGATTTCACAGAACCCAAACACAAAGCCCAAATAAAATCATTCCAGCAAGAAGTCCAAACAGGTATTTACATGATTGTGCTGCCCACAACCTGCAGGTATGAAAGCTCTTTGTTTAGACAAAGATAGGGAATGCTTTTAAAAGCTTTAAACCTAAACAGCTCCTCGTGGCTTTTTAAAAACTGCCAACACAAAACTCATAAGCGCTTACACAAAACTCTTCTGTAATTAGGGATAACAAGAGTATGTAACAAAAGAGTGCAAACACAGCTTTCATATCACAAAGAATACGTTTTCTATGGGAAAACTGACTTCATCGTTTTCTTTAAAACAAACAAATCAAAGAATAAAGTGAAGGCAATTCTTTATTATATATATATATATATATATATATATATATATATATATATATATATATATATATATATATATATATATATATATAATATGAATGGCTGAATGGCAAATTATTGTCACCGAACCGTCTTTACAGGAAGAGCGGAATTATCGGATTTAAAGTGGAAACAAAAAAGGAGAACAGTGGGGAAAAAAAACTCCTCTATTGTGTTATAATGTATTGAAGCCGCTTAATGTGGGCTTAAATGTATTCTTTCAATGATCATTCAAAGGACACTCCATTTACAATTGCAGAATATAATAAAGGTAGTAACAGATAAACTACAGTTGCAGACAAAAGTATTTGGGCAGTTAAAAAATGAGAAAAACCACAAAGAAAGTGATTTCTATAATTTCTAATTATTCTATTGAAAGATATATAGATTCAGCTTTATAATAAAACAGCAAATTATTACATAACACGCATACAATGAAAAATAACATGCAAAAAATGCAGTTCATAACTGTAATCTTCCTTTTTTTCCAGAATGCTTTGGATCATTACCCTGCTGGAATATAATCTTCCGTCCAATAAGCCTTCTAGCACTGGGTAATAAATGAGAGTGCAACATTTCTTGATATTTTGCAGCATTCATTGATCCTTCTACAATACAAAGGTCACCAGTGCCTGAGGAGGAAAAACAAGCCCATACCATCACACAACCACCACCATGTTTAACACTGGGCATGATGATTTGTTCTTTAAATTCTTCTCTCTTCCTCCAAACATATTGTTGCTTTCTTCGTGAAAAAAAGTTATATTTTGGATTCAGCTGACCATAAAATCTGGTTGAAGAAATCATCAGGCTTCTTCAAGTATTCAATGGAAAATTCCAATTGCCGTCTTTTGTGAATTGTTTTTAATAAAGGTTTGCATCTTGGTTTTCAATCATGGACATTCATCTTGTTAGGTATCTTTGAATTGTTCCCTCATGAATTTCTTGACCATCTTCAAATCTTTTGCAGTAATCCGAGGATTTTGCCAGGCTGCTCGAACAATTCTTTCTTGGTCTTCCACACCTGGAGCTAGTTGCAGTAGTTCCTGTTTTCCTGTGTCCGTCAATAATAGCCCACAAAGTGCTTTTCGGTAAACTGAGTCTTTCTGCTATTTTTCTGGTAGTTTCTCCTTTTTCATTTAGTTGTATCACTGCCATTTTGAGATTGTTGCTGTACTCTTTAGTTTTAATTCTAACCATTGTTGTTGCTTTTTTGAATCACAAATTTCCAATTTATTTTTCAGCACTTGATTATGTGTTTATTTATTCTATAATTATCATCAGGTGTTGGTTTTCAATCATGATAATTGTCAATAATTTGCAACGAATGGGTTTCATATGAAATACGTTGATTGCCCAAATACTTTTGTCAAAGTATGAAATTAGATTTTGCATGATATTTTTTATTTTATGCATGTTGTGTAATAATTTGTTGTTTTATTATAAAGCTGACTCTCCACTTTAATTTACATCTTTCAATAGAATAATTAGAAATGATAGAAATCACTTTCTTTGTGGTTTTTCTCATCTTTTTTAACTGCCCAAATACTTTTGCCTGTGACTGTACATAAGATGTAAAAAAAAGCCACATGGGTAGATTTTCATTAGCTCACATTGTGCACAGCTGAAGTAAATCTGACCTTATAAAAATTACATTACATTGATGTTTTGATGAGTTTAGAGGGGAAGCTCACATGTACCTTTCCTGGGTCAGCCAGTGCAATTGGACAAAAAATGTAGCAAAATTTGAACTATGATCAAAAGCTTTAGCTAATCATCTCTAAAATGCATCCCAGAGTTTCACAAGTAAGAAAAAACATAATCCTCCAGAAAGAAAAATGTCAGTATAAAACATACTGTGTAACTATCCCTGAAAGAGTCGCTGCTCCACTTGGCTAAGTTTACACTGCAGGACAAGAAGAAACCTCCCCCCAAGAATGACGTCTCTTTCCCACTCCTCCCACTTTCAAGACCATGGCTCCGCAAACATGCTCTCAGTCTGACATTCTGCAGCCACCCTGTCCCGCCACTCTGCTGTGCTCTGGAGCCTGACTGCCTCTTCCAAACACCCCACCCGGAGATAAAGGAAGCTTTTGGCAAAGCTTAATTGCAACTCTCCAGGAAAATAAACCCCCTTTGTTAAGCCCCTCTCCCTCCCCTTCTTTTTAGCTTTCTCATTGGAGTTGATATTGAGCCTTAAACAGCAAGAGACTGAGAAAGAATGTGGGCCTCAGTTCATAACAAGCCCATGAGTCAATGATGATGTTATTCTGATATACTCTGGAAATGGTTTGTAGATAGCTGGTGATGAGTAAACGCCAAACTTCCATTTGTAAGTGCTATGTAAGATTGAAAAATAGAAACCATCTACATCAGACTATTGTCAAGACAAGTTGGCAAACCATTTAACCTTCTGAAAGTAAGCATAGCTTATCAGATTTGATATCTGAAATAATTTAAAATGGAGTAAAAGCTTACATTTAACACGACAGAATTGTCCCTGGGATGAAAACTTATTGCACCCTTATGCCTGCTGATTTCTGCAGTTTTTGAAAAGTCTTCATTTCAGGCAGTTGATGTTATATGAAAAGCTGGCCATTTATTAGATACAATTGTGCTTTTCTATATACCCTGAATTTGATTAATATACTGTATGTGTTTACAATACTGTTTTCTTTCAATTCCAGGCATATCCAACATAAAATAGTCAAGAACAGTATGACATTTTACTAAAACATAAACATTGGAAATGTGTTGTCTAAGGGGAATTTTTTTGTCAATTAAAAGTTATCAAACTATTTTACTAACACTGACTTTTTTAAATATTTATGCGAAATATATACCATACTAATACAAATCAAAAAACTTTTGACAACCCCACTTAAAGATTAACAGGTTGTATAGTAATATACATATTATAGTTACTTTAAAACTAGTTTGTTATATTTCAGCTAACTATGAATTAAAAAGCATTTGCCGATATGGTAATTGTCAATTAACAAAATAGTGTCCTAGCGAGGCCAAACAATTTTAGCATCAAGTGGCTAGTTAATTCTTGCTAACAGGATCTCTGGGACAAACCTTCCAACAGCTGCAGTAGTACGTGTCTCCAGGAAAGCGAGCATCCATTCTATTGCTTCCTTTCCTGCTGGGATTGGAGTTCTTGGATCAAAGGAGCTTAGGCATCAGGTACAGAGACACAAATCCACAATGCTGGGCACCTCAAGCTTTATGCAGTCTGCAGTTAATGACGCACAAGAATGTACATTTACTTTAAGGCGGATTTAGCTAAAGTCATCTTTATCTTAGGCAGTGTGTGGAAAGAGAAACATTTTCCAAAAACTAAAATGACGCTAATGCTAAAGCACAAAAAAAAATCTAATTAAGCTGAATCAGTCTTGAAACAAATTGTCTTGAAAAATAGTAATCTTGTTCATCCATGGTTTGGGAATAGTAAAAACACCTCTTTCATCCATGGTTTGGGAATAGTAAAAACATCTTGTTCATCCATACAACTGCTTGGTTTGGGAAGCCTTTAAACTAAAGTCACAAAACTATTGTAGACAATAATTTAATACTAGATAATCATTCTTCTAATCTGCCCTAAATCATAGTTATTGGAGTTTAGAAAATGAGTGCATTACGACCATGTCTTGTTGCCAGCAGATTCTCAGTTTCCGGTCAGTCGATGCCCTGTTCCTCCTGAAATTGTCAGTAAGTCACAGGAGAGTCCTCTGGGATGTGGTGCTGCAGTGACTCCATTCTCCTGCCAGAATGCTGAAACAGTGGCTGTCTACCCTGCTGGCAATGCACTTATTCTGCTGACTCAGTAAAGCTAAGTTAATTATGATTGCATAGCTGAACTACAGAAGTGCCATGCCTTGTAACAGATATCTGTCTACCTGGCTGAAAACATATTCCCTGCCGCACTGCTGGTATCACTTTACCACAGAAAAAGCAGCTCTCAAGTTTTGAAAGACAAATAACTTCTGGCACAGCAGGGAACCTTCCATCATCTAGTAGACCTTGTGGTCCAGCTTGCTTCCTGCGCTGACCACTGTGCAATGTTATTTTGTTGGCAGGAACTGAAAGTATTAGGGCCTGATTATTAATTTTTTTCCTAGACTAAAACCAGGTGTGCTTAATATACTGTCCCTTAGATATAGATACAGTTTCATTTAGGTATCTGAAATATCCAAACAAAGATTAGCAAATGATGATCTATAGTTGACAGACTAGGAGCATAACACTAAATGATTCAACTAATAGATCACACTCTAGTGTTACTCACATACATTTACTACAAAAGTCCATCTTTGTGACAGTTGCTTTCATCCTGTCTGAACAGGCACCACATTTGATTGATAATTCAGAAAAGCATGGTCCTGCTTAAAAACCTCATTGTAACACATTCAAATATACATAACCCAGATTTCCAAAAGGCATTGGAGTTACTTAACATTGTTTACCATTTAAAACATATTTTAATGATGCATACTGTAGCTTGTTAACTTGCTTTTAGGGCATGAAACATTTAGGAAGCCAAATCCAGTAGGGTGTGGAAACTGTCCAATTGTCCTTAAAGATTGGTTTGTTTTTTCTTGTTATTATTATTTGTTTATTTAGCAGACGCCTTTATCCAAGGCGACTTACAGAGACTAGGGTGTGTGAACTATGCATCTGCACTATGCAGAGTCACGTCTCACCTGAAAGACGGAGTACAAGTGACTTGCTCAGGGTCACACAATGAGTCAGTGGCTGAGGTGGGATTTGAACCGGGGACCTCCTGGTTACAAGCCTGTTTCTTTAACCACACAGACTCAGCCCCCACTTTAACCAGGTTCACCCGCACCTTCCCTCAGTCCTACCGCCTGAACTCAAACCCTCAGCTATCAGATAACTTTGAGTCAGTGAGTGCCCTTGTTATCTTCCATTCCATGTCAGCCATCTTCAAATCAGCATCATTCAAACGCACTAATCATATCACACCATGCGTTAGAGCAGGGTTTCCCAATCCTGGTCCTGGCGACCCACTGCGTCTTCTGGTTTTCATTGCAACTGAGTTCTCAATTACATAATTGAACCCTTAATTGAACTATGTATTAGCTTAATTATACCTTTTTAATTGTTTTCAGCATACAGTTGGAGATTTCAAGTTAACTATACAATTTTATAAGTAACTTGAAATCGACTACTTTTTAGGAGCTGAGAACAATTAAAAAGGTCTAATTGTGCACATTATTAGTTCAATTAAGGGTGTAATTAAGTAACTGAGAACCCAGTTGGAATGAAAACCAGAAGTCACAGTGGGTCACAGGACCAGCTGATTTATTGAACAATATGCTCAAGTTTTGTATTTGATGTCCTCATAGTTTTATGATCAGTTGCATTTTAGATACCATTTTATATGTATATATAGTAGACGTATTTAACAAAACATTTAAAAATGCAAAAAACTGGTTGTGTTAGGGTGCAAGCCCTGTATATATTATTGTTCTTTCAGTTTGGCACTGATAGGGTTAATCCCTGCCAAAC
The DNA here is from genome assembly GCF_902713425.1 of Acipenser ruthenus. Classification (NCBI taxonomy): domain Eukaryota; kingdom Metazoa; phylum Chordata; class Actinopteri; order Acipenseriformes; family Acipenseridae; genus Acipenser; species Acipenser ruthenus. The sequence goes on along the minus strand of NC_081193.1, from coordinate 37,469,490 downwards.
ATGTGCAGCCTTTAATGGCTGTAAAATAGCAGACAGAGTCAAAAGAAGGCAGGTTAAGCACTTCTGTGTGTGTTTATTTACAGAAAAAAAAAACTGTTCATTAAATAAATGGGTACTGTGTCTATAAATATTTCACTATATACAATACAGCCCAGGCAGATGCTGGACTGGCAGGTAATCATCTCTGGATGTTCTGGAGGTAGTTACCTGCTTTCAGCCTGGGAAGATATAAAGGAGAATTGTAAGCCTTCCTTTTGGTTTGGTTGGGTTGGGTTGGGTTGGGTTGGGTTGGATTGGGTTGGGCTGAGCTGCGCTGGGCTGAGTGGAGGGATTGCTCCTTTTACACACCTGTGGCTGGGCTTAATTGATTGTTAATTAATCAATTGTCCCAGCCACAGTCTGCACATGTATTTGGCAGGGGTAGTATAAACCCTATCCCTGTCAAACTGGAAGAGCACTAATACATACAGGGCTTGGGCCCCTTCACACTGGTATTAACAGGTTTAATGTTTAAGAGAATGCAGAAGATTCTACGGTAATTATATAAATCTCTGCACCTATTTTTCAGTAAGATTTATGTGTACAATCATGAACAATTCATTGTGAATGCACAGCTCAGATAATTGGGGCTTCCTTGGCCTCTAACATTCTGATTGATCCTCTGAAAAGGGTGGATGGATTTCAGCTCAATATAGTTATCCCAAGAACACTTCTAGGAAGAGACTGCCTTGTAGCTTTTATTATTATTATTTATTTCTTAGCAGACACCCTTATCCAGGGCAACTTACAATTGTTACAAGATATCACATTATTTTTACATAGAATTAAATTTTGTTTTTGTTAACACATTATTTTTACATTCAATTACCCATTTATACAGTTGGGTTTTTAGCAGTGTCCCCCACCTGGGATTGAACCCACGACCCTCCGGTCAAACGTCCAAAGCCCTAACCACTACTCCACACTGCTGTCCTAGCTTTTCTACACACTGTGCAGTTTGTATGGAACGGTAGCTGTTTCATTCAAAATGTTTCACTAATGTTAACTATACCAAAAAAGCAAAATTGACCTTGAAACTACACTGCCCTATGAGAATGTACATATAACTGGTAGCAATATCACTGGAAGAACATGCAGCACACAGTTTGTATGTATCTTGCTCATCTACCTTGACCAATAGCAGCTGTATAGAAACAACAGTGAATAATTTAAAGCATTTCACTTAGATGAAATACACTACTGATTAGTTGCATTTAGCAAACATACATATTGGCAATGTATGTACTTTCATAACTTGAGCTCTGCATGCTGATTACTGTACATGCAGTACATCTGACAAATAGTAACTACAGTGCAACTACTGGGAAGTCAATCTACCTCTATTTTGAAGTGTATCCAAAAATGCTCTCCCCTTTGCTTAATCTTCTATACATGTTTACATAGTTTACTCTTAAACCTTTGAAGGTTTAAAATACCTATATTAACTTTAAAATAAGTATTAACACTAAAATAAGTATTAACTCTAAAATGATGTCAATTTTTAAAACAATAATTAGAAACTGCATTTACAAATCTCTAAACAGTGCTGAACGTAATAAAAAGTTAATTTGTTCCTGAAATCCCCCTTTTTTTTAAATCTCCTGATACTTCTAGCAACCTCAGTCAAGAACAGCAAGGCCTATCAGAAAGAGATTAAACTGAAAGGTAATCCGCAGATTTTAGTTGCAATAGAAAATGTTTTAAATAGAAATTCTGTTGTTTTTTCAACTTACCTTATAATATTTTATACATATGTGGTCAAAACATTTTTTTTGTTTCAGGAGGGCTGCCTTTGGTGCAGTAGGCATGAGACAGCACTTTTAAGAATTGCCCTTTGACAAGTATAAAGATACACTTTAATGCTGCTCAAATCCAACCATCCCCCAAACAACCATGTGCATATTCTGCTCTGTTATCACAAAAAACATGGGAAGGTTTTGTACACATAGCCACGTGTTTTTTTTAGACAGCTGTGCAAACCACACGAGGCATGGGGATGAAGGAAGCTTCCACACTGCCAAATGTATTGTTTGTTTCCAGTACAGGTCAGTGTGCATGGTCCTTGCTTTTGTTTCCCCTTTTGTCAGGATCTGAAAAAAGTTGAAGTCAAGGCAAACAGCTTCATAGCAATGATAAAATCTTACTAGAAAACTGACAGCCCACACATTTTAGACCTTGTTCCAGCTTTAACCCATTACTGCATGACTTTTTTGTTTTTTGTAAAATTTTGTTTGCACGTTTCATTTGGCAAGTTAGGAGTATGTATATTAATATTTTTTTTTAATTACCTTTTGGTTGCTGAGTTATATAGCAAAAACCTTGCGTTTAAATCTGCCCCTTTTAGGTTCCTATAGACCTTTAAGTTGGAATGTAATGAATTCAATGCACAGCTCTGTCTTTTTAAATATAATTTTCCCTTGATTTGGCAGTGTGTCTTTTTTATGTCTTCCTTGGTACAGTAAACTTTGGCCATTAATGGGGCTTCAGTATATCGCTTTACAAAGCTGTTTGTTAGTATAGTGGGGTATTTCTTTCAGCTAGATCAGCACATGCATGAATTGACATCATGTTTTACCCAACAAGCAAAATATTGTATAACGACTGGATTAGTTACACTGTATTTCCCACCTGTCCCAGTCCAGAGTCCCATCAATATCAAGCGTGACAAGTAAGAGTTGTAAACCTGCTGTACCTCACTGATGAAGTCCTTTGAAATGGAAAAGAATATCAATTAAGTAAAGTGGTTTAAAACGTATCATTATCACTGAGAGAATGAAATGGCTGCAAGTACTCTAGTTGCAGATGCTGTTGACTACAGCAGGTTCTCTACTGGTTTATACACAGTGTTAGTGGCAAAATATAACAGCAATTTAGGAAAAACTGGTATTAATAAGGTTTGTCATCCAGCCCCCAGTGGTCTCTTACTGTCAACAAATGACTGTGTAGAATCATCCAAATCTACATTCTTATTCTTTGTGACAAGAGGTATTGCTGCCTGTTTCTTCAGGGGTTGCTGTGTTCACCCTCAGATTCTACTACAGTGAAGTCTGAAACATGACATTTGCCAGAAGCTCTTTTTTAATGACTTCCTGTTAATGTAATTTCACATAATTTCACATAACTTAATTACCAGCAGTCTTCACAACATGACAACAATAGTTGTATTAGCCAACTATAAGTAACCATGAGTTAGAAGAGCCCTCCCCCACAAATTCATGGGAGCTGCATGAACTGCCAGTTGGATAATGTGGTCTACCCCATATATTAAGGTAGGTTATTTATCCAGACATATCAGTTTGTAATTTTAATAAAAAGTGTAATGGTGCTGGAGTCATGCACGGCTTGTTCAGCAGGTTAATGGCAGTTTGTGACAAATGGGCTGGTGGATGACGTCAGACCTGGAACAGAAACACACTGACAAGGCAACTGCAGGGTGAAACTGAGACGCTATGGCCCTCAGCTCTTGTTAAACAAAAAGATTAAACAAAACAAAACACTTTGACACAAGACAAAACGGCACGTTGGCCAAACGAACAGACACTAACAAAACAATGACTCAAACAAGTACCGTGCTGAGGTGGTTTAGCACCAGTAGCAATTGTTGTTATTTTAAATTACTCTCTCTCTCTCTCTCTCTCTCTCTGTCTCTCTCTCTCTCTCTCTCTCTCTCTCTCTCTCTCTCTCTCTCCCTCTCTCTCTCTCTCTCTCTCAGGATTGTGGGATTGTAGGAGGGGCTTGCGAACTGAGAGTGGTGTGTTTGAATAGTGCAGGTCTGTTTTTACAGTCTTGGTTTTACTGTTTTTACATGCTTAATTTAAAAGGAATTTTATAAGTTTCTTTTAAAAACGTTATTTATTTAGCCTTTATATTTTGAATTGTATATTTATTTATTTATTTATCTATCTATCTATTGGTCTTGCCGTTTGAGAGGCTAAGTTAGTGTGTGTAGTCCGAGATGGGCTTGCACTCCGGCGGGATAGAGGGACTGACACGGAGACACGGGTTCAGGTGTGTGCCCGACAACGAAGTTTCCGTGGATGTTCTAGTTCTAGTTCTAGGATGTTCGGTTGGTAAGACAATTGGTTTTAACAACATTAAATCTGCTTCATGTATGAATAAGGCCATTGTTGTTTTTAAGTCAAGAAATTGTGAAGTAAGGTTTTTCTGTCAATGGTCCTTTTATTACTGCTTTACCTCTTTCAACTCCTCTAAAGAAAGTGGTTTTATCAAATGTTCCCCCTTTAATTCCAAATGTAGTGATCGAAAGAGAATTGGCAAGATACGGTAAAATAATGTCCCCTATTAGAATGATTCCATTAGGCTGTAAGAACTCCGAAGTGAAACATGTGTTGTCTTTTCATAGTGTTTGTATTGCCGCATAACCCAGGACAGGAACTGAATGTAGCCTGGAGGTTTATTGTAGAGGAAAAAGAGTGTGTTATTTTCGCAACCTCTGACACATGACACACATTTCATTGTGGCGAGGAAAGGCACATGAAGCAAGCCTGCCCTAAGCTCAGAACGGCTAGCGGCAGCAGCAGTGGCAGCGCTGGACTAACCATTAATTGTAACCAATGATAAAAATGTGGCGGTGCTGGAATCATGCATGAGGGGCTTTAAAAGAGCCTCCTCAGCGCGGGTGAATTGGGCCAAAAGTGGTGCATTCCTGGCAGGGAGCTGGCTGAGAAAGCCTCCTCCTTCCCTATCACAGATGCTGGAGTGGAACAGAACTGGACTAAAAGTGCTGGGGGTGTACTTAGGAACTGAGGCATTCATGCAGCGAAACTGGGAGGGGGTGCTAGAGAAGGTAGAAGGAAGGCTACAGAGCTGGCAGTGGCTGCTAAACCGCCTATCCTCAGGGGGAGGGTCCTTGTGATTAACAACTTGGTAGCGTCCATGCTGTGGCACAGATTAATGTGTCTGGACCCTCCCCCAGGGCTGCTGGAGCAGGTCCAGAGAAAACTAGTTAATTTCTTTTGGGATGGAAACCACTGGCTGAGACCAGCAGTACTGTACCTGCCCTGAGACAAAGGGGGGCATGGGCTGATTGACATCCCCTCCCGGGTCGCTGCGTTCAGATTGCAGGTAGCCCAGAGGCTGCTGTACACCCCCAAGTTGAACTGAAGAGGCATGGCTTCGTCCCTCCTCAAGCGGGTTGGGGGCTTGGCTTAGACAGGCAGCTGTTTTAATGACCCCCAGTAAAGTTATTAGCACTTAGCTGGAAAGCTTTTACAGGAACATGTTAAATGCCTGGGGGTTAGATAAGATTTTAAGGACAGATGAAAGCCTCTGTACATGTTTTATTTTTGAGGAGCCTTTGTTATTTAATAGAATTTTTAACATTGATGCTGTTAATTCTAAACAGCTTTTTTTATTGTTTTTACAGGCCAGAGTCCCCACCCTGGGTCAGCTGGTAGACTGGACTGAGTGGCGATGGAAGAGTGGGGCGGAGTCAACTGCAGTGTTAGGCCTGTGCTCGGTGCGTTTCATAGAGAGGGTGTTGGGAGAGATCTGGGCCTCCCTGAGCCCAGCAGCATTGGAGCTCGTGGCGCAGTGCTTCTCGGACAGGCAGGCCCCAAAGCGTGAGCCTGATTTCCCCTCGGTGCTGCTCTCCCCTTCGCTGCCGGAGGGGGGGGGGGGGGGGGGGGGGGGAGCGACCCTGGTTGTAACCAGGGTAAAAGAGCATGATGAATGACATGGATAATTTTATGATGAGGTGGTGTATTGAGGATGGGGTGTGTGCAGTGTATGAAGATGGCAAGCTAATTTTTAATTTTTAAAAATTGTTTGTGTGTTTTTAGGTTTTTTCTTTGGCTATTTTTAGAATGTTTTGGTTATTTATCTGTGTTTTATTCTTGTTTATTATGACCAGTGCTGGAATTTACTAGTTTTATTTAAGTTACTTTAATGTCTTGTTGTTCTTTATTGTGTTGTTCAATAAAGGGATTTTAGCCCTTCGCGGTCCTATATAGTGAATATAGCTTTCAATTTAAAAACAACATGTGAAATATTCTGTAGCTTTTTTTAATATGGCTGTTATATTTTTTTAATTAGGGTTCTGAATTTTGGCATAACTGACATTTGCATGTTACTAAAACAGTCCACTAATGAACAGAGTTCCGAATATTAGCAATTCTAATTAGCTTATGCAGGGTGTTCAGAGCATTAACCCTTTGCGGTCCTGTGTCGGACCTGGTCCGACATTGCAATTTTCCCTTTCCAGTCCAATGTCGGACCCTGTCCGACATCATCAAAAAGACGCAAAAAACAGGTCTCTAGTCGTTTTTTCTCTGGAAAAAGCTGAGAAAACCATTCAATGGCCGAGTGAGATCGATAGGAGCCGAGAGAAGCCGGAAAAAAAGGGGCGTATCTCATGAATACAGATAGCCCCGGCATCACACGGACATAAACAAACAAGATAGCTGCTTCTGCACCCAGCGCTCAAAGAATATCACAGACATTTGCAGAGCTTTTTTTAGATGTTATAGTAATAAAATAATGACTTGGATCGCATTATTGAGGAGTTTGGTAATAAAACAAGTGATCAGGAGATGATTTATCGGTATGCACTACTATCAAGAGGTATGTTAAAAAAAAACAGCGAACGAGGGATGGGGCAGGGCTGAAGATGCAGTACTGAGTGTCCTGTTGATATGTAGTGCCTTTTAAACCAGTTTTACTGTGAAAAAAATACTTTTAAACAGTGTGTCTAAAATAAACTGCGCGTGTGAATATAAATTGGACCTGACGCGCCTGAGACGCAGTGAATAAATGGACCGCTAAGGGTTAAAATTAAAAAATCTCTCTCTCTCTCTCTCTCTCTCTCTCTCTCTCTCTCTCTCTCTCTCACTCTCTCTCTCTCACTCTCCACTTATCGAACACCCAACCCCAAGTGAGTGGTTCGTGCCTCTATATATCCAGCTGTGTCGGGATTCAATTACTAATTAATTAATCACTTGAATCCCAGCACGTGAACTACTTTGTGCAATCCCCATGTTCACTTACCATTACATACTTTATCTGCACGTGAAGTGATTGTGCAATCCCCGTGCCTAAATACAACTATATATTTTAAATCACTGGTGCTACACAGACCCCATATTATATCCCATGCACTTATACATACACCAACAATAACACACTACATACAACATATAACACATAAAATACGTACAGGGGTGGGGCACAACCACATTTTACATACTTGCTGGCAGGAATACCCCAATCTTCTATCTTGCAGTGTGGTCCCCAGCTTAAGGGGACACCCTTTGACCCTGCAGGGCTTTGGTTGGATTTACATTAGAATTTAACATATCCCTGTAAAGCCCTCATAAGCAACCAATTGTAGATAATCCCTAATCACACATTTCTCTCGAGAGAATTCCCCTTTCTTTCCCTTAATGCCTTCAGTTCACCTGACCAATCATGCAAACAACATTCCACTGCACTCTTCATCCCATTAAAAGAATGTTATGCATCCTTGAAGGATTTATGGGAACTCAAGAGCACAGCCCTTTGAGTTGCACCGGCCACCATTAACTACCCTGACAAACAATGGGTCTATAGTTTTTTCAAATGGCTTTTCTAATCCTTGTTTGGCTCTGATAATTTGAGATACAGCTATTCACTTTCCTAAGGGTGGATAGGGCTTTTTTGGCTGCAGTTGTTGAGCGTGTCCACTTAAAATGAAGGGCAAAGAAGAAATGGAAAATGAATGCAGCTCCGTTTCCAAACAAACAGACCCTTTGTTTTCAACTATAAGACTGGCAGCTGATCAAGAGCCACCACTGCTATGTGAAATACATTTCTAGTCCTGCACCCCACAACCTGAAGACATGGTTTAAGAACCACAAATCTTCAATTTTCCTGCTAGGAAAATCCTGTCTAACCGCCATCTGACAGGGAATATCTACCCGTGATGTGAACTTTGATCTGAACTTTCAACATTCAAATGGCAAAGCACCTCCACACTTTGCACACTACCCCTAAAAGGGTGCAATATTCCACACAGTTCTGAAAATATTTGTAAACTATTGGAGAAGATTAATAAGCCTATATGTTGATGTTGAAAATATCAGCTCTTTACGTTTACTGTAAAATGTTTTAGTGTGAAAACACCACTGGGTAAAAAAAAAAATAATAACACAATTGAAAATGTCTCTTTTATAACAGAGTTATGACACTGTTTGACTATGACATTCATAACCCCCTAGTTGCTGCAAGTACAGAGGCATTCCTGCTTGGCTCACAAAGTGCCATGGTGGCAAGCAGGCTTCAAGGGCAGAGCAAGCTTGTATCAGAGCTACCGTTACGGAATGTAAACAATTCTAGTCAGCATCTAGATAACTGATAAGTTTAGTGCAAATAACATGAAAGTATGAAAGAATGTACAAAACAGACCCTAAAGAATGTTTATTTTAGAATACAAATAAACATGTTCGTGGGACACTTTAGAGGACCTGTGAAAAGGTCTGCATATGTAAATAACAGTTTAGTATTTTTGTTTCTTTTTAATATTGTAAATAACGTTTGTTAAAATTTAAGCTTGGATTAAATATTGAAGGGCTGGGGCCAGTCCCCTCCTTGTTGATGTGGCCGTTCCCAAATTGGTCAATTAATTGCCAATTTGGGGTGGCCACTTGTATAAAACAACCCTTTCAGAAAATATCACCATCTCAAGCATTTTGAAACTAGTAAAAATTGAATACAAATATTAATTCAGATTCGAAAACACACATTTAAGTATAATATAGTAATTAAAGAAAACATATCATGTGCAATTTACTTTCCATTTTGCTTGTTGTCTCTCATATATTGATCTCAAAACACCTCATCAGCTCAGGTTTTTTTTTTATATGGGCATTAACATATGCATCAAACATAAAAAAAATGTATTTAAATACTTTGAGGCGGTATTTCGAAAACGTAACCGCCTATCAATCGACAAAAAAAATACAATATTTTAGTGATAAATCTTTTATATTTTTTTAATTCTAAAAGCTAAAGTCAGTAGAGTGCAAAACTTAAATCCAAGATGGCCACCGGATGGGAACTGTAGTCGAATTTGGTGCGTAAAAAAGCATTTTTAAACATTTTAAAACTTTTATTTTTAATTTTCATTTCAGATATGTTTAAGTTAAGTAAAAACTATTAATAACCTATTTGGGGTTTTGTTTGTTGAAATAAAAAAAAAAAAAACGTTTTGCCCACCCTAGTAACAGTGAAGTTTATTAAAATAAACTATGAAGGGCTAGTGTTAGTGGAGAAAATGCTTTTAAAAGCTAAATTGGGGTAAAAACTTTGAACCCTATTGAACTTACATAATAGATTAAAGTAACAGACTTAACACATTAATTACAAACTTAGTGCTTTAAATCTATAACATTGTATTCTAACCATTTGGATAGTACTGTATTTAACAGCCTATTAATACATTAAAATTCATTTTAATAATTATGGGTAAACCTGTTGGCCACATTTGGTCCCCTAGCAACCTATTGAGTACCAGGAAATTAAAGAGCACTGTTCACTAATTCACTATTGACCCTACTGACCTTGCCAAATGCATCAGACTTTCCACACTCCAGCAAAATGTCAGGGCATCTGGAACAAGCATGCATGCTCACATGGCCACATCATATTAATACATATTCCTGATCCATACAATTCATGTTGCAAAAGGCTGGTGCACTGCAAAAGGAACTTAATATAGTGATGAAGAAAGCTGAAAGACAATGGCACTGGCTCTAGTATGGCACGGTCCAAAAGACACCCGACTGCACTGGATATTGTGACTTGGACTAATGTCCACCGCAGGATAGATTGAGAATCACTAAATCTTGTGACCAAAGCCAGATTAGAACCAAGGCCCAGAGAGGCAGCAGACCAGTAATTTCAAGTGTGTTTTATATACTGAATACAGCATTTCTGTTTCATTACACAGTTTACTCTGTAGAGGGCTAGCATAGCTGGTCTAACCTCACACACCAAGCAGTTTCAATCATTCCCATGACTCTTTATTTCTTCCACTTAAAACGCCTGACCTTGAATTGCAAACTCCTGACCATTAGACAACACCTACAACTGTAAACATTGTAATCTATTATACTCTCATCCCTTATTCAGGAACATAGACAGTGTTGCAAAAAGATGTTACAAATTAATAATTGGTAGAGGCAAAATGATTAGATGGTAAGTTAAACCATCAGTAACACCACCATGACCTTGGAAAAGTAAGCACTGCTGGATGTGGGAGACATTTTAAACAGATTGAGACATAAGAGAAGAGAGAGCAGACTAGCATTGCACATTGTGTGGCACAGTATAGCCAGGCAAAAAATACTCGTACTCGCAGTTCGCACTCGTATCGGTGGATGGCGGAGAAAGCCAAGAAAAAGACTTTTTCCACCAGTTAACGAATCTGCCCATTAACAAGCCCAACACATTCCATTCTAATGCACCAATAGTACTGTGCATTTGCACCTCAGAAATCCATTAATTAGGGAAGAACAATTAATGGATGAAGTTTGTTTTCATAATATCGACTAGTCAAAAAAAAAAAACACTTAAAATCAGCATTCTAGTGACACCACGGTTACAAGAGACTTGATACAATATATATATATAGGTTTTCAGTAGATGCTAAACATTTCCATAGCATGTAAAGTGAAAAAATAACCTTTTAACTATCCAGACAGTACCTCTTTTTCAATTCTGCATTTAGTACAATTCCTCAATTCAGCATTCCTTGTGTCCCTCTTGCGGGGCTCTGTTCTCACTAGGGATTTGAGGGAAGCTAGCCCCTGGGGCTCTGTTGACTTCTTACTCTCCTGCACACTCAAATCCCCCCTGCTCACTTCACAGTCTGAAGGATCTTCAGAATCTCACTATCAATTAGCTTTGTGTTTGTGAACTCTTCACACTGCCCCAGCTTGATCCTAGCTAATCAGGAGCAGGACTCCAGCTAGAGAGTGTATGTGTGTGTGTGTGAGTGTACCCTACAAACCCCACATTGAGAAAACACAGCTCTGGGGCAAATGTCTCAGCTGACAGCTGTAATGCCTGAATCCCATTTTAAATTAATAACAAAACGGAATACTATTAATTGCATTTTACCCAAAGTTGTTAGAGTTGGCTACTGCAACATAAAAGTCTCAATGTCTTAATGCCAGCTAAAATAATCCACTAAAGAGCACTCTAGTCAACGTCAAAACAAGCAGCAGGAATGTATTTGGCTTTTGAACAGTTCTTCTAAAAAGAAACCCTACAAATGTAGAACTTGTGAGCGTGGAATGCACATAAACAGTAATACTGAAATTATATAAGAACCACAAATTGGTCACAAGACAAAGTAAAAAACAGAACAATATTTCTATTAAAGCTCTATGTTTACACTGTTTAATGGTGAATATAAATATGACTTAGTTTAAATCTCAGTGGAACCATTATGTCTGGATAGAAGTGTATCTCAATAGCTTCAGCTGGGGACTGAGAGACAAGAAACTCCTGTTATTTGTTTTTAAATGTATATCTATTACTGAACACGGGCAGGAGAATGTACCCAGTGTTTTGTGTGAAATTGTTCCACGTTTTCAGCACTTCATGCATTCTGATAGAAAACCAATTTAACTCCTCCATATACTAGTATCGCCAGATTCTGTTGCTCTCAATAAACTTCATCACAATTGGATAAGCGTTTCTCTATAAATATGAAAAAGTTTAACGTAAACATCTCTGTAATATGGCTATCTTTTATAATAGGCAACTACTGTAGAAGTCGGCACACCACTTACATTAAATCACATTGAAAAAACTCAATTTCATGGACCATAAAACATGTAACACCATGGGAGACAACTAAATTGAGGATGGAGTGCAGAAAGTGACACTGATGTATAATCTAAATGTAAACTTACAAAGTGAATTACATTTTTTAATTTAAAACACATTGGGCAAGAGACCACACATGTGACCCAATGCAAATGTTTTCATTTGATAACCTTTAGAGTAAGCAGGATGCTGTTGAAGGTTATTTCATCGAGATGCAAATTATCACCTCTAGGGCCCTAAAATTGTAATAATACCAGTGTAAGGCAACACAGTGCATTTGAAACACATAATGGTCATAATACGGTTCCATAATACCATTGCATACATATAATATGTGAAAAATATACCAAAAAACATATCAAATGTGTTACCAGATTTCTTGTATTAATTCCCTTTACCATTTTAATTATTGAAACACATGAACTGGATAACTAGTGGTGATGCTTGGGAGAATCAGGGACTGGAACATCCAAAAAATGTACATCAATCAACACACTCATAGTTTTAAAGCATTCTGGAGGGGGGGGGGGGGGGGGTGGTAATAACCACACAACACACCAGCAGAGAAGGCTAAATGTATCCTCTTTATATGGAAAGGAAAGACTTCAGTCTGGTCTACTTAAATTAATAAATTATATGCAGTAGTTGCACAAGTAACATTCTGATGGCACTCTGTTTAGTGAATATGCCTAAGTGCTATTCACCTCCTCTACCTCATCACACACATACACCTCTGCAAACTAAACCAATTAGCAAACATATACAATAGTACATCAATGGCTGAGCATGTAAACACAGATAATGAACACTGTAATAAGTCTAGCAGCAACTATGTTTGTGAAGTTAGCAAGCGGTTCGCAGTTCGCAGTTCGCTATTCCAGCTCATGTTAATCCAGCTCGCCATTCCAGCCTGCAGTTCCCTATTCCAGCTTGATATTCACTATTCCAGCTTGCTATTCATTTTTACAGCTTGCTATTCATTTCTACACCTTGCTATTGATTTTTACAGCTTGCTTTTCAATTTTTCTTTTGCAAATAAAAAAACATGAATGTGGAGTTTTACTTTTTTGTGCTTTTTTTTTTCTTCGATTTTCAAACTGTAGATGGAAAAAAAAACTGAAAAATGAAAAGAACAAACAATATTTTCAGGTTTCCAATTTCTGAAAATGGCAAAAAATGTTAAAAAAAAAAAAAAATTGGGGGTCGCAAGCTCTGAGACACCAATGTATATAGTTAATTTCATTTTATGTTATGTTATGTTTTGTTTTGCTTTCTTTGTAACTGTACAGATTCTCTCAAGATCTTTTGTATAAGCTGTTTTGATGGAAAATAAAAACAATTGATCACAAAAAAAAGAAATTGTGAGCAAAATGTAATGAGCTGATATCTACAAAGCACACGGTAAAAAATAAATCTATGGTGCAAATATTAGGGACACTTGCTTTTGCTTAAATAAATATACATTGTGGAAATGGTGAGCTGCTCATCTCTTACTAATTCCAGTCTATCTCATCTGGTAACTTACCTGTCACTGAGGCTGCAGACCGTGCAGCCCCTTGGCAGCTTGTACCGCTGTTTCCACACCAGACAGCCAATGGGAAGGCTCCCTGTGTGGAATCATAAGCTTTCCTATTGGCTAAATGCACAGGATTTGACGGCACCAGTAAACTACTCACTATCTGTAGCGCCCAATCACAAAAAAAGTAGACACATCTAGGATAATAATATAAAAACATATATAATATATTATCCTTGATCTAGGGGAGGCTTTTTGACTATTACTTAAAAGTTGTTACATTAAAATCCACTATCAAATCATTATACACAAGCACCTCTATGCTGTTTTTTTTTTAATTCTTATATCAGAATCATGTGCCAGAGCCCTGGGGGAGTGGGGTATTGCAACAGTAACACAGGGACCCAATTACCATGTGCATTACACACACTCGCAAGTACAATGTGGGCCAGTTACTTTGTTAAACCCCTTGACAATTTTAAATACCTCTATTAAGTTGCCTCTGGCTCTCCTTCTTTCTAGGCTGTACAGATTCAACTCTTTCAGTATATCTTCATATGACATGCCCTTCAATCCTGGAATTAATCGTGTTGCTCTATTCTACTCTCTCCATTGCCTTAATGTCTTTCTTATGATATGTTGACCACAACTGTACACAGTATTCTAGGTGTGGTCGTACCAGTGCATTGTATAATTAATATAACTTCACTTGATTTGAATTCAACTGTCGACTATATAACCTAACATTCTATTTGCCTTTTTTATAGCTTTTCCGCTCTGTCTTAAGAGATTCATCCACTACTACCCCCAAGTCATTTTCATACAGAGCCTCCTCTATTTCATTACTGTTCATGCTGTACTTGCCTGTAATGTTTTTACGCCCTATGTGCAAGACTTTGCATTTATTCACATTAAATTTCAACTGCCATGTGTCAGCCCAAGCTTGAATCTTGTCTAAATCTCTTTGTATTATTAAAGTTGCTGATTGGGAGTTGGCTTCCCCTCCCAGTTTTGTGTCATCTGCAAATTTGCATAGTTTACTGATTATGTCTTGGTCCAAGTCATTTATATAGATTAAGAATAGCAATGGTCCCAATACTGATCCCTGTGGTACCCCACTTGTTACATTACTCCAGTTTGATGCCTGGCCTCTTATTATAACTCTCTGCTTTCTATCTTGTAACCAGTTATGAATCCATGCTGCTACTTTACCATTTATTCCTACTGATTTAATCTTTAGATATAGCCTTTCGTGCGGTACTTTGTCAAATGCTTTTTGAATATCTAAGTAGATGATGTCATATGCACTATCCTTGTACACTCTAGTAGTCTCCTCCTGAAAGAAATCTAGTAAATTTAACAAGATCTACCCTCCCTAAAGCCATGTTGGCTATCACTTATAATATGTTGTTACTATATCAATATTCCTCCATTTTGGTCCTTATTATAGTTTCCATGATTTTACATATGATTGACGTTAAATTTATAGGTCTTTAGTTCCCAGGGTCAAATTTGTTTCCCTTTTTAAATATAGGAGCAACATTGCCAATTTTCCAGTCCAGTGGGATGGCTCCATTATTTATAGATGTATTGAATATATAACATAGTGGTTTAAAAATCTGTTCTCTAGTTTCCATAAGGACTCCTGGACAGATTCCGTCGGGCCCTGAGGATTTGTTTATTTTAAGTGCTGCTAGCTCCCTTAGTACTCCATTCTCTTCTATAACAAACTCTGGTGATAATGTTTGTGTACATTCTGTTAACCTTGGTATATTGTATAAATCCTCCTTTGTAAATACTTGTACAAAGTATTGATTAAATACATCTGCGATTTGGTTGTCTTTAGTCACTAAATTTCCACTGTTGTCACGTAAACTACTGACTTCCTCTTTCAGTTTAGTTTTAGCATTAACATATTGAAAAAACCCTTTTGGATTAAGTTACTAGCCACTTGTCTCTCTGATTCCCTTTTCACTCTCCTAGGCTGCTTTTTAAGGTCCCTACAGGCCTCTCTGTATTCTATTTGTGAGGCTGCTCCCTTTGATTTCATAGAAAGATATCATTTTATTACATGTTTATGCCCAGCTTAATAAATCGATTTACCCATCATTCTTTCTCTTAAGTTGACCTTTTCTCATTTTTGGGATAAATGTATCCGGCATTTCTAACACTGTATCCCTAAATCGTTTTCAGCTTCATTATCTATTAGTATTCTATCCCAGTCTGTGTTTAGAACAGGGGTGCCCAATCCTGGTCCTGGAGGGCCGATGTCCCTCCTGGCTTTTGTTGCAACTGTGCCCTAAATTACTTAATTGGACCAATCAAGCCCTTATTAGAAGCTTAATTGGTCCAAGTAATCAATTTAGTGTACAGTTTGAACAAAAACCAGGAGGGCATCGGCCCTCCAGGACCAGGATTGGGCACCCCTGGTTTAGAAGCTCCTGTTGCATTCCTTTGTAATCTTCTGGTCCAGTGGTTAAAGAAATGGGCTTGTAATTAGCAGGACCCTGGTTCAAATCCTAACTCAGCTGTGTGACCATGTCACTTACCTCCTTGTGCTCTTTCTCAGGGGACGGCATGGTCTGCAGCCTCAGTGACAGACAAGTTACCAGATGAGATAGACTGGAGTTAGTAAGAGGTGAGCCACTCATCATTTTCACAATGTATATTTACTTTTTGTGCTTAATAATTGTAAACTTAAGCAAAATCAAGTGTCCCTAATATTTGCACCATAGATTTATTTTTTACTGTGTAGTTTATAGATATCAGCTCATTGCATTTTCCCCCCATTTTTTTTTTTTTTTTTAACCATTTTCGGAAATTGAAAAACTGAAAATATTGTTTGTGCTTTTCAATTTTCATTTTTTCTTTTCATCTACAGTTCGAAAATGGAAGAAAAAAAGCAAACATCAAACTGCGGTAAAACTCCACATTCATGTTTTTTATTTGCAAAAAAGCACAAAAAAAACTGAATAGCAAACTGGAAAAATGAATAGCAAGCTGGAATAGCGAATAGCAAGCTGGAATAGGGAACTGCAGGCTGGAATAGCGAGCTGGATTAACATGAGCTGGAACTGCAAATCGCTTGCTAACTTCATTATGCTGCAGCAACTGATATATATTGAGTCAGACTCTGCTTTGTCCCTAATGTCTGTCCATCCCAAAATAAAAAGCACTCTACTTTCAGGAAGACAAGAGAGAGTTGCGGCACATTCATTAATTCAGCAGCCTGTGACCTAGTTCCAAGAACACTTGAGCATTTCTTAAATTCCTCTGTATCATGGAAAGGCTTTTTATCAGCCTCATCTCCAGCAAAGTGCTTAACATCTCTGCTAACGCTTTCAAAGCCTGTTAAAAAGTTTACTGCTGTCTGAGGTAGCACTTTTAAAATTTGAAACATTTACTGCAGTATACCATAAAGGTAGTAAAGCAATGTGAGGGCCTAGTAAAGCACAGGCAAGATAAATCACAAGTAGGTATGGTAAAGTAAAAACATGATTAACAACAGGAAATGCGAAGAAATTGCGAATATTTGGATTTGAAAGAATTTATCACAATACAAGGAGCTTCCATGTTCATGAGGTTCATCACTCAGCGATCAGTTTCAATTTTTTTAGAACAAAAAAAAATAAACTATATCAACTTAATGCTCTGGAATGCAATTTTTGTCCTCATGACAAACACTTTAGACCCAGGATTTCTGAAGACACAGGCTATACTGCTACTGACTCCGTTCCTGCTGGATCCTATAAGCTAAATTGTTATCAGTCTTTAGATTCTATAGACTTTGCCATCAGAGTACCAGATGGGTAATCCTACAGGTACTACGCTGTATCAAAATCCTTAGACTAGAATAATGGGAACAGTAAAGTGAGTAACCTTCATGTCTGTACATCCAGTACATAAAAAGTATATATGGACACTACTGGAACCAAACTGTGAGCTACAGTGGGCGAGATTTCCCTGATACCTTCCAACAATGTGTTAGCCGTTTCAAGGACTGGTGTTTTCAGATACTTTCAATACAGAATAGGTGTTGACCTTCATAGCAGCAAAGCGACTGAGAAACTGATACTGAGAGTGAAATGAATCAAATGTGTATTTAAACACAGAGAGAGAAAGTTCTTATCTGTGGACATTGGGAGATGTCAGGGGGAGGAGCTGGAAATCCGAAAGGTACACAATAAACCCTTTCAGTCCCAAGCAGTGGTGGGGCTGCACGACCCCAACTCCACAGTCAGCTGCCAACCTTCCAGTATAAGCAGCAGATTATTTCTTTAGGTTTTAAAGTCAAACAAGCCTGAGGAACTACGTGCACTTCCTCATAACTACCACCCCCTGGGAACAGAACTTAATACAAACTGCAGAACAAGGGCAATACTTCAGACTGCACAATTAATAACAGTTTTGTACCGTAAACACCACATTTATTAGGGTTACTATAAAAGTATTTACATAGAAACATTGTCTTCTTTATTATTTTAGCCAAAATAATGCAGAGATTAATGACATCAAATACAATACATGCAAAAAAAAATGTTTCAAGTAATAAAAGGATGTTACCTTTATTAGAACAGCCCTGTTGGTTTTAAATGTTTGGAATTAGAAAATTACAAACACGTAAAAACAACAGGGCCGGTACAGCTCAATAGGGCTGGTAAAAAAAAAAAACACAACCAAATGGTCTGCCATGTTTTCTAATAGTACGCAGCAAAGTTTTATAATATAAAGCCCTGCTTATACACTTCTTTGTCAACCAGTCTAATTGTGTAAGCCTTTAGCAATGATAGGTGCCTTTCCCATGAGCTTTACTTGAGCTCTCCAGAAAAGTATAAGGCAAAAGATAATGTAATCAGCCGGTATGGTTGGCTGGAAAGGTTTTCATCTGACTGCTATTTATTTTAAGTTGGTTCCCAAGGAGGAGGATTTACTTTTTTATGTTTGACACTTGCATGGTGAATAACGTTACTGTTATTAATGAAATTGAGTCATTTTGCAAAATGTGAAACAATGCTATGCTGATGTTAACAGATTAAATCATTTAGCATCATCAATGGGTACTAGGTGTGTACTTATGAGTTGATTGAAACAAACAAAAACACAACCAGTTGCCTCACTTTAATTAATAAAGAAAAATAACTTGAGGTATAAACTGAATACTACATGAAAGTTCTGAGTACAGTTGACACTCTGACTTCTTCCCCTGCTTGACGTTAAGTCACAAAGTAATTTCCACACCCAATTACAGCAGACGTTCAATTAAAGGATTAAGTATTCTGTTTATATCTTTAATGAGAAAAGCTGAAATGCAGCTAATTAATAAATAGTGAAGTTGCCCAGGCAAGATTTTGTTCACATAATAAACCTAACATCACTTCATGAAGTTCATTAACATTCCAGCATGTTAAATACAATGTTTAGAATGTATAAAGAAAACAATAAATATCAAATGACAGAGGAACATTTTTACTCAAATGTAAATGTATGATCTCACAACTGATGCTTCACCTTCCTGTATTACAGCAGGTATAACTGTGGTCAAATATAAGGAATGAAGTAGCTAAGAATATTAATATATTACATGTGCTACAATTTCAAATTGTAACACAAAACAAATATCTTTAGGAATCTTGAATTAGTCATATTATTTTCTCCTTAAGTACTGTATCAATCGCTTCATTCTGAGCAATTGAAACACTTTTTTTTTTTTTTTTTTTACTGCATTACTAAACAAATGTATACATATATTAACATTACACGCACTGTGAGAAGTTGTATGTAGCCTATATACTTAAATAACTGATACTGTACGGCTTCCTAATTTAATAGAACAGACAGTAGGTCCCTTTAGAATTTTATTACTGCGGATTCGCAACTGCGGATATCATTACGAATATTTATAGAGAACAAGACTGATCCAAACAGTAGGCTGTTAAATGACTCAGATAATTAATTTAAAGGTTTTAAACAACAGAACATGTAAATACAAATACAATTAATAAATAATAACAGTAAAACAATAGTAAAAAAAATTATATATACAGTATTAGTGCTGTAGACCTATATAAAAAAGCACAAGTTATTTATAAAGTGACGTTGGGGTAGTATTTCAGAAGATGGTGACATTTCTTATCCCTGTCTAATTTTTCTGTGGGAATTACTGCTGTATGCTTCCCCAATAGGTGCCCCTAATGCTTCCTCTAGGAAGCTTCTGCTCCAATCTACGTGATTACCTCGGCTGCAAGTTTTAAAGCCATGAAAACACGCGTTATTTAATTAATATAGAAATTAGACAGATATAGCGAGTAAAGAATGTTACCTTGGCATCAGCTTCATCTCCTTCTTGAATCTCGTCATCCACTGCTTCACTCTGCTCTTCATTAGTTGTCGCATCTTCTTCACTCTTTCCAGCTCGCTCTGCAGATGTTGCTGCTCCCATAGCTGAAAACCAACACCGTATTATTTTTCTACCGTTAGAAGAAAATATGACAACAACTGCAAAAAATATATATTTTTAAAAAATCCAACAACAAATACTATCTCCAAAACCTTTCTGGGTAGTCAGACTCAAGTAATGCAATCGGGATCCCTGCAAACTCTTTTAGAGAACCGCCTCCCCTTCTCTATCACATGAACAAGGATCAGTCACGCCTTGCAGCATCAGATGATGAAAATGCACAAGAAAGGTTGCTGGTGACTAGTGACCCCCTTATGTGCACCTAACAAGAAAACTGGATTGATCCAAATTTAAATGTTAGCGTCTGAGGAACGTAAACTGTAATCAAATTAGAACGTCGATCTAAATGAACTTAATCAGGTGAGGAGGTATCATGATGAAAGAACCCTACTGTTCCGTCAGTCCGAGATGCTGACGCAGCAGCAGGTTCAGGATAATAGAGGCTGGTCCCAAAGTGATCGGGTGTACAGCATCTTATTATTATGAAAAGAAAAGAAAAGAAAAAAAAACTGACTGACTGTACAGATGTCAGTATGAATTAAAACATTTCCAATCCATGCATTTTACTGAAGCACCTCGTTATATTGGAAAATAATATTTCTGTAGAACATAACTGCATTTAATGCAAACCTTGTGCGTCTGCAAGATACTGCAGTGGAAAATAACTTCCTGCAAGTACCAGAGAATGCCCGGTGACTGACGATTACAATAAATAAATAAATAAATCAGTTAGTGTTCGCATAGACTATAATTCCATGCTGAAATCGTTTTAGAACGTTAAAATACTGCACATTACATACCGCTACATGCTGTTTTTCCAAATGCATTTTTTTTTTACTCATTCTCTTGAATTTACAGCACCCAGCTGCAGGTAACTAGCGATGTGTTAAACAACAGGAAACAGCATACCGCACTTTTATCTGGTAGTTTTTCGTACGGCATGCTAAGCAACTTTGATTGGAATTCATCATGCATGTTTATTCCTGCTGGTAAATATTTTTTCTCTGGCATGTGATTCATAATAGGCTACACATTTGTACACCCCTTTCACGGAAACAGGGATGAGACGTAAAACCGAGGTCCGATTGTAGGTGACTCTGCAGCAGTTGTTGGTGCTCAGTTCACCACTAGCCTCTGTAAGTCGCTTCTGATAAAAGCGTCTGCTAAATAACACATAAGAAGAAGAAGAAGAAGAAGAACAACAACAACAACAACAACAACAGATATCACATATTTAAATGTTTATCTATGGTTAGTTTACACAGTAAACTTGAAATTACAACAATTTCCCAATTTACAGTACTTGACTATATTTGCCTTGGGCTTTTTGATTATGGCCAGGTCAGATTTGATACTAGCAAGTGTTACCCTATGAGTCTGATGTTGTAAGCAATTTTTAAACTAACTTACAACAAGAGAATCAAAGCCAATATTATGCAGTTTAATAACAGAAAAGGTTACAGAGGCAAAGGGAACGAGCACGTATCCCAGATAAAGGGAAAGTGCTGGTATATTTAAATATTGGTCCACCTTTCATCAAGGAGAGCGAAACCCAGGACCCATGTAAAACTGGTGGTTTCATCAGGGAGAGAGAAACCCAGGACCCATGTAAAACTGGTGGTTTCATCGGTTACATTATATCCTACAAAGTTTGCTGAGTGGAGAGTGTTTGTTTTAATATAGCCTGTATTAAGGTGCTTAGAGTTAATTTCAAACTTGGATTTTCAGTGACCTTCCTCTTTCACTTCATTGTTTCATTGACATAACATAAAGTCTGTATCAGCCACATGGTGATCATTAACAGCTTATCTCATGCACCGCTGGCATAATAGCATGTTTTGTTTGTTCCCTGAACTTAATCTACTTCATGTTACTTGCTTGTGTATTCTGTTGTCATTATATTTTTCTCTGAAAGGAACTGCCTTTGGTATATATTTACAAGTCAGAAGCAACCAGTACATGTTCAGGTGTAAGGTACATTGTTTTGCCAAAAACATTGAGATATTTAGACTTCTATACAGTGGTGCCCATGAGCATTCATCAAGATAATTTGTTCCCACACTCTGAAGCATTGTGGTTTTGAGTTGAAGAAAGTAGTAAAAAGAAGACAAGTTTTAAGTGGTTGACACAAATCTGTTGATGTTTTACCATATATGAAAAAATCAAAAGTACATAGGACTAGTACACGCCCAACCCAAAGGCAACCCAGCATTGTGTATTGTAAGAAGCATTGCCATGTTACAGCCATTCTTTGATTTTTTTTTTTTCAGTCAATTAGTTTATGTGCATCAATTGAAGGCATTTCTAGAGATGGGGGAGGGGGGGGGGGGGGCAAAAATGTATTTTAAGCTTTTATTGAGAGGAACGGTAGTTCCTTGTGCCAAGTTATCAGCGAGAACTGCAAGAGACTCTCTATACAGCAAGGCTAGTTTATGTGTTTTCAGGGTACTGGTGCAGCAAAAGTAAATCAGCCAAAAGCACCACTTCACTTTTAATTTGTAGTTCCCAACACTCTTAGGTGAAATGTAGAAAAAAGTCAATACCTGTCATACAGTAAGATAAATAAATCATCAAAGTAAGGTAAAAATGTCCATCTCCTTCTTTTCTCCCATTTTTTTGCAGATTTTTGCAGACCCCAGACACTTATGTATATTACAGGACATGTATATTACAGGACATCCGGGTTTAATGACAATTAACTTGTTTTGTCAACATGGAAATATACTAGGAAACGCATTTATTAAATGATTTATTTCTGTTCTAAAATGGAACATTTGCCTGCAAAAATATATATTTTTATATAATATAAATATAAAAAAGGTCTGGCAGGCATGGGATTTGATGAAACTATAATCATCATCATCATCATCATCATTCTGAGATTCTGATCTTGATCTCTGAAAAATTTTGGTTTCCTGTCAGTGTAACGCTCATTGTGGTCCCTACTGGTGCAAGGAAGTACGGTTCCTCTAAATACTGGTTGATGAGAGTAATGCTATTTGTGGTCCCCACTGAACAAAAAGGAACATTCATTTCGGAGAATTAACTATGCTGAAGGATAGCCTGTATATTTGGTAAAAGAAAAACATAAATAAATAAATACATTAATAAATATTGAAATAAATGAATACATAAATCAATACATAGACATTTATTTATTTATTTATTTATTTTTCACTATCAGATATAAACACTGCCATTTAATACTGTATAAAACTTAAATAAATAGTTCTTGTTCAAATGTATATTAGTGAAGATTTTTGTACATAAAAGTCGTCATGCTTTCATATATTTTTACTTTCAAATTAAAAAAATATATTGTAACGACCCGGACAATTGCTTTGTTGCAGGACTTGTTGTCTGTTCAGTTTGTCTTGTCTGTCTTTTATATGTTACATGTAGTGTAAGGGGAACGTATCACGCCATTATTTAGCATGGGAAAGGGGAGTGAGTGAATGAGTGGGGAGAATGTGTGTTGCTGTTTTCGGGGGTTGCAGAGCATGGATGTGACTGCTTGATGAGCCTGACAGTGGCGGGAAACAACAGGAGGTTATATAATAAGGGGGTGCATGAGCCTGGGGACTGGAGACAGTCCAGCGCTGAACTTGAATGAGAAACTGTGGGTGTGACTGAGCGAGCGTGTGAGCTGTGACCGGAGAGAATATGCAGCTAGGGCATCTGCATTGCAAGCTGCATTGGAAGCATGTCTTGGGTTTGATTGCCACACAGGGTTTATATTGCAAATTAAAAAAAAAAAAGTATTTTATTTATGTGTAACAAACTCATTTGTTATGTGAAAAAAAATTACTTGATATGAATGACACTTTCATTGAACATACATACTTTTGCACACATAACATTAACATGCATATATATATATATATATATATATATATATATATATATATATTAGCTCAAAGAGCCAGCTGCCCAACGTTTCGATATGTTGTACATATCTTTCTCAAGGGAGCCCACACATACACACACACACACACACACACACACACACACACATTGTAAACTGAGCTGCTTCCACTCGGGTTCGTTGTCCCTTAAAAGACGTTGACCCAGGCACAGAAATTGCAGTTTTAGCGCGGTTACGCACTTTTATTACAACACAAATAAACAGAAACACAAATAAACAGCTAGCTCTCACGAGCACTAACTAAAACACACTAAACTATAAAACAGGAGAGCTAAGCTGTTTACCCGCCAAAACAAAAATCAAACAAAAACAAAACACACAGTTTTTAAACAAATAACACGATTCACAAAAAAGGCTTTCACACAGTACCTTTCAGGACTACAACACACAGTCGGGCTCTTCACACAGCAGCCCTGAGCAGACTGGCTGCTTTCTTTAAATACCCTGCACCTGGCTCTAATTTACAATGGTAGCCAGGTGCAGGTGATAATTAAACAATTTAGTTTGGCAGGGAGATTTTAACCCTCTCCCTGCCACAAACACACATTTCCCATGTGCAGGGCTTCCTGCCCTGTCACTATATATATACAGTGCTGTGAAAAAGTATTTGCCCCCTGTCTGATTTTCTGCATTTTTGCATATTTTTGACACTGAATGTTATCAGATCTTCAACCAAAACCTAATGTTAGATAAAAGGGACCCTGAGTGAACAAATAACACAAAAATTTGATACATATTTCATTTATTTATTAAAGAAAGTTATGCAACACCCAACGCCCCCGTGTGAAAAGTAATCACCCCCTTAGACTCAATAACTGGTTATGCCACCTTTAGCAGCAATAACTGCAACCAAACGCTTCCTGTAGTTATTGATTAGTCTCTCACAGCGCCGTGGAGGAATTTTGGCCCACTCCTCCCTGCAGAACTGCTTCAACTCAGTGACATTTGTGGGTTTTCGAGCATGAACTGCTCGTTTCAGGTCCTGCCACAACATCTCAATGGGGTTTAGGTCTGGACTTTGACTAGGCCATTCCAAAACTTTAAATTTCTTGTTCTTCAACCATTCTGATGTAGACTTGCTTGTGTGTTTTGGATCATTGTCTTGCTGCATGACCCAGCTGCACTTCAGTTTCAGCTCACAGGCGGATGGCCTGACATTCTCCTGTAGAATTCTCTGATACAGAGCAGAATTCATGGTTCCTTCAGTGATGGCAAGGCGTCCAGGTCCTGATGCAGCAAAGCATCATCAAACCATGACACTACCACCACCATGCTTGACCGTTGGTATGAGGTTCTTACTGTGGAATGCAGTGTTTGGTTTTCGCCAGAAATAACGGGGCCATGTCGGCCAAAAAGTTCCACTTGTGACGCATCTGTCCATAGAACTTTGTTCCAGAACTCTTGAGGATCATCCAGGTGCTTTTTGGCAAACTTGAGACAAGCATTCATGTTCTTCTTAGTGAGCAATGGTTTCCGCCTTGCTACTCTGCCATGAATCCCATTTTTGCCCACTGTCTTTCTGATGGTGGAGTCATGAACACTGACCTTAGTCGAGGCGAGAGAGGCCTGCAGATCTGTGGATGTTGTTCTAGGGTTCTTTGTGACTACCTGGATGATTTTACGCCTTGCTCTTGGAGAGATTTTGGCAGGATGGCCACTCCTGCGAAGATTCACTACTGTCCCAAACTTTCTCCATTTGGACAATATGGCTCTAACTGTGGTTCGGTGGAGCCCCAGAGCCTTAGAAATGGCATTGTAACCCTTTCCAGACTGATAGGCATCAACAATTTTTTCCGGAGGTCTTCAGGAATTTATTTTGTTCATGGCATGATGTGCCTCTAGAACCTGTGTGCTGACAAGTTAGTTAGATTTATATTGGGCATGGCTGGCCCAAATCAAGTCTGGTTGTTAACCACAGTACTCAAACAGCTGACCCTAATTATCCCTTTAATTGGGTTGAGTTAACTAGGGGGGGGCAATAACTTTTTCACACCTGAACATTGCATGTTTGATTACCTTGCACACTAAACAAATGAAAGAAGCACCAAACTTTGGTGTCATTTTTTTTCTCAGACTCCCTCTATATACTACTACAACCCACAAAAAATCTGACCAAATACAATGTGAAAAATGTGCAAAAATGCAGAAAATCAGACAGGGGACAAATACTTTTTCACAGCACTATATATATATATATATATATATATATATATATATATATATATATATATATATATATATATATATATATATATATAAAAGGCAGGATTTGAACCCTAACTAGTCATACTTTCACTCTAACTACACAGGGGCGTAGCTATCATAAGTGCAGGTGATGCAGCTGCTCCAGGGCCCAAGAGCCTTTGGGGCTCACTAGCACTTCAAAAGGACAAATACAATATGTGAATATTTTTTAATTGTTCTGGTCAAAATACTTAGAAAATAAAGTAAAACAGTAGGCCTAACGAATGATGACAAACGAGTTAAAAGACTAGCCGGCACCTTTCCACTAGCCAACACACACCGCCAAGTACCCTACCGCTAGTAACTTTGGTTTTAAGTGTCATATTAAAATGACCATATATGGGCGTGGATATGACCACTTTGTGTTACAGCCCCTGTTGTTTCTCAAACATAAATCAGAAATTAAAAGCAAATATATCCACAATAAGGCAGTAGCTGTTTCTAATGATACAATGTTTTTTGATGTGGAATGAATTTCTTTTTTTTATATAAGCCCCGACCTCCCAAAAAGAAATACAAAAAATTATAATTATTATTTATTTCTTAGCAGACGCCCTTATCCAGGGTGACTTACAATTGTTACAAGATATCACATTATACATTATTTCACATTATACAGATATCACATTATTTTTACATACAATTACCCATTTATACAGTTGGGTTTTTACTGGAGCAATCTAGGTAAAGTACCTTGCTCAAGGGTACAACAGCAGTGTCCCCCACTGGGGATTGAACCCACAACCCTCCAGTCAAGAGTCCAGAGCCCTAACCACTACTCCACACTGCTGCCCCTAATAATAATAACTCTTTCTAAGTTAGCTCTAAAAAATGCAGAATTTTATGAGGATTTAAAATCAAGATCAGATTTAAAATAACTACTACCGACTGTTGTAGATATTTTAAAACACAAAACTAACAGATTTTCAGCTTGTCACCCTCTCTACTTGGCCAACTTCTTTCATTTCGATCATGAATCAAAGCCGAACTCGCTAAGACATCAACAATACTGGAAATATCTTCACTTTTAATGGTTGATAAGTACTTTCCCGATATCTGCACTGCATGCATGCTGTTTCTTACCATATCAGTTACAGTGGCATCTTGTGAGCACTCCTTCTCAAAACTGAAGCTCATTAAACTATCTGAGAAGCATTACGTCCCAAGAAAGACTGAGTGGTCTGGCCGTGTTATCAATTGAGAATGAACGTGCAAAGAAGCTGAACATGTCGAAAATCATTGATGTTTTCGCTGAGCTGAAAGCAAGGAAGAAACCACTGAACTACTGGGTGCATTTCTTTATTTACAGAGTAATAACATCTTGCTTTGGAACAAGAAACCAACTTTTAGGTGAATGTGGGAGGGGAGTGGGGCCCAGTTAAAAATCCTGCACCGGGGCCCATTCCAACCTAGCTACTCCCCTACACAACCGCTACACTACACAGATACACATCTTAACCCTTTCAACAGACTAGGCTACTATTTACATTTACCCTATCCAAATGGCATTACATTGCCTCAATATAGGTTGAACAATTTTACTATTCCCGTGTGTGTGTTTGTTATTATCCATTAAGTGAAAAAGAAGTGATAGCTGAAACAAAAACACATTGGAAATGTGAAAAAACGCCAAGTTATCAAAAGTGCCCAGCCACTTAAAATGGAGATTTCAAAAACACAAGCCAAGTTAGCAGAAACAATTGGGGCAACCTTGCCCAGCACAAAGCAAACAGGCACAACTGTCAAAGCGGTGGGGGTCAAGGTTGCCCCAATTTTTTCTGCTAACTTGGCTTGTGTTTTTCAGGTACAATAAAAGCAGATCGAACTTGCATAAAAAACACAAGCCAAGTTAGTAGAAAAAATTGGGGCAACCTTGCTCCCCATATAATGCCTTACAGTAAAGTTCGAACCTTATGTGATATTAGTGTATATCCTAACTAATCCCTAGCAGAACGATTACCAGAACTGGTCAAGATGACATCTCTTTTACAAGAAGAGAGACCCTTGCACCTAACGTATTAACAGTGTTAACATTAAATTTCATTGCAGACGCATATTTTGTTTCTCACGTTAATATTTTAGCGAGGCATTTTTCTTCTCTGCCAAAAGCTGACATTTATGGTTTCATGCTCTGTTAGCAGTGTTGAAAAAAGCCTGTTCTGTGGTATGTTGGAAAATGAAAACATGCATATTTTTCATGTGGTTTTACTTAACAGTATTAAATGAGAACGAGCATCAGGCTGGAATTGTTTTATACTGCAATTACTGTCTATGAACATTGTTTACTGAGAATTAGATACAGGCAATTTCACGCAGTGATAATCTAGAGCCCCATTTTTCCAGAACAAACATGCAGAATCTAGTTACTCATAACTGTGATTAGGAGTTGTTACACAAAGGATCTGTCTTCCTGTGCCGGAGTTGGTTGCTCAGTATACAAATGAAGTTGTTAGAAATGCCTGAAAAAGGTTCTGAAAGGAGGAGTGGGTGGCTAGAGCTACCCATGTTGTTCCAAAGGTAGGCTTCAAGTCTTCCCTCTTTCCTAAATGAAGCAGTTCACTTTGGCAGTCACTCTGCTTCACTTTATATCCATCTTCCACCACACAACTTCTGAGGAGAACCCATTCTGTCCCCAAATCTTTGCCTGTTAAGGTTAATCGAGAGTATAATGTACAGATGTTTTATCTATCCCCTTCTATTCCCATGTATAATTGTACCATGTTAAGTTTTCTATCTATTATACTCTTTTTTATAATCAAACATACATCAATCAAACATATTTTTTTAAGCCTTGGCAGTGAAACTGATCATTTATCTTTGCAAATTAATAAAATACAGACTACCCTTATAAATAAAAACAAATCCATAGCCAGACCTCACGTGGTTATCAGTTTTCAGAAGTTTTCAGAAGTTTTGACATCAAGTCTGATATTGGTTCTTCTGGTCTTCCAAATTGAAAATGTGTACCTCTTTTTATCACACTTTATTTAAATATAAGTGATAATCTTTGTACTACAATAAACATACATCATAAAGATGAAACTAAAACTAAAAGTTGGGTGCCAAAAAAAGTTAACATGTAGTGAAGTTTTCTAGAAAGAAAAAGTGAATTAATGTTATGTAAGTGTAACGATCTTGGTTCCCGCAGGCAGGCGCATCACACAGGGCGAGGCAATCCACACACAGGCGGAGGGCGGGCGCGGGACCTCTCGCACTAAAGCACAGCACCGATACCGCTGTACAAAAGAGCCAGCTCCTTTGCAAGGAGCGTATATATGGGGCTTATGTCTTTGTGTGTGATTACGTCACCTACCAGCCCTGCTGCTGCCTTCCCCCGTGCACGCTACATAAGTTTGCATGTTAAACTGTGTTTAGGGAGATAATGTTCTCAAGTAATTCGAGTAATTTAAGATCACGTCATAAGTATACTGTCAATATATAAGTAAACCTTTTCACTTGAGGCACACATATTTGTGCTGTTTGCTGCTCCATGGTTGATTGTGGATGTTCTAAAAATAATAGAACTTTTAATAATTTCTCATCTACTGTACATAGCAAACTTTTTTGAGGTTATCATTGTTTGTGTTAAAAATGTTTTAGAAACATTATTGGCTTTATTATTAAAACTCATACAATAATATAAAATAAAGAAACATCCTTAACAGTGATCCATTGAGCTCTCATACATGATGTAAGATATTATATGTTTTAAACATTAGTTTATATTTATTTTAGCATTTGCAGTACACCTTTAACATATGTACACATTTGTATTGCTGTTAATTGTACTACCATACACTTTACTGGTCGGTGGAAAAGGTCTGAATCTGTAGTGAACAGAACATGTGATAAACTAATTTCTCCTGATTCCAGCCAGCACTGGAAGTGGAGCATGCCAGCCTGATGAACATTAAAAAATGTAATTCATCCTAAGAAATCAGGTTTCACCATTTTCTGAATCTCATCTGGGAATATTCTAGGGACAAAGCCACCTGTGGTCTTCCTTGCAGTCGTAATAACTGTAGCTATATTACTATATTGCCGTTAAATATTTGACAAATACTGATTTAAGTTTTCATTTTTTTTTTTATAAAGGTGACATGAATACATTATTCATTTTTGCTTTATAGATGCTTTATACGTAATAGACTTAACCGTAACAGCAACATTTAATAGTCTGTTGGTTTTTTGGAACTGATGTAATGGTGTTTTATATATGTTAGATATTTAGTCTTGATTCGATTTTATTGAAAATGGTTAAACTAACTGTGAGGGTAAGGCGTAAGCGATCAGGCAAAAAGGCAGGAAATCAGGTAGCTGTTGAAGTAATAATGCAACTAAACATTTTTTTTTTTAAATAAATTTAGTCATTGCCAATTATTTTTATTATTTACTCCCAATTTAGAATGGCCAATTCTTTTTTAAAGCTCAGCTCACCACTACCACCCCTGCGCTGACGAACACTGTCCTCCGAAGCGTGTGCCGTCAGCCGACCGCTTTTTTTCACACTGCGGACTCACCATGCAGCCACCCAAGAGCTACAGCGTCGGAGGACAATGCAGCCCGGCCAGACTACAGGGGTCGCTGGTGCGCGGTGAGCCGAGGACACCGTGGCCGACCTAACCCTCCCCCCCTCCCCCCGGGCGATGCTCGGCCAATTGTGCGCCGCCCCCTGGGAGCTCCCGTCCACGGTCGGCTGTGGAATAGCCTGGACTCGAACTCGCGACGTCCAGACTATAGAGCGCATCCTGCACCCCACGTGGAGCGCCTTTACTGGATGTGTCACTCGGGAGCCCTAAACATGTTTATTTGTTAAAAATAAAGGAAAACAAAAGATTTTTAAACAAATAATAACAATATACAGTTACATACGGATGCTTATGCAGTAACCCACTGGCGCGCCTTCTTAAGCCCCAAATCATTATGCTGGGGTTTAAGAAGCTGGGTCCTGTTAATATACACACATTTAGCTGAAACACTATTAAACATTTATACCAAAAGTAAACAAATATAAAAATAAAGCTAATACTGTTGTTGATGTTGTTTGTGGAATAAATGTGCACATTTATACAGTAGAATGTGGAATACTGTGATCCAGTGGTTAGAGAAAGAGGATGTTCCAGGTTCAATCCCAGCTCAGCCACTGACTGACTCACTGTGTGTGACCCTGAGCAAGTCATTTAACCTCCTTGCGCTCCATCCTTTGGATAAGACGTAAAACCAAGGTCCTATTGTAAATGACTATGCAGCAGCAGTTGTTGATGCATAGTTCACCCTCTAGTCTCTGTAAGTTACTTTGGATAAAAGCGTCTGCTAAATGACTACTTAATATGAATAATATTAAAACAAAATAAATCACTAAAATAAACACTACTTAAAATTGAGGGAGTTTCACCCTATCACACTAACATAATTAATTAGGACTTGAGAGGTCATAAGCTGAATTATGTGAAAATCTCTGGAAGACTTAATTTAACTGACCTTATTGCTGGCAGTTACACAACTGCATCTCTCAATAAACAAAAAATCTAAGTCTTCTGGAGTACCAGAGATCAGCATACAAAGGGAGCACTGCCTTTCTGAAGACATCAGCTCCTCATGAAACCGGAGGGACTGAACAGGAACAAATCCTCTCCCACATTGAGATCGGGCGCATTCCAAAGAAAACTTTGTGTTATAATTAAACCCACTTCCTCCAAAGCGACAAGAGGCCTAATTGTTTAGTGTGCAACTCAAACAACACAGCCAGTGTATGACTGCCCACTTTGATTTCTCCCCTACATATTGTTGAAGTCCAGAAGCACTGAGTGAACTGAACCCAGCCTTTGTCCTGCTGGACATGGGGACAAGTAAGCGTCCAGATAGGGGGGTGGGGGCCCCGGGCCCAGTTATTCACTCCCAACTAATTAGCAACAAATGTGTGAATAGTGGCATGCGTCTGACAGAATGAGCCAAGAATGTAGCAGCTCCAAAGAATTATTCTGGTTGTGCTGCTTCCTGTGGATCCTCTGGGCTGTGGCCACAGCATGAGCGGTGTGTTCAAGGTCTTTTGGATACAAAGCTTTTAATTAGCAAAGGGGATCTGAAGGAACCAAGACTGAAGGTTGAGTTCAAAACATGTCAAAAAAGAGAAAACATATTCTTTCTTTTTTTTGTTTCTCAGTAAACCCAAACAGAGATGCTTTTCAATCACTCATGCAATTCATTAGGCCTATGTGGTTAATTTTTAAAACTCCACAAAAGCTGTTATTGCATTTGTACAGTGGTAAGTTGTCAATTCATTGATTTGTTTTGATATCTTGACAATGATTGGTAAAGAGTCTTATATGTAACACAATTTTTGTTCCTGGGTAGTAAGTGTTATTTCCTAATTGCTTATGCCTCAAAAGTATAGAAAATGGCTATTATTCCCCACAAACTTTGCTTTTGTGACCAGGACAGTGATATTTTGAAATTTACCTATTTCCAATGAGAAAAGGGGCGAATTTGTGTCTTTTCGTTCACATAAAGTCAGAAAAAAACAACATATGAATCCAAATTAACATGTATTTATACTAAAGTAATACAAAAATGACTACAAAAGATTTAGAAGTGAGTAGTTTTTCGAGATTTACGATAAAGCAATGGGTTTGTAATTACAGTCTTGGATCCTTCCATAATTTAGGTTCCCTTGTACAGCAGGATCTTATTCTTAGTGAAATACCAAGAGGACCTTCCTTTGTGTATGATCCACATCCAAGAGACCATACTGTCAGCACTTTCAGTTGATTCTGCAGACAAGCACCATCTTAAAGCCACACCCCTGCTTCTATTTCTGTCCTGCTTGTAATTATTGAACACAGTCCAGCTCATTCAAAGACAGAATCAATACTTTAAATAATTCATTCCAGCTATCCCCTAAACCCTTTGAGCACAAATGAATCTTGAACAGAGAGCCAACAACCTCAGATGTAATTCCCAAATAGTGTGCAGGCTCAGCTGTCATTCTTAATCTTATTAACATAAATAATAACAACTATTATTAGAATTTGAAATGTATGCCAAGAAACAGCCTCCGTCCTTCTAAAAGTTTACCATAATATTTTCCATGGTAATTGTGTAGTTTTCCCATCCTTATCCAATGCTTATAGTAAGGATTTGCCATAGCTTACCATGGTGTGCCATACCTCTCTGGGCTTTACGAAGCATAACTATGCTTTATTACACTTTAGATTGCTTGTACTATGGAACATTTCCATAAGGGCTGGTTGATATATTTCAAGAATATGTAAAAAGAAAAGAAAATAAGCCTAGTAAACAACACACAACTTGTTGCAAAAACACAAAAATGAAGATGGTACTCAAGACATTTGGTGTGTGCTATCTCTCTTGAAATCAATCCACTATTGTTTTTGTTTTTTTTTCAAATATACTCCAGACAAGACTTGGAATGGCTTCAACCCCCTTACATCAGTAAATACCACATAGTAAATGCAATATGCACAAAATGATTACAGACGCAGATGCTTGTTCCAGAGGCACATTTGTTCTATATCTAATATTTCAATATTTGCTAATGATAAGCATTTACCCTACATTCCTTTCACACTGTTTTTGTCAAACATTTATTTAATAGAATAATGAGGTAGATAATGTTGATAAAAATAAGTGTTACAAGGAAACAAAAAAGGATACTTCCACATATAAGTTGTTAATATTTCTAGATAATGAAGCTCTCAGAACAAATGCATATTCAATTCCTTGTTTTAATTAGTTGCCAACTGCTTTAAATTGAATTTATTTTCTGGGCACAGTTTATTATCAGATATATAAACCCCACCAAACCCATTTTTTAATTAAAGATATTCAACAGTTCAAAAGTCTAATTTGTGACTGATGATCTAGTTTATATTATTCTATCTGTTGTAATCAAGCTGGCTAGGTGAAGCGGTGGTCTTCAAGTTTACCCTAACCCTTTGCTCACTGCCAGCTATATCTGATTCCAGAAGTCTGGATTGTATGGCTGGGCAGATATCCGATAGCTCTGGATTATGTTAATTTACCCCCAGTGTATGCATCTGCAAGGATTTAAGCGCTCTCTTTTTTATTCATAAATAACACCCCATATGAAAAAAAACACATTACAACAAATGTTTGAATTCAGCCTGGAGGCCTATTTTATATATTTGAATGTTTCCACGTTCTGTCCTAATTTTGGCCTGAATAGATTATTAAGCATTTTAGAATGTTAATTTAAGAAAATGATAGGATGGGTGTGTCCCAGGACCGCGCCCTTCTATGAGGTGAGTCCTCTGACAGCTGTCAAGTGATGGGATCCATTGACCTCTGAAAGGCAGATGCAGCTGCAAAGGAGGTGGAGGGGAGCAGGAGGGAAAAAAAACTTCACAACAGACGATTGAAGTAAATTACAGCTTTTAAATGACTGAGGTACACCAATGAGGTTGTTACGGGTCTAGAATAGCAGCAAGCCTTTAATTCTTAGTTCTTAATGTAATAAAATACCTGCAACTGGATATCTTGCAAAAGATTCTTACTGGAAGATGTCAATATAGGTTGTATTGAGGAGTCAAGGTTAGATTTACTGTAAGAGACTAATGTTCAGTCTTCAAAAGAGGATTCAATTTTTATTCTCCAGCTGAATCAGGAATTGTTTTTCTCTAGTGTATGGTGTTCTATTGCTCTCGAGAGGTCAGTACCAAAACATCACAGTAAAAGAAGAGCTTAAACTTCCTTTTCAGGTAAAACCACAAAGCAGGCAAATATACAGTCTGAACAGCCTTTAACTTACCAACCAAAGGGTAAAAGGATATATGGCTCGGGTTACAAAACACTCATTTAATGTTATTGCCTTTCGCAAACATTTTAGAACATTTCAAAGTCGCAACATATTTCAAATACATTTTTTTCACACAATATATGTAATTTATAATTAAAATAAGTAGTTATCAGAACAGTTAATAAATAGTGACATTATGTTATGTTTTTCCCTATGTGAATACATTTTAATAATAACATATATAGTAGTTCTGTATATTAATTCATCCTCAACAAAGTAGCACAAAGATTAGAAGGAAATGTTAGGTTATTATTAGGGGTGCACCGATAAAGATTTTCTTGGCTGATACAGATAGGCGATGGTTATCTACCCATATCGGCCGATACCAATAGGATACCAATAATAGATAGGAAAGTAAGCTATTGTAAACTACTAGAGTAAGGCATAGGGCCTATATTTAATTTGTTTTATAATTATAAATGTTGAAAAATGAACACATATCGTTTACTTGTTGTATTTATGACAAAAATGAACAGCTATTGTTTACTTGTTGCATTTACTTTAGAAAATGAATAAAAAGAATAACGTAGTATTATATTGTGAGCTTCACAGCAATTTATACATTTGTTTTACAACATAGTCACAAAAAATAACATTTTGCATTTGTACTAGTAAAAACTCTTCTGTAGAAAAAATATATGTGACATTAACTTTTATAGCCACTTGCTGTCAGACATTGCGTATTATAAATTCTATACTGTACAGTAGAAAAAAAAATGTAACCTACGCAATGTCAACTACAACAACTGTTGTTAATTTTTTATTTTAAGCATACACTGCTTAAAAATGCAGCACAAGATAAATTGTACACTTAATCAAAAAAAAAAAAAAAAGATGTCATAAATATATTAAATTTCCAAACACTCTCGCAACCAACGCAGATTATGCAAGATAGACAAAAATTACAAAAGGCCATTTTGAAGTACATTGTGTAATAATAATAATAATAATAATAATAATAATAATAATAATAATAATAATAATAATCCAAGAGGGAGGAGCCAGGCCTGATTAAAGGACTACTGAATAAAGACAAAGTGCTTGTGACTTAGTAACAGAATAGGGGTTTCCCCTTGACTACTCGGAGAACCGCCCTCACTGAGGTGAGGCCGAACCGATCGACCTCCAAGGCTAGAAAGCGAGGAACTTCCCCCAAGGGGAAAGTAAGGAAGGATAGGAGGACGAACCAAGGTCTCCCTGGATTACTGAGCCATCTAGTCGAGAGAGGTCAGACTCGGCTGACGCTCCGAGGCCGCATGGAGAGCCTCGCAATCTACACAGGGAGAACAAAAGCGCTGGCAAAGAGAATAAAAAATAAACACATAGAGGGCCAGGTGTCTCCCCCCAGCACCCCAGCTGTAAGAGCCACCTTCAATAAATTGAGTCAAATGACTAGCTCAAAAGTTGGGAGCAGCATTAATAGATTAGCAGGAGAATGGAAAACAAACTATAGTTAAAGTTATTTGGCCTGGGAAACCCCCTCTGGCCAGCGGGAATCTTCCTCTTGGAGGGTGAGGCGATCTCGTCAGCCTCTAAAGTCAGGAAGTGAGCTTCACTTGCCCCCAAAAGAGGACCCCTGGCTCCCCGCAACTGCGCCACTAATGCAAAGAAGAGAGAAAATTGTTAGTTAAAAAGAAAGTTAGTGATTAATTACAAATTATGGATTCATTATGATTATTATTATATATTAACTAATCTAACCGCTCAGCGGAGAGGGAAAACCCTGCCTTTGTGGGAGGAAACCTCTGGTTGTCCTGGCGGAGGGATGTTAGCAATACTTTGTTAAGTGGATTAATATCAAGGAGAAATGAGCAAATGTAAGATTCCACCTCTGACGAAGGACTGGTTGATTTTAAGGTTGGCTGCTGATATTGCTGCACCTATACAGAATGAATGGGAAAATGCGATTGGGGAGGAAGAACAGTTCAGAATGAGCTGAAGAGAGAAGATTGCAAATGTAAATTTGAGTTGAAAACAAGTTCTCTGGATGGAGGGACGGGTAGAGGGAAAGGTTTTAGCTGAGGGAGGCAGACATCTGAATTGCGCAATCTGTAAACTATAAAAGAGCATCACCAGTGTTATTAGAGATACCTGGAAGGTGTAGGGCTTTCAAAATAAGTTATTGATAACTGAAATACAGACTAGCCGGTGAAGAAGTTGCATAATTAGAAGAGAAGAGGAACAGCCTTTATTAATAATATGAACAGTAGATTGATTATCACAAGAGATTAAGAGTTTTTTTTCTGCGAAAATGGGCCCCAAAGATAGGCTACAATGACAATAGGCAATACTTCAAATAAGGCTGTGGATTTAAGCCGAGGAGGAAGATTTTTGATTACCGGAGGCCATACATCTGAGAAGCCGACAAGAGAGACCTGAGTTCTAGGAGTGCTTCAGTTGGAGGGGCTGTCATTTAGATGAGAGAGGGCAGATGGAATGTGAAGGAGCATTGCCACAGAAACTGCACAGATGTAAAAAAAACGGCATCCTTTGGAAATGCAGAACGAGGAATTGGAATTATTATACAGCTGACTGCCGCTGAAATATTTGATAGGTCTTCCATGAGAATCTTTGCTTGTTGAAAAAGCAGGCAGAGCTGAAGAATGAATAGGAGAAACTGCAGACGCATAATTCCTAAAAAAGGAGTGTTGTCAAGAGCAGGGGGGAATAATTTGAGGCTGATGAGGAGGATGCCTTTGGACACAGAGGTAGAATGAGTGGTGGAAGCACAAACTCCGCAAGCATTACCACAGAGGCTACTGAAGAATCTATTAAAGAGATCATGATCAGTGTATTGTTCAGTGCTAACTGAGATGCTGCTCTGGCTGAAAAAGCTTTATGATACAAAATGGTACAGCCATATCTGATGAGAGATCAACAATGTTAAATAAATTTCAGTTCTTGTCGTTGGTGAGCATAAACTTCACAAAGGACATCGCGAAAAACAGAAACTGTAAGCACAAATTCTCCAAGAGTGAGTTTTTTTACACAGCCGAGGATCCTGAGATTTTAGAGAAACAGACAGATCTCCACAGTCGACTAACCTGTGATCCAGAAATTCAGAAGTTGCAATAAGTATTGAAACTAAATTAACGTCTTTACCTTTGATGATATTGCATCTCAGTTTTTGAGGAGGAAAGACAGGCTCGGCCCATATGGATTTGCAATATGAAATAAATAAAGCAGCCCGATCACTCTCTGCTTCAATGGGCAATCCTTTTTTGAAAAGAGCTTTCACGAGTTTGTCGATGGGCCAATCTTTGTAAAAAAGTTGCGCTGGAGAATTATCCTGAGGTGCAACGCGTTTAGAACATCGAAGAGGAATGGCAGCGGGCACAGCTGTATAAGCAGAGATTGAAGCAGCAGCATTGTCAGATGGAGGAGAAACAGGACGGGCAGATTTCTTTGAAAGTTTTTCCGGTGGATTATATTATTATAAGACAGCCAGGAGGAGAGAAAAATTCTTCATCTGAGTCAGATGAAAACGAAAGTTGCCTCGGATGAGTAGTCATTTTTAAACCGATTGAAAACAAGGTTTGTTTTAAGATTAGGTCTGCAAGTCTGCGTGGTAACCACAAACTGAAAAGCAAGACGAGAATATCCAGAGCTGCAGGCTCGATGGGTCGGGATGCTATAAGGTTTACCCTGTTCCTGACTGAGCAGGTTGCGGCGCTTGGGCAGTCTCCACGGCTGGTCGCTCAGGAGCTGCATCAGGGTTGAAAACCAGAGTCTCCTGGGCCAATAAGGGGCTCCTAGAAGCACCTTCGCTCAGTCCTGCGTGATTTTCTCCAGACACAGCAGCAGCAGGGTAAGCGGTTGGAAGGCGTATAATAGAAGCCTCGGGCACTGGTGTGCCAAGGCATCTATCGCCAGCGGGTCCCTGTCTCCTATTATGGACAACCAGAGGGGACAGAGGGTTGATTACTGGGAGGCAAAGAGATCTATCCCATCTATCCGCTGCCCAGTTTGTCAGCCGGGGCAGATGTACTTCCCGCTGTGAGAGGAGGTTCTTGTGTATTCAGAGCAAAAGCTTGCGAGCCACACAATGGAGACTGGACGACCTGAGGCCACCTGGTGGTTGATATAGATTAAACAAACGCATGCATTAATCTCTCAGCATCAGATACAGAAATAATTGGTCTAAGTTTGGCTACATTTCTCAAATGGTAAAAAGATACTTTAGTAACTTCTCAAATGATAGATCAGAATCAAAGATGACCCCCAAACTCTTCATTTCTAGTTTAAGTTTTGATGAGAGACAGCGGGTCAATGGGGGATTTCCTTTTAGTTGGTTCTGTGAACCCACTAGCATAACCTCTGTTTTATCTGAATTCAACATTAGAAAATTCTGTGACATCCAATGCTTGATGTATGTAAGGCAAGTAGCTAATAATACCCCGGCAGAAGAATTTCCTGGCTTTAAGGACAAATATAGCTGGGTATCATCAGCATAGCAGTGGAAGTTCATTCCATGTCTGCATAACGGTAGCGTATATAATGAAAATAACAAGGGACCGAGAATAGAGCCCTTTGGAACACAGCAGACAACTTCCGATAATGCCAATTTGACCTCCCCAACAGGGCTGCCGAGAGCCGTCATGGGCCCTGGGGAAGGATTGGTATGTCATTGTGTGAAAGGAAGTGTTTGACAGTGCCTGGATACACAGTCATTACACAACAGAAGCACATTGGCTCGGTGTGCAGTACGGCAGTTTTTCTTTTTAATGTGGTGGTGGGAACGCAAAGGGTCTTGTGCAGGGCTAGTTGTTTTTAAATATTTTATATATATATTAAAAAAAAAAAGTTCCCCCTTCATCAGGGCCCCCCTTCGGGGCGTTGGGCCCCGGGGAAATTTCCCCGTCCTCCCTGCCCTCTCGGTGGGCCTGCTCCCCAATGGAGACAAAATGAAACATATCAGAAAGACAAGATTTGAACCAGGATAGGACAAGACCAGACAGTAGATGATTCAGCAGGATGGAATTCTCTACAGTAAAGGCATCACTTAGATCTAGATGAATTCAAACTGATGGAAAGCCAGAGTCAGAGCTTATCAGCAGATCATTCACAACTCTGACAAGGGCTGTCTCGGTGTTATGTGCAGCACAAAAAACAGACTGAAATTTCTCGAATATACCAATAAGATATTGACATTTTTGTAATTGAATTGCAACAACTCTCTCCAAGAACCTTATCTAAGAGTGTTAAGAGATTGGCCTATAGTTATTGAGGACTTTAGGGTCCAAATTGTATTTCTTAAGCATAGGCTTTACCACAGCTACCTTAAGTGCTGAGGGAACTATACCGGAGGAAAGTGAACCATTTATAATTTTTGAAATGTGGGTATTAACAACACCAAGAACAACTTTTAATAGTTTTGTAGGAATAGGATCAAGAAAGCATGTAGTAGCTCTCATATGCTGAACTAGCACTGTCAGTTCCTGTATGGCAGTGGTTTCCAACCTTTTCATCTCAAGTACCAGTGTTTCCAGCAGGGACCACCAGGTGTACTAGTAAATATGTGCAATATTAAACTGCTATTGTAAAACGTAGACCTACCCCATTACAACCAGGTATTTTTCTGTACTCGCTTGTTTGTTGCCTCACTCTGCTGAATGGTTAATCTATTCATAAAATCTGCATGTTTATATTTAATATTTTGCAAGTGTTGTGTATGGAATTGGTGACCGCACCTTTAATTGTGTAGTTGTACAGTAATATGGAGACAGCATGCTGCAGCTGCCTGCTCAGTGTTAGTGACATCCTGATCTGACAGCATGTAACACAGACAGCTCTTATGATTTACATACCGTTTATTCTCCAGTAAAACAAGTTTAAATTGCAGTGAGTTTGTTCTGCTATATTTACGATATTAAATACACCACAGCAAGCACTGTCATAGTTTCATTAGCACAATCTGAGCTAAATTTATAAAATGGTGTTTTTTTTGTTTGTTTTGTTTACTGCAATCAAGTGAGTACACTTGATTGCAGTACACTTCCTAATTACAGTCCAAAGTATTTCTGTGCGTTCTGCTTTCACATTTTTTAAATGGTCAGTTTGAGAAATAAACTTTGTTTTCCTTGAAACAGCTGACCCTGCTTTAGTACAACACTCACGCTACATATCATTTTACATAATGGTAACGGTGCTCTTAAATTACTGTGCCTGCTTCTTTGGCTGAAGAGATATTATCAGCTGATCTGGAATCTTACTTAAACTGCTGACGGTAAACAATGTAACTAAATATATTATATCTGGGATGCAAGGAGCAACAGACGTGTTGACTCAAAACTTTATTTAGGCACTACGATTTGACTGGCGAAAGATAACATTGGTTTATTGGAGTTTGCAAAGATAACGTTTCACTTCCTTGTTTGTTTAATTCATGTGCTTTTTGCTGCATTACAGCCCTTCATTCATTATTTTCTTTATTTTAAGTTTCCAGGGCAT
The DNA here is from genome assembly GCF_902713425.1 of Acipenser ruthenus. Classification (NCBI taxonomy): domain Eukaryota; kingdom Metazoa; phylum Chordata; class Actinopteri; order Acipenseriformes; family Acipenseridae; genus Acipenser; species Acipenser ruthenus. The sequence continues at coordinate 37,428,194 of NC_081193.1, read as the reverse complement.
TTTGTTAATGGCATGTGTGCACTACACAAACCTTAAGTATATTTGTATTTGTTGCTGTTCTTGTTCTACCTTAAATGCAACTGTCAATTTTAAGCTCCTTTTTTTACACAACACGCAGATGTTTGGTAACATAGTCTTATTAGACAGAGACCAGACATTAAATAACAAAGGTTACTGTAGCACACACCTCTGCATGTACTCAGCGGGTAGTGGGGAGTGGCAGGATACTTTAACCTGGTGTGGTAACCTCGGTTTCAGTTCGATACTGGGTCGGGAGCGGAGTGGGTTTGTGACCTCGGTAACGGTTCGGTATGGGTCCAAGGATTCGCAGTCACTTTAAGCAATGTTATAAGCAGTGTGGAGTAGTGGTTAGGGCTCTGGACTCTTGACCGGAGGGTCATGGGTTCAATCCCAGGTGGGGGACACTGCTACTGTACCCTTGAGCAAGGTACTTTACCTAGATTGCTCCAGTAAAAACCCAACTGTATAAATGGGTAATTGTATGTAAAAATAATGTGATATCTTGTAACAATTGTAAGTCGCCCTGGATAAGGGCGTCGGCTAAGAAATAAATAATAATAATAATAATAATAATAATAATAAGACATTGGAAGCATTTCATAAAAGCAATAGTAATAAGAGAATAATAATATATTTGTACATAGCACTTTACTACAGTCAGTTCTAGTATTACATGTACAGTGATTATGTGTTGAATTATTCAACGTGTAAAAAGCCTGTATCTAAACGGTTTTGTCTTGCTAGTCTTTGTTTTAATGATAATAGCTTTAAGCGATTGTCATTAATGTGCAATAAACATTGTAACACTAATTTCCAACATAACCAGTTCAAGGATTAGTAGTAAATGAAAAAGAAAGACAAACTTTAGATGCTTAAATCATATATTGAATTTATTTTAAATAAATGTTGTCATTATCAGCTATAAGCAAACATAATGCTACTGTTAAGTACACATGGGGTTTTGAAATATTACTATGATCAGCCAAAAGGGGTCCATAGAAAATCTTAAGACTTAATTATAAAAAATGGCAAATGTCAAGTAAATCATGAATAATAAGCCCTTCAAACAATACATATTCTTCCACTGTAGGTAGACAGAAAATTGTAATAGGCATATTAATAAGTATCTCACAATATGTATTATTCCAATGTCAGTACGTAGAAATTAACAGACTTTTTTTTTGTATTTCTGAACTTTTGGTAGGTTTCTGTGCAGAATTTGGAAAGTTTATCAACACTACAAATAAAGTACAAAACATTTTCAGTAATATCTATGCAGATTCCAATAGTTGTGGGTCAGATGGCTTCACAATTTGGTCTTATGTTTTCTCCATATCCTCCACAGGCATCCTTAAAATCCACTCCTTGCCTAAGCACAGTAAAACGTACATTCTTGTGGAGTCTGGAAATAAAAATAACATTAAAATTGAAGAAAACATTTTTTACACAATATATTTTAGTTTTCTAGTTAAAAAAAACTGGCAGTACATCAATATTTGGAATAATTGTGACAGGGTGGCTGAGTCGTGATGTCAGGCCAGAAGCAGGAAGGAAACTGACACCAGGGAAGTACTGCAGTTCAAAATAAAGACGCGGTGGCGCCATTTATTCAAATACAAAAATAAAATAAATATTTTAAAACACAAAACAAAGTGCTCACAGAGCAAAATAAAATTTCAAACAAAACAAGTCACAAACACAAAACAATATTGATGTCCGGCTGGGCAGCAGCCTTCATGGAACCTATAGGTTTAATTTTCAAGTTTCGTTTTCTCTCGCTCCTTGTTCTCTCGTTCCTCCTCTCAAACACCCACCCGGAACTGAGAGTGCTGCAGGTTTATATGCAGGTGACCATCTCCCGACTTAGCAACAAATGAATCACTTAATTAATTCGGGAGATGGCCACCTTCTGCACAAGGTTTTTTTAATTATTCCTGGCAGAGGACGAGTACCTACTCTCGCCTCTGGCTGAACAATATAAATAAAACAATAACAAAACGCACGGCTACGCCGTCATATTTAAATACAATAAATAAATACAAAAACAATACCAACGGCGCTTCGCCGTCATATATTTTTAAATAACAAAATCATAATACAAAACAATAAATTGCACAGGGGCGGAGGGGGAGATCCCGTTCTAAAAATAAACAAACAAAACACTGTACAGGGCTCCTCGCCCTGTTACACAGGTATAAAAAATAATGAGGATTACTAAACCAGCAACCTATATTTTGTATCTGAATTATGGAAAGAATTCCATTCCCATTTGATCAGCTTCTTTTTGAGAATCCAAAGAGGTCTAGGCTCTCTGTTTTCCCGTATCACGGTGGCTTACTTAGTGATGGGATATCATACTGGAATACCAGTACTCAAAGTCACCTCTTATAGCACTCTGGGCCATAAAACAAGAGGCTGATGTTAATAAGCTGTAAAGAAAAAAAAAATAATTCAGGAGGTTAATTTAAGAGCTCTAACATTCTGGTAAAAGCTTTGTGAATATGGACCTTTGTCTAAGCTTTTTATTGTACAATTGCTTATTTTTAGTGGTTAGGTTTTTTAGATCTGTATTGAGAATGAATGCCCTTTAGCTTTTGCTTTGACTTCCTCTGATTAGGTCTCCTGTATGAATTTGTGTCATGGTTTTGTGTCAATTATAGCATGCTGATAACTTCTACAAGGAGCTCTGGATTGGATCTTAATGTTCACGAATGTGCTCAACTGTGTTTGACTGTAATACTGAAGAGGAAAAAATAGGCATACCAGAGATGTAAATAAGAGTCCTTTTGCTAAGCAGTGTCACCCAGTCCAGGCTTCAATATGTGCTTGATTAGCCCCAGTGTATAGGTAACAAATGTAGGGGTGTCACATAGTAAAACTAGGAATGGGTCAAACTGCTATGCAATGAGAGTTTTATTTCCATTCTTACAATCTTATTTTAAATAAGGTTACATAAGTCATTATCAAAGGAATCGTGACATGGCCTGTGTTTTCCACTATGGACACATTTTCCCACATGCCTCCTGTGTTTCTTTTAGCTCTTAATGTGTGCAGTGTGTAAGGTAAGCAGGCCTATACAAATATGTTTTTATTCTTGTTTTGTTAAATGCGTATTATGGAACAAAAAAAATTTTTTTTGTAAAAGACAGCATATATTTGACCTTCACATTCATGCAGACTTAGCAGGAACTGTTACATTTATAACACATAATACATGAACAGCCAGAGCTTTCAATCTTTGGTGTGGAAGCATCCTTTAGTGTTAATAATATCACTAATAGTATAACCCAAGAGTTTATAGGTTTGGACATCAGTAAAAAAAACTAACATCTGTCACCATTGACTACAATGCCTCCATTTAGAACACTGGTTGTAGGTTGTGCACTAGATTACCAAGTGAATTAGGATGGCGAACTTAAAAGATGTCTGACTTCCGGTTCAAAACCTCATTGGAAGCATGCTGAGCTTTTCCTTTTGCCACAGGCATCTTTCAATTAAAATGTGTGGTACTATGGAAAGGCACAACATTTAATTCCTAATTATCCACAATCTAGATCTGAAGGTCAGGTTTTTTTTTTTTATTTATTAAACCAACTAACATAAGAAGTTATGCGTTTCACAACTGTTTTAAAGTGTTCTTTTCAGCAACAAGACTGTTTATATATATATATAATATATACAGCCTGGGATTTTGATGCATTAGATTGGGAATTGTTATTTGTGAGTCACACATTCTTCTTCACAGAGCCCCCCCCCAGAAAGAAAAAAAACAGTAAACAATAAAATAATAAAAATAAAAAAAAACGGAAATGTCATCATTTTTTAAGTATTCATCCCCCTGGGTCAATACTTGGTTGAACCACCTCTGGCAGCTATTACAGCCAGTAGTCTTTTTGGATAAGTCTCTATTAATTTTGCACACAGTGATGGAGCAATATTTGTCCATTTCTCCTTGCAAAATTGCTCAAGCTGTGTCAGGTTAGTTGGGGAACGGTGATGGACAGCAATTTTGAGGTCTTGCCATAGATTTTCGATGGGATTAAGGTCAGGACTCTGCTCTGCTCTGGCAGTGTGCTTTGGATCATTGTCCTGTTGAAAGACAAACTTCTTCTGCAGTTTGAGTTTCTTGGCAGAGGGGTGCAGGTTTTTATCCAGTATTTCTCTGTATTGCACCATTCATCCTCCCATCAATCCTGACAATATTGCCAGTCCCTGCTACTGAAAAGCATCCCCATGACATGATGCTACCACCGCCATACTTTACAGTGGAGATGGTGTTACCTGGCTGGTGTGCAGTGTTTGATTTGCGCTACACATACCACTTAGCGTTCAGGCCAAAAAGTTCCACTTTAGTCTCTTCAGACCACAAGACGTTCTGCCACATAACTGCAGTATCTTCTGGGTGACGTTTTGTGAACTCTTTGCAGGCAAGGATATGGGTTTTCTTCAGCCAGGGCTTCTTCCTTGCCACTCTCCCATAAAGGCACTTTTTGTGTAATGCCTTGGAGATTGTTGATGCATAAACATCATCGTCTATCGCAGCCATTGACTTTTGTAACTCATTCAGAGTCACAGTAGTTTCCCTAAGAAGTGCCCTTCTTGTCCGGCAACTAATTTTAGAGGGGCGGCCTGATCTAGGCAGTGTGGTGGTAGTTTCGTATTTTTTCCACTTCTGTATGATGGACTGCACTGAGCTCCAAGGGATGTTCAATGCCTTTGAAATGGTTTTGTACCCTTCCCCAGATTTGTGCTTCTCTATAATCACATCCCTGACTTGCTTAGAATGCTCTTTTGTCTTCATTTTGATTCTTTCTTTTGAAAGTCTCTACCATACTGTTGGACCATACAGAGAAAGCGGTATTTATCCTCACAGATTAATTTAAAGCAGGTGATCCACTAATTTCTTACACAGGTTGAGTCCTTCAACAAATTGTGTGACTTGTTATTATTATTATTATTATTAATATTATTATTATTATTATTATTATTATTATTATTTATTTCTTAGCAGACGCCCTTATCCAGAGCGACTTACAGTCATAAACAAAAATACATTTCAAGAATCACAGTACAGGTAATGATACAATTAAGAGCAAGATAAATACATACTGTGGAACATACTGTTGAGGTAATATATTGCACCTGAGCAAATTTAGGCTTGCAATTACAAAAGGTATGAATACTTTTTTAATCTGATAATTGACATTTTTCATTTTTAGTAAATTGTTGAAAGCTTTTGGAATTTTTCTTTTGATTTGACATGGTGCTCAAGGCTTTGTAGATCAGTGGGAAAAAATCCTAATTTAATTTCAAATTCTGAATCTGAGACAACAAAATATGGAAAAAGTGTTGGGGGCTGAATACTTTTTCAAGGCACTGTATGTATATATATATGTATATATATGTATATATATATATATATATATATATATATATATATATATATATATATATATATATATATATATATATATATATATATTAATACTGTACGCGAGAATAAATGTCTTAATTTCATTTATGTAATCATGTTATTAATTGACCAGAAGAACCAAGCATAGTCAGCACAAGACTAGGAAAATTATGAGATTGTATTACATAGAAAAACATTATAGCAAGACAATGGAACAATTCAATCAGTCTGTAAAAATAAAAACTTTATTTTTAAAGCACTTTCAGTTAATGTATCCCAAATAAGTACCACAGTCCCATAGGCCAAAATAAACAAATTGTAAGTGGTGTAGTTTTAAAAATATGGAAAGAACCAAACTGTAAAATTTCCATTCAGAAGTTTCGAAGTCTTCAGAGATAAATAAATAAATAAAACACAACAAAGCATTGGGCTAGAAAGATGCTAAGTCCTAATCACTTATGAGTTTGAGGCAGGTGGTGGCAGGAAGTGGTATGGGAGAATTAGAAAACAACCAACATACTCTTCAGGAAGTACACAATCCAATGACTATAAAACATTCACAGGCTAAAGACACCATAAAACTAAATGTGTATTGCCTCCACATCAGTGAAAAAACTGCACCGAATTACATATTAATATTAGTGCTGGGACAAATATCCGAACAAGTATTTTTTGACATGTATATTACACAGTGCACTCCGTTTATAAGAATCACATCCGTCCCGGATTATTTGATTCTTATAAGTGGTTGATTCTTAAAAGCGGTCCGATATGATTACAATTAGCAAAAGCGCCTCCACGCATCAGCAGTTTAAATACAGTATACAAATGTCAATGGTGCTCAATCACGGAGGACAATACATCAAAACAAGTCCTAAGGGATAAGCAACTTGTTATATGATCATGATTATGTTTACTCAAGGCTGCAGAGCCCTATTTTACTACAGTATACTTGAGAAGCGATCATCTTGTGAGGGTGCCTAGTTCAACTGCTGTGCGGTGTTACGTGTAATGGCCTTTGAAGTAAATGACATTACAGTACAGTATTTTATTGTCAGGACTAACACTGCATGTAAGCATCTGTGGCTTGCTTTTTTTTTTTTAGTTGCAATGCAATCTCAGTTTTTCACTGAGCGGAGATGCAAAGCTACGCAACAATCGATGAGTATTTAACATTGCATGCATCCAACACCTTGCATTGTTGATAGAAGGGAAGGAGTGGCTGCATGTTGGTGAAATGTGTAGGAGGAATTTTCAAAGAGGGAATATGGCACAAAGTCGCCCAACAGATGGACAGTCTCAGTCTCAGCAAAGATATTCTATATACACAAGATAGTGAACTCCCCCGTTTTTCCGTCCCCGCCGATGCGGTGCATCATGGGAATCCAGAGAGTTCCGGTGGTGACTTTTTATCTCTATAATGTAAACTCTGGTTCATTTCCTATTCAAAGCTTTCTCTTTTGAAAACAATTGCATTTTTAGCAAGATTCACCTAGATTTGTTTAGAGACACCCCTCCTTAACACATACGTGTTATTATTTCTACAATGTTTTCACTTGGCCTGACAAGAGACTGTCCATATGTTGGGCGACTTTGTGCCATTTCCTGCTTTGAAAATTCCACCTACACATTTCACCAACATGCAGCCACTCCTTCCCGTCTATCAGCAATGCAAGGTGCTAGACGCATGTGCTTTTAAATACTCATCGATTGTTCCCCAATTAACAACCTGTCCTGTGACCTCTATGGTGTATTTTTGACAGTGATTTCATGCTCTATCTAACTCGTAATTTTGTGAGTCTTAGTCATAACTTTGTGATTTGTACCAGTAGATTTTCTTGAGTCGGACTCGTATTTTTGATTTGTACTCGTAACTTTTTGATTTGTACTCGTATTTTTTATTTGTACCTGTAAATTACAAGTACAAATTCTTTTTACGCATACGAATATTTTTGACAGTGATCTCCCTCCATATTCTAGGACCGCGATTGTGTAAACACGATAAAAAAGCTCTTCGTTTTTTAGACTTACAGGACCACCATACTTTGCAGTACAGGCTTGAAGCACACATTAATGGCTAGGGGAGGGACTGACGTTCACTTCCTGATATTTATTTTTGGTGTGTGACGTCACTGAGAGGGGCATTTAGTGTCTAAACGGCGGAGACAGTTTACAGCAGCCCAGCAGAGACAAAAGCAGAAACAAAACATCACAGGAACTTGTTTAGAGCGAATAAAAAAGGAGAAACACTGTAAATCTGATGTATTTGACTTACAATTATATTAGAACATTTATTCTGTCTCATGTGTTTTAATATATATATTTTTACAACATTTATAAATATCAAGAAATTAGTGGATATAAGCATATACTATTTCATGAACTAAATGATCAGGTATGTTTTTTCCCTTATTACTGACAATAACGAAATGAGTAGCTTATTTTATTTATAAATATTTATTTTGAGAAAATGAAATCAAGAGCAGTGTCCATTATTGCTTATAAAAACCTTATAAAAATCCTACTGAAAATGCTTGTTCCTGAAAAGGTTAAAATGAATTTTCACTAACAGAGAACAAAAAACAAAATACCTGCACAATGCAGTGTTCCCCGGATCATTGCACGATCCACAACTTAATTAACCCCCTTTTCAAGGCAATGGAGGAGGTTAAAATCAGTGAATCCCTGAAAGCGTCTTTCTTTCTCCTGCCTTGTTGACTCACATGTAAACTGCACGACTTCCTTTTTTCTACTGGGAGTCGCTGCGGACCAGGGATTATTCTGTATACATGCTGCATACGTGAATTTGATCACGCGTGATGTGATCAAATTCAAATTCAAAAACAGCTTTATTGGATGTACACGTCATTGCACTTGACACAGTACCTTATCACATGTAGTCAGTTTGCCCCAAAATGATTCTTATAAGCAGATTGCTTGATTCTTACAAGCTGAGTATTTTAGCATGGTAAGTATAGGTTTTGATCACTATATGCGATTGAGATTATATATATATATATATATATATATATATATATATATATATATATATATATATATATATTATATACACACACACATACATACATACATACATACATACACACACACACACACACATCAGGTATTTAAAATATATAGGCAGGAGCAAGGGTTTGTGCTCTGCACTTTGGGGCCCTGTTGTGAAAAACAAAAAACACCAAAAATTGTGGGAGGATGCCTCTCTGGGATGCTTAATAACTGTATCAAGCATAACAAAAAAAAAAAAAAACAGAAAACAAACAAAAAAAAAACAGATGAAGGAATTAGCTAAATAATTTGTCCACACAGACAAACCTGGGCCGAATACTGTAAGTAGCACATTACCTTAATTGTCTTGGTTAACTCAGAATAAGCCAGTGATCTGCTCAGTCTCAGGATCCAGGTCGATGTCATAGAAACAGGGTCTTGTTGGAAGGCCTGGCATTGTACTCATCTGTAGGAAAAAGAATGCATGTTTATTTACAAAAACCTGTGTGATACTGGTACCTCCCGCCATCCCTTTCACACAGTGAACAATAACACCCTGTGTTGTTTAATGAAAGCAGCTGCCACTTTGGTAAGATGTTGTAAAAAGAAATATTAAAAAAGGAATAATAATCAGTATACTGTACACTTTTTTTAAATTTAATTCAGACTGCCCAATTATTTTACCACAGATTTTACCACTTACATTCCCTCACCCTCCGGCCGTGTCTGTACTAAGTGAACCACTCAGGGACCACAATATACTGTACACTTATGGACAGAAATATACAAGATGAAAAAGCAATCAAATCAGTCCTGTGAGTTATTCTGCTTGTCCCCAGTCCAAGAAAAATGAATGGTTTGTCTGCGCTTTTACTTAATAAAAAAATAGAAGTATTTATGCAAGATAATGCAAGTATGCTTTAGTGACTCGTTAAAAGTTTGTCTCAGCAGTGAAAACGACTTATTTACAACATCTGTATAAATTTGGTATTTAACATCCCTTTGAAAAAAAGAAAAGCTCTTGAAGCATTTAAAGGTGGTTTTGTGTCATGGGGGAATGTGGTATAATATATATTATAGTCAGCACTCACATATGTGGTATAATATATTTATACAGTCAGCACTCACATATGTGGTATAATATATTTATACAGTCAGCACTCACATATGTGGTATAATATATTTATACAGTCAGCACTCACATATGTGGTATAATATATTTATATAGTCAGCACTCGCATATCCAACCTTATAAAATTTTGACTTCAGTGACAGTTAAACCAGCGTGACGCATATCTGATTATTTCATTTTGGCCCGTTCCAACCCAGGAAACACAAAAAAGATACAATATCAAAAATACATATCTGAAAAGACTGTGTTTTAAAATAAGTAGGCTTCCATTTAGATGTACTCTGTTGGTACAGTACTATATTTTCAACATAAGTAGTATTTTAATTCAGAACCATATGATTCTGAAAATATCACTTGCCAAAAGAGACTACACATGGACTGTAATACAGTACTTTTAGACTGGATACGTATTGTTGCAGTATGTAAAATTCCCCGTTAACGTCCCAACAGCAAAATTAAATCAAAATGTTACCCATGCACAGAACTGCATGCAACGTAAAAGGTAATGCAATTTAGCAAAATAATTTAAAAAAAAAAAAAAAAAAAACCACAACAACGCAGTTTCCAGAATTAAAACAGTATCCAAAGTCAGTATTCAAAATTGCAGAATATAATGCTCGATAAGGCCCTTATGTCACAGTTAACTTGCAAATGAAAATGCACAAAAACAACTAAAGATCACAGATTAAAAAAAAAATACATCACAGTATCTAAAACTGTTTAAGGATTAACTGTAACAGTAACACAAACATTAAAACATAAAGCAAAATACAGTAAAATATAACAAAGATATAATTAAAGATAAAGATAAAATATAAAGAAATTGCCACTGTCATGCGTATTCATGAGCAGTCAAGACTGGGGCGTGGTTTGGTAGCGGGTAGATTTATTGTATGTATCTATTGATTAATAGTAATTGAATGCAGAGAGAAAAAAACACAGGCTGCGACGGACATTCAAATAAATTGCAACATTGAAGAGATGGGCTTTGTATCAGAAAACTGGTGACGGAGTCAGAAATCGCGTGTGATGGGTAAATGCATTAATTTGTTAAATCTATATAATGGGGATTGATTTTATTCTTAATACAAGAGCAGTGAAACTGTCATGTATCTGGGTACCGGAGTGCTGACTGTATAAAAAAGGACAACCGCCTTAATTAAATACCAGTGCAATTTACAGAAAAAATATTTTTAGGGTACCTGGTATTTATATTCAGCAAGATATCGGATAACAGATGTTAATAGAAAATACTATTTAATTTACTCTGCAGACAAGAGTCAACAGGGAGCTGCTACATGTAACTTTATAACTACAGCACTGAAAATCTGGTATCAATCTCTTAAAAACAACTATAAGCCTCAAATAATGTATCTGCTTTTGAAAATGTTTCCATTTCCTGAGATCCAAACGGATGATGAGTATCAGAAGAGTTTTACTTTGGAAAATCGACTTCCAGGAAAACATGATGTCCTTTAAGAATCCAATATCCTACTCTGTCAATCTTTCTACACATACTGGCTGGTGGTTTTAAATCTGTAATGCTTTATTTTAAAATGTTATAACCCTGCATTTAACCCAATGGGTGACTGTCACAAAGACGGCCGGAGTGGGTGGCGTCAGACCAGATCCAGGAAATAAAACGACAGAGACTTGGGGTTTTGATGAGGCTGAGCGCGTGATCGCGCTCAGCATTTAATAATTAAACAGAACAGAAAATAAAAGGCTTTAAACACAAAACAGGACACGGCACTTGAGGCCAAAATAAATAGACGAACAAAACGAACTAACACTTAACAAACGGTGCACGGAGACAAACAAACACGGTGAGAACAAACACTTTACGTTTCTCCTTCTCCTTCTCCTTCTCCTTCTCCTTCTCCTTCTCCTTCTCCTTCTCCCTCTCTCTCTCTCTCTCCTGTTCTCCACTCTCGAACACCTAACCCCAAGTGAAAGAAATGTGCATCTATATATACTGTTGTGCTGGGATTCAATTACTAATTAATTATTCACTTGAATCCCAGCACGTGAATTAATTCTGTGCAACCCCGTGCTCACATATTACATTTAACCAGCGCGTGAAGTGATTTGTGCCCTCCTCGTGCCTAAATACAAATCTACATTTTAAATCACACGTGAAACACAGACCCGTTTATATCCCGTGTACCAATGACTATACACCAACATTAACACACGCACGCAACATACAACACATAATATGCACACAGGGGCGGGGCACATTGCCACAGTGACCCAAGCACAAATCGGGTTATTGTGCATTTACATAATTCTGTTCTTCAGGTCTAATAGGTGGTTTCACAGTCCCTGGTTTGACTAATTATGGACTACCTAATGAATACCTTACCTTGAAACCAGCCTTGAGTTATTGGAAAGATTTATAACATTTCTAGAATATACATGCAACTGTGTAAAAGCACTTATTTATTACAGCAAAACAATACCTTTACTAAATTCTTGGTTTTACGTGCCATCTTTTGTTTCTGGACCATGTGCTACAAATCACGGAGCTACAAATTGTGCTACAAATTAATTCCAACATCCAGGATATAGCAAAAATAATTACTTTTTGGCAGGGGTTCCCTGGGACACAGGAAACACCAAATGCCCAAAATTCTACAAATACAAATTAACAATACTGTTTATAAAAGGTGACTTCCAAAATGTTCACAAGATAGCAGCTGTTTCTTCACTGCAGTTGAACATGCTATCCCAGTTTTTGACATCTGTAATACTTCATTAGCACTTACATGCAAATAAGCCAGGTTTACTTTGCTCTGGATCCAGGTCAAACTTTTTAAATTTACTTGTAAAAACAAAACAGTGGATGTTCTTAAGTTACAATGTGGCCAATTTGGAAGCAAGTTCACATGCGAAGACAACTTTTCTGAGAGAAATAAACCAATTTAGCAGTGTAAGACTAGCAAGAAACAACTTAGCTGCCTACAGGAAGGATATTATTGTTCTGAGTAGTTTATTAGTTTGATATGCAATTCCAAAAACAACAAACTAGTGTAAAAGATAATACAAGACAAAACCTTCCCTTCAGGTTTATATAACTGCAGCAAACTTGTTGCCAACAGAATAACATGTTAACTTTTTAAATACATTTCAAATAAGTTTTTAGAGGTTAATATAAATCTGTCAATCAGGTAATCCGACTATGAGAGTAAAAAATTCCAAATGCATTGGAATGTTATGTGCTGGTTGTAAACAACAGGCATCTTCTGTATAGACAGACACTGCTACAGTATGACAGTTCCTTTACTTTTCCAATACATGAATCTCACTGACTGATGACTCCCATGATGGCGTGACTGCAACTCGGATACAGCTTCAAAGTTTATGTAACATGCTAGTCAGCTATTGATTTTCCCATCGAGGCCAGCCAAGAAATGCTCAAGTTCTCTAGCTCTGTAAAAAAACATCTCAAAATAATATATATTTCGCAAAAAACAAATAGCTGCAGGATTGTTATCTATTGAATCCATCCAATTATGTATGTCTCTCCTAGTATAGTCTGACAGTGTAGAAACGGACAGCATGTTTTGTAATAGAAAGAAATGGGAAAGGTCTGCCCTGGTATGTTTATTTCAGCTCTTACGCAGTGTATTTTTTTTACAGTGTGTGGCCTCTTATTTGCAGAGCCTGGGTGGGCTAAATAAAGAAATATGTCATGTGGATGCCCTTATAGTGATGTTTAATGAATACAACAGGTCTTCGTTTTGTAGAATATTTTTCATGTTTTCAAAAAGATCACCTCATTCTAACTTGATGAGACAACCCACTGTGCATCATGCTCTGTTTGAGATACACAAAGAAATTATCATTTTGTTTGCCATGATCTTCTCATTTACACTGACTGAACCTTTGCTATTTACAAACCTGAATCTGACAACATCATCCACTGGAAATCAATGACACTGCCTCTATTCATTAAAGATACCACTTTCTTTAAGGTCAGTCATACAGCTGCTGCAGGTCATGTGTGAGAGATGGTGCTATAATTACAAATCAATACATTTACACAATAATCTCAGATCTTGTTCTGTTTAGAATGTTAGCAAAATGATTTTGTTCTTTAGGAAGAAAAAAGTGCAGGTTCTGGAGAAATCTGAGCTGCTGTAAAAATACAAAGCAAAACAATACTTTCATTATCACGGAAGTTCAGAAATTAGCATTTTGGCAACATCTGGGGAGGGATGTTGTACTACTAATGCACAATTTCACTGTGCATGTTCCACTGCCTAGTAAATCACTGGTATCAGTCTAGGGTAAAAATCACTACAAACTACAAAAACCAAGAACACATTTTTCTGTATTTCCCAAGGTTAAAGTCAGGTTATAAATCAAGGACAATTCCATACTTGTGCTCCCTATGATAAATTTGCAAGGACATGCAATTAGACACATCATCCATGCACTAGCTAGAAATAAAGGTAGTTTGACTAAAGGCGAAATTATGTAGCATTCACAAAAAAAGCAGTTCCTGTTGCAACTTTATCTGAAAGCTTTTCCCACACTCCACAATTTTCATTTAAGCTGGCGCTATATCAGCAAGGAAAACAAACCACATAGCTACTTTATAATCAGTTTATATGTGAAATGTGATTTAGTGTCCTTTATTCAAATAAAATAAATCTAGTTTACAACCCAACATTTAATAATACACAAAAGGCCCAAACTATCCTGTAACAGTCGCAATAAACAAAAAATACAAAATGCTAAAGACAGTGGTATTGCGAGCAGAAGCAGCATTCATTATTCATTCAAATGACATAATAAAAGTAACACAAAGACCCAGGATTATTGGGTTTCAGCATTAGATATATGCATTACATATGGCTCAGTACTTGCTCAACATTATAAAGGCAATTATTAATGTGATTAACAGAGAGCCTGTTCCCACTGGTACATCCTTGAGAATGGGGTGTATACCTACTGTATCCTGGTGGTGAAATTTTACATCAATCAATCAGTGTCCTTAGAGAGGAACTGTGCCTCTATGACGAATAATTAGGGCTTCTGATTTTCGGTTTTAACCGATAATTCCTTATAAAACACCCCCCGATACAAAAAAAATTAAATCGACGGTTAGCCATTGAACACCGGAAAACACTGAAAAAACTGTGTAAATGGTTAATCAATTGACAATTAATCAATTTTCAATTAAAAAATAAAACCTACTACAAAAATAATAATAAATACTTTTCCCAGTGCTGCTGGGCAATGTACTGCCTTCCTGACTTGCATCTATCATTGATTCGTTCTGAATACTTTAAACCCGCCCCAACTACTGAGTGACAGCACATTCCTACATTTCTATTGGAGATTCCGCTTGCAAGATTTAAAACGAGATTACAATCAGGATAGAGGCTTGTTAGCTGGATTTAAAGCTGTATTACAGTTAAGATACGGAGGATTTAAAACAGAATTGTGGCGAAATGTACAAAAATGCCTACACACAAAACCCCCAGAAGAATGTGCCCGTGACCATAGGGATTTTGGTGTGGAAGACAGCAAAGGAAAGAAGGTACAACTTAAGTGTGCAAGTACTGTCGAGTTACTACTATGCATATTTTGACAGAAAGAAAATTGCTCAAGCATTTTGGAAAGTAACCAAAAACACTAATTTCATACAGTATATCAAAAAATAAAGCCCCAAAAAAAAAGATTTACATAAAACCCCAAAATAGCTAAAAATAAGCACAGAAAAATAAAATTAATAAAACTTGAAAAACAGAAGCCCAATGTATAATTCTGGGTTCCAATGGAATTCAAGAAAGTAGAAGGAGAGTACAGTATTAAGCAGTACTGGGCAGCAGTGTGGAGTAGGGCTCTGGACTCTTGACTGGAGGGTCGTGGGTTCAATCCCCAGTGGGGGACACTGCTGCTGTACCCTTGAGCAAGGTACTTTACCTAGATTGCTCCAGTAAAAACCCAACTGTATAAATGGGTAATTGTATGTAAAAAAATGATATCTTGTGTAACAATTGTAAGTCATCCTGGATAAGGGCGTCTGCTAAGAAATAAATAAATACTCTGCTTATACGCTCCTTAGTCATGTCTAAAATACAGTAGTCTCTGGCTAAGAGAAACCCCTCGAGAAGCAAGCAAAGTGTTCTCTTTGCCAAAGTGTTCTTTAAGACAGAATTGACCACCAGACACAATATAAATCAATCAATAAATAAAGAAATAAATACATGAATAAATAGAACTTGTCATGATGCACAACATATGAAATGAACAAAGAAAGAAAGAGAAATGCAATTGGCAAGTGTATGTTAGTAAACTATAATAATAAAAGAAACAGACAAACTAAATCACCAATCAGTGTGCCTCAAGACACTCTTGCGATGAAGTCACATACGAAAAGACTGAATAAACTATTTGAATTCAAGTTTGACGATAATGAGTTATCAGGTTACAAAACAGTACTGTATCAGCTGTGAACAAATCACTAGTGGTGCCAACAAGGTGTTCTTTTAAGCGAAGTTCCTTTTCCTTTAGGCAGAGCTTTACAATGGGAAAAATCTGTTTCACCACAATAGTGTTCTCTTAGGCGAAGTGTTCTCTTAGTGGGTGTTCCTATACACGGAGACTACAGTATACTTCAAAAACAGCAGTGTAATGTTACTGATCTTATAACTGAACTTCAGTTTCTCCCATCTCCACACTAATACAGGACACATATGAAATCTGGATTTTGGCCTGGTGACTGCAGCAATATTTGTGCACCTATTAGTATTCTGAAGAGGGAGGGCCCACACAAAATATATCGATAAACCAGAAGCTCTAGCATTAGATACTTCTTCAATATCAAGTGAGCCATTAATTGAAAATGTAACATCATTAGTAACACGATAAGTCATAGCAATGGTAAGCCCGATATTTTCTGTCTATCGTAATAACGAAAAGATTTATTCAATGTAAACCGTGTTCTACCCTGTCCTTTCTGTTTTTGACTGTACGTTCTCCAATTCCAGCTTAGTCACCTTATGTCTGTCAAGTGACATCCATACGCTTATCATGTACAGATGTGCCTTAGAAATGTGGTTGTACTTGAACTCAGGAGACGAGAATTATGTGTTTACAATGTAAGATTCCATGAAGGTCTGGTTAATGAGTATCTCTTTAATGCTGTTAAATTGATTTTTGCCTTCAGGACTTCAAGCTGGAGTGTGATTTTTATGTTATTGTTTAAGTGATTGCATGCAAATCATCATATACAAAGTTATGTAATACAATATTTAAATACAGTAAAAGTAAAACAAATAGGGTAAAAGGGTAGACAGAGCTTGGTACACTAGGCAGATTATGAGGTTTTCTACATGATCAGTCTTAAAGCTTATCTAAAGGAATTTGATTATAAGTTTGACAAGCTACTTATAAAAGTTTACCATAACAGATATGATAAAGCACATAGAGGTATTTAAAAAAAAAAACATTATTAAAACAACTAACCTTAAAATAACTAATCATGTTCCTTCTATTAGATTTAAATGAAAGTTATTATATATTAAAAAGGAGAAAATAACCCACAATTTCAATAGAGCCCATTAAGCTCGTCCCTTGTTAGCAAACTATTTTCCCCGAAGGGGGGGGGGGGGGGGGTCTTTTTTTTTTTTTTTTTTTTTTTTTTTAATGTTCCCAGTGTTTTAGATCCTACTACTTCACCTGGTAGGTTATTCTACCCTGTTCTAAACGTTACTTTTACTCAGCTTCCACTTATGCCTTCTTGTTCTTCTCTCTTTGCTAAATCTGAAGTAGCGTCTTGGGTTGACTTTATCTGTACCATTTATGATTTTAAAGACTTCAATCAAGTCCCCTATTTCTCTTCTTTTTTCTAGGCTGAAGAGATTTAATTATTTTAACCTGTCCTTATAACTCATGTCATGAAGTCCTGGGAACAGCCTAGTTGCCCTTCTCTGTACCTTCGAGAGCAATGATGTCTTATTTGTAGTGAGGTGACCAAAACTGCACACAGTATTCTATGTGGGGTCTAACTAGGGTGTTGTATAATCTTAGCATAACCTCTCTAGGCTTGTATTCCACGCTTATTGCAATATTTGTTAACATTCTATTTGCTTTTTTTAATTGCCTCACCACATTGATGAGATACTTTTAATGACGACTCCATTATAACCTTGAGGTCCTTTTCAAAGTCCTTGCCCATTTCCAACCCGTTCATTTTATACTTATAACATGGATTTTTACTCCCTAATATGCAATACTTTACATTTCTAAACATTAAAATGAATTTGCCACAAATTTGCCCAGTGGGCTGCTGATTCAGAGTCCAGTACTCTCCCAAGTTTGGTATGAACTGCAAATTTGACAATTTTGCAATGTGTATCTTCAAGTCATTTATATAAATGAGGTACAGTAAGTGTCCAAGTACAGACCCTTGTAGTACCTCACTAAGTACATCCCTCCAATCTGATTTTACACCTCTCACAATTACTGCTTTGTTTATTAACCAGTTCTGTATCCAATTACATGTCCTCCCCTGTTTTCCTGCTGGCTTTAATTTACTCATAAGTCTTTCACAAGGGACTCTGTCAAAGGCTATTTGAAAATCAAGATAAATTATATCATAAGCTTTGCCACCATCTACATTAGCTATAGCACCCTCAAAAAAGGTTAATCAAGCATGACCTCCTTCTTCTGAACCCAAGCTAGCTATCCCCAATAATACTGATGTTGTGTAAATAGTCTACAAGCTTACCTCTTAATATTGCTTCCATCATTTTGCATGTTACAGAAGTTAAACTAATAGGTCTATAATTATTTGGGTCTGTCATCCCCCTTTTTAAATAATGGCACAACATTTGCAAGCTTCCAGTCTCACCCGTTTCTACAGAACTATTCATTATAGTAGCCAGTGGATAAAGCATATCTGGGCCCGGTGACGTGTTTCTCTTTAGCTCTTGTAGCTTGTTTAATACCTCTACTTCACTGATGGTGAAATCTTCGATACCTGTGTGTGTGCAAATGGACAGCATATTATTTGTATCTTCTCTGGTGAAAACCTTAAAAAATATATTTGTTTAATACGCCAGATATTTTGCATTCCTCATAAACCTTGTTTTCATATTCATCCCTTAATCTCCTCTTTCACAGTTATTTTATAATATTGGAAGATTTTTTTAGGATTATGTTTAGCATCACTGGCAATATTCATTCCAGCTCTCTTGGCCTTCCTAATATCCATTTTAACAGTAACATGCTGTTGTTAATATTGTATATTTAAAAACAATGGGCTATTTCTTTTTTGCTATCCAAGGACAATAACATCCTGTCCCTGAACAATATGGATTATACAAAATAAAATTGGCCTTTTGAGTGCTCTCACTTTCTTGTTCCCAGAGGAGTCTGAATAGTGAAGTCTTCGTGGGCAAGTAACCTTAGTGACTGAGCACCTGTGATAATTACTGTATAGTCTACCTGCTGATGAGCAGAGCATGCTTTTGGTCCATATTTACCTGTTTAAGCATACTCCTATATTCTTCCCAATTCTCCCAACTTTCCTGCAAGTCACACATACCTGTATTTTTTTTCCCTAAGTTTTTTTTTTATTGATCTGTTTAACCATCTTGGTGACTGCTTGTTAAATCTGGTCTTTTTCATTTTATTTATATACTTGTCCTGCATGTGTTGCATTATAACTTTAAATCTGTTCCATTGAACTTCAACTGTCATATCCTCCAATTTCTCTGCCCAGTCTATTTCTCTTAGTTCCTGTCTCACCCTTTCTAAAATTATAAACCTTAGGTTTCTGCAGCCTATTGCCTGGAATCCCAGGTAATTTCAAATGGAACCATGTTACGATCACTTGACCCCCGTGGTTCTACTTCTTCTATATTATGTAGCATGTACTGGTTGTCTATGAACACAAGATCTAAAATTGCTCTGTCCCTTGTCGGGTTTTTGACACACTTGGTCAGGAAGCAGTCATTTACTGCATCAATCGGTTCAGTTTCTACGTTACCAATTCGCACTGGATTTTCCCAGTTTACATTGGGAAAATTGAAATCAGCCATGATTAGTATTTTTGCCCCTACATGCATCGGATAATAATGTGTTATAATTTCTATTCTGATCTGGGGATCTGAAACATACCCCAATAGAAAAAAAAATGTCTTGCTTTTACCTAACAGCTGTACCCAAATTGACTAGATTTGGTTTGTAGACAGATAAATCAATGTTTGTTTGTTTGTTTTTTTTACTTCCAACCCATCCCTAACATACATAGCTACACCTCCTCCTCTCCTATCTAGTCTATCTTTTTGGAATAGTTTCTACCCCAGTATGTGGAAATCTTCTCCATCTTCCGGACTAAGCCCAGTTTCTGTGATTCCAACAATGTCATACTTTTCAGTTGATGTGTGTTTCTAGTTCTAACTATTTATTTCTGATGCTTCTGACATTTAGACACAGGTATTTGATTTTTGATTCTATGTGACTTAGAACTTTGGCCCTAATTAGAACCAGATTTTAGTTCCCACCCACCCCCGTCTAGATTAAATCTTCCTAAAGGTTCTTTCTATGCTGCATGCCAACTGCTTCCCTATCATTAAGGTGTAAGGTGCTCCAATGACCTACAAACCCCAAACCCTCCCTTCTGCATTTATTCTCTAACCACATATTTAAACCAATGAATCTGCTAAGCCTCTCCTTCCCTGCTCTCAGAACTGGAAGCACCACAGAGAAGATTACTTGACTCCTTTTCTCTTTAAGCCTAGCAGCAAGTTCAGTGAACCTTTCTTTCAGTACCTCTTGTCCCTACAGGGACAAATCACTGTTGGTTCTGTACCAGCCCCGTTTGTGACCCGATCTACTCTGTCGATCACATGTTCCACTCTGGTACCAGGGAGACAAATAACACTCGTTTACTTCTGCAAAACTTCCTGTACATGTCTTATAATTGAATCCCCCACTATGATTCTGCCTGACTGTCCCTCTGCTAGTAGTACCCACACTATCCTCCACTGTATTACTGACCTGTTCTGTAGCCTGCTGCAACTCTTCACTTTCCTCCCCCTGGTTGCTATCCGACCTGTTCCTGTGGCCCAAGAACAAGAAACCTGTTTGCAGGTTCTGTACTCTCCTCCTAGTGGGGCCACACACAACTCCACCTGGGAGTCTATAAACTGCATAAACTGCTCTAACTCCTCTACAAAGACCTGCTAACTCTCCTGTCACCAATCAGATCTTACACCAAGTGCACTACACAAAATGTACTCTTACTTCTTCAGCCAGGATCACTAACTTTATTATGTTTTCTGCTAGTAGTGTCATGCCAGCCTTGTTTTAGATATTAATTGATATGTTACTGAAAGTTTAAGTGCTTTTTGATTTAAACGAATAGTTGATCACTCTGGTAACCACATGGTACATATGTTTTTCAAACCTTATAAATAGGTTCAGGTGTCGAAAAGAAAAATGCATTTAAGAATATTTTTAGCTAACATGGTCAGTACTGAGTTTGCCAAAACAAACTACAGGAACACAGGTAGGATTACATGCTTATATTCCTACTGGTTTTAACCCAAATTATCTAACCTGGTATAAACAATGGAAAGTATTAAAATATTATTTACTATGTCTGATTTATCTTACCTGCTTTCCATGTAGTTTGTTTCGCTCACAGATTTTGTAGTACTGCAAGTCACTTCACTAAAAATCAGATCTTCCTCACCCATATTTTATTTGTTGCACAAAAAAAGTACTCTGTTATTTAGACAGAAGGTTTATTGACAAATGTATAGATTGTGTGTTTTTAGCATTGCAGTTATATAAACATGTGTATTAACTTATGCTGGGTTGAGCTAACAAACCATGCAGGCCCAATAACAAACAAACAAACAAGCATGTACGTTATTGGTGCTTTTAAAAACTGTATCCAACAATAATGATAGACAAAATTACAGAAATAATAAAAAAATAAACTTTTATCCCCGGATCACACGTAATACAGCCCACGATCAATGAAGGAACTAATGATGAATGATGTGGATGCGTGATTGCTTCGTGATTGACAGGAGACCGAGACTGGAAGGTTGGGATTGACACGCCCTGCAGGCATGCAGGTTTATTTACATAAAGACGTACAGGCAGGAACCTAATATGACGCTACCAGCAATGGTAGCTCATGTGGGACATATGGCCCGGTGTACAAAATGCAAAATAAACACTGTACAAAAACCATCAAACAAAAAGTGCTGTGAAGATGGTGCGCACTACTCCACTAACATGATTTTCATTACATGAGAGTAGATGTTAAAACTTCATGCTGATTTGAACTCAGCTCTTGCCAAGATAAGCACCAACTAAGCTTTACAGTAAACTAATGTGATCCATCTGCATCTCCATCCATTTGTGTTTCATTCCATCTGATGATATAGATATCCTTCTGCCTGGTGTTGATGGCTGAAGTGTAATGCTGGCTCCAGGGATCAGCTTATTTTGCCTCCCCAGAGCATTAGCACACACAACAGCTGCGATGCTGCACATCAGCATGACAACCGTCTGGATTGAGCTAAGTAGGGTACATCTCTGGGGTCGTCAAGTGGGCACCTTCCATCCTCGGTGTTTCGTCGACTAGCCCACGACACCTCAAGAGGTGCTCGACAGTGATTCTGGCGTCCCAGCTTCAACCCCCTCCATCCCCCACTCAACTCAGCCCAGCTTACTTACCCGTACATCTGCGTTGTTTTCTTTCTATTGTGCTTGAGATCCCCAGCCAGAATCTTTCCGTCTCAACCACAGCCAGTTGCTGCTTCAGATAAGTTCTTCACTGTGCGACACAACTCTTGACCACTGAACCCGACATCTCTGAGAAACCGGGTTGTACAGTGTGCCACAAATCCTCGACAACCCACCTCCACTGGGTAAACCCGGACTCTCCATCCTCGCTGTTCAGCTTCAGCAGCTAGCTGTGCAAACTGAAGTTTCTTCCTCTCATACCCCTCCTCCACAGCATCCTCCCACTGTTAACTCTACCAGATGAACAAGGCGTGCTGATCCAGACCACAAGACAATGTCTGGTCAAAGGTTACTGGTGGCAATCTCTGTTGGATTAAGCCGGTGACCAACATCTGCCAGCATTTTCCAGTCTCTAGCAGCTTCCAGTTGTCCTGGGCGAGGCATGGTTTTAACACCTTTTCTTGGTGGTTGCTCTCCTGGACGGTCGAATATTGTCTTTTGTGTGCAATGCTTTGATGGAACTGGTGGCAACTTATTGGTCATGTTACGCTTGTCTTCCAATGCTAAGGCCAAACATCACAGCACCTGGTCATGGCGCCAAGTAAACCGTCCTTGGCTAAGAGCCACCTTACATCCTGTCAAAATGTGCCTTAATGTTGCAGGTGATGAACACAAAGGACATGAGGGATCCTCACCCACCCAGAGGTTTAGGTTATGTGGTGATGGGAGAACATCATATATTGATCTGATGAGGAAACTGATCCTGCTCTGTTCCATTGTCCATAGGTCTTGCCAGCCGATCTTGCGTTGTTCCACACTCTCCTATTTCATCCATTATCCTTGCTTGGCTTGGAAAACTACCTTTACACATTTCATCCTCTTCTCCTGCTTTTGCACCTCATTGACTACCAGCTTCCTCCACTGAGCTGGGGTTGCCTTGTGCCATGTAGGAGGAGCTGAACTGAGACCAAGACCCCCTCTTCCATGCTGAACTTGCCCCATAATATCACCGATTCGAAGGGCAGCCTTTGCATCTTCCACGGCTTTCTTTGCCACCCACTTTCTTCCAGTTTTCAACACAGGTGCTGCCTCCCTTACGCATTTGTCGCATGAATCTACTAATGTCATTTCCAGTCGGACCTTGGCGCACTTAAACTCCTCGGTTAGAGCAGAGACTGGTAGCTGCAGTATTCCTTTACCATAAAGTCCCACTCTGCTGAGGCAGCGTGGAACTCCCAACCATTTCCTGACGTAATGGAAGGTCCCACTTACACCCCTGTCTGTTATACTGGGTGGAATCTATTATCCCGAAACTAATCCACAAACAAGCTTATTATGAATACTTAAAAAATATCTTATTTTAAAGATGCCTGAAAGGAATAGCACACTATTTACCTTACTACTTTTCTTACTACTGTATTTTTAAAATGTGGCTTTCACTACAGTAAAATATTTGAACACTGAAAACCTTTTCAAACCTTATTTTTATTTGATTTAAAAAAGTTAATACCATATTATAAATTGTATATAGTCCAGACTGTGTTAAGCGCTAATAAATAGGCCTTGCTCTGTATCACTGGTGCAGGACTGTTACTTGATAGATGTGGTATACGGTTAACTTCAAGTCACGCCAATAAACAACACCCTCTCCCACAGGGAAGTTATTGCATTTTGGTGTCAAGAACATTAGCGCTGACCTTTTCCACCTAAAGGTGTTTATCTTGTATCAACAAATAAAGCTCTTGCTGCTAAACACAAATATTTCCTGTAATATTAAACAGTGAATGCTCAAAGTTCTGCTCTTATAAAAGTAGACTGGTAGTGATGCCATAGTAGAGCAGTAGCCATTTAGAAGCATTCAGCCGGTATGCACCTACCCTCCTATCAAGAGGTTCCATTACAGGGAGTTTGCAAACCCAAGTTAGAATTATTTTGACCCGTGACCTTATCAATTCTTGATTTCCGAGGCCTTTTACGACATGGGCGGTTTAAAAAAAAAAAAATGTAACCGATAATCCATTCAACTACTTTGGTCAGAGAAGATTTAAAAAAAAAAAAAAGAAAAAACACCTTCAATATTTTGAAAGTAATTATAGCATAGTTGTTTTTGTTTCAGATCAGTTTTATTTCACTTTTACTTTTTAAAATCAATTTTAACTTCAAATCCAAGTCTTTCCAGTCCAAGATTATATCTATAATAATTTCTAATGAAAAGCAAAGCCAAGCTAAACTAGTCTTTAGTTGCAGTAACTGTTTAACAGGAAAAGGCTGGGTGGTGTCAGTGTTGGCAGGGAGTTATATAGGAATAGCATATGAATACAAAATAATATTAATTAAAAACAACATTTCATATTGCTGCCTTCGGTCATATTTTTAAAACCATATTTTTACATATAGCACTAACTATTTGCTCTACCTAAAACCCGAATTACAACCACTGAATAAAACGAAACATATTTATAATGTGTTCATCCTTTAAAAATGAACAGAGTAGGGCTGTGCGAAATGTTTTTTTTGTCTGTTTTACACATCTACCCTACTATATATCAAGGGTAATTCCCCCTATTGCCAACATGCATGCTGCTGTACAGCTGAAGATGCTTGGAACTGTTTGCCTTATACATGAACATTAGGTGAACAGATCAGTGTCGGCAACTAGATATACAGTATTTTGAAACCCAACTGATGTGTGAACTTTTATTTGTGAAGCAAATTCAGTAGATGGCAAGACAAAAAACACACACACTCACTCCTTCACAAGTAATGGGGAGATAAGAATAAAGTAGGTTTGTCTAGGGATAAATTGTCCACCAGGTGATTTTTGAAAACCTCAATTTTTTTTGTATTCAGGTTCCTGTAAAGTTTCAACTAGAATAGATACCTTAATTTATATTGTATATTCTAAGTTATATAAAATACTTTTAAGTACATAAAACAATAAATTATACTGGTGACCTTTCATTTTTTAAAGAATATATCATTTTGCAATGTGATCAATTATTTTTATTTATTTTTCCCCCCAGTTTGGAATGTTTTTTCTCATCACCATAGCAAGACCCCCCACAGCACAGACATTCTGAGGGCGTGTGAGTGTCCTCCGATCTCCCAAGCCTAAAGCCCGAATCGCTGTTATAGAACAGAGATCAGCCCTGTTTTTTATCCACTCTGAATGTGCCCAATGTCTGGCCACTAGGGTTCGCTGTTGCGCGATGAGGGTAAGGAGTCCCTGCCGGTTTCCCATCCCCCACCCGGGAGCGTCAGAGCCAAATGTGACCCCCCTCTTCTGATTCCCCTCCAAAGTTCGGCCTCTTTCAAAGCCTGGACGCAAACTGGCACTGTCCAAGCTGTATGACTCATCCTGCGCTCCCTGCTGCAGTGCTTTAACTGGATGAGCCACTCAGGGACCACTCAATGTGCTGATTGTTAAAAAAAACATGAAGGAAACATTCATAAAAAATAAAAAATAAACACTACAAAAAATCTGTAATTGTAATTTTGATCCATGTTGCTGTTTTAAACAAAATATTGTTATAGACCATCTGTATGTGATTTATCTTTCAGACTCTATTCTGAAGGAGGCTGTGTGTTCCGGTGGTTAAAGAAAAGGGCTTGTAACCAGGAGGTCCCTGGTTCAAATCCCGGCTTACTCACTGACTCACTGTGTGACCATGAGCAAGTCACTTACACCTCCTTGTGCTCCGTCTTTCAGGTGAGCCGTTGTTGTAAGTGACTGTGCAGCTGATGTATAGTTCATACGCCCTAGTCTCTAAGTACAGGAAAATTGTTTTAAAACATTTAGGGTGCGTTACATTATGGACTTTCTCTAGCTTTACTCTCAGTACTGTACCATAATTGCATAGAGCTAATGGAATAAGTGCCCAATGCAACTTTACCCCCTACCAGACAACAAAGCCAGCACCCTAACCAGAGGCTTCCCACCACCACCACTGTTTCCTGTGTATATGTTACTTTATTTTTTTATCATTGCTTTTTTCTGTCATAGCGTTTTACTTGGCAACAACAAATGATTTAGCCTCCTCTTCCATCACTAGAGTATTATTCACTCAGTATAAAACTATCACTCCCCTCCTCAAAAAACCTACCCTCGACCCCACCTCCCTCCAGAGCTACCGTCCTGTCTCCCTCCTACCCTTCCTCTCCAAAACCCTCGAGCGGACTGTACACCGCCAGCTCTCTGCTTTCCTGTCCAACCACTCTCTGCCTGACCCTCTCCAATCTGGCTTCCGCTCTGCTCACTCCACTGAAACCGCCCTCCTGTCTGTCACCAACTCACTTAAGTGTGCCCGAGCTGCTTCTCCTTGACCTCTCTGCTGCCTTTGACACTGTTGATCACTCTATTCTACTATCATCTCTTGCTGACCTGGGGATCTCTGGCACTGCTCTGGCCTGGTTCTCCTCCTACCTCTCCAACCGCACTTACCAGGTAACCTGGCATGGAGCAACCTCCACACCTCACCCTCTCTTAACTGGAGTCCCCCAAGGGTCAGTCTTGGGTCCTCTCCTGTTCTCTCTCTACACCCGCTCCCTGGGCCCCCTCATCGCATCCTATGGTTTCTCATACCATTTCTATGCTGATGATGCTCAGATTTTCCTCTCCTTCCCCACCTCTGACTCCACCATCTCCTCCCGTATCTCTACCTGTCTGTCTGCTATTTCCTCCTGGATGCACTCGCATCACCTCAAACTCAACCTCTCTAAATCTGACCTCCTTTTCTTTCCCTCCTCCTCCCCCTCCTCTGATCTCTCTATCTCTGTTCCTCTGGAATCTACCACACTCTCTCCCTCTTCCTCCGCTAAGAACCTTGGAGTCACCCTGGACCCCTGCCTCTCTTATTCCCAGCACATCTCCACTCTGGCATGCACTTGCCGATTCTTCCTGAGCAACATCCGAAGAATCCGACCCTTCCTCACCAACTACGCTACCCAGCTCCTGGTCCAGGCCCTGGTACTCTCCCGCCTAGACTACTGCAACTCCCTCCTGGCTGGCCTCCCTGTGTCCGCCACCCATCCGCTTCAGCTCATCCAGAACTCTGCTGCCCGCCTGGTGTTCTCTCTGCCTCGCTTCGCCCACGCTACTCCACTACGCCGCTCGCATCCAGTTCAAGACTGTAGTACTAGCCTACAGATGCCTTGACCAGACTGCACCAAGCTACCTGCAGACCCTCATCTCTCCCTACACCCCCACTCGACCTCTCCGCTCCGCCTGCACTAGAAGACTGGCTCTACCTCCGCTACGCTCCCCTGCCTCCAGAGCCCGCTCCTTCTCCACCCTTGCTCCGCAGTGGTGGAACGATCTTCCTACAGATGTCAGGACTGCCCAGTCCCTGACCACATTCCGGCGCCTCCTTAAGACTCACCTCTTCAAACAGCACCTGTAGAACTCCTCTGTTTGTATCCTGGGACACTATCACCCTTTATTTAAATGTGTTTTATTTTGCTCTTATCTGCCCCCTATTTTACTGCATTTAATCCTGTACTTCAGAATACTGTAATCTGCCAAGTGTTTAACCTGTAGTATTTTGTATTTAATCATATCCTGATGTAACTATCACTATTTAATCATATCCTGATGTAACTATCACTATTATCTGCTATATTATTGAATTATGGTTTGTCACACTTGAACAAAAGTTATTGTATTTCTTGCTCTTATTGTATTACTTGTATTGTAACACTTGAAATGTATTTGCTTACAATTGTAAGTCGCCCTGGATAAGGACGTCTGCTAAGAAATAAATAATAATAATCACTTAAACTGTGAAAGGCGGCTGCTAGTAACATTAACTTCAGAGCACATTTTTATTTCCTTCATGTGGTTTTAATAAAGAAACCTCAAGTAATTGTCCAATGGCCTCAAGCATTTTCCATACTTGTTCCAGCAAAACAATTTGTTTTTAAAACCGAGGCCTTGAGAAAACAACCATTTGCTAGTCTCACAAGAATTAAATTATTTATTTTTTGATTACCGTATAAAAACTATCTCAATTTGGAGAAAGAGCACAATTCTAAATCAGAACCAGATTTTCTTTTTTTGAAGAGTCATGCAGGTAGTTCAGTGTAAAATGTCTGCAGTGGAGGAAACATTAAAAACAAGCAGACTATGCTATGCAACCATTTCAGAAAGGTTCGGTTTCTAATCTGGAACTGAAGTACAGTTCTGGAAATCCTGGATTATATGCTTGATTTGATTTGATTTAAAATATCACTTTATCCTTGTAAATACAGAAAAGGAAATACCTTTCTGTTTAATGTCCCACGAATCACAATTTGGTGGATTAATCTTATCATGGTTAGGCTGTAAAAAGGAAAAAAGACCTGGGAATTTTGCTGTAACAGTAAAGTTCAAGAAAAAAAAATTCAAAACCCTTTAGCATTTGGCAAGGAGCATTTTCATCTGGTCACTCTGATAGATCCCATTGTGAAAGCAGCAGATGACTGTGCAACAATTATAAAGCCATCAACTTTCAGGATATTAATGACCAGTTTTGTTTGAAAATCCATTTTGCACTGCAAAATACAAGCCAGCCATTACTAATGCACTTTAACATGCTGTAAAATAAAGTAATAGTATTATGATGTCCTAATTCTCCTCGACTTCTCTGATGCCTTTGACACTGATATCAGGACTGCCCAGTCCCTGACCACCTTCCGGCACCTCCTCAAGATTCACCTCTTCAGACAGCACCTGTAGAACTCCTCTTTTCCCTCTGGACACTTTATCACTCTTCCTTAATGCTCTTTACTTGCTCTTATCCGCTCCCTATTTACTGCATTTAATCCTGTACTTTAGAGTACTGTAATCTGTCAAGTGTTATTCAATCTGTAGTATTTTGTATTTAATTATATCCTGATGTAACTATCACTGACACTGTTATCTGTTCCGTTACTGAATCGTATTTTGTCATATACTTGTACTTGCTAGAACCAAAGTCATTGTATTTATCTTGCTCTTAGTTGTATTAATACTTGTACTGTGATTCTTGAAATGTATTTTAGTTTACGACTGTAAGTGGCCCTGGATAAGGGCGTCTGCTAAGAAATAAATAATAATAATAATAATAATAATATGATCAATTTGACCAAAGATAAAAACACGTCTGAAAAGGGCTTACAAATAGCCATGTAATTAATTCTAGGCAAATCTGTTAAACCATGTTTTAATAGGTGATATAAATACCTCTATTTTAAACCAAGCATACCTCAGCATATTTATTTTTATAATAATTGAATCATGTTACAACCTAATCAGAGATGTCAGTGTTGTTGTTTTTCTCCCTTAATATTGTTAATCTACAGAAGGGGTAT
Source organism: Acipenser ruthenus (assembly GCF_902713425.1). Classification (NCBI taxonomy): domain Eukaryota; kingdom Metazoa; phylum Chordata; class Actinopteri; order Acipenseriformes; family Acipenseridae; genus Acipenser; species Acipenser ruthenus. Next base: position 37,398,567 of record NC_081193.1, on the reverse strand, counting down.
GGATATATATCTGAACAATTTACAGTAAACTTTGAATATGACAAAGGATCTCTGCATGTTCAAGTTAAAAAATGGTCTTTATACTGGAGGAGGTTTCTTTTTTTGTGATGCAAATGGGGTCCTTCATTCGCTTATGCATGTTTTATGGTGGAAAGCTTGTTAAAAAAAAACTTTCACTACCCAAGAAATCGGTCAAGGCATATCATAAATTCCATAGTGGGGAACACCTTTACATTAATTACATTAATTCACATTAATAGCAGGAGAGAAAGTCAGTCTTTGATTTCTTATTTCCTTTGGGCCCAGCACTTATTCAGTATGGGGCCTGGGTGGAAACTCACTCAGAGAAATAACAAAAGTGATGTTACCCTGCTTAGTGAAAAAACACAGAAGGCGGCTTGACATTGTTCAGTACTTTCATTACCATCACCATGTACGTACTGCACTTTTTGATAAACTGATACCAGTTTATCATTAAAAAACAACACTATCATTGAAGCAGCAACCTCCATCTTATTTATCCCCAAGTGTGTTACAAACTCCAGACACAACATGAATGATCCGATCCTCAAAATGAAAGAATACTTATATATCTAATGTGTACTGTGCAGCAGTCATGTTTGGATTTTGTAATCCAAACAAAAAAAAGTGCCAGGCTTTTAACAATGCCTTAGCTAGGTGCTGAAACTAGAACAGTACAGTGGAAATGCATGCTCAAAACAAATTCCACCCTTGAAACAAACACTCTAAATTTCTACTGATCTTAAGATAACTAGATTCAGACTAACTGTTCATGGATGACTTCATTTGAAAGTGCATTTCCTTGCATCAAATCTGGCTAGAATGCAGACAAGTAATCAAAAAGGAAATTATTTGATCACATATTCATGGAGAGAGATTGCAGAAACAGTGTTTATTTTACACGGTTCTCTAATGGGTTTTGTTAATTTGTCCGAACAACAAGTGAAACGGCAGTCCGTGCATTCAGCCAATATCAAAGATTATAATTTTTCCCAAATATTAGAGAACATCCGACAAAAAGGCTGATCATTCCGGTTCACAAACCCCATCACACTCAACCTAACTGAAGAAAAAACTCCAACATGTAGTGTGCCAGAGGTTCCTTCGAAAAATTCTGGAGGAGTGAAGCAGCTAAATAAACACTTGCTGCACAGAGTACACAGTTTACTCAGGGTGCTATTATTCACAAGGAAGACAGTGTTTACAGTTGTACTGCACCACACAGAAAGAATTCTGAATTGTTCCTCTGGTCAGCAAGTCCTGGAAGATATATCTCCCTAGTGGTGAAGGGCTCCTGGAAAATTTCACATCAAGGAAGCTGTGAAAATTTTGGCTGCCATTGAACTTCCACTGCAGTCTCAAGACAAACAGCATAAAGCTGTATTGTACATATCATGTATCCCTAGCATTAGGACCTTTCATTTTTGCAGTTGCAGCATGTATCAGAAACAGGATACCTTACCTTTAAACTCAATTGTTTCACATTCAGCATTCAGTTTGCGTTGTATTTTTTTTTTTTTACAGCTCTGACCACAACTCCTCTTGTTTCACTTGACTGACCTCTTACTGGAAACGGATCGTTCATTCATTCATTCATTCATTCATTCAACTACCAAGTGCAGCTGGTTACAGTATCAGTTCACAATGAGTGAGAAGCGAAAAAGTTGTTTATTATTGTTTTTGTTCACCAAGTTAATTCTGTATAATGTACATTTAACTAAAATAGGATGTTGAGTTAACTGAGGTTGACTGTATTTTTAAAGGACTCAAAGTCAATTATTATTATTATTATTATTTGTTTATTTAGCAGACGCCTTTATCCAAGGCGACTTACAGAGACTAGGGTGTGTGAACTATGCATCAGCTGCAGAGTCACTTACAATTACGTCTCACCCGAAAGACGGAGCACAAGGAGGTTAAGTGACTTGCTCAGGGTCACACAATGAGTCAGTGGCTGAGGTGGGATTTGAACCGGGGAACTCCTGGATACAAGCCCGTTTCTTTAACCACTGGACCACACAGCCTCCCTAATTAATGATAATCCATTGTAATGTCAATCACAGCCTTTACTTGCAGTACCAGGAAGATAATAGCGGGGGTGGGAGTGTTTGTGCAGTGATTTTTGTATTGTTTTGCAATGTGGTAGCGAAGGCTCATGCTCAGCCTTCAAGTGTGTTGTTCTTTTGTTTAAACCTTTTATTTTGGCCCATGTTCCGTGTTTTGTTTGTTCCTTATTATTTTTGTGTTTAACAAACGTGTGCATATGCATTTAAACTGCAGCTTTCTGTCTCTGGGTCTAATTCCTGCTGGTTGCCAGTCTGGGCCATAACGCTACCCTGTTACAGTTGCATTCTGGCAACACTGTTGAGTCCCAAATGAAATAGCAGGCTACAAGCTGTATTGTCCAGAGAACAATACTTTATGGTTTCTGCAACTCAAAGGCTTTGAGACATTAGCTTTTGCTAATAAACTTGGACTCTTCAGTTAGGATCTCTGCCAAGAAACTATTGTCCTGTGGAAACAATGCACTTTTGTGTTGAGTCGGGACAAAGTTGCTGATTTTTTGCACACTCTGACAGACTGGACTGTGCTGCTGCAAAAAAATAAATAAAAATGAAATGTCAATCCAGATTACTACCTTTTCTCCAATGTATTACAATAAAAAAAATTAAGAATTGATACAGTGTAGTAAAGTATAGGTATATTTCTTAATAAATACTGTCCCGAAGCCAAGTCTTGCTCAATTCATGTTTTGAATTACTGTATTATCCTAGGAAAGCATTTGGGCTCCAGTACGATCCTGATTTAATACTATGCTGATACAAGAAGAAGTTAAAATAAAAGGACAAGTAAGTTAATGTCTAAAAAATGAGTTTAAATCTATTCCAACAGATTAGTAGTACCTGCCAACCAAGTACCTACAATTACAAAACAAAGACAAGGCAAGTAACATAGAGCCTACACAGTATGTTACATATAACACATTAGAGGCTACCACAAAATTCACAAAACATGGAATAAAATATCATAGCTACGACATTTCTAAAGCACACAGGTTCATCACAATTGGACAAGCGGTTCCCAAAACGTGTTGTGAACCTAAAGCTCATCACTGTTCAGAACTGTAAAAAAGCATAGCAAAGTAACTGGTTGACAAATTTATGAAAAGGGGTTCCTAAGATTTAGTTACATTTGCCAATAAAGTATCAGCATTATGAAAAAAAGGATATTCAGTCTGAGAAATAGCTATATGAAAAGTTTAATCAAATTCAGGCCAACGGTTAATTTGTGGAGCAAAAAACATTTTCTTTTTGTGAGGCTGCAGATTATTTATTTACAAGCTTCCACCCCAGGCTCAAAATTGCTTGTGAACAACATCATTGCTTTCCTGAGCATGTGACCCCTGACTTCCTGCTCCCCACTTCCAGAGCAAAGATATGATGTCATCAGTCCACCTTTGAGACTGCTGTGACCCTGGGGTCAGGGCGACGCAGATCTGGGATAAGAACCACGTCATTAAAAGCACTGCTTGTTTTAATGCTGATATCCTCTGATAACGCTCTGTTCGTTTAGCTTGGAAACCTTTCGAGGAAAGATATTTTAAAAAATCAGGTACCAACAATATAAACGCCATTAAGGCAGCCATTGTTTTATGGAATACAATTAAAGCATGATGATACAAAGTAACATGACACATCTGGCTTATGCATTGTTAATACTTTTGATATAAGACAGACCTCATGACAGAGGCTCTGATTAACTCCACACTATACATTTATTTTCCCCTTAAATGGAAAGTTGCTCATTTGTAATTCTGGTAGACCTATATTCATATTTAGCAGTGTAGCCCACAATAAGTAAAACTGATTTACAAACTCATTATCTAATATTTTATTTCTTACTACCGTACTGTATTTGTACAACAAAAAGCAAGGCATAACAGACACATTTAGCCTGCAGTGTTTAACCCTATACATATTAAGTCAATAACTTAAATGGTCTCAATTTGTGATATCAATATCTCAAAGTTTTTGTTTTCTGTAAACCAAAACCTCACCTGACCACAGGTCAGTGAAGAGAACCATTACAAGTTTTCAGAACAGTGAAACTATGCAAGCACTACATACTGAAATATGAAGGATCCTAACACTTCCCAAAGTATGAAGGGAAAAATTATTAGAACATCCTCCGGTGTAGAAAAAATTAGCTGCAACTTGAAGAATTCAAACTGTTGTATAGTTTTCCTGAGCCCTTTATTGCTGTTCTGTAGTAAAGGCTCAATAAGAAGAAACCTTTGTGTATGCCTAAGTAGCTTTGGGTTAACTTATTTCCTGGCAATGCAAACACACAGGTATAACTTCTAGGTCTCTGCAGTGTGACCAGCGAAGGTCCATGAAAATCAAGGAATCCTCTTCCGCAGGAAATACTTCCTTCCCGGCCCAGAACACTTGACAGTTTCATAGGGAGTTTACAACATACAGCCAGGAGTTTGTGGAGCTCTTGCCGAGCATACTCAAATATAAGGAAATTGGTGTCTGATGTGATAACACCAGGATAGTGTTCCTTTCAGGAAATCTTGTAACTTCTGGTGTCACGCAGAACTATGACTTCATTGCTTTACTCTTGGTCTTTTTTTAAATGCCAGAATATGTTTAGTAAATCCGACTGGTTTTAGCCGGTAGACCACTTACATTGGCCCAGGGTTGCTAAATGGTAAGATTACTGTGAACATCTGGGAAAAGGTACTGACTGTTAAAGTAATGTTAAGGTTTTCAAGGAATGTAATTGTTGATAAGCACTACAACATACAAAAAACATGTAAATGGTCATTAGCCTGATGAAATCAATGTTACATAACCCCATACACATTACTAAAAATTAAATTGCAAATGTTTGACATTGATCATTATGTGAACTGTTCAACTTCAAAACAGGTTGGGCCACTGTCAAAACAATTTCAATGTAATGCTTGATTGTTAAAACTTAAAATGGCTGTGGCTGTCTCTTTTCTTAAGACAGTCACTAAGGTTACTGAGATGACACACTTTGTTTCTTTCCTAAGGGATCTGTGAATCGTCATGGCCTGATAGAAAACTCTTCTGAGTTGTACAAATGCACTGTTATCTCCCTATAGCATACACTTATAGTTGGGCTGAATTGATTAATAAATGAATGAATGAATTAATGAATGAAGATTGATTCTGATTCTGGATGGAATGTTAGATTCTAAGCAGAACAGAAATAAGACACACATATTAATAACTTCTTTCCAACAAAACATACTGAAAATAATCATTTGACAAAATATGACACACCACACCCTTACTGTATTGCTCTAGCTTATTATTATATATATAGTAAACATTTCAAAACGTGATTATATTATTAAAGTGGATTGCATGTCTTGTCCTATTCTACATTAATATTATATTTGATAAACATGTCATACGTGATTAGATCTTTAAAATTGATTGCATGCTAATTTGCATGATTTGGAAGACTATACAAAAACATTTCCACATAAAATCAGAACATAAGACTCGGCCAAACTGGCAATAAGTCCTGGCTGAACATTTCCATCTGCAGAACATCAGGGGTGGGGGAACCAAACCTATTCCTCCACGTCCAAAAGAAACACAATACTTATGCAGGGTTCCACTAAAATCATATACATATACCACTATACTGCAGACCTCTCCTTCAACCCAAACACATGTATTTACCAAACCGAACAAATCAAAGGGACAAAAGCATGACCACAGTCCATGACCATTAAACAGCCATTGTAACCAATTATAGGGTCTCTACAAAGAATAGAACAATTAGCGATGGAAGAGAAAGAAAAATTCCATTACCATTTTTGCCTTCCTTACATTAGCCAATTATCACTTTGACCAATTACAATTTCAGCTTTCCTTACACTAATGTCCTTCACATAAATATTAGAGCCACCCTCAAACACATTTTCTACAAAACAAATAAACTTCATTTTCAAGCTTAATGACTTATTAAAAACACACGTACAAAATTAACATTAAAGTGAATTTCTTTTATTTACTGCACCCATTATTTAACTTTGTCTTTCAGGACTATGGGTGGCACAGGGCAGCCAGCGGATTCCTCTCCCTGTCTTGTATAAACAGGAAACCATTTGCCTTGACACATGTACAGAATATGCATCTTTAAGGAAAGACAGCACACTTGTTGTAGAAATGTTTGTCTACTTTTACAATTACATTCATTCCAATCCACTACCAAGCACCTTTATGGCCAAAAAAAGGTAAATCCTGCCCCAGGTCTACTAGCTCATTGCTTTTCTTTGGGGTTTTTTCACTCACCGCCCCCACGAGTGGATAAATGAATCCTGCCCCAATGCTGGCTCGCACATCCCGAATGGGCAGAATAAAGCCAGTAGGAACTCCTTTCTTTTCAGGCTGGTGGGACAGGGACAGGTGGGTCTTTGCCATGCAGATGGGCAGCATTCCAAAGCCCTTTCCATGGGCAAGTACAAGAAATATTGTTATTATTTATAAACCAGGAACACAGTGTTTTACAAGGAGTAAAAAGGATAATGATGCTTTCAGATGTACAGCAGGTCTGAGGCAAATCACAGCGGATTATTGTATTTTTTTTTTATTGGAAACTCGTTCAAGTTAATTAACAGGATAGTAGATAAGAAAAATATGCAATGAGGGTCCTGGAAGTTGTAAAGTCTTACCTGCTTGGTGTAGCGGTCTATTTTAGTTTGCGCTTCAGGAGACAGTTCAATATCCTCAGCCCCATAGACCTTCTGTGCAACGGTCCTGATCTTTTCCACAATGGGTAGCTGAAAATGAAAACAGGAATGTTTTACAAAGATGCACCATCCAGAGAGAAGAAAGCTAATACTCAAGAAAAACAACTAAACCCTTAATATACTTGCTCATCAGCAAGTTGCAGCTCAAACGGCGACAGTATATCCAATACATATGTTTAGGAAAAGTCACAAACTGGCATCCGCATTACATTCCGAAACGCAGAGTAATTTAAATTTTAAAACCCCAAACGGTCAAATTGACGGACTGGCTTGGCACTTCTAGTGTTAAAGGACAAACATTGTAAGTAGGATATAACCATATAGTAAAAGTCATCATCTTCAAAAATATTTTTTTACGATTTTAAGAGTTAAATGTTTAAAGCTATTTAATGGTTCATTAAAACACACACACACACACACACACACATCTCCACAATTGTTTTATCTCTGCACCTACAGACTCTATAACTAAAAAGTTGTATTTATCTCCAAAATATCCTGTAATGGGTTAATTATGTAACTGTATGACTCATCAACTTCATTCAAAAGTAATACTTTCCATAAGCTGTAGAAAACACAGTCTGATATTACATTAACTCTCTATACAGGTTATTTTTTTAAAACACCAGACGCTTATGAATTAAGAAATAGTGAGACATTAACCAGAACAGAGATGCTGGATTGTTCCTAACCAATGTGTACAATATTTATTAAAAAAAAAATAACACAACCAAAAATTACTGTAGACCATCCTCTAATCTAATTGTTTTTGTCTTATAGTTTATATTGAAAGGGTGTTAGTAAAGTGGTATTGTATATTGTACATAGGAGGCTGTGTGGTCCAGTGGTTAAAGAAAAGTGCTTGTAACCAGGAGGTCCCCAGGTCAAATCCCACCTCAGCCACTGACTCATTGTGTGACCTTGAGCAAATCATTTAACCTCCTTGTGCTCCGTCTTGGGACGTAGTTGTAAGTGACTCTGCAGCTGATGCATAGTTCACACACCCTAGTCTCTGTAAGTTGCCTTGGATAAAGGCATCTGCTAAATAAATATATATACAGTAGTAGCCTTCATGAAACTAGATATTTAAAGATTTACTGAACTACTTACTGGACTAGGTTGTTTTCAGTAAGACCGATCCCCACATCAACGGTTTGATAATTCTGTATGGTTCCTAATCGCAACCTGTATGCCCTGTTTTAACTGTGATGTCAGGCCCCAATGAAGCTGCACCACACCTGTGCATTAGAACGTATTACTAATCGTGATTCTTTACTACTACAACTGGCAGTGCGATACAGGTCAAGGAAGAAGCATTAGCAGGGCGGCAAACCTAAGCTGTATAAGAGAGAAATGCATCACATCCGTAAGTGCACCAATAAGACCACAGCTACAGTAAGCAACAATACCCCGGGTATCTTTTTTTGCTATTAGGATAGACATTATTCTGAACAGTAAACACTGTGGACTTACTAAATATGTTTTTTGGCGGTGGTGCATTTGTTACCCTACTCAGACTGCTTGCTTGCTTACTAAATATCTTGGGTGTCCCTAAATAGATAATCAATAGCTCTTTAAATATATGCAACTGGTTTCGATCAGCAAGCCGTCTCACAAGTGCAGTGGTTCCCCAAAATGAATACATTTTCTAGGAAAGACAAATGACAGAGGATGGGGTACGTATTGCCCACGTTACTCCAATCAAACCAATGTTTTGTAAATATCTTAGTATGCCTGAATAGATAAACTACCCTCTCTTCAAAAAGAGTCCAGACTCACAGTACAGTGCCAGTATGTAATAAAATAAAAAAATTCTCTCTCCATTTATGTGATAATTTTTTCCAGGAATGACATCTGAAAACACATGACAGACATAATGTTAACTCAATAAAGCTTCCTAGACACTGTCCTATAGTGCAAGCTAAAATCCTCAGCTAACGGGATCAGTTCATTGAAATCACAACTTGCAAATTCAATAACTGGAATCAGCCAATGTTTTATAATACCTACAGAAATCAAGGCTCTACTGATGGTAACATTAAGATAATTTTTTTGTTTCTTCATTGTGGAAGAATATATAAATCTACAGTGGAATAGTGGTTCGCAAACTTTTGTAAAATGAGAATAACCATGGTGCTTAGAGATTTTCCCACAAACCACTACCAAATGGGGTCAAAAACACATATTTATTAAACAAACAATATGCTTTAGGTAGACTATATTTAACTCATATACTTTCACTGAGGGGGGTTAATGGTTAAATTGTCGCATCATTCGTTACATTTTAGCAGTGATTGACTACACCGTAAGAAATATTTCATAATCTTTTCAGTAGACGGATACATTGCAACTAGGGTGTTGTCAGGAGTAGAGGTGTTAATAGCCAAATGGAGGCCAAATATAGGTGTTAGTCTTGGTGTTTATATAATAATAAACACTATTATTTACAATTGAATGCTGTACACATACAGCCTTATACAGAAATGCATGGTGTAGTATTTAATAAAAAGTGACAGAGGGCTTCTTATGATGGTTTTTCTGATCAGTTATAAACATTTCCAGTATGTTAAAGTTTAAACAAAAATTGGAGGACACTAACATGTCTGGACAGGAGACACTTGAGTTGTTCAGAGGCTGTGTTACAGTTGTACAGATTTACAGTTTGGTTGTGGGGGGATGTATTTGCCTAATTTTAGAATTTTTCCAGTAACCACATGGAAATTTCCCAGGATCACAGATTGGGAGCATCTGATATAGAACAGAAGAAATACCAATATAAAACTACCAAGAATAGAGCATGAATTTGCTTACAAGTAAACAGATGGCCTGTGCTCTGAAATTGTTCTGTGTAAAATGGCAAAATGCCAACAATCACCTGCTTTGCTGTGACGCATATTGTTCTTGGGAAGCTGAAATTGCTGCAAATTCACATTGCGAACATGCATTTGTATTGTGGCTGCCTACTTCAAGAACAGTGGAGCCTTCAATGTTGTGAAGAAACAGACCTGTCCTTCCACGTATTATGCTGTCAAAGAAGAAAATGACTACATACACATTTACTAAGAACTGGCTTATACATCTAAAGGTAAACTGCCAAACATTTTTTTTTTGTTCATCTATTAGGTTAGTGTACAGTCCCACAAGTTTATACAAAACATACCTCATATAGCTTTATGGTCATTTAAACAGATTTCACACACAACATGTTGAAAGCTCCCTACTGAGTGCTTCCATATGGATCTCAAGCATGATTAATACTGAAGTAATTAAGAAAGTTCCCAAGTATGCTTTTATGCAGTTGCCAAAGCTTTAACCTTGGGGGATCTTCAATAATTGTGAATTACGTGAGCAGAATTTGTGTAACTGTACTCCACACCCACCAAGCACAAGTGTTGATAAAGACAAGGTTGCTTTTTTTCTTTTATTTATAAACTATTTTGAAAGATGAGTGTATTGCTCCGAAGGCAGGTTTGTTACAGAATACTACAATTAAAAAATTCAAAAGGTGTACAGTACAGTACAGTACAGTATGTGAATGCTTAATGATTTTAGGAATCTCTTTGACATGGGTATCAGGAAATAAATTATGTCACACGGTCAAGCACTGCACGTAGACACACAACTTCACGGAAAACATGGTTCCGTAATGCAAATGAAACTTAGGAATTACAACAGTATCTTATAAATCAATCAGTCAGAGAGAGAAAGGAAGAAGAAAAAAAGAAAGACCTTACACAGCGCTCTTTCCGATTGGGAGAGAGAGTTACAACATCGATCCTTTCTCTCTTTATCACAAGGGGCCAATGCATACCGGACTAGTACAGAGAGAGAAAAAAAAGAAACCTAACTTAAATGAACTACTGCACACTGCAAGTCATGTATTCTATGTATCTTAATTCTGTAGTTAGGCTTTTTTTTGTTATCCCTTCACCGTCCTGTGTGCATTGCACTTAGTCAAATAAAACAAAGAACCCTTTGACAAAAACAATTTTAAAAAATACTCCAAAGAGGTTAACTTTCTTGTTTACTGTTCACATGACAATGATGTTTTCTGTGACCTGTACTGTACAGTAGGAGGTGGGACAAAGTCAATGTTGCATTGTTATTTTGATTTAGGTTGCTAAAATCTTTTCAGCATTGGAGGTAAAATACCAAAAACGGACGACAAAGCAAAAAAAGCAGAGTATATTTCGGCCAAGGATCATGTCAAGACATTTCCCAAAGAAACTCTACATGCAGATGGAAATTGTTTTGCACATCTTGTGATGTGACTTTGGAGAAAATACGATCGATCAAAAATAATTTAGCTTTGGAGTCACACACTGAACAAAAGGCTACAAAAGAGGCTGCTAAATAGAACGTAAAACAGCTTTCAGAAACAGAAACGTAAAATGCAGCGCAGACAAAAAGTACCCCTGTCAGTTGTAGCCCAGTTAAATCAGTACTACAGGTACGATCTAGCACAGCCACCTCAGTTCAAACAACCTGCTGCTTACTTTTTAAACACAGTTAGAATTTTAGACCTGGATTTTCTTTCTTTCTTTTGACCGAGTACCAGTAAACTTAATTCCTAGATCGGACAAACAACATGACAACAAACGTGCTGCATATACAGCCTTTATTAAAGAATGTCAGAGTTTTGTGACTGTTTCTAATCGATTTCTACATCTGTATAACTTGGCAAAGCTTTATCTTACACTTCCAACCAATTCAGTGGATACAGACGTGCAGTCTCAATGTATGGGCAAGTTTTCACACCAGAGGCAGAGAATGTCGGCAGCTTGCCTTTAACAAATGACAGCACTCCGTTTTAGTAATGAAGCAAGTACCACTATTCTTAAGCTTTTATAGTGCTCTTTAATATGATCTACATTTATTTTATGTTTAAACAGGTCTGTGAAATCCAAATTTTATTCCATAACTTACCCAAGAAAAATATGTAAAATTTTCCATGATTTAAGTATACCCCCAATAATGACATATGGTAACGGAAAACTTCAGATTAAAAATCATGTGTTAAAACAATAATATTTATTTGCTTGTAATGTCTTTAGTTCAAATGATAGTAAATCAATCATTTTCCTATGTAGAGTATCATCCATAAAACAATTCCACGGGAAAGCCAGAAATAAATAAATAAAATTAAATTAAAATCACAAAATAATGTAATAAGAACACCAGAGAATAAAACGACAAGCAGCTTTAGACAGCTTGAATTTAAAAAGGGGTTTTCAGTCTATGAGAGAATACAAATTGTTTTTGTACATGTTCACAGTTGTTTGAGTTATTCTTCAGTCCAAACATCATGCGGAAGAAAGAAAAAAAAAAAAAAAAGTAGGCTATTTTATCCCCTCGCAATGACCCCTTAATGTATTTTTTCCATTAAGAATGACTGGGTTTAGTCTGTCCTCCAAAAATATGTTTCTACATGACTGACTGCCCAAACTGATAAAACATTCATTCACTGCAATACCAGTCCTTCGTGAGAACCAAGCAACAACAACGTCATAAACAGGTTGATAAAAACCTTACTGTATAAGCGTTTGAACTTGCATAAGCATCTGACCGCATGGGCTAGATGAAGTGCCAAACTGGTCAACGCTCACACCAGTCGAGAAATATAGTTTCTTTTTGTTATTATTTTTAACTACATACTGTACTGTATTGCATTTATTTTTTTAATTATGTTGCTTAAAAATGTATGCAAGATACTCCTCCTCTCCCCCCTCCCTAAATTGGAGTTGAGCGGTTTGGCACCAACATTATACAAGCTTAGTCTTCACATCTCCCTCTGAAAATATCCTAAATACTTTCATCCTTTGATAACATCAACCCCACTGGCTGGGGAGCATTTGTTCATATTATGCTAGATGCCTCTCCATGTTATTTTTAGGCCTGTTATGAGTACCCAAGCTAGATTAAACACCTAAACTTCCCAGACCGCTAAGACTATTCTATGAATAAACAGTTACTGTGTGCAGCATGAGTTATGGAGCTAGAAGATTTATGTTTTTGTTTTGTTTTTCTTTCTGAAATGTCAAAGCTGTAACTCACGCTAAATAACAAGCAGATTACATTTGAACCTCGTTCACTTGTCATTTTTGACAGATATCACTACATTACACATTACTGAGCTTAAACAGCCAGTAGCTAAACAAACCTCTATGTTGATGAACATTTAATAAGGATAACAAATTAATTTACTGTCATTTTTGCCATTGTTAAGCCTTGTACAGAACTTTGTGTTGAGCAGCTATAAACTGTTTTAAAAGCCAAGGTGAACAAGTCTTTAACTCCACAGTACTATAAAGCCCCTTTCACACTGGCACTTCTACTCGGGTCCGGACCCGGGTTCTGGCTACCAGGGTCACAATCCCGCGTAGTGTGAAATCATGTGCCTGGGTCGTACCCGGGTTAGCCTGGGTCTCTGCGACCCATCTCAGGATGTGGATTGACACGCTTTGACCCGGTTTCAGCGAGACAAAATGCATGACGGCCGACGAAATAACAAACAGCCACGCCTGCGTGAAGGTTTCACTTCCACAAGGAACATTTTGTTTATTCTGTTTACCCATATTTTTGTTGCTTGAGACACACCATGAGCCACATTGCAACAGGGATGAAGAAACATTTGCTCTAATCAACATTTGGTCCGACGGTTCAATCCAGAGAAGCTTGGATGGAAGCGTCTCTAAAAAGCTGCTTCAAGGGCATTGATACGCGCATTGTTTACTTTCGTCTGTCACCCAGGTCAACTCTGCTTTATTAAAAGCAGTGTGAAATCGCGTAGCTGACCTGCATGACACCAGGTCCTGACCCGGGTAGAGTATGCCAGTGTGAAAGGGGCTTTAGATGAGGAATGTGTATTCTGGATAAAGAAGGGGCTTGCCAGAATCACAGATCTTGTTTCTGGTAGAGCAAAATGCATCAGATGATCTCTCCAAATAAGAAAGACTGAAATTCAAAAGGACTTTATATGTCATGACATGAGCCTTGTGAAGTACACAGAATCTGACTTGTAGCCAGTGTGACAGAACTAAAATTGTTATGTGTTGGGTGTGCCTTGTGTCAATCAAAACCCTAGCAGCTAAGATACTCATTTGGTTAGCAAAGTGAAAACTAATTAATGTACTGTACGGTACCTGGTTTACAATTAAACTTTTCTCCACGTATTTGCTTCCTAGAAATTGAAGACATTCCCGTCAAAACAGGAAATAGCCCTAAATCTGAAGACAGAAATAAAGATTATAATATGCAGCGCTAAGGTCTTATCCAAGTGGCTGAATTGGCAGTGATAACAGTCACTGATCCAAGAACACTGCTTTAGAGAATAGCTCAAGAAACAAAAACTAAAAGAAAACCTGTACTGGTAATTAAAATGTGCTATTGATGAACTACTTCTGCCACACACTATTCTGACAACTAATCATCCAGCATTCGTGAGTTAATTCTATATCCGCTCTATACAGTACAGTGCACAGTATCATGATTTTGTAATGCGCCCCGTTATAAGAACAAAATGTGTTTTGCCAGAGGAGCTATGATGAATGCTTTATATTTTATATTTTGGACAGACCGACGCTGCTTAAAAATGTTCTATAGATAATCACTGTAAAATGTTTTAACCCTTTGCAGACCTGGTACGACATTAAAATGTTTCCTTTCTGGTCATCAAAAAGGCGTCAATCACAGGTCCCTAGTCATTTTTTCTCCGAAAAAAGCTTTCAATGGCTGAGAGAGACCTACAGAAGCCAAGAGAAGCCGGAGAAGAGGCGGATCTGTGCAATACACATAGTCCCTTCACCACAGACATAACATGGACATAAACAAACAAGATAGCGGCTTCCGTATCCAACGCTCAAAGAAAATCGTGGACATTTGCCATGCTTTTTGAGATGTTATAGTAATAAAATAATGACTTGGATAGTATTATGGAGGAGTTTGGTGATACATCGAGTGATCAGGTGACAAT